>NC_091814.1:24012500-26512500 GCF_041296235.1 Equus asinus | reverse complement strand
ACTTCACTTCCAGAGCTGATGGTATGTTGGTCTGGAGCCTGAGAGTTTTCCTTTCTGCAAGGAGAGCTCCTGGATCCTCTAAAGCATGTTTTGATGCTGTTTCTATAAGGCCTCTGAGGGCAGATTCCCTTTGCCTTACGGCCATGTGGAACTTCAGAAGGCTAGCGTTGGAGAGACTTCTTATAACAAAACTAGAAGTAGAAATAGATTAGTGAGAAATCTCCCAGAAGAGTTACCAAAGCTTTTAATGCCATGATCCCACTCTTTTGGCTGTTTGTGCATCCCAAAATTGAATGTTTGGGAGCTCTAAGTATATCAGAGATAATGGGCAAGGCAGAAGTTCATGCTCCGTTTGACCCCAAACTCTCTTTGGTTATTAACATTGGGGTGAAGGGTTGTAAGGTTTTTTATACTAGGATTCATGTTCTCGTCTTTCACAGTAGTAAAAATCATGAAAAAAAATGATTAAGAAAAGATATGGGTAAGAATTTTCTTTTCCCATAAAAAAATCTACATCACGGCTAAAAGTTAGAGTCAAATGAGCTGAACGGGATTTCCAGGCAGTCATTTATCTTATCCCTCTGATTTGACAAAATACCACAAACTGGCCCAGTTTTCTTTACTTACATAAGTCTCTAGAAAAGCCCACATGACCTTATGAAAAGGACCTGACATGTGCCGATGTTTCTTGTCCTGCCATTCCAGGCTTGCAATGAGTTCACCACCCACGTGATGAATCTCCTGCGAGAGCAAAGCCGGACCAGGCCCATCTCCCCGAAGGAGATCGAGCGGATGGTCAGTATCATCCACCGCAAGTTCAGCTCCATCCAGATGCAGCTCAAGCAGAGCACGTGTGAGGCCGTCATGATCCTGCGCTCCCGGTTTCTGGATGCGCGGTGAGTCACAACGGGGTTGTGCTGTCCTCTGGGAGAGTCACTCATCCAGAGTTGGAATCTGTGGCTGCGAGACTGGATAAGCCATTGGTTTTATACAGCTCCAAGAAAACGTGTGATTGGAGGGAGTGATTTTTGTTTCCACTACTACTCACTCTGAGTGAGCAGCAAGGATGACTTAGCTACAGTGACAAAAAAGGCAGGACTTTGTGTTTTCATACCACCAGGTACCTCTTTCATAGGTACATCTTGTAACTATGGGCCTATAGTGGTCTTCTTAGCACAGTGCAGTGACACACTTTCTCCAAGAAAGACAGTTCAGACTGAGAGCTGGGATCTTTCCCACACTATATATAGGCAGAGAGCGCACTCAGTTCAATTCAGCAAATATTTATAAGTAGATGACCATGTGCCAGCCTCTAGGGTAAGTTTCAGGAGTATAAAGATGAGTAAGATATGGTCCCTTGGGCATAGAGGGGCAAGGGGCTGGTCTGAGATGGGCCAAATTTGCAATCAAGGTTTGATGTTTTCTCTCTGGCATTGCTGCTCATGACCTTACTTGTGAGTTCAAAGAATTCAGTTGATGAAACCATGGATAGAAGTGTTCCTTAAGACAGAAACTGAGAACAGAGAACAGGTAATCAGTTCTTGGTCCTCCTGCTCTCTAACAGATGGATTTATTCAAATCCCTTTGATTTCTTTAGCTCTGTTATTTAGCCTGGAAGATCATGATAATCATATCTTATCTGCTCTAGAAGAGTATTTTAGTAATTGATCTAGCACATACATTTTCAGAGGGTGGGTATCCTTTGTGTCCTACAGTTCATCTTAAATTAGCCATCTTCTATAAATGCAGGTGTCATCTTTTTGAATTTTTTTCACCCCTGATATCATGTATTATTCATCTCTCTTACCTGTATTCTTCTCTCTCTTCACAATTGTGGTCTTTACAGTCCACAGACCTCTTTGAAACTTGCTGGCATCTCCTAAACTCCCTTTTATTCAGTGTGTTTTGGGTCACACGGGATATGAAATGAGAATGCCAGCTAGGAAAATGTATCTCTGGGAAAATAGATTTCCATAGAGTAAGTCAAGAGAAAGTGAAGATGAAGATAGCTTTTCCCAGTTGAGTGTGGCGCTGAGCGGGGAAGGCGAGGTCACCCTGCAGCAAGACCCTCTGAGCAGCTCCCTTGCCCCATGGCCTGCTGCCATCCTGGTTTCTTTAAAGCAGGCTGCTCCGTGTGGTGCTAAGTGCAAATGACTGGTGGCCCCTGTCTGGGTCTTTCCCTGGTGCTGCAGCCGCCGCCACTCTGCATGTGCTGCTTACATCCCCATGGTAACTCCCTACTTAAAATGCTGGAGTTGGTATTTATGTTGGCAGATATTGAAAAACAAGAAAAGTTGGGCCCAGACTGGGTTCTTTTCAAGAAAGAAATTGGGAAGAAAGGAGGAGCAGAATCATTGTCTCGTCGGATTTCTTCTCGCAATAATTCTACTGTGCCCAGTTGAAGGTCAGACTCTAAAAGACGCAAAACTAGGCGAGCTTTGTACACAGTTCCTTTCACTTGCACCAGCCTTTGCCTGGATCGTTCCAGTTGGCACCAGAAGGACAGTCACTTTAAGAGCGGGTTTCTTTCTTGCTTTGGTTGCAACCTTTGAATCATTGCCTCTGAGCCAAGGTTCAAAACGAAAACAACTAACCCATTGTCATTGTTATTAGCATTTATTTTGAGGGTCTATTTAGTATCAGTGAAAGAATATAACCCCAAATGCCTGCCCAAAGCTGAACAAATGGTTTTTCTAGCTCACAAATAAATGTTTGCCTGGATCTCCTGATTAGGGTAGTTAATATCATTGCTTCCAGTGCTATAGTGCGGAGAGCTAGCTAAACAAACCTTAGTAAGAAAGACATCCTCGTTGCTACGCATGCTGCTCTAAACCATGCATCTGATGGGCAGGGCTCAATCAAGAAAAGATTTCATGGAAGACAAGTAAAATACAAGGGGGACTTGATTTAGGAACAGGATTAGTCTTTGTAATGTAATAGGTATGTCGAATTGAAAACTACTGCTTTGTTGTGTAACATTCCTTATATTAGTTTTCTGTTGCAGATTACTGCAAATTTAGCATCTTAAAACAACACGAAGTTATTTTCTCACAATTTCTGTTGTTCAGGAGTCCGGATCTGCCTCAGCTAGATCCTCTGCCCTCCTCCCACAAAGCTGTAATCCAGGGGTGATGCTCAGGGTCCTCTTTCTAGCTCATTCCAGTTGTGGGCAGAAGTCAGTTCCTTGTGTTGTAGGACTGAGGTCCCAGCTCCAAGAAGCCCCTCTCTTTACAGGCAGCTCACAGCTTGGCTGTTTGCTTTCTTCCTGGAGGCCAGCAGAAGAATCTTGCCATTTTAAGGCTTTAACCTAATCTCCCTTTTCATTAACTCAGTGTCTACTCATTTGTAACCTAATCAGTTTTCTGATTTCCTAACCTCTTTTTCACAGTCCCACCCACACTCAAGGGGAGGGCACATACACCAGGGGTGGAATCTCCCAGGCCTTCTTAGGATTTTGCCTTCCACTCTCCCGAACTGAGCACTTGCCCAGGTTTTGTCCCACTCAAGTCATAGCCTTTTTCTCTTCCTTACATTGACTTAACTGTGCCAGAAAAGTTTAACTTAAAAATTCCATTCATTCATTTGTTCATTCAACATTTATCATCCCTTGCTATGTACCAAGCATTGTATTGGAAAACTTGGTAACATTATTGTCAGGGCTATAAATACATTCTTCTTATTTGAAAGAAACAGAATTTATAAATCCTTTTAATGATTTTTCAAGCAATAATTAAAATTTTTGGGGGGGGGCAACGTTGTGCTGGAGATAACAATAAGAACGTAAACAGATGGTTAGAAGTCCACCTCTGCACTTCATCCTGATAGAGGGGATGACATAAAATGAATTAGCAGAGAGAAGGATAGCAAAAAGGAGGAAAAGACGTCCAGTAAGGTCTGGTCAAACTGGCAATGTATTTAGATTTATTTATTTATCTAATTGAGTTCTCACTCTCTGCCAAATGCTATGTTAGCCATGGAATAAGAAATTATGAAAAAAATATACATATAAAGGTGGGTGCCACCTTCAAGGAGCTTATAATCTCATGGGGCAAACAGACACTCTTACTAAACATAAAATTGCACATGAACACATGAAGCGCATCTGCCAACTCCACCTGAAGGGGAGAGAGAATGAGAGAGAGGGCAGACAGGACTGAATCTCAGAGGAGCAGGATGTTTGACACATAGAAGGAGTAACATGAGCAAAGTAAAACAACATAATTTGACTTCAACAAGCATTACTTACTTGAATGCTTAGGCAGTAGGGTTTCAAATATGAGTGAAACATGGCTCCTATCCTTTGAGGAATTTGCTCTTTAGTTGGGGAGACACATGTAAACTTGTGGCAAATGCTGTGGGAAAGAGATACACAGGGTGGCATGAAGACGCACAGGAGCGTGACAGCCGCGAGTGTCTTCAGGGAACGGAGAAGCATATGATGTGGCGAGATGGAATTATGCAGAGCATGTGTAGGAAAGGGAGGAAATGAGGCACTAGGGATAGGAGAGATCACTAAAAAACCTTAATTGTACCCATGAAGATTTTGAATTTGTCCTATTAAGCGGCAGAAACCCTCAGAGCTGTTTAAGGAGGAAATGTAGTAATTTACAGTATACGTCCGCAAATTGCACTGCTTGGATTCAAATTCTGGCTACAATCCTGACTACCTTTGTGGCCCTGGGTAAGTGGCTTATCCTAAGACTCTGTTTTCCTGTCTATAAAATGAGGATAATCCTATCCCCAGGAATAAATAAGATAATATGAAAAAAAAACTTAATACAGTGCTTGGAACATGATATTCACACAATAATTCAGCTATAATAAGGATCACTATATTATATATAATTATTATATATTATTATTTAATTTTACTGTTGTTATTGGTGACATGATCAGATCCATGGTTTGGAGGGATTACTCTGGGGATTCTCTTGAAGATGAATTGCAGAGAGACTAGCTAGGGGACCACTCTTGAGGCCTGTGCTTCCCAAATTGGGGGAATACAGAATAAGGATGAAATACCTTCCCCATTTTACTCAAATATTTGAGGGAAAATATTCCTATTTTAAAACAAACATTGGTATATTATGGAATAGACTAAAGCAGGAGGTTTTGAAGACGTTCCGTGCTCTTGATGGTGGACCCCAGGCTGTGAGTTCGTGCTCTTCTTGCCAGAGGGCGGCTTGGGCAGTATTTCTGGAAAGCATTTCTAGATTTGCACTGTCTAGTGTGTGGCTATTTGATTTTAAATTCAAATTAATTAAAATAAAAGAAAAGTAAATGAAATAAAAAATTTAGCTCTCTAGTTACGCTAGCCACATTTCTGCTACTCAGTACCACACGCGGCTAATGGCTACTTTGTTGGAGGGCAGAGCTGGAGTGTTTCCCTCAGTGCAGAAAGTGCTATTGGACGGCATTAGGCAGACCTGCATATAATAGACAGTGGATCATCTAAACCCATTTCAAAAATAGCAGTGACAATAAGGATGGAATAAAAGGGATGGATTTGAGAGAATGAAACTGACAGGACTTGCTTTGGGACCAATCATCTGAGGAAGGTAAGAGAGCAAAAGGAATTGAGAATCACTCCCAGGTTCTAGCGCATGCTAGGTACTAAAATATTGGAATGAATGAACAAACGAATGAACAAACAAATTAGCAAATACAATAAACTGTATCTATAGTGACGTCATTGTATAATGTGGGTAACAAAGAAAATGGAACTGGTTTGGGTGAAATTTGATACCAGTTTTGGAAACGGAATTTGAGGTGCCTGCAGTATGCAGTGGTAAATGGGACAGTGGCTTTTAGGGGAAGCGTTAGGCAGGAGACAATGCATTTGGCAGTTAGCCACATGTGTCCTGCGTAACTACACTTCTTACTCTTGAATCATTCTGATTACAAAGGTTGTGTCCCTGAAATGACACATTTATCTAGTAATATTGAATCAACTTCCCCATTTCTTAAATTAAAAACCCAGATGCCTGACTATCAAAGCTTTTGATTGGCTTTAAAATCACAAATGTTAACTCGCTGAGCTGGTAATGCTTCAAGCCAAAGGGAAGAAACCAGGGGTCTTAGTTAGCTCAAATAACTTTAGCATCAGAAGTATGTTCTTTTCATTAGGTTTCCTGAAATTGTGAAAATTCCTGATCCTGGGATTTCAAAGGCCCTAGATTGAGGCAGCCACTAAAAGAGGTGATAAGCGAGTCCATCAGAGTAGATGAGACCACCTAGGAAAGATTGCACATCGCAGTGAGAAGCCAGCCGGGAACAGCTGTCTGCACCATCCCCATACCACCGGCTCATTCCAGGGAGGCCTCCTTTGAGCTCAGTTGGAAGAGTCCCAAAAAATACACTGTAGTGCTAATGCAAACAACTGAATGAATGAGCCGAGGCTTTCCCAATTAGGGGAGCCTTCGGGGTCCAGTTCCACAAGCCTAAAACAATTGTCTTCTTTAGGCAAAGAAGCAGCCAGAGGTTATCTAAAGACTAGCCTGGAGACAGTGTTAGCCACTTGGCTATCTTCCTCAAATTCCCATCATGCAAGAGCTTTTAACAGATGCCTATTTTTTTAGTTGAGCTTTTTAATCCAATCTGCCCAATTTCTGATGCTGGGTGACCCAGAAACTCAGCATGATTTGGGAGAGTGACTTGGGCTTGGCATAATCTGGACAGATGTGGTTAATACCTGTGGACAGATGGTGTTCATCCGGTAAAATCAGGTACTTTATTGTGTTAATTAATCCAAGTGGGACCCTGAAAATACAATATTAGCTGAATTTCCTGTCTAGCAAGGCGATCAGTGCTTTCTCTTGGCTAAACTGGGAAATTCGATGTCCTGGCATAGCCAGGGATGTTCTGGAAATCTTTTCCATAAGGAAAGGCCTATGATAAAAGCAAGAAAGACAAAGTACTGATAAAGCTAATTTAAAGATGGAGGCCCCACCACCTCAAGGAGGGCCAACCAGCATTTGCAGTGAGCCAGGCCTCTCTAAGCAACTGCCCAGCTATCCACAGGCCATAGCTATGAGGAGGCAGCAAAGTGATTCTCACTTTAAATTAGTTCAATTAGCACTTTTTTTTAAAAGGCAGAAAAATGTTTTTATTCAAAAAATGGTTTTCTTCCTTTCAGCAACCTGTATAATAAAAAGATTTCTGTGGGCTTTTGTTTTACCATTTAGCAGCTGTCCTTGCTTAAAAAGTGACGCTTCTCTCCTTTTGAGGGGGGTCAAGAGGTCAGGGGGTTCATTTCAGTGTATTCCATGCCCTCTTCCCCAAATGTCCTTTTAAAATGTTCCGTGCAATTACACGGGGATAGAAGAAAGAGAAAATGATAACTTATTTTTAACTTATGGCAACAGAGTCTCTGTGTAGTTGCTAGGAGGCAATTTGTATAGGAGAAAGAGGCTGGGTTTTGTAGTTAGACATACCTGAATTAGTATCTTGGCGCTATAAACATACCAGCTGAGATCTTTGAACTCAGTTCTTCATTGGTAAATGGGAATAACCATCTGTACCTCACTAGTTGTGAAAAATGAATGACTTGAATTGATTGCTATGAGGGGTAAGGTCCAATGCCTGGAACCTGATAGGAAGAAACACTGTCACCGCTATGTCCTAGCATTTGCCATGCACCAGGCACTGTCCTGATGGCTTCATTTCTCCCTTACTCTCCCCCTGTGAGGTCACTATGACTCTCTTGACTTTTATTTGAGGACGCTGAGGTTTAGAGAGGCATCCCAAAACACCCAGCTGGTATTCATTGGGTCCAGGCTTCAAACCAAGATGGTTGAATTTTGAATCTTCATTCTCCTCGCCACTCTCTATAAATGTCTAGGACCATTCTAGTCAATATCCCGATGGTGCACAGTGAAGCATTTAACAAGTATTTTTAGTGATGGTTTCAGCAGCCAGCGCCTCTGTGCAAATCTCCTCTAATTTACTTTTCGCTCAAAAATTTGTCTTCCCCCAGAAGTCGATCCTCTTCTCTCCCTTTTTATATGCATTTGGTGTAAACTTTGTTTGTTGTCATTGTTTCCTTTCTCTTTATGAAGGCGGAAGAGACGGAATTTCAACAAGCAAGCGACGGAAATCCTGAATGAATATTTCTATTCCCATCTCAGCAACCCTTACCCCAGTGAGGAAGCCAAAGAGGAGTTAGCCAAGAAGTGTGGCATCACAGTGTCCCAGGTAAGGAGCCCTCAAAAGGCTCAGCCTATAGCCTGGCCATGGCACAGCCACATGGTAGGGTCTTAGAGGTCTTGCTTCACCCAACTTTCATGCCTTGCAAGTTCTATCAGCTAATGCCCTAAAATGGCAAGGTAAGCACGTAATGTGTATAAATAAGAGAGTTTCCGTGTAAGTACCTGGAAAAACTTGAGAGGAACAAGCAGAAGTAGGAGAAGACTAAGGAGCCTACAGTGTAAAAACAAAGGTAGAGTTCTTCCCACTGAGGCCTCCATTGCTTCAAATGGGTTGAAGATTCTTACATGTACTTGGAAAGGTCTCTGCATTTCTCATGTATTTTTCTTAAACATAGTCAGTTCCTTACCCCATTTTTTTGCCCACCAGGAACTTTTAAGAGTCAGTGAATGGAACTTTTTTTTTAGAATTTTTTTTTTTTTTTTTTAAAGATTTTATTTTTTCCTTTTTTCTCCCCGAAGCCCCCCGGTACATAGTTGTATATTCTTCGTTGTGTCCTTCTAGTTGTGGCATGTGGGACGCTGCCTCAGCGTGGTTTGATGAGCAGTGCCATGTCCGTGCCCAGGATTCGAACCAATGAAACACTGGGTCACTGGCAGCGGAGCACGCGGACTAAACCACTCGGCCACGGGGCCAGCCCCAGTGAATGGAACTTTTAAATGAAAGGGACTCAAATGTCTTCTCTTGATGTGTTCACTCTGTAACTGATGGAGTGTAGGAATTTTAACATGTCACTATGATTGCATTGGAATGGTTGCGCAAAATGTCACTGAATGCCCCCTTCCCTCAAGGAGCGATAACCATAACAGGTGCCTGTTGACGTGGAAAGATACATGACATAAAAATTGTATAGACCTGGAGTCTTCAACATTGATATAAAGTAGAAAAGTAGGCAATATTTATGTGTGTATATTCATTTTGTCCACTCAAAGGATCCATCTGAACTTGTTCAATCTGAACCTCAAATACTGGTCTCGAGTTGAGACAAGTAGTGATGGTTCTGAAATCTATCAGAGAAAGTTTCCTTTAGAATTATATCCTGTACAAGAGAACCAAATGAACTGGTATTTCCATAAAAGGGGGATGAAGGAGAGGAGAAGAGGCCTACTCTAGTGAGAAGCTTCACTTAACATTTTCCAAAAGAAGTAGATGCAGTTTTGTATAAACTAACATCAGTACTTCCTTGAATTGAATCCTGGCTTCTGTTACTCCCCACAGGGTACTGATTCCATCAACCTGTGTTTAGCTAAGCAGAATTAGGTCCTGTCCAAATATAGAACTCCACACAGTGTATTTACAAAGAAGAGATTGCCAGGGCCTCCCCAACAAGTTGTGGTGATTTTGCAGCAGCCTTAGAAACATCCTTTCAGATAAGGCAGAAAGAATTGATTCCTTTTTAACTCAAACCTTCCATAGGTGCTTTGACCCAGCTGAAGACCGTTTCCAGCCTTAACAATCCTAGGAAAACAGAATATCAGTGCTCAAACTCAGGTGTTCTAGTTTTGTCTAGGTCTCTAACCATTCTTTTTTAAATCTAGACCCCTGTCCATAAGAAAAGAGAATTGATGTTTTTTGATATTTGCTGCATGTTTGAGGAATGGTTCCAGGTAGGAACCATTAACTCACTAACCATTAACATCACTAACTCACCATCAGTGAGCAGTTATGGAATCTTCTGCTTCTAAGGTAGAATTAAATCCCTATATTGTCTGAATTCAGATTCTGGGATTCAGAATTCCAAATCCCTGTTGAAGATAGAATGAATTCTTCAGGAGCTGGTCTGTATGATATCTAGATAAAAGGTGGAATCCTGGCCTGTTCCAGCAACCTTCATTTCCTTTAGTGTGGAAACTCAAGGTGCAGATAGTTTGTCCATTAAAATGATTATCTGCATACTATATCCCCTTTCCCTTTGCTCCACCCACCCCAAGGCCATGGCAATCTTCTTTTGCCATCACATCACTCCTTCCCAACAGCAACCAAGCTGTTCCATCCTTGCCAAACAGTCCTAGTGGGAAACAATATGATATGATAGAGTAGAAAGAGCATTTGGCTAGGAGCATGTTTTTGCCAAGAGTCAACCGTGGGATTTTAGAGAACTCACTGTTTCTTTTTGGGACTTAGTTGCCCTGTCTACCAATCATGGTTCGTTGGATCACCTGATTTATTAAATCTCCCTTTAGTTCCCAAATCTAGAGAATGCCTTTTGAACTGTGCCTTTCTTGTCCTTTTTTTTTGGTTAATAGTCACGCCTCCATCTTGAAATTCTCCTACCTTGGCTTCCTTGACACTGTTTTCGCTGGAGTTTCCTCCTTCCTCTTGGACTACTCCCGCTCAGTCTTCTTAGAGGATCTAGTGTCTTTAAAAATATTGTTCTCTACTGCCTACCCTAAAAATATTGTTCTTTCTTTAGCCCTCATCGCTTCATGCCCACCACATGGTTTTGAACCGTTTTTTTTTGTCACAGATTCTTTTGAAATCTGCTTACTATTTATTGCTTCCATGATCCAAAACAAAAATATGCTCATATGCCAAAATCCATCTGAAATCCATCTATTGACCATCCTCTCCTTTGATCCCTAAACAGCCCTTCCTCTGTACTAGCTCTCCTTAGAATGTGACCCGCACAAGGCAGCATCAGCAGCACCTGGGAGCTTGTTAGAAGTGTAAATTCTTGGGTCTCACCCCAGTCTGGAATCAGAATCTCTGAAAGGGGTGCGGAAGAAGGAGGCTAGGGAGTTTCAACAACCTCTCCACTCACACTTCACTTTGAAAAGCACTGTTTTACGCACATCTGCAAATATACCTCTCTTTGAATATCCAGATGAGACTTCTCTCCTGGACATCAAACTCAGGTATCTTACTTGCCAGTGGACTTCATGATGGCTCCGCCCACAGGCTTTTCAAACTTTAAAAACACGTTCAAAATGTGAATCCAACTCTCTCCAGAGGATGTGTGTTTCCTTCTGTATTACCTGTCGCAGACTGTGTTTGTCTGTGTATCCCTAGTGCCTGGCACATAGTAGAGCCTTGATCCATGATTGTTGAACAGTGAGTTAATTAATGAAAACACTGATTCTATACATTGTCCAGGGCATATGATATCACCTAGTGGACAATGTAGGAAATGCCTGAACTGACCTGGCGTCTTCCCTACCAGTTCTATTCTCATTTAGAAAGGAATCATTCCCACAACATGTCCCTCCTCCACCCTCTTCCTTCTCATTTTTCTCTCATGCGGCTCATTTAATTAGATCTCAACATTCCCTTTCTTCCTCAAAAGTCCTCCCAAAGTACTTTCAGCTTTTCCGTCTTTCTTCCAGCTCATCTAGCTACCTCAGAAAGATCTCCCTGCCTCTTTTCCCATCTCCCTATTTGACTTAAAAGTCAAAGAGCAACCATAATTATTGATTCATATGAATAGTATGAATTCATAGACTATGAATAATGAAAAGTTGTATCAACAAAAATATGAGTTTTGAGTGAAATTAGATATGCAGTGGTCCTTAAATTTACCCAGAAGTGCCTTTCCCCTTCGTAGTTTAACTCTCTTCTGTAGGCACCAGAATTTACAATAAATAAAGCATTTTCTTATTGATTTTTGCCTTTCGTTTACTAATATTGTGATGGTATAGTTTGATTTTTGTAACAAAGGCTTGGCATTTCTGCTATAGTACAAGCTGCAGAGGTCTATGAGAGTTAGCCTTATAAGATTTTTTAATTTTACTAATGCATTTGAAAAATAAGTGTGGTTTTGCAGGAATTTTCTTTATCTGCCTTTGTTGGGTATAAACTACATGTAAGCTGTGGTACATGAATTATCAACTTCCCCTTCCCTCACCAAATTCATAGTTTTATAATTATATAAAAACTACAACATTTTAGTTTAAAATCACATCTGGAATATGGGATATAAAACTTTCCTTCCTAAGGCCGGAATTATGGGGCTAAAACTTGAATTTTAGTGTGTCTCCACTGTGTCTGACAGAGGTCTTGCTATAAAGGGAGCAGGGGTACAGAATCAAGCCAAGACAGCTGCTGTGAGCCACGTGAAAGAAATAAACTAACAAATGAAAGTAAATTAGGTTTATTTTGCATATTGGCTTTAACATTTAAAGCCTGGAATTCAAAGGAATAATCAGTTGTATGCTTCACTTTTTCCTTATGTAGCTAACACCTTGCTTTGCACAAATTACTTAGTGAAAGCTAGTGGATTGAATTATATTGATCCTAAGGTCTGTAGGACAATGCAGCTGAGAATCTAGTCCATATTAGTTATTTAACTTATAAAAATTTAAAATTAACCCATCAATGAAAGCCTGCATATGTTGATACAGATTTTTATGGATATTTAAAGACTGTGTATTTTGGTTGCCCCAAGTCAGCTTTAGCATTGATAAGTGACAGGCATTTCTCCTGAAATGTTCTGTTTATTTTAGTGTCATATAATTAAGAGGTAAGCAAATTGGAAATGCTTGCCCTAAACTAAATAAGTCCTAGTTTAAATGAGCAGCTCCTCCATAGGAAAATTTTTGTCATAGTGGTTTTGCTAAATTGTGTTATATTGAGCAGGAGAATTTCATTTTATATAGTTGCTCCTTTCAAAGCTCTTCCTTCAAATCTTTTCATTGATGTTGCGAAATCAGAAATGGAAGACCAATTAGCCTACCTCTTCAAACTCTCTCATAAGCTCTTCCTTTTCTTCTGTGATGTTTGTGAGGGAGGAAATGTTAACGTTCTCATTTTCTCTTAAACTGCTCTAGGTATCAAACTGGTTTGGAAATAAGCGAATCCGGTACAAGAAGAACATAGGTAAATTTCAAGAGGAAGCCAATATTTATGCTGCCAAAACAGCTGTCACTGCTACCAATGTGTCAGCTCATGGAAGCCAAGCTAACTCACCCTCAACTCCCAACTCAGCTGGTTAGTTTTTTCTTTGATTTGGGGGGATTATTCTCCATTTTTATGCTTTTCCTACACTGGGGTTTTCCTTTAATTCTTTAGGTTTCTGATTGGTTGATTTGTGTATTTGATTGTGTTTTTTGTTGTTGATGCCACTTTGGGTTTCTCCTTTCATTTCTAAAGAGCAATGTGTTTTACTGTTTATAAGATGGGCTTGTCTGGAGGTTTGCACTGGTGTGCCTATTAAAGTTGGACAGAAGTAAATTGGTTGGTTTTGATGAGGAAACCTGTAAATTCTCCTTTCAGAGATGTCAGTAAATAAGCTAGACCTTGTATTTAGAGAGAGTCCCTTGGGGTTCTAGCATTTAGTCTGTTTCGTATAAAGTTTTTATCCTTGTCTGTTTTGCTGTTTCCATCACATACTAGCATGCATTCTGTGCAGGAATATTTGCTCTTTTATTAAATATCTCATTAGAATGTTCTGGTCTGCAAAGCCAGACCACGATTATTTCTATACATTGTTTATAGCTGTTGTTCTTTACCATTTTATTTTGTTGGTTTTCTTTATATAAACTACAAAGGAAATTGGCAGTCATTAATTTAGAGTCTAATTTTCAAGTTACAATGTTAGTCATGTGCTCCGCTCCTGGTTTTATTTTGGTGAACGTACACTGTATCATTTATTTCAAAGTTTAGGCTAACACAATATATTTTTGGGTATACCTTGTGCCCTCAGTCTGAATGTACACGTGTTAAAAAAACATAGTTGATAATGGATAAAATATAACCTTACTGTTTGCATGCTATGGAGGGCATGTCAGGACCTTTTTTTCTTTTTAAGGGAAAACCAGAAATAATTCCTTATCGAATGTTTGGTCTCAGATTATGATATTTTCCCTGTAATGAACCACATGCATTGATTTTGGCTGTGGGGTGCACCTCTGAGAAAAGTTGATGACTCCAACTTTAAAGGGTCATAAACTTAAATGTTAGATCATAATATCATTAAAAATCTAGTGTCTAACACATCTGGGGGTATGTGGTACCTTTGACCCCAAAGCTTCTTTGTCCACTAAAATAAGCTCTCTTTTTACCTTGTGGTGGTTTGTTATTGGAGACGTGGAAAGCTCTGCGCATTAATGTCTTCTGTGAGCTTCTAGATGCACTAATTTGTTATCATAAGGTTCTCCAAGTCACTGAGCTGTACCGTCATAGCCTTCTTTTGTTTAAATGGAATCATGCATGAAGAGTGGCCTGGGCTTTGTAAACATGGATATGGTAAGACAATGTAGAATTCAATCCACTTTTGTTTTTCCCAGCACTCCAGGTTGGGTTACTATGAGGAGGATATTTGCTTTTCAAGAGATTTTTTTGGGTGTGTTTCCTTCTTTTCCCATCATAGTATGATTGACAAAGGATCAAGACTAACAGGTTCAATAACCAGAGAGTTTCCTTCTTCCCCATCTGGTCAATTATTAAGCGTCTCAGACCCAGCAACACTAGTTGAATTGCACTGCTAGGCAGACATTTTCACTTGTCTCTTTGGAAGAAGTACAATTCTGTCAACATTAGCAAAAACACTCTCAACACGCCTGCAAAGGTTATCATAATGCAAAACAGATATCAAAATGACTTTTTCCTATCCTTGATATATCTGCATCGCAGATGGCTTAGCGTGATTTATGACTAGTCCTTAGAAGGGCCCGTGGACTCCCTTCATTACTAAATCTGTAACTTTTTATTCTTTCCTAAAGCACTTAAAAAGAGAAAAGGAAGCGTTTTTAACCCCCTACTCTGTGTTTAAGAATTATGTTGGCTCTCTTGGAATGTCAGTTTATGATTACAGTTTTCTAAAGAATTTTTCTGGTGCCTTAAGCTACATGTGACTATTCTGAGCACAAAGTAAATTATTATGGAAAATTCGAGCTAAGCCTTCGAGTGGTGTGTAAGTTGTTGGAAGTAATATGCAGAGGAACCGCTTTGATGTGCTTTTTTTAAAGTAGAGACAAAAGAAAATTCTATTGTATATGTGCAATAGCGTGGAATTTTAAAAGATAAACATTTTAACAGGAAAAGTTATAAATGAGCTTTTCTGTATTTTCCTCTGCTTTTCACACAACCCAAATCATTGCACAAATAAAGTGAGAACTTGGAAATGTTCAAACTTTTCCCATAGGGTGTTTATAATGTTTTATACTAGCTCTTCCATAATTTCAAAGGATAAATGATAATTGAAATAGATAGCAAGTTTTAAATAAGAGGTTCATATGTGAAAATATATTTTGACTGAGTTTGAAGGCTAGAGTTCTGGAACCTGGGAACTTTTTATATCCTCGCTATTGAAGGAGTTTTTTCTAGAAGCTTTACTAAGTAGGAATACTCATTTCTACTACAAGGAAGATGCTTTGCAAGTCATTCTTCCTCCTGCTAGAGGCTTTAGTGTGGAGAGCCGCACTTCAGTATCTTTATCTAGGCCACTTTAAAATATTCCTATTTGTTGATCTATTCCTTTTCTCCTATTTCCTTAAGCATAACTCATAAAAATCACTTAGGACTAGGAACTGTGGGGGCTGAGCAAGCATTCAGAGATATTTGGCATGCTTTGTGTTTTACACCAGTGGAGCTGACAAAATGGATGGAGCAAAGAGGAAGAATAGAAGGAAGACCAGAAAATTAAGTTTGGAAAAAACGAAAGCAAAAATGAGCACCAATTGAAGCACTAGTTATAATCCTGGGTTTATCATTCTTCTGGAATCACCTAGAGTGGCACATTCTCAATTTCCTAATTTTGATGAGATTGTAAAAGCAAGAATTAAGATCTCAGAAAAATGGGGCCCCTTTGGGAAGGTTGGATTATCTTCTAGAGAACACTTTCAACATCCAAGAAGAAAGAAATTGGCTTGTGCATTACAGATGTTTGCTGTGACATAGCATCATTGGTATTTTATCAGCTTCTGTGATTAGCTAAGCAGTCCCAGGCTTATTGAGGCCCAGAAACCCTCAGATTTAATTCTTTTGCTTAGCCGTGTGTGTCTGTCAAGGAGAATAGCAAATTCAGCCATGAAAGTTCTTCCTCTGGCACTATTTAGTTAGTGGCAAGCCCTTGTACATATTCATATTACACCCCTAATAGGAAGTTTGGTGTTTTTCTGGATTGATGGAAGATTATCATATTAAAACCCCTAGACACCAGCTTTGAAGATAAGTTTCTGTATAGTACACACACACAGGAGGTAACACATCCAGAGAAGTCAACTGATGCTTCTGGTAAATCCGCAGGAATCCTTATAATTTTGTTTTTTAAAACCAAGTGAAAGCTTTTATCCCATTGATGTTATCTGCTGTGTTCTTTCTTCCTATGTTTCTCTCCTTAATTTCTAAGTGGAAAATGAAAGCACAGCCTCCTGGAATTGGAACTCTAGAACCTTGACATGCACACTTACTAAAGGGATTTCACATCGAATCAGACAATATTTCCCTCTTTTACTTTGCCCTGATTAGAGAGTAACAATGATTTTTGGAGTTTGAAAGAGAAAGAATCATGGAAAATAGAGAGGCAAGCTTGAGTCATAATTAAGCTTATATCTAGCAAAGAGTCTCTATCTTTTGAGCCTCCAAAAGGTGTGGGAGTCTAATCTGATCAGGCTGGCCACATAATCAATCTGAAGCCTTGATTTCTAAACTGCAAAAATTAGGGCAATACTTGCATACATCTGCTTCATAAAAATGCTGTGAGAAATAAGGAGCTAATCCTTTTAAACACTTTGAGTTCCTTAAGAAGAAACAGTAAATCTACTCTTGTTCTAGGTCATTGGTTCTCAACTGGGGTGAACTTGCACCCCAGGGGACATTCGTTAATATCTGGAGACTTTTTGGTTGTCGCACTTTTGGGGATGGGTGCTACTGGCATCAAGTGGATAGAGGCCAAGGCTGACCATCCTACAATACGTAAGACATTCCCTCACAAAAAAGAATTATTTGGCCCAAAATGTCAGTAGTGCTAAGGTCAAGAAACTCTGCTCTAGGTTTAGATTTTATCATTAGTATTCCATTTTTTAGATTATGCAGGTAACATTTCTTTTTCCTGCACGAATTTAAGTCTCCTGAAGATCTTTAGAGTAGAATGCAGACTTCAGAAAATTGTCCTATGAACATGAATGTTAACACATCTCCGCATTGTCATGTTGGCCTGAGCAAGTGCATTAGAATCCATAGGTGATCCATTATTGCTTCTCTGTGTAGTTGAGTGCAGACTTAGCTGTTTACATCCCCCGAATGTCTGGATAGCAGCTTACATGAGCCACTTGCCTCTCTTCCCAAGCCAAATTCAAAACCTTTTAACTGGCAAGCACATCTTAAAACATGCTTCAGGTAATTGCTGGTTACTTTACAGCCACCTGCAGGTAAGGGTCCTGACTGACCTTCTCAGCAAGCCAAGTAGTTCTGTTTTAGTTGTTTGAGAATTCCACAGCACCTCCAAGAGAGCCCATTCACTATTTGTCTATGAATTACGTCCTTCCCATGAGGTTATCCTTTCCCTGATAAGCTCTTTCCAACTTCCAGTGCGAGATGAAGAACATATCTTCCCCTCGTTATTTAGATTTTCGTGTGGACTTCTGTCTGCTTTATTGTGGTATTAATGGCACCTGATCTCTTCCCTCAGCACAATCACTGCCTCTAGATACTTATCAGAGAGTCAGAAGCCATGGTAGTGTTGGACATGGGTGTACAAAGACGATAAAATGCTGAAACAGCCCAGCTAAGAGCACAGGGACTATTCCTGCAATTATTGTCCTGATTCAAATGCATTTGTACATGAAGTATATTGATATGCGCATATTTATCTCTATGTACATTAGGCAGCCAGACATATTTACAATTTATCTATGCACATATATATTTTAAATCATCTGTGTCAATTGCAGTGTATATCTTGTAAATGGCACATTCCGTGCCTTCATGGTTCCATGGATGCTATGTTACTTGGCATCAGTGTGGGCCTTTGGGGGTTTCTCCCATTTCTCAGTTTGTGTGCTGATTTCCAATAAACCATCAGCCAAGCATAGAGAATGTGTGTTTATTACATGTCATTTGATTGGGAGAGAAAGAGAATACCTGGGCTTCAAACTGAACACTCTTGGGGGAAAAAAAATCCTGATATGATAAAAAATTATAATTTGGGTTCTTGGAGCTGACTATTCTTGGTTCTGATGACATCTAAATGTGAGCTTGTGTTGTAACAATTATTACAAAATAGCTTTTAATATTTAGGTTGCGTTGCTGTGATTGAAAGAAAGATTTGAGAAGGATGTAACTAGGACCTAGAGGCCTGAGTATTATATATCTAACATGAGAATGTGATCTGTGCTGCCCGCTGCTTCACCCACATGTTGGGGGGTACTCTTTGGAAGATCTGTACCACATTAATGGAAGGAAGTTCCAGGCCAAATCATCTGCCCCACTGACTGGGTATAAGCCACACCTGGTCAAATTCTGTGCCTATTTTGCCTAAGACCCACTTTTCTAATTCCTAAACAGAGAAATGTGTGCCCGATGAGACAGGACATGTTGCAGAGCTATGGAGATGTCATAGTTCTTTGGATGGTGCTTAAGTCATCCACACCCCCAAAGAGAGCATCCCCTCTTTCCCACAAGAAGGGAGTGAGAGTGGAGGATCCGTTTACATAGCAAAACAGTTAGCTCCTTGCTTGCATATGGATGAACTTCCCAATGAAGAAAGAAAAATGGAGATGTGTCTTAACTTGAGGTTGTCCTCAAGTAAATTGTCCTCCAGTAAATCATTTTGTTCCTCTAAATGGCTCTTGCCTTTGAAGTATGAGAATGCTCTGAATAGTTAAGCATAGAGCAGAGTGACAGAGTATAGAATTCATTGCCAGTTAAGTGGTCCTTCTATGCGGAAAAAAGAGCCTCGTCTTCTGCTTAGGTGCAGCTCTTCATGAGGAGTAGGAAGCTCTCTAGGAGAGCACAGATCCCCATCTTAGGAGAAAAGAAAGTGTCAGAGCTGAGCCATGAATCATTGTTTGGCGATTCCACACAGATGATGGCTGTCTCAGAATATGAGGGCAAGAGTGCAATTTAAGCAGTATAGGGTTGGAAATAGTAGAGTGGAACTGACCTGGGTCCCTAAGGTCTCTCCTTTTCCAGGCTAACGTCATGTTTTAACCAAACCTTGCACGTTGAGCTTTCTTTCCTAATGCGCTGAGCTGCACGATGACTTCAGAATAATATTAAGCTTTTCCACACCCTTGCGTTTAGTTGAGGGTGGGTTAGATTTACCACAATGGAGCCAGTGGAAGCTGGGTGGTGCCTAAAGGCTAACTCTGGGAGAAGATTCCATCTCTGGGAGGTGAGAGCAGACGGTTAACTGCTCTTCTTGTGGCCCACTTTTATTATTATTATTATTATTATTATTATTATCATTATCAGCATTTCATATTTCATGCATGCTTGAGAATTCCTGGCCCATGATTCTGTTTCATCTTCCTCCCTGATGGCCGGTGGCAGAGAAGAGTATATCATTCTCACGTATTCTTGAAGTCCTCAAGGCTCTCTTGGGCTGTTTGCCACCCAGCAAGGAACTTCACCTTCTTTCTAGAAATCAGGAATGTCAGTGGACTCATATCACAGGGCTGGCCCTAATGTGTGGCATTGCCTTCATGCACTCCCCACCCGGGGGCTACCCCTGATGTGAGAGTAGATGAGTTTGGCAATAGCTTATTTAGAATCCAGCTGAATAGCTCATGTGCTCCATCGTGGTGGCAGAAGTATTCTTGACCAGCCCGTATTCTCCAGCTAACCAGCTTGTGGTCCCCTGGCCAACCCTAGAATCTTAGAGGCATCAAGGAGAGATCCTAGGTCGGGAGACTGTCTCCAATTCAAACAGACTAAGTTGAGAAGAATAGATGTTCCCTGTCTCAGCTTGAAGTTGCTAAGGGGAAGCAGTCCTCTTGGCAACTTGCAGTCAGATGTGGCTTCACATAACATGAATGATATGCACCCTTTATTGCTTGCTCTGTTCTTCATGCTACTAACCAGACTCTGTGGATGTTATTTTTATTTTAGTTTTTATTTGGGGGAGTTGCTTTGCATGTCATCCTTCCTCTTGGCCGTTAGTTGCGGGGGTTGAGCCTTTTCCTTTCTGTGATTCAGGTGCCTCACTCTTTCCTTTCCAGGTTCTTCCAGTTCTTTTAACATGTCAAACTCTGGAGATTTGTTCATGAGCGTGCAGTCACTCAATGGGGATTCTTACCAAGGGGCCCAGGTTGGAGCCAACGTGCAATCACAGGTAGGGACCCAGCCAATGTGCCACCAGGTGAATGCATTAGAGTCTAAGAGCCCTCAGTTGTATTGGCACTTCCTGCTTCTGTCCAGAGAGAGAGAATGTAGAAACAAAACCTTACCAACAACCAAACTAAAACAAAGACAACCATTATCGTGGGGAATCTCGTCCACACTTTGTGAATGCATTTGGCTTTGGCTTGTCAGTCGCACTAGGAAGGCAGGAGGGGAGTAAGTAGTAAGCACAGGGTGAGGTGACCGAGGCCTATCAGGCAAGTAGAACCAGCATATTCTTGGTTCACTAAAGGGAAAGGGAGAAGGAGTTCCGTCCACTGTCTCACTTTCCACGCGTCCCTCTTGTTCGTTGGTTTCCCACACTCGCTATTTGCCCAATATGGAGGTAATTAATGAGTAGGCAGATACCTTAGTATCTCACGTTTTCATTTTAATCTTTAAAAACACCCAACCAAGTTGACTAAACTCATCTTCTCAGTCATCCTTGAGGTCAAGGGATTGGGTTTCTGGTGATGAGTCTAAGACCATATTGGGAAGCAAAAATCAAGTCGTGTGGTGTAAATCCTCAGTGCTCCTTAGTAAGCAGCTCGCCTTCACTACACTTCACTTCACTCCTGAAGGAAGCCATCCTACCATCAGCATGGAGACTGATGTGACAGGATAAAGGATGCTCCGGGTCAGAATTACTAGGAAAGTTCTAAGCCATGTCCATCTGGTTTCCCACCATGCATGTGGAACAGGAAGTACTACATCCCTGGAATGGACCAGCTGGTCAGTGATTCAGCCCCTTGCTAAACAAACATTGCCTGGAAACAAGTTTGAGGAGATATGGTCAGACTTTGGTCAAGTGACTAAACAACTGGTCATCATTTAAGTCCTCCAAAAGACAGAGTGTTAGTCACATAATGCTCTCTCTGTGAGGTGGCTGCCCTAGCCCCTCTAAACAAAACCTGGACTTTTACAGGATACCCAGCAAAGGAGAAGCTATATAGGATGATCTGTAAGGAAGGGAGCATTCCTTCACTCTGTCCTCTTAACCCCCTCCATCACCCCAGTCCCTGCCATTTCATGCAGCATTATTGAATTAGTTTCAGTGTTGGGAGTCCCAGCTTTCTTTTACCATTTTGCTGTCTTGCTTACTAAACTCAGAAAGGATAATGGATTTGGCATATAGAGGAGGCCCAGCCTCCTCCTGATGGACCCTTTACCAGGAAGAATATCTCCAAAATGATTGCATTAATTTGGCATGCCCAAATGGTAGCCTCTGTGATGATGATCTGCCTTCCTTTCCATGCATCTCCCTGACTAATGTCCTCTCTTGTTGTTCATCTGTTTAGGTGGATACCCTTCGCCATGTTATCAGCCAGACAGGAGGATACAGTGACGGACTCGCAGCCAGTCAGATGTACAGTCCGCAGGGCATCAGTGTAAGAAAACAAGGCTCCCCCCACCCTTTGTTTTTATTCTATCACTACCAATTATTTCAAAGCCACAGGGCTCAGAATGCCACTTAGTAGGACTTATCTTAGCTTTACGGTCACCTAGTTTCTTGTTTCTGTATCGGTCATGCCATCGGCAGCATCTACCCACAAAAAAGTGGCGATTGGGCAGGCTTCATGCAGGCAGCTGGCGTCTAGGGCTGTCAGACACAATCAGTGTTTGCATGGCACCTGCGGCCACATGCGTTCAGCTGAGAGGAGCTGCTAAACAGGTGACACCTAGTACAACAGTGGTAGGAAATGTCACCACAAGCTGGGACCTGGGAACTTGGAGAGGAAAACCGGTAGCCAAAAATCCATTACATCCAGGCCTGTGATCAAAAAAAAAAAAAAATACCTTTCTTCGATCCGTGTAAGGATGATTAAAAAGAAAAAGAAATTAACACAGAGGCTGGGTATGTTGAAGGGATGGGGAGGGGTGCAGACCATCTTCTACTTGTTCTTGGGTGCGCTGGCGGCTTCTGACTAGCATGAAAATTCATAGCGACAAGCTATGTCGCATAGAGTGAAATCGATCAGACAGACACAAGGAGAACCGAGTGTAGATTTGGGACAGCAATCCAACTTGATTTCTCAGATCAATCGTCCGCTATCTCAGCAGCGGTGACAGCAAGCTTGGACAAGAGGGCAGCCTGGAAAAGGAGGCTGTTCTTTAGATCAGGGGTGATTTTCTGGGCTTTTAGAGGTCACAAGAGGCTCCAGTAGAACTCTTGGCTCAGAGCTATTAAAGAAAACTATGGTTGGTTGATGGTGATGATTTTTTGTTGTTTGTTTCTGTTGTTATGATTAAAATAAATTGGGGATGGAAAGAAGGAAAGGTAGGCATGATGTATTAATGTAATCCTAGTTGATACTAATTGAGGTATAGTGTCAGCAAGGAAGGAGGTGATGGCTCCCTTACCTCTGCACTGGTCAAATCCTACAAGACAATAGTCTGACTAGAAGAAATCAGTAGAATACCAACTGTTTCATCAGATGAAGAATGGATGAAGGAATTAGGAATTCTTAGCCCATAAAAGGGAAGAGTTGATGGTACATAATAGTTTTAGACATGCTGTCCTCTGTGAGAGGGATTAGAGTCATCATAAATGATGTATCTAAAGGGAGTAGGATAGGATCAGTAAGGAGAAGATTCAGAGAAACACATTTCCCTTCAACATTTGATGGGCCTCTCTCACAGTTGTCCAAAGAAGGGATTGGCTGCCTCTGGAAGTCAAGAATTAGCCATCATTGGAGCATTCAGACATGGTTTGGCTAGCTACTAGGTAAGGATGTTGTGGAAAGGAGTTGAGCACCAGGTTGCTTGGTGACTTTTAAGGCCCCTTCCAATTAGGAATTGTTTATTTTCTACCTTCTTTGAGCAGAATCCCCTCTGAGTTTATATGGTATTTTATCAAGTCCCTCTCTGGTGGGGAGCAGGGCGGTCAAAGCTATCCTTATTAAACATACTCTGGGCAATCATGTCACTTTTCTAGAATTTCCAGAGCAGAGCCATTCTTCCCTTCTTGTGCTTATGCTATTAATACTAATTATTATTTCCATATTAGTGGATGACTTGCCAGCAGCTTCCTTAGAGAAATACAGCATACCATGGTAGAGAAGTTTGTTTTCAGAAATGGATTCCAAATGGATGAAGTTGCTCTGTGTTTGTGTGTGTGGATTCAAGCACATATACATTTATGCATTTCCTGAATCTTTTTGAGATCTAAGATAGATTTTTCCAGAGAAAGCTTTGCTCTGAGTATAAGCGGAAGAGAGGAACATGAGGAAAGTACAAGAGTGTGGAACGAGAATATGGCACACGTGCAAAAGGAGAACTGAAGAAAGTCTACGTGACCAGGCAGGAAGTGAGGTTGGCAGTTCTGCTCTTTGACATCTTTCTTTCCTAATTGGGAAGCACAGAAGAGAGCAGCCCTCGGACTCTGGGAGGTCGACATCGACTCCTCTGACGTCATCTGATGGGCTGGGAATCATTTCTGAAATAGTGTAACCAAACATGTGCAGACAATTATATCTGATTACATGAGCCCACCACAAAAACTGGGCTTCAAAATGTCACTTGAAAGAGTCTCTCATTTTGCATGAATTTTTTCCCTGTGAACTGTGTTTATTTTATTTCTGGGTCTTTAATATGCAGGGTAAATGAATCAAAGGCTGATCATGATATGATCTGTTCCTTTGGTATCAATTTTAAATTGTGCCACCTGCAGGAGACTCAGCTTGTCAGAGTGAGATGTATTTTTAGAGAGTGGTCTTAGACACTGAGACGTGTGTATGTGCAGCCTGGGGCTCTGGCTGCTAGGAGAAGAAAGAGAGAGAAAAGGAGGGAGACAAGAAGTGGCAAGGACAGGAATGAAAGGTTCGAGCCAAGAAATAAAAATAAACAATTTCTAAACCCAAGGCAGCAGTGGAATTCCCAGCTGGGCTCTGGATTGTGTTTCATTCAGTGGAGGACATTTTCTGGGCAGCCTTCATCCACTCCCCCTGGCTGGGTTTTCACAGCACCCATATCATGTCCAACTAGTGTCTACTTTAAATCCCATAAAATTCGGACCACTTGCCTTTAACTAAGACTACGTAGCGATGGCGTTGCAAGGTGTAGTGGTAAGAGTTGGGAGGCTCTGGTCCTGGTAACTCTTGTGTGTCCACAGGCAGTTATTAAACCGCTCTTTTATAAAAAGGGGCCGGTAATTCCCACCCTTAATACCTCAAGGGCTGCTTTAGGGAAAATGAGAAAATAAGTAGGAAAGGGCTGGGCAAAGCATAAATCGTTCCACATGAATGCAGTATGAAATGTTATAAGTGATAACTTTCTAATTTGACCTTTTTTTCTCCTCTTGTGTGAGCAGTTTTCACAGTAGGTAGTTCCTGGTGAGGATAGGTTTGGACACAGTTGTCACTTTTTCTCTCTTCTGATGGAAAGATACGCTTTTGAAAAGGATATAGAGTTACTCAAGGCCTAAAGACCCCCTTCCTTAGCTCGGTGAGCGTTAAATTATACCTCCTTAAGTACTGTGTGTTCTCAAATGACAACGGGCAGTGCTCACTAGGTTTAGTATGGCTCTAAGTAATGGAGGGAGATTATTCCACTTCTCTGTCAATCAGACATACTTAAAGATCACTTAGCTATCACATCCATTCTTTCCTTTCCAGTCCCACTGCCATCATCCTAGTTCTAGAAATAGTTCATGAGCTAGACTATTGTGATCATTTCCTAATTCCTGTTACTGCCTTTAGTTTCTCCTTTCTCCTGTACATACTTCCTGAATTTTGTCATTCCTTGCCCAGAAATCATCAGTGCCTCTCTCTTGCCCACCTAAGCAATTTCAAACCCTGAAGTTGATGTTCAGAATCTTCCATACTCTGGCCCTAATCTGCTTGTCCTTCCAACTCATCCTCCTGTCATCCAGATAAACGTTGGATGCCAGGCAATGTGGTCAGCTCCCCCTTACCTGGTTACACACATTTCCCCCGACATTCACTCCTGCATGCCACGTACAGTAATGTCCTTTCATTTCTATACCACCTCCCCCATCCCACTCCACTCTCAAAATCATACTTACTCTCCCACGTTCGGCTCCTCCTTGCTGTCTGTCTTCTTAGCCCTTCTTCCCTCTTCTCTCTACTTTATCACACGTGTCCTTTCCTTACATTATAGATATGTGCACTGACATCCTTAATTAGTCTTTGTGTCTTTCACTCCTGAATATGTGTATATGCGTTCCCAAAATGCCTATGTTAGTTGCTTTAAACATGTTTGTTGAATGAATAAATCAGGTAGGAGAAGTTAAGATACCACTGAATTGGGGCTGGTCCCGTGGCCGAGTGGTTAAGTTCGCGCGCTCCGCTGCAGGCAGCCCAGGGTTTTGTTGGTTCGAATCCTGGGCACGGATGTGGCACTGCTCATCAAACCACGCTGAGGCAGCATCCCACATGCCACAACTGGAAGGACCCACAATGAAGAATATACAACTATGTACCAAGGGGCTTTGGGGAGAAAAAGGAAAAAAATAAAATCTTTAAAAAGAAAAAAAGATACCACTGAATTAAAAAATGCACTTTAATGACTAATAGCCATGTCTTATATATCAGCTGTAAAATATCTAGTAACGATTTTTACTTTACATGCTTTACGAATCCACAAATATACGGTCTTTTTAATTCAAAAGGTTCTTAAGTCTTCCTTTTTATAAAAAGTTTTTAAACTTTTTGGCCAATGCAGATTCTCTGAGAATAAGATTCAAATCAACATTAAATATGTGAAGTTATATAGTGATGATATTGCTGAGAGAATTATCCCTGTGAATCCTTTAACTCCTCCTTTCCTAAAAGAAGCCCCTTATCAAAACCTGTAGCAATATAGCATCCTTTCTAGTGGTGTTCTCATTACTGTCTCTACCAGATGTGGGACTGGAACTTCCAGAGAGAAACTGGTGGAGCGTGGAAGCAACTTGAAATCAGGAAACTTGGATCCTTCTCGTGGCTTTTCTTTTGACAAGTTGCTTCACCTCTGTATTTTTGCGTCATCTGTGATATTGACCTGATAAGCACGCTCTGAGGTCCCTTTCAGCTCATAGTTCTAGAGTCCTACAAGTATAATCTTTGAGTCTTACTGTTAGCTCGAGGGACACCAGACTCAACTGTAGACTGCGCTCTCCAGAAAACTGTTTCATTAGAAACACCGTCTGCCATACTTCCTCGCCCACCCAGTTGCTTCCTCCCATTGTATCTTGAGGCCCTAAATGGGAAGGAGGAAGAGCCTGCATGACATGAACTTTTCCCTTTGACCTTTCAGAGATTTGTGGTCACAGAAAGCATTATTCTTTGGGGGTGAAACAATTCATTTTTAATTATTTTCCAATGTGAGTTAAGGGAGTGAGTTCACTCCAGCCAATCTTAAATGTAAATAGATACCTCTATAAGATTGTTCTTATTCAAGTTTTAGTGAAAATGGAAATAAAGTGTGTAATAAAGTTAGTGTTCTCTCTGTAAAGGCAGAATGCCATTAAGGTCAGTTTATGACACAAAAATCTCATGAATTTTGCTTTGTGATAATTATAGCAGTGGAAAAATAGAGATGAAGCTTTTATCTTTGTAAACCATAACTTGTGTGATTTTTATTTTGGTTTTCTTTTCTCCCATATTAGGCAAGGGGAAAAAAGGACATCTACTAAGAAAATAAATAAAATATAAATTGTCAGGACAAAAATAGCATCCTATTTGAGTAAACACATTTCAGGCATTTGGATATCACAAGGTTACATGGTAATAGTTGGCCACATGCCATCATTTTAATTTTTCTTTAAACAGTTCCGAAAGGCCTCTTTCCACTTAAAGTATACATTAATAAGATGTTGCTACATGTGGAATTGTAGGACTGAGAAGTGAGGGTGATAATTAAAATTCATATGCAAATCTTTAAAAACTCGCTTTAATTATAGGAAGTTTTAATTCTTCTATTTTACCAAGCTGAATTTGAATTTCGAAGGAATTAAAACATATCCAGATCTATTCCTCAGTTAGTTGCCATTGGGTACCTTCTGGTGCCGTGGCTGGGGACTGGTGAACAGCCCCAGGCTGGAGAGGTAGAGGGAGTGAGGAGAACCAACAAGTCTGGACATGGTGGGCCAATCTCCGAAGGGTTTGAAGGCAGCAGGAATAGAGAAATGGACTTATCCTTTATGACAGAGCCAAAGGGGAACAGTAAATCCCTTTACCTTTTTACATGATGAGACTTTTCAACCTTAGCACTGTCTCAACTGAGCATTTGAGACCAGCAAAGCATTGTCTTTGAGCCCACAATAGTTGGAGAAGAAAAAAGAAATCTCAATATTATAATTTCGTATGCAATCCATTGTTTTTCCCCAGCTGCCAGATGAAAGCCCTTCAAAGGTACAGAAAATGAATGAGACCACATCATTCAATGGAATATTCATATATTCATGGATCCATTCATTTATTCAATAAATATGTCATCAGTAGCAATTTTGACCTTGGGGAATGAGGCTACGTTCTATTATATCCGGGTCAAGTTGGGGAAACCCTGTACTGAGATGACATAAAACCCTGATGCCAGTCAGAATGTATTTTATCTTTTGGTCTCATTCAACACCTTGTCTGGGATTAGGTTTACTGTTCTTGGACTCTTAGGACAAGGGAGCCAACCAACTCTGTAATTTAGGAGGGAATTTCAAATTAAGTTATATAGCAGAAGAGAGGAATTCAAGACCAACAAGCAATAGTCTGATAAATCTACCCCTGCCACTCACCACACAGCCATACTGTGGACTTGTAATGATAATAATAATAATAAGAAGAAGAAGCATCCTTTTGTGGAGATTCCTTATCTCTTTGTAGAAGTAGTCACAAAGAATTTTGTTGATCTCCAACCTACTGATAGGATCACTCCAACCTTTATCACATTCATAGTGTGTGTGAGTAGGTATGTAAATGTGTGCACGTATTCCACTTCTGCCACTTTCTGCCTGTGTGACTGCGGACAAGTCACTTTCCCTTGATAGGACTCAGTTCCCTCAACTCTCAAAAGGACAATTGAGCTAGATGATGGCCAAGGCCTCTTCCAGTGTCATATTATACTTATAAACCATGATGTTTTTCCATTCCCAAGAAAATAAAAGAGGAGGGAAAATGCTTCATGGCTATAAATAAAAGAGAAATTTGTATTTTTGGAAAGATTCTCTCCCATCTGTGAGATGACAATGTACGCCATGCTATTTTCATTGGAGTTGGTGTTTGATAGCATCCTGCCCAGTTCGGACCACGTTTGTCCCTGCAGCCATGTTGTCCTTGGACTAGGATCGAGTTAGTTGTTCCAGACTCAAGTTGGTCCTGCCTTCTGCCCTACAAAAAAAAAAAAAAATCACAACCTCCAAAGGGCAGTTTTTTGGTGTGGGTGCTCCCGAAAGTGGCATGGCCCCTGTGGGCCTCTGTAAATATTAAGCTAACTAAACCGGCTGAATTTAATCATGGGAAATGTTAGCATTGATTTCTGCAGATGGCCCTCTTCTTGCTGGGTCCAGCCTTGCCACTTCTTGCCTGCTAAGAAGGAGTTCCACGTTCTTGGACAAGCTTGCTTTCCGATAAAATATTAGGCCTCTTTCTCAGAAAACCTGATTGTTATTTTAAATTGTGGTACATTTTTTAAATCTCTACTTATCTCTAGCTACATTTGAACTTGGGGAAATTCTATTTCATATCTCCAAATATTAATATTTATATCTCTAAATATTCTCCAATCTGACAGAGAAATAAGGCAGAAGCTGAGACTGACTTTGGTCTGGAACAACTAACCAGATGAGTAAATAAATGAATAAATGCTTTATTCCACAGATGTTTATTGAGAGCCATTTAATATCTAGCACTGTGAATGCAAATATCAAGAGGACATGGTTTTTGAACTCCATAAAGTAGCAGAAAGCTAGAAGGGCTGGGAAGTTATCTGGTTCAGTCCTCTGCTTCTCTGAAAGGGAAGGACCACACCACCCAATATAGTCAATATCATATTATTTTTAAAGAATTTTGGGAATGACCATTTTAAGAGGAATTTACATATATATAATCGTATTCCTATCAACTAAAAATATACAGATTGCTTATAAAGATGAATTGATATTTGCCATTCTTTTGTAGATTTTGCAAGTGACTATGCCAAAAGCTATTCTTTCTTTCTAGAATTGTGCTATCCAAAGGAACTTTTTATAAACTGATGGAAATGTTCTATTTCAGTGCTGTTACGTAAATTAACCATTAGCCACATTAGCTCAACCTGGCTGTTGAGCACTTGAAATGTGGCTAGTGTGACTAAGAAAATGAATTTTTAATTGTCTAATTTGCATTAATTGAAACTTAAATAGCCACATGTGGCTACTGGCTACATGTTGGACAGTGCACTTCTAGATGGTCTGCCAGTAATTTCATGGCCAGCAAAGATGGGATGATAGTGTTAGAGCTATGACCATATTGTGAAAACAGAATAGACTTCCTAACATAGGACACAGAAAAGCATGCTTTCTGCTTAAATAAGCCTTTCCTAGTATAAGTACAACTCTTTATTAAAAATTAACCATCTGCAAGAGGTTAACTCAGATTAGTATAATAATATGCTTTATACAATGAAATAATATGGAGGAATATTTAAAATATAAACACATAAATACCTACATTTATTATGGTTCTGTTTGCAGGAATTTCCAACTCTATCAGCCACGAATTCATCTAACCTAATAATTTTTCAAGCCTAAGCAGGACAGGTCTTTGAACTCATCTTGAATCCTTTCTTTACGCCTAAAAACCCTTTGGGGCTTATAGGAAGTCTGGTCCCTGTTTCAGATCTCCCAGGTGACCGAAGCCTTTGCTGGCAGCCCCTGCTTAGCTGTTCCTTCCTCCCTGACTTGCTGCTCTATTCAACGTGTGGCCCACAGATTAGCAGCAGTGGTTGGCATCACCTGGAAGCTTGTGACCAATGCAGGATCTCAGGCCCCACTCAGGCTTTTAAATCACATTCTGCATTTTAACCACATCCCCTGGTGATTCCTAAGCACATTAACTTAGAAAAGCTCTGCTCTAGTGGATAAGGCCTTTAAATGTCATCTAGGATTTACCGAAGATAAGGAATCATGTTGCTTTCTTTGCATTAAGGATACTACTTGTTTAAAATTTTCTGTTTTATTTTGAAGTTTTTCAAACATATAGAAAATTGGAAAGAATTTTACAGTGAGAGCAGTATACCTACCACCTAGATTCTGTCATTAATATTTTACTCCAGTGACTTCCCCATATATCTATCCATATCTGCGTCCTTCCATCCATCCATCAATCCATCTTACCGTTCTGATGTATTTTACAGTAAATTGCAGTACACAAAGGTGTATAGTACACAGTACACTTTGACCTGAGTAAATACTCCTGGTATTGTATCATTAACTAGAGTTCAATATTTGTTTGCAGTTTTTTTTTCTCTCTTGAGGTAAAATTTTGCACAATTAAGTGTACAGATCGTAAGTGTACATTCTCTGAGCTTTGACAAATGTAATACACTTGTGTATAAGTTTTCTACCCTTTACTTTCTTGTGTGTCCTCCTTTCTTGTAGTTTACAGAAGTGAACAAAAAAGAAGGAAGGGGAAGAAGGACAGAGCACAGTTACCCACAGGATAGTCTGTCTGTTTCCATCCGGTCAGATGTGTCCCTCCCCCGCAACCCCTAGATGCCTCTCACCCCCTCACTCTGTCTTACAGCCAAACTCAGCTCAAAAGTCTATTTTAAATTGAATAACATGGTTTATTTTACACTTGCCTTAGGTTCTGACTTGATATGCCTGCTTTTAAAGGGACTTGTATCCCTTTTCCATCATAAAAACTTTTGAAATATGTAAAAATAGAAACTATGATATTTGAAAATTAAATTATAGTGTGATCTCCTCACTTGCAAGATATTACATTTCCCCTCTTTATCTTTGGTTGTTTCTCCCCCTTTTTCCTCCAGTGTCCCTTAGCTTGAAGTCAATTGATTTTCTGAAGCCTCCTTCAAACTTATACAAACTTATTTTTCAAAATCACACACCTGTCTAAAATTGTACTTTATTTCACCTTAGGGAAGTGATCTGTCATGGGAGTGGGGAAGCCCATCCTCAGCCGACCTGTAGACTAAGAGGATGCTCTGCTCTGTAAGAGAATGAGGATGTGATGAGGGAAGCTTCAGGCCCCTCTCTCACCAGAGCTGGGGAGTTCTGGAGAGACCCAGCTGTGCTACTCAGCACTCTGTGCCCTTTTAGAGCGATGGAAGAACAAAGCACAACTAATTGTATGCCTTAACTTCCGGGGATCACTTGAGCTTCCACCAATATCCGTACTAAGAATACTAACTCTTAACATTTGGTGAGTGCTCTAACACAGTCCAATGTCTTTGTCAACAGTCTCATCTCCCTTTTATGGATGAGAAAACAGAGGCTCAGGGAGGTTCAGTAGCTTACTCAAGATCAAATAGCCAGTAAGTGATAGAGCCAGGCTGTGGGCCCAGGTCAGTTCAACTCCAAAGCCTGTATTCTTTCCCTTTATCCAGATGGACCCGTAAACCGCTAGTCCTTGTGCTAAAGGAAGGCAAGTGGCAAGAATCTTACAGTAAGAGAATCTGTTATGTTTCCTAGTGATAAATGTTTTGGAGCCTGGTTGATATGGAAAAGAATTATAAAAACTCAGTTATGACTGTTATGTTATGCATCCTTTCAGCTTGGTATATAGAAGGCTTAAGACTCCTTTTATTAAAATTAAATCTAAAAATTACATAGAAAGTTCCTCCCTGGGTATAGCCTGCTCTACACTGCCACTGTGTCATATTTGGGTAACCAACTTAGCCAGGGAGCCAGTGATTATACAGAAGAGAGAGTGGAGATTTTAGATCAAGTATCTCTTGGAGAGATTTGGTGGTTCATTAAAATAGATGGCAAGACTGTTCCAGGAATCTAGGTGCGAAATATCAGTAGAGGTTAATTTTTTTTTAAATCTGGGAACAGTAAAATGGAAGAAAAGGAAAATTCTGCCTCTTAATTTAATAGGCATTTTAAATAATGGTTTTTAGAGGATGGAAGATTAGCATTTAAGAAACTGGGCTATGAATTATAAAAGTAACAGTCTCTCCTGGACCAACAGAAAGGATAAAAAAGAGCCACCCTTGCTCCATGGGGCCAGGACTTCTACCAAGACTGTCCCTCCTCTTTGTTGACACTTGGCATTTTTAATAACTTAAAAGAATAAATGCAACGCAGTGCAGGGAAAATATAATATGAATAAAATCCAAAAAATTAAATAGGAAAAAATGGTGACAACTGTTAGATTACAAAGAGCTAGGAAATAAGGAAAACGGAGAATTGAGACGAAAGAATGTACTAATGAACTACAGGCAATCGAAGGATAAAAACCACAAGAGAATGATAAAATTGCATGTGAAATGGCAAAATGAAGGTTAAAAGCAATCAAGCACACAAGTACTAAAGAGAACAATATGTAACCTATCATTAACTCATTAAAAAAAATAGAACAATAAAAACATAAAATAAGCTAGGATGAGTGGTTAAAATAAATAACTCCATCTAAGAACATACAAAGATTATAAAACAGATCAAGTAGTAATAAAATAAGGAAGTGGGATAAAGCAGTAACTTAAAAAACAATAAGGATAGAAAATTAACAGGCTAAAATGACATTTAATAATTGTATTAATAACTAGCACTTGTTGACTTTCCCCATCTTAGGCACTTTATATGCATTAAGTTATGTAATTCAAGTTTATTAAAACAATTAGGGCATTTTAAAAATGTGAACAACGAAAGTTCAGAGGGGGTTAGAACTAGGCATCAGAACAACGTAAGAACAGTAACAAATCTAAAGGTTAGAGAAATAGACCTGCAGACATCAATTTTCATTCCTGTCTAGTGTGATTATTTTTGCTGTTGAAAATCACCAAGTACCTGTCCTGGTACTTCCTCTCTAGACCTCTAGACCATAGGTTCTGGAAGTGCCTGGCACTATAAATGTCAGTTCTCTCCCCCTCTTGTCCTAGTAAGCTTGGCCTTTGCTGGAGGCAATTCCTAGTGGTTAAGATTCTCAAGCGATAGCGAGGCTTGCCCAGTGGCCGAGTGTTTAAGTTTGTGCACTCCGCTTCGGCGGCCCAGGGTTCACCAATTCGGATCCTGGGCGTGGACCTACACACCGCTCATCAAGCCGTGATGAGGTGGCATCCCATGTGGAAGAACTAGAGTGACATACAACTAGGATATACAACTATGTACTGGGGCTTTGGGGAGACAAAAAGAAAAGAGAAATATTGGCAACAGGTGTTGGCTCAGCAAATCTTCCTCACCAAAAAAAGCATAGAAAAATATTAAACATTCTCAAGCAATGGAATGCATAGCCCAGAACCTACACAGTGGCAAACATCTCGTAATTCTACTCATTTTACATGACTCAGCTGGGAATTACCTTCTCCTTGGAAGCACTGCCTAGTTCCTCCAGACTGTACCTACATAGTGCTTAGTGCACTGGGCTGGAATGGGAGTTCTTCTCTGATTCTTATCTTTACTTCCTCTCTAGGCCCTTGGTTTCTGAAGAGAAGGATCTTAGGTTTGTATCCCAGCCTTCACTTCAAGCCTGGGACATAGTAGGTGCTTAATGTATGCTTTTTGAAGTGACCTACTTGAACCTGTTGTCAAGAGGTTTTTCTTTTCTTTCTTTGTCTTTTTTTTTTTTAAACCTGCAACCAGACTTGTGGCTGGATTTTATGCCTGCCTAAAATCCCCATAAACATAACAGATTTTTGTATTTCTGTTGTCCAGAGAGTTTTTCCCACAAGAGAATGGCTTTTTTCTTTTCATTTATCAGAACCTGGTACTCATCTTTTACCTCCAACTTATCTATATCTAGTATCCTATTATCTTCACCAACTCATGCCAGAAATCTTTTATGGGTCTATATATTCAATGACCAGCTATCTATTGCTGTTTCTCCTCTTTCTCATACTTTTTTCTAGAGCAGGTGTGGTCTCTGGAACTTGAGCTTGATCCACACTTCATCCATTCATTCATTCATTCATTCACTCATTTGATGAATGAGTGCATTCGAACAGCAGGCATTTTCTTGGAATCTGTTATTAACCGGTTATTGTGTTGGGCGTTAGGGAAAATAAAAAGGAGATATAGTGCCTTTTCTTGAGCAACTCTCATCTTGTCTAAGCTGATTGCTATGTTTAGCCTGTTTCCTTTGACCATATTTTTTGTGGAAAGAGAAAAACAACTGATTAACACTCTTCACAGGTAATTGTATTTGAAGAGAGTTATGAAATCATTTGCTAACTTTTTCTTCGCTAGGCAAAAGGGTGCCTCCATCTTTCTTCTTCAGACCTGTATTTGACCATTAATTGTGGTCTCTCTTTTCAGTGAGCTCTGGATGTTGGCTAAGACCTTTCAAACACTTAGAACAAAGACCGAAATTAGATGTGGACTTTCTTTCCTATGCTGTGTTTAAATTTTACATTTACTTTTTTTTTCTGATTCTGAATTAAAATTTAATGCAGAAAATTTGGAGAATGCAGGAAAATCAGAGAAGCAAATTACTGCTAACTTTTTACTCTGCAGCCTTCTCACATTTGTGTGTAAGTGTGTTTTGTGTGGGTGCAGAATAGTTATGATCATATCGAACATATCATTTTGTAACCTACTTATTTTACTAAAAATATATTATGAATATTTTCCATGTCATTAAACATTCTTCTCAAACATAACTTTAATAACTGCATAGGAGCCTGTCATAGGGAAAGTCCATAATTTATTTAATCAATCTCTACTGGGGAACATTTAAGCTGTTTTCTTTCTTTTTTTTTTTTTTTTGCTATTATTAATAACACTGGTAACATCATAGTACAGAAAATTCAGTACATATTTTCTATTATTTCCTTGCATAATTCCTAGAAATGGAGTTACTGGATCAAAGGAGAGGAACAAATCTAAGGCCTTTGTGATATATTATAAACTTTTCTCCTAGAAACTTCTATTAATTTTTGGTTCCCACCAGCAGTTTATGATCATTCCCATTTCCTCATACCCTTAATAACAATGCCTTAGCAGTGTTTCAGTCTTTGTCAATTATCAAATTATAAAATGCCGTCACATTTTTGTCTTAATTTAATTTGTATCTCTTTGATTACTAATGAGATTGACCATTTTTCATATGTTTGTTAGTCTTTTATATGTATTCTTGAAATGTTTGTCTTTTTCTTATTAATGTCTACAAACTCTTACACAATAAGGATGTTTTCCTATTCCACACTTGGCCAAGATTTAGAAAATAGAGAATACTCTATTTCTGAATGGAGGAAGGATCATGTGGAATAAGGCTCCAAGTCTCATTCTGTCTATTCTGAAAGCTGGATTATTATCCTAGGAAACTAAAGACAGATCTATAAGTAATACTGGTATTGATCTTAAAAAAAAAAATTAACTTTGCAATCTGAATTAGCTTGACGTTTTCTATACTTCTAGTCTATGAAAAAACTCAGGGCTATAAAATAGAACATCAGAGTTTTCTAGAAGAACCAAGAGATACATTACTCAGTCAAAAATTTCCTTGAAGGGGCTGGCCCCGTGGCCGAGTGGTTAAGTCTGTGCGCTCCGCTGCAGGCGGCCCAGTGTTTCATTGGTTCGAATCCTGGGCACGGACATGGCATTGCTCATCAAACCACGCTGAGGTAGCGTCCCACATGCTACAGCTAGAAGGACCCACAACGAAGAATATACAACTATGTATTGGGGGGCTTTGGGGAGAAAAAGGAAAAAATAAAATCTTTAAAAAAAAAAAATTTCCTTGAAGATTTACCCTACGCCTAGTATTACCTTAAGTAATAGGAGTTTACAAATATGTCCTTGGCCAGGTTATAGCCAGGTTGAAGAAATAAAGCTACATATATTTAAAAAGTTTTCTTATGGCCTTAGCTAGACTTTGGTCTAGAAAATGGTCTTTTGAGTGACTAGATGGTTTCTCATATTTTGGATGCTCTGTCAGTCTCCTTGTATCTTCCTTTACCATCTGTAAGATAGCACATTCTTTTAGGTTATTGAATTTTAACATCTCACCATCATTCCCCTCTGCCCTTCACATTCTGTAGCAGAACACATATAGAAAAGCCAAGTCAGACTCCTGAGCCCACAGCACAGCTGGAAGATTTCCACTGCAGGGGCTTCTGGGATAATCCAAAAGGAAAAAAATAAAAATTTAAAAAATCAACCCCCTCTTCTACTTGGATGAGAATCCCGGAATACAAGAGGGTATCCCCGAGCATCCACTGAAGATCTCTGGGATGGTGTCAAATGAATTCAGAATTCTTTTGAGTAGATAGACAGTTTTCAAGCACTTGCTCTCATTTCATCAGTAGATAGAATTCTCAGAACAATGTGCTCCCATAAATAAATTAGGTGCAATGGAGGCTAGTGCCCCATTCTAGCACATTCCCCTCAACATTCTCTATCTGCATTTCCCCCACTGCGTCGCACCATATCTCCCCCCTCTTCTGTTAGCTGTAATGACCCTGCAAACACTAAATGGCATTTGAGTGCATTAAGCAGCAAACTCTCCGGTGACATAGCAATTATGGCTCTGAAATAGATTTGGTGCGTCACGGAAGATAAGGGTTTTGAAAGTTTCTGTTGTGATTATAGCCTGTAACTCCCACAAATAATAGGCTTCAAAATAAGAGGCTGCCAACGGAGCCTTTGTGGCTTTGTCTCAGTGATGGCACGTAAATTGCTATTAATGTCCTAAGTGTACTTGAATATGCCAGTCTTTGGGATGCAGAGTTGGCTCAGTGTCTCTCTTTACGCGGCATGTCATTGTTGGTCTGATAATCTGGGGTAATTGCTGTCTCTTGGATGGTCAGAAAAGTGGAAGGGGCTTTATCTTCCTGTGCAATGGTAAATAGCCTCAAGGTTTACACCACAAGTTGTGTGTGTGTGTTCTGTGTAGAGCCACTGTTCATCATTAAGGTGTGCATACAATCTCTGTGTGTGCCCTGAGTAAATAACAGCCATTCAGCAAAGTCAAAGGTTATAAAAATAAGATGAAGAATTTGGGTCTGTGTAGAATGAGCCAATCAGATAATTTATATTGAGAGTAAAAGAAATATCCTTTGCTTGAATTATCCAGATTTGGCTAGATGAGGAAATATAATTGTCTGTTGTCTCATACAGCTACTCTTTTCCAGTATAAGTAGATAAGTAGCATCTGTGTGTGTGTGTGTGTGTGTGTACATTCTTTGGGTGCTATGAGTATTTTCTGAACATCTATTAGCTCTACGTAAATATCATAGAGTATGTGGAAATTACGTGTGTTGTACACTGTGTGGATGTGTATAAGTGTGGATAGGTTTTGGTTTATGCTGGTCTGAGTATAGAGGATGTTTAATCAGATATAAATAGTTTTCTGCACTAAGACACCTCTATTTAGCTAAATCAAGCTGAGCTTATTTTTCTTGGCCTCTGAAAAGTTAAATAAAACAAATTTTAAGTTTTAACTTCCTGTATGTGCATTTAACCTAAGGACCCCAGAAGTCTGTGGGATGCGGAAACATTGTGTGTAGCTGTCCTACTTGCACTTTTAACAGAAATAAGAAAGCAGCCCAGCCCTAAACCTGAAAATGTCCACTACCTCATAACCTGTGCGAGCTATGAAAGGTTCAGCCAAAACCATCCTCTGTGTCTCAGGTGCCTTACGTGGCATTGTTAATTCTGTGCCTTCACAACAGATGAATTAGAAAAGGATGAAGCTAAGAAGGTGCCAAAATAGATCTTGATCTCAGGGTTGACCTACATGTGCACTTCAATCATGTGGCACTGGGTGCTGGCAGGATGGCACACTCTGATGGTGTTACAATTGATAGAGACTTACAGTTGGATTTTGACAGAGCAGCATTGGAGAGCAGTTAGAATGCATGCCAGATAAGGTCGTAGAGAGTGACTTGTAATAAGAGAGTTCATGTTCATACCAAGTGAATGTGGATCAGGTTTATCATCTCGCTCTACCAGGACTCTGCATTGCCAGTGTAAGATAAAACCCTATTAACTGGCAAGATGGTGCTACACATGGTGTTGCCTTAGAAGTTCAACCCCAGAGGAGTAGAGTGTGTCTTATCCAAAACCAAATTTGCTGAGGTGGATTGAAGCTTAAGAGTAGAAGTTATTAGAATCCCCAGAAAGACTTTTCTGAGTCCAGTCTTGTGGTTCATAGGTTCTAGCATCTTAATAAACAGCAAAAGATGCCCCGATGGTGAAATGCAGAGCATGAGTCATGTGCCTTCAGCCCTGAGCATCAGTAGCAGCCGTGCTCTGCATGTGGTACCCACACACTGTCACACAGCCTGAACTTTTGAAACTTGAAGTCCAAAAGCAGTGGCATATTGTGGGGACTAAATTTGGCAGATGGTAGTTTCTGAGTCCTAGCTTCCTGGCCTGAGAAGTAAGAATAGGAGTTCACACTGGATTTATATACCATTATATAGTCATCAACCAAAGTCAGGGAATTACTTTGATGGTTCCTGAGTAACTCCGCAGTTGTGGTGGGCACCAGCAGTCAGATGGTCTTATATTCACAGGGGCAGGGCTCCAAGGGAAGCTTTCAAAGCATTTGTTTTTCTACTTATTCAACTCAAGTACTTAACTGAGCAGCTCCTCTATCAGACAGGATTCTTGTCCTCTGATGGCTTGTGGTTGAGTGATTTATCATCTCATTGAGGATAAAAATCAAAACCTTTCATGTGGCCTGCAAACCTTGGCATGATCAAGCCCTCCCGCTCTGCAGCCCCATCTTGCTGTGCTTGTCACCCTGCTCCTGTTCTCCGTTCTTTCTGCCCTTCTTTCAGTTCCTCGGAGCATTTGGATAGGTTTCTCCTTCTGCCTAGAGGGGTCTTTGCCCCACTGTTTACATGACTATTTTTGGTTCACCTTTAGGCTGACTTTCCAGAAGCCACAACCTCAATGAGGTCCTCTTTGTACTCTCTCATAGCACTTGTTACCATCTAGAATCTACGTTTATTCGTTTGATGATTTATTGAATGTCTATTTCCCACAAGATGGTAAGTTCCATGGGAACAGACCCCAGATTTTTTAAAAATTTGTTTCATCTACCACTGTTTGCCCAGTATATAGCGCAAGGTAGGCACTGAATACATATCTGCGGAATTAAGTGACTATAGTGAATAAGATCTGGTGCTCGCATGGATGTTTAAAGAAATGAGAGCTGAACATGCTTAAATGGGAAAACGAAGGGTCAAAAAGTCAGTGGTGCTAGAATTTGGAGAAGCGGGTGATAGTGTGCCTTGAAGAAACTGACAGGAAGAAGGTGGCTCTCAAGCTGGGCCTAAAGGATGACATAGATTCCTAGAGAGCAGAGGAGAGGGACAGGCAGAGGCACACAGCCTCTCACTTGACTTCTCTATGGAGTGAGAAGAAATCTCACTGTGGCAATGGGAAATCTGTTATTTCTTTGCAGCAACTTATACTACCAAAGTCTCAGTTAGCAAGGGTATCTGTTCTCTCCCAGAATGGCCGATTGCACTGCTGATGTTTCTTAACATAGACCTTCACAGCAAGATCTCAGGGCTCAAAAGGCTGTGATAGGAGCCAGACTAGACAGGGGTGTGGTGGTGTGACTTGGATGTAAGGTCACCAGGGACTAAGTGGTAGGTGGCAATCAGAGAAGATACCCCCAGCAGGCAGGGAACCGTGGAGACAGCAGTCCTAGAGCCAGCAGCATGGACTAGTCCAGGCAGAGGATTGACTTTGGGGAAATGTGATGGCAGGTACTAGTTGGTGAGCTGAGGTTCCAGAGCAGGATCCCAGTTACAGGAGCAAAGCACTATCTCAGTCTTAAATGAACTGTAATAAACAGCACGTTAATCAGAAGCTAGGCGTAGACTTGGTAGAGATGATCTCAGCCACAAGGAAGAAGTTCCTGTACGAAGACACAGATGCAGCAAAATTGATCCTGAGTTACCTAAGGTACCAAACTAGGCTAGAATAAAATTTTTTTGGCTGAGAATACATGTTATTACCAGATAGGGTTGCCCAGATTTAGCAAATAAAAATACTGCATGGGACATACTTACACTAAAAAATTATTTGTTGTTTATCTAAAATTCAAATGTAGCTGGGTATCCATATTTTATCTGGCAACTCCATCCCTAGGTCTTAAGGTGGAAGTAGAATCTGCATGTGGATCTCAGCCCTGGAGAGAGTAAAAATGGGCAAAGACCCTACAGGCCACTTAGGGACTATGTCTGTTCTCTACATTATTGTGATTCTCACTGTGTCTGAGGTGGTGACTAGGAGACTGTTCCATATGCATGGTGGGATATCTTCCTTCGCCTTGTGCCCTATGGAGAACATTCCTCTTGAGATGGTGTGCTAAACTGTGGAGGTGTAACAGGCAGGATCCAGGGTTTTTCTCATCTATTTTCCCTAAGAACAAAGCAGAACAATATAAATTTAATCATAGTTACTTGTTTGGGAGAAGCTATGAAGTACCAGATCTCCTTGATGCTTACTTAGCAAAAGAAAAACGTTCACTTCCTAGACGTAAAAGTTACCCCAAAACGTGGCACTGCCTCTGCGGTCTCTGTTGAATATTTTCTAGGTGTACACAGCTGTTTACATGTAGTCAGTCTGAATTGTAGAGGTCACGGACCTGATGCCATGCCCCTTTCCACACCCGCGATGGAGGATGGATGTTACAGTGCCACTGAATGTTTACGTACTTCTTCATATGTCCCTCCAAGAGATAGTGATTAAAATCTATGCTGTGTCAAACACTGTAGTAGGCACTTTGGAATCAAAGATAAGTTCCACATCCCTGCTCTCATGGTCTGGTAGGTGAGACAGACTGTGAAAGAAGAAATGCACAGGTGCTGTGATAGAGGGACATGCAGAGAACTGGGGTGCCTACAGGAGGAAGGGACATTGCCAGCGGCAAGTTGGGGTGCTAGGACACCTCAGCTCAATCATGAAGAGCAGCCAGGGTGCAAATGGCATGTAATTGGATGAGTAAAACACTATATTCAAGGAGAAAGAAGCAGGCATGAAATGGCAGGTCTGTTATGGGAATTTCTCAGTAGCCTGACATGGTTGAAGTATTAAACATAAGCATTGAGTTAGAGAGTCAGCAAGGTCAAGGATATTGCAGGCTTGATGAGGACATTGAACCCATCTTGAGGCTGATGGGAAGCCATTGGAGGCTTAAACGGGGAGGTGACATGATCAAAGCTACATTTTTGAAAGATTATTCTGGTGGGAGCTAGAGATAGGAATGGAGGGGTGCCAGACTGGGCATGAATCTGTTTACCATTGTAAAATTTCCCAGGGAAATTTTGAATATTTTGTCCCTAAGGGGACTTTCCAATAGCATCTTTTTGCATCACAGCGTTTCTTGGTTAAGTGCTTGCTGTATAATCTTGGGAAAAGAATATACATACCAGGAAAACATGGTTCTTCTGTCTTGATGGAAAAATGCTGGATCTAGGATGTGACTCCACTGGGTGAGCTGTTGTCTCCCCAGATAAATAGTGGCTCTGTGTGTGTGTGTGTGTGTGTGTGTGTGTGTGTGTGTGTACGTACATGTGTGCATACAGAGGAAGAGAGGATGCATCCATGTTTCTTTGTTCCTGGCTGGCCCAACCAGTGCCTGGGTGATTGAGGGCCTGGAGCACGTAAACCTCCTCACCCACGTTGAAGGCATCTCTGGTAATGGCATCTGGCCCATATGCAGATCTAGCTCAACTCGGTGCTGACATCAGCCGCTTTGTGGCACCTCAGCGTATTTCTGGGTTGCAAATGAGAGTTTCCTAGTGCCAGGCTCACTCGGGCTGTCACATCAGGTGATGAATTCTCTGCATCAACCGTGTGCTGCTAAGGTAAGCTCAGAGGAGGAGCGGGAAGAGGAGGATGGGACTCAGCCTGGCAGCCGCTGCTCTGGGCTGAAAACAGTTACTGGATCCTAAACAGCGAGGGAAAGGCAGGTGGCCCCAGTTCCAGCACAAGGAGGGTGGCAGAGAAGAGAAGTCAGGACTTTAGATGCAAGTCTGTGCTCTTCTCTTTTGTCGGGAGAAAGCATGTGAGTTTTCCCATCCACCATTGCTCCATCCTCGGCTCCATAGCCGGTTTCCTCTACCACCTCCCACAGGCATGCTTTGCTTTATCCGTTAGATGGGGTTCTGGCAAAATTTGGTGTATATCACATTATGTGCCAAACTCATTAGTAGGATATAGAGTAACTAGTCATTTTTTTTCCTGAAACTTGTTGTTCCCAAATACCTTGAATTTGTGTTTTGAAAATCCAGATGTCCTTATCTAGAAAACCTGCTGCAGTTTGTCCTAATTTTATGTTCTATTGGCTTCCTCTTCCGTGAGGTTCCAGGTTGAGCCTACTGCTGGCTTAGGATTCACCTGATGGAATTAAATGTTAAACTGAGTCTTGCTTCCCAGGCCACAGGCACAGAGTTACCCGTAGAACTGGGTGCAAACTCTGACCCGCTAGGGATGTTTTCAGAGATAAAAAGGGCACGTTTGACTTTGCAGATTTTACCTTGCCATCCCTGTAACTCCTCAGTGCAGTCTCTGACATTGCATTTTGAAGAGTGTGTCTCCATTATAAAGGATAGTTTGCATCGGAGAGTGAAGAGGGAAGTTGGGGTGCCAAAGAAAAATAAAAACAAAAGTCTTATTTCCCGCCACCCCCACACGGTTGTTAATGAAACCATCTTCAACTCTCACGATGCCCAGAGATAAATAAACACACAAAGGCAGAGATTCCTACTTAATATTCACCCGCAGTCGAGGAAGAGGGAAGGAATTGCTCTCCAGGGTTAACGTGGCAGTAAGCGAGGTCAGCGGTTTCCCAAGACAGTGCAGCTCTGAACGTCTTCCATTAAAGCAGGAATGATGCAGCTGAAGCAGCCAAAGTGATTTACGGGAAACCCCGTTAAGTTGGGTTTGCTCGCAGTTTCCGATCTGGTGGAGGTTTTAACAGCAACAGCAGCAGACAGTATACCATGATAGAAACCACCTCCAGGGAAGGGAATTCTGCAAAATTTCCCAATGTGAGACAGGCTTATTCTGAAAAGTACTTGCATTCATCTAACTTGAAACCCATAGGCTACAGTGTCCTTAATTTGCTAAGAAGTGGCAGGTCATAGCTGGGATATCCTGGGGTAGAGTGACCAGGGACTGGAAGTCCCCTATTCCAGTAAATCCCTGAGTTCTGAGCAAATTGGGATGGTTGGTCACCGAGTGTGAAGTGTGCGTGCATATGTGTCTGTGTCTGTGTGTGTTTACGGATGGATGGGGAATAAAAAAGAGGCAGCTAAAGAGATTTGTTTTATTATTTATTTTTAATAGAAGGTTTTAATATATTCTTCTTCTTCACCAGGCCAACTAACATAATTAAAATGCTGGTTTTGATATCAGCTTGAACTAATTCCTGTCTCTCCCATCTGTGAGTTCTCTGTGCCCTCTGGCATCTTACGCACTGGTCTGAGAAACAGAACTTTGTAAGGAGAGAGATCAGATGTCTATTGTTTGAGTTATTTCAGCTCAAAAATGACTCAAAAAGAAGTCTCCTGGAACCTTCTGGTCAATATACAATGCCTTGCCAAGTCCCTCCTAATTAAACACCACGGAGCTCATTTTCTTTACAAATGACTTCATTTTTGGCACCACTTATTGTTATTTTAATGGAATGATAGCATGGCTAAATAATAGTAGTAGTGGTGATTTGTGAGCAATATAATGAAACTCCTTTGTGCCATGTGCTATGTCAGGGATGCTAACGGCTTTCAGAGAGCTTCCTCACCTCCTTGTCTCATACCAGGTCGATTCTAAGACACATAACTTTTTTCCTCTTTACCAGCACTTTACTCTCCGCCTCATGACATTGTACTTAAGGAACCTCTGTCAAGTTTTCTGAAAATCCCATACTACTCAGCAAACACACACAGACACACACACACATACAAATCTATCTATCTATTTATTTACCTATCTGGTAAACATGTACATATAAGAAAATTATTAGGACAGACGTATCAAAATGCTAAGAGTAATTATCTCTCAGTAGTAGGATTATGGGTGTTGTACATTTTGTTTGTTATGCTTTTCCTATTTTCCAAACATTATATTGCATATATAATTGCAAATATTATTTGTGCAAGTATTATATAAGCATATCTTACTTTTATAATCAGGAAAGATAAATGATGTTAAAAGATTTTCTTTGGGGAAAAATAAATATAACCACTGTTCTCAATCAGCTTAAAATGGTACCAGAATACATGTGTTCTTGGTTGGGAAGGAAGGCTAAGTTATTGTCACCCCTGTGACCAACCTGCTTTAGGAAATTGAATTAATTCTGTTCTTGATTCTGATCATACTGCAGAGTCTTGGCCCCAAAAGGATAGAAAAGCCTCCTGTTATAAAAGAAAGAATTTTCATTTTCCTCTCATTGTTCTCCTTCGAATCTATCACAAACACCAGGGGAAATGTCCTCCAGCAGACAAAAGGAGTGGGAGGAGCTACCTGACTAGGTTAAGAGATGGCCATTTGAACTTGAGAGCAGTTATTCATTGATCCGTGACTGAGGTGATGTGTTCTTGGCATTGCCCAGGATGACCTTGCCCTCTTGGTATCCCGATCTGCTCTTCAGTGAGGTGTGGAAAAAACCTCCCCTCATGCTGATGTAACTGGTGAGAGCTGATTCGAATCAAAACTTTGGCTTTCCTGGGAAAATTGGAGTGTCATTTGGGTGAGCCAATAAAAAAGAAAGCCAAAGGAATGAAAAGAGCAGAGAAAAAGGAACCTGATTCAAAGGTCAGGAAGCCTGTGTTCTGTCTCAGTCATAATCCAGAAGCCTGCTTTTCTCTTGCTCCTCTGCTTTCTTAGGAATGAAACATGAACGGACATTTGCTAGCACCTCCAAAGTGCCAAGCATGTTCCTGAGTACTGTAGATTATGTGAGAATAGAAGCTGGAGTCCCTCCCACATGGCAATATCAACATCTGCCCCATGGACCCCAAATATTTCAGGGAATAAAATGAGAGAAAAGCAGAATAGAAAATAATTTACCGGGAGCGCCTACGACTTGGTCTGTTCAACATGAGCAGTTCCAGAGTTGAGGTCTGTTGACTCCAAAGGAGCACAGTGATTGGAGAAAAAAGGCATTTTAGCACATTTGTATTTCAGTACTTTAAAATATATTAATGATAGTGAATTTTAAACACTGAAGGAAATCATTCTGCGACTATTTTAATGGTGGGATATTTTTTGAAAGGGGTGCTCACTAAAGCAAATCCTTTTAGCATAATTTCATTGTTTGGATGCTTCTGGATTTAGAGTCTTAGAAAAATCATCTATAAATGTAAATCAAACTTGTAGCTTCCTGTCTCACCACCTTTTAGATATATTCACACAGTCCAGTCCTTAGGGTCTTGGCACCATTGATTTACCTGTTTTATTTGCCTGAACCACCCTCTGTACTTTTCAAGGCTCACCTCAAAGAGTACCTCCTCCATGAAGCCTTTCCTGATGCCCCAACAAGATGAGATACTGCCTTCATTTGAAACTTCGTAACACCTGGGCTATACCATTTATTAGGTTCTGCTTTGAATTATAGTTCATTCATGCACTTGTCTTATCCCACTCCTTGAGGACATGAACTGTATCTCACTCATCATTATATACCCAAGAGCATCTTGTGCAGAACCATGTGTAGAACATGGAATCCCATAACATATGGAACATCCAGAGCTGGAAGAAAGCATTTGAGCCAACCTTTTTATTTTTCTAAAGGGGAACCCAAGGCCAAAGAGGCATAAGTGCTTTGCTAGAGTCAATAGCTTAGTCATTGCCAGAGTCAGAACTAGAACTTGGGTCTCTTGGCCTGCAGTGCAGCTGTCATTCCACTAGAGTACACACAGTAGTCATCTGATGGCCTGGACTGAGTGAAAAAGCCTTTGAGAAACAGGAGGTGTGACCCTCGTGTCCAGTGGCTCACTGGGAGGACCCAAACTCATCTGAGGGTGGGGGGAATATTATCAACCATAAAACAGCTGCCCATTTGATGAGTGTCCCCATGTGCCAGGCACTGTACTAGGCCCTTTACACAAGTTGCCTTATTGTCATTGTCTGCTCAAAACAGCCACCCAATCTCAGAGGACTGACTTCTCTCCCTTTTTCCCTTCTAGGCTAATGGAGGTTGGCAGGATGCTACTACCCCTTCATCAGTGACCTCCCCTACAGAAGGCCCTGGCAGTGTTCACTCTGATACCTCCAACTGATCTCCCAGCAATCGCATCCCGGCTGACCCTGTGCCCCAGTCGGGGCAGGGCCAGGAGGGAGGGTTTCTCTCCCAACGCTGAAGCGGTCAGACTGGAGGTCGAAGCAATCAGCAAACACAATAAGAGTCTCCTTCTCTTCTCTTCCTTGGGATGCTATTTCAGCCAATCTGGACACTTCTTTATACTCTCTTCCCTTTTTTTTCTGGGTAGAAGCCACCCTTCCCTGCCTCCAGCTGTCAGCCTGGTGTCCGTCAACTTCCCTGCCCCTGTCCCTCTGTCCTAGACTCCCTGGGTCCCTGCCCTCTATTACATCACTGAAGGATATTTTCAACAATTAGAGGAATCTAAAGAGAAAAAAAAATACAAAGAAAATAATAAAAGTGTTTGTATGTTTTCATGCTGGTGGTTTGAGGAGCCAAATTTACCTCACTCGGATCCCTCGCTCCCTTTGTTAACAGGCAATCCTTCTCTGTTTCTCTTGTTACTCTCACTACCTCTTAGCAGGAATACGCCACATTGCCCTACTCATTCCAGGCCTCCCTGCCTCGTCTTGCTCTTCCCTCCATGGGAACAATCCTGATTAGAACACTTTCCTCCTCTTCCTTCCCAGCCCCAGGTATTCACTGGGGACGGCCATAGCTGGGCTTCTAAAGGTGCCACATTCTCCACTTTCAGCTCCACTAGGTTGATTCCCAGGCAGGAAGTCAGACAGCAGGAGAGAGCACAAGGAACAAGAAGGGCAGAATTCTTCGAGGCTTTCTCATCCTCCTTTAACAGCTCTTGGTTTCAGAGGCACAGTCTTTGGAGACCCTGCAACACTTAGTGAGCAATGTTCAGAAGCTACTGCAAAACCAGGTCCGAGTTAGGCATGGTGATGAACGCATCACTAAGGAGAAGAGGGTTCTTATCCTGAAAGCCTTCACCTGCTCCTTCTCTCACACACACACACACACACACACACACACACGCACATGCATAGTCTCATACATTCACTTTCGCAAGGTCAGTCACATGCCACGTACAAATACTTACGTTAGTAACCATAGCATTATGCCTTGTGAGCCCAAGAGAGGGAATTAGCAACTCTTAGTGAAGGTCACTGACACAGAGAAACAGTATATGCCTGGGGCCTCCAGGACTTGCAGGCCCCCCAGCATGCACACCCGAGAAAGACATACACAAGACTGGATCATGATGAAGACCAGGTTTGCGGTGTAAACTATTCCTGTTCCCACCACCTCTGGAGCTCTCAGGGAGCCACATACAGAACTTACAATGTCTGTAATGGATTTGGTTCTCTTTTGTTTTTGTTTTTGTATTAGGGTCATTGCATTAATTATCCAAAGCGTTATATGGCACCACATTCTTGTTCTAAAGGAGAGAGTTGTGTAAGAAGATGGCTCAAGCAGACTTTTTGCTAGCTTAATTTGAAGACCTGAGAGTGATGGGGAAAGGGGAGATAATGTTTTCAGTGACATCATCACAGTGATTTTCATTCCCTGGAAATATCTAAGAGAGAGGAGTATATAGTAGAAAGCTGTTCTCTAATGTCACCTGAGCTTACATTATTCATAGCCAACTGTCCCAGCAATAAAGATGGCAGCTCTGTCACTTGACTGTGTGGGAGGTGGTCAAATCTCTTGGTGCCCCATTTTCTTTGTAAAATGGGGATTATTATTCCTGGCTCATACGCAATCTGTAAATGTGAAATCAGAGGAAGTAGTGTCCCTGAGATAAACTGGTTCGTGCCATGTGGGGATAATAAATGGTTTTCCTATTCTAACTTCTGGTCACCATCAGTACCGTGATGTTATCACCATGATGACAAAGAGAAGGGGTATTGTTGTTGCTTTTTTTTTTCATTTCTTTTGTTCTGTTTGGTTTCTTAGAATAGAGATAAGCTTCCAAACTAGAAACATAGGACTTGGTTCTCTTAGTTTGTATTTGAATCCGATATGTGGCCTTGTAAGTACTTAGTCCCCTGTTATATCTACTCTGTTTGAGAGGTCTCTGGAAGAAGTATAAGACCTTGAGGGGTGAGGATGGCCAGCTAACAAGGTCATGGAAATTCTGCATGGCACTACAGTAATGAATAGAAAATGCTCCTGTGTGTGTCTTGGGTGGGTGGGTGGGATACCTCAGAAATTGGAGGGTATGTGTATTTGAAGGAAATGCAAAAAGTAAATATTTGGCAACATGGGATTATGCCTTCATAACTAAGAGCAGTAGAAAGACTGTGTCTACTAACCTGTGCCATAACCAGAGCAGGGCTCGATATAGAGGATTCCTAGAAGGAGCTATTTTGTGACAACTTGGTAGTGATTAGAGCCAGTGGAGAACTTTGTTTTAGTGGCAGAGATATATTGAAACTACCCACACAGGAATATGGTTGGATCACATCCACCTGACTTTGGGCAAAGTACAAAAGAGACACAAAAGGGTTCTCTTGGAAACAAGGAAGAATGATTCCAGATTTGGGTTGAATGATTGCCATTTTAAGTTATGAAAAAGATCAGAGCAGTGCTACATTTGCACAGGCAGTTTCTCTCCCTGCAGTAGTTTGCACTGATTATCACCTCTCACAGCATCTTCCCCACCCAGCACTTCACTTAGTCCTCGTTGTATCCAATACCTCTCCCACGATCTCCCCGCCATGCCCACGATCACATCCAATATGGTGGCCACAAGGTCTCTCCACATTAAGCAAAGCATGAGAAGAACACTAGCAGCAGAAGGATGAGGATGGAAAGAGCGTGCCTCTGGAAAGACAGCTCCCTGGGAATTTATATTAGGTCAATCCTACAGATACCAAAATGTGCCCCAGGGCTCCATCATTTTCTAATGAACGTAGGAGCACTCCATTTTCCCTGGAAGCAAATTTCCCCTGAGAAATGATACTAGCCCTTGGGTTTGCCCATCTTGCAACTTCGTCATATCCTCTTTTTCATCCCTAACTCCTCTTAGTGTGGAATTGACTCCCATGCAGTACTTATGCCAAGTGGCACCTTCTTTACATTTATTTTGTATTTGCTGTGGTGGTGGTTCTTTATTTGCTGGTTGCCTTTTCTCACACATATCTTTTACCCCTCTTTCCTTCTGAGTTTTATTTTTCTGCCCAGAAAAACCTGACTTCGATACCAAAAAAGATAAAACTACAGAAACTCAAATTTAAAAAAAACTTAAAAAAAAACAAAAAAATACTCAACGATTCTTTCAGCTTTATTAACATTTTCCATTGTTTCTTGCGACTTGTGTCTCGTTCTTTGTAGTATTGATGATGAACATTTGATAATGAATGTTCTTGTATATTCAGATAAAGAAAAAAAACCAAAAAAGCGGTCTGAATTTAATAGTGTTTATAATAAAAATTTTAAAAATGACCCTCATAGCACGCAAAACAGGATGGGGAATTTCCCCTCTTTTTTCTGTGACAATGCGCATCATTCCTGCATTAGTTTTTAACACCAAACTACCTACATTCATCATTTCCCCCATTTTTCTTTTATTTTCTTGCATTTGTGAATTAGTTCAAGAATGCTAGAAAAGTGTCGAGTTGTGCACATCCATTTCCTGTTTCACAATGTTTAAAAGTGACAGTAATTCATTTTGTAAACTAAAAAAAAAAGGTTGGAATAGTAAGCATAATAGGTACAACCTAACACGTTATTATGTTTATTAACTTTGAGACCCAGAAATAAATTCTTTTCTTTTCTTTATTCCTGCTCTTTAAAATATAAAAAAAAAGTTATGTTTTGTTTTGTGTTATTTTTGGTTTGTTTATGGGGGGGCTTTTTTAATTGTCAGGATTATGATCTTGCTGTTTTTACTCCTTAAATATGTATACCAGGTGATGTGAAAAGATGACATTGGTAGAGTAGGCTGCTTCCTTGTCCTTCTACTTTGCTTCAGAATTGTTGACTTCAAGAACAAAGAGAAAGCTCATGTTGCTATCACATTGCTCACTTGCGTTTCCACAGTGTGTGGCATTACTGCAGTCGCTGAGAAAAACGAAGTCAGAGACTTGGATTCTCCTTTTGGTCCTTTAAAAATTCAAGGAATAGTTCCAGGGGACCTTTTGTATTGTAGGGAAAGGTTTTTGCTTCTGTTGATTGTAGATGGCACCACAAAATGCTTTCTTTTCTTTCTTCTTGCTTAATAACAACATTCCACGAGGCCTCTTTCAACTAGGGAGGATTTTTCTTCCAGAAGAATCCCACAGGAGATACTGGAGTGATGAGTACCATTGGCTACGTAGACTAGAGCCGGGAAGCCATCCCTCTGGCCAGTCAGCCTGCTGATCCTTTGAGTTCTGATTTTGAGTGAAGAGTTTGGTGAGAAATTGAGCCAGATTCAATGCTGTCGTTATAACATTGAGAGGTTACGTTTGATTCATTGACAGCACACCTCTTATGAACCTCTGATTTAGAATTGTCAAACTGTATTGGTTCGGAATGTTTTTATTAGTGATAGGAGAAAAGAAAGCAATACGATCTGGAAGAAACTTGTTTTAAACATCTTTCATTCAGCAAATGATTAAGTGTTCAGAAAGCAGCCAGAACCTAAGCAAGAAAAGTGAGAAAAGAATGCGGAATTGTGAAGCGACCCTTTAGGAAGTGTTTCTACCCAAACACTTGCACTCTTGTTTTTAAGTCATAACAAAATAATGACGAGCTTTTCACATCACCTTTACGGTTTCAATCCCTAGCTCAAAGCTTCCTGGAATCTTTTATTTTTTGTAAACTTTTTTTCCTTTTGTTAAAATTAATAAAACGTTCAATGTTTTCCCCCTTTTCTCTCTTATGACTTCTTTTCTTTCCTTTGGCGTTTTCAATTATTTTGAAGTGCTTTCCTTTGGTTGGTTTTATTCTTACGCTCTCTCTCCCCTCTTCTTATTATTCAGAGTATAAACCTGCAAAGTTCTGCTCTGTTTTGGTTTTGAAAGTTTAAGCTTTTCTGCTTCTGTGAGAGCACAGGCTTCTGTCCCTTTTGATTCCAACTGAACTTTTGTGTTCTCTAATGATACTAACACGGTGTAGGTTTTACAGTCTCCTAATTTGTACTGGTAATGCATATTCCAAATAAATAGTTTCTTTTGTTGCAAAAAAATACATTTGTATTTTGTGTAAATTTCTTCTTACATACTGGCAACTTGTCTTCCCCCGAACTAGGGCTGGCTTAGTGTGGATTATGGTTTAAACTGTTACCCTAATCGTTTTAAAGTCTACATCAGTGGCAGTGAAGTAAATGACCTCATGGGCCACCTACCTCACCTACAAAATAAGGAGGAAGGAAGGAAGGGAGGGAAGGAAGAGATAGGAAGGATCTTATTAACACAGCTAATATTTGCCTATGAATATTATGGCAGAGCACCCATCTTGTCTGCTTGTCTGTGACTGACTGCCATCCACCAAGCACCAGTTAGAAAAGACACCAGAGAAATTTTCTATAATAAATTCTAAGTTTCTTAGTCACAGCTGGGCCCAGTGGTTCTCCTTTCCTTCTCTTAATCTGCTGTGATCTGATCATAAGAAAAATTGTGGTACCCAAGAGATGTTTCAGGGGCCAAAATCTAGGTTAGAAATACTATTCAGCTGTGGGCTCTCAGAAGTGTGCTAGATGTCACTCCACAGATTTTCACACCTTCCATGTGTTATATCTACCATCTCATGTAAGCATCTCTCCCAGTGGTTTGTCTGCACTCAGATGGAGCCCCTGACCTTTGGGGTTATGGTCTTTTACAGAGTTTAGTGTCTCAAAGTGTCCTGGCTGGAACACCACTTCAGCTCCCAATGCCTAAGTGTGTGTCCCAGCCTTCAACATCACCTTCCCATCCAGGGAGTGGGATGGAGCTTCTTGCCTGGCATTTGACATATTGTCCACCTAGGGGCATCACATGCATTGTTTCCTCGTCTTCACACTGTCACTCTGAGGAGGCTCTGTCCAGAGCCCCGAGGAGGCAGGTATGTATTGAATGTACCAATCACTCACCCTTTCATCCCGATCATGGTTCTAATCAATAGAAAACATCAAAGTAATGGAGAGTCAATGGGGATCAAATTATCATTTTTACTAAGAGACAAGCTAAGGGCTCAATGGCCTCAAAAATATAAGGCTATCTGCTAATGTTGACTGGGAGAACATCACCAGGGGCCAAATGGAGGCCTTGTGTTCCCTCTTCAAATCTAAACATTGGAACACACTTAGGTTTGCATATGCAAGGCAATCTCAGATCACTTCCTTTTCCAGTTGTATGGAGAATTGTGGACCTAACTCACCCACCTACTTTACTACTTAGAGTGGTATTAAATGGTACTAAGTAGACCAAAAATGTATAAAGACTGAAATGCAGTACAAATTTGTTTCTCACTTATGTAATAGCCTAAGGCAAATGTTCCTCGTCAGCATGCCTCTTCCCTATGGAGTGATTTGCACATTGTGGTTCCTCCCCCATCCACATCTAGCTGGCAGAAGGCAGAGTAGGAAGAAGGCTCACCAGTTTTTGAAAGCCTTGACCAAGACCTCTCTCTTCCATTCATGTTCCTAAATGCAAGGATTGGGAGGTGGGAGTGGGAGGATGCAAAAATGGCCCCTAGCTAATGCCACGCAGTAACTTTTCAGATGGTTGGCCATCTGTGTCACAGCTAGCGACCAAAAGGATAACTGAGAGCAAAAGATAAGCCCACAAGGCTTTTCACTGCACTGGACAGACTCCCAGTAAAAACATTTCCAGTCAACATCCCAGCCTTGGCTTTGTTACCCTTCAGTGGAGAAGATGGAGAGAGAGATGACAACAGAGGTCAGAGCTGTTTAACCCAATACTGCGCCCTCAAGGAAGAGGACACGGAAGTCTCCTCCTCTGTGGGAATGTGAGAGTGGGAAGGAAACACCTCCCTTCCCCAACATTCTCTAAATTTGGTTCTTGTCTAAACTCAGGCCTCAGCACCAGCCTGTGGTCATCAGGAAGGGAGAGCTGTAGTCTATTAAGGCAGCCTTGGTCCCACCTTCAGGAGGTCACTCCCATGTGTTTATTGCTGGCTAGGAGGCTCAAGCCTGGTGGCCACCAGTCACTTTGGAGAGTATAGGTCTAAAGTCTAAAGCTTTAAAACCATAAAATCTGTTACACTCACCCCTAGACCTGCCCCGTTGGTTTCTACATGCTTATCCTGATAGACTTGCATCCTTCCACCACTTATAAAAAAAGACAGGCAGCCAAATACCAATGTTCTGACCACAGTTTGTTATACAGAAGATAGCCTCCCTTCTGGAAACATCCAGCATAGAGGGTGCTTCTGAAGCTCAGTCTTATGAAATGATTCCATGGGCCAAGGAGGGTATTTTAACCTGGATCTCTAAACCCGAGGCCTGGAACACGGAATGAAGCTCTGCTTCAGGGGCTTCACCCCCATGACTTCCATAAAAGCTACGACAGTGTACAAATAAAGAGAGCAGTGGGTTTACTGACCATAAAAGCTAAGACAATGTACAAATAAAGAGAGCTAGTGAGATGCAGTCTATGGCTTCTAGCCTTGGACAGACTTCCAAGGTCACTCTGGGTAGTGTGGGGTTGGGGGAAGAGGAGTTGTAAAGGCTCATGGCAGTGGCCACCCCCAGGGCCACAGGCTTTGAAGAGACGTGGTCCTTGTGTATTCTCCTGGGACCCATGCAAAAGACAGCATAGCTCATGCTCCTAGATGTCCTTGGATAGATCAGACGGGTCCATTCCTTAACACCCAGGTTACACTGTGCCCTAAGCCAACATTCACTCTCTCCCACAATATCCAGCCACACTGTCCAGTGTAGCTCACCAGAGTTGTCAACAACACCTCTTGATCGTATAAAAGGCCAAAATGCTACACTACATTTGAATGCAAATCTCTTGTTAATATGTACTCAGAGAGAAAGTAAAGATCAGGGTAAAATCCTCCTCCTCTTATGTATTAAAATTTAGAGGAATGCTAGTCGGTAACTCTACCTTCCCCGGTTTCCTCCTGTGTTCATTCTCGCCAGAACACTCTCACTCTGTTGCCAGAAGTAGAGTCAAGGCAGTGGAGGCCTCTTCTGTTGGAATGAGAGTGGCTGTTCCAGTCCCTCCAAAGTTCAATTAATCCAACCTTGAATCTCTCTAGTACCTATTTTTTCTAAAAGGTCACTTTTGGAGGCATATGAACCACACCCCAACATCAATTTTACCCACAGGATTTAGAAAACACAAGCAAAGCCTAGGCTTCTAGAGCAAAACTGGGCTCCCAGAAGCCAGATCATAGTACCACATGACTCTTGCTAATGAATGACCAGAGCAGAGAGTTGATAGTTCGGGGAGGAAGCAGAAAAGACAGACAAGTGAAAAAGTGAAAAGAAAATCTTTATTTCAGTCTTTCCAATGCCAGTTGATTAGTATTAACTGTAGTGTTGAGAAAAAGCCCCCAACAAAGGTTAATTTTGCATTCTGCTTCCTCTGCAGGAAACCATCTTCCTATGCTTCCCTGTGGGAAACAAGGCAATCTATGCATTCTGCGTCCTCTCTTAGAGAACGACCTTTGAAATTTTCATGTCTTTGTGAAAAATTCAAAAATGTAAAATGGGTCCCCTCCTGTCCACAGGCTTCCCTGGGGCTCCCTTCTTCCCCCTGGTATTCATATTTATATTTAAGATGTATCTCGATTTCCAGTTCCCTTTAAGTCCTGTGTTACTAATCCCAGATACGTTTACACCTGTACTACTGCGACTCTGCTCTTTCTTCTCTGGAATTCCTCCCGCTCTTGACCCGCTCTGAGCTTTCCCTTTGTCTCAACGGGAGACAATGTCCAATTGTTGAATCCAGGCTGAGGTTGATGCTGCAGAACACTGGCCTCCCCCATCCCGTCTCCTCACAAATCCTCGCCTTTCCTCTACAGCTGGTGCTGCTTCAGCATCAGCAGAAACATTCCTTGCTGCAGTCTCTTTGTGACATGCCCTAACATTTCACCTCCTTTTAAGGAGAGCCAGCCAAGTTTAAAATTGTCTAACCTACCTATTCTCCAGTTACATCCCTTCTCTGTCCTTTAGAGAGCTCAGTCTCTTTGCTATTGGGTCTAAACATTTGTTTTCTTAACAGACTTATCTAAATTCTGTTTCAAAAATTTTTGCAAAAATTCTGGATCTGTCCAAGGCTTCCGTTGTTCAGATAAATCCTACTCAGCGTTAATTCCTTCAGTTGAGTCATGCTACACAGGAGGTGTCTTCCCATCACCCACACGCGTTCATTGTGTTCCTAACAACCTCCCTGTGATGTTCCACTCTCCCTTAGAATGCCATCTCCTGGGCCTCACCTTCAGAGCACATGCCATGTCTGTGTCCCTGTACACAACTGCTATGCTAGAATTCACTAATAATTCTTGAAGTATTCTACCATGATCTGCTTGATTTTCCCCTTCACGTGTCCACATTTTTTTAATCATCTAGTGAGACCTTTAAAGTCATCCAGGGGAACATCTCCAAATGGTTCCCTTACCAGCTCCCCATCTGCTGCTTTCAGAAGGTTGTTCCTGGATCCTTTGCTGTGAGGAACACATATAGTTTGCTCACTGAGATCTTAAGAGTCAGACGACATAGACTTGAATGCCAGCTCTACTAGTGTCAGGTTCTTTCTGACATTAAATGAGAGGTTTTTCCTCACAGCAACCAGTTCTCCAACATTCCAACACCAACTAGGTGTCCTACAATTCGTTGGCTCAGTTCTGACACTAACTACCCAGAGTTAGTGTTAGACTCCACAAGTTGCAGGGCTCAGTCCCACGAGACTGCCCTCACTTCAGATGCCAGTTGCAAGTATCAGGTCACCCGTGCTTCTGACCTACCCGTTCTAAATCGGGAGTTCCCACAACCCCCATCTCAGGTTTGATAACTCACTTGAGTGACTCACAGAACTCAGGAAGCCTTGCTGAGCCTCACTTTGCTTATGTTTATGGATTTATTATAAAGGATACACGGGCATAATTGATTAAATCATTGGCCATTGGTGATTAACTCAATCTTGCCCCTCTCCCATCCCTGGAGGTGGAGGGGTGGGGCTGAAAATTTCAAGTTTCTAATCAAGGCTTGATCTTTCTCAGGACCAGCCCCCATCCTGAAGATGTCTAGGGGCTCACAAACAAAAGATGCTCCTATCCCCCTCGTCACTCAGGAAATTCCAAGGGTTTTAGGAGCTCCATGCCAGGAGCCAGGGACAAAGACCAAATATATATTTCCCATCATACTACAACTACTTACTAGCTACCTGACCTTGGATAAGTTGCTTAATGTTTCTGTGCCTCAGTTTCCTCGTCTATAAAACAGATAACACTGATACCTACCTCATAGAGTTGCTTGGAAGATTAAATGAGTTAATACTTAGAATAGTTAACACTTAGAACAATGCCTGGCACAGAGTAAGTGCTAAAAATGTGTTTATTATTAGTATTATTTATGCTTCTGATATTTCTATCTGGGTACATCTCCAACTCTGAACTAGTATCAATTAGAATGTCCTCCTTTTTCCTAGTTCCTTTGTAAAGAACTATTAGCTGTGGGTGTATTTTCTTTCTTTTTTCTATCAGTCTAGCCTGGCTGCTAAGATCTTATCCTTCCTGAGGAAATTCCTGTCATCTCCCTGGTTCTATCAGTGTGTCTTCCATCATTTCTCATTCACTTTTCTGCTGTTCCTATCTCAAGAATATTTAGGATTCTTTAAACAAATCACAAACTTGATGCTTAGAAGTAGATAAGCAGAGTTGGCCCTGGACAAAACTGGGAGGTCATTGAAGTTTGTCTTCACACATGCCACATACTTTCTTTGAATCCTTGTTTTCGCCTAGTGCTCCTTGTCTAGACTTCTCACTACCAAGGTGCTGGAGATTTCACCTGAGGAACAAAGGTGTCTTACTTGAATAGCTCCAACATGTGAAACCTCTCCTCAGGTCATACTCTGCTGTCCAAATGCTAATCTTTGGGTTTATTTGCAAGTCTTCTGGGACAATCTAACCTATGTTGAAAGTTAGGCTTTCCTGCTTTTTATTAATCAATACAGCTAACAGTAGTCAAATGGGAATGAAGAAATGCACAACACGGTGGCTATAGTTAACACTTCATATGGTGTATTTGAAAGTTACTAAGACTGTGGATCCTAATAGTCCTCATTGCAAGGAAAAATTTTTTTGTTTTCCCTTTTTGTGTCTATGAGATGATGGATGTTAACTAAACTCATTACTGTAATAATTTTACAATATATGTAAATCAACTCATCAGGCTGTATACCTTAAACTTGTAAGTGTTGTATGTCAACGATATCTCAATAAAACTGAAAAAAAGAAAGAAATCATTTTTATTAATGGCTAAAGAGAGGCACAGCTGTTCTCCAAATGCAGGGCTCTGAGAAACTTTCTTAGAGAGTAGAGCAGACCTCCTGACTCTACCTGAAATTGAAGACAAAGGGCCTTCGTACAGGCCTGGCCTGAATCACCCTCCAGGCATATCTAAGAAGACAGACCAGTGGGTAGAGACCCTGAAAAGCCCTGACTTCCTGCATGTCCACATAGCCTGGAAGCTCAAACAGGGCCCACTGCACCTGGTTCCAGAGAATAAGAGACTGTGACCTCATCAATCACATTAACCATTTGTCGTCTACACTCAAGTTTTTCCCAGTCAAGTCACTGCATCTTGACCTTCAATGACATAAACCCAGCTCTTTTATTCCTGGGTCTGCAGGCCTACCTCTCCACTCGTTACTGCTTTATTTGGTACGCTTCCCTCCCTGGGACTTTCCTTGTATGGCCAATGCCTCCTTTACGCCAATAGCAAAATCTCTGCTGAGGACTCTGTGAGTCCCCTGGCTCCTCTCCCACAAGGTTATTGCTTGGGGCATCATAGACACTTGCCAGATAGGCAGCTATCTGTGTGACCACCCTTGCATTTCTTCAGTGCGCAAGCATGCACTAACCACCTCCTATATGTCAGGCATTGCTCTGTACTCCAGAAGGATCTTAACCTCTGGTGGGACTACCACTGGGAAGACTTTTTCAATAAGACAAATGATTAAACAAAAACAGCCCAAATCTCTAGGCCCTTGTTGATAAATATGACTGCATTCATCAATTTACGAGTTTGGGTTAAGAATTTAAAATTATGATGTCTGTTAACAAAGCCCTAAACCAGGGGGAAATGGAATTAGGCTGAGCTTATGGGAACAGATGTGGATTAAAATGAAAACATTCTTGCTATTGGATGGCTTGAAGCAACTAATCCCATCAAGGAAGCTCAAGAAGGAAATGTATGACCCAATTATTTCAAATCATTTAGCTTTGAGGAGAGGTGGAAGGATGATAGGCAGGAATCCCTAACAGCCAGAAGCAATGATGATGTTGATTTAAAGCTTTCCCAAGCCTAGAATGTAGTTACTCTACCTTCCCCCAGTCATATAGGAATTCCAGTCCATCCAATTCAACCAATACTTCTTGGCACCTGAGTGCTGGGAATATACCAGTGAACAAGATCAATGAGATCAGTTAGTAACTGATCTCTTGAAAAAATATGTTGGTAAATTTAGATTGCTCTGTAGAGGTAAAGAAACAGTGTTAGAATGATAGAAAAGGAATATTCTAAATTCTGAGTGACCTTCATTAATCTTCCTTCTTTTTCCGATAGGCTCAAATAAGAACGGTTGGCTCTAGCCAATGGTCTTCTCATAGCACCCTCAGAAATTTCAAGCTTATTCCTTTCTTTTAGCCTTTTTGCAAACTTTACTCGCAATATCATGATGCCAGCCACCTGGAGTGATGGCCCCTATCATGCTCACAGATCCGCTCACACACTCATTCTTTAAGCAGATGTTCATCTCTTCTATGCAGCCTTTCTCCTTCCTGGAGTCATCAGTTCCTCCAAACTCCCCCAGAGTGTCTCTGGCCCTGCCTTGAATTCTTATTAAATATTTTATCTGCCACATAAATTGTTAGAGTTTAAGGGGCCAGATCTCTCTCACACAGAGGATGAAGCACCATGTTATACACCTAGTAGATGCTGGCACAAAAAGGGGAGGGAGGGAAGGAGGGAGAAGGGGAAAGGGGAGAGGGAGGGTGGGAGGGGAAGAAGGAGGGAGAAAGGAAGGAGGGAAGGAAGGAGGAAGAGAGAGAGGAAAAGAGGAAAGACAGGAAAATAAAAGGTAGAGAGAAGGGGTAGGAAGAGGTAGAAAGGACAGAGAAGAGAGAAAATGGGAGGAAAGAAAAAGAGGGGAAGGAATACAGAGAGGAGGCAGAGGTTGGGGGGGAAATATTAAAGGACAGCAGGGTGGAGGAGAAAAGGAGGGGAAAAGATTGCGCCCATTCAAGTAAGACATTAGAAACATGTCACGTTCTTTCTCCCCTAAAGTGAGATCTCTGGCATTTGGGTAGCAAGAAATCAAAAAAAGGGGGTACAAAGAGAGAAAAAGTTCTCAAAGAGAGTATGCAGCAGGTATGAAGACAAACGTCCATGGCACGAGCTCAGAGTTTTGTTTACAAGCAGCTCTGCCCACCTCCCTTCTAAACATCAAGTCTGTGATCTATTTAAAGAATCCTAATTATTTTTAAGACAAGAGCACAGGATGCCTAACAGGCTGGCGATCCCTGCCAGCGTTTGGTTTAAAGAAATGGTTATTTGCAACTATCCATTCATTGATTCTTTCACCTGGCAAATACAGAGCAAACAGCCCCCCCTCCCCTGCCGACCCCCGGCACTGCACCCCGCCCCACGTGCCAGGCATGAGTCTAGGAATTAAGGACACAGCATTACCCAAAATGCCTCTTGTCGGGGAGCTTAGATTCCCGTGGGAGGGGAAACAGACAGTAAACCAAATAAACAAGTAAAACAAATGGTGTGTTAGATGGTGATGAGCTCTGGGGGAAGGTAAGAAAGAAGGCTGGAGGTGCTGTTGCGAATCGAGACAGGGTGGTCCAGAGGACTGAATGAAGAGATGATTTTTGAGCCAACTGCTGAAGGAGGGGAGGGAGTAAACCAGTAGGATATCTGAGAAGATGGCTCCAGGGAGGACAGAGCCCCTGCAAAGGCCCTGAGGCAGGAGCACTTCTGGTAGGTTTGAGGAATTGCATGAAGCCCAGGGTGGCGGAATCAGAAAGAGAATGAGGGGAAGATTATTAGGAGATGGGGCAGAAAATTAATAGTGCAAGGGAGACGCAGAACATACAGAGCCTCTTGCAGGGTGTGGTAAGGACTTTGGCTGTTCCTTTGAATGAGCCCGGAGGCCTTGGAGGGTCTGGGGCAGAGGAAGGATATGATGTGACTTAACTTTTAACAGTGTGACGCTCGCAGCAGTGCTGTGACTAGACCACAGGAAAGTAAGTTTGCAAATAAGGAGGGCACTTAGAAGACAACTGCAGTATTTTGGGGAAGAGATGATGGTGGTGTGCACCCAGAGAAAACCCCAGTGTAGGTGAAGTCCATTTGCCTTCATTAGGACCTGCCTCTGTACACACACTTTCTTCTGCCTGGACTGATTTTCTCCCTGCTGGAGCACCTTCCCGTATTTCAAGGCTCAGTGCCGATGTCACCTGTTCCCTGGAGTCCCCACGGAGGAGAAGATTATCCCCACAGCACTCTGTTTATCTCTCTCTTGTAGCACTCATCACATTGTGTTGCAATTACTCGTTTACTGCTGCCTCCCATCTAAACTGAGAACCACGATTTCAGCTCAGTTCACAAACATTTCTACTCAAAGGGAATAAAAAGGTGAGTAAGACAATATCCAAATTATAATCTAGTACAGGAGAAAACGGAACGACTACTCCCGCACATACCATGGCATTTGGCTCATAGTTGTTAAATAAGTGAACAAAGAGATTTCCCAGAACCCAAACCACTGTGGATAGAGATGTAGTGTCCTTACTTGCAATGCTGTTTAAGGAGTCATAGTGCAGGGGCTCATTTGCTGCTTCCATGGCTTCCCCTGGCTGTTTCCCCAGCACTTAGTCCAGCCAGGACGCTTGCCCATGGATGCTACAGTGCTGAGAGCTAAGGATCTTGTCAAAGGGAGATAGGGAGACCCCATGGAAGATTCCAGAAGCAGGGAGTGCAAGATGATTAAAGGTAGTTGTGGATGTATTTATTTTTTCCTGTAGTAGTGGTTGTTGATGCAACGCTATCTCCCTGGAGTCTCTTGGTGACATTTGTTACTTGGCTTTTCAGTCCTTAAACAGAAATTCTGTCCTTTTCACTGAATTGCTCCTCCTTTGCTAATGTCTGTCTCCTCCAAGTCCCAGACAGAGCATTTGACATTTGTTATTGGTGCAAGAGCATCATTTGCTGAGTGGGAACAACAAAAAAAGTTTCCCCAAAGGGGAGAAATGAATGATTATCTCAGATCTTCTCACTCTTTTTCTCTTCCTTCAGACACAACAGCAATCCGCAGCCATGCTGGGTTCTGGCAGGGAGCTACCCTAATCAGTTACATTCCAGCTTCCTGGAGATCTGCTACTGTAATACCGTAGGTGTTTCAGTGGAGGGCACAGGGTGACAGGCCATGGGCTCATAGGATCTAGTGAGGTGGGGGCTTCAGTGACGTCCACTTCATATAGGATGATAAGATCCCCAGGGATAGGTCTCGTTCCTCCAATCAACAAATGTTTTCTGAGAGCTTACTCTGTGCCAGCCATTGTTCTGGGTGCTGGGGGTGACAAGCAAAAATCAAAACACCTACTCCCTACTCTCAGGGTGCTTACTGCCTAGTAGGGGTGTCTAACATCAATCCCTTATTCACATAGAGAGGTGTAAGTCTACAGCTTGATACGCAATATGAATAAAAGGTATGTGATCCTATGAGAGTCTATAATAAAGATAATTGAATTAGTCAAGGTGGTCAGCAATGTCTTGAAGAATTGCCTCTCAAGCCACAAACTGAAAAATTAGTTAAATATATAATGATGGATGAGAAGAGAGTTCCAGGCAGGGGGAATAGTAGGTAAAAAGGTTGTCTCAGGAGACAGTACCTGAACGCAGGTCAGAGAGAGCAAGAGAAGGTCCCCAAGGAAGATGAGGAGATAAGAGAGGTAGACAGGGGAGGACCATAAGGAGCCTGGATGCCTTGTTCACCCATCTTCTTGGCTCTATTCCAGAGTGCCCCACAAAGTAGGTTCTCAATGACGAATACAGGCTCTGATAGAGTAATTATTCATTCATTCATCCTTCCAACATTTACCAATTGAGTAGCAACTTTGTGCCTAAAAATCGAGATAATAAGATGGATAATTCTTGTCCCTCATGAGATCACAGTCTGGTAAGATGTAGGACTAGAAACACGACCCTATGTTATTGTATGTGGCACTATCAAGTTATGTTTAATTGCCATGGGGTAGAGTTGGCTCAAGGGTAGTGAGCTGTGGAAGGACTGGGAAACACATGGAAGAAAAGAAAAGATGTGGGCCACTGCCGTTGACATGAGGAAGTTTAGCACCATTCTGTTTCCGTTATTAGCTCTAGGACCTGTTAGTTTCCCACTACTCTCGCCTCTCCCAGCCCCTAGCCCTTCAGCCTCCAGTGCCATTGGGTGTAAATCTTTCTTGGAGAGTTGTTTCTCCTTGTGGTCATACAGTAACAGGCTACTAAACCTGCCTGTGGGGTGAATTATGAGCTGGTCTCTGGAGCCCCAGCCTCTGTTGCCCGCGGAATGAATTGTGGCGCTCCAGGCTGCTGGGCTTTTTATTTATTTATTTGTTTGCTTTAGCATATTTTAATCTGATCATTAAATTGCAATCTGCCACCCATCCCCAACCCGGACCGTCTTCAGATGGAACAGATTTTTCATAGGTAATGATACCTATAAACTTCAGGGATGGCAGCCTCCGGAGCAAACTGGGGGAGGGCGGAGTGAGGGGTTGCAGAAACACATTCCACCTGGCTCGGCCTTGGCCAGTCTGTTGTTGCTCTGGGCTCAGCCTGACCTATCCTGGGGCAGCAAGAGTGGCCAGGTTCTCCCAGGCAGCCCCTTTGGCCTCTTCTAGCCCAGGAAGCCTGTGCTGAGAACATCGAGGTGAGCCTCTGCACCTTGTTCTCACATGCACAAGATCATCTCTGCTCCACATCGTGCCAGGCAGTAAAGTTGTCACCCAACCTGCCTTTATGGTGTTGCACGGGGAGAGCTCTGCACTGATAAATCAAAGGCAAAGAGGATGCCAGATGGTGCCATGGAGCTTGTGTTCCTGAGGTCATCGTCTGATCTAGTGCCGCTCTGCACCAGTGGGATTGCCATGTGACAGCAGGGCCACAACCCTGGAGAGGGTGATGGTTGTCAGTTATTATATTGGCACCACCGATTTGTCTAGTATTTTATAGCACGTGCTGACATTCCTTTGGAGCCTCACAATAGTCCTGTGAGCGCGACAGGGCAGGTGTTATGAGGCCCATTCTGAGCTGAGATGTGGGGACTGTTGTGTGAATTGCCCAAGGTACTACTGGCTCATAGGGGGCTCTCAATAAGTCTTTGTTGAATGAATGAGTGGGTTTGTGCTGTCCTAAAGCAGCCTCAAAGGCACGCCTCAAGCGTTGCTTCTGTAATTATGTCCAGAGAAAGGTCCAGGACTAAGATCCTAGAAGCCTGCAGGTCCCACCTGAACCAGCTGGGAAGAAATCACCACCGGTTGCCCCTAATTAATTCTTGTGCATGTCAAAGTACTCGATGCCGGAAAGGTGCTTTGAAGGCGTGGATGTATAGGAGGCAGGGAAAGATGTGTCTCCATCTTCTCATGCTTATGGTGGACTAGGCACAGTTCTAAGGGCTCAGCACATATGCACTTATTTGATTTTCTCAACAGCCCTGGGTAGGTGCTATCATTATATCCACTAGAAATGAAGAAACCGAAACACAGAGAGGTTGAGCAGCTTTCCCAATGGCCCTAAACTACAAAGTGAAGAAGCCAGGTTTAAATCTTGGTGGTCTCACTTCTGATTCTGAGCTATTGACCACTCTGCCATACCACCTCTTTATTTTTTTTTTCCAGAACATATAAGCTCCTGCTCTGCATATCTATTGTCCTAGCTGTCTCACTTCAGATTTCAGGTACAGGTGGAATGAAGGAAGCAGTTCTGAGCTAGGTGTGGGACGAGGAGCTCAGGAAAGGAAGAAAAGAGGCCACAATAGCAGATGTCTTTGCCGCACTCAAGAACTCAGACCTTTTAAACAAATAAACTAGAAAGCTGTGGCAAGTCCCTGCACTTCCTGTAGCTTCAGGAAATGGACTCAAGGCACAAAACTCCCTCAATTCAATCAGAAGAAAGAGAAGACCAATCTGGAGACAAAACTCAAGACTCTAAGCTTCTAGTCCAAACACCAGCCACAGATCATGGCCCTTGGAAATCATGCGTTATAATTTTTTTCATTGATGTTTTAAAATTTAGAAAAGCCACATAGATATTTCTATTCATTATTCCATTACTGGTTTGACAATGGTGATCAAATTGCATCTCAGTGAAGGAAGTGAATTTACGTAACTCAGGGTAAAGTAGATGACTAGGTCATCTTATCACACACTGGGGATCTTCATACTTGTAGCTCTTGCTTCCTGGCGGGCGACCCTGGGGAAGAGGCTGTTGGCCCCGGTGCCTTGTATCACCCAGCCTGTTATCCATGATTCCTCCATATTACTCAGCCATGGAGTCTCAGAGAGCACCGGAAGTGTCATCAGATGCCAGAACATTCTGTGACAACACAGGGCAGCATCAGACAGTTGTGACCCAAAACCATCGTGCCAGGAAGTCATCCTCGAATGGCATTCTCTATTGATAATCTTACCTAGATTATGAACTATCCACAGAGATGTAACCCTGATCCTAACCTTATAACCAAGAACTTTCTTTATTCTAAACAGAACCATGGACACTAACACTTACCTGGCTCCAGTCATGACCCTGGGAGTAACTTTAACCATGACCTAGATGCTAATTCACAATTGATAGCTGGTGGATGGTTTGTTGTTTATATTATTATTTGTGTCCTTAAGGTTCCCAAATTAAGCAAGAGGACTGTGATTTGAAGAATGATTCCAACGCCAAACCTTTAAGAAATTAATTTAAAAATGAATAAATTGTATGGTGTCTGAGATTCAAAAGAGATCTCAGAAATACCCTGGCCCGTTCCTCCCCTTTCCAAGCTGGACACAACCCTGTGCCATCCAGTTTGTGGGATCTGACCTCTGATACAGTGGTTACTGACAGTTTTCAGCAAAAGAGAAATTCTTTCATTAAAAAACGGGATTTCTGAGAACCACTTTATGGAAGGAGGGCAGCTTCAGGAAGAGTCTACAGGGGGGATTAAGAAATTTATGAGACAGCATGGCACAGACACAGACCGTGTACTTGGCACGCAAAGAGCCCTAGGTTTAAAAGCTTTGTTCTGCTTAGGAGCTGGGAGATCTTGAGCAAGTTATTCAACTTCTCTGAGCCTTCTGAGCCTTTTTCATCATCTGTAAAGCTGGGATCTCAGGGCTGCCAGGATTAATGAGACACTGTGTTCAAAGGGAACAGCACATGGGTGACACATAGCAAGTGCTCCATCCATCTGATTCCTCCTTGTGCTTTCCCGATGTTCTACATGTGGCTTCACACTCAGGAAAAGCTATGAAATTGGGCTACGTAGACTTTCTCTCAGAGACCATGCCCTGTTGGGGACAAAGTGAGGAGAATGCCACCATCTGTAATTTGAAAATTCATGCGCAGGTGCCCAGGGCAAACGGTGGCCCAGGAGCAGGCATGTCAAGCGTATAATGTTGAGTGTCCCATCTTGAATGGAGCCTGAAAGCTGGCCCTCTTCCTGTCTCAAGACACCTTACCCGTTAGCTCTGAGGGTTCGGGAAACATTTTGCAAAAAAGAATAATAAACAAACCCCGGGATCAGCCAGATCGCCGGGAAGGAAGGAAAGGGGGGAGGAGTCAGGCTGGGTTTCAGTCACTGCTCACCAACTGCTTCGCATCCCCCATGGAGTTCTTGTCAATGATTATTCAATCTCAGGCCTGACCTTTCTTTCTAAATAACACTGCAATATCAGCGCGGCCCAGCCCGCAGCTTTTGCAGGAAATTAACTGTATCTGGCTCTCACAGGAGAACCAAGAAATCCCCTCAGTAACTAAGCCCAGACTGGTTTACAGAAAAAAAGACCCAGCATTATCTTCTTCTCATACACTCCTCCTAATACCCGTCTAAATATCACGGAGCTCCCAGCTGTTTAATTCTAATAAATACTCATCTATTCTCAAAACAGACAAATGTTAGGTCTCAGGTGGGCCCCGAGCATTTTGTGCAGGAGGAAGACGAGAATATGGAGGAAGAGAAAGAATAGAGCTGCTGGCAGCTAGATTTAGATTCCCATTCATGTACGTTGATAGCAGCTTAAGAAGATGGCTAATGGTTTCCGGTTCAGCCAGAGCCAAAGGTGACTTCTGAGGGAGGCCATGTTCATAGTCAGTGTCCACGATGAGCTGTCCTTCCTTTCCTCCATGGACCCTCAGGTCCCACAGCTGCTCCTACCTCAGGAAGGACTCTGAGAGTCCCGTGACCGAGTCTATCTTCGTGCTTCTGGGCCACTGGAGGGCAGGGACAGGCAGCATGAGCTCCACATTAAGGATTCAGGCTTCTTTTGGGAAATCTTTCTGCTCTGAGTTGGTGTTTGGACCTGAGTCCAAATGGTTACCCCACCTTCAGGAACCCCATATAGAGTGTAAGAAAGGTGGAAGCAAAAGGCCTCCAGTGCCCTCTGAAACCTGGTTTATTTGCAATGAGTTCAAAGGATAGGTGGGGCAAAAGGTGGAACCATATGACATCTCAGCTTGGAAAATACCTGAGGTTGAGTCACTGCATATGAGGAAATTCTCTGTGCTGGGTTTCTTTGGCTTTTTAGGATTCCCCTGTGGTTAGGAGTCAATGAGAGGCTCTTAGACAAGGTCTGGGTTCATATAGAGAGGACCCTGAGAGTCTGTGGGCCTGGCAGCCCCTGACCCCAGGTGATGCTCAGTTGGAAACCAGGTAAGGATCATAACTCAGATCCTTTGAGTCCGTCTAAGAGCCATTTATGACCTTGCGACTCGGCTGGCTCTGAGATGGGGAGGCACTTTGCAATTAGAGTAGCCACAGCTTTTAATTGCCCTGACACTGCGCTTTATTTTCGCATCTAAGTCAGTGGTTCTCTAAGTGTGCTTGGGGGACCCTTGCTGGCAGATGAAGAGGGTTCTCCCAGCCATTGGCAAATAGGCCTCTGACAGTTTGAGTGTTGGTTCTTGTCTCTGGCATGAATTAATAATGAGATTTTACTTTCACAATCCCTGAGTTTCACCCCAGTGATGCCCTGCCCCGGTCAGCCCCAGACATTCTATTCATTTGCTGAGGTTTATTTAGATGTTGTGTGACAGTTAACAGGGTGGTCCATGGGGCCTTACCACCACTGAAAATGACCTGAAGGCCACAAGTCTAGATCCATAGTTAAAACCTCATGAGATTCCTCTGCTTCCTTCTGCTCTGCTTGTCAGGGAGCCTGGATGACTCCTACAGGCCAGGGGAAGGCGGGTTAACTTCCCAGATCTGGCTCCGTGCAGCTGTGTCAGGTTTCTAGGACAGACTCAAGGACCAGATTATAGCTGCCTCTCTGGCCACTGGCTCACATGTCCCTGAACCTCGCATTGACGCTCCTGGGCTCCGGCTGTGTCCCGGTCTCAGCATTGCCATCACTCATTTAACAGGAATTTACTGAGCACCTTCTCTGTACAGGCCCTGTTCTGAGTGTGGGGGATAGATAATTGAATGAAGCAAATCAAAAAGCCCCTGCTCTCTGAGAGCACACATTATAATAAAGGAGAGAGAAATAAACAAAATAAGGAAAATATTGGAGAATGTTAATGATAAGTGCTAAAGAAAAATATTAGCAGAGAAGGGAGAGAGTGAATGTTTGGCTGAGGCAGGCAGGAGGAGCATATAATTTTAATTGGGATGTCTAGGGGAGGCCTCACTAAGAAGCTGATGTTGAACAAGACCTGAGGAGGTGAGGCAAAAGCAATCCAGGCAGATATAGTATGTTCAAAGGTCCTGAGGCAGGAAGATGCCTGACATTTCAAGGAATAGTATGGACACCAGTGTGCCTGGAACAGAGAGAACAAGAGGGACAGCAGTAGGTATAGTAACTAAGAGGCCCCATGTGTCATTGCCAGTACTATAACTTCTACTCGGACAGACATGAAAAAACTCTTGAGGGTTTAAGTAGGAGAGTACTTACTTAGAACTCAGGTGATCTAGGTCCTAGACTCAATTTTGCTACTAACTAGCTCTAAGACCAAGTAATTTTAATTATTGTTATCCCAGAATTTATTTCTAGTGACCTTAGTTTCATCACCTTCAAAACGAAGATTTTGTGCTTTTGAATTCTAACATATTTTCAGCTCTAACAGTCTGTGATTCTAGACAAACAAACTTAAAAGTAAATCCAAAGAACTCCTTGTTAGCATTGAAAGGGTACATTGCCACGTCCTTCCTTGTCCAGGGTTCATCTGAACAGATCATGAAGACAGACCCTGAAGACATCACTCCCCATCTCCTATTTAATTCCGAGGATGGGACAAACAGAGATATAGAAAACTCATCTATGTCTCTATAGGGTCTTAAATCCCACCTCCACTCCCCTTTCACATATGCTTGTCAACCAGATCAAACCGAATATTGAAAACGCTCAGTTTTATCATCATTATTCCATCCTATTTACTTGAGCCCCATGACGGACCCTGCCCTGGGAAGGCTCAACGGAAGACAGAGGAGCGGGACATAAGATGGGTTCTCCATGCCTGGAGAGCTGATGATCTTGTCAGGCAAGAGTTTGTGTAGTCTGAAACGAGACAAAATACACTCATAGGATCCAGCTAAGTAACTGTACAAAATGGTAAACAGTAGGTGCTGAATGAGAGGTACGCAGAATGGGTACTACAGAGGTTCAGAGAACAGTGCTCTCAGTAGGCAGAGGGCCTGGGGAGATCTCTGAGGGATGTAGGTGAGAGCCAGGTCTTGGAAGCCAGGTAGGATTCTGATGGGTGGATATTACTGCCTCCAGTGTATTGGCCCAATAAAGCAGGCGTGACATGGCGGGTAAATAAATGTAAAGCAGGTTGGCGGTTTAATGTTGATGTGCACAGGCAGTCAGTGATTTGGGTTTTCACGAACTGATCAAAAACGTATTCCAATAGATTTCATGACACCTCATTTGAGGACATTCTAGAGAGCCTGCCTCACCACAGACAGATGGGATGGATCTTGGGGGAAAGGTCAGGTCTGGAGATAAGCGATTCCCAGAACCTTGCTGGGGCTCTCGGGATGTCTGCTGTGCCAAATCTCCACCCTTCTGGAGTCCTTGATGAGTCTGTGAGCATAAGTGCCACCCAAAGAGTGGTGAAGGAGGCCATGGACTTTTCACTTCTGCCTGTCGTAGAGTTCCCAAATCTCAGAGTTGGTAGGACCCTCCTCCCAGGAAGATTGGACCACTGTCTTCCCTATTGCTCCACTGTACACTCTTCTCTAGCATAGCACAGAAAAGGATTTTTTTCACATTTTGTTTAAAAGAACACACCAAACTCGAAGTTTCCCTTTACAAGAATAGAGACAATATCTTACTCATCTCTGTGTCCCCGGTACCTAGCCCAGTAGCGTATAGTATATGTCCTATAAGAATGGAAAGTACACCAGCTCAGTTCTTGTTAATCTTTTTACGGTAGAGTTTCAGGTTCCATAAAGGATCTGAAGAAGGCTATGAACTGTCTCCCCAGAGAAAAATGAACTTATGCACACATTTACAGGGTTTTGCAAATGATTTCTGGGGGCACATGGGCTGCAGATTGAGCCCTGCTCTGGGGGGTGTATTAATCGCTTTATAATATCCTTTACAGGTGGTCCTGCAGCCTCATCACTTCCACTGATGGGGAGCTCACTCCCTCCCTGTTTGTGGACAGCATTAGCGGTTAGGAGTATCTTCTTTATATTGTACAGTAACCTCCCTTTCTGTAATTCCAGCCTCATCCTGGTTCTCCTCTGAGTAACGTTAAGCAGGGGAAGGGCTGGGAATTTGCATCACGAGGGCTGTAATTCATCAGCATGTACATAACTGCTTTTCTAATGTGTGTGGACACTCATCCTGAGCATCCCTGGTCTTCCCTTGCCTCTGCTGTTCTTTGCTCTAATGGAATTTATGTCTCCTCCCTATCCTGGTTCGGTGTCTTTGGAAAAAGCCCAGTTCGTCAGCACCCCTATTAAAGCGTAGTACCCAGAGAGGGGCAATGGGGACAGGCATTCCTTCTCTCTTTGTTCCGGACCATGGGCTTGCCTTTACACTGCCTAAGACTGCATTCGCTTTTTGGCAACCACTTCACATTATTGGCCCATTAATGAGCAAAGAGTCACCTAAGGCCCACAAGTCATCTCGAGGTGTGCCCTTGATAAGCCCTCTCTCACTGCTGGGCATGCGTGCAGTTTGCTCTCCAGCCCTAATTGCAGCACTTTCACATTTATCCTTGTTAAATGCCATCTGATTAGATCTGGTCCTTGAGTCCAGCCTGGTGAGACCTTTTGGGATCCTGATTTTGTCATCCAGCATATTAGCTCACTACTCTCAGACAATGCATTTAATGTGCAACAAAGAGCTACCATTTTTGGAGCTTTTCTCTCACTGATACTGAGCTTTACACAGCACCTTATTTCATTCTACCCTCACTCCAACTCTATGAAGTGTAGGCTATCCCTATTTTATAGTTAAATGCACTGTGACTCAGAAAGGTTAAGTAACTTGTCCAGGGATACACAGCCAGTATGTAGTAGAGTCAGGATTTGAACCCAACTCTGGCTGACTCAGAAGGCCAGACACATAGTTACTCTGTTATGCTGCTTTCATCCAAGTCCTCAAGATTTTGAACAGGACAGGGCAGGCCCAGGGCCTTGTAGCAAAATGCTAGGGAGCTCTTCTGGCTGAGGGTTGATTCATTTGTCATGATTCTTCTCCTTGATGGGCATGTCCCCACTTCCCACAGTACCCACTCTATCTCGAGGAATAGCAAGAAGGATTTTGTTCATCATTTTGAAGAAACACACTTATAGTAATTCTGTGCTGTTCCATGAGCCCCCTTATCAAACAGTGAATGATATGAATGTGGTGTGACTTGTTTCTGGTAAATTCATGTGGACTCTGTAAGTCCCAGATTCTTTTACTACATGCTCTGAAATGATTGTTTAAAGAATTGAGTCTAGACTCTCGCCCAAGAACATCTCTGAGCTTTTTCATTTGGTGGTTGGGAATGCATCGTCTTTCATCAGGCCTCTAAGAGTTGCAGTGAAGGAAAGCCAGAAATGTCCTTGTTAGTCTCTCAAACATCCCACATCCCCTTTCTAAGTATAAGTCAATCTTCCACAAATTTACACACAGCTTTATTGAACATCCTTTAATATTTTAGCCAGCATGACCTCTTAAACTATAAACTTCCGTTGACACATGTGACTCTCAGAACCAATGCCCAGTGGTAACCTCGTGCTTGGGCCTTACAATGACAGCTCTTTTTTTTAATTACAGAGAAAAATTCTTATTGACTTTTAATTTCATAAGACCATAATTAAGTTTCTTAATAGTGTCTCTTGTGACAGACACCTTTGATCTGAGACCATTGAGGAATCCAGAAGAAGGGCAGAGACCAGAATTCTATCAAAGATTTTTTACAGAACAACAGTAAAAAAGAACAACAAAAAATAAGGGCACGAAGGGAGAGGGCACACAGCTTTTGTTGTGATTCTTGACTTGAAAACAAAGACCTCCACGGGTGACGAGTGTGAGCCGGTGGTAAGGAGAGCTGCATCCCCCAGAATGCGGAGCTGTGCACTGTCTAAGAAGCTCTTCCCTTTCACTTAAGTTTTTTCTTACCCTTATTGAGTATAGTTTGGTATAGGAACTGTAGAAACCATCAGACGCAGGAATTAGACCCTATCAGAGTATAATCCTATCTTCCCCCATCTGTCAATGAAACCTCTCTTCCCATTTTCCCTCTGCTGTGAGATCCCTGTCTTGACTGATATTTTATGTATGTATATGTATTAGATCACTTATATTGTGATATTATTTATTTAATTATATGCATTGTTGTGTATTATATGTTAAATGTATTATTTTATACTTACTAATAGATTCTTACTGTATAATTTCCACACATATCAATCCACACTCATAATCATCTTCCCACTGCACATTTGGACAGAGGTGTAATCATTACAAGTTGTTGTAGGTAGGAAAATGGGGGGCTCTGGAAAAGTGAGCTTTTTCCTCAAAACCCTCCTCCACCACAAAACTCCCTTGCATGGAGGGTAGAGATGCAGAATTCATGCTGAATTCCATTCCGTATAGATTCACAGGTATCATAGAATGGAAGGAATAGAAAGAGCTTTGAAAGAATCAAAGCCATCTGCCCCAATATATTGGTGAAAAACCTGTGCTCTGGAGACACTTGCCTAAAATGACATGGTTTCTTGTCAGAGTTTGCGCTGGCTGTTTTTCCTGGGAAGCAGACGCTGAGGTGAAGTTAGGACTGAAAAAAGCTTATTGAGAGCTACTTGTGTGAAGAGAAAAGGGGAAGGGGCAGAGATGCTGGCAAATACTGATGCAGACCTGAAAAAGTCTTGGTCAACTCAATGAGGAGCTCTGAAAAAAGATCACCCTTTAGACGAGTCCCATGTTGGGCAGAAATGGTCAAACCCTTCTACCACTGCCATGCTCAGTCACTGTCTGAGTGGACCCTGAAGCATCTAACAGCCAGAGATTACCAGCTAACCACGCTCCTCAGAGCTGGCCAATGAGCCTTTTCTTGAAGGGATTTATGAGGTATTTCCATGTCTGCCACAAACTGGAATTTGCTCTTGTAGGTTCTATATCAGTTCTGGAGAGATACGATTTCGGTGACTTTATAATAATAGTAATGCTTATTTTTATTCATTGTAAACTAAGAGTATTATCTCAATAGATACATTACAAATGCCAAAAAGGAAAAATATATATATATACACACCAAATAGTTTTCCATTAAAATATTTTACAGCAGGCATTTGGCCAAGCTATTGGAAATGGCTGAAGGTGCTTCCAGAGTAGAGGTCAGTGAACTCAGGACAACCCCTTGAATTTCCATTAGTGAGTAGTTAGCTGAAGTAATAAATAAATTATTATTAAGCACTTTGCAAATCTAGTGTTATGTAAATGCTAAATAATCATAATAATATAGTAGTATGCTGATCTTGATAAACGGGTCGGCTTCCATGTCATTTAAAATGGATGGCGCAGCAACATCTGTGAAGATGAATGAGGTCCATGTTTGCAAAGCTCAATAACAAGCACTGTCTCTTCTGCGAGGAGGCCAGCCTCTTCGTGAGCTGCTGCATTCTCCCCTGGTCTCTGCGGGACAATTAGCCGAGGAGAGGGATTCTGGCCAGCTTTAAGGGGGTAGTAAAAAGGCTCCTATGCAGGGATATTGAAAGTAGACTTAGGTGAATGCATAGGGATTTGCATTTCTGAGAAGTCAGGGCTAATCTATAAGAGGGATGGGGGCAGGGAATTAACATTTATTGAGTGTCTCCTGTGACCCAGACACTGTGCTCAGTGCTCTGTGTTTATTATCTCATTTATCCTCCAGGCCAGCACATTAAGGTAATAGAGGAAAGGAATAAAGCAGAATGCATTACTGTTTTCTGTAGAAAAGCAGAAAGACTGACCCCAGCAGTGTAGCTGGTGTTTTCGTTTTTGCATTCTGGGCAAAAGTAGGACCTGGAAGATGGGAAAGTCCCCCAGGGAATCAGAGAAAGGTTGACCCAATGATTGATCACTGCCCCAAATGCTGGGATGTTTCAGACACACATTTGTATGATGACAGTCACTTCTTCCTTTGGGGTTACACCCAGAATAACCGCTTCTTACCTCCTGCTGTGGACCTGACTCCCCCTGGATAGCAACGCCTGGTGGAATCTCATTTAGAGCTTTCATGTATCTTCACAGTATTTAGCAGATATTGAGAAAGGGTTGCCATGAGCCAAATACCCCACCAAGGGGTTTATGCGCATCATCTCATTGAATTCTCAAGGCAAACCTGTGACGCAGGATTTACTGCCTCTAAGGTTCTCCCCTTAAGTGAGAACACTAAGATTTTGTTAAGTAACTTGCCAATAGTCACACAACTAGTTCAAGGGGTAGGAGGTGAGAACCTGGTTGGTCCAAAATCCTGGGCTTTGAACTCATCTCACCTGTGAACTCAGAGGTCCTGATGCTTGCGGATTTTATTTTTTAGTTCATCACTGGGCTATGTTCTTAATACTCATTAATTACCCTTTGTTTAATGTGTCAGATTTTGAGGGCATAAAAGTAGCTCAAGTGTTTGCTTTTTTTAACAGCTTAATTGAGCATAATTGACATACCGTAAACTGAACATATTTGAAGTATTCAATTTGGTGAGATTTGACATACATATGTATCAGTGATGCCATCACCACGATGAAGATAACGATCATATCCATCACCTCCAAAAGTTTAGATCTTTGTAATCCATCCCTCCCACTCCTCCTCATCCATTACCCTCCTCAGGCAACCACTGATCTGTTTTCTGTCACAATAGTTAGCTTGCATTTTCTAGAGTTTTATGTAAATGGAATCATGCAGTATATACTCTTTTTTGGTCTGGGTTCTTTCACTCAGCATAATTATTTTGAGATTCATCTGTTTCCTTTTTCTTTGTTTTATTTATGGAGACATAAGGACTTTGAATAATTAGTATGTATTTTATTTAATTTTAGCTTTTTTTTAGCCCAGAATTCAAGTTCCAGTTTTGTCACTATCTGTGTGCCAAGTGGCACATTTCTTAACCTCTCCAAGGCTTGGTTTTCTCATCTGTGAAATGGGTATAATAAAAGCTACATTATAGGGCTGGCCCCGTGGCCAAGCGGTTAAGTTCGCGCGCTCCGCTGCAGGCGGCCCAGTATTTCGTTGGTTCGAATCCTGGGCGCGGACATGACACTGCTCGTCGAACCACGCTGAGGCAGCGTCCCACATGCCACAACTAGAAGAACCCACAACAAAGAATATACAACTATGTACCGGGGGGCTTTGGGGAGAAAAAGGAAAAAAAAAAAAAAAGCTACATTATAGAGTTAGTGTGAGGGTAGGTTGAGGCAATATACATAAACTGTAGAGCACAGAATCCGTACATGGTAAACACTTAATTTTGCAATTAAAATAAGAATTTTTAATAATAAAAAGAATTTTTTCATCTAAATCCTTCTGGTGTCTCTTAGGTGCTCAGTATCGTGTAGTAGAATAATAGCTGGCAGATATTGTGCCAAATAGAATACTAAATGTGACTTATGAATTAGCTCTTTTGATCCTCCCAAGAAGCCTGTGAAGCATGTGGGCACATTATTAACCTTGTTTACAGATAAGGGAACTGAGATAGAGAGATGTGGTAATTTTCCACTCTCACAGGTAGTAGATGGTGGGATCAGAGTTTGAACTGAAGCAGACTGGCTCAAGACCCTGTGTCATTTTCCATTGCCACTTGGCTACCTTTCAGTATACAGTGACGTCATCTGCTAACACCAGGGCTCAGGCTTTAGGAAAAAAATATCGAGATGTGAAGACCATATTATAACTAAGTAAAAACTAGAGAAATGTCTAATAAAATGACAAAATTATTGTTGGGACACCAATTATTATTAAGGGACATCAAATACTTCAAATGTGTTATAGGCATATACTTGTGATTTGAAATTATGAAGAGTAATCGCCACCTGATTCTAGGTATAACTGTGAGCAAGTCAAAGACAAGGAATCCTTAAAGAAGAAATTATGGCAGCCAGAGATTCTGCCTTTACTGGAAACGCTGGAGAAACTTCTGAGTGTACTTTTTTTTTCTTATTTATTTTATTTTATTTTTTGAGGAAGATTAGCCCTACTACTACTAACTACTGCCAGTCCTCCTTTATTTGCTGAGGAAGCCTGGCCCTGAGCTAACATCCGTGCCCATCTTCCTCCACTTTATATGTGGGACACCTACCACAGCATGGCATGCCAAGAGGTGCCATGTCCGCACCTGGGATCCGAACCGGCGAACCCCAGGCCGCCAAGAAGCAGAACGTGCAAACTTAACTGCTGCGCCACTGGGCCAGCCCCGCTTCTGAGTGTTCTATGTTTGAACCTCACGTTTTAGAGCAAGACCAGAAGGTAGAGCCATCAGTGAGGTTGCACAGTCCCAGCTGAGAAGGATGTACTCACCCCAAGTTTGAGGATTGGCTGTCAGTTTAGAGCCCATTGGAATAGCTCTAACAGTAGAATAGAGAAACTCAGCTACATATTTGCTTGCTTAAGTACTATAATTGGTATTCATGAAAGGTTTGGAGTTTGGGGAAACAGTGGGAGGGAGATTTTAATTCAGTTCAAATGAACAAAGATTGTTTTATTCTCCTAATATGCACAGAATCTCTGCCCTTGAGAAATTCCTCTTTGGAGTAGAGGATACAGGATGAAAGACATAAACAAGCCAATTTCAGTGGTAAGAAAGGCGTAGATTCAAGGGATATTTAGAAGGGAAAATCAATAGACTTGGTGTCTACCTAGAAGTAGGCATGAAGGAAAGGTCGGCGTTCTGGCTTTGGAAACTGAGCCACCCACAAAGACAGCAGATTAAGACAAATAGATTTTGTAAACCAGGCGATGAGGGCAATTTTTGGCATCTTGAGTTTGATTTTAAGAAGAGATTCAGGTGGAAACCTCCAACAGGCAATTGTGCTTCTGGAGACTGAGCTCAGGAGTAACGTCAAGGTTGAAGATAAAGGCTTGTGAATTGTCAACATGTAGGATGTAGTTGAAGTTATGGGAATGGATGAGATCTCCCACAGCAAGTGTGTGCGGTGAGAGTAAATGGTCAACACAGTAGTCGTGATGGTTAAAATAAGTTTGAGCAAATACCAGTATCAGAAACCATATTAAAGTAATGGGGATGGACGATATATCATATGGATCTTTCCCGTTCCCAGCTCTTTCAAATCCGCTCATTTCAAGCATATGCCTTTTATTCCGTGTGAATTGATGCATACTCTAATCTGTAGCCCACTGAAAGGCAGTACAGTCACACTTCTGTACAACAGGGATATGTTCTGAGAAATGCGTCATTAGGTGATTTCATCATTGTGCAAATATCATAGGGTGTACTTACACAGACCTAGATGGTATAGCATACTACACACCTAGGCTATATGGTACTAATCTTACGCAGTCCATCGTTGACCAAACCGTCGTTATGCAGTGCATGACTGTACTTAAAAGGGAAAAGTACCACAAAACAGACATAAAAGCCTGCCCTGGGTGTGGTCTCTTACCTACAAAAGTTCAGGCAGTGGCACTGGAAGAACTTGGGGTGGGGGTTGCTGGACTGAGGTGCAGGTGGAATTGAATAGCTATTTTGGTGTATTAGATACAAATCTGACATAAACAGTGATGTCTTTCTAAACCCTTTCTCTTTTGTCAGGAAGGAGAATGTTAAGATGCTGAACTGAAAAGGAGGCTTATTTTCATGATGTTTAGTTAGTTGTGTGAAGTTTAGTTAGTTGTGTGCTGACCTCTTCATACCTGAAACCCTCCCCACACATCTCCTCGTACCCTATTTTGCCATCATTCTTGACAAACACACGTTGAGCACCTTCTATGTGTCGACTCCACATTAAGGGCTAGGGACACAAACAGGAATGGTATTTGGTTCCTGCCCTTGAGAAACAGAGAATATAGTCATGGCAGTGTGCTTATTATCAAAACATTCTATTGGCATAGTCCTTTATGTTTGTCAAAGAACTCTCATGTAGGTTACGTTGTTGGAGTTCTACAACACATCCATGAAGGAAGTAGGGCAATGATTATTATTTTTACCCATCCATGGCTGAGACACAGAGGTGGAGTGATTTGGGGAAGGTCAGTCAGTGGCCGAGATCCAGATCTTTTGGCCAAGTGTTCTGGCTGCTAAGGGGAGCGTTTTTCCCAGCACGCTCATCCTGGGCACCTTGCCTTTGCAATTTCCTGGTTGTCTATTTTATCTCTTTCAGCTGACAAATTTGACAAGCCCTTGGGGAATACTGACTCAAGAATAACTTGCCTTTGGTCAAGTGCTAAATCCCGCAGGTGTAGGACAGACTTTGGAGGAGCCCCATCACTCTCTCTGCCCCTGTCCAACCCCCAGTGTCTGTCTGGAGGGAAGTATGCTTATCAGTTCTGTACGTACCAGGGAGCAACTCGCAAAACCAAATTAGCTCAAACTGGCTGCTGTTCAGGTCAGCTAATTAAATTAGCTATTGTTGCATTACTGATAAGGACAGTTTGGAAAAGGAAAAAAGCCACTCATCCCAGCAGCCGTTAAGGCGAAAGCCAAGAAAATGTGTTAATGGGAACACTCTGAAAGGAAACCCCTCTGACTAACAGCGGTACCCAGGGGTCTGTGGAGGGCTGTTCTCCTAGCCATCTGCTCTGAGCTCAATGCTCCCAGCCCTCTCTGGCTCTGGTCCTTGTGGGCACTGCTCTCTCCGGCTTTCTAGTACCCAGCTGCAGCCAGGGAAACTTTTTCCTTCTCCTCCCACCATGAGCCCCTCCTCCTGGGAGTCTGGAGAGAAGTGGGATTTTTCTAGGAGTACAGTTCACCCTTGTGTGCTAAAATCCAATCTCTCCATTGCATAAAAGTCAGTTGATATTTGCAAGAGCTCCAGGGAAGAAAGGCGGAATGACAGAAATAGGAAGGGAAGGAGGGAGAGAGAAAGGAAAAAAAGGAAAGAGCTAGAAAGTTCTGAAAAGACTAATTTTTTATTTCTCAGCCTCTTATCGTTTGCTTGATAACAGCCTCTCCACCATTATGGGTAGTCTCATTGAGGCTGTAAATTAAGTTGGCTGCTATCTTCTAGTTGAGATACAGACACTTGGACTTACTCTACACCAACTAGCCTCTGTCCTAGGACTCTGGATCTTGAGTGGAGAGATGCAAGGAGAAAGTAGGAGCTCATTTGCTTTAGCAGAAACACTTCAATGAGGCCTTTCCCTCTACACCACATGCCTTCCACCATCAGCCTCCATCCTTCTCAACTCCTCCCTCCAAGCTGTCCTGGTTCCATCTTTTTTCCAAGACTAATTATCCAGGCTTCCTAAAGTTCTGTGAGCTACTTGATATCTTTCTGATTCATTCTTTTTCTGCTTAAATTAACCAGAGTCGTATTCATGCATCCAAACGATTTAAAGATTATTTAATCTAACCCCTTTCTTTGACAGATGAGGCTGAGGACCAGAGATATTAAGTGATTTTTCTGAAAATCACACAGATGATAATTGGCAGATCCAGGGCTAGAGCCCAGGCCTCCAATTCCACTAGATTATGCTGCCTTAACGTGGTGCTCGCTGAGCATCTTCTGAGACAGGGAAGGCAGCTCCAGGGAATTCAGCCTACAAGTCCATGGGGAGAGCCCGGGAAATTCTCATTGGTTTCCTTCCTTTTCATAACTCCCTCTTCTTTCTTTCTTTCTTTTTTATGTGCATTGTTTTTAATTGAGGTGAATTTCACATATCATACAACTAACCATTTTAAGGTGTACAGTTCAGTGGCATTTAGAGTATTCACAATGTTGTGCAATAAGCAGCTTACTCCAGTTTCAAAACATCTCATCATCCCACAAAAACACTCCATACACATTAAGTAATCACTCCCCATCCTTCCCGCCTCTATCATCTAGTAACCTCTAACCTGCTTTCTGTCTCTGTGGATTTATTGTCTTAATGGATGTATCATAGAAAAAGAATCATCCAGTCTGTCAGCTTTTGTGTCTGGCTTCTTTCACTCGGCATGATGTTTTCAAGGTTCATCTGTGTTGTAGCGTGCATCAGTCTTTGTTCCTTTTTATGACTGAATAATGTTCCATTGTATGGCTATGCCACATTTTGTTTATCCGTTCATCTAGTGATGGGAATTGGACTTGTTTCTACATTTTGGCTATTATGATAATGTTGCTGTGAGCATTCATGTACAAATAAGTTTGTGTGTAGATATATGTTTTCATTTCCCTTGGATACATACCAAAGAATGTAATCACCAGGTTATATGGTCATTCTATGTTTAATTTTTGGAGAAACTGCCAAATTGTTTTCAACAGCACATTTCTACCAGCAATTTTTATCTGACTGTACCTTCCCTAGACCTTGCCCTGTTTGCCTGTGTGGCCTGTTCAGTGGCTTGCATCTTGTAGGTGTAACAGTGGGGAAAATGTTTATAGTCCTTTTAGGAGCCACTAAAGAGAGAGTGATCTTTTTGGAGAAAAATAAGTATAAATTTTGGCATGTCAGGTTTATAGGGTGGGCATGAAGACATAAGACGAAGGGTGATGCCATCCTCTGTCACACAGGGAGATGCATTTGAATCTTTCAGGATAACAGAGAGGGAAGGAGGAAGAAAGATAGAAGAAGGGAGGAAAAAAGGGAGCCTAGAAAATAGCAGAAAGCTGAGTCCTGGATACCAGCTGATATGAATCCTCCCAACCTCAGCTGCCCAGAATTCTTCTGTAAAATACATATGCTCTCCACTACTAGGAATAGGGCGTTTTTGTCATGACGGTGGTAGTGGTTGCTAATTCTGAAGAAGGTGATGAGTTTCACAATGGGCATGAAATGGTGGGACGCAGTAGCAAAATTCAAGGAGTTTCTAGGAAGTTGAGAGGCACAGACAAAGGTAGACACCCTTCCTCTATCCCATACCTCACTTATTCCTGCCTTGCATTACAAGACCCTGGGGGAGGATGTCAGTCTTGTTCAAACCATGGAGTTTCCTTAGATCAAAACAGCCAGTGATGACTCCCTTTTATTTTATTTTCTTTAAAGATTGGCCCTGAGCTAACATCTGTTGCCAATCTTCTTTTTTTTTTTTGTCTTCTTTTCCCCAAAGTCCCCCAGTACATAGATGTATATTCTAGTTGTAGGTCCTTCTGGTTGTGCTATGTGGGACACCACCTCAGCATGGCCTGATGGGCAGTGCCATGTCCGCGCCTGGGATCCGAACCGGCGAAACGCTGGGCCACCGAAGCGGAGCGCACAAACTTGCCCACTCAGCCACAGGGCTGGCCTCTCCCTTTTCTTTTGATTGGATAGATTCTGCTTCAGATTTTTAAGTCAAAAGATAATATCTTCCTGTGAGGAAGGAAGTGAAATATAAACTTGTTGTTAAAATTGTCCATATGTAAGTTCATACAAGCACCACATCTGTCTCTCGCTATAAAATGTGAAAGCTCTATGGTTTAAGTGTACTCTTAAGCCCTCAATCCCAAGGACTAGAGTACTTTCTGCTGAACTAATGAGGAACTGATGAGAACTAATGAGGAAACTAGTAATATTGAGGAGAGGAACAGCTGTACTTATTTTACAGGGCAGCCTGTAATTATAGTTGGGAAAATATGATACAGGCTATTCTATGCTATGAAATGATACGTATTTACTTTAAATTTAGAGCATTCTCTAAGCCTCAGTTTCTTCATCTGCAGACAAGAAAGTTTAACTGTCTTCTCTCCCTTAAGCTCTGGTGGAAGAAGCTAAATGAGGAATTATAAAAGCTAGTGAACTAAATGATAAACTACGCAAGTTAGTGAATTGGCATATTTACTGACATCACCGATAGAAAAATCTTCTAAGCCTCTAAGATAAAAATAAAAGGAAAAACTTTGCTACAGAAGCTGTTCCAAGAGACTTTGGCCCTCAAATCAAGTTCTCCATCAGTGCTCACTATGAGGAGTACTAGCGGAAGTGGAGGCCATCGCTGTTCAGGTTCAGGATGCTGATTCCACGAGACCCAATTCCACATACAATACATCACTCAGAAAATGTTATCACTGCCTCTAACCCAGAAGAAATATGTCTTCCCAGAGGGTCATTTCAATCAATTGTCATATTGAGAATTTAATGGAAAGAAGTAGCATAGCCCTGGGCAAATGGATCCTTTCATAGCATCCTGTAAAGTGAATATGGTTATTGCTTTATATCTTCCTTATATAAAATAATATAAAATCATTGCAAAGTATGTAAAATTTGGCAAATATCTTCATAATTCTATCATCATACACAGCAATACTCATTTTCCATTATTATATTTTAATATTGCCCGTATATATGTATATAATTAACGTTTTTGTCGATTTAGTTACGGATTGATTTTTGGTTTGGTTTTTTTTTTGCTGGGAAAGCTTTGGCCTGAACTAACATCTGTTGCCAACCTTCCTCTCTTTTTTCTTCTTTTTTCCTCTCTGAAGCCCCAGTACATAGTTGTATATTCTAGTTGTAAGTACTTCTTGTTCTTCTATGTGAGCTGCCGCCACAGCACGGGTACTGATGGACAAGTGGTGTGGTTCCAAACCCAGCTGCCAAAGTGGAGAGCACTGAACTTTAACCACTAGACCATCAAGGCTGGCTCCAGACTGATTTATTTTAAAAAGTTTGTCAAGCTGGACTTGGCCAATATATGAATTTAGAAGTTAGAATTACGGTTCTTTTCCCAACTTTGCTATACATGCTTTTTCTTTCCTCTTGATCCGGCAGCCAGAAAATGGAAACACTGACACCCTTCCTCCCCGTCAGTAGTGATTGGGGGTAAAACTTTATGTCTGTGAAGTCTCCTCAGCTATTTAGAGACAAGTACAAATTAATCTTAGATATATTATTAACTTGTGAGGTATTTCTTTTCTCTGAAAATCTTTTTGTATTAAGGCTGGCTTCTATGTACAATTCACTAAAAGAGGAAATAGTTTGATAATGCTCCCTCTCAACCTTTGTTGACCTATTATAGGGTCTGGAGAGACTGTCTTTTATTGATCCCTTTTAAGTGGAGGCAGAAAGATGAGGTGCAGAGGAAAAGCATTGAACTCAAGCATTGAACTCACGTTAGAGTGTGTAGATTTAAGTCCTGGGTTTGCAATTTACCAGCTGTGTAATCTTGAGCAAGTTACTTAATATTATTCGGATCAGTTGCTTCATTTGTAAAACATGGGTAATAACTATTTCACAGGGTTGTTATGAGGATTAAACAAGCTAATGTAGGAGAAAGGGCTTCACAAATGATTCTTTTTTTCTCTCTTAAAAAAGAAATTTTAAACAGGTTACTCCATGGAACTATCCCTAGTATTTATCATGGAGAACTTTTCCCCACATTATATGAATGAAAAAGTAACTTCAATTTCTGATGGCTGATGAGCCATTTCTTGAATCATCTAGGTCCAGGCTTTTCCTTCTCTTCCTATTTTCAGCTGGTTAGCTGCTCATTGAGATCTTGCCAGAGGGTGGGCAAAAGAAATAAAAACTGAAATCGGGCAATTTGACTTTTTGATAGCAGTCCTGATGAAAGATTTGTGGGTAGAGGGTATTAAAAGTTGTGAGCTAAACTGGAATTTTGCCTTTTACCAGGAAATTGCAAGAACCTACTGATCGTTCGGATGTCCTGGTGGTGACAGCTACTCCTCTTCTCTTGACTGAAGAAATGTCTTCCTCTACCCGAAAAGTGGCCTGTCTTCTAGATTGAGGCATTGACTTTTGAAGGAGTAAGAGGAGACCTGCTGGCCAGTCATATCAGCCAGAACAACCCTGGTGAGCAGACGGCTGGCAGACGCTGCAACTAGATGACTGTTGAATCAACAGAGTCTCAAAGCAATAACCACTCTTCTTTCTCTTCCCCACTAATCAACAATCAAATAATCACTAGTAAGCATTTACTATGCACCACCATATAATACAAAATGTGGTGAATACTAGATATATAAGACAACGTCTCAACCCTCAATAGAAAGCAAGAGTTGTGCATGTGAACATATAACTAATTTCACAGGGAGAAGACAGTGAACATGTTTAGAGCATCTCCCTTATGCCAGTCACTGTGCAAGGTGCTGTACATATATTATTTTATCTAATCCCCACCACATCCCTGAGAGGCATTCCTATCCTCGTTCTATGGATGATGATACTTATGGGAGTCAGAGATGTTAAATAACTTGCTCAAGATCACATAGTAAGAAGAATTTGGAGCCTATTTTCAAGTTTACATGTATCTAACTCCATAGTCTATGATCTGTTACTAACCCACTGCCAATGGAAGAAATCAGAGCTCAAAGACATCATTTATGCAGTTGGGTCAAAAGAAGACTCTTTAAAATGCCTCTCAGTAAAGTACACTGATAATGTTTCGCCAAGTTCATTAATTTGTTTGGGAAAGGTTTCTAGTCAGAGAATAAATGTCTGGATGCTGGAGGCAGGGATGGTGTAGTGGAAGTGACAGCATTCTAGTCTCAGCTCCGCCATCATCTACATGTGTTCATCTGAGCAAAGTTGCTTCCCTCTTGGAGGCTTTTATGTCATCATCTGTAATAGAGAGTGTTTCTAGATTGTCTAAGGTAACTCACACTCTGTCACTGGGCAGGTGTATGACATACTAGTTCTAAAGTCATGCAGACTTGAGTTTGAATCCTGGCTCCATCCTCAAGCAGTGGGCCGTTGGGCAAGTCATTTAACCATCTGTCAAATGGAGATAATAATACCTACCTCAGGGTCTTTGCCCCTATTGTTCGTTCTCCTTAGAATGGTCTTCCCCAGTTAGCCACAGAAGTCACTCTTTTACCTCCTTCAGGTCTTCAATGAACTTACTTTTTTTGTGAGACTTTCCTTGAACATGATATCTAAACTTGCCAACCATCTAGCATTTCCTGTCTTCTTTCTTCATTTTATTATTCTCCTTAACACTCAACACCTAACATCCTATATATAGCACTTGATTATCTTATTTATTGCCTGTTTCCCACCTCTAGAATGTAAGCTCTATAAGGGCAGGATTTTTTATATTCTTTACTGCTGTATCTCCAGTTTCTAGAATGATTTAGGTGCTTAATAAATATTTGTTGCATAAATGACTGATTGTTGTGAAGAGAATGTGAGTAAAGGGCTTTGCACAGGGCCTGGAACAGAGTAAACACTCCATACATGTTATCTGTTTGTTTTTATTATAACTTTATCATTACTTTGCCACACCTCACTGAGGCACATGTATTCTCTTTCCCCTCCAGATAACCTAGGATGAGCATTCTGATCCCCTTGGTGAATGTGAAGGCCTGACTCTGTTGAGATTAGTCTAGAAGCAAGAGGAATTAGTCACTGTGAGGGAAATCAGTGAGAGGATTTGCATGGTAGCTACTTTCAGATATCTAAAGGTATGGTTGCATGGATAGAAATTCCAGGAAGCATATTTCTGCTTCGTAAGAAAGGATTTCCACAAAATTGGATGTCTAATGATGGAATAAGCTATCTCAGGAGATAGTGAATCACTCATGCCTAGAGGTCTCCTAGAAGCTGGATCACCCCATCTCACTGACTCTAGGTATTATTATCATAATGAGTGACAAGCTTGGAATGCAGCCATGGGGATCACACTCTTAGAGAGCCATCAAGATGATTAGTAAAACATGGCATCTCTAGGAGAGAGACAGATGGCCAGCCAATAAGAGTATTGCTTAATCTATATGATCAAAGAAACTAAGGACACATGATCAGGAGGCTGGGGCCAGCCCACCCCAATTAAAAGTCAAGGTGTATTTCCCAGCTTCCAGACATGAGTCACTTTTCAGATCCAGAACCCACTGACAGAAGGAAATCCTGGGTGCCCAGGTGGAAAGACCCTTCAAATATTGTAGTTTGTGTATATGGTAATGATCCTCCCATTCCCTTCCCAAAAGCTCCTTGGCCACTTACTCAGTAAGCATATACTCGGGGAAGAGGACTACCCAAACATTTTTGAAGACTACTAGACATAGGTCTCAAGTTGACATTGATATCTGGGACCCAGATAATCATCATGGTCTTGTTGTCAGAGTAGGGGTCCTAGCTCTGGCTCACAGCACATTCATTGAGTCCATAGACCCATACTTGGTAATTTCCTCAATTCCTGAATAAATAATTGAAATATGTGTGCTTGGTAGTTTATGGAAACTTCACCAGGTTCCCTGGGCTGTGGGGTAAGAGCTATTGTAATGGGGAAGACCAAATGTAAGCTTCTGAAACTTCTCTTCCTCTAATCCCCACTTCCCTACCAAAATAATAAATTAAACCTCATCATATCCTCATGTAATTCACCAGTTTGGTCCCTGCAAAATCCAGAGGATCCTAGAGGATGACAGTGTATTACTGAAAACTCATCCAAGAAGTAGCTCCAGTTGCAGCCACTGATCCATGTGTGATGTCTTTGCCAGAGCAAATTTGTTAGAGCATCAGGTATATGCCATGCAGCCTTTGATATGCTAAATATGTTATTTTCCATTGCTATCAAGAAGGAGGACAAGAAGCAGTCCACATTCACATGGAATGGACAACAAAGTACATTCGTGATCTTGTCCCAGGGCTATGTTAATTTTTCTACTCTCTCTCATCATATAGTCTGAAGGAGCTTAGACTGTCTAGTAATTCCAAAGAACATCACATTCATCCAACATATTGATGAAGTAATGTTAATTGACTAGATGAGCAAGAAGTAGCAAGTTTGTTGGAGGCTTTGAATAAGATATATATGCTTCAGAGGGTGGGAGATAAAGCCTATGAATATTCAGGAGCCTGGCATATCAATGAATGTTTTAAGATTCAGTGGTGTGAGGCATATTGAGACTTCCTTTCCAAAGATAATGGCAAATTATTGTAGCTCATACCTTTCACCACTGAGAAGGAATCGCAACGCCTGACAATTCTCTTTGGGTTCTGGAGGTAGCAAATTCTACATTTAGGAATAATGCTCTCATCATTTGTCAAGTAACATGGAAAATTTATATCCTTGAGTAGAGCACAGAGCAAGAAAGAGATCTACAAAAATTTCAGGTTTCTATGCAAGCAGCCCTGAAACTTGGACCCTATGAAGCAGCAGTACCCCTGATATTCTAGGTACCTATGAAGGGAAGAGATACTCTGTGGAGCTTATGGCAAGCCATAAGGAGAACATCACAATATAGATCCATAAAATTATGCAACAAGAACAGGCCCTCTTCATCAGAGAATTATACTTCATTTAAAAAAGAGTTTGGGTGTACTACTGGGACCTAGGATACATGGAATACCTGACCGTGGGACATCAAGTGATCTTATGACCAGACAGCCTAGTATGAGCTAGGTTTAGTCAGACCACCAAATTTTAAGACAGAGTGGACTTAGCAGCTGTCATTATAAGATGGAAGTGCTACAAACAGGATCAGAGAGCAGCAGCCAGAGGACACTGTAAACTGCATGAGCAGTTGTCCAGACTCCCATGTTGTCCTCCATTGTTGCACCAGTGCCTCTCCATCAGCTCATATGTTTGGCTGATAGATGAGTTTCTTATTATCAGATGACTGAGGACAAAAAGGTTGAGCTTAGTATGTGGGTGCATGTCCCAAATAGATAGAGTTGGACTACAGCCCCTCTCAGCTAATTCTCTGAAATATGATGGTGAGGAGAAATCTTTCCAATTGGCAGAGCTTTGAGTGACCCACTGGCCATCTACTTTGTGTGGAAAAAGGTGGACTGAGGTAAAACTACATAGAGACTCATGGGGAGTGGCGAATGGCTTGGCTAGTGGTCAGGAGCCTGGAAGAAGAAAGATATCAAGATTGGAGACAAGGAGACTTGAGAAGGATACATGTGGATGGACTTATGGGAGTGGACACAAAGAATGAAGATGTTTGCATCACTTAATGCGCCCCAGATAGCATACACCACAGAAGAGGCACTAAACAACCAAATAGACAGAATGACTCAAATAGTTGTCATCAGCCTGTTTTTCGCATTGGCCAACCCAGTGTTGGCACCCTGAGCACATAAATGAAATGTCCATGTGGCAGGGAACATGCATGGGCTCCCACTCACCAAACCCAATCTAGATATTGCCATTGCCAAATGTTGATGCAGCAACATAGACCAACCCGAGCCCTTTCCCCCTCCAATATGGCGCCATCTCAAGGAGACAAACCAACTACTTGGTAGTAACTTGACAATATGAGATCCCTTCTATCTTTAGGAGGGAAGAATTAATCTTCAGTGGAATCAACAGATATCCCACATTTGGTTTGCCTTTCCTGCCTTTAAGGCCTTAGCTGGTACCACTCTTTGAGGGCTTCTAAAGCTTATGATCCACTGACATGGGATTCTACATAATTTCACGTTGGACCAAGCAACCCACTTTATAGCAAAGAAGTGGCAGTGAGCACATGACCATGCGGTCCACTTTTCCTACGATGTTCAATACCATCGAGATTCTACAAGTGTGACAGAGTAATAAAATAGATTTTTAAAGATGACACCAGGTTGGAAATGATACCTCGCAGTGACAGGGCTTCGTCTTCCAGAACACATTGTATATCCTAAATCAATGACCATTATATAATGCTGTGTCCCTGATATGTACAGTACATGAATCTGAGACCAAGGAGTAGCAGTCGAAGTGACCCACTTCCATCACTCCCAGGGACTGACTTAGGGGATTTGTGCATCCTGTTCCCCTTACTCCAGTCTCTGTGGGTCTGGAAGTCTCATTCACAAAGAAAGAATGCTTAGCCCAGGAGATAGAGAAAGTCCCACTGAACTGTAAGCTACAGCTACTGTCGGGGCACTTTGGGCTCTTTGACAAAAGACCAGCAAGCAAGGAAAGGAGCCAGGGGTAAATGACCCTGATATGGTCAGGTGGTAGTGCTGCTGTTGCCAATTGCAGCAGGGAAGAACAGATTTGGCATCCAGATGATTCTGGTTATGCATTTCTCAAACATAGTATATATATGTACACATATATATTCATATCTATCTATCTATATATATACATGTGTATACGTATGTGTGTGTGTGTGTATTTTATATCTCCTATTGGTTGTTTCTCTGGAGAACCCTGACTAACACAGTGCTCTAGGCAATGCCTGACAGATCAGCCCTAGCTCAATGTGTGTGTCATATACATACTTTTTCTGGCTTTTTCTGACTTGCACAAAGCCACTTCTAGGCCTGTTCCCCCATGTAATCCACTCCAGGGAAGATGGGGTTTTCTGTGGCAATTCAGCCCTGGCAGGTTCTGGCGGTGCCCTCCCTGCTCCAGTGGAGGACTTCTTACCAACATGCCGCCTGTCCCAGGATGCTCACCCTGTTGGCCTTTCCTTTCTCTTTTTACATGCATGATCTGTCATTCTTTCCAATGCTAGGTGTTCCCACTGGTAGAAAGGTGATCAAGCACAGAGCAGACCCTATTAAACTTCACTCTTGCATCTTCAGCAGATCTCCTGTTGAGACCTGCAGTATTGTAAAAGTCAGTTCCTGGGAAAAAGGGGGGAGCTTGAGATGGGGGAGGGGCCGTGGTTTGTGCACCACTTGAACTGTTTCATCTTTTTGATCATTTTATTCTATTGCTATGCAGACACCTCTTTGCATGCCATTTGAATTGTGATGGCTCTCACAGAAACTATCTCTGCTGTTCAGAAAAAGGCGATCAAACTTGCTGAACGTTGTTTAAAAGCCCTTGTTTCACATGCGCAGATAATAAAAAAGGAGAGACCCTGGGTGGGTGAGGCAAGGGCTCAGAAACCTGCCTCCTGCCCTCCCTAGATGTGCTTCAAGCTTTAACTTTAAAAAACAGATGGAGGGGCCATCCTTGTGGTGTAGTGGTTAAGTTTGGCGTGCTCCACTTTGGCAGCCTGGGATCACGGGTTCGGATCCCAGGTGCGGATCTACACCACTTGTCAGCCATGCTGTGGCAGTGACCTACGTATTAAGTGGAGGAAGACTGGCAAAGATGTTACCTCAGGGCTAATCTTCCTCAGCAAAGAGAAAGGAAGAAAGAAAGAAAGAAACAGGTGGAAAACCGGATGTTGGCAGCCACAAAACATTCTCTAGGTCTGTTATCTGTTTCAAACTTCCACCACTGCCCTCTCCCACCTCCACAGACTCATGCATCCCTGAGCTGCTTAACACATATTTCCAAGTGTGGGAATGTGTAAGGCTGAATGCAGCCTCTTTGTGCTTGTTAAGGGGTCTGGCAGAAGTTAGTGATAAGGCTGTGAGTTGTGCCCTGCTCAATCTTCCTTTCCGAGTGGGAGCTTCTAAAGCCACTTCCCTTGGGCATACTGACCATCAGCTGCGCTTCCACTTTGGAAGAGGACCTTCACAACATTATCTGATAACATGCTGATACTTGGGGTCTTTCAGTAAGCTGCACCCAGATTGCCCTCGCTCTTCCCTGAAGGGTAATATGAACACACACACACACACACACACACTTGCACTCACTGCCTTCCTTACATGATGGTCAGCCTTCCAGAACCTCCTGAGGCTGGCAGGACTATCCCTAACTACGTTCTTCATGCAAGGGGCTAGACTTGGGCTGGGTTTTGTGACAATGGGATTTGGAGACAAGATGAAGTCCAATGGTTAGGCCAAGGCAGGTGCCACCAATGCACCTGCATCCAGCCTGGTGCTCGATGCATTATGCCTGTAGTGCTTTTAAATCATTCTTTGAGCTTTGGAAAATGTGTCTCCTGCCAGAGCTGCCTCTGGCCTTATACACCTAACATGTAAATCTCTCTGCACGTACAGGAGAGCAAACGAGTGTAAGACAATGGCTACTGCCCCACTGACAAAGTGGAAGCATGTGGGGCCTCTTGCACCTGGTGGGTCTCATGTGGATGAAGCCCTGAGGCAGGCAGAGGTGGAAGGGTGGGGGTGGGAGGGGAGTAAAGACATCCCACTGCCTCATCCTTTACACACACGTGCGCGAGCATGGCACATACCACATGCCCTGCGCCTGCCTGCTTCCCCTGTGCTCTCTTGACATTCGACACTCTTGAGAGTGTCACAGTCTGAAAAGAGAGTGGAAAAGATAGAATCAGATTTGGACATCCTGATATAAACAGTGAACTCAAAACCAGTTATGTGGTCTGGTTGAAATGTTTTTTTTTAAATTGAGATATAATTGACATACAACATTACATTAGTTTCAGGCATACAACATAATGATTCAATATTTGTATATATTGTGAAATGATCACCACAATGACTAGTTAACATCTGTTACCATACAGAGTTACAGAAATTTCTTCTAGTGATAAGAACTTTTCAGATCTATTCTATTAGCCACTTTCCAATATGCAATACAGTATTATTAAGTGTAGTTGCTATGCTGTAGAAATCATTTGTTAATTAATTTTTCATATCCTCATGTTTTATCTCCTGACCCTGACCTCAGCTTCCTGAGGTGGGCAACCTGCCACGGCTATCTCTGGGGCCCCACCTCCGCCAAAGCACAGCACAAGTGTTTGGTGCTTTTATTTGTATATAAATAGGATCAGGAAAAGACCATCAGTGAAAGAGGGCCTGAGAATTTCCTGGGATTCACCCAAAATTTGATCTGTCCTGGGACTTATGAGACACTTTCTCTCTGAGGGTCACTCCGTCTCTGAGAAAGTATTTTCTGTCTGAGGTCCATGCTCTGCAGCCCAGCCAAGGGCTTGAGCTGCTTTCCTGAAATCATAGGGAGTTGGAAGGGATCTCAAAGTTCATTTCACCTAATTCTCTTATTTAACTAATAAGGAAATTGACAAATTTCCCCATCAGTGCTTTGCACTCATTATTTCAATTAATCCTCACAGTGACCTTCTAAGATGGGTACTATTACTGCATCCTATGGGATGGGATACACAGTACTGGAGAGATGATGTGACTTGCCCAAGGCCACATAGATTGTTAGCAGTGGGGTTAGAGATTGACCCCCGGTACCCTGACTCTCAGTCTAGGGTCTTTCCATCTTCATCATTTAGACTCAATATTAGTCTAAGAACTCGTGCTGGTGGTTGCTGATATTTTCATACATCTGTGACAAAATATGAAATATACACATATGTCAACAGAAGTTTGTCAACTTCCTTTCTTGGAAAAAACCTGTCTTTTATGATGAGGTGGTGTCTTTCCTGCATTGTTGGCATTTGAAATTCCCTTCTTTACGAAATTATAGTGATAATAAGAGGGGGTGGTTTATATCTTTGCTTGACAAAATAAAACATTGGAGATTACATGACAGTCCTCAATGTTTTTAAAGATTTAAAATCCCAAAACCTGGGAATACAATATTCTGTGATGCCATTTATATTGTCAGCAAAGTCGGTAAAGATGAGCAGGAGGTGCCTGCGAGCATTTGACTCATCATCTTCTCAAGCTTGCCATCACCACTCTATGCCCAGCATTGGCCCTGGCACCATCGGGGTAAGAACGTTTCCTCATGGAGCTGGAAGCTTCTACCTGGTTCATTATGCAGACCCTGAATAGTCCCAGGAGGGGTTTGGATGTCTATGGAGAAGGAGAGCCTTCCAGCTGTCACAGGATCCTGCAGGCTTAGGAAGTAGATAGGCTGATTTGACCCTGAATTTGACCATCCCTTCCCATCTCTGGGGTTCTGGACAGGAGAGAATGCAAAGAACTGAGAACTTACCTAGTGTGCTTGACACTGCTCGCCTTGCCCCAGCTGGAGAAGTGTAACAGAAAGAAAGGATGCTGTGCAGTGCCAGGGGCCAGATTCCAGGGTCCATTACCAAATAGGGATGTGACCTTGAGCAGGTTCCTTTTGAGCTTTGCGTTATTGTTGTGATGATAAAATTATATGACTTTGGTGAAGCATCTAATTCAGGGCTGGTAGGTACTACACACTCAGTCAGAATTGGTCTCTGTCTCCTGTTGCGAATGTTCTCCTCCTACTTTGTCTCTAGGGGCAGTCTTAGGCAAAACTGAATTGTCTTGCCTTTGGTACCCTTTTGTACCCCTGGGTTCTTCCAGGCAGGGACAATGCTATGTGATGTCCAAATTCACCGTGAGTGACTCAGAGTTTATGAGGAGAGGATAATGCTTAAGCAAAGGAAAAATTCTGGCAGTGGCATTCTAGACCCCATGGCAGCCAACTGAGGGGGCTGTGCAGCCCCAGCATCCCTGACACATGGCTGCTGGACCCCAGCACCCCACAACCAGGCAGGAGCCCTGTCCTGGGTCAGGCTTGGACCAGGCACCACAGCCTCTGCTGTCAATGCCCATCTTTCTCCTGCTCCATGCACTTGGTGTTACAGCTGACACCTAGGTTGTCACATTCTGACATATGAGGCTATAGGGGTCAAGCAGGGCAGGGGTGGGGGCGAGAACTTGGCTTTCACAGCCAGGTACATGTCAAAACAAATTCCACTCATGATTGGGTGTCAAGCCTGGATCGGGAACTGATTTGGAACAGAGTGATCTGCTGAAGTCAAACGACAACGTTTGTCTAGCTGGGGCTCGTCTGGCAGAATGTGCTCCCTGGCAGGTCCCAGAGTCCAGGATGGAGGCTTTGAGACAAGAGTGGATGGGAGGCAAGTAGTGGTGTTTTATCCTCCTTTGCCTCATCTTCAAATTTGTGGCTCGCTTGTGTTTGCTGACATTTGAGCAGATTGTACTTATGCAAATAGGCCATTTTGCTTTATTTTGAGTTTCCTACATGCATGGAGACCACTAACTGTCACAAAGGTTTCTTTCCACAGTGGTGACTAACAGCACGGTCGCTCACCCAGCAGCAAGGGACAGACCTGACTGGGGAGGAAGAGTGTTTAATATTCATGTGAGTCCTGAATAAATGAGGATTTGTGGGGCGGTGCTGGACGATGTTCAACAGCATGGGCTTTGAATTCAGACAGACCTGAGTCTGAGTCTCTGCACTGACACTTATTAGCTGTGTGGTTCAGGACAACTTTATTTAACCTCCCTGGTCCTCAGTATGTACATGTGTAAAATGGTGGTATAATAATATATACTGCATGGGAGCACTTTGAGGACTAAGTAAAAATGCATGCAAAGTAGTTTGCAAAAGGCCTACAAAAAATTTCATCTGGGGTTATTATAGGAAGAAGGTTCTAGTCTACTGCCACTTCAGTTTTACCACTTTATTATGATTTTCCTTTGGCAATCTGTAAAATTAGGATAATAAGAGGACAACAAAAGGAAGAAAGTAAGAGGAGATCGAGTGGTTGGTGGGCTGGAAGAAATGCTTGGGAGAAGCAACTTGTCCCCCTGTGGCGATGTTTCTAGTGGAACGTTTTGCCCCAGGAATTTCTTTAGTAAATTCTACAAGATTCATTGTAACACTTACTGGGGTGGAATTTTGTTTTTGAAATCTTGAAGGAAAAAGCAGGAGGATTAAGGAAGTATGGGCTACATGTATTAATAAGGGGGCATAAAATTATGATTAATAGATAATCAGTTTCTTGCTTTCTGCAAATAAATGTAGACAAATAATAAAGAATATTTGGTTGAAAGATACCTTTATGTCTTTGTCTGACCAAGAAGTGGGGAGTGGTAATGTTTGGGAGGAACAATTGGGGGAAAGTGGCCAATCAGGGACCTCCAGAAATTTCCCCTTCTTTCTCTCTGGAGGACAGCCCATGGGGCAGCAGCCAACTTCATACCAGCTGCTTCAAGTCAAGGGATGGTGGGCAGCATTGGCAGTTTGCCAAGAGGCCAAAGCAAGAAAGGTGAAAGGAGAGGATTGGGTACCGTTGCTGAGAAGAAGGGCCAACTCAGGTAGAAAGTGATAATATAGATTAAAATAAAGGAACCAGTCTTCAAATTTTGGAGAGCAAAGAGAATCCAAGATGGTTGCCATAAACTGTCAACCTAAACTTTAAAAATAAAAAATTATTATGAACATTTCTGAACATGCCTACCACTCAGCTTCATCAATCAACTTTTTCTTTCATACTTGCTTCATTTTTTTTACCCCATTTAAATTTTGCTAAAGTACATTGTAAACACCCTTAAATACTATAGTATCCACTTTGATTTTTTTAATACAATCAAAATGCCGTTTTCAACATCTACCAGATCTAACAATTCTTCATTAAGAATACCCAGTCTTGCACCACCACTTTAAAGACCTACAAAACTAAATTCAAAAGTTCAAAAATAGACATGAATATATAGAATAAGTTAATATATGATAAAGGTGACAGTGGAAAAGCTGTTTTATTCATTGTTGGGTTAATTAGTTAACTTTTTGGAAAAGATAAATTTCAGGATGAATTTCAGATGCACTAACATTTCAGTAAAACCATCCCGGTGGATAAGATTTTCTAAACATAGCACCAAAGGTTGGAAAGCATTTTAGTTTCGCTCCCTAAAAAGCTCCTTGTTCTCCCCTCGCCTCCAATAAAAGCAGCACCAAAAACAAATAAATTATATGAAAAATTTAAATAAACTTAGAAATTCTGGAAGAAAATGTTCAACCCATATAACAGACAAAAGGTTAAGATCTTTAGCATAGGAGTGCGTATAAATCCATTACAACCTTGGCCCTCCAAAAGAAAAACGGGAGGGCACTGTCTGCTTTAATTCACAGGCATTCCACGTTGCAATCTGACAATTTTCTGCTCTCCCTCCTTCACCCAGAGGCCACAAGGAGACTTCCTTGGCAAGGAGGGTTGGGGACATTGGTAAACTATTTATGTTCTAAGAAGTCATGTATTTGGCATTCCTGTGTCCCATCATCTTATCCCAGACTTAACATTATTAGGTGGATGTGTTTTATAGTTTGTGATTTGAGCTTGTGGCATTTTCTTATTTTATTAAAGGAAATGCTTTCTCTCCTTTTTATTCTTTCATTTTTTAAAATTAATTTCAAAGGAGGGGAGTTAGGTGAAAATATCATTACTCCACCGTCTTTAAATCTACCTCCTTGGATGATGTTTTACAACATTTTTTAATTTCATGGGACTGTATTTAAAAGCAATTTTCTCATATATTTGAAAAATGATACTGGCTCAATATAAGAATGAGAAATATCTGCGCTTACTCCTATTAAAATAAGACATGCTTGCAACTTTGCTGTATGAGTAATGATCTGCTGGGAAGGAAGAAAAGACTGTGCAGCTTGAGTTTACACTGATTTCTTAAGGGAGAGGCATATTGGCACGACCAATTGGTATAACCTTCACAAACTGCATCTCTATACAAAACCACTTCATTCTTCATGTATCTTCCTTGAGTGAAGTTTGGTAACTGACCAAGTCAAAAGATATCCTCCTTTTGAAAAAAGTCTGTATGGGAAAAGGAAAAAAGCAGTAACAGTTGTCACTGAGGGTGAAACGCATCTTTGACATCTCAGATTTAGCCGAATGTCATTAGGTTGGATTTGGATAGCTGAATACTGCTGATATTTGTGCCCTTCAGCAAATTCTATATTTGATTCTCTTATCCCAAGGGCTTTTGTGAAACAGGGAGTATCGTATCAGGAACAGAGCTGCAGTCGGCCTCCTAGTCATTATAGTGGGATAAATGGCAAGACATACACCACTCGGCAACAAAAAGGCCAGTGCATGGAGGGGAAGGATGGGGCTAGATTAGTTTTTCACAACTTATCCATTGCCTCTCAGTGTAAGTGCTGGCTGAACTTTTGTTTACTTATTCCTTATAAAATCTCAGGATGTAACCTTGTTATTTGGATATTAAGCATAATCATGGGAATGAACCCTTGGAGTGATAGAATTCTTGTTTTCTAGGATCTCAAAGAAACATATAAATATACATTAATATATATTAATACATATATATAATATATGAATATATATATACACACACAAAGAGAGAGAGAATAAAATCTGGCTTATTAAGCAGTCCATCAAGTATGAGTCTCCATTTACTTGCAACTTAGTGCATCTACAAAATAATATTCTCTCCATAATAACGGAGGACAGACTAAGACCAACACTGAGAATGTTACAGGGCAGTAGTTGTCAGATCAATACAAAAAGAGTTGCCTTTTACAACTAGAGTTTGTATGGGATGGGATAGAACCAACTCTGCTTCCTCCTGGGTTCTTCTGCCTTATGTATACAGGTACCCAAGCTAGAAACTTGGGCATCATCCTCTACGTCTCCTACTCTCTACCCATGCCACACCTACATTATCGCCAAATCCTTTCAAGTTTAACTGCTAAATAGTGATGGAAACTACTGCTGTCTGTCCTCTCTCATTGCCTTCTTTGTCAAGCCCTGCCGTAGCTTCCTTATGATCTCCCAGATTCCATTCTTATCCTCTTCTAACCCATAGTCCATACTGCTGCCCTCTACTGCTCATTCAAAAATGCAGATTTGATTCTGTCTCTCCTTTAAAAGCTTTCAATGACTCCCTTTCCTCTTCAGGATAAAACCCCAACTTATCAACACGGGATAGACTTTTCCAGACAGAGCCTTGCCTTATCTGTCAACACTCCTCCATCCACAGTCCATGATCCAGCTGCACTGAGATACCTGTAACATGATTCACACGCTTGCTAAATACTTGGTCCTTCTGCCTGCTTCTAGCTTTCTGAATTAGCTCCATTCTTTCCCCTACTATCCCGCTGCTTTGCCGGCCTCACTTCTTTCCTTCAAGAGCCAACAAACTATCATATTCCCTCAGAAGCCTTTTTTGAATCCCCCCTCCTCTAGGCAGGGTCCCTTTTCCACACTCCCTAGTAACTTATACATAGCTCTTTCATAACATTCACCAAATTTGATTGCAATTGTCTATTTACGTGTCTGGTTCCTTTTCTCTGTCATGTTAAATTGAGATCCCCACTGCTGGAGAATTCCAAATAGATGATCCATGACATATTTCAAGGATGTGGAATACAAGAATTAAGAATCAAATAAAAGGGTAAAAAAGACTTCTTAAGTCTCCTCTATTTTTGAGTATCTGAAATTCTTTCATCCCGGGACACTATAAGATACTGAGTTTCCTTAAAAATACTCAGAGAAATAGCATTATCACTGTTTCATCACAAAAAACATTTTGATCTTTTTAATGCCTTTGAAATTGATTATCCAGCAATGGAATTTATATGATAAATATTGCCCATGCTACTGTCATTACCATGCAACACTTTTGCCCAACTATGCACATGCAGGAAACTTCTCCTCATGACACTCCTGGCCAATGCGACTGGGAAACCCAGTCCTGCCATGTTCTGCCTACATTAGCTCTGTGCAGGACTTCTGTCTTCTAACACCATTACATGATGGTTAGATTAGAACATGAGTTTCAAAGGAATATGGTTCTAGGTTCAAATCTGACTCTACCATTTGCAATTGTGATACATGACAATGTTACCTAACATCCTTGAACATGGTTTTCCTCATCCAAAATGGTGGTTGTAAGGATTAAACAAGGTAATGTACAAGTGCTTCACAAAGCAGGTGGTATATAAGAAGCATTTATGAAGTTATTATTATTATTATTATTCTAAAAGAGGAAAACTAAGAAGAAATAACTTCCCAGATGTTAGGTCCCCATGCTTGCAGAAAGTCAGAGAGGACAATGATTTCGATGATTCTTTTGAACATGACACCCCAACTTCCATGGCTGAGCCCACATTATACTTTGCCCAGAGTCATATGCAGATATAGATGGGTTTTTTCCATTGATCCTGGTGGTGTTGATGTTATCAGTATTGGAATCAAGATCTCCGAAGGGTCAGATATTTCTGAGACTCACTGAGCAAGATCTTCCTCAAAGATAATGACTAGGGTGGAGGGATATGGAAAAGAAAGGAGAGAGAGACACACAGAAACTGCCCAGGCTTCTAACCCCCTAAGAGATAAAGATGTTGGGATCTCAGCCAACACCCTTAAGTAATAAGGAGTGATGGGAGAGAAAAGCTGACAGTCTGTGACATGTGACATGTGACTTCCCAGTGACCCAAAGACTGGATTTGTTCTAAATGGGAAGAGCTGGCATAGTGACATCAGGAGCAGTTTCCAACGCAGCAAGCAGCTCACATACCACATGCAAAGGCAAATGGCCAGAGGGAAAGAAATTATTCAGAGGACCAGAGCTCTGCTTTGGACACGAAATTGACAATGCATTATTAAACTTCCCTTGAGCCATTCACCATACCCATTCCAGCACGGAAAGTTTCCTCACTCAAAGAAGCAGAAATCTCCCATGTTTTGAATTTACCAGACAAGTCCATTGAAGGCTTGGTACATAAAAAGCTGCCTTTGCTTTATAGAATTCACTGAATTTTGTTTCTTTGAGTTCTTTGTTGGTTTGGTTTTGTTTTTACATAATGAACTTGCCTAATGCATTTACAGGCTAAGTCAATATCTATTAACATGAAAATGCACACACTCTTTGCCTCAGCAGTCCCTCTGTGGGGCTTCTAGACTTCAGAAATCAAAACCCCAGTGGGCGTCATTCCCATATGTGGGTGTTCACAGCAGCATTCATGAAGGTTGCAAACAGTTGGAAGCAACCTGAATGTCAATGAAAAGGAGAAGTTAAACAAAACAGGAACATCAGGCTATGGACTATTATATAGCTGCGATAAAGAATAACCATGATTTACGTGTACTGGCCTAAGATACGTCCAAAATATATAGATATATTTTTTTTCTTAAAGATTGGCACCTGAGCTAACATCTGTTGCCAATCTTCTATTTTATTTTTCCTTTTTCTTCTCCCCAAAGCTCCCCAGTCCATAGTTGTATATTCTAGTTGTGAGTGTCTCTGATTGTGCTATGTGGGATGCCACCTCAGCATGGCCTGATGAGTGGTACTAGGTCCTTACACGGGATCTGAACTGGTGAAATCCTGGGCTGCCATAGCAGAGCATGTAAACTTAACAACTCAGCCACGGGGCCGGCCCCCAAAATATATATTTTTAAGGGAAAAAAAGAATTTTCAGAGTAAAGTGTAAAAAATGTTTGTATGAACAAAGAGAAGGGTATGAAAGAGTGCTCCCCTAAAAATGCTAACATTGGGTATTTCAAGAGGGTGGGATTGGAGGTAGTAAAGTCATTAAACATGTCATTACACTTCTCTTTGACTTACAATAAAGATTACAGACTATGTTCATAATTATTAAAAATCTAGTTAGGTAAAATATGTGTGTGTATGCATACATAATACATATATATATATATATATACCCACGTAACAATAAGTATAAATATATATAGTTCAAACTAAAACAAATGAAATTAGGCAAACTTGTGTTTAGGATCCAAGAGCAGAGGGAGAGCAGGACACAAATGTATTGACTGTGTACTTTGAGTCAGTGCGTGATATATGCAGTTTCATTTAATCCTCACAATTCAATGAAATAAATATTAGTAGTCCTCTTGTACAGTTGAGGAAACTGAAGTGCAGATAGACCAAATTGTTTGCCCTGGTCATATAGTTAGTAAGGGGTAAAGCCAGGAATTTAACCTCTGTCTATCTTCAAAGGCTGTAACTTTCACAAACCCAATTTTATAAAGTAATTCCTTTGAAAAGTATAGATTTCTTTTTACACAGCTTATACAGATATAAGTAACTAAAGAGTGTTCATTTCTTGTTTGTTAAATTTCTCATATAACTGAAGAAGCAATTCATTGAAAGTAACAATTCTACACAATAGAATTGTATTGTACAATTCTAGAATAACAATATAACATTACTCTATTCTGGACAGATTTTTCTCACTACCCTGTCATAAACCTTCCTCTATATATTTAATCAAGAAATGACATTTGATGATTTTTGTTGTTACCATGAAATTAGTATTTTAGAGTAATATCACACTTGTGAAAGTAAAGAAGGTCATAGAAAAGGAAACACAGAACAATGTGTTCAGAAAAAAATAACCACATACTGTTAGTATATATGATAGGTGAAGCAGATTCCTGGTTAAAGGATCATAGTCCATGTCTCAGTTTTCTCAGCTATAAAAATGCAGAAACAAAAGATATTGGTCCTTGAAGCATCGTTAATCATAGACACCTTGAATTTATTTTCATGTCGACTTGGCGGAGTTCACCACTCATGACATTTGCTCAGTTATACTCTCTTTTCCCGTGACTTCATAGAATCTCAGGCAGATCCTGGCTTATTTGTTTACTTTTAGTTCTAAATAGGGTCATTTAATTAATTATTTCTCCCCTTAAAGTATTAAAAGGTCCAATCCAGTCTAATATTAAAACTTGAATCTCAGATGCAATCCGTAACTTCTTTCCTCTCTTTAACTCTTGCCTTACTCACCAAGCACCTGCAGCTGGGGAAGAGGCATGATATGGTCTTCCATTCTTTATCCTTCACTCCTCACTTTGTTTTCTGCATATCTTAGGATCTAAGCACAGGAAAGCCAGCTCTGGTGGTCTAGTGATTAAGATTCAGTGTTCTCACTGACATGGCCTGGGTTCGTTTCCCGGTCAGGGAACCACACTACCCGTCTGGCAATTTTCATGCTTTGATGGCTACACATTGCTGTGATGCTGAAAGCTATGCCACCAGTATTTCAAATACCAGTGGGGTGACCCATGTTGGACAGGTTTTAGCGAAGTTTCCAGGCTAAGACAGACTAGGAAGAAGGACCTGGCCCTTTCCAAAAACATTGGCCATGAAAACCCTGTGAATAGCTGTGGAGTTTCGGAGCATTGTCTGATACAGATCCGGAAGGTGAGAGGATGGCACGAAAAGACTGGGCAGGGTTCTGCTCTGCTGTCCACAGGGTCACCAGGAGTTGGGATCTACTTGACAGCACTAGCAAGCCAAGGGAAGGGGGATTAAATAAAGAGAGGAAGACTTTCATGTCACTGGTGTCACTGCAACCCTCTCTTGGCTAAGCTTGGCTGTCTAGTCTCCCCATATATCTTACTCCTGAAGAACTCTTGCCCTGATGGTGTGCCCTCTTGTATGGTAACTCAAGCCCAGGCACCTCCCAAGTGGCCATAGGAAACTTGTTCATGCTTGTCATACCAATGGGTGTTGGTGTGGGTAGCTGCCTACTGTTGTTCTCTCTCCTATCCTCACCCTACCATTGCACATGGCCACAGCTGGTCTCTAGCCCCCTGAATTCTAGTGGGGGAACACGTACTAGAGCAGGCACGTATATGTCATGAGTTTCACATACAATCTCAAGGAACCTTTCACCCTATCTCCTTCCTTCACCCGTGGAGCCCACAAGTTGACACTTCCTAAATATCCTGGAAGATATTTCTGGGAGATACTGGCTGGGAGAGACTCTTCTCCACTTCTCATGGGCACCCTCAATCTCTATGAATATTTCTCTTGGGTCCCCATCACTTGATTTGGAGGAAGCCACCCTTGAAAAGGAAAGAAAGTGGAGAAGAGATATCACAGTCCTCCTCGTTAGTCTAAAAATCTTCTTTCTATGAATCTCTTAAGTCATCCATTTGAATCTCTGGACCTGTCTTACATTCACTGCTGGGCATTGATGAGGCTGCTGGTTGCTGGACAGGCTCTGCTTCCTTTGAGTACGTTTTGACAGGATGCTTCTAGTTCCTCTCTTTAAAATGAGAAGTTACTTCTCATCCATTGTTCTCAGCTTTGGGGCTTCAGCCAACATTCCAAGACATGGGAAAAGTCCCACTCGACATCCTGTTATCTAAGAAAAATGCTTTTTTTTAGGTCGACAATTTATCAAGAAAATTAGAGAACAGAAGTTCAAGTCCTTCAAAAGAAACAAGCCAAGTCACAAAATCATGGAAGTTTTAGAGCTTAAAAAGATCTTAGACATAGTGCCTTTCCATTATCTTTGAAGAAAATATGTTCCAGAAAGGAGAATAGACTTACCCAAGGTCATGGCTAGTTAGTTAGGGGTAGTCCTGGCTCTATCTCTCATTTTCTTACTTGATAAAGGCACAAGTAGTAGAAAGTATTTTTTTCTTCACTGCGCTGCTTCTCTGCTGTTATCACCCATTTTTATCATCGGGGGTATACTGGGCAGAATTTATGACTGAACAATGTTTGGAGATATCAAGATTATAGTAAAATATATTCATCTGGAACATAATAAAAAAACCTGAAGCAACAGGAATTTTCACATTTTCTTTATTTTGCTTTTATGAGGAAGGGGTAAAGGACATGCAAACAAATTGACACGAGGGACTTGTCCAAAAAAGAAGTTTTCAAGATATGTAATTTCTTGATGAATCTGGTTAATACAGTTTCTCCCCATTTAAAAACTGAAATAATAAATTTTGATATTTTTGTAGTTTTTTTGTCACCTACAAAAAGCTTTTATACACATCATCTGAAATGCTACACTGAGAAGTGAGGTTATATTAAGGAACTTGAAGCATTGTGAGTGCCTTTTGAATTATTAAGGGAAGATGGAATTTTGCTCTGTGGATTTAGTGTTAAGCGTGTTATTTAGAAATAATCCTTCCACATGTGATTTTAGCGGGTGGAAATTCTCTACTAACTAAAACATCCCAAAGACTAAAGTGTGTCACTTTCCCAGTCATTCTGGATATTGGATTGCCATTCTGATGTATTTATGATGGGCAAACATTACTGCTTAAGACAAAGTCCCTAAATCCTTTCTCCCATAATATGTATCAAAACTCTTAAATTATATTCTAGAAATTTATCCTAAGAAAATAATTAGACAAGTGTACAAAGCTGCTTTATAATGATATTCAGGGCAGTATTATCTTTTAATTTTCAATATTAGGGACTATTTCTTTATTAACCTCACTGTCTAATAAAATAGGAATGGGCTCAAAGATATTACATAGCAATGAAATGGAATTCTATACAATCAATAAAATTTTGATGTGGAAGACAATTTCATGACATTTGAATACATTAACACTATTTTGTTTAGTGAATGATTCAGGCCTTGGGGCCAGCCTCGTGGCTGAGTCGTTAAGTTTGCGCGCTCTGCTTCAGCGGCCCAGGGTTTCGCTGGTTTGGATCCTGGGCGCAGACATGGCACTGCTCGTCAGGGCATGTTGAGGTGGCGTCCCACATGCCACAACTAGAAGGGCACGCAACTAAAATATACAACTATATACTGGGGGGATTTGGAGAGAAAACGCAGGGAAAAAAAAAGAAGATTGGCAATAGTTGTTAGCTCAGGTGCCAATCTTTAAAAAACAAAAAAGATTCAGGCCTCAAGGTGTACAGTAAAATCACAATTTTGATTTAAAAAATTCTCTGTCTATAAGTTTGTTTGACCTAGCAAGAGAAAGAGAAGTGCTAAGATGTGGACCCTTTGGTTTGCTGCCCCTGAGGCTCTGTTTGCACGAGCTGATAAGACTGATATATGTGTGAGATCTTTATGTTTTGGGCCCAAGGAAGGGAAAGACATTTTGGGGAGGGAGATACCTAGGGAGATGGAGGGAAAAAGAGAGGACGATGATTTGAATGACGTGGACTCTGGGGCCGGCCCCGTGGCCGAGTGGTTAAGTTCGCGCACTCTGCTTCAGCGGCCCAGGGTTTCTCAGGTTCAGATCCTGGGCGCAGACATGGCACTGCTCGTCAGGTCACGCTGAGGCAGCGTCCCACATGCCACAACTAGAAGGACCCACAACTAGAATATACAACTATGTACTGGGTGGATTTGGGGAGAAAAAGCAGGAAAAAAAAAAAAAGATTGGCAACAATTGTTAGCTCAGGTGCCAATTTTTCAAAAAATGGCATGGACTCTGTTCCAAAACCCAGCCAGAGAGACTGGTTTCGAAACTTGAGAGAGAAGTTAGGGGAAGAAGCTGAAGGCTGTGTTGGTAAAAACTGCCAGTCTCTGGGTACCCACAATGCCACTTCAGGACCGAGGTAACAAAGCTTCAGAGGTTTGGGAGAAGGCCACTGGTCCACTGTGTCCCCAACCTCCAACTCGGCTATGGTGGCACCAACGGAGGACTATTGTGCCCACTAGAGGGGCCATCTCATGGAGGGCAGTGGCAGGGAGTGCAAAGGAGGCTGTGGCAGAAGAGAGCTGTGTTTCCAAGCATGTGTATGACACTATCACCCAGCACCCATGGAAAACACTATGACATGCCCTGAGGGGGAGCTGAAGTTCAGGGTGAGCAAGCAGGGACTGGGATCTGTCACAGTTTGTGCCTTAATCTAATGCAGGGTTTCTCAACCTCAGCACTATTGACATTAGGGACCAGATAATTCTTTGTCGTGGGGGCCATCCTGTGCATTGTGGGATGTTTAGTAGCATTCCTGACCTCCACCCACTAGATGCCAGTAGTAGCCCCTCCCCTAATTTGTGACCCTAAATGAAACATCTCCAGATATTGTCGAATGTCTCCTGGGGGCAAAGTCTCCCCAGGCAGAGAACCACTAAGCCAATGGAACTGCAGTGGCAATCACAGGTTGGCGAAAATCATTGCACGAAACTGCTAACATTTGTTAAGTATTTAAACTGCCCTGGGTCTTCATGCTTTTAACTCATGGAACTAAAAGTGCTTCATGTTTTTAACTCATGGAATGCTCACAACTCCATGAGGTAGGTTCTGGACTTATCTTCATGTTATAGATGAGGAAAGGAAAGCATAGAGGGGATAAGCAACTCTCCCAAGCTCACAGTGTTACAACCAGAAGCCCTGCGACTATGTTAACAACTGGGGACTTTCTGTGTGATTGCTATTTTTCTTTTTCTTTGTAGGTTTTAAAATTTTTTCGTATTTTTCAAATATTTTCCGATAAAATAAATCACCTTCACAAAAATTATTAAGCAAGTAATTCAACAAGAGCCAGGGCTGCAGGATTCCTGGGATGTGGAATGAGGTCGTGAGCATATCTTAGCAAAGAGCCCCCGTGTGTCTCCTTGTACACCATCCCACGAAAAGATCAAGATGGCCAACACGATTTTAAACTAAGACCGAAAAACAACGGGATAAAAGAGAGACTTGACAAAGGATGTGTTCTCATGGTTTGACCAGTTCAGTCTTCATCTTCTCTCTCTTGACTATGCAGTGGTCCATGGCCTGCCACCTGCAGGCACCCACTGGAGAGCAACCCCTCACCTTCATCAGGCAACGATCTGTTGGTGTGGTCGTGGAGCTGTTTCTGCGACGGAGGGCTGGCAGGGTGTGGGTGGACAGGCCTGGAGGCCTAGGCTCCTAGAAACAAAGGGCTGAGGCCCACAGGCTGGGATTGCATCTTTCACGTGTGTCAAGCACTGGCTGGGGCAGGCGCTCCGAGTGACTCCTGCTGAGGCTGGGGCTGGCAGCTGAGCATTTAGCAGAGCCTCCCTGTCAGTCACTGCTTACGCTCATCCCTTAATGGCTCATGCCTTGTCATTTGCCTGGTGTCGCTTTTATCTTAAGTGAATTTAACAATGGTGAAAGGTGCCAGTCTGAAGTCCCCAGAGAGGAGCTTTGCCGGAAAAGTAGTTGGAATGAAAGTTTCCCCCACCAAATTGCCTTCGTGGCCCCACCCCGGGAGTAAGTAACCCCATGGCTTCAGGGGTACCCTGGAGGCTGGGCTGAGCCAGACGAGTTCTTCCCACAGCTCAGCAGGAATCCTTAAGGGAAGCCAGCTGCATGCAGGTCTGCAAAACGGGAGACATCTTGCAATTGCTTTTTCCTTAATTTCCGCACTCAGGAGTATTTCAGGAGGAATTTAATCTCTATGTTTCTGGTTCATTTACGCTTAACTTGTGACAGGATTCTTTCCAAAGAGCCATTTGGTGCCCAAGAGAACTTGTGAGCTTTTTAAACATATATCCATCTTTTTTTTTTTGAAACTAGCCAGGTTCGAAGCAATGTCTATGCTACACGTGAATATCAGATGGTTTTCAATTTCAAATCCAGTTTGGTTCCTAAGAGCGGTTCTGTGAGGCAGCCCATCAAACAAACCAATGACAGGTGAAAGCAGGGATCAGCTTGCCCTCTCAGGGCTGGGATCAAAGTTGGGGTATGAAATGAGTGAGCAGGAGAGGGAGGAATAGAGGAGGAAAGAAGATGAAGAGAGAGGCCGAAGGTATAATAATTCCAGCTCCCTTGTCTGACCTCTCGCTGTATACTAGGTACTGAGGTACCTAGGTACTGTATACTAGGTATTGCTAAGTACTTTGTATGTAACTTCATGTAACAACACTATAGCAACTTTCAGGTTGCCAAGAAATGAGTTTCCCTGTTTTACGGATAAACTTAAGTAAAATATCCAGTTCCCACAGGTAGTAACTGAGGTAGCCAGAACTGAATCCAGCTCCATCTGAATCCAAATAAGCAACATTGAAATGAAGAGAAAAAATGGAGAAAAGAGGCAGAAAGGGCCCTCCCTTTGCCACTGCTAATGTAGTGTAATCTAAGGCCAGGGACTCTTTTTCTCTGTTCCCATCCTTATCGCCCCAGACAGCATTGTGGGATCGGGAGCGAGTCTGGCTGATTTCTCTCCATCTCATTGTCCAGACTGCGGTTCCATTGGAAGAGCTTCCTTTCAGCTGCCATTCTAGGGCGCTGTCTCCTCCTCACCCAGGAAACTAAGCTTGAAGGAGAGCTGGGAAGGGCTGAGCTTTCCGACCTGTGGGTGAAACTTGACTTTACTCTTGAAAAGAACTGGAGACATATAACTTCCTAGGCACCAAGGGCAATTATTTGTGGAGGGAACTTGTATTTTTAAGACAAAATTTGCTCATACATTCTGGAAATTGAAAAAGAAAAAACAGGGGCGTGTGTGTGTGTGTGTGTGTGCGCGTCTGTTGGCAGGATATCTGTGGGAGCAGAGGACAATTTTCAGCTCTACTAGAGCCCTGGTTTGCTTATCTCGGTTGAACAGTAGTTTGCCTGTGGCCTTAGTTCCCACTCCGTTTAGTTCATGCAGTGCTGAGGACCTCTGATGGCAAGACTGTTGTACTTGATACTAAATATACCACAGTGAGGAAGAAGCTATCACATGCGTTTATTTTCATTGTTTTTGTCCAGCACTGCTGCCTTTTCTGCAATTTACATAGATGATCCTGGCGATCGCCAAGGCTTAAGGGCACTCTTAGGCTCCCTGGTACTTCTTTCTCATCTATTTAAATGCATGTATGGGCACTGCAGTCACTTTTATTTCAAGGACTCTCTACTAAATTAATAAGTGTAGAACTTCCAAAAGAGATGACAAAAAGTACTCATATAGGGGCCACCAAAGTGCATAAGGATCCAGGAGGATCTTGACCACAGGTCCTGCCATTCTAGAGAAAAGCAGCCTGTAAGTCCATGCCTGAGGAAAGAGAAGTTTGAGGGGGTGGGAAAATGTGATTTGGAGCCAGGACAGGGGTTTTTCCTGGGTCTCCGAGGTTCATAAATTCTTTTTGGATGAAAAGGCGTGGAAGATGACTTACGTCTATCCACTTCTAAGAGCTAATGTTGGCAACAGATGTTACCAAGGATTGAAGAACTGTAAGGAGAGGGAAAGACGCTAGTTTCAAGAGGCAGCAGCTATTTCAAAGGACTGGGATAGATGCGTCTAGGTTTGATCAGTCTCCCTCTACTATTGGCTGCACTGGCATCCATGGTTTACCCCATACAATGCTGTATTTTACCACCATTAGGTCTACATTGCCTTTCCCTGTTTCACATGGGCTTGTTGTGTTTCCACACAGCAACCTCTACTCAAAAACTTTCAACGGCTTCCCATTGCCTGCCCCATGAGCTCCAAACTCATCTCTCCAGCTCCAAAATTCTTTTCCACTTTTACTCTCAACATTTCCTCAACAATGTGCGCAAACACTCTATTCTATTAAAACTGATACGTTTGTCACATAGGGTGACCCACTGTCCCAGTTTGCCAAAGACGGAGGGGATTCCCAGGACACAGAATTTTCGATGCTAGAACCAGGACAGTCCTGGTCAAACTGGGATGAGTAAGTTACTCCATGTAAGTCAATCCTGGATGAAGAAATATTGAGTTTTTCTGCTTCCCTACCCTCATGCTTGTCCTCCTGCATAAAATGCCACCCTCTTTTTCTCTACCTATTAGAAATGTATTCATCTGCTAAGGTCCATACTAAACTCCAGCTCCTGGGTGAATCTTTCCCAGATCCTCCTTAGTGACAACACATTTCTCTTTCCTTTGAATCCCAATAGCTCTGGTTGCCTGGAAGATTCATAGGGGAGAAATAGAGTAGAGTGGTTGGGAACATGGACTTAGGAGGAAGGTAGGTATGTGTTCTAAATCTATAATGACAATTGTTACTCGGATGCAGTTACTTAACCTCTCTGTGCCTCAGTTCCCTCATATTTAATGGAGGGGAGCAGGGGAAAAGGGGTGCAATTATAATACCTAACTCTTCAGGAGGTTGTGAAGATGGAATGAAATAATCTGTGTAGCACCTGCCTCATCAGTGGGATATTGACCTATGTTTAATGAACGTTACTACTCTTTGGTTCCTTCCTTCACTTGATGAGTATTTGTTGAGTGCCTTCTTTGTGTCTGGCTTTGTTCCATAAAACATTGAATCAAACAGACAAATATCCCTGCCCTGAAGGAGCTTAGATGCTAGCGGGGGTGGGAGGACAACAGAAAAGTAAACTACAAATGATGGCAGATGGTAAGTGCTAGAAAAATAAGGCAGTAGAGGGAGACAGTGAGTGCTTTACACCAGGGTGGTGAGAGAGCTCAGGCAAAGACCTAACAAAGGTGAGGGGTTGACGCACACAGACATCTCGAGAAAAGAGGTCTCCGGGTAGACATGACAGCAAGCAGGTAAAAAGTGCTGAGGAGATCCATCTTAGTGTTTCTGAAAAAATATGGCTGAGCAGAAGGAATGCAGTAAAAAATGGGATCAGAGAGGTCGTGGGGGAGGTAGAGACCATGGAAAACCATACAGATGACTGAAGGATTCTGGCTTCTACCTTGAATAAGATGGGTTGACACTGAAGTGTTTTGAAAGGGGAGTAATACTTTTTAACTTCACATTTTAAGAGCCACTCTTGCCACAAGGTTAAGGAGAGACTGTAGGTGGGCAAAGGCAGAAATGGGGACACCTGTCAGGAGACTGTGGGGGCAGTAAACTGAGGAAGAGAAGAAGGTGTCCTAGACAAGGGTGCAGCAGGTGAAGTTTCTGAGAGTGGATAGGTTCTGGCTCTTTGGGGAAGTAGATCTAACGCACTTGCTGACAGAGAGTGATCAGACTCCATTCAGGAAGGACTCCAAGACTTTTGTCTAAAGAAGGATAGAACTGCTGTCAACTGAGATGGGTGAGACTGGAGACACCCAGGCTGGAAATGAAGACCAAGAACTGAGCTTTGGACAATTGAGCTTTTTGTGTGTGATAGCGATTAAACATCCACATGGAGAGAGGAGATGCTGAGCCATGTTAACCAGGCAAGTTTTCCTTCTGAATTCGTCTCATGGCTATTTGGAGTAATTCAGGGGATGATGGAGATTATTGGGGGTAACTACAGCCTCTCCCTCAAGCCCCCCTAGATATTACACCACTATTTAACCAGAAGGTCAGATCCATCATCCTGTACTTTTTTCTGACCCTCCGTCAGTTCTTAGAACAGTGCTGGGTACAATAAATACTTGATTTGTATTAAGTAGTAACAACAGAAACTGCAAAGCAAGAACTTTGGGTTCCATGAGCTCCTTTAAAACAGAACCCTCGTGCCTCTAAGTCCTTTTCGTAAAAGAACTTGGTCCTCCACGCAGAAGCCCTCTGCAAGCACCTAATATATCCCATAGTCCCTGTGAAACCTTAGTGAGTGCCCAGGCAGGCACTGTGTGGTCGAGACATTCCCTCTTCCAGGTTCCCCAGAAACAAGAGAATAAAAGGCAGAAGATGGATGGCCTTTGCCTCTGAAACAGCTGCCGCTGCTCCTGCATCTGCATGGCCAGTTGATTTAGAGATTTGTGAAGAGAGCCTCTGAGCCCCTTGCTTCTGCCAAGTGAATTACCAGGAGCATGCCGTGGCAGGAGTTATCATTCTATTCCAGGTGCTGCAGGATTAGTGCCCTGGAGCTGGAAGATGAAATACACCTGCTCCTAGAGGAACCTGCAGACACAACCTGGACACAGCCCTGAAGCTGAAGGTCATCTTGCTCTGGATAGTAACTTGGCACCAAGTCAACAGCACTCATCACAGACTGATTCCCCAGGAAGAGGCCTGGGACTCGCTGTTGTTGAAAGACCCTGATAGTACTGCCGACTCTCCATTATTTGTGTCAATATGCCCAGAGGTGGAGGCGGGCACCATGGCACAATCTGATACAAACAATACAGAATCCAGAAACTGAAACCATTTCCTCGGATCGTGAACAATGTTATGACCTTTTTGTCCTATTTAACTCATCCTTGGCAGATATTTCAGCTACCAAATTATTTTCCATAGGCCAGTTTCCACCTTCCCCTCCAAAACTAATGGTCTATAAAAAGATTTCTATGATCAAATAAATTTGGGAAAGTCTAGGTTAACAAAATGAACTGGTTTCTTCGGGCAGGATTTCTGGAAACTCTCAGTATGCTTACATGCATTGAAATTTTCCAAAGGGAAGAACACACGAGCAGTATTTGAGCACAAGGACCTGTTTTCCTAAAGCACCTATTAAGGCAAGTGTTGCTCTCATCTCTCTTAGGGAAATGCTTCCTTAGGCTAACATTAAAATGGTCTGCATTCTCTGAGACCAAATGATGCTTGGGGAAGGAGCCCGAGAAGATGCTGAGGATTCATTCCAAAAGTGCCACAGGAGATTTGAAAAGAAAGGAAAAAGGAGGGAGAAGTAATCAGCCCAGAGGTGTGAGGGGGAAGTTGATTCTCCTGCCTCGTAGCTTCTGGTGGAGGGATTCAACCCTATCCCCAAAGCTTTGCCTCAGAAGTTGCAAACGGGGCGTCTGCTCTAAGACCTGGTGGGCACTATGTCCTAGTGTTAATAGGAGAAAAAGCCTGAAGGAAGACCAACGACTCCTACTCTAGGCTGCTTTTAAGGGAGGAGCGCCTATCAGAATTGAAATACATAAAAGGCTTCACAAAAGTGTAACCGTCAGGAGCTGGACCAATGGTGTAGTGGTTAAGTTCACGTGTTCCACTTTGGTGGCGTGGGGTTCACAGGTTCGGATCCCCGATGCAGTCCTACACACCTTTATCAAGCCATGTTGTGGTGGCGTCCCACATACAAAAGAATAGAGGAAGATCGGCACAGCTGTTAACTCAGGGTGAATCTTCCCCCACCAAAAAGAGGGAGATTGGCAACAGATGTTAGTTCAGGGCCAATCTTTCTCAGCAAAAAAACAAAACAAAACAACAAAGCCACCCATTCCTCAGAGAATCTTCACTCCAAAACTTTTTGTAGGTGAGACCAGCTTTAACGAAGCCCTGTGGTAAACCCTTTCATGTAATCAGAAAATCAGAGAAGTTGACAGGACGTATAGAAGATTTCATTCTAACCTCCTACTCTATGCATCAATTCTTTCTGCAATATTTAGAAGAGTCATCTTGTTGCTCTTTGAACACCTCCAGTGATGGGCTTTTCACCACCTCCTAAGGCAGCTCATTTCATTATCAGACAGCTCTAACTGTACGTGCCCAGGACGGAAAACTCCGCCCCTTAGTGAGTAACATAATCATGAGGTTCCAGCATTCTCAGTGCTGGCTGCTGTGCACATGCTGTGCACCTGGCTCTGCCAGTGAGTAATGCAGAATCTAAGATAAGCAACAATAAGGCAGATACATTGAGATTCTAGAACAATGAACAGAAAGAAACACACAAATTAAGCAGCCCAAAACCCCCTTTTATGTTTTGCCCTTTGGGGAAAAGCAAGTGTATGGATGTCCCTTTTAGTTAAAGAGAAAGGTTATTTGCAGAGAAAAGTGAGATGATATATTTGAAAGCATTTTGAAGAACTCAAGGGTGCCATATGCGTAGTGTAAGATATTACTAGTCATGGGACTAACAATGGGAGCTACAAGACAGTGAGTAGAATGGGGAGAAAGGATCAGATTGCTAAGGGGCCACTAGAGCTGAAAGGAAAGCAGTGGAAGGTGAGGGATGAAAGATCCAAGTGGGGAGAAAGTGGGTCAGTGAGAGAGTAAGTGTCCTTCTGGAAAATCAGTTTCTACATATGAAATATACCACCTCAGTAACCACCCACCTTCAATGCTGTTGCCTAAATCAGAAACTTGGGTATCATCCTCAACCTTTTCTTTTCCCTCATCTCACCATCCCTCCCAATCTATTGTCAAGTCTGTGCACCCTATCTTTTAAACATGAGGAAACTCTGTAATGTTTCTCCAGCTAGCAGCTGCTCATTATTTTATTTACTTATTTTTTTGAGGAAGATTAGCCCTAAGCTAACATGTGTCACCAATCCTCCCCAATCCTCCTCTTTTTTTGCTGAGGAAGATTGGCCCTGAGCTAACATCCGTGCCCATCTTCCTCTACTTTACATGTGGGACACCTGCCACAACGTGGCTTGATAAGCAGTGTGTAGGTCCACACCTGGGATCCGAACAAGTGAACCCCGGGCTGCCAAAGCGGAACGTGCAAACTTAACCGCTGCACCACCAGGCCAGCCCCTCATTATTTTTAATTAAAACAAAGTTAGAGCCTTTTAACAGGTAAGGCAATGTGAGGTGAAACCTTCTCTGGGAATGTCTCACCACCGTGTCGGTGGGCACCATTTACCCAAACGAGGGAACATAGACTTCTTGACAAATGAGCCATTATGACTCAGTTTTTGGATCAATGACGGCACGAGGAATGAGCAAAAAGGGAGGAATGTCATTTGTTGGAAGGACTCATTGACTTGTTGCATCTCAGAATAGACAGCTGCCTCCCTGAAGACGTGTCCTTTACCCTTATATTCTGGTTCATCTGCTCCTGAAGTCCCCAGTGAAGCTGCTGGTCATGGCAAACATCATGTGACTCCAGCTTCAGCCCCAGCTGAAGAGGCCCTGAATCTTCCCTCACACCAGCATTCCTCAGGGCCCTTAAAATGAGGCGATAAGGGCATGTCCTGAAAGCAGCAGCTGGGTGAGGGAGGGGTGTGTGTGTGGGGGGGAGGAAGCTAGTGAGTGTGTGCGTGCACATGTGTGTGTATGTGCCTGTGCAGGTGCACACGGCAGAGACAGGTTGAGCTGTACCTCCCTACCTTCCTCAGCTACCTATGCCTGGAAACCAGGAGATCCTCTGACTCTAAGCTAAGGTGTGAACTGATTGCAGTGTTCAGAGCATGCTGCTGCTTTGCAGTGATTGGACGGTCTCATGATTTGTTTGCAGGCCTTTGATGGCCTTTGACAGGCTTCTACCTCCAACCACAGCCCCTGAGCCCAGCACTCATCGAACCCAACAAAGTCCCAGATCATTTCCTCCCTGGAGTAGCCTTTTTTTTTTTTTAAGATTTTATTTTTATTTTTCCTTTTTCTCCCCAAAGCCCCCCGGTACATAGTTGTATATTCTTAGTTGTGGGTCCTTCTAGTTGTGGCATGTGGGATGCCGCCTCAGCGTGGCTTGATGAGCAGCGCCATGTCCACACCCAGGACTCGAACTGACGAAACACTGGGCCACCTGCAGCAGAGCTCGCGAACTTAACCACTCAGCCACGGGGCCAGCCCCAAGTAGCTTTTTTTTTTTTAACTTATAGGACCATGGGCCTTACCTGCTCCTGCCCTTCTCCCTTAGTTGGCCTCTTGTATTCAGCGTCTGCTGACCTGATTGTATGTGTCCATTCCGGAGATGTCAACATCAAAGGTCTACTTTCCTGTGTAGACCAATACGTGGGACCCAAGGTTAACTCAAAAGCATTAAGATGGTGTATTTTATGAAACATCATCTAGGGAAAAATAGCACTGGTGGGTGGGTGAACAAACAGTTTGCTCCACGCTAGACTCCTCCTTCCAAGCACCTTCTTCACGATTCAAATCTTGCCCCTTTCTTACATCATCAGTCCACTTTGTCTGGGCTCCTCAAACTCTGGACTCCAGCCCCAACCTAACCAACCCAGGTCTGAGGCTCCATCTATGCCCACAAGACAATGGGTGCTTAAAACTTAGAATTCGGAGGTCACTTGACTATTTCTGGACACCTAAAAGCTCCTACAGACATTTGCCTGGAATTAGTGCTGTTCTCATCCGCCTTCACATGATTAAGGTGGTGTTAATTTCAGGTGTCTGAGTGAAGTGGTAACTGTTCGTTTGAGACTAGGGCCATAGAAAGGGGTTCTAATTTTTAAGAAGGGCTACCATATTGATATTTCATGCATTCAGCACTCATGGAGTAGGGTAGAATGTGGTGTGAAATAGGCATGACTTTTGGAATTAGACCAAGTTCTCAAAGTGGATGCCACATACAGAATTAACCTCTCTGAACTTCATATATAAAGTTGATATGTGTGAGAGTTGAAAGAAATAATGTGTATAAAACACCTGGTACGTGACTTACATATAATGGTTCTCAATAATGGCAACTTTTAATTATCACTTCTGAGCACCCCAAGACGTGAGGTGCTAGGTTAAGTGCTGTGACCTCTATAAATATTTATTCCATATTTGAGTCCAGAATCCAGACTCTTAATCACTTTGCCAATGGTTCTCAGCTCTGGCTCATCCCACAATCACCTAAGAGCAAATGACAGATTTCTCACACTACTTTAAAAGATTATGATTTAGCAGATTTTGAGTGGGACCTGTGAGTCAGTATTTTGTAAAAGCTTCACAGATGATTCTAATGATCAAGCAGAGATTTGAAACAACTGCTTCTAGAGCCAGGTGTATTTCACCACTAAATCTTAATGATGTGGTAATAATGAAGTCGCTGATGCAATAGTTGATTAGGTAGATGAGCTTTTTTCCCCAAAACAAACACAGTAGCACCCCCCTTCAACCAACTAGAGTATAATGTAATGGAGGTGGAGGATGTGTGTACTTTTGAAAAGTTTCCGGGTAATTCTTCCCACTTCTTTTGAGAACTGCTCCACCAGGGCTGTCTTGGAGCTTGAACCCCAGTGAGATGCCAGCATTCACCATCTCTGGCACTATCCATCTGCCCTGTGGCTGCAGTTTTAGAACTCAACATCTGTAACTTGGGTCCAATTTAAGATAGTGACAAAGGATTTTCCAGGAAGCAATTCAGTGTTGGGGGAAAAAGCCACTCAGGTCTTCCCTGGGCACTGACATAAACTAACCCACAAGAGAGGACTTGTTCCAGAAGCTGATTCATGAGATGTTGCAAGTCAGTGACAATCCAAACTAGGGGTGAAAGGTATTGGTCATTTTGCAATTCCCCGGCACTGAGACAGTTGGTTAGTTCTCAAGTCCTGGACATAAACTGGCCCAAGGAGGGAGAAATCAGGCAAGTGAGCAATCTCTTGTTGAAATGAGGGAGTTGCAGACTCAGAGTGTCCCTTGGGAGCACCCAGCTGAGAATGCATTACCCACAGATTGGAAGGCAGGTGTAGCCTCTCCACTGGGATGTCCTGCTGGGAGGCCCAGAGTCTCTTACTGGGTCTGAGGGACTTGGAATCCGGAAATAGGTACTAGCCAGAGGTGGGAGAGGGATGGAGGAGAGAAGAGAGAAGGGAAATTGAAGAGAGGAGCACATTCTGACTTGAGAAACTAGTGAAGTCTGCAGATCTTTAGGAAATTCAAAAATCTAAACTTAGTGGATGACTGTAGAAGCAATATTTATATGAAAAGATGCCATGTGAGAATGTCAGCTCCAAGAGGGCAAGGACTTTATCCTGTTCAAGCCATTGTTTCCCACCAAAATGACCCATCCCATTCAATTCAGGTATAGAGAATAGAGCGCACAACTTGTGTATTGTGAGAAGCTGTTAGGTGCTCTGTCAGAGAAGAGAAAGCAAAGGGGAAGAAGCCAATATTTAAAAGATGCCAGCTTCATGTCTAGTCCTTTAATTCTGGGGTTCCCAAATTTTGCTGCACATTAGAATCACCTGGGAAGCTTTTAAACCTCTCAATGCCATGTACTAACTAATTCACAGTGTTTGGATGTGGGAGCCAGCCATCAGCAGTTTTTAAAGATTCCCAGGTGATTCCAATGTGCAGCAAAGTTTGGAAATGACCATTTTCACACAATATTCATTTAATCTAAAAAATAGTCCTGTGAGGGAAGCACAAAATGTTTTAAAGTCCTGTTTTACAGATGAAGAAACTTAGATTGCAAGAGGATAGACATTTGTCCAGGGCTAAGTAGCAGTTAAGAACCTAACTCTGCATTTAAATGCAGCACTGTCTGATCCAATGACATGCTCTTTCCACAGTGTCTGGTGCAACACTTAGCACATCGTCAATTGCCGGTATTTATTCTCAATTTATATGAAGCATATTCATATCACATATGAGTGCATATTAGCTTTTGTGAGATGTCCCCCACCTCACTGAAGAAAGAACAGGAAGACATAAACCAAAAACTCTAGTAGCAGGAATTGAGGCTTAGATACTGGAATGCATTTCTTGAAAGAGATTGTTCAGGCATATTTAACTGAAAAACTCAAGGATTGTTTCTGCCTTGGCTTCTTATAGGAATGAGTGCAATTTTGCATGAAATGAAAGAATCACACTTTTGTGAATCAAAATATTTTAGGAAAGATGACAAATCAGAACGTGAGGAGCACCTTCTCCCACATAGGCTCTTCCGGGGGTGATGGAGTTTTCCTACTGATGCTCAGAGAGAAACAGATCACCTCCTGGTCTCATTCTGTGTGGACATGGGCACGTTGCAGGACACTCAGCACTCACCACACCTTCACTTAACCCTTATCAAGGATAAAGGACGATTCTTAACTCTTCATTTACTTCCACAGTGTTCTTTAGGGATACCATCCTCAAAGCAGAAAGGAATTAGAGCCCAACTTCGTTGGAAAGGTGGTAGGAAACAACCTCAACTCTTTGCGGAGGTCCCAGGACCTAGGCCCAGGTGAAAGGACTTTGTTCTTGTTTTGGTAGGAAATAGATTTCAGATAGATCTACAGAACCAAGATCTTTGAGAAACCTATCAACTATGAAACTGAAAAGCATGAAATCCAATTCAAGTTTTCAAGAGAGGGAAATAAGAGTGAATCTGGAAACTGCACACTGATAAAAATAGATGTGTATTGTTTAGGATACTTCTTAAATAGAGAATTAATAAATGATAGATATTTATAAAACAAAGGAGTTGTCTCTGGGATGAGCATGGATTCACTATGAACAAGTAGTATACGCTGAATGCATGCCTTATTTTCTGTGATTATTAGACTGATATCATATGTCTATTTTAGCAAGACATCTGACAAGTTTTAAAATGGTATCCTTGTGAACAAGATGAAGAATGTGAGTTCATATAATACATTATATGAATTTACTGAAAAACTCTAATAAAAATATACATTCCTGGACAGATATTAACAATGGAGGAAAGTTTCCGGTAACAATTATAGTGTTAATAATAGGCAATATTTGTTTCTTGACTTAGTGCTTTACATGTACTTTTTACATGAAGTCTCTAGTGATGGGCCTTAGTCCTATTTGCTGAATATTTTTGGCAATGACTTAGCGAATAGCAAGCAAATATTTATAGGTGTTAGAACATGGGAGGAACAACACTATGTGGAATTATTTAAATCAGAGATATTGTGAAAAGTTCAAGTGATTTTCAAATTTTTCTAAAGCATCAGAAACTTTTTGTCGAGAAAATCTTTGGAAGACAGATGTGTGTTAACATATAAAAGGAGAGTTGCTTGGGTTCAAGGGCCTGGAAGGCCTTGTTCGATCTTCTTTTCACACTGGATAACCCTTTGCTCTGCCTCCTCGGAAGCTGGGGTGGGGCTGGGTGGAGATGGAGGAAGTACCTCTGGTGGATCCCAGGACTCTTCAGAGGCCAGTGTAAAAATTCCACAGATTGGTGTTGCTTCCAAGCCAACATCCAAAACTAGGATTAGATGGTGGCATGTCAAGCATAGTAATACTATTCCCATGTCTGTAACTTGCTTCAAGACACTTCAGCATAGACAGGGTGAATTCACAGGTGTTATGTAGGTTAAGCATCAAATGAGTGTCACCTGGAAGCAATATCTGTATTAAGGGTCAACTCACATGGGAACTGGAGTCAGCATTGCAAAAGGTTGATAGATGTCAATTCCTGCCCCCAAGGAATGGATGATCCAAAACAGAGATAGACGAGAAGGCGTGACAGGAGATAGAGATGCCCTTATAGCCAACCAAAAGACAGCCAAAGTCAGACCCATGAAAAAATAGCGACGGACTACAGCGGGTGAAGTTCTGTGGTTCAGATGCAGTGTGGAGGTTGGAGGGAGAGATCTATATCACACAGCCATGTGTCATTTATGTGTGCATTTTCTCCCACATGTACAGGAGGAAAGCAGAAGGAACGTTCAAGTTTCTGGAAGCACCGGGAAGGACAAGTTCTTGTTCACAAATAGGAGAAACAAATAGGTCATGGTACTGCCTGGCTCCTTCCACAAGCAGAGGTTACCAGAGCGTTCCCACCTTGGCTAGAGGCTGCCCCTCAGGGCACAGATGGCTTTACACTGGGTCTTTTTCTCCCACACTCACATGCAAGCCAGGAAAGGAGAGTCTGCCTCAAGTTCACCCCTCCACTGACTCCCTGTAGAGATCTAGCACCTCAGTCCTGGAGCTGCAGGTGGGGCTCAGGACATCGCTGAGAGCCAAAGGTCATGGAAGCAGAGAAGCAGCGGCCTGGTGACAAACTCCAGGACCCAGAGAAGGGCCTTTGTCCCAACATACTAGAGATGAAGTGGCTACTGCTCGAGGCGTGTGGATGGATGACAAGCATCAACAGCCAGTGGGAAGGTGAGAGGCTACTTTGCATCTGAAAATGCTGTCTTGGGGTTTCTCCCTGATTAGACGGTGAGCTCTTCAAAGATGGGGAGATGTTGTCCACCCACTGATGTGTCCCCAAACAGGCTCCTAAAACACCTGGCACTACCTTAGAACAATCTTTCTCTGAGTTCTGCAGTCCTCCAACGACCTCCTCTGGTATTTGGTACAAATACAGCATCCTGGGACCCACCCCAGAACCACCAAATCAGAATCCCTAGAAGAGGGTCCAGAATCTGAATACTTTAGAGGCTTCACAGATGATACATACATACACAAGTGTTTGTGAGCAGCAGACCTGGAGAAGGATTTAAAAATCACAGCTGCATAATGCTGGGTTCTGAAGCAAGGTCTGCGTTTTAAGTCCCAGCTCTGCCCCTTACTCACCGTAAAAGCTTGGGCAACTTACTAAACCTTTCGTACCTTGATTTCCCCATCTGTAAAATGGGAGTAATGACAATCTCTTCCTCAAAGAGTTGTTGTGAGGATTAAATGAATTTACACGAGTACAGCGCCTAGAGCAGTGTCTGGTACACAGTAAGCAGTCGTGACTGTGAGCAATTGTTACTTGGTCGCACTTGGTTGAGAGAGGAGGGAAGGGAAATTGGGTGTGGGAATCAAGGCACAGCCAGTGGATGGCTCAGTGAGAACTAGAGTCCAGGGCTCTGTGCTCTTACAACAGGGCACTTTCTGCTTTTGTCCCTTCCTCTTTCTCTTCAAGGCAATTCAGAAGTTTGACTCTGAATCACTAAAAAAAGATCTGAACATGTTTTTTAAAAGCAGCTCCATGGGGAAAACACAAAAGTCCAAACAGCATTTGGAGAAGCGGTTCTCTCTGCCTCCAGAGCATGTTTAGTGGGAACCCAGGCAAGAAGTCACAGTGACTCTGGAGACAAACGACTTCATGGGAGCATCTTATCCATCTCTCTCTCTCTCTTTTATTTTTTGTTGAGGAAGATTAGTCCTGAGCTAACATCTGCTGTTAATCCTCCTCTTTTTGCTGAGGAGGACTGGCCCTGAGCTAACATCTGTGCCCGTCTTCCTCTACTTTATATATGGGATGCCTACCACAGCATGGTGTGCCAAGTAGTGCCATGTCTGCACCGGGGATCCGAACTGGTGACCCCCAGACAGCTGAAGCAGAATGTGCGAACTCAACCGCTGCGCCACCAGGCCGGCCCCTGTCCATCTCTTTTATGGACTAGGGAACTGAGGCCCTGAGAGCCGCAGTGACGCATCCGCGGTCCCAGGTCGTGACTCCCAGTCCAGTGCTCTGGCGCCTCCCCAATCCTGGGAAGTGATGCCATGGCCAGCGTGGAGCCTGCTGTCTTGGACACTTTCTCAGACTCCTTCAGGCTCAGACCTGCTAGTCCAGCTTCGGGCACTCCCTCTGCCAGCCAACAGTGCCCGTCGGCTAGCAGCCCAGAGAGATGAGGCTCCGAGGCGTTTATAAACACAGTACGGACTAAACCAACTCGGAGTGATCAGATTTGGGTGCAGAAGACCCTCTGGTATTCCTCTAAATCACGCAGAGCAAAGCATTTAAGATAACCTCCGCCTTGTCCTTTGTATAACTTCCTCCAAGTGACAGCTCCTTATTACTTGTAACCAGTTGCTGTGATATTGAATGTCTCTGTGGCCACCTGACCTTTAAGGGTTCCTAAGGACAGTCTAGCTACAACTAGAGATTCCTATCAGGCACCTCTTCTCCTCGGGCTGTAACTACGTTTCACCCAATGAAGTTTTGCCCTCTTCGGCACTCTTCCCCCCACCCTCCTCTTACCTCCAATGGGATTCAGGGTCCAGGTTTCTGCCTGGGATACAAGAGAGGAGGATTGGTGTAAGAAAACAGGAGAGAGAGGGCCTGGTGCCTGGAAACGACTCAGCATCTTGCCCTTGTTACTAATAATCCTCCCAAAATCACCGAATGGTTTCTAGGCATTAAAGTTATCGTTTGCCATAAACCCCTTGTCTGTTTTCTGGAGAGTTTAATATATTGCAGGAGGTTTCACCCATAAAAGGTGATGGCTGCGCTCCTGTGAGTGAGCCGGGCGTCTGTAACTTATGACCTTCATAAATGTGAGTGGGTCTCGCGAGCGAGTCCATCAGTCTTTGGAGTAATTCTGCTTCGTAGTAAAATATTTTACTGTGCACACTCCTGTCAGCATTTGCCTTGGTGGTATGGAGACTTCCCATTCTTGCTGCCTCTTGCTCCCTACTCTTGCTCCATTTTCGATTATCTCACTTCCAGAATCCAGTTTGGGACCCAGAGTATCATCTTTGCTCTTTTAGGGCTGCAGCTCAGCTCAATCTGTGGACTGGCTGGACTTGGAAAGTGGCAGAATCGTTGTAGCATTATTTATTACTGTGATGTTTTGGGTGCTTTTTTCCTTACAGAACTGGAGAGAATCTGCCAAGAAAGCCATCAGTTTAACCAGGGAGAGTCCTTTATTATCAAATGGAAGTGTGTGCTTGAAGGTGCTTTCCAAGCTATAGAGTCTTCTGGAAGCGTGAGACAGCCATGTCACCCTGAATGTAGCATAGCTGTTACATTCTGCACCACAGTCCCAGAGACCTAGGTAGGCTTTATCCAAGTCACCACCTTAACACTGGTCCAGGAAGGAACCAAACATTTTCCAGGCATCGTGGAGCAGTGGAAAGAATGCTTCTGTCAGTGAGTTCAAGACTCAGCTCTACTGCCTGCAACCTGTGTGACATCAGGCAAATTATTCACCTTCTCTGTGCCTTGATTTTCAAAGGTGCAAAATTCCTATGCTATCTCCATTGCAATGTTGTTGTAAAGAATAAACTAAATACTCTATACATGTCAAAAAGCTCCAGAAGTGCAGAGTGATAATGTTTTTATGGTAAGGAACGATGGAGGGGTAAAGAGTTAAAGGAAATGCAGCCAAATGGAAAATGAGAGAGTTAATGAAAAGAATTCAAGAGAAAAAGAAGTAGTTGGCTATACTAAGTGGAATCTGGCTCTCTCAATCGAGTATTGCGGCTTTGTGGGGATGGGGAAAGTGCTGGGAGCTGAGTCCGTGTGACTATACTTGTGGGGGCCAGCCTGCTGAGGATGGGAGGACGATTTATCTACCCAGGAACCCACAGCTGCCAGAAACTCTCCCTGACCTGGTCTCATTGGTCAATGAGTTGGTCAATGAGTTTGACTCATTTTCAATTCAACACATGTTTATTGAATGCCTAGTGTGTACCAGGCATTACTGTAGGTTTATGAGTCATATCAGTGAACCAAACAGAGATCTCTACCCTCAAGGAGCTTACAACCTGGAGGAGAAGGTTGTCTGCTACATGTACACACTGGAGAAACTGTTCCTCAAACACGGGATGGAGCCTAGAGTGCCCACACAGTCCCATTGGCTCTCTTGCCCCTCAAGCGGACACTCGGGGAGTTTTGTATAAATGGAATCTGTGGGTCATTGAACAGAGAGGGTTCCTCAGACTTCATGGGCTCTGCAAATCTGTCCTGCATGCCTCTTTTCCTCTCTCCTCCTTCTCTTCCTTTCTCCCACCCTCCTTCCTTCCACTGTGCATATCACATTTGTATCACAGGTCGTATTGTGTTCTAAAATACACCAGTAGGAACGAGTTCTCTTCATCGGTGAATGGTGTGGCTGTACTTGGAATTTACCTTCAAATCTACTTCTGAAGGACATTTAATAAGTTTCTAAGAACATTTAGAGTGAGCGCAGAGAGAGAGAGTAGGGAACAGAAGGGAGCAGGGAAATCATGAGAAATATCGGAGTGGGGGTATGGTTCCCTGGGAAAAATCAATGCTACATGGCACTTTTTAGGACTGTCCTGTAGTGTTCTCATAATCCAGGGGCTGCCTCTTGCCTAACTTGGAGAAGCCTTGTTATTGAGAAGACAATCGTATATTTTTAATTTGTAACTCGTCTGAGCAATTAGTTACATTGGCCAGCTGTTGCCGTGTGACAACACAAACTCTCAGGGGTGCGCCACAGGAAGCATTTCTTCTGCTCACAGCTCCTCAGGCTGTCTGGGAGTTGGCCCATAGAGGCTGCGCTCAGCTGGGCGGCTCCAAGCCGTGGTTCTCAGTGCTCTGCTCTTCTCTTTAATCTATTCTCTATCCTCATTTTTGACGTTCCGAGAAACCCTTTGAAATGTTCTTTAGAAGCAGGTTTGAAAGTGAATTTTAAATTCAGCCACACCAGTCATTGATGGGATGAAATTGTTCTTGCTGGTCTGTTTTACAACACAATATGACCTGTGACTTAAGGGTCAGCCAAAGTGGAAGGGAAATTTTAGTGGTGCCTCTGAAGACTTAACAAATCTAATGAAAAAAGTGTTTTTAATCAGATAAAGTTTTGTTTGAAACATTTCAACAGACTAAATCTAAGAGAATTTTTTGTGTGTGCGTGAGCTGAGGCCCTGAGCTAACATCTGTTGCCAAGCTTCCTCTTTTTGCTTGAGGAAGACAATCCCTGAGCTAAAATCTGTGCCGGTCTTCCTCTGTTTTATATGTGGGATGCCGCCAGAGCATGGCTTGATGAGTGGTATGTAGGTCTGCACTTGGGATCTGAACCCACAAACCCTGGGCTGCTGAAGCAGAGCACACGAACCCAACCACCATACCACTGGGCAGTCCCCTAAGCGAAAATATTTTTAAAAACTCTTTTGAGGGGATTGGCTTGTAGAAAAAGATTCAAGGGCCAGCCTGGCGGCATAGTGGTTAAGTTTGCGCTCTCTGCTTTGGTGGCCTGGAGTTTGCCATTTCGGAAGATGGGTGTGGACCTATACACCTCTTATCAAGCCATGCTGTGGCAGGCATCCCACATATAAAATAGAGGAAGATGGGCATGGATGTTAGCTCAGGGCCAATCTTCCTCAGCAAAAAGAGGAGGACTGGAGGCCGATGTTAGCTCAGGGCTAATCTTCCTGAAAAAAAAAAAGAAAGAAAAAGATTCTTTTGTTATTCCTACCTTTACTTGTAAGGCAAGCATCTCCCTCCCTTTCTCCTTTCCTGCCCAGCCCCCAGTGGACCCCTCCTCCCCTGACGATCTGACGATTTAAGACACCTGAGGTGCTATAGGAGAAAAATATGACCCCTACTCCAAGTGTGATCTATAGCAAGCCCTGACTGCATACCTTAATTATTGCTAACAAAGTAACATTTTAATAGCTTTAGGTTGAAATTGATGAGGGCTCCTGTTCACTGGAAGCCTTGCAAAGACATGACATGACATCTTGTAGAAAAAAAAGAAAGGACACAGTGGTGTTAAACAACCGACTCTATGTAGAATGGTCAGTTCAAAAAAAGTACATTGTCCTCGTTCAGCAACTTTTCCCGAAGAACTCAAAGTCCATTAGAGCCCATATGTTCATCTAATGCATTTCCAGCTTTCTATAAATAGGGTACAAATATTAGTCTCCCCCTTTACAGAAGAATAAGCCAAAGAAAGGCGTCACGGAGAGATAGCACAGTCTTCTAGCAAGGGAAATGTGAGAAGCTAAACATGAGGCTCTAGATTTCTTGAGGCCAGTGACTTCTCCATATACTTCTATGATGGTATTAGTTGTAAGTGGTGGGTCCGAGTGACATACTAGATGGTTGTGGGGATTCCAAACAACTAAGAGAAGAGAAGTGGGCCTCCAACTTCCAAGGTAAACCTGCTGAGGTCTCAGTATTCAGTGAGAATGACTATCTTGAGCACTTAGTAATTCTTCAACCCATCACGACCTTTGAGGCATGCTCCTGTATAATAATCCCAATTAATACATGCAGCGACTATGATTGCTTAGGCCACGCACCTAGTCCACAACATCCATAACCTTCTCTGGTATCCATGGTAGTGTTTGACATCGATCCTTAGTCCAAGGAAGTCATACCATAGCCTCCTCAGAACCCAACTCCAAGACCTCTTCAGGTCTGCTGACCCTCTCAGCTGCTTCAAAGCCCCCCTCAAGGGGCATCCAAGACAGTATAAATTATTCTCCAGCACCACTATGGGATCATGAGAAAATTGATAGGGTGACTGACTGCAGAGTCTCTGCTTGGAAAAGACTTGCTACCAATGCTACTCTGCCATTATAGCACCAGGATACTTTAAGGAAGCCTCTCAGGGGTGTGTGACTTTAAACCGAGGAGTGGGAGTAGGAGGGAATGGGGTGCAGAGACCCTTCCTAGGGACCCATAACAGTGTCTAGTTCTAGCCTTCTCCTCTTTGGCTTTCCTCTGTCTTCCCAGGGAAATTAGACCTTCTCCCATACAGGAGAAAATGAGCTCAGTATGTCCTCTTCCAAATCAATCTATAGGACATAATTTTTATCCCCTACATCCTTAAGGGGCTTTATTTTACTATTCAAAAGCCAGGTTTCTGAAACTCAAAACATCTTACCTCTTTCTCTTTTTTTCCCAAAAAGATGAGTTTGAAAGATATGTCTTAGTTTGTTCGGGCTGCTATAACAAACTACCATAGACTGGGTGGCTTATAAACACTAGAAATTTATTTTCCACAGTCTGGAGGCTGGGAAGCCCAAGATCAAAGTGCTGGCAGATATCGTGTCTGGTGAGAGCCCACTTCCTGGTTCATAGATGACTGTCTTCTCACTGTGTCCTTACATGGTGGAAGGGGCAAGGGAGCTCTCTTGGGTCTCTTTTATAAGGGCACTGATCCCGGTCATGAGGGCTCACCTTTATGACCAAATCACCCCCACAAAGGCCCCACCTCCTAATACCATCTTTTGGGAGTTAGAATTCCAACTTATGGATTTTGAGGACACAAACATTCTGTCCATAACAAAAGGTCTGTTGGAGAGAAAAAAAGACAAACTTTAAATTTTTTTCCCTTTTCCTTGCATTTCTACGTCCTAGGTGGTAAATTAAGAAGACCTCACTGCTGTCTGAGTCATGAAGAGAGGGAGGTGGTAGGATGTTTACTTAGGAAGGTGCTAGGTTAATACTTCAAATTATTCTCCCATATCACAAATTTGTTCCCATCATTCAAGGTAAGGCAGAACAAATCCAGAAAGAATAGAAATAGGGACACTCTCTTTCCCTAGAATCAACCACTCAATAAGAGGAAAACTTGGGAAAAAGGTTGAAGTCAGCAGGAGAGAAAGGGGAGAAAGTGAAGAGCTGTTAAAACATGCTGGGACTTTTAGTAGGCATTATTTTGTCTGTAGCCATACAGTCATAAACATAACTCAATAATAAATAGCTTCCTGGTGAATAATATTGAGCTAAGGCTTATTTAGGGAGCCCCAATACACCTGAGTCAAATTCATATCATATCACATTACACGTCACACTGAGTATGTATAAATAAAGGTGTGGTAACACTAATGGCATTATGTGACAGTAGATGGGGAGGTCGTGGAATTAATTGCAAGGAGTGAGGGTAAAGGGAAGAACAGTGCCATTATAAAGAGATTAAAGAAATGTAGGTTACCCTATTGAGGTAAGGGGAATAAAGAAGGTGGGAATACCTCATGTCATTTGCAGAAGTAGGTCTGAAAGTATTAAATGGTTGGCAGAGTAGAGTGACGAGGTCCCCATGACAAGTAACCCTGAAAATGTGTTAGAAATTTTCGGTGGGATCAGGGATGATAGCTCTTGGTCAAGACCGGAGATGACCATTCTCAGATCCTCAGTCTGTGTTAGCTCAATGAAGTAGCTGCATATCTAAAATGTCTTCTGATTCTTCAGAGGAATAATATGTTTAAAGAATTTCTGAATAATTAAACCAAACTGTCAAGGAAGAAATCTATTGGTATCAAGATTCAAACCACCCTAAAGGATCAATGCATCACACAAGAGGGGAGCTTCTAATAGGCAAATGTGAAAGATAGATGAGGATAGTTTTAAAAGAAGCTAATCTTACTTAAAATTAAAATCTATAGATTTTGTTGTAGCCTGGGTTCCCCAGAAAGCAGAGTCTGAGGCGAAAGCTAAAATGCTACTACTTTATTAGGAATGTGATCCCGGGGAAGCGAAGTGAGGCTGAATGAGAAAGAGGCAGGGAAGAAGGGAGAGACAATTCGAGGGTCTGTTTCCAAGCCGTCCTGCTCTGTGTATCAAGATCTCTCAGGATCGTCTCCTGAGGCATCATATGAACAGCTGCTTCTCAGGATTCTCTATCCAGGTGCAGGAAGGGAGAAGAATCCACCTGCTGGCCCCCTTCTCCCATTAGTCAAGGCTTCATATTATTGGGGAGTTAATTCCTCTGTTCTCGGTGGCTTATGCTTCAGCAACAACAGACAAGTCCCTGGGCAGGAGGTGAAAGGGAGCAGTATAGAGCAGTGTGGACAAGAACAAGCTTGAGAAGAGTGCTTTGACTCACAAGGCATGAAGTCAGTGTGGCCATTGCCACAGCCAAAGGCCCCAGAAGTAGAAGAGGCTGAGAGAATCTGATGGGCATGTCAAGGTAATTGCTTGTCTATTCGGACTGCCATCACAAAAACACCATAGAGTGAGTGGCTTAAGCAGCAAACAGTTATTTCTCGAAGTTTTAGAGGCTGGGAGGTCCCAGATCAAGGCACCAGCAGATTCAGTGCCTGGTGAGAGCCTGCTTCCTGGTGCATAGATGGCTGTCTTCTTACTGTGACCTCACATTGCAGAAGAGACAAGGGAGGTATCGGAGGCCTCTTTCATAAAGGCGTTAATCCCATTCATGAGCACTCCATTCTCACAACCTAATCACCTTCCGAGGGCCTCACCTCCTCATACCAGCACGTTGGGAATAAGGCTTCAACACGTGAATTTTGAGAGACACAAACACTCAGTTCATAACACTGTTACAATCTTTTAAATAAAGATTTAGCTTCACATCTCCTCAAATAAGAGAAGGGGATGTCTAGTAGCATGGGTCCTCATCAAAAACAGGATTTCTGCCCAAGAATTCTTCACAGTAATTAAAGAATATGTGGGTTAAATATGTATCACTGTCCAAATGAGTTGGGAAAAGAGGTCTCCTTTAACTGTTCAGTGTTAGCTTTCTTGAAATCAGAGAGAACATTGAGAAAGATGTCTTCTTGAGTGGCAAATGATGTCCTGACATGATAATTAACACTAATAGCTAATATTTGTAAAGGTAGGTACTGTTTTAAGAGTTTTGCTTTGAATCCTTGCATTAATACCACTATGTGGCCACTGAGACACAGAGAAGCCAAATAGCTTTTCCAGTGGCACATGGCAGTTGCGTGGTTGAGTTAGGATCCAAATCCATGGATTTTGACCCCAGAGCCCATGCTTTTAACCATTCTATTGAGTTTCGACTTTTTCCTAGAAGATAAAATTGCAATTACTTCTCTTTTCCAAAATTCATGTCTGCTTCTGAGAAGTCCCGAGGTTTCCTTGAAATGTAATTAAGATTATGCATGTTTCATAAATGCTATTCAAACACCGCAGCCTCTGAAAAACAATGAAACTGCAAGAGTTGTGATAAAAGGGAAACTGCATCTCAACTTAAATCTGGTAGTAATTGCAATGGCACAGATCAACCCTATGTGAGCAGTGGGTGACACAGCACCACCCCAGAAGCCATCGTAGCAGCTAGAGGGCATCCCGGGTGAATTAGGAAACAAGTCCTTTCTCTAGGAGGGTTCAGGCATTAGCCTGCACTAGTCCCCTATGCCTGGATGCTTTTGCACAGTGAACAAGTGGCAGCGGTGGAGTTGGGGTGAGGGAGTTTCAAGAAGCTGAACGAAAGTGCAGACAGCCCCCACTATGAGCCAGGGAAAATCTTAATTCCCAGTCCAGGGAGCTTTCAAAAGCAAATCTTGTTGCCTGCTTTTAATGTATTTTTTTTTTCATGCTCCACAGATGTCCTTTCTCATAAATTCAGAAGTATCTGCACGTTCCAAGGTGAGCTGGTATCTTCTTTTTATTGCCGGCAGTTTGCAGGCAAGGATCTGACATTAAAAAAATACGGCACTCACTTTTGAGAGGATGACCCTCTTTCCTCACTCTTTCCTACTCTTCTTCCAATTCCCTTTGCTCTTTTCACCTCTGTGCTTCCGCTTAGCACACCTAGGGGCTCTGGAGACCCTTCCGGATCCTTTGACTTCTTGCTCAATTGCAAAAGGAGGCATTTTCTCTACAGATTGCCTCATAGAGACACTGCATCTGTCTAAGACTCAAAGAGCCTCCAGAGAACTTACTTTAGCTGTTTGCCAGCTAACCCATTTTGCATGCTTCCTGGGGAGAAACAATACACACCATCTCTACAGGAGGAAGCAGGAGGGATATTGGTTCTGTGTAAATATCTCAAAGGAAATTTATGATGCTGATGGGAAATTTAAGCCCCTTAAAACAACTGCTAGTGTGTGAACAAAGGGAGCAAATTTTTATCACCTCCTGCCTATGCCTTCCCCATCCCCTTCCTGAGGGACAGCAGCCATGGATCCAGTTGTCTCTCCGTCTCTCCTTCCTTACTGGCACTTGCTGTGGAGAATTTTGATAGACCATAAGTTCAGCTAACTTGAGCAGATTTGTGCGCTTTTAGATATATTCTTGTGGCTATACATAAAAGTAGTATGTGACGTGCATGGATTATTAGTTCTCTACTCATTCTCCACTTTCTCTTTCTTCTTTCTAAGGGAATCCCAATATCTTTGGGGCTAGCAATGTGCCCAGTAAAAGACATTTTCAGTGCCCTCTCCCAGCTAGAACTGGCCCATTGACTAAATTCTGGCCAATGAGATGTAAATGGGAGTTGTTCAGAGGAACTTCTGTGAAAGCACCATAAAAGAGAGAGAGCCTGGAGTTCCTTTCTGCTCTTCTGTCTTTCCTCTTTCTTTAGACCTGAAACGGGAACATGAAGCCTGGAATTTCAGCCGCCAAATTGAACCATGAGGCAATCTTGAGGGGGGAATTTTGAGCCAAGTGTGGCAAAGAGGAAAGATGAAGGATTCTAGTTTCCTGATAACCGAATTGTTATATCAGTCCTGAATTGCCTACCTCTAAACTTATTTTATCCAAGAGAGAAATAAGGTTCTATCTTATTTTAGCTAAGGTTATTTTGTTTGTCTATTCTATGTCACAATACCTAACCCTAACTGCATTACCTCTGTGATGGGGATGTGCCGATAATGCTTCCTCCTAACAGATTGATTCAGGTATCTGCCATGTATTTGTTAATGTTGTTTAGGTGACAAATAACAAAAGTCAATTAAAGCTAGCCTATGCAGGAAGGGGGAATTTATTATGAGATATATATTGGTGTGCCTCACAGAACCCAGGGCCTCAGAACCTCTGGAACATGCTGGACCCAGGAAGTGGAAAGTCATCTGGAATCGTTCTCCATCCTTTGTTCCTGTTCTTTTCTGTACATCTTGCTTCTTGCCTCTGTCTTTCTGCGGGCGACCCTCCTCTGCTTCTCTGGACCACACGGTGATAGATGTGACACCCACTCCCTACTCCTGAGTTTGTCTCCCCCAAAGTAAGACTGATTCTGTCAGCCCCCATTCCCTGGGGATGAAAAGAGGTTCATTGAAAAGTGAAAGGGCACTCCCAAAGGCATCCAGTGCTACTACCCCAAATGGAAACCTGGTATAAATAAAAACAATCTGAAGTGAAAACAACAACAATAAAAAAAAGTCAATATATTAATGACTGATTTTTCAGGCTAAAAGAGTATTTATCCAAACATTTAGTAAAGAAATAAGACCAATCGTTCACAAACACATCCAGAAAATAGAGAATGAGGGAATACTTCCTAACTTTTTTGAAGAGACCGGCATACCCTGATTTAAACCTTGACAGTGACATTGAAGAAAGGAAATCTGTAACCTAATCTCTCATAAATATAGATTCAAAATTCTTTCACAAAATATTAGCGAATAGAATACAGTAAAATATAAAAAGTTACTACATAACGAAGTGGCACTATTTTAGACATGGAAGTGTAGCTGAACATTAGAAAACTAATTAGTGTAATTGACAGCATTAACAGAAAAAAGGAGAAAATATTATCATGTTGTGGGAGAAAACATTATCTTGATAGATACAGAGAAAGCATTTGGCCAAATTCAACACTCACTCGTGAAAAACTTGTAGCAAATTAAGAAGAGATTGAAAATTCCTTAATGTGATAAATGCAATCTACAAAAAACCTATAGAAAGCATCATTTTCATAATACAACCTTGAAAACTTAACCCCTGAGTTTGGAAATGAAACAAAACTCCTGCTATCATCACTTTTATTTAACATTCTTATGGAGGTTGTAGCCATAGTAAAAATCCAGAAAAAGAAATAAAAAGCACACGCGTGGAAAGAAAAAAATAAAACTTTTCACAGATGACGTGATTTGCATCCAGAAAAATCAAAATAATCAACAAACTATTAGAAGTATAAATGAGTTTAGCCAGATTGCAGAGAGAAAGTCAATATAAAGTAATTAACTATATTTCTATATATCAGCAGAAAAAGTTACAAAATAAAAGATTATAAAATATAATACCAAACTGTATCAAATATTTACAAATGAATCTAGTGAAAGCTATATAAGACTACTCTGCTGAAAACTAGGAAACATTACTAAGAGAAATGAGTTACACCGAGTGATATACTATGTTCATAGATTGGAGAATGCGGTATACTAAACATGTCAATTTTCCCCAAATTAATCTATAGATTTAATGCAATTGCACTCAAAATCCCAGTAGGCGTTTTCTTTAAATGGAAAAGCTGAACATATATGTTCCCTATGACCAAGGAATTCCACTTCTGAGTATATACCAACAGCAATCAGTACATTTACTCAACAAATGTCATGTAACAGAATGTTCATAGCACAATTTTTCTTTTTTTGAGGAAGATTAGCCCTGGGCTAACATCTGTGCCCATCTCCCTCTACTTTATACGTGGGATACCTGCCACAGCATGGCTTGATAAGCGGTGTGTAAGTCCTCGCCTGGGATCCGACCCAGTGAACCCTGGGCCACTGAAGCAGAGCGCGGGAACTTAACTGCTATGCCACCAGGCCAGCCCCATTCATAGCACTATTTTTAATACCCCAATCTGGACCTTACCTGAATGCGCATTAGCAACGGAATGATAAATATATTGTTGTTTATCCACACAATGGAATGTTAAGCAGCAATGAGAACAAATGATCTATAAATATGCATAAAAATATTGATGAATCTCACAAATATAATTTGAAAGCTAAAATGGCCAGATAAAAAACAAAGAATATATACCGTATGATGCCAATTATATAAAGTATAATGGAAACATTACTTCTACTGTTGGAAGCCAGGGGACTGGTTACACTTGGGGCGAGGTAGTAGGCAAAGGAAACACAAGATGGTTTTCTGGGGTGGAAGGAATGTCCTGTGTGTCAATCTGGGCACTGGTTACATGACGTAGTCAGTTTGTAAAAATTCATCTAGCTCTGTCTTACATACACTTCTCTTTTTGTGTGTCATACTTCAAGGAAGATTTAAGAAGAAATAAAACAAAAGCTAAAAAAATACATATCTTTAATATGGTAACTACTGCTTCTCCACAACTACACTCTATTTTTAGTTCTTTATTAATGTATATATATATTAACTTTTAATTGTTTAAGCCACCACAAATCACTTTTTAAAGAGCACAAATGAACAAATTAGTGCATGAGTATATTTTATTAATTGCAAAAATATTTGCAAGTGACATTCTACTTACGGAATTTGATTTGCACTAAAAACAGGTATTGCATAATGTGTGGTCAATGTATATAAAGTGCCATGTTAAGGCAAATTGGGAAATTGGTAAGTTTGTTTTCAGTGGGCCTGTTCACCCCTGCCTCATAAACTTTCCATCCTGAGGCCAGTGTCCCAATGGCATGATCCCAGGGCTCCCTGTCACCCCACTCCTCAGCTCGGCAGCATGCATTTGTCCTCCATCCATTCTCTCAAAGCCCTGTTCTTGGCTAAAATGAACCTAACAAACTGATTTGAGCCCAAGAGTTAAAAAGCAATAATGACTAAATATTTGTCCCAGAAGACAGTTTTACTTTAATTTTGAACTTATCAGTCTTAAACTATAGAAATGAAAAAAACGGGAGAATGGCAGGCACTTGGCTGGCCACTAGGGGACATGTGTTTGCAAAGGCAGTTATGGTTGGGATGGTTCAAATCACAAGACCTAGGCAGCTAATCACACATAAGCCTGTCCTGACCATTTTGTGACTTCTCCGGGGTTTTCTTCATAGTTAAAAAAAAAAAAAAAAATTATTAGATCCCTTTTCTCTTGATGACAATTATAACTTCTAAATCACACTCTACTCACTCCTCCCTTCAAAGCCCCTTCTTTTAATTACCCTGAATTAATAAACCGGGAGATTCTATTTGCTTTAAGCATTGAACTTTTGCAGCTCCAGAAATTGAGGGAAGGACTGGTTTTCGTCAAGTTCTCCACCATCGTCCAAATGGCAGCAGAACGTATTTTGACCAGTTCGCGTTTGACGTTTCTGAGTAATCAACAAAGCAGACAAACCAGGGAGGGTTTATTAGCACTTTGTTCTTCTCAGAGGCAGAGTGCTGAATAAATGCCTTTTTTCCCCTTTGGAAAAAATTTTACTAGTAACCATAGCAATAATAATTCCATCTCCGAGTGAAAATTATTATTGTTATCTTCGTTGGCAGCCCCGGTTTCTTTCCTGTCACAAGTAGACAGAAGGCAGACACTGTCTTGAAGTCTATAAAAGGCTCACCTAGGCAGGATGGGGAGCAGCTGCTTTCTCTCTCAGCTGAGAACAGAACAGAGAATAATGGCTCAACCGTAGAATGAGGGGCTTAAGCCAGATATGAGGAAGTGGTTCCTGGCAGCGTGCTAGATAGGTTGTCACAGGCGTTTACAGAATCCTCTTCTTTAGAAACCTTTAAAAATAGTTTAGATGATCTGTGCCTGGAATGGTAGATGTGTGCCCTGCTTTGCCTGTGTCCATTGCACATTTAAAAAACTCTTGTAGGTCCAGCTGTGCCTTTTCTAGACTGAGAGCAGAGACAAAAGCCCAGGCGTCTTACTCATTGTCTACCCGCAACAGACGTAGAACACGGGCACCTCTGTAAATGTGAATGAATCAGTGAAGTCGGGAGTCTGGATAAAATGATTTAGCAATGATCAATTACAGTCCACTGGTTTATGGCTAGTTAAATATTGGCCCCATGGTTATTTTCCTACAATTGTTTAATAAAACAGGATTTGACCAGCTGCGCACCATGTGGCCAGAAGTTTCTTTGAGAAATTAGCAAGTCCAAGTCCTTCTTCTGGATTGTTAACTTTGTTCACTTGATGATTCTACACAGGCTCTTGAATAAGAAGGACATATTCTCTGAAGTGGGAGTTGCGTGCTGTGTTTCAGAAATGACTCAAATACACATGGAGAAAACAGTTTATAAGAAGAACTTGAACCAGAGTTCAATCCAAACATTTCTTCTTCCAGCCCAACTGATTCTCTCTCATCAAAGGAATGTGCTAACCTCTTGAAAAGTGCTTTCATCTCGAAAGCAGTGGTCAGAACTCAGCTCAGTCCTTCAGCAACAATATTTTACCTCAGAGTTGATGTTTATATGCCAGCAGCTCATTTGTTACAAATCGTAATTGCAGAACAATAATCCAAAAAAACGCAATACAGAAGGCAAAAAGCAAAAAGGCTCAGAAAGCCTTTGAGATCCCATCTAATTAAAAATGCAAATTAAGAAGAAACCTCAAGTCGTAAGTCCTGTTCAGTCTTTTCAAAGGCACCAATTACCAGTGACTCATTGGGAAAGGGGCTGCCTTTAATTTTAAGTCAAATTTCTCAACAATACCCATTGGCAGGAAATTAAAGCGACTGCCAGTTTGGTAATACAATTAACACTTCAACCTTTGTTATCCAAACTTTCCTCATTCTTATCGTTCAGTTTCTCTAGCAAACACTAATGGAGACAATTTTCCATTGGATTTTTCTGAGGTCCTAAAAACATTTTGTTTTCTAATGATAAGCAATCTCATTTTTGAGCTTATCCACCCCTTCCCGTGAAACTATATTGAAGGACATTCCAGAAAAGAACAAACTCCTTCTTGATAGAATCTCTTTTCTAAAAATACTTCAGAAGGCAAGACAGGAGAGTATGTTACTGCAGAACAAAGGCCCTCACACAGGAAGTGTGGATTATGAAGGCCTCTTGCTAGGCGTGGGTCTGGCCGTGTGTCCGTATGGATACATATCACATGTCAGAGCCTTCATTGTTGTTTGTCTTCAGGTGTTGCTCCATAGCTTATGCATTATACTTTTTATTATCATAAGAAGTAACACTAGCTATAGAATAGGTTTTTTTTTTTAAGTCTAAGAACTGGAAGGGAAATGCAAGAGATTACATAGGCCAATCTCTTCAGTCTAATATGAATGGAGTGTCAGGGTCCAACCAGGAGATGGAAACCACACAATAACCTGGAAAAGGAAAAGTTAATATGGAGAATTATTAACTATAACAGGGGATTGAAGTAACAGGGGATTGGCTAGTAAGAAGCGAGGGGCTCCCCGAAGAATCTAAGATAGCAGATAGAAGGAACAGCCATTACCACTAGGCTGATGCTTGCTCAATCAAGTTCCCCCCATCTCCCCCAGAGTTGAGATCCAGAGAGGCTACTGGACAGTGAAGAATTCACCGAGGTTTCAAGCAGATGGACTTTGCTAGGAATCAGTCCCCTAGGGCGCCAGGGGAAACTGCTGACAGGGAGCTGCCTGCACCTCAGAACTTGCTGAAAAATCCCACAAATGATCAGCCGAGGAAGCTTATGATGAGGAGGTGCCTTGCCGGTATGCTCCTTTACAAAGATGCTTGAGTGGGTGCTGGGGTACGGCTGGCCACTGGGCATGCTACAGAAGCTGAATGTTAGACAAGCCATTTGCTGCAGGAGCCAGGCTCAGGAGAATCTGTCCATGCTGCAGGAGTCAGGCACAGGAGAAGCTGTCTGTGCTGCTGCAGGCTCTGGGCAATGGGGAAGCCATGCACACTGTCGAAGTTGAGTGCTGAGGAGGTTGTGCATGCTGCAGGAACCTGGTCCTGGAAAAGACACTTGCACTGCAGGATTCGGGCACTCAGAAAGCTGCGTTTACTACAAGACACTGCCAAGAAAGCACAAAGAACTAGGAAGAAAAACTCTATCCTCTACCAGTGTCCTTCCAGCATCCTCTACTAACAAAGCTTTACTTTGTACTAGCTGACAAAGGAGAAATATTTAAAGGGCCCATCTCCATTTTCACAGAGCAGACAACAAAGTTTGAATTTGGAACTGAAAGACAATACAATGATATGTGTTGCCTATTATATGGCAGGTATTTTACATGTATTATCTAATTTACTCCCTACAATATTTCTCATGGGTAAATATCATCATGCATGATAAGCAGAGGCGGAAAGAGTTTAAGAAAGGTCACAGAGTTAGGAAGCCAGAGACTGGGACTCAAATCTAAACTTGGCCAACAACAAAGCCCATCGTCCTTCTCTACAAAGTTTCCTCCAATGAGGCCCAGACTTCTAGAAAGAGTGGCAGCCAAGGGGGGCCAAATTCAGGGCGGGGGTGGCCCTAAGGAGTACAGATTTGGGGTAGGAATCCTAACAGGCTGGGCTGTGGCTGGAGTGGGATTGGATTGCTGTGAGCCTGGGGAAATCTGAAATGCAGAGACCGGAGCAAAACTGAGATTGTAGCTAAATTAAACTGAAGACCGAAGGGGCTGGGCGAGCAAATAGAGATGAGGTTTAAGGCAATGGGGTGAAACCCGAGGCAGAAACACAACAAAACAAAGCAAGCAGGTTCCAAGTAGAAGTCAATCATTCCTTGAGATGAACATCACCACCTCTGGTTACAGGGTGACTGTGGCTGTGCCCACAGGTAGAGAGATCGTGGGTAAGGATGTGTTCTGCCAGACAGGTTAGCAAGATAATGGCCAAGCTAGGACTAGAACCCAGCTCCCTTGACTCCCATTTCTGTGCGCTGTCCACACTTGTTGTCCCCATCCATGAATTCTGTAGTTGGGCAGCAATAGACAAAAGTGAATGGAAGGGCTGGACCACAGAGTCTTTTGCTGGTTGAAGTGACCAGAGGACGGAAAAGTAGAAAACATTGATCAAGTTACTTCAGGTAAAACATTTGCTATTTTTATAGCGCTTAGCATTGTCTCTCTCTGTCTTCCGTGGACCTTCAGGAGCAGGTATGTGATACGCATTCGGGAACCCTGTTCACAGACAGACCTTCACATCGTCATTGATAGTAGTCGGAGCCTTTTCGTCAGGGATTCTCAGCCTTTAGTAAGCATTGGAATCATCTGGAAAACCCGTTAAAAAAAAATACTGATGCCTGAGGCTATTTCATACCAATAATGAGAGTCTCTAGAGGTGGGGCCCATGCATCAGTATATTTGCAAGTTCCACAAGTGATTCTAATGTAGATTCAGGACTGAGTATCACTGCCATATCCTGACTATAGCAGAATGACATTGAGAGAGTCAAACGTAATTTAAAGATTTTATTTTTTTCCTTTTTCTCCCCAAGGCCCCCAGGTACATAGTTGTGTATTTTTAGTTGCGGGTCCTTCCAGTTGTGGCATGTGGGATGCTGCCTCAGCATGGCTTGATGAGCGGTGCCACGTCAGTGTCCAGGATCCGAACCTGTGAAACTCTGGGCCGCCAAAGCCGAGTGTGTGAACTTAACCACTCAGGCACGGGGCCAGTGCCAACAAAAGCAATTTAAACCCCTCTTCTCGTGGGACTTACTCTCCTGTGGGATTCTAGAACAACAGCTTTCACAGAGCAATCGCCCACTGAGCTATATTGCACGTTGCCAACTCAGCAAAGATTTTGAACTCAAAGCTAGTCAAGAGGTTTAGTGACTAGGCAGAAATATGCAGAAGAGATGTATAGGCTTCTGAAGCTGTACTGTACGCTGAGAACCAACAAGACACGGAAGACTGGCATTTCCTTTGTTGGAAAAGGAAACAGTTCCGAGGCTGATCCACGCGTTGGCCTTAGGTAAATGAGATGTGCTTCCCGCAACTACCTAAGGGTAAGAATTTAGCTAGGAAATCCTAATCTTCAGTGACATATGTGATGGCGAAAAGCAATGAAACATCCTTCTGCTTGGTGATGGGTGAAGCCCTAAAGATTCAATCTGGTCTTGATGAACATCCAAGAATCTGGATGCCCGCACCCCGCTGAGGCAGGGGCTTCTGCCAATGACGCCGGTAAGGAAGTCTGTGGTTTCTCGCAGTGTCTGATTTGTGCAGTTTGTGTATAAACAAATACTATAATTTCTGTCCTGGGGTATAAACAAGCAGGTTTCTCTTCTATATCCAGATGCCATTGCTATCCTTGAAACTAGTTGTGTATCTAATTAAAAACAAAATTTTATTTAACCTTCATTTTTCTGTATGTCACGTCACTTTACATTATTTAATGTAGTTCCCTTTAGCTTTGTGAAAGAAAAAAATAAAACTGAGGTTTCAAATAAGATAAAATTCTTTTAAAAATTGTTATGAAAATTTTCAATTGTGTGCATAGAATAATATAATAAACACTGTTGTATGCATCATCCAGCTTTAATAATTGTTAACTCATGGTAAATCTTATACTCTTGCTCACTACCCCGTCTAATGTTTTTTTGAAGCAAATTCCAGACATCATGTTATTTCATCCACAAATATTTGAGTTCATAATTCTTAGAATAAGATATATGAGCTCCTAAAAAAATGACATAATATTTTCACAGCTAAATTATTAATGATAATTACTTAATACCATCTAATACCCAGTGTTTCAACTTGCAATTTTATCAGTTTTATATCACTTGTATCAATTTTTTACATATTGTTTAAATCAAGATCCAAATAAGTTGTTCACATTGTAATTAATCAAAATGCCTCCTAAGTTTCTTTTAATCTGTAAATTCATTTGATTTTTTTTCCTTATAATTTATTTGTTGAAGAATCTGGGTGACTTGTTCTGCGGGGTTTCCCACAGGCTGGATTTGCCTGTTGCACCTCCATGGTGTGCTTTAACACGTTCTCCTGTCCTCTGCATTTCCCATGATTCAGTTGTCGGATATGTAATTTCAATTTTTTTGGCAAGACCGCTTCAGAGGTGATATTATGCCCTAACGTCAGGCAGCATGTAATTTCTGGTTCTCACTCTTTTTGTAATCTTAGTAGCCATTGTTTCTCAATGCCTAGATCCATTAATTGCTAGGGATTAGAAAATGTTAAGTTCAAATTCTATCATTCTTCTGTCACTTTTTAAAATCTAGAATACACCTATAAGAGAAATTTCCCTTCACCTATTATTTGGATAAATGGGAGTACAGTTCGTATAGGAGAGGAGAAAAAAGTGTTGATTTTATTGTTTATTTCTTTTCTCTTTATTTAGTAGTTTTCAAAATAATGAGTAGTTCACAAGATTTCTCCAGTGATGATCAATTAGATTTTTTAAAAAATAGATTTGGGGCCAGCCTGGTGGCATAATGGTGAAGTTTGCACACTCTGCTTTGGCAGCCCAGGGTTAGTGGATTCACATCCCGGGCGTGGACCTGCACACTGCTCATCAAACCATGCTGTGGTGGCATCCCACATACAAAATAGAAGCAGCAAAAAGAGGAAAATTGGCAACAGATGTTTGCTCAGAGCCAATCTTCCTCACCAAAAAAAAAAATTTGAAAAGCTCTATCTTTATTGGGTCATAATTGATTGACAATAAACTGCACTATTTAAAGTGGCAATTTTATAAACTTTGAAATTTATACACACTTGTGAAACTATCGCTGCAGTCAAAATAATAAATGTATTCATCATCTCCAAAAGTTTCCTCACGCCCCTTGGTAATGCTTGGCTCCCATACCTCCAGCCCCACCTCTGATTCCCCAGACAAACACTGATCTGCTTTCTGTCATTATAGACTAGTGTGCATTTTCTAGAATTTTATAGAAATATAATCATACCATATCTTCTCTCTTTTTGGAGGGGAAATGGAGACAGAGTCTGTCTTATTTCACTCAGCCTAATTATTTTGAGATTCCTCTGTATTACCACATGTGTCTGTAGTTCATTGATTTTTATTTCTGTGTAGTATTCCGTTCTATGGATCTGTGGGTTCATGGTTTTCACGAAATTTGGAAAATTTTTAGCTATTGCTTCTTTAAATATTTTTTTCTGTTCCCCGAACTCACTTTCAGAGACTCCAAGTGCCTATTTGTTAGGCTGCTTGAAGTTATTTCCCAGCTCTCTTCTTCTTCCTATTTTTTTATATTTTTTCTATTTTTTTTTTCTATTAGTGTTTCATTTTGGATGGTTTCTACAGCTATGTCTTCAATTTCATTATTCTTTTATTCTGCAATGTCTAATCTACCATTAACACTATCTAGTATATTTTACATCTCAACCATGTTTTCATGTCTAGAAATTTGGCTTGGCATTTATATATGATATATACTATATATATATATGATGTATGTTCCTACTTTCAATTTTATCAGAAAATTTAATGGAAATTTATCAGGAAACTGAAAAATTTTAATTTTATGATATCACATATATACCATATACATATATATTATATATACACATATATATCACACATGATATCATATACATATATACACATATCATATATATGTGTATGTATATAATATATATGTATATGAGATATATATGTATTCTATGTCTCTACTTAACATGTTTAGTTTTTCCTCTAGGTTCTTAAACATATGGAATACAATTATAATTACTTTTTTAATGCTCTTGTCTACTAATTCTAGCATCTGTGTCATTCTGGGTCAGTTTCAATTGGCTGATTTTTCTCCTCATTGTGGGTAGTGTTTTCCTGCTTCTTCGCATGCCTGGTAATTTTTTATTGGATGTCAGACATGACTTTGACCTTGTTGGGTACTGGATGCCTTTGTATTTCTATAACTGTCCTTGAGCATTGTTTGGGGTTTCTGTTTCAGTTGCCTGGAAACAGTTTGGTCCTTTCAGGTTTCGCTTTTAAGCTGTTTCCCTTCACCTATGATTTGGTTACTCAGCACAACAGCCTGGGATTTTTTGTGTTAATTTTCCCCACTACTGAGGCAAACCCTTTGACTACTCTACCCAATGCCCTGTGAATTAGGAGGCTTCCTACCCTTGCTGGTGGGAACAGACATAATTTCCAGCTCTGTGTCAGCACCAGGAATCGTTTCCTCTAATCTTTTTGGGGAGTTCTTTCTCCAGCCTTGAGTAGCTTCCCCACATGCATGTGCTGATGAGTGCACAGCTAAATACTCAAGGAGAGTCTCAGCTCAAGTATTCAAGTATCTGGGAGGCATATGCATGTAGTGGGTAGAAGGCATAAGTCAAGAGTCCCCTTTTGGATATGTTGTGTTTAAGATGTGTGAGAGATCTTCAAGTGGAGATGTTGAATAGAGTTGGAAATGTGATTCTGGAGCTCAGAGGAGTTATCTCGGCTAAAGAGATACGTTTGAGAACCATGATCATAAAGTAGTGTTATTTCAACCACGGGAAAGCATGAGCTTATCTAGGAACAGAATGAAGAAATACTAGGACTGAACCCTGTGGAATTCCAGCATTTTCTGAGTGAAGGAAGAGATCACAGAAAGGGGACTGAGAAAGGACCAGTAAGGTAGAAAAAACCTCAAGAGAGAAAGGTGTCATAAAAGTCATCAAAGAACATGTTTTGAGAAGAACATCTTGGCTCGGTCAAATGCTTCTGAGATTTTAAGTAAGATGAAGACAAAGGAGATTCCTTTGGGTTTGGTCTCAGGGACATCAGTAGTGATCTTGATCAGAACAGTTTTGGTAGAACATGAGGGTAGAAGCCATCTTATGATGGTTTGAAGAATGGGGAGTTGAGGAAAAGGTAACAGCATATTAATACAACTCTTCCAAGAAGTATTATGCCCAAAAGAAGAAGAAAAATCAAGAAAACTGTGAAGGGGAATGTGGGGATCAAGTGAGGGCCCTGGCTCAGAGATATGAAGCATCTGCCTATCTTTTCTCTGGGGATCTCTTCTACATGAATTGAAACTTCTTAATTCAGCCCTTTGACTTTTAGTCAGTGAAGAGTCTTCAAAAATTCTGTTATTGTGTGGTCCATAAGGCTTTGATTTTGGTTAGTTCACAGCTATTTTAGTGGAATGTTAGAATCCATACAAATTGGGATTGCAAGCTGGATGCCATTTACAAGCAGTATCTCCTCAAAAACAGCTCAACTGGTCTTCCTGTCTCCAGTCTTTCTTTATTTTTCTTGAGTAATATAGACCATTTTTATTATTATTAATTATTTTATTGAGGTCATATTGGCTTATAACTGTAAATTTTGAGTGTATATTCTTATATTTCAGTTTCTGTGTAGACTGTATCATGGCCACCATCAGTGGTCTAGTTTTTATCTGTCACCAGGCATACGTGCCCCTTTACCCCTTTTGTGCTCCCCCCACTCCCTTCCCTTCTTGTAACCACCAATCTGTTGTCCTTATCTGCGTGTTTATCTTTCACATATGACTGAAATCATATGGCATTTGTCGTTCTCCGACTTATCTCGCTTAGCTTAATACCCTAAGGTCCAGCTATGTTGTTGCAAATGGCACAATTTTGTGGGGTTTTTTTAAGGCTGAGTAGTATTCCATTGTATATGTATACCACATCTTTGTCCATTCATCCACTGATGGGCACTTGGGTTGCTTCCATACCTTGGCTATTGCAAATAATGCTGCAATGAACATATGGGTGCATAAATCTTTTTTAATTATTGATTTCATGTTCTTTTGATAAATACCCAGTAGCGGAATGGCTGAATCATTTGCTATTTCTACTTTTAATTTTTTGAGAAATCTCCATACTGTTTCTGTAATGGGTGCACCAGTTTGCATTCCTCCCAGCAGTGTATGAAGGTTCCCTTTCTCCACATCCTCTCCAACACTTGCTACTTCTTGTCTTGTTAATTACAGCCATTCTGACAGATGTGAGGTGGTATCTCATTGTAGTTTTGATTTGCATTTCCCTAATTAGTGATGTTGAACATCTTTTCACGTGCCTGTTCTCCAGTCTTGATCCATTAAATCCACTCCCCATACTGCAGTCAGGTTACTCTCTTTAAAGTCTAAATTTGACTTACTCACAACTCTGCTCAGTGCCTCTCAAGAGGTCTGCATCCACTAAAGAATAAGCTCAAGCACCTGGTCAGGACACACAAGGGCTTCCATGACATGGGCCTACCATCTCTCCAGACTCATTTCACACAACTCCTCCCCACCTTATGCTTTTCACTCTGCACTGCTTGTAATTCCGCATATACACCAGGCTGTGCTATTCTCTGATGGCACCATCTCCTATGTTCACTTACCCACTTCTCTTTACTTGCCTAACTCTTACTTATCTTTCAAGACCCATCTCAGACATCATCTTCTCCAAAAATTATTTTCTCCTCTGACTTTCAAAGAACTCCATGTTTACTTCTTATCTCCACACATCGTATTATATTATTTATTTTAAAGACAGGGGTCTATTTTCTTCATTGAACTAAAGTTCCTCAAGAGCAACAACCATGTCCTGTTTTTTTCTCTGTACTTCCAGCTTTCAGCCCAGTGATGCATAGAACAGAATAGGAGATTAATAAGTTCGGTGGAAAGCAGGAAGATCAGGACAAAGGTTTCAGCGTGAAGGAGAGCTTGGTATAAATAACCCAGGACCAAAGCCTTGAATAGAATGAGATCCTCGCCCTCCCCCGTCTATTCCCTGGGGCAGTAGCTCAAAGGAACAGTTTAGGTGATACAAACTAAGACCAGTAAGTTGGAGCCAGTTAACTCTGAACTTCAAAAATCATGCAAAATAATTGCTATTTGGAAGCTATTTGGCCACACAGGTTTGAAGTAGTGAACATGGAGAAGAAATGATCGTCCGATAACAAAACGACAAGATCTGGGAAAAGTCAAATGGCATTAAATACTTGTAACGAAATAGAGTTGAGGTTCTGTTTTTACAATCACCATTTCAGATAGCCAGCTTTAGTCTGGGAGCCTAGTGCTTTGTCTTGTTCAGTTTTTCCTCTGAACTCTTACTATATCAAGCTACAAAGGCATTGTAGAGATGTGTCTAAAAGTCTGGATTCAGGAGTCAAACTTCTTGAGTTTATATTTTGGTTCTATTCCTTACTAACTGCATGACTTATGGTAAATTACTTTGTGCCTCAATTTCCTTATCTGCAAATTGAGGATATTAATAACATGTACCTCATAGGATCGTTGCAAAGATTAAATGAGGTTTGATAAGTGTGAATCACTTAGAACTGTGTCTGACATGCTAAACACCATATAAGTGTTTTTTAAGTTAAAAATGAATATCTAAAATATTAGACCTTCTAGTCTTGAATAGGCAATGAATGTGAAAACGATCATCAGGTGTATCTCTCCGAGCCAAGGAGCAAATAAAGCTGGGCTCAAGAAAAGATTGGGTCAGCAGTAGACACAGAATTTCCCTTGGGTCTCCCAGTTGATAAAGCTTTGACCTAGCAGGAGATGGTTTGTCTTCTGCCTGCCCACTAACAATGATGGAAGAGGGTGATTCCCTGAACAGAATAACCATAAAATGTCTATGGCCTGGATTAAGCCCTTAGGTTGAGAGGCCATAATCAAGGCAATTTCTGAGAGCTCCATTAATAAGCTTTTCTAGAAGCTGCCAAAGTCCAGCTACAGTAATTATCCAGTTAGTTTGCTGAATCAGCTAATATAAGCTTCCCCAGTCCTGTGGCTAATTAGGCTCCAGCCTCTCATCTCATTAACAAGCTTCCAGTTCATTTGCATGAGAGGAAAAATTGTGGGTATGGGGGAGTTTAATAGAAACCCAAATCACCTTCAACATGTGTCTTTTTTATTAAAATATTTAACCTTTTATTATGACTCAGAAACATCTGTTGGCATTACACTCTATGAAAAGACGTGATGAATTCAGCATTTGCAGAGTTCCACAGTCCCTCCTCCTTGCACCTGGCCCGTTCTGATCAAGTAGCAAGAGGAAAAGACAAATGAATATGATTAACTCAGTGTTAGAAATTTGCAGCTGGAAGAAACTACCGGGTTCAAATCCTTCATTTTACAAATTAGGAAAACAAGACTCCACGAGGTGGACTGACATGCTCAAAGATACACAGAGCTGGGACTAGAGCTCAGGTCATTCTTCCTCTGACTCAGTTCTCATTACCCATGATTACTTACCTGACCTTCAAAACATACGATGATGCTGGCTGACAAATAACCATAGCCTATTATCTGATATTGGGCTGTAACTTGTTTCTACTTGCATCTGTGTTCAAGGAAGAATATAATTATTGTCCCTTCAATCCGTTTCCAAGAACTATTAATGTTATCTGTTTGATTAAGCTTGTGTAGTAGGATTTTGGCCCCCATGGCCTTTGTCCTCTGATGTCATGCCCATGGTTATGTTACGTGGTAAAAGAGATATTACAGATGTAATTAAGGTTGTTAATCAACTGACCTTAAAATAGGGAGATTATCCTGTATTATGCAGGTGGGCCCAATGTAATCACATGAGCCCTTAAAAGCAGAAAAGGAAGCAGAAGAAGAAATCAGACAGATGTAGCAGAAGGGGAAGTGGGAGATTTCAAGCATGAGAAGAACTTGATGTACCATCATTGGCTTGAACATGAAGGAGGTCATGTATCAAAGAAACAGGGACCACAGTCCTACGGTCTCAAGGAACTGAATTCTGGCGACAACCTGAAATGAATTTGGAAGCAGAATCTGCTTCAGAGTCTCTAGATAAGAGCCCAGACTGGCTAAACCATGACTTCAGCCTTGATAGGGCCTGAGCAGAGGACCCAGTGGAGCCACTCTGTGCTGGGACTTCTGACCCATTGTGGGATACTAACTGGGTATTATTTTAAGCCACTAGGTTTCTGTTAATTTGTTACAGCAGCAATAGAAAACTAGTGCAGCTTGAATCCATCTATTTTGCTCCATCTCCAAGGCTACTACCCAAGTGTAAGTCACCACCATTCTCTTCTGGTCCACTGAAGTAGCCTCCTGACTCTTCTCTCCACATCCCTTCTGGTTCATCTTCTGTGAGGTCTTTACACTGTAGCCCAAATAATTCTCTTTCAAAGAGAAACTTGATCACATGATTTCTTTCCCAAACCCCACACACGCTTATCCTCTCTAGGACATCTTAAAACCATCTTCAGTGGCTTTTAGACAAAGAACACAAGATCCTTTACATGACCTACTGGGGCTTGTGTTTACTGGCCCCCAGCCATCATTCCAGCTTCGCCTTGACCACTCTTTTCCTCACTGTCTCTGCTGCACTCTAATTGACTTTTTCTCCTCTTCTCTGTCATGCTCCTTCCCATGACAGGGCCTCACAGATGCTCTGCCCTGCGCTTGGACTCCTCTCTCCCTCTCCCCGTGACCCGATTAATGTTCATTCAGTATGTCACTGTCAACTTAAATGTTGGTTCCTTGTGATGGACTTAATCAGCTTGCTCTCTTAGATGCTTTCATGGCCCGGTATGTTTTCCTTCACAACATTTTTTGGAACTTGTAACTATACCTTTAATTTTGTTATTATTTGATTGTCTGTACTTCAGACCAGAAAGTGAGCCCCATAATGTATCATAGGTTTTTCTGATTGAGAAAATATATTTTTTCTGATTGAGAAAACATGTATTTAAGACATTTATCACAAGCCAGAAAATAATAAGCACTCTATAAATAGCAAATACCATCATATATATGTAAGATATAATATTATTATGTGCAATTATTAGGATACTCACCCAAGGTTGCAGAGGAGGAACCCCTAAATCCTACCTGCTGGGGAGAATCTGGGAAGAAAGACTCCCTAGAAGGATTTTAAGTGAGATTCAGCCAGGTGAAAGAGGAGTGGGAGAGGATAAGGCATTCCAGGATAAGGGGTAGTATGAGCAAAAATATGGAAATGAGACACAGCATGATGAATGTGGGGAACTCTGATGCTGGCATTAGTAGTTACACAAATCCCATAATAGACGTGTTTTGTCAAAGCAGGTGTCCCAATGCTTGCCTGGTGTATAATTTGGCATGTGTTCATGCCCAGCCAATGAACTGTATATTGCCACACAGAATTCCTGGTGCCTTTCTTCCAGCTTGGCATGCTCTGCAAGTGCACCAAAGGGACACATCTAAGGCTGGCATAGGAATATGGAAGCATTGTGAATGACAGGGTCTTCAACTCTTTGGTATTAGTTTGTGGGGTTTTTTTCCTTCTTCCAACCCATCAACAAACATTTACTGAGCTCACCTCTAGACAAGGCGCTCTGGAGAAGGCAAAAGAAATCTAAGACTTGATTCTTTCCGTCAGGATGATAACAAATACCATTAAAAGGGCAGTATAAACAGATATAAAAAATAAAAAATACTGAGGCTGGCCCAGTGGCATAGCGGTTAAGTGCACATGCTCCACTTTGGTGGCTTGAGGATCCCCGCTTCGGAACCCGGGCACGGACCTATGCACTGCTTATCAAAGCATGCGGTGGCAGGCGTCCCACATATGAAAGAGAGGAAGATGGGCATGGATGTTAGCTCAGGGCCAATCTTCCTCAAAAAAAAAAAAAAGGAAGAACTCAAATTAGTGTATGTGGTAGATGCTAGTTGCCTACTCAACAGACATTCTCTCCCTCCTCATCACTAACAGAACCCAAAGTTTGCTCAGATATGACACAGATTATAACATGCTCTGAGAATGTAGGTCCTTACTCCAGTTCCAGGGAAGGAATTATGATTGGTGTAAATTGGTCACAGACATGCCGTTTCTTATTGCCAGTGATTGGCCTAAGGTTAGGCATGTGAACCTCTTCTGAACAGTAAGACTGAAAGGGAAGTCTCTTGGGGTGCAGGGATCTTCTCTGCATCTTTCTCTCCACGTGAGTTTCTATTACGTGTGACTGTGGTGCTTGCAGCCATTTTGAAATCATCAGGCAATAACCCTAACAACAAAAAGGCAATACACTGAGGATGACAGAGAGAAGAGATAGGGCAAGCCTGGGTTCTTGATACTATGTTGATCCTCTGCAATAAACCTGGTATTATCTATCTCCAGAATTTTGTGATGTGAGATAATTACACTTTGTCATTGTCAAAGCCATTATTGACCAGGTATTATGTTTCTTGGAATCAAACACGTCCTAACTGGCACAACATATGTGAAAGGTACATTGCAAAGAGCACAGAATTTGCAGTCATAGGAGCTAATGACAGAGGTTCAAATTCCAGCTCCATCACTCAGCCTCTGTGGGCCCTTAGAGGGAGTGTTAGGGGAAGGGAAAATGCATTGGGGGTATACAAAAATGAGGAAGCTACTCTTAAAGGTTCTACCATTCAATGGGCAAAGACAGACATAATTTTTAAAAGACTTTCTAAATTGCAAGGCTCAATGGAATGTGCAATTGGAAAAGAAGAGCTGATATTCTCTAAGTAGGTACCGATATGGCCAAACTAGATGTTTACGGCCAATGTCAGTCCGATAGGTAAGTGCCTATGATGCACCAGCTTTCTGATATTTGGAATATCACTGCCGTGAAAGACATCATATTCTGGAAGCATCAAAAGCACAAAAGGAGGAAAATGGAGCATTTGAGCTGCATCTTGAATGATGAGAAGGACTAATAGACAACAGGAGATAGCCCATTTCAGCTGAGGAAATAGCAAGAACAAAAGTACTGAGGTGTGAAAATGCTTAGTATGTTCAATTGGGTAGCTACTCATTAACCTATGTGATCTGATATGTGAAAAATAAATTTACAAAGTATACATATTGGAGGAAATGCAAGTTTGCAAAAGATGTCATTTATTTGAAAAACGTCAATGCAAGATTCTTTGAAACATGCTATACTAGTAAAATTATGTGTTTGTTTACAGATAATGACATAATTGTCAGCTTGTTAGCAGAGTAGAGATATAGAAAACTAACATGCTATAGTCAGTACCTTAAAGAGGAATCAGAATCAAATAACAGGTTTCTGGAATTCCAAAGGCAATCAGTGGTGAAGTAAAATTCAACTCACGTATACTCTTTTAATAGTTATTTTTTAAATTTGAAATAATATTTTAGATTTACAGCAGAATTGCAAAATATAGTGTTCTCATATACACTTCACCCAGCTTCCCCTTATGTTAACATCTTAGATAAACATTAATTAAATTTAATAAATTAACCTTAGCACAATACTATTAACTAAAGTATAGAATTTATTCAGATTTCAATATTTTTCCACTAATGTCTTTTTTTTTCATTCTAGGATCCTATCCAGGACCCCGCACTGCATTTAACTGTCATGTCTCATAGTTTCCTCCTATCTGTGACAGTTCCTCAGTCTTTCCTTTTCTTTCATGACTTTGACAGTTGTGAAGATTACTGCTTAGTTATTTTATAGACTGTCCCTCAATTGGATTTGTCTGATATTTGCTCATGATTAGGCTGAGGTGGTGCATTATTAGAAGGATGTCACAGAGGTGATGTGCCCTTCTCAGTGCATTGTATCAGGAGGTACTTGATGGCAATATGTATTACTACTGAGGTTAACCTCCACCATTTTACTAAGGTGGTGTCCATCAGGATTCTCCCCAGGAGTAGAATTTTCCTCTTTGTCCCCTTTTCTCAGCTGAAATGACTGTTCACTAATATCCTAAGGCCAGAAGTGCTTATTGCCCTTCTTTCCAAAGATTAAAGCTTTTGTTCTGCATGAGAGATAGAGGAGAAAGATCTAGGTAAATTTCTTGCCTCTCCCTAGGGCTGCTTTTCCTCTTCTCCACGTCTGCACTACAATAGACACTTCTTAGGGCTCTTCCAATGTTTTCTGTGAGTGCCTGATGAGTTCAGGGAGAACGAAGTTGTAAGACAGAGCAGATTCCTCCAATTTTGTAGTCCCCGGGAGGTATCACACTATCCCACCACCCCCAGACCACACTTAACCTTCACTAATTTGTCAACTACTGCAACAGAACTCTTCCTACCAGTGTCCAGATGAGTCCACCCCAGGTGAGCATGTTTCTGCATTTCTTCTCTCCCTACGGGCACTGTCTCTCCTTAGATTTGGGGCCAGTTGATTTCTCTGTGATCTTAGCTCTCCTATGGGCCCGAAAATCATCATGAATATGAAATTAGATGGAAGCCTGAAGTCTTTACATATATAGGTATTGTGTAAAGTACAGGTAATTTGGCACAATTGATGTCCAGTGTCCTTCTTGAGTTTTTGGAAACAGAAAGTGAAAGGAAACAGTATGTTTTTGGATGCAAACATGTATTACCACCTTTCCTGTTCCTCGGGGCTTTGAGTTTTGGAGGAGAAATAGAGGCTTCTATGTTGTCTACACACATGGAGGAAATCTTTTGTGGAAAGATGAAATCAAAGGAAATAGTCTTTGGAGTCAAGAGATATGGGCTCTAATTCTGACACATAGAACTCTGTGCCCATAGGACTTTGAAGAAACTGCCTAACTTCTCTGGACCTCAGATTTCCCCTCTGTAAAATGGGGATGATAAAACATAACACTCTGACCTGGCCTGGAAGGATTGAATGAGAAAATGCTAAGGGCAAATATTTCTCTAGATCAGGAGTCAGCAAAATTCTTTCTATAAAAGGCCAGATCTTAGATATTTTAGGCTTTGCAGACCATACAGTCTGTCGCAACTATTCAACCTTGATGTTGTGGTGCAAAAGCACCCATAGAGAATACGGATGTGAATAGGCACGGCTATGTCCCATTTCTATTTACCAAAACTGGTGTCAGACTGAATTTGGCTGCAGGCAGGCAGTAGTTTATAAACCTTGTGCTGGACAAAATCTGTCTGGGGGCACATTGAAGGTACAGTAAAATTACCCGGTTACTCCCTATTTAAAATTCCCTCTTTTGGGGCCGGCCCCATGGCCAAGTGGTTAAGTTTGTGTGCTCTGCTTCGGCAACCCAGGGTTTCGCCAGTTCGAATCCTGGGCACGGACATGGCACCGCTCATCAGGCTATGCTGAGACGGCATCCCACATGCCACAACTAGAGGGACCTCCAACTAAAAATACGCAGCTGTGCACCAGGGGGCTTTGGGGAGAAAAACGAAAAATAAAAAAAAATCTTAAAATAAATAAATAAATAAATAAATTAAATAAAATTCCCTCTTTCCCTTATCCTCAGCTGGTTGCTAGATTTGGGTCTTCATCCAGATCTGTCCTATTTGAAGGGAGGAAAAAAAACTATTTCTGAGATTCCACAAACTGTTTCAGTTATCTGTGTTCCATGTGGTCACTCGGTCACTAAGGTTGAGAAAGTGCCATTGTTTCTGCCCAGAGAAGTCTCATACCACTGTCCAGTTGGTCCAGCACCAACTGATGCTGCCCAGGCCAGCTTTTGAGTATACCCAACTATTTCTCTGCAGAACCTTGCTTTCTCATGCTTATTAGTGAAGGCTCTTGAATTAGACTCTAGGGTTCAAATCCCAGAGGTGCATTTGCTAGCTGTGTGATCTTGTGCTAGAAATAATGTCTCTGTTATTTCAGTTTCCTCAAACACAGAATGGGAATAATAAGTCTCTGCTTTGCAGAGATGTTGTGAGGATTAAATGAACCAATATGCGTAGAGTATTTAGAACAATGCCTGGTATACGGTAATTGCACAATAAACCTAATATTAGTATTCTCTTGGGTAGCACTCTCTGTGCCAGACTCTGAGTCAAAGGCAATGGGATTCTGAAGTTCTTAGGAAATTCATCTTCTAAGGAGGACAATAGCTTTCCCTCCTCTCATACGTCTTACCTTGAATCAGAAACCTCTCCAGGGGTTAACATGTGTCCCCAGGCCCCTAGACAGGCTGTATCCTGCCACAGAATTGACTTCTCAGTGGAGCCCCTGAAGCCCTTGGAGCCCTGCCTCCCACCTTTCTGACCAGACTTGGGCCTGGGTTCTCCTTCTTCTCTCTCCCAAGTTTGCAATGGGCTGCTCTGCTCCTGCCCTTTACAACTCGCATATGGGTTGAGGTCTTTCTCCTCTCAGAAGTGGATCTCCCAGTCCCTTACCCAGCAGACCTGTTCTCTCAAAGTTCCACTCTCAGATGCAACCAGATTTTGTGGAAGCATTTTCCAGCTTTTAACTTCATAAAGTGCTTAGGATGTGTTTGCTTCTTAGTAAATTTTTATTCCCTTTCCCTAAACCAACACAACAAAGAAAATGTCAATAAGTAAAAAGAAAGCTTTTGTTTCTGAAAAGAAAGAAGTTTTTGATTTCTGGATTCCTACTTGGAATAGCTGAGGTTGCAGGGCAGGAAATAGCAAGTGGCAGGGGGAAAGGTCATTATAAAGATCTAATATTTTCTGCTGCTAAAGAGCGTGAAGTGATGCTAAAAATGATGATGATGAAGATGTTGATGGTGATGCCCACGACTCAGGTGTCCTCAGTATGTACCTGGAACTGGGCAAAGCTTGTGACATATTCAGTTCTCACAAGCATCCTGTGAGGTGGGCATTATTTATCCACACTTTATAGTTGAGGAAACTGGGGGTCAAAGAGATCATGTCCAAGGATACGTAGCTAAGAAGTGGTGATTCAAACCCAGATCAGTTTCTTTCTAATGTCCTTGCTCTTAAGCACCTCCCTCTCCTGCCTACTCTAGGTTGTGGTACCCAAAAGTCAGAAGCCTTTAGGAGCATGTTAAGCAGGCATTTGGCATTCTCGCCAAGCCCGTGTGTGGAGCTCTGCCAGCTGGACCTACACCTGAAGTAACAGGAGGGGATGCAAGAGTGGATAGATGCTCATCAGCCAAATGACCAATGGAAGTCATGGGGCAGGAGAGTTATGTGGCAGGAAGCAGAGCTGCAAGCCAAAGGGAGCCAGGGTGGGGCCTCTGGGCCTTTCTTGCAGCACAGGAAGGAGTCAATGGCATCCTGGATGCTGGTTAGGCAGCTGTGAAAAGCCTTCTGTTTCATGGCTGGGACGCAGACTTGCTGACTTTCAAAGCAAAGTAGCCATGCTTTACTGGAATTCAGGCTCAGGTGACTATCAGGGGCCAGGGGGTGCGTCTACTCAGAGCATTGCAGAGCTGCACTCTCTGGCTCTGGAGCAGACGGAGAAGGCCAAGTCCAGTTGGCTTAACTCAAGAACCAGCCTGAGGGATGATTTACCTAGTTTGCAGTGTGTGTATGTATGTCTGTTCATGTGCATGAATATATGTGTATGTGTACACGTGGCTATCTGTGTAGGTGCATATGTGTGTAATTATGCATCAGCCGTACGTATTCCTGTGCTCACTGCCCGTGCACATGTGCCTGTAAGTACCTTCACACTTAGAAGGGTGAGTTAAAGGAACAGACGCTTGTGAGCCTGCCAGCCTTCTTTTCGTACTGATGGGTCAGGGCCATCGTTGGGTACCATTAACCTGGGACTCAGAGACTTGCAAATGAGTCCAACAGGGGACTGTGGCTTGGATGCCTTCCAGCACACGGGGTGTGATGGGAGTCGTGTTTCAAAGCCTTCATCACACTAGACTGCCAACTTTCCTGATACCTTGTGCTTTGGAGGACACAGGCCGAGTTGGAAGTATCAGACTGGAAAATTGCCCAGTGATCTGTTACAAACATATTGTCAACTGCTGGAGCCTCCGATGCCTGTCCCCGCAGTGATGGGTGAATGCCATTCCCGTTGGCTCTTTGGAAGCCATGTCTGCTCTGATTCATAGCGCTGTGGAAAAGCATCATGCCTCGAGATGGAGGCATTCAAAGGCATGAGCACATTGTCTGAGAACCAAGGACAGTGTGGGAGAGTGCGAGAAGGGGACATGCATGCATACCAGGGTATGGGAGGGGGGCATCCCCCTTTCCACCTCTACTGCTGCCTCCATCCTCTATTCGACCCAAAGCCCTGGGTCTCTGAGTACCATCTCTCACCTGCTTCTTAGTATCTAGCTTGTGGGTTGGTGGGTCCTAGGGGACCAAATGACAATGTTCATCACCATCAGGTATACAAAACAGAGTTACTCCAGTCCCAGCATTGAAAGTTCTGGGCATAATAGGCAACTGATTTCCTGATACAATTTGAGGATCCAGAAAGGTCTCTGTGTCTCAAATTCTCTACCCTCCTATTCTGATCTATGGCTCCTTACTTCCTCCATTAACTCAGTTTTCATCTTAAGGAGATACATACATTTTTATTTAATTTAGAGCATATTGTTATCTGGCAAGGGTCATACATGAAAACTAACACATTAGTAGCACTTCATTACATTAAGTAACTAAACCGTCACCACTCTTGGCCCCTTGTAGGAGACTTGAGAGAATGGGGGAATACATGATGGGTGAATTTTGATGAGAGGAACTAGAACTCAGTCAGAGCCTTGATGTAGGATATGTGTGTGTGTGTGCGTGCGTGTGTGTGCACATTACGAAAAACAACTGAGGTGGAAGATGGTAGGCATAGCTTTGTCGTGAGGAACTTATAGATACCTAATGAGACAAAGCATACGTGTATACAAGTTAGGTGACATACACTGAAAAGCAAAATGACACAGGTTCCCAGTGACTCTATTGAGTGATAAATGTGGAAAAGTGAGAGTTAGGTGGTGTTCCTCTGGGAAGCCTTCCTGGGGTGACTCTTAAACTGGTCCTGAAGGGCTAAGAGATTGATTAGCATCCCCACAAAGTTAATTTCAATGGCCAGGGAGCAGGCAGCAAGTGAACTACCTTAAAAAGGTCCACTGTCAGATATTTGGGATGGTGGGTGTTGGCAAGAATGAACAGACATGGAAGGAAGAAATGAAGGTTGCTGGCCATCTTTTCCCGCTGGCCCAGGAAAAGTGACGAGCATAAAGTAAACAAATAATTGAAACGGACACAAATCAATTAGATGGTGACAAATAAAAATTTTAATAGCCCAGGATGAAGTGTTATTAAAAATGACTTGTCTGAGCCTGATGCCTTTAGATTTACATTTAAATGTAATTAACACCGAATGGCACTTACTGCTGTTCTCATTCTGCCAGCTGATGGTGTTCGTTAGAGCGCTGTGGAGATGCCGGGAAAGCATTATCTTTAGAAAATATTCCATCCCTATTTTCATTCATTTGTAGTTTAACTTCCTTCATTACGTTGCATTAGGAGGAAAAACGTTGTTGCTTCCTGGTGCATCCGCTCCTGCGGCTCATTTCCCCGGCTGAAATCATCATCAGTTTGAGACATCACAGCCATCTCCACAGCAACCAGTTCCACCACGAGACAGAGCACACACTTTGGCTCGCACAGTCCTTCATTTCCCTCGTTATTTATTACTAACGGGATTTGATATGGAAAAACAGCTGTTGATTTCCTAAGACTTTGGGGCGAGTTGCTACTTTTCTTTCCCTAGAGAGATGGCTGAGAAGGAAGGAAAAGATATGTTTGGGAGGGAAGTGGACCTGGCTCCTTGAATCCTGTCTCTACTCCTCCCTTCTGTTTTCTGCTGCAGGTTTTCCATTATGAAAGTGGGGATGTCAATAGCTCCCTTATAGAGTTGTTTGCAATGATTAAATAATTAATAGACACTGAGCAAACATTATGCTCCGCATCCTTTATGTGCATGATTGTGTTTTATCTAAAAGACAGGAACTGTTGTTCCAGGTTTGAGTTATCTATTGTTGTGTAATAATCCACTTCGAAATTAGGTGGCTTCAAACAACAAACATTTTATTATCTCTTACAGTTCCGTGAGTTGATGGGACTCTGCTGGGGTTCTTCTGCTGGTTGCTCTTGGTGTCCGTCATGTGGTGCAGTCAGTACAGTTGGGGATGGAGTCACCTGGGCTCCACTGGGACGCTGGAATGGCTGGGTCACTCTCCCTATGTGGTCTCAGGGTGTCACCTGTCCTTGTGGCCTCTTCAGGATAGACTTCTCACCTGGCAGCTCAGGACTCCCAAAAGCACAAAAGCAGGAGCTACCAGGCCTTTTCATGCCTGGGATCTGGATCCTCAAAACATCGCTGATAGAGTCCTTCTACACATCCAATCAGGTCGCAGGCCGGCAGAAGTTGAATGTGAGAAGGGATTAGACAAGGGCATGAAGACCAGGAGACATGGATTATCGGGGGCTGGCTTGGTTGACTGGCCACCATGTTGGCATTTTACTTATGAGAAAACCAAGGCTTAGAGAGTTAAGGAACTTTCTCAAAGTCACAAAGCTAATAAGCAGAACTAGGATTCAGACAGAGGCATCCTGAGTTTCAGAGCTTGTGTCTTTGACCTCCACTCTGTACTGACTTGTAAGAGTCCTGAAAAATTCCTAAAACAGTGTCTGGCATCTAGAATGTCCTCATGGAATCTAATTTTATTTCCTTTTCTCTCTTTTTTCACATTATTTCTTAAGAGTTATACTAAGTTTCTCAAATATTTATCAAGCTTCTATTATGCGCCACCATCTGTACTCTAGATACTGAGGATCGTGTAGTAAACAGGCAGCCCTACTGGCTGTCTTTGTGAAGGTTTGTAATTGATACTTGTATAATTACCAAATAGGAGCTTAAAGGAGGCTCCTCCAGGGGAGGTCAGCGGGCAGTTGGGATCTGGCTGCTGGTCTGATAGCCACCTGTTTAGAGCAGAGTGTGGGGTGTGGTGAGGAGAGCAGGGTAGTTCTTGCCTTCCCTTCAGGTGGGCCTGGTGGCCTCACAGCCAGGCCATAGGGACGTCCTGTAAGCCTGATTTACAGGTCAGGACATGCTAGTTAGGATTCTGTAGAACCCTGGTAAAGGAGGCATCTAGTTAATGATCTGCACTTTTTAAAAGTAACTTTTACTTTTTCTCTCTTATACAAATAATACTTGTTCATTGGAGGAAGAGTAGGAAAACAGATAAGCAAAAAAAGAAAAAAATTCCCATTATCCACTAGCCAGGTGTAATTATTGTTGACATTTTGGCATACGTTCTCCTTCCTATAGTTGTACCATATCAATAAATCACATTTTATTAAGAGCATACTATGTGTCGGAAACATACCAAATGCACATATTTGCAACCAGTTATTTTTCTTTTATTTAGCAATACATCTTGAACATCTTTCCAGGCCAATAAAAGTAATTATGCACCATCGGTTATTCTTGTTCATTGTATGCCAATATATGGATATTGTGTAATATATTAACTTGTTACCTATTGTTGGACATCTGATTTCTCTGCAGTTAGCATTCTTGTAGCTAAGTGTGTGTGCACATTCTTAAACATTTCCTTAGCGTAAGTTTCTCAAGGTGAAAATACTAGGTCGAACTATGTGCATATCTTTCAAGTTTTTGACGTGTCTTTTCAAATTAGAATAGATTGTACCAGTCAAAATGCCCAGCATTGAGTGTGTGCACCCATTTCCTTACTCCCTAACCAACACTACTTGTTTTCCAGCTTTAAAGAAAAAAAAAAAATCAATGGGAGCCAGCCTGGTAGGGTATTAGTTAAGTTTGTGTGCTCTGCATTGGTGGCCCGGTGTTCGTAGGTTCAGATCCCGGGTGCGGACCTAGCGCTGCTCGTCAAGCCACGCTGTGGCAGCATCCCACATAAAACAGAGGAAGACTGGCACAGATGTTAGCTCAGCGACAATCTTCCTTACACAAAAACAAAAAACACAACACTGCTATTTTGATAATAAGTAAAAGATGGTATCTTGTGTTGTTTTAATTTGCAGTTATTTGATTAATATTGAGGTTTAACATTTTTATATCTGTCTTGACTAATCGCATTCTTTCTTTGTACATGGCCTGTGTCTGTCCTATATCTGTCTGGTTTCTGTGAGTGGGCTGCTTTATCCTTGTCTCAGCCCCCATCTTGAGACCGCTTCTTATGGTTAGATGGGTCTTGGTGCCTGTTTCCAGGTCTTTCTTCCAGGCCCTGCCAACATTCTCCTTCCTCTTGGACTGTTGCCCTGACTCACCTTCCCAGGGATGGCAGTTCTACCCCTGATCCCAGCCTGGGATTCAGTTCCTGCTCCTTCCATTCCAACCTCCCTGGGGCTGACTGCTGGTCTCCCTACCAGGAATGTAACATTGCCAGCTTCTGAGTATCCTGCCTGTTGAGATCTGTCCATCTCCCCATTCCCAACCAATTCTTATGGGTGGACCTCTCTGCCAGCCTGTTGTCTGTCACCTGTCCCCCTTGCAGGATCCCCTCACATCCCCCCAAGCAGGGTCTCTTCCCTCTTTCCTGTGTATCCCCACATCTGCTCGCTCCGGTGGCTGAGACTGCACCAGGCATGCCCCCCTGCTCCTAACTTTGTTCTCTCCAACTACAAATACACTGTCCATTCCCATTTTAACAGATGAGTAAACAGAAGCCAGAGAGATTGGCTTATCCAAAATAACACAGCAAATAAGTGAATGGCACCATCAAGGCCCACTGACTCCTGAGCTCAGCTTTCTGTCCACAGGAATTCTCAATCTGAGGTCCGGATTTCAGGAGGTTTATGAAGCCCCTACAATCTCATGGATAATTGCATGTTTATTTGTATGTACATTTTTCTCGGGAGAGAGTCCTTAGCTTTTGTAAGATTCCCAAGGAGCTAGTGATCCAGAAGACATTTGTAAAACCATGACCTGAACGAGGTCATTGCATAGCTATGAAACATTACTGCTATTACTGCTGCTACCACCACTGTCACTACAACTACGACTGATAATAAGAAAATGAGTGCAAAAGCAGAATCTGTAACTCATAATTTAGGAGGTGAATATTTGCCAGCAAAAAATGCACTTAAATTCATGAATGGCTTTATAGCAGAGTCTGTCCTGTCTCTCTCCCAGGTTCTGTGAACCAAAGTCTTTGAGCCTGAGAACAACAACAGCCACATAATGAAATATTGAGTGTCCTGAGACGAGAGTGTGGATCACTCTTCACTCCATCAGCTGCATTCCTGGACAGTTGTTGGGGGTTTCCAGAGGCAGTATCTACAAAGAGCTGTTGCACTTGCTCCTGAGCAGCCACAGCAACACTTCATAAATTAATATAGAGACCTAGAAATGATGGCTACTGGTGCAAAGAGGAAAAGGCTGTTTATGATGGGGCAGAGCAAAAGGCACGCAGGATGGGAGCCTTGCTAGGATTGCTTAAATCCTGCTGGCTGAACACTCTCCTGGGTTGCATGTATTTCTTATGCTGATTGCAATGAACATCAAGTTAGGAAATCTGGGCTTGAGGTCTCGATCTGGCACTCACAGACTGCGTAGCTTCAGAAAAGTCTCTTCCCCCATTCCAGGAGGAAGGCTTCACTTCCTCGTTAAAAAAATGAAGAATTTGGGAAAGATGATTCCTGAAGTCCATCGCTGTTCTAACAATTCAATAATTTTACTATTCTTTAAAATGCTACCTCTGTGATTCTGAACTTGTCAGAAAAATAGTAGTAACATCCTGAAAATCTTAGGATAGATAACCAAAAGGGATGACCAAGAAAGTCTGATACAAAAATGGTGGATAGGCTACTCCAAGCCCTTGTACCCCAGGGAAATATCAAGAAACAACCAGAAAATGGCTAAAATAACCTTACAGAAATTCTGGAAAACAGTCAAAAGTCTACAGTAACCAAGCGAACACCCAATCAAGAAAAAGCTACATTCAAAAAGTGGGAAATGTTGAGGCATATTTACTTGCTCTGTCCCACCTTCTCTCTGGCCTGGAGAAGGTGGTGACCCAGTTTCCAGTTCCCTCTCTTCAAATCAGATGGAGCCTAGCAGACTTTATTTGCAATGTTCTACCCTCTCTGGGGGCCATACGAAGGACTGGTCTCTGTCGTATCTAACCTGAATCTCAGGTGAGGAGAAGTGGTGGGGAATGTTCATGAAAGCTGCAGGGGGACTTCAGGGCTGCAGAAGCCTGTGGCAAGACATTGCAGGTGGAGATGTATAATAGATCATCTAAGGCTCTGAGAAGCTGAAGTGAGACTTTTCGGGAAATTAAGACATGCAAAAGCAGCCACGTACACAGGGGAATTGAAAAAGCCACACACAGGCTCAGCCAAGACACATGTTTAGAAAAGACCTGAGAAGACCTTAAGCTTTTACTTTGGGCCAATCCCTAGGCTCAGAGCACACTCAGCTAATTAACAAAGGACTGCCCTAGCTCAGAGCCAGTCTGTGAAGACTGAGAGAGGGAGCTGTTTTTTCAAATGCCCAATTTTCAACAAAACAAAAAATCACAAGGCATACAGAGAAACAGGAAAACATGGCCCATTCAAAGGAAGAAAATAAATTGGCAGACACTAACCCTGAAGAAGCATAGGCACTGGATTTACTAAACAAAGACTTTAAAACAACTTTTTAAATATGCTCAAAATGCTACAGGGAAACACAGACAAAGAACTAATGGAAATCAGGCAAATGAGACGTGAGCAAAATAAGAATATCAGTGTTAATTCTCCTATTCAGATGTGATTTTGTGATTACTAATCCTATGTCTTTCCCACAGACCGGTATTACAGGTACATAATCGAATCTGGATTAAAGTGATATTCCAAGTTGCATTCACTCTATCTTTAAAAATAATTTTGGCTGTTATTTACAAAAAATCATCTATATTCTAGGCACATGCTAGGTGCTTTATATACTTCCTATACTTGTTCTCTTAATCCACTCAGTAACTCTACAAGGATATTATTATTATATTCATTTACAGATAGTGGTCAAATAATTCTCTTATGCCCTCTTGATACCTGAGGTCATTTTTCAGCTGCAAAGAAATGGCTGGATGTTGTTTCACTACCTCCTTCATGACCAGCACCTGTTGTCTCACCCAAATGTTTAAGACCCTTATCTATGGGGCCCATCCTACCTGTGTTCCTCTGTACCCTACCAGCTTTTTTGTGACCCTTGCAATTTGTGAGACGCATTTTTCCCTCTCACACACAGGGTTGTGAGTGTCAAAAGAGTCATGCAAATAATGACTGAACAGTATTTTCTGGACTGGGCAGATTACCATAAATTTTGGGGGGGAATTTTTAAAGATGCAGATTCCCCAACCCTACCCAAGATGTACTGAAGCAGATTCTCCAATAGTGAGACCCAAGCTTGGTGTGGGTAAAGTCTCCCCCGGGTAATTCTGATGTTCAGTCAGGCTTTGGACAACTGCTGTGGGAGCTCAGGGCAGACGCATCCTCAGCACAGGGAAAGTTTACACAGGGAAGCGGATAGAGAACACTCAGCTGTGGAAGTCAAACGCCACCTGGTTTTTAAGAACAAATGAAATTCAGATAAATGATAATAATCAAAAGGGCATTTCAGATGGAATAAATGGCATGAAAAGGATACAGAGGCAGGAAAATACATGAAATAAGGGGGATCTTAGTCAAGGAGTAAGAAGTGGTCCTGATGCTTCCCTCCGTGTGGAGGGAGTTCTGTTAGCGAAAAGTCCTGGCCTCTCTCACTTCCTCACTCATGCTGCCCCAGAGCAGTTTAGGAAATAAATTGGACATGTGCCGTCCAGGCCCTGTCCTTCCTCCTCCACAGAAGCCAGCTGCTCAGGGGAAGCACAGGTACCACTCTGCTCCTCCATCCTGTAAATCTCCAGGGGCAACTTCTGCTCCTGGGGGATGGAGGGCGCCTGCCCCAGTCCAACATTGCCTGAGACTGGGTGGGTAGATCTGTCTAAACCTGAGGTTTCAGGATTAATAAGTCCACTAGCCTGAAGCTGTATGCCACATTCTTCAATGATAGCCATTTAGGAAATAGAGGCAATCTGCTCATCTCCTTTCTGCCTTACTCATTTGTCTTATTTCTCAATGGGCTTAGAGCTCAGGCAGGGAAGAGTGGTACTATCCGCTGGGTCCCTCAACCCCCAAGAGGAGAACAGTCTTGAAAAAAGAAGATGAGACCACATTAGGGAGCACTCCTGGAATGCCAGTCTTTATGCCAATAATTCTTAAACTTCTTGGGAGTCAGAAGGTTATTCGAGGTTCTGATAAAAGTTGTCAGCATTCTCCCCAGTTAAAGATGCAGTATGAAAATTATCTGGGGGTTCTTTAAAAAGATATAGATTCCCTAATCCCACCCAAGATCTCCTGAATCAGATTCTTCAATGGTAAAACCCAAGTTTTTACTATGGGTAAAATCTTTCGCAGATAATTCTGATGTTCACTCTATTTCAGGATGTTCAAAGATTTCCTGAAGCTTATCCATGGGCCACTCTCTCCCAATATTAAGAACCCTAGCATTAGGCAATAGGCACCATTGCATCCTGGACCTACAGAAGAGACGTAGCAGGCATCGGTCATGTGGATCTGACAGTGATGTTGGCATTCTGTTTCAATATACAAATGGAGTCCAGGAAGAATGAGAGGACTAAAAAAGGAAAATGGCCAGCCTTCCTGAATTTTCCTTTTGGAATCCATGGCAGATCTTTGCAGGCCTCCAGGTCTCGGAGGGAGAGAGGCTAACGATCCCTGCCCTGAGAATACTGGGAAACACCAGGATTCTGTTGTTTGTGGTTCCTGTGTCTGGTTCTCATCAGCATCGTCTCCAGGACATGGTCCTCACATTCAGATGATGAGTTAAGAAATAAACAGGTGATGTTATACTTGGCTTTTCTTGTCACTATTCCTCTGCCCTTGCATTCATTTCAAAAAAACCCTACCAAATTGCAGCTGCTTCTCCTTCCTTAACCTAAAGCATATTATGCCAGCAATTTTGGAAACGGAAACAGGCTAGTCTGCCTAGAAATCTCCAGAGCATTGTAGGCTAATACATTAAAATTAAAGAGAAACAGAAGCCATCACTACAAATTGCAACATTATTGTTCAAGCCAAGATCGTCCTAATTATAAACCAGCATTTTTATAGATGTCACAAGGGCAGTTTTAGTGCTGCTTTGCTGATGCTAAAAAGATAGTGTGGAAATGTGATCAGGGATCCTCACACTACTGTCTAACTGGAGGGGAAAAAAGTTAATTAGGCTCTTTTTTGGCATATTAGTGAAGACAGGCTTATTAGACACATTTACAAGCTAATGATATGCCTATACTCTGCTATCAAAAAATGCATTTAAATAAACTGATTTACAGTTCAGCCATTTTCATCTCTTTAACCAGCACGTTCACAATTACACTACCCACGTTTAATTGGCATGGAATCCAAGCATTTCTGGGCACTGTTCTGTGAGGTGCCAATGGTATGGTGGTCTCTGCTCATCCTGCCTTCCTCAGCCTGTCTTGGACCACAGGTAGCACCCCATCCTGCTTGTCGTCCCCCTCCTAGGAAGAACAGCCTTGATTTGACTAAAGGCCTTGGGACCACAGTGATGGACTGCAGGGCTGTCACTAATGAAGAGTGCAAATGAATGTATGTTGGAAATGGGGACAGAGATGGTGGGGACAGGTGGGAGGCAGTAGCTAAATGGCCTGGGTAGCTGGGGCCACACTCCTTCCTGAGCTTCCTGGGGGAATGAAGCAAGCACTGAAACAAGGAGGCATTTCCCTCTCCGGCTCAGAAATTAGGGGCATCCCTGGGGGGCCGGCTTCACATTTTTCTGAGCAGGAAAACCCCTTTCTCCCTCAAAGCCCACTTTCCATGCTGCTTTTAGCGATACTTCTAGCAAACGCAGGCATCGGAACCTGTCATGGCTGGAGATCCTGGCTTTACCAAAGAGGCTACTTTGGCTCCCAAATCCTTAGTTTCCACATCAGTAAAGTGGGGATTATAACAGTTCCTACCTCAAAGTGTTTTTGAGAAGATTAACTGAGCCACTGCCTGTAAAGTGTTTAGAGAAGTTCCTCCTGGCCTGTGGTAAATACTCAATAAATGTGACCTGTTGTCGTTATCACCATTATTATCACTAGTACTGAGCTTCTGTGCTTAAAAGTCTTCGATGGGTCCCTATGTCCTATAGGAGAAAACTTGACTTACCTAATGCGGTCCATAAAGTCCTTCAGCTTCTGACTCCAATTTCTCTTTCCAACTTCCTCCCAAGCCTGTTCTCCCAGCACGCTGTGCTCCAGCCACACAGAACCGCACATCTTCTGCAAGCATCTCTTGGTCCTCTGCTGCTGCTGTTCCCTCCGCCTGCCTGGGCCTCCCCTGCTGCTCAATCTCCTTCCCCTCCTAGTCCTCCAGAAGAGCTCTTCCTCCTCCCCTCTTCCTCCTCCAGAGCTCAGCTCAAGAACCCCTCTAGGCTACTGCTTCCCAACACCTGTCCTTCCAGGTAGAATGGCTCCTGCCCTGACTGCACCATGCATACCTTTCCAGGGATCACTTACTTCACAATGTGAGAGCTATTTGTTACCACGCTGTCTCCTCTGCCAAAAGGTACACTCTTCAAGGACAGAAACAGGATCAACTCCTATTTTTATACCCAGTCTGACATAGTGCTGGGTACAAACAGGTAATAAATGAAAGTTTTTTTGTTTTTTTTTTGTTTTTTTAGATTTTTTTAATTTTTTTCCTTTTTCTCCCCAAAGCCCCCTGGTACATAGTTGTATATTCTTCGTTGTGGGTCCTTCTAGTTGTGGCATGTGGGACGCTGCCTCAGCGTGGTTTGATGAGCAGTGCCATGTCCGCGCCCAGGATTTGAACCAACGAAACACTGGGCCGCCTGCAGCGGAGCGCGCGAACTTAACCACTCGGCCACGGGGCCAGCCCCAATAAGTGAATGTTTTTGAATCCAATGGAACCAAGGTAAATTAAACCAATCTGAACTAGAGTTCCAACTAAAGCATTTCTAAGGTGCCATCTAAAACTAATATTCTGTCAGCCCATGATTTTATAAAATGCTAGATTCAACTCCCTTCTCTGAGCTTCAGTTTCCTGGTCTATTAAATGTGAATAATAATTCCAAACTCACAGGACTTTGGGAGCCATACTGCGTCAATTAATGTGAAAAGACACTGTAAACTTCAACTGCTAAACAAATGTTATGTAGTAGTATCTACTTGCCTACCCTTCCTTCTTCTGGAAGATGACAGGATGATAGAAAAGCACATTGTCTATGCAGCTTGATTTGTATTTGTTATTAATGGTTTTCCCATTTCAATTTCCCATAGTAACAGTTAGCTCAGTATCACTCCTCCCCCAGGGAAATGGGAACATTTCTTGATGCCCATTTTGACTGGTTGAAATGGAAATGGTTGGAGTAAGTCTCCATACATTGTAGCCTTCACGTCCAGATGCCAAGCTCAGTTCCTATGATAGAGGGATCATGGGAAATGCTTTTTCTCCTCCTTTCCCCCCAACCCCTTCCATAATAACCAAGCCCAGTCCATCTTTTTTTGGTGATAATCATCATCAAAGACATCACTTGAGTTTAATGCCTGAGAATGACTTCGCATGCCAGTGACTAACAATGTTACAGACAATTATTTCTTTAGAATATTACTGCTTGACTGTCAAGGAAAATGTCACTTTTGTAAGGTAATAAATGTGGTTTATTGGGAGAGTGGATACATTGAGGTCTGCCATTTAATTTGATAACAGCTCATCCTCAGCAATTCTTTGAGATCAAGTCACTCCAGAGCAGTTTCTTGCAAGTACTTTCCCAAGTTTTTCCTGAATTGCTATGTTCCAAAATGATATCTCCTGTTTGTCTGAGGCATCTTTTGAGGAAAAAGGATTCATTCACCGAATAGGAGACTAGGGGAAGCCCCATCCAGTCCAGAACAGCCAGTGCTGTGCCCCGGTTTCTACCGTATACATGAAACTGCTCTTTAGCACCTAAATGTGTAGCCAGGGTGGCGTTCCCTGGAAGCATTCCTGTTTTACCCATGCTGAGTTCAGGAAAAGAGATACCCAACTGTGGGAGTGGAAGAGAGAGGGAAGCTTTTCCTTCTCTGCAGATCACTGTATGGTCAGAGTACAGATGGGGCCAGAGATTCACTCTTTCATGGGAGCACAGCCCTGAGGGTTTGGGAGCACCACAGACAGTGAGATGTTGTATCAAAGAACTCACAGAGCCATCTTTACCTACAGGACACACCTGAGTGTCCACTGTGCTATGTGTTTCACTCATTTCTGAGATTACAATGATGAACAAATTCATGAAGTCTTCCTACATGTACTTGTTTGGACATGCACACCATGCATTCACCCCTCTATAAAATCATAGACGTTTAAATCTGGAGGAACAAGACTGAGACACTGGAGGATAGTGATTCTTTTTCATTCATCTGCTTTGGCAACAGAAACGCTTGGGTTCAAACCTTGACTCTGGCACATATCATTAGTTGGAAAGCCTTGAACATGTCTCTTAACCTCTCAAGTTTTGTCTTCCTCGACTGAAAAATAGAGATCGAATTGGGCGCTCACCATGCTGTTCTGAGGATTGAATGAAATAGTCTGTACGAAGCACTCTGTACAGTGTCTGACACCTAGCAGGAGCCCAGTTCATGCCTGTTGTCATTGTGGTTGCCACAGATGGTGCTGTAAGAGGTAGCAGTAGTTTCAGTAGCAACTGGTACCTAGCACAATGAACACAGAGGATGCTCAGTTAATGTTGAATTTATGACTGAACAAATAAATAGATGAATGAGTCTAATATTCTCCTTCATGTTTCAGAAAAGGGCACTGAGGAATGTAGGGGCTAAATGAGCAGCATAAAACCACACTGCAGGTTTTTAGCAGAGCTTGACATACACCTTTGATTCTTTGATTCCCCGTATGGTGCTTTTCCAGATGCCCCTGATCACCACCGCCTTCCCTACACCCCCATCACCTCCCACTGTCCCCAACATGTGTTGAGGGACATAGAGACACTAAAATTTTCAAAAGAAGTGCCCTACTTGGGTTCCCTGGAAGGTAGTGATTGTAGCCAGGCTAGTGACCTACAGTTGGATGCACTGTCTGACACATTTCATAATTTGCTTCTCATGCTCCAGAGCCCAGGTCTTAGGTCAGGGTTGAGCTAGAGCCTGGAGATGGAGGAGACTGTGCTGGAGCTCACAGCACAGAACCTCAGAGAATCTATGACTGAATAATATTGGGAAGATACACGATTTTGTCTCCAGAATCTCTTTGCTTTATCCTTCTCTGTAATGCCCTTCCCCACCTCATCCCTTTGAACTACACCGTGGTTTCTTACCAAACCAGGAAGAGTAGCCACACCAAAAATGCAAGGAAAAACAAAAGAAGTTACTTCCTGGCTTTTAAGCTTCCAAAACCCAGCATAAATTATAGGTTCAGAGAAACAATTGTCTAGACCATTTCCTACCACATAGAGGGAGATGAAAAATAAAATGTCCAAGCTGGCAAGTTAGAAGACGGTAGGAAAGAAAACAAGAGAGTTAAAACCTAGTTTGGGTTTCTGAGAATAGGCCCTGTCACCTACTCACTTTGTGCTGTGGGCATTGCTGGGAAATGTAGAAACTCCCTGGTAAATGCAAAGATGAGGAGGAGGTAAGAAACAGGGTCTGCTTCCTATAAAGAACCCTCATGGGGTTCCCCAAAACTTTGAGGTGTCAAGCAGCAGCTGAAGAGAAAGTGAGCCAAAAAGCAAGTCAAGGAAGAAAGGGCCTGAGACAGTCCAGCACATGTTTCCTGGGACCCCAGAATGGCTGGGAGAACAGCCGGGTGTTTCTCGTTTCAGTTCTGTTAAATAAGCTAAGAAGTAGACATAGAAGATGTAATGGAGATATATACATAGAGAGAGAAACAGCCCACCTGAAGGAGTTTCTCAGTCTTGACAAGGGGATCCTATAGTCAAGCCCCAAGGACAGAGGACTGGATGTGGATGCAGAGATCGCAGTGGAGGCCCATGTGAAGGATGATGACAACCAAGAAGGAGATGTAGTCATTTGCATCTCTGCATTTGGATGATTAGAGACTCCACCAGACACTTGCCTCCACTCCAACGTGAATATGCTCTCCAGAACTTATATGCTAACTTGGGAAAGGAGAGACAAGAGAAAATTTATAATTTACCAACTATAAACCAAAAATGGCTGAATCTACTTTAAATTGACTAAGATTGCATTTCAGGGATCAAGTAAATCAGGGGATAAAAATGGAACTGATAGCTATAAAATAAATATGAAGCTACATTTCTGCAAACCTGAAGAAATGCCTTTAAATGAATACCTACTATGACTTTCTTCTCTTCCAATGCCAGAATATGATGGCCATTGGGCTGTATACCATAACCCATTCTACTGGAACCAACTTCAGAGCAATTTGAATAGGTCTCTTGTATGCACGAGGGAAGACCAAGAACACAGGCACACACCCAAATGCCCAGAAAACTTCACAAAGTACCTCTAGTCCAGTGGGGGTTTAGTTATGGTGGTGACAATGACATCAGTGATGACTGTAAATGCTCAACATATAAAATCCTCAGGAATAAGACATACACCTAGTCCTTAGTATATACCATCTATGAGGTTCGTAGCTCAAGACTTGGAAATGTTTTATCTCCAAACTAAACCTCTTTCTTGAACTCCAGATTCATGTATCTTGCCTATTTGACACATCCTCTTGGACATCTAATAGACATCTCAATCAACACATCTTAACACATCTGAACCCATGAGCTCCACTCCACCCACTGGTCTCAGCCAAACCTACACAACCTGCAGTCTTCTTCCCCATCCCAGGTTTTGACAACTCCATCCTTAAGGTTGCTCAATTTAAAAATCTTGAAATCATTCTTGATTCCCCACTTTTCTCACACCTGCACTTAATCCACCGAGAATTCCTACTGTCTTTCCCTTCAAAATATATCCAGAATCCAACCAGTTCTTACCACCTCCACTGCTACTACTCTTGTCTAAACCATCTCTCACCTGCATACTTCAGTTGCCTCCTGGGGGTCTCCCTGCCTCCACCCTTCCACCATATAGACCCTACAGCCTATACTTCACACAGCAGTCAGAATGATCCTTTTAAAGTGTAAGTCATAGCATATCACCCTCTGTTCAAAACTCTCCAATGGCTCCTATCTCACTCAGATCAAAGCCCAAATTCCCAGACCTCCTTGCTGTTCTTTGATCATGTCAGGCATATTCCTGCCTTAGGCCTTTGCATGGGCTCAAATCGCTCCCTGGAATGCTCTTCTCTCAGATATCCATATGGCTGAGAGTCCCACTTTTTCAAGTATTTGCTTAAATATTTCCCTTTTAAAATAAGGCCTCTCTTGAGCACCCCATTTGAAGTTGCAACTCCCCCTCTTCTTCTGTACTCCTAATCTCTTCTCCTACCTGGAATTTTTTTCTCCTTTAATATTCATCACCTGGCGCCAGCACCACTGCTGAGTGGTTAAGTTCAGGCACTCTGCTTCGGCGGCTGTGGGTTTCGCCCGTTCAAATTGTGGGCGCGGACACGGCACCACTCATCAAGCCATGCTGAGGTGGCACCCCACGTGCCACAACTAGAAGGACCCACAACTGAAAATACACAACTATGTACCCGGAGCTTTGGGAGAAAAAGGAAAACTAAAATCTTAAAAATATTCATCACCTTTCTATATACCACAATTTACTGAATATTTTATCTATTGTTTGTCTTCTCTCTCCTCTCACTAGTCTATAACTCCACAGTGGCAGGGACTCTTGTCCTGTTTTTTTTTTTTTTTTTGCTGCACCCTGGGCACCTAGAACATTGCCAGGCATGGGGTAGACACTCAATAAATATGGGATGAACAAATGAATGAAGATCAGTGGACATAAATTGTTAGCACTAAAAGGGACTCTAGGGATTTATCTGACGCAAACCCTCCTTTTTTAGAATAAGAAATTAAAAATTGTTTCCCAGAAAGATTAAGATATTTATGCAAGAAAATGTTATGTGTCAGTGGTTTCCTGATTTGCTTCTTCTGTTGCTCTGGCTATTATATCTTCCATCCTTGATCTTGAAACAATGTTGTTATGCATTTTTTCCCTTTGAGATCTTAAGTGCAAAGAGAAGATTTAACCATATTCCTCATGTTATGGCAGATTCTTGTCAACATCCCCATTCCTATCTCTCTCCCCTCCCCATGCACCCACTCTATTATGTTTAATGTAGATATTCTCAGATATTAATATGGTGCAGACATACTACTGTTTTGTGTATGTATTTGCTTAATTTATATAAATGATATCATGCAATAGAACTCACCCGGTCTCTTATTTTTTTCACCCAACTGCATGGTTCAAGTCTTGCTATGTTTCTGTATTTTTACCTAATCCATTGTTAACTGCTACATGTATTTCCTTGGGTGAATATACCACATTTTACTCATCCACTCCTCTATATAACACACCTTAAAAGCATGTATCTGCAATCTTTTTCTCTTTTGGGGTCTGCAATATCACCATGATTTCAAACAATTTTTAAGAATAAGAAGGAAAATGAATAGAGGCCAACATGAATGAGGTCATGTGGAATGCTGGAAGAGGCAAGGAATTAAGAATCAAATGTGGGTATGATGATTCTTCAAGCCATATACTCTCTCTGTAACTTGGGAAAGTCACCTGACTTCTCTCCTGTGCGTCTCAATTCCTACATCCTTAAATTGGTGGTGACCATAGAATATACCTTAAAGGGTTGTGACAAGGAAAGCATAGCAAGGTATGTAAATGAGGAGTATAAAGGCATTTTATCAACTAACAAATTCTATATAAATACTAATTTTTGTTGTTTTATTTTCCTGGGAAAATAGAGAATACCATGGAAAGCTTTGCTTTCCAGACCATATGGACTGAAAAAGTGACATATTACCACAGATAAGTCCCTTCATAATGGTGGCTTGTTTTACACCTTTCCCCAGATCAAGAATGAAATGGCTGCCCTGCCCAGCAGTCGTGTGCTCAAATCTGGGAACCCTGTTTCACGGAACTAGTTCATCAAGGCTCTTTGTCCCTTTAACGGCCATGAGGGCTTCAGGGAGGAGAGCCTGTCCTAACAGCAGCACAGTTATCTCATGCACAAAGTCACTTACAAAGTCTCTTCTTTGTAATTTCCGTAAAACACAAGTTTTCTCTTGAGATCTTGCTTTAAGCCTCAGGTCAGAGAGTGCATAAAAGAATTCCTAAAGGTACAAATTTTACAAGCTTGCTAAAAATAGATTTGCAAACATAAACAGGAAACCTTCTTGAGCTTGGTAAAGCAATAACAATGACAACCACAACCGAAGTTGTGATAATAATTGGAAGAGATTTAGTCCAGAAATGGAGCCGGAATTCCCTCTTGAAGCTCTACTGTGTTTAGAGGCATGCCTGAGTATGTTTAACATGTTAGTGAAGCAGCCCATTAGAAGCCTGTTTTCTTGGTTCTGTAGAATCCTCCTAGGGGACAGCTCATTCTGAGGGAATAAAGAATTAGTCATATGACCACCTAGAGTACAGGCTATGCTGCTAAAACAAAGAAAACTTAAAAACACAATAGTGTAAATTAGACAGAAACAATTCAGAAGTGGGCAGTCCGAGATAGTCAAGTGGCTATATTCCGTGAAGTCACTGAAGGACCCAGGTCTCTTCCATCTGGTAACTCTGCTGCCCGCTAGTGTATTACCCTTATCTGCATGGTCAAAGGGCCATTACCATGTTTGTGCTCCAGCCCACACAGAGAACAAAGCCCTGGAGAAACCCCTGCCCAGTGCTTCAAGGCCAATGATTTGGCCAAAACAAAGGTCTATCTTATGCGACGTGTGTGTGTGTGTGTGTGTGTGTGTGTGTGTGTGTGTATGTATATATAGTGTTTTTCTGGTGAGAAAGATTGGCACTGAGCTAACATCTATAGGCAATCTTCCTCTTTTTGCTTGAGGAAGATTGGCCCTAAGCTAACATCTATGCCAATCTTCCTCTATTTGGTATGTGAGATGCCACTACAGCATGGCCTGATGAGTGGTGGGGGTGGGTGGGTCCATGCCTGGAATCTGAACCCACAAACCCCAGGCTGCCAAAGTGGAGTGCACAAACTTAACCACTATGCCACCAAGCCAGCCCCTTTATGCCACTTGTTGATGCAAATAATCAACAACTAATCTATAAATTGTTTTATAGATTATTATCACCCTAAAAATTGGGGTGAGTTTATTATAAGCCAGACCTGAAGACCAGCCCGAGGCCTTCCTTCCTTAAAGAAGGAAGCGCACCAAAGAAGTAGGGTATAGAGTGGTTATATATCATTAAAGAGCATATATCACATATGATGGGAATGTCCCTTTTACAACAGTCATAAGATTGCCTAGCTGGCACAGAAATTCATACAGCAGGTAACAGGTCTGTTGTCTCAAGCTGGGTGGTCACAGGTGGGTGCAGTAATCAATCCCTAGCCTAGGGAGAGAGGCTTATCCTTAAGGAAATGCCAATGTGGGGGAAGTTGCATCTTTATGTTAAGGGCATTTGTTCTTGTCTTTGGGACATAGCAAATGCTTAAAGCATACACAATGCATGCTCAATGGCCACATCAGGCCCTTTTGGAAAAGCAAGTTCAGGCCGAATTAATTTTACACCAAGTGGCTTCCTCATACACTCCAATATCCTATTGCTTGCCATTTGTTTATCACGCTGTATATTTTTAAGTCTCTTTGTTACAGCATCACAGTCTGTACTTTAACTAAAACTAAAATCATCCCCCTTCCCTTAGGACAGTCTTTCTCCTAGGAGTTCTTGAAAATTGTAAAAATAGATTTCAGTCCTGCTTGAAACCTTTGGCCTAAACTTGATCACAGGGTCACATTCCATTGCAAGAGTGCTTAGAAAATGTAGTCTTTAGGTGAATGCCATGTGTCCAGCTAACTTATTGGAGAAGGGGAGGGGAGGTTCTGTTACTAAGGGAAAAAAGGAGGTAATGAGTTCTGGAGCTATTAGTAATTGCTGCCATACCCAGTATCAAGGCAATGGTTGTTGAAGGTAAGAGTGATTCTGGTTCCCCTGTCAACCTAATCCACACTTAGCCCAGCCATGTGGACTCATGTCGGGGGCCTAGTTAGAGAGAGCGGTATAAGAAAAAACTAAAAGGTCAAACATGTTTAATTAAATAATGGTAAACCTTTGGGGAATGAGCTAAACTCCTTTAGGGCCCCTCTAATTTATCGGAACACCAACAAATAGGAAGACAGTGTCCCCCTTTTAACCAAAAACTGCCATGCAGATATATCACCTTAACAGTTAAGTTACCATTCCTGGCAGATTTTGGGGTCTGGTTGAAGATGGGAGAAGCCACAGTGGTGACATATAGGAGACAGCAGTATCTGGTAGGATCCTGTGGTACCTTATAGGAAGTAGTGGAACCAATGGCAAGAGATATGGCATCCAGTGGGAAACCAAATGGTCTCATAGCAGTACCAGCAGAAGAATCAGAGTTTGCTGAACATGGTAGAACAGCTGGACTGCCTGGGGGAGGTGGTGACATTGGGGGCAGAGAGAGCAGCAGTACCTGGCAACTCCGCATGGTAGCTGACTGGATTTATTCCTGGATACACACGAGCTATCTCTAGGGGACTGCCAGAAACAGGTATATGTGTGCGCATGAGTGTGTGTGTGTGTGCCTGTGTGTTTGGGGTGGTGGTACTTAGCAAAAAGTCCTCCATGGGCAGGTGCCAGTGAAATTTATATTATTAAATGTCATAGGGCCTCATTTGTTTCCACAAGAGAACAAGTCTTAGGCAAACTGGTCCGAAAAGCAAAGTTTCATTTGCTAGGGTATAAATAGTTTTTGAGGAGGCTACCAGCACTTTCAGTACAATGAAATTGCAACCTTTAAAGTACAGAATGGAGCTACAGTTTGTTATTTTTGAAAAAATGGAGTTAAAGGTTTTATGATTCACCGGGTATTTTTCAATCAGAAAGCTGTAGAACCAAAAACTGGACCAGGGTCACTAGAGTCCTGGACCCCGTCATCTATATTACAGCTTGTTCTCAAATGGGATGATGTCTCTGATCATAAGGATTCCAGAGTTATCCACCAGAGCAAGGAACTGGGTGACGGGGGCACATTTCCAACACAAGGCAGAGCTGGGGATCTCAAGACATCGTACAACAGTAGAGATATGTCAAATTTATTAATTTTTATAAAATATGTTAATAGGCTTCTCATTATTTCCTCTCTCATTATCCGATGTTGCCTTTCTGCTTCCCTGACACTTAACTGTGACAATGTGACACCAAAAATATCAAGGCCTGCAGGCTCCCTGATCCCTAGCTCCTTTTCTTCCAACAGCTGGGACATTTGACCTTTGCCAGCAGGCTCTGCTTCAGAGTCAGGGCAAATCACTCCCCCCACACAATTTTTTTAATCCTTCAAAAAGGTCATATACATGAAAGTATGGAGGACACAGTGAGCCTTCAGCAAATTTTCGTATCCTTCTCCTCGTTGGAACTTCTCAAGTTCTCTAAATATGGTGTTATCCCCTAAAAGTGAAGAGGTATAAAGTTGATCACTTGGGAATCAGAGAAAAATTTAAATTTCCAAGGGCACATCTACAAAGCAAGTCCTAAAAAGCACCCAATTAGCCCTTCAGAGCCTGAAAATAAGCAGACATGAGCCACCACTCCCCACTCAGTGGCGGTAGCAGGCATTTCTAACGGGTCACAGCACTGGCTCTTTTCTTCCGTACCCTTTCCTTTAAGGTAAGATGCAGCCCATGTCACTGCCATCAGAACGTTCTAGGCAGCCATTCCCAATTACTTGTAGTTAGCACATGAAATAAAAGCCATTTGCCATCCCTGCCCAAGTTCACCAAGATAGATATTCAAATGAGCCCCTACATATAGCAGTTCTCAGTTGATCCTATTTCTTGATTTTTGTCTGGATAGGTTGGTCTTTAAAAGGTTTAAGTGAGTCAAATGTGCTCAGATTCAACCCCCTGAGGTCAGAAAAAGAGGACCCTGGACACCCCGTGACACTCCCTATGGGGACAGTGCCTTAGACAGATTTTGAAGCAATGCCGATGCAACAGAGAGCCAGTCCACACAAACACTTGTTGAAGGGAGATGTTTCATAAACCAGAATGAGGAACCAGAGAACTTGGAGGGACAAGCAGGGCATCAGATCAGAACCAACAGGGTTGGGCAAAATGTGGATGAGGATGAGGAGGTCACGTGTCAAGACATTGCACTCTTCCCAGCATTGATTCTGTGTGTGTCCTGCTTGTGGGGCTCAGGCTGCCCTTCACCTCTCAGGTTGCTGCCATAAAAATCTCTTGAATTATTTAACCCTAAATATTTCCCCTGCTAATCTCTTCACTCATCTGATGCCAGAACATTTGTTAAAGAGCCTGGAGACCTACATTTAAATTCTAATTCTTTCACTTATTTATGGACAATGTGAACTTGTATGAGCTGGCCAAATTTACAAGCCTTGATACCAAGTTTGTATGGAAGTAGTCAGACAAGTTGGTCTCTAAGATCACTTATCTTGGAAGTTCTGATTCTGAGGTAGAAAGAAGAGAGCAAGGCAGGAACTTGACACTGGATGCCAGAAAGCAGAAATTAATATGTTTTTTAAAGAATAAAGCAATATTAGAAATTATTTTGCTAGTTAGTAGTATTTTGATTATCACACATGATTTTTACATTATTAATTTGGGGTAAAAATGATATTTAATTCATCACTAACATCTCCTTTTTGATCATTCCATAAACCCATTATGAAGTCAACCTAATCTGATGATTAATAGAGGTCCACTTCTCTGGATTGACTATTTCATGCCTTGTGCATTAAATAATGCAATAACAGACACAATTATGAAGATTTTACTTTGTGCCGGGTACTATGTTAAGTATTTATATTTATCACATTGTTTAATTCTCTCACAAAGCTATTGAGTACTTTCATCCCTAGTGAATGAAGAAATGAATATTTAGGGGAATTAAGTAATCTGCTCACTGTTACATAGCTGACAAGTGTTAGAGCTGGATTTTGAACCTAAGCAGTCTGACACCAGAGTTCTGGTAACCTTGGAGACGTGTGAGTAGTAGAATGTGCCTTAAAAGAAAAAAGAAGCCCATAAGATAGCCTTGTAATAAACAATATATAGTTTACACATATCATATTTATATGTAGCATTTTCCATAAAATATGTCATAACAAAAGTAATTGTGCTTGAAGGGCCTCTGGAAAGGGATGTAATGTTTAGAAGTCTGCTGAGTGGCTCTGTGGTGCCTTCAGCAGTGTGGCAAACACACAAAGATCATGGCAGCTTGATGGTCATATGCTCTGCCTCTCTAGTGCCGGGGTCACTCCAGGCTTTAGCCTAAGGGCTGGTCACTGGGGCTACACAGGGCAGATCTGCTCTCCCTCAAGAAAAACAGAAACCATCTAAGGGGACTATAACCAGAAGGATGAATTTGTGCAAGTACATGTAGATAAAAATCAAACAAACACACACTAAAAGTGGCGGGAGAGAGAGAGAGACACCTTTTGAGTCTTCTAAAATTGTCCACATTCTCAGTCTCTACTCCCTAAATTCCCATTCTCTCTCTAGTCCACTCCAATATGACTTTCATCCTCCACCACTCCACTGGAACCTGACCTTTGTCAAGGTCACCAATGACCTAGCTCAGTGATACTCAAAGTGTGGTCCAAGGACCAATAGCTTCAGCATCACCCAGCAACTTGTTAGAAATGCAGGGTCCCTAGCCCAACCCCAGAATATGATTTTAATAAGATGCCCCAGGGAATCCCTACGCTCTTTAAAGATTTAGAAAAATAGACTTAGATCTTCCCCAGACAAACGACCAATGGTCTGCCCTCATTGCTCCTAGCTACACTTAGCATGGTTGACCACTCCCACATTCTTGAATTATTTCCGTCAGGGCTTTGGCAATACCACCCTTATCTGGTTTACTTCCTACGTCCTTGGTCATTTCTTGTCAAGGTCCTTTTTTTGTTTTCTCCTTTATTCTCTCTGCTTCCTCTACCACACTTCCAAACATTAAAGTGCCCCCAGGCTTTGTCTTTCGTCCTCTTTATTTCTCTATCTATACTCTTCCCAGGTGATTTCATCTAGTACCCTCTAAACACTGATGACTCCAAACTATATCTCTATCCCCAAACCTCTTTTTTGAACTCTAGACGAGTATATACATTTTTCTACTGGATAATATCTTCATATCCACTTGAGTTTATAATAAACATATAAAAATTAGCTCGACCAAATAGAACCATTGACTCTAAACTCCATCTCTCCAAACCTTCTCCATCTCAATAAATGGCATCAGTACCTGTCATTTGCTTGGGACATAAATCCAGGAGGCATGCTCTAATCCTTCTTTTCCTCATATTCCACACCCAAACCAATGTATCAGCATGTCCTACCAACATTATCTCCACAGTAAATCCCCAATCCAAACACTTCTTTTCATTTCCATTTTACAACCCAGGTCTAATCCTGGACCACTGCAATAGCTTCCGAATTGCTCTTCCTACTTCCACTCTGGTCCATTCTCCAAACAGCATCCAGAGAAATCTTTTAAACCATAAACCAAAAATGTAGTACCACTCTGTTTAAAACCCTCAATGTCTTTTCATTATAATGACAATAAGTTCCAATATTCTTGCTATATTAGTTAGAATACTTGTAGCTGCAAGTCATAAATACCCAACAGAAAATTATTTTATATTTTACTCCTAAGTAATTCTAAAGGTCAGTGGCTCCAAGTTTGGTTCAAGAGCCCCATAATGTCATTGAAGACCTAATCTCTTTCATCTTTTTGATCTGTCATCTTCAGTGCATCAGTGATATCTTGCTTCATGGTGCAAGATGGCTGCTGCAGCTCCAAGTATCACATCCTCACATAACGGTGTCAAAGAGTAGGAAATAAAGAAAGAGCTTCATTTTATTAGGAGGGAGGAGAATCTTTCCCAAATGCTCTAAGCAGACTCCTCCTCAGATCCCAGAACTGAGTCACATGACTAGCCCTAAATTAATTACTGGTAAAAATAAATGTTCAAGCCAATTGTGATTCATTTCAAGGGGAATGAAAAAAGCATACCTTTCCAGAGACGTTGAGGTCCCATTTCTGAAAAGGCAGGTGATCACAAAAGGGGAAAAAGAACAAATGGGGTTTGTCACAATTTCTGTGCCTACAAGACCTGCCTACTTTCCCAACTCATCTTTCTCTACTCTTGTTCACACACTACCATCTTGCCACACTGGTTCTCTTTCTTTCCCTCAAACGCACCAAGCTTATATCCTACTCAGGGCCTTTGCACTAGTTACTCCTTCCATTTGAAATGCTTTTTCCACAGATGTTGGTATGGCTGCCTCCTCCTCATCGTTTACATATCATCTTCTCGAAGAGGACATCCCCAACCACCCTAAGTAATGTAGTTTTCTCCCACCCCACTCTTCATCAATCACTTCATATCACACTTTTCCATTTTATTTTCTTCGTAGCACTTAACAGTGCCCAAAATTAAAATACTGTAATGTTTATAGGTTTATACTATCTGTTTCTACCCTCTAGAATGTCAATTTATTGGGTCACATATTTCATCACTGCTGTCTTCAGTCCCTAAAACAATGCCTGGTACATAGTAGACTACCAATCAATTCTTGTTGACTGATTGAGTATAGCTCTGGACAAGTTACTCCATATGCTCACTCCCAAGGCTATGCTCATATGGTAAGCTCACAGTCAGTTATGCCAGATCATAAAAGGAAATTAGCTAAGTAGCTTAAAGAAGAGAAACCTCAAAACGGATCAGTCTATGGTCAGTTGATTGACTGGCTTTGCGCACTTCTCAGTTTTGGGTGACATCGTTAAGAAATAGTGTATATTGCTCCCTCTATATATTTAAATATTGCTGAGTAGAACCTATTTGCCTTGGGAATTTTGCATAAAAAAGGTCCTGGGAGACTAAGCATGTGAGTTACTGCAGCCACCTGTGATGTTCTAGGTGACGAGAACACCAACAGCCTACAGTCAAGAGGCAGTTTTTCTAAAAGGTAAAAAAGAGCCCCTGGAAGCTGATTTTTTATTTATCAGAATACATTATTCTCAAGCGCACATGGAACCTTCTTCAGCATAGATCAAATATTAGGCCATAAAACAAGTTTCAATAAACTTAAAAAGATTGAAATCATACAAAGTATATTCTCTGATAACAAGGAAATACAATTAGAAATCAGTAAAAGAAGGGAATTTGAGAAATTCACAAATATGTGAAATTAAACAAAATATTCCTAAGTAATCAATGAGTCAAAGAAAAAATAACAATGGAAAATAGAAAAAAATTTTAGGTGAATGAAAATGAAAATGGAAACACAGCATATCAAAACTTGTGGAATGCAGCTAAAGCAACTCTGAAAAGATGATATGTAAGTGATGAGGAGGAGGCAGCCATACAAATGTCTGTGGAAAAAGCATTTCAAGTGGAAGGAATAACTAGTGCAAAGGCCCTGAGTATGATACAAGCTTGGTGCGTTTGAGGGAAAGAAAGAGAACCAGTGTGGCAAGATGGTAGTGTGAATCAGAGTAGAGAAAGATGAGAGGGAAAGTAGGCAGGTCTTGTAGACACAGAAATTGTGACAAACACCGTTTGTTCTTTTTACCCTTTTTCCATGTGTATATCCATTTTTCCCAACACCATTTGTTGAAAAGACTATGCTTTCCCCCTTGTATATTCTTGGCATCCTTGTTGAAGATCAGATGACTGTATATGCATGAGTTCATTTCTAGGCTCTCTGTTCTGTTCTATAAGTCTATATGTCTGTTTTTATGTCAGTACCATACTGTTTTATTAACTGTAGTTTTGACATATATTTTGAAATCTGGAAGTGTGATATCTCCAGCTTGATTCTTCTTTCTCAAGATCGCTTTGGTTATTTGGGCTCTTTCGTGGTTCCATGTGAATTTGAGGATTGTATTTTCTATTCTGTGAAACATGCCATTGGGATATCAACAGAGATTGCATTGAATCTGTAGATTGCTTTGAGCAGTATGGACACTTTAACAGTACTAAGTGTTCCAGTCCATGAACACAAAATATATTTCTATTTATTTGTGTCTTCTTTAATTTCTTTCATCAAAGTTTTACAGTTTTCAGTGTATAAGTCTTTCACCTTCTTGGTTAAATTTATTCCTAAGTATTTTATTCTTTTTGATGCTATTAAAATAGGACTGTTTTCCTAATTTCCTTTTTGGGTAGTTAGTTGTTAGTGTATAAAAACACAATTGATTTTTTATGTTGATTTTGTATCCAAGCTTACTAAATTCATGTAATAGTTCTTACAGAGTTTTTTCTGTGTAGAATCTTTAGTGTTTTCTACATATAAGATAGTGTCATCCACAAATAGAGATAATTTTACTTTCTCCTTTCTGATTTGGATGCCTTTCATTTCTCTTTCTTGCATAATTGCTCAGGTTAAGACTTCCAGTCTATGTTGAATAGAAGTAGTGAGAGTGGGCATCCTTGCCTGGTTCCTGATCCTAGAGGAACAAAAAAGCTTTCATTTTTTTCACCATTCTGTATGACAATAGCTGTGGGCTTTTCACATATGAACTTTATTATGTTAAGGTAAATTCCTTCTTTACCTAGTTCGTTGAGAGCTTTTTTATGAAAGTGTGTTGAATTTTGTGAAATGCTTTTCCACATCAATTGAGATGATTATATGGTTTTTGTTCTTCAGTCTGTTAATGTGGTGTATCACATCAATTAATTTGCATGTGTTGAGCCATATTTACACCCTAGGCATAAATTCTACTTGTTGTGATATATGATCCTTTTAATGTACTGTTGAATATGATTTGCTGGTTTGTTGTGGATATTTGCCTATATGTTCATGAGAGATATTGGCCTGTAGTTTTCTTTTAGCGTCTTCATCTAGCTTTGGCATCAGGGTAATGCTGGCCTCATAAAATAAGTTTGGATGTGTTCTCTCTTTATAAAGTCTTTTTGGAAGATTTTTATAAAAGATTCATGTTAATTCTTCTTTAAATATTTTGTAGAATTTGCCAGTGAAGCCATCTGGGCTTTTCTTTGTAGGGAGGTTTTTGATTCAATCTCCTTATGCATTATTGGACTGTTCAGATTTTCTATTTCTTTATGATTTAGTCTTGGCATGTTGTTTGTTTCTAAGAATTTATCTGTTTCTTCTAGGTTATTCAGTCTGTTGGCATGTAATTGTTCATTGTATTCTCTCATGATCCTTTTTATTTCCATGGCATCAGTTGTAATGTCTCCTCTTTCATTTCTGATTTCATTTATTTGAATCTTTTCATTTTTGTTCTTAGTCTGGTTAAGGGTTTGTCAATTATGTTTATCTTTTCAAAAAACCATCTTAGGTTTGTTGATTTTTTCTATCATTTTTCTATTTTCTATTTTGTTTATTTCTGCTCTAATCATCAGTACTTCCTTCTTTCTGCTAATTTTGGGCTGCGTTTTTTCCATTTTTTCTACTTCCTTGAGGTGTAAAGTTAGTTGTTTATTTGAGATTTTTCTTCCTTTTTAATGTAAGTATTTACTGTTATAAACTCCCATTTTAGTACTGTTCTTGCTGCATCCCATAAGTTTTGGTATGCTGTGTTTTTGTTTTCATTTGTCTCAAAATATTTCTAATTTCCCTTTTGATTTATTCTTTGGCCAATTAGTTGCTCAAGAATGTCTTGTTTAACTTCCAAATATTTGTGAATTTTCCAGTTTTCCTCTTATCATTGGTTTCCAATTTCACTTCATTGTGGTCTAAAAAGATAGTTGATATGATTGTAATTTTCTTAAATTTGTAAAGACTCATGTTATGACCTAATATATGATCTATCCTGGAAATATTCCATGTGTACTTGAGAAGAACGTGAATAACTCAAATGTCTATCTACTGATGAATAGATACATAGAATGTGGTATAGCCATGCAATGGAATACTTTTTGGTAATTAACAGGGCAAAGTACTGATACACACTGCAACATTGGTGAATTTTGCAAACATTATGCTAACTGAAAAAAAACAGACATGGAGGTCATGTATTGTAGGATCCCATTTATGAAATGTCCAGGATAGGCAAATCCAGAAAGACAGAAAACAGATTGATAGTTTCTAGGGGCTGAGGGAAATGAGGCTGGGGAATGCTTGCTAAGAGTACAGGGTTTCTTTTGGGAGTGATAAAAATATTCTATAGTTGGATAATGCCAATAGTTGCACAACTTTGTGAACATCCTAAAAAACATCAAATTGTATACTTTAAAAGGGTGAACTTTATGGTATGTGAATTATATCTCAATTTTAAAATGTTAGTTCTACCTGCACAATATATCCTAAACCTGACCACTTCACCACATCCACCACTACTGACTACCTCCAAGCTAACATCCTCTCTTACTTGGATTATTGCAGTGGCCTCCTAACTGGGCTCCCTTGTCCCCAGGCTGTCTTCTCTTGTTCTTTGTAGTCTCTAATGTTAACCAGGCCAGGTCACCCCTTCCCTCTGTTCAAACTCTCCAAAGGCTTTTCATCTCACTCATCCCAGAAACCAAGGTCTCTCCAATAACCTATAAGTTCCCATACAATCTGGGTCTCTGCCACTTCTCTGATCTTATCTCATCACTGTCTTTGCTCCAGCCCCACTAGCTTCCTTGACGTCTCATTCTCACCTCAGAACTATTCCACTCACCATTTCCTCTGCCTGGTATCCTCTTTGCCTAGATATCTGCATGCATGGCTCACTGTGTTTTCGGTCTTTGATAAATATCACCTTCTCAGTAAAACCTTCCCTTAGCCACTCTATTTAAAATTAAACCACTGCCTTCTCCTCTCCCACTTTCCTCCTCCATATGCATATTACCATCTGAGGTTTCACTTATTTATTTGTTGGGTGTTAGTCTCCTTTTGTTAGAAAGTAAGCTCTTTAGGGCAGGCATTGTTCACTGCTGTATCCCCAGTATCTAGAACAGTGCCTGGAGCATAGCAAGTGTCTAATAAATTTTTTGATTGAATGAATTAGATGATGTGGGCAGCTATTCACTTCATCAATGCAAAGAATTATTATGATATTCATAAGCCAGTCAGTCGAGATTTGTTATGCTTTTAGACTCTAGTTCTTCTTGCTCTATTTTCATCTCTCTGGTTTGGTTATTTACTCACATTTCCTTTGGAGAAGATTTCTACTTTTCTGGTGCTATCGCACATACATTCTCTCCACCAGACACAGCTGAGCACTACTTCCATGCCTTATATGTGGTGCTGCAGTGACTGTGCACAAGAGTTACCAGCTTTTACAAGGCTTGGAAGGTAAATGAAATCGAGACCATGCACAAGCTGGATAATAAAGTTCAAATGGCTTTGAATTATTTGATAACAAATGTAGGGGCACTTCTCTGAGAAAATGTCACCATGACTCTGTTTTTCCAGGCCCTTAACTCAAAAATGTGTAAAGGCCCTTGTCCCTGTAAACTTCCATGGAGAAGGGAGAATGACTAAGTGAGAATTTACTCACTCTTGTCAGTTCCTAGGTATTATTCCAGCAAACATCAAAATTGGAAGAAGAAATTTTGCTTTTGACTATTTCTCCCCGTCCCACCCCAAGTAAAGTGAAGGCTGCTGTTTGGATTTCTTTTCTATCTAAAAAAAAGCAGAGATAAAGTCCAAAAGACCAAGAATTCTCTCCTGCCATGCCTATACACTTTCAGTTTTAGCTCTCTTCCTAAGATGGTAATTTTTTTTGTTAAAGCAATTGTTCATTTTTCTCAGTTGCTTGCGAATTTACTTTTAGTCTAAAAACAAGACATAAATGATCCAAGTGACAACGTTGCTGCAGGGTACGGTTGCGGCTCAGTTTCCATTAATAATAGAAGAAACAGTCGTACCTTAAGTGTGTTCACTGGAAAGCTTTTCTCGCAAAGAGCACAAATGACACCTGATAAGACATCTCATGTAGCTATGTTTTAACATGTACAACTGAACTGGATGTGCCTAAGAGTAGGATGAGATGTTTCCCTTAGGTCCTAAAGACCTTTCCTTTTTCTAGGAAAGCTTGCTTGCTCTTCCAGCACACAGTGGTGCAGAAGGTCCTCTCTGGGATTGGGGTTATTGGAACAGGTGCCCTACAGGGTGCCAACAAAGATTTAAGATGTAGTGTAGATTTCCATAGCAGAAGACTTGGGTTCAAGACCCAACTCTAAATGAGCAAGTTGTACTGAAGAATTCACTTTACTTCTCTACTGCTCATTCTGAAAGATGAATTGAAGGCAACCTCCCTGATTCCCAAGGTGCTTATGAGGAGTCAGTGAAAAAATATACGTAAAAAAGGACTTGATAAAGATGCAATAGAAAATTAGTTATTAGTAGTATAACTTAGTTGGTCTGGTTTACTAAGCTCTTTATCATAGGTGTGTTACAAGGCTTCTGCAAATGTCATGTGAATCATAATAATGAGTCATGTGCTGGGTTAGATGTTTCACATTTTATCACTTTTGTCAAACTCTTTTATGAACCCCATGAAGTCAATATTGTTTGCCCAATTTAACAGATGTAAGACCATGCAATTATAAAATGGCAGCTGGTAATCAAACCCAGGGTGCAGATATGTCCAACTGAAACAATGACTCTCCATCCCATCATGCTACCCCTTTGGAAACATGGAGCCACCAGGACATTTCCATCTCTAAAGCATAGGAACCGTTGATCCAAAGTGAGTCTAGTTAACGACCCCAATTCACCCTCTCTCAACTGGTTCCTAAAACATCATAGAGGATTCAGGAAAAAAAGATGACATTCTGGAAAACGAAAATGACAGATCATCTAATACTGGAAATGGGGAGGAATTGCTACAAAAAGTAACACCAAGAGATCTGGATGGATAAAACCCTGACCAGACTTTAGTGTACAGCATAATCTGACTTCACTTCATGGACCAAAGTTGACCTCAACAATGATAAAGAAATGCTCTGTAGCCCTTTCGCCATACATCTCCTGACTCAAGTTGAAAACCAGACAGCCATTTTTCTCCCTGCTTGGTGTGAGTCTAAGTGGGAAGGTCTCTTTCCTCTAACACCATTTCTTCCCTAGTCCTGCAGCTACCCACACATACAGGTCATTGTCATTCAGGCGGGGACAGCAATCCTAGAAAATAGTTAAGTTAGAAATAAGGTAGAGTTTGTTGGTGGCAGAGACTAGAAGAGCTATATACACCATAAATAATAGTTTTAAAGTACCATATAGACTTAAATACCAGAAAATAAAGCATTCAAGTGGATATAGGTTGCCAACTCAGGAGAGCAGAAGTGCACTTGATGAAACTCATCTAGAAATTGAGACATAAATTAGGAACTGTACTCATCAACTGACCCTTCATTGTATTTGAAGAGAGGATTAAACCCCCACAAGGGTAAACAAAGATGTAAACAAAATAATGCCTTCACCATAAACAACAAATGTGGACAAAGGTGCTGCTTTATTCAAAGATCACTAAGGAGAAATAAACCAAAATGAGACTGTGAAAAAAATACTCCAGACCAAAGAAGGCACCCAGAAGACCCAGAATAAGATCATTTCTCTGCAACTAACCTTTTGAAGCAGACAAAAGAAAATGCGCGCCTTAATGGGGGTCTAGAAGAGATTGCCTCTCTGAAGCAGAAGCAGAAAATAAAAAAGACTGGCCAGGCTGAGATGATAGGGCAACAGGATTGGAGAAAAGCAACAACATGAGATAAAAATAGATGTAAATGACATAAGAAATGATTCCAACAGAACTAAAAACAAAAATGCAGGATTGAAATCCTCATTGAAGGAGGTAAAAAAGCAGAATTGATGCTGCAGAAAAGTGAATGAATGATGCAATGGAAAACTTTGACACACTCTTCAGAATACAGAAATTGTAAATTTTACAGGTAAACAGAACATAAAAGATCTCGAAGTGGCAATGGGGAACAAGCAGGACATCTGTCCCCATCCTGGTTCTGAGGGATGTAGAGTGGAAGGGAAAAAGCAGCCTCCTCTTCATAGGGCTGTAGGAAAAATTGTGTCCTCGGGAGACAGGCAGGTTTCAGTTAAATGAAAGTAAAACGGAAAAGAAAGCAAGTAAAGAGAGAGCTCAGAGAAGAAACTGAAAATAGAGGAGAGTTTGTTTTTCCCTCTCTAAGATAATCACCTTACATCATCTTGTCAAACCTCTCCCACCCTGCTCTTCCACCCCGCACACAGACAACATGGCCTCATAATTCTTTCAGAAAAATGGAAACCGTATGTAGATGCATTACCTGTACCCACCTTCTCCATCCATTCTCCCAAGAAACAGAAAAGCCACACGTATTAAAGCCAATACCTCTGTGTGCACAAGACTCCTGTCCCTTCTCCGCTTCTCACGGACTTCACTCCAGTTCTCCACTCTCCCTTTCATCATCAATCTCTCCCTTTTTGTTGAGTCTTTCCAATCACCATAAAAACCGACTCTAAGGAAGCATCTCCCTTTGAAACTATATCTCATATTGGCTAATAGCCCATTTATTTTCTCCTCTGCATACTTAACCTTCGGAAACAAGTTGTCAGCACATGCTCTTCCATTTCATCACTTTGATTCGCTCTTGATTCACCCTTCAGTCCGCTTTAGTCTGGTTTCTGTTCCGATTGCTCCACTGACACTGCTTTTAACCCACATTCTTCCCACTCCTGTGCCTGCAAGCTCAACTTCCAAACACAAGCACGTGCACTTCTTCACTCGAGTGGTTTTTTTTTGCCACTGGAGCCCAATTCACCTCTATGCAGCAAACCAGAAAAGCCAGCAAATCAATGCCCTCTCCCCACCGCAGGAGCAGCACTCAACTAATGATTGACAGGGTTTGACATATCCCCTCCCTCGGAGCGACCCGCTGAGGAGGGTCTTTAGGACTTCTAGGGTTTCCCTGTGGTATTCATCGTCACTTGCCCGCACTGGTAGCTGGCTGTCTTCCCTTCTTGTCTCACTTCCCCACTCCCTTACCTTCACCTCTTATATAAACTACTTCCACTTGAATTGCTGTTTCTGGGTTTGCTTCTGAAGGAATCCAAACCAAGACAACCACTGTTATGCTAGCTCTTAACACACATTTCTCCATCTCACCTCACTGACCAATTAGCACCATGTGACCCAGAAAATCACTGTCTTTCTTGAAAATTCTCCTCTCTTGATTTTCAGGACACCACACCCTCCTGTTCCCACCCCACCTCCCACCTCACTCGCTGATCTTTCTCCACCCTACCTTTCTCATTGGAGTGTCTTTGGCTCTGACTCCTCCATCTCTAGGCCTCACTCTCTACCCTTTTTTCCTGTCTTTTCCACCTGACTCCCGTGTTTGCAACTCCAGTCATGCCTCTCTTCTGAATTCCAGACCCACTCTGGACACTAATTAAAGGATGAATCTCAACTCTACTTTGAGTTTAGTTTCTTAGAGCTTTGTGCACTATGGCACAGGCACTATGTCACCTCTTTAAATATGTTGTCTCATTTAATCCTTACAACGATGCTCCAAATTATTACACTTGTAAAGGCAAGGAAAGTGAGGCTCAAGGAGGCTAGGCATTTGAACTGGGCCTTTCAGACTCTGAAAGTCATACTCCATCAACCATCAGGCCATTGTGCTTCCAGTTTTCTTGCCTCCTTTGTGCAATGGGCACATAGGTTTTATAAAATAATAAACTGCCAGAGCTGGAAGAGAATTTAGTGATTATCTCATCCAGCCCCTCATTTTACACTTTCCCTAAAAAGGCAAACAATTTTCCCAAGATTTCTTTAGAGATATGCTTATATTTGTGATGAGTGGTTATTTTCAGGTTTTATGTTCTAGGCTGCAAATGGTGCCAAGGCTGGTTCCCCTTCTGAACTGGATCTCCAGCCTTGTGGCTCTCTTCAGACAAATGCAGATGGCACGCAACTGCCTAACTCCCCTGATGCTGGGGCCTGTCGAGAGAGCGCAAAGGAGTCACCCTGCCGCTTCCCTCGGATATTTTCTTAAGTGGAGATGATGTTCGAATTGTACAGACAAATGACTGACATTTTAACCACAGGAACCCTACGAATGTATTTCTGTTAAATATCTACCCAACCCATTAAGATTATTTGTTGTGCTGTATCCAGAGCAACGAAACCCAAAACTGTGTCTGTGCCAAAGACACGAATAAAAACTGAAAAAAAATTGCAGTCATCCAGATGTTCTTTGGCAATGACAAACACCCAGACATTTGGAGACATCTGGATGACTGACTGACTCTTCCAGTTTTCATCTGGAAGATGAAGATTATGCAGACACAGCAGGATTACAAGCTGGATGATAATAAACAAATCTCTGACGATGTCCACAGGATTCCAAACATCTGGGTGCAAAACCGAAAAACCCAGCTAAGTATCCAAATGTTTGGCATCATTTAAGCAAAACATTGGACAGCAGGAGTTGGGCAAAAGATCCAAAAAAGGAGGCAAGAGGTCCCCAAGGCAGACTTTGCCAACATAAAACATAGCTTATGTCCAATTTAAAGGAGAAACTGAGTTAGGACTGGTAAATTTTTTATTAGAACCCACATTCTAGATCTTTCTCCTGTACTCTGGGGTTTCCAAACCTCCAAAACTATACAGTCAGGGGCTGATATGCCTAAGAATACAGCAACTAGATATCACAGTAGAATACCAAAGTCTTGTTTTTGTGTGGTTTCTCAGTCCACCTAAAAAATAAAAAATACATCTGGGGCTTAAGGGTTTGTCAACAAAGAAAGGGGAAACGATGCTTACCTCACTGCCATGGTTGGGGCAAGGGCAGTGAGAGGAGCATGCCTTGAAGTATGAGAATACTGAAAGATAAATGAACCAGTTGAGGCTGTCAGTTCAAGATCACTAAGGAATACCCTCAGTGAGACAGTGAGGCAAGGATATATCCCCCAAAAGTGAATTCAGTTATATTCTCTGACTGATGAAGGAAAGAAGCATTGTACACATTGGCGAATAAAAGAAGCATTAATGGAAATTATCTTTACACTTGTGGCAGAAACAGCTCTTACAGTGATGATGGCAGTTGCAGTAGTACCAAAAAGTAGTGCCCTGTGGTGACAACAGCATCAGACAGGGTCTATGTGGCTTTAAGGACTGGTAGCAGAGATGGAAGGTTGGCATCTCCGGTGGAGAAGTCAGAGAGCTGAAGTGTCTGCAGGATCTTGAACCAAACTAAGTGTGGGCTGGGACTCAAACATTCCTCTGATGGTAACCTGAGTTCAAGATTTTTCTTTTTGCTGCTATATTCTAGGAAGATAAGAATTTTGAGCCAAAGAAAATTTGAGGCATTTTGGTGGTGCTTTTCATCTGGGCCACGTTAAGGAAAATGTAAGAAAATTTGCACCTCTAAGCTTTCATACTTATGATGCCTCCTTTCTGGCCATTTTCCTTGACATTATCTGGGAACAAATGCTCTGCTAGAGCTGGAGGCAGTGAGTGCAATCTACAGACCAAAAAAGGAGAAAGACATTGGACTCAGAAATAACACTCACTCAAAAACGTGGAATACCACAAAGACAATCCGTAATTTCACAGACAAGTTGAACTTCGTTTGCCAAATAGCCTTTGAATCCCTTGCAAATTTGAAAACCATTATTCAAAACCAAGATATTTTTCTCAGAAGGTGTCTGTGTCTTGGTCAGCCACCAAAAGAGAAGGAAAATAATCCAGCCCAGAGGCCCCCTTAGATTGTGTAAAAAGTAGTCTGTACGCATTCACTAGGGCCTTCACCCCATTGTGCCAGAAATGTTTAAAACCAGATGCTGGCTCTCCCTGCCTCTTTGCTGGAAGAATGAGTGTCAACACGCATTGTTTCTGAGAGAAACTTAAGGCAAGGCAGTCTCCAAGTTCTATAATTAAAACAAGTTAAAAAAAAAAAAAGCTATGCAAAATTCTCTGAGTTTAACACTTTTATTACAAAGACACCCCTTAGGTTACAGAGAAGTAACTTAGAAATCATTGAAAAACACACCAAAACTGTGTGTCTTCTAAGTAAGCCCCAGTACTGGGTGACCCTAGGCAAATTGCTTGAGTATCTGCACCTCCTATTTCTCATCTGTAAAGTGAATGGTTTGGAATCTCATGATCCATAAGGTCCCACCTGGTTCTATGTCTATAAAAATATTTTCCTGGCCAGCCCGGTGGTGCAGCGGTTAATTGCGAACGTTCCGCTTCTCGGCGGCCCCGGGTTCGCCGGTTTGGATCCCGGGTTGGACATGGCACCACTTGGCAAGCCATGCTGTGGCAGGCATCCCGCATATAAAGTAGAGGAAGATGGGCATGGATGTTAGCTCAGGGCCAGTCTTCTTCAGCAAAAAGAGGAGGATTGGCAGCAGTTAGCTCAGGGCTAATCTTCCTCAAAAAAATGTGTACATATTTTCTGTTGGTGACAGGGGGCATATGGGAGCTTTCTGCATTTTCTGCTCAATTTTTCTGTAAATCTAAAACTGGTAAAAAAAAAAAAAGTCTTAAAAAATACATAAGTCCAGTCTAAACATCAAACAAACACAAACTGAGGAACATTTCCAGAATACCTGACCTATAGTCTTCAAAAATGTCAAGGCCATCAAAACCAAGGCATGAGTGAGAAGCTGTCACAGCTCAGAGGGACTAACAAGACGCAAAGACTAACTGCAACAATATATGCTGAAGTGCATCCTGGAACAGACAAAGAACAGTATTGGAAAAACTGTTTAAATCTGAATAAAGCCTGTGGTTAAAAAACCAATAATAACTTACTAAATAAATGCTACATCAATCCCCAGTAAAAAAGTAAGACACGTCACTTTGAAAACATAAGAAGATATATAGAAAAACATGTGAAAAGTCCCTAGTATAATTATTCATATATAACTACTTTTAATATTTTGGCAATTTCTCTCAGACAAAAAAGTGTATTTTACATAGTTGGAATTATAATATGTATGAAATGTTGAATTTTCTTTTGCAATTCACATGGTATATCATAAGTATTTTGTTTTTTATCCAAACTTATCAATAATATAATTTTAACCACTTTGAAATGTTTATACATTAGGACTTTAATACTATCTTTATTTGTCCTTATAAATTTCTGTTCTTGATTCATTAAAATAAAATATATATGTGTGTATATATTTCTTTTCTGTTGAGTGGAAATCCTAGCCATCACTAATGTTATTTCTTCTAAGTGCTCCATTCAAATTCTGTGTTTGGTTCTGTTAAGCAAAATGAAGCGCAGAAAAAGGAGAGGTGTGTCTATGGTATTGGTGTTCTTGCCTTCAGAAAATCTAAACAGCAAAAACCTTCACTTAGAGAACGTAGAAATTAATGTTGTTTCTTAACTTAAAGGTGTTCGCCACAAGATCCCTTTAGATGACTCACTTCCTGCAGAATCCAAATCGCATGTCCCATTTACTAAAATTCAATTGACACATCATTGTGTTTGAAAAATTCCTCTTATAAAGGCAAAGCATGAAGATTCCCTAAAGATGGAGTAGGGTGGTGGCAGGTACAAATGACAAGGGACATTGTAGAGGCACAATGTAGAGAGATGTCTATGGGTAAGAGATGGCTTCACAGGGATCCTCCCAGTTCATATCCCTCTTCTTTGAGAACGTCACACATACAATGGGAGTGAGTCCAGTTGGCCATGTTTGTACGACATGCCCCTCTTTCCCCACATGCAGTTATGGTTGATTTGACCTTGAGTGACACCTTGATCAAAAATGAGCCCATCAGATTCTCTCCTCTGAGAATTTGGAATTGAGGTTGAGAGACTGGCCATTTGACTTTGATGTATCCATGTGAACTGAGGACATATAAATTTGGGAGCCCTTGGGAGACTCTGTTTGGCAATGATCATAGAGCAAAGCACACAAAGCTGTCTGGAGAGAGGAGACAAAGCGAGAGAGAAGCAAGAAAGCCAGACCACCCGGAGATATTCTGATTCCTGCTCTTAGGCCTCCCGAGACCCCGCTATGCTTCTGCTCAAGTCACCCCAGATTTCCTATTTCAGCTAGGTTTATGTTCACTGTAACTAAAAGAACTTTTTCCCAAATAGATGTTGCAATGCCTGTGGCTGGATTTTTATATCAACCAATTTAAAACACTTGAAAAAAAATGTTCAAATTTTTTTTTAATAAAATGTTTATTAACTCCACAAACACTTACAGATAACCTATTACGTGTTGAGTCATAAATAATCAGAACATGTTTGTTCAACTAACGCTAGGTTCTGGGAGATACAGAAATGAATAAGATGCTAATTCCTATCCTTGAGAAGCTTACATCTATCGAGCACTAACTGTGTGTGTGCCGTTCACTTTGACAAGGTTATTACCGTGATTTGATGGATTTAGTACTAATAAAAGTTGAATTTCAACAAATTTACCTATGACAAAATGAAGGCAAGTAGGTCTTTTAAAACGTTATTTGTTTTATTTTTCTACAAGGTCTTTGGTTTCATCCCACCCAGCAGAGCAAACCTATTCAGGGCCTTCGTGTCCAGCTGTCTCCGTCTTCCATCTTCTATACCTCAAAGGAACCTGGGGAACGGAACTGCTTGAGACTTTGAACTCAGGATCACAGCAGGTTCCCCTCATATTGTCCTTTTGAAGCACCCATCTCTTTAGTATGTACTCTATTAGACTAGGACATGCTTTAGTAACATTAACTAAATTCTAATGGAAAATGTACATATAGACAGATTAACTATGAAACCTAGTTAGATTAACATTAGGTAAGAATTTTTAATCTTAGAGGTTCTATTCTATTTTTCACACAAACTTTCCATCTGCCTCCTGGTATTAGGAAAAAACAGAATTCCTGGTTTTAGGTTAAAATTGTTCTCTCTTCCGCCACTTCAATGCAATCAAGCAGTTCTTCTCACGTGTTCCCCAAAGTGGCTGCCCACCAGAATAACTTGGAATGCTAAGAAGAAATACAAACTTTGGGGATACACTTGGTGTCTCTGACTCAGTGGGTCTGAGGATGGGCCTGAAATCTTTATTTTCAACCATTTTCTAGTTGACTGTGGTGTGATGTGATTCTGTGTTGATAGTTGATCTACCGTTTGGAAGATGGAAGTGTGGCATTGAGAAAGTTAATTAAGGTCAGCAGGAAGGAGAGCCCCGATTTCCAGACCAGGTGCCTCATTCAGTTGTCTAAGTTGCATATTGGCCAAGGGCATCCACTGGGGAGGCAATAGGGGCTGAAACCCAGCCCTCCCTCCACTGCCAGCCTTGCACCTGGCACAGGACTGCATCTCCCCAGAGGAGCGGTTTCTGTTTCAAATTTGTTCTAAGGCATTGATGGGCCAGCAGCAGCCCAGTGACAGGGGCCAGCTGTGTGATTATAGCCCCCATGCCAAATAATATCCGGGCCAGTTCAACATCTGCCTCCATCCCTTTAAGAGAGTGTCCTTCCCAAGGCCTAGCCACCACATACAAATTTTTTTCACATGTGTTTTCTAATCTTAATTCTCTTGCATAAAGGATTTCACTCTATGCCACAGTTTTCCAAAATATATTCTGGGGACCTTCATCCTATGTGATAAATATCACACACACACACACACCTACAAGTCCATAGTCACATAAATCTGAGAAGCAGCATATGCTATTTCCCTCTTGGAGATTAACACACATTAGCATACCAGAGGCTCTGCAAAGTCCAGCAGTAAAGAGACCTGGCTGACTCATAGAACATGACTTAACTCAGTTTCTCAAATCAAAAGAGAATCTGTTTCTTTCCTTCCTTCTGTTGATGTGTACTGCCCAGTTAATCCTTTTCTGCTTAAGACATGTCCCCGGACATCCCTTTTCTTCCATCCGCTGCGTTTCTGTGACTTATAATTTAAATTAAATGATTTAATTTTTTTTCTCCCCAGTACACAACAGAAAAAATGCATATGATGGGCAATATGGAATGTTCACTGCATGAATGGATAGATAAATAAATGGTTAAGTATTTTTTACAAGAGGACTGTTTTAAGACATTGGAACCAACAACTTTTCAGTGTTTGATATTCCTCTGTGTGTGTGTTTGTACGTGGACACAACCTGTGTGTCTCGGTGACTAACTGTCCCAGTGGTGAGGCCATCTTTTCCTGGAGTCTCTGAGCTCCTGTACCCCCGTGGTCCTCATTAGCAGAAGAGGCTGAAACTTACCCGTTGTCTCTCATCTCAGCTTGTGGCCTGTCAGGACTTATCAAGATCTTCCTTGCTCAATTCACAGGCAATCATTATTTTAGAACCTGAGATAGGAAAGCAGTAGATTTTATGTGATTAGCCGCTGAGATAAACGTTAATTAGTTTTCAATTTCCATAAAGTACCCCACTGACAGAAAGATTTGTTAAGTCAGTTAATGGCTATAGATGATTGTTCCAAAATTGAGATGGGGGGAGAAAGAGCTACGAAGACGAGGGCTGGAGAGGAGTGAACACGAAGCCAGGCGGCACATATATTATGAAAATAAATGGGAATGGTACCAAATGAATCACTGTGGAAACTTACAGTTGATAATCATTAGGAAAAGCAGAATTAGGGATTGGGAAGATGTAAGACACCAACAGTGGTGACAGGCCTTGCATTTTTATTGCTCGGCCCTGGAAGAAAAAATATAACGGAGTCTAAAACTCAACAACTGGGACGTGTGATGGCATAACTACTAAAACTAGACCCCCATGTCAAGTCAGGTGTGGACCCCATCTTGTTTTAGTACCATTCAGAAAACTGAGAAATTCTCTCATTTCTTCTGAGGGCAGGGGAAATTGTTTTGGATAAGCAGGGACAAAGGAGAAAGGAGAAAGGGAAAGGTTAAGGGTCTTTATTTCTCCCAGATAGCGTAGAAACTAATATCAAGGGTTTGGACATGAGAAATTTTCATTCTTTCCCCACCCCGCACCTACTGACTTGGGCAAGTCTCATAAGCTTGCTGGGCCTCAGTTTCATCTTCTGGAAAAGAGGGATGTTATTTGTACCCACCTGTGATGTTGTAATGAAGACCAGAAGAATTAATTTACATACTGCTCTTTGCACTGTGCCTATACGTGCAAAATAGTCAACACATGTTAACTAACATTATGGCTGTTGTGGGGTAAGCCAGTTTACCAAAGGCTCAAAATACTTCAGTGCTATTGGTGATTAAGGGCCAAAGTTTGCTAATTGGTAGGCCCTATTCTATTGATGCTCCTAAAAATTCCAAAGGCAGCTGAGAATCTTGCCAGACACAAAGATAAACTCTGCAATGAGTAGGCTTCATCCTAGCACTCCACTGATGCCTAGGGCCCACTCACGCCCTTCTCCTAATCTGTTCACTGTGCCCAGTATAGGAGATGCTGTCAGGTCCACTGAAGACACTTATCCTCTCTACTCCTGGGTCTAGGGGTCAAAACATATCCCTGTAATCCCTTTTTTCTACCCAATGTAACAAAATAAATGAAAGTTTGCAAGAAAGATGCCACAGTTGACCCTTTTGTGTTTCCAATTCAATGTGCCCTCCACTATCATCCTCTTCCCCACAATAAGCTGGTCAGACCCACCCTCTACCAATGGTGTCAAAAGCCAGGCTCGGAAGTTTGAGCCACGGTACTAACATCTGGCAAGCAATCTCTTAGCCCCAGTAATACAATTGCTTGCAAAAACACTAGTTGCCTTGGTTTAGTTTTGCCAAAATGTGTTCCTGAGGGAGCTGGGGGATTTGACGGAGCCAGGTCAGAGTGGGCTGTGACTGCTCTGGTGCCATGTCATCAAGGGGAAACACCACGTCTTTAGTATATAGGATTCAGTTAAATATGTCTCCTGGTATGTCCTATTCTACAAAGCAGGTGTTGACACGTGAAACCCAGAGCAATTTTTATCAAGTACACCTCAAATTACTCCAAATTTTGTGTTCTAGGACCACACCAGGAGTTGGGGCCAATATTAACATATTATGATTTCTTAAGATGTGTTTTCAAACCCTGGGTTCAGCATGCACATATCAGGGGGCTGAGTAAGAAGTGTAGGGCCACAGGGAGAAGATGTAAATTAGAAAGAGACTCTGCTTCTCTCTTTGAAAAAACAAAAACAAAAGGAAGTCAGGGAGGGAGGGAGGAAGAAAGGAAGAGAGGAAGAGAGGGAGGGAAGTAGGAAGGGAGGGAAAACATTTTACCAAATCATCAAAAAAATTAAAGGCTGTAACTGGAAATAATGACATACAAGGGAAAATTTTTCATAGTAATTTTATCTTATGTCTTTAAATTTAGATGTTTGTTTTTTTTATGGTGAAATTTATAAATAAGCAGGAAATAAGTGTAAAGCTTAGGGTTAGAACACAGCTTGCTTCTACAAGAATAAGATGGTATCTGGAAATATTTTCTTCTTTATTTCTTTATTTTTAACACAAAGAATAAAAAGCACATGATGCAGTTAGAGGTGGATTGACAGTGACATTTCATTAATGGTTTGAATAAAGCAATTTCTGTCTCGCTCACAGTACCCAAACAGGCAGCCACAACAGCAAGGTAGTTTCCCTTATAATTCTGTCTCAGAAACACCCATTACAGATAAATAACCATACATAATTATATATGTTTAATTTGGCAGACATTCCTTGAAGAAAAGGAACTTTATACTTTTTTCAAACTCAACCTCTTTTTCCCATTTTTTCTGTTCTTTTTGAAGCAAGGAGGCAATGTAACTGCATAATGATCTATCAAGCAAATACTCGTGGGGATATATATCACACAATACAATGCAACCTCATTAGACTATTCTGGCATTAAAGAGTGAGCTATACACAGCATCTAAATTCAAAAGTCCATCTCAGATCCCAGAGGGGTGGTGCCCCCACCAAAATTATCTGGAAAATTCATGCTGAATCCCTTCACTATCCTGAATTATCTAGGTATTAGATACATTGGTGTAGTTGTGAAAATAAAAAAATACCACCTAAAAGAGAATAAACAAAGGCTGTTTACTCAGAGCTTGCTATAGAGAGGGAGTCGGCCACCATCACATGCATTTGGCAGAAACTCAACTATAGGCAGACAAGTGAGAACGCTTTTATAGTGGAAACAAAGGGAAGGCTTCAGATATGCCCTGATTGGAGGCTGTTGGCACTGGGAAGCTGTAAGCACGCTAACCAGCAAAGCGGCATCCTGGGTGATGGGTTTAGGGTGTATACTTGGCTTTCTGCAGTTGGTCCTAAGTTGGAAGTGAAGGCAAAAGGTGAGAAAGCTGTCTATTAATCAAGTCCTGGCTATTTGGGGCCAACTGCTACAGGAGTTGTTGTTGGGCTGCCTTGACTGGTTATATACGTGGTAGGTTGACTTCCTGGACGGTTACTGCAGATAATGGGTTGTGTTCCTGAACTACTTGCTGCAGATTATGGGTCAGAGTTCTATCTTTATATCTAGTCTGCTCATTTTGCATTTGCATATCCAGTCTCTCATAATTGAGTAATTTCCTATTTGCCTGCTGTTAGTTCTCTTTTGTCATGAATAATCTGAATATTTCAAAGAAATCAGGTTTATCGGGCCTGTTATGTCTTTTTATTTATGATGTCTACATTGCCCCCAATGGTTTAATAAATATTTCATTTGCTCTATGATTTTACTTTAGTGACATCATATTAGCCAAGGCAGCTTCTTCACAGGTGGAAGCTTCCTTCCTTCATTCAGTAAATGTTTATTGAATTATTATTTATTTATTACTATTTGCAAGGTTCTAAGTGTAAAGATACATTAGTGAACAAAGCAAACAAAATTCCCGCTTATATTGTAAAGGGAGAGGTAGATGATAAACAAGCAGAAAAATAGATAAAGGCTTAACTAATAAAAAAATAGTTAGATGGTGATAGTGCTATGCTGAGGTCTCCAAGGAAAAGACATCTCAGCTGAAATCTGAATGACAAGGAGCTAGCTCTTCAAAGATCAAAAGGAAGAATATTCCAAGCAGAGGGACCAACTGGGGCACAAGTTCAAAGATGGGAGAAGCTGGCATGTTCAAGGACTTGAAAGGAGTGTGTGGCTGTAGCATTGTGATCTAGGGAGAATAGTAACAGAGAAAAATAGAGAAATAAGCAAGGACCAGAGCATGGGTGGCTTTTAAATAAAAAAATGATTATTTTTTAAATTCTAAGTATGATGGAAAGGCATTGGAGGGTTTTTAAACAGCAGAGGAACACCATTCCACTAACAGTTTTTTAAGGACCACTCAGAGTTCTGGTTGGAGAATAAATTGTAGGGTGTCAAGAGTGAAAGCAAGAGGACCAGTTAGGATACCGGCAAGAGATGGTGATGGCTTAGACTAGGATTATAGCAATGTACTCAGAGAAATAAGGTTTAGGAGCACATCTTAGAGATAGATGGAGTCACAGGACCTGCTAAAAGGTAGGATATGCAGAGTGAGGGAAGGAGAGGGATCTTAGATTTGGGATTGAGCAACTAGGTGGATACTAGTAACATTGAATGAGACAGAGAAGACTGGGGAAGGAATAGGGTTTAGAGAAGAGGATGAAAAATCCTGTTCGGGACAAGTTAACATTCTTGTGTGTATTGATTTAGAGTGCAAACCTAGGGAAAACCAATTAAAAGCTATGAATATAGAATTAAGAATAGTGTATGGAATCCGAAGGACTCCAAGGCAGCTTTGAAGAATCCTTCGTCTCCAATAGTTGTAAGGCAATATGGCTGAGTACCAAGTCCTAGCTCTGTATTGCAGAGTTTCAAGCATTACAGTGCCAGTGAACTACCTCCATGCATCTCAGGCTACGTTAAGAGCCCTGCGGGAGAAGGAGTGGAACCGTGAGACGTGGAATGTAGATATTTGCAAAGACATGAAGGAGCTGAACACTTTGAACCTCCAAAATCCCTCGACTTCCCTTGTCAGTGGAGGCAGCTCCTCCTCTTCCCTCCTCCCTCATTTCCTCCCCCAAATCACCCTTCTCTGAATAAAAGTTTTTCAATGGCTGCATCTAGGGCACTTGCCTCACAGGCTGATGCCAATTCTCCTCAGACCCACCACCACCACCACCATGTCTTTTTGCCTCCACGCCAATAACAAGAGTTAGCCCAGTTGGAGAGGTAAGAGCCCTACTCCATGAGAAGATAGCCTATACACCAAAGGAATTATGAGACCTCCCCAAACAGAACAGGGGAAGCTTGAGGATCAATTTAAGGGCATTAGACTAGAAGAAATAAATATTGGATTCAAACAAGTTGATTTCATTGACATAGGTGCACTAAACCAAAATTTGGGCTTTAGTGTTTTGGCTAATCAAAGCCTATAATCAACAATGGCCTTGAATTAATAAGATCAAATGCCAGAACTTCACTAAGTTCTCATTTGACTCACTAAGTTCACTAAGACTCATTCAGAGGGATGAGTCTGAAGGCTCAGTAAATGAGAATGTTGGAATGGATCCATTATGCACAATCTGTTCATATCTTTCCTAAATACACTCCTCCTCACCCCCACCTCCACTCCAGCAAAGGAAGGCACAAAGGGTACTTTTTTTCATCAAGGAATTAAGAAATGTGTTGGTGAGTGGGGCCTCAGCACTGTTGAAGGCTCTCATAGCATCAGTCCTCTACAGGCTAGAGAAGATGGTGGGGAATGATGCAATAGATTTGGATTCTCTGATCTCAATGGCACTAATGGGATCCTGCACTGGTACAGGCCAGGTGGTATCATTTAAATATCAGAGACCAGGAAGGCAATTACTATCATAGGCCACAATGATGAGATGATAATCAGAGTATTTTAATGTGCAAGGATGATTAATTAATCACAGGATCCCTAGGTATAATATAGATGGGCTGTCTACTAAGGTGTAAGAGAAAATCTTACGTCTGATGTGCAGGAACTTAAGTTGCCAGAATGGGGATTCCCAACCCCTTAACTAATTTGAGCCCATTCCCAGACTCAGAGCTCTTTGTTGGAGTAGGAGGCCAGATTCCTTTGAGTTTGGACCCTGCAATACAGCCATATGAGTATACCATGAAACTTATACCAAGCCTTCATCACAGGGATCTGAGGCCATTTACCAGTGTGATCGTACGCTGGAAAAGGGGAAATAATCAATTCCCTGGGGTTATTAGATGCTAGCTCTGAACTAATGCTGATCCCTGGAGACCCAAAATGCCATCATGGTGCACTTGTGAAGTGGGGGCCTATGGAGGTGAAGTGATAGATGGAGTATTAGAACTAAGATCTTCATATTACAGTGGAGATCAGGTCATAGGTGAAGTCTTGGCCCAGCCCCTCTTACAATGGGCCCATGCAGACTCATTCTGGGATTATTTCATGGGTCCCAGACTGCATAATAAAAATAGAAATAGCAAGTAAAAGGCAGATTCCATGCACTATTACCTTCCGCTGAAGTAAGGCTATTCTGTTAGGAAGGACCAAGTGGAAGCCCTTGCAACTGACCTCCCCCCCCCGCACCAAGATAGTAAAGCAAAATCGATACTGTAACTTTAGGGAAACTTCAGAGAATAGGATCTCCATCAAAGACTTAGAGAGGCAAAGGTGGAAATTCCTTCCAAATACTCGATAAACTTTCCTAAGTGTTTAGTGCAAAAACCAGAGGAGTTTTAAAGAATGGCAATATATTATTGAAAACTTAATTATACTGTTATTACAACCACTGTTGCAACTCTAAATGAGGTATACTTACTAGAACAAACCAACCCTTCACATCAGATACACGGCCACTGAGATGGTAAATGCTTTATTTTCCATTTCCATCACTAAGGAAAATCCACAGCAGTTTGCATTCACATGGCAGTGTTAACAATCTACTTTTACAGTGTTTCCCCAGAGCTATAACAACTCTCATTCTCGGTCATAATTTTCCTGATATCCTGCAGAACATTACAACGTGATTTTTCAGCATCAATGTCAGTTAATACCATTATGCTCTTCAGAGCTGGTAATCAGGGAATAATAAGCCTCCTAGATGCCTTAGTAAAACCTATGCAGGTTAGGAGTTAAACTCTAAAGGTTAGGAGATAAACCCTGTAAAGTTTCTAAGTCTTGCCACATTGGGGAAGTTTCTCAGGGTCTAGTAGTGGTCCAGAGCTCATTGGGATACCTCTTATAAAGCAACAGACTGAAAAAGAAAAAAACAACAACAAAAAAAAGAGGGCCAGAGCCATGGTTAGGTTCGCACGCTCCGCTTCGGCGGTCCAGGGTTTTGCTGATTCAGATCCTGGAGGCAGACATGGCACAGCTCATCAGGCCATGCTGAGGCAGTGTCCCACATGCCACAGCTAGAAGGACCTACAGCTGGAGTGTACAACTATGTACTGGGGGGCTTTGGGGAGAAAAAGAAAAAAAAATAAAAGCAACAGACTAGTTGTTATACTTACACCACCCATCATGAAGCCAAAGCACAGTGCCTTACTGGCCTTTTTAGTTTTTGAACACAACATATACTTATCTTGACATGCTGTTCTGACCCATTTACCAAGTAACCCATAAGTCTGTCAGTTTTTAGTAAATCCCAGAAGAAGAAAGAGCTCTGTGACAAATCAAAGCTACGATGCCGGCTGCCTTTATGACCCAGAAAACTCGTTCATATCAGAAGCATCTATGTTAGACACAGATGCAGTATGGAGCCTCTGGAAGGCCCAATAGGAAAATCACAGCATAAGGCCAAGCTCTTCTCCACCAATGACTATTCTGCATTTGAAAGTAGCTTATGACTGCCACTAGTAGAGACTGAATGCCTGACAATGGGTCACCAAGTGACTATGTGACCTGAACTTCCCATAATGAACTGAGTGTTATTTACAGAACCATAAAATTAGACATACATAGAATCACTCCAGTATAAGAGAGAGGTGGTGTATAAAAGATTGAATCCCAAATGGTCAGAAAGGCACTGGTAAATTACACAAAGAGATAGCCCAGATTACTATGATACCTTTCCATACTGTGTTTCATTGCCTGTTCCTCAGTCCACACCTATGGTCTCATGTGATGTTTCTTGTGACTAATTAACAGAGGAAGAAAAGCATTGGTGTGGTTCATGCATACATCTACACAGTAGGCAGCAAAAAGTCTGCAGATGCTTCCCAAGATTGCATTCCTGGGTGGCCCTGAAAGACAATGTCAGAGAAATATGCCCACACAAGGGCAGAATTGTATGCAGCATATTCTATCACATACTTTGGAAGAAAAGATAGCCTGAGTTACATGTCAATGCTGATTTATGATGGTGGCTAATGAGTTGGCCAGCTAATCAGAAATTTGGAAAGGACAAAATTGGAAAACTGATGACATGGAGTACTTAAATAGAGCTCTGAGAATAGACAGAGAATCAAGAGAGTGTGCTGATAAATGCCCACTAGAGGGCATCCACAACTAAGGAGACTCCCAATAAATAAATGGACAAGATGACCTATCTTGAACATGCCAATCGGCCTCAATCCGTACCCACTCCAGCGCTTTCTCGATGAACCCAGCTACAAAGTGGCTGCGGAAGCATGGAGGAAAACTCTACGTGGGTTCAAAACCATGGTCTTCCTTCATAAAAGCAAGTCTGACTGCCATCATGGCTGAGTGACCAATCTGCTAACAGCAGAGGCCCTTGGGGAACCCTCTATGTGACACTATTCCCCAGAGAGACCTGTCAGCTTACAGGTTGGTTACATTGGATCCTGCTTGTTATAAAGTAGGAAGTACCTTGTCCTCACCGGAATAAACATATATTGCTTCTCCCACCTTAAGTGTTTTGGTCAACATCCTCATTTGTGGACTTAAAAGTAACTCATCCATCATTATGATATCTCACATGACATTGCCTCATAATAGTAGACATATTTTATAAAAGAATGAGATATATTTTACAACCACAGAATTCAGTGGTTTTATCAAATACCCCAACATCCAGAGGCAGCTGGCTTGATAAAGCAGTGGCCCGGCCTACTGGTTCAGTTAAGGTCCCAGCTGAGAGACAACACTGTGCACAATTGGGGGACTACTTTTCAGATGTTGTATACACCTTGAATCAACACCACCTCCCCTTAGTCAGGATGCATGGGTTCAGGAGTCAAGAACTGGACCTGAGAGAGGCCTCTCTCGCTATTATAACTAAGAACCCACTGGAAGAATTTTCTTTCTTGTTCCCATGAACCTAGGTTATGTGTCTTGAGGTTCTAGTGCCCATTGGAAGAAAGCTTCCACTAGGGAACCAAGTCACCCAGATGAATTGGAAGCTAAGTCTGCCTTCTGCCCATTTTGGGTTCCTCATTCCTCCAGACGAACAATTAGAGAACAGGAGAACACTGTACTGGGTAGGGTGGTTGATCCCAATTTTTGGAGAGATTTGGTCTTCAAAAAATTAAGAAAGACCATAAGACCAAATTGAGAAAGGCATTAAGAAAGACCATACTGAGAATAGGAGGAATTCACTGGATTGTTTCTTAGTACTCCTTTTCTCCATGACCCTGGTCAATGGAAATCTGTGGCAACAATATAAAAACTTGACCGTCAAGGACTCAGATTCTGCAAAAATTAAAGTTTAATTATCCCTATAAGTAAATAATCCTGTCCATCTGAGATACTGGCAAAAGGTCAGAGGAATAAGAAATTTGTGGTAGTAGAAGGCTGCTGTGAATCCCAACTCAGATCCATGATGCCATAGAGGCAGAGATTCTAATAGATTTTATGCTACTTTATCATTTTCTTTCTCCTCATTTTTCCCTTACAGAGATAAACGAAGAACCCAACAGTGGCTAATGTTTTAAGTTTCAGGGGGTGTGTGATTAATCTAACATCTCCCCGTGACGAAAAAGTTACTGATGGGATTGTCTGTGTCCTCTGTTTGAGATGATATGAGGGGGAAGGCGAAAAATTATGCTGAAGAAGGCTTGTTTACTTATCCAGATCTAGCATGCACTCTCCTCTCCCCTGCTCTCTCCCGCAGCAGTCTCCTCTGTAAGTGCTACATCCAACAGGGCTTTCACGCCCCTGGCCTCAGCTAATTGGGCATCTCCAGCAGGAGACTAGAGAGTGGGAGGAGAGTGAGGTCAGGATACTCATTCCCCCGGCTTCCTCCTGTGCAGTTGCCTCAAGCTGGCTGTGTCCCTTGACCAAAGATCACTACTCCTCTCCACACAGTCTGCTTTACATGATTCTCTCTCCTTATGGGTCCTGTAAACTCTCCACCCTCATCCCTTCAGGCCTGCAGGGGTGACTGCTCTGCTGCTGCTTGCCCCAGGCGCCTGCACCACTGCATAGCTGCCCACACTTCTGTAATAAAGCCTTTTCCAAGTATCCTAATTCAAATGTGCCATCTGTTCCTCATTGGGACTTTGTCTAATATAGTTGGTAAGGAAAACGAGAGAATAGATATTGGGTAGGTAACCAACAATTGAGAAGATGAAGAAAAGCTGATGATAGTTATTTTGACCTAAAGTTTTCATGCTATGGTGCTTTTAAAACATGTTCACAAATTCTTTGATATTCTTCCCTTTAAGAGGCAGAGCTTTATTCCCCTCCTTGAGAGTGGTCTGGACTTAGTGGCTTGCTTCTATTGAATAGAATCAAGTGGAAGTGGCAACGTACAGTTTCAGAGACTAAGTCATAAAAGGTACTATGACTTCCCCCTTGCTCTCTTAGATCACTCGCTTTCGAGGAAGCCAGCTTCCATGTCATAAAGACACTCGAGAAGCCTTGGAATAGCACATATAGTGAGGAACTGAGGCCTTCAGCCAACAATCATGTGAGTTAGTCATCTAGGAAGTGTATCCTTCAACCTCAGTCAAATCCGCAGATGGCTGTAGCCCCTGCTGACATCCTCACTGCAACCCCATCAGGTAACCTGAGCCAGAGCTACCCAGCTAAACCACTTGTTATTCCTGACTCATGGGAACTTCGAGATAATAAAGGTTTTTTATTTTAAGCCACTAAGTTTGGGGTAATTTGTTACACAGCAATAGATGTCTGATATACTTGGATACAGCTAAATGATATATTAATAATAACAGTGGTTAATATTTATTGGATGCTTATTATACATCACTTACTGTGCTAAATGTTTCATTTAATTTTCACATGTACCCTATGAGGCAAGTGCTATTATTAACCTCATTTTATAGATTAGGAGTCTTGAGGCACAAAGAAATTAAATATCCTGCCCAAGGACACATAGCCTGCACTGTATTTCGTGGATTATAAGATGCATATTTTTTTCACATTTAACATCTCTGAAATCAGGATGCCTCTCACAATCAACGATGTCTTACAACTGCTGGCACCCAGGCATCAGTGTGATACAATTGCCATTGTGTGCACTTGTGTGGCCTTGGTCATAGCTGTTCGTATTGTTATCGCTTCCATCAAGTTATATGCTTTGAGCTTCATTGCTGTTCAAAATACTTCAAAGGAGTGTTTTAGGACTTGGCATTAAAATTAAAAGTTATTACATACACAGCAAGACAAAAATAGAGCAGCAGATCATAAAACTTATACTTGAGAAGAAAATATTTATTTCTGGAAGAATAACAGCAATTCCATATTTTCTAGGAAAACAACAACTATGTCTCCTATGGGACCTAAAAAGGACGATGCCCTTAAATAGCTGAAACTGTTCCTTTTCATTTCTGAGATGTGTGCAAAAGATTGCCTATCACAGGCCAAGCAAGGCTCTGTAATAAATGGCCAAATTCATTGAAAAAGAAAAAAGTAATTTCAAGGCAATGGGAGACCAATGGAACTGCTGCCTGTGTTATGCACAACTATTAATAAGGCATTGCTTCCTAGTTTAACTAGTGGCATTGTTTTCCTTCTTAGTATTTAAAATAATAATGGTGTACCTTACAATTGGTGGTGTCTTAGAAATGATAAAATATGTTAAGTGGTCAGGCTGGAATTTTAACCTGGTAACGTGATTCCAGACTTCATAGTTTGAATTACTACACAAAGTGTCTCCTCTATGAGCTGGCTTGTTGAGAGTTTAGGAAATGCCTAATCAGCTCTGTTTGGTAACTTAAGTAAAAGTTATTCAAAATTGTTTTCCATCACTGAAAAAGTTCAGGAGATTGGTTGCACAACAATATGAATATACTTTATTAAACTGTACACTTAAAATGGCTAAGATGGTAAATTTTATTGTGTGTGTATTTTAACGCAATTAACACTATAAATAAATAAATAAATAATAAAATGTTTCCCATTTCAAGTATCCAGTTTCCTTTCTGGACCATGGCGGAAGGTGTTGGCAGGTGGTAGGGCGTAAAGTCAGTATTCTGTATCATAATATCAAAAAGGCATTGAAGTTCTGTGTCTTGATTGTGGTAGTAGCTACATGGTTGTATACATTTGTCCAAACTCATCAAACTGTAGACCTAAAATGAGGACATTTACTGTGTATAAATTATATCTCAACAATAACAAAGTTGATTTTTTTTAAAAACATTGAACATTTGGACAGAGAACCAGGCACAGAAAAAAAAACTATTTAGTAAACATTATTGATACTAAAGAAACTTTGAACTTGTTCAGATGATTTTCAATCTTATTTCCATAATTCATCATATTAGCTGTCCATTCGAGCTTGGTATCACAATGCATGTGTGAGAACTGTCTATGTCATGTGCCTGATCTTCTAATATGGTTTCCCAAAAGGAGGATTTGACATGACTTGTTCATGCTGATGCCATGCTGGTGCCTAGGAAAAATCACACTTTATCTGAGCCTTCACGCGTATTTGTTAATAATCCAATTTGTCAACTTAGCTTTGAACAGTTAAGTTTACAAAATGAATTTGTTCTTCACTCTCTCTTTGTGTAGTAGAAGGAAGGTACCAACAAGTTCTTTTTCCCCTCAACATTATCCAGTTGGGAGGAACTTATATCCTCACTAGCAGCAGAGAAAAAGGAATTACATGAGTCTTTCCCCAAAATCTTTCTTTGGCTGCAGGCAGGAATCTTTGCCTATACTCTCGGCAGAGTGCAAGTAACCCTTGGACGAATTGATCTCACCTCTCCTGAGTTATTTCTCTTTCTTTAGAAAGATACCCTGATGCTGGGGGAGGTGGGGAGTTCTGCCTAGTCCCTGTTACAGGGGGCTGGAGAGCAGACTCTTCTAGAGTGCAAATATTGGATTGATGCAGGAAAGGAGAGGAAAAGAAACACAAGTAGACGAAGCTGCACTATGCGTTTCTGTCTGTCACATGCCAAGCAATGCAACTGAAGAGAGGAGACTGATTTTAGCCTTGGGTTACAAGAATTAGGCTAGACAGTTCGGCTGTGAAGATAGCTGTAGAGAGGTTAGAAAGACTGCTCACCATGACCAGTCCGCACCGGAAACAAAGTAAGGGTAAGGGTTTCAGGTCGCTCAGTCCCTGCGTTGGGGTAGACGTTGACCACACAATTACTCAGGGTTTACTTGCCTACCATGATCTGTCACACGCCAGAGAGAGGCAAAGCAAGGCTAGGCATGCATAGGTGAGCCCATAACATGATTAATGTTAAGTTTGGGGGAACGAGTGTTTTCAGGGTGGGAGTGGGGATGGGAACCCCAAAGCCAGAATGTGAAAATGCAGTGACTCATAGATTTTTCCATTGTTTTGCCAAGAGGCCTGAATCAAATGGCTCACCAGCTCAGTACCTTTGTTTCTCCCACTATAAAAAGAGGTCGATATTTGACTCTGTTTTCTCTCTCTCTCCCCTCACCCCATCTCTCCTTTCTTCTTCATCCCCTCTTTTTATTCATTTATCTAACCACTATTTCTTTAACACTAATCTATGCTAGTCACTGCTCCAGACCTATAAAATGGTGGGCAAAACAAAGTCCCTGCCCTCATGGAGCTTACAGGCTAGTGACAAAAATGGATATTTATTTAAATATATAAACTCTGATAAATGCTATAGGGGCAAAGAACAGATGACTCACCTCGTAGTGGAGTAACATATGAGGTAATATGCGAAAAGTCCTCTGTTGGAAAAACCTGAGCAGAAGCAATAAGAATGAAGATATTAGGGCTGCCAGATGGGAGAGTGAGAGTGGGATTGCGGAGCATCGGCAGCTCAACTGAGCTGCATAGAGAGAATGAGAGACAAAGACAGAGAGAGAAAGAGAAAACGTTTCTCAACTAACTCCCATTTCACCCTCACCTCTCACCCTTTCTGCATGAGGGCCTGACTCCAGCTTACTCCACATTTCATCAACCATCAAAATAGCCAACAGCAACCTTTTCTCTCCCTGGCCTTTATATCATTTTTTTCTCTTCGGAGCAGGGAGGTGATTGGGGAGTGGAAGGGCATGCATGCTGGGTTCTTGTGTCCAGGCTATCAAGCCAGGCAGAGGAGGACACTCAGGAGGGCTGAGATTTCCAAATCACACTGTCAGGGTGAACTTACATTTGTTGTTAATGACTTTGACGTTATTAGGCTAGACAGAGGGATGTCGATGTGAATCATTTTCAATGTTATTCCATATTCATAATGGACTAAATATAGTCAGAGGAATGGGACTAGCGGGCACAGGCCCCTGGATGGTCATAGTGGATGATTCCTCTGATGAAATTAAATGCCAGCCCAGCTCCTTCGTTCCCTGAGGGGCAGAGAAACACATATCCCCACCCTTCAACCCAAAGACGAAACCAAGATACAGCAGCTAGATTTTTACTCTTCTTTCCCAGTAGCCAAATTCATTTCATGAGGCCAGGCACTTTGCTGTGATTTGCAGAGATTCACAGTGCACAGACCCGGCCAGGGGCAGCCAGAACCAACCTGCGTCTTCCTAGGGCAGTCTGTGCCTCCATCCACTCCCAAAGTCTCGGGCCATGATTTTCATTAAAGGAGAAGGTTAACGTTTTTACTTACACAAAGGGAAATATGGAGAGGGGAGGGGTTTCAACCTTGAAAATAAATAAATAAATAAGTAAGCCATTTTCCTTGTAACACCCATGAAAGGTGGAGGTAGAGAAGAGGAAGAAGGACAGAAAAAGAGCTATCGGTCCGCTCGTCGAATTCAAAACTAAGAACTCAGCTGGTAATGCCTAGGAGGCTAGAAGTTCCAGATCGTAAGTTTTGATAGATTAAATTTAATGTTGACTGTATGTACATATGCCATTTAGCATTTAGTCCCAAATAAAAGCAAAAGAAATGATTTATTAATTTTGTTTTAATTTATGAAATTTCTGATTATAAAATAATACGTGTTCAATATAAAATAACTGAAAAAACAGCAAGAAGTAAAATTACATTTAATCTACCACCATATATATATATATATATATACACACACGCATGTATATATCACATCTTTATCTATATCTTCAACATGTCCTGATTGACATATGTGTATATAGTATACTGTTTTGAGGTCATTAACTTTAAAATTCTTCTGTATAGACAATGTGATGTCTGTGTGTATCATTTAATTTCAATATTCACCTGAGAGTGATATACAAGTTTTTATTTAGCACATAAAAATTCATTAGCAAGATCTGCATCAGTGGGTTTGATAATCACCCTTATTGATTTTATAAATAATTTTGGAGTGAGAAAATAAGTGGTGTTCAAGATGTGTGTGCTGGATTGTTCTATCATCAGCTTGATTAAACCAGGAGCTTTATTTCCTAGAGTCTCCTTCTGCATGATTCTGGGCTAGAGTTGCTAAGAGAAGAAGTTGCCTGAAATTTGGGAGCTGGAAGTGAAGCAGCCATTACTCTTGGAAGTACTTTGCAGTTTGATACATTGACAGACAGAAACAGAGGTACCTAGCAAGTTCTAGCTTGTCCTTAACTCTCCTTCACTTCATGTCCAAATCTTCTGTCTGACTGTCCCGCTGACCAGCAACAGTCCAGGTTACCTCCAGCCTGTCAGCAGTAGACCCACAGAAGTAGGTACAGAAGCAACAGCTTCCCAATCACCCCGCTACAAGTTTCCCCTACATGGTCCACTTTGGCCACCCAAGATGCTTGATTTCTTAGATTCCCTTGCAAGTCCTGACTTGTCCACCCATACCAGTGCCTCTTTCTCTGATTCCCAAACTTCCCATTCCACATCTCCATTTCTTAAACTCCTTTTACAATCGTGGAAGGTACAATTTCTATGATAAATGCCTTATCCTGTTACACTCAGAATCATTCTTCCCTCATTAAACCCTGGATAACAGTTATTTGTTCCAGATGTGGTTCCAGATGAACAGAATCTAAAGGATGGGAATCTCTGATTTGATTATATTTAAAGACATCAAGGTCCTATTTCTGTTAGTTGTGAATGCAGCACTGGTACTCCATGGCATGCAGTAGCGGACAGTTATTTAAGTCATTACCTGTGGTCACTGGAGTCAAATGCCCGTAAAAAACAAGGCTTTGAGTGACCAAAACACTTACTCCAAAAAACATTTCAGTAGAAATAAAGTCTATGGATTATCATGTTGGTTGGATACAGTTAAGCGTACTGTAGAACATGGAGAAAGAAGACGAGGAGCTCAGAACTTTAAATTTCCAGATCAAGGTCCAGTAAGTGGTGACAAACTCCTTTGGCTATTTTATGACAAATGGTAAAAGTAACTCATCTCTTTTAGCTTCAGATTGAGATATCTGATAAACAACCCAAAATTTAATCTCATGGGTGACTGAAATACAGTGCAAACAGAATTTATAAGACTGAAGAATCTCTTATGTTAAACTTAGGGCACTGATTGGGAAGGATTAGAACATCAAAATTTGAAATGGGGGTATGTGAGTAGACTCAAATGAAGCTAAGCACCTTGAACCCACATATTCTGCCAAAATTTGTTTATTACAAGATGCATAGCTTTCTTCCCTATCTGAAAAAATTAATCTTCCTTTCCCTGAAGGACATATGGTAGCATCTTTTGTCTTGCAGGGAAATACTGATCCTTCTCAAGTCCCATCCCTACAACCACTCCTTACTTTTAGGGCCATATCCAGAATCAATCCCAGCTCGTCCCCAAGGAGTCATTTCTAGGTGTGACCCACAAGGAGATAAAATAGAGAATGCATTGCAAGATTTGTCAATTATATCATCAGAAATCTGGGGGAAAATGTATGAGAAATGATCCTAAGGGTTTGGATCAGGATGGAAGGGAAATGATATTAGACCAGGATAAATTTACAGACATGAGTGCAATGAGCAAATGTTCTAGGTTCAGTGTGTTAACTTGAGTGACTTGGAGAAGCCCTAACAATGTATAAAAATCAAGATCCAAGTTCATGCTACCTGAAAGAGATGCACTTCAAAAATAAATAAAAAGATAAGTCAAGAGGAAAAGAAATTTTTTAAAGAAAGATACACCATTCAAACAATAAGTGGAAGAAAGCTAGTGTGCATATGTTAATATTAGGGAAAACAGATTTCAAAATAAGGAGTATTGCCAGAAATAAAGAGAAACATTTATCAATGATAAATGTCATTTAATCAGGAAGACAAAAGAATTGTAACTGTATGTGAACACAACAATAGAGCTTCAAAATGCATAAAGCAAAACCTGATACAACGAAAGAAAGAAATTAATCTTAAGGACCCTTAATGTTCCACTGTCAATAATAGGTAGAATAACTGGTTGAAAAATCTGTCAGGCCATGAAGATACAAATGACGCTGTAAACTACCTTCACTTTATAGATATTATATAATATTACATCCAACATGAAGAATGGAATACATATGCTGAGCCATAAATGTCTCAGTAAATCTCAGGGATTGAAATTTCCTACACAGTATGTGTTTATACCACAGTAAATTAAATTAGAAATTGATAGCAAAAGAATATCACCAAATACTCAAAAATTAAGTAATATTTCTTGATAACTCATGGGTTAAAAAATTAAATTGCAAGGAAAATAGAAAGTATTTTTAACTAAAGAAAATGAAATGGCAATATATAAAACTTTGTTGGATATAGGAGAAATAGTACTTAGAGGGAAATTTATACCTTTAAATACTTATGTTAGAGAAGAAGTAAGATTTAAATCAATAATCAAAGTCTTCATCTCAAGAAGCTACAAAAAGAAAAGCAAACTAAAACTCCAGAAAAAGAAAAATAATAAATATGGGCAGAAATCAAAATAGAGACAGAAAAATAGTAGAGGAAATTAACAAAGCCAATAATCAGTTTTTTGAAAAGATTAATAAAACTGAAAAAACTACTTGATGATTAATCAGGAAAGAAAGAGAAAAAAACACAAATTACCAATATCAGGAATCAAAGCAGAGATATCACTACAGATTCTGCAGGTAGTAAAAGGATCATAAGGTGAAATTCCATGTGAACAAATTCAACAACTTAGATGAAATAGACGATTTCCGTGTAAGACATAACTTATCAAAACTGACCCAGAAGGAACAGAAAATGTAAATAGTCATATCTACTTTAAAAATGGAATTGATAATAAAAAACTTTCCCATAATGAAAACTCCATGCTCAGATGCTTTCACCAGTCAGTTCTATCAAATATATAAAGAAAGAAATATAACAATCTTTAAAAAAACTTTCAGAAAATAGAGAAGAAAGGAAACTCCACAATTTCTTCACAAGGCCAATGTAACCTTAATATCAAAATTTTTCAAGATATCACAAGAAAGGAAAATTACAGGTCAATATCTCTTATTACATGAACACAAAGCAATCCTTAACAAACTTTAGCAAATCTCTTCAAGACCAAGAAAAGTTTATTCTAGAAATGTAATGTTGGTTTAATAATTGAAAACCAAAGTAATTCATCACAAGAACAGAATAAAAGAGAAAAACATATGATCACCTCAGTAGAGGTGGCAAAAATGGTCAAAATTCAACACCTATTTATGATTTTAAAAATTCTCAGAATAGAAATGGAAGGAAGCTTTCTCAACCTGATAAAAGGCACCTATGACAAGCCTACGTGACCATTATTCTCAACAGTGATAACAGTGATACATTGAGCACTTTCCTCTGAAGGCTGGAAGCAAGGTGAGGATGTCTGCCCTCACCACTGCTCGTGCTATCCTGGACAATGACGCAAAAAAATAAAAACATATAAAATTTGGAAAGAAAGTAGTAAAGTATTCATCAATGAAATAATTGTTTACATAGAAAGCATTATGGAATCTCAAGGAAAAAAAACAGCTACTAGACCTAGAAGGTGGAATTAGAAATGTCATCAGATACAAGGTCGATATCAAACACCAACAAAGAATTGGAAAATGAAACTTTAAAAAAATTCTGTTTACAACAGCATCAACACACCTAAAAAATTAAGAATAAATTTAACAAAAACCACACAAGACTTCTACCTCGAAAATACAAAACTGCTAATATAAATTGGAGAACACCTAAATAGAGAGGTCTATCATTTCTATAGATTGGAAGGCTCAACACTGATAAGATGTGAGTTCTTTTCAAACTGATCTTTAGATTAAACACAATCCCTATCATAATACCTATAGTTTTTTTTTTAATAGAAACTGCTAAGTTGATTCTAAAATATATGTGGAAATGCAAAGACCCAGAATAATCAAAACAATCTAAAAAAAAATAGAGACCAAAGTTGAATTCTCAACCCTGATTTCAAGACCTACTATAAAGCTACAGTAATCAAGAGTATGGTATTGGCTTAATGATAATCAGATCAATGAAACATAATAGAGGGCCCAGAAATAGACCCCCACATATAAAGTCAATTCATTTTCAACAAAGCTTCCCAGGTAATTCAATGAGGAAAGAAAAAATCTTACAATAAATTGTGCTGAGACAACTGGCTACTTGTACAGGGGGAAAAAATATGGACCTTGACCTCTACTCAATACAGTTATATTGCTATTTCAGTTAAATCATAAAGACTATAAATATTGTTAATAGTAGAGCCACATATGGCTTTATGATTACATTTACTCTCTTGTAAGATTCTTTTTGTTTTGTTTTGTTTTGTTTTAGTGCTTCTTATTGCCTTTCTTTTGGAGTTTTGCTACTATTTTATGCAAGTTCTCCATAGTATCTAGACTTTCTTTTCCATTGAAACAACTCAGTGCCATTTGTCTTGGTTCCAGGTTGTGGAATAATTCAAGTCTTCCCCATTCTGGGACCCACACTGAAGAGCAGCACTGCCTGAGGCTTGCTCCTTTTATGAGAGAGGACAGAATAAAAGAGGCCAAACTTAACCTTACAAGCACACTTAAAGCCTCTTATCAATATGGTACACATCACATGTACTCACAGTCCATTGGATGAAGCAAGTCACGCGGCCAAGCCTCAAAGGGATGGGGAAGCATAGTCCTCTACAGTAGAAAGGGAGCAGAAGTGGATATTTGCCAATTAATGATATAATTTCCACATAGCTTCCTCTTTCTTGGTGTGTGTTTGAAAATACATTTATTCAACCTTCGTATGACTGATAGTTTGGTTGAGCATATAATTCTTCATTGAAAATAATTTTTCATTAGTGTTTTGAGGGAACCGTCCCACTGACTTCTAGCATCCAGTATTGCTGGTAAAAAATACGGTCTTTTCTGTTCTAAATGACCTATTTTTTTCCTCTCTGAAATTGACTTCTTTCCCCGGTGTTCTGAAATTCTAGTGATGTGTCTTTGTTTTGATCTTTTTCATTCATTCTAATGGATAATAGGGAAGCCCTTCCAATCTGGAGATTTACAACTCTCACTCTAGGAAATTCCATTGTACTATTTCTTTGATAATTTCCACCTTCTCCATTTTCTCTGCTCTTTCTGGAGCTCCTTCTTGGGGTGTTCTTCTAAGTCTGATCTTTTAACTCATATATTCCATTTCTGCCTATTTGTTCATTTTTGGGTAGTAGGATCACTTTCTTGGTGTTATTTTTTTTTTAACTTTCTATGGAATATTTTTGTTTTACTATGTCAATTAAGATGCTTTTTGCCTACAAGTAAGCGAGGACTCAACTCAAACAGGTTTAAACAAAAGGGAGAGTGATTTTCTCTCAGAGCAAGAAGTCTGGCCATGGGTGGCACGAGAGATTAATAAATTTAGCTGCTTAATGACATAAGGGCTCTGGCAGCTTCATTGTGTCACCCTTGTCATTGAGTTTATAAACTTTCAGTAGCCAGATGGCTGCAGCAATTCCAAGCGTCATATTCTCACACAACTAGATCTGAAGGAAGAAAAGGAAATATCTATATTGTGTTCTTTTCTTAAAAAAATGAAAGAAATTTTTCCAGAAACACTACTACAGACTTTTCTCAAACCTCATTGGTCAATATTGTGTCACATACCCATTCTTAAGCCAATTACGTGACAGAGAACAGAATTACCACTACTATCTTAATCAAGATCCACTCCTGGTATCGGGGAGGAACTAAGGCTCCTCCGAAACACAAGGCATTTGGAGAAGGGTGAACACCAATGGGATTCTGTCACAAAAGACGAAGAGAGGTGAGCGGTTGTTGTGTAGGCAACAGAGAGTGCCCCTTTGGCAATCAGAGTCCTAATGCCAAATAGCTCTTTCTTGCTTTGATTTTTCCATCCTCATAATATAATTTCTTGCTTTATAAATGCTAATTATTTTTATTATCTCAGGGGATTCTAATTAGAGTTTTATTTATGGTCTCAGTTTTTCTTATTTATTATGGTTTTCTATGAGGTTATTTTATTCTATCTTATCTCCATCTTCTCTTTCATGATACTGGCAATCCTCAACTGTCTATTGATCCTTAGTTGTGTCTGTATCTTAAATGTGACAACCAAGAGCTGACTTGGGGCTTGATGCCTCTAGGTGGAGCATTTATCTGTCAGGAGACAGCCCAGGATAGAAGTGTGTGACTATTTTGTAGGGGGATCCCTAGAAGAGAAAATGCAGAGGTCTTTTTTCTAAAGGATATCCAATTTCCCAATTTGGAAAAGAATAGTCTGGAAGCCAGGGATAATTGAAGGGTTATGGAATGCCAGGTGTTTTCCATATATATATGTGCTTTCAATTAATCCCTCTGTTTATAACCCCATGTTACTCTCCTATTCATTCTTCCAGCCATGTGCCTGGAGCCCCTGCTCTGGTCCCTGAGCCATAGAAGCTCCTGCTTGATTTTCCTCTGGCCTCAGCCCTCCTCACTGGGCAAGGCATTTGAGGGACCAAGGGACAATCCATCTCGTGCTCACATTTCCCCTTCTAGGCCATGCTCTGAGCAACTGGGAGCCCAGAAATCCCTGCTCAACCAGCCCCAAGCCCTCTTCCTTCTAGTCACTGCGTGGGCCTCTCCGCTGGGCCTTGAACCATAGGTAAAAGGGGCCATTTGTAGGGGTGTGTTTGGAGCTACGATGTGCCACTGGATGGACTATGTGGGTGCACATGAGGCCCTGAGTGGTGCAGAACAGAGTGGGGAGGAAGAGAAGGAATGCTAGCTGGGTGAGAGGACACCATGTCTACTATTGCCCTGGGCCCTTCAAATGTCAGGAGGGAGCTTGTTTCCCTCAATTTCCCTCACACCTGGTACTTGGAAATCCCAAGCCTCTCTGGGATTAGGAAGGCAAAGAGCAGCTTCCTCAGTTGTAACATCCAGTGTTCTCCGGGCTCGTGCTTCTCAAACTCGACCATATAAAAGAATGACCTGAGCCTATTGAGTACATATTCCTGGCCCCACCCACAAAGTCAGATTCAGAAGGCCTGGCAAGGGGCCCGTGAATTTACTTTTTTTCCTAACAAATTTATTTTCCTAATAAATTCTGGGGGCGATGCTGTTGCTGCTGGTCCACAAACCTCAATCTAAGTAGCATTGCTTCATCGAAGCCTCTTACGTCCTGCTTCAGCAGTTACAAATTTCCTATCTACTCGCTCAGTTTCTTTCTCTCTCTCAAATCCTCTCTCCCTCTCTCTCTCAGGAATTTATTTAAATTTTTCATTTGTGATATTCTCTTCGTTGTTGTGTTCTACACCTTTGAAAATTTTATTTACTATCATTTTAGTGGCTTCTTAAGAGGAAGAAAAGATAAATGTGTGCCATTGATCAGTCATATTTTTTGTACAAGTTTAATAAAAGGCTTTTAAAAATTGGTATTTAAAGGGGTAATTTTTATTTAACTGAAAATTAACTGAAGTGACCTGCCTCTTCCTTCTGATGGTGACAGATAAATGGAGTGTCACATATTATCATAAAATGATAGTATTGAGTCTAAGACTGAATTTGACCTCTACTTGACCTACTGCACATGGATATTACTTTACCCTAGCAGCTTCATCTGTAAAATGTCAATATCATGATCATACTTGATTCTTGTTTAATAGGAGTATTTTGAGGTTAAATGAGAAATTATTTATGAGACATTTCCAAGACCTGCATCGCAGTAATTAAGCTCCATATTTCTGTAGGTCCCGGCTCTGAGTTGCCTCAGACTCCACGTGGACGTTGTCTAATGCTCCATTTCCCTGGCACACTAGAAAGAAGTACAGTGTAATTGGAAGAGAATAAACTCTGGAGTCAGACAAACCTCAGTTTGAATTTGATCTGAGCCACTAGCTACGTAACCTTAGGCACATCTCCTCATCTGCAGAAAATGGCAACAGACAAAGGTCTAGCAACTCTATTTAAAAGTGCATGCCAGCTGATAAGAAAACAATAGAACCCTGAAAGAGAACACTATGAAAACCAACAATTCACAAGAAGACAAAATGCTGCTAACAAATTAACGTGTGAAAAATGTTCAATCTCACCACTAATTTTTTAAAGATGCCGAAATTACAACAGGATATTATTTTCATCTACAAATTAGCACGTATTTCTTTAAATGACAATACATATTACTATCCAAAAAATATCTACTCTTTATAAACTTGTGGTGCTATCTCATGATATGACCCTTCTGTAAGGTACTTTCATAGTGTGAATCAAGATGCTCACAAATGCTTGTATTTCTTGATTCAGCAATTCTTTTTCATATATGTGTCTGTGTCTGTTTATGTATGTGTGTCTATATATGCATATATATTTGCTATATATATATACTGTATATCTATATGCTATATACATACTGTACATCTCCATATACATATAGACGCTATATATATCTATATATACATATATAGACATACATACTCAAAAGAAAAAGTTTTCTTCTTTTATGTATATAATTTTTTCTTATTTGTAAATGTATCTTTAAAAATATTCTATATGAAAAAATATGCATAAAGATGTGGCTATAGTGTCTGTAATTTGCTTTCAACTACTTCAGTAGGAACAGTGTGACAAATGTGTGCTCCTTTTAAGCTGTACGCTCTGGGTGGATATAGAGAATATTTAAAGTTCCCTAAACTAGAATACACATTTCAGGGGGATAATCAGAAATCTATACTCCAGAGGGAATAACTATGACTACCAAGAAAGTTTGATAATTACATAAGACGTATTTGAAATGATTTTTTCTTCTGCATGAATAGCTATTGGACGATGATGGGGTGTTGCATATAGACATCGTGTGTTTGGGTACCTAGGAATTTTCTGAAAAACCATCACAATATTCACCTTCTGTCATCCAGTCTCAGGGACAGGTTCAGGTTCCTGAAGGCCTGAGGTGAAGGAGTAGAGGGAGTGGATGGTGACCTCTGATGGTGATTGACTGTGGAGGGTTTCTGCACTGTTCCTGCAAAGCCAGGACACTTGGGAGTGTGTGGGCCTGAGGTCTATCCTAAGTCTTAGTTCCAGTTGCTGAATCAGTGTCTCCATAGCCTGTTCTGAAGTACTGTCTTGTTTGTGATCCCAGAGAGGGAATGGAAGGTAAAGCAGAGGCCTATGGGACTGTGAGCAGAGTCTGCGGCGGAAGAAGAAGTCAAAGGTGAAGTACAGGGTATAGGTGTTCCAAACAAGGAAACCACAGGCCTCCACTCAGAAAGGGCTGAGAACCAGGAGGAAACACGAGCCATGGTTGGTGGAGACCACCAGCTTCTTGGCACAGGCCCCAAGGGCAGGACCTTGAGGGTGGTCTTGTGAGTCACAGGACCTCCACTAAGAAGCATCTTTTAACAATGTCTACATTTGAGGCCAGAAAGGCAGCTGGCCCCACTAAAACTGAGCCTGGTCCAGAAATATTATGCTAGCATTAGCTACGCTTCCTTAGGCAGACAGTACATTGATTGATCATCTCACCTAATCCTTACAATAACCCTAATTGGCAGATATTATTATATGCCCAATTCACAGACTTAGAAGGATTCTCCGTTTTGCCTAAGATAGTAAAACCAGCGTGTGGCAGAGCCAAGAGGTAAATGCAAGTGCGTAGGGTTCCAAGGTCCAGCCCTTAGTAAATGAATGTGCACTGGATTGCAGATTACTGACCCCATTAGTCACACAGGGGATGTTACTCATGCCTGTCACCCAGGCTGCAGAGTAGTGAGGGCACAAGGCAAAGTCACTTTCTCCTCCTATGGCTGGTATATGTGCTTTATGGTGGTAACCATAGAACCCCAAAGTCTCAAAACCTACCCCTCAAGTCGCATTTCTCAGGACACAACAGATACAACCACCAACAGCAGCTCTGGCCAGGAAACTCAGGGGCTCCTTCCCCAGGCAGCTCCACTTGGAGCAGCTCAGCTGCCAGGAAAGGAAGTGTGTCCAGGTCTCAAGCCTTGTTTCCAGGGCTTTGTAAAGGTCCACAACTCCCAGAGGCTGGACCACTAACTCCTCATGGCTGCTTCACATTGACTAGGTTCCTCTCTCCAGACCTGGCCCCTAGAGAGAAATTTTTCTTACTCAGGCTGTTGGTCTTACAGACCAAGTGAGCTATTTGATAAATCAGGTCCAAGGCCCCACCGCTCCAGGAACACTGTGTTTTTTTCTTTCCTGGTGGTCAATACTGTTTTATGTATCTCAGAAGGTGACTTTATTAGTTTGCTAGGGCTGCCGTTAAAGAGTGCCCCAGACTGGATGGCCTGAACAACAGAAATGGATTTTCTCAACAGTTCTGGAGGCTGGAAGTCCAAGATCAAGACGTCTGCAGGGTTGATTTCTTCTAAGCTTCTCTCCTTGCCTTGTAGATGGGTGTCTTCTCCCTAAATCTTCACATGGTCTTCCTTCTGTGCATGCTTGTGTCATAGTCTCCACTTCTCATTAGGATACCAGCAAGGTGCAATGCAAGGCATGGGGATACACTGCACTCCAAATCTACAGAGTTCAGCCTCTAACACCGGGAGAATAGGCCTCTTAGGAGACACAATATTCAACTGGGGACAATACCAGCCTCCAGGAGGTACTTGGAAATGACTGGGACATTTTTAGTGTCATGATGACTAAGGCTGGCACTGCCATTTTGTGTGGAGTGGGAGGCAATGATGCTGAACATCTTGCAATCCTGAGCAACACAGGACTGTCCCACACAAACTGCTCGGAGCGCCTCAGTTGAGAACCACGGCACACCAAGGCGGAAGATCTCACTGTAGGCTTGTAAACACTACAAAAGCTGCTTGGAAAACATCTAGGGGCAGGGAGACCTCAGAGTGGTGACTTCACCATTCCGTATACTCACTCTGTCCCTAAGACCAAACTTGCCCTCCTCCCCTCTTCTCCCCCTGTGAAAACAGTGAGTCGAGATGAGAATTTTTAAGACCTGGGTTTGAATCCAGGCCCTACTGCCTAGTATTTGTGTTGCGCTGGACCACTTAGCTAAGTTTTCTGAGCCTCATTTTCTTCATCAGTAAAAGAAAGGAGATATGTTGTTTGTAATACTTGCTCTTCCTTCCTATCTCAGAGGATCTTGTCCCCACAGGGTGATATTTGTGAAAGTGCTTTGCAAATGGAAAGTTCTAAACATAGGTCAGTTGTATTAGAAATGTGTCTCCTCCATTCATACACAGGAGAAATCATGTCCACTGTGAAATGGCTCAGCCTGTTGCAATGTGCTTGCCCAGGACAAAAGAGGAAAGAGCTGTTTAGCTTTGCTCCCCTCACTCTCCACACACCTGGGCATGTTCTCCTTACAAATGTAGGTCCACAGAGGACACAGGTGAAGCCGAGTCTAGGCTACTATCCACCCCCACCTGCTACGAGCTGCAACTCCGGCCTTCTGGGGTTTCTTCCCTCCACCACGCCTATCACTTCCCTCCAGGGAATAGGGGTTGACGAGTCTGTGATTTTATTCCTAATTGCATGTGAAGTGTTGTAAGCCCTGTGGAGCACATAAAATTCTAATCTATTTTAGTCCCCATTAATTTCCTATCCTTTTTCATTTAGAACTTGCTCTCTTTTCTCTTTAATGCTCCCTTTTCCCTGATGGATTTGTAAAATCCCCTTTTATTCCCTTCAACCTCTGGCAGGCATTAATTCAGTCTCCAGTGGGGTTTTGTGCATGTTTCCCCTTCAATCTCCCTGGAGGCCCCATGCTTCTGGAAGGAGGAATCGGTGGGTGGGTGAGGGTCAGGAGCCAGAGAGGGGTGTCTGACCTCTGGCTCTCTGGCCCTGACGATGTTTCACTCCAAGATCCTTCTGGTTTGATAAGCTGCTTGTGACTTAATTTTATTGCCGGCAAAATGGGACTCAAGGTACCTGCCCACTGTGCTCTTGACAGGCATGTGGTACAGAGCAGTTAATTAGAAGGTGGCCTAATTCCCCTCCTCTGACTTTCCAGGATTATACCCTGTGGCCCCATTCTCTTGTGTGGTAGATATAAATTTGCAATCACTACACTCAGGTGCAAGACATGTTGCATTATTTAACTTTTCTAAATCAAATTAAATATGACCCTGAACGCTCCCGTGTTAGAGTACCAGGCCGCCCGCTGAAGGACAATGCAGAGGGCCAGGGAGCTTACTCAGCGCTCACATCCAGGAGGGGCCCCCAGGTCTTTGTCCACAAAAGTCACTGCCCCACACACCTTGTCCAAACCATCATGGTCCCCTGAAAGTGGAAATTCAGATCCTTACTCTCAGTGTCCACAGAGCTGATTCCCGCTGGGGCTCTTTCCCAGCCCTGAGAACCAGGAGGCACCAAAACTAAGAGCCCCTCCCTGTCAAAGGGGTGCTCTCCTTTCAACAGGGTTGTTTATTTCACCTCTAACGGTCTCTCCAACTGCCTCCATCTCCCCGCCTACCTCTACGGCCATCCCAGAACCCAACAAAATGTCTCAAAAATCGTTATAAACGTGTTTGTTACTTTTTTAGGTGAAGAAGGAGTCTGTTTTGCAAAAGCGACTTTTTGCAGAGTCTCCTTTGCAGGTTAGGTTTTTTTAAAAAATGTAGTAACAGATTAAAGTGTTGCTATCTCATCTCCTTCAAATCTTCTCCCCTCCCTTCCCCTGCCAGCACAGGACTGATTCAGGAATGGAAGGCTTCTGTGGGAAAAAGGTTCTACTCCACATTCTCCCCACTCCCCACTAGCCTCTCCAAGGTCCCTGCCCCAGGTGGATGTGAGGATGGCAAAAACAGCCGCCATCTTGTGTGGGTAGTCCTGTAGTGTCGGGTCTTCTTTACATTCAAATCCAAATACTGCATTTGGAGATCCCAACCCCACATTCTGGGGGTCTCCTACCTATAGTCTTCTTCTTGATCTGGCCATCTTTAACCTCCTCCTCAGCCTCTGATCTATCCTTCTGTTGGGGTCACCTTGACTTCCCAGGCCAGGAGTCCACATCTGGTCTGGGAAATAGAACCACACACTTGTCCCCACCAAACTCTGGAAGAGGGGCCCTCACGACAGACTATATCAGCCTTCCTCTCTCCTGGAAGGTTTTTATTTTTCACTCCTAAGCCAGCCCTCAGTTCCTAGGAAAACCCAAACTCCATGAAACACATGTCAAATTCTCCCCAGTAGTTCTCTTGAGATTCTATCCTCTTATTCTCGCCTCTTGGCTCTCTCTCTAAAGAAATGCTGATGCTAAAACTCTTTAAATCACCCTCTCCAATTTAATCTTAGCTTCTTCCATCAACGCAGCAGTTGGCATATCCTGCATGAACAGTGAGCAACCCATTGTTCTCAGCTTTGGGACCTCAAAGACAGGAGGGGTCTGATTTTAATATCCTGTTAAAAAATGTATAGCCTAATGTCGGGCAGTGATAAGTGTAACAACAAAAAAAGAAACTAGTATAAGAGGAGCAAGCTTGACAGTAGGGACTCTTTGAAGAGATAACATTAGGGCAAAGATGTGGACAGTTGGAGTGCCCAGGCAAGTGTCTGGGGAAGAACATTCCAGAAGGAGAGGAGAGGACAGCAAGGTTGTGGGCCAGGCTGGTGTAGAAGGAACAAGGTAGGTCGGCCAGCCAGGAGGCGGGGATGGCAGCTAGGTATCAGAGAATGTGGGGTCCCATAGGCGAGCTAAGGAGCGTGGGTGCAATTCTAATGGATGAGGCAGTCCTGGTGGTTTTGGAGCAGAGGAGTGGCATGATGACCTGACAAGGTGTTAAAGGACCAGGTGGCCTCTGTCTGGGAAATCGACTGATGAGGGGCCAATGGGAAGATCCAGTAACAGGGACCCTAGTAAGAAGTGGACACATTCAAGATATATTTTGAAAACTGAGGCAGCAGGAGAGCTGATAGAACGCATCTAGAACATAAGAGAAAGAGGGACTTTTAAAAGGAAGATTTGTACTTCCCAGGTAGCTCCAGCTAGGACTGATCCAGCCTGGCGGAAACAACGTCCTCAGGGCAATCAGAACTCTTCACCAAGGACTTAGCCCAGATTTGCAGTCACAAAGGTACTTGACCACAGAACCTTTCTTCAGGGCTCATCCCTTGCATCTCGTAAATGGGGTGGATTTGCAAGATAACTCTTGTAAAGCAGTTTTTTTTCCAAAGTATAATCCAAGGTCCAAAGAATGGTCACTGTCGTAGAGAAAGAGGCAATTACATAGACAGCCTGGTTCTTATTGATTTATATCTGCATCTAAAGCTGTAAAAGATAAGAAGCAGTTTGATGGGGACCTAATAAAAAAAATGAGGAAATTAAAATAAATATCACTTAAGTCAGTCACTGTCTCAACTAACCCAATTCAAGTTTAATTTTTAATCATTGCTTAGCTCTTAAATTTCCTTTTAGGGTTATAGGAAATAATATTAACTTACCTTCAAAGTTGTGTATCCCCAGTTTTCTAATGGCTCCCATGTTGCCTGCACCATTATGGTCTTAACAACATTTTAGTTGAATAGAGATATATATATTTTTTACTTTCGTATGAATGTATTAGTTTTTCATTGCTCCTATAGACTCCCATTTCTCTCTGAAATCTATATGCTTCACTGCAAGGACTGCAAAATCTAAATGACCTTGGGGGTCAGGCAGGTAGCAGCTGCAGAGAGGGGCTAGGTGTGAGGCACTAGGGAGCGGTGGGTGCCCTGGAGAACAGCCAGGTTCACACTCACAGAAAGTCATTCCAATTAAGAAAAGGAAAAGAACTAAACATTGTGCTGACAAAACAAAGCACAGTGTTTATAAGACCCCTCCCACATTGTCTCTTCTGATTACATGAAACAATATTTTCTCTTAGAACCCAAGCTTCCATTTCTCCTGATCAGTTAAAAACAGATGCTAAAATATGCCCAAACCAGCAAAACACAAAAAGAAACAAGAAGTATTCCTTGGCTTGCTTACCAAGGACAACTTGAATATTGCCACTATCCCTTCTGTGAATACTTTCTCTGAACTTCTCTTACAGGGGGCACTTCTTTATCATTCATTTACAACTTGACTTTCCACTAACAAGATGTTCTTAAAGAGGCAGCACTTTTTTTTTTTTACTTTTCCTTTTAAGATCTTTAAAAATATAAATAGAATAAAATTGTTTCCAAAACTAGTGGTTTCTTCATTCTTAATGTGAATAATCCTTAATACTTTTCAAAGCGTTTGCATACGCTGTATTAGTTAGGATGTCCTAGGTTATGTGGCAGTAATAAACAAAGCCAAAATCTCCAAAGCCCGACATAACAAAAGTTCTTACTTATGTTACATGTCCAATATGAGGCAACAGGGCTCTGCTCTTTGTATTCACTTAGGGACCCAGCCTACCAAGTTCAAGATGTCATCTCAATAGGAGCTTCTACAGTCAGTACTGTAGAGAGAAGGGCAGGTGGCAAATCAACCACGGGTTCTTGAGATTTCTAGCTGAATGTGACAAGCATCACTTCTGCTCATATTGCATTGGCCAGCGCATTTCATACAGCAATACGTAACCTCAAAGCAAGCAGGCAGTGCAACCCTACCACGCACGGGAAGGAGGAGAGCCAGAAATATTTGTTGAACCGCACCAATGCACTACAACACACATGTTATCACAATAAGTACTTACTGCAGTAGAGCTGAAAATCTTTCTATTTAGCATCGAAAGAGACTGACTCAAAGAAAACTAGTGACTCTTCCAATATAATCTAGCTAGTCACTAGAGAGCAGAAGCAAGAGCCTTGTTTTGCTAAATCTTAATTTAACGTCTTTCTATCTCAGCAGGCTCTCAACTTTTGGTTGTGTTTGCTGGCTTCTTTTTTTTTCAACGAATTTATTTATTTATATTCTCCTGGTTTCAAAGAATATTTGAGTGACATTATATGATAGTTATGCTGTGGCCTTATTTTACTATACACACACAGAGCTTCTGGCTGTGATTATTTTGAAGAAAACACAGGTTTTATAATTATTTGATTTTTTTTGTTTATTTTAATGACCTATTAAAATAATGACATGGTTGATTCAATCAACTAAACTGTTCAAGATTGTTGAAAATAATGATTCCCTCGAAGGAAAAAAAAAGAATCATTTCAGAGATCATCTGAGGGGTTAAGGCAGAAGCCTTAAGTATATTGTGCCACAACTGTATACCCTTGTCTTGGGAGCTGAAAGGGAGAGAGCATCCTCCACAGCCCCTATGTGCCTTTGAGAATTTGAGCAACCACATCCCAAACTTCCATCAACAGTGGGTTGTTACAACATGAAAGGGGGAACTCTGGCCGGCAAAATGAGATGGTTCACTTAACACTTTCTGGGGCAAAATGAATTTTTCATCTTTGACAAAAATGAAATACAATCAGATGACAACAAAAGATCTGTAACCCCAAACACAGGTCATAGCTTAGATAATTTTATACAAAATTTAGGCAATGCTTTCTTTCATTTTCATCACGTATTTTTTTCAGAGTTGAGAATTAATAAATTCCTTAGACAATTGGCATCCCAGTCTTTAGTTAACAGACACATTTGCATAACAATCATAAACCCTTTCCCTGTGTCTGTGTGTGTGTGTGTGTGTGCATTCGTGCACGTGCTCATGTGCATGAGATGTGGTGTGTTAGCTAGTGGGCATGCATGTGTCTGCATTTCTAGGGCCCCTGGGATGAAATTACAGTGGAAAATTTAGAGGCAGTCTATTTTTCTCAACTTGCCCAAAAGTGGTTTCACGCTTCTTCATTTTAATAAGAATCAAATGAAGGATGCTGACTCATTAAGAGGCTGAATTGAGAGGTGTGAATTCCTAGCTGATGGCTAGGTATAGCTATGGGTTAGTATTTCAAAAAGGCGAGAAAATGCTTTTGCCTAATTTTTAAGGAATTGGATTTTAAATGTAGACCTGGAAGATCTGTTTATAAGGCCTTTCAAAATCGAGGAATATTTCAGGTTGTTGTCAAAGCACTGCCAAGAATATATTTTATTCAAAAGCACTACAAGAGGCAAAAAGTATATATATATATATACACTTTTAATTTAATTTTTTACCGTTATGGTGAGGATAATGATAGTACCTAATTCATAAGGTGCTTGTGTCTGCCACATAATAATGGGTCAGTGGTCATCACTGTCATCACTATAATAATATACTAATGGTTTTCAAACTTTTTTATTTCTAGCCATAGAATTTATTTATTCTAGTATTATCTTAAATGGAAGCCCTGTGTGTAAAGCATGTATGTAAAATAAAATTGCTTTGATTGAATAGAGACCCTCAACCCCATCACTTTCCCAACTCCAACCCCTTCAAATAGAACATATTTGGAAAATCATTGCATTACACTATCTTTCAATTGTGTCTGATGTAGGTAAAATTTCCAACTACACAACTCACCGACAAACACACACACACATTCATAACTTCATAACTAGTTATATGGCAAATATACTATGTATAATCTTTAATAATAATAACTCTCTTTGACAGAATCCTTACCTGTTTGCTCATAGCTTTATCCATATAACCTCTAATTCTCATTTCAACTCTGTCTGATTGGTATTATTATCCTTATCTTATAAATGGGGAAAAGAGACATAAAGACGTCGCACAACTATCGATTAAATGGAAAAGCTAGGATTTGAATCTGAGTTTGTCTTTCTTCAAAGCTTAAGCTCGTTCCACTTTACCACGTGCTTCTCAAACTGGATATCCTTGAAAACTCTATGGGCTTTCTGTAACAAATTTTAAATTCAGTTTTAGTTTTTATAATAATCAATAATGTATGGATATTCTGCATCATCTCAATAACCACCTTATAACTGAGCTTCGCCATAAGATGTCAGTGTCATTTGCTTTTGTTTGCAATTATGTTGTTGCCAAGTGGCACTACTTTAATGACTCCTACTAATGAGAAAAGAACAGAGGTGAACTGAATAGTAAATGATGCGTTTGTGCCAAATGAAGGCCAAATGACATCACAGCAGGCCGTACGACGTAGTTCAGCAGAAGAAAGTGGTGTGCAAATAGTCAGTACACGAGGTAATAACACGGGCGCGCAGAACGACCAGGAGCTGGGGCTGCAGCAGCCAGTACCATACTCATGTTGCAAACTGTGATTGAGTTTCAGCCAAACATTACTCATCACAGTAGATTGACGTTGTTCATTTGAATTTTACTGTGTTTGTATTTGGGTTTGTATTTAGTTGGTTAAGTTGTTTTGTGTGTATTAGAGCTCTTACCGTGAACAGTTTATATCTAGTTTTATGCTAAACATTTTTAAGTAACATAAAAATAATTGGGGTCCTTGTGCATTTTTTCCCTTGCTCAAGTGTGAGGAACACTGTACCAAATGAATGGGCCCTCGATCTTCTGGGTTTTCTCTTGGGAAAGCTTTGGGCTAGGAACCTGAAGATTGGTCAATTCCATCAAAAATCTACTGAATTCCATCAAACAATTGGTTGATTGATTTACAAGTTGCCTGAAACTTCATGTAGTATCCTGAATATAAAATCTGATAAACGAAAGGGTTGTATACATGTTTGTATGTGTCCTTGAGAGTAGTTTTTGCATGCAAGAAAATTCCAATCAGATATCTTCTTTGGTTGTAGTAGTTAATACTCATTTTATTAAAATTACTAATCCCAAAATTCTTCCTTAAGCTTTTTAGTTCAATTTGCAAATCTTATTATTTTACCTTTAAGTCTAGTAAATCTTAACAATCATATTTTGAAGAGGGCATTATTAACATTTGGTCCCACTTACAAATTTGGTTAAGCTCCTTTACAAATTCTAAACTGCATTTATAAATTTAATATATTCAATTTTCTCTTTAAATATTTCAATTATCTGGCTGAAAAACCTTCCCCCAAACTTAAGTAATTCTTATAAACCTCATTAATTAGACTTTAAAGTGAAACTTAAGTTCTCTTAAATATTTTAACACTGTATATATAATTAGTAAGATTTGAACCTAAATTACAGGACTAAATCAATTATTCAATTGCATATTTTAAATTGAAGTTACAAAGCTAAACTATTGTTCTAATAGATCATTGTATATCTAAATATTACTAGTAACTAAAATTCCAAATTTTTCCAGATTCCTGACACAAAGACATTAATACCATGGTTTTGGTCTTTTATACATTTCAATACTTGATTCTAAATCTTCTGGGTTTTGGAAGATGCTTACACAGTAAAGAAACAATTATGTTACCCACATAATTTAGGGGATAATATCTGAGTCAGTTGAGGTTACATGATAACTTGAGGTTTCAGCTGGGATGGTGACTGGATACTTGTCAGCAACACTAATGGGGGATGCCTATGTCCATTTACCATGGTTGTACCGAAACCCTCCAGTGGGGTGGCCTCAGAGACTGTGTAGTTATATGTTGCATGACTTATTGTATTTACCCCAGAAAACTTCATTTCCAACTCTGGCTTGCTTGATTGGATTTTGCTTTTCTTTGTTTCTTAAAATACATAAATTCATCTTCCAGTTAACTCTAAAGATATCTGCACCCATCAGAATCTTGCATTCTTTTCATACACTTCCTACCTCTTGAATTTGAATTCTAGATATCTCTCATGACTCGCTCACTATTCAATCACAACTTTTAAGGTCATACACAACCTACTTCTAAGACTCATAAAAATTAGTTTAGAAATCCAGCTCAGTCATTTTCAAAGTTTCTTGTTTGTTTGAAGCCTTTTGTTCAGTCATAACATTATACAGAACTATGAACAAATAAAGCCCACAAAATCTTCAGATTCTATGATGTTAAAACAATATGGACCTCCAGAAATGAGATCACAGGGGAAGCTTCTCCAACTTTTATTTTTACAGTCTTGGCAATCAACCATCAACTCACATCCCCCTGGACAACAGTAGCAAGGATAGAGCATACGGCCACACGGTTTGCAGGGGATGATAGCGGTCAACCATGGTCCTGGTGCCCAGGATGATTATTGGGCCATGTACAAAATCCATGTGAGGTCTAACAGTAAAAGATGGCATAGGGTGGGAGGACTGTGGAAGACTGCTGGCCGTTATCTAAAATTCATGTTTTCCTCTTCTTTTGGGGCATGGAGCTAGACTACATTTCCCAAACTTCTTTGCAATTAAATGAGGTCATATAACTGAGGTCTAGCCAATGGAATATGAATAAATATGAAGTGTTCCATTTCCAGGCATTCCATAAAAATCTCCCTTACCCTGTCCTCTCTGTTATTTTCCCCTGTGACCGGCAGGAATGGAGCAACTCCCAAGGTAATCTTGGCAGCTGCAATTTGAAGATGGCACCTCCTCCATCAGCCTGGGTCTCTGAATAATTGCAGGAATGAGGGCCACTCCATCAGCCTGTTCTCCTACTCAACACTGTTAAACATCAAAAACACAATTGTACTATATTGAGTCATTATACACTTGGGGACCTATTTGTTATGGTAGCTGGCTCAACTTAATTGATAGAGCAACCAATAGGATCAACCTCTCCATACAGCCTCTTACTCTAACTTCCGTGAATAGGGAATCATTCATTATTAATCTCTCCAGCATAAAGTGCCTATTGACCATATCCACTCAGAATGATGCAATCTTGAGGCTGGTGGACAATGGGGCCTGGTACATCAAAACAGACTCAAGTTTGCATCATTCTGAGTACATTCTGATTCCCTTGGATCCACTATTACCAAGTCTGGTACCATGCATCTTAGTCAGACTGGAAGGATGGAGGGGAGGCGTATAGTTTCCCTGTTATTTGTGTGTTGAGATTTTTCCTGATGGTGACAGGTGATTCCAGAGGTTTCAGGGTGGAGTGACTAGGCACAGAATGGCCAGCTTCCTCACAACACAGGTAGGGTTACCTCCACCAACAGCTCAGTTCAATAAGGCAGCAAAGTATATTTCCATGATAGAATGGATCATGATGGAATAGTCCATGCTGGGAAATAGGTCTGACTAAGAATTAGAGCCAAATGGCCTTTCAGCCTCATAGCATAGGATTACCAGAGTTGGTTGGCCCTTACCAGTGGAGCCATCCCATCACAGAAGGGATCATCAGAACTCTCCCTGGAATTGTGCACACATAGACAACTGCATTCTCCATTAACAGACCATTTATATATGTTACAATCATGTACTACATAACAACCTTTTGGTCAACAATGGACCACATATACAACAGTGGTCCTGTTAGATTAGTACCACACAACCCAGGTGTATAGTAGCTATACCATCTAGGTTTGTGTACATACAGCCTATGATGTTCAGGCAGTGACAAAATCACCTGAAGACTCATTTCTCAGGACATACCCCTGTCATTAAACGGCGCATGACTGCATTTCTTCCCTCTGAGTGACCCCATCTCAATTCCACAGCTAATTAACTCCTGGCATCCTTTAACATGCCGGTCAAGTTTCATCTACTCTGAGAAGCCTATGATCCCTGAGAATGGGTCAGCATCCCCTTCTCTATTTTTCTGTAGTACCCTGAGCATATTTCTATGTATTAGCCAGTTTTGCATTTATTTACTGTTATCTCCCTTGCCAGACTGTGACTTGGGGGCAGTGGCTGTGTTTTTCCTCTTGAAAAACACCTAGCCTTCATCATCATGTATGTGTCATTCAAAAAATATCAGTTAATGTGTTAATGAGCATTTACTTGGCATCACATAGACTGACCCCCAGATTAAAGAGCTGGAATCTCAATCTCCAGCTATTTTGTCTCCATATAGTCAGAACCCATATTTTATCAGTCACTATTTCCCTGGATGTTTGATTTCTGCCTCTTAGCAATCCAACGATAGTTCTCTACCTTCTGCTTTATTTCCCAAGATAACAAGAGAACATAAAAGGCATTAAAGGGTTAAACGTGTAGCAATCTGTTTGACATGAAAAGAAAGAGATACAAAGAAATTTTAATAAAAATACAACCCTACCAGGATTTGGACTCATTACCTCTGCAATATAAGGAAGACACCAGGCAATGCGAATTTACAGGTGTTAATTAGCCAACAGAGGGCTTCTCTATTGTTCCCAGAATACCATACAAACGTAGGGAAATAGAAAAATTCAATCAAAGAGCATTCCCTGGCTTATAGGAAGGACTGCATGCGTGCACAATGTCATGCAAATCGGCTTTAATTTACTGCATGTTTTTCTGCTTCCACCAAATTTGTTGAAGAAAATGGATCTTCCTCTGCTTATAGCTGTAAATTCCTACATCATCAAAGCACACTCGGATCAAGATGGTGTTTCCCAACTGCTGCTTGAATAATAACAGAAGAAATTCTCTATGCAAAAATACTAAATAGATATTCCCATGGGCAGCATTAATTTGGAAATGGTCCCCATTGCTCTGTGGAGTAGAGTTTATTTAGATAATAGGACCATGGGTAGGACCTTATTTTGAACCCAAGTAGTCACGTTAATAAGGGTTCCTGTTCCCTTTCAGAGAATTTAGAATTAACCATTATAATGGTGTGCATGAGAGTGATTTAAAATATGTAACTGCAGTCACAATTAATTAAACCGTATTCACAACTCATAAGTAACACTGTGGGAGATATATCTACACAGCATCAAATAACCTGTCTAATGTTTCCCCCACTGCATTGATCTGTTTTCCTGGTGAATTGTGGACACAGGCACAGGTAAATTCAGCCTGTTGGTGTGATTATGATAATCCAGTCACATCCTTTTCTCTTTCAGGCACTCACTCACAGAGCCCGTACCATCTTCCCGAATTGTGTTGTACTGGGTACTCCGAGTGTTCTGAAGATGCAGACACGTTGTAATAATTATAGCTAACACTTAAGCTAATGCTTATGTGTGCCCAACCTGTGCAAAGCACCATGTGAATAACTTTTTAAATATTCATGTTCATCTGTTCAGTTCTGACATCAAATCTCTGAGGTCGGCACTATTATCACCATGTAACAGATGAAGAAACTGAGGCACAAAGAGATTCCCTAAGATCTTGCTTCTGTAATGGCACAGGTGGGAGTTTTTGCTCTTAACCATGACTCTCTGCTGCCTCAGTTCCCAATATATCTTTGTTGAATGAATGAATGTGACTCAGAGAATCAGACCAAAAGTGAAGATATGGCTCATCAAAATAGAGATGCGATTACTGACTGCCAGTGGGTGGTTCTTAAAATGGGATGGGCAAGCTTTTTGCAGTTCATTAAGCTTCTCCACGTGTCATGTGTTTTGTGACAAGAACATATTAGCATTTGTTTTCTGGTTGGTATTGATAGCTTATGAAGCCCAGACATTGCCTCCTGGCATCTAATCCAAAGGACTGGGCATCTTCTCTTGTATCATTTATTCTGGAGAATGTGGAGGTCGTGTTCTTGTGTTGGTGAGTAGGGATGGATTCATGGGTTTGAAAGCTCTCTGGGCATTGCCAATGTGGTTCCCAGTCTGAAAATCTTACGGGTCCTTGATCTAGGTGATGATATTTAAGGATTGGGGAAGGGGGTGTGATGAGGGTTTGCTGTTGCTCTGAGTGGAAAAAGATCTTGGACACATATTCAGGACCCCAATCGTCATCCTGGGCTATGGCAGGGCTCAAAACCTAGCAGCTGCCTGAGAGGGAGTGTCATTTCTGACATTGGAAAGGGTCTAGCCGACTCAGAGAGTTTTCAAGCAAGGTACCAGATCCACTGGCTGAAAACTGGCTCAAGGGGAGGGGGAAAAGGAGCCTGAATTTCTTCATTGATGAGTCTATTTAGTCTAGTTATTTTTGGTTTTATTCACAACTACATCAGATTAACTATGTGTTAGGTTGAACTACATGAAATTGTTGATAGTTGATCACTTTTGACTCACAAAAAATGGCAATTTCATATAGATCAACCTGATGACAGCAGTTCTCACATAATACCCGAAATACTTAGCATCATGGTTATTTCCAACTATAAGAGATAGGTAGGTAGTCGGCCAACCTCTTTCATTAATTCAGTGATGAAGGACTTTCTGAGTGGCTAGTGTGTGATAGGCATGATGGTCAAAGGCTGCCCCGATAGACAGCATGGCAGGAAGAGGAAAGAAACAACACAGGCAGTGTGTGTGCCAGCACTGCCTCTTCCAATCCTGTCTCTTGATTTAAAAAAAAAATGACGTTTGAATTCATATTGCTTAGCATCCATAGGTTATTATGAAACTGGTAATAAAAATATGATTAGAGCTTAATGAAAATTTATTGAGCCCTTCCCATGTACATTCTCTTCACTGCTAGAGTAGACAGGGCATGGAACAAACAGAGATCCTATCCTCAAGGGAAGCTTCAGTCATTCAACAATTTTTTTTTTCTTTTTTGCTTTTTCTCCCAGAATCCCCCCAGTACATATTTGTATATCTTAGTTGTGGGTCTTTCCAGTTGTGGCATGTGGGATGCTGCCTCAACATGGCCTGATGAGCAGTGCCATGTTGGTGTCCAGGATCCAAACCAGCAAAACCCTGGGCCGCTGAAGTGGAGCATGTGAACTTAACCACTCAGCCACGGGGTCAGCCCCACAACAAATATTTTTTAAGCACCTACTATGTGCCAGGATCTGTTCTAAGTGCTTGGTGACACATCAGTATTCAAAACAGAACAAAATTCCTAGCCTCACAGAACTTAGAGTTTGGCAGAGGAAGACAGACAATAAACAACAAGCAAGAAGAAAACAATAAGTATAAAAATGAACAGAGCAATTAAGGGGATCAGTGGGGCTGCCATTTTAAAAGGGGACGTTAAAGTTGGCCTCATCGAGAAGGTGAGAGTTTAGCAAAGACTTAAGGAAGGTCAGAGCTTAACCATGTCGATATCCGGGAGAAGAGCATTCCAGGCAGAGGGAACAGCCAGTACAAAGGCCCTAAAGTGAGAGCACTCAGGAATGTTCAAGGAACAGAAAGGAAGCCCATGTGACTGGAACTCATGGTGCATCGTCCCTATTAGTAATCACATAATAAGGAAACACCCAGATGAGTGTTGGGTTCGACTATAAAGAAGGTCAACCAGGTGACTCTAATTGGCTGGAAAGCATTGTTAAAAAGTTGACAAAATTGTAGCCTATTCCCGAGATGTTCAATCTCAGCATAGCGTTCTATAAATACACCGCAGCCACGCGAGCTAGGTGTGTGGAGCCAGGCCACTCGAGGGGCCTGGGAGAATGCCAAGAGAAAGTTGTCTGGGAAACGGTAGAGTCCTCCTCAGCTAGAGACCAAGAAATGAAATCGCATGTTGAGGAAAAGGAAGAATAAGGGGAAAGGGAGGTTTTAGCAAAACTATAAATCCATGAGGTGGAATGTAAAGAGAAAACAAGAAGCAATTTTAGAGACCTACTGGTCCATTGGCTTGAGGATTAAGGCCATTGGTGGAAGACTAGGTTTATGGTTTTCAAGTGTAAATGAGCCCAAGCTGAGCAGCTACTGCCTATCAGCCAGAGGACAGAGGCCTGGCCCGGTGCCTGGCAGAAGGGCCACCACAATTTTCCGTCTCCCCTCAGGCTATGAGTATCTTTTTCTCAGACTTCCATTCTCTTAAAATGGGCATGTGTAGAGAATTACTCAATGTCACAAACCGTTTGCCCTCCTTGCCCTCCCCAGCCCGCTAAGGCAGCTGTGCGCCCTATGTGGGTCCGTCCCCATCTTCATCAGAGGAAACTCCACAGGCTCTTTTAACAACCCAGGCCTGTGAGTCTTCCCAAGTCTTCCATCTCTGTGGAAGGGTGAATTGATCCTGTAACCTGCAGAAGGTAACTGTGGTTGGAAGATCAGGCGCCCTCCCCACACATCCCTCACCCCCACCCAAGAAAGAGGTTCCTGGGGAGAAAAGCCTTGGTGCATGCATCTAATCAAGTGCTCCCAGGTGCGGTGTGTTATTGAGGAAGCCATCACTTAGGGCTATGGCTCTGCAGGGCCGTCATTTGATTCTTCGTCCATAGGCCTTGTGGCAAGTGGGGGAAGGGCTGTGGGCTAGAGGTAAAGAAAAGAACAAAAAATACTGCTCTGCATAATAATGTGAAGCCCTGAATCCTGGTGGAAAGGTGGCCTTGGCAACTGTAGTGGCATTGGAAAAATGGCTCAAGGATAGCAACATTTTTCAAAAGGTGGTCCTGAACCTTGAGGGTATAATGCTAAGTGGAATAAGTCAGAGGGAGAAAATCAAATGCCACATGATCTCACTCATAAGTAGAAGATAAAAACAATGACAAACAAACACATAGAAACAGAGATTGGGCTGGTGGTTATCAGAGGGGAAGCGGGGAGGGAGGAGAGTGAAAGGGGTGATTAGGCGCATGTGTGTGGGGATAGATTGTAATTAGTCTTTGGGTGGTGAGCATGATGTAATCTACACAAACATTGAAATATAGAACAATGTACACCTGAAATTTGTATGTTATAAACCAATGTTACTGCAATAAAAAAAAGAAGAAATAAAGACTAAAAACAAACAAAAAAAAAAACCTCGATTTAAAAAAAAAAATGTGATGCCACAACTAGAAGAACCCACAACTAAAATACATAACTATATACTCGGGGGGATTTGGGGAGAAAAAGCAATAAAGAGAAAAGAATGTGGTCCTAAGACTGCATCAGAATTACCTGAAATGTCCGTTACCCTTCACACTCCTAGGTCCTCCTCAGACCTCTAGAACCAAAATTCCCTGGGTGAGGGCCCAAGAATTTACATTTTAACAAGCTCCCCAAATGCTTCTAATACATGTATCATTTGGAAAACACTAGTGTCAATTTTAGTATTCTGTGGATTAATGTCTCCAGGAAGTGTGTGTGTGTGTGTGTGTGTGTGTGTGTGTGTTTGATCCTATAGTTAACCTCTGCAACTGAAAGAATGCAGAGGCCAATGGGCAATTCACAACTCCAAATGCTTGGGATTTAAACTCCTATATCTGTCCTAAGTTATTCCACGGGACACAGAATGTCAAAACCCCTCCCCGCCACAGGCATGCATATAAACACACATAGATGTGTCCATGCACACACACACACACATACACACACACACTGTACCTAGTGGACTACCCTTCCCGATATCTGGGCATGATTCCATAATGGAAACTCAGACTTGGAAAAAGGTCCAGCTGCCAGGAAGGATATGAATCCCAAGCTAGACCTGCCCCTGTAGGATTGCCTGAATAGTGGAATGGCAACTGGGATAGTGGAAATTAGAAGGAGGTATTCTTATAGAGAAAAGCAGAACTAAGGCTGAGACATGGAGATAGAGAAAGACATTGGTGAATGGGGCACCCTGTAAATATTTTACCATCTGGGCTGCTTTTCTCAGGGACTAAAGGAAAGTCAGGTTTAGAATTTTCTTAACCTACTGGAAACTCAACTCTTCAGTAAAGGATGGTGTACCTATGGGGCTTGGGGAAAGAAGCTGTGGAGAAGGAATGTGGGGCAGTAAAAGATATGCAGCCTCCCCACGTCCACCCCTCACTCCCAGGCATCCTGGTGGAGAGCAAGCGCAATGTGTTGTGGAGAGAGCTGTGTTCAGGAGTTCTGGGCAGCAGACAGGACAAAGTGTAGCCTGTCGCCATGCCGAGAGGGATGGGAGGAGACTTTGCAGGCGACTGTCAGGAAAGACAGAGACAATCCCTCAAGAGTCACGTACACACAGGGCAGTGATTTCAAACTTTTATGACCATGGCCACAGTGTCAAGTACATTTTATATTGCATCCCAGTACACCAAGATGCATATTCAAATAAAAGCCTTATGAAATAACACTCACCTTTACTCAGAGCAGAAAACACAGGATCCATATCTGATATCATATCGTGGATGTGACTTCGTACGTAGAAAAACATCTGGCTGCCAGGAAGGATATGAATCTCGAGGCCAGAACTGCCCCGATACCTATTGTTCTCTACTGTTTTACTTTATTTTATTAAGACAAATGCTGCTCTTGAGTCATCTAATTAATTTCCTGAGTATAGGAAATACTGTACCACAGGAAGGAGACCCTTAAAGGAGCAGGAAAACCACCTCTTGGATTCCATTTCACTCACATATGTCTGTTGGGTAAATGGATTCATTGAGTTGAATAATGAAAAGTTGTCCATTGGAATCTAGACCAGGGGGTACTCAGCCTTCTGGATGTGACTCTGAGGACCCTCCTCACAAAGTCTTCTCAAGTGTCCCCCGGTTGAACTGACCACACTGTCCTTCCCGCCCCGTGCACCTTGGCATCTGCCTCTCTGCGGGTACTAAGGTGTTGAATAGTCTTCACTTTATGTCTTTGTCTCCCTCACTGAACTGCAAACTTCCAGAACAGGGTTAGTGCTTTATTAATTTCTTTCTACCCAGAGCCTTGCACAGTTCTGGCACTGGACACTTACTGTTTGTCTGTTGAGTGTTTGTGGAGTTTGTTTGTGGTAAGGTCTGCTGGACTGAATTTGCTGACTAGAACCAGTATTTTATATATATATAAAAAACACATATATATAACATGTATATGTATACGTATATAATACATGTTCCATGTATATTAGGCCTCCCAGCCAGCGCAATTACCGAAGGCACTCATGCTGGCTGGGAAGCAGAATAGTGATGTGACCAGTGTCACATGCTTGGACTTGAATCCTGTCCCTGCTTCTAGTCATAGTCATGTAACTTGGGTAATTAATTCAGACTTTTGGAGTCTCAATTCCCTCATCTGTAAAAAAAAGATACTGAGAGCGTTTATGTCATAGGCTGTCGTGAGGATTAAGTGCAATTATCCACAGGAAGTGTCTGGCATACGTCTACGGCCGCTTGTTAGAGTCGACAGCCGTCATGACAGTCATCGTGAAAACAATGTACCAGCACTCCGATGTGCCAGAAGGGTGAGGTGCAGACTTCACTTTATCAACGTGACAGTTTTTAATCTTTAGTATAGGCCAATAATGTGCTGATCAACCACACTTACGGCCGCATTTTGGTGATCTCTATCTTCGGGTTATTTGGAGATACTCTAAGCCTGCACTAACACACATAGCTATGGAGCGCTTGAAACGCAGCTTGTCCACACTGAAAAGTGATAGCGATATAAAATACTCTGGAGTTTGCAGACAATTTTTCTTAAAGTGTAAAATTCCTCCCCCTCCTCAATTTTTATGTCGGTTACATACTTAAATGCCAATAATTTGGATATAAAGGGTTAAATAAAATATATTATTAAAATTAATTGCACCAGTTTCTTTTTACTTTTTTAATGTAGGTACTTCGTTACATTACATTATGTATGAGGCTTGCCTTATATTTCTGGCGGACAGCATGGGTCTAAGAATTGAGCACACACTGCTCCCTCCCATCACATTTCAGTCTCCGTCTCCTGAAGAGGCAGTCACCCTCTCTCGTACCCTTGCATAAAGCTCTCCTCCCATGCATCCAATTCCATCCCCTTTTGGTATCTTGTCCTCCAGGTTAATGATCAGCAACTCATCTCAAGAACCCCCCGGTTTAAAAGTGTCTTGCTTCTCATGTTTTGGGAATGGTGCAAGATCAGATTCCATTTATCATACTGATGATCCAGCTAATTGTGCAGGAATGGGTCCATAAACGGTTGAAAAATATTTTTTCCATATTTTATTCAACTGATAAATGAGTAAATATTTAGCAAGCATCTAATAAGAGCAGGACACCATGTTTGATGTACTGGGTACTACAATGCTGAATAAGAGACAATATGGCTCTCAAAGAGCTAGCATACTTAACATAAAAATAAATGTTTTGCTCTTTGCTATGCGGTCCTTACATATCTATCAATCCCCATTTCCAGCAGTTTCCCTGCCTCATACCGGATGCCTCAGTGCTAAAAAACTTGCAGTGCAGTCCTGACTTTACCATGGTGTTTCACCGGGAGCTTTACCATGTTCATGTCTCTGCCTGGAGTGCTCATTCCTTCCCCTCTCCTCTACCTGCATCCTCCAAGTTGAATGGATTTTCAAGGCTCAATGTTCTATACCACCCTCTAAGAAGCCATTCCCAACCCTCCAGCCAAGGCACCAGTAGTCACTCCATTTTTCTTGCAGCCAGTAGGGTTTATATGTAGCTCTACTGTTGATCTATCACACTGGATTGCAACAGTTTATTGGCTGTTCATCTTACTAGATTATGAGCAATTTAAGGATACTGTACATCCAGAGAAGCTAGAGGTTGAGTTTATACTTAAAGACCAAAAACCCAGCAACCCCATGCGCTTCCACCATTCATTTCCCAACTGATAAGCCAGAGGAAGAAAGGCATGCAACCTCATAATTACTATTTGGGGGTGGATCTGATATGGGAAACAGAGGAAATTAATTTTAGCATGAACTTGTATGACAACATTTAATGGTCAGGCCAGACTGCTTGCCAAGACATCTCCGGTTTGGAGGAGTGGATTGGGACTTGTCACACGCATGTTTGTGGAATCTATTTAGTGCAACTTTCTGATTCGGATTCTCTCAGGGCTAGGAAGTTTTGGTGCTGCCTACCTACAGCTGCAAAAGGCCACCATGGGGTTGGGATAAACTGCTCATGGGGTGGCTCAGAGTTAGAAGCTTCGAAGATTCATTTACTTGAGCTTCAAGAGCTTCCCCAAGTGAAACTGGACTGCCCCACAATGTTGTCCAGCATGACTAAGGCAGACATAGCAAAGGAGTGAAGGCAGCCATGTCTGTTAACCAAGTGGCAAGCACCTGGCACACAGTGGGAGCTCAATAATTGTTGCTGAAAAAATAAACGAGGGACTATCTCTGCAGAAGATTAAGAAAGACTCTTATAAGTGGAGAATCCTCGTCACTCCTGCTGTGGCAGTAGCATCAAAGATCTTCTCTATAAGTATATCCGCTGGGAGAGTTTCTAGAAGGGCAAGGGAGGGACAAATCACAAGGAGTTCCTGTCCTTGGAGGCCAAAACAAAATCAAATGGGAATTTATGTTCTCTGAGCTATACAAATAGCTCTTCTTTGTGCTATTTAAGTAGGGAGAGCAGTGAAGAAAATCTTATTCAGTTAATTTCATTTTTTTAAGCCCTCGCCCTATATTAATTAGCTGATAGCACCCTTATGTTGTGATGTGTGTTTAGGGCCATCGTAGAATGCACCGTGTCATAGAAATCTGTTTTGTGGGACTTGTTAGCACAGATATTATTTAGCTAAATAGCCCTTAATGATTCCTTCAGAGCCTGCTGCATCTGTTGGGTAATTCATTTTATAGTTAGGGAGGTTAAAAACGCTATTTTTTAACTTACTCAACCCTAGTGACCTGTCTCTAGACCAGGGAGGTTAATGGAGTATTGTTGTGTTCAGAAGAGATTTAAAATAATTCCTGATTTATCCTGGAGTAAGAAAAAGCCCCAGAGTGCAGTATTATTTTACTCCATTTTGAAGAGTCATTTAAAAATATATTATTTTTTTTGAAACAAATTGCTTCAAGGGAAAAGAAATTTGAATTACATCAAATACCTGGCTCTTCTGAAAATAACCTGTTGAATTCAAACAACTGAGAGTTGGCGTGAATTTATTTTCACAAATCAGTTTGTGCATCTGGGGACAAGTGGACTGGGGTTCTGAAAGATCCGTTTGGTGCGTTCTATTGCAATCAAGTAGGCATGACTAACAGATCAAGGGTTTCAATTTGCTGCAGGCAATGCCATAATATGTCATTTAAGAACTCCCCAGCATCTCAGGGCTGGAGCAGCCTCTGCGGCCGCTCTGTGATGTCAACAGCAGCATTCTCATCAGGCCATCCATTTTGCCTGTGAAGTGCAAATATCCAAATGATGGCAGATGGGGCTGGGGTTGAGTGCTTCCTTAATAATTCGATAATTCCGTCAAATGTTCTGGTCTTAGGTGAAGGAGGGCTTTGATTATGGCATGTATCGGAACTCCAGTGGTCAAGGGCTGTTTCTGTTCAGACTTCTTTACCTTGCATACTTCAAGATAAAATCAAAAGCTTGTAAAAATGAATCCCAGGAAGGGTGTCTGGTGACATAACCCATCAACGGCTCCTGAATAGGCCTCAGAGCCCCCATTTCAAGTATAGAGTCTGCTTGGTTTTCTCGAAGGAAAGTGGATCTGTGCATTTGAAGTCCTTCTGTCCTGATTGCTGACAACCTTAGGCCCTTTTAGGAAGCTACACACTACTTTTGGACCCAACAGCAATTGGTTCAATTGGTTCTGATGGAAAATATGCAGGGCGTTCACAGCAATAGAGTGATTACTGGCCCAGGGAAAAGAGAGAAATTGAATCAAATTCTCATTTCTGCCACTTACAAGTTCTATGAATTTGGACAAGTTATTTAACTTCTCTAATCTAAATTTACTCATTTGCAAAATGAGGATAATAATATCTAATTCACAGGGCTGTGGTGAGGATTATGCGAGATAATGTATATAAAATGCTTAGTGAAGTGTTGCTTATGTTGTAAGTGCTGAAAACATTATCAGTCCTTAACAGGGTCTTCCCTGACCCATGTTTCCCGTGGGTTTTTAGGATGCCCATAAAAGGCCAAAGGGTTAGAGCCAGCCAGGTGGTTCAGTCCCCGTGCTCTGCTTCATTGGCCCCAGGTTCGCAGGTTCAGATCCCTGGGGGTGGACCTATGCACTGCTTAACGAGCTACGGTGTGGCAGGCATCAAACACATGAAATAGAGGAAGATGCACACAGATGTTAGCTCAAGGCCAATCTTCCTCAGCAAAAAGTGGAAGATTGGTGGAGGATGTTAGCTCAGGGCTAATCTTCTTCACACACACACACAAAAGGCAAAGGGTATGTGTGTAGTTACCACTAAATGTTCTTACGTGAAAGGAACATATAAGTTGTTCCATCTACTTTCTAGAATAGGAGTCGGCAAACTTATTCTGTAAAGGATCAGATAGTAAATATTTCAGGCTGGGGGCTATACGGTTTCTGCCACAGCTGCTCAGCTTTCTCATTGTAGCATGAAAGCAGCATAGACAACATGTGAACAAATGAGTATGGCTGTGTTCCCATATGCACAAATCAGGCAGCCAGCCGGACTTGGTAGTTTGACAATCACTAGTATAGAATAGAAATAATTGTTTCTCGAAGGGCGATGGTCAATAATTCAAAGGAACAGTAACCAAAATTACATCCTATTATGCACTCCATCCTTTCATCCACACTTTACCCAGATAATGGAATATTCGGTTGATTTTAGTCACATAGAGGGTTTGTAGCCTAAATTTCCAAAGGTGCTACTAACAAATAATGAAAAGATATGGACAATAATAAAATCTAGTAGACTAGGTATGATCAACTATATAGATGAGACAAAAAAAAATAAAAATTTGGTGAAAAAACACGTTCAGCACAGGAAAACCAGATGATCCACACCACAGGGAATTTATACAACGAGCTATTGATCGTACTGACTCTCTGGTGAGTAAATTTTAAAAGTCCTGGAACTCTTAGAAGGCACAGTGAGAATTGGGAATTTTAACAACATCAGAAAACACACACACATAAATATTCAACTGATCTTCAAAAGAAGTATGAACTACGAAATCACGGTAGGATAAATTCCAGCTGAGTCTACACACACACAAAACTACTTTATAAAAGGGAAAGCAATCGTATTGAATTCACTCTCTTCACTGACTATGTTGGGATGGGAAAAAAAAGGAACACAATGGTTATATTAGAGTTTTTTAAAGTTAATCCATCAGCTAGTTGTTTTTAAAATAACTGGGTTTTTAAATGAGTTCAACTTTTATTTTTTCTATTTTAGAGTCTGACAATTTATGACCTTGAAATGCAAAGCTGATCCATTCTCCCTCCCCACAGCCCTCATGGCTTCTCTTCCCTCTCAGCACTCTTGGGACAAAGAACAAACACATAACCTGACCCACAGCGTTTTGTTTGGCCCCCACAGACCTCCCACTCCAGTTTCATCTTCAACAACCCTCCTCCAGATTCTTTCAGCCTCAACCACCCATGTTCCAATGGCTCTCTCTCCATCGTCTAACCCACCACGGCCACTCTCTGCCTGTCCCCATAATCATGCCCCCCGCCTCCCCACAGTCTTGGTCTAGTTCACTGCTACTCCTCACTTAGGCCCCTGTTCAAATCACTTCCTCCCAGAGCCTTTCCTGACTCACAGGCAACTGTCACAGAACCTGTCTCCAGCCTTCAAGCTCGTGTTACAGTTTGTCATTATACATTCATTAGGGTGATGGTTTAATTAATGTCTGTCTCCCCTACTGGGCCATGAGCCCCCCCAAAGAGCAGGAAATGTGCCTGTGTTTGAACGGCAGAGGGCTCAGCTCAGCGCCTGGCGTGTAAGCAGGGTCACAAAAAACAGACAATGGAGTGGTAATCAGAAGGATCTAGAATTAAAACATAGCAATAAAGGGTCAAAACTAAGAGAATTTCTAAGGGGTATTGCACATATTGCAGACAAAACTTGGCCATTTTTTAAAATAATACAGGTTTTCTTGTTTGCTTATTGTTCTTAACTGATGATCTAGATGTTGGGTGGCATACTTTTTCTATAAAGGGGCAGACAGTAAATATTTTAGGCTTTGGGGGCCATATATTTTTGTCTCAACTACTCAACTCGGCTGCTGGAGCATGTCGGAGCAGCCAGAGAGAGTGCAGAAACAAGTGAATGTGGTTGGGTTCCAATAAAACAAGGGATTCTCATCCTCTGCACTGCTGACATTTTGTTTTGTTGTGTGGGGCTGGTATGTGCATGGTAGTAGGATTAACGGCATCCTTGGACCTGACTTACCATACGCTAGCAACACCCCATCCCCACTCGTGACACCGAAAATGTCTCCAAACGTTGTCAAATGTTCCTTGGGGGCCAAAATCATCCCAGTTAAAAACACTGTAACAAAACTTTACAAAAACAAGTCATGAACTGGATTTGGCTCAGGGACTGTAGTTTGCTTAATCCAAATGTAGAAAAAAGAGGGACAAAAGGAAATTCCTTAATGGTGTTCTATTTCTGGAAGGGCTATTAATTTACTCTATTCCCTAAGTTCTTGGATCCTCTCCATGGAGTAATGGTCTTTTGAAGACTGTCTTTCTCAGAGGTGAGTAACCCTTGGAGAATGGTCAGCGCAGGCCTCAGAGAGAAGCAGGATCAACTGATTTTCGACTGTGAGAAATTTACCTCCTGTCTTGATGTTTATACATCTGTTTCTGCCGCCATTTGGACCCCCACAATCCCTCTATTTTGGTTAGTTGTTTCTGTTTTTTTCTTTACCAGCTTTCAGCAAAGTGTGCATTGCAAGGCAACTCAAGAGCTGAAGAAACAGTGAAGAACAACAGGTTTAGAGCTGAAGATAGAGATCTGAGTCTCGGTTCAGCCTCTTAGCACTGGAAGTGTGACCTTAGAAACCACTCTTATTCTTTTCCTCTTTTTTTTACCCCTTTTTGGACCACAGAACACAGACTTGAATTTATCATAATCTTTGGCTCAGGATACCCTCTCATCGCTGGTCTGGGCAGGTCCCAATTTTGGCTTTGCCAGTTTATATTATAAACATCTGTGCCCACCAACACAAGAAGCAAAATATAGTCACTGCCTAACACGCCCCTAGATGCTATATCCCCCTCCTTCCCTGTAGCCTGTCACATGAGGGAACCACACTCCTGACTCTCATCTTCATCTCCCCACTTTCCTTCCCAGGACGTGCGTTTCTCCTCTTTAAGGCGTGGGAGTTCAAGTGAAGGGGTTAATGAACTCACCTCTCATCTCTTAAAGCTCTTACTCTGTGGTCCTGATGCAGTCTTTATTTTCCTTGACCATCCTCAGAAATTGTGCCATGCATATATTTTATATCTCTCAATGGGAGTGAAAACCTAGGCAAATTGGTTTTGTGAGACACAAAGAAAATAGAGAAATTTCCATTCACATGGAAGACAGCTCTTCACAGGGAGTTTGTGGCCAAGGCCGTTATGATATGCTAAGGCCATGAAGAAGTGTTGTATCGAAAAATGTTTTTCCTCTGATAGCCAAATAGATTTTCTAAAATATTGAAGCTTTTTCCCTTTCTTGCCCATTTCTCTATTTTCACGTTAAAAGAGTCGTATCATTTATACAGTTCTGTTGAGAGAACTCAGTCTATTTGCCCCTGGGGCGGAAATATTGGTACGGTAAACTTCAACACAGCGTGTAATGTATGGTCTAATTCTAAATTCTTCAAAATGCCGATTTATCTGATTTTTACCAGAGCAGAGAGATAAGGCAGTCATGCCCCCATGCAGCTCGACATCTCTATATCCTTGAAATTGAACCTCAGGGAAGACAGGAGTATGGGGCCTGCACACTGGGTGTGAATAAAGGAAGCTAGTGCTGACACACGTGTGAAAGAGAAGATACAAAAGAGACGACACTTGGGGAAACACAATCCCTGGCGTGTGGAGGGGGGCGGGGGAATGACTAATGTTAATAGCAATTTGCATCGCTGCTGATTGAAGGTAGGAGAAATTGAATTCTACTGTTGGCGTCCCTGACCCATTTGGGTGAGATTCTAGCGCCCTCCAGTGGAGAATTTGTAGAATTGCTCTCATTGCCTTTGGACAGTAGGTCTTTACTTCCCTCCTGGGGGCCCTCTTTCAATAATAAATATTTTAAGCTCTCTTTATTATTTGGATTGAATATAGATTATTATGCATATAATTTCAAAATAATCACTGAAAATCCTAATTGTAATATAAAAGAAAAACCCAAGGAAAGCGACTTTTAAAATAAAATAAATAATAATGAATGAATAAAAATCTGTACATCTATTTGTTACATATATACATATATATATATAAACAACAATCTGCATTCAAATATATAAATGTCCAGATCCAAGTGTTCTAGAAGACATAATTATCTGGAAAGTTGCATCTAGTCAGAAGTATCAGGAAGGTGACAGCCACAAAGGCAATAGATAGAAATGAACTATATTGGCATCTCAAGTGCCACCAGCAACATTGCTGTAGGTTATATGATTTTTCAAAATGCATAAAAAATATCTGGTAAAATTCTGAAAAAAAACAAGAACAATCTTCCCTGGGGTTTGCATAGCGGCTTCATTTCTAGAAAATTTAAGTTACATTAAAATTTTGCAAAACGTCCTTTACGTTTTCATGTTTAATAGGGTTAGGGTCTAGGCTCCTCCGGCAACTATAAATAGGCTTTTCACCTGTTCTGGTAGGACTTTCCAAAGCTGTAGGGGATGTTGTGACAGTTCTTGTCAGGCTGGACTGTCTATCGTATTTCAGAATATTTAACACCTCTAGTCCCTACCCACAGATGCTGACAGGGCTCCTCAATCCACGATGATCAAAGACGCCCGCACAAAATACTGAATGGCCTCTGGTGAAAGAACCACCTCTGTGAAGAGCCACCACCCTGGCCCTTCCTCTGACCCTTCTTCTCACGCTGAGGAAGTGTTCTGTCAATGAGAAGCTTCCACTGAGGGTCATCTCTAAGGTTTGGCAATGTGGGGTCTTGATCTTTTCCTCCTACTTTGAGGGACTCTTCAGATGCTGGGCAGGACATTCCCAGGGGGAGGGGGAGGGAGAGAAGGGGTTGATCAGAGCTGGTGATGGTGGAGCAGATAAGCTCCAGGGCTGCCCAGCTCCAGAGCACAGCTTTAACCTGTACCTCAGCAGCACGTGAGGTGAAATGCCAGCTGCTGGAACCAGGCCTGATTGCCTCCAGCACCCCTGTCTTCAGCTCTGCACCAGGGGTTCTCCTGGAGGTGCTGTTTGTATCATTGGCCTCACATACCTAGAACTCTGAGAATTTTTCCTTGTAAGCCTTTCACAGCACAACTCTGATCCTTAATTCCAAACACCTCATGTCGCACAAAAACAAAAAGATACCCAACAGAGATAATTCACTGTTGATAAGAAGCGCAATGATCCAGTAATAGATTTGTTTGGTTCGTCTGTTTCACAGCAATGGCACACATTGTCTACACTTTAAGCCAGCATTCCCTGAAGTGTATTAACAGGGACACTGGTTTGAATGACTAGTCATAGATATTTCTCAAAAAAAGAGAAAGTGTTGCTTGTCAGATAAGATCAGAGATGCTGGCTTAAACAAATTGTAGCAGAAAATTTTACAAACTCAGGTGTGCAAAAAATGTAAACTTTTTCTAAAACTGGACATAAACTTTCTAACTCCCATCCTATTTTGCGTCTTGAAAAAAATACCAGTATGAACAATGCAAGGGAGACGTCGTCACAGCAATGTTCTAGATCCCATCAGGACTTTCCCCTCCAATCTTCCACTTTCCACGGGTGACATAAAATCAGGGAGGGGCCTTACTTCCACAGGCTTTGGGGGGATGGGGCTGCCAGGTCTTCAGACTCAGCCCTCGATGTCATCCACTGCTGATGGGACAGGTCTCATCTGTTCTTTAGTCTCAGCCTTCCATCGTAAGCCTTGGCATCTGCATCCTCCCCATCTCTCTTGGGCCCTTTGGGTCTGCCAGCCTTTTCTCAACTACTTTTCCAAGGCCTTTTCCAGAGCACAGATACTTTAGCTGCTTTACCTACACAGTGAGGAGGTGTGAGAAGCTCCAGGACATTCCCAAGCTGGAAACCTCCCAGGCTACACCAAGGAATTGACGCCTACAGTCCTATCCTCTGGAACCCCCAAACTTAATTAGATTTCTATTATCCTATCCTCCAGACCACTCCCCCCATGCTTGTTCACCTGTGGGATGATGGACCAGACTGTCCCTCCTCAGAAAACCCCATTCGTATCTGCCTCTAATGTTCTCTCTTCAGACTCTGAAAAAGCATCTTCCTTTTCCAGCCCTGAAATGATTTTTATCTCCTCAGCCTGTGGCCTGAAATTGGCTTGACAAATAGTCTTTAGCCTTCCAAGCCAATTGATTACAATGATATCTCAGAAGATGTTGCACCCTAGGGAACATGTGGCAACGTGTGGAGACATTTTTATTGTCACAATTTGTTGGAGGGTGCTATGGCCTCTAGTGAGCGGAGGCCAGGGCGGCTGCAGGCCATCCTGTAGCGCTCAGCATGGCCCACAGCAAAGAATTCTCCTGCTCAGTGTCAATAGACCTGAGGTTAAGTCACTCTGGGTTAGACCAGGAAACTTGAACTTGTTGTTTTGTTTTTATATCAGAGAGAAAAGAAATCCAGTCCTCTTCTTAAATTTCTGGCCTAATTTTGTGTTCTAGTCAATGACCACACTCCGAGCTGCTGACTGCTATTTAACTACCACATTAACAATTTCCACTGGACCTTGGAAAACCGCAGACATCAGCAGTTTGAGCAAAGAGATTGGGTTTTTCTAATCTTCTTGTAATGTGCACCTGGGTGCTGATAAATGCCATCGCCTCTGCTGTCTCTGCACGTCCTCTTTGTCAGATAGCGGAGGCAGGGAGGGCTCACCTTTGTTGCCTTTGCAAGGCTTTCTGAAATCTACAAAACCCAGCTCTGGTGGGAATGGCTGGCAGCCTTCAAACCAGCTGGATTTGTTTCTCAGGAGGGACATGAGAGAGGTTGTGTTCCAAGGCACACATTCAGAGCAGCATCCTTCATGGTGTGATGGAGAGGCACTGAAAGGCTTCCTGCTTCCCTCAACATGCTGGGAAGGTCAATGGAGGTGTTCAACCTGTACTATGCAGAAGCCCAGGGTTTTCAGAAGTTTTGGGGGACTCACTCTTCAACCAGAGAAGTGCTGAGTTCTAACTTGTATATGTTGGGCTTTTAGATCAAATTTAAAGAAATAGTTCTGAAAGTATTAAGGAGGACGGAGAGACACCTGCTTGAGAAGTGGATATGATGTCATTGTCTCAAAAGGCTGCCGTTCGAATGCTCATGTTCCTTTCCATGAGCACAGACCGATTCCACAGCACAGATCAGAGGGTGTGTGGAATTCTCTCCACAGCCCCACGAGGTGAGTTATAAGGAATTCCAGGGAACCCCATAGGATAAGAGGAGAGATGTGAGAGCTGAAGGTCTCAAGGCAACAGAGTAGGCAGTCACACCTACCACAGACAGAGTCTGCGCCATCCAACTTCTAGCCTGTGTCCAGCCCAGGCAAGATCCCACCCCTTGGCGTGTTTGCACTGTGACCCTTTCTCAGTGGCCGCGCACATCCTCCTTGCTGTAGTGGCTGTGGCATGCAGAGGAAGGAAGAGACAGGCTCCTGTCCTTGGGTGTCCTCCTGCTGGCACCTGCCATGTCTGCAGAGGGAGGGGGAGAATTGAGCCGAGTGGCAGCCATGGTTCCTAACATGCGGGGCACACTTTTATCACCAGGAACATCTGTCACAGCCATAACACATTTAGGCAGTTGTTTTGTTTACACAACCCAAGCAACCAGTTTGACTAAGATCTTCACAAAAAGACTGATGGGGTAGGGCAGCGAGGGGACAGAAAAACCTGACATCGTGTAAACAGGGAATTGGACACAGCCTTAAACAGGTGACTTCAGACTTTTGATTGCTTAAGCCACACTGTTAATCTACAACACTTCTAGAGAATTCCTGTTAGGTTGGGTGACAGAAATAAATAGGCAAGGAATGAGTATACCCTATTCTTAGATAAGATAGTTCTTTATGGATGTAGAAAGTATACAGAATTAATAATGGAAATAACAATGGAAAAAGATATTGATGTTCAATGCCCCCAGCATAAAGAAAACCTTCCCCTCCTTAACTAATATGGTCTTCTACTGGCAAAGCTATAACTTTTATGGGCCATTATTATTATTTTTATTATTATCATCATGATTTTGCAGTGGTCCTCAACCCTGTCTATGACAATCATGGAGGAGCTTTAAAAACAAACAAGAAAGAGCGCAGGGCCCTACCCCACCATAACTGAATTGAAACATCAGAAAGCAGACCCCAAGAATTAGAAATTTTTAAAACTCCCTCCACAGATTCTAATGTGCCACCTAGGTTGAGAGCCACTGTTCCAGCTGTGCATATAGACATGCTGGGTGACAGCATTTTAGCAATTTTTTTGCCCAGAAAACAAAAGATTCCTTCCTCCCCTGGTTTTGTGGTTCCCATGTGGTGCTTCTTAAACCCAGCTGCACATTAGAGTCACCTGGGGAACTTTCAAAATGACCCCCATCCCATAAAGCCAGAATCTCTGGGGTGGGAATTGGAATCAGCATTTTTTTAAAAGTCCCCTGGATGATTCTAATGTGTGGCCAGGATTTCAAACCACCTGCTTGCAGGGGTTCTCAACCTTGGCTGCACATTGGAATCACCTGGGAGATTTAAAAAATACTGAGACCTGGCTCCCTTCTCCAAAGATCCTGATTTCATTGGTCTGCTGGGAGATCTGGGCATCGGGGAATGGTTGAAGCACTCCAGGTGGTGATAGCAGGTAGTCAAAGTTGAGACCACTGGGTCTTCAGGAGGGGGAGCCAAAAAAAAGAGAGAGAGAGAGAAAATTCCAGCAGTGTAATATGACGAGAAAATGCAGAAGGGCTGAGCTCTTTTTAAACTGAAGTCAGTCCTTCCTTCTCACCTAACAGGTAGGATTTGCTCCATGGCACTGGGTAATAAGAAATGTGATGTTGCTTCATTAAATTTGGCCCAAGCCCAAGTTGGTGGCAAGTTTGATGCCCATCTGTCAAGGCTCCCTCCCACTTTCCCACTCCCCTGGAGGGTGCAGAGCATCCGAGACACATCCATTTCGATAGGCTGGTTGAAGCATCTCCCCAAATAATGTTTCTGCCTACCTAACTATTCTCCTTGCTCTTTGCTCACAGATTTCCAGTTCTATTCAGGATGGCAATGTGCTCCCAAAAATCTTACTTCCCAGTCTCCCCTAGAGGTGGCCACATGACAGCTCTGGCCAGTAAGCAGTATGTGGAAGTTACTAGGAAACTTTCATTTTCTTGTTGTGAGCTCTGACCCTTTGTGCTGTCTCTTCCTCCTTTAACACAAGGACACAAGGCTAGAGGTGACCAGGCTGGAAGCAACAATCAAAAGGAAAGCCACAAGCCAAGGATGGCAAAGCACTAAGACTGAAGGAAACTGGGACACTGATGCCTTCATGGACCCATGGAATCAACCCTAGATTGCTTACCTCATGACTCATGTTGAAGTGAAAAATAAGCCTATGTTTGATTAATCCACTGTAATCGAATTTGCCTTCCTACAGCAGAACAGCATCCCCAAATAAACGAGCCTGGAACACAGTCTCTTCTTAACTCTGTCATTGTTCTGCACTATGACTTGATGCTACCCCTGCAACTAGAGCAGTGGTTTGAAATCTTGCCCACACATTAGGATCAAGGACGGTGCCGGGCATTTTTATCTGTCTAGTTTGCAAGCTGCCAGCATCCGCTCACAGTGGGCAGTTCTATTCTCTGAAGGATTCAAGCTCTTTCCATCATTCTAGCCCACCATATTCTGTGTGTCAGGGATGTCACCCCTCATGATACAAGATGGCTGCTGAAGCTCCATACAACACACATCCTCACATAACAATATACCAATTTGGAAAAGGAGGTAGCTCTATTTATCAGTATGAAAAATATTTTCCAGAAGTCTTCAGTAGACTTTCTCTTGGGCACTGTTAGCCAAACTTGGGTTGCTTATATAGCCCTAAATCAATTGTTGACAAAGGAGCATGGTATTACTATGATTGGCTCAGACCAATCATGGATCTTCCCCTGGAGCTGCAGGAAGAGCCCACTAACACTCAGCACTTTCCTGTTCCAAACCTGAACCACATTGGGGCCCTTTAGCAAAGGTGACAGGAGAAATGGCTGTTTGGTAGGCAAGTGTCATGGTCCACCTTAAGGGGCAACAAGGTGAGGAATGGTGTCAGAAGCAGAGGTAGCAGCACGCACCACATTAAGGACACATGAGAAAGCATGTCACCTGCAGGGAGCAGTGAACTATTCACTACTGCCTCCACAGGAAGTCATCAAAAAAAAAAAATGTCCCCAAAGAAGGGGATCGTAGAGGTTTGGCCAAAGACACAGCACAGAACTTGTTGATTGGACGTGTCAGTTCGGAGTTCCTTACTGATTACCGTGCAGCCCCAGTGCACTGTCCCTGTGTGGGAAGCAAGGGGCCCCTCCAGATGGTCCGACATTTTGTGCTCAAGACAGGACCAATCCCCAAGGTGAAGCATTCTGGGTGAGAAGCAATGCTCACCAAAATGAGTATCGTCAGCTCATCAGCTCCTACCCGGGCCACGACTTACTGACTGGGGCCCTGACTCACCAACTTCAATCAAACTCCTGCCCCTCAAGCCTTCCCTATTCTAACGGAATCTCTTCTCAGCCTTGGACAGACCTCCTTAAAAACAAAAGTAAAAATACTTTTTTCCCCCTAATAATCACTTTGATTAGCCACGGTTACATTTAATTTACTTCTGGGCATCCATTCTAAATGATCCAAAATAATTTACAAAATGCTTGGTCAAAGGTGTTTATTGTACTGTTTTTATGACAGTGAAGATATGTAAAGATGTCCATAGAGCATAATGGTTAACTGAATTATGTATAACTATGAAATGAAATAACTTAGTATTAACTATAAGCATTTAACTATTAAAATTTAACTATTGAGAAGCATGGAAAGCTATCTATTGTATAAAGTTAAGTTGAATAAGACATGATCATGAGAACAATGAAGATTACCAGTCTTCTCCATTTATGACCACAAGTGAGGGAGGTGGGAGAGGCCGGCACACATAGGCGCGACTATTATGCAGGGCTGTTATAACAAAGTACTACAGACTGAGTGGCTTATAAATAGCAGACATTTATTTCTCACGTTACTGGAGATGGAAGTCCAAGATCAAGGCACCAGCATGGTCAGGTTCTGGTGAGAGCCCTCTTCCAGGTTGCACACGGCCCACTCCTTGCTCTGTCCTCGCATGGTGGAGGGGAGGAAGGAGCTCTCTAGGGTCCCTTTTTTAAGGGCATCAATCCCCATACAAGAGGCTTCTCCCCTCGTGACTTAATCACCTCCCAAAGGCTCCACCTTCTGGTACCATCTCCTTGGAGATTAGATTTCAAGATGTGGCTTTTGGGGGAACACGAACATTCAGTCCAAAACAGCCCCATTCAAATTACCGAATCTGATCCACAAGATTAACTCCTTACAGTGGGAGAAGGAGGAAGGAAAGGAGGTAGGAGAGAAGGACCTGAAGTGATCTATAAAAAGGAAGTAACTCACTTTTTCAATTTCTATTGTCTTTTGTCTTAAACATCTAAATATATACTAATACTAGAATTTCCAAAGTAACCCTGAGAATTCACCCTTGATGATCTGTAAACAAGACATACAGAATCTATACCTAGTATGCTAGAAGGAATAGCCTCCAAGAAACTGGGGGTCCAGCCCCATGGTCGAGAGGTTAAGTTCTTGCACTCCGCTTTGGCGGCCTGGGGTTTCGCTGGTTCGGATCCTGGGCGCGGACATGACACCACTTGTCAGGCCATGCTGAGGCGGCATCCCACATGCCACAACTAGAAGGACTCACAACTAAAAATATACAACTACATACTGGGGGGATTTGGGGAGAAAAAGAGAAAAAAAAAAAAGATTGGCAACAGTTGTTAGCTCAGGTGCCAATCTTAAAAAAGAAACTGGAAAATTCTAGAGCCAATAGAAACTATTAACAGAATATGCTCACTTCAGAGAGCCCATTTTCAAACAATTACCTGCGTACCAGGCATTTGACGTACATTCTTTCTAATACCCACAACATTCATATATGGTGTGTCCTATTATTTTCCTCTTACGCGTGAGGAAATTAAAGCACGGAGAAATTAAGGAACTCATATACCAAGTCATGTAGTGAGTAAGCGCTGGGACTAAGATTCCAACCAATGTCAATGTGACATTTTTCATTGTGCCACACTGCTTCCAACAATTTCGCAAAAATGTTTCCTTAGGGGGAGAAAAAAAGCGAAGGAACTGTTGTAGAGAGTGCAAGTTGTCCTTCTAGATGCCCAGCTCAGCCTGGACCATTAGAGATGGCTCAGCATCACCACTTTGCAACTCCTAGGAATTAAAGGATCCAGGCAATAATCATCAAAAGGAGAGATAACCAGACCTTATGTACCCTCCTGGGGAAATACACACCACCGCCTCTGAAGTAGCCTTAACAACCACAACAACAGTAACAAAAACACATCCAAATTTGGTCATCTTCTAGGTCTAAGCACTAATCTTAGGAAGTAAAGAAGACGGAATAACACATTCACCATCACCATGGGAGTGAAAACAGAAAAACCCAGACTATGAGAAAATCTATAGGACAAACAACCTGGTTTGTTCCCAAATTAATTGCAAGGAAAAAAAAGATATAGGGGGTGGAACCTATTGGAATAGAATAAAGAGACATATGAATTGACCACAACACATGAACTCATCTGTATCCTTATTCAAAACAATTAAAAATATCACAATTGGAGAAATGTGAACACTAATTGAATGTTTGATGATATTAAAGAATTATTGTTCATTTTTTAGGTGTGATAATTACATTACAGTTATGTTTTCAAAAAAGGGTCTATATTTAGAGGTAGTTACTAAGGTAGTTACTAATCATTTATATAAAAATAATATAATTTGTTTCAAAATAATCTTGAGGTAGGGCATGATGCAGGAATCAGGTGCGTGAATTAAGATGGGCTCTGGGACCGGCCCAGTGGCGCAGCGGTTAGGTTCACAAGTTCCACTTCGACGGCCTGGGGTTCGCTGGTTCGGATCCCTGGTGCGGACCTATACACCGCTTGGCAAGCCATGCTGTGGTAGGCATCCCACATATAAAGTAGAGGAAGATGGGCACGGATGTTAGCTCAGGGCCAGTCTTCCTCAGCAAAAAGAGGAGGATGGGCAGCTGTTAGCTCAGGGCTAATCTTCCTCAAAAAAAAAAAGATGGGCTCTGAATTGATGGCTACATCAGGTTTATTATACTATTCTCTTTATTTTTTTTGAGGAAGATTAGCCCTGATCTAACATCTGCTGCCAATCCTCCTCTATTTTTTGCTGAGGAAGACTGGCTCTGAGCTAACATCTGTGCCCATCTTCCCCTACTTTTTTGTATATGTGGGATGCCTACCACAGCATGGCTTGACAAGAAGCATGTAGGTCCATACCCGGGATCAGAACTGGTGAACCCTGGGCCACCAAAGTGGAACGTGCAAACTTAACCACTGTGCCACCAGGCCAGCTCCTTTCTTTACTTTTATATACTACAATTTAAAATCATTTTTTTAAAGAAGCTTAGTTTAAAAATAAGTCACTTGAACTTCTCTAGCAACTATTTCCAATATACCCCCTCCCTTCTCTAATTACTGATGATCTTTGACTTCTCTCCCCGACACAGTCTCTGTTTCTTAGAACTCCCACTGTTTGACCTTGGTTACCGCCATCGTTTTGCTTCTGGAGTCACAGGAGCCTCTCAGCAAGCCTGCCAGGACACTTTTGAGTTCCTCAAAACTCCGGTAGAGCTGATAAGCATAATTGAACAGGAAGCCGCCAACCTCACCATCTACCATGTGCATCCAGAAAACAACATGTCCATCCACAGGCCATGTGTCCAACCTTCTCACCCAGGACCTGAGCTGGAATCAAACTGGCAATATTTAGGATAAAGTGATTCTTGCACCAAACTTAACTTGATCAACCCACGCTTACTGCAGGAGGGAGGCTCAGCCAGACCAGGGGTTGCCTGGCACATCTAGGCAAGGCAGATGAGCTGGGCAGCCCCAACATCCCTGTGAAATACCCATGGTCTCATAGACACACTGGCAGGGGTATTGGGGGGCAGAGTGAGGGGGATTCTTCCAAACCCAGATGACCCAGTCTCTTCCAGTGTAGGGAACTGCTGTTTGACCATTGGGTCACATACTTTGTAAGACTCTTCTGCCAAAGTTTCCTCTGGCCCAGGAAAGACTCGCTAGCCCATCCTTAAAGGAGAACCTGGAAGATGTAACTTACTCTCAGACTTCACAACACGTGACCTGTGCAGCCGACCCTGCAGATCCAGGCTGGGAGATGCTATCTCTCTGGGAGGGCTGTCATGACCACAGGGATTTCTGGGAGTCCAACCCACTGGATCCTTGGGAACAGTCACATTCTACCCCTGACCTGCCCCCGTGTTGACACAGATCTGTGACCTTTCTTATGCTGCCATTCAGCCAGGAGACCCAGCTTCTGGGGCACAGGTGACTGGGTTTATGTGGACCAGGAGCTCACTGCTCAGACTAGGACTAGAGCCCGAGAGCCCTCCAGGGAGACCCTGGCCTGCCATCCAAATGCGCCAGCATCAGTGAAGAGTTTATAGTATAAAAGGGGTGCAGAAGCTGCCCTAAAAGATTATGGCTGCAGCATTTCCTCCTCCTGCCCCCACAGCCAGAGTAGACTGACCTCTCAGCAAGATGAAGAACCACCTTGATCTCTGCCTGGGAGTTACAGCTATGCAAGTGCAATCCGTTTTTCAGTAAGGTGTGTCTTTGTTCCCACTGAGCCCCCGGTACCTGCTGTAATCAACCTGGCAGGATTCTCCAAGGCTCAGACCAACCTTGCGACCAGGCTTTGGCAGGTCAAATCTTGTTACAAAGCCATTGTGGATAGGCTCTTAGGAAGCTCCCCATATCAGTTAAGATTGAGTTCACCTGTGCGCAGGGTCGCTCAGCTTTGGCCCTAGTGACATTTGGGGCTGGGTAATTCTTTGATGTGGAGGTCTGTCCTGTGCACTGGTTAGCAGCTTTTCCGATCTGTACCAACGAGATGTCAGTAGCACCTCTCCAGTTGTCACAACCAAAAATGTCTCCTGATGTTGCCACATGTACCCTAAGGAAGGCCCCAACTGAAAACCAATGAGCTGTGGATGACAGAAAATACGAAATAACAGCAGCAACAATGAGGCGGAAATTTATTTCTCTCTCACGTAAATGAAGTCCAAAAGCGAGCAGCCTGGCTAATACGAAGGCTCCAAGACATCAGAGACTCGGCTCCTTCTTGTTGCCTCTCTGTTAGCAACACATGGATTCCTCTTCATGGTCCAAAATGGCTGCTCTGGCTGCAACCATAAAGTATAGCTTCCAGCCACAGGAAGGAGGGAGAGTGAAGAGCCGACGTCCTCCACCTTCAAAGACACTTCCCAGAAGTGACACACAGCACATACACCCAGGGGCCAGAATTAGTCACCTGGTCACACCTGACTGCAAGGAAAGCTGGAAAATGTAGTCTGTCTCCTAGGTGGCCATGAACCCAGCTAGAGGTTGGGGACTGCGACCAGGTAAGAAGGCGAAAACATCTCAGAGACAGCTAGCTCTCGCCACTGCACCATGATAAGCAACAGCCGTATCTGATTATCTGCCTAATACCTCAGTTCCACCAGGCCCTGTTGAAACCAGGAGGTTGAATACTTCGAGTGTCTTCTCTCTTCCCTTCCCCACCACGGCCTCCACTTGGCCTTCCAGCTACTGATCCGCAGCAACCCTCTGACCCTCCTGCTCCACCCACATTCTTTTAAAATGTGTTTGCTCTTTATTACACATTGATGAAGTTTCACTTTGAAAATACAGCTAAAACCAAAGAAGAAAAGCCCCCCATATTCACACTATCCTGAGATCATCATTGTAAGTTTTGGTATATAAGACCCAACGTGTACCGAGTGGCTACTAAGTGCCCCAGCCTATGTCAGGTGCTCACCTGTCCCACCTGGTTCCATTCTGATGCCAACCCTGCCAGATAGGACTGTCACTGAAGTACAGAGAGGGAACTGTCGTGTGTACCTCCCTGACAAGGCTAGGAAACAGCTGAGCCCAAATTTGAACCCAGAAAAAGGGCTCCAATGCACGTGCTCTTAAGCCCTTTCATAGACTACATTCATCTATTGCACACACACACAATGAGATTACACTATAATATTATTTTGTAAGCCTTTCCTTTTCACATAACAATATATTATCAACGTCTTTCCATGTCTTTATATTTTCCTTAAAAATAGTTTGGCATTCTGAGAGCCTGAGTTGGGGACTCAAATTGGGATTAGAGTCCCAGTATAACCAGTGTCTAACCAGGGTGGCCAGCCCCTCACAACTTCCATTTTCTCTTCTACAAGATAGAGATAATATTAGTTTCTAGTCATAGGGTTGTCAGGAAGATTGCACTGACACCAGTAAAAGTGACTTCGTGGGTAATCTTAATGGCTAATATTTATTAACTGCTAGGTACCATCGAAAGCACTTCAATCTGTTGGTCGTTGCTATTTTCCCATAAAAATATGGTGTCTAGTCTATGTGTTCTAGTCTATGGAGAGCACCCTGCCCGCTAGTTTACACTCCCAAAGTTTGTCTGTGATAAAAGACGAGGACCCTCCTTGTACAGTTGAGATATACTAGATCCTAGAACCTCAAGGCTGCCAGGGAAGCTGCCAGAAATTTCCCTTAGACCCAAAGAAGCAACTGCAAAAATGTCAGAGGATCAGCAGCAGAATAAAGGTCTCTGCTGGGCGCAACCTGCCTGGTGGGTCAAGCTTCCTTCTAGAGGCTGATGCATGGGCCTGTGCCACCTCAGCCAAGGACGAAATCTGAAGTGGTATCCATGCTGACAAACAGGCAGATTTTGTGGACTTCCTCTCTTGAAGTCGACGGCTCACACTCTCTACCACCTCTTTTAAGCAAAACTCAATCCCCACCCTTTTGGTAAGAAAAGTGCAAAAGTCACACATCTGGGACAGCCTCTGATCTTGGCCTTCTAGTTCTTTTTTGTGAACTGGTAGCACTGCCTTATAAAGGAAAAAAATGAATGGGGGAAAGGAGATGCCAATGACTGACAGGGGTTTAGCCAATGAGGTGGTAGGAAGGCAGGAGAGAGGCAGCCTTTGAAGGGAGGAGGACGGCGTTTGCAGGAGGAGTAAAAGAAAAGCCACCCCCTGTGTTTCTCCCTACTCTCACACCACCACCACACTCACAGCACTTCTGACACCAGAGGGGGTCTGGGGGAGTGGGGTTCCACACCAGCAATTCTCTGCCATGCCAGCAGGATGTCCTACAATTCAGTTCTGACCCTAACTGCAGTTAGTGCCGACTCCACAGGCTAAGGGCTCAGTCCCACATCCTGCCCCCCACTTCAGACGCCAATGGCAAGTAGCAGGTCCCCAGGCTACCCACGACTTCTGTCCCACTTGGCTACAAATCAGAGGTTCCCATGACCCCCACGTCCTAGATTCTATCACTTACTAGATGAGCTCTTAGAACTCAAGGAAACACTTATGTTTACCAGTTTATCATATAATAAAGGATATCATAAAGCACACACATGAACAGCCAGATGAAGAGGTACATGGGGCGAGGTCTGGAAAGGTCTCTAGTGCAGGAGCTTCTGTCCTCATGGAACTGGGGTGTGCCACCCTCCTGGGTCATGTCTCCAAACCTCATACTTTGAGATTTTTTATGGAGGCTTCATCACATAGGCATGATGGATCATTAACTCAATCTCCAGCCCCTCCCATTATCCAGAAAGGGGGATGGGGCGGAAAGTGCCATGCTTCTAATCATTGCTTGGTCTTTCGGGTGTCCAGCCCCCAACCTGAAGCTATCCAGGAGCCCAACCAGAGTCATCTCTTTAGAACAACAGATGTTCCTATCACCCAGGAAATTCCAAGGGATTTAGGAGCTGTGTGCCAGGAACCGGCGGCAGAGACCAACATATACATATTTTCTATTATGTTACAGGAGGAAATCCAGGGGCTGTAGAAAGTGGAGGCCTCCTGACACTGGCAACTCGTCCTGCCCAGCAGATTGGCCTGAAGGTCCGCTCTGTGCTCTCAGCCCTTTCATAATTGTTTTGGAATTGCGCAGAGGGGCTGCAGTTTTGTGTTTGACCACTAGATGGAGACTTCACCTTTCAGACTGGAAAGCTCTGCCCGCCTTCCAGGGAAGGCACCCACCGCTGGGCTGAGTCCTGAAGTCTTGACGCCAGGTCCTTGCCCATCGCTGCGCAGAGCCCGGGCTGCCGCTGTCCTCCCTAAAGCGGCTGGAGTTAGTTATTTGTGCTCAGTTTTAAGTTTACCGACGAGATTCAGCCTGTCAGCTATTTTGTCACTGCTGGTTTCTGTTTCCTGGGATGTATTTCCATTCGCTTTTCAGACCAATTCCCCCTCCATTTTTTTCCTTATACTTGATTTTCTATTTAAAGGTTAATTAGGTAGAAGAAGGTCTGCCAAAAAAAGTCATTTGGAGATGTACTGGGGAACAAGTTGCCTGATGGCCTTTTAACTTTACGTGAAGACTTCCTGTCCTCAGCCCTCGTGAGCAGACGACTGGTCTTCAGAGTGTTCAATAAGAGACATCACCGTGTCTTCACAGACACACACCCAAACACACAGCCTCATGCACACACACACTCTCACTCACAGACACACACTCACACATATGTGCACACATCCATATGTGTGCATACTAATGAATACGCACTCCTTTTACATACACACTTACACAAGCATACTCTCACACACACTCATTGTCACACACACATGCATATATGCTTAAACATACATTATACATACATCCACACACATGCCCTCACGCACACACACACACCTCCACACACAAGCACACACTTACACATGTGCATAGGCACACTCACTGTCACACTCACACACTTATGTATACACATTCTCACACACCTACCCACACACCTATAACACATGCTTACGTATATATACCTCAAGTAAGAAAATATGATTATTTTGCATCTCCAGTGGTCCCTAGCACGGTGCTGGGCATCCAGCAAAGGGAAAAGCAAGAACAAACAAAACATTTAAAACAGGAAGAAAAACATTTAATTGATCAACTCTTTCTGGTTAAATTAATTTTTGAAAGAGCAAACACCGGTCCATTTATTGTTCGCCCAAACTTTGTTATAAATATCCCAAACTGGAATTTGTGGCACACCGTATGTCAAAAACAAGTATCAAAAGTCAAAATAAAATGCACACAGACAGGTTGTTGCTCTAAGTAAACTGTCCCAACAAGGTATGGCATGACTTCAAGATTAGCATCGTCACTCCCACTTTACAAGGGAAAAAAGACACCAACACCAACACCTAGACAAATTAAATGACGCTTGCCGCTAAACCTAAAGCTCTTTGGCAGGGAGCCCATCGGGGACATCGCCCTTTGTATCCCTAATCCTAGCAGAGTGCCTGACTCCCTATTTTCTTACTCGGCATATAAATATAAGAATATGGAATGAGTGAGTGAGTGTGTGAGTGTGTGTTCCATAAGTACTATCTGGATAAAAGACTGTGGCTCAAAGCCACACCCTTTAAGGCGGCCACACTTGAAATCAACCAGCCTGTCTATAAAGTACATATTTTTTCCACAGAAACTGACAACCACAGGGGCGAACAGAGAGGTCACAGGTCAAACACCCCAGGAACGCAGTCCAGAGCTGTTCTCTCACACTTGCAGGTAATGAATGCTAGGTCTTGGTCACACCTTGTTCAGGTGATTTACAGCCATTACCTGTGTGCATGGTTCTGTTTTCCTAATTTAGATACTTCTTTCACATATATTAAGCTACAAATTCCGGGTTTTGACATTTGTAAAGGATCACTTATTAAACTTTTAAAACCATTTATTTATTTATTTATTTTTACTGGTTCTGTGTATTTTTCTTAGATTTTTCTCTAGAAACGCAGAGAGACTTTTGGAGTATCCCAAGGTCTAAACCTTTGGTGAGAGATTTCTTGTAAAAATATTCTCTTTTCTAAGAATTTTCATTCTTTCAGAGCCATAGATAATTCGATGTCTTTATGAGAGAATAAATGATTGGAGAAAATCAGCTGTTATTTCAATGACTTTTGAGAGAGAGGTTGAAAGTTCCCTCACTTATTTGTAGGTTCTTTCATCCACTCGACCAGTTGAAAAACTGAAAAGAAGTTTGTCAGAATCTTCCGGCACCGCTCTTCCTGCCCAGGACAGCTCTTCTCATAGAACAGAAGGAACCTGACCTCACTGAATGATTCCTGTGACCTACTGCTCAAGCTTGTCGTTTAGGCTCTCTTCTAAAAAGGCAGTCTGAGGAGAGGCATTTCAGGGGGTCTTGCAGGGAAGCCGACATTTATCATGTGGACTGAGGGCAGAGAGCTTTCCCAGTACAGGACCTGAGGGCAAAGCTGCAGTGCTGTGTTTCGGGGCAGGGGCAAGAGATGACGTTGAAATGGTCCTTGAGGCCAGATGCAAAAAGCTTCATTTCCGCATACACAAGGAATAAAGAATTTGGGATTGATTTGATGGGCATACATGGCTCATGAGTCTGAAAATTAGAGCAAATGAATCTTTAATGATCCACATCCAAATGGATGCACATAACATGCTCCCATGTGTGCTTCATGTCACCGGAAGCAGCCTTGCCTGTTTTCAGTTTGTAGTGACCAGGGCAAGTTTTATCTCAAAGGAGGAGAGTTTTTGCCTAAGAATAAGTTATACGGTGACTGATCGGACTGCTTCAGGCCTTATTTGGGGCTTAAATGGAAACAGGGTAGACTTGACCCAAGATGTCCACAAAAGCAGTCATCAACCAAACAGGGTCATTTACATGGTTTGTGCTTGCAGCTGGGGCTGGTACTCCTCTGCCCTCACCCCTCACCACGTACCCTGCACCACGACACCACAGGCTCCGCCAGGCTGCAGTACGGTTCCCCGGCATGTGACCCACCTCCCCTGCAGACCTGAGCTCCTGGAAGGTAAGATCATGCCTCATTCAGGAATCATTTGACAAATACTTGCGGGTGCAATGTTGGCACCAGAGACTGTGTTAGGGACTGGAGTAGCAACGGTGGGTAGTACTGACAGGGTCCTTGAGCTCAGTAAATAGACGATCACAGTTCAGTGTCTCAAATGCTGTGACTGGGAAAACGCAGAGTGCAGGGGGACTCACTGAGGGCCACCCACAATGGACTGGAGAGGTTGGGGCGGTTTCCTGCAGGCAGTGAAGTCGAAATCAAGTCTTAAAAGATGTGTAGGAATTAGGTGCCTCAGCATTTGGTGCAGGACCTGGATGACGCAGGACCTGAACCCACTCCTTAAATGTCTGATGAAGGAAGGACAGGATGAAGGGGGTGAGCAGAGAAACTGGTGGAAGGAAGAAAAAGGCAAAACTGTAGATTGAGGGCCTCCTGGTCCCAGGCTCATTCCCATGCAAATCCCTGAGCCTCCCACTAACTCTTTCAAGACCAAGACCTGGGCTCCAGAGAGAGACAGGTCCTTTCTCTGATTGGCTCCCATCCAATTCCCATCTCTACGCCCGCCCGGCTCTCTGGCTCCACCAACCTGCGCCCCGTGTACAGTAATTGCTCTGGCTTTTAAAAAGCTTCCTCCGTCTTTTCCACTCTTCCTTTTAACCCCAACAGCTTCAGTGAAAGCTTGCCAGAAGCAGGCCTGCCAGGCCAGCTGAGCGAGGGGGCGGCTGCTCGCCGAGAGCCTCCCCACCCGCAGCTCTGTCCGCAGGTGCCGGGCCCCAGCCTCCACGTGCGCCTCGCACCGCGCAAAGCGCTGTCACGACTCGGTGGCCGAGGTGATTAATTAGCGGCGTGGCCGTGCGGGGGACGCGTGCTGGCCTCCACATCTGCCCCGAGACAGCAGGGGTCAATATGCGGTGTCACTCCTTTCCCTCTCACTCCCTCCAAAGCCTAATTGGCTGTGACACGCGGGCCAGCTGTTCTGAGAGGCGGAGCGCGGCGGGCGTTTCGAGGACGGAGGCTGTGGGCAGGTGGACGCGCCTGCGGAGAACGCGCTCCGCTTCCTGCCGACAGACCGCATCTTTGTTCCAAGACTGGGGCGCGCTGGAGGCTTCCGGCACTAGCGTCCTGTTTCTTTCTCCTCGCTTTCCTCCTGGTCACGGCCAGGAGGTTGGGTACAGGGAAAGGGGGAGCTTTCAAGGTTCCATATGGGGCATGAAGTATCGCCCTTGTCTGTCAACAACCAGGAATCTCCCTCCCCTCCCGGACTGAAATCATTGTGCTCCTCTTATTACTCTCATTAGGAAATAAATTCAGTCAGATTTATTCCTGCCAAGGGAAAGAGACTCTATGTGCTGCAGTGGGAGGAGGGGAGGAAGGAAAAAGGGGTAGTTTGGGGCATTGGGAAAGATGCCAGAGTGGGGAGGGGATCTGTACCTCCAGGAACTGGCTTGAGCACAGGAGGGAGAGAGAAGCGCTAGCAGAGGGAGACAGGCCTGGTATTGGGAAAAGTGCAAAAAGGCTTTGCTCAGTTTGTGGGACAAATAGGGTTCAAGAGGGAACACATTTTTAATAAACGTCTTCCGAAGCTGCTTTAGAATCCCTTCCTCCTGGGCAGCGGAAGCATCCTGAAACTCATCCTGATAGTGATTTTCTAAAAGGGTCAGTGCAGCTGCCTGGATTGAGGAGGGAGCAGAGGGGAAGAGCCCTACTGTTTACAGAGCCCTCACGGGGTGCCAGGAAAGGTGCTAAGCACGTCTATACCCCTTGGTCGGGGAGCCTTGGCCTCTCGAGATCCTGCTACTCAGAGTTGAGCTGGTGGTGAATCTGAATGGTTCATTTGTCTCATTCATTCAACAACTTTTACAGAACCTGCCTGTGGGCCAGGCACCGTGCCGGGCCCCGAGGTACAGAAGAGCTGGAGGAGCCCACAGGTGAGGCTGGGAAACAAAAAGGGAGCAATAATTACAAGCTGGGTGGAGAGGCGTGCGGGAGAGCCAAGCACAGGTGGCCACGGGCTCCCAGTCAGGCTGCAGCTGGGGGAACCCCGGGCAGGCCTGCTGGAGAAGGAACTCCTGGGCTGAGTGCAGAAGGTGAGCAGGAGTCAGTCAGCAATCACTGGCGGGGTTGGGGCAGAGAGAGCTCAAAGCCTACACCTGGGGCAGACACCGGTCACTAAAGCAGGGGGCACCACCACAATGCTCTGCTCATCTCTGCTCTCTTCTGGGTGCAGAAGAACAACCCAGGGCAGGCCACAGCAGAAACGCTGCTGGTGGATGGGGGCATTTCCCCCCCATGAGTATATGAGCCAAACCTTAAGACAGTCCTCCCTTTAGAGAATGGAGGGCTGCCCCAGCCCACAGGTGGGAGGACGAAGGGGATGCCCTCTGCCATGGGGCAGTAATAACCTCCTTAGGAGGGAGAGGGCTGCGTGGCGCAGGTAGCAGCGGGCACACCAGTGGCCCCCATGCTGTCAGCAGTCTGAGTAGCTGTAATTGCCCAAGCTCCTGCCTCACACCTCATTTCTCATTAGCCCCCCGCTGGGCTGCCTTGCAGGCAGATGAGGAGGTGCCGGCATCCTCAGCCCTGCTCCACGCCCAGGACCGCTGGCCTGCCGCTCTCCTAAGCACCCATACGGTCGCCTTGACCCTCTTTCTGGGTCCTCCAGCCCTTGAAGCAGGGACATACAAGCTGGGGTGGGAAAAGTAGGAAATCAGCTTCATGCTTGGCTCCTCTGAGTCCAAATGTTCAGACATCCCTGCTAAACATCCATGCGGCTCTCCAGCGACGGAGCTGCGCCTGGCCCTTCCCTCTTAGTTGAACGTGAGTGGTCGCTCACATCAGCCGTGTTTGGACCACACAGAGTGGGCAAGACACCTTGACAGGGAACAAGGGTGCTCCTTCAGATACTTCCAGTCTAACCTGGGAGGAGTGAGATCACAATACAGCGAGGAAAATAGCAGCGCAATGACGCAACAGATTTCCTGATGCTAAATGAGTAGCTCAAGTAACAGAGTGAGTTCAAAAGAAATGGAGGAGCTGGGGCTTGGCAACTATTCACTGAGCGACTGTGTGTGCTATTGACACCAGCTACAAAGACTACCAGAAGGTGTGTCCCCTGCTGAGGAGGCCACAGTCCAGCAGGGAGGTGAAGACTGAGGCTTGTGACATCCCAGGCAGAGTGAACAATGGAAGCAGGGGCCCCAGGTGAGGGACAGACTGAGCAGGACAGAGAGCTGGCGGAGAGGAGCAGGAGCTGCGGGAGTGAGTAGATCAGGGTGGGACGGGGCTGTGACAGGGAGAATAACCCTAGACTGTGGCGGCCCAGGCAGCCAGGACAGTTTGGGCATGGTGCCCTCTCTAAGAGGGCTTTTCACAATCTGCCACCCTTCCTCTCGCTGTGCCCTTTCCTTCTTACGGAAGGAGGGCAGCAGGCTTCAACCTGGGGCTTTGCAGGGCGGACCAGGTCTTCTCAGAGCTGGAGACGGTGTCATGGCTGCTCCTCATCCTCCTTTCTGTCTCCTGTGAACGTGACAGGGACCTTCCTTCATTTCCTACACCGCAGCCCACTCACCCATGTAAGAAGTTTTAATTTAGCTGTATGATGGGTGTTCTTTCTTTCAAAGTGTTTCGTCAACCTGTTTGTCTTAGGAACTTTGCAGACAGACAGCCAAGAAGCTTTTGAAAAGTCAGGGGAGATAGTCAATCATTGTCTATTTTTAACTCTGTATTATCAAGAAATAGGCTCTGCTGATTTCCCGTCACCCCGCCCCTACTCTTGACACCGCCTCCCGGAGCAGACTCAATTTTTGAATTAATGAGCTACGTAGTGGTTTTGGCGTCTGCTGGGTATAGCCTTCTTAAGGGCTCAGGATCCTCATAGCTGCCCTCTCCTCTGCCAAGTGCACAGCCCAGCATTCAGCAAATGTGCTGGTGAAATAGCACAGCTTTCTCTGAACCCTGAAGGTCACCCAGTGGAAGTGTGAGGACAGCCAATCAAAGCTGAATCAGGTGCAACTTTGTGAAGGAAAAGGTGATACCTGAGGCTCAGGCAGGATGGGGATCTTCCACCACCTGTTCAGCGCCTCCACCTGCCAGGCAGCGTTTTGCTGAGCTGCTGGAGGCGACAGTCTGTCCTGGATGCAGCTTTTTATTCGCTTCTGCCTTGCTCGCCTCTCTGAATTTGGCATTTGGCTAGCTCTCATAGCCCTCTAAGGCAGCTTTTCCAAGAATATGTTTGGTGAAAATTTAGACTCTTTGGATAGTTATTTAAAACATACATAGTAAAATAAATAATTGGGAGGGTTCTGGTTCTGTAGTCATGTAAGTTTGGGAAATGTTACTACTGCAGGCCCCTCTCACATTGGCCTATCCAAGGTTCTGAGAAGTCCTGCAGCTAGGAAAATCTGTTTAATTTTACCTATTGTAGCTGCCCAAAGTTATTTCATCACAGAAGCTCCTTTTCATGTAAGACCTATTAGCATTAGGAACTTGGGTTCTGTAGAACGCACTTGGGGTAAGTGTTGCCAGCCTAAAGTAGCATCAATGATAGTTTGAAGCATACCACTTTATCTGGCTACTCTTGAAGATGCTAAGCCTTCTTGAACCAAAGGAGTAATTCTTTCATGACAACCAATGGTAGGCAGATGGTAGCCCCACTGGTCCCTCTGAAATCACATCACATGGGTGATCTCCTACTTTATGCAGCCAACCAATACGGAGAGCCCCAGTAACCATAGGGCTGTGTAGACTCACTGGGCATCTCTTCAAAAATCAAAATCATGCTTCTTTTGTGACAGAAGGTAGAAAGTTGGAGCACATCCTCTCAAATAAATTAATACTTATCGCATTCAATTTATTTAGGGAAACAAAAAAAGTCATATGCACACAGGAAAAAACAATCAAACAGAGAAGGATGAGAGTCACCTTGCTTTTAATCAAAATTTGATCTCCAGTACGTAAATTTTTAGCCAAAGCAAGCACTGTGTATCAACAAAAGGAGGTAGGAAATAGTTATTAAATAAACAGTGCACATCGACTCTTTTTCATATCAATGTGAAAACAAAATAAGTGAGATCAAATTGCAGTGAGAGATTTTTTTCATCCATTCTTTCATTTAGCAAGGATTTATTGGGTACATACTGTGTGCAAGATACTTTGCACCAAGAAGAAAAAGAAGGTTTGGGTGAATAAGGTATCAATCTTGCCCTAAAGGAGTTGGCAGGTTGTGGGAGGTTTAACATGGAAACTCTAAATTATAATCATAGAATTACTGGGCTTTAAATGGAAGTCCCCTTAGAGGCCACATAAGCCAAACCCATCATATTGACACATGAGGAAACTGAGGCTCAAGGAGATTGAGGGATGAAATTAAGGCCACACACCTTTTTGGTAACAGAGCTGAAGCTAATGCGTTGTCCCCTAACCCCAATCAAGGCTCCTCTTACTACTCCATGAGGAGTGTGAACAGAGCCCCAAAGGGTTGCAACAAAAGTACCACAGGGTTCAGAGGAAAAGCCTTTGAAAAGGAGGCATTTAGGCTAGATCTTTAAAAATGTGTAGGATTTTGACAGGTTGTAAGTGGCATTGAGGATGAAGGGCATTCCAGGAGAATGGGACAGCAAACCAAAGTTTAGAAATAAGTAAGTACAGAGTGAGTTTGGATAATAGGCAAATAGTCCAATTTGTGGTAAAGGGAGAGAATTTCGTAGTGGAACTGACCCTGAAAATAGGTAGAGCCAAGACTCTAGATGGCCCAAAGAATCAGAGCAAGGGCTAGATCGGGTCAGCATGACATGTCTGAGCTGCACACAGGAGCTGTGGAGGCTGTCACATCATCCAGGCCAAAGCCAGACATGCTGCCGAAGGAGGAGGCAGCACAGCAGGGAACAGAGGGATGAGATGCTAGAGATTTAGGAGGTATCAGAGAGGAAACATTGCTCGAGTGCACCAAAGAAAGCATGTGGAAACAGTGAATGATATTAACTAGGGGGATGGTTCTTGCAGTAGAGGATGGAGGCGATGAAATCTCCTTTCCATCAAAACTTTTAGTTTCAAGTTATGTCATCAATTCATCTCCCCGAAGTGGCTTGTGCTTGGTGAGAGCTGAACTTGAGAGATAATAGTTATAAACCCTAAACACTCTTCTAAGCCTTGGGGTGATGTGAACTTTGGGGAGAGGATTACCATCCACAGGCCTGGGATTTCCAGAGTATGCAAAGGAACACTGAGTCGTGACCTCACTCTGCCCATGGGAGGCATCATAGCAATGATTTCAGATTCTTTCTCTTTAATTTATATTCTTTCTCTTTAAATCAAACAGGTGTCCATATTTATTTTTGAACTGTTGAGAAATGCTTCAGTGTGGAACATCTTGGTGCTCAAACCATGTCTGATCAATATTTCCACTTTGTAAAACTTTTCTTGGCATCTTTTACGACACTGTTTTGCCTGGAAGCCGGGTTATTTACAAATAGTATTTCAAATACTCTTCCCAACTCATCATTTGGATCATCCCATATTTGAATATAAAATAATCTAATTTGAATATCCTGATGCTTCCAAATATTCAGACATTTGTTATTGTAGAATCAAGATGTTTATATATATTTTTACATGACATATAATGCACATATTTGGTATTATGATGACCTAGGCACAGAATGGGGTCACAGTTTAATTCTTGAGCTGGAAGAAAGTCTGATCTGGATGCTCTTCCCAAATTCTCTCTTGTAATTCCTGCCTTTTCTTGCACAACGCTATTCCACACCAGCACACATACACTGTCCCAAAGAGGTCTTCATCTGAATGCCAGCAAGGCTGTGAAAACACCTTCATTCCCCGTGACCACTGAGTTTACTGTCATATCTGGGAGGGGAAGGAGAACGAAAGGACCCAGCCTTATGTTCAAAGCAGGAAGTCGATAAGCTCGTTCTCACAAATTAAGAAGAAATGAAAGGAGGGATAAAACAAAGCAGGAGGAAAAAGGGAAATAAAAAGACAAGGAGGAAAGAGGGAGAAGGATTCAGAATGGACCCACTCCGTGTTGATCTACGCTCTGCAAAATATTGGCGAAACACACAGACACCCTGGCTGTTTGTTTGAATAAAGAAATCACGTGTGCATATCACAGTAGTAATTAAAACCTCTCAGTCAGATGCTATAGAGAGATTAGTTGTCACATTGTGTTAAAGGAATCCTTGCCTTATTCCCTACAAGGGGACAGACTGCCTGCCGTCCTGTCATCTGTTCCTGTGCTAGAGTAACCCTCAGCCAGAATGCCTCACTGGCAGATTCTGTGCACAGAAGCCCTTTGCTACTGGGGAAGGTTCTGTCTGCTAAATAAGAGGAAAAACATGGACCACATCTATGAGCCCAGTTACTCCAACCCTGGGACCCAACAGCCGTGCAGTTTACTTCGTCTAAGCCCCGAAACACTGCTTAGAGACTCTCACTTTCCATCTTGCTTTTCAGGAAGGTCAGTCAGAAAGTTCAAAAAGTGACCAGGAAGGGCAGGCAATGGCGCAATAATAGTGTGATATAGGGAAAGAGACTGAGTCTAGAACTCAGGAGTCAGAGCTTCTGGTCCTCGGCTCTACCAAGCACTATATAAGACCTGAGATGATCCATTAACTTCCTCATCTATAATCTGGATCTCTTGGATTTCTTGGTTCCAAGCCAGCCGTAATTCTGTTCTTCTAACCAGGTAGAATAGACTATGTGGTTAATAAGTTGAATGAAAAGCGGTGAGGTCCTTGGATAGTTTTTCATTACCAAATAACCAGTTGGTTTGGTCAACATTCTGTCAGTCCAGTAAAAAAGAAAACCCAGCTAAACCAGCTTTTTGACTGAATTCACTGCTGTTTTGACTGAATTTATGGGCCAAATAGTGGGTCATAAGAGAATTCACCCAGACTACTTGAGGAGGCCATGGACACCTGTCCCCAAGTCATCCACGACCTCCACCAGGGGTGATAGTTTTTCATTCATTGTAAGCAAATTCTCCCTGTATTCTATTCACGTAATGCCTTTTTCTGAAAGCTAATTGGAGGCAAGAAACTTGTCTTCAACAGCATCAAGAAAGGGAAGGGACAACTCACAGAATGAGAGAAACTATTTGCAAATCATATGTCTCATAAGGGGCTTCTATCTGGAATTATAAAAAACTCTCACAACTCAATAACAAAAAGACAAATAACCCAATTTTAAAAATGGACAAAAGATCTAAATGGAGATTTGTCCAAAGACATACATATGGCTAAAAAGCACAAGAAAAGTGCTCAAACGTCATGAGCCATCAGGGAAGTGCAAATCAAAACCACAAGGAAATACCTTCATACCCAGTAGGATGGCTATAATTAAAAAGAAGGTAGTATCAAGAGTTCATGAGGATGTGGAGAACAAAGATTTGGAGAAATTGGAACCCTCATACCCTGCTGGTAAGGAATGTAAAATGGTGCAGTTGCTTCGGAAAATAGTCTGGCAGTACCTCAAAAGGTTAAATAGGGTTACCATATGATCCAGCAATTCTACTCCTAGTTATATATCCAAGAGAAATAAGAACATATGTCCACAGGCAAATACATGCAGGAATGTTCATAGCATCATTATTCACAATATACAAAAAGTGGAAACAATTCACGCGTCCATCAGTGATGAATGGATAAACAAAATGGGGTATATCTGTATAATGGGATGTTAGTCGGTAATAAAAGGAATGAAGTACTGATATATGCCACAACATGGACGAACCTTGAAAACATTATGCTAGGTGAAAGATGTTAGTCACAAAAGGCCGTATATTGTACAATTCCATTTATATGAAATGTCCAGAATAGGCAAATACATAGAGAGAGAGTAGATTAGTGGCTGCCTATGGCTAGGGAGGGAGGTATGAGAGGAATGGGCGGGAATGACTGCTGGTGGGTACAGGTCTTTCAAGAGGGGTGATGAAAATGTTTTAAAATTGATTGTAGTGATGGTTGAACAATTCTGAGATTATACTAAAAACCATTGAATTGTGTACTTTAAAAAGGTGAATTGTCCGGTATGTGAATTATATCTCAATAAAGCTGGGTTTTTTTAAACAAAACAAAGAGCTTTTTCTTTATCTTCTCATGTCTCTAACCCAGGACCTTGCCCCTCCGTAAATGTTAATCTATGCAAATTAAGCTGATGATGACAATAACAATAAAGATTTTGCTTCCTTCAGGTTCAAATTTTTCTTTCAGGAAGCCTTTGGATGTGGCTACACTGTTGTGGAGAAATGTTAAGTTCAGTCGAATCTCTGAGATGTGAGGTCCTCGTGACACCACAAGTCTCCATCTGCACAGTTCAATGTGAATCTGGCAACCCTGGGGTGACACACCCTTGCTTGTTGCATGTACTTCGTGATGGGAAGGTTGACTCTGGGGCTTCTCAATAATTGATGGCTTTATTTACCCTTCATTGACCTCTTACTGACTCATCATTTGTAAAACTCATATTCCCAGGTTTGATCCTAAGACTTACGTGTTCAGAAACTGGAGCCCATCAGATGAGCTAGACTTGGTTAGACTCAATAGCAACAAATTACTGTGGGACACTGCTAGTTGTTGGAGAACATCTGTTTTCCCTTTCTTCCACAGGAACCAAGTTTTAGCTGGCTACCTAGCAGCCAGACATGGTCATTTAATTAAGTTCTGGCCAGTGGAATGCAAGTGATATATCACACTTCTGGGCAGCCTTAAAAGGATTGGGTATATGCTCTACTGGGCCCCTTTGTTTTTTGTTTTTTTTTAACTCTTCCAACTGTCTGAAAGAGATAAACACAGGAGCAAACACCTTTGCCCACAAAAGGATGACACCTTTCAAGAGGGCAGAGCTGCCCTACCAGCCCTGAGCCCTGTAATTACCACTGGGCTGTGACAAGAGAGAAAAAGAAATTTTTATCTAATTTAACCCACTGTGTTTTTGTGTCTCTGTTATAACTTAGACTGTGCTCTAACCAGTAGACTGCCAAATGTGCACGTGACTGATGAGGAAACTAAATGCCGATTTGTCATTCCTCCTATCTACTCTACATTTCCTAAAACAGGAATGTTTAATTCATTCTACAGAGCATCCACTTCCTGTTCAATATCATGGGAAACTGAATTAGAAGCTCTATCTGATATTAGGATTGATAGTTAGTTGTTAATCTAAATGAGTTGATACAAGTAAGAATCATTTAAAAGTGATACAAACATATTAATACATTTATTTTAATATATATGGGATACTTCTTGGAAGTCTCTTACAAAGAAAGGGATAGACTCTTCATTCTGTGGCTGGATGACTGGACCTCTGGAAGCCAAATTGGACTGTGAGGATGATGGTCACTTTCCAGGGGCATTGGAGCAGAAACTTGAAGAGAGCCTGGATCCTTAGCAACCTCATGAAACTATGATGTGAGTCTGGACTGCTTGCTTCGAGATGTTTGTTCCATGAAAGATACCGTGGGCATCAGTCTATAAGTTTTATGGAAGAAATAGAGAGTGTTGGCCAATCCAGTACATTGATTAAGGGGTACTTAATTAAGAGCATTTGCAGAGTAATCAGATTCTGAAATGAGCAGAGGTTTAGAACAAAGCTTACTAGATATCTTTACAAGATATGTCATTCAAATTAAAGTCTCAATGAATATCTCTGTCCCACAGTAAGTACATCTCTCTTGTGACTTGAATTCTTGGAACTATTGGAGATATCATTTTGTATTCTCTCTTGTAAGAAAAACTGTTGACAGTTTTTAATTTGCAATTCTGGTTTTAAAAATCACCGTAAGCCCTGTGTATAATATGAGGCAAGTTATGATAAAATTGAATGGTTCGCAGTTTAATTGGTTTTCTTAGCCTCAAATAATTCTGGGACACTTCTTACATATTGGCTACAACCATCACCTTGGCTTCATCAGCCAAGTCCCATAATTAGCTGAACTAGAGTTACTGCAAGAGAATATGCCATCCGCTATGACTGGCTATGGGAGACACCAAGGTGGAGTTTGTATAGCTTACAAAAGTCCAAGCGGGAAGGGATTTGAAGTTCATTTATCAGATCCCTGCATTACCTCCTAAGAAAAATTCCATCTAAGCTGTCCTGAGAAATGGTGTAGCATCACTCTGAAAGACGTGCCAGGAAAGGCAGCAAAATGATTAAGTAGCTAAATGAGTTCTTCCTCTGCATTATTCTTTAAAATGATCTGAAATAAGAAATAAAGCTATCATCATGGAAATAATAAAAGAATTATAAAATAAAGTAGTCTCTATTATTCATTCATTTATACCTTTATAAATTCAGCAGATATTTATGGAGGACCTCTGGTTTCCTATATTAAGTGCAGGATGTGGCTGTGACCACAGCTGCTGACCATCAGAGATTGGTCTCCCCTGTCCATGGTGTTGAGTTGTTTCTGGGAAGTGACTCCCAGCCAGGACCACATGCTCCAGCCCTTGTGCATCTGGATGATCAGTTCTGGCCCATGCAATGTGAGCGTAAGTGATGTGTGTTACTTCCAAGCCAAGATTGTTAGTATTCGGTGTGCCTTTCCCATTTCTCCTTCCTTCCTTGTTGACTTTGGAGACTCTGTTGAAGATGGTGGCATCACAAGACGGAAGGAGCCTGCATCCCTGAGTCACCACTTGTTGGAGATGCTCCCCGAAGAACCATCCAACCAGGAACACCACATTGGATTTTGTGTAAACAAGAAAAAAATATTTCGTTAAACCACTGAGTTTTGGGATTGTTTTGCTACAGCAATTCACCTACCCTGACTGATATTGAATACATAGGATTGGGGATTATAAAATCTCATTTATTATAGGCAAGCAGTCCCATGATTATGATCTTATTCTACTGTTATATAACTTTATTAGAAAATATTGGCAGTTTGTGAGAACTTCTCTCTGGGGATCTTATAAACCTTCTTTGCACAACAAACTCTCACCAAAGAATGAGAATAACCCCAAATTAAGCACATTTTGGCAAACATTTTGTGCATATATATGCAAATTAAAGTCTTTCATAGGCAATTGCCTAGTTTACTGAATGGAATGTTGGGAAAGATAATAAATGAGACCATTGGGTGCATGGACATTTTTAATAGGAACGCTTTGCGATGTCTAGAAAACCCAGGGCCAATAGTTTGATGGTCTGTTTAGTTGCTCACACCCATGCCTTCCAGCCCTTCAGATACGTCTAGTTTATGAAAAGCTACAACTCTGGGCTAGTTGTGACATGACACACACAACCTGAAGCAATGGAGGTCCACCAAGCAAGGAATGTGGCTGTGAGTTGGGTCCTCAGATTGCAGTCACAACTTCTCATGCCCACCCCTCTACAGAATTTCTGGCAGGCTTTATCCTACCCAGGTTCACAAACTAGAGGGAGAGAAAAGCACATATAGAGAACTGAAATAAAGTTTCACAGAACACTCGCTATGACTACATGCGTCACCAAACGATTTTGTATTATATTTTGTATTTTATTTCCTTTTACAGAATGTTAACTGTTTTCACGACCCACTAAGGAATCAGCACTCTCAGTCTGCAAACTGTCCTCTCTCGTCTGTGTTAGCCCTTTGCCCTAAGTGCCCTTTTCCTGCATGCTCTCTCCTTAAGGAAAGCCTGCACCTAAGAAGGTCTCACTCATTTCCATCCTACTTAGAATTTGAGTCAAATCTTTACCCTCATGGAAAATATTAGAATTTTTAGCCTTAGAGCTGAAAGAAATCTCAGATCTCTTTTTCCTTTACTGGATCAATTGACAGGTAAGTTCAGAAAGGTTACATTCTTGTCATAGCTGTTTATATAGTTGGGATCAGAACCCAGGTCTCATGAGATGAGTTCTTTTTCAATGATTATTCTGCCACGTCTCTAAATGATTGACTGTGCCCACTCATAATCAATTTCAAGATTAATGAGATGTGAAGAAAGAATTTTGTGGAGACAGGAGTTTGGGTACCCGGAAGATCCTCAAGCTGTATGTGTGTATATATGTATGTATGCATGCATTTTTGATGATCAAATAAGATATTTCATTTACTGAAAAATCTATTTCTTCATATAGTTCTATGGAGTTTTTTACTATTGTAAAATATATGTAACATAAAATTTACCATCTTAACCATTTTTAAGTGTACAGTTCAGTGGTATTAAGTATATTCACATTGTCGTGCAACCGTCACCGCCATCCATCTCCAGAACGCTTTTGAATTTGTAAAACAGAAACGCTATACCTGTTAAACAATAACTCCACTTCCTCCTGCCCCTCAGTCCCTGCCAACCACCGTTCTACTTTCTGTCTCTACCTCAAGCTGTATTTTCAGCTAACTCTTTAGATCTCCGCCCCCCAGACCCATTTGTGGGGTTGACAGGCAGCGTGGCGGGCCAGCTTCATAGACGCACACAGCATTCTAATTTTAAACGCCACTCCTGATATCAGCAGGTGGCGCAGTTGGACATCAGTCGCGTCTGAAGCATCTCTTGGAATTAAGGGAAGTGTTAACCTAAGTAAGCCGAAGCTGGTGTGGAAGGAAGGAGAGGACAGCGAGAAGGCAGGCACTGATCGGTAACCCGGACACTCTGACCACAGCCACGTCTCTGCAGACAGACAGAGGCAGACACCGTGACTGACAGCAATAAAGACGGAGCAGCTGGTGCGCCATTAATAATCACAGGCTCCAGGGAATTCGTCCCCCCACAGATGAGGGCAAACAGTGCAGGCTTTTGTCAGCGTGTGCTGGGAACACCCTTCAGTCACCCTGGAGGCACGACTTCATGTGCCTCACCTTTTCAACTCGCTTTTCTAGGTGGCTGTGACATTTATTTCCTGACCTCAGGGTGACATCTCATAAAGACGAAATTATCCCAACCCAGAACCTTCTAAGCCGTCAGGCTTAATCCATGTAAATCGCGACTGTAAATGACAACAGCCATCACGGACAGAGCTGTAGGGTCCAGAGTCCTGATCTTATCCCTACCCTGTTTGTCTCAAACAAAATATATTTCTTTTCAATGACACTCTTAATCCCTGTTGTTAAATGGCAGACTCGTCTTATGTAGACAATGTAAGCAGTTTACAAAAGTCATTCTATGAGCCAGAGAGAGCCATTGCCAATGTAGGCATAAAATGGGAAAACGTGATGGCCACAGACCGTCAGCATTACCAATGGTACTTGTAACAGTGCCACATTCAAGCACTAATGAATGACCAGGTGGATGCCTCCACCCAAAGAACCAGTACGAAATATTCAAGGAGAAAATAGGGTGCCCTCTTCAGTTTGGACTCCACTTCTGAAAGTGGCAAGTTCATAGAAGCAACAACTCCACTCTTTAATATGGTAGCATATGAATTGCCACAGAATGCGCTAAGTTTCTGGATGGTATAGCCAAGAGCCTCAGATCCGGAGTGAGACACTTGGGTTCCAATTCAGACTTCCACTCTCACTAGCTGTGAACCTTGAATATGGCATAAACTGTGTGAGCCTTTTGTTTTTTTAAATTTGGCAAAATGGGTATAAGACCACTAGCCCCTGCCTTCTTCACAGGATTGTAAAGGTCAAATTAAATAATGTAAATAAAAGTACCCTAAACATAAGTGGTAAAGGCAAGTAAATATGTGCAGATACCCATACAGGTGTGTAGTCACACATGGCTTATACACACACACTCACACACATAGGCAAAGCATTTTTATTAGTTTCGTTATTTTAAGAATTCTTCAGGGGTGCTAATGGGAAACTCTCCCTGCCGTTCTGCCCTAAGGATATTCACTAGTAGTCTACGAAATAAGTGCAGTGCCATTTGTAGGACCTTGATACATCTGAAACAAAGGACGATGCGTAAGGAAGGTAATCACTGTGAAGGTGTGAGTTCATGGGGTAGGTACGTGTATACCGCAAAGTTACGCAGGAGGATTGTCCTGATATGTGGACTGGATGCTATGAATTCCCATAGTACAGTAGAGGGGCCTGGATTCACATTTGAAAACTACAATGAAAAACGCCATGTTCTTGCTTGTGATGGCAGTTCTGCTTGTCTAGGTGGTGGAGGCTGGCGAGTCCCAAATCCTCCTCAGGGACATCGACATTCATGCATCCCACGTGCTTGAGGGGAGCTGTGGTGGTTACACAGTGCTAAGGTCCCAATGTTTGTGTCACCCCAAATTGATATGTTGAAATCCTAACCCTCAAAGGCATTAGCAGGTGGGGGCGTTGGGCGGTGATTAGGTCAGGAGGGTGGAGCCCTCATGAATGGGATTAGTGCTCTTATAAGGGAGACCTCACAGAGCTCCCTTGCCCCTTCCACCATGTAAGGACACAGCGAGAAGTCTGTGACCCAGAAGAGAGCCTTTACCCAGCCTTGCTGCCATCCTGATCTCAGACTTCCCAGACTCCAGAACTGTGAGAAAATCTTTCTGTTGTTTATGAGCCGTCCAGTCTGTGGTATTTTGTTATCACAGCCCGAATGGACTACGACACCCAGTGAGCTGTGGGATAAGTGTCCAAGGAATAATTTTAAAAGAGAGAAAAAAAATAAATCAGGCTAGCTCCTTCTGACCTGAAGTTTGAAGATGCTGTAAGTACAAAGGATCTGTGCACATACTTGTCTTCACAAAAGCAATAGACACATGCATGTCTGCGATGTCTCCATCTGGGTATCTGTCTACTAATATTCCAGATCATCTCTCTGTTCTTAATAGTACCTCCCACCACGTGCTGCCTGTCTGTCCCTCCCACTATAGGCAGAGTTCTAAGAGGCCAAGGACTGTGCCTTATCTATCCTTGTAGTCCCAACAGCTAGCAAACTGCTTAGCTTAGTAAATATTAGTAAAATGAATAAATAATGAGCATAGCCACTCTCATTTTACTAGAAGATAATTTACCAAAGCATTAAAAATGTCGCTATTTATTTTTATGAGAAAACTAAATGAATTGCAGAGGCAGTTTAAACAATTTCTTTTGGGGATGCCTTTAAAAATACCTCTGATGGCACGAGTACCATTTGTTAGAAGGAAGCAGCATAGTCTAAGTCTATGGGCCAGCAGTACCGGAATCAACAATGAGGCTTTAGAAGATACAGATTCCTGAGCCCAGGACCCGGAGGTTTCTGATTCTGTACATCTGGGATGTGGCTCTGGAATCTGTGGTTTTAAAAATTCTCCTTGGTGATTTTACTGCATTCCCAGGCTTAGGAATTACGAGACTAGGAGACCTTAGTCAACCTCAGGGTGAGTTCAGGTTGGGTCTTATTTGAAAATAAGTCCCTCTCTGTCTAGAGTCAAGTCAGAAAAGTCTGCCTGGTTAGAACTAAAGATGAAATGAAGATGCTGAGCAATTGGCTGATTCTTCTGGATTTAAATACTTGAGATGACATAGTGGGTTTAAGCCTCTGAAGCGATCATGAGCTCAAACTTTCTCTGAGGCTCTTCGATGAAAAACACTCTTGAGGGCCAGAGCAGGTGCTGGGATGGGAGAAAAGAGGATGGGATTAGAATTTAAGATAAAAAACTAATAAATGGCAGAGAGAAATTTCAGAAAGGTAAGTCACAGGATTTTCTTAGTCATTTGTAGGGAACAAATGAGGAATTTACCTGTCACTTAAATTTTGTGCATCTTAAGTTTTTCCACAGCACTCATTAGAGAACAAGGTTATTCAAAATGTCACAAAAGAAGAAACTCAGGGATGTTGAGGAAAAGGGACTCTTAGTTGTAAGCAAACCAGATAGTCTGCTCTTTTTAGTTGCCGTTAAGTAATGACTAGCAGAGCAGAAATCATCTAGACCAAGTTTTCGGCACATCGGCCCTATATTATATTACAGACTCACCGAATTCTGTAAAATGTAAGTACTCAATTATTCAATCAATGTTAATTGGACAATAAACTTTGTGAAGCTCTCTGCAATGCAGACTGGAGATTCAGATATGAATTTTACATGGTCCGCATCCTCCTGTAATTTACACTCCACAAAATCAATAACTTAGAATTTTAGAGGTCTTTAGAGATTATAAAGTTATTTCTTATGTATAAAACCCCAGACTTCTATATTTAATGGCCTATTCTGCGTCAACATTTAGATATATAATAAGCATCACTATCTTAACCTATCCAAAAACTCCTTATGTTTCTCCCAAACGGGTTCCACCTTCAGTCTTCCCCATCTTGGTTACTGGGAACTTTTCCTCTTCAATAGCTCAGGTCAAAAAACCTTGGACTTACTTCTGACTATCAATGTTAGCAAACCCTGTTGGATTTACCTTCACAGTCTATCCAGAATCTGACTTCCTCTAATGCCACCTCCTTGATGCAGACCACCATCATCTCTCTCCTGGATGACTGCAGTAGCCTCCTTGCTTCACTCTTAGACCTGTGTGATCTATTCTCAATAGCTAGCTTGTGTAGCTAGAGTGATTTCTTTAAAAGGTAAGTCAGATCATATCCCTCTTTTGCTCACTCCCCTCCAGTGGCTACCATTTTGCTCAGAGTAAAAGCTAAATCCTTAGATTGTCACTTTTCCTCCTTCCTGTATCCTCATTTACCCACCTCCCTTACCTCTATGACTATATCTCTGTTCTGGCTACATTGATCTTACTATTCTTCAAACACACCAGAAGTATTCCTGCCTCAGGGCCTTTGCACTGCCTCTTCTTTATGCCTTAGATGCTTTTCCCCAAATACCTGTGTGACTAACTCCCTCATCTACTTCAGGTTTTTGTTGATCCTCGCTTTAACAGTGAGGCCTACTCCGACTATTCTATTTAAAACTTCGACCTGCAACTGTCCACATATGCTCCAGATGCCCATTACTCTGTTTCGTTTTTTTACACTGCTCTTATTTCCTTCCAGCGTATTATGTAATTTACATATTTATTAAGTTTGCTGTTCATTTTTTTCTGCTCTCTGGTAGAATGTAACCGCCATGAGGCCCAGGACTTTTTGTCTGTTTTGTTCATTGAAATATGAATATAGACACCTAAAATAGCACCTAGCACAGGGGCAGACTCCATAAATGATCACAGAATGAGTGAATATACTTTATTGAGTACTTTCTTTAACATGGACTCCTTACTTAATCCTCACCATAACTCTATGGGGTAGATAATATTATCATTCCTATGAGGTAGGTAATATTACTTATCCTTACAAATAAGAGAACTGAATCATAAAGAAACTGAATAGTCAGCTCTGAGCCTTCGACTATAGATCCTATATTCCTGGCCATTATGATAGAGCTGGAGTGGGAGAGAGAGTGTATCGAAGAACATGTTAAAAAGGTGTAGAGTCTAAAGCAAAAGGCAAGAAAAAGAAATAAAAGGTATGCAGATTGGGAAAAGAAAATAAAATGTATACGATTGGGAAAAGAAAAATGTACAGATTGGGAAGACATACGTCTTTGTTTGCAGATGACATGATCATCTTTGTAGAAAGTCCAAAAGAATTGACAAAAAAAATCTCCTGGAACTAATGGGCAACTATAGCAAGTTTGCAGGATACAAGGTTAATATACAAAAGTCAATTGCTTTTCTACATACCAACAATAAATGAGTGGATTTTGACTTTAAAAACACAATACCATTTACATTAGCATTCCCAAAAATGAAATACTTAGGTGTAAATCTAACAAAATACATACAAGATCTATATGAGGAAAACTACAAAACTCTCATGAACAAAATCAAAGAGGAGCTAAATGAATGAAGAGATATTCCGTGTGCCTGAATTGGAAGACTCCACATTGTCAAGATGCCAGTTCATCCCTATTTGATCTATAGAGTCAATGCGATCTCAAACAAAATGTCAGCAAGTTTTTTTAAATGGATATTAACAAACTGAGTCTAAAGTTTATATGGAGAGGGAAAAAAACCCAGAATAGCCAACAGAAAATTGAAGGAGAAGAACAAAGTTGAAGGATTGATACTACCTGACTTCAAGACTTACCATAAAGCTACGGTAATCAAGACAGCATGGTATTGGCAAAAGAATAGATCAAAAGATCAGTGGAAAAGAATAGAGAGCCCAGAAATAGACCCACATAAATATAGTCAACTGATCTTTGACAAAGGAACAAAGGCAATACAATGGAGCAAAGATAGTCTCTTCAACAAACGGTGCTGGAACAACAGGACATCTACATGCAAAACACTGAATCTAGATGCAGACCTCATACTCCTCCCAAACAAAGTGGATTATAGACCTAAATGTGAAATGCAGAATTATAACACTCCTAGAAGATAATAGGAGAAAACCTAGATGACCTTGGGTATGATGATGCCTTTTTAGACAGAACACCAAAAACATAATCCATGAAAGGAATAATTGATAAGCTAGACTTCATTAAAAATAAAAACTTCTGCTCTGCAAAAGACAATATCCAGAGAACAAAAAGACAAACCATAGATTGGGAGAAAATATTTGCAAAAGATACATCTGATAAAAGACTGTTATCCAAAATATATAAAGAACTCTTAAAACTCAACAATAAGAAAACAAACAACCAGATTAAAAAGTGAGCCAAAAACCTTAAGAGTCATCTCACCAAAGAAGATATACAGATAGAAAATAAGCATATGAAAAGATTCTCCACAGCATATGTCATCAGGGAAATGCAAATTAAAACAACAATGAAGATACTCCTCCACAGGGCCTTCTTCCCTCTGTGTCTCTGTGTCCTCTCCTCTTCTTACAAGGAGCTCCTGGATTTAAGATCCAACCTAGTGTAATATGACCTCATCTTAACTAGTTACATCTGCAAAGACACTGTTTTCGAAAAACATCATATTCTGATGTTCTGAGTGGACGTGAATTTTGGAAGGACATTATTCAACCCACTACACCATTTATGACAGAATCCTTACATCTCAGGGTTGGATCAATCTTACAAAGACATCTAATCAACTTCTTTTCAGGTGCTTGAATTTCTTCTACAGCATTGCCATCAAAAGTTGGTCCATTGTCTGTTGGATTATTTCCAAGAGCAGAGTGTCAAAGCAGCCAACTCATTACTGTACAGTTCCATTAGGAATCTATCTGCATAACCCATCCTTTTGCTGAATGTGTGACAGACAGAATAATGGCCCATTAAAAATGTCCACCTTCCTAATCTCTGGAACCCATAAATATATGGCAAAAAAGACTGTGCAGATATGATTAAGTTTAAGGATTTTGTCACAGGGACATCATCCTTGATTATCCAGGTGGTCCCAGCCTAATCACCTAGGTCTTTAAAAGAAGAGAGCCTTTCCAGGCTATGTCAGAGGGACTACAGAGAGATGCAATGTTGTTGGCCTTGTAGATGGAGAAAGGGAGTCATGAGCCACGAAATGTAGGTGGCTTCTAGAAGCTGGAAAAGGAAAGGAAATGGACTCTCCCCTAGAGCCAGTAGAAGAAACAGGCTTGTTGACACCTTGATTTTAGTCTAGTGGAACCCATTTTGGACTTCTGACCTAAGGAACTGTAAAATAATAAATTTGTGTCGTTGAAGCCACTAACTTTGGAGTAGTTTGTTACAGCAGCAATAGGACATTAATACAGAATGGAAACAGACATTCCTGTAACTGTCTCCCACTGGCTCTGGATTTGCCTTTGGAGTAACCAAAACACCTCTGCTTCTTTCTTCCCTATAGCAGACATCCAATTATTTGAAGACACATTTCAAATCCCCCCTAAATCTTTAGTTTGCTAGTTTAATATTGTCAGTGTCTCCTTGTATGACAATTTTCAGACCCCTCATCATTTTAACTACATTATATTTTTGTCCTCATCCTCACCCAAAAAGAAGTTGGTGCCCTGAACAGCACACTGTATTCCAGAGCAGAAGACAGGGAAACAGCCTCTAAAATGCTCTAGATTACTAACGCCTCCTTTGAACACAGCTCTCCCTGTGCCACCGAGCTTCACACCACGCTTCGGTGTAAACAGAGCCCCACATGCTTCTGTCGAAGCTTTATTGTAGGAGAGTGGAAAGAATAGGGCTTTGGAATCGAACTGACCTGTGTTTGAACTCTGACATTTCCACTTTCTGGCTATATGATCTTGGAAAAATTAATTAGCCTTTCTGTGTCTTGGTCTTGTAACTCATTTTATTAAAATGGGCTTTATAGATTGTGAAAAAATAGACAGAGATAATGTGTTCGAAAATATTTTGCAGAAGGAAGGCATTAAAATATATTGGTTTCCGTTTTCCCCTGTTCGGAACGTTGCATTCCCATTCACATAGGTCAAGTTTGAATGAACTGTTTGTGCAACAATATCACATCCTAGGCTCAAGTCGAGGTTACAATCCCCTAAGAGCCTTAAGCCTTTTCAAGTGTATGCCTAGCAGGCCACCTGTACCTGGAGGAGCAGTTGTCGATCTCATGTTATTTTTATCTTGTGAGGTTGGTTGATTGGCCTCATCCAACAACACCTTTGGGATTCTACTTCTCTCACTCAGCATATTAGTTATCATGCTTAGCTTGAAACCATGTGAGTTTGTCAACTGTTTCACTAAATACCTGTAGAAATCCCTACGAAGAAAGGAGATGAGACTGTTTTGGTATCACTTGTCCATAATACGTGTATGCCAGATGCAAGGGCTCACAGCTTCCTTGTCCGAGTGCTCATAAGCCAGCTTTCTAACAACCACGGATTTCAAGGTTCCTCAAAAATTACTGCAGGTCTTCCCAGCCAACTCATATGCAAGTTCTCCCCTACTCTGAAAGCAGACTATTCCTCCCAGGAGACTTGCTCACCTGTAGAACACCCTGTTCCTCCTTTATTGCTTCTCCCCCTCTCTAGGGCTTAAATCCCCTCCCATCGATGCTATGTCAAGCCTCACAGTTGTACAATCCTTCTCCTTAAAAAAAGCACTGAAGCAAAATATTTATTGGGGAGTTCTGTTTCTCTGTGACCTGTTACTGTTTCAATATTGACTTCAGCAGAGGAACATCCTTTGTTGCTGGCTTTTCTTGCTCAAATTCTAAATTTAAAAACATCCATCTTTTGTTATCTAATGCCTTTTGGTTTACTTACAAATTGCCCCCCAGAGGTCAACGACGTGGTATTCTGTCCTCCATTGTTTGTAGGCACCAATCTTTGAGTATCTTTTATGTCTGAACTTGCAGATACATTCCCTGAGGACCATTCAGTTTTTCTGGACATCCTTTTCCTCTTTTCTTCTATATTGAAAATATTTTTAAAAACTCCTGTGTAAATGAATCCTCTTCCCTCAGTCTATGGAATTTTTCCTATCCTTCCTCTAAATTTCTTTTTTCCTGAACTTCTTGAAATCAGATTCCCAAAGTTGAACGTGCCTATCTAACTCTGCCCTATACTCTTGGGTGCTATGAGCAGTCAAGTGCCCACAATTTGGAGGCTCTAGAGCTGAGTTTCGTTCCTAGCTCTTCAGACATGACCTTGGCCTAACATCTCCTTATTCCCCATCACCTAGAGGAGCAAATAATCTCCTCTCATCCCACATGGAGGGCTCTCCTCAGCCCCAGAGGAAAGACAGACCCTGGGGGGCTGAAAGCCCAAAAGCAATGGCTCCCCTCATCCCTTGCTATTGCAGAGTTCTTTTCTCTGAAGCTCAGTGAAGAATATTCCCTGGTCAAAAACCATGGTCCCCTTCTTTCTCTCTTCCTTGCACTTCACTTGACTCAGATGCAACCTGAAGCAGGACTGAGGAGGCACAAAACCCTGTGGCTAAGAGCCATGCTCTGGAAGCAGACAAACATGAGTTGAAAGCCCAGCCTTTTTGAGCCTTCATTTTCTCACCTGTAAAACATGGTTAATAACAGAACCTGCCAGGGATATTATGAGAATTACATGAGAGAATCCCTGGAAACCACTTAGCTCAGGGTCTGGAAAATAACAAATGACAATTATTGTTTGCCACTATCATTAACTGGAAATATGTCCTCCCATGGAAAGACTCAAGCTTGGTCTGGTAATTCAGCCTACCTAAAAGTCAGGTCAGGCTGCCGTGTGGTCCAGAAACCCCACAATGGAGCATTCAGCTATTAATGGAAGAAAACAAAGAAAAGAATAGACCACAAAGTGGTTGATTCCGTGGTTCATTTACAGATATGACCTCAAACAAAAGCTGAGTCTATTATTATAGAGGACCAGGACTCAACTTGGCTTTTTCTATGGAAGAGTCAATCTATCAGAAAAATTCAGTGGGTCCATTATTTGATTCAATTGCCCGGTTATTCTTGGGTAGCATATTGCAGACTCTGGTGGAAAATATCCCAGTGCAGTCAGTATGCACAGAGAGGAGGGAATGGTGAGGGCTGTTTTTTGTTTTTAAATCTCAGCATACAGATGGGTTTGAGAGAAGAACACAGTTGAGGAGGACGGCAAACACAGCTTCCCTTTGTCCATCTGTCAGAACTGGCACCAAGTTCTTGGCAACCTTTTGGGAGCCTCTGTGCCTGGGCTGGGTTAAGTTGGCCCCATCCATTTAAGAATATTTGATTTGATTGCACAGCAAAATGCTTTTGAAAAGCTGGGCTATTATCCTTGAAATAGAAAAATTAAAAATATTTGAAAAGCACCTTTGAAGTCAGCTACCCAAATGAAACCTGTGACATCAGAGCGATGGCAGATAAGTGGGGGGAAGAACAAGGCAGCCATTGACTGCCAGGCAGGCCAGGCTGATGCCACACTTTACACCCTACCAATATAAGTCAAAGATGAAAGATGCTCCGGGCAGCTCGCCTGACCCCTCTGCCTCTGTTATCTCCAGTTGATTGCACAGTGTTTCACTCGGAACAATCCCTCACTGTCTACCTGGTGCAGGTGAATCTCAGCAGAATGGAGGCTTGGGCAGCTTGGCCAGGTTACGGGAATGCCATGCATAGCACAGGGGGCCAGAGGAGGGCTTGCTCAAATCAAGCGCCGTCTTTATTACTCCTCTTATCCTTTGGATGCTGGGGACAGGGCAGCTAAGTGCAAATCGAGGGCAACAAAGAAAGCCCAGGGTGTGTGCGGTGACAGACAAGCAGGTCTCTTTCCAACTGATAGAACATCAGAGACTGAAAACAAGCTCCAGCTGCCACACGGCCCCCTGCCTATTTACATACAAGGTACCAGAACCGTGTTATTGTATGATGGATTTGTACAAACTGGATTAAGTTCTTGCATCCCTTAATATATAACTAGTGACCCAAAAAGTTCAACTGCTAAGGAAAGTCTGTCAGTGGTTCTCAAACTCGAGTGTGCATCAGAACCACCTGGAGGAGTTGTTAAAACACCGATTCCTGGGCCCACCCCCAGACTGATGGATTCAGCAAATTTGCATTTCTAACAAATTCCCAGGTGATGTTGATGCTGCTGGTCCAGGGCCCACACTTTGAGGACCACTGGTCTTTGAAGTAAATATGAGCCTTATGCTCAATGCCACCATTATAAATGAGATTCACTTGAGTTTAGTACAGTCGGCAGGAGTCAGGTGCTACACTAAGTGCTGAGGGTACGAAGATGAATAACAGACTGCACTTGAACAGCTGGATGCATGCTAAGCTCTAGAACAAATGGGATCAGATAAAGCCCACTGGCATCAAAAGAGCCGCTACATTGAGTCTTCTTCCCAACAGAGATTTTGGGGAATAAGCAGAATGAGTTTGCAACTTTAACAAAAAAGAAGTAAAAATACCTTGTAGGTATCATCAAGAACTGGTGGAATACGCAGTGTAGGAAGGAAATTTGGCAGATAAATGGTTTACTCTGTTAAAAAAAAAAAAAAAACATTTTTAGGCCAGAGGTAGAATAGATCTGCATGTTTAGAAGACGTACTGTGGAATGGAAATCCACAAAACCCGGGGGAAGGAAATGTGGGTGAAAGTGAAAGCACAGAGGGAAAGAAGTAGAGTCATCGTCAACCTTACAGTTAGGTGGAGGAAACAGACAAAACAATTCTGATTCCGTTTTCCACTGGAGTCTGAGTTAGGCATCCATGAAAGAGAGGAATCTCTGAGGGTCTTTCAAACCTCCTCTTTGGCATCGTTTCGCCTTCTCTCACTGCCTCAGGTATTCCTTACATCCCGGGGCTTTCCTCAGATATCTAGGGCAGTTGACACAGGAGAGGAAAATCCACTTTCAAATCCAATGACTTGGTTGTTCAGTCTCCTTTTCTGAGCTGCCCTCCATTCATTCATTTGGTAACAGCCTTGAGCAGCTCCTGTGTTCCCAGTAATGTGCTGGGCTTGGAGGGGGCAGGCTATACACTCAAAAGCATGTGACGCCATCTCTGTCCTCAGGAAGCTTACAGAAGATAAGAAAGGCACTTGTAAGAAGTTATTTATCATTGATTAGCAATTTCAAAACCACCGTAAGAGAAGCTGCAAAGTATAAATAAGTGCCCTGTGAGTAATTCAGAGTAGGAAAGTAGGGCTGCAAAGGACAGACAGACTCCACAGAGGAGCAAGATGGAAACACAGAGTGAAGAATAAGCAGATCTTCTACAGAGGGAGAGGATAAGGGGCCAGTACAAGAAGGAAGGAAGGAAAAAAAGGAGGAGGGAATGTATGCAGTGCAGCAAGGGGGCAGTAGATAGCTTATCTTGGCTGAATCAGAGGGTTTGAAAGCAGGTTGAGAACAGACTGAATAAAGCCCTGAACACGATTTTCCGGTTAATAAGAAATCAACTGTGCATTTCATTTGTTCATTTATCCAATCCACACTTATGGAGCACACACTGTGGGCCAAGAACAGGGTTCAGTTGCAGGCTCAGAAACTAGTAAGGTTAATCCCTGCTCTTTAAGTGTTCATTGTTCAGTGGGGAGACCCCATGCAATCAGATAATACAAAGCAGTAAATGCTACCATGGAAGTTTGAACAAGGACAATGAGACCAGAGGAGGCAGCAGCTGGATCTCCTTGAGGGCATCTAGGAGAAGCTTCATAAAGCTGGACTTCTTGAGCTGGGACTTGAAAATGGGTAGACAGCCTGAGCGGAGGAGGCAAAAGCCCTCCTTGCTGTTCCCTGTGGTCATCCAAGGCAGCCTCTCATTCCTCTTCTCTCCCGCTAATCATGTGTCATGAGTGAATGAAGGAATAACTAAAGGAGGGGAGAAGGGGAGGGAGGGAGGGAAGAAGGATAGCATGGGCTACAGGAGAGGAGGAAGGTGGAGGGAATTTAGAAGGGGTGACAGAGAGTCTGCAGAACATCAGAGTTGCACATGACAGTCCTAGAACGAGAGGGTGTGGGGTGCCCAACACTGCAGCTATCACATAACAGCAGAAAGACATTCTTCCAGAAGACAGCAAAGTTCCATATTCTATGGAAGTACACTATGTATGGCTGAACATCTTCCTGGTTCTCTCTCCACTCAGAGACAAACGTCCACTAGTTGAGAGAGAATAGTTGAGTGGTCCTGCTCCGGCTTGAGGGGTACCCAAAGTCCCTGCCTGTGTGCTGTCCCCACCCTCCCAGGTTGGTGTGCTCCCCTCAGGCCTGACTTCACAGTCCCATAACAGGAGTCACTCATGGGTTAGGGGAACGTCAGGACTCAGTGTTTCCAGAGGGCCACAGTTAAGAGGTGCACGTGTCAGACCGGACGCTGTCACTTTTCCTTCAGAGCATACTAGCTAGCTTCTACAAGGTAAAAGGAAGGAACTTGAAAAGGTGAGCCCCATAAGAAAACGTGTCCTGCTGTGAAAGCTAACCTAGGACCACCCTGCTAGTGAGTAATGGGAAGACTAATTTTTTCAAAGCAACTAACATCTCAATGCCCAGCAAACAATTTACCTGCATAGATAATTTCTGTGAAAAGAAAACTTTCAACAGCTAGAAGATCAAAGGAGTGATTTCAGTTCAGAAGTAGATTTCAACTTTCTTTGGTCATTGGTGTAGTCCAGTTGTCATTGGTGTATCATTCTTCAGCCTCTTACCACCTGCTCCTCTCCCTTCCCTGAGTGTAATTCCAACCAAGAGAGGAGCTACACTGCCCTGGGACTTTGAATTAAGGTGACTTGGGGGTTATATGGCCTAAGCACCCTCCACAAGCAATTTCCCCAGTCAGTCGGTTTCTCCCTATTAGCAAGAAGGACCCCCAGGATGGCTGCTCCCGCGGTTGGATTCCAGGTCACCGCTGTGCCCTGTGTAATTTAGGAACCTCTTTGATTATGCAGGTGAATAGCTCTACTTGTTTCCCAGCAGATGTTTGGTTGAAGTGCCTTCCCTGTGATTATGATTTTCTTTGGTCAAAAGGAGAGTAACTTGAGAAAGCTGGTCCAGGAATGAAGAACAGGGAGGCAGCCACAAGATGAATTTTTGAACTCTCCAGACTGCATTTTTTGACTATACAATCCCTGAACCAACCTTGTTATTAACTGTAATTACCAGCCGCAGGCACAAAGCTACGGGGCCTGAGCTTGCTACTGTAGGTAACACCAAGTAAAGCTATACTTTTTCATGCACAATCATCTTACCAATTGAGGGGTTATGATCATTGGGTCAAGGTGATCCAAATGCCAAAAGATCTTGATAGGATCCTAAAGAATGTAAAACATCCATCATTAGAACCATAAAAGCTAAGTATATCTAGGCCTCACTTAAAAACACTAAAGATGGGTTTAATGAAACACATTTTTTTCCAGTATTAATTATTGGAAAGTAATTAAAGTTTCTTCCCCTAACTCCCCTTAAAAAGACCTATATCAGCTCCAGATTTATTAATTCAATGATGCTCTTGGGAGATGGGTACGGATGTTGATTTAAGGATGACCAGGTCCTACTTCATATGAGCCACACTCACATGGCCACTCTTTTTCACAATGTAATTGTGAAAAGCATGCAAATTTCTACAGTGGCACATGCTATCTCAATAATGCACCTCAGATTATTCCATCAAAGTGTTCAGAACGGAAGAGAGTGAGAGCTTGTACCTATGAGGGATAAGAGAATGTAAGGAACCTGGAAAGGTAGACTGAAACAGCCCTCCACAGCAAGATATTTCCTTGAAGATTAATATTTTATGTTCAACATTAATAAGGATACTACAGTCAACTGCATAATATATCCATGCTCCACTTCAAACAATGACTTAAATTTCTTATGCCCCTAAAATTGATGCTCCAGGAAGCTTTGCTATATTCATTCTGGAGCTAACCTGTGTACACTTGTCATACTCCAGCTTGAGAAACAAGGTCACAAAGGACACAATGTCTTGGCGAGGAGACAGGCCAACAGCCCCATTCTTAGTGAGAGAGACCAGCCCAGGAATCTTCGACCTACAGAGACCACAGTCCCCTGGTAGATATCCTGGCTAATCTTAGGTATTTTGGGGACTAGTCACTGTCTACTGGGGGAAGATCATCTAGATCCATTCTGTCTGGAGATCCAGATGTAAGAAAGTGATGTCATCTTGTTATCCCGTTATATGAATTAGAGATTCAACGTTTCTAAAGCGTGCTGAGGGGTTGAGAAGCGTGTGTGTATGAGCATGTGTGCATGCATCCTAAATATGAAATCAGTCACAGCAGCACATTGATGTACCAAGTAGCAGGAAATCAGTGGAGAACCTGAAGGAACTATGAACCCTGAGCAGAGAAGTGAAGAAATGAAGCATAGGTAACGGAGGAGGAATGGAGAGTGCCATCTAGAGGCAGAAAATGGCAGGTCAGAGAGATCAAGCTGGGCAGGAATGAAGTGGAAGAAATGAGGGTCAACAATGCATTTTCCAGGCTGTCGCAGAGACTACACACAGAGTACGTGTGATGAGGGCACAATTGCCAAAGGAAAAGTTAGAAGAAGAAGTTGTACTTACTGAGCACTTACCAAGTGCCCAGCCCCGGATTAAGCACATCCAGAGCCATTTCAAGATCCAACAACCCTGTGAGATAATTATGATTCTTAATCCAAGTTTTCAAATGAGACAACTGAGACTTAAAAGACTTTAGTTAACTTGCCAAGACCGTCTTCCTTTCTTCATTCTTTTTTCCTTCCTTTCTTCTGTCTTCCCTCTTTCCTCCCTTTCTTTGCATTCTATGAGTCAGTTACTGTTATAGGCAAAACAGAGAACAAAAGGCACAAAGTCCTGGCCCCTACAGAGCTCACATTCTAGTGAGGGGATGAACTAACTTTATATAGAAATAGAATGTAATATGTATAGCACAGTGCCAGGTAATGGGGGCTCTGGAGAGTAATAATGTCTGGACAGCGTTAGAGAGTGATGATGCGGGTGAAGAGGCTTCTATTTAACACAGATGCTCAGGGAAGACCTCTCTAATGAGGTGACATTTGAGCAGAGACCTGAATGAAGGGCAGGAGGGAACCATTCAGATAGCTTTGGAAAGAGTATCCTAGACAGAGCAAACAGCAAGCGCCAAATGTGCTTCAGAGTTCAAGGAAGACCAAGGAGGCTGCTGTTCCTGGAGAGAGGACAAGAGGGAGAATGATAAGAGATGAGGTTGGGGAGTAACCAGAGCACACATACACAGAGAGTCTTATAAGCCATGGTAAGGACTTTGGAGTTTAAGTGCGATGAGAATCCACCAGGTTGCTGGGGCAGAGTGGACTGTACCTGGACAATAGTGGAAGGGGTGAGGAGGGTGTGGTGGTGGTGGTTCAAGCAGAGAGCTATACAACAATCTAGGCCTGGCCCAGGGTGGTAATGATAGAGGTGGTGAGAATTGGCTGGATACGGGTTGTATCTGAAGGTAGGATAGGATTCGGCTTTAGGATACTATGAAGTCTAGATTTAAAGCTAGGCACGTTAACCACAGCCCCACACCCATCCTCTGGCCAATACACCATACAGCAGGCCTAGTCTCACCGTGTCAGGTCAGCCCCCTCAATCATCCTTTCCCTCCAATTACCCCGTGCTCTCTGCTGCCACCCAACGCTCACGTGCTGCCTCAGAATCTTCCCAGCCCTTGCCTGAGTGGTGTGTCCATCAAAGGTTTATGAAGAAAGTGGCACCTCTCTGGGCCTCAGTTTCTTCATCTACAAAATGTCGGGGCTGGAATAACCGTCCTCTAAGGTTGCTATCAATTATTATTTTCTATGATCAGTAATCTACTTCTCTATAATGTGGGGGGGAAAAAAACAAAGTAAGATTATGGATGTCTGGATTTTTTTTCCTGTTGGAGCATATTTTTAAAATGTTGCCTGTTCCATTGCTCGAGCACCCTGTTTCCACTGTGCAGAAAGAATCAAGGTGCTGTAGAATCATTAGGTCTTTTGCAAAGTTGGGGTTAAAATTATTTAATTATTATTAATTTAATTTTAATTAAAATTATATAAAATTAAAAATTCAGCTTCTCAGAAAACAGTTTAGTGGGTTCTCGAGGAATTAAATACAGAATTAGCATATGATCCAGCAATTCCACTCCTAGGTATATATCCAAATGAATTGAAAACAGGTACTTGAACAGATCCTTGTACACGAATATTCATAGAAACACTATTCACAATAGTCAAAAGTTGCAGCAATACAAATATCTATCAGCGAATGAACAGATAAACAAAATGTGGTGTATACATTCAACGGAATATTACTCAGCCATAAAAAGATACGAGGTACTGATACATGCTACAACATGGTTGAGGCTTGAAAACATGCTAAGTGAAGGAAGCTAGTCACATAAGATCACATATTGAACGATTCCATTTATATGGAGTATCCAGAATAGGTAATCCATAAAGACAGAAAGCAGACTAGTGGTTGCCAGGGACTGAGGGGAGGGAGGAAATGGAAAGTCACTGCTTAATAGGTACTGGATTTTCTTTTGGGGTGATGAAACTATTTTAGAACTAGATAGAGGTGGTGGTGGCACAGCACTGTGAATGTACTAAACGCCACTGAATTGTGCAATTTAAAATTATTAACTTTATGTTATGTGAATTTCATCTTAATAAAAAAGGTCAGTTCCTCAGTCTCACTAGCCACATTTCAAGTGCTCAGTAGCTGGTGGCTACCATATTGGACAGCACAGATGGAGAACATTTCCATCACTGTAGAAAGTTCCATTGGGCAGTGCTGGTTTAGACCATGCATGGTGTCTGACACTAGTGTGGGGAGATTTCAGGGGTGGAGGAGGAATAGGGAGAGTGGGATCCCCATTCCCTTTGGTCTCTGCACTTCACAGAAGCTCCATGCACACCATTGAACATCTGTTCTCCATCCAAGAGCAAAGCAGCTCCCTCAGCTCAACCTTTCTAGCCAAATGCCCACCAGAGGGCACTCGCGCACCCCAGAAAACAGACCACCGACCGAAGTCAGAGTGGGAGGATCGGAATCTACTTTTAGCATCCAGAGCTGAACTAGCGGTCACAGAAGTGCGTGGAGAGCAAACACTAACATGACAGGTTCCACGTGACCTCTCCCACTCTCACTTGTTCAGAATTTGGGGAAATTTCCTTCTTGGTCATATTGGAACTCAATCCAATGAGAACTGGGTGAGTATGCGGGAAGCTTAAGCTAACATAGCATAGTATGTTCTACGTCTCTGAGAGAAAATAGGTGCATACGACACACGTGTGTGCAGATACACACAGACACATACATAAAGCAGTGATGTGTCCATGTACAGATACACATGCAAATGTAAAAGCTGAAGTCTTTTGGCATAGAAATTGTCCATTCCTGCACTCCACCAGAAAATGCTCCTGGTGACCAAAATACTGTGCTTCCTGGGCATTTCAGGGAGATAACCCTCTAATTAAGGCAGCAGGCCTTTAGTGAACAAATTGTCTGCTTCCAGGACAGGAACTATCCCAAAACACAAGGAAAACATTTGAAGACCATCATCCCTTCTGGGACATTAGCCAGCGCGAACATTTATATTTCAGTGTTTGAGTTTTCACGTTGATCGTCTCAAAGCTGTTGCAATCAGAAAGTCAACCAGGATCAGAGCTGGGCTCTGGTATTGCCGTCATTTTGCAAATCTAAATGAGAAAAACCAATCTGTCCATTTTACACTGCAGAGTAACATTGTACAGGACTCATCTGTTGCCTCTTCCCTCTGGTACTCGGGCAAGTAAGCTGTTTTTCCTTCCTTCCTCAATTTGGAAATGTTTTGGGTTAAACTCCCAGGCTTCTGGATCTGGAGGAGCTCTTCCTGCAAGCCCCTCAGGACAGGGGTGTAAATGGAACCTGCCCTTTCAGTGGTTGACTGTTTTGACCCAGGGACATAAATGTGGGTTTTCTTCCCACCCTTTTCCCATCCTCCTTCCCTTTCTACTCTCTCTCCCTATATCTCAGAGTGATTTCTCGAAATTGGAACAGTCTCTCCTAATTCTCAGCTCTCTAGAAAAAGTGGACAAAGTCAGACTTTGGCCTTGGGTTAATGATGGCTGAAACTATGACAAAGAGAAAAAATTACTAGACCTTATTCAGCTGAATATTTAGAAATGAGATATCTTTAAATTGCCCTTTCATCTAGTGTCGTATAATTTTTTAGTTTTTGTATGTATAAAAATTTCACCTTTACTTATTTTATTGTATACATGTTCTTAAGGCCTTTGAAACTCAAGGCCAAAATACCGTTTAACTTCCAGAGGGTCATCACTCCCTCACTTTCCCCAGGTGACCTTAAATATCTTCCGTTCTCAAAAGTACTACGTAAAATCAGCCACATGCAAGGCAATCAGTGGGAATGTGGTGCAAATCAGGGAATTATTGGCCAACCCACAGTCATTTACACAATCTTAATCTTATGTCTCCTTAAACCACTTAAAACAAAATTTGCAAGAGAGAGCAAAACATAAAGCAGCATTTCCCAAAGAATATTTCACGGAAAACCAGTGAGAGGACCATTGAGGAAAAAAATGGACTCAGTGGTCAAATAAATTTGGAAAACACTGAGTGTTTGATTCTTCTCCTGGCCATTCACAATTTACATCAATATACTAAAGGCTTTCAGAAGCCGCATGTGGCAGAAATTGTCAATACTCTATCCAGACCTCCGAGATGTCTTTACAGTTCTTCACGCTCATCCCCAGCTTCTCTCTCCTTCACAACCTTCTTCAGTGAACTGGTGGGTGCCCTGAGAGCCTGAAGTGTCTGAGTTCATGTTCCCCCAGGAGGCTCATGACCAGTGATGGCTGTGGCAGGAGTTTGGAAACCCAGCCCCTTGCCTTGAGGTGGTGCAAATTCTGCCAAGCAATTTGACCCCCAGAGCTCCCTGGGGCTGCAAATTCACCTGAAATTCCACCCTGATTGGCTTCTTCCATCCCTGTTCTATCTCCTGTCTCCCGTACTGACTTCTCTGGGGAGCAATTCCTTCATAAATCCCTGCCCATAAGTCCTCACCTGAGGGTTTCCTTCTGGGGAACCTGACCCACCATACTACAAAAAACCCTATTTAACTTTATTTAACTCAAGATTTCATTTATTTATTCATTCATTCAACAATTTTTACTGAGTTCCTGCTATGTGCAGCACATCCTAACGGTACTTGACCATGAATGGCTAGTGGTTGGTTCGTTTGTCCCATGGTTCCCCCAAGCATGAATGGGTAAGCATTTTCTCCTATGTAACATCTGTCAGATTTCTTGGAAACTAGAATGTCAAAGAACTTACTTTAGGAAACGCTGATACACAAAATTAGATTTGGCACACATAAATCTCCCACTCAAACTAAGTTGTACATTCCTCAAGGCAGAGCTGTAGGGTGCATCTCTTCGTATCCACGTTACTATTGTTTACACTGCATTGTGCCCTGAAGATGCTCTGGACATGGAGTCAGAAGCCCTGAGTTCTCATTCATCCTCATGGAGTGAGGAGAAGCAGGAGACAGCCTGATGATTAAGATGTGACATTGGTAAACGTGGATAGGGCTAAGGTCAATTTTATAGGATGAATACAGTTTAGCCACCTGGCTATTGTGGAAAAGATGTTCAAAAGAGTGCAGGGCAGTAATTTCTCCCAAGAAGCTCGAAGTTCATTCCCAGAGGGGTATAATCCATCTCCAAACATCCCTAGGAAGCAGAAAGCACTTTAGGAGCTCACAGTGTAATTTTTAAAGGTATGTGTGCCCAGGATTGAAACAATTGATCAATTCATTTACCTCAGCCATCAATCCTGATGTTTGGCATCATGGAAGAAAATGAGTCAGGTGATTTGAGGCTGTATTGATGAGGAGAAAAGAATCTAGAGATGGAAGTTGAGTCAGGAGATGTGCTTTCTGTCACCACCTTTCAACTGCCCGCCTTTTTCCAGGGAACAAGCAATCCAGCCTACTTCCTAGAAGTCTAGTGTGATGGGATTGTGGCTAAGTCAGGGTATGTGAAGAACCAAGCTTGGTCAAGGACGGGCAGAAGAGGGGGCCTGCTGGCTGCTTCTAGGATGGACGGAATGCACACAGTGCTTTGAGCTGCTGCCTTAAGCCACGCATTTGGAGTCTGTGTTTCAAGTAAGATGGTTAAAAAAAACAAAAACAAAAAACAATCTGCTACCTGTTTCTAATACTTGTAATAGAGAGGATTAACAATAATAAGGTGATTGAAATTATAGGCAAAATGGTATGCGTGTGTCCCTCCCTGCCTTCTGGTCACATCCTCAAAGGTTAGGAATGCCACTTTAGGTAAATGGAGGAAGATAAAGACTGAGAACAGGTCTTCAGAATTGGTGACCAGGCAGCTTTTGGGGAGCAGTTTCAGGAAAGTAGAAGCCTAACTTGCAGGTTTAGGAGTGTGTGGTGGTTGTCTGCAAGCCCCTGGACAACTGCAAATATGCAATCAGAATCAAATGATGGGCGCAGATGATCAGAGGGTCGAGGATTCAGAACAGAAAGTGCAGGCAGGTCCATGAAAGTCTTTCCAGGAAAATTCAAGGCTTGCAATGGGCCTGGAGTTAAATCTGAGGAGCTTCGGTAACATGTTTAAAAGGTCTTGTTCTAGGACATTCCCTGCCTCATTTACCCTTGGGAGGAGGCCCTCTGGAATTCCAATCTTGATTCTTCTAAGTCACAGAGCCTGGAAATGGAGCATAAACACTTTCAAGATCTGTACCTTAAGCCAATCGCCACGACCTATTGTTGACTTTCCCATTGCCTCATCCTTTGCCTCATCTCCTGTCCATCCCATAATACCTTTTCACTTGCCTATGACCCTTCCTCAATGGTAGAGTTTTATTACTTGAGATTGAAGACTTTAAAGAAAAGAGCTATAGAATTTAGGATGCCAAGTATATCCCAAGAGGCTGGTCTTTTACTTAATAAACACAGCCAGAAGCTGTGGACATATGTGAGAGGAAAGGGACCTGAATCTGTGTGTATCATCATGTCAGCGCTCTGACACTGGGATGACCACCTACCACAACTCAGCTATGAAATAGCACAATGCATACGACACTTTGCTAGAAGAACGATACACTGTAGGAGCGCCTGGTCCAAGACAGGCACAGACACACAGAGTAGTCACAGTGTGTCCAAACATTGTCACAATCTAATCAATGTCCTCAATGCCTGATGCGTAAGGAGCACACGTGCCACAGAGGTCAAAGGCGAGACTTTAGCGCAATGGTGCAAGCTCGGTACTAGAAGTTAGAATGTCCGGCTCAAGGTCCCGACCTTTTTCATTGTGTGACTTTGAGACCCACACTTAAAGTGTCTAATCTTGGGTTTCCCGTAAAATTGGGACAATAAAATACCTGCCTTGCTTACTTCAAAAGGCTGTTGGGAGAATCAAATGACATGATGAATGTGAAAGCACATTGCATACTCTGAAATAGTATAGAAATGGAAGTTCTTTTAATGTAATTGATATTTAATTCTCCCAAAAACAGTGCAAGATGGGCAAGAATAATTATCATCATGACAGTTAATTTTTTCTCTTTTATATTGTAACTTTTTAATTTGATATAATGTGTAACTACAGAAAAGTTCTAAGAAAGTACAAAGAAAGCCTCTACGTCCTTACCCAGATGTATCAATTGGCAACAATTAGCCCTATTTGCTTTATCATTCTCTCTCTCTCTTTCTCTCATTGCAGATGTTATGTCCCTTTATTCCTAAACACTTTAGTATACATTTTCCAAGAACAAGAACATTCTCTTAAATCATCCCAGTACAATTACCCAAACCAGCAATTTTAACATTGAATCAATGCTATAGTTTAGCCCACGGTCCATGTTCCAATTTTGTCAGTTGTCTCAATGCTGTCCTTTACAGCTATTTTTTCTCCTTCCAGGATTCAATCCAGGACGAAGCATTGCATTTATTGTCATGAGTGTTTAGTCTCCTGTAATCTGAACCAGCACTTCAGCTCTCCTCTTCCTTTGTGATTTTGATATTCTGAGGAGTACTGGCCAGTTACTTTGTAGAACCTTCCTCATTTTGGGTTTGTCTGATGTTTCCTCATGATTAGATTCAGGTTATGCAATTTTGAAACAAACACCACAGAAGAAATGTTCTGCCAATCTCTATGCATCATACCAGGAGGCCCAGAATGTCGCTTTGTAAAGTGAACTCCAGTCACAGCAGACATAATGTGATGTCTGCTAGGTTTCTCCACTGTGAAGTTACTGTTTTTTCCCTTTGTAATTAATAAGATATTTGTGGGGAGATACACTAAATCGATATGTATGTCCTGTTCCTCATAAAACTAACACAGACTAATTTTAGCATCTACTGGTAATTCTTGGTTGAAAGAATTATTGCTCTAATTGTTGCAAAATGGTAATTTGTTAATGCCATATTTTCTTCTACATTTTTGTGTGTGTGTGTGAAGAAGTTTGGCCCTGAGTTAACATCTGTGCCAATCTTCCTCTATTTTGCATGTGGGATGCTGCCACCACATAGCGTGATGAGTGATGTGTAGGTCTGTGCCTGGGATCCGAACCTGTGAATCCTAGGCCACCAAAGCAAAGCACTGGAACTCAACCACTATACCATCGGGCCAGATCCATCTTCTACTTTTTTTAGTTGGAACCCTATTCTAAGGTGGAACTGTTCCTTCTCCTCTGTTTATTTATTTATTCATTTATTTGGTTATACCAATATAAACTCGTTGGTTATTTTTTTGTTCAATAGATTTTAACCCATTACTATCATTATTTATTTGATGCTCGAATTGGCTAGGGGGAGCCCCTTCAAACTGGATCCTGGTCATTTTGACATACTTCCATCACTTAGTTTTTCAGCACGTCCTTACTTTCTGGCACAAGGAGGCGGTCCAGTCCACCTTGTACCTTCTGTGCCCTGTCATTCCCCATTTCCCTAAGGGGTCCAACTTCCTTTTAGTGAGAAATGGTTTTTAAAAGTCAGGATCCGGGCCTCCAGGTGTGCTCATTGCTACTGGCATATCATTCCTTCTAGACCTTCTCAGCAAACAGATATCACTTTATAAGGTTTTCCAATAATGATTGGTGACTATATAGATATATAGACATAGAGGTTTTTCGAAAGATTCAAAATAGAACTACCATATGATCCAGCAATCCCATTTTTGGGTATATATCTAAAAATAAATGAAAATAGGATCTCAAAGAGATATGTGCACTCCCATGTTCATGGCAGCATTATTCACAATAGCCAAGACATAGAAAAAGCCCAAGCATTCATAAATGGGTGAATGGATAAAAAAGACGTGGTACAAATACACACACACACACACACACACACACACAAAATGAAATATTATTCAGCCATGAGAAAGAAGGAAATCCTGCCATTTGCAACAACATGGACAGATCTTAGTGAGTGTTATGCTAAGTGAAATAAGCAGATAAAGACAATTACTGAATAGTATCACCTACATATGGAATCGAAAAAAAAAGTCAAACTTAGGAAAACAGAGAGTAGAAAACTGGTTTCCAAGGGCTCAGGGGTGGGGGAAATAGGTAGAGGCTGGTAAAAGCATACAAACTTTGAGCTATAAGATGAATAAAGTCTGAGGATCTAATGTAAAACACGGTGACTATAGTTGATAACACTGCATTGTATAATGGAAATTTGACAAGAGAGTAGAACTTAAATGTTCTCACCAAAAAACAAAAAAGATAAATGAATTGATAGATGTGTTAATTAACTAAATGGAAAAAAATATTTTTCAATAATGATTGATGAATATATAGATAAGATCACTGTCCTAAGACAGCTCATACATGTTTAAACATAATATATACATATTACATTAAACACAGCGTAATATACATAGAAAGAAACCGTGAGTTCATACTGGCACTTCCGTTCAAACCGATATGACCAGTTCATTGCATACCTTCCCTGCCCATATTTGTAACTCTCCTCTCTGACAGTGAGAACTCTGGCTCCCATCCACAAAACACTAATTTGCCCAATCCTAGAACTCCCACGCAGTAATTTCAAAATTGCTAACCCATACCACTATGAGAAACAAATCTATTAACTAGTGTTCAATATGTGTGTATAGTTCTTTTTGACTTTAGATGGAGATCATATAGTGAAAAAACTGTGGTCAAAATTTATTTAGATTAGTTTTATCTCCTCCTTCAGTGTGACTACATTTTTCATATGAAATGTAAATAGATCCATTTGTTTCTGTTTGTATTTCCTTTTGTGTCTTCCCCATCCTTACCGATTGAACTTTGTTGAGTAGTAAACCATTAACAGGGTTCCAAAAGTTAAAATTGTACAAAAAGGTACTTTTAAAGAAATCTCACTCCCCCCAATTCCTTGCACCCCGTTCCCACCACCCCCATACATAACCAATCTTATTAGTTGTTCATTTATCCTCCTGTGTTTCTTTTGGCAAAAATAAGCAGATGCATGTATATTTCCTTAAAATAATTCATATTAGGATTATTAGCGGTTTACAGAAAAGGCACAATGTGTACACACCATAGAGTTGATCAAATCAGGTTGCATTTCCTACTGACTCAGAAGCCTGCAGGGGTCAGCAGGGGACACAGAGCCAGCTCTCATGAGCTGAGTGGATATTACAAGTTCACTGCAGTCTGAACCCACATCCATCAACTGGCTGCTAATCCTTCTTGACAGACATCCCAGAAGAAACTTGATGTGTTAACTAGTTCCAGAGTTTAACGAGTGTGAAAGCCAAGGTTTGTATTTTAGAGGCTGGAAGTAAAGTGATTTATTTCTACGTTCGACTGACCATGAGAAGTCACCAAGAATGTGGCTAGACTCCATTGCCTAAATGCTCTTCACCACCCCATCCCCAGAAGAAAAGCCTGCATTTTAAGCTTTCTTCATTTCTTCTCCTAAGTCTGTATTTAGGAGACCCAAGAGCCTCAAACCCTGAGCCCTTCTTAAGATGCATTTGATATACCACGCCATGCAGGCGACAATAGCAGGTCTGTCTGCCCGCCTGTCAGTGGGGCCGCTCAGCCGCGCAGGTGAAGAGAAAGGCCGGTGGCTCCACCTGAGTGCACCTGTGCTTACCTGAGCACAGTCAAGAATGTGAACAATTCAAGTATTCTCCAGCCGAGAAACTCAGCTGCAAGGACTGAGAGAAGCTGCATGCATGTTTCTCTTTGGGTATTTCTCCTTTGTCTCCTTTGCTTTTCTTGGCAGAAGGGCACAGTCCGTGCTGGATGGCAGGTGGAGAGCCTCAGATGGCTGCCTTGGCTCAGGCAAGCAGGGCTACAGCAAAGAAGGCAGCTTCAGCTGTTCTGTACAGCCAGCAGCGAGATGAGCCCACCTGGGCAAAAGGGAACCCCCTCCAACTCTGCCAAGTGTGCAAAGGAGCAAAGCTTTCTCCTCCATCCCCAGCTCTCCATCTTTTCTCATTAAGTCCATCTTACCTTCCTGTTTCAGTACACTCGGTTGCAAAGTGTAAAGAGATACATACCCTTAGGCCAAAGTAAAGGCAAATTCTCTCCCTCGTTGATCCCAATTTAAACCCTCTTCAGGTTGACGGCAACTCCCCTCTATCCCCATGAGGCAGAGAATTGGGAATAATGTGTTGATGGATGGTAACATATACGCTAGTACAATAATGTCCCACTACTGTGGCTCTTTTATAGAATCTTGGGTTTGGAAGAGCCTTGGGGTCAGCCAGGCCAGTCTCTCACCTCCCCACCAATCCCTCCGAAACACTTTTGACAGGTGGCTATTCAGTCTCTGTCTGAACACTTCCAGTGATAAGAAACTCCATACCACTGAATAGCAGACTCCTACTCATCCTTCAAGACCCTGATCAAATGTCATCTGCTCAGTAAAGCTTCTCCCAACTCCCACAGGCAGATCAGTTACTTCATAATTTGTGATCCCTCAGCACTTTCCCCTTGCTCCATCAGAGCATATTGCATTGGAATTTGTTTATGTCTGTATCTGTCTCTCCTACTGGTCTCTGAGTTTTCCATATTATTCATCTTTGTATCCCCAACTCTCAATACAATACCTGACACTTAGACGAGGTTCCAATAATGGTTGTTGAATATGTAGATGAGCACTTTCTCCCAAGACAGCTCATTCCATATTTAAACCGTTATAATTATTAAAGAATCCATCTTTATGTTGAGTCCGTGTCTTCTTCCTGCATTTTCCATAAAGTGGTCCTTATTCTGCCCCTGGGCAAAGGGACAAGGGGAATTGGAGCTTATCAAATTTCCACTAGTTGCTAAACACTCTACTGGACAAATTTACATAAAGTCCATTCTTTCTCCCACAAACCGTTGTTCCAATAGTTGCAGTCCTCATGGCTCCCATAATCCTCTCCTATTTAGGCTCGCCCTCTCTGGTCCCTTCAATACCTCCTCAGCCGATGCGGCTTTAGGACCTCTGCTTTCCATTTACCCTGTTCTGGATGGCTTTATCTTGGAAAAGCTAAGGAAACCCAGAACCATGTGTTTAGTTCCATTATCCACCCTTGGAAGGCAGTGTCTCACAGACAGCATGTGACAGCTGTTCAGTCTTACAGAGGGCAGATACGAAGGCTTAGGGAAAAGGGTGAACACTTTGACTGAGTACCAGCTGCAGTCCTTCAGTAAGACAACATCTCCTGATTTTCCTCCAACCCAATCTCAAAGGAAGCTCCTATTCAGTGTCCCAGTGAATGAAACATTAAACCTGAGACCAAAGGGCCAGGCATCCCACCCTTGGAAGATTATTGTCGCTAGTGTCAAATCCTCAGGCCCAGGTTTTTAGTGGTAGATCAATGAACCACATTTATTTCTAGTCTTGCCTGGATCTATGATCTTTTAAGATTTCTGTTATTCTCAAGCAGGAAATTTTGCTGCAAAATGCTTCCAGAACATGAGTATATCCATGCACATTTAGAGTATCAGGCCTCTTTCATCTGGAGAACACCAAGAGTGTCTAGGAGGAGGTGGGATGAGAGGGGGAAATGACACAGAAAGCAAAGATATGTATGTCCAAAACAAACTTGATTCCTTGGATCCAGCTTCCTCTCTTTGATGCCACCAAAACACACCCATATAAGCCAAGCACTTCTCTTCCTTGACGTCTCCAAAGACAAATCTCTGAAGGCAATATATTTGATTTTGGTCACTCTCTCTTCATGGTTGAAAACATACTGCCCAGCCACTCCTTAATTATGTAAATTTCTTTTCAAAACTCACCCCAGGATTCTCTCGTCATCAGACACACCAGTAACTATTACTGATGTTGGCTTTCACACACTTGTTCACTTCAGCTTAAACACCCTCAATGCCTTTCTGTGCTCCAAGTAACCACTTCTGCTTTGGGGTCTGCACTGCATCTTGGAGAAGCTTCCATCCTAACACTTGATAGAAATTATTTATTTATACAAATGTTGCCCACAGTAACAGTCTCTGAGCTTCTTGAGGGCAGGAACTTTATTTGTCTGTCTTTGTATTTCCAGCATCCAGCATAATCTCTGACACAGGGGAAACACTCAATTGACATTAATGAAATCCTTTTGTAATAGTTCACGATATGTTGTGTCATTGTTTGTGATCTCACCCACTCCTCACCAATGGCTTCGGTGTATGTACGAATCACCTGGAAAGTTTGTTAGAAATGCACACCACAGATCTGTTGACTATTTTATCAGTGGGGCCTAGAAACTCGCATTTTTAAATAAGCACCCGGATGATTCTGATGGTGTTCTTTATACCACACTGATAAACAGTGACTAAACTGCAGCCTTCTTTCTCACCATGCTCTGGGTTTAGGGTAACTTGCCATTTCACAACAAGAAAGGTATTAGCCTGATAGATCAGTGACAAATTGTAAATATAATATACACGGTATTCAGCAAGCTAGATGTCAAAATCTCTTATAAGCACAGTTAAGTAAATTAATAGCTGCTTAGACACTATCAGTCAGCATGGGAGAGGATATGCTGCTGTAACAGTCAACCACAAAATCCCTGTGACTTAATGTTACAAAAGTATAACATTTTTCTCACTCAATGGACGTGGCAGAGGACGTAGTTCATTTTTGGGGTCAAGCTGATAGAAGTTCCATCTCAGAGTGTGCTTTCAGAGTACCACAGCAGGGAGAAAAGAAGGTGGCAAGTCTTGCACTGGTCCCAAGGCTTTAGCCTAGAAGCAAAACATGATCACGTTTCATTAGCCAAAGCAAGTCCCATGACCAAACCCAAACTAGTGTGATCCTACTATGTGTCTGGAAAGCGAGGAGAACTTAAACATTAATTAAAAGCAATAATGACTATCCAAACACTCTCTCATACCCAGTATTAAACTGGAGAGAGGCTGGCACAAGGTAGTCAGATAAATAAAATGAGAAAATGTGGCACCCATGTGCAGAAACCACTGTTATTATCTTTCTGTTTGCAAAGTAGTTCAATCCTGTTTTAATGTATATTAAAATGCCTGTTCTATGTTATTGAGTAAATTACAGGACATCTGTTTAGTATGATTATGATCTCATTTGGGCAAAGTCATGGATGTGCACATCACATAAGGCATAGTTGTATGTTTTACAAAAAGAAAGAAATTTCAGGAAAGGTGTTTCACCAAAAGTTATTAGTGGGTTATTTCAGTCTGGTGGGTTTTTATGTGACTCTTTAAACTTTATTTTCCTATTTTGTTTGACATACTTTCAGTAAGCATGATAATCAGAAACAGACAATAAAGCGACTTATGTTTTAAGAAAAGAATATACAGATGCTCATTATAAGGGAATAAAGTAGACAGGACTAATAAAAACATGCATGGGATAAAATAAGAAAACAGTCAGTATATGTTCTGAAATAAGAGCAAGTTGAAAAAGTGACCTAAGATACAAAGACAGCATTCCAAGGATATTCAGAGGAGCATTTATGATAAGGAAAAATTTGAGATGTCCATCAGAAAATGAGTAAGTGCTCCAAGAATGGTATGGACTTGTGAAAAGGACATTGGGGCCAGCTGGAAGGGGTTCCCAATGGCCAAATCTGGGACAATATAAACATTAAAATTAATAATGATAGTAATGGGTTATAATTCATTGAATAAAATAAGAATCAGAGAAGCTATTGGAGGTTCCTTCACCCTCAGTACTCATTAGAGTTGTATGCGTATGGTCAGTTCACAGTCCTCATATCACTTGATTCATCAGCAGTGTTCAACCTAGTTGATCCCTCCCTCCTCCTTTAAATATGTTTTTTTCCTGACCTTTCAGAACACAACACACTCCTGGCTTTCCTCCTACTTCATAGGTTCTTCCTTGTCAGTCTCCTTTACTCTTTCTTCCTCCTCTCCTCAAACTCTTAACATTGGAGTCCCCCAGGATTTAATCCTTAGTCCTCTTCTCTTCTCACTTGCTCTCCTCTGGTGATCTCATACAGGCTCATCATGTTAAATACCATCTATATGTTGATAAATCCCACATCTGTATCCATCATCCAAGCCTCACTCTCACTCCTGGACTGCAGAGTGTCTGTCCAACATCTTCAGTTGTATGCCCAGTAGACGTCTCAAATCCATTATGTCCCAAACTGACCACCTGATCTTTCCCCTAAAACCTATTCCACCCTCAACTTTCTCTCATTTGAGTTGATGTCTTCAAACTTCCAGGTGCTCATGCCCAAACCCTGGAGTCTTGCATGACTCCTCTTTTTCTCTTACACGTCTCCATTCAATCTGTCAGAACATCCTGTTGGTTTTGCTTTCAGATGTATCCAGAAACCAATCACTTTCTCCCTTTCTTCATTGCTACCACTGGCTGTTTTCTCTTCCTGGAATGCTCAGACAGCCACAGATCTAAATCCCTCACCTCCTTCAAGACTTTGCTCAAATGTAATCTTCTCAATAAAGTTTTTGGTTAAAAATGCAACACAATCCTTATTCTGCTCTTTGATGGCACATGTCACCTTCTTACTACAGGATTTGCTTTTCGTTATGCATATTGTTTGTTGCTTAGCACAATACAATGTAAACTCCATAGGAGGTACAATTTTAACCTGTTTAGTTCCGTAACTTATTACATGTGACACATAGTAGTTATTCAATAAAATTTTTTGAATGAAAAATTGCCATTAAAAGTTATCCTTAATGTATTATTATCGGAAAAGCCAGTTACAAAATTACAAATTGATATTATTTTTGGGAAAAAATAGTGTGCGTATATAATAAAATATACATAATAGTGTGGAAGAGCATATAGCAAAATGCTTACAGTAGTTTTCTCTGGATGATGGGCTCCTAAGTAATTTCTGTTGTCTTCTTTTGGCCTTTTAAATTTGCCTTTTAAAAATCATAAATATTGTTCATGTATTACTTTTGTAGTCAGAAAAAGGAATGTCTTAATTTTTCCTTTTATGGAAAAAATTATAAAAATAAAATGTGATCCAGAAGGCTGCAGAGACTAGCAAAGAAATCTAATGTATGTTTATGACAAATTCCTGATCGGAAAGAGAGTAGTGGAGGTGCTATAACATCATGGTTATCAATTTGGGGTTTGGATTCAGACAGACGGAAGCATACCTTCTGCTTCCACCAATTATTCTGATCTCAAGCAGTACCCTCATCCATAAAAGTTATAACTCACAAGGTTAAATGAGAAACTCATGAAAAGCATTTAGCCCAGTATCTAAATTAGTACAATAAGTATTGGCTATTGTCACTTATCTCATTTAATTCTCCCAACAAGCTAGATAGGAAGGAATCATTATTTCCATCTCCCAGATGCAGAAAGCAAGTCTAAGAGGAATTAGGTATTTGTCCCCAGTAAGAGGTGAGTCCAAGATTTTCATCTGAGTTTGCCTGATGGGAGAGCCCATGTGCATGACACCACACCACATGTCACACTTCAACTCAGATCTGTACAAACGCTACAAGCGCCGTGACTTGTTTCTTGGGTATAGAAGACTCCGCAAAAATTAGGGCATTTCTTCCCTGCTTTTATTTTTAAGATTACTGAAGGCAATGTCTAGAATCATGAGAAAGAGAGCTGCAAGACTGTTTAGAGACCTTAAAAATAAGGAAATCAAGATCCAGGGGTGTTAATGGACATTGCTAATGCCTCACGACTGGAACTAGACCTGACAGCCTGTCCAGCACCATCTCCACCTCACTCACCCAAGTCAAGGCCTCGTCACATACTTCTCTGTGTGCCTGTGTGGTCCTGTCCGATCACCTCCTCGTGGGTCCCCGTCCCCCAGGGCAAAGAGCACCAGAACTTTTAGTTTTCTTGGAGGGCACTTATCCAAGTCTTTCATCATTCCCACATGCCTCTCTTGATTTTTTTTTCTCTTTAGTCTCTGAAGCCCAACTAAGGAGCAGTTTCATGTAAAGAGTGATTCTTGAATTAGGAAAGAAATAAAAACGCATCTGCTTGTGGGCAGCTGTGGTGAGGGAAGAGGGATTCATGATAGCTGCCTCCCCCAGGTCATCTCTCCTGGTAAGGATCAGTGGGCATGAGGGCCGGCCAGCCAGGGGGAGTGGGAGAAGAAATGAGATCTTAATTTCCAAAGAGCCTGGGGAATAAAGCTGCTTGGAAAAAATGTGATCCTTGCAAAGATAAGACGGGCAGAGAAGATTCAATAAAACTACCGGCTTATTATGAAACATCTGACTAGTCTGTTTTTTATACAGTCTCCTCCCAACACACATTCGTGTCCTCTCTCTCTTTCTGTCACACACACATACACACACACGGAATCAGCTGATGTTATTATCATCATAACGTGTTTCAACTCAAAGTATTCAACTTGCTCGCTCTCAGTGCACTGAGTTTAGTTGGACATTCATTCTTGTCTGAAGAACATCTCTATACACATTTTCCCACCACGCCTCCAGTCTTCCATATCTCACCCGCCATGGAAAACCACTCGATAAGGAATGTGACGAGTTAGGTTGACCTAAACCAAAGAGAAATTGATGTAACAATTCAATGGTTAGTAGAAAGTTCCCTGAACTAGAAATCACAAGAGTCAAGCTTTATTTCCCCATCTCCTAAAATTTTGTGAACCTCAAGCAATTCCTCCACCTCTCCTCATCTCACGTGCCTCCACCATAAAATAAGGCTGACGATAAAACTTTGCCTACCTGATCGCAGGCAGCTACATCAAAGAAACGGTTTCATGAGTTCCTTCCAGTTCCATAGTCCATTTACTTTTTTTAATCTACTTTTTATTCTTTTTTTAACAGCTTTATAGAGATATGATTGGCATACAGTAAACTGTACACATTTAAAGAAAACACCTGGGTAAGTTTTGACACGTGTGTGCACCCATGAAACTAACACCACCATTAAGATAATGAACAGATCCAAGACCCCCAAAAGTTCTTCTTCACACTTGGTAGTCTCTTCCTTTCATCACTATCCATTATTTTGCATCTCCTACAGCTCTACATAATAGAATCACATAGTACGTACTCGTTATTATCTGGACATAGTTCATTTATTTAGTCAAAAATATTTCTCAAACTCCACTAGCTCCAGAAAAGGTCTTGTCCTCAAGACAGATGGTGAGTGCTAGCAGGAAAGAAATGAGTTAGGAAAGAGGCTGAAGAGTAGCGAGAGAATGATATCCTGCATAGGGTGGTCCCTCTGGAGACATGTGGGTACTTGGGGGGAAAAGCATTCCAGGAAGCAGGAAGAAGCAGCACATTCTCTCAGCTTATGGACTCCATTCTGCGTACATTTCCAAAGGGACAAGAGGTCCCCCCAAAGTCTGCTTCCTTTGGAGACTCTAGAGGTGTGAAGGCCTGGCCAGCTCTGCCATGGAAAGGTCAAGCATTGAGACCCTTGCTTCTCTTCCTCACTCCTTCCGGGACCAGCTGGAGTGCAGCCACTTGCCCATGGGAGGGGATTTTCCAAGATCCCAGTTCAGATGGGCACTCTTTGTCCCTTCATACAGGGACCTTAGGAACAGCTCCACCGTCCTCTTCGAGCTCCTCGGAGGATGACAACACTCTTCCAAAGCAACTCAGAAAAATAAACTTCCCACTGGTTACTAGCCTCTTGGTTAAAGAGCCACATCCTCTCACTCCTGGGCAACCCAGAAGCTTGTTGCCGGAGCTGCGCTTATAAGGCCGAGCACTTGGTGTGACTGGCAGGAAATTAACAAGCAAAACTCCCTGCTCCAAAATGCTGCACAGGCCTGCCTGTGAGGGTGCCCCACATTTCTACTACATATCATTCTTTTGAATTAAAATGGTGAAGCTCCATTTTTAGAAGTGCAAATACGACAGTGTTGAGAACTCATTAGAGTCTTATCTGCTTTTATCACCCGTAGTAAGTTGAATCACGGCCCCAAAACCCATATGTCCATGTCCTAACCCCAGAACCTCTGAATGTGACAAGTGCCCTTGTAAGAGAAAGAAAAGGAGAAAACACACACAGGAGATGGCTATGCGAAGACGGAGGCGGAGTTGGAGTGACATGGCCACAAACCAAGGAATGCCTGGAGCCACCAGAAGCTGGAAGAGACAAAGAAGGGTCCTCCCTAGACCTTCAGACTGTCAGCCCCTGCCAGAGCCTTGACTCTGGACTTCTGCCTTCCAGAGTTCGGAGAGAGTAAATGCTTGTTTTCAGCTATTGAGTTTGTGATAATTTGTTTCAGCAGTCCCAGGAAACAAATATGACACCTTAGAATTAGTTTATTATATTAGCTTCTGCTGCTTTCTTGGACCTCAAAGCTCTGGGACCTGGGACACTTACAGGTTTCATGGGCAAGGGAAAAGGAGCAGGGGGAAATGCTGGTGGAGGCAAGTGTGAAGAGAAGACCCAAGTAGGGCACAGAAGGTGGCAGAGGGGTCACAGCAGAATGCTATGGGGAATGAGAGGGTGTGGGCACCGGGGTGAGTGGTGCCAAGAGGGAGGAGGCAGGACCTGCACACTTGATGGGTGATGACAAGCAACCCCATGCCTATGCTTTACGTTCCTGCATTTTCCTGTCACTGCTGCTTCCAGCCCAAGGCACAGAGAATTGGACTTATCCCCAGAAAGGACGTCACTCTCCCCGAAGGAGCAGCCGATCCAACTCAGTCTCTTCTGAATAGGCTCTGGGCTGAGTATAAAGATTAATGAAAAACTATCTCAGGCTGCATTTCTCTGAAATGAAAGCTTGAAGAACCATCTGACTTGTGCTCGAAGGCAAATACATGGCTGTTGGCTTCAGACGAAGAAGTTGCAGGCAACTCAACCCTAGTTTGTGATTTGTCACACTGAGAGGCTCCAGGGACCAAGGAGAAGTGTCTGAACCAGCAAGCAGGCACACATCCAGCTGTGAGTAAGGACACACGCACAAACCCAAGGCAGCTGATGGTCCAAACGTCTTGCCCAAATTCCTTTTCTTTGCTGAATTTGATGGCAGTGATCAAGCAGCCTCCTTGGGAAGCACCTCGAGGACACAGAGGGGAAGAAAGCTTCCTTTGGGTTTTCCAAAACACTCCCCTTTCATGCTTGTTTTTACTTAGTCATTGCCTCCCTCCTGGCCTCCGGCACGGAGCCTGCATCCTGCCTGCCCCAGGTAACCAGAGCCCTGAATGTACACAAAGCGCCACTATGCCCGGGTGATGTTATCAGGCGGCCCTGGCCTGCTCCACACGGTGAGACAGCAGCCGAGCCAGGGTGGCCGACCCAGAGCTGAAACAGGACTCCCATGCTGCCTACTGAGGACAGAGTGGCCTTTGTGAGGGACAAATCATATTTAGGTACATTCCTTATTAACATTGCAGTCATCAGAGCATTTTCTTTCCTGACTTCCAGCGCCAAAACCCTGTATAGGCTTCTGTAGGATGTGGATCACCCCTGGAGTTGACATTGGATGGAAAGGATGATGTGGCTCTATTTGGCTTCAGTCTTTGGGGCCCGTCAGAACACTGAGCACATTATAACGCATCATGCAGAGCAAACCTTGTGGCCGAGCCGTAAGACTTGATTGAAAGCTTGATAGAGCAGGGTCAGATCAGAAAAGATTTGGTCATCGTAGAGGGAAATAGTGTTCTTTATAGGAGAGACTACAGATTTGGAACCATCTAACCTTGGATATGTATTTGCTCCCTGACACAAACCAGCTCTGTGGCTCTGGGCAAGTCTCTTGACCTGTCTGAGCCTCAGTTTCCTCATCTGTAAAATGGTGATAATAGTGCCTATTTGGAAGAGTCACCGTGATGATTGTAGACAGCAAATACAGACAAACTGGCACACGGTAGGTGCTCAAAAAACAGTATCTTGAGTAGTAAAACGATTCCTACCCTCCCCAACTCCAGAACTGTTAGGATAGGTCGCAATAACCCTACCACACAGATGGATAAACATCTTAAGGTCTTAATGTACAGTGTAGAATCTGGCATAAATCAGGAGAAAATCATCAAATAAAACAACAAGTATCTTAAAAGCCAGAAGTTTGAATACCATAACCATTTTAATTACACTAAACCACCCATGTCATATGAGCAGGGCTGGGCCTGGCAAGGACGCTGCCACGTAAAAGCAAGAGAATTTGATTTTTGGATTTCCACTCTTCCACCTCCAACTCTACTGATGGCCCACGTCAGCTGTGCACGTCCTAAGACTAGGCCCAATGAAGAGGATAAGAAGAGGTACATGGCACCTTCCAGCCATCAGAGAGCTCAGCGACCTGGCGTGAAGACAAGGCTGGACAACACCATGGTGAAGAGCTCAGCCTGGGCTAACACACAGCTCTGATTCAATGCTGGCTTTGCCATTCTCTCCAGCTGTGTGATTTGGGGTGAGCAGTGTCACCTCTCTAAACCGCAGAGCCCTTATCAGTAAAACGACGAGAGCAAAAGTCCTTACCTCATGAGTGGGTGTGAGAATACATAGGGCCTGATACATAGAGCTCAATAAATACTTGTTAAATAAGTGGCTTTGGTGGTGGAATTCAAGGCTAGAAGAAGAGGAAGGCCAATGAAGGACGTAACTGGGGGGAAACACATTTTGTGGCACCCTCTGATCACGCTCAGTAGGCAGGAAGCAGAGGGCTCCCCTGAACCAGCCCTTTGTACGTTTTGGAGAGGAAAATGAGGCCAACTGAAAGCTTGAATAAGTGATGAATGCTTCATTACCCTGGAGAAGAGGTCACGGAAAGGAGAGAACGTTTATTTATTGCCTGCTGTATTCAGGCAGGTGCTAGGGGCTCTACCTATGCTATAGTGTCTAATTGCCACAACCAGCCTGTTGAGAAACATCCCTGCTTGGCTTCACAAAACAGGGGGTTTTCAGCTGGGTCCTCGGAGAGCCTGTGATGAGGGAAGGAAAACCTCGGGTGTGGTTCAGGTTTGGGTTTCATTTCAGGTGAGCCTTCAAACACCTTTCCTGTTTAAGTCAGACCTTCTCCCCCTACTGACAGAGATTATAGGTAGTCGGCTTCAATTCCACGATGAGAAAAGCCTCAACGTTCACATCGCACATAGATAGGTGACCCACTACCTCTTTATGGCTTTATTGGACCTTACGACTGTTTAGGATTCCCTTCTTGCTGGAGGATCCACTTACGATTCTATAAAATGTCCTCACGGCTAAAACTCACCGGTGCGTAACTGGTTAGGACACTTAGAAAATTTTATCCTTCATCAAAGCCCAGCTCAAGCAACGCCTCCTTAGCTAAATATTCTTCAACTCCCCCAGATCATGATAGTCCAGTGTTTACACAGCACATGTGGCCAGAGCAGATCTGGTTGTCTGAGAGTCAATTCGTACAATTTAGGAGAGAAAGAGGGGAGGGAGGGACTTTTTAAAAGAAAGAACACGAAATTATGATTAAAATTTGACAGGAAAGTAGGTATTTATTTAGAATGAAAAAAGAAATAATGAGTTATAAAATTTTAAAAGCTGGCAAGTACAACAAATATTCCAAAATCCAGAAAAAAATGCATTTTTATGAATTAACTGGCTGACGCATTTTTATATTTTCCCTCCATTTTTAGCTCCATATTATTTTGTACACATGCATATTTTGTATCTGTACATACATGCATACTATTTTGTATGCATAAATAATTTTACAATATTTTCTACCAAAGCAAATAAAAAGGTAATTGGGTCTTTCTTTTAGCATGGTTAATGAAAATTTGATTTTTACTATTGACAGTTGGGATGCATAAAACATGTAAACACACATGTTTATTCAATATTGTGCTATAGCTACAGTTTTGTCCCTACCAACACAGACATCAGGAATTCTGATAAATTCTATCTCATGTAATTCCTATTATGCATACCCACATGCCTACACATTCTACATAATGTATGTAAGAGGGTGTGGGTGTGTATAAATTGTATACATTCCGTTATTAAGTATATTCCTGATCTGAGAAAAGTTCCATTTTGACTAACCATCTACAAAAGCCAAATGCTTCACTTAAGACTTGTTGTTTGGAACAATTTTCCAAAAACTAGCTTCTGGCTCCATATATTTCAAGTCTTTCTCTCCCATGATTGACATGCTTCTGGTGCCAGATGCTGTGTGACCTCTGGCCTTGCATCTTCATTTCATCAATGAATTGGAATGCGGTTGGTAGGAATATTCCTGGGAGCTATTTCTGCACCAGCATGGATAGCAATAGATAAACTGCACACAGAAATGACTGTGAAAAACATTAATCCTGAAATAACTATAATCCAAACCAACTTCCCCTTAACCAAAACTCAAAATTGCTCACAGCTCTTGCTGGACCACCCAACACTGGGGGAAATGGGATGGAGAGAAAGGTAGGGTGGAAGAGAAGGTTTTAACTGATTGACATTTAAGTATCTGAATTATTCAGCTTTTATAAAAGCCCATGACTACGTGAACACATTGCTAGGAGCTTTCCAAGGGTCTTTGGAGGCACCCATGGAAATGAGTGGTCCTGAGATTTAAGCTTCATTAGCTTCACAGTAACTCTATCTCTTTATATTCTCTTTTTTGATGCATCTATTATATTGTTATTTACCATTATCCTGCTTTTGTGTCCTGTCTTTACCGCTTACTACATAAGTGATTTGAGTCAAGTCTATTAACTTGCTGAGTTTTGGTTTGAAAATCTGTACAATGGGGATAAAATAGAGAGTGCTCTATCTGTTCCTGGGGTTCCAGGGAGAAGGGTGTCAGGTGACGGATAGGAAGGTCTCGGAAGTCAGAAAACAGTTCCCATGCCCACGATGAATTTGGTGATGGACGTGGCAATGGAGGTGTCCTTCACACTCATTGATTATGACATAGGGGACAAAAAAACAAGTGAGTCTTTGAACTGACCTTGGACTGCTCTCAGGATAATAATCAAGCTTTTAACAAAGCTTATGAGGCCCTTTGTGGTCTGGCCCTGCTTACCTCTCCCACCTCACCTCGTCTCTAATGCCTGCCTCCCTCTCCAATACAACCCCTTCCATTGTTGCTGCTTACCCACTAGGGATTTCCCCATCATCATCAACCTTTCTCTGGCTTTTGCACCTTTTCTCATGCTGGTCCATCTGTCTGGAAGACTCTTTTCCCCACACCCCTCCCTTTGCTTTCCTACCTCCTGATAGTCCTGCAGGAGGTAGCTTAGCTGACACTTCCTCTAAGACCTTGTCTCTGAAGCACTCGTCTGGATAAGGTACGCCCATACTCCCATGTGTCCTCATAGCATCCTGCCCTTCCTCTATCTTTGCACTTAGCACCCTGGATTTTAATTGTCTGCTCATTTATCTGCCTCCCTCCACTAGCCTGTGGGCTCATTGAGGACTCAGAGTCCGTTGGGCAATAGCTAACAAACGATGGTGTTCAGCAACTGATTGTCAATGAGTATATAAGTGAAAACAGGAAGAAGAGCTGACCCTCCAATCCCAGTGGCCTCTGGAGGAGGCAGCATAAGGATGGGAATCCTCTGGGATTGATCTTTGGGCAGTTGGTTGGCTCAAGAGCAAAGCAAACTTTCTCCTATCAGATGATGGAAGGTGAAAGCCTCATTCCCTAAAGGCACCTCTCCAAGGAGCGTGGACACTGTTTTCTGTAGTCGTTGACTCCAGACCTCAAAGGGTTTGCAAAGGTTGTTGGACTCAATGAATGAACCCTGTAAAGGTCAGGGACAGCTGCCCTGATAACACAGGCCTCCGTGATTGCTGGGTGGCCACGTAAAGGAGTGGCAGGTGTCTGTAAGAGGTGTGGTGTCCACTCAGTGGCCAGCCCTGGGGCTACTCTGAACAGGAAGAAGGACTCTGCCTGTTGTGGGAGCACAGAAATGGAAGTGGAGGGAAGAAATGGGTCATTAATCAGAAGACAATGGCCCGAGGTCAGCCTTCTTTCAACCTCAAAATACGTCTCTAAGGCACAGAATGTAGCCCACAAATCAACTTTTCTTCTGGAAAAGTGTCTAATCTGTGCTTGAATAATGTCCCACTTTCCTCTGCAGTAGGCAGAAGCAGAGCAGGAAGCCTTTATCATGGGATTTTTTTTTTTTTAGGTGCAATGGGGAGTACGCTTTACTCATTCCTAATTGAAATTCCACAATTAGACATGCATTCCTTTGGCTCAGTATTTCCTTCCCTGTTAAAATACAAACATCCCTGGCAGCTGTGCTTTGAACCATATCAGTCATTTACGCTTTATATCAGTTGATATGATCCACTCCTGATCTTAGGATTTGCTACCTGAGTCAGGAGAGTTGCAACTGCTCTAAAGAGGATTTCAAACCCCAAAGTCATTGTCACCTCCTCAATTTTTCCAAGTGTTTTTGCCCCTGTCCCAAGTGGTACCCATGTAAATATTAGTAATCCTGCGATACTCTTCACCATGGATCCTTTATTTTTCTTCTTTCTCTGCATTTTCTACCTCTCTCCCACCATTATTTCTCTGCTTTCATTCAATTTCTTCTCTTTCTTTTTTCTCTACTCCATCTACCCCAGGTCTGGAGGAACATCCACACATTATGTTCATGGGCATTCTTTAACATAGGGGCAGTGTGGAACATGATAAACAACACAAAAGTTTTGAAGCCAGAAGATCTGTCTTCAAATCTAACTTCTATTGCTTGTAACTGCGTAACTTTGGACAAGTCATTAGTCTTATTTTTCTCCTTTGGAAAATGGGAGTAGTGAGTTAGACCAACCTAGTGGGGAGCTGTGAAAATTCAATGTAGTCTCGCCAATATGCTTGGCTTGTACTTAACCCTTTCTCCTTTCCCCTCTATGTCCATCTGGGGCCTAAAAAGAGCACCCAGTGAACCCGTGAACATTGCTTGACTAGGCAGACTGGAGATCACGAACCTCTCCCTTGAGCCAATCTTACTTTTTTTCTTATTCATTTTCTCTGGCTCTAATCTTCCTCCAGTAATGGTGTTCTCAATTAAGTTGCAGTAAGTCTGAAACATGGCAGCCTAATCTTGAACATACAGATGTATGCTTTTTCTGAGCAATTTGCCAATGTTGAATGGAAATCCCGCAACTTCAGAACAATGCCTCCAAGAGCACAGAGTTCAGTCTAGCTGCATCGGAACGTCTAGGAGTGGAGGCTAAAACTGCAGATTCTTGGGCCCTGTCCCAGAGCTCTTAAATAAGGATCTCTGGGAATGTGGCCTGGAATCCAATGTTTGCCAAGCATTCCAGGTGACTCTCACGTACTCTAAAGTCTGAGAGCTATTATCTTACAGGTTAAGCTTAGTAGTTAAACTGACTGCTGCAAGGAAAGCACTTATCAACCCTTGTTGACTATTCATAGCAGTAAGATCTTTTTCCACCGGCCACTGAGAATGAAGGAAATGACTTGCCTGGATGCTCACAGTTGGTTGGTTAGTGATAGAGACAGAAGGAAACCCAAGTTCATTACTTCCAGTTTCAGCTCTCTCTCTACTGCACCATGCTGGCTGACCCTCCAAATGTCCTCAATTCTTCCTATCAGAGTTCTCACCACCTAACAAAGGACCCAGAGAGTCCCAGAACCTTCAGTCAAAAAGAATAAAATAAGTGTGTGTGTGTATGTGTGAGTGTGAGAGAAAGAAAGAGACAGAGATGGAGACAGAGACAGAAACAGAGAGAAAGAGAGATCTCCTTCTTTTCCTTCCTGCATTTATTACATTTTCTCTTATTTTTAAATTCATTGTAGTGGTTAGATGCCTGACATGTTCTTTTTAAATTCCTGAAAAAACAGCTTCAGGTGAGTATAATCATAATTAAATTCCATTATGGGGAAGGAATTTAGAGGACTGATGACATTTTTTTTAATGCCAAGATTTGATCTATATGTCCATGTAAGTATCTTATGTGTTTCCTTATAGTTGGGAACTGTTCTATCAAGTTTCATACTTCCACCTGATAAAAGATTTTTGGACCCAAGTAATCATTTAAAATGTTAGCTATTATCTGGCAGAGAAATTAATTTAATGATGCCTCAGGAAGAGTGACGTTGAAAGAGCGTGGTCTAAATGTCAGCGGATTTGAGGTTCCAGCCCAAAGAATGAGCCGTGGATGCCAGGGTAAGTCATACAGTCTCCCAGGTCTCAGTGTCCTCACTGGAAAAATAAGATAGAAAACGTGGGTGCATCATGAACTGTGTTCTGCAGAGCCGTGTTCTTTGATATGTTGGTAGTCATTCGTGGGAAACGCTGCAGTGCACCACATCCCATCTTGGAGAGTCTTGACACGTATTCTTATAGTAAAAGCTATGACAGGGTCTGAAGGAAAGAATCCAGTTTAACTTCTCTCAACTCAGCTTTTCCCAAGCTCCTTTCATTCTTCCATTCAAAAAGTTTTTATTGAGCACCTATTGTGTACCAGGCACTGTTCCAGGAGCTGGAGATTCAGCAGGGAACAAGACATAGAAATACCTTCCCACAAGAAACTTACATCTTCATGGGGGAGACACTACAAGCAAAATAAAAAATTAAAATTTATAGCATATTAGAGAATGCAAGGGTTATGGATTTCAATAAATCACTGAAGAGTGCTGCGGTAGAAGAGAGGTGTGAGTGATCAATATTCCTCAAGAATAATTCTTATTAATATCTCCAGACCTAACTTTGTGCAAAAATATAAGCTGGGCAACCCTGTACTGAAAAGTGTCTAAGGGCTACATGCTCTTCAAATCATCTACTTCCCTATGAGAGATCATACTAGGCATCTTTCTGATAAGGAGGGAGAGGCAGAGTTTCTTTTTGGAACCATAACTGGTTATGTAGTCAGATTACTCCCATGATGTCATGTAGAGTATAGCTTAGTCCACTTACCCTTTGTTTGTCTAGCACTACACTGGGTGCTACTAGGAGACACTAAAATAGAAGCCATTACCCTTGCCCTGAGGCAGCTGAGAGTCTTACTGGATAAAACAACTGAGAGGATAATTCTAGGTCAAGGTCTGCAGTGCAGGGGGGTGCAATGAAAGACATTAGACAGAGAATCATGAAGTTTGTCATCTACTAGCCATTCTGCCCCTTGTCAGTAATATTGTGCCATCACTTCCCCAAACTGGGCCTCAACTTTGTTACACTTAAAATGCAGATGTTGGAATAGATGACCTCCGAAGTTGCTTGTATCCATGAAATATTATTTTATATATTTGTATGAGATAGATTTATTCATTTACTTGACAAACATCTGTTGTGTATTCCATGATACTTGTCTCTGGATCCAAGATAAATAATGCAAGAACCCTTCTTTGATAAAAACTCTTATTTAGTAATACCTAATGAGACACCCTCCCTGTGAAAGAAGAAGAGTGAAGTGAGCACTTGACTTCACTGTGGACCCAGCACCAGGCCTGCCACAGTGAATCCCAGCACCAGGCTGGCCCTGTGGCCCCACCCACCCATAGACAGCCTCCAGGCCCACTCCAGCCCCAGGCTAGTCCCTGCAGTTCCGGGCTCCAGGCTGGCCCCCAGGGACCCAGATTCCTGGCCCACCCCAGTGCCAGACCTTCCCTTGAGACCCCAGTCTCTAGGCCCACCCAAGCAACAGGCCAGTACCCACAGACCAAGACTCCAGGTCAGCCTTGCAGCACCAGGGTCTAGGACCACCTAGTGCAGACCAGCCCCCTAAAGCCCCAGGCTCTGGGGAACCAGGGTCCAGCCCTGCCCTAGTAGGCCTCAAGGGCAGACTGGGCCCCATGGACCCAGGCTCCAGGACTACCCCTATAGACTCAGGCTCCGTGTCTGCCCTAGCACCTGGCCAGCCCTTGTTAACCCAGGCTCCAGGTCAAACACTGCAATCCCAGATACCAGGCCTATTTCTATGGACTCAGGCACCAAGCTTGCCCCCAGTGGACCCCAGTGACAGGCTATCCCCTACAAACTCAGGACCTGGCCCATCTCCATGGACCCAGGTGCCAGGCCCACTCCAGCACCAGGCCACACCTTGCAGACTCAGGCTTAAGGCTCACTTACACCAGGTTGGCTCCTATGGATGCAAGTTCCATGCCAGCCCACATGTACATAGGCTCTGAGCCTGCCTCTGTAGACCCAGGCTCCAGGCCTGCCTCCATAGATGCAGTCACTAGGCTCACCCCTGTGGACACAGTCACCAAGCAAACCCCAGTAGTCCCTTTTGCCTATTTGGCCCCCATGGACCCAGAATTTAGGCCTGTCCCAGTGGACCCAGGCTTCAGGCCTGCTCCCACAGATCCAGGTACCAGTCTGCCTCCTGTGGACCCAAGCACTAAGCCTGGCCATCTGCTGATCCAGACACCACACTGGTCCATTTGAGAACTCCAGAAGCAAGCCTGCCCATGGACACTACCAGACAGATCTCTGGACAGGCTGACTGGAAAGCTTGTTTCAAGAAATAATGACAGAAAACTACCCAATTCTGGAGAGGGAAACGAACATCCAGATCCATGAAGCCCAAAGAATCTCTAATTGATTAAATATAAAAATTTCACCAAGATACATTATAACCAAATTCTCAAAAGTAAAAGACAAGGAATTTTGAAAGCAGCAAGAGAAAAGTAACTCATCACATACAAGGGAATCCCTTTAAGACAATCAGAGATTTCTCAATAGAAACCCTGCAGGCTAGGAGAAAGTGAGATGCTATATTCTAAGTGCTGAAAGGAAAAAAAAAAAAAACACCAACCAAGAATATTGTACTCAGCAAGGTTGTCTTTCAAAAATGAAGGAGCCAGGGACTGGCCCAGTGGTGTAGTGGTTAAGTTCACATGCTCCACTTTAGTGGCCCAGGATTCACGGGTTTGGATCCTAGGTGTGAGCCTACACACTGCTCATCAAGCCATGCTGTGGCAGCATCCCATATACAAAATAGAGGAAGATTGACACAGATGTTGGCTCAGGGCCAATCTTCCTCACCAAAAAAATAAATAAATAAGGAGCCATAAAGACTTTCCTAGATAGAAAAAGCTGTAGGAGTTCATTACCACTAGAACTGCCTTACAAGAAATGCCAAAGAGGATTCTTCAAATGAAATGAAAGGACACTAACAACATAAAAATACATGAAAGTATAAAACACACTGTAAAGATAAGAATATAGTTAAATTCAGAATACTCATACTGCAATGGTGATGTGTAAAGCTCTTTTAAACTGATATAAATGTTAAAGACAAAAGTATTAAGAATAACTATAGCTACAATAATTTGTTAATGTATACATGATATATAAAACAACTAAAGTATGACACTAATAATATAAAATGTGGGAGGAGGAGAAGTTAAAGTGTAGAGTTTTTGTATGCAGTCAAAATTAAGTTATCAGCTTAAAATAGACTATCAAAACTATAAGATGTTTTATGTAAGCCTCATGGTAACCACAAATAAAATACTTACAGAATATACACAAAAGATAAAGAAAAAGGAATCAGAGTATACCACTAAAAAACAAAATCATCAAATCACAGCAAGAGATTACACTACAAGAGAGGAAGAAAAGAACAAAACAACTGCAAAACAGTCAGAAAACATTAACAAAATGGCAATAGTAAATCTTTACTTATCAATAACTACTTTAAATCTAAGTGGATTAAATTCTCCAATCAAAAGAGTTAGGGTGTCTGAATGGATAAAATAAAAACAAGACTCAAGTATATGCTGTTTACAAGCAACTCACTTCAGCTTTAAGGACACTCATAAGCTGAAAGTTAAGGATTGGAAAAAGATATTTCATGCAAATAGAAATGAAAAGCGAGCAGGGGTAGCTATACTTATATCAGACAAAATAGACTATAAGTCAAAAGCTGTAACAAGAGACAAAGAAGGTCACATATAACAATAAAGGGGTCAATTCATGAAGAGAATATAACAGTTGTAAATACATATGTACCCAACATCAGAGTACATAAATATATAAAGCAAATATTAATAGAACTGAAGGGAGAGGTAGGCAGCAATTTAATAATAATAAAGAACTTGATTACCCCACTTTCAACAATGGATAGATCATCCAGACAGAAAATCAATAGGGAAACAGTGGACTTGAACAAGACTATAAACCAAATGGACCTAGTAGATATATACAGAACATTCATTCCAATAGCAACAGAACACATGGAACACTCTCCAGGATAGATCATATGTTACGTTACAAAATAAGTCTTAACAACTTTAAGGTTGAAATCATAGCAAGAATCTTTTTAGACCACATTGGAATGAAATAGAAACCAATAACAGATGGAAAACTGAAAAATTCACAAACTCACAAATACGTGGAAATTAAAACATTAAAAGGGAAGTTTACAGTTATAAACACCTATATTAAGAAAGAGGAAAGATCTCATATAAACAACTTAACCATATACCTGAAGGAACTGAAAAAAAAAAGAACAAACTAAGGCCAAAGTTAGGAGAAGTAAGGAAATAATAAAGATCAGAGCAGAAATAAATGAAATAGAAAGTAGAAAAACAATAGAAAATATCAACAAAATTGATACCTTTTCTTGAAAAGATAAACAATATTGACAAACTCTTAGTTAGACTAAGAAGAACAGAGAATAGATTCAAATAAGTATAATCATAAATGAAAGAGGAGACATTACAACTGATGCCAGAGAAATAAAAAGGATCAAAGAGAGTACTATGAACGGTAACAGACTGAATATGCCAAAGGACTGGATAACCTAGAAGAAATGGATAAATTCCTAGAAAAATACAACCTACCAAGACCTAATAATGAAGAAATAGAAAATCTGAGCAGACCAATAATGAGTAAAGAGATTGAATCAGTAATCAAAAACCTCCCAAGAAATAAAAACCCAGAATCTGGTGGCTTCATTGATAAATTCTACCAAACATTTAAAGAATTAACATCAATCCTTCTCAAACTCCTTCAAAAAATTGAAGAGGAGGGAACACTTCCAAACTCAATTTATAACCAGCATTACTCTCATATCAAAGCCAGACAAGGTAAAAACTATCAGAAAAAAGAACTACAAGCCAAGACCTCTGATGAACATAGATGCAAATATCCTCAACAAAATACTAGCAAACTGAATTCAACAGCATGTCAAAAGGATATTAAATCATAAACAAGTGAGATTTATCCCTGGGATGCAACGTGATTCAACATACACAAATCAATAAATGTGATACACCACGTCAACAAAATGAAAGATAAAAATCATATGAGCATGTCAATAGATGCAGAAAAAGCATTTGACAAAATTCAACACACTTTCATGATAAAAACTCTCAACAAGTCAGGTATAGAAGAATATACCTCAACATAATAAAGGCCGTATATGACAAGCCCACATCTAATATTATACTCGATGGTGAAAAGCTGAAAGCTTTTCTTCTAAGATGAGGAATAAGACAATGATGCGTACTCTTGCCTCTTCTATGCAGGATAGTGCTGGAAGTCCAAGCCAGTGCAATTAGGCAAGAAAAATAAATTTAAGGCATCCAAATTGGAAAGGAATGAGTAAAATTGTCTCTGTTTTCAAATGACTAAATCTTATAGATAGAAAACCCTAAAGACTCCACCAAAAAAACTATTATAACTAATAAACAAATTTGGTAAAGTTAAAGATACAAAATCAATAAACAAAAATCAATTGCACTTTTATACACTAACAAACTATCTGAAAATGAAATTAAGAAAATCCCACATATAATAATCAAATAATTATGCTGCAAACCTTAAATATATACAATTTTTATTTTAAAAATGTATAATTCAGAAAAGATGCTCTGGAAAGTGTGCATTAAACCATTTTGCAACATGAATGTTTGCTAATGCCAACAGACAGTAAGGATCCAGTGCCAGCAATTTTCCACCATTTGAAACTTAGCTATTGTCTCATTTTGCATGACCAAACAAGCATATGAAACCACAAAATAAAACAATTTTTATTCTTCCTAGCCAAACCATTTTTAGTGAAATTTTGTAAGCCAAAGCAAAATTGCTCTCAGAGTAAAATAAAATTACATCAAATTTCAGAAAACAAAACAAAACAATGTCCCTAATAAGTTGACCTTAAGAAAGGGAGAGTATCCTGGGTGAGCCTGACTTAGTCAGGTGAGACCTTAAAAGAGACTGGGCTCTTCCTAGGGAGATTCAAAACGTGAGAGAGATTTGATGCAAGAAAGAGTCTCCATTGCCAGCCTTGAAGGTGGAGGAGACCACTTGGTGAGGGAGGGCGAGCAGCATCTAGGAGCTGAGAGCAACTCCTGGTCAACAGCCAGCAGGAAGGCAAGGACCGCAGTCCCACAGCCTCAAGGAATTGGACTCTGCCAACAACTTGAATGAGCCTGGAAGCAGATTCCTTCTTAGTCAAGCCTCCAGATGAGAACATAACCCAGCCAACACCTTGATTTCAACCTCGTGAGACCCTGACCAGAGAAAACTGTCACGCTGTGTCCAGACTTCTGACCTACAGAGCTGTGAGCTAATAAGTTGCTGTTGTTTTAAGCTTCTAAGTTTGTGGTGGTTCGTTGTGCAGCAAGGGAAACTAATATACCCATTTTATAGATTGGAAAACTGAGACAGAGAGCGGTAAGTAGCTTGAACCAGAACATACAGCCAGCAAGTGCCAGGGCCAGGATAATAAATCCATGCTATTTGTGTTCTTACTTTATACTCTGCTGTTCAGCAGATAACTAGACCAGTATCAAATGCCTACAGTATAGTTCCTAAGTACAACTAGAATTAGTGGTGAAAAGCAATGGTAGAAATCAACTCAATCAGAAATAAATTAGTGATGTCCTCTTCAGAGAGCCCATTGTGAAATATTTGGGAATTTTGCTAGCTGGTTGTTAAACTGTTGGCAGCTTGAAATAGGCCATGACAGCAGGACACACTTCACAGAAATTGGCAAACACTGCAAATTAGGTTTTTGTTTTTTAAATCGGACAACAGGCTAAGTAGCGCACCACTAGATTGACGATTCCTCAGATATAGTATAAACAGAGACAATATATATTAAGTAGTGCTAGAATTCAGAGAAAATAGAGAATCATCGTGTGATGGGGCAGTGTAGGACAGCGTCATGACAGGTAAGAGTCTGTAACTGGTTCATGAAATATGGCAGAGTGTGGGAAGAGCGTTTCAAACGCAGGGGCAGCACATTTGTAGAGTGGCACAGAGGTGGGCAGATATCATGTGTGTGAGCACCTGGAGCAGAGGACCATGCTGGGCACATCATTCTCCATCATGAGAGGCTGGCACAGTACAGTGTCATGAGAGCAGAGTGTGCTCTGCGTGGGAGAGGTCTGGATGGATCCCAGCAACCTACCAGATGGGGTGGGGGTGGGGCACACATGACTGTCCATCAAGCACAACCCAAAGGCCCAGGACATAGTATACTGGAATGGGAAGGTGGGGATCAGGGCCTCATCAAAAAAGAAGAGCGCTAATATGAACCCAGCTTGAAACCAAGCTCAAATCAGCTGGTACTGGACTGGGTGTAGCTACTTAATATAACAGGCATGTTAATTGGACAATGGAGGCAAGAACTGCCTTAAGGAGTTTGGTTTAGATTTAACACCATCCCACTAGTGGAAAAAAATTCAAAGGTATTAACATTTAGTTACAAACCTTTTCTCAGAGCCCTACTATGCAGTGTCAAAATAACTAGTTGAAAGGAAAACATTTCAGCCTTTTGGCCCAGGTGTGTCGAGTGCAATCAAAGCATTCATTGGTGTGTGTGTTTAATGCCCTCTATTGGACACCCTTTTGTATCTCTTCAGATACTCTTGGCCTAACTGCTGCAACTGGCTTCATCTGGGTGAGACTGGACTGTCCCTCACCTCACGCCTTCACCACTTGTCTCCTACCTCTGGCCTTCTCTGTTGATGCTGTGCCTTGGGACACCCAGGAACCCACCTAGGGCCCTAACCTGCACAAACCAGGAGTGCAAGAGTTAATACCCCATGGGCAGAACTTTGACCAATGGAGGACAAGAGCCAGTTGGCAAATGCTTTCCCTTTACTCCCAACATGGATGGTCTTGTGATACACTTCACAGGACTTCTCAGACTGCCTGGTGGGATCAAGCAAGCAGTCACCTGTATTGGTGACCAGCTCACTCCTCCCATGCTTTGCTCTGCCTGCTCCCCACTCCTGCTCCCTGTGACCTTTCTCCTCTGTTAAATCTTTGATCCAGCTCTGGATTCTGGAGAATCCAAGGTGCGACACATACTAACTGGATGTGTTATTATCTTGTCAACATAAATAAGAACAACAGAGATCTTAATGACCATCCTACCTACCAGGAACAGATTGTCGAGACAAGAGAATCTTAGAAAACTTTCCTAGTGAAAAGCTACAAGTGGCAGGTTTTTTCTGATCCTTAGATTTCCCAATTCCCCTAACCTGGACCTATTTGATAAAGTTTGGACAACACTCACCATAGTTTGGAAGAGATAAAATTTCAGTTTGTTGATTAGGTTAATTTGGATTTACCTATTGTTTTAGTGGGTATAACAAATACCTTGTTGGGGCATCTTGGTAACCATGTGCTCAGAGCCGAGGCATTGGAAAGAGGAAAATAGTTACATCCTCAATCATAATGACCGGAAATCTCTGACATACTAGTCCAAGTCAGTCTAAGAACTACCTGTTTATCTTCTATTGAATTTTATGGGTAATTTATTTTACTCGCTGCTTCAGAAATATACACATTTAAAGTTTAATAACTAACTTTTTTGGAGGTCTTTTTTTATATTCTCTGTTCTATTTAAAATATTTAAGTGGATTAACACTTCTAATATTCACAACAACGCCGATGTGGATAGAGTACTATTATTATTACTCATTTTACAGATAAGGAAGCTGAGGCTCAGAGACAAAAAAGTAACTTCCTAAAGGCCACACAGCCTATTGACACTATAGACTACAAGTGGGATTTGGACCCAGAGGGAGCCGACTCCAAAGCTTCTATTCTTAACCCAGTCAACTCACTGTCCCACACTTTGATGTCCTGTCACGTTCAGATAGAAAAGTGAAAGACTGTGCAAATATTTGGTGAATTAGGAATGTGGTAAAACACCAATAAATAGCTCAGAGCCTTACTACGCTTGGGCTAACATGACACCAAATTAATGGATGAAAGTGAGAAATAAAATCAAAGCCATGCGCTGTCTGGCGCTCAGATGTTTGATGGCCTTCCACTGAGTTGAGGTGAATAAGTTTCCCTTTATGTCGTTTCTTATTGATTGAATCAGTCAGTCATTTGTCTGACGCTGGGTCAATACCAATCAATTCAATTTAAAAATGCACTAGTTGATATGGTAAGCCCATTTATGAGTGTTCCTAACCAACTTTTTGGCATTTTAACCAACTTTTGACTTGAACAGGATGCAGACATAGATGAATTACCATGTATAATTTATCTCAGCTTCCTGTCTAAACAGCTCTAAAGCGATCACTTGATGGCGTGAACTGCACAGAACTGAGAAAGGCTCCATCATCTGATGCCTAAATCACATTAATATGAGTATTCTTACCTTTGGAAATTAACTTTTTTTTCTGTTTTAGAAACAACAGCCTTAAGAAAATTGATCTCCTAAGTGAATCGTGTTCTACTTCTGCACCTGAATTGCCTCTACCCAGGACCACGTACATGGGAGGTCAAAGATCAGATCTTGAGAACATTCGGGAAAATCAGTCTCTTTCCTTTTTGTAAGAGTGGGAGAACCGAGGAATCTCATAATCCCTTTTTCTTAATCTTCCCAAACAGCCAAGACCCAGGAACTTGTGATTTTTCTTAATTCTTAGAACTCCCAACATGTGAGCACTGGGCTTGTCACATCTTGGATCTAGTGGGGAGGGGGCCCCAGCTGTAAACCTATTTGCTCACTGAAATCTAGAGAAAAAGGCCCCAGACTCAGTTACAAATTCCTGGCTTCATAGTGTGACAATGAGCAAACCATGTAACTTCTCTGAGCATCATTTTGCTTCATGTATGAAGGAACACAGGGTTGTTGAGGGGATGGAATGAGATGATACATGAGAACACTGTCAATCTGTACACCTGCAAAGGGAAGATTTTGTGATATCTTCCATGCCCAGGAGAGGATGACACACTGAGAGGGTACTTTGGGGTATATGGCAGGCTGAATAATGGACCCCAAAGATAACCACGTCCTAATGCCTGGAACCTGTGAACCTGGAACCTATATTAACATATATGGCAAAAGGGACTTTGATTAAGTTCAGGATCTTGAGATGTGGAGATTATTCTATATAACCAGATAGGTCCTAAATGTAATCACACATGTCCTTCTAAAAGGGAATAAAGAGAAATTTGACTATCAAAGCAGGAGAAGTGATGACAAAAGCAAGGGACTGGAGGGATGTGATGAGCCAAAGAGTGCCAAGAAATGAAGGCAGTCTGAGGGTGGAATGAGGCAAGGGACAGATTCTTTCCTGGAGCCTCCAGAAGGAACCATTCCTGCCGACATCTTGATTTCAGCCCCGTAAGACACATTTCAGACTTCTGACCTCCAGAATTGTTGGAGAAAAACTCATGTTGTTTTAAGCCACTGAGTTTGTGGCAAATTGTTACAGCAGCAATAGGGAACTAACACAGAGTACTCCTGATCTGGTTTCCTGTTCCTATTGCTGCTTTCCTGTCTGCCTGCTAAGATGGGATACCCTGCTCTCACGTGCCTTCCGAACATGGAGCTCATGTCATGCTTCAAAGCAAACTTTCTTTTTGGATATTGTATGGTTTTTCTAGGAAAAGTCATTATTCCGTTTAACACTAAGAATGCATACAAGAATCCAGTCCAGTTTCTCTCAGTCAAAAGAAATTCACAACAGGAGTAAAAAGGAGAGACAGTTAAGAAAAACCCTAAAGTGCTACCTGTAATACAATTAGCTGGGCCAAGCAACCAACCAATTACCCATCTGTTTGTCAACATGTTTGAGCAGTTGTATGTGTGCACAGTCACTGTACAAGTCAATAAAAGGGAGCATAACTTTTCTGAAGGGAAAACCAAAGTGGGTGTGTGCAAGTTAACAGTAAAAATATAGTGAAAAAAAAAGTCTTGCCTCTAACTAATCATGTGGCTTTGGGCAAGTCACATCCGCTCTGGATCCGGGTTTCCTCTTCTTTTAAAAGTGGGGGTTACACTGTAGATGATGTTTGTAATTTTTAAGTGTCTTGTTTCCTATGTGAACTTCCCCGAATACCCACAATAACACTGTAAATCTTATTATTTCCATTTCAGAGAAGTGAGGAGCCAAGCCCTCAGTTCAACACACCTGCCATTGTTAGTACCAATCTGACTGCAGACTCCATGCTCCTCCCACTGCATCACAGCCCATAACCATGCTGCATCCTCATGCTCCCTCTTATCTTTAACTTTCTGGAGCTCTTCCTGCTTTTGCCTGAGCTATTTGTTCCCTTCGCCTAGAATGCACTTCCCTAATCTTTGCTTGGTGAAATCCATTATTTAAAACCCAGTTAAATACCATCATTTTGCTTGGAATTAATTCTCCCTTTTTGTCATTTCATAAAAACTTGCTGGAATCTCTTTTATTTAAGTTTATTTTGTAGAGAAACATTATGTACCTATTTAACTTCTCAGTCATATTATGAGATCAGAGGGCAATTCTCCTCGTAGCCTCTCAGCACCAAGCATAGCAGCTCCCACACAAGGTATGTTCATTTTCTCCTGAATTAAATGTACTGTTATTGGGACTACGAGTCAGAGGACCTTGTGTCTAGACCACCAAATTGCATGAGCTTCCGTGGGTGTTATGGTGTTCGATGTATTCACGGTCTTTGCCAATCCCTCCCCTGATTCTAAGGCCCACATGTTATCAATTTCCTTTGGAGAGGGTGTGTGTGTGTGTGTACACATGTGTATGAGATGGATGGGTCAATGGAGAGTCAAAGGCAGCATTCAGCAAATGGGAAAAACGTATGCTTATGGAAATGTAAGAGAATATATCTAACTAAAGACTTATTTTTATAACATTCCAATTGTGCAACTAAGAACTGGTTCTTTTTCTCCAAATGAGTGTTTTTTGCGGAGAGAATATGGCCTCACTGGAAACAAATGAAATAAGAGCAAGCTTTACAACTTCTCACCACTCTAGGTTGAGTACCATACACAATGACAGTGGAAAGAGGTGTAGAGGGAGGCGTGTGTCTTAGCCAGAGCATCTCAAGGAACTGGATATATCTCTTCCAGTCAGACGAGGGAGAAAATCCCACAGGGGATTCCGGGTGGTGAAATAGTAAGGATGAGGCACATGTCCTGGGGGAACCATGGAGCTCCTTCTTTGATGGGGCTCATTGGACATACTCATGACTCCTAGTAAGAGTGAGCAGGGCACTTCCATTTCTGACGGTTGGTGTACTAACTACTTGGACAACCATCTCACCGAAAATAACAAAAAAAAGTTAGGGTTTTTTTTTTTTTTGTATTTTTGGATGCATTCAAGAACATAAAGGAAAGCATAGATGCTTCAGAGATCAAAACATAAGGGAAAAATATGAAAAGAGATGAGCAGAGCACTGAAGCTGATGTTTTCTCTGAAAACACTTGTCTAACCCAAGTAACCAGGAGTTTTAGGTTATATCCCTCACAAGACAAAGAGAGAAGGAGACAAGTCTGAGAGCCCACAAATAAGAGACTAATCGAAGACTGTAAGTACAAATGGTTGTAGCCTCGGTGAAGAGTGGATTAGAAATCCCCCCACCTGGGAACAAGGAAAACTAATGGTCTCAAAGATGGGAGGTGAGTAAAGAAACAATTCTCCCTTGAAAACTCATAAGCATTAGCCAACCCCCGTGAGTTTTTGAGTCCAAATTCGTATTACCAGAATTGTCTAAAAAATCTTAAGTCAAAAATTGTGTTAGAAAGTGAGGCCAGGTTGGTAGCGTACCCTTTCACCTGGCAGAAAAATATTTATATCCTCTCTGAAGGTACCAATCTTCAACCCAGCCTCAGATAATTCCCACAGATATGTTCCAAAAAATATAAGCTCAGAGTAAGAAAAAGAAAAATAGACAAAATACCACTAGAAAACAAGTCACCATGAGTGAGAGTCTGTAAAAACAATAGATCAATCAAACCTGTGAAGACTTCAGCTGCTGGAATTATCAGGCACAGATTATAAAATGAGAATGCTAAATATATTTAAAGAAATAAAGAGAAAATTAAAAATAAGCAAGGAGCATGAGACTATTAAAAATTACCAGGCAGACATGAAAAAGAGTAAGATAGACTTTCCAGACATAAAATACAATAATTGAAAATTGTACATGATTTTCATGTTCAGCAGTGTGATGGATTACATACCTGAATCAACCCTCCCATTAAATATAACTAAAATGTTAGATAAACTTTTCAATCCTCTTAAATGCAGCCATGAGCTGGTAAAAATGTAAGGAATAGTCAGGTCAATATCTAAGGGAAAGAGCAAACTCAGAACAGTAAGAAGAGTCCAAGACAGTTTTGTGACTTGAGCATCAGTTTTCTCAGCTTTCTCAGGGATTGAGACACGGTTCAAATTCAGCACCTACCCAAGCTAGGTAATCTAACAAAAGCTGTCTGCATAAAGTCGGAACCCCAGAGAGCCACATGCTCAATATAAAATATGATCAATTTCATCAAAGTCTGTATTTGAATGGAAGTGAGGGGATCAACGTGGAAGCACACAACATTGGTGAAATCTTGCCAGAATAGCAGACAGCAGGATCAAACTTGCAAATACATTACAAATTAGAATTATCAGACAAGAATACAAAAGATGACTAGTAAGTTTGAAGAAATCAAAATAAAAACCTGAAAATCTACAAACAAACAGATTGGAAAACGGAACTAAATGGAATCCCACAGGAAAAAAATATCACAAATAGTAGATACAACTGTGAAAGGAAAAAAACTCTCTCTCTTCATAACCCCAGGTTAGTAAACAATTAATTCAACAAGATGCAAAAAGTGTCAACTGTAAAAAAAGACAGATACATTTAACTACATTAAAATTAAGAATTTCTGCTAGTCACAAAGACATCTCGCCTCACACATTAGCTTTGATATTATCAAAAAACCAAAAGATAACAGGACTTCAAGAGGTTGTGGAGAAATGGAACCCTGGTACACTATTGGTGGGAAAGTAGAAGGGTGCAGGCACGATGGAAAGCAGTTTGATATTTCCTCAAAAAATTAAAAATAGAACTACCCATATGACCATCAATCCTACTTCAGGGTATGTATCCACAAGAATTAAAATTGGGATCTTGAAAAGATATGTGCACTCCCACGTTCACTGCAGCATTATTCACAATTGCCAAGATATGTAAACAACCCAAATATCCATCAACAGATACATAGATAAGAAAATGTGATATATACATACAATGGAATATTATTCAGCTTTACAAAAGAAGGACATTCTACCATTTGTGACAACATGGATGAACCTGGAGGATATTATGCTAAGTGAAATAAGCCAGTCACAGAAAGACAAATACTGCATGATTCCACTTACGAGGTATCTAAAACAGTCAAATATGTAGAAGCAGAAAATAGGATGGTGGTTACAGGGGATGGGGTGAGGGGAATGAGGAGTTGTTCAACAGGTCTAAAGCTGCAGTTACACAGATGAACAAGTTCTAGAGATCTGCTATACAAGAGTTCCTGTACTTAACAATACAATATTGTGCACTAAAAATTTGTTAAGAGGGTAAATCTCATTTTAAATGTTCTTACCACACACACACAAAGGAGCACAACGAAACTTGCGGAAGTTATAGATATGTTTCTTACTTTGATTGTGGTAATAGTACGATGGTGTCTACCTATGTCCAAACTCATCAAGTTGTATACATTGAATAGGTACAATTTTTATATATCAATCATATCTCAATAAAGCTGTAAAAAAATTAAGAATTTCTGTTCACTAATAGAATTAAGAGAGTGATAAGAAAACCACAAACTGGAAGAAGATATTTGTAACATATATAAAGTATTGTATCCAGATTAGTAACGGTGTTCTACATATCAGTACGAAACAGTACAAAACATGGATCGAAAACTTGCCCAGGCACTCCACGGAAGAAACAGGAATGGCTGACACACATATGAAAATTATACTTAAGCACACTAGTAATCAGAGGAATGCAAATTAACATCGAAGCAAGAGAACTTTTCACTATTATTAGCCAATTGTAAAAACAAAATTAGCACTCTGAATAACAGAAGTGTAAATTGTAAAATGTACATGCCATGTATAACTACGTTGGAAAATAATTTTACTCTCTCACATGGAATTCTCAAGAGGTTCGCCGCCAACACGAAGAACTTCTGCAGGGTGAACTCCAGGAGAGGGATGGTTTTCTTCTCCCAATATATTCTCAGCACCTACAATGCCTGGCACTTAGCATATACTCATTAAATATTTGATGGAAGGAAGAAAGCGACATGGGAAGGAAAGTCGGAAGAAGGGATAGGAGGAAGGAAGGAAAGACTGAAAGAGCAGATTGTGTCCTAAGTGTTTGCATATTTGGGACCTTAAATCTCTATTCTGTAGTCTGTGGAGATGCAAGTCCTGAGCCTGAGTCCAGGTTCCAAACTTTAAAAGTTTAGGCAAGTCAATTAAGCTCTGGGAATCTGTTTTCTCCCATTTAAAGGGGAAGAGGCCCTATCACGGGGTGGTGGGGTAGCCGTGAGGATCAAGTGCAACAATGCTTAGAAAGCTCCTGGTCACGGATCCAAGCTTTATGCAAATACTAGTTGGACCCTGGACCACTTTGGCCCCCAGGTCTTAGACCTCCTGTAAACATCTTTCTGGATCATTTGCCTCAGGAGGCCCCTAGGGCTATAACCCCTCCCTCTCCTGCTGGCTGCTATCTGAACCCCTTGAGTGGCAGACAAAGTCTTTCTCCTGCAATCAAAGATAAGGATACAGAAAGGGTGTTGACAATAAGCTTCACCTGCCTCACGGGAGCAGGCAGGTCCTGTATTGCTGAATGAGTGTGAATGAAGACTGCGATGGGTAAAGATACCTGCTCACCCCAGGGGGCAGAGCCAGGTCAGGAATGGGTCCAGGTCAAGAAATTGAGAGGGCTCTAGGGACTGGGGTGTGGGTTGGAATCCAAACCCATTATTTACTTTAGGAGAAAGGCCGTCACCTGTGCCACTCACTGACTCTTCCCTCCCCCTCTACTCCCACCCTGAGTCTAAAAGGTTGGAAGTTTAAGAATGTCATCCAACCTGGGCCTAGCTGCAGTCAGCTGACAGGTGAGCCACTAGGAACACAGGGATAGGAAGAATCATCCATGTGGCTCCAGTCTTCCCGTTCATATAGCAGAGCCCATGTCAGAAGAATTGGGGCAGCCCTTCACAGGCCACACCTGCAGGAGGAGCCCGCGTGGCCCTAGGCGTCTGCCTGAGACCAGCTGCTGGGCAGAGACACTGCTGGGATACCAGCCCCACCACCAGTCCCCTCCTCCAGCCAGCACCTCTCCCAGGTCAGCACATGTGCTTCAGACCAAAAGGCCGGGAGTTGGGACATGGCTGAGAGGCTTCTAGAATCAGTGGGACATGGGCTGCAGGGTGGGGGGCAGCCACAACCACAGCTGTAGCTAAAAGTCCCCAGGAATGTGGGATGTAGACCCCTTAACACCGAAGGGTCAAAGAGAGACAACGGAGAGAGATAATAGAAATAATAATCAAATGGTAAGAGCCACATTTTGTTGGATGATCATTGTGGGCCAGGTGCTTTATACACACGGTGTCCTTTAATTCTTACAACCACCTTAGTTGTAGGTACTGCTATTATCCCCATTCTATTGAGGGAATTTCACAAGGTCACGTGGATAGTAAGATACCAGTTTAGTCTTATGAACTCAGGGTGTCTGACTCCAGAACCCATTCTCCTCACCATGCTGCTCTTCTGCCCACTGAGAACAGCTGTCTGTTTCTGTGGTTGGTTTCCTGACCTGAGACCACAGGGCGTCAGGCCCTGAGCTCTTAAGGAGCCAAAGGCAAGGCAGTGCCAGCAAAGAGGCAGGCCAAGCCCCCTGATATGGGCAGATATTAGCACCTGTAAGTGCCTGGCACCAGCTAGGAGCTGGGCATACAAAAGGAAGAAGACAGATAGGGTCCCATCCCCCTACAGTCAGTGATACAGTCCAGTGGGAGCTCTGAGAGCCCATAAGAAGGATAGAGGCTGTGGATGTGGCAGGAGGGGTCAGCAGACTTCCTGGAGGGTGCCATATCTAATGTGAAACCTGAAGGATAAGTAAGTTAGCCTGGTGTGTGCTGGCGGGCAGTGAGGGGGGAGGTTGTAAGATGAATAACGTGTGCAAAGATCTGGAGTCAGGAGAGTGTGGCAGGCTGGATGAAGTGGTGTTCCGGGGACTAGAACTTGGAGTGCAAGGGGAAGTGGGAGGAGACCAGGCTGTAGATGTTGAAAGCTGGCAGTGATGGTGTCAAATTTGCCTTCAGAAAGATCACTCAGGGGCTGGCCCCGTGGTCGAGCAGTTAAGTTCGTGCACTTCGCTGCAGGCAGCCCAGTGTTTCGTTGGTTCGAATCCTGGTCACTGACATGGCACTGCTCATTGAGCCACGCTGAGGCAGCATCACACATGCCACAACTAGAAGGACCCACAACTAAGAATATACAACTATGTACCCGGGGGGCTTTGGGGAGAAAAAGAAAAAAATAAAATCTTTAAAAAAAAAAAAAAGATCACTCAGGCTTCGGGCTGCACACAGGAAAAGAGGAGCCTTTCCCCCTTGCAGTGGACAATGGAGGAAAAAATTGTTGTTATGGATGCAGGGGCAGGGCTCAGAGAAGGCAGACAGAGCTTCCTTCAACGCAGTGACCGACGCCCCAAGGCCCTAGAAGCATGCCGTCTGAGGAAAGGCACACCAGGCTTTTAGTTAGAGGCTCCCGGAACAAGAACCCACTCTTTGCCTTGACTGACCCATGTGTCCCTTGATAAAGTAGCCAGAGTGGCACACAGGCAGACACCACCCATGGGCTGGCAGGTCCACCTGGCCAGAGAGCAAGCCCAGGGAAGGTCAGAGCAGAGCGTGTGACAGTCGATGGGGCAACCCATCTCTCTGTCTTGTGTCTGTTTCCCTCTAATCCATCCTCCCCACTGCTGCCAGAGGGATCTGGTATCAAACATATCCTGGCACCACACTGCTTAATGCTCTTCCAAGCAATGGCTGGTGAAACTGCTGGAGCCTCAGCACGAATCAAGCTAGTAGCCCCAAACTGTACTAGTACTCATCCCATTCTTCACTTCCACACTCCTGTTAAAAAAAAAAAAAAAAAAACCCGCTCTCTCTTAAGAATGTAAAAGGTGAACCAGTAAAAATAATTACTTTTATTGAATCCCAGCCCCTGAGTACACATCTTTTTACTACTTGGTGTGATGCTATGCGAAGCATGAACAAGGCACTGAAGTCTGATGGTTGTGTCCCTACAAAGCACTGATGTGGTTGTTCAAGTTGTGAGCTGAACCAGCTGCTCTGTTCACAGAATACCACTTTTTTTTTGTTTGTTTTTTTGGTGAGGAAGATTGGTGCTGAGCTAACATCTGTGCCAATCTTCCTCTATTTTGTGTGTGGGATGATGCCACAGCATGGCTTGATGAGCGGTGGTAGGTCCATGCCTGGGATGCAAATCCACGAACCCCAGACCAGCAAAGTGGAGTACACGAACTTAACCACTATGCCCACCAGGCCAGCCCCACAGAGTACCATTTTTTATGTGGAAAAATGACTGACAAACTATGGTTATGCAGATTTACATATTTGTTAGACATTTTCTCAAAAAGGAGCAAAGTGAACCTGTCACTTCAAGGGGAAAAAACTGACAGTTTTTGTTGCCAATGATCAAATTCAAGTGTTTAAAAGAAAATGACTTTTGAAAACTCATATGTGCCTGTGAGCTTCACAGCTCCCCGATACTTAAAGACTTTTCTGATGAGATCAATGGTGATATTAACAAATGTGATTTCTTTAAATATGGTGTAAAGAAATGTGTCAACATTGGGAGGAGCTGCCTAGCTCAGAGAATCAATATTTTCCCACAGACCACTGAAGGATGTTACAAAATCAAACACGGATTAAAAGAATTATTCAAAGTGCAAGACTGACCAGTGGATTTTTCGAAAAGAAACCAGGTTTTGTTTGTTTTGTTTTGTTTTGTTTACAGAGAAAGATTCGCCCTGAGCTAACATCTGTTGCCAATCTTCCTCTTTTTTTCTCCCCAAAGCCCCGGTGCATGGTTGTATATCCTAGTTGTAAGTTGTTCTAGTTCTTCTATATGAGCCACTGCCATAGTGTGGCAACTGACAGACAGGTGGTGTGGTTCTGTAACCAGGAAGTGAACCCGTGCTGCTGAAGTGATGAGAGCCAAACTTTGACCACTAGGCCATCAGGGCTGGCTTGAAACTTTGGTTTTTACAACAGTTTTAAAGAAAAATTCTGAAGATAGTTGAGAGAGTTCCCGTATAACCCATGCCTGGTTTCCGCTATCGTTAGTGTCTTGTACCAGCATTGAACATGTGTTATGATTAATTAATCAATATTTATACATTATTATCAACTGAGGTCCATACTTTATTCTGATTTAGTTTCTCAGACTTTCCTTGTTTTTGATGACCGTGAGAGTTTTGAGGATTATTGGTCAGGTATTTTGTAAAGGGTTCCTCAAGTGGAATTTGTCTGATATTTCTCTCGTGATTAGACTGGGGTTATGGTTTTGGGATTAAAGACCACAGAAGTAAAGTGCTGTTTCCTTCACAACATATCAAAGGTGCATACTATCAACCTGATGCGTGACTGTTGATGTTGACCTCAGCCACGTGGCTGAGAGAATGTTTGTCAGGTTTCTCCACCATTAAGCCACTTTTTCCTCCCTTTTCATACTGAGTTTATTATTGTTATTTTAAATGAGGTAATAAGTAAATACTTTTAACTTTTCTTAGTTCAAATTTCTTATATGGTTAAATCCCAATAGACATGGCTCACATAAACAAGAGCTCTTTGGAGTCCTCGATAATTTTTGAAAGCATAAATGGGCTCTGAGAATAAAAGGTCGAGAGCCACTGGCCTAGCCACGCCAGACTAACTGCTGTCTTCCTACAGTCTCTCAACTTTCCTGAACCCTCCCCTGTCTCTGATCATGCTAATGCTCAAGTCTAGAACACCCTTCCTTTCCTTGTCTCCAGGCCAGCTCCCTCTCACCTCTCAAGGCGTTGCTCTGTGAAGCATTCTTTGACTCCTCAAGCCGACTTAAGTTTATCCTCTCCTATAGTCCCATGCCACCTGGTACAAGTTCATATTTGATGTGTGCCATGTAGTGACTAATTATAATACTATATACTAATAATACTAATAATAGTGCAATTATTGTACTTGCTTCTCTCTCAAACAAGGGCAGTGGCTTCTCTGATTCATCATTCTACCCTGGCACAGGATGTAATGCCAGGCATACAGTATGTTTGTTGAAGGAATAAATGAACAGCTGGTCCAGTGATACTGATCTCTCCCAGCGACTGACCAGGCCACCCTGCTGGCTCTATGTCTGAATGAAATATGTCTGTTTCTCCCTCTTTACAGTGGCAAAGGCCAGGTGTTTACCTCTTAGACATTTCCTTTAATTCAGCAAATATTTTTCAAATATCTGTTATATGGCAGACACTGTGCTAGGAACTGGGGGTAAGAGGTGCACGTGGGGAGGTATGTCTAGCAGGAAATAACTAGTCATGTTTGTGTCTGAGCTTAATCTGCCTTCCATAGTTACGGGCAATTCACATAAAACGGTCAGGTGCATCCAAATGTAGCCTAATCCTGGAGTATAAATAGGCCAAGGAGCAAGCAATTATCCAGGGAATTCAAAAAGTAGAGTCAGCTACCCTAGGTAATGAAATGTAGGAAATATTTTATGCAGGCTGATGGTCAGATTTACCCAGATTCATGATTCCTCTTGAATAATGATGCACAAACTTGAACAAGTCCTTGTTCTCTCACCCTTTTAGTATTCTCTTTCTGGCTGGTATTAGGGTAAAAGGAGGTAGAAAGAAGGAAAGAAAGAGATGATGCAAGAAAGCTAGAGAACTCAACTTAGGGTTCCCTTGGCCAGTAAAATGCAGGTAAATGCTAATATATCAGTTGCAATGGAGCCACCCATTCAGAGATTCCAAGCTAGAACTATGACAGCTTCCTTTTTGCCATTCATTCGTGTTTGAAAGGGTTTTTTTGGTTCCAAAAGGTCTAGATGTGTGCTGTCCAATATGGTAGACACTACCCACATGGGGCTTTTGAGCACTTGAAATGTGCCTAGTGGGACATGTTGAAAATAGCATTAGGGATATATTGGACTTAATAAAATATATTGTTAAAATTAATATCACCTATTGCTTTTTTTTTTTTTAACTTGGCTAATGGAAAACTTAAGATTACACCAGTGGCTCATATTATATCCCTATTGGATACCGAAGATCTACACAACAGTCTCAGTTCACCGTCTGATGCTCAGGTTACCAGGGGTTCTGGTTCGAGTCATTTCTTTGCCCCACACTGACTGTTCACTTGGCCAGAAAACCCTCCATTTAACCCCAAGCCATGGTCTCTGCCTGCCTTTGCAAGGTGAGGTAATTAACATAAGATCACTCAGAGCAGGCTCTTGCCCTTTCCTGATAACATCATGTGGAACTCCCACCTGAAAGGTAATCTCCCAGCAAATCTCAGGCTGGCCATCAGGCAAGATCTGAGAACAAAGGAGGGGTTGTTGATGGAATGTTCCAATCCCTAGAAGAAGGTCAATCCCAAATCCATCCTTTCTCCTCTCTTCACCCTCCTGTACCTGAGGAAACCTTCATTTTCACTGTGAAGCTCCCCAAAAAAGACCTCTCATCTCTGAGTCCGTGCCACCCCCTTCTCCCCTCCCCTCAGCTTCCTGCTATGTCAGAGTGCTCATCAGCCTCCCTGGAATAATGGCAGGCACGGAGCAGTCTCCCTCAAAAAACTCCCTCTGAGTTGCTCACTGGGCCAACCTGAATCCCAGACACATGCCTGACCTCCAGAATGGCTGGTTCAAACCCACTTCCGTGTTCTGTGTTTGTATTTATCAAAGGCAATCTTCCCGGACAAAGGAGGACAGGATTTGGCAGGATGTACTCCATGTTCCCTATTTTTAAAGGCTTCACTGTGTTCTCAATTACTCAGGCTCAAAAATGTCTTTAACTCACCTCTCTCCTCTTCCCTTGTCTGATCAGTCATCAAATCCTGTGACTTTTGTCACCAAATCATTCCTCAAATTATTCCCCCTTTCTCCCCATTCCCATTCCTACACTAGGCCATTACTTTGCACCCAGGAATGACTCAATAATTGCCACCATATTCCATGCTAATACTGATCTTGCACTTGTACTCCTCATACCAATTTGGCAAATAGGGGTCTTTATCCTCATTTACTGATAAAGAAACAGAGATTTGAGGAAGGGAAACACGTGGCTGTAAGTGGCAGGATGATAACGCGAGCATGTCTGACTCCAAACCTTGTGTTCCTTCCATGCTGGTGTCCCCAACTCAGTATAATAAGAAGAGCTGCAGTCATATCTGTCTAAGCTGTGTCAGTTTCTCCATGGGTCAATGTCTGAATGAAAAATGAAAAGTTTAATCCATAACCCTAGGGCTTTCAAACCTCTGATGTTGGGGCTGTAGGACCCGACTGGCTGACACGTTAGAGTCCTGACTTGGGATCTGTACTTAGGTGTCTGATATACTGCTGATTGTATTGTGTATATTTATTTGTCTTATATAGATTGTTAAACAAATTGTCATATATTTTGTTAAATATGTATACTAAAAATATTTAATAATATGCCTTATCTCCTTACTAACCCTTAGCTTTATAAGGATAGAAGTTGTGTCTTTATCTTTATGGTATCCCACAATAGTGCCTCTAATAGTTGTTCAGGAAAGGTTTGTGGAATTGAATAATTTCTGATGCCCAGCGGATAAGTCCAATCTGTTAAGGAGACATCTCAGGTCCTTCCCAGGCAATACAGCCCTAATTGAATTCCACAGCCTTGCATCAGCCATTCCCCATCCTCACTTCCCCACGCCTCCGTGTTTCAGCCCCAAGATTGTCTTCCCCCTAAACAGTGTCTTCTGCTCATGATCTAACGATTTCTTCTTTCTGGATTGTTCTTCCCCACCCTATATTCCTGGCTTTCTCTTCATCTTTGAAGGCCCAGATTAAATAACACCTCCGCCATGATGTCATTCCTAACTCTCCTTCTTCACTTTGCCTGTATAGAACTCTGCATACACCTTTGTTAAAAGCCCAATTATATCATAATGGCCTATTTACAAACCTTTTCTTGCCAGCTAGAATTATGCTCTGGGAGGAAAGATTATTTCCAGAACTTAGTGTGGCAGGAAAACATACATCTCTAAAATATTTTATTTTATCATGAAAGAATTAAACAAAGGCGAAAGAAAAGATTCAGGATATAGACAAGATGTCTTGATCAGAAACAGGATGAATAAAGCTTTTCCCATATTAAAAAGAGATTCCTGGCTTGGGTAGGAGAAGGAGAAAGGTGGGAGACTGCAGGCTTCCTAGTAATGCTATCAGAAGATCCAAGAGAAATCACTGCAAGGGGTGTCAGGCCCATGATAGCTATGAAGAAAGATGTTGATGCTGTTGACTATGGTGATGGGCACCTTTGGGTGATGGCAGAGGGCCAACATGTGATGGGCCCCTTCCTCTAACTCTTCGGCCACTGTGGCCCTGCCCAAGACCAAAGACTGTAACAGGGGCATGTGATTGGAGAGGGAAACCCAGCCCAGTGGGAAAGGGATGGAAATTAGACTTTAGGTTGCCATATAGAAAACAAAGAGAGATGCATTTCTTACAAAGTTGAGTTTTCAAACCTAAATTCATATTCACTACCCTAGTCTAGTGACTGGTATAGAGATAGTCCTTAAAAAGTTTGTCTTAAATGTTGAGTAGACAAGTGAATAAACAATTTCTTTAGATTCACCACGCAACCGCTGAACTTTTTGTGGTATGCCTAAAGGGTATTTAATTGTTTGAGTTTTAGAGGAATAATAAATAACATCACTGTCTTTGCTTCCCAAGTTTGTGACTAAATGGCAAATATTACACAGGAATCAGCCAAATGGAGATCTTTTTAAAAATCAGCCTTATCGGTAAATCTAATTAAAGGGTGAAGCTTAGATTTGTAGCCACAGTCAGAGGATCCCTAACTATAATCCCCTTGAATCAAACTGTCCCCCAAAACTGCATTTCCGTCCCAGTTACCTTTCACACAGATAAACCAAGGACACCTCATACTGAGTCCAGACCACAGAGAGACACCAAAGACCAAGCAGAGCTGAGCCAAGCATTCTCAGCCCCTTTTCCCAAACCATCAACCACATACATTCTCCTCCTCCTTTTGAGGAGAAGCAAGTTAGGAGTGAGGAGAGGCCAGGAGTGTTTCTGTAGTGGAATTCTCCTCACAGAAACACAATACCAGGGAATGAAGATTCTTCTCTAAAATCAATCCACAGCTTGTGATTGGCATAATGTATGATTTGTGATATATTAATTCCGCTTGGCCTCCCAAACATCTTAATCCTCTCCTAATACTAGTAAACTGGTCCTCCTCTCAGGCCTCTCTGTTCAAGGTAGAATGGGACAGGCCTGATGCTTTTGGTGTCTTTATGTCATTTTTCCTACTTCAGAGGAGAGCAAACTCCTTTAGAGTAATGCTTCAACCTCCCGATTTCTGCTTTCTCCCCCAAATAACAGCAGATGGTTGGAAGAAGCATTTTTCGTATCCTAGGAAAGGAAAAGAGCATTCTGATTCTCTTTAACTCCCATATCCCAACACACACACATAACTGTTCTCAGGCTTTGTCCAAATGATAGCTTAGAGCTAGGATTAAGAGAAAATACCTGGTCAGCCATAGGAGTGTGACTTCTGGCCAAACCTCCTCATAAATATGCGTGCAGGTGTATTTTTGTATACATACTAGGCACACACATATCTGTATGTGAATCATGTGTGTATATGTGCATACATACTATGTACATACATTTGTGTATGGAAATAATGTAAATACATGTGTGTGTCTATACTATGTACCCAGTATGTATGGAATAATGGATCTGTATGAGACTGTACAGAATTGCCTCTTCCTTCTCCTTCAGGAGGCTGGGTAATCTGATCAAATTCCACATTGGTTGTACATGCCCAAATATATACAGGGATAATTGGAGAAGTTGGTTGAGATGAGGTGGGTGAATAAACAAGCCACTTCCTGTCCTTAAAGGGATAAGAGGACTCAGCTCTAACGCCTGTGCCTTTCGGATCATATAAAGTCTAAAGTCACAAGATAATCATTGCACCCTCTATCCACCTTGCCTCAGTTGACTCCCGTGATCTAGGAATATATTGTCTGGACCTTTCATTCTTTATCTTAGTAGCATCAGGGGAAGAAAATGGGCTTAGATTTCATCCTAACTGGGTTTGGCTTTGTGTACCACTTAGGATTAGATTTTGAGGTGAGTCAAAAAAACCACAAAACAACAGTAACTTAAAAAAAGAAAGAAGTTTATTTTTTCCTCATATATAAATCAGGACCTAGAGAGTTCAGGGCCAGAATGGCAGCTTGGCTCCCAGAAGTCCTCTGGAATCCAGACTCCTTCCACCTTGTTGTTTCACCACGTGCAGCCTCCATTCACAAGTTTATCTCATGACCTAAGATAGTTGCTCCAGCTCCAGCCATCACAACTGTATTACAGCGAGGAAGAAGAAAGTGACATAGAGAGTGAAAGGGCACATGCTACTTGTCTTTTAAGGAAGGTACCTCAAAGATGCCATATGAGACTTCTGGTTATCTCACTGGTCAGAACTTAGTCAAATGAACACACTTAGTTGCACTGGAGTTTGGGAAATGTAGGTTTTATTCCAAGGAAATTTGTACCAGCTTAAAAAAATGGAGGGTTTATTTTAGGAAAGAATAAATTACGGCACATGGCTAGCAGCCTCAGTTAAACTTTGAAATAGGGTGTCTTTGATCGGTATTAATGAATTATTGGCAACAAGCTCCTATCACCAAGACCTTCACCATCAACCTCACTCAATGCCTCAAATTCCACCATTAGTCAACCCTCCACTCCATCCAGAATGGTATTTGAACATGCCTTGCATCCTTCCCTCTGTACTTTTACCCACTTTGGTCCTTTTGTTTAAAATGCCCTCCCTTCTACTCTCAATCTATGAAAATTCTACCCATCTTCAAAGGCTCAGTTCTAACCTCACCTTCTTAGTAAAGCCTCTTCTTCCCTTCCCTTTTCCCAATAACCTCTGTCTTTTCTGCATGCCCATGGTACACATTATGCCAGCAGTCTGACATTTGTCACATGTGGTTATACATGTTGAGTTCATGTGCACATCTTTTACTTTCAACTAGACTGTAAGCTCCTTGTAGGCAGGAGAGGTATCATGACTTCCTTGTACCTCTCACACTACCTGGGCATGCATGTGCTCCTAAGACTGCTACCGACCTTGCCACTTAGAAGTCAGAGCTGGGGAACAAGCAGAAGACCAAGACTCAGGAGAAATGAATTAGAAACTCAACTCTGACCCTAACTAGCTCTGCAAACTTAGGCTTAGTTTCTCTGAGTTATAGGTTTCTCATCTATAAAATGAAGGAAGTAATACCTGCCCAATGTAATCCAGAGGGTCATAGCAAGGAGCTAACACACACACACACACACTCACACACACACTCTGTGTACAATGTAAAACAACACAAAAATTGTAGTATGTAACTTCTGTCAGGGTTTTTTGATTGCAAGCAACTGAAACAAACTCATTTGAGCCCAAAAGTGTCTTTATTGGAATAGCAGAGAAGATTGCTCATGGAATCACAGGGTACTGGGAGACCAGTCTTGGCAACAAATAGGGAGCAGAGCAGCTCTGGGGGCCTGGCGACAGGAACTGTTTGGCCATCTCGTCAGGTGCACCTACAGAAATGAAGCAACTCCAAACAAGTTTCCCACCTTATGCCACTCCCTCAGATTCAAGTCCTGGGAGAGGGTTGTTGGCCTAGCTTTGGTTACAGGCGCCTGCTCCTTGGTTACAGCAGCCCAGTCACCTTGATTTACAGTCCCACAAATCTACACATGATGGAGGAAGGTCAAGTCCCTCAGAAAATCAAGGTGATGTTATCAGAAATAGACTGAATGGAGGCCGAGAGGCCAGAAAACAGCAACTATCCACCATGGGGCTTAATAAACATGTGTTGATTGAGTGACAGTGTCCCATTCCTTTGATTGTGAAGGCATTTTGTACTATAAGACTCTATAAGCAACTTCTTTAGACCTTATCAGTGAACACCTTGGAGGGCATTAGCTTATCAGATTCTTTCCACCCATGGCAGTTAGAACAGGGCCTTGCAGAAAGGAGAAACAGAATTATACTTGATGGCGGAGGGCACTAGGAGACATGAATAAAGTCCTCACTCCATCATCACTCGCTCAGAGAAACCTTCTCTGACTTTCCCGACTAGGTCATACTTCCCTACATTCTCTCTTACAGCTCTAAGACTTTCCTCTTGTGGCTCTTAATACAATGCAAGTTAAATTTATTAGCATTTTTGGTTAATGGCTATTTCCTCCACTAAGTTATAATCTCCATGAGGGCAGGGCCAATGTCTCTTTCTGCTCACCTCTATTTCTATGACCCATCCCAGAGCCTGGCATATTCTAGGTGTGCAGTAGATACTTATTGAGTGAATTAAATGAATGAACTAAATGAATGAATAAGCTGCTAAAAGGACCAGATAAATTGGTCAGCGGCACAATTATCTAGGGTGGGTCACTCCCACCAAAGATCAGGGGCAGGCTCAACTTTTCCCTTCTTAGGCACAGGGGGTGGCAGGGGAAGATGAAAAATAGTGACAGATTAGTCAATGCACCATCCACTAGGGGCTGAGCCACCCTAGGCTGTTTTTTTTTTTTCCCTCAGAATGCTCCCCTGGAGGGGAGAAGGCCCATCAGGCAGTGGCAGCAGTAATCCACAGCTGCTGAGAGAGGAAACGATTATTCTCCCTCTGATCTGGGGCATCCCTTCCCTGCTGTGGGCATCCACCCAAGGAGGACACTGCTCACACGGATGCTGTGCTCCCCAAGGGGCCCATCTGCGTGTGTGTGTGCTTCCTGAGACAAGATACTAAGAAGCCCTCCTATTTGCACAGCACTTCATGGTCTACAAAGTTCTTTCCTAACTATTTCCTTTCATGCTCACAACCAACCTGTAAGACAGGCAAGTGTTATTGGCCCCATTTTATAGATGAAGAAATGGAGGCTCAGAGCCTTGCTCAAGGTTATGCATGTAGGGAACTTCAAATATGACATAAACTTCAAGGCAGGGAATCTCCAATTGTCCACCTCATTCAGGTCTAGAGGGACTATATTTTTAGCATAAACATCTCAAGGCCTTCTTTTGAGCCCTAAAGGTTGTCTCCCTTTCTTGTCATTGAACAGAATGTTGCAACATGGTAAACAAAAGAGCTCAGGAAAACAAGGTATTAATTTGGTTTTTATCCTGGTTAAATTGTCAGTCTGCAGCCCAGTTTGGACTGACTGAATATATTTGCATTTATATGTGAGGGGATCGGAGAGGGGGAGAAGAGAAAAATACTTTGACTTTACTTGCAGTTCACTTAAAAACAAACTTATTTTGTCTTTGGGTTTGGAATTGACAAATTCCACTTTCTTCCCATTTTTGATTTACGTTAGGTCAACTCAAAATTCTCCCATTCAGAAAAGTCAGCCGACGGATCCTGGCTCTCACTCTCATCTCAGCCCTATTGTGTGAGCCGGAAAGTGACTAGATGGCTGGAGAAATCTCTGATGACCTGACTGGGGGTCAGAGTTCTTAATGTGTCTTTGGAATTGGAATTTTATCTGCATGCCTTTAAAAAACAATACAAAACAAAAACGTACCATTCCCCACAATTGTAACTGAGGCTAAATAAGATCTCCAGTGAGACTGAAAGACGTTATGGGGAGACATGATAGGCGCCTGCCTATCTCAGGTGAACCAGGGTGTGTTCTTTTTTCTCAAATATGGTCTGAGGCTCCCGTAAGCCTTTCATCAATGACCAAACCCCGAGAGCAGGGTCTGGCCCCTGGCCCCGCAGCTCACACACATCGGGCACTTTCCATGTGCCCAATGCGGGGCTGAGTGCTTTGAACGTCTTATCTCACTTGTCCTCATAACCCCTCCGTGGCAGCTAGTGACAAACACCATGCCCGTACTGTGCATGAGTCGTCAGAGGCTCAGCAGAGTGAAGGAACTTGCCCAAGGCCACACAGCTAGTGAGCGGAGGAGCTGGAATTTGGATCAAGACTTGCCCACTTTCAGCTGGAAGGGGAAAAGAGAAAAGAAGAATGGAAACAGCCAATCCCCAGGGAAATCTTAGAAGCCAAGAGCACAGCCATCATTATGCGTGGAAGAGAGGTGTCCTTCTAACCTGAGCTCCCTCCCAGGTTTTTTATGTGAGCAAAAATATAAGTTTATCTTGTGTTTGAGCTATTATAAAATGGGTGGGGGGCAGGAGTTGTTGCAGCAGGTCGCCTTGCCCAGTTACTCCACACAGGCACCTAACCTGGCTTTGCAGGCTTCTTTGAGAGAAGGCCAAGTCTGGGCTGATTCAGAAGGATAAGCCAATTAGGCAATTGTGAAAGGATAAGGATAAGAACCGTCTGAAGGATAAGTCAATTGTCAATTAGGCAAACATGAGGGGTAAGGGTCTCAGGCCTAAACTCTCTCTGGGAACTGGAGATGGAACCAGGGCTAACCCAGTGGAGGCCAGTCTGAGATACAGGCTTCCTTGGTGGGCTCTTCCTGCCAGCCTGGCCTTATAACTCACATCTCTCTGCTTCCAGGCCCTCAGCAAGAGGCAGAGCCAGCTTCTCACATGGGGTGGGTGAGCCAGAGGTGGGGGTGGAAGGGTCTGAACCATTGCAGGTGGGTGAGAGAAGACAAAAATTGATGCCACCCTTTGAGTATGTCTTGTGGTCTTACATCCATACTGTTTCCTTACTTCTTTTCTTCATAGCTGTAACTATCACCCAGCCATATGTCACATTTAAAATTGTTGAGAGTCTACCAAGGGAGCCACTGTCTGTTGCTCTGCCCCCACCCTGGCTGGGCATCTGTCTTCAGGCCTGCATAAGGAATCTTCCTCTTGCTCCATGACTCTGCTCTGATTTCCAAGCAAATGCTCTTACGATGCACACAGCAAACTGTTCTGCCTCGGGTGAACGTGGTGGTGAGGGTGGAATGTTCCCAGTGCCTCCTTCTGGAGGGGTTCTTGTAAGGACTGAGGTCTTTGAGTCCATCTTGGCAGGAGGGTGAAGACCCCTTTCTTGCGTTTTCTTACAGTTACTCTTTCCCTCCATGTAAAGCTTCACCATAAGCCCCTCCCCATGCCCCTGTGGGCAAAACATCCATGTCCCCTGGTTCTCTACCCACCACCCTTGCCCCTGAATAAACAACAGGTCATTTGTAAGAGGTTTTTAATTTCATCTTGGTATGCCATTAGGGAGTGGAATAAGGATCTCTATTCGTTTTCACTCACATAGTACCTGCTACATCCTCCAACTGATTTTTACCACAGAAGCCTGAGGAGGCATGCAGCATCTGCATGATTTTCACTCGCCAGACTGGTTTGGGTTTCTTGGTGGTTTGCATAAATTATAAACAAGAGCACAAAAATCACACAACATAGACTCTACTGTAAGGGGGCGTGCTCCCTCTGGCCTTGCAGTCAGTGATGGGGACGAGTCCCTGGGTCCAAGGCTCTGATGACTGATAACATCCCCAGGAGTGAGGCCAAGCCTATCCCAGCCCCTCTAAGAGGAGCCAAGCTGACCCTCTGTCTTCCCCCATCAACTCATTCTGGTTTCTCAGGAGGCCTCCTTGCACAGAAGTATCCCATCCTAGCACCACAATTGGAGAACAGGGTGTGGAATTGTCCCTGTGTACAATGCCAGCTGGGTCTTCTGTGCTCAGGGTCAGAAAAGTGAGTTGGAAGGAGGAGCCCTGGGTTTCCCCGGGACCCCCTCTGCCCCTTTGAGCTCCAGGAGGTTGTTAACAAATAGACCCTCTAGAACAGGAGCCAGCAAACTTTCTATGAAAAGAGCCAGACAGTACAGATAGTAAATATTTTAGGCTTTCTGGGCCATATACACTTGTCACACATTCTCCTCCTTTTCTTTTTTTACAACCCTTTAAAACTGTAAAAACCAGTCTTAGCCGGCAGGCTATAAAATACAGGCCTGCAGGCTGTAGTTTGCCAGCCCCTGGGATAGAACACCACGATGCCCTCCCTCATCCCCTCAGCCGCAACTTTCTCCCCATTGAAGGACTCTGGCATCCCCTCGAGCCGCCCTGAGCTGGTATCTTCAGCCCAGCCTTTGCAGAAGGGACGATGACAGGCAGTTGCCCTCAGTGCTCAGGGCGCAGGAGTCCTCTTGCTCTGCAGCCCAGGTGTCCTCCTTTGCCAAGTGACTGGTCTGGTCATATTTTAAGCAAATATCAGACATTAGTCTCAGCTCTGCTCACATGTCCTGGGGGTGAATTAAGCCTCTGTGTCCCCCAGTGAGGTAGGTACATACTATCAGCCTCATCCCACACTTGCAGATGCTGAAGTTCAAGAGCAGAATTGACTTCCTAGCGCTGTCCAATAAGCACAAGTCAGAATTTAAAAGAAAGCCAAAGAGTCTAGGCTTTACGTTTTCCAGGAACATCATTAGGAATTATTCTGTCCCACCCAAGCCCAGTGATTCAACCTTAAAGAGAGCAAAAATCCAAGAGAGAACACTGTCAGCCATACAGAGTTGCCTTCCAGACCTCAACGACACTCTCTGAAAACAGAATTCACTCAAGCACTCAAAGCTATGGGGCTTGGTGGAGCAGCCCTCTCTGCCCTGCCGACAAGTCTCTTCAAACTAAAACTAAAGTTTATAAAAGTAAATTATCTCATTTTATAACTTAAGTGCATCAAGAATTTCCTTAAATATAGTTCACACTGAAAATAAAGTTACTTTTGCTGTACAGTTGGTGTCTGTTATAATTAGGAATAAACTTTGATGATAAAGTATGAAAGGTTACACACTCACGCACACATCTATCTATCTGTCTGTCTGTCTGTCTATGGGCGTATGGATGGATAGACATATGCACCTCTTGACAAGAGCTTCCCCAAAATGGTGGGAAGTTGTTTTCTAGTCTCTAGGTATCTAGTTTGCATGAGAATGTCTATATTAAAAGTCCCTGTCCTTAATGATAAACACATCTTCAGACCTAACGCTAAGACTCTTATTAGAAACATTAAACTATGCAATCCATAATGTATTCAGTCTTTGGAAATGCCGAGCTACGCCATATCATTTCACAACAGCATCCCCAACAAAACTCCCTCCCCAACCCACCTCTTCCCTGGCCATCCCCATCCTAAAGCCAGCCGACCCCGCACATAACGTGGTTGTTCCATATGGGAGCCTAGCCACAGAACTCTGGGGGAAGACTCAAGAGGTGAAGTAAGAATTCTGCATGGAGTACAGGTGGTCAATGGGGTTTCCCACTCTGGACTGCAGGGGCCCGGCTTCTGAGGTTGCTAGGAAACAGTCACCCAGGTTACTGAGGGAGGTGTCGTCACTGTCCAGGTCGTGGAAAAGGGGTTCGGCACCTGAAATGGAGATGAAACACTGGCATGAGGGCCTGGAAAAAGTCTCACTCCAGCGCTAGGAAATTCACCTGAATTCAGCGACTGTGGCGTAAGCATACCCCCCAGGTGAAGCTTTCTACTGGCGGCTGGAGAGGGGGTGGAGGTGGGAGGACATCTACAGAGAAAATAGGAGGGAGCTAATCTCTAGCCACAAAAGATCTCTAGTCTCCTTAGGGGGCTCATGCATAAGGTGTAAGCACTGAAAACAACATAAACTAGGAGATGACCAAGGGCTAAGTTGAGTGCAGCATAAGTAACGTCAGAATGTCCAGATGGTGAGTGTGGGGCATGGGCAGGTGGCAGCACCCCAGGCCAGAGAGACAGGGACAGGCTTCCCGGAGGATTTGAGGCAAAAATGGTTCTTGAAAGAGCGATGGTAAGAAAAATAAACATCAGCTCTGTGGATGAGGGTCGGGAAACCTCCTATGATAACACTTGACCTTTCAAATAGCAAGATTACACTGAGTGTCTGCTCTTTCCCCAGATCAGTCCTGCAAAAGAAAAGAAGGTCAGGTGCCCACCTTCGAGTACTTTACACCCTTGACAGAGAAGCCAGGAGGGCACACTGTGGAACAGCTGGGAGACCGCTGTGACCAGAACCTAGAGGCACATGCATTTTATCTCCACTTCAAATAAATGGGAGAGGAGACAGTGGAGTTTATAAAACTTGTCATGTGGCTTTAATTATTCATTTTACTAAAGGATTCATCATAGGAATCCTTTATGTAACAAGACCCCTAGGACTTTAAAAATTTAAAAATTTGCAAAAAAGTCATTTGTCCTGTTTCCTCTGAGCTGTCATGTGAAGACAGTACAGATGTTAACACGTGTCTTCTAAAGAAGCAGAGTATGGTCATCACTGGAGCGTGCACTGTATATCTACGTGTGTGTGAATGAAGGAGCTTCGTCAATGAAGTCTCTGCAAAGGGCCAGATCTTAATCAACATTTGCTGAATGCATCACATGGGAAAATAGGGGTGATTTTAATAATAAATAGAATTTTTTTAAATGAAGGTGAAAAAGAAGTTGCTTGACAAAATCTGTGAGCTGAGGCATGTGTCTCTGATACTAATGTTTTGAAGCCTTGCTGAATAAAACTTTATTTTTAGCTCTCAGGGTTATTTACTGCAGATTGCACAGTATGGACGAATGCATTACACAGGCTGCTCACTTTCTTTGTATAAAAGCGTGGTGCCCTATATTTGGCCCTGAGATGGAACTTCAGCCCTCCACTCCGGAACTTGCCCATCCCATCAGGATGCCCAGTCCCCAGCTATCCACATACCCAGCAGCCGAAGCAACCCAAGGAGGGGTGAGGTGGAGGGGGATCGAGGGTGCTTTTCACTTCACAAGTCAGTTTCTGTTTCAGGAATTACATTAGAGCACCTACTAGTATCCATGACAGGATAGTCCAATTAGAACACTTTTTTTTGTGCTCTTATATATTTTCTTTCTTTATGCAAAAGTTTGCTTAATTAAGGCCTTCTGTCTATATCACTGCAAATATTGCTTACAAACATGGAAGTGGGATACCTGGCATGAAATGAAAGACTTTGGAAATTCAGTCACAACAAACAGGTCTACAATGAAAGCACAAACCTCCTATTTAAAACTAACAAATAAGAAGCTTTGAAAGAAGAATATATGAAAACATCACTGATGACTCTGTGTGTTGGTTTTTCTTCCATAGTCATTGGTTAGGTGTTTCTAGCAGCTTTTTATGGAGCACTTATTCTGCTTTGCAGCTTCAGTGAGCATCCACTGCATAGGTATGTTTGGAAGGCAATGAGAAACTCACACAAGCAAGTTGTGAGAGGTCCCTGTGGGTCTTGAGTTGCTCTTACCATAGGGGTGCATGTGGTCTCCAGGCATCTGGGGAGGGGTGAGACCCTGTCGGAAGGGATCTGAGCTGTAGACACTCTGCTCAATGGCCAGGAGCTGCTGTGGGGTGGGCAGAGCCGTGTAGGGGTTCATGATCCCTTCCATCCCAGCACTCCCACCACCATTTGTCTGACCTGTGGGCCAAAGAAGAAGGCAAATCATTCTCCACATGCAGCCCAGCATCTCCCGCTGCGGGGGAGGGCCACAGAACACGTTCTAAACTTCACATCCTCCCTTCCATGTGTCCCTTCCCAGCAGTGGCCTTTGCTACTGCTCCACAAAGAAAAGAGAGGGAGAGGGGCAGGTGAGTGGAATGCAGGGAGCCCTGGACTTGGAGTGGGATGTGCTGGATCCGAGAGCCCACCATTGCCCCTACACATGGACTTCTCCACAGGGCTGCTTAAGGGTCCTCACAACATGGCAGCCAGCTTCCCCAGAGCTTCTCCAAGAGAGCGTAAGGCAGAAATCACCATGCTTTATGACCTAGTTTTGGAAGTCACATCCTAGGTCAGCCTATTCAGTGTCGGAGGGGACTACACAAGGGTGTGAACACCAGGTGGCAAGAATCACGGAGGGCCATCCTTGAGGTTGGTGACCACACAATCTGTGTGACCACGGCGAGATCATTTTACTTCCTGAGTCTTGGTTTCCTCATTTTTAGAATGGAAGAGGATGAGGTGGCATCAGTGGGTCCCAGCCTGGGCCCTAGCAAGGATAGGGATGGGGCGGGCAGTTGCCTTGGAGAGCTTCCTTGAAATATATCATTAAAACAAAGGCATTTGACAGCCACCGAAGGGCATGATCTAAAGCTCTTTCCAGCATTACGCTACTCAGAGCCCATCAGTCAAGTGGGAATCACAACACTGGCCCGGCCAACCTCAGGGAACTGATATGAAGTCTCCATGAGACTTCAGGCGCACTCCATGTGTGCTTTAGAACTACAACTTGCTATATGTGTGTGCAGAATTTTATGAGAAAAAGAGGACTCAGTTCCCGCCTCCACGTCTTTGTGGTTCTCCGAACACATTTCCTTTAACTCCCAGAGACTCTATTTTCTACCAGGCTCTGCTTTCTTAAGTTGACCCTAGGAGGTGCCCTTAGAATTCTTCAAAGTCCCAAGCACTATGAGTTTGTGTTCTCATAATGCCTTGATGCACTCTTGTCCCTTTGAGTGTGTTGGCCTATATGGAGTCAACATGCATGGTTCTTCCTAAAGCCCTCTCATATCTGTGACCTCTCTGAACTTCACAGGGGCCCTGTGCCATAGGGCTGGCAGGCATTATCACCCCACCCTAGGCATACATAGCCTGAGGTACAAAGAGACGGATAGGCTGGTCCCAGATCAAACAGCACTGGGGGTGAAGCTGGGGCAGAATTCAGGTCTCCTGACCAGCTTGCAGCTCCACCCTTCCCCAGCACCCATATCTCTGTTTCACTTTTCTCCCTGAGCATCTATCCTGCTGTTAAGATACTGTTTGGCCTAGAAAGTAAAAAACTAAGGGAACTCTTTGCTGCAAGAGTCCAATTCTAGATTGAGCCTAGCCCAGGTGTCAAGCCCAAGGCAGAGTCCAAGCAAGGACAAGGGGCTTTGTTTAGGGGCCTGAGAACCAATGTCACATTCCACAGCCTTCAAAGTGTGGTCCACAGACCAGCAGCAAGGGGAATTAGTTAAAAATGCAGACTTGCAGGGCCCACCCAGACCTTAAGAACCCGAATCTGTAGTTTACCGAATGCCAGGTGATTTATGTTCACATCCAAGTGTGAGAATGCCTGCTCTGGGGCACAGACCGACCAAATGTTCAGGGAATTCTGCTGGACGCCTGAGTTGGGGGCATATCCCTTTAAGAATGACATTGTTCTAACAGAGTTACTCTTGATTTTTTTCTTTTTAACTTCCTTGAAGGCTCCCACAACCTAACCGTCTTCACCCCCTCTCCAATCCTCACACCACCCCTATTAAAAACAACGACACATGAAGGTGCGTGCAGGTAGGGGTAAGGTGAGGCAGCATGGCCAGTGGAGCTTAGAATCAGAGAGATGGGTTCCAGTCCCAGGTCCACCCCTTACTCATCTAGCACCACAGTGAGTCTTGCAGAGCCTCTGTCTGCTCATTTGTGAGATGGGGATGCTGGAAACTTCTCCGCTCACCTGGGGCGGGGTGGCTGGAAGAGTCAGGTCCGCAGGGGTGAGTGACCTTGGGAACTACAGAAGTGCTCAACAAAGGAGGGGATAATTATTTTACTATCCTTATTTTTATCATTTCACGTTATTTTGGAAAGAAGTAAAGTCACAGAGTTGTCTTCTGTTAAATTGATTCTCCTGGAAGGAGGGGGACCAGGCAGGATGAAAAACTGGGCAGGTCTCTCACTCTGTAGGTGGTCCTGACCCAGTCCTGACACGGTGGCAGCGTCAGGGCGAGGGGGCTTTAGATAAGGTTAGTGCCACCTCCCATCAGCAGTTCTGGGCCTGCAGCTCAGTGCCCTCAACCCTCTCACTGTTCCTCAGGGCTCAGTCTTCACTGGAAAATCCCATCTCCCTAGTGGGTGTGGGCTGGGCTTCCTGGAGCCCAGAAATGTCAGTCAAGGGGCTGGGTGGTTGGTGACCTCTGGCAGGAGAGGCCTGGACTCCCGCAAGGACAGGTGGGAGGAGCTGCCAGCTCACCGGAATTCAGCCTCTGGGTGTTCTGCTGATCTTGCTGCTGTTGCTGCTGCCGCCGGGCCAACTTCTTCATCTGATGAGGAGAGGACGAGAGGATTAGAAGTCAGGTGACCTGCCACAGCTTCCCGCCAAGGGGAAAAGGGCTTGCAAGTACAATGGAAGGACCATTTCCCCAGTTTTTACTCAGTAAAGGAGCTGGGCTTGAGGAACAGCACCTTAAGTTGGATGCCTCGCAGCTGAGGGCTTTTTACTTCACAGCAGCGGAAAGACAGCTGGCCGGGAAGCGACCACACGGCTTGCCTTAGCAAGAGCAGGGATTTCCTCTCAGCAAATAAAACTTGCTGCTTATGTTGTGACAGTTTTATGTGAGGTATCAGTGTGGGGATGTGGGGTCTACAGCCCAGCTTAGATATGCAGCAAGGGGCTGCTGACAGGGTGATCTGGGACGAGCCATGAGGCTGTTCCCCATCCACTCCCCTATCTGCTGCCCTTGTGTTTGAGACGCCAACCAGGAGATTCATGCTCTAGTCTCCCAAAGCACCGTTAACACACACACTTCCTGGAAGGAAAATTTTAACCCAATGTTTCTCAAACTGCATTCTGTAGAACATTAGGGTTCTCTGAGAACATTAATTTTTAATAATTTTGAATATATGTGTGGATATATGTATATGTGGAGAAAACACTGGGTTTAACACAAAAATTTCTTTACTGAAAGATTTCTCAGAGCTTCAAACTCCTCTGCTTTACGAATCCACAGGTTACAGGGCCTCTCAAATCTATTGAACCACAGAGTCCTTTCAGGAAGGAATACACATCAACAACCCTGTACTGAGGAATTCACTTAGGGAAATGCTACCTTATCAGATAATGAGAGATTAATTTATCACCCACTGAAGAGCAGGGTCCTAGAAAAATGGGCTACAGGATACATGCATTTTTAGGGGTAGGAAAATAAACCAGTAAAAGGTCTAAAATAAATAAAAGACCATGGCAGGGGAATACCGACCTTGGTAGGATCCAGAGGACAATACGATGGTTTGGGCCTATCTGGGGGGTGGGGCACAGGAGAGGTAAGTAAAGGCATTCATTCCACCGTGCCATAATGTTGATGTACACCAGTCATGTGTGTGCTAGGTAGGTCTATCCTTGAAGTTTTAGAAGAATTTGGTATCTGGGTTAAATAAATATGAATTAAAGAACCTGTTCTAACCAAGATACAGAAAAACATTTATTCACGCAGACGGCCAGCCAGATTCACAGTCATGGCCACTAGGAAAATAAAAGCCATCGCACTAAAACAAATGCCCTGTCTCTCCCCTTCTGCAGGTTGCTGTGACTGGAATGACTATTGTTAAGAGAATTTTGAATCAAGAGAACTACTCTATCTAATGAGCTCAGGTTAGAAACCCTGTCAGCAAGTACAATGTCCTGCTGCTATTATTTCAGGAAACCAGCCCCACAGAGACAGACCAAAGTAAGAAGCAGATTACCTTAGCTCTCTGGTTCTGGAACCACACCTGGACCACACGGACGCTCAGCCCCGTCTCCGCAGCCAAAGTCTCCCTCACCTTGAAAACATGGAACATTAGGAACACAGAAACATTGGCATCTCAGAGTAGGAGGCAGAACGTTTCCCGTGCAGTGCACAGGGAGGCCAACAGGCCCCATCTTATATAGGTGCTGGCTAGCATAAGCCCAACACAAGAACATCACTTCCCTTCAAGGGGAGAGAGGGTCCTTCGTCAGGTAAACAGAGAGAGGAATAATCGTTCATTTCGATGTTCATTCCAAGAGGTGTTTCTGGGTTTCTCTTACTCTGGAAATTACGCCTTCAAATGGTTCTTAAACACCAGCAAAATCTATTGGTGTGCTTTAGCTGTACCCCATACATATGCATTAACCTACTTAAGGAGAACTGAGGGGGAAAATCACTTTGCAAAAACAAATGGTTCCCTCTTGTTCTTCTCCTTGAGGTCTAAATTCATTGATCTCAATTTTCAGTGTTGTCCCTCATAGTTCTAGATGACTTTGGGCGTTTCATGAATATTCATATTCACTGAGTGAGCCCTGCCCAAAGAGAATAGGACAAGAGCCATCTGGAATCCAGCAGAGGAAGGCAGACAGCTCTAATGCAGGCACATGCACTGGGGTTGTGCAGAGACAGGACAACTGGGACCATGTAATGAAGACATGTATTTAAACATCCGCTCTCCATACAGGCACAGGGTGAGGGGCTGGCAAGGTGGCCAGGAGGGAAGAGGCAAGGAGCAGAGACTTCTCAAGAGTGGGTCTGAGAGACACTGTGCCCTCATGGTTAGATTGTGGGGAGGAGATGGGATCGAAGGGGCTCTTTGAATAAACACACAGCCTGAGCAAACTGGAGGCCTCGGGAAGTACTTCCCCTTTATCACGCCACTTGGGCTGAGGCTTAGGAGAAGTGGGATGATTAGACCAGATTTTTAAAATACATCCTTCTGCTAAGCCAACTAAAATAGCAGTGTGCCCTGGGGCCCCACCTCCACCTGCTGAAACCCTATCCATCCATCAGAGGCCCAGCTCAAAAGCCACCTGTTCCACAAAGCCTTGCCTGATTCCCCAGACAGAGGTGACCTTTCCCTTCCCTCAGCTCCCAGCTGCCCCCTGTTATGATCCTCAGAGCTTCCTCCTGGGTATTAGTTCTGTGTGCACCCATCTCTTCCCCACTGGTGGCCTGGAGGCTGCCCAGGGACAAGCACTGGGCACAGGCCATACAGAGGCTGGGAGTTTAGTACATGTCGGATAAGTAAATAAATGAGGGAGATGATAATTTGTCCTGTGTAAGCCTACTTTGAGGCTGTTTCACTTTCTACCAGCACCTGCCCTGGGGCCTAGAGAGCAGCAAGGGCGGGCAAAGGAAGATTCTGCAGGTGAATGCTTCCAAAGGGCAGAAGTGCTAGTGGACTGCATTACTGTGCAGCAAAAATCCACCCTTCCCTCCCCCGCCCACTGGGTGCGAGGGGTGGGGAGGGTGGGAGTGGTTGTCTGCTTCACTCATGCACTCACACTGGGCTTAGCCACGTGCCTTGCTTTGGCCCATGGAGTGTGAGTGGATGCGATGTGTGTGATATCCAAGGAAAGCCTTTCAATGGGCTTGCCCAGTGTGACTTGGCCTCTTGCCTTCCGCCATCCTCATGAGAACAGTGTGCCCCAGGTGGCTGCTGCTCCTTCAGCCTGGACCCTCAAACGATACACAGGTGGAGCAGGCCAGAACCTGAGCCCAGTTGGGCCACAGCCAACCCACAGCCTAGGAGCAGGGAACCAATGTTTGCCGGGAGCCCCTAGGATTTTGTTGTTTCGGCAAAAGCTAATACAGATAGGGATACAGGAAAAACAATAATAAAATTTTTAAAATTTATTTCTTCCAAGAATTTCAATTATTTTTATTGTATAAATGACTGTACCCAGCATGCGGCAGGCAGTCAATAAATGGCAGGTACTTAATCAATGGATGCAGCTATTTGTGGCAGAGACGGCTGACTGTCCACAGTATCCATTCTCTCCATCCTCCTGTTAGTAATTGAATCCCCAAGTTTTAGCAAGGCATGCGGTCACCCAGATAGACTCATTTCTCAGGCCCCTTGGAAGAGGTGCAACCAAGGGATTAAATTTTAGCCAGCACATATGACCGGAAGTTATGTAAACAGTCCCTGGGTATATCCTTAAAAAAGCAGCTATTGCCCTCTGCTTCCTCTTTCTCCACCATGGTGGCTGGAAAAAATGGTAACAATTGGAGCAGCCCCTTGGATCCATGTGATGGATGAGAGAGCTGCCCCGCCAGTCTTGGATTGCTCACCTCTGGAGGGTGACATAAGAAAGAAATAAACTCCTATCTCATTAAGTCACTGCATTCTTTTTTACATGAATGTCCATAGCAGTCCTATCTGTAACTGCCCCAAACTGGAAACAACCCAAACTCCCATCAGCAGGTGAATAGACAAACGAACCATGGCACATCCATACCGTGGAATACCATTCAACAGCAAAAATGGATGAACTACAACATGGATGAATGCTAAAATCACCACCCCAAGCAGAATAAACTAGACCAAAAAAGAATGCATACTACAAGCCACTACATTTTTATTCTCTTTGTTACAGCATCTCAGTCTATACCCCAACTGATACCTGTTATTCTTCTTCTTCCCATTGTTCTCCATGAAGGAAAGGTGTGAGCAAGCAGCCAATTGGAGTGGCTATGTACGGACAGAAGCATAGGGATATTCTACTATATCCCTGGCCACAGCTTCCATGATCCCTGGAGTTTCCAGTGGGGTTCAAGGTCACCTGCACAAACTCTGTCTGAACAGCCTCCCACACCCACAACACACAGCCCTAACCCCCAGGTTCCCATTGATACCCAGTGGAGGATGGAATGAATGCACAGAGAGAAGTTGGGCCTGGTCCCCTTTCCCCGCTTCTTTCCTTCTGTACCTTTCTGCACGGCTTGGAGGATACTTCAAACGAGGCCTTGAATGCTCTCCTCTGTTGGGTTGTCAAGATGGTTCTGGGACGTTTGGGGCGCTTGTGGTCTTTGCCATCCTCAGCAGCTCCTTTCCCTGTCCCATGGGCTGACTTGCAAAGACTTTCTTCATCATCACTTTTGCCTAACAGAAGCAGAAAACAATGTGTTGAGTCCCTCAAAGCCACTTCCTGGAGCTGTATGTTATTCCCCAACAGGCCCTTCGGTGCACATTCCCAGGACGGCTTTGCACATGAGTGCAATAACCTGTGCAGTACTGATTTGAAGGCCTCCAGCAAGCAGTGAAGAAAATGACTTCTAACATCCAGAGACAAGAACCAGAAAGTCCACCACTACAGCTCAGGACTTTCTCACAAGATGATGTCCTAGCTCCACGTTTACTCACTGTGTGACTTTGGACAAGTTAGATAACTCCCTGTGATTCAACATCCTCATCTGCCAAATTGAGATATAAGAGAAGCTACTTCACTGAGGTTGTCGGCAGGATTTAAGGAGCTTATACCAATAAGGCACTCAGAATGCTTCCTGGCATACAATAAATGCCCAGTAAGGGGTGGTTCTTAATTCAAGTCTAGACTGGAGAATTTGTGTGTTACTTCCTAGACATGTCTGAAATTCAAGCCACCTCCAGGAAGTAGAAAATATTACCGTTGAAAAGGCCACAGAGGACCAGCATAGACAGATAACATAGGGAGTTAGTCAAAATTGCTTGTCTATAAAATAAATAATTCTCTATTAAAGTAACTGTATTTATTTATTTATGTGAATTTCTCCAACTCTAAGAGTGAGCAATACAAGGGGTAACTTTTAAAGGACATAAACCCTCCCACATACATGGCATTTTTTCCCAGGCTGCCTCTCGCATCCTGCAGACTTCACGCTTCTGAGAAGATGCTTCCAGGCTCTGGGAAACATTGTGTGGGAGACACTTCTTTCCATATTCAGGTTAAAATTCCACATTCAGATTAAAAGCCTTAGGAGGTTGTGTGCCCAGATTACTCTAACAAGAACTTCATTTCTCTCTGGGTCCTCACAGAGCTCAGCTGGCCTCGTGCCTCCAGTGGAAAACTTTGTCCCAAGGGCTTCCCCAGCTCCAGTCCCGATTCCTGATACATAGGAGGCTCTAAATAGATGTTGTGGAAAGGATGTCTTTCCCCTTCTGCCTCACTGCCCTTGACAGTACAAATGAAAAAACCCACAAGCCAGTCCTGATGGCCTAGTGGTTAAAATTCAGCTCTCTCACTGCCTTGGCGGCCTGGGTTCGCTTCCCAGTGGCAGAACCACACCACCCATCTGTCAGCTGCCATGCTGTGGCAGTGGCTCAAATAGAAGAACTAACAAGGACTTACAGCTAGGATTTACCACCATGCTTGGGGCTCTGGGGAGAAAGAAAAAAAAAGAAGATGGACAATAGATGTTAGCTCAGGACGAATCATTCCCTATAAAAAAAGAAAATCCAAGAGATTAAAGAAGAATCTTCATGACAAGGAGTGGCTACTCTGGCATCCCCAACTCTGACTGCTGCTCTTTCCAGCAGGTAATTCAGTAAGCTGATCTCAGTCATATCTTGGTTTGAAGGGATTTTATGATCTTTCTAGAAGGAGGTTTTCAAAATGGCAAGGAAGAAATATGCACATAAGAAATAAAAGCCTCAGAGAAATCAGAAGGCCCCAAAAGAGGAGAAATGGTAGAAAAAAGGAAGCCATTGACTGCACAGATTCACCCTTATAAGGCCCTATATCCTGCTGTTCAGAGACCCTCCCAAAAGCCCAGTCTTTAGTTAGGTCAATTATTCTCTTTGCTGATGTACTCCTTAGGGTCAAAAGGATGCTCCTCTGGCACCAGTGATGTCTTGGTGAGATTTCTGAGGAAATGGGGCTGACACCCCACCCCAAGGACCGTGTAGATCTCCCACAAGGCAGGTGACTAAAAGGGGCTAAGTCTAGAACAAATGAGTGAAAGGTCCAAAGTATAGAATATATTTTATTAACTAATTTTTTTTTTTGCTGAGGAAGATCAGCTCTGAGCTAACATTGGTTGCCAATCCTCCTCTTTTTTTCCTGGAAGAAGACTAGTCCTGAGCTAACATCTGTGCCAGTTTTCCTCCACTTTATATGAGGGTTGCTGCCACAGCATGGCTGATGATTGGTGTAAGTCCTTGCCAAAGATCCGAACCTCTGAACCCGGGCCACTGAAGTGGAGCATGCCAAACCTTAACCACTATTCCACAAGGCCGGCCCATAGAATATATTTTAAAATGCAATTGTATTATCATCAGAATCATCATGTCTCAAACTAGTTATGTCCATAAAATGGTATTTGTAAATGTCTTCCAGAGTCAGTCTGATTCTTTTACCACCATTCCTCACATAGTTTGATGCAAAGATATAGTGATAACTAGGATAACGTAACTAATGAAAATTTAAAGTCTAAAACAATGCTAGATCCTGTAATAATGGCTCATATATGATGACACAATTTAAGAAAGCAATGTGGTATCATATCCCCAAGCATGGACTTTGGAGTTACATAAACTCAGATTTAAATTCTGGCTATGCCAGTTATGTGTGATTTTGAACAAATTCTCAGGACTCAATTTTCTCATCAGGGAAAGAACAGTGTTGTTGGAATTAAATGAGATGGTATAGCTAAAGGGTTTAGCACTGTCTAGAAAGGGTTTAGAACTTAGAAAATTATCATTATTATTATTTCAACATAAAAGACGTATTCTTGATCCAAGACACGTTTTCTGTTAACAATAGTCACATATTGATGGGAGTCTGCGTTAAGGTTTTTCAATGCACGTGTTCATTTCTCCTTGCAGACATGACCCTAGCCAACAATGAGAGTTGGTTTTGTGGAACGTGAGTGTATGAGAGCTTGTGAGAAGGAAGAGAAAGAGAGGGAGAGGGGGTGGGGTTGGTTCCAGAAGGAAGATGTGAATTCTGAAGTTTGTTCAGCGCCCCAGCAGGATGGCTGAGGGCCCCTGGTTTCCACCTACTGCTGCCATTGTATTCTCCCTTGCCTGGGATGCATGCACATTTCCCAAGAGCTGCTATTCCCTCATGGAACAGAAAGGAGGGGGAAAGAACCATCTCCTCGGCTAGCCCTTGGTGCCCATTTTGCAGGATGTAGAGGGCGCGACAGGTGTCTGCTCATTCATTCTCTCCACATCCCTATAAGAGGAGAGAGATGAAAACATTTGTTTTCAGAAGAGGAAGGAGAAGAAGGAGGAGGAGAAAGGGAAGAAAGGAGACGAGGGGAAAAGGGTGGAGGATGAGACTAAGATTTGTTTTCAATGTTTCTATCATTTTTTGTTGTGCATTTTCTGCCTCTGATTCCTCCTTTCTGCTATTCAATATCTCATTCTCTCCTCTGTCTCCTTGGGTCTCCCATTTTGTCTTCCAAGAAGCACTTCATTCTGTAGACCAGGCACTTATAAACTTTGTTTGTAAAAGGCCGGAGTGTAAATATTTTCCTCTTTGCAGGCCTTACAGGCTCAACTGAAACTCCCCAACTCTGCCATTGCAGGGGGAAAGGAGCCGCGGACAATATGAATGGGCATGGCTGTGCTCCAGTAAAATTGTTTTTCAAAACCAGGCACCAGGCCAGATTTGCCTGGATGTTATAGTTTACTGACCCCTCTCTAGACCGCTCATGACTTCCTATTCTCCATCAAAACTTACATATCCTGTATCCCATTCTTTCAGGCACTGATCCTAGGGGCAGGAAGTACTGCTGATCTGATACACTGAGGAGGCAATGACTAGCATGGTTTGATGTTCCCTCCCACAGTCAATAACATCTGCACATTGAACGGGAAATGCTCCAACCAAAGAGTCACCAGTGTGGAATTTGAGGTGTCCTGGCAGTTCTGAGTGAGAGAGATTCTGAAGATGGAAGGATGGAGGGGCCTTTTGGCACTCTCAAAGTGCAGACAGAGGCCATGACCCAGCTGCCAAGGGGAATGCAGACCATCACTAACCATCCCCTGGCTTCTGTCCCCTGTGTTGTAAGGGCTATGTTCACAGCTGTGCCCTCTGACTTTCTTGGGGAATTTCCAGGCTGCTCCTGGGATGTCCATGGAGGCTCCTGGCTACTCTCTCAGCAGGGGCAGGCCTGCCTCGCTGACCCCAACTTCTCCATGAAGATAGGCAGTGCCTAAAATATACCCTTATTGATTTGTCCAAGAGAAAGGAAAGTTCTAAAAGAGCAGGGAGATTTCTCCCAGAACCAGCAGGAGTACTGGAGAGCAGAAGATGAAGAAAAATCTTCAAACAGCAGAGATGTGGGAGTGGAGGGAGGGGCGGCCCTTCTCCGTTGCCAGAGGCTCCCACACCCAGATGCAGGCCAAGCAATCCCTCATAATTTAAGCTGACACCCCTCAGCGGAGATGAAAGGAACACCACTCGCTGTCTCCGACAACAAATGTCAGCATCCCTGGAGGCCATTTAGACACAAACGCAGCATAAATCTGACTCCTAGCGGGGAAGTCCAGAGATTGTCTCCACGTACAGCTTACCAGAGTGAAATGAATTTGCTTGGCACGAAGATTGAACATGTTTCTCAGGGCCTTTCTTTCCCCTTTCTTGTAAAAAAATCTGGAATGGTTCAGGGCTGTTGCTTTCCCCTTGCCTGGTCCTCCCACTCGTTTATGACATAAGCAATTGCAGATGAAAGACCCAGCCATGGTTTATGGCCCCGAGACGGGCTTCACTACCTGTGGGGCCCCACAGATTCATTTCAGTTGTTGGAAAAATCCCAACGGCCCATAAACAGTGCAAGAGATATCTGAGCTTGGCCCAGGAGGGAGGGTGAGGGAGGGGGACCAGAGATTCTCATGCTAGCAAAGGGGGAGGCAGGAACAGGCCTCAAATGCTTCCCCAGTGATGAGCCTCATAAATGTCCTTCAGGCTGGGGGAGTGGAGGAAGGGTCTGGGACTTGCTGTGAGTGGAGGGGGGAGAGAAAGATGTAAGGGAGGAATTTATGAAGACAGGATACATAGGAAGCTATTTCAGTCGCTGCCCTGCATTATAGCACCAGCATTCCATCCTCCCTGAGCATAGCAGTGGTCCACCCAGGATGCAATGCAGCATTTAAAATCCAAGAGGCAGTAAGTGAAGTTCTCTAGAAAAGCAAAACCCTGCAACTACTGTTTTGAAACTGATTCAGACCAAAGCCAAGTTCCTTTTAAAATATTGGACTTGGAACTTGTTCATTTAATCATTTGCTCAGTTAGCATTTATTGCAGGCTCTTGGGTCAGGCACCGCACAGGGACAATTCTGGGATACAGAGATGATGAAGATCCAGCCTCTGCTCTCACAGACATCCCAGATGACTAGGGGAGAAAGATGCAGCACCAAAATAATAACTCTGCTCAGAGGACCGAGGGTAGGGACTGGGGGAGGGGACACAGTGCATGTGTCACTTGAATTGAAAATGAATGACACAAACGATGAATGGAAGTTACCAGGTAGAAAAGGAGAAAGAGGGCATTTTTCGTCAAGAGAGCAGAACTTCTAATGTCCTGGAAGCAAGACACTGACCTGGGAAGGGAGGCTCATCAAACATGGAGTCTCCTTGCATGCCACTACCTACTCAGCACTGTTCAGTCACTAGAAGGGGATAAAAAAGATCTCAGAGATCAGCCCCGGCTCTTAAGGAACAGAAAACTGGGTTAGAGAGAGCTAGCATGTGTGAAACAAAGCCTATATAATAGTATTTGGTTAAGTTATTCAGGCATAGTAAAAACTGTTAATAAAAATGTGGGCAATTAGAAAAGAGGGGTGTCAATGAACCAGAGGGGTTAGTGAAGGCAGGAGCTCAAATGTAATGGAGGTGGGAGGAGAGGATTTGGAAAGGCTGAGGGGAGGAACCAGGTGTTCTGAGAAGGGCTCAGACTGAAGAAAAGGTGAGAGAATGAATGTGCATGCAGAGATCAGTAGAAGGACCTTCAGACCTCAGGGCTTCTGCACAGGGTGCACATTCTGGGGGGAGAGGAAACGCAGGCTTGGGAGGCCTCTTACTCCAGGGGTCTTACTGTTCCAGAGCCGATGTCATCAGCATTGATGAGACACGGGGAGAGTTCTGCAGCTGGACCTACAGGGGGAAAGTGTGGACCCAGAGCACAGGGCCCTGTGGACCAGAGAAGGCACAGACACCAGATGCTGAATTGCTGTGCCCATGTGTAGATGACAACTCCAGGCCACCACATCCATTTCGAAGACTGGATTGAGGAAGTGTCTCTGGTCCCCATGCTAGACAGGAAGCCTGAAAAAGAAGACACCCACATCCCAAGCACCAGCTCTGTGCCAGGAGGGCCTGTGCCCAGGTATACATGTCATGTCATCTCCATGGCAACAGGGCATGGAAGGTTGTTTGTAACTCCCCCCTACCTAAGGAATAAAGGCAGCCTCAGAGAGGTTGAGGAACCTCTACCACCACTCAGGGCTTAAGTGGCAGGGCCAGGTTTCATGCAAGGCTTGCCTACTTCCCAGCCAGGCCCAGACACACCCCTGCAGGGAGGAGAGAAACAGACTTTTTAATCAGCAAATCACATACAAGCAAGAGACAGTGACCTGTGCATGTCCTGGCCCAAGAGTGGGGGAAATTTGGATGCTCCGTCTCCCACAGAAAGATCGCTCTTCATATTGGAAGAGCATATGGAGCAGTGGAAAGTAACTTCAGCCATGAGATAGGAGACCTGGATTCTAGTCTTAATTTTGCTCCTCAGCTGTGTACCCTTGGATGAAATTCCTCTCATCTCTGAGACTCAATTTCTTAATCTACAAAATGACATAAAAATTCCTTACGCTTACCTAATACTTTTCATGGCATCATTTTACAATCGTTTGGTTTCATTGTTTCTACCACAACACTATGAGGCAGGAACTGTGGAGTTTTTTTTTTTTAACACATAAGTAAACTTTGGAGGGTGGGGGGTGATCTCCTGCCCAAGGGCACACAGCCGGGATGCTCTGTCCTCTGCCTGCGTGAGCAGCCTCATGGGTCGTTGTGAAGATCCAAGGATACCTGGTGGTTGCAAAATACCAGGTGCTGCCCAACTGCAGGCAGCGTCACTCTTATTAAAGAGTGAGGAAAGAAAGGGCTCATGGGGAAGGCTTTCTGGGGGATGGACTGTCCACCCTGAGCTCCTGCTGGCAAAGCCGTTCTTTTCAGTCCAAAAGCAACAGAGCCTAGTTTAAATCTCGGTACCCCCTACCTCTCCCCTTCCTCCCCAGGAAGGCAAGCTCGGAAGATCTTCAATCACAGCACACTAAGCATTTCAAGAGCAGAGCAGACAAGAGGCCAAGCTGCACTCCTAGTCAGGCTGTAGGTAAAGTGTCCCAAGAAGACACCTCTGTCCACTGCAGATGGGGGTTTCTGTGCCAGGCAGATGGAGGGACCTGCGGGTCAGGGCCAGAGCATGCCAGCTCAGACGTCCAGGCAGACCCCCAAGGAGAGCTGGGTCTCCACTCTGCGACTGCTGGCAGCCACCATAGCCTGGGTGCCTCTTCCGTTGCTTTCCTTAGACGGCTGGTGCTCATGAAAGGGAAACCTCGTGCTTGGGAGGTTGTAGGGAAACATGACGGTATTGGTACTGATTGGTGGAATTACCGTGGATTTGCAACAGTTTCTAACTTTTTCACATTCATGTCAGCTTTGAATAGGCTTTTGCTAACATCTACCCTGACTGTCTGCCTCTCCCCTCTACACACACACACACACACACACACAGAAGCACAGGTACAAATGCTGAATGCCCCTATTCACGGATTTGTCATATATTGGAAAAACTGATAATCGGGACATCAGAAGATTCCTCTACAGCAACACTACTGGATTCAAATCAAGCACAGATAAACATACTAAATAAAAACCATCACTTGTACTGTTTTGATTTGGCCAGCCTCAGAACAGGAAACTGAGAAGCATATAATAAGTCGAATCAGAGGTTTGGGGCTCAGTGCTCAGTCTCGATAAAAGTTCCTTAACCCAGCCGCCCGATGATTCACTAGGCGTGAGGTGTGATATGTATGACATTGCATTAGGTTTATATTAATAAGGTTTGAGTGTGTTTGCTCCAATTTACGAACTGACCTAAGTGGATGGAATACCATATCTCTTTGAAGTAGCCCAATTTTGCTGCATTAATTACTAGTCTTCAGGAGGATAAAATTATCTGAGAAAACGAAAATGTTTCTAGGCAGGATTGGAAGACAAAGGGTTAACTATCTCTCCAAATTAAAAAGGACCCAGACAAGGATCGTCTAGGTGAATGGGGAGTTGGGGTGAGCTGGCTAACATTCTAAATGTTCTTGTTGCAGAAGTGAACCTTCCCCAGACAAATTCATAGTAGACTTCATGCCTAGATGACCACAGCTGACTGGACAGCCTGTGACCTTGGTGGAGACATCCTGGTTCTGATCAGGCCCTCTGCTGGTTTGAAGAGGCAAGCTGAGGCCAATACCCAGCCAGGTCTATGCCTTCAGACTCTAGTCCATTCCACAAACCACTGATAGTTTCAGAAGAGCAGAAAGAAGTGAGGTCGAAGACCTAGCCTCTGTTCTTACCTCTATCACTCACTAGCTATGTGACCTAAGGCAAATGACCTAACCTCTCTGAGCTCTACCTTCCTAATTTGCAAAATCAGGGAAATAAAGACCTGCCAAGCTACCCTGAGAGGACTGTTAGAACTCAATAATAGGAGTAGATAAAAGCACTTTGAAAAAAATTATAAAATATTATAAAAATGTAAGATATTTTAAATATTTTTATTATTATGCCTCTTGACTGCTCATGAATTTACTATATATCTCCACTGACTATGAAACTCCCATTCCTCATACAAAATATCCTGTCATTCCACAACCACAATTCCACAATTGTGTCATTCCACAATCTTGAGCATTCCTACCAGACACAGGATAAGGAGGAATGAGCAAGACCAATAAAATCTCTGCCTTCCTACCTCCAGTGGCAGAAGATAGACAATGAAGAGATAAAGAAAAACATAATTTAGTCTCTGACAATGTTAAATGCTAGGAATAAAAGAAGAGCAGTGCGCTAAGGAAAAGCTGGGGAAAGATACTTTAAGTTCCAAAATTCTGTATGCCCCAAAAGATCCAAATCTATCTTCTCCTGAAGCCTCTCTCAACTCCTGTCCACATCAATTTCTTCCCTTTTCAAATACGCAGAGCACAAGTTTGTCTACCTCATCTTAATCACATGAGTATCATCAAATTAGAAGATAATTTTACATTTTGTTTTATATTATTTTCCAACCACTTTAGCTGAAAACAATATTATAAACTCTAAGTGTGGATTTTTTGAAAAAAATTGCACTGGACTAATATAGGAATTCTGAGATAACATACTTCCGGATGCAATATGGCAGAGTAGTTCAAAGCAGAGTTCTGGGCTCAAATATTTTGCTTCATGATTTCCTAGCTAGTGGTCTTGGCCAAGTTGCCTCTGCTCTAAGTCTTTCTTGGTTTTCCCATCTGTAAAATAGGGTTAAAAGCACCTACCCAATAGGATAATTATACTAATTAAATGAGACAATTTATGAACAGTATTTATGGTACTAAGCTCATGGTATCAAAAGTACCATAAGTACCATTAAGAACTTAATAAATGCTGGCTAATTATCACCATGATTATAATTTTGTGTATCTTCTGTATAACCAGAATAAGTTTCTAGAAAACAAAGACCAAACCTAAATCATCTTTGTATCCTCCACAACACACCACCATGCTGAGCACTTAGGAGATTAATCATTAATTGTTAAATAGTTTATGTCCAATTAATACAGAATGAAGCCAAAAGTCACACCGGCAATGCATTGCACTTACAGGCACACTGCGGAGACCTGTCTTTCCATTTTTCACAAATTTACGCACCAGTGCCAACCAACTTCCTGTGGATATAGAAATCATTGAAGAACTATTAGCCGTCTCCATACTTGGGGCTCAGCTGGGATGAAATTTACTTCCCTTAAACTATGATCCGAATTTCTCTTTCACATTGATATTAATCCCACTGGTAGTCCACTGTTTCATCAGTACGCATCCAGTTACACTTCAATAAGAAGAGTAGGAGAGTGGGTCATGAAAAAGAGAAATCCAAAATTACAATAATTAGGTTTAGAGAGAGGAAGAAGGGAGACTAAAGAAAAGAAAATGGAAATGGAGACAGAGAGAGGACAACATCATAGAGCAGGTACCATAGCACAATTTGTCCTCCAGCCAGTCCTCAAGTGACTGGAGCACGTGATCTCCAAGGACAGCTGCAGAAAGGAGGGGGCACTTGGCCAGGAGGCCCTCAGCCCTGTCACGTTGGGCTGCCCTTCCTACGGGAGAGATCTTCAACAGACATTCCCATGGCCACAGTTCTTCACGGGTGAGAACACAAGATTGGGTGAGGAAAACAAGTATTTTTCACAGGAAGAGTTTTCCCTAAATTAACTATAAAATGAGTATGACTGTGTGTGGTGAATTCCATTACAACCATTTAGAGAGCATTTATGGCTATTACCCTCAAGTGAAATTGGTGGGGATCATTACCCTAAGATGATCTTGACGTTGATGAAATGCTGAGCACCGTCATGGTCACTTTGTGTAATTAGTTAGCCTCGAATTTGTAACACTGAAAACTCTTTTCAATCCTGGCATTACTTGTAAAGTATAGAGTTTATGGTTGAAATAAGGGTTAGCACAAGAATACCGTTATTTTGAACCTGAAACCTCGGTAACTATAGTCTAGACTCTGGAGCAGTGATTCTCAAATTTGAGCATGCCTCAGGGTCACCTGGGGCGCTGGTTAAACAGGTTGCTGGCCCCACCCCCAGATTCAGTAGTTCTAGGATGGGGTCTGTGACTTTCCATGTCTAACAATTTCCCAGGTGACGCTGATGCTGCTGGTCCAAGAAACACACTTTGAGAATCAATGATTTAGAACATTTCTCTCTCTCTCTTTCCCCACCCCTACCCCAGCAGGTACACATAGGGAGGTCTGGCAATCATAACACATTCTTACTTTCAGTCAACAGAGGCCTTCATACCTTTTCAACTACTCCAAATCTTCAGAGTGATTCCTGCTTATTTTAATTTTTATTAGAAGAGAATAAAATTATGTTTAAAAAAAATCACATTTTCCCTTTAAAAATAATGGTGTGAGTAGAAGGACGGGGGGTGGGATATAGTAGAAGAGTGGGGATGAGTATATGGTGACCTGGAAGTATGACTGACACGAACACAGACAGCCCTTGGTAAGCATTGTCTTGAAGTCCCCTACCAAGAACAGGGGTTGGTTCTCCCTCTTTGTCAAGTGTGACAGCTACTTAACAGCGAAGCCATGATACCTAAGCTGGTAAGAGAGTGGCAAGCCCCTGAAAGGACTCTGCAGCATGATTCATCTCTCCTTTATCCTCCCATCAAGTTGCTCTCTTCCACATCTGTTCATTATCACCTCTTACAGGATTGAGGCAAAGTGCTGAGCAGCCCTTCTGCTTGTAAGACCCAGATGATTCAAAGCTACACATTCACAAAACACAAATGTCATCAAATGCGTCCATTTTGCTTAATGTCCTAGACCAAGTCTTTATTTATTTATATATTTTTTTTTTTGGTGAAAAAGATTGGCCCTGAGCTAACATCCATTTGCCAATATTCCTCTTTTTGCTTGAGGAAGATTGTCCCTGAGCTAACATCAATGCCAATCTTCCTCTGTTTTGTATGTGGGATGCTGGCACAGCATGGCTTGATAAGCAGTGTGTAGGTCTGTGTCCAGGATCCAAACTCATGAACCCCGGGCCACCAAAGTGGAGTACACAAACTTAACCACTATGCCACGGGGCCAGTCCCTAGACTAAGTCTTTAAATGAGTCCTCCCATGCAGTCTGATGTCTCATCTCCACTGATGCCAGAGATCTGGAGCAAGAGATTATCAGAAAGCTTAACAATGGGGAAATACCTTGCCATTGTAGGCACAGTTGAGCTTGGGAAAATGTAGATGACAAATGGGCTACAACAGTAGCTGCAGCTTAGCTTTGCTATCAAGGTTCTAAGTTAATAGAGCTTCTCTTTATATTGTCTGTCTTGTTCTATATAATGGATGTGCACCTGAGAAGTCATGCACAGATCAAACTTCCATAAAGCTGAATTTTATTCTCCTGACATGAAGGAGTTCTTAGTTTTATAGATGCTTTATCTTCAGGGATAAATAGTTTTCAATATACAGAGGGGTCCTAATATTTCCATCATTCATGTATTTACCTAAACATTTTTTTAACCAAAAAAATTTTATTGAAATACAATTGACATATAACATTGTGTAAGTTTAACATATACAATGATATGATTACCAACATAGCATTAGCCGACACCACTATGACGTCACATACTTATCATTTCTTTTTCATTGTGGGAACAATTAAGATCTAGTCTATTAGCAACTTTGAAGTTTATAATACAGTATTGTTGAATATAATTGCTACCCTGTGCATAGTTCTCCAGCACTTATTTATCTACTGGTTCCCAGGTTGTACCCTTAAACAAAATATCCTTAATTCCCTAACCCTCAGCCTCTGGTAACCACCATTCTACTTTCTGTTTTAAAAATATTTATTTTGCAAAGGGCTTAGTAAACATCCATGAACAAGACAAAGGTCCGGGCTCAAAGAACTTATAGTCTAGTAGAGGAGATGACAAGTTAGCAGGCATTTATGAGGCTGCAGGAGAAGTGTCTTGATGGGGAGAATTCCCCATCAAAGTGTGATGCTGGGGAGAAATCAATGGGGGAGCATCTAACGTGGTCATAGAGGATGAGGGTGGGATTCCTTAAGAAGACCTGTGGAAAAACTAGAATAGACTTAACAAAATGAAATAAAAATAAAGGAGGAGAAGGCAAGACTATTCTAGACATAACAGAGTGAGTGGGAGCACGGACAGGCAAAGAGGGGTAAGTGGAGCTGACCGAGGCAGGCCTTGTCTTTTAGTTTTCTAAAATGCAGAAGCAACACAGTGAAATGATTAAGAGTAGGGGCTTTGAAGTCAAAGAAACCTGGGTTCAATGCTGTCTCTTTTGGAGACAAATTACTCAGTTTTTCTACATCTCAGTTTCCTGTACTGGGCACAGAGTAAACATTTAAGAAATGTAAAATGTTAATGTTCTTAGTTAGGTACAGAATCATAAAGTAATATCATATACTCCATTCGAGAGGGTCATATAAACATGATAAATGGCCAAATGCTTTTGCTTTTTATTAAAAAAAAGAGGAAGGAAGGAAAGGGGGAAAAAAACTTTATTTTCAAACTAGGGAGACAGTCATACAAGCAGATCATTACAATACCACTTAAAGGCATTCTTTTGTTCATTCCTTCAGCAAACATTTACTGACCCCACAGAATGTTGCAGCCACTGCTCTTCCACGTTTGGTGACTACTGTGGTGAATAAAACAGACAAGACTCCTTACTCTTGTAGAATTTACCTTTCTTTGAGGAAATATATCAAATAAGTAAAGAATGCACTACATCATTTTAGAATTTAAAGAGAATTTAAATAGTGAAAAGTAATAAGCAGAGATTTAAAACAGTGACTGGGAGATTTAAAACAGGTGACTTAATCCATGGATAAATTTTTCTCTACCATTTTAGATGCCTCTAATTTTCTTCCTTGTCTGTTTTATGGATTTCGCACTTCTGGGTTCAGCCAATAGGAGGCATTTACAAAGAAGTCAGAGTAGTAGGAGAAACCAAGGTATTTCCTCAACCTCCTTTGCCTTGGGTGGGGTCTCTGGCAGCTGTTGCATCTCCTCCATGGCTCCAAGTCACACCTGAAAAGGCCCACTGAGTTTCAGCTTCCACCAGATGTCCATGGAAGTTATATCACCTGCCACTCTGCAGCTTCCCACTGTTGCAAATTTGTAGTGTCTCACCCTCCTGATCTGTTTGCATCTCAACAATCTCATCACTATGTAACCAATTCTCTGTATTAAACTCTCTGTTTTAAATGTTGACAGTTGTTTCTGCCCTCTTTCTTGGCCCCTGGCTGATACAGTTCTTGAGATTGGCAAGAGATTTCACAGGTTTGGCAACTGTCCCTTCCTTTATCCGGTAAGCATCTCTAGACACTCCATTTCAGTAGGCACGCGGAAACCTTGGTTAGCTCAAATCACCTTCTCACTCCCTTTGTTATTTTCCTTGGAACTAGTTTTAAAGGCTTATGCCAGTGTAGCAGTTAGGTAATGAGACAAGGCAATTATTTACCCCAGGATTTAGACTTTAGGTACAGGATTCGCCGGAAATCAATACTAAAGTTCTATGAGCAGTCAGCACCATGGCCAGATCCAAAAGGCCACAGACAAAAACTAGAGGCCAGGAAAGACTTGAATGGAAATTTATTCCAGGGAGAGAGAAATTGAACAGCTTATCATTTTTGCTAGTAGAGTCTCTCTTTGATTTGTCTCCAATATCTGTACTGCTCTGACATACACAGACCAAACAATTAAAAAAACAAGTTTTGCCACATGCTGCAACACCTCTAGGAATAGTTAAAACTGAAATGATCTGTACCACTTGTTTTGGAAATTATCTGCTATATTTTTTCAAATAGAAGATGCATTTAATTATAAAATATCATTATTTTATGGACCACCAAGAAAGAAAAAAATGTGACCAATTAAGCTTTGATACAATGCTTTCCCATCACATCAATGGTGAGTCACATCTCAATCTTCGAAATGTTAAAATGCAACCAATAAAAGTGTCTTAGAATATGAAATATAGCACTGGCTCTGCTTTAGGCACCTAAGTCCCCCTGAACCAGACAAACTGTTTAAGGGACATGTCATTCTAGAAAACCCCAAGGCTCAGGACCTGGGGGAGGGTATCATTAACAGAAGTTATAGATAGCCCTCCAGTCATTTCCATTATTAGTTCCAGACATCTCTCTGACCATGTCAATGGGCGAGCCCGGCAGTGGATAGGAGAGAGCCTGATACTAAATGTGTCCCCACCAATAACTATAATGTGGCCTTGGACGAGGCACTTAACCTCAATTTCCTCAACTATACAGTGAGGGAGTGGTGACAGATGATGTCTCAGATTCCTTTTAACTTAATGTTCTATGTTTTTAAACGAAAGGGGAAAATACCAGCAAATCTGCAGTCTGGTTATGATCACTAATGCGACCAACGGTTTTCAGTCTGGAATGTTCTGTCCTTCAAGGTCATCTGCAAATGGATAAGGGCTCTTTTTCTGGTTGTGACAATGACTGGTGGCCTTATTGGCATTCAGTGGATGGAGGCCATAGTTGAAAAACAGCAAACTGTCTCGCCCAAAATGCCAACAGGTGCTCATAATGCAAAATGTTGACTGAAACCTTCTGAAAAGGTTTATTATGGGGAACAGAAACTTCTGAAACCAACCCTACATACAAAGCAATAATTCCCTGCATGGACTGAGATAAGTAGAACCAACAGGCTTCCCATTGCTGCACCACATTGTTCACAAATCATCAGGTGAACATGGACTTATGGCTTACTTTCCAGCTGCGTCTTGGTGGAACATGGTGGAAACAGAACAGCATCAGAAAATAAAAAAACCTGGAGAACATCTAGATCAACAACTTCACATTACAGGTGAGGAAACTGAGACCCAGACATGTGAAGGAGCTTGTCCAAGATCATATACCTAGTAGTAGCAGACGCAATCCAGGGTTCCAGTCTCTCGGCTTAGAGCCCAGTGCTTTTTCCCCACACCAAGTGTCTGCCACAGATGGGGAGAGGACAAAGCCCTAGACATTTCTGATTCAGGCTCCTGCTGAGAAGACTGGTAAACACCTGGGTGTAAAACTTTATTGACCCACTGCTCAGGGAATGGGTTATTCTTTTCTTTCCCCCCTCTAAATACTTCAGTATTAAGAATAATGACATTCTCACCTAACCATGGTACAACTGTCAAAGTTAAAAAGCCGCATTGATAGAATACAAATTTGAACCTTCCTTCAAATTTTGCTAATTGTCCCTCTGATGTCCTTCTTCTGGTCCACAATTCAACCCAGGAACTCACACTGCAATTACTTCTTGTGTCTCCTTAATCTTCTCCAATCTGGGACAGCTCCTCAGGCTTTTACTTTCAAAAACCTTCACTTTTGAAAAATATAGGACAGTTACCTTATAGCATGTTGATCAATTTAAGTTTGTCTGATGCTTTCTCATTATTCATTGTAAGGTACGCATTTTTGGCAGGAGCCGCCGGAGTGATGGTGCAGAAAAGGGCTATTCTGGTTAATTCCGTGCCCTTAATCTAAAGGGTTGAACACCAACACTCTTAACAATTGTTGATAAAACGTTTTCTAAAGTAAATTATTCCATCTTTCTGGTTCACTAATTAGAGTGTGTAGATATAATTACTCTTTTTTTTTTGTATGGTTCTTGTTTTTTTAGTAAGTCCTGAGGGGGACTGTTTTAAACATAAGCAATTGCTTTATACAATTGCACAGGCAGGAAGTACAGATCGGGCTGAGTGGGGACTGACTCTGAAAAACACTTTCTCAAGGTTGTTGTTTGAAATAAATCTTTGATATCAGCTTATTTTCTGATTAATTCCTTCTTTATACTAAAGGAGGGCTTCAAATGACATAGTCTGCTTAACTGAGAGTTCCAGTTAGTTGGGTTCCATGAACATATGTTTGATGCAAAATTACAGTTGTTGTTATTAAGTCTGAATAATCCTTTTCCTCCTACTTAAACTGAAGTAATAGGCATTTTTTACCTGTTCTGAAAATCATAAGTTCTAAAGTTTGTAACTTGAGAATTCTAGCCTTCAAGATACTCTGATACAAGTTTCTACCACCTTTCTGAAACTTCAATAATTACAAATCTGTTATTACTGGAAATTTGCCTACACAGACTATCCAAATACATTGAGGGCATCACAGTGACTGAAACCATTATGTCATATGCATCTGACAAAGCACTCTCAAGGGCAATCTCTCAGAGAAGGGGAAGGAAAAATCTGTTCCACTGCACCTTGGGCACATCCAAGGTCAAAGAACATGAACAGGGTGGGAGAGGGCTCTGTAAAACCTGCCTCCATGGACCATTGGGTAGGGAAAACTTGGATATGTCCCTGTGCTGGAGCAGCAAAGGGCCTCAGATGAGGGTGTGGAGAGGCCCATGGGAGCTTCAACACTCTGGGGAGATGCACAGCCCTGCCCCGAGCCTTTTCATTGGGAGTTACTGTGTCTAGGCTCAAAGATCCAGGGTTCATCAAAGAGAGGGAGGCATTGCCAATCCTTTTCTCAACCTAGGAAAAGCACAAGAAAATGCCAGTGCACAATTCAACTAGCCTCTTGAAGGGAAAAGAAGGTCTCCATGGATCTTTCATACATATAATATGGAGTAGGCTTACAGCATTCCAGAGAGTCACAAGACACTAGCAAAGGAATGAATGGTGGAGGGTAAACACTTCTTTGTACTTTTTTCAAGGGAGGAGGCAGGTGGTATCATTGCCGCACCTGCTCTGGGGAGGCGCATACTTCTGCAAAGGGGAAGAGTTTCCCAAGTTGTAGGTCATTGTTTATGAAGAAAATAAACATAATCCAAAATAAACTGACTGCCCCATATACAGAAATCTAAATGAATTCTTGGAGAAAGTGCTAGAACCAATGTCACATTCCCTTTGACATGTTCCACTTTGCAGAGATTGTGTCTGGTGTCCTTTGTCCCTCCTTCAAGAACCTGAATTCCCTCTCGTCACACCCCAGCTGTTAGATTAGGCAATGCCAGCTGTGGTTCCTTGCATCACTGTCAAGCAGCCTAACACACAGCTTCTCAACCATATGAAAAGGGCACTGTGGCGAGTCAGGAGGACGTCCTTGGATTGTCATCACTTCTTGGATTTCCTCACTCTCCTTTGCCAATGTATGAATAGGATGTTGAAAGGACCGGCAGAGTCCCCAATGCTTGTGTATAATGACGAATTTTCTTTACTGAGCACTTACTTTGTGTCAGGCACCATGATAAACACTTTTCATATACTTATATACATTATTCATATACAAGTCTCATAACAACCCATTGTACAAGTGAGGGAAGAGAAACTTAAAATGCCTACCCAAGGTCACCAGCTACCAGATGGAAGAACTGGAAACTAAATCTAGGTGTGCATAACCCCAAAGCTTTGTTTTAGAACAACATAATAACTGAATCTCTGACTACTCCTGTCCTCACCAAGTTCTCCCTTCTCTAAAATCATTTAAACACTTAGAATCAGATCGCTGTCAATTTATTCACCGGCAATAATGTATTATTCACTAATAGATTCAAGTGTGTTAAAGTCCATCTGGACTACAGAAGCAGTGTCTTTTCTATCTTTCACGTTCCCTAGGCGACCAGTCTGAGGCTGGTCACAGAGGATGGGCTCAAGTGTTGCCTGAATGAATGATATTGGAGGTAATGGTAACAAAGAGAGACTTGTAGAGTGGGTGTGTGTGGCATCATTTATACCATAGAATCAGAGTTAAAGGGAATGTCAGAAACTATTTGTTCAAGCCTTATTGGATGCCTAAGTCCTTTCGTATCCATTCATTCATAGTGTGGTTGGGGAAATGGCAAAAACATGGACAAGCAAAAGACTGCATTGGTCAGAATCTGAGGCGGATGGGACAGGGTAGAAGCCCCACAATGTCATAGGAGTATTCTAGAATGAAAAGAAAAGTTGGGAATCACTTTATAACACTTCAGGGCTCAATTAACGTCTGGGTCCACATGTTCCTTGGTGGAATCAGAACAACCCACAGCTGTCCCAGAATTGGATTTAGACAGATGAGTTTCTGTAGACGACGGTCACTAATAAGCACAGGTACCCAGTGCTCTTGCTGGAGCCACAGTCATTACAACTTGTATCATAATGGGCTCTACGGGCTGCTCTGGTTCAGTAGTTCTCAAACTTCACGGGACAACAGACTCACAGATTTGTGGCCCCACCCCAAGAGTGTCTGATTCAGTAGATCTGAGTGGAGCCTAAGAATTCGCATTTCTAACTAGTTCCCAGGAGATGCTGACGCTGCTGATCCTGGGACACCATTGAACCACTGCTCTACTTGATGTTTGTGGTTATTGTTATGTTTGTGTGTTTTCCCAGAGCCACACAAACTCAGACAACTGCATCAGTGGAGACACTAGTGAAAAACCACCTAGTTTTAAATCCTCAGCTTTTCTGTAATTCTCAAATCCGCTCCTGACTTCCCTCTTGAACCCCAGACAGATGTGTTCCACTGCCCACCAGACATCCACATCCGCGTGGTCCACAAAAACCTTCAGACTCAACATGCCCAACCTGAATTCATTATCTAGATCTCTCTTTCTTTTCTGAATTTTCTATCTCTGCTTGTGATAGCACCATTTATACAATTTAGAAACCTCAAAGTCATCCTTGACTTTAACTTTTCTTCCTATATTTAACGTCATTTAATTCTAGAATTTAAGCTCCCCAATGGCAGATGCTTGTCCTGTTCTGTTCACCATTGTATCCTCAGCTCTTAGAATGACGCCTGGCACACAGTAGGGATTCACTAGGTATTGAATGAATAAATGAAGGAATGAATTCCCCTGACACCTCTTTCTGTGGTTCAAGCCTTCATCTCTCACCGAGAACACTGCAAGAGCCTCCCGCCCAGCTTCCCTGCCTGCAGCGTTCCCCCTATTTCAATCCATCCTCCACACTTCTCGGTGGAAAGCACAAACTGAGTAATGCTACAACTGTGTTTACAAATTTCTGATCAGACTTCCCAAAACTATCAGCCTATATTCAAACAAAATACACAAAACTCTTCATGTTTTGGCATCAATCTTGCCATTCACCAACACCAGGGTCTCAGTCCCCCAGAGGAACCTTATATTCTAGTCCCTTCTCTCATCCGGGGATACAGCCCTACTTCTGCAACTGTGTACACTCAAAGCCACACCATTCTTTCTAACAATATAATCATTTGCCTTTTATCATCTGAAAATGACTTACTCTGTCAAGACCCAGCTGCAATGTCACCACCATTGTGATGCATTCTCCAAACAGTTCCCTGATCTCTTTGCCCCAACACACATATACACACTCCAAAGGGAATTAGCAACCACATCTCTGTAATCATAGCACTTTGTATCTCTACTATAATATATGCCTGTTATGTTTTACTGTAATTATTCTGTTATAGGAGTTTCTTATCCACTGAGGAACCTGGGCGCTCATAACACAGAGGTTGTTTCCCTTCCTCTTGTAATCACTAGGATCTACCCCAGTGTCTGATAGATAGATAGGCCCTCACAATGTTTGCTGAACAGGCCTCAAATTAATTTAGTTAGCATCAATCAGAGAGTAAAGAATAAACAAACAGCCACGGACTTAGTGAGACTAATTCTCTGAGGTCTTCACCACCAAGGCCAAAGTAAAAACTAAAGTAATTACTTGGGTAGATAATTCATGAAAGAAGGAAAACCATTTGCATTTGAATGATCTAGTGAGGATTTTCTGCTTGTTGATGTTTCTGGAATTTTTCAGATAATGGCTTCAGTTCTTTGATTCTTTCATGGTATAGAGAGTAGGCCAGAAAGTTAATCTATCAATCACTCTCCCATCTGAAACCAGGCAACTTTCAACCAGTTCTGAACAGAAAAATTCAATAGAAACCAAGTTTTTGGAATGCTATAATGTCGAGGTTGAAGGGCCGGCCATGTTCAGATTCAGTACTCTAAAGAGCTTGGAAAGAAGGCCAGCAGACGCTAAGTTGCTTTCCTGCTATTTCAACAGCCTCACATCTGGCTACATTTATGCGCTTAGAATTCTCACGGCTGAGATGTGAAGGAGAGGGTGAGCAGAGAGACTATGCAATGATATCTGTAGCACGGTATGCATGAGTCCCGGGAGCAAAACCCAAACCAACACTCACGGGCCTGGGAACCAGAAGGAAAGCACAGTTCAGGTGGCATGTCTGTCTGTCTCTTTCTGGGTGCACGTGCAGGGATGGAGGCTTGGGTGGAAAAGGTAATCTCAGTCTCCAAAAAATCAACATGTCCTTCCCTTTACACACACACACACACACACACACGCAAATCCCCAGCACCTGCTTCGGAAAGCCCTCTCTCCAAGGCTGGCCCGGAGGCGCGGTTCCCCCAGCAGAGAGCCGGCGGCTTTACCGTGGCATTACTTTTAATTAACTCGGCAGCGCGGCGCGGGAGCGCGGGGTGGGCCCTAATCCCGGGCCGCCTGACGTCACCTGGGAACGCGGCGGTGCGGGGCGGCGGGCACTGGCGACGACCTCGCCCCGACCCGGGCGCGCCTCCGCCCGCGCGGGGCTTTGCTCCGCGGGAATTAAGGAAAGGAGAAATGTTAGTACACTTTTAATTGGAAACCGAGTTCTTCTTTCAGGGCGGCTTGTTTACTCAGGATTGGGCATTAGAACTCAGGGGAGGCTCTAATTGAAGTGACGGCTTTGGAGATTATGGGGAACATATGGCCCTACCGCCGGGCTCTTTATCTGCATTTTCTCATAAAACTGCCGTCCGTGTGTGTTTCTGCTCTCGCCCTCTTGCATTTCTAAAAGGCCTTTGAAGAGCGGGCAGAATGCGCGCAGGGAATGCTGGCTTGGGCTGGGGGGCCCTGCACCTTGGCCCGGAGCGGAGGCTCTGCCCGGGCTGGATGGCACTGAGCTGCCCCGCCTCGCTGCTCGGGCCCAGCCCGACGCTGGCTCCAGCCTGAGCGCGGACAGGAAAAATGAGAGTGAGAAAGAAAAGAATTCAGACTGGTGACTGCCTAGCAGGGGTGTCATTCAGACTGTTGTAAGCTAATGGCAGGAGGGAGTTGCCGAGGTAACGGGAGATTCCCACTGGCTGCTGTCCTCCAAGGCAAGAGAGGAAGCCTCCCTGTGTTTGGTTGGGGCCAAGCCGGAGTACAGAAGAGAAATGGGAACTCGGGTGTCTTGGGACAGAATTACAGGTCTCGCTATCAATCAATCAAGCAAGCAATCAATCATCTATCTACACACTCTTGCAGACTCCAGCACTGATTGCCACCATGTTGGTCCCCCTCACCTCCCACCACATTCTCACTATATCTAGAGCTGCCAGATAAAGTACAGGATGCATGGTTACATTTCAATTTCCAATAAACAATTTTCATATTGCGTGGGACATATACAAAAAATGTTGTTTATCTAAAATTCAGACTTAACTGAATTTTTGTTTGCTAAATCTCACAACCCTGCTCACTCTAACGGAAAAGCTGCCTTCTGTTTTAACTCCAGAATCTCTCTAGTTCAGCACCAAAGCTCTGCACTTGGGAAAAACAGCTGATTGAAGTGCCCCAACTCCATCCCCCTGAGGCTCAGCTTCTGCTGGAGCACTGGTTCTCAACCTTGGCTGCATATTAGACTCACCTAGGGAGCTTTAAAAAGAAAACTTGGAAGCCCAGGCTGCACTCCAGACCAAGTAAATCCTCAAGGCCCATTCCACAGGAGTCTAAAGTATTTTTTTCAATACATAAGTAGAATAAGTCTTATAAGGTGACTGCTTTGAAAAGTAACCCTCATTTGAGCATATAATCTTGTTTATCTATTCCTTTTGTTATTAACTGTCTCCTTCCACTACAATATAAACTTCATGAGAGCAGAGCTCTCACCCCAGCCCCTACAATAGGCCTGCTACATAGTCTGAGCTCAAAAATATTTGCTCATTCATCAAACCTCATATACTTCTATAAGTTCCCCCACACCCCAAATCCAATCCTTGCCTGATGCAGGTGCTCAGCAAATGCCTATAGATGGAATGGATGCTGAGTTGGTTCAGCCACTGCTTTCCCACCCTTACAGATTCCTAAGTAGGAGTACCTGGACACTTACCTCAAACACCAGCTTGGGCCACTCATCCCACCTAAGGCATGTACGTACACATAACTCAAATTCCTGCTGAGAATTACCCAGAAAAAACAGGCATGCCTCTGACTCCCAGGGTGCAAACCTGGATTTGGACTGCTAAGAATCCAAGTGGTTCTTAAATCATCCAGTTTCCCATATACTTTTTCAGCACCAAATACCAAAATATTCAGAGGAAGCTATGACCTGGTTTGCCACCAATCCTTAGTAAACTGGACTGTGGGGTTTCTCCTAGGTCACTGATGCCATGGCACAGAGAAATACTGAAGGTGACTCCTCTTTTTGCTCAGTATACTGTCTAAAGCATCTTCAGCTCCATCATGAAACCTCTTGCTTGGAAATCTAAAAGTTGATGGGCTTTGCTAAAACATCAGTGCAAGAAAACTAGCATCTTCCCTGCACCTCCTCCCCAACCTTTACTAGACAACAATGAAGGAAAGTGAGTCTCTGGTCATTTATCTCAGGTAATGAAAGGTCCAAGTCATGGGTTGGCTTTGCATGGCCAGAGACTTCACTCCTTAACATTCATCAGTCACACTGCAAAGTCCCAACATTGTACCCTTAAAGTATCCAATATAAAGATGGACAGATAGAGGCAATAGGTCATCACTGCCACTGGAAAAACAAATCTGAGTGCATTTCTTCCAAGAGTGGGGTTAAAACAGATGGTAGGACATTACAGATCAGCCCGTAGAAGCCTGTTAGAAGAAGTTTTGATATGTATTGATTTATTCAGCTGTTGTGCTTTTATTCGTTTAATTATTGAGGACTGTGGGTTGCACAGCTGATACCTCTCCTCTAGATAAAAAGGTCAATTGGTTTGTCGTGCTACCATCAAATAAGCCACAGGAGCAGAACAGAAGTTTGTTGAGTAATTGTAAAAACACAACAAAACAAGAGAAAAAAAAACAATAATAGCATCTTATGTGTACTTTTAAAGTACTTCCACATTCACACGCCATGTTATCTTTGGATCCTTCAAAGTCTCCTACTTCCTTATCGGAGACGCCTGTGAGAAGTATAATGACAGTGATTAATTATTAAGGAGGATCCAGAAGTTAGAACAGAAGGTGAACTTGTGACTGATTTGAAAGGGAGTGTAAACTCAGTTCAAATCACCTTGTTTTCATTGCTTTAATTATATGTGAAGATGTTCTTCAGTTGGGGTCTCTCAGGTAGTAAGTCCTACTGAGTACCTGGAACACTGCCATAGCCAGCCAGGGAGAGCTGTCAGTGAATCATGAGAACAAAATGTGTGGTCTATTTTAATACACATGTTCATTTTTATCGACTAGTCAACACAGCAGGAACTGGACTGCCTGAGTTTGAATTCTGGCTTTTTCAAGTACCACCTGTAGGACCTTAAGCAAATTACTAATTTTTCTGTGCTCATCTTCCTCATTTGCAGAAGGGGAATAATCATGACATTGCCTCCCACATCAGCTTGATATGAAGGGTAAGTTAGTTAATTCAAGTAAAGTGCTTAAGCAATGCTTTGTGCAGAGGAAGGGCTCAATAATTGTTAATATCATCATCATGCAGAAATCAAAATGATCAATTGTCCATTTGACCAATTTTTTCTTACAGGGATTATGCAAGAGAAATGAATGCATACAGCTGCTATATACACTACTACAGACTAATACATTCTGAAGCAATTGCACTAATTTTAAATTATGTTTTTTATTATTCATTTCAATCAAAATTATTAAGTGTGAGCACATATCCAAAATTAAATTATAGTCAATGGAAAAGAGACAATGCATTGTTTGAATCTGTACATTGCATGTAACTTTTCAAGCACCAAAGATAAACTCTACCCAACTCACAATTATAGCAAACGCTGGGTATCAAGTGTCCTGACTCGGTAATTGGTAGAATTAAGTTCTTATTCTGGCTTATCCCTGACTCGAGTATCCTGTGTCCTTATTTCTCCATCTACAATATGAAGACAAAACAAATACACTTGAAGACAAAGGTTCAGAACAGAAAAGAAGCGCCCGAGCCTTAGAGGGAGGGCAACAGATAATTCTGGTAGTCAATTTCAGGGCTATGATACTAACAAGAGACAAAACTTGATTTTGAAAACAACCTGAAAGGCCCAGGCAATTATAACTGCCTCTTGCCTACTATCTAGAGACACCAGATTAATAAATCAGAAAATGTCCACGAAGACCTTTGAGCTAGTCATGATATAAATATGTGTGCTCTTCATGTCTCCTTAATAATACTAACAACAATGAAAATAGATAACAGATATTGTGTGTTTTCTCCATGCAGGGCACTGAGCCAAGTCTTTGGGGCCAGATGATATCTTGTGTGTCTTTGGTTTTATTCTCAGCACCTGACACAGTGCGGGTATATGTAGGAAATTAAAACATATTTAGTGGCTTGAGATTTGCGGAATTTATACCAATTCCAAAACCTGGGGATAAGTTTGTAAGTAATTGCCCTTTGAAGAAGTACTTTTCAAACTTCAGGCCATGACCCATCAGTGGGTTATGAAATTAATAGAGTAGGCTAAGACTAGAATTAAAAAATAAATAGAATAGGGGCTGGCCCCGTGGCCGAGCGGTTAAGTTCGCGCGCTCCGCTGCAGGCGGCCCAGTGTTTCGTTGGTTCGAATCCTGGGCGCGGACATGGCACTGCTCATCAGACCACGCTGAGGCAGCGTGCCACATGCCACAACTAGAAGGACCCACAACGAAGAATATACAACTATGTACCGGGGGGCTTTGGGGAGAAAAAGGAAAAAATAAAATCTTAAAAAATAAATAAATAAATAAATAGAATAGAATAGAAAATATCACCACAGAGGGTAAGCTCTAAGTCACTTAAAGTGTTGAAACTTTTATTTCAAACACGCAAATATGAATGTGTATACTAGGTCACGATAAAAATGTATTTTTTACTGAGCTCCAGTTAAAATGTCCTGGAAAATTCTCTTGCAGAGCACAGTCTTTCGAAAAACTGCTGTAGAGGGAAATTTAAAACATGATTTAAATATATTTCTTAACAACTATAATGTTTATCTGAGTAATTTAGTACTTAAGGTTTGTTTTTGTTTTTTTTAAATGGCTCACCCCTTTGTTTCTTTAAGGAAAGAATGACAAGACTGATCACCAGACAATGCCCTTTTTCATAGCTCTTAGCCCCTTTATATCACAAGGTTGGCCCCACTGTTCCCTTGACATTAGGACTCTGGCTTTGAGATGTTTTTCTCAATTGTGTTGCTCAGTATTCACTAACTCCTCTACCCTTCTTTTTCTGCAACTAAAACACAGAGGTTAGCACAGAGCCTGACACAGTATAGGCATCTGTAAGAAATATCTCCTGAATTAAAGGTTAGTAAGGTGGCTGCCTGGAAGGACATAAATAGATTATGGTGTGTAACAGAGCAACGATAACAGGCCTTTTCAGGAATACAGTGCATTCCCTAACAGGTAACTGTCAGGTTCAATTTCCTTCCTGGACTCAAAGACCAATGTTGCAGGACAGAAATAGAATCTATTCCAAAAGAAATTCATTCAAAGATGGGAGACATACCACCATCCTCAGACCAAGAGGCACAGAGAGATCCACCCTCAGGATAACTGTATTACAGAAAATGTTATTTTCAGGAATAAGAAGATACTTGGGCATTCAAAAGAGCGCAAATTAAAACCACCCTAAGCCTCAGTTTCCTAGTCTATAAAAGAATGGTGGCTAAGTTCAACACAGTCTTCCCATTCTTTCTTGAAATTCCTACTAAGTTCCAGAAGTGACTGGTCTTCTGCACTGACTTTCTAGGACGCAACATGAGCTATAATGTTCACAGACTGGAGAGCACCTCTGAGACATGCAGGCCCATGATGTCAGTCAGTCCATCTCCAGTTCATATACCCCAAATGATAATCTCTCTCTCTCTTTACTATCCTGAGATGCCCCCAGCCCAGCTATCCAGAAGCATCTAAAAGAGAAGAGCAAAGACAGAAGATGAGACGTCTGTGAAATGATGGATCGTTGGTGAAATAAGCTCATGAGCCATGAGTTACCCACAAGTACACTAGCCCCTGCACCAGGAGATATAGTGATACTTGCCATTTATTGGGTATCAACCAAGTCTCAGGCCCTTGATATGCATTACCTCTTTGCGTTCTTACAGCAACGCACAAAGGAAGTAGTATGATCCACTTCTTACTGATTAGAAAATAGAGTCCTGGAGAGGGGAAGTAACGTTCCCAAGGTCACACTACTTGTGAATATAGGGCAAGACCCAAATTCAGACTTGTCTAACTTGATATCCCAAGCCCTTTGCACTACAATATGGAGAATGAGACTTCCTCATACCTCCTGCTGACTTCTCCTCTTATAGCTTGCATTTTAAAATTCATGACTATGAACTGACAAGATAATCCCATAGGACAGTCAGGCATTTTCCAGAACTCATGAGGTAACCGCTGCCTCTCTATTCGAATTTATTGGAGAACAAGAAGAGTTCCAAGATAGGTTGAAATACTTCTGTAATGAATAAAAAAAAAAATCAGTTCCACAGTTGTATAAGGAAATTAAAACCAGTGCCTGAATGCCAGTCATGATGAACTTGACTCAGAAGAGAAGGAGAAAGAGATGTATCACACGATGAAAGTGACAAGACAGCCACCTGGATCTTCCAAGGCAGCACTATCCCATATCCTAAGGAAAATTAAGAAGGACTCACAAACTCCAGAATGTGTGAGGAATCTTCATTCCGGCTCCAATAAGAAGAAAGTCATACTGGAGGTTGGTGCTTCTCTAAGGACCTCAGAAGCTAATATGAACAGGACAAAGTTAATTTATTTTCACCATAAACAAAAATTTACTGAGTGCCTACCGCATGCCCGGCATGGTGCTAGGGCCAAGTGAGTGCACGCTATGAGAAGCAACATAACCCTCCCAGGGCAGGCCAGACTACCCGATCAAAGAGGCCACGGAATCGCTGTATTGATCCAAAACATAAAACCTCCTTGGCAGAAAGGGATCCTCATGATGGGGACTTCATGACCCAGGCTTCCTCTGGGAAAATACCTCCACAAAAGCAGAGTATCCAAAAGAACCCTGCCTTAGCCTCCTGATAGTTTCAACTCAAAGAAAAAGGAAGGAATGCCGGGCCAGCTGCTCTTGGACTTTGGTCTGGCCAAGGAAGAGCTGGCAAACCAAGAGGATGTGATGGTTTGAACCTTAGGAGAAAATAATAGCTGAGGAATAAATCCTGGGCACAATCTAAAATGCATGCTGGTCTTCAGGGAAGAAAATCTTAAATGGTAAACAAACAAACCCCAAAACAAACAAGCAAAAAACACAGTCTGATCACATGGTAAGAGACGATAAAAGGAAATAAAACATACAAGATATTGTTGAAGGGAGGGGTGACATTCTGACTAGACATTCCTCAGTGATCCCAAAAATGAAGAGAAAAGGCAATTTAACATAAAAATAACACAAAACTAAATGCAGTGTGGTATCCTGGATTAGATCCTGGAATGGATAAAGGTATTAGTTGAAAATCTCATGAAATTGAATGAAATCTATAGTTTAGTTAGTAATACTGTACCAATGTTAATTTCTTAGTTTACGTGGTACGTTTATTAAAATGTACCTTTAGATGTAAAATGTTAGCATTAAGAGAAGCCCGATGAAGGGTATATGGGAACTTCTGTCTTACTTTGCTTCTTCTGCAAACCTAAAATTTTATTCCAAAATAAAAAAAAGTTTTAAAAAATTGCTGCACACGACACTCTCAGATGACTTCTGGTGTTAAAAGAAAATGTGAAGATAAGAGGGGTAGATAATTAGGAAATGCAACACAGACCAGCCAGGAGCCATGGTTACCTATAGTCAGCCGCCAAGCCCCCACCCCCACCGGTGGGTCAAAAAAGCTAATGAAATCATGAGCCACATCAATAGAATATGATGTCCATGACAAGGAGTAACAATAACATTGTGTCAGTTCAGACCACATATGGAAGATTTTATCCCCTTCTGGGTCGTACATTCTAAAGAGATTGTAGTATTTTCACAGATAGAGCAAAATCTCTTCTAAGAGATGGCTGGAAGAGCAGGGAAGAACTAGAAAGAAAAAAAGAAGACTTAGGGAGTATGAGGATCTCTGTCTTCACCTCAAAGGGCTGCCACATGCTGGGGAGAACTGACTTATTTCGTGAGTTCCTGAAAGCTGAACTAAGGCCAAGGTTGAGGTTACACACATGGAGACAGACATTGGGGCTCAATATAACAATTCTGACAATCCACACTCAGAACGTGAGGTCAAGAGCTCCCCAGGGTCGGAGAGGCTCAGACAGAGGCTGGATGAACATCTGGTGGGAGTTTGAACTGGACAACCTCTAATGTGCCTACCAATTGCAAAAGCCTGTGATTCTTTCATCAAGAAAAGCAGAGGCATGAATGCTGCTAGGTCTCACTTGGAGGTCCTGGGCATCCAAGTTGCCCAGTAAACCCAAAGAAAATTGTCCGACTTCGGCTACAAATTCCATTCCACTGCTTGGGAGGCTGCATCAAGGCCACCGGCAAAGCAGGAACCAGAACAAAACAGGCTTTCCTGGTCACACCAGAAAAGAACATCCAGCAGCTGAATATCTCCTGAGTTCTGTGTCCCACATAGCTGTAAATGGGTCACATGTTTTTGTGCAAGTTGGAATACTCAGCAGCATACTATAGATTCTAGAATACTAGATTTAAGCAACCCTAGAGGTCACTGACCCTGCCTCCCACCAAGAGTAATTAAAACGTTATGAGATAAGCAGGTTCACGTCCCACAAAGAGAGGCTAGTCTGCACCCTTGTCAGACACAGTTCGACCCTATATTGAACCAAATCTGTCATTTCACTCCCAGTACATGGGGCTGCACCTTTGGGTATGAATCTCATATTTCCCTTAAACTTATTTTTACAAAGCTAAATATGCTGAGTTTCTTTTAGCTATTTATCATTTAACAAGCTAATTACTCTCCTCAAGACTTTCTCTAGTTTGTCAGTGACCTCCTAAAATGCATCATTTTTTCTTTCTTTTGGTAAGGAAAATTGGCCCTGAGCTAACATCTGTTGCCAATCTTCCTCTTTTTGCTTGAGGATGATTGTCACTGAGCTAACATCTGTGCCAATCTTCCTCTATTTTGTATGTGGGACGTTGCCACAGCATGGCTTGATGCACGGTGTGTAGGTCCATGCCCAGGATCCAAACTCATGAACTCTGGGCCGCTGAAGCAGAGCATGTGAACTTAACCACTACACCACCGGGCCAGCCCCTAAAATGCATCACTTAAAATTAGACCAAATATCTTACATGTGCTCTGACCAATGCAGGAAAATAATGGAACTATAATGACATGTTAAGGGCACTATAGTTCCACTGATGCAGCATATACGTTCTTTTGGCTCCTATTGACTTTATGGTCAAGTAAAACTCCACATAAAATTCCATCAAAACAGGCCCCATTACAAATGATTACTATTGAATTTTGGAACCCAATGGTTAGATTTCATCTTTCTGACCTTGTGCTGTTCTTTTAGCTTGTCAAAATCTTTTTGAACACTGGGAATATCAGCTGCCACACCAGCGTTCCATGCCAGGTTTGTGTCATCTGCAAATCGAATAAACTTGCCTTCTGTGTCTTCATTCAAGCCATTGATAAAAACATTAAAGATGACAGATCGCTCAATCATTCACTCAACAAATATTTATCAAGCACCTACAATATGTAAAGTGCTCAGGACAGAAACCAGAGAAGGAACTGTATTTGTACTGGGACAGATCCTAAAAATGTTTGCTTTCTGTCAATCCCTAATATGAGGTGGACTTCTTTCCTTTAAGACTTAATTCAACTCATTAGGTACTTATTGATCAGTTACTTATCTCTTGGCATCATGCTAAGCTTTGTTAAGGGAACAAAGGAATTAAAAGCTACAACCCTGTTCTCTAGAAGCGTGTCCTCTCATTAGTGAGGCAGGCTTTGGCAAATGAGGCGGGCTTTGGCATACAAAACATTTTATGATGCAAGGCAGGCAGCATTTATATAATTGACAAAATGAGTGGTACAGACAATATATTTGCTTCTAGTTGAGGCTTAAACATCATTTCATTTAAAGCTTCAAGAATGGTGATAGATTTTTAGAGTTGAAAGGGACAACAGAGGTCTTCTAGAACCATCCTCCTCTCCCACCTCATCAATATTAGTTCCAAGAAGTCGGGGTCTACCTTTTGAGTAGTTTTACTCTTTGTTAGATCTAACAATTAGAATGACATCGTAACATTCCCTGTGTTGAGTCAAAATTGCTTCCCTTTAGTTTTCTAGCTATAGTCTAAATACTCAATGATTACGTTAAATAATCGAACGAATGAATTTTTATTCTGCTCTCTGAAATTAGAAAACAAAAATAAGTCTGATTCAACCATTTGAAGGCAACAATTACGTCTTCCTTCAGTGTTTACTTTTCTAGCCTAAATATCTACAATCCCATCATTGGACATGATTTTGAGACCTCCCCAACCCCCACCATTCTCTTTTTTTTTTTGCTTCTTCTTCATCTTCTCCCCAAAGCTCTTCAGTACATAGTTGTATATTCTAGTTGTAGGCACTTCTGGTTGTGCTATGTGGGATGCCACCTCAGCATGGATCGGGACCAGTGAAACCCCAAAGTGGAGAGCGCGAACTTAACCACTCGGCAACAGGGCCAGCCCCCCCACCAGTCTTGTCATTTATATCATGACTCCGTGCCTGGCATAAAGCAAGCACTCAAGAGATGTCAACTGAATGAATACATGAATCAATGAACTGGAAAGCTCCAGTTTGTCAACATCAGCCTCAAAAAGAAATGCCCAGAACTACTGAACATATTGCTGAAAATGTGGCCAGAAAAGTGGACCTATTGTAATTCCCTTGCTCTGAACATTATACTTCTATTAATGCTGCTTATATCTAGCTTTTTCTTTTTGTTTTTGCACATTTGGGGGTTGGGGGTGGCAATACACTGATGCCTCATATTAAGTTTGCAGCCAATTAAAATCTGTAATTGGATAACTTAGTGATCAAGCCCCACCCAACTGTGTAACAAGAAAGACTAGACCCCAGTGTTTATTCCCATGTGACAAGGAACTGTATGTCCTCCTGGGTGTGCATGTCTTTCTAAGATCAGGCTTGTATTCTGATCACCATAGCTCCGAAGCCCTTTGGGAATCTGAGGATTTTGCAATATTCTGCAGAGGAGGCCTAAGTGTGTGGGCACAGCATGGCACCTAAAGAGAAAGACAGGATGAGCTGACCTTATACTCAGTGGAGGCCTTATACTAAATGGGTCCAGATAGCACAGAAGGAGATACTCAGTATGTCAGTGGCAGTGTTCCTGACAAGGAGACATTTCCCTCAAATTAAAACACCCAGGAAAACTTAAGACCAAGGAGTACAACAGGAGTTGGAATTGTCCTGGTGTCACCATACTTATGGCTGCAAGCGGTGCTAGGCAAGAAAAATCGAGTGGGAGATAAAGGAAGGAAACACAACTGCTGTGAAGAGCCAACTCCAGCCAGCATTTGCTAAGCATCAGCACTTACTGAACACCAGGCTTCTTACACGCACGATCGCTTTTATTCCCCCAAATAAAGTTATTAGCAAGGCATGATTATCACCATTTTACAGTTGTGGAGATTGATGTTCAGAAACTTGCCCAGAGTCACACAGATATGAGTGGTGTAGGATGGGGTACCCCACCTGATTGTCCCCAAGGCTCTTGTACTCAAGCATCATGCCACAATGCTTTTGTGTCATGTGTTTATTCATTCTTTAACAAAGACTTTATCAAGCACCCTCAACATCCCAGGCCTGTGCTAAGCCTTGGGAATACAGTGATAAAAAAGACACACACTGTCTCTCATGGGGCTTAGCACTCTGGCAAGAAGGACAAACAGCCAAACAAACAACCACAATAAAGTGGGATCCATTTCATGGCAGGAGAGGTTAAGGATAAACTCACCCAGCACATGGGAATAAAGTCTTCCTTGATGAAGTAGTCCCTAGAGAGAAGCTTAAAGGATATGCTAGCAAGACAAAAGAGTCAGGGAGAGAGGCAGAGAAGGAATCAACTTTTAAGATGGGGAAGTGAGTGGGAGACACTGATAAGTGCTGGAATCCAGCGAGGCTGAATGTAGAGTGGAAGGGATCAGAGGCTCCCAAGAGACTGAAGAGATGGGCAGAGTGAGACTGCAGGGGGCCTAGTAAGCTGTGTTAAGGGGTTTGGAATTGCACTGGAATTGGCATGGGCAAGAACTAGTAAGGTCACATGGATATCGCCTCATTGGATCTCACCGATTCTTGGAGGAAAAGGGAAGCCAGACTAAGACAAAGGCTGACAAGGACTGACACCCTGAAAAGGCATTCCATGCTCAACTTGGGCAGTTTTAATTGAATTTCTCTGGCCTCGTGGAACTTGCTCTACAAAACCTCTGAATTTCTCCTATCTCCCCTCTTCCCTCTCCACCCAAGGCAGGGAGGGTGAGGGTTGGGTGGGTGGAACAAATAGACTCTAGTTCCTTTCTTTATGTGACCCACCAAGGTTTAGATAGATTCTAGCTTTCCCATTAGACAGATGAGGAAACAAAGGCTTAGAGCAGGTCAGTAATGGTCACAGACTGAATTATTGGTTCCAATTCATCATTCCCTTTAATAGTATTATGCATCTACTCCCTAGCAAGGCCTTGTGGGGTATGCAGTGTATTTCCCCTCCCATGGACTTTGGGTTTGAGATTTTAATTTCCTTAGCCATTGAAACATTAGCAGACATGATGTGAGCAGAGGCTTGAAATGTGCTTGTCCGGTTGGACATGCCTTCCTGCACTTTTGCCATCGCCAGGAGAAGAGCATGACCTGTAGCTGCTGCTTCTCAAGCCTGGGCCCTGGAATGAATCACACAGAGCAGACTTGAACCTGGTCTACAGCCTAGAGCTCAGCCCAGCTGAGATCAGCAGATTCCAGGTGACTTGAAGACCTTCAGCCTGAAGCAGAGTGACTCCCATTGACCCAGAGACTTGAGAATGTGTGCCTAAGTGTTTATGGTTGTATGACATGGAATTTGGGGGCAATTTGTTATGCATCTTCATCATGGAAATACCTGACTGATAAGAGATTACTCCCAGCTTACAAAGAAACTTCCTGGAGTGCACAGAGCTGCCTTGTCATAGAACTAGGCTGCCCTGGTGGCTGGCCCTCTAGGGAGAAAGAAAAGCAGACTGGCAGCCCACTCCATTTCCCCACACCCCCTGCCCAGCACAGGGCACTCACCTGAGTCTGATGCTGCTGGGCTCACCAGGCTGAGCAGCTCCCGCTCCTTCTCATAATCCCCTTTGCAGAGCAGCTGCCCCTCCTTCAGGACAAACTCGTCCCCCTTCTGGAGCTGCCGCTCACAGACACAGCAGCAGAAGCAGCTCAGGTGGTACACACTCTTCTGGGCCCGCATAACAAACTCATTGGGTGCGATGGCCTCGAAGCAGCCCCCACATTTGACAGCAAACAGCCTGGCAGCAGGGGAGGGAGAAAGGAGAGCAAGGTCTGTGAGAAAGGTCTGGCTTGGGCCCAGGTCTCCCCTCAAGTCAACAGCAAAGGAAACTTCCAGAACTGGGATGAAGATGAGGATGTTTGGAATGGAATACACTTTAAACCCTGATGATTTATTCCCCAAGGAGGTTGAACCAAAGAATTTGGTTGAGTTACTCTCTCAAAAGCTTAAGAAAAGCAGAATGAGAAGTACTGGAAGAAGGCTGAGCTGATGCCCGGGGTGTATTTGGTGCGGTCTATGACACAGTGTCCCCAAAGGGTGGTCTACAGACTGGTGCCAGGCAGGCTGCCCAGAAGCCCTGGGGGAGCTTATTATTTAAAGAAAATAACAACCAAAATGTCCAGCCCACTCATATCAGCATGTAACAGGGTGGGCTCCAGAATGTGAATTCTTAACAAGCTCCCCAGGGCATTCTGATGTGTAATCTGGTTTTTGAGAGATCAGACTGCATCCCAACTTCCCAGCCTGACATTCCATGGATTCAGCCTCTCTCTCAGGACTTAGCTCTTCTTTCATTTCACTTATTTTCAACAAACTACATCAAGGGTGTCTATGCCAAGCCAGAGCAGTAGGTACCAGTAATGTGAAGGTAAATAAAAGAAAAAATCCCTCCCAGCAATGAGCTCAGGCTAATGGAAGAGACAGACATGTCCAAATAATTAAAGTAGAAGGCTCCAGGAGCACGGAGAAGGAAACAGTTATCTGTCAGGGAGAGAGTAGGGGGACTTGCATTTTGTTCAGTGTTCAATAAATCTTGGTCAAATGAAAGACAGGAAGGCAGGCAGGTTGGCAGGCATAAAGGGGCGGGAGCAGGGGATCCCCAGCAGAGGCAACAGCCTGTGCAAAGGCCTGAAGTCATGAAAGTGCATGCACGGTGTGTTGTCCACCAGGTTGGAGACAGGGGGCCTCGAGAGGGGTGGCAGGTGAGGCAAGTCATGGCCTGATTGCACACCTGGGCTGGACATCATCTGGGCATCGCTGAACAATTTTTAACATGATAAGAGCCCTGATTTAGAAAAGGAACTGTTGGCAGTATGAAAGGTGGAGTGGAAATGGAGTTAGAGAGATGAGTGAGGGAGAGCAGCTGAGCAGTGACAAAAGTCAGGACTAAGGCAGCAGCAGGGAAACCAGAGAGGAAGGGGCAGAACCCACAACCTGGAAACAGGGAAGCATGGGGGTCGGCTCCCAGGCTTCTGGTGGTCGGAGCTCGTGGATGATGATAATGTCACCACTCTGCACACAAGCTTTCTGATTTCCCACCTCTGGGCCTATTTATGCCATTCCGCCCTCCTGCAAAGCCCTTCCTTCTCTGTTTAATCTATCTGAATCCAACCTGCCCTTCAGAACACAGCAGCTCTGGCCCTCTCCTTGAATTCTGCGCTGACATCCCCTACCCTAGTCTGAAGCAACTGGCCCGCCTTTGAACACCTTTACCGGGAGCTGTCTGTGCTGGTCATTCGGCAGTTATCTGGAGATGTTTCAAGACACAAAAGATGGTGACATCTGGAGGCCTGGGCTCTGCTGCCAGCTCTGCCGAGGTTGTTTCTCCCCTTTGTGCCTCCTTTTTTCTGGCTGTTGTTAAAGACATTAGGGTAGGCAATCTCTTCCAGCTGCCAAAGTCCTATGATCATTGCTTCTTATTAAGATATCTTAATCTTGGCTTATTATTTAACTTTTTCCATGTTTATAACTTGTATTTCAAGAACAAGGCCTATACAATATTTATATAGCCCACAGCCTCTTGCACACAGCGGGTATTCAATAAAAGTTGCTTTGATTTGACCCATGGATCTGACTTGCTCACCCTCTTCTGAAATAACATCTGCAAAGAGCCTACCAGAGAAGCTGACACACAGGAGGTTCCCAACAAAGGTGGCTCTTCTCTTCCTTGTCACCTCAGATCAATAAGAGTTCAGAGTAGTCTATGAAAGACTAAAATTTAAAGTAGATCTGTTTCTTTTTTCTTTTTTAAATTACCTCATGATAATCTAATTGCCTTTGTCAAAGCCTTTGGTATAAGCACAGAGATAATATACCCCCAAAATATCTCTGGGATTCATTCATTATAGCATTCATTTTGCTATTTCCAAAATAAAGAGTTATTTTCTTTTTTAAAGTAATAGCACAATAAGGGGAAAAATTCTGTCTCAAAACCACTCTCTTTTTGTCCCCATGTATGAGAGGGGTCAAGACATGGAAAGGTCAGATGGTGCCAGGAGAGGATGGCGGTGAGCGGGAACAAAATGGGCAGAGTGAGTTCATACCTCCACAGCCCTCCTCTCTTCACAAGGGCAGACTCAAGCTGACTCAGAATATCCAGGGAGCTGATGCCATGTTGCTCTGCTCATGAGCCCACCTTGGCAGAAGCCAAGGAACCATGAAAAACTGAAAACCATTTTCCTACAGACAGGCCAACCACCACAATGGCCTCATAGTGGCCAGTTCCATCTCAAAAGCTCATTCACAAATTCATTTACTCACTTAGCTTTCTTTTCATTCATCCTTTCATTTGCTCAGAAGCATCCACTGTGCACTACCCCATATACTCTGGTGACTTAGGGGGAAAAGGAAAAGAAACCAGCACCAGCAGCATTTGTAGATGTAAACAAGTCTATTTTGAGAGTCTCTTATATGTCAGGCACAGTTGTAGGCACAAAATGATACAAAACAAAGTCTCCAACCCCGTGGAGCTCACATGCTAGTGAGAGAAACAGCAAACAAACAAATCAATGAACAGATAAATGTCCACCTGTAGGGATTTACCTTGGGAAACAGAATACAAGGGCAATACAAAGCAACAGTTCATGAGTACAAAATAGAATGGCATAAAGTCTGTTTATAATATTAATCGCTTCCCAGCTCTAAGCTGCACTGGTTATAACTCTAAGTCTACATATGTGCATAGTGTGTTTATCCTGGAAGAAGGGAAGAAGTTTGTGGGTGGAGTGAAGAGGAAGCTATGGAGGGGTTCCCAAGGAGGCATTACACACAGACTGGTACAAGAAAAAGGCAGGCCATTCAAACTCTTTGAGCGAAGGAAGCCAAGGCTTGGAGAAGAGAATGAAGCTGCCTCCCATGAATCCACTAGGGAATGGCCTCCCAGGACAGAGGCCAGCCTGCAGGTCACTCAGCGCAGCACAGATCAGAAGTGCACGTGCTGCATCACTCTCAACCCAGGCCTTGGGCCACCGCACCCAGCCCCCTGCCCTTGGCCATGGGGAGAGCTTAGAAACACCCATCTGATATGCCTTCCCTCTGCCTCTCAACTTCAGAATGGAGGGGAGGTTGGGGGACAGTCCAAGGGGCTGGTGTGGCTCTTTCACCACTAACAAGGTATGCAACAGCCCAAAACAAAGAAATCCAGATACCAGCAGCCTTGCCCCTGCACCCCCTTCCTCCAGCTGCCCAGTGTGGTTTTGCTCTCCACGTATGAACCTCAGGGCACACCAGTCCCTTGAACATTTGCCTTGACTCCCTCCCCCCATGCTGGATGCTGTGCATCAGGCAGAAAATCCACCCAGTTCATCCCTGGCCCCAAGTCCCTAGCCACTGTTTGCCAACCTGAGCAAACTAATCAACGCTTTTCCAGGAGCCGGTCAAAGGCCCTTTGTCCCCAAGCCCTCCTTCTCCTCCCCTTCCCCTGGAATGAACTGTTCAACAGACTCAAGGCAAACGCTCCCAGGGAGTCAACAAGCACTTGAGAATCTGCAGCTGCAGGTGGTAGCATCTGTGCTTGTCTAACTTCTACCCTGTTAATCTCCTCCCTTCTTAATTTCATCCCCCACTCCAAAAATGTTCCCCAAGTTGGAGAAGGGAGGGTTAGGGCAAGCTCAACAAAGAAAACCCACCATGTTGACTCAGGAGTGGCTGGAGGAAGTGGCGTGAGTTGTCTGGGCTCAAATCCTGAAATGGTCATGGTCAATGGGGATTACAGACCCGGAAGAGGGGGGCAGTCCTGTTTCTCTCCATTCTTCCATCAGCTCTCCCCCTCTGGATAAAGACCAGGTCAACCTCACCTTACTACCTTGGCTCTTGTTACCCTCATGAACCCCAGAGCAATTCAAGGAGAAAAGGCACATGCAGTCTACCACCTGTGTGCCAGATGTGTACACAGCTGTACGGGTACCACTGTGGAGCCAGCTGCCGACTACACACCTCCCACAAGTTGTTTTCTCTAAGGCTCAGACAAGCAGAGAAAGGGATTTGTTCAAAAGTCCAGGTCGTAATTAAAACACAGCCTGTCTCTTCCCAATGCCCTGGATGGCAGCCCCCACCGTTACTTCCCCCTCTGAATGCTAATGAGACCTCACTCGGGTTCAGAGCCTGGCAGATTGGCTGTGGCCTGGAAAGCTAGGCACAGTTTCCAGAAATACCCAGCTCTTCTAGGCATACGTAACAACTCTCAACTCTTCCTACCATTACAAAAACTCCTACTCCCGAAAGCTCTTTGAATGATTCCTTATCTCCTTTTTGCATCTAATTCTCTCACCTGTAAAATGGGAATAAAGTTTCTAGCTGGTGAGAAACCATCCAGTGCAGCATCTGTCCCAGAGACTAAGCCCTCAGTCAGTGCTCTCCTTCCTCTATTGAATGCCCTTTGTGGGGAAGGCATGGGGACGAAAGATAAAGGCTGCCCTGTCCTCAGGAAACTCACATCCTCCAGCAGCCAGCAGGCTCTAAACAAATGACCACAGGAGGTGGCGGGGGGCAGGGGGGGTGGGGGCGGGAGGCGGGCGGGTGCATAGTTTGTAGGAGGGAAACAGCCAGAATGGCGCAAAGCAGAGACTCATCCACTTGAGTTAGGCTAAGGGTCACTGAATCTTATTCCTCTTCCTTCCCTCCCTCTCCCCCCACCCCATCTCTTCCTCCCTGTAGCCCTTCCCCACTCCCTCTGCCAGGCAGGGAAGTAGAGGCTAGCTGAAATTCCACTCGGTACCTTGTCTACCTCTCTTCCTGTACAGCCACAAGCTGTAAGATGCACAACTTGTAGCTCGGGTGGGAGAGTATGAGATGGCAGGCTCTGCCACTTCCTGGCAGTCCACGTGACGTGGAGCTCATCACTAGATCTTTTGCAGCCTCAGTCTGCTCAGATGTAGAAGGCAGTAACAACGCCTACATGCCTAGATAAGTGAGGATTAAATGAGAACGTATATGTGGAGTACTTTGCAACCTATATAAGGTATAGCACATTTTTTAGTCATTTTTACTTGCCCCGCCTCTGTCTTTTGACCTTTGTGGATGTTTTCTTGCCCCAAAGGTGGCTCTCGTGCTGAGGAGTTTCCTGAGCCCTATCCTAAGAGAACACTTCTTCCTCAGCAGTGTGAGCCCTTCTGCTGACTCCTCCCAGCTGTGACAGCAACATGACTTCATCTTCTTCCAGCACAGCATTGAGCCGGGGGATGAACCCAGGGACTCGCTGCTCATGGGCTGCCAGGCAGAGCATGCTCCTTAGAAAATGCTCATCCTCCCACCACAGGGAGCCAAGATGATGTGAGTGAGGCAGTGTTTCCTGTAACTGACCACCAGCTCCCCCCTGCCTTCTGCCAGGTGCCACGGAGGACAGTGAAGAAGAAAAAGGAAAGGCGACCTGATTCAGGCAAGAACAGAGGACTTGGAGTAGGAAGACCTGGGCTCGAGGGTTCTTCCCTTAGCAAGGGGCCTCAGAAAGGCCACCGTCTTTCATGGGGCCTCAGTTTTCTTATCTTTAATAGAAAAGTACTGCCCTAGATCAGTGTTATATCAAGAACTTAGGGGGTCAGGTGGGGTAAGTCTTTATTCCCCATGTCTCCTTACTCCTCACTTTTCAACCAGAGAAGTCCCCTCTGCCAGCACCCAAATCCAGGTCTCCAGACAGTGTTTCAACACAACACTGCCTTGCCACAGTAATTCTCCAAAGTCTTTTCCAGAACCATACCATTCATGTATATATAAATATAAAACAGCTAAGGCCAAAAGGGATTGGATTATGTATGGGTATGGACACACACACACCACACAGACACACCAGCTAAAACCATCTCTCTCTCTCTATATATATATAGAAAAATATATGTATATATTTGTAGAAAGGATTTATATATTTCTAGAAAAGATTTTGTTTGAATAAAGCACTATGCTTCTAAGGCATGTTTGAAACTCACTAGGCTGGATAATTCCTCAATTCACCCCCATTTTTATTATTCATGCTTTTATTCCAGGGTTGAGAATCCTACACTGTAGCTAAGGAAACAGGAATGTTTCAAAAGCAGATATGAAGGTTTGACACTGGAGAAACTTCTAGAGAATAACTCTAAGGTGATCGAGAAAGAGGCACAGACCTGTGAGAAGCAACAGCACCCCCTGCACTGAGGAATTACAACAGAAAGACGACCACGTGCCAAGACACCCTAGGGACACCGGACTTTGGTGCCAGTTGTGTGATCTTAGGAAAAAGTCCCTCTGTCATTCTGAATATTGGGGTCCTCATCATTAGAAATATTTCAGCTCCCAATTTATTTTACTTCAAAGGAAAAGATGCTCATGGAAGCTCATAGGAAAAAAAGGAATGAATCTTTATTGAATACCCACTTGGTGCCAGCAGCTGTGCTATTTCTTGTATCTATTACCTCACTAAATTTGTGGGGTAGGAGTAAATAGAACTATCTGATGATCTCAAAGAGAATCTCACGGTATTTCAGCTCAGCTTGGTTCATGATGCCTCTCTTCCACAGGAGAGAGAGACTCTGGGATGGCTGACTCCTAGTTTATTTTCTCCATTTCTCTCCTATACTCTCTCTAGCACTGATTTCACAGGAAAAATACGTAGAAATTTCAAGCAGCCAGCTGAGATGGCTCGTGAGAGGCTTTCCGGATAGGCGCATGGCTTGAGGAGGACCTGAGACTCTGCTGCCCGCACGTGGGTGAAAGGCAGGAGTTTGGAACCAAGTCGATCCCTTCAGGCTACTCAGCTCCTCAGTCCCAAAGCATCTGAAGGGACCCCTAAAAGATGTCTGTCCTCTATGGATTCAGGTTAAGAACAAACAGTGTTTGGGAGACGCTCTTTGACCCAACACCACCATGTAAGAGTCTACTCTGACTCTAAAAACATGGGTAAACAAGACAATTATTGCTGGAACCCCCTTTAGTACAGAAACTAGTGGGTCACTGTTTTCAAGGTATAGGCAGAAATGTAGGCCAATGGGGTTGGACCCAGGAAGACCTAAGGAAGCCAGAGAGAGACTGAGTTGTGGAAATAGGAGGACAAGGAGGCAACATGGTATAATCAAATAAATTTGGGTCCACCGCTTATTAGCTATGTGATCTTGAACAGGCTATGGCAGCATTAGTTTACTCCTCTATAAAATGGAAATAACAAAAGGAGCTGCCTCATATATCCCAAAACGAATTAACTGAACTGATACATTAAAACTGCTTAGCATAGTGCTTGGCACATGCTAAATCCTCAATAAAACAGTAACTATTACAATAGTGATGATGATGATGGAGAAAAAAGAGCTGAATTAAACATAAGAAAGAAATTAGTAAAAAAAAAAAAAGATGATGAATTATAATGTTAGAAACTTGGAGAATCAGGATTAGATAAAGGAGGATGGAGAGAGAAGGGTTGGGGCAAGTAGCTCAGGACTAAGGCCAGGAACAATGCAAGAACGTCAGAGGTCAGCTTTTTGGTGGTGCTGGCTGTATACTTGGGGGCCAGCCCTGACAATATAATGGAGCCAGAGTCTGGGTTCCCACCTGCTGTAATGGCCTCAGGCTAAGGTTTGCAGGCAGTCTATCCACACAGGATTTGTCTAGATTTACCCAACTAAGAGTTCTGGCATGGTTGGATGAAATGCCTTCTTGCTCTACATATCAGAGTAAAAACTGAGAGGTTAACTGATGCCTAATTTTCTTCTTCATCCATGAATTCCCATGTCTTTCTCTAATCCGTTTCACCCCCTGCCCCACCATCCTCTAGATACCAGATACTAGATGCCATGTCATCCCTGCATCTACCCTCCAGGCTGATGACACAACTTCCCATATACAGGAATACTGCAGAATATTGCAGCCTCATGCAAACCCCGAGCTATCCCAGGGCCAGGGCTTTGAGACTCATGACGATTGAGCAGGAATAATAAGAGAGCTCCCATTATGACACTCCAGAAGGTTCCTGAACCAAGGGTATGTTTGGAAAGACTGAAATCTTCATTAACCTTGACCCAGAGTACCGTAGACCTCAAAGGGAGCTTCTCTAAGCCTCCATACCATAGACAATTAAGTAGAAGAATGGAAGACAAAATACACATGAAAAACCCTAATTCCAACTTGACGTCAATAGGTGGTGTACCATTTTTGCCCCACCAAAATAAGAAATCATAGGTGCTTTCAGCCTTGGACAGCACACAACTACAGATCATGCCAGCTTTCCACTGACACTGCTGAAAATGGTTTTAATCAGGTATGCAAACCCTCTGCTTTAGAAAGTAGGAGAGGGTCTTTGCATAGCCCTTTAACAAGGCAGTAATCTTTGTATCATTCAGTTTCCACCCTCTCCACCAGGGGGCAGCATAGCAGCATTCATTAAGTGCCATGTTGACGTGGTAACTGAGGTCATCCAGGCACAGAGACAGGGTTTGGCCATAAGCCAAAACTGTCTGCCGGCGAAATCTGCTGTGGGAGTCTGGGAGACCATGTGGCTAAACTGAAGGAGAGATGGTGAGAGAAGAGTATTCAAAAGTATTGGGAACCAAAAGCATGGCTTGTGGCCTTAGAAGTAGTGACACAAGCAACCTTGTCAGCTGGCTCAAGGTCTCCGTCCTTGAGGCTGAGCCAACACCACCACAATAAGCGACTGAGCCCGTGGTCCTGGGGCGGTGGGAAAGTCTGCAGGGACAATAGAAGTGGCAGGATCTTCTATAAGAGACAGACTCAAGACTCTGCAGTGGGGAGAAAATGGAAAACAATAAGTGGCTGGCGGAGCCAATCAGAGTCTCTGTCTCCCTGGGGCTCCTGGGGAGCAGTAAGGAGGACCATACAATGGGATGAGAACTGCTAAGTATGTCTGCACGTCCCAGAGGCTCTGTGAGGCGCTGGCCTCACCAAGAAGCGCAGGGTAATAATGCACACGACTCATAGCCTATTGCAAATGTTGCTGGCAATGGGCAGACTTTACCTTGAAATGGTGGACTGAGTACTTTTCTTGTTCTCAAAAAGCATCTGTTCCAGAGTCAGCAAGGCAAAGTGGGAAAAGCGTGGCTTTTGCAGTCTGATAGATTCAAATCTCAGTTCTACCTTTGAGAATTTGAGCAAGTAATAGACTCTTGGAGCCTCAGCTTCTTTATCTATAAAATGAGACCATAACTCTCTTACAATATGTTCTGGAGATTAAATAAGATAATGTATTTCAAGTGTCTGACAGACTAGCTGTGCTCAACAAGCAGTAGCTATTAACTCTCTTTATTGAAATCAATTTAACATATCTGCCCAAATAAATATTTGTATAAGATCGTTTATTTTAAGGCAGTCAACTGAGCCAAAAACAGAACTTCATGTGTATCTCAGTCTCTGTTCTTCACTGTTTTAACATATTGAATCAAACTTCAACAAGCCTTTCAGATGTTATTGGAGAAGAGACCAACAGACAGATATGAAAGGACAAATGCTTGAGAGGAAACTAGGGGTACATTTCATTTAGGCAACTATGGTTATGGTCTACCCCAACCCAAGGTAAATATTGACATTAGCCAACTAGTGTTGACCAACACCCACTCTACTGCCTAACACCCAGCATATGTTCAGGAAGTCGGCAGCTCCATGTTTAGCCAACCACAGCCAACAGTTGCTATTTGGTTAATGCTGACATTATCTGGCAAATATTTGGAACAGACCCTTTCCCTGTATCATTTCAGTTCTCAGATGACTGCTTCTTACTAAGGCTGCTGACCACCGTGTGGATCTGTATTCAGACATACACATTCTTGCCTTGCTCCCCTGTCAGATCCCCCAAGAGATCAGTCAACCCCTCCTCTCATTTTATAAATGGAAAGAAACCAAGGCCCAAGAAGGAGCAGTGACCTACCGCTGACCACAGAGAAAGTTAGGATTATTAAGAGAACCTGCAAGAGCTTGAGTCTCAGTCAATGGTCAAGAAATAAAAGAGGCTAAATTTGGCCCGGCCAGGGATAGAAATGTGTCCCCCAGGCTATTAAGCAGTGCCCTAACCAGCTAAACGAGTGGATATTGTGTGGGACAGTGAATCTCTACCACTCAGAAGCTCTCTCTTCTTCCTCCCCTCCTTCTTCTTTACAGAAACCTGGAAAGCTGTCTATGAGTCAGGGTGCAGAGCAAGACTGCGGTGAAAGCATGGATTCCAATAATCCAAGCCAAGGTGGCAAGACTTATATTACAGACTTTCCATGCTGTCACACAGATATGCAAAAATGGCAAGAAACATAAAACAGACATACGGAAAATATATGTTTCCTTTTTACGTAGTTAAAGATTTGGTTTCCTTTGAAAATGTCAGTTTTCTTTTCCTTTATCCTCATTAGCCTCCTGGGACGCTCTTAAACATACCCAGCAAACAACAGAGCAGGGGAATGAGGTATTTTTAGCTGATATTCTGGGCACAGATTCCTATTGTTCCACAATTTTTGGCTTGGCTGGATGGCACGTGGCCAATACAATGTATACTCTTAGAAAGAATGTATGTTTCTTAGGCTCTGTGTGTGTATATGTGTGTGTGTGTGTGTGTGTGTGTGTGTGTAATAATAGTAGGAACGACAAGGGCATTATTGATGATGTTTTGATGGGAAAGATTCTGAGATCCCAGCAGGGGGCAACACCAAGCTCTCCATGAATCCTGTTGCTTTTGTCACCATCACTTTTCATCATTACCATTGTGCTATCTGTCAAAAAAAAAAAAGCCATAATGTTACATCCTAAGAGCTCCTCACAGAATCAACTATACCAACAGCACTATATTAGAAACTAGATGTATTCTGAAGAACAGTGATTATGTTCCTAAAACATCTCATGCAGTGACTAGCACGTGATAATGTTCAAAACATTGACAGTTGCTACTCTTCTCTTTCTCCTCACAAATAACAGCCTGTTCTCAGGGGTCATCCAGTCATCTAGGGGAGACAAGAAAAGACAAACAATGACTGACAATCTGAGTGAAAATCTCCCGTCTTGGCACAAAAACCACAAGGAGCTGCCATGTGGGACTTCCTTTTCCATGTGAGGGGTGGAAAACACGTCTGGGTAATCTGAATTTCCAGATGCCTTTAGTTCACAGATCTCAAAGCATGTACAATCTTGTAGAGCATCTCAGCTCTGAAGTAAGTGAGGAAGGGGGTCAGAGTCTATTTTCTGATTCTACTGTCCTCACCAAACAGAGGGAAAAATTGGTACCACAGAAGGGTGTGCCACTCTGTGTACACCACTCAAATCCAGCAGTGCTGGAGCCAGGAGTAAAAAAAGCCAGGTGTCCTGAACCTCTGATGTGGCCCCTTTCCCATAAGATTGTGTTGCCTTCTTCTCAAGTCAGATTCCAGGTGTCTTGAGAGCTCCAGAAAGATTTCAGTGAAGTCTGACCCAAGGGAGGTGAGATAGTTCTTACTTCTTGTTATTTTTATTTTTACTCTTCAATTTTTTTCTACCCTTTTTATCCTTCAATTCTCTTCCCCACGTTCTTCAACTCTCTCCCTACTCATTAAAAACTGGAAGACACCACACCCATTAGGATGCCTACTATCAAAAAAAACCAAAATAACATGTTTGGTGGGGGTGTAGAGAAATTGGAACACTTATGCACTGTTGGCTGCAAGATGGTGCAGCTGCTGTACAAAACAGTATGACAGTTCCTCAAAAATTAACAATAGAATTACCATATGATACAGCTCAAATCTACTTCTAGGTATCTACCCAAAATAATTTAAGCAGGGACTCAAAGACACGTTTGTACAACCATGTTCATAGCAGTGTTATTTACAATAACCAAAAGGTGAAAGCAAACCAGGTGTCCATCAACAGATGAATAGATAAACAAAATGTGGTAGATACATTGGAATGTATTAGAGTGGAATATTATTCAGCCTTAAAAAGGAAGGAAATTCTGACACATGCTACATTATAACAAGGATATAATGCTAAGTGAAGTAAGCCAGTCACAAGAGGACAAATATGGTATGATTCCATAAATATAAGGTACCTAGAGTCAAATTCACAGAGACAGAACGTAGAATGGTGTTTTCCAGGAGCTGAAAGGAAGATGGAATGGGGAGTTATTGTTTAGTGAGTACAGAGTTTCAGTTTTTCAAGGTGAAAAGAGTTCTGTGGATGGATGGTAGTAAGGGCAGCACAACAATGTGAAAGTACTTAATGCCACTGAACTGTATGCATAAAAATGATAAGATGGTAAATTTTATGTTATGTGCAGTTTACCACAATGTAAAAGAAATTTCTTTTTAATTTTAAACACTGGAAGACACAATGATCTTTCATATTCTACCTCCTGTAACCAAAATCCAGATGGCTGGGTTCCTGGTTGAAAAAAAGAAATCACCTGCTCAGACTCCCTTGCAGCTAGGAGTAGCCATGTGAGGCAGTACATAGAATTCTCCTGGGGATGGGATTGAGAGTGGGAAGTTTTGGAAAAGCTGTTATTCTCTTGATAAAATTAGACAGACTCAGCTGGAACATAAATTTTGCTCTTCAGTTTTTCCCTTATTTCTACCTGGAATTAAAACGTAAGACCTGGAAATGAAATAATCATCTTTATACTAAGAGAACTGAAGTCACCTATTAAGGATGCAGAGCAAGACGAGAGAAGCCTGAATCCTCAAAAACCTTCTTGAGCAGTTATACCATCCTTAGACTTCCTCTCAGTGAGAAAAATTAAATCTCATTTTTGGGGCGGGGGGGAGATTAGCCCTGAGCTAACATTTGTGCCCATCTTCCTCTATTTTTTATAAGTGGGACTCCTGACACAGCATGGCTTTATAAGTGGTGCATAGGTCCACACCCAGGATCCGAACTGGCGAACCCCAGTCCTCCAAAGCAGAGCGTATGAACTTAACCGCTATGCCACCAGGCCAGCCCCTAAAAGCTTATTTTAATTAACTCACTCTAGTCAGGATACAGTTATGTGAAGCCAAACGCAATCCTGCTCCAGGCTTAGATGCTGACTTGCTAATGGCTCTTCCCCTTTCCATTCAAGTCTGGTGTGTGCTGCACTCCTATCTAGGGCAACTTCTCCTCTTAGGCACTAGATTTCAGCACTTTACACTTACTCAAAAGCTACATCATAAATTTTCCCTCTTTGTAAATATTCTTACATATATTTTTTCTTATTTATCTCATACTGGAAAAACAAATACCCTGTTGATCCTACTTTCTCCACCAGCTACTTCCTCATTTATTCAAAAAGAAATTACTTCTGCTTTCTATCTCCAGCTCCTCTCCTTCTACTCTTTTAAGGTCAATCCAATCAGGCACTTGCCCCACTCTTTCTAACAGAACTTTCTCGTGAAGGTCACTAATGACCTGTACATTGTTCAGTCCTCATTGTACTGAGCCCATCAGCCATACTTGACATTGTTGATCGCTTGGCTTCCAGGACCCCTCACTCTCTTGGATTTCCTCCTACCTCACTAGTCACTCATTCTTGGTCTCCTTTGCTAGTTCCTCCTCATCTCCCCAACCCTGAAATGTTGAGTACGTTCCATCCATACTCACTTCTGTTGGTGATCCGGTTATCCAGTCTCATTACTTTAAATATTATGTATATGCCAAATGACTTTGAAATTTCTATCTCCATTCCAGATCTCTTTCTCAAATCTGACTTGAATATCCAACTACCTACTCAATTTCTTCATTGGATTTCTAATCAAAGTCTCATACTTAACAAAACCACAATAGAGTTCCTGATCCTTTCCCACCCACCTCATCCTGGCTCAAATCAACTCAAACCAACCACAGTCTCCCCATTTCTGTTGATAGGTGGCACCTACATCTTCTTTGTTGCTCATGACAAACACCTCAGAATCATTCTTGACTCTTCTCTTGGACACACATTATATCCAAACTATGAACAACCATTTCTGCTCCACCTTCAAAGTATAACCAGAATCTGATGACTTATCACCTCCACTGCTCTCACTGTAGGCCATGCTTCCACCATCTCTTCCCTGGATTACCTCAACAGCATCCTAAAGGGACCACCTGCTTCTTCCTGTCACCTGCTAAGTTGATTTTCTACTCAGCGGCCAGGGTGATCCCACTAAGAACTAAATTAGATCATGTCACTTATCAGCTCAAAACTTCTTCCCATTTTACAGATGAGAAAATAGAGGCTCATGGGGCTGGCCCCGTGGCCGAGTGGTTAAGTTCGCGCGCTCCGCTGCAGGCGGCCCAGTGTTTCGACGGTTCGAATCCTGGGCGCGGACATGGCACTGCTCGTCAGACCACGCTGAGGCGGCGTCCCACATGCCACAACTAGAGGAACCCACAACGAAGAATACACAACTATGTACTGGGGGGCTTTGGGGAGAAAAAGGAAAAAATAAAATCTTTAAAAAAAAAAAAAAGAAAAGAAAATAGAGGCTCATGAAGCTTTAAGTAAGTTGCTCAACTTTACACAGCTAGTAATTGGGGATGTCAGGATTCAAATCAAGTCTGTCAATGCCAAAACCCACCAAAGCTCCATTATATAATTGCTGCCTAACTTACTCTGAGGGTTGTCTTAATCAAATAGTAGGATGGTACTTTGCAAACTAAAAGCTCTATGTGACTACAAGGCAGTACTACTACCATTATTAACCTAAGCTCCTAATAAGGTAGAGCTGGATAAATGAGGTTATCACCTGTATTTTACCTAGGAAGGAAAGGCCAGAGGTCGTCCTCCACTTCTTGAAAGAGAGCCCAGGCTCTGAGATCAATAATCCAACCTGGCTATAACCCAGAAGAGCATCAACCTTGGAACTTGGGTGGAAACAAGCAAGTGGGGACTGAGTAGAAATGGAAAAACCAGAAGGAATGGTGGCAAGTGTGCCACGCCAGCAAGCATACCCACTACCCCCAACCACAACATTCACGTGCAAGTCTGGGATATAATTTTCATCTTGGATGCCTTTCACATGGCTCTGCTCCTCATATCCAGCTCCATTCAAAGGATTAGAGAAAAGGGACAGGCATGAGGAGCTAAAGAACCACAAGAATCTCTGTGAAACCAGATTCCTGGATTGGAATCACAATGACAAGTTATGTGTACAGATGCAAGTGTGTGCTCACATATACACATGCACACACACACATGCTCCCTTAGACTGGTGATCCAGTTTAGTTTCACAGCATACTACAACCAGAAGTTTAGAAAAAATAATGCATAACAACCCCTCCCCACCATGGAAATAAATAATGATAAGCTCAGGTGAGCCCAAACCAGGGGAAGTCTTGAAGAGGAGATGAGCTTTTAGGGCCGTCCCTGTTCTGCTCAGGCAATGAGCTCTCAGAGTCTATGAGGCAGGGCCACAGGGAAGGTGCTGATAAAGTAGTCCACTACTTCCCTGCTTCCAGGAGACCTTCAGATTCCCAGCTACAATTTTAAGAATAATTAGGAAGCTAAAGACCTGTTCTTCCAAGCCAACGCCTAAGGCTAGAGACCCCTCTTGCCAGTTGTAGGAGAAAGGCCTGCCTTCATCACTGGGTGTCAGGCAGATTACCTACAACGAGACAGAAAGTCAGAGGCTTGCTTTTCCCTTTTGGCAAAAGAGAAAGCAGAGGAGCCCTCATGAAACTCCCTCTCGAAAGACCTGTAGAAACTGCCCTACTCCTCCAGGAAGAAGGGACTTCTGTGGCAAAGGCAAGAACTACTTTTCACTCAAACACAAGTGCCTCTCTGAGTCCTCCACGTTTCTCCACCGTGAAGAAAGAGCTGCATGCACCAGCATCAACCTCCATCCTGACTGTACCAAGAAGAGCTACACTGGAAGAAAATCCGGCAATTGTTATCGTCATTGAAACATACTGCTATCCAGACTACAGTCATGGGCTGAATCCCTCTCAGAACAGGTCAGTACCTCAAAGAAGAAAAATATTGTTCCCCTAAACTGCAGTCGTGAGAGGGCCAGAGACAAAGAGGGTAGACATATACTGCAACACATCTTCATCAACCAGAAAACAACCTAAATGTCATGACTAACTAATTTATGGGCATGCCTGGGGAAAAAACTGAATTGCAAGCATTCCTTACAAAGGGACATAAGGTCCTTAAACTAGCAAGTGCTGAAAAGAAAGTTAGGAAATGCAAGTTATAGATCACTCAAGGAAAGGGTTTTATTCATACATATAACAAATATTTATTGAGTCCTACTATTCTAGCTGCTAATATTGAGGCATTGTTCTAGGTGTTAGGAGTATAACAGTGAACATACCAGGGAAAATCCCTGCCCTTGGAGTTCACATTTGATCGAAAGCAAAGAGAAACCAATAAAATGTCAGATGAGTGCAGTCAATAAAAATGAAGGTGTAAAAGAGGACAGGAAGTGCCAGGAATGAGGGGTTGTAATTTTCACTGAGTAGCTGATGTTTGTGCAAAGATCTGAAGGAGCTCGTAAGGAGTGCACTTCACCACTATCTGTGGGAAGAGCATTCCAGGCAGAGAGAACAGCAGGTGCAGAGGCCCTGGGGTAGGAGCACGACCAGCATGTTGGGGACTCCGGCACGGAGTCCAATGTGGCTGGACGGAATGGGTAAGAGGAATAGTGGTAATTGCTGAGATTGGAGAATTCATCAGGGAGTCATTGGTCCCTCTCTGATAGGCCAGAGAGGACCTTGTGAATGACAGCAGGACTTCAACTTTTCCTCCAGAAGCCAGTGGAGGGTGTTTTGCAGAGGAGTGACATGCTGGATGAAGTTCTTTTTTCCCCTTTTTAATTCAGTGAGGTGAAATTCACATAACATATTTCAAAAGGAACAATTCAGGGGTGTTCAGTATATTCACGACGTTGCGCAACTACTACCTCTAGTTTCAAAACATTTCCATCACTCCAAAATAAAACTCCGTACACATTAAGCAGTTTCTCCTCCTTTCTCCTCTCCTTCTAGATGTGGGCAACCACCAATCTGTGTTTTGTCTCTTTTGATCTACCTATCCTGGATATTTCACATAAATGTAATCATATAATATGTGACCTTTTGTGTTACCTTCTTTCATTTAGCATAATGTTTTCTAGGTTCATCTGTGCTGTAGCATGTATCAGTACTCTATTCCTTTTTGTGGCTGAGTAATATTGCATTGTATGGATGTACCACATTTTGTTTATCCATTCATCCAGTGATGGACATGTGGGCTATCTCCACCTTTTGGCTGTTGGGAATAGGGCTGCTATGAACATGCATGTCCATGAATTTGTCTGAGTTACTGTTTTACATTCTTTGGGGTATATACCCATGATGAAGTTTTAATGCGATCAGTGTCAGTGCTGTGTTGAGAGCTATGTGTGGGGAGGGCAAGGATAGAAGGAGGAAAGCCAGTTACGAGGTTATTGAAATATACCAGGTAAGAAAAGATAGAGACTGAGAAGAAGCAATCAGAAAGACAGGAGAAAAACAGGAAAGTGGAGCAGAAGCCAAGTGAAGTAAATGTTTCAAGGAAACAGAAAGGATGAAACTCATCAAATGCCGCTGACAGATCCAGTAAGATGGGGACTGAGCACTGACCACTGGGCTTGGCAATGTGGAGGTGAGTGAAGGTGAAGGGCTGGGGGGAAAGCCTCAGTGGAGTGCAAGGACATGGGGCACAAGCATGAACAGCTCTTTCAAAGCATTTGTGAAATGGCACAGAGAAATGGAGTGACAGATGGAGGCGAATATAGGGTCAAAGTATTGTTTTGTTTGTTTTGTTTTGCTTTGTCTTGTTTTCGCTGAGGACGATTCACCCTGAGCTAACGTCTGTGCCAATCTTCCTCCATTTTTTATGTGGGTCACCACCACAGCATGGCTGACAAGTGGTATAGGTCCACACCTGGGATCCAAACCCACAAACCTGGGTCATCAAAGCAGAGCATACCCAACTTAATCACTACACCATGGGGCTGGCCCCCAAAGGACTGTTTTAACGGGAGTCATTATGGACTGTTTGCTGGTAAGAATGATTTGTCATGAGATGAATCTTCAGGATGTGGGTGAAAGGTGAGAGAGAAGATCCAGAGCGACACCCACAGGTAAATGAGAGGGAATCTGATGGGATATAGCATACATGAGTGAGCGTCAGCTTTAACTTAGAGCAAGGTGAGCCTCCTGGATGCTGTAGGTAAAATTCTCAGAAAGTCATATTGGAAGGAGCCTAAGTCTGGACCACCTGGATTATCTGATCTAATCATGAGGGAAGCCAAGCTTAAGTCAAAACGTCACATAAATCAAAGCACTCACATTTGACTGTATAATATTCCAAATCATTTTCCTTTGCCTCAGATTTACCCTTCTTGTGATGTTCTTGGGCTAATGTTAAAGCCACGATCACAGATGGTAGAGCAACTGGCTCAGGAGTGAAGAGAGTGACTGGAAACACCAAGCCCTGTACCTTACACAGCACGTAAAATACTGAGGTCTTAGGAACAGCATTGAGAGATATTGTTACTCTTCTGGTAGGATGACTAGTAAATACTCCCACATGTACTGCCAATATGTACAAATAGGAAGTAAGGTAGAAGGTGTGTTAAAATGTCTTTTTATAATATCATTCAAGGGGGCATGATAGTGTAGTGAAAAGAGCACAGAAAGGCCTGAGTTCAAGACTCCACTCTACCCCTTACTAGCTGTGAGACATCAGTCAACTAACTAACTTCTCTGAGCCTGAATCTCTCCAACTGGAAAACGGGGTTATTGATACCCATGTCATCATGTTTTCAGCATTAAATGAGGGGATATCTCTAAAAACAGTTTGTAAAATAGTCCATGGTTATCCACATAACCTGGCTTTGGCTGTGTTGATATGCTGCACATTTCTATGAAATTTTTTAAAGCTTCCACCAAGACCATATGACAGGCTACAGATTCCCCAGAAGGGGAGCTGTACTTTCTATGTACTAGACCCAAAGTCAAGGAATGGGGCAGAGAGAAATTCTCAACAGCTTGAGCACGTGGCCTCTTCAACAGTCTACACTCATTAGCTCATCTAAGCCACCAAAGGCTCGCCAAGAGCCACCCAGAGGCAAGTTTCCTGTTTCATCATTTACGCCCGTTAACTCGCCAAACACACTTCAGTGCCTTGAACGATCTGGGACAAAAGAGTGAGATATTGAGCCTAGACTCTCTCTTTGGAGATTGCCTCCAGAGGGTCTTATCTATCCCAGGGCTGAGAGCCAGGCTGCCTGGAAGCATCCTGCTGAGAACCAGCTCCCCAAAGGCCTGTTTGCACAGCTCTACATTTCCAGCCCTACAATAGAGATCACCAAGTCAGAGTTCAGGGAACCAATAAACTAAACGTGGGAGCTCCCCCTGCACCAAAGGGCATCAGGATTTCAGCCCCACTAGACACCTCCCCAGGTGACCCACCAGAGCAGCATTGTCCAGCAGAACTTGATGTGATGATACAAATGTTCTCTCTCTGTGCTGTCCAATATGGTAACCATGAGCCAATTTTACATGCTCCCAGAGGAAGAGCATTAAGATGCCTGAAGGTAAAGCAAAAGTAGGAAAGTGAAGACCCTGATGATTCTTATCGACAGTTTCATCATGCCCCCCCAGTAACCTGGCATGGCTTCTGTCCTCTCCACCAGTCCAAATCTGCCCCAGCCTTCAAGGGTCAGCTCAAATCTTGTACCCTGCTATAAGGTCATCTATGCCCATCCAGCTCTCTCCGTGGCTCATGTAGGTACACTGATAACAAGGCTAAAGAAATTCATAGGAGACTCAGGGAACTTCCAGTTGTGGCAATCCTGTGGATGCTGTAGGACATCCCTACAATAGAAGGCACAGTGTACCAAGAGCAAACAGCTGGGCAATGGCCAAAACTAAGAAGGAAGGGTTACTAAAGCCAGAGGCTGCTGAGCCCCATCATAAAAGGAAGAGAACCACACTTCACCCTGCTGCTGGGCAGGTAGAAACACCTGGCAGGAGGAGGATGTGGCAAGCCAAATGGGGGCCTCCGGGCCCCGGCTGACCCATCAATGGCCACTTAGTTCACTGAGCATCTCAGTACTCCCAACTGAGGGGAAACATCCCGCCCACCAGCTAGGCCCAGGGCGTGACAAGCCGGGTGCATTCCCTGCCAGATCCTCGCTGCCTATCATGCTTTATGGACACAAAAACAAATTCCACCATATGTTAAAGTTAATTGCAAACATTTGCTGCTGAAGAGAGCTCCATTTTTCAAGAGCCCACAGAGATCTGGTTACACCAGTGGCTGAAGCATCAACCAGCCTCATTCGCTCATTGAAAGCAGCAGGGCCAATGTGACGGTGGCAATCAAATTATAGAAGGGACCCTGACTCATCCCTCCCTCCCCTCCCATCCAGTCTGTCCCCACCCCCACAGGGCTCAAACAAGTGCAAATCCCACGTCCAAGAGTAAGCAACCCCTCCATCAATACAGACCAAAAACCACTGTAGGGGAGTTGGAAGGGCCAGGGCTGTGGGGGCGGGGAGAGATGATGGCAGGAAGGGGTGGAAGGCTGAGGATGGACTGGGAAGTCAGCTGGCTGTGTTCCATTGTCTGGTGAATGCTGAAATAAGAGGCACAGAGAAACCCAGGAGCCCCCAGGAGGCCCAGAACAGTCAGGCTAGTTTGCTAGGGGTCTGCATGGGATCTATGAGCAATAATTATTGATAGTGTGGTTTAGGAAGAGATCAGTGAGGGTAAACCTGGGGCTGACAAGGCCCTCAGCTTAGAATGCAGCCTGGGAAAATCCCCGAACAGACTGGATGGCTGGGAAGAAGGTGGGACTTACATCTTCCGTGAACATTCTTCGATGGGCCACAGAGAGGCATTTATAAGCACATCCCTGGCAGCATGAAGAGGAAATAGGAAAACTTTCTATGGCTCAGCCTATTCACTGCACCCACCTTCCCATCTGTCCCAAGAGAAACATTTCATGGTTTGGATTTGCACTAACCCAGCTGGAGACACAAGCTGGAAGGAGCCACAGCACTAGGTGCTCTGGCTCAGGTAAGAACACAATGGAGGGTGTGAAAGAAGTAGTCCTTGCATTTGCCATTCAGGCAGGGCCAAATGTGCTTTGTCTGGTGGTCAGAGAACTCTTTCTAAGCAAGCTCTTAGAGGAGGGATGTGAGAAGCCATCGTGATCACTGTGTGACCTGTCCTGCTGAAGGCCTCATTCCCAGCCATTTCCAAAGAGGGAGTATGGTCTGTGGTCTATAGAGGGGAGCCTGCTTGACCAGCTCCACAGGGAACCCAACACCATCCAGCGGGCACCTCCTAACAGCAAATCTAGAGACATTCAGTCCGCATCCCTATAAAGACCATTTATCCAGCAGATGCAAATATACAATTGACTCGAAGAGGAGAAATCTGTCGAGAAAGTCAGGTCAGTCCATCAGGGGTCCCTTGGAGCCTGTTCCCCAAGGCAGACCTCACCTTCCAGTTTGGGCTCCTGTATAATGAGCACTTACCTGCCTCACTCTCTTTTCTCTTTTAATATGAATGCTGCCCCCACCAAACACATTGCAGCACTTTGTTGTATACTTTTTTATTTGAATAAACAAATACTTATAAGCACTCACTGTATTGAGTCACCTCATGCTATGAGCATCACAAAAACACATATGGTCCCTTATCAGGAGAAGTCTAACAACTAGTTGGAGGTTCAGAGCATATACATGAGAAAAGTTAAGTGACAAAACAAGAGTTAAGTGAGAGTGCAAGATGAGGGTGCAAAAGAATATTCAGCTGAAAGCCAATCACAAATGTGGCACCACTGGGAGAACACACAGGACCACAGAGAGATGGCACAAAGTAGTGCTGAATGGAGACACGAGACAACCAACACTAGCATCATCACACCCACTGAAGCCTTACATGACCAAGACACTCCTCAAGACACTGGAGTAAGTCATTTATTCTTTATAACCACCCTGAGTCAGACAGAATTATCATTCCCATTTTACAGATTAGGAAATTGGGCACAGAGATGTTATGTGACCATATACGTTCATCCTAGCTGGACTGTGATGTATCTGCCCTGGGTCTTGGGCACTGCACACCTGCCTGGGCTCCTGGAATGACTTTTTCTCTCTTCTCTACCTTTCAGGTACAGTTATGGCCTTCCCTGGACATCGTCCATTCCCATCCTCAGCACCTCTACACACATATATTTGCACTTTCATCTTCATTTTCTAGGAACAGTTTATACATCTACTTTGGCTTATATCACTGTATTTATCAATACTGGTATATTTGTCTCCTTCACCACATTGTACCCCTGGAGGAACAACATTCATTTTTGTATACCTGGCACATAGCATAGTACTCAGTATACAGTAGGTACTTAACAACTGTTGGTCAGATTGAATGAAATTGAAGTGAATTGAACTAATTTGGGATTTAGGTTTTAGGGTACGGAAGTCAGGGCTCATTGCTGATTCGAAGAACTGAGGAATGACCAAAGTGCCCTTAGCTAATCCACCTTCCCAGCGCTGGACTCCAGGGGTGAGTATTTACTGTGGAAATCAGAAGTGGCAGCAGGACTGATGGATGGCCACCCCCCTCATAAAGAGCTGTGGGACACAGTCTCCAGCCACAGCCTCGGGGCTGCTAAGTCCCTTGAAACTTTATGGCATTGTTGCCATGGTGGTCATGGATGTAAAACACCAGGGAGGTAAAAAATGAAATTCCCCTAGAGATGAAACCCATTCACAAGCAAAAGTGAGTTACTTCACCTCGCTGAGCCTCAGTTTCCCCATCTGTAACATGGAGATAATAACACCGAATAAGGTCATTGGGAGGATTAACTAGTGTAATATACACAAAGCACAGTGGCTGCAGCCTTGTAGGCCCTCGATAACTGACAGCAATTCCTATTTCCTTACCTGTTTTTAGGAATACGAGTTCTAGTATTGTTTCATCTTGTCAGAGTGAGGATTTGTTGGTCTTGTTTTGATTTTTCATTTAAATATACTAGCATAGGATTTGTAGGAACTCTAGGGTTAATGATGGAAGAAACCCTATGGTTTCCAACAAATGAGGCTTCTCATTGATCAAACACAGCCAGACTGACATCTGAAATTGCCACTGAAGAGCTACAGAGCTCAACTCTTCCCAACTTCACAGCACCCGACAGACCCAAGTCCTAAGCTGGGCCTTTACCACGCAAGTAACTTGCTTCTGGGTCCCTGTAGTCATTTGTTTGACCTTGCTGGTTAATACACTAATGTCAGTTACTCATTAGCAAGTGTGAATAACACCCCCCAACAAGCCCAATGCAAGTGCTCATTAGCATTAGGGAGGAACACCCCAGTAAAAATGCCAAAGGATGTCACACTAAACCTGACTAGGGTGACAGAGGTCTACTCACTTCCAGGTGATGTCTAGTCACCTCACAATACCTTCCTTCACATATACCCCTGCTGGGCCCCCGTCCTTCACACTCCATATCATCTCCCTGTCCCAATGTCCAGCTCCCCAGCAAAACCCCCTCCTTCCCTTTATATAACAAACCCAGACATCCAACATCAAGTCATCCTTCTCCAGGAAAAGAAGAGCTGCTATGCAGGCAGCTAGGTCAATGCTCTTGGGATGGGTGGGTTGGGGCGGGGCGAAGGGGGTGGTGGGAAGGGGAGCAGATACAAAGGGAAGGAAAAGAGCAGAAATGAGACAGTACAGTATTCAGGAAAGACAACAGGGAGAACTGTGCTCCAGTACATTCATGGTGCTGGGTGTGTGTGTGCGAGAGAGAGTTCCTCCTTGTGAGTTTGAACACCAGCCAACTCAGAGAACAAGAGCAGACTGGGGCCAGGCCAGGAGATAACCACAACTGTGTTGGGAATGTCACTGAGGTTTCACAAAGGGGAGCCAAGCGTGAGTGATGGGATGCACACATCAGAGAGGCTGGGAGGAGGAAGGGGGATGAGAAGGGGGAGGGGCACAAGGGATGCCAGGAAGGAGAGAGGAAAAATCAAAAGGGCGATCCTTCAGAGCGAGTCATCCCCAACTACAGTCCTGAGAAGGCATTTTCTGATTCTCCTTGCCAAACTTAAACTCCTGGCTCACAGCATATTTTGGAAACCCTCTCTGCCTTTTCCTGCCCATCAAGAGGTCTTTAATACTGGGATAAGCTCCTCCTTCTCTGATAACGAGAGCCTGCTAGGATTTTTAAATCAGACTCTGCCAATGAAGAGCTCTTTTAACATAAAAAGATTCCAGCCAGACAGCCCTGCCCAAGAGCCAGCCACCCCTCTACCCTCACTGTCGCCATCTTTGGCAAAGCCCGGCCCCAAGCTTGAAGCTGTGGGTCCCAGGAAGAATCAGCCCACGTAACTTGATGGCTAACTTGTGAGGATCAACAGCCAGCAGTCCCATCACCTTACACTTTAACCCAGGGTGAACACAGGACTCAGAACTTGAGGTTATAATCACCCTGTCCTGAGTCGGCCACTAAAATCCCCTTAGACCATGTTATTCTATATCATGCAGTATTTGTATAGAAAAGCCAAATTTTTTTTTAACGTGACTGATGGCAATCTTCTTTGGTTGGAATAAATTCCTCAGCTCTTAAAAGAGTGGTTGGAAAAAAGAATATGCACATGAAGTGAAGAAGGAGGCCAATATTAGTAAGATAATGAAGGTGAGCATCTTTTATGAAGTATACAGGACCTCCATACATGAAACTTGATACTGTTATCTTGTTCACAACGCCAGCTTCGAGGAGGAGAAACAGGACATTAAGCAGTAAATGAATGAGCAAGCATTAAAAGTTGCAAGTAGGGTACAATAGTCCAACAGCTCTGGGGACTTAAATTTGACTATTTGGGACAGGAATGGTGAGTGCCTGAGGAAGGGATTTGTATGGGTTCATTGGTGAAAGTGGAGAAGGTGTGGCAAGTTTGCTGGGGCTGGAGGAATCTGGAATGCAGGGCAGGCCAGAGTGGGAAGACACTGGGGACAGAAGGAGGAGGGGGTCAGAAAGGCTCTGGGTGGCATGCCCCTCGATGAAGCTGTCCTGGCATCTGCCCACCCCTCCACTCTCTGCCAGCACTCAATACCAGGAGCACCAGCTCCAAGAGGGCATCTCTGCCAAATCCTCCGCTCAGGAAGGAGCATTCCAGGACCGTGCCAGGGTCTGGGAGACTGCTCAGGGGCCACAAATCAGCCCTGGGGATAAGGTCATTCATTGGGTCTTCCTTCATCTCACATTCTCTCTTACCATGTATGAAAGTATGTTCGTTTCAGAGATGAATTTATTCCAGGTCGTCACTGCTCCATGTGAATCCTGCAAAGTACCTGGCTGCCAGGAAAACCCAAATCCTCCCTTGCTCCACTAGCCCTCTCTAGGCTTCAGATTCCTGGAATCCCTCACTCCATCCACTGTGGCCACAGGCAGGCATGACTCTCGGATGGGATGGGTGCACCCCAGCTCCACCCCACCACGGCACCTGGCAGCACTTAAAATGCTTTCTGCTAGAATGGCAGAGAAAGGGGGGCAAGAATTCAGCTTCTTCCAATTGGCTAGGGGACATAAATGAAGAAATAAAGTGGGATTCTTATTCAGGGGTCTATGGTTGGGCATCAAGAGCTCTATGAACACCCAGAAATTGTATGGCTGTGTGTGTAAGTGCTCATGTCAATTTCTGAGAATAACTACAATAGCTAATAATGTCAGTTACTACATGCCAGTCACTATTCTAAGGGTTTAACACATATCAGCTAATTTAATCCTCACATCACAGATATAAACTGGTTTTACCCTCCATTTAAAGATGGGGAGATGGAGGTACCAAGTGGCTAAATAACTTGCCAAGGTCACAGAGCTAATCAGTGGTGGAGCTGGGGTTCAAACCCAGGCCATCTGACTTCAGGGCCCCCGCTCACAAAATCACCCTGATGTACCATCCCCAGTTTATTTTGCAATCTCAGAGAGGTCCATGACCTCACCAAGCTCAACCATCTTGGTCTTAAAAGCATCTAGCTATCAACATCTAACACACGGCTATGACTTATTCATCTCTGTACAGTGAGAATCTAGCACCATGCCTGGCATCCAGTAGACACTCAGCAGTTACTCTACGAAAGAACGAATAGAGACTATAATCCAGGCTCTCTCTTTGGCAGTTTTCTTCTTCCTTTCGGAGTAACCTCTTTCTCACATTCACCCACTTCTTCTTGGCACCTCCATAATGCCAAGTCCTTCATCAAACACTGGATTTTCACTGTCACAGGTGTCTTTCTCTCTGCCTGCCTGCTGCATTCTTTCTCTTCTCTCTTCCTGATCCTCCCTCTTCATGTGCAGTCTCTCCGAACCTCACTGGCTCCATAAACCCCAGGAACAGTCCACATCACCCACTTTTGGACTTACCTCCTGGTCTAACTGACAGGTGGATGGGAGGTGGCAGGACTGGACAAAATTCAGCACACAGGCCCTCTGGGGAGAGCAGTGTCTCAAGCACAGCCTAACAAAAGCCTGGTTCTCACCCAGAGAAAATTCACCTGCCAGGCAGCAGAGCAGAGGCCACAAGGGAGGCCCCAGAGCATTAACCCTGGACCTAGTGCTGAGGGCTCTGAGGGCAACAGCCCCAGGCTGAGGGGCGAGCCTTGTTATATGGCCCCACAGGGAACCTCAGCCCAGGAGGGTACCAGATAGAAGCTACCCTGCATCACAGGAGGCAAGCTCCTCTCTGTGAGAGCCTTTTCTGGAATTTCAGCTTGAGCGCCTGAGAAGTTAAACTTCCACCATCAGCTGCATATCCTGCGGGCATTCAATGCATTTTGATTTGTCAATGAGTTCCAGAGCAAAATTAGGAGCCTTTCCACTGTGGATTGCAAACTCACCAAACCTGTCCAAAAGAGGCTGAAATCAGTTATTCCCTGACAAGGACTCTGTAATCTGTGAGAAATAAGCGGGTGGAGATTCCATCCAGCGAGATGAGGCCTTGTCCCTGAAAACCACCACTGCGGTCAGCATCATTGGCCCGAGTTTGCTTCCTGTTCCAGCTGAGCTTTGGAAGATGCACCAGCGTGCCCAGCTCTGTGCTCTATTCATAATAACGGTCACAGTTAAGTATTTCCAGAACTGAAGTGCACATTAGTTCTCTCTCTTGCAGGCTATTCTACCACAAAGGAACTGGAGAGAAGATCTAAGAGAGAAGCCAGAATTAACCCCATCTGCAATGCTGTCCTCCCTCGAGGGAAAGGGGGGTGCTGATGCTTGGCTCATCCGTTCTCTCCATGCAAGAAGCTCAACTACTTCATGCCTCAGTTTCCCCTTCAGTTAAATGGGGTCAATGCCATCTGTCCAGAGCATTAGTCAAAGAAGTATCTCTAACACTCTCTAGAAGTGGCATAGGGCAAACTTATCCTACTATTAGCATCTCTATAATAACACAAATAATTTGCATCATTCACGCCAACAAATGACCACAGTTTGGGCCTATGTGGCAGCGTCTCTCCATATCAATAAACATATCAACTGCCCCAAAGACTCTCAAGTGGACATTTGTGGGGAGGGCTTGAGTGAGCCGTTTACATGACCCCTTTCCATCTCGCGGTCCCCTCTCCCTGGGGCGGGCAAGTGCTCGTTTTACTGCCTGGCAACCAGACTGGGACTAAGCTTGCTAAAATATGAGTGTTTTTTTGGCTGGAGTACCAGAGAGCCTGCAGCCCTATGGAGAGAGAAAAATTGAACACACCAGGCCGTGGCTCCAGAAAGGGGAAGAATTAGGCTTCACACCGAGCAGGCTGAACCATGGCATTCTTTAGATAATGCTTAACAAACCCCCAAACAAAGGCAGCCAACTTAGCTGCATGTTCGTAAAATGTATTCTCAGCAGATTCGGGCTTTATTGAAGCACTGAGTTGCTCTGCAGCCAGGGTCCCCGTCCTAAGCTTCTCGGTTTTCCGTGCTGTTCTCCTTGTCTAAATTCCTACAGATTCTGCCAATCAGAATTCCTCACCTCAGGCTCAGGGGGGCTTAGCAACCAAGGAAAACGATGGTGCTTTTAAATTTGATCCTAACCCTTAAAACAATGGCCCTCCACCCCAAAGCCCCCCATCCTAATGAGCCATCATCTGAGGCCACTCCTCAGTGGTTTGAAGGCTGACTTCTTAAAGATGAAGTGTGTGGAGTTCTGGGATTCACCTCCACGTCTTGCCATTCCACCTCAAACGACACCTCTCATATTTATTCAACGCTATAATAGGCTGTTTATTACCATGATCCTGAAAGTATGAACTTGATGTTATTTTTTTTTTTCTGGCTATGCCATTGTCACTGTTACCTTTAAAACCAGCGCTATCGTTAGTATTATTAGTATTTGCACACCCACATAGAAAACCAAGTTAATACACTGGGAGGCACGATTTTGTGGTTCAGTTTGTTTTTCTACTGTAGAATTTATAGGGTTCGGTGGAAATGGCAAAAGGTGTGGAAGCAGGCTCCTCTGTCTGAGATCCAACACAAACATTATCGACCTTCATTATGACGAAATGTAGCTTTCACTCCGTTTCACTCCCCCTCCCGCCCCCTCCACCCCAGGGGGGCATCCCATTTATCCCCTACCCAAATTCCTGCATCTCTGTATGAAATGGGCCCTTTTAACACTTGGTGGAGAGCAAGAACTTAAGATCTAGAGACTAGATTGGTTCCTTACACATGTACCATCTGCAAATTTAATGAGATAAACATTTTTCCTGCAGAAGAAGGCACCTCTCCACTCCAGGATGTGGAGAACTGGCCCTGGTGGCTGGAGTCCCACCAACACCCCTTGCTAACTCTGTGACCTCAGGCAAGATTCTCTGTTAGGGGCCTTCTCCACAAAACAAGAATAGCAATTCCTACCTTTCACTGAACTCCCAGAGCTCTCCCAGGGATGCACAGGATAAGGAGCAGAAAACACTTTTAGTGCCTCTGAGAAAGAAGATGCAGAAATGCAAGATATTAAGCTTTCTAAAGAAAACCTCTAGGACTTGCTAGTTCTTGAAGATTCTTGTATGTGACTTCCCTGAACCCCTTGTCTCTACTGAAAAGTTACAGCTGAGAAAGTACACCCAACCCAAAAGCACAGACCAGGGCCTCTGACAGGCCTGGGAGCTGAAGTCTGCTTGGAGTTAAAACCTAAATGTTCATGGATTAAGGTCTGACAGATTTAAGTGGTGGCCACAGCCAGCATGGAGGCCAGGAAACATGTCAAATACAAGAGCTTGGCAATAGAGTCCATTTCTATCTGCAAGACTCCAGGATTGCTGGCGGTGTGGATGAGGGAACTTGCTGACCACAGACAGAGCGGGAAGGAGGCTTTACAAATGGCTACAACTGTGCACGGGAGATGGATGTGTGCATTTATGTGTATACAGTGACTGTTTGCTAAGGACGGCCCACTCAGCCACATGCACCCACAGGTAACCATGTCCACACGCTTGTGTGTGTGTGTATGTGTGTGTGTAAAGCCACAATGCACTGTCCTCTGAAAATGAAGCTCTGTTGCCTAGAATATTGCCTAACCAATAGTAAATATTCAGTAAGATACCTATTGACTGATCAGCAATTCTGCTGACTTTTAGATTATCCTTATGATTTAAGGGGTTTTTTTCCCTGGAGAAGGCAATGGGTTTTCACTGATAAATCAACCTCTCTCTCAGACCATTGTGATTAACGGCCCACAGTTGAGAAACGGCTGCCTAGGGTTAGGAGCACAGACACCTCAGGCAACAGATATAGAAGGAAGCACATGGCATGTTCCAGCCCCCAGCCCACAGCCGTGACATTTCTACTTCCTGCTGGAAACTGAACCGTGGGTGCTAGGCCTCTGCTTCTTCCCTCTCCACACACTCTGCCCAGGTCATCCATCCAACCCCATGGTTTTAAATACCATCTACAGGCTGATGCATCCCAAATCTCTAACTCTAGCCACTCCTCCAAATGCCAAACTCATGTGCAATTGCCTGTTTGACATCTCCACTTGGATACAGACATCTTAAACTCTACACGGCCAAAAGAACTCTTTGCCAGGCCACATGTCATCCACATGGCAGTTTGTACCATCTACCTAGGAGTCATCTTTGGCTCCGGTCCATCCCTCACCCCCCACAATCTAAGTCAACTTGTCATGTGAGGCCCGAATCATGTCCAGAGTTCTTCCATTTCTCCCTACCTCTGCTGATACCTACATCTCTTGCCTTCCTAAACTCTGCCACACAGCAGCCAGAGGGATCTTTTGAAAATGTAAATCAGATCTCACTCCCCTGCATAAAGCTCTCCAGTGGTTCCCCAATGAATTTAGAAGAAAATACAAAATCGCTATTCTAATTTGCCAAACATCCAGGCTGATCTTCCCACCATTTCCAGCCCCAAGTCACGCCACTCTCCCCTCCTTCATTTAGCTCCAGCCACACTGACTTCTTTCTGTGCCTCAAACATCTCACGCTTGTTCCCAACGTAGGGCGTTTTCACTGGCCCATGTTTTCTGCCTGGAAAAACCGCCTCTTCCTCCTCCTCATTCTCCTTTACATGGCTGGCTCCTCTGGCATTCAGATCTTAACTCAAATAGGCCCCCTGGTCACCCACCTTAAAGTACCCATCTGGTCACTTTATACATCACCTACATAGCACTGCTTTTCTTATTTGCATCTTTATTCCCGGTTTGTCTCCTCCAACTCTAATGTAACTCCATGAGTAGAGAAATCATGTCTGAGTGGCTAGAACAAAGCCCAGCAGGCAGCAGGTTTCAAAATATTTTTCAAATGTATGACTCTTCTAACAAATAAAATACACACTCATAGGCACAAACATTTAGGTGGGATTCCCTTCATCCTTCCCATCATCCACAATCCATCGTGCACCATAAGCCTATGCTTTACTTTATATCTAATAACCCTTTGCTGCCAGAAGGCACAAGAAAGAAATTGCTGAAGAATCATCACCTCCATTGGTGGGAAGTAAAAAAAAGATCCAAATTCGCTCTCCCTCACCCCAACCTCCATCATTACAAACCATCTCTATGGTCCATTCATACAACAGTATTTGAGAAACAGAGCTGAGATCAGAAGACCTAAGTCAGAATCAGGAGCTCAGCCACTTACTACACAGGGGATGCCAAGCAAGCCGCCCCCTCTCTGAGCTTTGCTTTTCCTCAGCTATTAGATGAATATAATCTCAGCCCTGCCCACATGACAGGGTTCTAATGAGGAACAGATAAGTATATGAAAGCTCTTTGCACATGGTAAAGTGTGAGCTGTAAATGTAGGGATTCTTAGCATTATTGAAATAAACAGAATTTCCAATGACTGCAAAAAATCTATCTGGTTGTTGATTTCATTTGATATCATCTGATCACCTTGGCTCAGTGTGTGTGTGTTTGGGGTTGGAATAGGAGCTAAAGAAAGGCTGCTAAAGAAGAATTTTAAAGAACACATCTCAACAACAAACGCCGAGGTCTCATTCTGGGAGTCAAAGCTAATATTAAGAGCGTGTGAGCAGGCAGGCAGCGGAGGTCAGAGTTAATTACAGCCAGCGGCATATTACATGGTGCCTACCCAGGCCCCCTCCGCTGGGAACACCACATTCTAAATCCAAGCTGGCTGATATTAGTGAGTAGTGATTAGAATATGCCCACAGGGCCTTTTAAACTTTCCTTCTCTAGTTAAAGCGTTTGTTTTCAGCAAGATTTATAGGCGCGTCTGCTGAGCGCAAGCGGGTTTGCCAGCACGGAAGTCCTTCCGTTTACAAAGCCTTGGCCGCCTAGCACCCGCCTGAGCACCCAAATGGGAAGAAAAGCAGACTCCATCTGGGTGTTCTTCTTTCCCACAGGGAAGGGTGTGTGGAGAGATGGTAGGAAGTTTTCAAGTTTCTGACCAGCCTGCGATGGCCACCAGAACCAAGAGCCACAGACGTGGGAAAGCACCCAGGGCTGTTGCCTTTAGGAGAGCCAGGGTGCCTCAGCCCCTCTGTCTGTAAACTGGGTGACAGGAAAAATGGAGGCTGACCTTGCTAAGCTCTGACACACAGGAAGTGCTTGATGTTTGGAAGAATGTCATTCATACCTTGGCGATACATCCACAGGGCTATTCTTAAAAAGAATAAATGTGTTTCTCTGATTTAAATGTTAATGTGAAGCAGGAAGCAGGATCTCCGGCCTGGATGCAGGGATCCATGAGGAAAATAAAAGAATTCTTGCCTCCACTGCACTGTTACAGCCCATCATGCACCTGGAAGGAAAGCCTCAGGTAGAGAAATTTCTGCAGGAACTCGAGACCCTACTTACCTACCCACGCTGGGTCAATCTGGACCCTGTGGAACAGCTTCATCTATCAAATGAGAGTTTGGAGGAGACTGTGCTTCACATTCCTTCCAGTTCTAAAAGCTCTGATTTCTTGTGCCTTGTCATGACACCCACAAAATCAGGGACCATTCTGAAAATAAATCAGGGACAGCTCAGAGATGCTGCAGATCTTTTCTGGTCTAAGAGCTGCTCTGTGTGTCATGGCTGCCTGGGAGCACAGTCCTCTTGTCCAAAACACAAGAGAAGGCTTCAATTTCCAAGGCTAATGCATGCACAAGGACTTCTTCATGAGGATTAGTACAGAGCCCATGAGGACCAGCTGTTTGCCATCTCCACTGAGGACCAAATGAAAAGGTATGGCCTCTGCCTGATGGACTAGGGCTTAGGCCAGTAGTGGGGAAGTGTTGCTAACCAGGATGGGTTGTTAACACAGGGACAGGCTATTAAGAGAAGCAGTATAAGCTTCTTTTCCAAATGTCTTCATTGGCCTGATGGGCCCTGGTCTATCTGAAGTAGCTCAGTTGTCTGGGAATGGAAGTAGGCAGAAGAGCAGGGGCTGCAAGACAGCCCACCTTTGCCAGCTGTGTAATACTGCTCACTGGAGTTAGTCAGAGTATGGACTAGCTAATTGGAAAAATGGCAGTCCCTCCCTTTGGCCAGTAAAGAAAACAGAGGCCAGGACTTGTCCAGACTCAATGGCTAAAATCTAGGAGGAAGCAGGACCCCTGAGCAGTCGCTGTACAGAAGGAGGTGGAGGTGGCAGGATTCCCCATCTCTAGGGTCCAGGGGTCTGCATTGACTCCTGCCTTCACCACTTTCACTATCTGTGACTGTGGAAAAACCACTTAAGACCCCTGAACCTTAATTTCCTCATCTGTAAAACAGGTTCAATAATTCCAACCTCGGAAGGTTCTTGTATCAGATGAGATAACTCATGTAAAAGCAACTGTTATGTGGACACTCAATAAATCTAAGTGTCCTTTTATTCCTGGAAGGCCCTGGATCCGTATAGGAAGTGCCCTGACAGACTGCAGAAATCACGGCTGGAGGGCAGGAGCCAGGGAAGAGCCAGAGTGGGCCTGACCTGCTAGTTCCTTTGACTGTACGATGGACCCTTGACCGGTCTAAATTGCCTCAACTCTGTACACCCGGATGATGAAAGTGCACGGCTTCGGAAAAATACCAGAATCTGAGGATTCCACACTTGGTTTTGCCTTGATCAAGTGTCTAATTTCTCTGTGCCTCAGTTTCCCCCAACTCAGTAAAGATGGAATGAGAACATCCAGGGTGGAGGAGAGAGTGCCCACCATGCACCGGCACTAAACTTAGCCCTTTCCATACTTTCTCTCCTTTAATCCTCCCAAGAACCCCCCAGAGTTATTACCATTGAGCCATTTTACAGCTGAGGAAATTGAGATTCAGAATAGTAAACTGCTGGAGACCACACAGATCACGTGTGGCACCAGGATTCAAATTCAACCTACCCAGTTCTCAAGACAAGACCTTTTCCAATTTTTAAACACCTCTAAGAGGTGCCCTGAGCATTTGCAAAACTGTGTCTATAAATAATTAGAGAAAAGTAAATGATAATACTGCACTATAAAGAATGTTTGGTGCTGGAAGGGAGCTGACAATTCTTAAGTACTGAAGAGGCCGAGGTGTATCTACCTTAAATCTCTACCTCTCTGCCCCCTCCTATCACAAAACTAGGTTAAAATCCAGGAGGTAAATACAATAAGAATTAATATTAAGACAAGGTTAATAGGAAAAATAAATGAAGACAGTCCGATTGTATCCGTCTTGATAATAGGAAGCATAAGATCTTTAAAAATGCAAACCAGTAATTTCTGAATGACCTCCTACTCCACTGCCTAGCCAGCTGCCTTGGGTAGTGTGGGGTGGACTTCCTGCCATAAAAGCCATCTGACCCAGCCCAATTTATCGTACCCTGAAGATGATTCTGGGGGCAGAACATGATCAGCAACTTTAGGAACCCTCCTCACACACGAGAAAGTCCATTTCTCTAAGGGCTTGAAGCACTACTTTTCCCATTCCACTCCTGGAGGGAAAACTGGAGCACAGACTACACCTCTGCTAAACGAAAGAAGCCCAAATTCAGGAAGCAATTTGCCAAGAAGGGGGCAGTGAAAAGATGTGGTTGGAACTGGGCCGTCAGAGTGGGTTACTCTGAATTCTTTTGGTCCTTTGTGTTCCAGAGCCCTGGGATGCTCCCATGATTCATCAGAGAAGGGTGAAGGTGGGTCCCTCTGCCCAGGTCTCCCATCCCAAACATCCTAGGATCTACCAGCATTGCTTCATTCAACTCCCAGGCAACACCTCCTACAAGGGCCACACCTGCCTCCTAAGCTGTCATCCCCAGGCCTAAAACAGAGTCTTGTTGAGGAATACTCTATTCCCAACAAAGCTATAAAAAGTCAATTATGGGAAAGCTATCTATGTTCCAAAATGCATTTTGGCTTTGCTAAAAAAACAACAAACAAAACTCAAACTAAAAAACAATAATAACAACAACAAATCCACTGACCATTATATTCTTCTAAAGACTCTTTTTTTTTCAAAAATGTGATGTACAGACCACTTCCCAGGACTGCAGCTATTGTGTAAAACGAGGTACGCCTGTCCTGAGAATGAACTCCCAGCCAGGGTCCCTTGTTTGGTTGTATAGCTATAGAGCCGGACGGAGTTATTCATTAACTTCCTGTATGAAAACCAAATAATAAAACTGAAGTGTGTTAAACAAATCCAGATGAGGGGGTTTAAATCACCTTCAAGTCACTAAGCTTAAAACCGCTGTCATTTCCCCTGGAACAAACATGCTCTACCTTGCTCCAGCACCACGTTATTAAATGGAGATAACAATATTTATGCCCATCCCAGGGGGTGACTGGACGGACAGCTCTCCCGGCCAGGCCAGCACGGAGGAAGAATTGACAGGCAGTGGAGGAACGGGTAGGTGGCCCCTGGGGTCCCCTTCTGGCTCTGTGATTCCAAAACATGCGCAGAGATCAGGGGCAGAAAGGTGTCTCGGGATGAGAAGTGTCGTGAGGAAGAGCCAGAAACGTTTCTGTGACGAGCTGTGGGAGTCAAACCCTTCGCCCCTTTGTAACAACCACTTAGCTCTTATTTCTCCCCAGGGACTGATGTGCGAGCGAACAGCAGGCAGCTGTCTCCTCCGCTGTGCCTGCCACCGGGAACTACAAGGCAACATGAAGTCCGCGCTAGGAAAGGCCCTCCTGGGCCGGTCCTGCACACAGCCAAGATGTGGTTAAAGATTCCAATTCTGGTGGGATCCCATGTCTCCTAGGTTACAGCTGAGGACTGTGTTTTCCTTTATTACAACAGAAAACGTGTGTTCTCCAGGGACTGTTCAAACATCTGTATGAGGTACACCATGTGTGTGTGTGTGTGTGTGCGTGTGTACGACTGTGCTCACACACGCTCAGGCGGCAGCAGCCATCACGACCCAGCTCTTCAAATAACCCTCTCCAGATATTTAAAATTCACGATGCCTTATTGTGGCCCCAGCAGCCAGGCTGCTACAGATGTGTGGTGGTGCAGTTGCGTTTGAGGCAAACAGTCTCAGAACTCTAATTAAAATAGAGGAAGTGTTCTCCTCAAATTTCCTTTAGATTTAACTCCATAAAAATCACTAGGTAATATCCGATTGGCAGAGCAAATCATTGGAGCTAGCAGCTGGCCCAGCAGACAGAACAAACAGACTTCTGGCCCCCACGGAGGGTGTCTTAAAAAACACCCATGCCAGAGCCTCTGGCCTCCTTGCCCTGTGCCTTCATCTCATCTTTTGTGGTCACATTTATGAAATTATGGTTTTGTGTCCATCTGGAGTTGGAAGGGGGAGGGGCATTGCTGATACATTTTTAAAACCACTGACTCAAAGTCACTGAAATGTGTGCTCAACTGCTTTTCTCTGATTGTTGATGAAAAATGAGAGCCAGCTGCCCTGATCTTCACACAAGCAAAATGGCACTGCAGATCTAGTTATCTCCAGAGGGGGATCCGTGTCCCAGAGAGCACTCTCACATGTGTTTGGGGCCATTTGTCACCTAAGCTTGGCCAAAGAGTCAGATGCAAAGTGCTCCAGGAACTGATATGGGGATGAATTTGAAATTCCTTCTGAAGAAATGTCGCTAAGCTTCCCTGGCCTCAAATCTCATCTACCTCTTCTACCATCAGACATTTTAAGTGATTCAATATATAAAAGTGTTCCTGTTTCCAGTGTCCAAAATCTCGGGACTGACAATCCAACGTGAATGTCCTTAGGTGCACAGAGTCACAAATAACTGCCCAGGGTGGTGACCGTGCCATGTAGTACAAGCAGCACTGGGTGTGGGTCAGAGTGCTGAGTCTGGGGTGAGGATCGGCCACACTGAGTCATCTAACTTCTCCTAGATCTCATCACTCATCTGGAAAAAGAGGACAGCACCCACCCTGGCGGGGCCAGAGGGCCACTGTGGGGTTAAATTTGATAGGAGTAGCTGGCACACACTGAAGCTGCTCACACACTTAAGCTCCTAGAGTCATGCTAAGCATCAGCAGTTTCTACTAAGAACCTGGTCCAGGCAGTTTTCAACCCTGGCTGCACATTAGAATCACCTGAGGAGCTTTTTAAAAATAAAGCATAGGCCCCACAACTAGGGATTCTAATTTAATTGTCCTAATGTGCAGTTGGGAGTGAAAACCACCAGGCTAGTGGAAGGAAAATGGAGGTAAATGACACACCTGGGTCTTCATTCAGTAAACATACATAGAACACTTGGACCAGATTCATGAAGCCCTCGCTTTATGTATCAGTGAAATGGACATCCTAAGACCTACATCTAGCTCCCCTGCTCATTTCACTGATGTTGGCTTAATACGTGCTCTGCTCATTTTCTATGGCCGCTGTAACAAAGCACCAGAAACTTGGTGGCTTAAAAAAACAGAAAGTTTTTCTCACACAGTTCAGGAGGCCAGAAGTCTGGAATCCATTTCACTAGGCTGAAATGAAAGTATCATCAGGGCCATGCTCACTCCAGAGGCTCAAGAGAAAAATCCATGCTTTGTCTCTTCCAGCTTCTGGCGGCTGCTGACATTCCTTGGCTTGTGGCTGCATCACCCCAATCTCTGCCTCTGTCTTCACATCTCCTTTGTGAGTGAGTGTGTGTGTAACTTCCCTCTGCCTCTCTCTTATAAGGACACTTGTGATGGCATTCAGGGCCCAGCTGGAAAATCCAGGATAATCTCCTCATCTCAGATCCTTAGTCGCATCTGCAAAGACCCTTTTTCCAGATAAGGTCACATTTACAGGTTGCAGGAATTAAGACCTGATACCTTTAGGGGACGTTTTCAGTCCACTACACCTACTGTGGGTCAGACACTGTGCTAAGTGCTGAAAACACCGCAGAAAACAAGATCCTATTGTATTCACGAGGAATGCTAAAAATTACAGACATGCAGACTTGGAAGAGACATCAGAGCAGTGGTTCTCAAAGTGTGGTCCCTGGACCATCAGCATCACCTGGGAACTTGTCAGAAAGGTAAATTCTCATCCCTTCCCCTCACCTGAATAAGAAACTCAGGGGGTGGAGTCTAGCAATCTTTTTTGTTTTTTTTTTTTGAGGAAGATCAGCCCTGAGCTAAAATCTGTGCCCATCTTCCTCTACTTTATATGTGGGATGCCTGCCACAGCATGGCTTGATGAGCAGTGCCACATACACACCTGGGATCCGAACTGGCGAACCCCAGGCCGCCGAAGCAGAACGTGTGCACTTAACTGCTGCGCCACTAGGCCGGCCCCACAATCTTTGTTTTAACAATCCTGCTTTCACATGGTGATTCCAATGCATGCTAATGTTTGAGAAGCACTGGACTAGAGGTTATGGAGTTCCTTTATTCGAGCATTCCTTCCCCCAAATCTCTGCTAAACTTATAACCAGCTTCCACTTAAATACCACCACTTTATATACCTGCCATTCCAGCGTTCACAGTTAAAATGGTTAGAAGTGGCTTAAAGTTACTAATATAAGATCTAAGAATTATTACAGTTATCCTACAAACTCCAGACATCGCCAGCACTCTCCACCTTAGCAACAGGTCTGATTTGTGCAGCCCAGTGGCTGAGTAACTCAGCATTTAATGATGAATGCCAGCTTCTGGTCTCCTAGCAGTGCTGTTCTGGGCACTGAAGGGGATAGAAAGGGATATAACATACAGGTGCTGACTGAAAGGATGTGACCATCAGAATGGAGAAAGCGATCAAAGGTGTGTGAAGCACTGACATAAAATAGCAGCAGATACCTATCCCTGTCTTAGAGGTAAAGAGGAGGGGTCAAGGGCTGGGCCTACCTCTTTCCATCCACGTGAGGTACCAGCTGGGCCCATCATGTTACCTCTCTGTGCCTCAGTTCCTTCATCTAGAAAACGAGGCTCGTGAACTGAACAGTGTCTAATCATCTATGACTCTTAGTGTGGCCATGAGTGCTACCTGAATTCAAAATAATGACAATGTCTAATCCTGAATGCTTGCCTGCAGCAAGTGCTGTTTCAAACATTTCATTTCATTTCACTCTCATTTCAAACCCCCGAGGTAGGTTCTGTCATCCTCTCCATTTTATACATGAGAAACTGTTAGCGAGGTGAAGTGACTTTCCCAATATCATACTAGTAAGTGGTCGAGCTGGGATTTGAACCTGTACTCTTAACCACTATGCTATACAGCTGCTCATAGCAGACTAAGATGAGCAGGAATGCCTCACAAAAACGGTCACACTTACGTTTGGCTATGAAAGACAGCCAACATAAACCAGCTGCAAAAAGCATAATTTGATATGATCTTTCTACAGGATTCTGCGGGGTTTCTTTTTTTAACAAGTATATAAAAACGAGCACAGCTACTGGGAACATCTCTTTCATAGCAGCATTAGACTCATAGTTGCCCATTCTGGAAACATTGTTTTCATTTCAAAAGCTCTGAGAATCACACAGAGAGGTGTGTGATAAAGGCTGCAAGCAAAGCTGGGGAAAGTCAGCTGTAGGAGTAGTTGTTACATATCAAGAGGCAGAGAGGGAAGGAAAAGACAGTTAGACAAGTGAGGCGGTTATGTAGCCCATTCAGAGCAGAACGGGCAGCCTCTCACCTGGAGGGCCACCTGTGCATCTAGAGTACTCAATGTACTTTGAGTATTTTGTACTTTAAAGCACCTGATGATGAAAATTATTCCTCTTTAATTCTTCTGGTAGATAGCATTCATTTGCCCATCCCTCAAAATGTGTCCAAGATGTTGGGGCTCAGAGATGAACGAGACCCAGGGAACTGGAACAGAGAAACAAATACAACCAGGGCTATTGATGATCCTCCACCCGAGCCTGGTGTCTAGGGATTTATGCCCTTGTCATACTCATTGTCAACATCAAAGACACTTACTGGGTTAAAGCCACATGCGAGACACTGGACCAGACGCCCTCAGGGAAACAGGACTTAAGAAGAGTCCAGTTAGGAGCCAGCCTGGTGGCACAGTGAAGTTCACACGTTCCAGTTCGGCAGCCCAGGGTTCACTGGTTCAGATCTCAGGTGCGGACCCATGCACTGCTTGTCAAGCTATGCTGTGGCAGAAGTCCCACATATAAAGTAGAGGAAGATGCGATGGATGTTAGCTCAGGGCCAATCTTCCTCAGTAAAAAGAGGAGGATTGGCAGCAGATGTTAGCTCAGGGTTAATCTTCCTCAAAAAAAAAAAGAAGAGTCCAGTTAACCAAGGGTTCTAGGTAGCCAATTTCTATTTCAGTTTTATTTTGTTTTTCATGGGCCATACAGACAGTGCACAATTAATTAACATTGGATAACATGTAGGAGTTTAAAAGAGCTTTACATACACTATTTGGTCCTCAAAACAACCCTCTGAACTAGGAGATCTGATTATTCCTGTCTCAGTGCGGGCAAGTTACATCACCACTCTTACCTCAGTCTTCTCAACTGTAGAGGAAGCGACTTGGGCTGGAAGAGCATGAAGACCTTTTCCAGCTGTAAAATGCTGTGATTCTCAGCAATACAACTAAGACTGGAGACAGGAAGCGACCTGAAGAATATTATCTACCTGATAATGATGGTAACGATTGTTGAGCATGTTCTGTGTGCTAGACACTAAGTCCCATACAAGCTAAGTGTCCCCTGGTCTTCATTAGAGCCCTACAAATGAGACAGGCACTACTGTTACATCCCTATTCCACAACGAGAGAACTGAGACACAGAGTGCTTACGCACCTTGTGCAAGGTAACACAGAGGGACCAAGGTGGAAACACAACACGTCTGAACTTAGCAATTAAGTTCCTAACCGCCACACTGTCTGGTCAGGCCAGCAAGGGAAGTGGCCATGATGACTTAGGGCACAAACGCAGACCTTCTAGATACAAACCCAGGCTCTTTCAGTTGAACTTCAGCAACCTCCACAGTATTTTTGGGTGGCTATGACTCCAACAGTAACACTAACTCTACCATGTTTGAAGGTAAATTATAAGTAAAGAGCTTGTACAGCCAGTAATAACTTAATGATAAAATTCAAAAGGACTAATTCCCAGGGTTGGCCAAGGTTGACCAAGGGGCAGGGAAACAGGCACACTTAGCTACTGCTGGTGGTAGTGTAAACTGCCATGGCCCCTCTGGGAGGACAATCTGGCTATATTATCAAAAGCCTCAAAAATATACAGACCATTTAGACCCAGCACTTTCTCTTCTAGGAATTTAACTTAAGTAAATTTCTTATCCATTTCTGAACCTTCAGCAGTTAAGCCTTTGAGTATCTAATAAAAGCTATGGTCCATCTCCCCATAAAAATCAAATGCACGTGAATGTTTGCATGCAATTACAGAGGATGCATGGATGTCGATCTGAAGCCTATCTATGGTTTCAGCTGTAAATCCCTAAAGAAAAAAAAAATCAGTGATGTCTAACACCTGGATAATATGATACATAAATTCAGTTTAATATTATGCAGTCATTTAAACGGATTCTGGAAATGTAAAAGAACGTCTAATGACATGGGAAAGTGTTCGTGATAAATTGTTAAATGCAAAAGCAGGTTATAAAATAATATATATAACATGATCCCTACAAAAATATATAGGCAGGAAAAAGAAGAAACAAAAGCATGGGAGGTTAGATACCAAAACATTAATGGTGATTATTTCTGGTGAGATGATCGATGATTTTCATTTCTTCTTTATGATTTTTTGTGTGTTCCAAATTCTCTATAACAAAAAAGTAGTCCTTTTATAATCAGATGTAATTATTTTTTAAAGAGAAATAACGTAATGACATCACCTTGACAAGCTTGAAGTTTCATTTTTTCCCACTCCCAGATATAAGCTCCCGGCCCTCCCAGGACAAGGGCATTCGTGTCACAGCCATCTAACCGAAACCAAAGTGCATGATCAGTGGATAACAATAAATGCCACCCACTTGTGTGGAAAAGTAGAGATACTTTCCTCCTCGAGAGGATAAAACAGTGGGTATCAAACCCACAACCAGAAAGGCGAGGGGACCCTCCACTTTAAGGAGAGGACCCTCGAGTGCCAGTTCTCAGCCATGTGCCCAGGAGAAAACTACCTCCCCAGAGGCAGACAGGAGGAGAACCAGGATAAACATAACGCTCGCGTCGCTGGTGGAGCAAATGAACAGATGGGCCTGGAATCTGCGCCCTGGGTCTGCGGCGCCATGCCGAACAACAGGAAAGGATATTGCACATTTATTCTGCTCTCTTTCTAAGTATTTCTTTGGCCAGAAGAGCTTGGTTGGAAACAGTTGACACCTTTAGAGAGCTGGTTAAAGATCCAGTTTAGCAATCCACTCAAAATACATACATAAATGGAAACTGATAAATCGAACTTGCTTGTGAGTCCTTTTAAGTTGCTTAAATAAACACACACAACATATTCCTAAGGAAGATACATGTGAAAGGCACGGCCTCTTCTCTTTACTTATAAATTAACTCCAAAATGTCTTTCCAGTCTATAGAGATTTGCTGAAGCAACCAGATGCTCCACTTTATCATCAAAAGTGCATTTTTTTTCTTTTAAAACAGATTTGACCATATCACAGAACAGCTGAAAAATCCACACAAGAGCGTGCTAACCCCCTCCCAGCCTCATGCCCCACACCCTGACCAAACCCTGTGCCCAAGGCCTGCCGGGGCTTGCTGGTCCTTGAGAACTCTCTGTCCTGTGTTGCTTACACTCTCCTCTTTGTGGAATGCCATTTCCCAACCTTCCCCTCCCTCCTCCTATCAAATTCTGTATGTCCTTAACACTTTTCTCTTCAAAAGGTATGGTGAAACAGTGAGCATCAAACATATGTAGGATATTCCTCAAAGTCCAAGGCTCACCTGTAGCAAAATCTACCTGCCAAAGAAAGGGCCTGACCTGTGTCAAACAAGTGGGGGGCAATCAGTTGAGGAAAAGTGGGAAGGGGATTATAGATGGAGAAGAGCATATGCAAGGCACAGAGACGCATTGCGAGCATGAGAAGCAAGGTAAGGAATGGCAGGAGAGGAGACCAGGAAGGTCCTGAAGGACACGCTGGAGTTGACCAACTCAGAGCAGAGATAGCAGCACACTCTGTAAAATGCAATCATAGTGTTGGAGTGCCACAAGGGAGGGGTGTGGCCCTGGAGAAGGGCCCGTTCTTAGACAGCCAGGTCCAAAATATCACCTGACTGTGAAGGCTTCTTCACTGTCTCTGTTCAGAATTAACTGCTTCTTCCTTGCGCTCCCTTCGAGCACCTGAGTGTAGGAGTGTAGTATAAACAACAGATGCCTGGGCCCCACCACAAAGTTCCTAAGTGAGATCTCGTACAGTGAGGTCCAGGCCTCTGACATTTTTTCCTCTCACACATGCTTTTTCTTGTATGAATGAGTAAACATCTCAAAGGACAGGGCTTCCTGAATTGGCTGGTGTTGCAAGCAATGTATCTCTATGCTCTTAAAGAATGTGCATTTCCTTTCCATTATTCTGCAGGTTCCAAGAATGGCTGTGGGGTTTGACTTAGCTTCATTAAGCAGGAGGGTAAACCCAGAGAGCATGCGTGTTGGCCAAAGGGCTTCCACGTTTGTAACAAGCTCCTCGGGTGACTCAGACATGCATGGAAGCCTGCAAATCACAGACAGGGGCCCTGGTCTGGGCTAACCCAGTTAATTCTCTGTGTGTCTGTCCCCCTCATTAGACTATGAAGATGGGGTGTCTTAGGTATCTCTAGAGCCCCAGTGTCTAGCACATGCTTGAACACTAGGTCCTGCATGAATGAACATGTAAACTCTCTCTCTCCCTCTGCTCACTCAGACCCTTCCCACTTCTGCTCTTGTGTCTGCCCAGGTACTGGAAATCTCATTTCTTCAGAGATGAAAATAAAGGCTCTCTACCCCAGCTGCACACTAGAATCACCAGGGGAATTTAAAAAACTCAGATGCTCAAGTCACATCCCTAGTGATGCTGGTGTCATTGGTCTGGTAGGATCTGGGCATCAGTATTTTCTAAAGCTTCCCAAGGAGAGAATGTTGTGTCCTTTATCTCAGTAAGCAAACATGGGGCTGAAAGCAGCCCTGAAAGCCTGGCCTCCCAGGGAGACTAAAGTGATCTAAAATAAAGTCTCTGGATATTCCTAGTTTGCACTTAAGAAAAAGAACAGTCAACATTGAAAAGCAAGATGGTGGGCAAAGGTCCTATGGCCTCTACATTCTGGATGGAGACAGTGGGGGTCAGGGTGGGCTAGTGGCTGGACACTGGCAGAAATAGAAAGGGATTCCCAGCAGACTCCAGGCCCCAACTCAGGCTCTTATTGTGACCTCCAGGGCTGGGTCCCACATGACCCTTTCTGAGACCCTGCACGACCAGTCTCCAGGGCAGCCCATGAAGCCAGGGAGAAGGCTCACCTTGCTCTACCACCTCCAAGCCTTGGAGTTAGCCAAACTGAGTACCATGATCAGCACCAATGCTTTATAGCCATGGGAACTCAGGCAAATCACTCAGCCTCTCAGAGTCTGACTCCTCATCTATAAAATTCCTCCATCTGTAAAATGGGGAGAATGAAACCCATAACTGCATCGAGCTGTGAAAAGGCTTCCGTGTGACAATGCATGTCAAGTGTCTACCTTCTTAAAAGCTAACTCCTGTTTCCTAAGCCAGGAAAGCAAAGATATATGGGATGAAGACAATTCAAGGTGTCAACTTGAAAGAGTTAAACTTGAGATAAGGGTTGAAACCCAAAATGTTCCAGAGAGGCATCTTTCGGGTGCAGGTACGAAAGAGCTTGGCTGACCTCCTTGCCTTTCATTAGGGACACATGTGCCTCAGTGCAGGCGTGCTTTTCCCTGCCAGGGCTGGTTTTGATGCAGTCATTTGGGGAGATGAGAGTTGATTTATTGCTGGCGAGGACCTCTGTCACTTGAAGACTGAAATGACTCTGGAGACTAAGTGCGACTTTTAGCTGAAAGGCGTGTGGCCCAGTCAGTGGGAAAGCACAGGCAGGGCTGAGGCTGCTGTCAGCAGGGTCAAAGGGAGGAATTCTGCACAAATAGAGTGCAGGACATCCATGGTGCTGCAGGCCAGGCCTCAGACACACACAGTCGGGAGGCGCAGCTGCCAGGATGTACAGATTTACATGGGGCCCAAAGGTTGGGAATGATATCCTAGGTGCCATTCTGGACTTTGGCAGCTGACCTCTAGCCAGGGCAAGGTGGCTGGTCCATGTGAAATGCTGCCATGCCATCTGAGATCATCTCTCATCATGGTGTTCCAAAAGAAACCGAGGCAGCACTCTCTGTTCTGGATCTCCACGAGGTCTAATTGCTCCTGAAAGAAGAGGCTCCAAGGCCCATGGAAGGGGCTGTAGCTTCTGGAAATGATCAATATAACCAACAATAATAAATGGAGCAAATTACTACACATAATTTTGGGCAACCACTAACAATGATGAAAAAGAGAGACTGCAGAATCAAAGAAGGTGCTTATTCTATACGGTTCACATATTAAGACGATACCAGCACTAGGATTTCAGCTCTATGAAGTGTGTCTGCATGTGGGGAGGGATATTGAGCATCTATGATAAGCTGAGAACATTACAAGAATAATTTTACTTAATCCTTACAACAAATCCCAGTTATTTTTTACTTTTTCCATTTTGTAGAAGAAAACAATGGGACTCAAAGAGGCTGAATAACTTGTCCAAGGGTCGTATATTTCAGACCCATGATTTTAAAAAGCCAGTGTCCTTCTGGTATATCTCAGCCCCAGGCACCCCATCCTTCCTCTTCCCTTCAAAATCTACTCTCTGAGAAGAATGTGGTAATGGACATTTACATAGCCATATGAATTTAAGCCTTTACTTGTCTCTGGGTATTTAGCGGTAAAATGAAAAGGTGAGTTCCCTTGCTAATGGATCTGAGGTTTCAAAGAGCAGTTAGAGGAGGCGTTTGCCAAAGACAGAATCTGGTACCCATTCCATCCTTGCAGCCAGTCCTAGTATATGGCTATCTGGGGATCAAGCAGTGGGAGCACCAAAGTCCTCTGATTTCCCGCCTAGCTGCTGTCCATAGGGCCATGCTCTGTATCATGGAAAGCCCTTAATACCACAGGCTGGAAGGTATTCTCTGCCTCAAAGATATCATTATTGAATAAAAGGGGAGGGAAAACAGAAAAAGGGCATCAAAGCCTAAACAAATAACATCAGCATGAAATCTTTAATGAATGGCTCATCCAATGTGATCTACTGAAATCCAGAAGGTTTAGCAAAAGATGCCTTAAACCCAGTTTATACTACAAATCAGCCATGAAGAAAAGTCAACACCAAGTTAATCTCCGTTTAATAATTCAGTTTCAAGATGTTAAAACATATTTCTCTTGGAGCTTCTGCATGTATGACTGTTAACAGGGCAACCAAGAAACACACTGGGGGGGGGGGGCAATAAAAAGAAAGAAAAGTGTTTCTTAAGAAGCTACACTATTAGCAACTTTCAAGAGATGGCAGTTAGCTCTTACTGACTCCTGACTTCATCTCCCAAACCCTTTCTTTTCCCCGTCAGACCTTCTCACAGGCAGGGAAATTTTAAGCCCTGCTTTGAGGCCTAGCCTTGACCTGGCAGGACTGTCAGGTCACTGGTTCAGACACCTAGGACTGAGTGCCCAAGAACCTTCTGTGGCACAAGAACGATTGGACCTCAGAGTCCCTTGGGAAGAGTCACATGGTGATTCTGATTCACCAGAAGCCTTGCTGAGCATGACACTGACAGGCAGCAGCAGGCCAGCACCTTCACCAATCCTATCTTCTGAACTCATACAATCCTCAGCTGACATCCTGAGTTCTCACCAAATCATTCTGAGCTCAGAGCTGACAAGAGCCTGCCAACAACTAAAACATGCTCACAACCTTAGGCCTGATGCAGGAATGTCTACTTGACTCTCCTATTGACCTTCTCAAAGGGCTCTCTCATCACTAACATTCACTCGGATTGGGGTAGCTTCCAGGGCTTTCCTCGACGGAGTTCCCCAAACAGGCAAGAAAGTGCCAACACATCCTTCTTCTGCATCAGAACCTTGACCTGACCCCAGTGAAGCACTCTTCTCCTCCTCCCAAGCCTCCCTCGTTTCTAAGTGCAGAGAAAACTCCGCAGTGAGAGCGGTTCTCATCAGCTCTTCTCAGAAGACCTGCACTTTACGCACGCATCAAACAGGAAGACCCGCATTCAAGTCCATAGCTGACCACAAAGCGGCCTTAGCTTCTCCCTGCTGTTCCCTGCTTTCCCACTCCCCCCAGCAGCTCCCTGGATGCTTCCACAGTGCTTGCAACTGCACAGAAGAGAAATTAAAAGCAAATTTGCATCACCTTTGCTCAGTGCTGGAGCGCTCTGTTTTAATTTGCATTTTATTTGCACAGCACTTGCATATAATATTGCAGAAATGCCCAGAATTCTCCCTTCCCCCTTCCCACCCCGCCTGCTTCTCTTCATCCACGAATCCCAGGAACAGAGGGACTTAGCACCCTGGGGACCGAAACTGGAGAAGCTCTTGGGTGGTATCTAACGGTGACGGAATCCGAGGGGCAGGAGTTTGACCACAGTAGGTTCTGATCCAGAATGAATTAGAGCCCAGATATCTGTTTTCCTTACACATGAAATCAGAGTAAAATTCTTCTCACTGCCCACTGTGCAAATACGCACGATGCTGACTCAAAACCGCCAAGTCTCAGGACTGGCTTAACACAATTCCAAACCTGGTGAGAAGCCGTGGGACAGCTTCCTTGTGCCATCTGCAGAAACCCCTGATGGTCCATGTAATATCCCTTCCCCTTTAACAAGTGAACTTTCTACACCTCCAGTTCTATTGGGTGTTACGCCCACCTGCCTATCATCCCACCTGGCACTTGTATGATTGAGTACTGCAACCCCAGATGCCCACCCCCATACAGACACACTTACACAGCACTGGCTCATCCTAAAACTAGTCTGAGTCCAAGACGCATTTCCCCCAAACACACACTATTCTGCCAGTGCAATATTCTAACACACTATGATTTTGCTAAGACCTGAAGTTTACTTAAAACATGCACACACACAGGAGAAGAAGGAGCCAGGAAATGCACTGCTTCATACCACACTGTTCTCTGCTTAGTCAAGACCCATTCTGTGAAGCGCCCTCCTCTCTGTTTACACAGACAAGCAGCTTCCAACCTGATGGAATTCAAAGCCAAAAAAAAAAAAAAAGGTGAGAACGCTTTGCTAAATATGATCCTCCAGTGTCAAAAATGACAGCAAGGTTCAACGATGTACTTTAAGAAGAAAACAAAATCAGGAGCAACAGTAATGGAGTGGTGAACACAGAAAGAACCAAAAAATAAAGAAAACAGAGTAAATCAGTTCTTTGACTTTTTCCTTTGTTGTCAAGTGTTGCCAAGTTATTTATCCCTGGAAAGCCACTTACTTGTTCAAGGTGAAGTATTTCTTTGTGAGAGGACTTATTTCACTTGGTTCCACTTAAGTTTATGGCTCTCAGGGAAGAGGGGAAAATACCAAATCGGAAAATGCTGGAGTACAAAGGATCTTCAAAACATCATTCGTCTTCTCATTTTGTAGAAGAGGAAATGGCAAGGCCCACATTTTGCTCAAACACAGTTAAGTGATTTTCCCAAGGCCACACAGACAGACAGTGGAGCAGCAGAGACAATAGGAAACCCTCCCCCGCCTTCCCCCCACACTGTACCACTGAAAGAAGAGAATGTTCTGAGATGTTGGTGATGCTGGTCAAACCTTTCCTCCTCACTCTCTCATGACCTGTGACAACAATGTTCCATGTCCTTGCCCTCAGTGTCCCCTACTGTCCAAGAAAAATATCTGTGCCCAATCGTTTTTTACTTCACCTGAGTACCATGAAGATAAACAAGATAGAAATTCTCACTGAATTTTTGGTAAAGTCACTTTTACAAAATCACTGTCCACTCAATTGCCCAGTGACCCTTGATCATCCCTCTGATTCCTCCTCCTTAGAGAAAAGCGCCAGGGGAAGGCTTTTCTCCCCAGATGCACGGGGAGGCTGCCAGTAGGTAGCAACTGAGCACCTGTAATTCAGCACAGCCGCTTTTCGCCCTGGCTTCTAGGAAGCTCAGAACTAAGTTTCATATGTTCACTTGAATGACTTCTCTGAGCCTGTGTTTTTTGGAACACCCCTTGTTCCACACCACCCCCTTCATGACTTTATTCTCATCCTTTCATTCGATTGTATCTCTGTTGTCTTATTTCAGGCGACTGTAATGAACATCATAGCCTGGGTGGCTTAAACAACCCAATAACATTTATTTCTTTCAAAAGTCCAAGATCAAGGTGCCGGCAGATTTGATTCCTGGTGAGCACCTGCTTCCCGGTTTGTAGATGGCGCCTTCTTGCTGTGTCCTCACATGGCAGAGCATGAGCTAGCTCAGGTCTCTTCCTCCTCTTCTAAGGGCATTAGTCCCATCATGACGTCTCCACCCTCAAGACCTCATCTAACCCTAATTACCTGCCAAAGGCCCCATTTCCAAATGCCATCATATTGGGGAGTAGGGTTCAACAAAGAATTTAGGGGGCAAGGGGGACAAAGACATTGAGTCCATAGCATTTGTTGTTATCGTAAATTGCTTCAAATCTTCTTTGGAAGGGTATAGTATAAATAATAATAATGAAATGCTCAAGCTTTGAGGAGAAAGATAAGGTATAATTTTCATACATCTTGAGCCAAAACCAGGAACATAGAGCTGGTGAGAACACTCCTTTTGTGCCAAAATTACAACACCAAGCAGACAGAGAACTCCAAGATGCTCCCAAATGTGAAGATAAATCTGGGCCGGGGTCCCTGTGCCTCCACCTCTCCACAGCCTACAGCATTCCTGCTGCATTTATCCACAAATGATCACTTCCCTCGTGGCTCACCAGCGGCATCGGACTTATTCCAAATGTACTGGGGGCTGGGAATGCTTTGTGGTGGGCTGACCTTGTACCCACTCTGGTGGGTTGTTCATGGATCCTCATCAAAATTTACAAAAGCACAAGACAGATGAGAAGGGGAAGTGCATTCCTCAGCTGGAAGAGTGGCCAAGTAACCGCGAACTGCTGGCCCTCTTGGGATCATGCTGGTCACGGACTTGGCTTCGGCAGCCCAATGACTTGTTCCTCCAGACAGCGCCTACGCCTACGCCTTCTTCCCTCAGACCACCAGCCCTCTGAGTCCCGAGGAGGCAAAGCCTGATGGGGAGCAGACAGGTACCAGACGGGAATGTAAGGGGTCAAGGTAGGACTGAGAAAGAAGCCACTTTCCCCATACTCAGTGCCCTGCTGGATTCTAAGTCCCCTCTGCCTAACAATTCTCTCTCTAAGTAGCCTTGGTCCAAGTTAGGGAGCTCAGGGTGGATTTCAAGACAGTAGGAACAGAGCATAAAACTTGCCACGTCTCCCACAAAGGATGTCCTGTCTGGTACAGGGGTAGGATCATTCCAGACCAGATGCTGTTTTTTTCTGAAAATGCAGAGCTTATTGCTTCCTCCAACCAAAGTGTACAGACCCTGGGCCTCGAGGGAGGAGGGGGTCACAGGTAGACACTGTGTGACATACTGGTTTAAAGCTTGATTCTGGAAGTGCTCAGAACTGAGTTGGTGAAGACAGGCTCCACTCTTTACCAACTGGGTCACTCTGGGAAAGCTACTTAACCTCTCCAGGCCTCAGTTTCCTCATCTGTAAAGTGGGAACAAAAATGGAACCCACATCATGCGATTGGGAGGACCATATAAACTTTGCCTCTCCCTCCCAAAAAAAGTCTTGTTCCCCAAGATTATTGTCCAGTCTCAGAAAGAAAAAGGAACTCTACAGCCATAAGAATTAGTTCAGCCTTCTCTCAACTGTGTGCAAAAACATTACATTTCCTGTTTGGGGACCATCTCACCCAAGATATGCCTCCTCTAAACTTGGTCAACAGGGGCATCCAGGGCGGGTTTGGATGTGCAGTGAAAGATGGAAATTATTTGTTATTGGGTCTATGTCTTATTTCTATTCCCTCAACCCAGATAATTAAGAATTAACTATACATGGTTAATGTTCTTATATGAACCCAACGCAAATCTCATCATGTCACTCCCCTGCTTCAGATGAGACTTTCAATGGGTCCCCAAACCCAAGGTCCTTGCACGACATCCAGGATCTCCATGATCTGAGCCCAGTCGACCTTCCCTGCCTCATCACCTGCCAGTCCCCATTGTGACATCTATAATCCAGCAATGCTAAACTCCATCTTTCTCTCTGGTGCACAGAATACTCTTCCTTGCCTGGTGCCTTTACTTGTACTGTCCCAGCAGCCTGGAAAGTTTCTCCTCTCTCTTCCTGCCAATTCTTAGGCATCACGTCCTCCTAGACACCTTCTATGCACAGCCACCATCCCCCAACCCCACCAGCAGGCTGGAGTGCAGCTACTTCATGCTCCGGTTATAACCTGCACATCATTTCACCACTAATATACCACTTCACATTATATTGATCTCTACTCCTTGTCTCTTAGGCCCTCCAGAGTGTAGGCCCCCTGACAGCAAAGAATATGCCTTTCTTTCTTTTATGTGTGTGGTCTCAGGTGCCCAGCACACAGGTGTTTGTGGAGGGGATGACAGGAAGGGAGGAGGCAGAAGTGCGTAGTTAGATTGGTCTACAGGTAGGGTGACTTAGCCAAATAGCACACCGCCCAAGTATCAGACTCGGAGTCTGATTGACTCATTGACACACATTGCCACCCAGGAGTGACAGCGTCCTGGAGGAAGGGTCCCTCTACTTGAAATTCATGACTGAGCAAGGGGGAGAGGAAGAAGAGAGAAGAAGGGGAAAACTTCTGGCACATGATGCTATCTGGGCTGGAGTGTTCTGGAAAACTAGCACAAGGGGAAAAAGACATCAAGAGGAAAACTGTGAAGCCTAAGTTTGAAAGGACCTAGCAGGCCAAATATTGCATATAAAAAATGAACCTCTCCCTTCAGGGCTGAGGCAAGAGCAGGGAGCTGTGTAAGTGTCAGGAAGCAGAGAAGTCCCTATAACAACTGTTCTTCCTGACACGGCTCCTGGGTAGAGCTGGCCAACTACACATTCCACAGCAGGAAAGTCAAATTGGATATCCCTTGGTTGCTCAAAAGAAATACAGAGATACAGAAATCTAATCCAAGTGTTGGCAGCATCCAACTCGAACCTGGTTTCTCTCTATCTTTATTATTGGTCTCACTGACAGGCTTAAAGCCCATATTCACAGCTCCTTAAAAACGACAGCAGAGACAATACCAAGACTCCAGAGCTATGGCCAGTGATAAGGTATAGAAAGTAGGACAGCGACCAACCTATGAGAAACCAGCACAGCCCTCTCACCCAGATGTGCATACAAAGAAGCCAGCTCTCTCACTGCCCAACCCCTGCCTGGGCCTGTCCCCCTGCCACCCCCAGGTAAACCCACACTCACCCATCAGACATCCTTCACTCCTTCAACCTCTTCCTCCTTCCTCCCACCTGTCCATTTTCAATCTTCACAACTTGGGTTGATGGAATTTATGAATGTATAACTTTGTGTGATACTTTAGATTTCCTTCAATAAATATTCACTCCCTCCCAACACTTCCCTTTGAGATAGAGTAAATTTCCCTCCACCATTGATTTGGACTGCACCGTGTGACTTGTTTGGCTAATGGAATGTGAGTAAAATGTGCGTGTGTGGTTGGCTTCTATCATCCTCCAAGAAAACATGATTAAGTGGCTGCTGATCCAAAGGGAATGTAGACAAGACCTGAACCCAGCCTGAATCCAAGTCCAGGGGACCCACAGACTAAAAGAGAGTTGTCCCTACCAATGCAGTGATCCATGGGTGAGAAAAATAAATGTCTGGGTTTTTAAGTTCTTCCGTTTCCGAATGCTTTCTTATGCAGCATTCCCATGGCAACAGCTAACCAATACACTGTGTCAAGGCTAACCTTGACTGCAGCTTGTTCTTTCTCTCTTTGTCTGGATCACATGGTGACAGTTCCTTCCCAAATGCAGTCAGTGCAGATGGTCTCCGAATCTCACTGCTAACCTGTTGGTGGCTCTCGCACCATCACACATCCAGTACACAGTCCCCGATACTTCCCAGAGATAAGAAGGCTGGTGGTTTGGCCTCTTCTGCCTGACTTCCCACCATCAGCAAGATCTCCACTCCAGTCCTTATTGGAAGGTGTGTGTGCCATACCACCCTCCTCCTTCTCCTCCCCTGCCCAGGCAGCACACACAGTGAAGGGGTCAGCAGGAGATAGGGCTCAGCCCTGAGCTGCTGGCAACAACTCGCCCTGTGTCCTCCCGGGCAGAAGACAGATGCTGTGTCTGTGCATATGGGCAGTGGTAATGAGAACTCCCTGTGGCTTCATGCAAGGGAATCAGGCGGTGTACGCAAGGCAGGCCAAACTTCCCTTCTCGTTCCAGAAATGACAGTGAAACAAATGGCAGGAAATTCATTCTGCTGACCAACACAGGAAGCAATGCCAGGGCACAGCTCTGGAAATGGAAAGAAAGCAAGAGGAAAGATAATAGGGAGCAAGAGACAAAGAAAGTGAGGGAAAGACTCCAACTTCTGTGTGAAAATCAATCTATATTACTTCATTGGCCCTCAGAACTCGAACCATCCAAACCTCACTGAATCCAGTTCCAAAAAGGCTTAACTCTTATAGATTCCTGCTATCCAGAAAACTTGACTGCCATTCCACAAGAATTCTGGATAGCCAAGGTGCCAGATAGAAAAGGGGGGGAGAGAGGCAGGGCGGGGCTGGTTTGAGCAAGCCCAAGACCATAGCACAACCTGAGATAGTACTTAGCCACAAACGTGCCCATGCCATAGACAGAATACAGAAGACTGTCAGGACCTCCATCCTCCGGATCATGCACACCAAAGAAATTCTGGGTGGTGTGCATTGTGAACATATTTAATAAAGATACTGTTAGATGCTAGTTAATTCACCTGTGATCCAGACCTCAATAATACTTTACACCAAATCCATCTGAGTTTGCAACTACACAGCCACGCTGACCTAAGTCAGCTGGTCCTGACACTCTGCACACAGCTCGAGGGAATTTCCATCCATAGGAGCCTGGCCCACAGATAGCAGGACTGAGAAGGACTACAATGAGTTAATAGCATGACCCTCATTCAGCCATCTATATCTGAACTGACATTTGGGCTCACGTCTTAAACGAAAATAGTCCCTAAGCAACAGCACACTTTAAATTTTAAGTTTAAAGAATAACTGTGAAGGCCACTAACCATGGTTACAAATGCTCTTCCCCCGTTCCTCTTTGGTTCCATAAAGGCTGAGACACAGAACCAGTTTTGGAGGTCGAGTAGCCAGAGGAGTCTGCTTGCCAATGTAAGGAAAAAAGAAGGGAAGGAATCACCCATGGAAGAAATAGTTTCGAAGAAAAACCAGTCAGCATATTCATAAGGAAATGATTAGTCCAAGTCTGAAATAGATGCATCAATGCTATGGTATTCAGTGCATCCACAGTGCAGGAGGCTGGTCCAGGGGCCACTGGTGGGTTCTCACTGGACTCCACAGACCCCACGGTCAGCCCTCTGAGAACGAGACACCCCGGAGGAGAGCCGAGAATGCCTAAGACACCCTACATACGAGCCACATGGCCAAGTCACTCCAGCTCTCAGTCTCAGGTTCCTCAACTTGCAATTTCCTTGCAAATAAAAGCAAGGAGAGTTGCAGTGAGAAACAGATGAAATAGTTTTTAATGCAATCAAGCTCTATACAAATTTTGGATACAATGTTTACGTGTGACTCTGCAAATTGTCTGGTAGGAACAGAAGAAAGCAAAGCCTCTAAGGTAAAACAATAGGAAATACACAATCTCTTTGATATAATTTTTTAAAATTTTACTGAGCACCTACTTGGTGATTCACCCTTTCTCAAAAGTTGTATCACTTTGTCCTCACAACGATTCTATAAAATAGACATTATAATCCTCATTTCACAGGTAAGAAAATCGAGGTTCAGAAAGGTTGACTTAATTAAAATGACACATCTAGTTAGTGGCAATGCAGGTTTGGTCCCCTGCACTTGTGAGGTGGATCCCCTTGCACTACGTTCTGCAACTGGGGTCTGTGCATGTGTAATGAGTGACTTTTACTGTGCCAATCTATCCATGTAGAGACAGAATCTGTACCTGGGTACATTCTTACAATCTCTGCCTCAGACGACGCTTGAAGGGTAATGTGTCATTTCTGGAGGAATGAGCCACTCATCCTGAAAGCACTTTCCAGGTCAGACGATGGGACCTTGCCTCTACCCTGGGTTATTTTTCCCTTCCCTCTGTTTTGTTGACATGGATATTATTATAGATGATGCTAAGAGAGGCTCATGGGCGTCTCATATTCTACCACCAGCCCCGTTTGGAAAGAGGAGCTGCTTATGGAAAACCTCCCTTTCCGTCCTAAGTCAAGACATTCCTTGGGTGATTGGAGGGGAGCCCCCTCCCCACCCCACCACCATTTGGAAGTGATTACCACCGAGATACCCTGACAGAGTGAATGATGCTGAGGGCTTGCTCCTGGATGCTGAGTGAAGAGCTCACCGCATATCCCCACCCCCAGCCCTTGGCACACACTGCTATAGAGAGCCTCGAATCCCACTTGGATGCCGATTTCCAAGGCTCGCTTCCCACTCTCTGATACATGGGATCAGCTTTAATAACAAAAACCTGGCAGGGAAGGCACCTCTGCCTAGCAAGAGCCCCCAGTGGCAAAACTGAGGAAGTCCTGGTGGAGGGCTGGAGGGCAGACTGTCAGCTCATTTGTTACCTCTCACCCAAGATGTAAGGGCATCCTGTGACCTTCTCCCAGGCCTTCTGCCTGAGATCTAATAACAGCAGCAACTGTCTGCAAGGTGGCTTCTTCCCCTTTTCCTGGAGGAACTCTTCCCCACCCCCCACCTCCAGCCAAGTTCCACCCAATCCTTCTTGTAGATTCAGCTCATGCTATAAACTCTTGGGGTAATTTGCATTCCCTGCATGGCTCTCAGCAGCTTCCCCAGGGAGGAATCCAAAACTATTGGGGTACCTGACATTGCCAGGTGCTCAAGAAGATCTGTGAACCACCCATCTTTCCCATGACCCATGAAAACCATCACCTTGTGTCTGGAGCCAGAAGCTTATTGGTAGGCTGGTCTTGGCAAACCAAATCACAGCATTCAACCTCTGCAAAAATCACTGTGTGTTATGGGTCCAGAGAGAAGACATCCCATCCCACTGCCTCCATGAAAAAAATAGAAATGAGGAAAATACTCGTCCACCTATCTGAATGGTCATTTCCTCAAAGCTGTGTCATTAGAGATTCACAACAATCTCATAGCACAAATATTGTCCCCATTTTACAAATGAATAAAAGCCTCAGGAATGCAAAATGTTGTGCAACGCTCTATTGCCAGTAAGTGGCAGACATCATTCAAATCCAGGTTTGGGGACTAAAGGCTATACTGCTCTCTGCTTCGTTTCACAGAGTTTCAGGCTCTCTCGATTCTGTCCCTTACAGTGGCCTGATAGTTTCTTGAAGGCAGGGACCCTTAGCATCCCACCAATTCATCCTAGCTTTATGCAGTATAAACTTGGATTTCTCATCAGTGATGGGTGACTATGATACTTGCTCTCCAACCCAGACTTGGTCTCTTGCCACCTTCCTAACTTTCTGTTCCCCTCCGCCCAAGCTCTCTTACTTGATGGGAAGTTTTGGCATGCTTCAAAGTATAAAATAAATGAGTAGTATGAGGATATCAGAAGCACCTCCTTTGCCTGGTCCTTTTGTTTCTTCCTCAATTTTAGAAAGGCGTCAGATGAAGCATTACAAAGTTGCCTCCATCAAAATCCACAGGGCACCCAAGATGGAGCAGTAAGTAAAAATGAGTTATCAGGGGTAGCTGGACATCATCACAACCCCTGAGGGAACCGGAGACAAAGCAGATCAGTCTCTGTGCAGAATGAACAATTAACAGAGGGGTCCTGCATCCAACATCCCAGAGGTGGAGATGTGGCCCACACACCTTCCTCTCCCCACTTCCCTTCTCTCTGCTCCTGTATTTTTGATCTTGTCTTATCTTAGTGAATGATTTGGGGAGCTATGCAGGTACTTCTGTCAGAAATCCCTGGGATGTGTGAGGAGTGGGTCACTGAGGGCTGTGGGAAAGCAATTACACCTGAATGACAGAACCAAGAGTTTGTAGAACTCAGCTCTTCTTTCATCTGCACTCACTCAGGTACTTGCAATACAGAGGGGACGCTGTGTGGATGAGGACCTGGGAAAGGATATTGTATTTGATTATGACTCCTAGAATAATCTTGGGTAAATCTGATCATCCACAGGACAATGAAAGCACTTTTTGTACAAAAGCTACCATTATGACAGTATTTGTCCCCCAAGTCTGAGTGTCTACTTCTATTCTGACTTTCCCACTTCTTTTAGTTCTAACATTCAAGGAGTTTAAGACTTATCTGGACTCTCATCTGCAGATGTAACGGAATCCCAAGAACTAAGCGTTTCCATCAACAGGATTCACATTTTTTCTTTCCCCGGGGCCCCTTACTCTTCCCTAGGAATGCCTGACTGGAATCAGAGTGGTCAGCATAGACTGCATCTATTCATCTGAGTTTTTCAAGATGACGGGCGTACAGGCCTGAAGTGATAAATACCTTATTAGAGGTTCATAATCACATGAAAAATATATCCTGTGTGTAAAAAGAGTCTTGGGCCCAGTCGTCCTTGTACCACATTCCCAGCTTCATGTGCGTTTGTGTGGCGAGAAACCTCTACTCAACTGGATTCTGAAACCATTGAAGTCCCAAGCCCATTCTGCTTCCACCTAAGAGATGGCATGACAGGAGTATCCTGCTCCTCAGAACCCCAGGGACTACACCTGACAGATGTGGAGGTCACTGGTTGGCTCATAACATCTTCATGTCCCGGGAGTTACTGCAGAGACATGCAGGAAGATAGGAAATACATCCCAAGTGCCACACCAAAGGGCCATATGCTCCAAACTCTGGAGATCATCAACCTCCTTCCCAGAATTGTCATCAATTGTTGAGCAAGTACTAATTTGCAAACACTGCGCTGAGGGAGAAGAGAAGGGTATGCTTGCCCCAGAGGCTCCTGGGAAAGTGAGCTCTTCATCTTTGGGCTCCCTCGCAGAAAGGCATTCAAGCTTTTTGTAAAAGGATTGGGGATACCTATTGCAATAAGGCCCAATTCCCCCAGGAGCTTCTCAGAAATCACTGGATCACTGTGTGCCACTCAGGATGGCTGAGAGCTCCCTAAGAGCCTTCAATCTTAACTCATAGCCTCAAAGTGACCTAAAAGACTCCCAGGGCCATCACAGCCATTCAGGCAGGTGGGTCCTGAGCTACCCACTCTGCCTCTAGAACAATAGGCTACCCTGTCCTGTTATATTCCCACATCACCTAATCAACTAAAACAATTGAGAACCGTTTCTCTTTTTATGATTTGATTGTTTTCCTTTGTTTTCTAAATGCCTAGACTCGATTTCGGCTGTTTTAAAAAAATGTACTGGACTATCTCCCTTATTACTTATTCTAATGTGCTTTGAGGTTGAAAACTGGGGCCATGAGGACAGAGAAGAGTAATTGCTGTTTATGAGATTATGCAAAATAGCAGTATGATATGCTAGACAGAGCAAGTCCGGGAAATCAGGAGCTTATAGGCACTAAGTCCAGCTCTGCTCCATATTTGTGGTTGCTCTGAGAAAGATTTCATCGCATTGTTGCCTTGAATTTTTTTATATATAAAACAGATATGCTTATGTGGCAGATTAAAGATATCTGATTGTAAATTCTTTGAGTCTCTTCCCATCAAGAACTGGGACCATGTCCCCTCACTGTGAATCTGGGTGGGCACTGTGACAGTGAACGTCACGCTGCACCAGATTCCAAGCCCAGATTTTAAGACGGGCAGCTTCAACTTCCTGTCTCTTGGATCATTCACTCTTTGAAACCAGCCACCACACTGTAAGAAAGCCCAAGCAACCCTGTGAAGAGGCCCACATGAAGAGGAACCAAGACCCCCAGCCAACGGCCCCAGGTGAGCTCTCAGACAAGAGCCAGAATCAACTTGCTAGTCATACACATGAGCCATCTAGGAAACAGATCCTCTGTCTCCAGCTCAGGCACCCCAGCTGACACGGCAAACAACAACAAGCCATCCTTGCTGAGCCCTGCCCAAACTGCAGATTCATTAGCAAAATGAATGGCTGCTGTCGCTTCAAGCCCCTAACTTTTGGGCTGGTTTGTTAGGCAGCAATAATGGAAACTTATATTCAGACTTTTGGGTGGAGAAAAGAGGACTGAACAAAATATAGAGGAATTATCTTTCAATTGTTGCTCTCTACCTCAAAGAGGCTGCACAGCAGGGGAAAAAAGGGCCCTGAAGAAGTAACATTCTAGTCAATGGCCTCCACCACTGACAGAGGATTAGTTTTTCTCAACTTGTGCCCATTGGAAACAAAATAGAGTCCATGAGCATGTTCATCCCAGCAGGACCAGCATAATTTATGGAGCCCAGTGACCAGGTGAAAATGCAGAGCCCTTTGCTCAAAAATTGAGAATCATAATTTTCTAATTATATGAAATTATTAAGAATGTCATTCTTAATCATTTTAATTAAGTTTAATTAATTTAGAATTAATAATTTAAAAATTATTAAGATGGGACAGAAGAGAAGTAAACCAAGCATGAGGCCCTTCTGAGCACAGGTCACACCCATGAAGCCACACTGCATCCCAGGTTAATGGCCGAGCTGACTCACATCATGGGCATGCGTATCCCAAACCCCAGAAACCCATCTCCTCGTCTTCTTACGCGAACCCATTCTGGCATTTCCACTTAGAACAAACGAGGTAAAAGAGCAGAAAAGATGCCTAGTGTCACGAACCATTTCAGAAACGACCAACCAACTTCATACCTAGTCACACACACACACATCCTATCCTTTTGGTTGTTGTTGACTTAGGTAACAGAGAAGAGTTTTTAAAAGGCACCGTTTACAAAGGTGTGGGAAGGGTTTAAGGAAAGCAACCATGGAGGGCATAGAACCCCAGGGCTCTCCATCCCTAGGCCTGAGGGGGCAAGGGCAGGGAACAGTTACCAGAACCCAGAGAGAGAGCAGTGTGGAAAGGACACCTGACAGCAGCTATGGCTTCTCCTGAAAGGACAAAACCAACATGTCGGCACCGCACAAGGAAGGAGCCAGGGGAATCGATACTCAGCATCATTCTCCTTCTGCCCTCAGCTCTCCTACCAGTGCCTCTTACTGGCCAAACCCAAGAGAAGCCAGAGACCAAGTGAGTCCACTGAACCAAAGCATGTAAGTCAGTCTCATAGGAACATACATGAAAACTAAGCTTATTTTTAAGGACGTTGGAAAAGCCCTTTTTAGAAAATCTCAACATGTTCCGCTTTTTCCTCTGAAGATACAAGCTCAGCGCCACAGGAGGAGGGAACCCTTGTTTACCATTTCCTCAGCTGCCCTCAGAAAGCAGGGCTGGACTGGGTCCCTGAGGTGATCAAGGTGGCAAGTGGTCATGCTAGAACTGGCCAGGGCCAGCCCTCACCCCACATCCCCAAGAAGGAGGGTTAACAGCGAACAGAGAGAGGCCATGAAGCCGGCCCCCTAAGAGACGCAGCCAACAGCTCCACAAGCTGACACCTCCTTGAGCAGTAACTGCTGTCTCGGCCATTTGTGTGGGAGATGTCGGGCGAGGGGGGGCACGGGGAACAGTCACCACATGTGAGTTTCCTGAGCTTCAGAACACACTGTTAGCTTGTCCCTTGGAGGCCAAAGCAGTGAGCGTGGCAGAAGGGCTGCAGAAGTTCACCAAATTGGCCTTTAAAAGCCAAACTTCCCAGGATGCTTCAAAATGGGCTCAAGCCACTTTTTGTGCTTGCATTTTATTTTATTTATTTTTGTTGTTGTTGTTTTGAGGAAGATTAGCCCTGAGCTAACTACTGCCAGTCCTCCTCTTTTTCTGCTGAGGAAGCCTGGCCCTGAGCTAACATCCGTGCCCATCTTCCTCTACTTTATATGTGGGACACCTACCACAGCATGGTGTGCCAAGAGGTGCCATGTCCGCACCCGGGATCTGAACCGGTGAACCCTGGGTCACCGAGAAGCGGAACGTTCGAACTTAACCGCTGCACTACCGGGCCGGCCCCTGTGCTTGCATTTTAAATGTGGGGTTCCTCCAGGTGTGTGGTCACCAGGTCCAGGTCAGCATTTTGACCCTCTCCTGATGGTAAGATCTGACAAGACACAGGGTGAAGTAGCCCTAACGTCAGTGAACAGGCTGGCCCCCTTCTAGCTCATCCTGCATCTTGCTTTTCTTCCTTGCCTCTTAGCTTCGCTTTCTCATTTTATTTCTGCTAGTTTTTCCTCTACATTTTAAAATTATATTTTCTTCCAATATCTTTATTTTTCTTTTTTAACTCTCATTCTAAGGATTTATTCCCTTTTCTCTTTTCTTTCGTCTCTCAGTGCTTGAACAGAGAGCACAGATGTTCGTGGTTTCCAGACCCACATGACTTCTAGGACCTTCTCCCTTTATGCAAAACTGGCACTCTCCCTTTTCTCTAGTGGCCTAGCATGCTGTCTTTCCTCACAAGAAGCACCCAATAATTACGAGAATTACTGGACGAACTAAGGGCACAGCCAGCAGGTAACAGTCAATGGTGTCCATTTCACAGTAGGAGCCCCAAGTTCACAGGCAGCACCTCTTCCTCCCAGACAGAAGCCCTGGATATCAACACCCCAGAGGCTTCTGGTGGACTGGCTACATAGCTCCTTTTTCTGTCACCCACCCCCCAGGTTAAGTGACTGATCAGATACCCTGCACAAGAAAGGACAATCGGGAGTCCCACCGTTTGTCCCTCTTGACACGGCCAACAAGACATGTCTGTCAATTAATTCTGTCTCTTCATAGGCCTGTCCTCCTCCTCCATCTTTTCCTTTCGTTCTGTTCTCCACCCCTCCCCGTTTAGTGAAAATCAGGGTTCCAGTAAGGCACGGCCTTCATGTTTGTGGAGGTGATTTCACCGCAGGCCACACCCACAACTCCTGACGGGTCCTCGCTCCGGCCAGCCATGCCCTTCTTTGGGCTGGCTCCCCCCACCCTCCCAAAACTCCCCCCAACATCCACACTAAGCAAAGAACACTCAGGAAAAGCCCCACTTCCTTTCATCTCCACCAACTCCAACCTTGATTTAAAGCCTCCTGGGACATCGGCACAGGAAATCCTAACCGTAGCTCTGTACTAGGAATCCCGGCTTTGAAGTATGTGCTAACAGCTGTAATTGGCATTATGGAAGAAGGTTAGAATAAATTACTTGTAGCTAAGGAGCCAGCAAAGAGAAAATTATCCAAGTCATCTTGTATTTGGTCCTTAATCCAACACTGTAGAATGCAATCCTCGTCACCCTGACTCCGTGTTAGTCTGAAGCGCAGCGCAGGGTTTCGCAATCCTGCACTCAGGCCCACAACCTTGAGATCTGGCCCCTCTCCCCAGCTCGGGCCCTTGGCAGAACCTCAAAACCACTAAAGTGGCAAGAGAGGCTTTGGTGAGTCCCATCCATTCCTGACACATCTTCTGACACGTGTGACCCACCAAATACCTCTGCGCCTCTCCTAGAAAACCCTGACTCCAGCAGCTGAGAGTTAACCCTCCCCAAGGCGTGATGCAGTGGCATGGGGGGCATTTCATTTTTTGATAGAAGGAGGAAGGTTTTTCTTTTTCAGTTGGGTGACTTAGTCAGTTATGGTGGTTTTTGTGCTGTGCATGTGCAAGTGTGTGTGTGTGAGAGAGAGAGAGAGAGAAAGAGAGAGTGTACACACAGGTCTGAGAGAGAGACAGGTACATGCAGGGCAATGGAGGGGGTGTCCCCCTCCCAGCCCCATGGACTGTTCTGAGAGCTGATGGGCGAGGGCAGAGTGGAGAAGCCCAGGAACACAAGCATTGCTGCTTCAGGGCCCAGGGACAGAGCACAACACCAGCTTCCTGGTGGAACCAGCACTACAGGTCCTGGGGAGCATGGCCCCCGCCCCTTGGTACCTACACTAGTGGCCTCATGGCAGGTAGATGCCCTCGGCGTAGGGTCTGTGACTCTCCCTCAAGCTGCTTTGTGAGTACGGAGCACTGTGGCCAGGAGCTGGGACAGAAGAGAAAGGTCAGAGGAAGTCCACTTGGAGACTGGAGCTGACGGGCTGCTGTAGAGCCACAGACAGAAATACTTGGGGGTCAAGGTCTTTGCAGAGTCCTAAAGGTCCTGTATAGGTGGTGGAGCCAGAAGGTGGTGGTGACATCTTTAATGTCAATATGCTCTCGTTTGCATGCACAGGGAGGTGTGGCCCCCAGGGACACCTGAGTTACACGTGTGAAGCTGGCAGTGGACTCAGATATATTTGTCTTTCATAGCACAAGAAAAAATCGATGTGTAGGAGAGGGAGAGCCTGAGGGAAGCCCAGCAGCCAGCACAAGTCAGCACATTCCTACCTGGGTCCCACAGTGCACTGGGCCTGGGCAAGGCCTCTCCCCTCATCAGGATTGAGGTTTCCTTGCCCTTTTGGTCTAGTTACAATTCTGATCAGGATCTGGTTCAGTGACAATGAGTTTGGAAAAACTAGAAAAATAAACCTACCTTGATACGATCATTTATGGATTTGATACTTATAAATGCCCAAGAAGAAAGTGAACTCTCATACATTTCTGGACCCCAGCCCACCCACACCACAGTATCTAGCATGTACATGACACACAGCCCTCAACCAGGGTTAATTACTCTGTTCATCAAGAGGTGATCTGAATTTGTAGAACCCAGTCAGAGTGAGAAGAGTAAAGAGATGAGATTCTCAAATCGTTCCAATTCTACTTTTTAAAGCCCACAGAAATGCAACTATTGACAAATACAATTAACACATATGCTCCAACTCCTCCAACCACGGGGTACCCGAGGAATGACACCCTGAATATTCTCAGAGGGGAAAATTATAAAGAAGGTAGCAGGATGGATAAACTGACATATTGAACTTACCCTTCCTATTGTACCTTGGGCTTCAGAATAAAGCAAAATTGGAATTTACTTATTAATACAAAATTACTATAAAAAAAAATAGGGACACAGACAATGCCTGCACACCAAGGCATTTCACATAGGCCAGTTTGGTCTTTCCCCATGAGGAAAAATAAAGCCATTCTAGAACCAGTGGGACACAGGTATAGCCCCTAAATGTGAAGCATGATCCTATGAGAGGCTAAAATCCTCAGAGTGGGGCTCCAGGCCCACAAGATTTCTGCAAACGATTATCTAATTTGATTCCCCTCATTGCATTACAGGGGGATTTAAAACACATCACCTCCAGCTGAAATGGGTTCTGGTAAATTTCTTGAGTGCTCTCGCGGATCTCGCGTCATCCTCTGGGTTCAGGGTCAACACTACATTAATGACCCACCATTTATCCACTGGGTAATTCACTCCCTGGCAACCTACTTTATTTATGCTGTATAAATTCAGGAAGCAATTAATAGTTGCCACAAAAGCAACATGATCGAGGGTGCTTTCCCCAACAAAACTGCGAAGCAAAGTACTCCTCTTACCCCAAGGCAGAGAAGGGAAGCCAAGCAGACCTGGGAAAAGTACAAAATGACTTTGTGACATGTTTTATCTCCCTTCCCCTGGTTGGGGACAAACTGAGATGACTTTCTGGCTTTTTCTCTTAGCACCTTATTTCTACTCCCTTTCACAGGAATCATCCCCGTTGCTAACAGCTGTTCATGCTACCTTTTTTTGACATCCTGTTCACCTTACGGTTCTGTTCAGGCAAAAGTAATTTAATAATAACACCATAAAAATCAGAAAGAGCAGTTTGCTCATTAACCAAAAAAAAAAAATTATTCTAATGCAAAAATGAAATGAAAATAGGAGCTCTTTCAAGATCTGACTTCATCTGCACTTCATAAGAACCCTCCGAGGCAGCCCAGGCAGCTATCACCCCATGAACAGAGAGGTTAAGCGACTTACTCGGGCCGGCACAGAGGGTTGAAAAAGAAGTCTGAATTCAAATAAAATGCGCTGGCTCCCTGTTCAGAGCACTGGCTAAGGCATTATATTATTTCTCTTCTCCAGGGGCTCCAAGCCATTTGCTTCCAAGCTGGGGCAGCTGCTGTTAGCTGGCTGACCCAAACCACATCCTCATGCCCCCTCTCCTAGACAATTTCCGCTGTTAGGGGTTGTCCATCTGACTTGATGAGATGTAAGGGGAAGCCCCTGGGTGGCTCCTAGGAGAGCTTTTTAAAGGAGAAAAGACTTCGCTGGTGTGACCCTGGCCTTTTACCCTTCACCTTGGCCCTCCCCTCCTCTTCCTGCCTGTGAGGCTGGATCTGCACAGTCTTCTTATGGCCATGAGGATAAAAGGCCTGTGTGCTAAGGCTAGAAAGAAGAAATACGGAAAGAACCTGACTGCGCATGGTGTTGCTGACCTGCCGCACCATCTCTGTACTGCCTACCTCCAGACTTCCTATAATGTGGGAAAAACAAACTCCCCTTCCATTTAAGCCAGCGTTAATTGGGACTTCTGCTATTTGGAGCTGAATGTAATTCAGCTAAGATCTCTCTCCATCCCTCTCTCTCTCTTCACCTTATATACACACATACCAACGCCCACCAACCTCTTAGCAGGCAATAGAGCTATTCCTTAACGTGATAAAGAATATCAACTCGAAACCTACAGCCAACATCGTACTCAAAATATCAAAAGGCATTCATGTCCCCTTAAACTCCAGGCAAAAGACAAGAATGTTCCTTATTACCTCCACTATTTAAATACTTAAGAAATTCTGTCTAAAACAACAGATAAAACAGACATATAGACATCAAACTGCTGGAAAAAATGAGATACAATAATCATTATCTGAAAATGAATAAAACCAAGAAAGCAATGAAAAACTCTTAAAATTAATAGATGTGGTAAAATATAGACACACGACAAGATGTAAACATTAATAATTTTTCTATGGTGTTAGTAACAAACAAAATTTACAATAGAGAGAAAGGGGGATTTTATTCACAGCAGCAAGAAAACAAACAATTTCCAGGAATAACCCTAAAAAGTAATATGTGGGACCATTATGATAAAAATGCAGTTTCACCGAGAAAGAGAAAAAGGTTTGAATAAATGGAGGGACATGTCCCGTTCATTAATGAAAAGCAATCCTTCCCCAAAGTTTAACACAATCCCAGTCAAAATCCTCATCGTTTTTTCCTAATTTGACAAAATAAATGAAAAGTACAGCATGAAGAATGAATTGAGAATAAAAAAAGTCTTTATTAGAAAACTTATTGTGTCGAGGGAGGCCTTGCTCTATTGAGATATTAAGACATACATTATAAAATTTAAAAAGTTAAAATAGTATGGCACTGGCTATTCTACAAAGAAAGCTATTCTACAAGAGAAATCAGGAAAATTGGATATTGGAAAATAATTATTTCCTCACTTGACAATATACAATAATATAAATTCTGGATGGATGGAAGAGTTAAATGTAAAAAATGAAAGCTTAAAAGCAAGAACAAAGTCTAGGTCATCTAAGGAATTCCAAACTCCACGAAGACAAGACACTGTGTGTGCCTTTTGCTCCTATTTCTCCAGTGCTTGGCGCAGTTCCTGGCACAGAGAAAGGCTACCACACATATTTATTTACTAACTGGCATTAATGCCAGGGAAGAAACCATCAAAAAAAGGGAACGTTTCATTGTAAAATAAAATGCACGTACATGATAAAAAATTACAAAGCAAATAACAACCTAGGAAAAACATGTGCAATAAATATGATAAAGGGCTAATTCATATATACACATGAAAGAGAAGAAAAAGTATGTTATAAAAGAAGGAAAAATACAAAGCACAAAAAATACAAATGACCATTAAACATTTGAAAAATTACTCAAATTCATACATAATCTAAAATGCAATTTAACGCCATCATTCAGCAAATACGTGTAAATAAAAATTGGTCAATGAAAAGTAACGAGATACCACTACACACCTATTAGAATGCCCAAAATCCAAACACTGACAGCACTCAAACGCTGGCGAGGAAGTGAGCAACAGGAACTCTCATTCATTGCTGGTGGGAATGCAAAATGCTACAGCCACTTTAGAAGACACTTTGTCAGTTTCTTACAAAATGAAACATACTCCTACCATCTGATCCAGCAACTGTGCTCCATGCTATTACTCAAAGGTGTTAAAAACTTATTTCCACACAAAAACCTGCACACATATGCTTACAGCAGCTTTATTCATAACTGCCAAAACTTAAAAGCAACCAAGATATCCTTCAGTAAGTGAATGCGTAAATAAACGTGGTACTCCCAGACAATGGAATATTATTCAATGCTGAAAATGATTGGGTATCAAGTCATGGAAAGACATGGAGGAAGCTTAAATGCATATTACTAAATGAAAGAAGCCAAACGTAAAGACTACATATGGTATGATTCCAACTATATGACATTCTAGAAAAGGCAAAACTATGGAGACAGTAAAAACATTAGTAGTGGCCAGAGGGCTGTGGGGAGGAAGGGACGATAGGCGGAGCAGAAAAGTTTTTAGGGCAGAAAATACTCTGTGTGATGGTGGATACATGTCATTGTAAATTTGTCCAAAACCACAGAATTTACAACACCAAGAGTGAACACTGACATGAACTATAGACTTTGGGGGATAATGATGTCTCAATGTAGGTTCATCGATTGTAACAAGTGTACCACTCTGGTGGGCGATGGTGATAACAGAAGAGGCTATGCATGTGAGAAGGCAGGGGGATGTGGGAAATCTCTGTACCTTTCTCTCAACTTTTCTGTGAGCCTAAAACTGCTCTAAAAAATAAAATCTATTTTAAAGAAAGAATCAGTGAGGGAAAGATGAGAAGAGTCTGACACCTCTGCACACTGCTAATGGGAGTGCAAGCTGGTAGAAACTTTCTGGAATGTAACTGAGAAGCAGACCTCTGTTTCAAAAACAAAACAAAGCCTGCCCTTTTATTTATTGTTTATCATTTCTCCTTGAAAAGGTTGCATTAAATAGATAGGGCAACTTAATATCCATGACATCCTAACATTGAAAAAATAGAATATAGAATCTTTCCCTAATGTCCCAACAGAAACCAGACTGTGAATATCCACTTATGAGCAAGGGACTTCATTTGGAAAGTAATAGAGAGGCAGCACAGGCATTTTAAACAAGTGAGTGAGTAGAACGGATTAGTTTTACTACTGTAACTAGCCAAAACTGGTAGAGGAAGGACTAGAGAATTGCAGGAGGCAATGAGCAAGGTCAGCAATTTAGTAGCTATTTCTCTGGGACAGAAAAAATTGGAGCAAATCCAAGAGACATTTCAGGAACAGAACCTACAATATGCAGTCGTCATTTTAATATAGGCCATGGTTGAGACAAAAGGGACAGGCAGGTGAAGAAAACCACACTGATCCTATTATTCAGACCTAGAACTGGCAGGGAGAAAAGTGATTGGCCTTCCTGAGTAGATTCTCCAAAAATAGCTCATATCAAGGGCAGGTAAACTGTGGTGAGAAGAGAGAAGAGAGAAAAGAAAGCAATGTATTGAAACACTCTGGGATCACACCTTGAGGCAGGTAAAGAAGACAGTTCAAGTATGTCCCCTTTTTCATGCACTTGACCCCTCACCAACAAATGCCCAGGCTCGGCCCGAGCTGAACACTGTTTCCAAACTGATTTTCACTGATATCTGAACCTGCCTAGGCCCCTTTTAAGGCCACAAAAAAGGGAAGAAGAAATAGATCTCAAGAACCTTAAAAAATGCTAATATGTCTTATGCTATAATTCTCCCTTCAGTAATCTAAGAAAATGATCCAATATATATTGAAATGTATTATCAGGAAGGTAACATAAGTGTTAACTATAATTCTATAAATAGCTAAACAAATAATGCTATAATTAAGTTTCATAACCAATAAAAACCATACTTTCAAAGACTAATGATATGGTAAAACATTCACAACATAGTGTCAAATGAAAATAGATGGTTATAAGATTGTACATACAGTATGAATAAACAGACAAATAGCAATCATACAGGCAGAAGCACATAAACACACATGAATTAAGGGGGGAAAAAGACTAGAAAGAAAGACACTAAAATACTAAGAAGGTAATCTGTGAATAGTGGGATCATAGATGATTTTCATTTTCTTTATATTTTTAATATTTTCCAAATGTTCCCCAGTAAGCATTTAATTACCTTACAATTCAGCGTCTCTAACCATTACAACATTGTAACACTCAACCACATGGACCCCCTTGTTTTAAAGTTAAAACGAAAGAAGAAATAGATAATTGGACTTCATCAAAATTAAGAACTTTTTAAGCCAGCCCTGATGGCCGAGAGGTTAAAGTTTGGCACTCACCAGCTTGGTGGCCCAGGTTCAGTTCCCTTTGGCAGCTGGGATTCAGTTCCCTGGCACCAACTTACACTACTCGTCAGTGGCCATGCTGTGGCAGCAACCCACATACAAAAATAAAGGAAGAGTGGCACAGCAACTCACATACAAAAGTAGAGGAAGAATGGCACAGATGTTAGCTCAGGGACAATCACCTTCAAGCAAAAAGAGGAAGATTGCCAACAAACGTTAGCTCAGGGCAAATCTTCCTCAGGAAAAAAAAAAAAATGAGCAAAGGACTTGAGTAGACATTTAGACATTTCTCCAAAGATGATATAGAAATGGCTAATAAGCATATGAAAAGATACTCAACATGGTAGTCATCAGGAAAATACAAATCAAAACCACAATGACATACCACTTCACACCCACTAGGATGGCGATAATCAAAAGAAAATGGAAAATAACAAGTGTTGGTGAGGACCTGGAGAAATTGAAACATTTTACATTGTGAGTGGAAATGAAAAATGGTGTAGCTGCCATGGAAAATAGTTTGATAATTCTTCAAAAAGTTAAATATAAAATTATCATATGACCTAGCAATTCCACTCCAGGTATATACTTAAAAGAATTGAAAACGATGCTCAAAAAAACTCGTACATGAATATTCACAGCAGCATTACTTATAGCGGCCAAAAGCTGGAAACAACCCAAATGTCTATCAACTGATGAATTATGAACAAAATGTGGCATATCCATGCAAGAGAATACTGTTCATCCATAAAAAGGAATGAAGTATTGATATATACTACAGCATGGATGAACCTTGAAAACATGCTAAGTGAAAGAAACCAGACATAAAAAGCCATATATTGTAAGATTCAATTTATATAAAATATCCAGAATAGGCAAACCCATAGAAACAGAAAGCAGAGCAGTATTTGCCAGGGGCTGGGGAAAGGGAAGAAAGGAGCATCTGCTTAAAGGGTATAGGGTTTCTTTTGGGGATGATAGAAATGTTCTGGAATTAGATAGTGGTGATGGTTGCACAACATCGTGAATGTACTGACAGCCACTGAACTGTACACTTTAAAATGGTTAAAATGGTAAATTTCATATTCTGTGACTTTTACCTCAGTAATAATAATAATAAAGAATCTACCATGTTTCTTTATCATCTAGACTTTGAAAACCCTCCTCCAATTATTCCCACCTTTGTCTTTCCTGGTTTTTCAATTCATGTGTAATCATGTTCTAATTCAGTACACGAGATTCTTGCTGTACCCCTTAGGTCAGAACACAATTTGATAATTGCAACTCCATTTCTTCAAATGCCATTCCCTTTCCTGGAACACCTCCCTTACTCCTCTACCATGGAATAATTATTTCAGAATCAAAAGGCCCAGGATCTAATCCCAGTCCACTACTTAGTACTTGTCTCACTCTGGGTAAGTCAACTTCTCCAAACCTCATTTTCTTATATGTAAAATGGGTAGTCAAAATCCAATTAATAGGGGCCAGCCCCATGGCCAAGTGGTTAAGTTCATGCACTCCGCTTCGGCGGCTCAGGGTTCAGATCCTGGGCACAGACATGGCACCACTTGTCAGGCCATGCTGAGGCAGCATCCCACATAGCACAACCAGAGGCACTCACAACTAGAATATACAACTATGTACGGGGGTGGGCAGGGCTTTGGGGAGAAGAAGAAAAAAAACAAAAAGGATTGGTAACAGACGATAGTGCAGGTGCCAATCTTCAAAAAAAGAAAAGATTTTTTTTTAAATCCAATAAATATATATGTTAAAATTTTAACTTGTGCCAGCGTAACATACCTTCCCAGTCTACTATATAGAGCAGTTATGATGATAAGCCACAAAAAAAATATGAAAATGTCTTGTGAAGTACAAAGCACCACACCTATGTAAGGTGATAATACCCTCTATGCCAGTGTTTCCTAAGCTTTAGGAATTTTCATGGTTTATGCCAAGTGTCTCACCACCTGCAAAACTGTAACCTATTATTCATAATCAATTCACTTATTTAACTTACACACATTTATTTTAATATAGAAACTATATATGCTATTTTTCTATACATTTTAGAAGTAATGACACAGCCATTACAATAAAAAATGTGTGCCTACATGTCATGTAAAGTCACTTCTGTACCACCACCAGCAGCACACCTGGGAAATGCTGATTTCTGCCAACAGCCTTCTTAAGGACCTGAATCAAAACTTACCTTCTCTAGAGGTTGGTATCAAAACGGCGGTGCAGGCAGACTCTGAACTCTCTTCCTCACATGGACACACAAATTTACAACTACTCTTGGAAGAATTATCCCTGAGAGAGAACTGAAAACTGGATAAAAAAGAACCCCTGCAACAAGGGTCAGTCCTAACTGAGGTGGAGGAGGCAGAAATTCTTCTCTGGAGAGGAAAAAAGCCACCTTCACAAGCCGTGGTGCTTCATAGCTGGCTGGGAGCAATACTAAGGTATGAAGCCTTCCCTGGAGGAGCTGGGGACCTGAGTAGGGTAGTGTTACCACTACAAGCATCTTTTGGACTCAGCACAACCGAGACAAGTGTCATAGTGTCTGGCTTTGCTGACTACTAACAACAATGGGGAATACCCCCAGAAAAGCTATTGGACATAAGGGGAAAAAAGCCAGCTCTTAAAGGGCCAGGCACAAATTCACCCATTTTTGGAAAGCAACCTAAAATCACCAGAAAGAAAGGAGCACAGTCCTTTGGTGAAAAGACACATACCTGATGGGCTCTGGTGCATCTCAGTGAGAGGTAAGACCTCTCCAGGGACTGAGACATTGGCAGCAGCCATTATTATTCCATAGTACAGGTGTGCTGACACAGACACTGGCAGACGCCATTGGAGTTCTTCCCCTAGCCAGTTAGCCCAGGGTCTGCCCCACCCTCTAGAGCACTGATTTAATCCACCTCAGCCAGGGCAGGCAGCCTGCCCTAGGAACTGGCCCCACCCAAAAGCAAGTGCTCGGGCAACTTGTGGGCCTGCATAGGCTGAGTGCCTGGAACCAATGCAACTGGGCAAGTAGGTCAGCCTCTATGGGGCAGAGTGTGTGTGAGGAGCAGGTGGAATGTTTGGGGTGTTGGTGGAGTGTGTGAGGCCTCTGTAGTGGGGTGAATGGGTCTGCTTCAAGGGATCAGGGTGCATGCACAGGGCAGGACTGTGTTGACAGTGTGTGTGGCCCTGTGCACGGTGGGGCTTATCAGATGCAGCAGACTTGTGCTTCTCAAACAGCCACATAGGAGATCTGCCCCACCTTCCAAAGACTGAAACAACTGGATGCTCCCATGCCTGGGGCCATTCCCACTCACCTTCAATCCTCAGAGTGCTGACAAGAGCCTACAGCAATTATAAGCCCCTGAGTCACACTGGGGGCCCACTCACTTAACAGAAAAACTGCAACAGGAATGTGCTATTAGGCCCTAGCCAACTGTGCTGGGGCTCCCCATGCCTGATAAAGTGACTGAGGGATCCATAGCAGCCACATGCAACTAAGTCTGACAACCAGCCAGGAAGAGGGACAGCCTAGCCTCCCTAGGCACCTTCAGCAAGAGCAACGCTGCCACAACAGAAGGACACATTTAGCCCACATAGGGGTCACTCCTGGAACATTTGGAACTGGTGTCGAGAGGGAAGCACACTGCTGGGCCTCATGAGGCATCTCTTAGATAAGGCCACCTCTCCAAGATCAGGAGACATAGCTGACCCACCTAATACATAGATATAAGCACAGAAAAAGAATTAAAATGATGAGGCAAAGGAAGATGTTCCAAGTAAGGGAACAGGACAAAACCTCAGAAAAAGAACTAAATGAAACAGAAATAAACAATCTCCCTGACAAAGAGTTCAAACAAAAAGTCATAAGGATGCTCACTGATCTTGGTAGAAGAACAGATAAACTCAGTGATAACACAAACAAAGAACTGGAAAATATAAAAAAGAACCAATCAAAAATGAAGAATACAATACCGGAAATGAAAAATTCACAAGAGGGACTCAATAGCAGAGTAGATGATACAGAAGAACAGATTAGCAAGCTAGAAAAAGACTATAGGAAATCACGTAAGCTGAAAAGATAAAAGAAAAAAAGAATTAAAAAGAATGAGAACAGTCTAAGGGACCTCTGGGACAAACATCAAGCACACTAACATTTGTATTATAGTTGTCCCAGAAGGAGAAGAGAGAGACAAAGAGGCAGAGAATCTATTTGAAGAAATAATAGCTCAAAACTTTCATAACCTAAGGAAAGAAACAGACATCCAGGTACAGGAAGCAGAGAGAGCACCAAACAAGATAAACTCAAAGAGGCCCATGCCCAGAAACATCATAATTAAAATGCCAAGAATTAAAGATAAAGAGAGAATCCTAAAAGCTGCAAGAGAAAGGCAATAAGTCACATACAAAGGAAACCCCAGAAGGCTATCAGCTGACTTCGCAGCAGAAACCTTACAGTCTAGAAAGGAGTGGCATGACATATTTAAAATGCTGAAAGGAAAAAACCTACAGCCAAGAATACTCTACCTGGCAAGGTTATCATTCAGAATGGAAGGAGAGATAAAGAGTTTCTCAGACAAGCAAAAACTAAAGGAATTTATCACCAAGAAACCAGTATTACAAGAAATGCTAAAGGGATTTATTTAAGTGGGAAAGAGAAGACCACAAAGAGGAATAAGAAAAGTATCACACACACACAAAAAAAACCCAATATAATCACGGGTAAAAGCAAAAATACAGTAAAGGTAGCAGATCAACCACCTCTGAAGATAATATGAAGGTCAAAAGACAAAAGTAATAAAATTACCTATTTCCATGACAAGAGGGTAACAGATAAACACACACAAAAAAAGAGGTTAGATATGATATCAAAAATATAAAATGTGGGAGGAGGGAAATAAAAGAATACAGCTTTTAGAAAGAGGTTAGAATAAAGAGACCATCAACTTAATATAGATTGCTACATACATAGGTTATTATATATGAACCTCATGGTAATCACAAACCAGAAACCCATAATAAACACACAAAAAATTAAGAAGGGAACTCAAACAAAATACTAAAGAAAGCCATCAAACCACAAAGGAAGAGAGCAAGAGAAGAAATGAGCAGAGAAGAACTAAAACACCCAGAAAAAAGCAACAAAACGGCAGTAAGTATATACTTAACAATAGCTACTTTAAATGTCAATGGAATAAATGCTCCAATCAAAAGGCATAGAGTGGCCGATTGGATAAAAAAACAAGACCCATATATATGCTACATACACACGTTAGACCTAAAGACACTCAGAAACTGAAAGTGAAGGATGGAAAAAGATACTCCATGTAAATGGCAAATAAAAGAAAGCTGGGGTAGCAATACTTATATCACACAAAATAGACTTGAAAACAAAAACTGTAACAAGAGACAAAGAAGGGCACTACATAATAATAAAGGGAACAATCCAACAAGAGGATATAATACTTGTAAACTTCTATGTACCCAACATAGCAGCACCTAAATATATAAAACAATTATTAACAGACAGAAAAGGAGAAATAGACAGTAACACAATCATAGTAGGGAACTTTAACACTCCACTTACACCAATGGATAGATCATTCAAACAGAAGGTCAATTGAAGGAAATATTGACCTTAAATGACACATATACCAGATGGACTTAGATATATACAGAATATTCCATCCAAAAACCATAGAATAGACATTCTTTTCAAATGTACATGGAAAACATTCTCCAGGATTGATCACGTATTAGTCCACAAAACAAGCCTCAATAAATTTAAGAAGACTGAAATAATATCAAGCATCTTTTCTGACTACAATGGTATGAAATTAGAAATCAACTACAGGAAGAAAATAAGAAAAGCCACAAATATGTGGAGATAACACAAAATGCTACTGAACAATGACTGGATCAAAGAAGAAATCAAAGGAGAAATCAAAAAATACCTGGAGACAAATGAAAATAAAAATACAACATGCCAAAATGTATGGGATACAGCAAAAGCAGTTCTAAGACAGAAGTTTACAGCAATACAGATCTACCTCAACAAACAAGAAAAATCTCAAACAAACAATCAAACAGTGTACCCAAAGGAACTGGAAAGAGAAGAACAAACAAAGCCCAAAAGCAGGAGAAGGAAGTAAATAATAAAAATCACAGCAGAAATAAATGAAATAGAGACTAAAAAAACAATAGAGGGGGCCAGCCCCATGGCCGAGTGGTGAAGTTTGAACACTCTGCTTCAGTAGCCCAGGGTTTCACTGGTTCGGATCCTGGGCATGGACCTAGCTCTGGTCATAAAGCCACGCTGATGTGGCATCCCACATACCACAACTAGAAGGACCCACAACTAAAAATATATAACTATGTACCAGGGGTCTTTGGGGAGAAGAAGGGAAAGTAAAATCTTTAAAAAAAAACTAGAAAAAAATCAATGAAACTAAGAGCTGGTTCTTTGAAAAGATAAACAAAATTAACAAACCTTAAGCTAGACTCACCAAGAAAAAAGAAAGAAGGCTCAAATAAATAAAATCAGAAACGAAAGAGGAGAAATTAGAATGGACACCTCAGAAATACAAAGGATTATAAGAGAATACTACAAAAAGCTCTATACCAACAAATTGGAGGATCCAAAAGAAATGGATAAATTCTTAGCATCATACAACCTTCCAAAACTGAATCAAGACCAAACAGGGAATTTGAATAGATCAATCACAAGTAAGGAGATTGAAACAGTCATCAAAAGCTCCCAAAACATAAAAGTCCAAGAACAGATGGCTTCCCTGGTGAATTCTACCTAATATTCAAAGAAGACTTAATACCTATCCTTCTCAAACTCTTCCGAAAAACTGAAGAGGAGGGGAGGCTTCCTAACACATTCTAGGAAGCCAATATCACCCTGATACCAAAACTAGACATGTACAACACAAAACAAGAAAATTACAGGCCAATATCACTGATGAACATCAATGCAAAAATCCTCAACAAAATACTAGTAAACTGAATACAACAATACATTAAATAGATCACACACCATGATCAGTAGGATTTATTCCAGGGATACAGAGATGGTTGAACATCTGCAAATCAATCAACGTGATACACCACATTAACAAAATGAGGAATAAAAATCACATGACCCTCTCAACAGATGCAGAGAAGGCATTTGACAAGATACAACATCCATTTGTGATTAAAAAAATACTGAATAAAATGGGAAGAAGGAAAGTGCCTCAACATAATAAAGGCCATATATGATAAACCCACAGCTAATATCATTCTCAATGGAGAAAAACTGAAAGCTACCCCTCTAAGAACAGGAATCAGACAAGGATGCCCACTTTCACCACTCTTATTTAACAGCGTATTGGAAGTCCTAGCCAGAGCAACCAGGCAAGAAAAAGACATAAAGGGGACCCAAATTGGAAAGGAAGAAGTGAAAGTGTCGCTATTTTCAGATGACATGATTTTATATATAGAAAACCCTAAAGAATTCATGAGAAAACTTTTAGAATAAATGAATATGGTAAAGTTGCAGGATACAAAATCAACATACAAAAATCAGTTTCTATACACTAACAAGGAAGTAGCAGAAAGAGAAATTAAGAATACAAACCCACTTACAATTGCAATCAAAGAATAAAGTACCTAGGAATAAACTTAACCTAAGAGGTGAAAGCTCTGTACACTGAAAACTATAAAACATTGCTGAAAGAAATTGAAGAAGACACAATGAAACGGAAAGATATTCTGTGCTCTTGGATTGGAAGAATTAACATAGTTAAAATGTTCATACTTCCTAAAGCAATCTACAGATTCAATGCAAGCCCTATCAAAGTTCCAACATTTTTCACAAATATAAAACAAAGAATCCTAAAATTTATATGGAACAATAGAAGACCTTTAACAGCCAAAGGAATCCTGAGAAAAAAGAACAAAGTTGGAGGTATCACACTCCCTGATTTCAACATATACTACAAAGCCATAGTAACCAAAACAGCATGGTACTGGCACAAAAACAGACACACAGATCAATGGAACAGAATCAAGAGCCCAGAAATAAACCCACACATCTATGGACAGCTAATTTTCAACAAGGGAGCCAAGAACATACAATGGAGAAAGGAAAGTCTCTTCAATAAATGGTGTTGGGAAAACTGGACAGCCACACACAAAAGAATGAAAATAGACCAGTATCTTACAGCATTAACTCAAAATGGATTAGAGACTTGAATGGAAAACCTGAAACCATGAAAATTCTACGAGAAAACATAGGCAGTACATTCTTTGACATCAGTCTTAGCAGCACATTTTCAAGTACCATGTCTGACCAGGCAAGGGAAACAATAGGAAAAATACACAAATGGGACTACATCAAACTAAAAAGCTTCCTCACAGTAAAGGAAGCTATCAACAAAATGAAAAGACAACCTAACAACTGGGAGAAGCTATTTGCAAGCCGTATATCTGACAATGGGTTAACATATAAAATATATAAAGAAATCATACATCTCAACAACAGAAAACTAACAACCCAATTAGAAAATGAGCAAAAGATCTGAACAGACATTTCTCCAAAGAAGATATACAGATGGCCAACAGGCATATGAAAAGATGTTCAACATCATTAACTATCAGGGAAATGAAAATCAAAACTACAATGAGATATCACCTCACTCCCATCAGAATGGCTATAATTAACAAGAATGGAAAAGCAAGTGTTGGAGAGGATGTAGAGAGAAGGGAACTCTCATACACTGCTGGTGGGAATGCAAACTGGTGCAGCCACTATGGAAAACAGTATAGAGATTCCTCGAAAAATTAAGAATAGAACTACCATATGATCCAGCTATTCCACTGCTCGGTATTTATCCAAAGAACATGAAAACATGAATGCGTAAACATATGCAGCCCTATGTTCATTGCAGCATTATTCACAATAGCCAAGACTTGGAAGCAACCTAAGCGCCCATCGAGGGACAAATGGATAAAGAAGATGTGGTATATATACACAATACAACACTACTCAGCCATAAGAAATGATGAAATCTGGTCATTTGTGACAACATGGATGGACCTCGAGGGTAAGATGCCAAGCGAATAAGTCAGAGGGAGAAAGTCAAACACCATATGATCTCATTTATAAGTACAAAATAAAAACAACAGTCACACAGAGACAGAGACTGGATTGATGGTTACCAGAGGGGAAGGGGGGATGGAGAAGGGAACGGGGTGATTAGGCACATGTGTGTGGTGATGGACCGTAATGAGTCTTTGGGTGGTGAACATGATATAATCTACAGAGAATTAGAAATATATTACAGTGCACACCTGAAAGTTATATAATGCTATAATCCAATGTTACTGCAATTAAAAAATTAAAAATTAATTAATTAATTAAATAAAGCAACGTTACCTCAATAAAAACAATTTTTTTAACTTACCTCCTCTATAAAACCTTCTCTCATTTACTTTTTGGCCTATTTTGGAGCCCCCTTTGTTCCTTCACGATAAGCCCCTGTGTGTTTAATTTACTCTCCATCACTTTTGCACTTGTTCATTTCACTGTTCTGGATACTTTCTCATCTGTGCTTTCAACTCCTGCACTAAATCATAAAACACCAAAAGGCCAAGATCTTGTCTTATTTCTTTTATTCCCTCCCATAGGCCCAACTATAGTACAGCAAACATTTGCTGAATGGACAAAAGTTTAAATGAATGAAAAGTGCCCATCAAATGCTTATAGTTATCTTTTTATCATCGGTATCCTAAAGATAGAGCAAAATTCACCTACATCATTCCCTAGTATATAAGGTAGCTGTATTAACCATCTAATTCAGATACCAATCGGTGAGAAGAATGGTTTGTTAAAATAAGACTAGAGCCTGGCACATAGCAGGCATTCAGTAGATCTGGGAGACAGAATGTTGAATAAGTAGGATAATTACTTAGAAAGCCCTGCCTTCTTGGACCTACGATCTGAAGAAGGTGAGAGGGATGAGCACAGACGAGTCAGCATGCGGAAGACCAAGGCCCACCTGGACCTGCACGTCTGGGCTTTATCAGGGCCCGGACCACACAGTTCAACTCAGGGCTCCAAACTAAGCATCCTTTCTCCAGCCCAAGAGTGGCTCTACCCTGATGAGGCACCCGGTTCTCAATTTGACACTCTCCTAATTAGAAGTAAATCCCTGTAATACGGGAGAGCCTTTGCATGTCTACAGTGCATTTTGGCCATGAGTCTCAGAGCACTGACAAAAGAAGCTGCAAGTGAAATTACTGATTGAATACATCCAGACACAGAGCAATCCCTGTGTCAATGTTGACAGAGCAGCTCTTTATCGTCCAGCTCCGGGAGGCGACATAAAGCCAAACCACCAGAGATGCTGGGAGAAAAAGAATGTTTGCAACTGCAGAACCGTGCAGCCTCGTATTCATAAAGCAACAATAAATATTAATAACAACAATAGTTTTTAACCTTAAAGATATACAGCTCTTAACAGTCTACCAAGTGTTACTCAGATTTTATCATCTTATTGGACCCTTATACCAACCCTGTCAGAGACATTATTTGCCCTATTTTTACACATGAAGAAACTGAGGTTTAAAGTGTCTTAAACCTGGGTTTTCTGCCTTCAAATCCAATGTTCTTTTGATTTCAAAGTCATCTAGTTAAGCCAATTTTCTTCTTTGTACTGAAACATAGTAGATAGTAAATAAATGTTTAATATGAGGATTTTTGTATGTCTTTTACGACATCATCATAATAAAGGACTCTCTAAATTTAAAAGCAGTGTTAGCAAGTCTTCCTTAAATTGAGCTGACCCTCTCTCCACGGAGCCCATCCCACTCCTTAGCCCCAAATGGCCACCACACCCTCATCTCCAAAACCCTCCAGAGTGACTGCACAACCCCCAACGGGAACCCAACCTACTGGATTCCTAATCCCAATACCATGATGTCAGTTTCAAAACACTGAAATTTCCTCCTGAGATCCTGCTCCCCACCATAATTCTCATTAAAAGTTCTTTATCTGACCTCTCCAGACCGGTATAATCAGTTTCTTCCCTTACTTGGTGAAATCTTGGATTATCTGTACTGGTGAATAACTTCAGAGACAGAACTTAAATTTCCAATTAAACCATTCTATCTTGGTTATTTTATTTCCTTTTTGTATTTTGTACCAATGGTAACTATAGGAGGAAAGGCATGCTTCCTTTCTGCACTATTCAATTTAGATCTCTATTTTAAAAAAATATTCTTTCCACCACTGCCTTTTCACAAGCTCTCCAGTGTCCCCAAATGAGGATTATCTGTGACAGCCCCTCGGTCCTTGGGTGAGAGAGAACAGAGCATCCTCTTCTCTCAGTTAATTACCATTTCTTGCCTGTGCATTTGATTTCAATAAAGTCTTTCTAATTACTTCAAATATCACTGCCCCTCCCTCCTCCCCCCTCCTGTGCCCCTGTTTCTCTTGGAGAGCCTGAGACTGATGAACTCAAACACACCAGCAAGCCTCAGGCATATGCTGCTACGAGCAAATACTTCTCAAAGTTAATAAGCCAAGAGAGTTAATAAACCAGACTTCCCAAAGTTAATAAACCTGGAAAACACAATTATTACTATTTTTACTATTATGAAAATATTGCCATTATTATTGTTGTTATTCTGGGCTTCATCCGCAGCTATCCTAAGACCCTCCCCCGTGTCTGCCCGCCTCCCCTTCCTCCCTCCACCCTCACCGGTGGCAGTAATATTGTGTGAGTAATCCCAGCGGGGCTCCCCAGCACTGCCCTCTTGGAGGAAGCAATATTGGAGCTCCTGCAGCCCCCAGTCCCTTCAGGCTCAGCTCTGCCCTTTTATATTACACACTGTTCAGTCAAATCCATCACTGGCCTCCCAGATCTTTCCAATAGGCTGGAAGAGGCTGGATGGAAATGATGATTAAAGGAGCTGGTGAGAGGGAGGAGGGGGAGTGGGCAGATGAGATGAGAGGGAAGATATTTGGTTTCTGGACATGCCTGAGCTGTCAGTGAGTCCGATTTCCATATGATGCCTTCTGAGGCTCAGTATTTCTCTGCACCCTCTAGGCAAATGAATGGTTCTCTGAGGATCAGCTAGGAATATCTGCAAATAAGGGCAATATGAACCACCACTGCTTTCCAGACTCCCAGAAAGTGTGTTCCCCCTTCACCTGCTTTCTTTCCCTTTGAAGCAACAGCTCCATCCATGAAGAAAGCAGCCTTTTAGAACTGGTCAAGGGTATGAAACTAGTAGAGAAAGAGTCACAGGGCAACAAAGCCTTACAATTCATCCAGGCCAACTTCTCATTTTATGGATAAAGAAACAGCCTGCTAAGTCAAGAGACTGGGCTGGCTAGTCAAGAGGTGAACCTAGACTGGACCGCTGGCCTTTTGATCTCCAGCACTTCTTTCTGCAAGTGATTGCATCTTTTCCTTCCCACCTCTTCCCAGGCCCTCCTCACTCTGTCTTCTGCCAACACCCTTGGTAACAAATCTCTAAAACCTAACTCATCTATTTCCCCGAAACGTGCTCAGTTGCATGCAGTTCCTATTTAAGTTACTAACATCACTGTACCCCAGTGGTTCTCCACTGGGGGAGATTTTGCCCCTCAGGGGAGATCTGGCAATGTTAAGAGATATTCTTGATTGTCACAACTGAGACTGGCATCTAAGGGGTAGAGGTCAGGGAAGCTGCTAAACGTCCTATGGCGCACAGGGCAGCCCCTTCCCAACAAAGAATTATCCAGCCCAAAATGTCAACGGTGCTGAGATGGAGAAAGCCTACTCTACCCACTCTGGCTCAACAACTCAGTTAGCTTCAAATCTCCTTGCTAGGCAGCTGAAAACATGGGTCTAGAGACTAGGGTAGAGGTGAGCTTGCTACGTGTAAGATTAAAAATTCACTCTCCTCAGGATGCCACTTGAAGTTAGGGGAGCGGATGCACTCCTTGGGTGGGAGAAGGCAAAAGAGAGATAAGGAGAGGACTATGAGAAAGGACCACAGAGGCACCAAAAGGAGGAATAGCAGTACCCCAAGGAGAGAAAAGATCTCAATCCAAGCCAAACATGGGCTAACTCTACCTGCACAACCACAGAACTCTACCAGAACCAACCACAGGTGCAGGCCATGTTTCAACGGGCTGCTGCAGCAGATGTGGACACCCAGAAAAAGCCCCAGGTCATCCTGACCTCAACACAGTCAAGCCTGACTTGTGAGAGAGACTGCCAGCCCTCTGGGTAAGCAGGACAGCCAGGAGGCAAGAGCAGGACCGCTGCTGAGTCCTGGGGCCTAGCACTGAACCCCAAATCCCATCCCGGCACCCACAAAAAAGACATCAGACACGGGGCAGCCATCCCCTGTTGCTCTGAATACTCTACACTTAGGAGCCACCTCCCCGCTGGCAGTTTCAGGTTTCTGTCCCCCCAGCACTCCACCGCCAGGGAGAGAAACTCCCGCTGGACTGCAGGAGCCACTCCGGGTCTGGACACACTGCCCAGCCAGGGAGCGCCTCCCACATTGCTCTCAGCCCAAATCCAGGCCCTTTTCAATAAGGTAGCTATTGCCAGCAGGAGGCTTTGGAAGGAGTCAAGTGTAATTAAAAGCTGTGAAAGCGGCATTGTCTCAATTGTAAATCCTTCTCCCTGAGAGGCCTTTACTGGGGAATTCTCAAAGGTGGGTAGAGGGCAAAGCTGCCACAGCCACCACCTCTCCTTAGAGAGTCCAACAAGGAGCTTTAATGGAAAAATATTTCCATCTCGTATGGAGGCCTGGAAATTGCATGGCTTCATTCACTCTGGCTCTCGGGTCGAGTCTGGGGGGAAAGAGAGAGCAATGAGGGTGGAAGGAGAGAGGAGAAGAGCCTAAGACACAAACTGGGAGAAACAAAAACTCATTAACAAAAACACCAAGCTGTGTCTTGTTTAGCTCTTTCTCACGATGTCACACAGAAACCTCTGTATTTTGATCAGTTGCCCACTGGGCCAAGAATCTGTTCCTGTGATTAGTGTTGGGGACAGTGTTCACTTGTTAGATGTCAGTCCCAGCTCCAGCAACAACCTGTCAGCATGTGACTGAAGCAGGGCACAGGGAGATTGCATGTTTCTCATTCTGTCAGTGGGCACAAAGGCAGCCCCACAGTGAGACCTTCCTGGTGTGGACAGTTAACATGTGGCGACAAGGGAGCCCAATACAAGCCCCATGGGTCTGGAAAGCAAGCTTCCTATTATACCTCTGCAGTGTTCGCACTCACCTACAAGTCTGTTCCAGCAGCTGGCCAGGAACCCAGCAAAGACTGAGAGGGATGATTCACCTGGTGGGGCCACCTTTAGGGCTTGTGCACCTGTGCCCATGATGGTGGGCAGCCTGCTAGAAGCACAATTGTGTGGATGAGTCTCCAGGGAAGTGGACCAATGGAGAGATTCAGCTTTAAGCAATTCAGCCATACTCACAGAGACAATTAAGGTAGACCTTAATTTTCCAAGGAGTTCTAGGTTTCCTGCTGAATAACAAAGGGAAATGCATGTCCTATTCCCTCGCACTCCTGGGTCTCCTGTCTTATCTCAAATGCACATGGAAAGAACATGCCTTCCTGAGACAATCTTGGCTCACAAGGCAATTGTCAAGAGAGAAGAAGCAACTTGTTTTTCTGGGGCAGAAATCTCAAAACACAAAATGATGCTTATGACTGTATCAATGTGCATCAGGGTACACCTCACCCCATGGTGAGAGAGAGCCGTCCGAGCTGAGAACTGTAGGGGTCTCCCACCCACACCTTTGCAGATGTGCAAAGAGCTGAGGTACCTGGCTTGATCTCTAAGCAAGGCTGGGCCTCTCTGTCCCCAAAACACGTCAGCACCCAGAAGACTGCTGAGTGAAGGGCAAATATCATGACGTGAGTCCGGGAAGGCTAATTCAAGCATATAGTAAAGGGAGCGAAACTGAACAGTCTTACTAAACAGGGAAAGAGAACAGAGCGATGTGGTTGAAGGCGGTAAGTGCCCACATGCCAAAATAACTCCTCCCAAAAAGCCTTTCAGTGATGCGGATGAATAAAAGGTAACAAAATGGAAGAAACAAAAAACTTTGATGGAGTCTGACAAAAAAGGCTGTTATTAGTAGAATCTGTCAGATTGCCCTCTCACCTACTTCTCAAAAAGTCCCATGGAAACAAAAAATAATTTATAAAGAGTTATAGCACATTGAATAATCAAAAATGTTATTGATAGGCAAACAACTATCTCTAAGGCTAACATACTTCTTGCGTATGCATACTGAGTGTATGTGCAGCCCAGATGGGGGTTAGGGTACCAGTGCCAGCTCTGCCACCAATCAGCTATGTGACTTCCACTTATGCAAAATAAGAAGATTGAACTCCTAATAATATTAACAACAGCTAACACAGTGCAATTACTCTATGTCAGGAATAACTCTAAGTGCACTTATTTCATCTTCACAACAATCTTGTAAGCTGGGCATCATTATTCCCATTTTACAGAGGAGGGAACTGAGGCACAGGTGGTCACACAGTTAAGTGGCCAAGTCAAGATCTGAAGCAAGGTTCCTCTTCCAGCAATGGCTGAATAGCTCCTATCAGACAAATCCTTCCACAGATAACTAGAAACACTAGACAAAATATAGAAAACAACTATGTGAAGACACCAGACAATGACCCAAAGCAGACAGACATTGAAGGGCAGTCAGCATGTGGCAGAAGAGACTAGAACTGAGGGATTTTCCTGTTTGTATAGGTTTTAGTCACACAGAATGACTAAGAAACTCTTAGTTGGAAAAGCCACAGTCTTCCTGGCTGGGAGGACCAGAGGACAGAATTCAGGGCAACCACAGCTGCTAAAAGTGAGAGAAGAAACCTGGAAAGACCCAGAGAGGGGGAGCCCCAAATTCTACAGAGGAGCTCTGCCCAAATCTTTAGCTGCCCCCTGAACCCCATGTGCACTAGGTGACTCCAAGCAGCCCGATTCAGGATCAAAGGACTGAACTGGGATGCTTCCCACCACAGGGAAGACAGAGGTTGCAGCTTGAGTCCAGCCAAGTTAAACGCCCACTGGAAATTTCTTAAAATAAAACACAAACACTTTTTGAAGGAACATAAGAATTCAGGTTATCTATAATGCATCGTGTCCAGGAAATACTCTAAAATCAATAACATGATACATACTCAAGAGAAAAGAGAATCAACAGATGCCAACCCCAAAATGACCCAGATGTTGGAATTAGATGACAAGGATTTTAAAACATCTATTACAACTATGCTCAAGGATGTAAAAAAAAAAAAAAGGCTCAAAAAGAATGAAAAGGTAAGAAATATTATCCTAGAAATTCAAACTGTAATAGAGAATCAAATAGAGATTCTGTAACAAAACTGTCCAATACAACTTTCTGCCATGATGGAAATATTTTATATCTTTGTTGTCCAATACAGTGCCACTAGCAACATGTGGCCATTGAAAGCTTACAATGTGGTTAGTGCAATTGAGGAATTGAATTTTTAATTGCATTCAATTTTAATTCATTTAGATATAAATAGCACCATGTTGCTCATGGCTACTGTACTGGGCAGAGCAGCTCTACAACTAAAAAGTACAATATCTGAAATAAAAAATTCACTGGATTGGCTTACCAGCAGATTGGAGATGACAAAGCATTGATTAACTTAGATATAGATCAATAGAAATTACCCAATCTGAAGAGCAGAGATATAAACTCTGACAGCTATAGCAAAAACAGAGGGAGTAAATAGATGCACGTAGTTCCAAGGTTCTTACACGTTGTATGCAATAGTATAATATTAATTCTAAGTATAGTGTGAATACTTAAGGATGCATATTGTAATCCTGGGAGCAAACACTAAAAAAGAATTAATAATAGTCTAAAGAGATTAGTTAAAAAACCAATAAGTAAATTAAAATGACATTCTAAAAAACAAAATCCCACTCACCAAAAGAAGGCATGAATGGAGAAATGCAAAACACAAGTAGAGTGCATAAATAGCAAGTAAAAACAAAATAGAAAATAAAATAGCATACAAATAGCAAAATGGTAGACCAAAGTCCAACTGTATCAATAATTACATTAAATGCTAATGGACTAAACACTTTAATTAAAAGAAAAAGATTATCAGAATGGAGAAAAAAGCAAGACTTAGCTAGACGCTATCTACAGGAGATGTGTTTTAAAAATAATGATTAGAAATCAGGCAATCTACCCTGTGTTCTTAACTCTTATACTATCCATGACCCATGAAGTACCTTCCATCTCTAAAATCCAATGATTCCACATGTATGTTGTATATGCACACATACACAAAAAAATATATATAATATACAAATATTTCTTGTGCTCAGGATACAATTACAATAATTAATGGTCGAGATTACATGTGCCCAAACCCAGAAGAAATGGTGAAACGGACAATTTACCAAGTTAACCCATCCATCATTGCTGACTCTGTTTCTCAATCAATGTTCATTCTGTTGGGTAATCAGATGGAGTTTTGTGTAATTGAGTCCAGGAAGATCACTTCAGTGATTCTTAGAGAGTGACTTAAACCTATGTACTCAGCAATAGTCCCAGTACTGCTTGAATTTAAATTTCCATGGAAGGAGTGAGCATGACCTTTCCACACAGCCTGCTGATTAGAACAGGCAGCATCTCCAGGGCTTTGCCATCCAGACAAAGCAGCTGTGACACAGTGCAAAGAGTGCTGGACTTGCCATTAGAAAGCCTGAGCCTGATTCCCATCTACACCACTTAGAAACCATGTGACATCGGGACCGTCACTTAGCCTTTTTGAACATGAATTTCCTCACTTCGAATGAGACTGTGGTGATGATTATGTGATTATAGCATCTGTTATCGCAGACTCTCTAGATGTTTCTCTCTTTTAGGCTCTCAATGCCCACTGCCAGTAGATTTGCCTGGTAGCCTCAAAGTGAATATTAGAAAGGTTGAGAGAAACTGTATGTGATTTTAGAAAGAAAACACAAATTCAAAGATTTTGAATCTCCTCCTAAAAGCTAAAACACACAATGTATGCACAAATTAATTAGTGTCATAGATACATTTGAAAATTGGAGTGTTCACCCATTCACTAAATTACTATTAGCAAACTGGTTAACTAGGGTCCATTCTACAGCCTTGTTTATAAAGAACGATCAATAACTTTAATAAGTCCTGTCATTTTGGTACCTTCTGAGAGAGACGAGCTTCTGTTAAATAGATGAGACCTGGAAAGTTCACACATTTGTGGAATTCAAATACATTCTTTTCTCCTGATGGCTGTAATCAAATTTCTAAAACTCAACTCAACCTTCAGTTGCCAACAAGTGATCATAACGTTGGCAAAGAAGGGTAAACATAAACCTGCTTAACAAATTTGCTACTTATCTTTCAGTTTAGGGTTTATGAAACAAATAAATACTGGATGCCTGCAGCTTAAGTTTATCACTCAGTTCATATAAACCAACAATAGGAAGTAGATTTTATCTGTTTTAAATCTCCTGTTCTCAAACCAAGTATTCCTTGCTCTTGATTTTTCTTTCTTGAATCTGATGTGTGTTTCAACTTCACAAGGCAATCTGTCTGCCTTTACATTCTTTAAAATATTAGGTGTATCTACTGAGAATTCTTAGAAAAGTAATGCTGAGGTTTAAAAGCAGTGAAAGAAATAAACCACTGGTATGAAAATAAAACTGCTCATACAGGCACAGTGTACAGTTGGCTGGCATTGCTGAACATTAGTGAGTAAATTATTAGTATAATTAGCTGCCATCTATTAAGGATCTTTACTAGATGCTGTATAAATACACATAATCGTTAATCCCTATCATGTATGTAAAAAGAGTTTCTGCCTTTTAGAAATAAGGAGGTGGATTCCTCAGAGGTTAATTTGCAGAGTGACAGAGCTGGGATTTGAACCCTGGTCCGTGTCGGGGTGGGAGGGTATGTTTGTCTTCCTGCTGTCCATTCTTATAATGTTATTATCTTCATGTGAGAATGTGCCTAATGCTTTCCCTTTCCTCCAGATCACTAACTCAACCATTCTGGGACCATAGGGAGCTCCCAGGATCTGGTAAAATCTATGGAACCGCTCTCCCAGAAAAACATACACACATACTTCTGGAAAAATAATTCAAGGGATTCATGGATATCCTGAAGCAAAGCCCAGGTTTAAAACCTTTATTCCAGAGTCTCCAAATATCAACACTGCTGGATTTTTCACTCACTTGCCTCCTTTATACTTCCCCCTCCTTTGGGTTTCTAGGGAAATTTTTAAGGACTAAAATAATGGTGCTAAGAAGCAGATCTATTATCTTGTCCACATCCAAGTCTTGCTGCCTCCACTGTCACCGCTCCCTTCACCTCTTCGCCATCTCAGTAAAGGGTACCCAGCTCAGGTGGAATACCTTCGAATCACCCTCCCATCTTCACTTCCATTCACCACTAGGGTGAGACAGCGTTATCAGTGAATCAGTCACTCCGGGCCTCCCAAAGGGATCACTGCCTACCTATTATGTTCCAGGCATTAGACTCGTGAACAAAATTATGTTCCAGGCTTTTGTTAATGAACAAAACAAAGATCTGTTCTCATGAGGCTTCCATTCTAAGGGGGAAACAAGATACTGGCATAATAAAGAAGTAAATTACAGCATATAGTAAAAGGTGATTAGTGGCTAGGAAAAGAGAAAATAGAAGCTATGGGGGAATGGCAACTGTAGGGGTGGGTTGCAATGTTAAATAAATGGATATTTAAGTAGGAGGAGAAAGGAAACTTGTGGATATCTAGGAGAAGATATATTTTCTTTCTTTATTGTCTTTCTTCCCCTCTAGAACGTAAGCTCCATGAAGTCAGGGATTCTGTCTTTGTTGTTGTTCACGGCTCCATCCCAAGTACCTACAGCAAGGCCCTGCACATGGCAGGTGCTCAGTAAATATTAGCTGAATAGGTAAATAAGTGAATGTAATTAAAATGTACCTTTCAGGCTGGCTAAAAGTGAGGGTTAGAGGCACAATTCTAAATCTTATCCTAAATATAACAATATTCTCAATTAAATGGTAAATTTGGAGCAGAGAAAAAAAGAAACTGTGGCAAGATATGTTCACTTTTTAGAAGAGAAAATTGAAAACAATTATACATAAAAAATGGTAGTCATCCAAACTCCAACTTTAGAACAACCAAATAAGCAATGGGCTTTAAAACACAAAACAAACAAACAAACAAATCTAGGAAATCCTATACCAGATAGGGTTTTAAAATTAGAAATGACCCTTGAAATACTGGACTTCTGAATACTGAATGATTCATTAATTAGGATGTCAGTGAGGTGCATGGAGACCTGGCAAGTAAGATAGATGCCACCAACCTAGAAAGTGCCAGTCACTGTGTGATGACATCCTCATCCCTCAATGCACTCTCTGTTACACACCTACATATCCATAACACTCACTGTGTCCTGATGCCTGTGGATCGTAAGCTTGTTTGTGGCTGATTAGCTCAGTTACTCACCCCTTGGTGCTGGTGAGTCGGAGGACTTGGGTTAGGTCTCCACAAAAACCAAGAGGTGTCGACTTGGTTCTCTGGCCACAGGTTACACCTCTGACCTCAACCATGATCCCACATATGCACATCCTCAGTTACACAAAGGGACAGAATGTGTCCGTGTGTGTGTGTGTGTGTGCATTATTACCCAAAAAAAGGGCAAGTCCAAGCACACACTTCATATTCAAGATGCTGCCATGGCCACTGAGGACCAACCGACCACTTTAGGCACAATTACAACATCAGACCAAAGCCCTGGACACATATCTCTCCATTAGCTTCTCCTAAAAACACTATTCAATTCTAAGAAAGAATAAGTACTATCTATATGGAAGCCACAACCAGAGGGCCACAGGCAAGACAAGTTCTCCTTCCATCTTGCCCCCAGAAATTAGCTCAATGTGGTAAAAGTCAGGAATATGAGCTCCCTGGATTCCACGCCATGTGACTTTATTGACGGTGGGTCTCACCATATTACAGGTAATGTGAGCTTCAGAACCCTCGTTCCTCTCTGATTAACCAGCAGTGTCAGGCCGAAACTGAAATCACTTCATTGTAAGAGTTCGACCTCTGCAATACTGCACATCATTAAACTTTTAAGGGAGTTCATTGGGGAAGTCCTTTAATCCTTCAATAATTGAGTTGGGGGAAAGGGGCCAGTGATGGAGAGCATTTACCTGAGCTGATATTAACTAGGTTTGGCTACTAATGGCTTTCCAACAATCCCACTGTGCCCATGTTGCCATTTAAAAGAGTGCAGTCCATTTGGCCCTTCCTCTTTAACTGTCAACAGGGAAATTGAAAAATAATACATCTTTAAGTATCACAGTTTGTATTAACAGTTCTCCACCCAATTCTCCCTTATAGTACTATTGACTCAGTCTATACTAGGCCCCTACACCATTTGATGAGTAGAAAATTTTCATTCCATGAATCAGGTGAGTGTCTATGATACCAAATAACCTATCACTGATGTATTTTCCACCGAATTTACTGGCCACAGAGGCGGAGCCATTGGAAAATACTCAGCTTCCTTGGCAGCACCAATTTCAGTTTAATTCCCTTCTATGTTAAGAGATCTGCCTTTATGTCTCTGTCACCTTTTCTATTCTAGGGTCATATGGATCTGACAGCCTTAGACCTAAGGAAGGATTCTCAGCTGACCACACACTGCTCTCCGACTCCCTGTCAAAAACATTAACACTCCCCCACTGCACACATCAGGCAGTTTGTGATCATGCTCCATGCCTCCAAGAGCTCAAGGTAGAGGCACTGAGGGGATAATGAGCTAATCTCAAAGAGGTTAAACGATTTGCCCAGGTCCATCCAGCCAAAGCAGAGGCAAAGGCAGGACTAAAGCTCAGGAAGTCTGAAAAACCCACTGCTATCCATTAGATCACTGTAGCCTCCAGTCTGGGGAAGTAAACATATGAACCAACCATGTGAAGACGACTGTAAAACATAGTGACAGCCAGGTACAGAGACCCAGCCACTGTGGTCTGGTCAACTCAGAAGACAGTGTCCCCATGCTAGACTCCCTTCTCTTGAGAATTCTCCTGAGTACAACAGGAAGCAAAAACCCTTCAACTGGCAGGCATGTGGATGATCTAGTTGTCAAGGACTACTGACTAGTTCCTGGTCTGGGGAGGCTTGCACACCTGTCCTGGGGAATCAGCCACAGAGTGTACACCTTGGACCATGCTATAACCAAACAGAATTCTGCATGGATGAGAAGCGGAAACAGGAAGATGACAGACGAGTGAGGTTTACACTAAGAACAGCCGGTATCTGAAGAAGGATATAGGTTGGAGCCTCACTCTACTGTCATCCTCAGGCCCATAGCCAGGGTGACCTTGGGAAAGAAGCTACGTGGGAAGCTGCAGTGGAGAGACTCCTGAAGAGTGGTTGAAAATAAACCCACCTTCTGCCAGCCTCTGTCCTGTGGCGATCAATTCTGGCTAATCCACAGAGAAATGCACAAAAGAACAAAGGGAATGAATGGCTGGGAAAGATCAAAGCAGAGGCAGAACCTGTGCCCTAGATGTGACCCTGAGGCATTTCTATCAATTGGATGCCCCTCTCTCTCCTGCATCCTCCCCCTCCTCCCTTTCCTGGCTAAACTCACCTTAGCTATCAAATAGGCTCAAAACTACCCCATCCTAAAACATCTTCCCTTCATTCTATCTCTACCGTAGGCACTATCTTTTTCCCTTCTCATCCTTCTTCCATTATCCATCTTCTCAAAAGAGTTGGACACATCACTGCCTCTACTTCTTCAATTTCTTTTTACTGTACAACCCATTAAAATGCTATCCTGTCCCCTCCATGCCTCTAACAAAACTACTCTTGACAAGATTACCAATGACTAACTGCCAATTCCGTGGGCAAATAGGTGGCCCTACTTCTTGAAATTCCTCACCACTGCCCTGTCTCTCCTGCCTCTGTGTCATTCCATCACAGACACTCCCAGGGCTCCTTGAATGCTGGTGCTTCCCATAGCTCCATCCTTGGCCCTCTTCTCATTCTACATAGTATCCCCTTGGGCATACTCCTCTTCTCATACTTATATGATAATATATCCTAAAGCTTTGTGTCCAGCCTAGTTTCCAGATCTTCTCGTACAACTGCCTCCTGGACATCTCCACCTGGGTGTCACACCTTCTTATTCATTCTGCAAGAGCCAGTTAACATATTACCTCTTCCCTGAAGCTTTTCCAACCAACCCACTCATTGATTAATTTATCCATTCAACCAACATGTATTTGTCTCATGCCTACTATTGGTCAAGAACCATGCAAGATGCTAGAGATACAGGAGTTCAAACAAAAAACAGGAAGGTCCCTGCCTTCAAAGAGCTTCTGATCTAGTGACACAGACAACAAACCAACAAATAAACATATAATTCAAATTGTGATAAGCACTGTGAAGATAATGAATAGCACATAGCAATACAGAATCAAGGGATTTAGATAAGCTGATTCTCTATCCTACCAGCCATGCCTGTCTTAAAACAATTTTACTCTTCCTTCAAGCTTCGTTTAATTTATATCTCTAAGCAATCTCCGCTAGATTGTTAATACATCAGTGCTTTGTTTTATTCATTTCTACATACTTGGCACATACAGGAATTTAATAAGTCTGTTTGATGATTAAATGAAGGAAGGAGTGATTTAATTAATAAACCAGTGTTTAGAAGATTTCACTTAATTCTAAATTTTGGAAATCCACATACAACTAGGTAAAGTGTATTCTAGTTGCTCGGGTATTACCTGAAATATCTAGTTTCATTAAATATCAGTTTACAGAGATTAAATTCAGATGTACATTTCACCTCTTTAACATTGGCCGGGGCCAGTCCCAGTGACCTAGTGGTTAAGTTTGACTCATTCCACTTTGGCAGCCTGGGTTTGGTTCCTGGGCACAGACCTACACTGCTCTCTTAGCAGCCATGCTGTGCTGGCAGCCCACATACTAAAAAGTAGAGGAAGATTGGCATGAGTGTCAACTCAGGGCAAATCTTCCTCAGCAAAAAATAAAAATACAATTGACTGAAACTAGTTTTAAGAGAATCAAGTGTCAGCAGTCGTGAGAGAAATAATACCATACAAGAATACTTGACTTCCTTAAAAGCCAAGATTCTGTTATCCCTTTTTCAATCCAGCCAGGCCAAGTAATAAACAAGAGGGAGTCAACAGTTCTGGAAATCAGCCTCATATGGGACACAGTGGGATCTTTTCTAGCTGAGGCTGGGGCTTGTTTGAAAATACAGCACAGTTCAGAAGAAAAGTTGGAAAGGGTTATCCAAGAAATGGATGGACAGCTGCTGGCTAGTCCCAATGGAAGTTATGTCTGGAAGGCTCCATATCTGATATTTAACAGTTCTGCTGCCAAATGTGCAGACAGGCTCCCAGAACAATCCACCAATAGTGAACTCTGGGAGCTGGAGAGAAGGAAAATGGATGCTTGTCTGCCTTTTTGTCACTCTTCCTGTGGGGAAGAACAGCTATGCTAGAGGGACGATGGAGACCAGTACAGATGGGATGGGACAGGAAAGGATCGAATAGGATGGCTTTGCACCGGTGGAGGCTCTGGACAAACAGGAGGGATGAGTGTACACTAGCAGCTTTCACACACACACAAACACTCAGGCAATCCCCAAATCCAAAACACTTCCTCTAAACCCACAGAATATATAAACAGCTGACCGTCAGAAGGCTGCTTGAAAGCTCAAGTATCTAGCAGGTGGGGACTTGTTTTCCAAATGCTGGTTCAACAGGACAAACTGAGAATTGTGATCTCACTGGGGTGTGAACACCAGAATTCAAGCAGCAGATGGGGTGATTTAGAGAAAAGGCCATTGGACCAGGAGTCAGCGGCTGGGGACAGCATCCCAGCTTCTCTTTTTACCAACAGCATGACCTTGGGCATGTTCTTAACCTCTCTGAGCCTCAGTTTCCTCAACTATAAAATGCAGGGGGGAAACAAAACTCTCCTTATCGAACTTTTAAAATTGTTGTGAGGTCCAAAAGAGAGAATATATGTGAAGGCTCTTTGAAAATTGAAAAGGATACTTTTTTTTCCACATCTCCTTTTCTGGCATTTTCTATAAAACAAGCATTGATCTCTATGCTTTACAAATATTAACCCAAAATGATGCTATGAGGTTGGTACTATTATTATCGCCATTTCAGAGAAAGGAAACAGGCACAGAGAAAGTACGACCCTTGCCCAAGGTAACACAGCTAGTGAACATCAGAGCAAGGATTTGATCCCAGACATGCTGGGTCCAGAGTCTATGCTCATAACCACTACACTGTGTTGGGTTATCATACACAGCTTCTAAGAATATGAGAATATGTATTCTTTTACTTATATAAAAAAAAGCCACGGGGCTGGCCCCGTGGCTGAGTGGTTAAGTTCGCAGCCTCCGCTGCAGGCGGCCCAGTGTTTCGTTGGTTCGAATCCTGGGCGTGGACATGGCACTGCTCATCAAGCCATGCTGAGGCAGTGTCCCACATGCCACAACTAGAAGGACCCACAATGAAGACTATACAACCATGTACTGGGGGGCTTTGGGGAGAAAAAGGAAAAAAATAAAATCTTAAACAAAAAAAGTCAACAATAATAATACCCAACCCTGCATAGCTCTCCATATTTTACCAAAAGCCTTTCATGTTCATTATCTTATTTAATTCTCACAACAACCCTATAAGGTTGTTACTATTATATTCCTCTGTATAGAAGAGGAAACTGTGGCTTGGACATCTCTTGACAGCAGGAAATGTGTTTCAAATTATTTTTCCAGTCATGGAGAGAGCTGTGCAGTGCCCAAACCATTCATTTCCACCTGTCCAAGCCCTGTCGATCTATAGACATGGACTCTTGAAACGAAAGACCCCAACCAATAACAGAGCACAGAGAAAATAAAACCCAGAAGAAAAGGAGTCGGTGTGTAACCACAGCCAGCTCTACATAGACACAAACAGGGAAGCTCCCTACGAAGTGTTATTTGCATTCCGTCCAAAATTATCTCCTTTACTGGCCCCACTCTAGGGCTCAAAATTCTACCATAAGATAATTATTCCTTTGACGAAACACCTTTCAAGTTAAAAAGTATCTTTGGAAGAATACCATATTATCATGTACATCCAAATGTGAATTATTTCATAATATGTTGTCCAATTTGACAGCTAGTTAAAAGCGGGCTCTAGCCTGCACACAGGGTAAACTGAAATTTAAAAGGTCACAAGATGGGTTCAGAGCATAAGACAAGCAAGAAGGCAAGGCTGAGCTGAGATCCTGAAAATGGGATTGGAAGACCAGTGCTGTAGTTGAACCCAGGGACTCCAGGTGCATAGAGCCCCAGGGAGAAGAGAGGTGCAGGGACCAAGGGACACTCCAGCCAAAGAGATGCAGGGAGGGGTCTCCTGGGGTGTTCTTCCCCTCTGGAATGCCAAGTCTACCTCTAGGCACTGCCAATTGGTTTTCATCTCTGAAGAGCCGTGCCTGTCTTCCTGCAAAGGCGGTGGCTGTCACTGTGCGTGAGTGCATGTAAGTGTGCGTGTGTGTAGCAGGAACACATGCACAAAGGAATCCCTGCCACAATGCGAGGAGGGGCAGCAGGAGAAATGTGAGGGGAGCCAGCAGCAGGGGAGGAAACTCTCGATGGTTATGTTAAAAAGGATTTGTTCCACTGTCAAAACCAGAAAGCTCTCCCCAAGAGCCAGCTTTAGGGAAGGAAGCCTGAAATGACAGAGAGGGGGTGGGATGTATTAAGGAGGCTCTTTGGAAAGGAGACTGAAGTAAAGGCAAAAGGAAGGTATGGCCATAAAACTCCACCCCTGGACTGTGATGAGCCAGCAACGCCTAGGGATGAACAGAAACTGGGCTCTAGGGTTTCTGCTGGGTTCCAAACAAAAGGGCTCCCAAAGCCACCCTGACACTCTAGGGCAAGGGCAGTCCTTTAAATCCCGGCCATCAGAGCACTCGCCCTCTCTGGTTCTCCCCAGTCACTGGGAGGAGGCCCAAAGACGACCAAGCTCCTGAAAACTGGACACACCTCACCTTCTCCGTTCAACCGCCCATTCCCTTTCCCGGGCCCCCTCCTGTCCCCAAAGACATCAACCTCTTCTCCATCCTGGAGCTGGGGGCCCCAGGCCAAGCTGGCATCCACTCCCACTCAGGTTCAGGCTATCCAGGACTCAAACAAAGCCATATTTGGACCCTCCTGCGGAGAGAGAGGGGACCGCTTCTGGGCACGGAGGGAGCTGGTGTTAATCGGCTGCACAGTGAATGACAACAATGTGAAGAATGAAAATATGGTTTGGGGGGATAGTCCCCAGGAGCCCAACATTTGGGTATTTAAAGGAACTTTAATGAGCTTAAGAGGCTAATCTGGAGTTCAGGAGGGGGTGTTTTGTTTTGTTTTGTTTTGAAAAATCCTTTTAAAGGTTCCTGAGGCTTGATAAGGAGGAGGCAACCGAACTGTGAGTCAAGGAGTGGCTGCCTGCCTGCCTGTAACTGAAGGGGCGGGGTAGAAGTAGGGGAGGAGGCTGCTCCGAAGAGCCTTTCTCCTTGCAGCCGCAGAACCTGAGGCTCCAGCGATAAGGGATGGTTCTTTCCAAGCTGGAGAAGCGTGATGTCTAGAGAAGAAGCAAAAAAAGTCGAAAGTGAGTAAAGCATTTACATCCTATCAGAATGTTAGCTTCTCACCAAATGACTCCTTCTCCTGGTTTACTGGTGATCGCATCAGACTCAGGCACTTCTCTGACCCACCAAAAACACACACCAATAGCGGCAGGACACGACCCAGCACCCACTAAGGTGCCAGGCACACTCAGCTTGATGTTCAGGGGTCCCTAAATGGTCACCCAAAGACTAAAGGTCACAGAATCGTGCAAACCTGAGAGTAACACCCCTTGCCAACTATGGAGCTGAGCCTGCTCCATAACTAGGTGGCCATGTGGCAGGACTGTTATTTTGTGCATCTAAAAGATGAATTCGTTTCCTCCAAGTGAGTAAATCAAAAGAAGACTAACAGTCTGTAAGGACGGCCTGGGGAAAAAAAATGAGGCAGTTGATGAGATGGTGTTTAAGTAATAGCTGATGCTCGCAAGAGTCAAGTTAATAGAATTCCACAGGGCAGGGGGGTGTGAGGGGGTGGCAGAAGGGGACAGGACCATGTGAAATCTAGATATAGCGCAGGTCATTTCCCAGCCATGCTGGATGCTAAAGATATTTGTTATATGAACAGAGTTTAATTGGGCCTGTCAGACAAGGTAGTTCAATCCATAGTGGCCAGAGATCTATCAGAGCTTGTTCATTATATGATAATAATGATGAAACACAAGCCTAGTAGGGTGGGGAGACACTGGAGGCCTAGAGAATCAAAAACCCAGACATATTTACTGTTACCCAAAAATAGGATCCCCAAACTGGAATCTTGAAAGGCTGGAAGAGACCAAACTCTTTCATGTGACTTCAGTTAAAGGACTAGGAAAAACACAGTCCATTTTGTATTTTTAGTCGTTATGACATTATGGTGCAATAATGGGGAATCTGGCAATGGTTTCATTAAATTCTAGCTAATCCAAGCATGGCAGCCAGGTGACAAGCTCTACAGATGACCCAGTTGCCTTGGTTCACCACTGAAAAGAACAGCACAGAAGTAGGTTTTAAAAATCCTTTTTTAACTACCCAGATGGGGCTATTCATGATGAGACCAAGTATACCCTCAAGGTGAGAAACTGACGTGGCGCCATAGTTTTATTCCTTCCATGATGTCTTCACCAACCCTTCAGTGTTTCTGCTGCATTCCAATTGCATCTGCTGTCTAATGCCAAAAGAAACTTAATCCCTATCCTAAGTCTCATTTTATTTATTTTCAGTAGTGTGAAAACAAACATGTAGCAAGATTACAGTGTTTACACCTCCTTTTTAGCTGATAGAGCTCTAATCCTCCCACTAATTAATGCCAGGGCCATAGCGATTTTATTAATTTCATCTTGGTTAAAAATATAGAGACAGATAATCGTGCTCGACTAAAATAACAATCTGACATTTGGAAGGTGTTCGCTTCATTTCAGCAAGACGGCTGGCTGGCCAGGTTTCCTGTAATCTATGACAAAGAGACACAAAGCTGCAGCCGACATTGGTCAATGATAACAGAACTAATTCTAATTGTGATAAATTGACTAAAATGTCCCACATCATGCTAGTCAAGGAGACTATGGAGAAAATGTAAATCCTTCTGAACACCAAGCCAGTTTCTCTGTCAGTTCCAGAAAACAGGCACAAAGGAGGAAAGGGCTTCTTTTCTCTGTCCTCAATTGATATTTTCTCCAGAACCTTCTCTACGCTTTGCTCCTAAAATTACCAACATCCCCAAACCAAATCTGAAAAAGCTGCTGGCAACAACACTGTTCTACTTGTCCCTAAGACGCTTTCAGAAAAACATATATGGTATTCCTAGCAGGAAGGTCAGGCATGCTGGAAACAGGACAGGGTGTTTGCACATAGGGACCTTTCTGCTCTGTGGGAGAGGCACTCCCTGTCCCCAGCTGCCCCCAAACCTCCTTATCTATCCCCAAAAATAGCTTGCTAAGAACTCCCCTCTGGAGATGTGAACGGGCCTTTAAAAATCCATATTAGAAAGATGTAAAAAAAAAAATTGAAAAGCACTAAAGTAGAGCTAAGATTTCATAGTTAAGGCAGAAATTATTTTTAAACCTCTCCATGGTAGATGTGACTGCACTTTTTCCCCCATAGTTCATTTCCCAGCATTGGACAACTGTACTTAATAATCAAGTTAACATGATTCAATATTGGTTATTTTGAACTTGATATAATTCAACAATGACATTGTATAGATGCATTTACTCTAAGAAGCTTTAATAAATTTCTGGCAAGACAACGAATATTTTAAATCCTTGTCTACTTTCTCACGTCCAAACACTCTGATCCAAAATAATTGCTTTGACCAGAAAAAACAATTAGCTGATAATTTAATAAATGGAATTGTTCTCATTAGAGAAACAGTATCTGCTCATTATTCCCCCAAAATTTTCCAGAATTAAAAAGCAACAACAAAGAGGCCTCTCTAAAATTAGTAACAGTATTTTGGTTAATACAAAAGTTATACATTAAGAAAAATGAAACTAAAAAGCAAGACAAACAATGAACTTTCAGAAAAGCTCTTGTCGCTGAAATGTGAATGGCAAAAACAACTCCTTAGCCGGGTAAGTGACAAAAGTCCCAGAACTCTACAGTATGTAAAACTGGATTGGATAAATAACTATTTTTAATGTGCTCCATTTATGTAAGGATCAAAAGAATCCCACAAGCTTATTCTGAAAAGCAATGTTCATATCTAATTCCCAGAATACTATTAATATCTGCTCCTGCTATCTAATTTTATTTCAAAATTTTGTCTTAGATTCAAGAAAGTCCTATCCAGGGACCAATACATATAAAAAAGAGAAAACACCTCTAAGCAAGGACTGTTTCCAATCAACCTCTAAATAAATAAAAAAGCAGATAAATCGGCCTGCACAAACACAGCCACAGCCCATGGATGGGGCTTATCCCAAGCTAAGGCCCCCTTCAATTTAACGCCGACATCAATTTATTACCTAGCTGGGTTTGATTTTTATATTCCTTAAATTTTACTATGCCAGAAGTGGGGCCAACAAAAGATAAAGTACAGCAAAACTCTAACAATTGCCTCTGTAATTTCATCTCTGGGCTCCTTTTATGAGTAACCGCATGCTCAGTTTTGATCTCCAAGTAATGTCACAGTAATAAAAACCAAACGAACTCTCCTCCCTACACACACATATCCTACACCACCTGATAAAATGCAGAATTAGTTCATTACTGATCCTAATAGAGATCATTACCTCAGCCATTTTCTCCGCAGGGCTGCCAATCAGTAGGTCCAAAGAAAGACAGAGAAAGCTCAAAGTGTGTTAGGCACTTTGCCCCATTTCAGTCCCTTTCTTCAGAAAATTGGTTTGCTCCAAAAGAAAAGGAGAAAACATGGACGGGTCCTCTGAGGAAAGGTTTCCCAAGGCCAGTGATTTGCTGACATGTGGGGAGTTATGATGTTATGAGAACAGCCCTGATGACAGCGATACTATCCCACACCGCTCCTAGGATGTCCAGAACAATCTAAGGGATAATGATAAACTTCATACGGGAGGGGAGAGGGCCCCGCCTGACGCAACCAGCTGCCAGGCACATGAAAGAAACAATATAAACTTGATTTAAATGTGGGATCCCTTCCAGAAGGCTTAATTATCTATTGTATTACCACATTCCTGTTATTCAGCAGCCTCTTCTGTCTCCGATGTAAGTCCAACTACAGTATTTGTTTGGAACAAATTCAGGGAAAACTCCAAACCAACCGACCCAGTCATACAGGACTCAGTTAAACAGGGAACACAGTTATAATACATAGAAGTCTCCTAGGCTAGAAAATATTTCGGTTGTCTGCTAACTTTCAAGAACGTTGAAGACAGTTGAGTCTCGTTTTAAAACACTCTACCTATAGCATCTTGATGTCTTCTATGACATGGTACAGCTTCATCAATTCTGTAAATGCATCATCCCACCTAACTAGTCATCCTTCTTTGATGACATGTCATGAACAATAAAGATCACCTCTAGTTCTTAGTTTCTAGACATCCATAAATCACTTTTCTACACTTCAGCCTTAAATGCTTATTTGTTTTGGATGATCAGAAGATAAATTTTTCCTAAGGGTGTCATAGTGCATGAGGTAAATATTTAACAAAACATCCCGAGGTCTTCAAATGAAGGGCTGTGTCTAAGATGCCACTGTCAATTCAATTTTTTTTACTTAGACAAATTTGGTGTTTGACATCAAGAAGGTGTAACAACTATTTGATAGCATAGAATTTTCACTTTTTAACTAGCTGCCTGACACCATGAACAGGCATCTAATAATTCAAATGCAGAACTGCCCAACAGCCAGAAATGCACATACAAATGGCTAAAATAAATATGACAAACTCACTTTGTTAATATTATGTTTATGACCTACAGTGAAGCCTGCACATTAGCTATATGTTCTTCCATTGTAACGTGTAGAAATAGCATTTAAACTCAATGAATCTGGAGACAAGCGTCCCGCCTGAATATGTATTTTTGTATTAAGTTCTCCATAATTTACCACCAGCATCGTCCAACCAATTTAATTTCCATCTTATTTTCCTCTCCATTTGCCTTGGTTGGGCCTCCAATTTTAAAAATATCCACCAGAAAGGGCAAAATTATGTTTACAAATGTATTTCTTAAAGAGCAAAAGTGCTCTCTGTAACTGTTTCATGACTATTATCTAAAACGGAATTGAATCCCTCTGAAGGATAACTATCTGGTCATTCTGCATAGTTTCTATTCAACACCTAGTCTAGCACTCTAAGCAGAAGAGGCTTTCGAGAAATACTTGATAGTTAGGATAATGGAAAAAGTGCTAGGCTATAAGCCTCCTGAAGGCAGGCTCTGAGACTTTTGCTCAATGTCCTCTCATCACCTAGCCAAGCGCCTTACATGTAGAAGCTCCATAAAAGCTTTCAAATAACAGCATTTTGTCTTGAGCTTAATTTAAAACAAACAAACAAACAGGAAAGCAAACCTCTCCTTTCTCGCCTACAGTACCTACCATGCAGACTAATATCATTAAAAGTATTAAATATATTGAAACCCTGTTTTGTTAGAAAAATGGGATTGGGATGAGAGAGAGAAGAGAAAAGAAATTAATCTTAAAGAGACAATAGAGGGGCTAGGCACAGACCAGTGCTGATCGTGTGCCATTAGCTAAAGAGGAGAAGCAACTCCATTTGGGACATCTGTGTTTCCCAAATATATGTTAAAATTCAAATTAAAAACCCTCATTGTAACATCAACACCTCTCTGAACAATGAAGCTCACATTCAGTCTATAAAATCTTCTGGTTCTGGCCAACAGCTGGCAAGTTGATCCCTGCAATTTTCCCTTCGCAGAAACAGCTTTGTGAGGGGAGAACTGACCTATTGGGCTAATAAGCCCAGACCGCGCCAAACCTGGAGGCTGAAATGGAAGGGACATTGTTGTGTTAAGTACTTTACAACAACTGTTTCTTCTCCTCTTGACACAGCCTGACTTCCTTAAAGAAGATCTGACTGGCCAGACAGCTGTGTTGACCCTTAAGCCTTCTTTGATTCGTGATTTTTTTTTTTTTTTAACAAACAGAATCGAAATTCACAACCCAAATCCTTTCCTAAGCTCCAATAGTTTTGAATTTGCTAGTGTTGTGCCTGAAGGATGTGGACATTTCAGTAACCTATAAGCAGAAAGATGAAGATTGGGTCTCCACAATCCCAAAACCTTCAGATAAAAAGCAAGAGGAAAAAAAGCGAGCAATCAACCAGAAGCTTTGGTGTTACTTGAAGTGGTGTGGGCAAAATCTGCTTAATTACCTAAAAATTGCACTTTGACTCAGATACTGTGACAATAAACAGCCAGCCAAGAACAGACAGAGGCACATCTTCTTTTAAAAATGTTAACCATAATTACCACCTGGGGAAGCGGTCATGCATTTTTCACTTCTTTATATATATATTTCTGTATTGCGCAACTCATCCAAAATTGAACATGTATTTTTTTTTAGTGCTGAAAACATAAAGTTGTCTTTTCAAAACAACAACAAAAATGCCCAATACTGTTTCCATATGGGGTAAAAATCAAGTATATTATGGCAAAGGAGCACTGAGTGGCAGAAAGAATTTTATGTGTGTGGTCACTAGGTCTAATCGCTTTGTCACTTTTTAGTAACCCAGGCAGCATGAAAGAGAAGATATTTCTGTTCCTTCTCGGAGCTTTTTGTTATATTGAGACTTCTCTTGCACACCTCCTTTCCTTGTGCTTTTAATAACGTGAGAGAAACTGCTTTTCACACACATGGGCCCTTCCTCGATTATTGACATATAGCCTTGTCCCTTTTAGTCGCCTGTAACAAATGCGGGATTCTGCGCGTGTACGCGCCCCCGCTCAGTCACATACACGACTCCTGGTCTACAAAAACAGAGGCCTTTTTCAGCCACTTTTCTTTCATTCAATGCCTTGCACAGTGTGCCCACTAACTAGCCATTCTGACAAGGAAAAGCAGTTCCCTCTCCTTAGGTCCACTAAGCAACTCAGGCCCTGCCTGACGAGAACCAGCAAATCCTTCTCACTCCCGCTCCCTGGCCTCATCCAGGCTTTAGACATTACAGAACCCTAGATTCGAAAGAATCCATTTTCTTAAAGATCTGCCTCCTAATTCTTCTCAAATCACACCAGAACGTTCATGTCGACAGGAAGGAACTGAACCTGCTGCATAGCAGAAACGCATACCCAGGCCGGAATTAGGGAGGAAGTGGAGGATGGACGACGGGGCCTCAAATCAGGCCCCAACTTCTGGCCTAATAGCCCCTTCGTCCAAGGGTTTTGGAGAAATGGGGAGGTGGAGAGTACGGTGAGAGAAAAGGCAAACAGGGTGTGCGAGGAACTCAGAGGGGCACCAGCGCCATTTCTGAGCCCAATCTGCTGGGACTCCAGTGGACAAAGCGAAGTGGGAAACACAAGGGACAGAAGTCGTGGGAGCAATACAGCCTCACCGCTGGGGATAAGCGCGCGGGTGGCGCGGACATGTGGGTAAGGTGGAGTGTGAACCGGCGAGGAGACAAGGGCCACTGGCAGCCCGTGGGGCACCCCAGTGAAGGACGGGGACAAGCTTGATGGGGTCGGAGCCCCGACAGAGGAATGTCCTCTGGGAATGGCCACGTCGGGGTAGGGGCCTGGGAGGAGTGAAAACTAGGCGAGCAGACCACAGAGGGGAGCCATTGCTTGCGCTCTGAGGGCCCCGGCCGTGATTGCGCGCACCCGCGCAGTTCGCCGCCGCCCAGGGGAGTATATAGGATGAGGGTGAACAGGCATTATGCGTCTCTGGGCACGCGGATGCCCCTTGCGCCTTCCAGAAGCGGACAGGAGTAAAGGAAGACAAAGTCTCCCGCGCCCGCTGATGCCTGTGTGTGGGGCTCGCTCCGGAGGCGCCGACACTTACTTCTCGTAGTCATATTTGCAGTAGAGCTTCTTGTCCCGGTAGAAGCAGGTGGTCTCCAGGGGCTCTTTGCAGGAGGCGCACTGCACGCACTGCTCGTGCCAGAAGCTGTCGTTGAGCCGCAGCAGAAACCTGTCCGAGATGACCCGTTGACAGCCCTCGCAGACAGACTTGGGGCTCACCGCTCTGCCTACGGCAGCAACAGACGTTCGCGGGTGAGCTGCGCCGGCCCAGCATCCCGGCCAAACCCGGCCGCGGGACGCGCTCTGGACCACTCCACACCCACGGATTTCCCTCGCGCCCCCCACCAGGGAAAGCCCCCTGCCAATCAACCAAGCCGAGGTTTGGAGGGCAGGGAAAAATCAAACCAAGTGTCGTTTTTAATAAACAGGGACCATGTGGGAAGGTTTAAATTCCACCGGGGGAGAGGGCGCAAATCACTAAGAAGCCTTAGTCAAACTTGCCTAGGTATGAGCGCAAACGTAAGCGCATCCTGAAAAATGAGACTACAAATAAATTTGTGCTCCCCGATTTATCACGTAATCATTAAATCATTCACTATGCTTGTCTGTTGATTACTATTAGAACTGTGTGTAAAAATTTTTTTTTGTTTGGTTTTGTCTTTTGCTAAAACGCAATTCTGTTCTATTTTTTTAGGGAAAACAATTTTTTTTTTTCCTCCTAAAAGGTCCCGTGCATACAGAAAAATACCGTCTCGCCCCAGGCAAACTCAGTATTGTTCAACCCAATGAACCCCAAATTGCTGTGTCTTGGCTGGCGTGCAAATTGCAGATGGGTTTCTCATAATTAAGAAACATCAGGATAGAAGGAAAAAATAAAGAAAAGAAGCAGGGCGCGGAGCCGCCGCGGAGCGTCCTGGCCAGGCTTCCGGGAATCAGGCGCGCTCAGCAGCCAGGCATGAGGGCGAAACCGACCCCAAACCGACTCAGCGCAAACAGGGAATCCTCTTTCCTACCCCGTAGACTTTTGTCTGTCTTGTTCCGTTGGTTTGCAGGGTAGGAGTGCTTTTTTTTTTCAGGTGGGGGGACGCTTGGCCGCCTTTCTGGGCACATTTCACAGCTATTTAAAGACGGCCTTGTCCCTGATAACAATACCCTTGCTCGTGGTGTCCCAAAGGGCCTGACCCTTCCCCGTTTCCCTGCTACCCTCCTGTCGCTTTCCCCTTGGGGGCTCCGGCCACCGGCTCGTGAGCAAGCCCAGTCACCTCGAGGCACGGGCACGTTGGGCTAGGAAAAGTAGTGAGAGAGTTCTCAGTTTAAAAATCCTCTCTTCTTTCTGCCCTGTCTCAGCGTCCAGGGTCGCGACCCGGGCGTAGGGAGCGGACGTGGGCCGGGCAGAGCGCACCCAGCGAGCCGCGACGTCCGCTGAACGCAGATGTCCGCGCGCTGCGCCAGGCCAGCGCCGGCTCCGGCCCCAGCGCTCTTCCGAGGATGGACCGAGTCGGGAAGTTTCCGACAGGGCAGGTGAAAGAGGCGAACGCAGTGCGCGTGATTTCGTTTCATCTAGGGAATGCGGGAGGTGGGATTCCTCTCTGGATACGGTTTCTCCAGTGGGACTGTCTCATCCTCCGCCTTCACCCCGCTCTAGCGGTTCCGAGTGAGGGAAAGAGGCAAGAGGTTCAAATAAAACGAAAATTCTTCCCGCTAAAAAAATTAAAGCACCCGCTCCCCAAACTTGAAAAGCACCAAGACCAGGGTGGGGGCTGGGGGTAGGAATCCCTGGCCTCAGCTCTGGAAGATCCGAGTGTGGATCCTCTCTCGAGGCCCTTGGCTCACCGCTCCTCCGAGATCGCTGCGAAGGGATTGGGGAGGCGGGGGGAACCCGCCGGACCCAAGAGCCGGCTCCAGTTAATTAAAGCCGAGGCGAGGGCCCCGCCGCGCGGGCTAATCCCCGCGCTGCGCTGCCCACCGGCCCGGAAAAGCCTCTCGGTCGTGCCGGAGGCTGAGATTGGGGCTGGGGTAGGTGGGCGCGAGAAGCCGCCTCGAGTCTGGGCGCTCCGGACCTCGGGTTTCGTATGCTCGCCCCTAGGCCGCCAAGAAGAGGGCGGCTTTTAAGAGATGTCGATCAGCTCCGCGATTAAAAATCCAGCCCTGGGTATTTTTAATCACTTGCCACTCAGCCGCCTGTAAGCAAACTTGCCCGCCCCTCGTGGCTTTGGGGAATTCAGTGCCCGGGCGCGTGAGGCCTGGGGCGGCTTGTCGTTTGGGGGTAGGAAGGACAGAGAGTGGGCTCAGTTGAGTGCAGGAAGCGGGGCTTTAGCTCCCCTGTTGCCCACCCGGTCTCAGAGAGCTGGGCTCCAGAGCTGGGGGCTGGCAGAAGGAGGGTGCGCCCGAGGCTCACGGCCTGAACACTCACCCAGCAGCGAAGAGAAGGAGGCCGAGGTCTCGATGGCGCCTTGGAAGCTCTCCTCCATCTTCAGGCCGTCCAGCATGTTCGGGCCGGGCCGGGAGGACCTGTAGAGGAGAGGAAACGACGCTTCTGGCGTCCGTGCCCTCTGGGACGCGGTGCCCACAGCCACTGCACTCTTGGGAAAGGACAGAGGGAGTGTCCGGGGTGACCAGAATGAGCCAGGAGGGTAGAGTCCAACCAAGGGAACTGTGGGGTGGGAGGAGAAAGACAGTCACAGCGAACTGCTCTGACTGATCTGATTTCACTCGAAGTCAGCGCGTTATGTACTTAGGCCTCCGCCCCCCAACTGCGTTTCTCCTTCCCCTGCCCCCCCCCCCACAAGCCCCTACCCCCACTCCATCCCCAGTCCCAGGTTTCCCATCCCGAGTCCGACTCCGCCCCAAGCTATACTAAAGTGGGCCCTAGGGACGTCTCCGCAGGAACCCAGCTACTGGGATAAGATGAGGATAAAAGGAGTGGGTGTTTTTCCTCGCGGGGCCGGGCCCAGGCACGCGGGACTCCGAGGTCTACAGCCCGCGCTCCGACAGGCCCCGTTGCGTCCCTCACCTGCCCTGGCCGAGGAGAGGCAGAGCAAGCGACCCAGAGAGCGTCCCGCCTGCTCTCGGACTCGGGGCGCTGAGATCTGCTGGGGGGCGCGCGGGAGCCGGCGTGCGGGGCGCGCGGGGAGGTCCTCCCGCCGGTCGGCCGGTGCCGGGAATGTCTGCAGGAGCAAAGAAGTCGCCTCGGGGAGGAGCCGTGGCTGGCCCTGCTCACTCTTGGACGCATTTCAAATCAACTTTCAGAAACACGCCCGCCCGAGCTGGAGCCTAGGAACGGGCAGCCTTCCTTACCTGATGGGCGAGCTCGCGCCTCGTGGCAGGAGCGGAATGAAGCGGCCGGACGCCGCGGGAAGCTTCGGCCGGGGGAGGGGTAGGCCCTCGAAGCTGCAGCCGGAGCGGCCGCCCCCGGCTCCGGCGCGCCCGGGAGGGAGCCTGAGCGAGCGCCGGCCCCTGGCTCCGCTCCTTGGCGCGCCCGGGCCGGGCCGGGACGTGGCTGCGGGTGGCCGGCCTTCTCGGGACGTCCTGCCCGCCCGCGTCGCTCCTCAGGGGGAGGGGAGGGCCAGATGCTACTCCAAGGCTAGGAGGGAAGGCAGAGGCCCAGGGTCCTGAGTGCGAGTCGGGCCCTGCTTCGCTGGGGCGGATCCGGCCGCTTCCGACAGGGGCCGCGGCGCTGCGTGCGCGGCGGAGCGAAGGGGGTGGGGTTCGCAGGGAGGGGGACTGGCAGCGCGTCCCGTGGAGGGGCCACGGTGCTCTCCTCCGGATCCCGCCTGCGCAGCCCACTTCGCGGTCACCGCCGGGTGCGCCCCTCCGCCGCTGCGACCTCCCGGGCGCGCAAGGTTTCCACCCCTCCACGTGTAACTGCTCCCTCAGGGCGCGCTGGCCCGGCCGCCACCCGCGGCCCCGCTGGGCCTTCGCGGACATCTCCGCGCCACCTGGACCGCGCGCCCGCACGCTGGTTCCCCAGCCGCTCTTCAACCACGGCAAGAGACAAAAGCGCCGCAAATCCTCACCCGGGCCGCGGAAACGCCAAGAAGCTATTTGCCACGTGTGGTTGCGGGCCCCTGCAGCTCCGAGCTCCTCGAACCTCTTCTTCGTCACCCCGGGGCTCCTGCAACTTCCCAACTTCCGTTGGGCTGGAAACCCCTTCACCGTTTCAGATCGAAACTAGTTCACCGATGGGGTATGCAGATACTACAGGACCCATGGCCAAAGCTTGAATCAGGCTCCTGGTAGAGACTAGGTGGGATCCGACCCCCAGACGATAAGCCCGGAATGACACTGACAGGCAGTCAGTTACGGGGGCATTCTTGGAGGGGTGAAATGTCTGCGGGGAAATGTTAACTCACTACACCTCCTAACCTTAGCTTACCGTGACAGAACTGTAGCCCCTGCAGGAGCAGAAACAGGGTCTCCCGTGCAGCCCTGGAGTTTAGCACGGTGCCCGGCCCCAAGTGGATACTCAATAAATAAATCATTTATTTTGCACCAGGTTTGGTTACTTAGTTAACTCATTTAATCTTTGCAACACCCTATGAGGTGGAGACAATTATTATCCCAATATTCCAGATGAGGAAAACTGATCGCAAAGTGCACCCGAAAACCACGGGAAAGTTCCATCCACTGGATTCTCTGGGGACCCCTCCGTTTCTGAACTAAACAGAACTGAATTGGAATTACAGGATCTTTGGCAAAGTGAATTTGAGCAGGCGAGATGCAAACATTTTCTATTACCTTCTCCAAGGACAGGATCACTTCCTTATTTCTAACTTTTTCTTTAAAGACAGGACCACGTCCTTATTTTTCTTTAAATGCTCGCATCTTGCCTACTCAGATTCGCTTTGCCAAAGAACCTGCAATTCCGACTCAGTTCTGTTTAATTCAGGAACCTGGGGGTCCCCAGAGAACCCATTGAATGGAGCCTTCCCGTGGTATGTGGGTGCATTCTGTGCTACGTTTTCCTCACCTGGAATATTGGGGTAATAATTATCTCCACTTCATAGGGTGTTGCAAAGATTAAATGAGTTAACTACGTAACCAAGCCTGGTGCAAAATAAATGATTTATTTATTGAGTATCTACTTGGCCCCCCCCCCCCACCCTCAGTGGCATAGTGGTTAAATTCCAGTGCTCCGCATCCATGGCCCAGGGTTCACAGGTTCAGATCCTGGGTGCGGACCTACACACCACTCATCAAACCATGCCTTAGCAGCATCCTACATACAAAATAGAGGAGGAATGGAGAGGAGGAATGGCACAGATGTTAGCTCCGGGACAATCTTCCTCGCCAAAAAAAAGGAAAGAAAGAAAGAAAGAAAAAGTGCTGGCAGCACTTGATCCAGTGTGCTTAGGGGTGGTGACCCCACTTGCAATTAAAAGTGCTTTCTGCCAGTAGGCACAAGCCAAACACCAAATACGACTTCAGAGAAACAAGAGAAAAAGGGCAAAGAGTTTAATACTTTACATGTGAATGCTACTTTATACTTTTCAGGGTGCTTTCACATATATGTTTCTGCTTGATCTTTACGACAAACCTGTGCAGTAGACAGAAGAAATAGTTTTATCCATTTTTTTCTGATGAATCTTTGGGGCTTAGCAGGGCTGAGAGATTTCTCTGATGTTGCCCAGATGTGGCATGTCCCCTGACACCTGTCTTTGGTCCTTTCTGCCACCCTAGGTAGACCAGGGTGTGAAAAAAAAAAGAATTACAAGTATTCTTAGGATAATATATAAAATAGAAGTTAGACAAGAAAAAAACTGAGTGGGGCAAATAGAATCATGAGGAATATTTTTAAATGTCCAGCAGAGTTTTGGTTTCACTGAAGCTCTTGAATTTATGAAATATGTTTCCCTAGCAGTAAGAATATTCCTTTTAGAGAGTATCTTGAAAGTGGGTAGACTCTCATCTGATCTTGGACCCAAATGTTTCAGATGGTCCTTGCATCTGGAAGGCTGCCTGATCTGTGTAGATTGCACAAGTGATCAGTGGGAACGTCTTTCCCCAGCAGGTCCTTGGGCACCTTCAGGATGGAGACTGTGTCTCATAGTCACATTAGAAGCCCTAGGGTCCTTGGTGCAGAGCCAGGCACATATACGTGATTAACAAATACCACTTACTGAACTGATGGACGAGTGATGGGCTCACTGTGGTGGGGGAGCCCTGCAGTAAAGGTGAAAACACTTTGGGTCGGCCGTCAAAAGACCTCAGTTCCATTCCTAGCTCTGCCACTGAGTCAGCTGGGCCATCAGTTCACCTCTCTGGGCAACAACACTTCCTCTCTGAAACGAAGAGGCTATATACTATAGTCTGTAAGGCCCTCATGGCCCGAAGTTTGTGAAATCAGACTGGCTTCGGACAGTAGGCTGGGCAGTAGAACCAGTGGACCCTTATCAGATGCTTTGCAGAATTCGTCTAGGTGTGACTGGCTGATGTGTCTAAACCAGTAAAGATACACCTTGTTTTGCTTATTTGGAGTTTTGTCTTTTATGATTTGTTTTACGTCTCCCAGTGAACTGGGGATCATGAATCCTGCTCATACCCTGGTATCATTTAATTTTGTCTTTAGCCAACTCAGTGATGTGGATAGGTGGACAGACATCTTCCCATCTGTGAAAGAGCCTCCTGATCATGCCTCATGGTTTTCCAGTTTAAACTCAAATGCTATTATTTCACCTTCTTAATGAAAGAAGTTGCCACCAAGCCACTGCCCAGAAACGCTTTATGAAGAATTAGCCATATTCTCCATTTTATCAGAAAGAAGTATTTTTTTCCTGAGAATTTGTGGAAGTGAGGTAAACACTCCCCCGACTTTAGAAGAGACCTCCCCCGCAAATTACAGACTTTTAGAGTTGGAAGTAACCTTGAAGCTTATCTGGTCCAACTATTTAGTTTATATTGAGTCAAAATTCATTTCTCCAGAGCTGCCACCTCTGGTCTATTGATTGCTCAGGGCTGGCCGTTCAAAATGTGAAATCCTACTTCCCAGACCTACCAGATGTGGGCAGAGCTACCCTCTCCATTCTGTTCACTTTTCTCTGGACCTGCGGCAGTTTTTCTCTTTGTCCCATAAATTATGGCACCCAGACCTGTCGCAACTTTCCAGTGATAGCGTGTTCAGAGCCTCATCACCCATTAATGTGGTCTGCTTTTGTGTTAGCATTTTCAGGGGCTGCTTTTGACTCATACTGTATATGTTGTTAACAAAACTTCCTCAGTCCTTTTCCACATGAGCTGCTGGTAGGCCACATCTTCCCCAAATTGCAATTGTATGATTGGCATTTGGCCCCAAGTGTGGAAAGTTACATTGATTCCTGCTAAGAGATAGGCAGCTGCTGCAAACATCAGGACTCTTACAACTTCAAGCAGATTCCAAGAGATCCAGGGACTATGTCTTAAGCCTAGTACTTTGCTTTGAGGAGGAAATGTGGGGCCTTTGCCAGGCTGGTTTGGAAGCTGCCACTATTGGAGGAAAACAGGAAAGGACTAATGAATAAGGAGTAATTGTGGGACCCAAAGAGGCTGTGGAGGGACCTCGTAACCTGGGGGTACTTCTTCAAGTGGGAGGTGCCCCTGATCCTGTTCCAGTTCTCTCCCATGATCTGTCTTCAGTCAAGTAGCAATCTGTGGAAGAGGCGGGTGAGATGTGCAGACCAGTCTGGAGCTGCCCTTTCTCTGCAGAAAACATAGAAGCAACACTATCAGACTCATGAATCTTTGCGGCTGAGATGTGGGGAGAGGAGTGAGGACAGGCGAGTCAGAGACCCATGCTTGGTGGGAGGGAGACAGAAAGGGAGGGAGAAGGACATCCTGCTGCAGAGTGGAGATGACAGGAACATGTTTTTTTACTTTCCTTTTCTTGCTCTCATTTCTGTGTTTTATTAAGGGAAACACAAAGGGAAAATTGTGTTATTTGTTAAAAAATGTCAAAGTGCATTTCAAGCGAGAGGAAAAAAAGCAGACACGTTACTGCCTGGACAGAGAAGGCGGTACTCTAACGGGGGCGGCCAGAGATGAGTGTGGTGGGGGACACACTGGAACTACAAACTCTCCTGACCTCTGGATTCTTTTCCCAGGAATCTCCTGCTCCTAACATTCAGATCTCTCAAAGGAGCTGGAAGACCAGGTGCCTCAGTACTTTCTAGGGTGAAAGGGGGCACCCCAAACCAGCTGCTGGAATAGGAGAGAAACCAGGTGATACAGATGTGGATCGCTCTCTAAGCATAAGCCAGATTCTCCCGCCAACATGGCAAGGAGGGCCCTAGGCTCGGAGGAGAGTCATTCAGGCTAACAAAAGCACCATTTAAAGCACATTTTTTGGATCTTGTAGTAGAATCATCTACAAGCCCACTTTATCTCCCTATTGGAGCTCCTTCAGAAAAGGATCCAGGTCGGATTCATCTGTATTTCTCCTGTGTCCAGCACAAGGCTTCACATACCAGAGACCCAACAAGCATTTGTTGCCTCCATAGAGAATGCCCTAAAGTTTTAGTCTACTTCAAGGCGTCACTGGGTGTCTTGGAAAGAGCATGCTCCACCTTTGGAAACAGAGGCTTGAGTTCAAATCCCAGCTGTGACATTTGTAAGCTGTTTAATCGTAAATCACTCAACCTCTCCATGGTCCAGTCTCGGTATCTGTACAAAGAAAGGAATACAATATTCCTCAAGAGTTAATAGAGATGATGGATGTGAAACGTCTAATAATCTCTCTAGGTAACCTAATGTTCGAATAGCCTGTAAATCTCCCTCTAACCTCCCCATGAATGAGCAGATATAGCTCATTCAAGGAACAAGTTCAAGGAAAATCACCTTGGCTTTGCCCTGTTCTACTGAGCAAAGAGGAGCCACAGCAGCACTCAGAGTCCCTGTGTCTAATGGTAGCAGTTGTCACTGGGTAACTGAGATGTTTCTGTGCCCAGGATGGACTGTGCTCACTGGCTGGGAAGGTGGTACTGCAGGGTGGCTAGAGGATGGGTCTTGGGATCCCATAGACCCGGGACTGATCATTGACTCTGCCACTTATGATGGCACCATATTGTCTTGCTCGCCACAGTATGATCTAACACAGTTGTGATATATACTTGGCACCTGTTATGTGTGAATGTTTGAATGAGCAAATGAATACTGTGGTTGGGCAAGTTCCTTAATCTCTCCAAGCCTCAGTTCATTTAATAAATTTACTAATTTAAAATTAATTTTCTTGGCCCATTTAGTAAATTGAGGGAATAACTGGGCTGTTTTTGTGTGTGTTAAATGAAATAATACATACAAAATACCTATCACAGTGTTAGGCACATAGAAAGAGTTCAATGAACTGTAGTTGCTTCATCATCGTCATCAGATAATAAGCACCTCTAGGACCATGTTGTAGTTACATCGGTAGCCCTAGTAGCTAACATGGGCCATAGGTGTCCAGAGAATGTGATTTGAATTAAACTGAACTGAATCAAATTGAAGACAGTGACTGGCACTGACTGAGGTCAGATGGTGTCTGGTTCTTGATTCCACCCACACCTGAGAAGGGATTTCTTTTGGAACAATCCCACATGCTCCATAACAAGTCCCCAAACTGCAAGCTTCCTGCATGAAAGTCTCACTCCTGGGCCCTGAAAAGCCCCATCTTTGACATATACATGTGATATTTCACACTAAATACCAAGAACCTGGAAATATTGGGGGTGAAGGACACAAGGAGTGAACTCACCAGCCACTAAAACAGAGAGAGATCTGTGAAGAGGTGAAGTCTGTTAACATCCTGGGCCCGATTCACTGATTCATGAGCCCACCACACCTCAGTTGACATGCGGTGAACGTGTGTGTGGATTAGGAAGAGGTCCCTAGACACAATGCCCAGTGGAACACTGGGGGGGCCTGGCTAAAGCCTTTTGCAGCACTGGGGTGTCCAGTGCTGGCTCACGGCAGCTCTGAACAAGCTCCCTGGGCAGGCGATGCCCAACGCAGAGGCAGCTCTGTTCTGAGCAGGTGCAGAGACCACCTCCACCAACCTAGCATCAAGACCCCAGCTACTTACAGGTATTTTTGGGGAAAGAAAGGACCCCACCTGCAACTCCACCCACCAAGGACATGAAACCAAGGTGGCTGCTGTGAGCACACCCCTTATCCACGAACCTACACACATTCTCATTTCTCCTGATGGATATATGCCATGTTTATTCATTTGTTAATTATTTACATAATATAGCCCACCTACTTTCCAAAAAGGATTTGAGGTAACATACAAATACGATTGATATTGAAATGGGTTTTTTAAAAAATTAAAATTATCTACTGGGAACAGAGAAGCAAATAACTCCCCCAAATAATAACCTGCAGCTAATATTTTAATTGTGATAGAATGTTAAATGTCACTTTGAGATGAAACAGAGAAAAGTAAAGCCCTACAAAATTGCTGTGATCACATCAAACTGTGTATCAGTTATATTTCTATGTCTAGTCGGCTTTAAGAGAGAATCTATAATGAAAGAACAAAAATATATAACTCATAACAATAGAGATCAAATCAGTGACCTCATTAACGGTGTTAACATTTTTACTTTCATATATTGACTGTATCTCTTCCCTTCTGAAAAAAATTTTAGTTACCATAAAACTAAAGATGTGTAAACAAGCTAATAAAATAGAACTACAAGCTCAGAACTAGAGCAAACCAATAATGCAGATATACTAAATATAAGAGTTCATAGTTGCCTTTTGAGGGCAGGAACTACGTCATTGTCTTGCTCACCACAGTTTGATCGAATATAGTTATGATATATACTTGGCACCTGTTCCCTGTGAATGTTTGAATGAGTAAATGAATACTGTGATTGCCAGTCACATTTGCTTTTGAGCTTTCTGGTAGCTGGAGCAAAAAGGGAAACAGCCACTCTACAGATATTTTTGCAGCAGTATTAGAGTTGTGGTTGTGGATTTGTTTGAGTAAGCAAAAAATAAAGTGTCTCCTTAATCCTCATAGCTCTAGATCCCTGTGCCCAAGTGGTAAACAGGGAGCCTTGCCACCCCAATCCTCAGCACAGTGTCCTGCACAAAATGAATATTTGCTGCATGAATACATTAATGAGATCATTAAAAAGAAAGATTCTTCGATGCATCTAAAATATAATCATTTCCACATTTCTTATCCCACAAATAATTTATCTACAACCCTATTTGAACCTTGAAGAATGGAGAAAAAAATGCCAGGAGGTTATTGAAAGCAAAGGCATTCCAGGCAGATGGCAGGGCTTGAGGGGAAGCACGAAGGGCAGAAAGCCAAGGCGAATTGGAGCATCTCTGTGAGCATGGGGAAGGAGGGCAAGCCAGGAGGTTTCAATACCAGACCTGAGAGTTTATTACTCTGTAGGCAACAGAAAGCCTTTGAAAGCTTTGGACCTGGAGGAGTGAAATAATCAGGAGCATGGTCTAAGATGACTAAATCTGGTAGCAGTGTGGCTGATAATTCAAAGGAAGAAGAAAGGGGAGGTGGAACAGATAAACTTTATTACTCTAGTATAAATAAGAAGTCCAGGGCTTGGACCAGGGCAGGCACAGCAGAAATGAAATCCAGAGGGATGAACGTAAAAGACATGCCAGAAACCTAGTCAACAAAGCTCAGTGTCTGTTTGGTTGTGAGGCGAGAGAAAGGAAAGAGAAACAGAATCCAAGAGGCTTGGGGGAATGGTGGGACAGTAAGAGAAGCAGAAAATGTAGGAGGAAGAGCAGCAGGATGGGGTGCAATAAGAAGCTTGGTGACTTTTCAAAATGTTTGCACATCCATTATCTCATTGATTTCACACGCAAGTGGAGCAAGACCCACCCTGAACGTCAGCCTGAAAAGTACTCTGCCCCTATTTGGAGCTGCCAAGTTTCAATGACCAAATCTTTGCCTGAGATCTGGTGACAGCAGGGCACCCACCTGCAGGTGCCTTACCCACTCCAGGCAGCCCGGAGTCTTCACAAGGACTAAGCCACCCTGTCCTGGTTCTGCACCAGCAGCAGCTCAAAGCCGGGTAGCGCAAACACTCTGGCCTGCCACGCTTGCCAGGAACACGGATGGGTGTGCCCCAGAGTTCAGCCAGAGTCTCCCAGAACATCTGGGCAGGGTGGGGAGGGAGGAGCACATCCATCGGAGTTTTCTTTAGTGTCTCCTCTTTCTTCCCGCTGGGTAGCCAGTTTTGGTTCCACCACTGACTCACTCCCAGGCACAGGCAACTGGTTTCACCCAGGCTGCATCTCCTCCCCTGAGCGACAGGGCAGATAGAATTTCTCACCTCCTTGGAGGGCAGGGAGTTAATGAGAGGGCTCAGAGTGCACCTGGCTGAGCCTGAGCTGGATGGGTCTAGCGATCCACCGTGTAGAGAGAAGAAACACTAACTTAGTCTTGAAAAGTCAGCCCTAGAAGGGACCCCAGGGGCTCAGCTCGTCCAAGCTTGCAATGCATAGAGGACGGGGCCTCCAGTCTGTAGCCTCTGCTGCTCCATGCTGTCACCACTGGTTTTCAGACATACATGTTGGGTCCTCTGATGGATTCCCCTGTCCCTAGAAAAGTCCAAATTTCTCCTCACAAACTGGCCCAAACCGACTTTTCTAGCCTCGTCTCCCCTACTCCCGTTCTCTCCTCTCCCTCTCCCCCTCAGCTCCTCTCGCCCATGACTCAGACATTGCCCAGCCATTCCTCCCCCCCCCCCCCCCCCCGTACACCCCCTGGGCTTGAGGACAGCCTGTGTCCTCAGCCAGGAGTCCTCTTTCTTCTCTGGCCTGTTGAATACCTACCTCTTATGCTCTCAGACAGGTAATTAGCACTTCCTCTAAGTCTCTTCGCAGGCTGTTCAGCATTTATCACATGATATTACCAGTTTTTCTTTCGATGCCTGCCTCCTTCACTGGAAACACACACATCTGTGTCTTACGGAGCTTTGTGTCCTCAAAGCCTGGCAGGGTCAGCCCTGCTGACAGGTGGGGAGGGAAGAAGGGAAAAGACAGATGCTGATAGGGTTCAAAAGCCGGGGAATAAAAACGGATGCAGTGGAATCACCCTCCAGCCTCCGCTTCTCCCCGACATCGATCAGGTATTCGGTTCTTGCGTATCCTTCCAGAGTTTCTTTACGCACATTGAAGAAAACACAGATATGGATCCTTAACTCCTCTCTTTGTAACCCAAAAGGTAACACCTCTCTAAACTTTTTTTTCCACAAAAAGCCATTTTAAGTCCTTCAAAGTTCCTCATATTTCATCCTGTCTCCATCTAAATCTCCAACTAGTAGGTTTAAATATCCATGAAACAAAATCACACATTTAACATAAGTTACAGGACAGGTACACAGAATTGAGTTCCTGGAAACCACGTGACAATCACATTGTCATTAAACCTGTCGTATTTTCGGTGCATTGAAGAGGCATGTTGTTTAAAGATATCCACGAGAGATTCTTCTTATCAATGAGGAAATGGTACACTATGCTGCTCCTCAAACCATCTATTAGGTTCAGCTTTGTTAATTAACACACCTCAATTTGTTAGAACCCAGTAAAACAGATTTAAATGAGAATGAGGTTCTCTGTTTAGTTAGGAAAAGGGTGATATTTAGAGCTAGAGTCTCTCCCACAGAAACCCCCCAAACCTGTAAAACAGAGAGCCGAGAGCTCAGGCTGACCCCATGGCCTGTGGGATCCCAGAAGCCAGAGCCTGTGGGTACACAGTTACTTCCAGGGAATCACAAGGCCTTGCAGAAGCCGCTTCAATGACTTTAGCTCACAATGGCACCACTCAATGACTTGAACTGTTGAAGGCTGTCAGTCAAGGGTCCATCAACTCTAGCCATGGGTCCAACCCAGCCCATTGCTTGTTTTTATAAGGCCTGCTAGCTAAGAATGGTTTTTACATTTTTAAATAATTTCAAAAAATTAAAAGGAGAATAATATTTCATGACATGAAATTCCAATTTCAGTGTCCCTCATAAAGTTGTATCAGAATGCAACCTGCTCTTTCATTTGATTACTATCTATGGCGGCCTTCGCCTTGCAACAGCAGAGTTGAGTACTTGAGACAGAGGTGGTTTGGTCACAAGCCCAAAGTATTTACTATCCAGCCCTTTACAGAAAAAGTTTGCTGACCTCTGTTCTAAAGGATACACCAAGACCTGAAGCAGATGTCTAGATGAGATGAGTTTGTCTCTTTCAGCCTTGAGTGTCTGTACCTCAAATAGGCCTTTAGGTTCTTGGAGTAGCAGATCTAGACCTCAGCGATGAGACATTTATTCCTTTTGAAGAAAAGCATCATCTCCCTGACCCAGTGCTGAGAGCGCCCTTATCTGTATCAGAGGATCAAACTGACCTTTCCCAGCCGGTCATTCCTGGAGTTCAAGGAGGGCAGGTGCAGTCAGCTGGCCAACTACAGGTCATATTACCCTCCTGCAGAACTGCAGGTTTCCACAAGAGGGCAGCAGCTCCCCTGTTTGCAGTTCCCAGCCTTGGAGGGCAGCCCCCAGAGACCTCAGTGCCTTGCCAGCCTCCACAGAACTTTCTCTAGATTGGAGCCCTCTTACTCTACAGGAACCCACATAAGTCTCCTGGTCCCTAGCAGTCAGTCTGATATCTTAGCGGTTGATCATCAAACTGTTAGTCTTGAAGTGTCAGCAATAGAAAAAGGAAATGAAAAAAATACTGATTGAGTCCCTCTCACCTCTCCTTGCCCACTCCGAACGCCCGTTCTGCTATTCCAGTCATGCATACTGTCCCTGTTTTTAAGCTGTGGTCTCTCAGTTCTAAACGCACCCTAGTGATGCTGGGGCTAGAACCCTGCAAGCCGAATTATTGTTTTTCCTGGTGATTCCACGTCAGGCTCTGCGAGATCAGAGTGGAGGAAGAAGGGACTAAGCTCCTCCTAGAAGTTCGCTTCTTTGGGCTTCCTTACTGCTACCTGTTGCTCTGAGGGACACCCCAGCAATGCTTCTTGACCCCAGTCGTAGCAAGGCCTTTCCTGATAGCAGCTGAACCCAGTCTGCATCTTCCCCATCACTGCAGCGCTGGCTCTCAGGTGCCCACCTCAGAGACACTTGCACGAGCTGGCCATGCCCCACGCTCAGAGGGCTGGGTCCCAGGGCCACCAGGCTCTCCTCCAAAGTCCTCATTTTTATAATTCCAACTGCTTCCCTTTGTTCCCCCGAGCCAACAATGGTAGGTCTCCTGCAATTTATGAAAACTTAGTGTTGTCTTCTTGCCTTTTCAGTGACCTAATTAACAATGTTATGCCTACTTAACGAGGCTTTATATTAAATTCTCTCTGTTCAATTAATGAGGGTGGCTTCTGCTTCCTAACTAGACTCAGACTAAAACTTAACTCTTTTCATGTCTACAAATGCCTACTGTGCACCTACAGGCTAAAGACACTGGGATTGAAGCTGAGGACGGGCACCACCACGGTCTCAGGTCTCATATTCTTGAGGCCCTCTGCTCGGCCTCTGACCCTAGCTCTCTCTGGCCTTGTCCAGCAGGGCAGCTCCAAGACTGCCCGTTGGAGGCCAGGGATGAAGAATGCAGCCTAGCCTGCCTTTGTCCCTCTTGCCAACTCTCACCAAGCCCACCCAACCCCACCATCCAAAGGAACCCAGAAAAATAAAAGTACCCAATGCTCCACAATGGCCTGGTGAGATGGTCAAACTCACAGATCTTTGAAACTGTTTCTGGTCTGGTAGACAGTCCTAATTCTCAGACATGACTCCTTCCAGGCAGTGCCAAAATAGGGAAAAGAGAAAGAAGCCCCCTTGGGCACAAGAGAAGGGGTCATAGAGCTCCCTACGCGGCTGGAACCTGATAAAAATGCCCAGTAGTTACCACTTAAGAAAGACCGAATTGCAAGAAAGAAGGGGCTTAACGACAGAAGCAGAATGTGCAGCTGGTGGGATCTCAATAAAAATTCTTTTCCGGTGAATAAAAATTAAAAAGGCTCATCGGTAGATGTGGATCAGAGGGAGGGGAAGAGTGGGAAGAGAAGGGTGGCAAGGGCTGCGGAGGGACACAGGGAGGTCGATGGTCCACGTGTCTGCTCAAAACAAAGCTGGCGGCTGCAGACCAGCACCACCACGCAGTCAAACCGTCTCTTCAGGAGCCACTGAAGGGACAAACGATGCTGTCTATGGCATTTAGAAAACAGAAACTCTTCAGCAGTCATCACTGGGAAGCACAAGCACAACCAGTTTCTTCACTGGAGCTCCTTTTGATGAAGTCTTTGCCCGTCCTTTCCCAGAAGGCCACCGACCATTGCGGTGAACTTGAGCGCCCTCTGGTGGCAGGTCGCTGCAAAGGCATGAAGGCCAGGTTCCCAGCCTCCATGCCCACTTGAGTGCCCCCCAGCCTTGAAAGTTACCCAAATCTTTATGTTCTCTTTCCACACTCCTATGGGGTTCAACAAATTTCAGCATCCTCGTCTCTGTCTCCTTTCTGATTTTTCTATCCAGCTCTTTCTCCATTTGGCCGCTGCCCTGCTTGACCCCCCTCAGCCCCCTTTTAGTTTGAAGGCTGCCTACTCAACCCAGCCAAGCCTCGGCTTCTCAAACAACCAGAAGTAGCTCCTGGGTCGCTGGTGGAAGTGACTGTATTCATTTGAGGGGTGGGGTGGGGATGGGGAAGGCGAATCTCTTCCAGCTTGCAGGCTTTCTGGTTTTGGAGGCGTGTAAGAGAACCACCTCCAGGGACTACAGCATGGAAACTACATTGCGCCAGTCATTCCAGGCCCACTCTTCCAGCTGACCTCAGGCTCCCAGATCCCAGGGCCAGAGGAACCACCTCTTCTGGGGACCGGGGAATATGGCTCTGAAGGGCTGTGTCCCTGGATAAACACAGCCCACTCCTAGCCAACTTAGAAATGGATTGCTGTTTCAAGAATTCACTTCATTTCCTAATGAACGATAAGAATTTAAATCCCTTGCTTTAGCCTCCTTCTCAAGAAATTTGGGGGAATGCAAGTAGGTTTCCAGTGCCTCTCTGACCTTCCTCTGCCATCTTTCCTCGCTCTTCACTCCAGCTGTCAAAGCCGGGTGCAGGTGTGTGAGGAGGCCAGATCAAGGTCGGGTGGACACGGTCAGGGCAAAAGGGCAGGAATCATTATTGATACTATCTCCCCAGCTCTTGTTCCAGGGTCACTAACAAGGAGACCTCTTGGAAACCTGAATGTAAGACAAATGCCTTCTCTCGAGATGGTCCTACTTCCACGATGGCAAATAGGAGGACCCCATGTCATCCTGCCCCACCCCCCACACACATGCACTCCCATGGATGACACGATTGATCACAGCAGTGAGCTGAGATGCAGTTCAGATTCCTGCTCCACAGCGAGCTCCAAAAAGCCACTTCAAATCAGTTGGATTTGACAAATGAGATAAAACCTTCTTGCCAATCCTGGCCTATTTTAAAACAAAAATGTAAACATAAATATGTGATTTATTGTCATCTGGAATATTCGCTATTCCAAGGCTGAGTTCCAAATCTGCTTAACCACGGCCTTGTAAATATCTCAAATCCCTCCCTGCCTTTTAAAAATTTGGGTATCTTAGTTCCTTCAATGTGTTCTTGAACATGACCTCACCTCAGGGCCTTTGCGCTTGCTTCCCTATTGCAGCTTCTGCTCTTCCCCTATTACCACTGTGTCTCAGGCCTTTACTTCTTTAGGTCTCTGTTCAATTATTGCTTTGTCAGAGAAGGCGTCCCCAGACCTCTCTAGATAAACAGGCATTCTCTACCTCCCTCCTCCCTCTGTGTCCACTTACCCAGTTTTTCTTCATAGCATTTATCCCCACCGGATTTATTATTTGGTTATTTATGAGTCGATTGTCTGTTTCTCCTGCTAGAAGGTAAGATCCATGACAGCAGGAGCTGTTTTGCTTATTGCTGTTTCCACAATGCCCCCAGTGGGCCATTGATAAGTACCTGCTTCATGAATGAATAAATGAGTCCATTAATAAATGAATGAAGAATTTCATAAAGGGGAAACTCACTCTGAAAGGGAACCAGCTGCTCTCCGCATGGAGTGGCTTGCAACAGAAGCAAGAGGCAGAAAGTGGACGTCCCTGCACTGCATTACCATTTACTTTGGACAATTTAATTGTAAATATAAATATTCCTATTCCCTTTTACTGAAACAAACACCAAGATGAACTGTATGTACAAACATACAAAAAGTACATCCTCAACACATAGAAATTCCTCACTAACTCAGACTAATTGGAAATAAGATAAAAGTGAATGACTGGAAAGTCCAGACTATTAAAATTGTTAATAAAATACACTTTTATTATTTTCAAATTGAGCGGCATTCTCCTTATTCAGCATTCGGACACTCAATATCTCAATTCAGTTCAACTGCCAAGAAAAGCCACAAACCCAGAAGTAATCAAAGAGTCCTTCAGGCATCAGCAGCAATGAAAATATCCCAAAATAGCCAAAAGCAGGAAATTTGCTGAAATTTGTTTATTTTGTTAACCAAAAGAAAGTGGGACTCTAGTTGACTGTCAATGACTATAAAAGTGAAACCCTGCCAACATCCAAGTCAAGGAGAACAGGAGGAAACACATATAATAAGAGTAATAATAATAATATCAAACATCACAGTAACAACTAATATTTATTGAGCATTTACTACATGGCAGGCCTGACCTCACTGCTTTACATGATGCATGATGATAATGACTTACGTAATCCATGTAACAATCTAATCAGGTCGGTACTGTTATTATTCCCATTTTACAGATAAGGACACTGAGGCACGGAGACTAAAATAATGAAGGAGAAAAACAGAGAACAAGGAATCAAATTTTAGACAGCTATGATGACAGAAGTAGAAATGACAGCAAATACAATGTCAATCAAAGGACAGGATGATGGAGCACAGAGGTGGCCAAGAGGGAAGAGAAATCAAATATATCAACTACAGAAAGCTCAGCGTCGGGACTCCTCAGTGACTCTGAGGGGACCACCGTTCTGTTGGACAGGTCAGTAACGTGTCTCTAAGAGAACCCTCTCCCATAAACCCTCCAGAGTGATTACTAAAACAAGAGGGTTCAGTTTGTTTGGATTTTCGTAAAGCAATTATCCAGAACATCACTTGTCTAGAAGTCCTCATCTAGATGTGTTAACAAATCAAGTTATTGTAGGAGCTCCTTTAAATTTTTGCATTGTTGTAACCAGCACATTCATACTTTGCAAAGAATATTTTTTAAATGCCTTGAATGTTGCTTGTTCTCAAGTACTTTAAGCAAACCCCCATGATTTCGTTCTCACTATTCACCTACATTTCGTTCTCTTTTTTCAGTGTGAATGTGGATTTCACACTGGAACATTCCTGCATGATCACCAAGTCTGAATGCAGTAGACCCTGGGCCTGTGTAAGTGTATATTTCTCCTTCAAACCTGGGCCGGCTGTAATCCTCTGACAATGGCTGATATCTGGTCTGCAAGCAGGAACCACACACAAAAGTGAGCTTCCTCTTGGCTCTGGAGAAAGAAGGGGCAGGAACAGGTGGTCATTTAGAGGGTATGTGAAATCTGTCAATGCTCAGCCTGGAATCAGAAGCAGGACAAGTGAAATTTCTAGGTTGCCATGGTTCTCTCCAAGCTGTTCATGCAAAGCCAGTGGGATGCCCAAGCTATAATTCCTGGGAAATGTCCTAACTTACCCCTAAAAGAAGCCCTCTTCTGGTTCACGGGATATTGGACATTCTCGCCCAGGACTGATTTTTCCTCCAGGTTTCATTGAGTAACTTATGAGGCAGCTCTCAGTAATTATTTCCATTTACAAATTGGTCTCAGTTGTTCTGCTAATTTATAGTGTGGTCCCAAAGAACCCCACGTAAGCCAAGACCCACATTCACACATGCCACAGGGACTTCAACCTCAGGGCAGAACCCAAGCCTAAAATGCATCCATTTGCTCCTGGAGGACATGGTCAGAGCAAGTGACGTCTGTGGTAGGACCAGGTCTCTGACGCTGCAGGAGCCCGGCTCAGCCTCAGCTATTTCAGGGGCACTGGAGAGGGTCATAAGCCAGGACTTGGGATGGGTCCTCCACCATCACCACTCCAGTGGAGCTCAATCTAGTCATGGATATTCAAAGTCTTGGTGGCTTCATGGTCCCCATAGGCACTAACATTTTCTAGAGGTTTGTATTCCTTTTTCCAACCCTATTCCCCTTCAAGGATGGAACTTGGGGTGTCACTGCCCCTTCCAGTGGCAGCTGACCTTCTCCCTCAAATCTTCTGGTACTCTGCAGGTGACCCAGCAGAGTCCAGGGAACCTAGTTCACACCCCAGAGCACTGCTGACTCCACTGTGGACCCCCAAATTATTTCAACCTCCAAAAGGCAGGGCCAAATGAAGTCTCGTATTCAAGTGTCGGTTTAGAGCTCATGTTGGTGAGGTTTTGCACCCCTCCAATACTTTTGCCAATGATGTTGATCACTTCAGGTTAACAAGAGTTAAACTTTGAGTAGCACAACTTAGGATGGATTTTTCCCCCTTCCATTTACTTTTCTGCAAATGAGAATTGTTCATGTACATCCATTACTTTCAGAAAGAAAAAAAGTCTTTCCTTAATCAAAAGAAAGATATAGAGTTTAGATTTGATATCAACAGATTTTCTATTTTAAAGTTTAAACGTTTTTAATAGCTCATTCCAAGTTTGTGTTGTTTGAGTTATTCATATTTGACAAAATTAACTCATGTTCTTGGATGATGCATGATCCAGCTCTGTGCACGTCTGTCATCAGACTTGCTCCCCTCCGTCCACCTGAGAGGGAGAGGAGCACCTTCTCTCCCTTCCGGGCTGGCTGTCAGTCAGGGCAAAGCACACAGCCCTCAGACTCGGCGTGTTCCCTCAGCAAAGCTCCCGGTGGGAAATTTTATAAATTCACATTTTCCCTCACCCTGAGAGATGCACAAAGGCCAGACACAGTCGTTTTGGTTTTTCAGGTGAGAAAACCCAGCTACTGGGAGTGAAATCCCCTTGGATTTCCCAGTTACATGAAGTACTGACAGCGCATTTCATGTTCCATCTTTTAAGACAGATCCCCTGAGCTGTGATCATCTGATAGATTTCCCCAACTCCCTCTAGAGTCATCCTGGGCGACCTCCATCAGCCTGACAGGAGAGGGATGAAAAACATATTTCATGAATTCTTACCAGTTAATCACCTTCCAAAATGAAGTCACTCAAATTCATCACAAGATAAGCCTGGCAACAGTTAGATTTTATTTCCTTTGGAGTCAACCCCACTAGTAAAAATCTCACTATTGTTGTTCTTACCTGAAGTTGCTGAGATGTTGCAGCCATCCAGGGGGCTGAAAGGAGAGAAGAAAGGACAGGCGAGGGTATCATTTAGGTAAAAGGTCCTCTCATCCACCCACCTCTGCGGTGAGCCACACCCTCACTGTAATCACTGGCCATGCCCACCCGCCCCTTCTGTATCAGATGGTCCTGGGGCACTTTCTGTGGCTCCGAATGCTGCTGCCCAAACGACTGCAAGATTGCCTCACGCCAGCCGCTGCCCTCCAGCAGCCAGAGACTGCTGGGGGAGACAGCCAAGGAAAGCAGAGGTTTCAGGACAGTGCAATGGGTGCTTTGAGATAGACACAGGTGTGGTGGGAGCACAGGGCGACGCCTTTAAGTAAGACCCAGCCAGGTATGTTTTCAAGTCATTCCAAAGCGGCATGGAATGACACCCTCAAAAAAAAGTGGTTGTGAGGGGCCAGCCCTGTGGCCGGTAGTTCAGTTCATATACTCCAGTTCGGTGGCCAAGGTTCATGGGTTTGGATCTCAGGTGGACATACCACCCCTCCTCAAGCCATGCTGGGGCGACATCCCACATAAAGTGGAGGAAGATCAGCAACAGATGTTAGCGCAGGGCCAATCTTCCTCACAAAAAAGAAAGTGAAACGTGGCTTTGCCTTCTAGCATTTTGCTGGAATTTTTCCTTGGTATTATATCTCCATTTTTCAATTGTCCTATATGTCAATTGAACTAAATTTTATAAGCCTATTAGGCAAGGATTTCTAATTTTATGGGTTTTTCATGGTGCTTTGCATTTTCTTGTTTTTTAAAACATGAAATAATTTATTTCTGCTGGCCCATAATATTGATGGCATAAATAATCAGTGGAAAACACCATCATAAAACATTCTAAGACATCAGAAAATAGCCCATGGTCAGGAGAAGCAGCACAGCATTCCAAGAACCCATGAGAAGAAAACCGCCAGTTGCATGCCTCCTGTTAGCTTTAAAGGTAGTACTTGAGCACATTCATACTAATAATTAATAACATTAAATGCTAGTACTTGTTTAAGACATATTACAGTACTCATTCTGCTGAAAAGTCTTTCTGCATGTGAGTTTGACAAAGACCCAGTAAGTAGGGTGGATTCTATGACTCAGATTTTACAGATCTGGAAACTAAGGCTTGGAGAGGTTGATTGCCTTTGGTCGGCTGAGGCCAGCCCGGCCCGCTCCCTTTTGCCCACCGTGGCCCGTTTGTAGGGCTCCGGTGCCGGCAGCCCAGCTCCTCCGAAGGCTGCAGGGAGGAGCCCCTCCCGCAGAGGGCCACTCGGAGGGCGCTCGGCCCGCCCAGCCCTTAGCACGCGGCGTTAGATAATCTCAGGGACAGCCAAGGCGCTTAGCCTGCCAAACCACAGGGAGGGACGCGGCCGGCGGAGGGAGGGGGCTGGGAACTGTTTGTTGTTGCTTTTTCTGAATTAAAAGAAAACAGAGGAACAGAGCGAGGGAGGGAGCAAAGTTCAAGGGAGAATCTGGTACGTCACCTTGGGCAGACCCCTGGACCGCTTCCAGAACTCTCTCTTGGAAAGGGTGAGGCTGCCGAGTGCGCGATGAGTGCTTAGTGAGAATTCATTGTGGATGATGGATGACTGGCCTGGAATCCTTCCACACCACAAATTTGTTCCTCTGTACACCCAGGCAACCAAGAAGCCAAAAGAGGTGGGGGGATTGGGGTGTGCTTCAACTGCAGCCTCACTCTGCTGCTGGCACCGGCGCCTCCCCCGCTCTCACCCCGCCCTCCCGCATCGTCTTTGACTCTACTTCCTTTCCCTGCTCGCCCGCCCCGTTGCTCCCTGGAAGCAGAGCTCGCATTTACCTTTCCTCTCAAATGTGCGCTGTCACAGCCCCCGTGCAAGCCCAGCCTCCCCAGGCAGAGATCAGTGAAGTGTCTTCTGGCTGGAACAAGCGAGGGCAGCCTCCCTGCCTCCCTGTCTCCAGCCTCTTCCCTCTGCTGCTCCCCTGCCCCAGCCATCCATTGGCACAGCTGCCAGAATGGCGTTTCTGGTCCCTGGTTTTGATCCTGTAACATCCCCACTCCCAAAGACCGGAGTGAGTCCCAAGTGCCCTTATGTGTCAGATGTCAATTTCTCACCGTGAGCATTCAGATCCTCCTCCATGCCCACCCTCCGGCACGCACCCCTCCCCGCCCCCCCAAGTCTTGCCAGCCCCAGCTCAGCGGCCTTCTCTCTAAATTCTTCCAATGCAAAACTTCTGCTCAGATTATGCAAAGCTTAATAGCCACTCCCTCCCCTCCCCCACCTCTTAGTCATTCAGCAAATATTCGTTGAGCATCTGTAAAGCGCCAGGCTCTGGACTCTGGGCTGCAGATACAGTAAGGAAGGAGAAGAAAATCATCTCCGCCCTCACAGACTGTACTGTCAAGTGAGGAAGACAGTTAGACAGGAAATGAAATTTTCCTGTTCCCAATTGCCACTGAAACATCATAGCTCATATTTAAACCTGAACCCAACTATGCAAAATAAACCAATAAACAGACCACGCACAGATGAAAGACTGAAAGGAAATACACCAGAATGGTTGTCCCTGGACAGCTAAGTATTGAGATATCAGGATAACTCTTTCCTTCCTTCTACTTTTAGGTTGTTTCTAAAATTTCACTACTGGTCAGGGATTAATTTTATAATAAAAAGCAAACTGTTTCATAATATTTCTTACATTTTTCTGATTTAAAAAGCCATGCCATTTCTTTTAAGGAAAGTTTGAAACTACGGAAAACATGAATAAAAAAACAAACATCATCTACAATTTCAATATTAACACGCAACACATATCATTTTATTTTATAAGCACCTAACCACTGCCATATTTTTTCATGAAATTAGGCTCACATTGCACACAATATTTCATAACCTATTTTTTACTTAATATATGATAAGTGGTTTTCCATGGCATCAAAGTATTCTATAACATCATTTTTCATGTCTCCATAATCTTTAGCTTATGAATCGTAATTGGTTTAATCAACCCATATACAGAAATCATTGCGTTTGTCCCACAACATGACTAACAAAAATGTACAACTGAAATCTCACAAGGTTGTAATCTATCATAACATTAATAAAAAAAAAAAAAAGAAAGAAATCATTGCGTTTGTCCCTAAAGAGGGAGAAAATTGTGGAGGTTGGGAATCAGCTTTTGAATCACTCAAATCTGGATTCAGATCCTGGCTATACCACTTGCTTATGATAACTAAGCAAATTTACTACATTTTCCTAGGTCCTTTTTTCTCACACACAACATGGTGATAAAAGTATTTTCCATAGAAGGGTATTGTGAGAACAAAATACCACAATACGTTGAAACTGTTCTGGCCATGCCTGGCACATAGAACTCAACTAATGGTAGTTGTTAGCCCTGACTATGTACTTGGAATATATTCCTAGAAGTAGGACTTTTGGGTGAAAGGGTTTGACCATTTTGAAGTATTTTGAGGCATATTGCCAAATTGCACTTTTAAAAGAAAAGGTGCGTAAATTTCGTTTAAAAGGAGACAGAGAAATTTGTAAAAATCAAACTTGCATTGAGCCCGATGTGCCAATGCTGTAAGGGGCTCATTCAGGGCCACAGATGTGGGCGATACCCTCCCTACCCTCAGATGTGATAATCCGACTGTTCACCAGCCATCTTTCCACCAGAGCCTGTCCCTCCCTCTTCTAAAAGTGTCTCCTCCATGGAGTATGTCCAGAGCGATCCTCTACAACTTAATCCTGGGAACCCCTCTTTGAGACCCTTCTCTACTGAAAACTTCAGGTGCCTCTTCCCTTTGCATTGCTTCAGGCTTTTGCAATCTCTGCCACATGCTCCCACCATCCCCTCCATCAACCGGTAAACTTCTGAAGGTCGAGGACCAAGCCTAAGCCATGAAGTTAAAATGGCTTTTAGTTCCTTCGTTAGCCATTTGCTATTTTGTAAGACAATAAGCTGTCCTCAAGTCAGAAGTTTCCAGGCAGATCTGAGACATGGCAACGCCGTGCTGAAAGATGCCACTTTGCAGGTGAGAAAACTGGGACTCCAGCAGGGGCTGTGGCCCTGCAATAGAGCCCTCTCTATTGACACTCCCTGTCACTCCACGTTCCTCCTGCCATTGAGCCGCCCCCCACCAGTTTGCATGTTTTATTGCTCAGTCTAAGCCCAGTGTTATCCACCACGCTATCTCAATTTGAAAAATCTTGCCCTTGACTCTTGCTTTCACGCAGCCCGCTGCCCTGTTATCTATCCAGATCATTTCTGCATTTGGACCCCACACTCCCACCCACCACGCTTCCTTGAACTGGGGGAGATAACAGAATCTGTGCCCACCCCGGCATTCCTGCACATCCCAACATGAAAGCAGTTGTGAAACATGCAGAATCCTCCCCGATTTCTTTCTTTTTACCTTACATCCCTTCTGCTTTGATGTCAGGAGAATACTTAAAAGAAAAGAGTCTAATGTGACCTACTCCCCTGGAATGCCAAGAAAAACAATTACTGGGGCGAGGGTGTGCAGCGAGCAGATGGTGGACGTGGATGAGCTGGGCAAGGAGGGGTGTGTTTTCTGAACTCCTGTTCCACCTCAGGGCTGACCAGTAGGAATTTTTGCTGGAATTTCCCAGAGCCCCCTCCACATACCAAGTTCCAGGGTCCCACAATCCATTCCAAACAGGGAGAGGGGCCTTTCTTTCTCTCAAATCCCTCAGGCTCTTAGCAGGAATCATTAAGAGCCCCAGAAACTTCCCAAAAATGAAGTCGATTCAAAACTCCTAAGAATTGTAAGGCTGGCTGGTGAGGTGGGGTGCATAGAAGTGAGTAGGGTGGGAAGGAGGATCTACCCTCTTCCCAGGCCAGCTAAAGAGTGATGCTCAGTTCCCTCGGAGCCTCATCATGGAGCTCGGTTCTGTCCTGCCCAGACCCCCAGAGCCTGGGATAACCAGCATCTCCCCAGTTACAGAATGGATTAGTGCAACCATGCTCCTTCGTACAGCAGCGTGGTCGTATAGGTGATGAAGACCAGTGTGGGCTTTGCAAAGGGCTGTACTGTGGTGCGTCAGGATTTGACCCTTACCTTGGATGACAAGGCCCATCTTGATGTGGCCCTTCGTCTCCTGCCTCTCATCCTCTTGCTCACCAGGTCCCCAGGTCACTGCCACTTTCTCACTGCTCCTCAAACAAGCCAAGTTCCTTCCTGCCTCAGGGCCTTTACACTTGCTGTTACCCTTGTCTGTATAGCGTGCTTAACCTGGCTCCTCAAATACGTATCAACACGCACAAAACAGGATGGTCTATAACCAGCCCTGCCCGTGGACATTGCTACTTACATACACACATATGCACACACACGTACACATCCTTTGAATGGAATATTCTGGCATATCTTAGCATAACTTACCCCTTCTCTTCATTCATGTTTCTGAATAGTTGTTTCCTCTTCAGAAAATTCTTTCCTGACCATTATCTAAAATAGCAATCCCCCTCTCCGACGCAGTTCATCCCCTCTCTCCTTACCTGGCGTTGTTTTCATCATATACTCCACCTAAAATAGAATTCTTTACTCATGGGTTTCCTTGCTTGTTTTTCAATTCCTTCCCCGGAATGTAAACTCCATGAGCGCAGGAAATGGTTTTACTCATGGCTGAATCTTGAAACCTAGAACCAAACCTGACTCATAGCAGGAGCTGAATGTAATTTGCATATATAATCAGTCACTTAAAGGACTTCCAGGTGTGTTTCTGGTTCCTAGGGGAGGATTTTATGTAAACTGGGAGAGGCTCAGTTGCTGAATCTCTCCCCTCTTCCCCCTGAGCTCTTTGATTTTATTTTAATGGATCAGTGTTTCAGTGGACCTGTTGCCTGAGCAGCTTCTGCAGAGCTGGGACACCCCCAAAATCCAGGGCTCCCCCAGTGAGAATGGTGAAGATGCTTCTGGAGGAGGTTGGCTGAAACAGAACTCTTTGCAAATGACTGCCCAGGGACCCAGAATGTAAACTTACACCCCCAAGCCAAAAGCATGATATATCTTTTGCAAGTCATACCTCAAATTCCACTGTTTACGGAGGAAGTACTATTGCTGACAGGCATAAGCCATTTAGAAATATGACAGGAGTTATGAACCCTGAGAGAAGGAACAATCCTTGAACTGGAAGGCTTGACACTGGAATTTCATTCTATTTGCTCAGACATTTCTGTAACCCATTGGAAATGTTTCTCTCCAGTATTTGACTAGAAGAGAGGCAAATGATTCAGAAGGGAAAAGAGTTTATGCAACAGAAAACTGTCCATTGGCAGTTGTAGATTACAAGGAACAAGATTTGACCTCAGAAGGGAGCCCAGAAACCCGGACTCTTGTCTTAATGTGGTAACGTCCCTTTCTGCCACCTAGACAACAATAAATCCTTACATCTAGTGTTGGACATTACTCACCAAAGTTTCTGATTCTCTTCTCCTTCTGAGCGTTCCTCAGATTTAGATGTGTCCTTGCAACGTGCTTTTGCTAATGAAATGTGAGTGGGATGATGTACATTACCTCTGGGGAGATTATTTTAGAACCAGCATGGGATTCTCCATGTTTACTTTGCCCACCACTGTGAACCCTGAAGTCTGATGTTGAGATGGTAGTGCAGATTCTGTCAGCTTGGGTCCCGGAGTGTTTACCATCCAGAGTCCCACCTTCCACCATCCCTGCCTTGAGCATGTAGTGTGTAGGAGAAATAAAACTTTATTTTTTACACTGAGATTTTTGAGATTGTTTGTTACAGCAGGAAACTTAGCCTATCCTGACTAATATCATACGCCCAATAAAGCAGGTGGTTTCACATACGTTAACCCACGTCATCACACCATAGCCTTGTGAGTCACATTTTACGCTTGAAGAAACTGAAGCTCAGCGGGGCCAGGATTCAAAGCTTAGATTCAAAAACTGTGATTCCAAAGCCGACTTGCCTGATTCCCAAGCTGATTCCCTCCCCACTATACTATGATGTCTCCTACCCTGGAAGAGACTCAGCTGTCACGTGTCTCCAGACTCTGTGGGGCCCGAAGCCCTTGTTCTGGAACTATGAGTTAGAGTTTGATTTGTTATGGTCTGTGGCTTCATAAGCTTTATGATTTAACGAGGGAATCAGAGAGACATGTAAACACTTTTCCCCCCCCTAAAAAGCAGATTAAAGAGCAGGCACAGCATGACATGTGGAAGAGCAGCACTGTGCGGCTGAGCAAGGTCAGGAGGTCCCTGAGGATACCGTGGCATGCAAGCCTCGCTGGGGCAGCCTGACAGTCGTGGGGGATGAAAAGTTGGACTGGGTCCTAGGAGACTAGGGTTCCAGGCCTGGCTGGACCAGCCGTGGTGAGTCACCATTCTGGGCCCACTGCCCAGATGTAGGATAAGCATCTTGGACTTCGACCCTGCCTGCACATGAGCATCACCTGGGGAGTTTTAAGAAGAGAAATATCCAGCCACCCTCAGAGATTCTGATTCAGTGGATCAGGGGCAGTGCATAGGACTCCATAGTTTTCAAAGTCTTTTGAAAGGACTTTGAGGCACCAGCAGAGTTGGGTGTCACTGGACTAGATCATTCTAGGACACCTTTCTGTTATTTCAGTGGCCACCAGATGAGTACTGTTGGGGTGTGTTTTCGTCAAGGGTGTTTGAGCCATTTCCAGAGACCACCTCAGCCCTCTGAGAGAAACATATCTGAGGTGTCTGCCAGAACTCCAGTAGCCACTCAAAGTCAGAGACTCCAGAGGGATGGTGGGATTCCTAGGGGTTCCAAACCCACTTCTTAAGTGATGCCATTGTGAATAAGGCCCCCCTCTCTGGGTACAAAGAGCTTGTGGGGCTGGGAAGATTAGCAAGCAGTTAGTAAACAGCACCTAAACTTGCATGGAAGGTGGCGCTTCTAGGCCAGAGAGGTTTCATCATGAAGAGGATCCCTGTACGTTGGCCTTGGACGTTGCCCTCACTCTCAGATCCCGTCTACCAGGCAGTGCTTTCCTGGCCTACGGAGAACTAGTCAGCCAACCTCCAAAACTTCTTCAGATCTGGCTCTCAATAGAGCCCTGCTCCATGACCTCCATCCCCTTTGCATCTGTCATCCTGACACCAGTGGCATTAGCTGTGGGCTTGGTTTGAGGAGAAACTGCAGCAATGCCAGGCAGCCAGCAGAGAAGACCTCCAGCTTCCTCGCAGCCTCCTGGCAGAACTCAGGGAGGCCTCTTGGCTGCCATGCTGCAGCCAGGCTGCTAGGTACTTGCCCGGCCCTAGTGCCAGACTCCACAGCCAAAGGCAAGGCGTGTGGCTGCTTTGGTGGGTGAGCACGTTCCGGTTCCTAGGAGGCTAGCTGAATCACTGCAAATTAGCCATCCAATTAAGGCAATCAAAGACTAATATCCTTGTCATCAACAGAGGCAGGATTGCTTAATATAATAGAGATAAAGCCTCACCCAGCTCCTACATCCCTCTTTGTGGATCCTGAGCCAGACAAGGAACATCCACGGGTGGCAGCAGCGTGGTCTTTCTCTACAAGACCAGTCTCTCTTGCCTGGAGTTACTTTGGTACCCATCAGCTGCATTTGCTCCTCTTGTTGGCATATCAACCTCTTGCAACCTCCAACTTCTCTGTGCTACACAATGTAAAGGAGGTTCAGGTTTTGCACACAGTCCTGGTACCATGAGCCACATCCATATCTTGGCCACTACCTCTGTGATGTGATTTGAGAAGCATTGAGGAAGCCCAAGTCCCCAAATAACTCAATCATCTGCCCACTGTGGAACTAAAATCCACCTTCACCATGCCACTTATTTAGTTTCTACGTCTTGCCAACTTCCAAAGGGAATTTGAAAAGACGTACAATAAATGATGCTGTTACCCATGAAACTAACAAGAGAAAGGAAGGAGACCAAGGGGCAGGTATTGAAAAAGACTAGGGTGAAGGTGAAGAATAAGAATGATTGTACCAGAAAACCAGATGAAACATCTTCCTGCAATGTGGTGCAAAACTTGACCCTGAGCATCCTGGTTGCCAAAGTAAAAATAGGAACTAGGCTATATTACAATGCCTTTAGTTGCCTATACAAGAAAATACATCAGATGGTGTAGAAAGGCAAATACTTCCTAGATATGAAAGGATAAGAACATTTTATTTTAAATATCTTTGCATAAATATCACTGAACAATAAAACAGTATCTCCAGAAGTAGTTTCACCAAAATGACCCTGTCTAGAAAGAATAATGATAAATTATGATTTTCCGGTGATATTTCTACAGGAAGCAAGAGCATATATTTTAGGATTATAGTTTGTAGTGATTGGGCTGGATATTTATTATGATGGATATATTTTTATGGGGACTGGAATGACTTCTATGGAGTCAAACCAATGATGGTAATGTGGGTTTCAAATTGCACAAACCTCCAAGAGCTGGGGGTGTGGTTGGGTGGAATATAGGAGAATAGCTGAGAGTTGTTAAGGGATAAATGTTCAGGAGCCAGGTTCTACTCCAACCAGGGGCATGCCATCTTTGTTCTACATCAGAAAATTTGTTAACGCACAAGCATATGCAGAAACACGCCTATAGTCTCCCTGGTTCTCACCGCAGCGTCTGACACTGGCTCAGCTTCTCCTCTGGGTGGATACGCTCTTTCATCACCTCCTTCACTGGTTACTTCTCCTCAGATGGGGACATTCCCCAGAGATCTGTCCTGAGCCTCCATGCTCATCCTGAGGGAGCCCTCCCACTGTGGTGGCCTCTCTTCTCCTTGCCCGTGTACCAGGATGCCCCACCAGCATCTCAAACTCACTATCCTCTCACTCCAAACCTTGTCCTGCCCTGCATATCTCGTGTCTCTCAAAACCAACACTGCCAGTGGCCCAGGCTTGGAATCTCAACGCCACCTCACAGCCTCCATCCAGCTAACTGCCCTTGCCTGCCAATTCTGCTTCTATTCTTCTGTGCATTCTCCCCCTTTTCCTGCCAATGTCCTACTTCAGGTTCTTACTTCCTCCTGCTCTGATGGGATCTCTTCCTGCCTCTGCTCTCTCCTCCTCCAACAGTCATATGTGGTTCTACCAAGATGATCTCCCTAAGTCACAACGCTCATCCTGCTGCCCTAAGTTAAAAAGCACAACAAAATTCCCAATTGTTCCTATTGTAGGCTGGGGCCTCTGCAAACAGACCTTATGTGGGAGAAATACATGCAGAGGTTTACTGGGGCATACTCTCGCGAGACAGACCTGTAAGGAGTGAGGAAGGCAGGCTGGGCCAGAGGGAGCAGCTGGCCCATATGTGATGGTAACTGAGACCTCTGCTGATCTTATGGGGAGTCCTGGAGCTGGGATGGCTCTGTAGAGTGTTCCTGAACTGAGGCAAGAGTCCAGACATCAGCCAGTCATTGGTTGCAGTCTGCCCTCTGGAAGGGGACCTGACCTTGGGTAAGGCACCTCCCTGCAGCTGGGGGGCAATGCCCAGTGAGTGACGCCGCTCTGAGACATTGGCAGCTGACATCCCCAGCAGCCGGGAGATGGCTGTGTGGACCTTGGGCAGGGGTCTAGGCAGAGACCCTGTTATCCACTCTACTTCCCTCAGCTTGGCACTCAATACCCAACTCCCACTCAACCATAAAACCCACTCCTTTTTTTCTTTCTGTTTTTTTACTGCAGTAAAATATACATAACATAAAATTTGCCACTGTAAGCTTTTTTTTTTTTTTCCCAATAGACTTTATCTTTTAGAGTTTTTGGTTCACAGAAAAATTGAGTAGAAAGTACAGGGAGTTGCCATATGCACCCTGCTCCCCAAAACATGCTTCACCTCCCCCATTATTGACATCCCCTACCAGAGTGGTACATTTGTTATGATTGATACTACACTGGAACATCGTCACCGCCTAGAGTCCATAGTTCACATTAGGCTTCATTCTTGATGTTGTACATTCTATGGGTTTGGACAAATGGGTAATGACATGGACATTGTAATCGCTTTTAAGTGTACAATGCAGTGGCATTAACTACATTCACACTGTTGTGCAACCATCACCACTATTTCCAAAACTTTTTCATCACTCCAAACAGAAACTCTGTAATCATTAAACAATAGCTTTCCCCAATTTCCCTAGCCCCTGTAACTCTAATCTTCTGTCTCTATGAATTTTCCTATTCTAGATATTTCATATATGCAGAATCATATAATATTTGTCCTTTTGCGGCTGGCTTCTTTCCCTTAGCATAATATTTTCAAGGTTCATCCATGTCGTAGCATGTATCAGGACTTCATTCTTTCCTGGTACGGATATGCCATGTTTTATTTATTCATTTGTTAGTGGACACTTGGGTTGTTTCCACCTTTTGGCTATTGTGAATAATGCTGCAATGAACATTAACACACAAATATCTATTCGAGCCCGGTTGCAATTCCACTGGTGGAATGAAAGTGGATTCGCCCACTCCTCCCATTTAAACACACAGGTTTCCACTGAACAAACCATCTTCCAGTCCTTGAGCATGACTCGTTATTTCCTGCCCCCAGTACCCAATATACGCTAATCTCTCCACCTAGAACATCTTTTTTCTCTTCTCCACACCTCGAAGTCCTCTCCATCTATGTTAGGCAGAAAAAACGCCTCCCCACCCCAAAGATATATTCATTTCCTAATTCTCAGAACCTGTGAATATTATCTTATATGGCAAAAGAGTGATTAAGTTAAGAATCTGGATAGAAACAGTTTATCATGGACTACCTAGGTGGGCCCTGAATGCAATTACATGTAACCTTATAAGAGAGAGACAGAGGCAGATTAGACAGACATGCGCAGAGGAGAAGGTGATGCGAAGACAGAGGCAGATACTGGAGTGATGCAGCCACAAGCCAAGAAACTCCAAGGATTGCTAGGCAGCCATGAGAAGCTAGAAGAGGCAACGAGCAGGTTCTTCCCCAGAGCCTCGAGGAAACACAGCCCTACCAACACCTTGGTTTGGGACTTCGAGCCTCCAGAACTGTGAGAAAATAACTTTCCGTTGGTTTAAGCCCCAAGATTGTAGTAATTTGTTATGGCAGCCCCAGAAGACTATTCTATCAGCTTTCAAAGTCCTTCTCAAACCTCACCTCCTCCATGAAGCCTGCTCTGATTACCTCTGATGAAAACTACAGCTCCATTTTCTAAGCCCCTTCACTCTTTGCTTATACTTCTTTATACCATTTTCCAAAATCTGTTCTGTGACATGGTTATAAGTGTGGGTGTCCGGATTTTAAAACCTCTACATGCAGACACCAAGCCTTTTACACCCAAGTATTTGATTTAAATCCACACGTTAAGCATTTAGCATGAGTCAGACTCTGTTCTAGAAACAGAAGCCCTCCATTTGGAACACATACATTTTTTCAATTTTTTATTTTATAAATAATTTGTTCATGAAATCAGTGAACATATAGTGAACCCTTACTCTGTGCCAGACCCTGTTGTAGTTTCTGGGGATACAATGGCAAACAACATAGATGCCCTCCCACCCCCATCCTGGACCTCCCCCAAATCATCCTTGTCCTCATGAGGGAGACAGAAAACAAACAAATATATATACATTTATATGTGTTTAATGGCAAGAAATGATAGATGCTCTGAAGAATTTCAGAAGTGATATATGAATACATGCTCTTTGTGAAAAAAGGTAGAAAAAATGAGTAAAATGTCAGAGTGCACCCACCTCTAATTCTACTCCGCTCCCAGAAGTAATCATCAGTAACCAAGGGCATCCTTCCTGTCTTTTTCTATGCATTTATATATACCATATAACCCCATTTACAGTTATTCTTTGCATAAATAGAATTATGCTTTGTGCATCACTCTGCAACTTGGCATAGAATTTCACACAGAGTAAATGTCTGTTCTACATATAGTAGATGTTCGATGAATACTGATTTCTTAAACTTCTCAAAAGGCCCACCTAACGCTGAGCATCAGGACAAGGTCCAAGGTCAGCACTTGGTCCTTCTGGCCCCCTTTGTTAACGGCATGTGCTTTGGTGAGCCCCTGGGGGACAAAGAATAGGTATGATCAAGGCACCATTCGTCAGCCACCTGAGGGAAGGTTGGGTGGCACCTTCCCTGGGGCACCCGGAGTTCAATGTGTAGACAGTCTTTTTGCCCCCAGCTCCAGCACTCCATCCTTCAATACTCTCTGGGGAAGCAGACCCACTTCAGACTCCCTGTTGGAGACCTGAGACAACCCCAGGTCAGAGCCCTTCACCCTGGTCTGAGAGGCGTCATTTATTCCCACAACAGTCACTTACAGAGTAGGTTATGTGCCAGACAGTGTGCCCAGGCCTCAGCCATGTCTGCCTGCAGAATAATCCCAAGAATGGAGCAGAGTGACATAGGCAGGTCCAGAGGTCTGCATCCTACTTGCCCCCTGGCTTCATCTGCCCTGGACAGACCCAGGAAAGAAAACAGTGGCTGTGATGTTCACAGATGCTGTGATAGACACATTCACAGATGAGTAGAAAACCCTTCTACTTGTCTATCAAATGCAGCCTTGTTCCATGCTGTGGGGAGATTTGCTGTTTCCATGTATGCCTTCTATTCTCTCTTCTATTGTATCCTAATGGCAGCCTCACTACCTAAATGGTTACATGACATTCTCTGTGTGTGTGCACGCATGCGCATGTGCATGTGTTCATGTGTGTATGAGTGAGAGCGTGTGCAAGACTCTCCGCATGCTCCATGTTATGCATCCATTGGAAGATGGAAAGGCCCTGAGAAATCACTGAGCTGGAAGGGACTCCAAAAACCCTTTCTCTGCCTCCAGGAAGCCTGTGTCTAAGTCACGGACAATAGCTGGGTGCTTTCCAGCTCTTAAAGCTCTCCGAGAATATTGGAACATGTCTGATCCCATGCTGGACCAAATTTCAAAAGACATTTTTGCAGACAAATTAACTTCCTAGTAGTGTCACCTGACTTACGAATAAACCACACTGTCTCCTTCCATCAACCGCACGGCTTCAAGTGGGAGATTTTTGCCTTTTCGTCATTACTGAAAAATTTTCAGCTTTGCTTCCAGCTCGTTCTTCATATAGGACTTATTTATATTAGTCACTTGACAATGCAATTTTGAAAGGACTATAAGTCACTTTTAAAGTATATATGGAATATTTGTTAATTTTTGTACAATTTTTATCTTTACGTATTTCCAATTTTTTCTTATGTAAGTCGGTGCTCTGTAACCCAGCTGATGGGCTCCTGAGTCAGTGTCACTGTTTCTAATTATTGAACATCTAGAAGCAGGACCAGACGACTGCTCAGCGTTACTTTCCCACCACCAAAACCTGAGAGACAGAATTCTTGGTTACAAAATGCTGGAGTTAAGGGTTGAAAGACAACATCCATTATAACCTCCTGTTTTCACTCACTTCTAATTGTCCAAAAATTGTCCTTTTGCTCCAAATCATTCCATGCTCTCTGTTTCCACCCCAGGGATGAAATTGCTTGGAAAGTTCGAACAAAAGTGGTTTGGCCAGCTTGGAATCAGACAACTTGGGGGAGAATATCCTTCTTCAGCTGAAAAACAAGTAAAGTGTATCTCTGGCTGTGGACAACCCCCAAACAGCTGTCCCCTTATAACATCAGCTCTCATGTGGGTGGCCAGTTCTTTCCTAGGGAGGAAGTATCTGTGAACAGAGCGGAAATCCAGAATTTCAATAAAGAAATCACAGGCAATGAAAGTATGGGTTTGTGCTTTCTGTTCTACAACTTGGCGGTGGTAGGAGGGGGTCTTATGTTACATTATCTGCAAAATGCAGGCAGTCTTCCTTCCCTGGGATTAGCTGTCTTATTTGCCACCGAGGGTAGTGGTGAAAGGTATGTGATTTAAGTTAAGGCGTTCCTGAGTTTGAGTTTGGGATCTGTCCCTTACTAAGTATATAACCTTGAATTAGTTATATAACTTCCCTGAGATTTGGTATCTTCATCATTCAAGTGGGGATCATGGCGTTCCACCTCATAGAAGTGCATTAAGGATCAAATGAGGTGCATAAAATGTCTGCCCCAGTGTCTGGCACACCGTGTGCATGCAAAATAGGTCGCGTAAAAGTAGAGTAGATGCATAATGGAGAAAAACACACACGTGACTGCATGTTGAATTTGCCAGTTGTGTTGACATCTTGCTTTTTTCCCTCCAGCATCCATTCCTGACTCTTCTAGTGGCCATGCCCCAATTTTCATTTCAGGAAACTCCCCCATCCCATTCTCAGCCCATGTGATTCAGATGTTGCTGTTCCCACCATCATCCCCACAGGTGTACCTGGGACTCAATTCCAACCAACTGGAGGTTGTGAAAACCTGCTCTGGGCTTTCTGCTGGAATTTGGGGAGAGAGAAGCTCTCTCCCTCTTTTGGCATAGGTCACTGGCCTGCAAGGATGCCAACTTAATGCATTTTTGTATTAGTCATTTTTGGTCAAGCTTTCCAAAAATGGTTCCAACAGACAGAAAAGCAGACCGAAGAGACGGCACAAGGAGTCCTGGAGGCACCATCTGGGTGCCTTGACCATGCTGTGCTGGAGCTCGCCCAGCCTTTAGACTTTTCTGTTTTGTGAGACAATACATTCCCCTTTTAGCTTAAGCCAGTTTGAGTTGAATCTCTGCTGTTTACATTGGTCCTCTTCGAAACAGAAGCTCAAGGCTGAAAGCATCCAGCAACAAGTCACAACTCTTCATCACACCTTTGGAAGATACACCTTCTCTGCCTCTAACTCACTGGCAGCTTTGGACAAATCCCTTTGCTCTCTAGGTCTCTAGGTTCTCAGCAGTAAGATCTGGCCACTAGGAGAAGTAGCCACTGAAGCTCCAACATCCTGGGAGTCTATGATTTGAGGGAGATAGACCATGGAAGGGATCAGAGTTTGGTGTGATGGGAGGAGAAATTAAGAGCTTGTTTCTAGAGTCAGAAAGACTCTAGAGACTGGTTTTGAATCCTGGCTCCATTACTTCTTGTGTGGCCATGGGCAGTTACTCAACCTCTCTGTGCCTCATTCTCTTCAAATGTAATTGAAGATATTCAGTTATCCAGTGAAAGGAATTGTTAAGATTTTCCAGTCTTCCTAATCTCCCATTTCCATCTCAGCCCGAAGATGAAAGGCTTCTGCTTCGCTACTAGAGATAGAAGTCCTGGGAGAAAGTGTTTGGCTTCCCTGTCTGCTCTGTCACTTGCTCCTCCTCATGGAAGAGAAGACGGCTGGTCTGATTGTGAGAGTCGGGAGAGCAGACCTTCGCTCAGCCACGGGTCCGCCTGGGCGAGGTGGATCAATGAAGACCTTGACCTGCGTGTGTTCGAGGACAGTGAGCCATGTGCTTCCAGGACTCACTGGATGAGCCCTTGAGCAGGGCCACTGTCACCACAGGAGGTGCCCACTCTGTCACTTCTTCACCTAGGAAAGGGCCGGTAAATCCCCACACTGCGGGGCTGGACATCTTTCATTCAGGAAGAAAGGAGGTTAGGAAGGCCTGTCCTGTTCTCCAGCCCAGATTGGTCACTTCCAAAGCAGATCCTTTGATCCTCACTCGACTCCTTGAGTCTGTTGTTAGGTTAATTCCCTACATGAATGGGACAATGTTTTTGAGACCTGGGATGAAGGAGTTTGCTCCAACAAGACTCCAGAATTGCAAACCATAAACTTAGAAATGGATGGATTTGACTCCCTCAAAATTAAAGATTCTGTTCAAGTTAATAAGTGCTTTTAGATTGGGAGAATGTAACTTGTAACATCTATAGCTTTCAAAGGTATAATATATAAAATACGTAAGGAACTCCTGCCAATCAGGAAGAAAAAGTCATGAAGTACAATAGAAAATGGGCAAAGGACATATATATATATCAGGCAAGAGCTACATCCTCCTCTAGGCCAGGCCTAATTTTTAATGAAGATAAGCAACAAAGCAGAAATTTTGAAATTGTAATTGTCTCCTCTTTTTTCTCCACCCAATACATTATCATACAACCTCGAGATTTACCATATGTATGCAGTCCTCTTTTTGACATTTCTTTTTTCCTACATCCAAGGAAAACCGGACCTCTCCCCAGAAAGTTTTTAGGAGGCTTGACCTGTACCTATGCGGATGCTTCAGAATGTGAGAGATGGTTATTCCAACACCCCTCTTAGGGTAGAAATGACTGACAGTGATGACAACCAGTCAAAATCCCACTGCCTCATCTGAGGCCCCCTAAACCAGCAGGCTCCTCTCTGTTCATAGTCACTGCGATAAACAGCAAGCTGGTCCAAGGTTTGCATCAAAATTCCTCATAGGATCTATGCATGCATTATATATTCTTTTCTTGCTAACATGTAAAATTTATCTTTCTGAGGAAGTAGCTTATAAACCCCGTTGTGATTTGTCTAAGTAAAGAGGTAACAGGAGCAGTTTACTGAGCCCATTGGTTTTCTCTGAGAAAGAAAAACAAATAATCAATTTTGGGAATGTTAGGGGGGCTTCAGGTCACTAAGGAGAACTTGGCCAAAAGTCCCTAAGCACAATATAAATAGGTAACTTACAGGATAGGAAGTCTGAATGGCTAATAAGGACACAGAGAGGAACTCGACTTTCCCAGCAATCAGAGGGAAGTCTTACTTGATGTGCAGTACATTGACAAGATTCATCATTTGAGCTGCACCAAGCTCTAGGAAGGATGTGTAGAAACGCGACCCTTGAGGACCGGGGCTGGTAAATATCGGTGCAAACTCTTGGAAGGCAGCGTGGAAGTATTAGTGAAATGAGTATGTGAATACTACTTTACAAGTTGCAGCAGGTCCTACTGCTGGGATATGCCCCAGAGAAACTCCGTACAGGTAAACTAGGAGACTCAGTAAGAACGCCTATCGTGGTAAAGAATTATAGGCTACCCAGGAGTTTACTGGAATCCTATCCAGCAGCCGGAATGAACCGCCTAGAGTTACCTGGGGCATCATTGATGGATCTCAGAGCATAGTACTGAGTAAAACAAAGAAGAATGAATCAAAAGGAGACTAATAGCAAAAAAAAGTCATTAAGGTACATTTTTAAAACACACAAAACAATACTATATAATTCCTATGGATGTCACACGTAGAAATAACAAATGGAAGGTGAGTTTTCAAGGACCTACTAGAAATACATTAGAAGTGGGTACCTTTGGGAGGATTTTGATCTGAGATAGCAGATAAAGGAGAAAAAAGTAAACAAAAGAGGAGCCTTGAATGGTCTGTTGTATGGTTAACTGAGAAGAATAACTCGATCCTGTTCACCTGGGGTGAGAAACCATCCTTATGTCTCTATCATTTAACAGAGCACTAAACTCATAGCAGGTGCCCAATTAATCATTTAATAATTTTTAAATCTGTTTGCTTTATCCTTCAGATTCTGGGCTTTCTAAAGAATAGAATGCTTCAGAATTTTCTCTGGAACCAGTGCTGAGAGCACAAGGCGATCCCCCGCTTCCATGTCAGATCATGGAATAGAACAACCACCAATTTCTAAAAGACATGACTGATTCAGTGAGGAAGAAGGAAACGCAGAGTGGTCAAAGGTACAGACTTCCAGTTATAAAATGCACAAGTCCTGGGGATGGAACACACAGCATGCGACTACACTTAATATACTTCATTGTATATTTGAAAGTTGCTAAGAGAGTAGATCTTAAAATGTCTTATCCCAAGAAAAAAAATTGTAGCTATGTGTGGTGACAGATTTAACTAGACTTATTGTGGTGATCATTTCACATTATAGACAAATATCAAATCATTATGCTGTACACTAGAAACTAATATAACGTTATGTCAATTAAATCCCAATAAAAAATGAAATTAAAACCTACATTCACATACCCAAAAAGAACGAACTATTGACATATGCAACAACTTGGATGGATTGCAAGGGTATTATGCTGAGTGATAGAAAGCCAATCTCAAAGAGAACACAGTGTATTATGATTTAAAAAAAAAAAAAAGAAGTAAGCTTAAAGATCATCTAATCTGAATCTTTGACTTTGCTGAGGAGGGATCCGAAGCCCTGAGGGGTCCAGTGGCCTGCTCAAGGTCAAGCAAGGAGCCTGCTGCAGACCAGAGGACTCCAGGCTGAATGACTCCCTGTCCTCTGTCCCTCCCACCAGGTAACCTGCCGCTAGCATTGCTACTTCCAAGTGTGCTGTGGCTTCAGCTCACTTTGAAGGTCCTCATCGGGCTCCACACATCCAGGAAGAGCCGACCCAGCACATTCACACTCCGCACTACAACCCACCCATGGCCTTTGCATCAGAAGAACAGGATATTTCCCTAAACATGGTCCCATTGATCACTCGCAAGGTCCCCAATTCTACATCTGAGAAAGAAGTCTGTCAGTGTTGCCGTGGGAACATGTGTTGTCACACCTGGTGGTAACCGGCTTTGCACCAGCCCTCATGCGGCATTATGCTTCCACTTCATGTGCAACATTGGTGACTTGGCAGTTACAGGTCTGTGTCCCCTTCAGCTAGTGAGGCGGGCTGGCAGCTGAGGAGGAAATGGTTTCTTCCCAGTCTGAACCAGCTCCTGTCTCTAAGCATTCCCTACGAGATTCTCCATCTTTTCTCCCTTGAGATTCCTCTTCTGAGCCCATCTCCACAGAAGCTAAAACTCCATTGAGTGAATATCTGGCCACGTGTCTATTTGACCTTCTGAGTCTATTTGAAGTTCATTTTCCAAACTATTCCTTCTGTTTTCCATTTCAAAAATCCCATCCCTTCCGGGTCGCCTAGAAGCCGCTTTCCCTGGAAGGTGAATGTGATGCCCAGAGCTGGCAGCAGAGGGCGCCCATGCCTAATAATCTTGGCACCAACCATCCCGCTGGGGCTGGGCGGGTCGCAAACATCCTGGCAGCTGCGCGACCGCGAGGAGCTTCCCTTGGGGGCCTGGACCGGGGCCAGTTTAGTGTGGTCCGAGATGGCTGTGTGCTCCAGCGCTGTCACGGGGGACATTTCCATGGAGTTTTCCATGGAGAGGGGGAGAGCTGCTCTTCCCTAGCTGGAAAAGACTTTGGTCTCCAATTCTCCCCCTTACAAGCTAGCGGAGGCTCCTTTCCCAAATCTGCCTTCCCCGCCTACTTTAGGGGAACGGAGGCGGGGGTGGGGGGCGGCGGCGCGCTTTCAATTCCACTCCCCCTCAGCCCCTCCAGTAACGCCCTAAATTAATCCCACACCAGGGGCCCCAATCGTTCTCCTTGGGGGGGGAGACATTATTGGTCTACGGCCTGAAGCCTTGAGATCATTCGGGGAAGGATCCTCCAGGCCCCAGCCCCAGTCTTTTGAATTACATCACTGGTGGCAAATTCTCATTTACAGAGGGGAGATTTGTTTTTTGGAAACAGCCAAAAATCATTCAGAGCCAAATATATTAAATACAAGATGAAATAAAGCTGAGGGTATGAAAGTACCCAGCCCAGGGCCTGGTGTAGTGGGTTCTGGGTAGATGGGTTGGGTGTGAATCTGGGTCAGGAGGCAGTTATTGTAGTTATTGTTATTTAATGAGTTTTTAATATAGAACCATGAGATCATTTTTCTCAGGTGGCCTCTAAACCAGCTCTCAAGACAAATGTAAAGAACTATCCAAAGAAAATATCGTTGCAGCAAATGTCTTGAAGATTTCAAAGCTAAATGTGATTTGTTTACCCAATTTCTACATTTATTAAAAACACCCTTCCCTTATTATTTTGTATTTGCTGCTTGTATGTACCGGTCCCTCAATCTACAGATATTTCTTGGGTGCTGAATGTAAAGTTAGCTGAGGACTAGGACCGGGGGTCTTGGAGTTCGGCGGGGCTGGCTCTGCATGGGCAGTGAGGGTGGCCGAGTGCCTCCTGCTGCCCACCGTGTGTGTCCTGGGGCAGGACATGGATCTCTAGAGTCTCAGTTTCTTCATCTGTAAAGTGGAGGTAACAAGAGCTCCCCACCTCCTTCTGGGCAGCCAGATTATGATCATAGATCCTTATGTGCTTCATAAACTCTGAAGTGTTATCGACATATCATTTCTTTCTATCCCTTCATCCTGTGCCTTCTACTTGTCTTGATTGTAAGTCCCCTGAAGGCAAAGAACCTGCCTCCACTTCTTTAGTCAGTGCCCACCGTGCCCATCAAGAGTGACTGGGCAGACAGGGAAGACCTTTTATACCTTCTGCTAACGGTCTACCCAAGGGTGGTTTACTGGCTCGTGACTCCAATGGGGAGGCTCCTGGGCATGCTATGGGACTGCCCTCCTTCCATGGGCTGCCATCTATTGGGAATGAAAGCAAAGGTGCCAATCCCAAAGGACATTTATTGAATGCCATTTTCAGGCTGGGCACTCTGCTCAGAGCTGTTGTGGATACACAGGTGAATCAGACATGATCTCTGATCTAAGGAATTTATAAGTAAAGTTAATGGTATGTACAACTAGTCAATAATGCGAAGCACAGCGTAGATGTGTTCCAAATGGAGGCACAAAATAATCATAAAATTACAAAGATGGAGAGATCAGGGAAAGCTCCATAGGGATGCAGCATTTGAGCTGGCCTTACAGGTTGAGTAGGACTTGATCATCTTGATCAGGCGAGTAGGTTTCATCTGCACCAGTTGTAGCTGGTACAGAAGGTGTGCCAGGCAGAGAGGACAGCCTGAGCAAAGACATAGGCAGCAGATTGTTGGAGAAAAAGCCAAGCCATCAGGAGCTGAGTGGGCTGTGAGGTGGGTGAGGAAGAGCAAGGTGGCTGGTCTTTCTTGGGGGCCAAGCCATACAGACAGGAAAAGCTTTCTTTTCTTCCAGCCACAGCCTCCAGACCTGCTCTGTGGTGTCTCTGCTCCCTATCTGTTGACAGTACCTCCGGCAAAGCTCAGAATATCTCATTTGGTAGTTAAAAAGTCCAGTCGAATCCAGACTTCAATCTCACATCAAATTCAAAGGCTCTTCCTGTGGGGCCCCACTGCTGGCCTGAGACCTGCACTGGGAAGACGATGGAGGCAATGCTTCCACTCCTCCTCCACCTTCTTCCCCCTTCTTCCTCTTTTGGGCGTTCCTTCCTTCTCTCCATCAGGGAATTGGGGTCCTGTTGGAAGGATGGGAAGAAAAGGAAAAGTTCTTAAGAATGTGATGCTAGCAACACTGTCCACAGAGCAGGTGCCCACCCGATGGCTCTCATTAGGGCACAGAGTGGTCTTCAGGAGGCCCCACGGGGAACATCACGCCACACAGTAACCAGGTATGGGCAATGTGTGCTCTGTTGAGCTCAAGTTTAATACGATGTCAACCTCTGCTTGACCCCTTAGCCGCTGACCACAGTAGTTCAACCCGCAGTCTCTTACTGCTGGGGTCCCCTGGCCTTGACAGGCCATTGCCTTGGGGTTGGTACCTTCAGGATATTCTATGCATGACTTCCTTCCAGGGTGTTCACTTGGCCCACAGAAAATGCCACATCCTGACCAGACCAAGTGTGGGGGGGTGGGGCATGCACTGCTGCCCTCTCTCCCTGCCCCACTATTGCCCTCAAGATGGACTCCTGTCTTCAGAGTTCTCTAGTCAAAAGGAAGGCATTACTCTCTTTGTTCACAAGTATTCCCGGCCCTTCCAAGCACTCCCTCATTTCCATCAGGATGGCTCTGTACTGCAGCCGCTGAGCAAGCATCCGGCCAGGAGTGAGATACCAGCCCCCCCCCCGTTCTTGTAGGGACCCACGTCTAGTCTCAATAAGGGGTTCTTTTATGGCCCTCTCATTTGGCTTGGATATGGGGGCCCTCTCTCCTCCTGGGCTCCCTGGAGGGTTCGGGTAAAGCCACAGCACTGCTCCCAAATACTCCTTATTCTCAGGAACTTTCTTCTTAAATTTAACTCATCTATGAATATAGGCTCAAGAAGAAGTACAAGGTAAAAGGCACAGAATCAGCTCATTTATCTTAATAAGCTCTGCGTGGATGTATCTAGTTGTTCCTCTTTATAATGTGAGGGGACCTCCTGGCCGCACTTTGGGGCTTTAGCCAAAATTCCAGCGCTATAGGAAATCTCATTTGATTTTCTGTTCCATTAGTGGTACTTTATAGCAGAGTTTCTCAGTCTCAGCACTGCTGCCATTTTGGGCCGACACTTTTTTGTTGTGGGGGGCTGTCCTGTGCGTCGTAAATGTTTAGCAGCATCCTTGGCCTTTACTCAGTAGATCCCCCCTGTTGTGACAATCTCTTCAGACATTGCTAATCTTCTGGGGGTTGGGGGACACAGAGCAAAATTACCCCCTGGTGAGAAACACTGCTTAATAGACAAAAGGAAGTCATTGAAAGCTTTTGAGCAAGGAAGTAACACAAAATGAGAATCAAGTATCATTTGGTTGGTTTCACTGAATGTTATGAACAGGAATGGTCAAGGCCAAAAAATGTTTACTGTGCAAATGACATCTTTTTAATAATCTCTAATTGTGTATGAAGTGCTGTCATAACATTTTCTCACTAATTTCCACACCAAGCCATCTGAGGAAAGTGAGGGACCATATTTCACTGGTGAAGTGCAGATCTGGAGGATGGAGGCTAATGTGTGGGGAGCTATTGGGCTGAAGAAAAAGGGTGTGGAGGAGAGAAGTTACGTGTGAGGAAGGGGCTTTCCATGGGGTCTGGACTTTCCTTTTCAGAACATGAACCCTGTAGAAAATATTTGGATAAATAATAGTAGATGCTATAATTAAAATTAATTGAGAGCTCACCATGTGCTGTGTATCTTTCATAGATCATCTCGTTTAATTCTCTCAACCACCCCTGTGAACAGGTCCTATTGTTGTTTACAGTTTATAAAGTTGAAACTGAGGTCTGAGAGGTTAAGTCACTTGTCCAAGGTCACTCAGAGGTCAGAGATGGAATTTTAATCGAGGCCGACTGTGCCGCCTCCAGAGCCCTGGTTTGTAACCATGGTGCCTTCCTAAACTAGTTTCCACCACGTGACTCAGCATATAGGTTCTACAGCTCCAAACCCCTTTCATCTGCACAGCGTTTGCTGCTCACTCAACGCTCTTCCGTGCACTGTGCACTGTCGGCACTGCCAGGTGAGTGGGGCGGCTTATTCCCACTTTACTGATGAAGATACAAACTGGAATGAAAGGGTTAAACCAAACCTAGAAACCAGAACTTTCTGATTCCTTATACAGCACGTTGGGTGGTCCAGGCCAGGCTGCAGAATAGAACCTTCTGGTAATCTCCTCAAAAACCCAAGATTAAGTTTTAACTTCAATCTCACCATCAGAAGAAAATAAATAGATATTTTTGCCCATCTTCCAAGCCAGATACTGTGATAAAACCTTTACACATGTTATCTTATATAATCCTTACAGGAATTCTAGGGCAAGTAGTATAATTATCCCATTTTACAGATCAGCTAATTGAGGCTGAGTGAGATTTAAGCCCATCATGGATGTCAAAGTCAGGACTCAGACTCAAGTATGTGTTGTGCCAAAGCATGTGCTCTTACTCTGGGCTTAATGCGTCTTTTTATCTTTTCATCCTTGTAAGATGGGTATTATTACTGATGTTTACAAATAAGGGAAGGAAATAAGAGCCAGAGAGGTTAAGCAACTTCTTCCCAAATGCAAGACTAACAGCTGGGAGATCCAGGAGCTAGGCTCCAGCTGTGTCCAGAATCCAGACTCTTCACCTGGAGCCCCGGGCCCTGGCTCCGGGCACGAGAATCCCGTGAACTCAAGGCTGACTCGCTCCACGCTGTGATCTGTGTGAGTCAGCCTGGGTAGTACGGGGTTGTGGGACTCAGAACACAGTACTCAGCATTGACGGGACAATCCGTCCTCTCCATGAGCCGACTCTTCTTGTTGGTGAGGCGAGCCACGTGATGAAGGGTCTCTCTCTTCAGAAGCTTCTTGCGGCTGCTGTGGAGCCGAGCCTTAAGGAAGATGGAGCATCCACTCAGTTGCTCAGCCTGAAGTGTGAGGCGGACTAGGTCAGGAAGGAGATGGCCGACTGTCATGGCACCAGCCTGGAAAGAGACGCCTGCCCAGATCCTGCCAAGCTCAATGGGGCTCGGTGACAACAGTTCCAGGAGACACCACATGATGGACGTGCAGATGCCCTGCTGGGCCTTCATTGGCCTGTATTTTGCTCCAAGCAAGAGTCAGGGTTCAGTAAGGAAGGGCTCAAAGACTGGAATGGGACCCGGGTTACCACAGAGGGTGGGGCATGGTGAATTTCCCTGGAAGCCCCGTGTGACCTGCAGGGCAGCTGAATGTGTCCAGTGAATTATGTTGGAGGAGGGACGATGCCAGGGAGCCTATGATTAAATTTTAGTTTTCCCCCACCCAATCATTTTCATCATGGTTCATAACAAATGTACATAAAAAAGAAAAGGGGGAAAAAAGCAGCCTAATTAAGATTTTAATTCCATTGTTTAATGTCCAAGGCTAAGAGATCACTAAACTTTTCCCGGGAATAAAGCCATTTTAATTTTTTCAGAATTGTGTGATCACTGATGGATGTATTTGGACTGGAGAGTTGAGCCCTGGGATTTTCTAAGACGACAAGTTGTTGATGGGGAACGAGGCAACTGCCATCCACAATGTGCTTTAGGGAATTCTTTCCAGTTGTGTGGAAGCCAATTCAACAACACACATTTACTGTGTGCCTACTGCATGCCAGGCTCCAGGTAGGTTCTGATGACACAGAGAAGGTAAGCAGGACTGCCACATGCAGTTGTTCACGTTGTACACTCTACAATCCTAAGGGGCACCACGTAAATCATAGCATAGATTTGTGTATCTATTAAACCCTGTTCCTGCAAATGAGAGGAAGGGGACTTGAAAAAGATGGACTGTACAGGCTAGCTGTGGCATCAGTTAGACACAGCTCCCACCCTCAAGGAGCTCATTGTCCAGCAAACACTAGGGCTCCAAGACCACTGGGTGATCCTAGGCTAGAAGCTGGGAGAGGTTTTCTCTCTTTCCCTTTTAAGAACTGGCTACATTGTGTTAGATAATGATGGAAAAGCAACTTGATGTACTCTGCTCTTTCTGCTGTTGTTGCTGCTCAATGACAGAAAATCCATTCTTTTGTTACTATGTCTCACCAACTCCCAGGACCCAAGAATCTCCCCCCATCAAGAGAACATCTTCCCTTGGTCTTGTACTCAATTGCCCCCAATCAGGACAAGGCTGCTTGTGCTCATTATTTTAGAAGGAAAAAACCCAAAAAACAAGCTGACTCTGAAAGACAAAATTTCTTCCTAGTCTCTCCAGGGGCTGCCCTCAGGACCACAGCCCCTTTGCCCGCCCCCAACCCTCAACATATCTGCTCCCACACCAGAGGTAACTTTACTGTGGACCAATAACACACCCCGTGCTCCAAGCGGTGCCAATATCAGATATATTATTTTATTATTCGTTCGTTTGCTTTCCATGGCAAGTGAAAAAATAATTTAAACCAATTATATGTACAGAGGCTTGGTTAAGTTTTCCCAAGAACTTCCAGAAAGATGCCCAGCCCATTAGATAGCAAAGAAGAGTTACCCTTAACATCTATACAAAACTCCACCTATAAAAGTCTCACGTGTAGAAAGGTTTCTTTATTATAAGCATCATGTTTTGGGAACAGGAAGGGGGTCAGGGTGGGAGGCGGAGGAACATGTGCAGGGTGGGGGTCCACACACACCTGCCCAGGGGCCATCCTGGGTGGGAAGGCTGTGGCTGGTGGGGCTCAGGGGATCTGCAGCGGGGTCTCCAACATCTCCATGAGGAAGGTGTCGATGGGCGTGTCCCCGATGAGCTTGAAGAAGAAGAGATGCTCCAGGCACTTCAAGCCGATGGAGCGCAGGGCAGGGAGGCGCAGCAGCAGCTTGGCAAACCTGCAGGGAAGCCGGGGAGGGGTTAGGACCCGGGCGCCAGCACGCCCAGGGCAGCTGCTGGCAGAAGGCAGTGCGTTTGGTCTTCTCGACCGATCTGTGATAGCAGAGAGCCTGGAAGGGGAGACTGTCGGAGTCAGAGAATCTCTAAGCCTAGGGAGCTTCAGAAATGGGCCAAGGGGCTAGTTAATCTTCTTAAAGGAGGAAGTTGGACCCTGAGGCCTCTTGAGAATCTTTTGAATTCTGTGGCATGTCCCCCATTCCTGGTGGGCAAGAGGAGAACTAGTTGCTGGCATGGACTCACGTCTCCACCCCTAACCAGCTGTGCTGCTCACATTCTCGGGGAGGATTTGCCGAAGCTCTAAGACCAGAGCACGGCACACTGCATACACTGCACCCATGGTTGCTGTCCCCCTCAGATGAAGTTAGCTTGAGTCCCTACTGTGCGCCAGGCATTCTGCTAGGTTCTGATGAGCTCTCAGGATTAGCAGTTCTTCTCTCCTCAGCAGACAATGCTTTTCCTCACACCACAGGCACTTTATGCAACGAGACCTCAATTTGCCTCAGTTTTTGTTTTTGTTACCAATTTGTAAGACCAGCTTCTTAGTCAGTGCTTACCTTTAAGTTAGGAAGAGAAGGAGATAGAAAATAGTAGTCTCTGCCTCTGAGAAGCCCGTGGTCTCTTGCATACACACTCACACATACGCTCTCACACACTCTCACACACACTCACACACTGCCTCCCACACATGTGCACACACACCCCACCACTGTCAGATATACACAGATGCGCATGCACACTACCCTCATACACACTTACACACGCCTCACACATGCATGCATGTGCCTGCACACACACCTTCACCACTGTCACACGGACACATGCACACACACACATCCTCCCACACACCTCTACACACTCACTCATACATTCTTATGCATGCTCGCACACAATACATGCCTCATAAACATGCGTACACATCCTTACCACTCTCCCCCCACACGTGTGCACACATTCACTCACTCTATTATACACCTCACACACATACTTGCACAATGCTCTCACACGTGTGCACATACTCACACAAGTGCATGCACATATTCATACACACTCTTGTTTAATTAAGGCCCTTGGTTGTGAGGTTCACCAAAAGGCGAGAGGCCAGTGTGTGGAAGAACTGGCCTCCCATCTGCACATCCTTTTTAGGCCCCTCCAACTGTGACATTTTCCAACTTGCTTCTGGGGCCCCTCTTCGTCTCTCAAAATCCTTTTTGCCAATAAAGCTTATTTTAATGCTATTAACGAGAACTGGAAATCAAGAAACTCTCCTTACAACTTCCAATAAAAAGTACAGGGACCAAAGCCACATCAGTCGCTATGGCTTTACAGCAGAGACTCCTGGCTGGGGTGGGCCTTCCCTGGGTGTCATGACATCATTTCATGAGAAGGTTCGTGAATTTCATGAAAATTCAAATTGGAATTTTAATACTCCTTGAAAATGCATATATTTCTATATTCATGCCACATGAAGTTTTAACGAAATGGGGCAATATAAAAAGAATCTAAAATGGCACCATCTAGAAAGGTACAAATTACTTCTCTACGTGGAAAACTTAAAGGTTTAAGCAAATGCTAACACAAACCTTTAAAAATGTTGGTTATAAAGCCTCTGAATGCATCTGACTGGCGTCACCCTGCAGCGAAGAGACCATTAGATAGAGTTGGGAGGCTGGGCTCCTGCTGGTGGCTGTGCCATGAAGTATGGAACTAGGCAGAGGAAGTCACTTCTCCATACAGTGCAAAGTTAGGCGGAGGCTAACTCTGAAAAGGTGTTTTGGATACTCTAAAAATGCCAAACTTTTACCATATATTAAAAGCTAAATACACAATAATACTGCTCTCTTTGCTGTCTGACCTTGATTTAGGAAACGAGATGAGGACCATAGAAATAGACACGCCCACTAATAGCCAGAGCCATGGGGGAGGCCATCACATTCCTCACTCATGGGTTTGGCAGCAAGGAGGATTCACAGCCTCTGAAGGCTCCCGCCATGGGAGAGTGAAGGTGCCTGCAAGCTCTGCCCGCTCCTGGTGTTGGAGCTCTGCCTTCCGGCTGAAGGCAGAACTCGGCCCCAGTGATGTGTACTTCTGAAAAGCCTCCACGGGGTGGCAGCACTCTACCACCGAGAAAACTGCCTTGACCGGGCCGTGCCAGGATCCCATTCAACCAGTTTCCACAAACCAAAGGTGAGCAGCCTTCAGCACACTTACCTACCTGGTTGAGCCGAGTGGCACCCCTGCTGTACCTGCTCAGCCTCAGGTGGTCATGCTCCGTCCAGGCTGTGCTGGACATACTCAAAGGACATGCAGGGGGCCCAAATTCTGCACCCCCTCCTGGAACTCCCAGGCTCTGCTGTGGTCCAGGCAACAAGAGTTGGCATCTCTCCCTAGCGCCTGGAGATAGCCCAGGGCCTTGGCACCCCTCCCTAGGAAAATGGACAAGCTCCAAAGTTTTAAAGTGATATTCATTAGAAACAACCTAACTGTCAACCACAGGGCAATGACTAAATGCATTGGGATAGATCCACTCTGTGAAATATTACAAAATCATTGAAAATGATAATTTCGTACTTTTCAATAATCTGGTAAAATGTCTAAAATGGCTAAAGGAGAAAAATAATGTGTATGATTTCATACTGTAAATACATATTTCATTGTTTACATGCATTGATACATAAGGATACTGAAAAGAAATATACCAAAACAAAATTATAATCAATTTCTATTACCTGCTTTATTTTTTGAAAATATTTTCCTTATTTCTTACCAAAGCATGCTGTGCTTTTATAATCAGGAAAAAGAGAATTTTGTTTTTGTTTTTTTAAAGAGATAAACAGCATGACTTAGATCCAATTCCAGGAAAAGGATGAGTATGAGCCTTCTTATTCCTAACACTCTGCACACTATGTGCTCCAAGAAACATGTTAATATTGCCTTAGAGCTGGGAGGTTCAGTAGAAATCATCCACCAGGGGGCTTTCAGTTAGCTCCCACCAGCTGGAGGCTGAGCTGCTGCTGGCGGCCGGCCCCGACCTGCTGGGTAGGGCTCTTTCACTCTCAACCATTGCAGGTGTAGAGGACACTGCCAGGCGTCCACTACTTCCCTGGCGTGCCGCTTTCCACATCCTCAGTCTCCTTTGCAGCTGGCTGGGCTGCGTGACTAAGTTGTAGCCAATGGAAGTGAGTGAAGAGATGGGAGCCCTTTCCAGGTCCAGGTCTTGCCCATAGAGCCTCACTTCTGTGCTCCACCCCCTCTCTCCCCTTCCACCATCTGGATGCAAAACACAATGTGGCTCTCGATATGGTGGAGCCCCAAGAAGGAAGGAGCCTGGGTCCCTGAGTAATGTCAGGGAAGAGAGTTGCCTCTCTGAACTGACCTCCCAGAACTGAATTGCCAGCAAGAAATAAACTTCTAGTGGGTTCACAGCTACCAACATCTGGGGGATCTGTGATCACAGCTAATCCTCCTGATACGCAGCCCTGCCCATTCGTTGTACTGAAGGCTGAAACCCACCCACTCCCATGTATTCATAGCCTCCGAGAAACCCAAAGCCCAGCCTCTTCTGGACAATTGATCAACATTGGCTTACGATCCAGGAAAAACGGCTGAAAAGAAATTCCTTCACAGAGGAAGGAAAGTCATTAGTGAGAATCGGGAGCATATAAAATTAATCCTAAAAACAAAACTAATGTCTTTCAGGCAGTTTTTTCAAGTTTCATTTTCAGTTTTCTGTGAAATTTGAGGATCATATTCTCTCTCTTTAACTAGAGTTAGCAGAAGAGGAAAACTTTTATTTAGCTGTGCTTTAGGGGAAATATTTGAGAAAAGTATTTTTGTAACAACTGAGGAATACCTTTACGGGTAGATGGCCTCAGAGATCTTCTGACCAATGTCTTCCTTTTCAGACAAGGAGTCTAGACCCAGACCCTGCACCTTGCCAGAGCCCACACAGAGGCATCCTGGGGGGCAGTAGTCACCTCTCCTGGCTACCAAAGCCTGCATCGTCTACTGCAGGGGCCTTTCCATTGGGCCAGAGCAGAAGGCAATGCAGTCACACTGATAAGAACAACCTCTTTGAAATCAGACATACACATCCCAGCTCTACTGTGCACCAGCTCTATAACCTTGGGCAAGTTCCATACCCTTTCTGAGCCCAGTGCTCCATTAGAAATGGGGGATAATGATAATGGTTCATCCATTTGCTCGTTCACTCAACATGTAAAGATGTATATTATTTGTCAGGCACAGCTCTAGGCTCTGATGCTAAAGTGGTGAACAGTGAACAAGACAGACAAGACCTCTGGTTTCCTGGAGCCAATGCTTTAGTGGCTTTCAGCTTGTTAAAAAGATTAAATAACATTGGAAAAAATCTAGACAGTGCCTGTTGCCCACTGCCATTCATTCATGGAAGGAAGGAGAGCTGCTGCTGTTAGTACATTCTTCCAGCACTCCCTCACCTGCCTGGTTGTTCCGGATACTTCTGCTTGGTGTAGGCCTCGAGGGTGGCATAAACCTTCTCTCGCAGAGTCTCTACCTCAGAGGGGTTGGACAGACCCTTGGCATCTGAAAAAGATGACTGATTTAACCTTTGGTGACACACCTCAGGGGGATACCCTCCCACAGATGCAATACTCTTTTCACCTTGACCATCTGCCCTAGAGTTACTAGATGGGGAACAATTATGAAATACACAAAGCTGGTCCTTTGTGCCCACCAGCTGTCCTTTCCGTGCCCAACCTACCCAACAAACTCTTGGGGCAAAGGCACCCACCACTGACTCCAGGAGGAGAGTTTTATTTTATCCAGGCCATTCTAGAAATATTACCTTCACACGTGTTGAGTGCCTACTATGTGCTAAGCATGGACTGCGTGATGAGATAGGGTAGAAAAACCTGATAGACCCATGTTCTGCATCAACTAACTAACCATCTAATCCAGAATATGAAACATGTGCATGAATTACTATGTAATTCTCAATACTCATCTTTCTTGACCCAGAGTGGCATCCAGCAAAGCTGATCACTTCCTCCTTCTTGAAATTCTTTTCTTCTCTGGGCCTCCAGGACACCACCCTTCTGGGTCTCTGCCTGTTTCACCCACCGCCCCTCCTCAGGCTGCTTTGCTGGCTCTTCCTTTACTCCCTAACCTCTGTGTGATGGCATGCCCCAGCACTCAGCCCTCAGCCCTCTTCTCTGCCCTGTGTTTACTTTCTCCCTGGATGAGCTCGTATCAGGCTGACAGCTCTCAAATGTGCATCTCTGGTCCTGGCTTCTCCTCTGAACTCCAGGTTCATATAAACAATTGCTTCCTGGGCCGCTACTCTTGGATGTCTATGATCCATCTCAGATTTTAATGTCTAAAGACCAAGTCCTGACTCCTGCTCACTCACCCTTAGAACCTCTATCTCAGTAAATGGAAATTCCATTTTTCTAGTTGTTCAGGAAAACCAAACAAAAAACCCCTGAGAATTTTATTTAATGCTTCTCTTTCTTTCATGCCCTATATCTAATCCATCAACAAATCCATTGGCTTTGCCTAAAAATTTATGCAGAATCTGACCACTTTTTACCACTACCCTAGACCACTGTCATCTCTTGTCTTCCTCACCTGCCCCCAAACATGCACATTCCACACCCATTCACAGAACTTTTCAAGATGGCTCTAGAAGTAGACGCTACAAGGAGTTGACTCTCTGCCCTCCCCAAGGACAGGTTTCCTGGCCTGCTTCCTCTGGCTCAGCTGAGCTAGAGGACCAGAGAATGTTGGAGCACTGGAGGCTGACCGTGGAGGAGGACTAACCACTACATAGTCACCTGGGTTAAACAGCACGATGGCTCGCAGACACCCCAGCTCAGACTTATCCATCTGCATGTCTTTCATTTTGGAGACCAGCTCAGTCAGAACTCTGTTCACAGGAAAGAATGGCAGGTGATGAGAAAATCATGAGTTCCAGGCTAAGGGCTGATAAAATGAATGCAAGCAACATTTATTATGTACCCATCCTGTTTTCCAGATGATGCGCCAGGTACTAGGGGCACAGAGATGAATAAGATTACAGTCCCTGATCTCAAGGAGCTCACAGTAACTGAAGAAACAGATTTGGAAATAAATACAGCAAAACAAAGCCAGTAATGGCGGCGAGTAAAATCCAAGGGAATACCACCAAGGAGGAGACAGTGAACTCTGGGTGGGGGCTGGAAAGGCAGACTAGAGGATTTTGAAATGAGCAGAAATGCAACAGCCAAAGCAGGCTGAAGGCATCGCATGTCTGCAGGAGTACAGCAGAGGACAGCATTCACTGACAGGGTAGAAATCTCCAGGCACCATGAGGAGGGCTGAGCCACCCAAAGACATATTGGTCTCTGTCTTGAAACATGTTGTGAGAAAGGGAAGGAGAGAAGTAGAGACATCTTAGATGGACATGCACATGGCCCTAGAAGGTCATTTATGATGGAAGTGGAAAGGAGCCACGGGGCCCTGGTGTTGGACAGAGAGACTAGTTTCAACCTTGTCTTCCTCTCTCCCAGTTCTCCATCCTATCACCCCCAAGTCATTCATGTCTACTCATTTCATTCATCTTCTTAAGTCACATGGCTTAATTTTCCTTTAGCACCATTTAAGGCACAGAATCCTGGACTGAGGGTATCATTGCCTGACCAAGGTGGGTCTGCTTCTGTTGCAGACCTTCCCCGGATATCCTGGTGCAGAGTCCAGCAAAAGCCTCAGCTCATCCTTCCCAGACTCCTAAAGTCAGATCCCGGACCCTGATCTCCATCTCGGCCCCCTAGGATAAGCAGTTCAACCTCCCCACCCCCAACTTACTAGGTAATGTCAATAATCCAGTCTGTTCTTTGGAAATCCACAGGGACAATAGATTCTCCCAGCTGCCCAGCAACTATGCTGGCCTCTGACTGGCTCTACTTCATTGTATCAACCTTTCTTCTAATCCTTCTCTCATTCACCAAGTTTATGTTCTCATGTGCTTAATGCTCTCTGCTTCTTGCCATGTGCAGCTGTTTGAGCTGTCCATCCTATATCCCAGGACTACCCACAGGTACACGCACACACATGCACACATGTATACACATACACACACAAGCACTAGAAGCAGAAGAGAGCCACCTGTCAAAGATGGAGCCAACCCCAGCACTGTGGGCACTGCTCCTGTGGACGTGTAAACCCGTGGCCAGAAGGATGCCATCCTGCACGGAAACTGAGCGGTGGGAGAAGGAGGCAATCAGCAATTCATTCCACCCTGCAAGGATAAGAAAGAGACCTTGAATGAAGACCCAGCACATTCTTGCTTCATTGATAATCATCCAATGCATGTATTACTATCCCCACTTAATAAAAGCAAAATCAGAAATCCAGGGAGTTTCAAAACTAGTTCCAGACAACACAGCTAATTAGTGAAGAAACAAAAGATAAGGCTGGGGTCCCCTGACTCGTGGCTCTGCACATCCCCTACAGTCTACCGAATGCAGCCCAGAATGGCAGCTGGAGGACAAGAACTCTTTTTTTCCCGGTCAGTCAACAAATATGGATTGAACACTTAACAGGTAATAGTCACTATGTTAGCTGACATGATTGATAAAGCGACTATACCTTGCAGTCTCTGCCCCCAGGACCTGACAACCTAGTTTTATTTCTTTGGCATTGTCTAGTAGCACCCATCACAGTATGTAGCTTTCAGTTGACACTCAGTGATTCCTCATTATCTAACGCGGCTGATATGAGTGGACTGGCTCCCAATGCTCAGCCAATCTTCAGAAATTTCCCACTGGCTCAGTGACAAAGAGGAGATATGGCACATGTCAACTGCACAGTGTCCCAGAAATGGGAGGCAAGAAAGAATACAACACATAGAATCTTAAAATAGGAAGGGACCCTGGAATCCATCTAGTAAAGCCTGGGCAAAAATCTTTGGCTTTCCTTACTTCACCTGTGACATGGGAATATGTCTGTTTTTGAATTTCATAAAAATAATGAGGCAGTGCTTCAGATTGTGCTCAATAACGATGATTTAACTGTGTTTGAAATTAGTTATAAAGCCATGGTAAAATTTGCATGGAAAGAGTCTCACCCTCCGTTAACAAACGATGTCTCATTTGAGAATGAAAGGTTTTTGAGAGGACCATCCAAATTCAAGAGCCTACAAATAATATGAAAAAGAACAACGCTGGATAGGGTTATCCTGTCAGCTTGGCTGGGTTAGAGCTCCACCGGGTTACTTGTTTTAGGATCCCAAGGGTAATTTCAAAATGGCAGCCCAAAAGATTGTCCCAAGAAGAAAGGATCCCCGATATCCCTTACCTGCCCGGAGCAGAATGACCTGGTCCTCCAAGGTGAGGTCAGAGAAGTGGGGAATGCGCTTGGCCCATTCAACGAGAGTGAAAAGCTGCTTATCAGCAGCATGGCATATGTTGGTGACGGGGTCATTCGTCTGAAAAAGGAACAAGGTATTGTGAGGGACAGATTCCAGGACTCTAATACACCTCTTTCCCATGTACCACCCCATCTAAGAAATGGGAGATGACGGAGGTTGAAGACCACATACTGAGTTCTCCATGTTCATGTCACCATAGGATTCCGTCTTTGGTTCAACAGCAAGTTCAGCTTCTAGAATCCTCTCCACCGGCATATCTTCATGGCCACTACTGGCACATTCCGCCTCACTCTCGGCACGCTCGCGGCTCCTCTGCCTTTCTTCTTGCACAGCTGGCATGCGGAAGTACATGAAGAGTTACCATAGGCCCAGGATAATGGTGGGAAAGTCAGTTCCCCACCTAAGCCTCAGTTTCCTCATCTGTCAAATGGGTGTCATCATGGCACTGAATCAGGCATGTTGCAAGGTTGACAGATGAAACAAAGAAAGCAAAGCTATTGGCTTATGTCTGTGCAGAACCAACTATGGCTTCTTTAGTCCATATTCTTTCCAGTTCATTATGGTGACCACTCTGAGAAGTTTGCATTTTAAGTTTTAATAATCTCCAATTCTGTGCTCTTTTAATGAGCCTTACTGTCCCTGCAGGGTCCCACATCCTCCCTCTACCTGCTACATCTAACAAACCGTGAGCACGCAATGGTTAAGTAGTAAGCACGTTACTTTAAAAACTCCCTCTGTCAGATCCTATGCATCATGCTTGGCATTCACGTCCCATTAGGTCTGCCCCTGGTGCACCAGCCTGAACACAACATCACCTGGTCTGACTTGTCAGGAAAGACCTTCAGGGAGCCATGTGGGTATTTAGTAAGTGAAGGGGTGGAGGAATGTCACTTAGATGACATTTCAGAAACAGCAGCTGATTTGGGGGGTGGGGAGGGTATATAGGCAAAGACGTAGGCTGGGATTATCTCAGCCTCCCAAAATTTAGGGTTTTTATCAAAGTTCATTCTAACTCCCAGAACCCTCTGGATCTGTACATTAGGATGCAGGCAGGACCGTTCTCCAGTTCTGTCCTCTTCCTTGAGACAACAGTCTCTTATGGGTTAATTTCCATCATCTAGAAAGCTATGGGTTCCATCTTCTTATTCCCAGTAGCAATAAGCAGAATTCAGTATTATGCATTTTTTTTAATCCCAAGAATCAAGAAAATTATGTTCTAGGCAGGTGGCTAACCTGGAACTCAGTGACAGCTACTCCACTAGCAGCTATTATCTCTCTGCTTCTCTCCCTTCTTCCCCACCATCCACTCCCAGAAGCACCTCTTACTCTCTGAGGGGGATAAGGCGCCACAAAGGCTGCAGAAGGAACTGCAACCAGACGCTGGACATCTAGTTTGTGATGCAAGCGATGTCACTGATCTCTCAAGGTAGGTCAGAGAAGGGTAGGATTGCAAAACACAACTTATACTCTGAAGTCTCTGTAGAGATTCACCAAGAAGCCTCAGGATGAGAATGCTATTCACTGGTTGGGACAGAGTGATGATAGGAAGGAAGGAGTAAAGGAAGCAAGGGAAGAGAGAATAAAGCAGAGGAGGAAGAAAAAGAAGAAACAGAAGAGAGAGGGAAAAGTAGGAGAGAGAAGAGCAAAAACACGTATCTTGGAGTCAAGGAAATCTTTTTCAAAATGGTAGCACTTCCTAGCTAAATGACATCGGACATACTATTTAGCCTACTAAGCCTCACTTTCCCTATCTATAAAGTGGAGATTATAGTACTTAGCTGAGATTGTTTTGTGAGGATTAAATGAAATGATTATTAAAAAATTCAAAAAAAGGTAGTTATTTTTCCCTCCTCTGTGTCTCTCTTTATGCTCTTGGGCTTCTCCGGTCCTCTCTCCATCTCTCTTTTTGGCCTCTTCCTCCCTCTCCTTATTTCTCTTCCTCTCCCATCCTTCCTTCCTGTCTGTTCTGTCAGTCTTCCTTCACTGTCAACATACAGAAACTATCATATATATTTTTATTATCAGATTTACTGGTTAAAGTTGAATGCTTCTTGTATTATGTTTTTCAAGTAGGTTCATGGGCTTCTATTTGTCTTAATTTTAAAAGATGAGGAAAAGCAACTTAAGTTCCTTTTGTAGTCCTCAACTGATTTCTTCTACAGATTTGTAACACTCCAGGAAAATAACCTTCAAGTTTCAAAGCAAATAGCCTTGGCTTCAGAGAATTAGATTCTAATCCCAGTTTTGCAATTAATTGAGCAACCCTTTGCTATCACTTCTCCTCTTTATTTTAGGTCATAAATGAGAAGTTAGATGTCTGTTGTTGGAGGAAATCTATGTGGCAGACATTCTGAGCTACCGCCACTACATATATTAGGGTACATCTAGGAGACAGTGGGTAATTTAAAATAGTAACAAACTCCTGCCTTACAACAGGATTTTATCCATTATTCCAACATATATTTATTGTGCATATACTATAATAGCAAAAATTTATGGAGCTCTTTCTCTGTGTCAGGAATTATGCTCCACACTTTATATAGATTACATTTCATTTAATCCTCGCAATAACCCTCTGAAGTACTAGAAACTGCAGAGAAGTTAGGTAACCCGCCTAAGATCACAGAGCTAGGAAGTGGCGGAGCCAGCCTCAAAAATAATCCACTCTCTAACTGTCCAAACTACATCACCTGACCGGAAATCATGGACATAGACTCCCAGAACCCCCAAGGATTGTTTGGTGGCCTGGAAGTTAGAGAGTTCCAGCCCTATACCAGCTCTGCCATTAGCTGGCCGTGTAAGCTTAGGCAGGGCCCTAGCCTCTCAGAACCTCTGTTTCTTCTTTCAGGAAATGAATGTGTTACATCAGAGAATAGCAAATGTCCATTCCAGCTTCACTATTATGTATCCTAAAAAGGCAAAAGGTCTTCGCCCCTGGCGCCAGGCAGGTGAATTCTGAGCCCACCCCAACTTCATCTCCTTCATTCTGTCCAACTCTCTAAAATTCCCTAGTCTCCCTCAATTATCTGTTCCATAATTCTATTGCTCTTGTCCTCAAGTAGGTGTCCAGACTGAGCCTCAAGTTCTGTAAATCAAGGCCAGGAATGATAGTGGTGAAGGAAAGGCTGTCCGGGTGCCTTTTGAAAGTGGTCTTTCATATCATGATATGAGAAATTGATTCACTTCTTTGCCTTCTCTTTGTCATGGCAAATAGTATCAATTCATTTAGAAATTTCTCTAAGAGCCCCTTTCACCCTCCTAATGTTTACTGCTCAGCTTTTCATCACTCTCTTTTCTTTACATTCTTTTTAAAAAGGCAGGAGTCAAAATTGGACCCAATTTTCCATTAAAGAATCATTACCATGCTAGATTAAAAGAAGGACCACCCAGACTCTTACAATCCACATGTCCCTGTTTGACTTACTCTTTTTTGTTTGTTTTTGAGGAAGATTAGCCCTGAGCTAACATCCGCCACCAATCCTCCTCTTTTTGCTGAGGAAGACTGGCCCTGAGCTAACATCTGTGCCCATCTTTCTCTACTTTATATGTGGGATGCCTGCCAGAGCATGGCTTGACAAGCAGTGTGTAGGTCTGCACCCGGGATCCGAACTGGCAAACCCCAGGCCGCTGAAGCAAAAGGTGCGAACTTAACCACTGTGCCACTAGGCTGGCCCTCTTTTGTTTTTTAAATGAAAGAATCACACTTTCCACCATTTAACTTGTGGACCTCTCTGACCCTAATGGAGCTGAGGGATATTCAGGTTGATATTTTTTTTGTTTTTATTGAGGTATAATTGACATATTATTAGTTTCAAGTGTACAACATAACATTTCTATATTTGTATCTATTGCAAAATAATCACCACAAAAAGTCTAGTTAACATCCATCACCGTGTATAGTTACAAATCTTTTTTCTTGTGATGAGAACTTTTAAGATCTACTCTCTTAGCAACTTTGAAATATACAGTAGAGTATTATTAACAATAGCCACCATGCTGTTCATTACATCCCCAGGACTTATTTATTTTATAAGTAGAAGTTTGTGCTTTTGTCCCTTTCACCCATTTTGCCCACCTCCCACACATCCCAACTCTGGCAACCATCAATCTCTTCTCAGTATCTATAAGCTTATTGCGGGGGGCGGGGGCGGGTAGATTTCACATAAAAGTGAGATCACTTGAGTTTTAAGTTGAGTTTTGAGAGAGAGAATCAGACTGTGAAGAAGTAGAAAAGACCACTTCTCTGACGAAAGTGTTTCACTTTCCTTTAATCCATCTCATATGCTTAAGGATAATTATTATTTTTCCGCGTCAACCTGAAATTTATATCATCTGTCCTGGGAGGGGCAATGAGCCCTGCAGCAATCACGCTCTTGCTGATGGGAGACACACTTTGGAGTCACTAATTCAATGTTTTGACTATCACGGTGGTGGAAGCTACAAAGGGTATCAATTCTATCTTGGTGAAGAGAAGGCAGTCTCCAGCAGCTGGTTTTTCACATCACATGTTCCAATCTAGAAGATCATTGACCACTCTACAGCAATTATGACATGAGCATAAAGTAGGCACTCAATTCATACTTGATGAATGAATGAAGGAATGAATGAGTGAGTGAATGAGTCATTTTTTAGAAGCTCCTGCATTACTAAAACTTTTGTTCCAATATTCAGTTTAAACTACTCATCTATTCATTCAACAATTATTTATTGAATGCCTACTATGTGCTAGTCATTGGTGATATAGCAGTGGGAAAAAAAAAGCAGGAAAAAAAACCTGCCTTTTTTGGAGACAGATACTAGACAAAATAAATATGTTAGATAGTGATAAGTGCTGTGGAAAAGAAACTAGGAAGTATGGGGGATGGCTGATGCAGTTTTAGACAGTGCAGTCAGGCAAGGCTTTACTAAGAAGTTAACAATGGAGGAAAGTGCTGAAGGGAGAGAAGAAGTGAGCCAAGCAGATACCTAGGAAGAGGGCATTCCAAGCAGACAAAGTGCAGACCCTGAGGTGGGAGCACCCTGGCGGCCCAGCAAAGAGACCAGGAAGGCTGAAGCAGAGACCTGGGCAGCCAGAACCTGTACAACCTTGAAGTCATAAACGAGACTTAGCTTCTTTTCTGAGTTAGATGGGAAGGCTTCAGAGGCTTTTGGTAAAGGAAGGGCTTGAGCTTACCCACTTGTTGAAAGCCTCCCTCTGTCAGCTGTGTTAAGGAGAGACTGTAAGACGACAAAGTGGGAGCAGGGAGAATTCTTAGAAGCCTGTTTGGATTATTACAAAAGATAATGGTGGCTTGGACTATAGGGGTTGCAGTAAAAGTAATGAGACATGGAAAGATTCCAGACACATTCTGAAGGAGAGAAAAGATTTCCTCACTCATTGAATGTGATGTTTGAAAGAAAGAAAGGAGTCCAATGGTGTCTGGTTAGAGCAACTGAAAAATGGCCATTTCCTAAAATGGGGAAAACTGTGCAATGAACAGACTGGGGAGCACAGATTATCAGGAGTCCAGGTTGGGTCTGTCAATCTGAGATTCCTGTCAGATGTCAGAGTGAGGGCTGTCCTTAGTTCCAGAGGTCCTTCACACCCTGGCAGGAGAGGAGACTCGAGATGAGCTCTGATCCGGGAGTGAGAAGATGTGGTCTCTGCTCATTACCTGCCTTTGGGACCTTGGAAAACTCACCTCATCTCCCTAAGCCTGTTTCCTCAGCTGTAGAATGGTTAGGGTTGACTCAATGCTTCTGAAGGGCAACCTCCATCTCGGACATGCTAAGATTCCAATAACAACATTTGTTTTCCTTCTTGATAGCATTTTCTCTTAACAGAGACTCAAAGAACCTTTTCTTTCATTGGTCTTTTCAATCAGCCTACCCCTCCTCACAGAAAAGAAGTTCTTCACGGATGAGGAGCCACTTGGGACTGACTAAATTCCTTGTTTCTATTTCCTAGAGAGAGAGGCAAGTCTTTCTCACTCTGAAATCTATTGAGTCACCGTTTAGACCGTGTACGTGCTTGAGTTCACAAGCTAATTAACCGTCCAATTCAATTTATTTGTGTTATTTAATGGAAAGACTTTTTGATCTTATATATGAACAGAAAGCACTTTCAGATTGGCTTTTTTTTTTTTTGACTCTACAACAATCCAGCTAACCCATACTATAAATTGAAAGATGTAACAGTTTAAAAATCCGCAATGATGGTCTCTCTGAATGACAAGCCTAAGTCTGAGTATTGGTAATGCCAATAATTCCAAAAGACCTTGGAATACACCAATCTCAAAGGATTTGTAGCAGATCAAAGTTATAAAAACCCAGAGAGAGGAATCAAACCGGCAGGTTTCCCCAGGATGAGAGGGGAGAAGCTGGCTCCACCCAGAGGGTCAGTTTGATGTTCTCTTTGTAGGGCAGCACACTGGGACCCTCAAACCTTGGCTCTGAGACTTGTTGCCTGACTATCGAAGAGCAAGGGAGAGGGTCCAGTTTGGGGACCATCATCTGAGCTCCAGGAGATGATGGGTGAAAGTGGAGGAGGAAGATGTTCTTGCTCCCTTTGCCCTGAGGTACACAATTCCTAGGGCAAGGGGCATTCAATTGCAATACTTGAGAAATCATGGTACCCGAAGTCATCCCAGCCTCCACTTCAGACTTCTTCCTACATAGTCCAGCCTAGCAGGGCTCTTTCCTACATGTTGAATTTGTCTCTGACCGTTATTTATATGCCAACAGCTCTCCCTTGAGAGGAGGGAGGGGCTGTGGGGAGCCTCACCTTCCCTCTTCATGCCCATGACAAGGCACTTCTGATAGCGACAGTACTGGCAGCGGTTGCGCTGACGCTTGTCAATGAGGCAGTCTTTATTATCCCGACACGTGTAGATGAGGTCTTTCCTTATGGTTCTCTTGAAGAACCCTTTGCAGCCTTCACAGCTGTACACACCATAGTGCTTTCCTGGTCACAAGAAAAGAACATTCCGTAGGTTGTTCTTGTGTTTATTTGGATCATTCATTTAAAAGAATCACTTGGCTCTCCCCCAGAGAAACTGGCACATCACTTGGGCACTGGGACAGGAGAATAACTAGCAGAGAATACAGGCTTGATCACAGGAACCAAACTAAGGCAGAGGAAATTTGCCTTTCCTGCTGTCGTCCCTGTGGAAGCGATTCTCTGGAATTGCTAATTACAGAGCATTATTAGAAAATTCCTGACCTAGGATTTTGTTTACATTTATTTTATCAAGGCAACTCTTGTGTTTAGTTAAGCAAAACGTTCTGCCTCCATTCAAGACATTAGTATACATAATATATAAAAATATTTATGCTCGTTAAGTATTATCTAGCAGGAAAAGAAGCTCAGCTTCACTAATATTTCTCCATAATTGAAGCCCAAGGACTTAGGAACTCCACTTAAAAGTATTATCCTTCACCATAAACTATGCACAGGATCCTAAGTTTTGAATTTTGTAAACGCTGTTGCCTGTTGGAGAAATAAATTGGTATATGATCTTTATAGAGTAATATGACATGCAATCTTGAGATATGACATAAAGATCTGATGGAAGGTGGTTTTGCTTGATCCAGAATAATTTGTTACATGTTTCATTGCCTTTATTACCTGTTTCACACATTCAGTTTTCAGTGACCCAAACTGGGGATGGCTAATTTGTATCTGGAGATCCACCACAACCATCCCCACACAGGCATCATTGAGTCAATCACAATAGTCTTTCTAAGTAGAAATCTCACTACAGCCAGCTATGCGCAATTGATTGGAATTATGGGACTTGAAAAGTAAAACGTAATAGATAATTCAAAACATATCTATGTCTGATTCTTGAGTATCATATGTGATTCCATTTAGCTACAGACCTGACATCGCTGTCCAATTCTGTTGTATTTAGGCTGATATTAAAGTGAATTTGAAATCTCTGAGAACTAGGAAATGGAAAATGTCTGCATCCTGGGACCTTACATTTCAGAGGAAGCCTAAGATGAAACAGTAGCTAGAGATAGCCTGCCTGATGAAAAGTCAGTCTGTGCCTGATCAGTTGACTATACTAATTTAGTGAACTCACAGCAATAATAAATATGCAATTTTATCTTGGGCTCAACAAACCTAATGCTCTCAGCTCTGAAGTATTTGTCTTTGAGAAACATGGGACCAACTTGTCGTTCTCATGTCTTTTCAACATATGAATGAACCTCCCAGACTTTCAGCTAAACCATAGCACAGAAAACTCTGTCAGGGTATGGCTGGCACTTTGTTGCTATGGCAATGGCCAAGTCTGCATGACTTGACAACAACTTTTTGAGAGCAAGCAAACATCAGCCATGCAGCTAAGTAAGTTCCAGGCACCGGGAACTTTCAATGGAGTGACATTTTGTTGTAGCTTTGGTGACAATAAGAAGATGAGGAAATATGCAGTCAACCATCATGGACAGCTATAGAAAAGAAGCTTCCCCATCTTCTCATTCATTGAATTAGAGATTCAAATGCCATCAAGATTGGTGGGGTGGGAAGTGGGGGGCAGGAATGACGGAGGAAGGGAAAGAAGTCAGGAGAGAAATAATTTGGGCAAAGGTGGAAGAGGACCGGAGAAGATGAAATCACTGAAAACACATTTACTTCCACCCATGAAAACATGTTAAAAACCTAGAATGTTGCAGAAGGAAACATGCTAAAATATTAAAGGGTTTATCTTCATGGGGGACATTATAGATAACATTTTTAGTTTTCTTTTGTACTTTTCTAGTTATTCCAAATTTTCCACATTGGTATATACTTTTTAGAATTACAAAAAAATTTTTTTTTTAACTGAGGAAACTCTATCTTGAGATACTTGCTAATCACAACTTCTCTATCCCAGGTACACATGCAACCCAATAACTCCAGAAAAGTTCTTCTGAAATGCTTCCTATAAATCTAATCCTCGGAAATGAAATCATACTTTAAATTCATCAAGAATACAGGCTATGAACACTTACAGCCTGAACCCCATGCTGGACCACACTAAAGGGCCTTTTCCTTCATTGGATACAAAGCAGCCAGGAGGGCAGTGGAGCAGGCACCTTCTCTGGGAGCCTCGTTGCATGGGGCACTGAGAAGGGGAGACTGCTTCTGCACATACCTGAGGATCTGTCCCCACAGATGGCACAGATGTGTTTAACCAGAGATCCAGGGCTGGTGGACGGGTAGTTCATGTTTCCAATCCCAGGAAGCCCTGGCAAAGGCTTGATGTCCTCTGAAATGCTGACACTGTTGACCACATTTAGCTACAAGAGAAAAAAATACAATAAAACACCGAGCCAGGGTAAACCCAATCCCCGAGAGCAAAGCAACAAGGGCATCCTCGAGAAAAGACCAGTTCTATTTCAAGAAGTAGTTTCCAAGGATAGAGGATCTGACACTGCCGATGGGGATATGAGTGTAAGGGAGAAAAAGAGTGGCACAGAGGAACTAAATCATTTCTAGAAAGCCAAAACCTAACTTGAAAATCACAACACATCTCCATCAGAGCTCCCTGCTTGTACTCATTTTATGCGTCTGTTTTGAGCTAGAAATCCACGCTGAATGGCACACTTAGGACAAGTCAGCTGTGTGTTTTTAAATTTTTTATTAACTACTGACTGCCTATTCGGGAGTGTTCCAGGAGGAGCTATGGCCTCAGGCAAAAGACTTAGACTCCTAGAGAGCCAAGCAAAAAATGCAAATCCATTCATTTAGTGAATAAACAGTCACCTAGTGCTCCCCATGCCAGGTACTGTGCCAGGCTCTGGGGTACAAAGGTGAATATAGATACACGCTCTTAAGGAATTCACAGGAAGATGGAGGAGAAGATATGTGTAGCAGTCATCTCAATGAGCACACTGAGGATGCTAAACCAAATGCCCAAATCATTGCAGTAGCATTGAAAATTAGGTAGAAAGCCTCAGACCATGTTTTTGAACTTGTCTGTAAGGAACAAATTATCTTCCCAGGAACCTGTAAAATCTGGAGGGCCAGAGGCTGTCTGCTTTGTCTTCCCAGTGCCTGATGCGGGCCCGGCACATCAGAGGGAGTCAGTAGATTTGAACGGCTGAATAAATGAGCCCCTCTGCTTGGCCCTCATCACAAGTTAACATTAGCTCCCCACCACCACGTGCCCCCGTCTCCCAGTGCTCTTGGAGACATGACTGAGCAGCCCCTGCTATGGGTTTTGTGTTCATCAAAGAAGAGTTAAATAAATATGAGCCAGTCATCCAATAAGCAGCATTTCTGCATGCCCATGGGTACAGATCAACACTCGAGGCCTGAGAAGGGACATATAAAATCTAGAAGATCTGTCACTCATTCCTCAAAAATGCACAATCCCATTGAGGAATCAGGACATGCACAAAAATTAAGAACACTTACAAGTAAATTCAAACAAAAGTGGTGTGGAGTTTGCATATGTTTAAGTGTCCAGTAGAGGAGCCTGGTGAATATCTGGGGTGAAGCGGAAGTCCTCTGACTCCTGGATGGTCTGTGTGAATTTTCAGGCAGATTGCCTAACCAAAGTGACTGCAATTCCCAAACTGAACCAAAGGAACCCGAGGTAAGATTTTCTTCTCTATTGAAGGCCTTTGGGACAGAAGGAATGATCAATAAAACATAAAATAGAACAGAGCCTGAGTTAGGTTCCTTCTAAATTGACCAGCTTTTCAATTCACTAAGCAAATATTTATTGAGCACAGGGGGTGGGCAGAGGCTCTGGGTTAAATGCTGCGAGGGATGCAAAAGAGAAAAGACATAGCCTTCAGCACATTGCCTTGAAATCAAAGTCACCAGGAGTTTTTAAAAATTAATTTGTATGAAGGATGAAAACACATATGTGATGGGAGAATTCTCTCTCTTCTTCTCTTCCTCCCCCCTCCTCTTCCCTCTTTTCTGTACAAAGCTAAGACAAGACATCTAGGTCTTAGATCCAGTATTTTGTTTTGTTTTGGTGTATTTTGCTGGCTGTCAACCCTGGATGTACACCTGGGAGCTGTGAAAAACACTAATGCCTGAGCCCCACACCCAGAAATTCTGATTCAATGGGTCTGAGGGCCATTGGTACTGGAATTTCTGGAAGTTTGCCAGGTAATGCTAATGTGCAGCCAGAGTCAAGAATCACTGATGTAGGCGGGGAAACATCGCTTTGGAGCCACACAAGCCTGGTTGACTCCCAGTCTGCCCTGATTGGCTGCAGGACTTCAAAGAAGTTCTTGATCTTCTTTGACCTTTAATTTCCTTATCTGTAAAATGAGCATAGTAACCCTCATTTACAGAGGCACTGGGAGGATTAGATGAGATCATGATGTAAAATGCCCACCACAGTGCCCCAGCACACAGTAAGTGTTCCATAAATTGTAGCTATCATCATCCCAGTAAAATCTGGTTAATTCAGACAAGAATTTTGAGTATTTATTATAAGCCAAGAGTCTACTGTGTGCTCAGAAGTCTGCAGTAAATGAGACCTCATTCACCAAGGGGGTTAAATGATTCTATTTCTCAGTAGGGGAGGGGGAGTGTCAAAAAATTATTTGATATTGTCATAATACTAGGTTATTATTATTTCAAGATGTGTGATATATTTAGATGCGTATTGACTTTTAAGAAATAGGTGAGGGAGTTTCTGTCAGTGTGAATTCTAGGCAACAACTTTTCCTAAGTGCCTCGAGGAAACAGACATTAGCACTTAGATCCACCCCATGAAATGGAAGCACTTAGTCAGATGACCCCAAAGAAAGAGCCCTCTAGCTGACCACGGCTCTGTCCCCAAATCCTGAGAAGGACAAGACAGGTCATGGGAATAAGGAGAAGGCCACCATCACCTGGGGCTCAGGAGGCCTCACGAACCTTTCCTTCCCACTCCCATTGCCAGCAGGACCAGTACCACCACCTCAGGCCTGCCACAACCACAGAACAGAAACTATTGTTATAGCTACTGTTAGTGCTACTGTCTATGGAAAGCTTACTCGGTGCGAATTGACTGTTTTAATTCTCACAACAAGCCTATGAGGTCTTCCTATTTTTCAGATGAAGCCTCAAAGAGGTTTATTCATTCATTTCTTTGGAAATACTATGGGGACACAAAAAGGAAGACGATGCAGGCACTGTATCAGGGAACTGGCCATCAATGAGATTAAAAGTCAGTGGGATAGTTAAGGAAGGAAAGAGCACAAGCAATTGAGATTAGGGAAGACTTCTTGAAGGAGGCGGCATTTGAGCTGGGACTCAACAGCCTGCAAAATTGGGTAAGATTTGGTTGGGCCAGTGATGGGCAAAAGGCTTTGAGAACAAAGGCCTGGAGGGAAGCGCAGGTGTTTGTGTCCCATAGATGGATGTGAGACAAGGCAGGCAGGCAGGCTGTGGCAGAGCCTGAGGCTTGATTGCCTGGCTAAGGAGAGTGCATTTAATCTGAGAGGCAACGAGGAGCCATTAGAGGTTTGAAGCAGAGGAATACTGCCCTCAAAATTCTGCCTCAGTGAAGTAAGCGAGGCGGCAGCACAAGGAGAGAGACATCCCAGGCTATTGCACCTGCACAGGTACCAGGTTAGGTGCCTTCCCAGGTCTAACAGATTGGAGCTGGAACCCCGGGCTCCTAGATCCCCGGTCATCATTCCTCCTTCACCACATCATCTGTCTCAGATCTCCCTTGCCCCAGCAGCTTCCTGCCCCCAGCTTCTTGAGAGAAGCCCCTGGAGGAGCCTCACTTCTGAGCACTCTCTCAAGGTCTGAGCCAGCAGCCCCTGTCCAACACCCTCCTCTTCACGAGTCCCCATGGCAGTGAGGGGAAGAGGTTGAGACAGGTGGGATGAGGCGCTCTTCTCCGTCAGCCTCTTCGCTGGCTTGGAGTTGTGGGGGCTCAGAGCTATGGTAGATGAGATCTAAGGCAGCCAGCAGAGCACAAACCCATTAGCTGCCTGGCCCCCGAGTCCCTCAGCCCCGGCTGTCTTGTTCCATTAGAAGCAGCTCTGCTGAAGTGAGCACTTTAGAGCGGGGATGTACCAGGCGGCTGGCTGCTCCCTGAGAACAGGGTAGAAACACACTTGGCTGGCCTGTAGTCCATTTGCACTCTCAGCCAGGAACCGAATGCCTCCTGGACGCCCTGAAGCCGTCACAGAACATCGGGTCCCACATTTCTGAGCTGCTTTCAGCCCAAATTATTCCACCAAAGGCAGATAGGCAGCCAGCTGGCCAGGCTGCAGGCAGGCGCTCCTTCTCCAGGGAGTAGGATCCTTAGAGGGCATTGCTTTCATTTACTGAGGGTCTTCCTCTCGAGGAGTCAGGAGGCTGGACCTCCAACCAGGGAGAGAGGAGCCCTGGGTTCTGGTCTAGACCTGCCGCTTCCTCACTGTGTGATCTTGATCAGTTTCCTTCGCTGAGAGACTCTGCTTCCTCATGTACAGACCAGTTCAGTGGTTTTCAAACTCAGAGCGCATGCGTAGTGGGGAGTGGGGAGGCAGAAGGAGAAGGTTTCATACCTCCCGCCCCTACTTCACCCAGACCTGTTTTGATTTAACAAGTATACTAGGCTTCCAAAGGTGCTTTCCCTGGAAGAAAAGACTTCATGGCTTAATTTTTTTTTTTTTTAAAGATTTTATTTTTTCCCCCAAAGCCCCCCGGTACATAGTTGTATATTCTTCGTTGTGGGTCCCTCTAGCTGTGGCATGTGGGACGCTGCCTCAGCGTGGTTTGATGAGCAGTGCCATGTTCGCACCCAGGATTCGAACCAACGAAACACTGGGCCGCCTACAGCGGAGTTCGCGAACTTAACCACTCGGCCACGGGGCCAGCCCCCTTCATGGCTTAATTTTTTAAAAAATCATTAAACAAGATGATCTTTAAGATCTATTCCACCTCTAATATTTGCCATTTTTACCTAAGTATTCTCTATAAATTATGCCAACATCTGAAGGGATCGTAAAGGTTATCAATCAATATCTGACCAGGAATTATCAGGCACAGACCCAGGGCAGGCAGCAGGGTTAGGGAGGGAGAAAGAGAGAGAAGCATTCTGAAGATTTGCAGGGCCTGCTTGAGTCCAGCCAACAGACATCACGCTTATGAACAGAAAGCATTACACACACACACTCACACTCAGGAAAATGTGGCCCAGATCGTTTTATCTGAAAGCTGCATAAATATCTTCCCCATGACATATTTGGTGTGTTTGGAAATTGCTCACTCCACTTAGATACTCCCCAGAGCAGGGACTAAGTTGTATACATTTTTTTTTTTAAATCTCCAGAGCCTGGTTCAATGAATGCTCATTGAAATGGACTTCTCTAGCACCTTTGAGCAACAGAGTACACCTGAATCAATGATCATGTAGGTATAAAATACATATCACCTAAGTGCATAATATATCACCTAGGTATAATAATAATAATACCAACCTTACTGCCATAGAGCTTTGTAAGTGCTTAAGAAGTGATTTTTTGAATCTACATCTCCTTGGATATTCATAAAAATCCCTCTAAGGTAATCAGGGCCAATATTTCTTACCCTACAACAGAGAAAAAGGAACTGAGGTGGAAATAAGCTAAAGGGGTTTGGAAAGGGTGACTCAGTCTGTGCCTCCATACTATCAGTTCAGTTCTCCTTTACTCCTCAAGATTGAAAACTCAACAACAGCAAAAAAGAGAAACACCAGAATGACAGAGCTTGGAACAGGAGACCCCGCCTGCTGCTCCCACACCAGAGCACCTCTCTCCTCCCCCTCCCCGAAATCCTACTTACCCTACATCCAGGTCACCAAAAGAGCATGCTCCCATACAAGCCCCGCTCAGACCCAATGATGGGCAAGGAAGACAGCATGCATAGGACTAGTCTCTCCAGGTTATTCAAAGTCCAACTCACCGTGGCTGACACCGAGGGCTTTCGTCCTGTGTCATCTAGTTAACTGGGCAGAGTTTTGCTGCTGTGTGGTTCCGGAGCCCAAGCCCACAACGCTGCTCGGTGTCTGAGGCTGTGAGCTTCACCAGCACTTGGCAAGCTTAATATAGCTCCCAAAGCCAAACTTGGCCACGGCCTCTGCACACAGCCCAGTTGGCCAGGACCAAAGCTTTCAGCTGACCTTTCAACCCCAATCCCTCTGTACAGACATACGGTCCAGGAATAGCGGCCCTACCACTCACACGGCTATGAAGCTGAATTTGTTGGCCAGTTTGGCTCAAACAGACTGGAGCGTGGTTGCTAAAAGCAGCCTTGGAGGGACGATGGCTTGCCCACTCCCCACCCACAGCCCTGTCACTGTCTATCACCTCACTCTGCTTTATTTCTTCATAGACATAGTGATTGCTATTTGAATCTATCTTGCACATTCGTTTGATTTTTGTCTGTCTTGCCTGCTACAGTGTAATTGCTATGAGAGTAAAGACTTTAGCCACTTTATTCAGAGCCTGCCTCTAGAACCTAGGACAGTGTCAGATAGTGCCTGATACATAGTAGGTCCTCATAAATAATTATTTGAATGAATGGGGATGCACTTTATAGATTTTTACTTTTGTCCCAGAACTTTAAAATGTCTGTCTGTCCCTAACCTGTTCGCTTTGACCTTTCTTCCTGGAATCCATTCATGTGAAAAAGATGAACAAACAAACCTCTTCAGGGTCCCACCTTCTGAAGGGTAGGATATCACCAGCTCTGCCAATTACAGGGGGTGAGTGTGACACAAATCCATGGCCATCCCCACTGCTGTCCAGTCCCCACTCCTCTGAGTGGTTGCACACCCTCCTGGAACACAAGAGGGGGAAGTTCACAGGTCCCTTTTCTACCCTCCCTTCAGTTCCGCCCCTACATCTATGATAGCACGTACAACACTGCATTGCAATTATCTGCATAAAGTGCCACATCCCTCACAAGACTCCTTAAGAGCACTGAATATTCCTCTTTTTTTTTCTTTAAAGTTACATATATAATTTTATTTTCTTAGATAATTAGATTTGCTGGTACTTCCAGAAACATATTAAACAATCCTTTTGATATTGAACATTATTATCTTTTTTTATTGAAGTAACCTTGGTGTATAACATCATATACATTTCAGGTGTACATCATTATATTTCAGCTTTTGTATAGGCTACATCATGTTCACCACCAAAAGTCTAGTTGCCATCCATTGCCATATACATGTGCCCCTTTATCCCTTTTGCCCTCTCCCCACCACTGCTCCCCACTGGTGAGCACCAATCTGTTCTCTGTATCTATGTGTTTGTTTGTTTATCTTCCACATATGAGTGAAATCGTACTGTACTTGTCTTTCTCCATCTGACTTATTTCACTTAGCATAACACTCTTGAGGTTCATCCATGTTGTCACAAATGGCAAGATCGCATCTTTTTTACAGCTGAGTAGCATTCCATTGTATGTATATACCACATTTCCTTTATCCATTCATCTGTCAATGGTTGTTTCCAAGTCTTGGCTATTGTGAATAAAGCTGCAATGAAAGTAAGGGTGCATATATCTTTTCAAATTAGCTTTTTTGTGTTCTTTAGATAAGTACCCTGAAGTGGAATTGCTGGATCATAGGGTAGTTCTATTTTTCATTTTTTGAGAAATCTACATACTGGTTTTCATAGTGGCTGCACCAATTTACATTCTCACCAGCAGTGTATGAGGGTTCCCTTTTCTCCCCAACCTCACCAACACTTATTATTTCTGTTCTTTTTAATAATAGCCATTCTGATGGGTACACCTACTTTTTGTGTGTGTGTGTGAGGAAGATTCACCCTGAGGTAACATCTGTGCCAATCTTCCTCTACTTTGTATATGGGATGCCTCCACAGCCTGGCTGATGAGTAGAGTAGCTCCAAACCTGTGAACCCAGGCCGCCGAAGCAGAGTGTGCAGAACTTTAACTCCTGGCCATAGGGCAGCCCCATACCTACTTTTTAGTAATAGCCATTCTGACAGGTATACCTTCTTTGGAAAAACATGTGTTCAGAACCTCTGCCCATTTTCTAATCAGATTGTTTGGGTTTTCTTTGTTGAGTTCTATGAGTTCTTTAATATTTTGAGTATTAACCCCTTATTGGATATATGATTTGCAGATATCTTCTCACAATAGGTAGATTGTCTTTTCATTTCATTGCTGGTTTCCTTTGCTGTGCAGAATATTTTTAGTTTGATGTAGTCCCATTTGTTTATTATTTCTTTTGTTTCTCTTGCCTGAGGAGACATATTCAAAAAGATGGTGCTAAGACAAATGTCAAAGAACATCCTGCCTATGTTTTCTCCTAGGATTTTTATTATTTCAGGTCTTACATTCAATTTTTTAATCCATTTTGAGTTAATTTTTGTGCGTGGTGTAAAATAGTGGTCTACTTACTTCTTTTGCATGTGGACTGTCCAGTTTTCCCAACAACATTTATTGAAGAGACTTTCCTTTCTCTGCTGTATGTCCTTGGCTCCCTTGTCGAATATTAGCTGTGCATAAATATGTGGGTTTATTTCTGGGCTGTCAATTCTGTTCCATTGATCTGTGTGTCTGTTTTTCTGCCAGTACGATGCTGTTTTGATTACTATAGCTTTGTAATATATTTTGAAATCAGAGAGTGTAGTATCTCCAGCTTTGTACTTTTTTCTCAGGATTACTTTAGCTATTCAGGGTCTTTTATTGTTCTATATAAATTTTAGGATTCTTTGTTCTATTTCTGTGAAAACTGTCATTAGGATTTTAATAGGGGTTGTGCTGAATCTGTAGATTGCTTTGGGTAATATGAACATTTTAACTATGTTAATTCTTCCAATCCATGAGCACGGAATATCTTTCCATTTCTTCGTGCCTTTGATTTCTTTCAACAATGTCTTATAGTTTTTAGGGTCTTAGTTTTCACGTCTTTCACCTCCTTCATTAAATTTATTCATGGGTGTTTTATTCTTTTTGTTGTGATTGTAAATTGGATTATATTCTTGATTCCTTTGTATGGTAGTTTGTTGTCAGTGTATAGAATGCAACTGATTTTTGTATGTTGATTTTGTACCCCGAAACTTTACTGTTTTTGTTTATTATTTTGAATAGTTTTGTTGGTAGATTTTTTTGAGTTTTCCATCTGTAAAATCAGTCATCTGCAAATAGTGAGTTTTACTTCTTCCTTTCCAATTTGGGTAGATTTTATTTCTTTTTCTTGCCTAATTTCTCTGGCTGGGACTTCCAACATGATGTTGAATGAGTGGCAAGAGTGGGCATCCTTGTCTTGTTCCTGTTCTTAGAGGAATAGCTTTCAGTTTTTCACCACTGAGTATGATGTTGGCTGTGGGTTTGTGATATATGGCCTTTACTATGTTGAGGCACTTTCCTTCTATACCCATTTTATTGAGAGATTTTTATTATAAATGAAGGTTGAATCTTGTTAAATGCTTTCTCTGCATCCATTGGCACCATCATGTGATTTTAATTCTTCATTTTGTTAATGTGGTGTATCAAATTGATTGATTTGTGGGTGTTGAATCTCTTTGCATCCCTGGAATAAATACCACTTGATCTTAGTGTATAATCTTTTTAATGTATTGTTGTATTTGATCTGCTAATATTTTGTTAAGGATTTGTGCATTTATATTCATCAGTAACATTGGCCTGTAATTTTCTTTTTTTGTATTGTTCTTGTCTGGTTTTGGTATCAATGGCAACCAAAAGAAAGCAGGTATAGCTATACTTATATCACACAAAATAGACTTCAAGCCAAAAAAGATAACAAGAAACAAAGATGGACATTATATAATGATAAAGGGGACAATCCACCAGGAAGATATAAAATTTGTTAATATATGTGCACCTAACATAGGAGCACCAAAGTATATAAAGCAATTATTAACAGACCTAAATGGAGAAATTGACAGCAACACAATAATAGTTGTGAACTTTAATACCTCACTTACTTCAATGGATAGATCATCTAGACAGAAAATCAACAAGGAAACATTGGTCTTAAAAGAAACACTAGACCAGGTGGACTTAATAGATATATATGGGACATTCCATCCAAAAGCAGCAGAATACACATTCTTCTCAAGTGCACACGGAACATTCTCAAAGATAGACCATATGTTGGGAGACAAAACAAGTCTTAATAAATTTAAGAAGACTGAAATCATGTCACGTATCTTCTTTGATCATAATTATATGAAACTAAAAATCAACTATAAGAAGAAAGCTGTAGAGATTAAACAACATGCTACAGAACAACTATTGGATCAATGAAGAAACTAAAGGAGAAATAAAAAAAAAAACCTAGAGACAAATAAAAATGAAAACAAACATACAAAAATCTATGGGATACAACATAAGTGGTACTAAGAGGGCAGTATATAGCAATACAGGCCTACCTCAAGAAATAAGAAAAATCTCAAATAAACAATCTACACTACACCAAAAAGAACTAGAAAAAGAAGACCAAATGGAGCCCAAAGTCAGTAGAAGGAAGGAAATAATAAAAACCAGAGCAGAAATAAATGAAATAGAGACTAAAAAGACAACAAAAAAGAGCAATGAAAATAAAAGCTGGTTCTTTGAAAAGATTTTTAAAAATGACAAACAGCTACACTCACTAAAAAAAAAGAGAGAAGGCTTAAATAAATAAAATCAGAAATGTAAGAGGAGAAATCACAATGGAAGCCACAGAAATGCAAAGGATTATAAGAGAATACTATGAAAGCCCAACAAATTGGACAACCTAGAAAAATGGATAAATTCTTAGAATCATACAACCTTCCAAAACTGTATCAAGAAGAAACAGAGAATTTGAATAGACCAGTCACTAGTAAAGATTGAAACAGTAACCAAAAACCTTCCAAAAACAAAAGTCCAGGACCAGACAGCTTCTCTGGTGAATTCTAGTAAACATTCAAAGAAGATTTAATACCTATCCTTCTCAAACTCTTCCAAAAAATTGAAAAAGAGAGGACACTTCCTAACTGATTATTCCTCTTTCAATCCTTGGCAACCAATAGGAAGATCCTGGGGTCACTAATTAAGTCAGCATACATCACAGCAGTAGGTGAATGCACTATCATGACAGAGTGGGGGTCAGAAGACTTGGGGTCTAACCCTAGCTCTGTTGCTGACTGGCTGTGTGAGGTTGAACACATCACTTCAGCTCACTGAGTCTAGCTACTTCATTGTAGGATGAAGGATTTGGACAGAATTAGTGGTTCTCAAGTGCTGATGAGGTGCGGTGGATTAGAATCCCCTGTGGGGTTTTTATAACCTGTACAAGGGTCAAAATATGAGATGGAGGAGAAATGTGTACTCTGAAAACGATCCTTCAGATGAGAACCATTAGATTATAAATTGGGGTTAAAAGGGCTGGCCAAATGTGACCCACAGAAGTACTTTGCTTGGCCTGTGGAATGCTTTAAAGTCTTTGAATGTGAATGGCTTCAATGAAAGGGGGCAGCTCTCTACAGACTCCACCAACTCTGTTGACTTATATGCACCCTCATTCACTCACTTGTGTTACCTGCCTGGTCCCCGATTCCTGTAATCCCTATGTTAGACGATCTCTAAAGTCGTCCCCAGATCTCTAATCCATGGATCAGTACATTTCTGAAGTCCTTACTGTCTCTAAAATTCTATGGTTCCACATGGCTTTCCTTTCAGACCCGAGCACATGAAGTGTCTTGAAAGGGACTGCAGGGATGGTCTCTGACGTTCTCTCTGTGGTAGTAAGAAATGTTAATACACTGCGAGTCCTGCCTCTTTTCCAAAACTAGAAATTCAAAGGAGGCTTCAGGATCTACTAACTCTGCTTCTAGATGTCCTGATGGTCGGGGCAGGAGGGAGTCTGGCCCAATACTGAGATATGAATATAGTGAGAAAGAAGGGTGTGGTCGATGGGATTATTGTTTCTAAATCTTCACTCCTCCTAATTCTTCACATTTTCTGCATTGTGTCTTTGTAGTATCTCTCACTAGAATAGGAACAGCCCATTTCCCTGCCCCACCAGGGTTGGGGTCATCCATACAGTTCTCTTTAGGCTGATGGGATACTAATGGACATGATGTTAGCAGAGACTTGACTGTACTTTCCTGATTTGGTTTGGATTTTCACACTGTGAACTACCATGAAAAAAGCATGCCCTAAGAAGATGCTACTCCTTCAGTCTGGGAAATAAAGAACAGACTTGCACTCAGCCTGTAGCCTAGCCCAGCTCATCCACCATCTGAATCAGAACCATCCTGGCCAACACATAAACTTGTAGGTGAAAATAAAAGTGTGTTCTTGTAAACCATGACAATTTGGGGATTATTTTTTATGCGGCATTATTACGGCAATAGCTGACCACTGCAAGAAGGGAAGGTTGATGATCTCAGTGTGATGTTGCCAGATGGAAGTAAAAGGCATCTGGCCATCCTGTAGGCTCCTCAGAACAGCCATGCAGTGTGTACCATGCACACACCTCCTCTCTTCTGCTGTAGCAGAAGGCATGAGGAATTAAGGTGAGGTTTCCTTTCTGAATTCCCACAATCTTTTCCTCTATCTCTGAGACAACATGTAATGTAACACAGACTGCCTTGTTCTAGATTTATCCATGTGCCATACCTGCTATTTTCCCTCTCAACTGTAAGCTCCTGGAGAGCAAAGACTATGTCCTGATCGTTTTGTATCCCGTAGAGCATGTAGTAGAGCGATGGGCGTTTCATTGACTTGAAAAATACTCAGTGTTGAGTTGAGAAGAATAAAGTGGGCCCACCCCGTGGATGACAAACAGCCCTGAGAGATGCTGAAATCACAGCCAGGGCTGAACCATTAAAACCACAAGGGTGGCTTCCTTTTGGCCACAGTCTCCTGGACCATGAGGTGTTGTCAGTTCTCTGAGCCTGTCCTGCCTAAGGACACACTTAATGAAGGCCCTTCAGGAGAGAAATCTGCAGAGACAACCCAATTCCTACAGCAAGCACACATTAAGCACCTGCTGAGTACTGGCTCCACTCCGGGAGCAGCCTGGGTGAAACTGTTTAAGGTGGCTGGAAAGTCCTTAGAGAGGAAGGACACTTACCTGAGAGCTGGGTGGAGCAACCAAATTGATTCCCGGAGGGGCTGCCAGCGTTCCTGAGGGTGGGCCCATGGCAGAAGTGATGACTCGATATGGAGAACCCAGGGCATTAAGGGGGGTCCCCACTGCACTCAGAGTCCGTGGGGCACTCACTGGGGTGTCCGTGTAGCTGGAGTGGCTGTCCATTGGTTTCCCTGTGGACAAGGCTGCCGATGGGCTCATGGACGTGGAGCCAGAGTGGCCGGGGGAGCCTGTAAGGAGAAGAAGAGCATGGGTGATGGAGGCTGTGGAGCACCTGTGAGGACAGAGCCCTCACTTTTGTTTCCTGCATCTTTACCCTTTTTCCAGCCACATCTGCATACCTGTGAACCCAAGGTGCTCACACTTACACTGAGCTGGTCAAATAAAGGCAAGCAAAGAACAGAGAGGGAAGAGGGCCCGCTCTAGGACAGAAATACTCATTGAAGTTTTACTTCTCTGGTGCCCTGCCTGGAATCCACCTTGGATTGCATCAGATCAACAGCCAGGGCCACAAGGGGCACAGCCTACAAGCCTCTGGGCCTGGGCCACTGTGGCCTGGGCCGGCCAGACAGGGAAGGTGAGTCAATATCAAACCTCCAGGTCGGGGGTGGAGTGAGCAGGCGCCCAGGCTGCTCCAGAATTTCCTGCCTCAAGCTCATATTGCTCTGAGAATTGGGGCAGGGCTAAGCCTGCAAGTCAGGAGAAATTCATTCACTCACGTGCAACAAGCATTTATTAAGGTGCAGGTACTATGCCAGGTGCTGGGGATTCAGAGCTGAAGAGAAGACACTTCCTCCTGTCGGGGTCACATTCCATAATGATGATGGGGAGGGCAGAGGCTATTATGAGACTCTCGACTGCCTGAATCTTTTGCAGCCTTATGCCCATTAGGTTCTTGTCCTGCTTGTGTCTATAGCACAGGGTTTATCAACCCTCAGGGAAGAAGGCTCAGGAGGGCTGAGCATGGCTTAGTGACCACAGAGGCCCAGGAAGGCAAGTGTGGACAGGCCTGTGCAGACCATTTCTGCTTCCAGGGATAAGGAGCTGTGGCCAGAAGCGTGCGTGGAAGGGCTCTGGGCAGATGGTCATCTGGTACCATTTTTCCCAGACAGGTTGAGCCCAAGTTCTCTTATGGTCAGTCACAACTCAAGATGAAAGAGAAGGAGGGTTCCCCACTGTCATCTCAGGAGCCCAGCATGGAACATTCTCTCCAGAAGAGAGGAGCTATAAACCTCAGGATCTGCAGCCCCAAAGCAGAGATGAAAATCAATAGGGCAGTCCACCCGGAGTCACAGTGCTGGGTTGCTGCACGGGTCCGTGTTCATCCAAGGACTACCTCTTGAGTGCCTACTCCATGCAGGGCACAGTCCTGAGCCTTTAGGAGACATCAGTGGGCACGAAGTGTAACGTTAGGAGTAGAACGCAGCGGGGGATGTGCTCCCTTCCAATTCCGGAGGCGGGTAGGGAGCGTCAGAAGTATATTCTTTGTTTTTATTGGGATATAATTGACATATAACATTATACAGTTTCGGGGGTACAACAGAACAATTTCATATTTGTACATATTGCAAAATGGTTACTACAAGAAGTCTAGTTAACATCCATCACTACAGATAGTTACACTTTTTTTCTTGTGATCAGAACTTTTAAGGTCTACTCTCTTAGCAACTTTCATACATACAACACCGTATTATTAACTATAGTCACCATGCTGTACAGTGCATGCCCAGGACTTATTTATTTTATAACTGGAAGTGTGTACCTTTTAACCTCCTTCACCCATTTCACCCACCTCCCACCCCGGCCTCTGGAACCATCAATCTGTTCTCTATAGATATGAGTTTGACATTTTTTTTTTAGATTCCACATATAAGTGAGATCATATGGTATTTGTTTTTCTCTCTGACTTATTTCACTTAGCAAAATGTGCTCTAGGTCCATCCATGTTGTCACAAATGGCAATATTTCATCTTTTTTACAGCTGAATAATATTCCACTGTGTGTGTGTGTGTGTGTATTTATATGCCACATTTTCTTTACCCACTCATCCATTGATGGACACTCAGGTTGCTCCTCCGTCTTGGCTAGTATGAATAATGCCGCAATGAACATGGAGGTGCACCTATCTTTTTGAGTTAGTGTTTTCACTGTGGAACTATTCTTAAACATGAACATCCCACTGGAAAAATGTCAACCTGGAGTTTCTCTTGGCGCTTCTGCTAGCTTAGTCGAGGTCCACCTGTGGAGAGAACAGTCACTCCCACATCCAGGGAAGCTGTGACCTTCTCGTCACTCTACCTAGAGAGTTTCAGTCTCTCAGGACAACTGTCTCATGAACAGATAAATCCCCATCATCGTGTTCTAAGTACCACAACTGAGGATGAACCACATGCTGTGGGTCCACGGAGGAGTGGCGAAGGCGTTCAAACGAACACGTCAGACACTTACTACACGTCCTGAATAGCATCAGGCAATTTCCAAACATTAACCCATTCTATCCTGACAATGAGGCTGTGAGGACCGTTTCAACCTTTTACAGATGAGAAAACTTAGGCTCGGTCTTATCCCCATGCTGCTTCCTAGGGTGACTTGCCCCCACCTTCATTGTCTAGCAAGCTCCTATTCATCCTTCAAGGTCTAACTCAAGTGTCACCTCCTCCAGAAAGCCTTCTCTGGTGTTCCTGGTCTGGTTTGATGCCCTTCTCTGTTTCCTAATAACAGCCTGCGCTTACTTGTATCTTAGCACTTAGTGTACTGTGTTGCTATATTTGTTTATTTCCCTGTCTTTTCCACTAAACTGAGAGGGGGGAAAATAGTGCCTATTTTTGTTTCCCCACTCGTAGCACGGTAGCTGGCACTGCCTGGGTAGGAAATGGCAGAGCCTAGACTCAAACTGTTAGTCTGCAGCCCACGCTGTCTCCTGTGTGTGCTGTCAAGGACAGCAAAGATGATTTGGAGAGCCATCGCAACGCAAAGTACAAGATGACTCCATTATGAAGTGATCTCAAGCTGAAAGTTCATCTGAAGGAGAGAGAAGAGGGCAGCTTCCAAGACCTCGAGCCAGAAAAACCAAAAATCTTCCCAGACGGCCACCGAGTGGAAAGAACAATCTTAGACTCTTCTGCAGCCCTGGAAGGCGGTGACATTTACAGAGGCCCATGTATACCTTGAGCCTGTTACTAAGATAACATGTGACAGGTGAGGTAGGAGCCAGCCCGACTTGATGGGCGAGGGAGGAGCCGTGAACTCCGCTGGGACGGCAGCTGTCCTTCTCCACTGCCAGGCCATCTGAAGGAAACCGACTTTCCCTGCCAGCTTCGGCCTTCCAAAAACAGACCGAAGGGCCCTGCACTCCCCTTTATATTCTGCTTTACACGGATCTCAGAGAGACTGTGCCTCTCATTTCTGTATCCCCAGGGCGAAGGCCAGTGTCTGACACCAGACCCAGAGCCATGGGACAGACAGCAACAAGGTGCTGCTTCACGCATTCACCCACCCAAGAGTTTCCAAGGCGTAAGACGATGGTAACAGACATTTTAGGTGGTATTTTAGGTGATATGGAGGCAAATTTTTTAAAAAATATTAATAGTTTTATGTTTATTTTTACTGTTGCCTTCTGTTTATAGCAAGTGACTGGGCTTCTATTTTTGTATAAAATTATCCTCCTAAAAATAGCTATTTAAGTCTTCAAAAAAAGAGTAAATTGACCCAAGAAAAAGTCTACGTGCAAGGACACTCGCTATGTAGAATATCATGAAAATAGTATGCAAAGGAATAATGCTTAAGAGAAATATCAGCAGCACAAAAATATATAAATATGGACTTTGGAGAACTCAGAAGCTGTTTCAAGATTCAATTGAGATGATGTGAGAGAGATTTTAAATTAAAAGTGCACGGTTTTATTATTATTAATAGTGATAAAAAGTTAAGACAATCAGGGTATGCCTTGACTGCTCAGTGATGAAAATGGTGCACAGTTGTAGAAGGAAATAGTGAGTTAAAGTTCGGTTTGCAATGACCTTAAAAATGTGGTTTATTTCTGCTGAGTCAGTGACTCAGAAGAAGCGGGCGACTTTATAACCACTTTTTTAAAAAAATAAAATTCAAAAAGACAAATATAGGGGCTGACCTGGTGGCGTAGTGGTTAAGTTCACAAGCTCTGCTTCAGCAGCCCAGGGTTTGTGGGTTCAGATCCCAAGTGTGGACCTACACACTACTCAGTCAAGCCACATTGTGGTGGCATCCCATATACAAAATAGAGGAAGATTGGCACAGTTGTTAGCTCAGGGCCAATCTTCATCACCAAAAAAAAAAAAAAAAGAAGGACAAATACATCTTACACAAATGCATTTTGGTTCTTTGCCTCTCACAATGACCCAGTGGTCCTTAGAAACAAATACCCTTGCTTTTAGAAAAGGTGGAAAACAATGCCTTTAATGACAAAGTGTTTCTCCCTGGAAAATTAATCCGTTCTCACAAATAGACCCTAAAGCGTGCCCGTCCATGACATTTTCATCAGCCTCTTTTGCTCCAGCTCATTCTTTTTTCATAGCCACATGGGAACTATGGCCAGTACTAAAAGGCACCACAAGTTTTCTAGAAACCTGGTTTTTAGTCCAAATTCAAAGTCAAGATTTGCTCTAATGCTTCTCCCTGGCCTCTGCATCCCATCAGGCTTACTTACTCCCTGACCCACACCCTGTAGATTCTCTTTAACCACTCACAGTGTGCCCACTGCCAGATGCCTGGGAAATGCACAAATTCTGTACTCCACAGAGTTCATTCTCTTTGCTCAGGCAATGATTTTTCTAAAAATCAACTTAGCCGATGGAAAAGGAGCTTCTCTTCTCCCTTGGCAACATATCTAAGAAAAGTCTTTCTTATTCCTGGGCCTCACGCTCCCCAGTAAGGAGCCGGCACTCGGGGCCTCTAAATCCCTTTCAGCACACTCCTGTGAACATTGAGGTACGAAATGGTTCATTGGCATCTAAAAGAAGGAAGTGCAGGTGACGGCAGTCTGGAATGGTCTGAGTCTGGACCACTTGCCAAGAAACCCCAGTCATCACACCCTGGGCAATGTTAGACCTCCAGGTTGTTGGGGATCCCAAATTGCAGTCTGAGATGCCGAGAGCGTCACCAGGAACCAAAACCCTTATGTGATCTGCAGGGTACACACACTACACTGATTTCTAAAGTCTGTGTGTGCGTCAGGGCACCACAGCGTCAGTGATCCAGTCTATGCAGAACACGAGACTCCGAAGCCAAAACATCCTGGGCTGGATTCGAGGCTCCACCTCTTTACAGTCATGTAAACTTGAGCAAGGATCTTGACCTCTCTGAACCTCAATTTCTCATCCATAAGTGGAGATGTACATGTCTAACTCAGGGGACCGCTGAGAGCACCTGAGACCACTGGCCCAATGGTAGCAGCTGCAGTTATCTGCTACATGGTAAATGTGACGGAGGGGCTGTGTCTGGCTTGACTGTTATTGTAGAGGATTATGTACGTACAGGGTTTAGCCCAAGCCAGGTCAATGGTAAATGCTCTCTTAAGGATAGTCATTACCATACAGTGTAAGTTGCTTATAATATTTAATTTTCTGAGTTGGTTAGTAATTAGCCCCTGTTCTGAGCTCAGAGCACCCCTCCATCATCCCAGCCACCCCAACCATTCCCCTAAGATCCCCCCAATCTCCCCAAATCCAGCCTGGCACAGAGATATCCTCTGTGCTGACTTCTTTTCTTCATGCCTGATGCCCTAGAGGTTGTCACATATTTTTAATTTCACCCCCTTGCTGTTAACAAATATCATTGTGGTGCCTAGCACTGTGCCTGGCATGTGGGAGATGCTCAAAAAATATTTGTTGACTAATCAATGATGAGATAATTTTTTGTTAATTAATGTATATAACTATAATAGAGTTCGTCAATAGAAATTATTTGCATAAGAAATCTATGTCCCTGATGTTTACCAAAATCGAAATCACTGAATAACGAATTGCATGTGTGTTGAGGGGGGACTTATTGAGAAAGAGAAGCCCGGGTGCTTGGAACTACAGAATTCTTACCAAGGTGAGGAAGTTGCTTAGCAACCTCATCCTCAGCCAATAAAAGTAAAATGTCAAATGCGAGTCTTCCTGACTGGCTAGACAAGGGAGCAAAGGCTGGGCGCTTCCACCCCTTTGCTGCTGTGCCAGGGTAGAGAGTTGGCTGTCCCGTTAGCAACCCTCTTCAGGATGGAATGGAAACTTGTAATGAATCATTGATATGGGCTAATACCCACCCACGAGGAAGTCGACAGAGGTAAAGACTTGCTATTTCTAAGAGTCAGACGTCTCCATTTGAAGTCCAGGGAGCATCAGGGGGCCCTGTCCCACTCTTCTCTCTCCCACGGGGGGTGGCACAATCGCACACTCAAGCCTGCCTCCTTTTCTCCAATGGAGGGATGTGGTGCATAAGCTTAAGAATCGTAGAATATTCAGACACCTGGCTTATTCTTTCTAGCCTGAGGGAAACTTATTCACACATCCTTTCCCCGCTTGGCTTGTAATACACAGACAGGCTGCTAAGCAAGGTAGGCAGGGGCTTGCCATATGAAGGCATTTAATTGACACTTTAATGTTACCTCCTCCGCTGAGTAACAACAACAACAACAACAGATAATATTTATTGAGCAACTGCCATGAGCCAGACATGGTTCTAAACACTTTACGTATATTGATGCAGCTCATACATACAAACCCCTTTGAGGTTGGCCTTCTTAGCTCCATTGGACAAATGCAAAAACTGGGGGACAGAGAAATTAAGTAACTTTCCCAAAGGAACACGGCTAGTAAATTATACAAGTGGCACTTGGATCTAGGGGAAAAGCGGCAGATGTGGATTTTAATTCCAGCCCCACCATGTACCACACTGCTGTGCAATTCGTTATAGCCGTTCCTCAGGACAGCTCCTCCTTTATACCTCCCCAGCCCAATTTCTGTCCCCACTCCTGACCTTCCCAACCCGACTCGTGGCCTCTCTCAGGATTTTGACCCTGGCACTTTCTGACTAGGATACTCCCCATCCTGAGCTCCCAGCTCAGCCCAACTTTTCCCTTCCTCTTCCTTCCACAGAAGAGCTCTCAGATGCCATGGATTTGTTAATATGCATCGTACACTTAAATTGTTATCAGCACTTTCACATAAACATCAGAGCTGCACAGCCACCCTGAGATTGGACAGGAAGGTATCTTCCAGGCACACAGCTCCACATTTTAACAGATGTGGATGCCAAGATATTAGATGCTGAATTCCCAGGGTTTGGGGAGCAGAAGTAGAAGAAGCCACATTTTTTTGATAGAAAGCTTTCTCTGCCATCAAAGCCCTTTCTGGCTTTCTAATGGGGAAAATAAAGGAACAGTGATGGAAGTGGGGAGCGTCTGGGAGAAGAGATTCTCCTTCTGCCCAGAGGTTCAGCCCCCTTGGCCCCTCAGCAGGAACGTAAGGACACAAAAATGCAGCTGCCGGTGGATGGGCTGACTCCGCTGCGTGCAGCCCCGACTAGCCCAGCCAGCCAGCCTTTCAGGGCCCACACAGGGCAGTTCCTCCTTCTTGCAATCCCCAAAGGAAGGCTGGCTGGCTGTTCAGGATGGGGGATGGGGGTTGCTTCTTCTAGCGCTTAGATGAGGGGGAGGAGGAGAGTGGCATGCCTTCCTCTCTCTCCCTCTCCTCCACTCCCCCTGCCTTCCTCCCATCTCCTTCCACTGTCGCCCCCTCCCCTAAAATCTGTGAAGATGGAGGTAGTGAAAAGCAGGCAAAGATTGATAATCAGCCTCATTATTACCAGCATTATATATAATTATAGCAAAATCTCACTCATTTGGATCAATTGAGAGAAAAATCAGTCTAAATTCGTGACAAGTTGGCAGATTACTTTTAAATTACATTTTTATTACTTCTAAGTAATACACGTGAAGAGTTTGTGTTTCAAGTACCACAAGCTAATGGTTATTAAGTGGGGATTTTATAAAATCTGCTTTCAAAGACTTTTGTAATTAACACCCCGTTACTATGCTAATGATGCTCCACCATGCTTTTTAAATTGCTTGAAAACAGATGTAACTTAAATAGGCTCAACACTTCTACAATCTTATTTGCTTAACAACCTTTTTTGGTTATTTTTTTGGTGAATGAGAAAATAGTTCATACCATGAGCAATTTAATCACCATTCCAAATTAATTGTCCTAAATTAATAAGGCCATATTGTTTGGGGTTAGAAATCAGACTGTCGGGACTTGAAGAACCACCTCATTTTATAGAAGAGAAAATAATCCCAGAGAGGTTGCATGACTTGCTCAAGGCCACACAGTCAGGACAAAAACACAGAGTCTTCTGGCTCCCAGGTCCCAGCTTATTTCACCCATTACATACTGCCCTACCTTCACAAAACTCTTTATAATTATCTGCCATTTATTTCCATACCAATTATTGGTTCAGTCAGTCAAAAAATATTTGTCGAATGCCTACTATGTGCCAGGCCCTTTGCTAGAGACTATGGATATAGTGGTCCTTCCTGGAGGCCACTGTCTATCCCAATCAAGCTTCAAACTGTCTCAGAATAGTCGACAGGGCAGGAATTATCCCCATTAGACAGATTAGAAGACTAAGGTTCAGAATGATTAAGTGGCCTTTTCAAGTACTTTTTGTGAATTATTACAGACCTAGAATCCAAGTTCAGTCTAGCACAATTTTTGTCAACCTTGCTGCATGTAACTAATGGCATTTTGCTTACACACCACCCTTCCCACCTGGGACCAAATTATGACCCTTGCTGGTACAGATGGATGTTATGCCATTCCTAACACATAAGAAGCACCAGAGGATCCTGGAGCAAGGGATCCAATCACAAGGAATGGCTGTCTGTCCCTTTAAACCCCTTCCATATCCTGGTACATCATGTACCAGTCAGTTCACGAAGACAAATGCCAGTGAGTGTTTCAGGCGTTTGCGGAGAGTGCCCCCCACCCCCCACACTCCTTGTTCCTGAAGTCCCCGAACACCAATTCTGTCCACACCCAGCTCTTGAATCCAAGATCCCAATCTCTTTCTCTGTCTGTCTGGACTTCTGGATCAGATATGCTCTCCCCAGCCTCTAAACATAGACTGTCTTCTAAAGCCCGCCGTCATCTTAAAACACAATGAACAACATCCCCAGCGCAATGTCACCACTGGGTAATGCACGTAGCGATATTTGTTCTCAGGTTCTAAATACCTAAGTTCTTTGGATCCATTCACTTAACCTCAGTCTCAAGAAACATTTCCAGAAATAATCCATCTCTAAATGCTCTGCAGACTTCAGAGCTTGTAACCAGTTTATACATTCCTTCAGGGCAGGGGATGGGTCTTAATTCTTGGTATCCTGCACAACTCTTGCACGAGCCAGATGCTTAGCCAACGTGTGCTGGATGACTGATTGACGGGCATTCTCGGCACAGTCTAGGATGTTCTTTCCTTGCTGTGATCACTAACCTTTGCTCTGCTCCCCACATTACTAGGGCTGAGAAAACACAGGTACTATGAGCCCCAAATCCCCCAGGAGAGTGTTTCCCCATGACACTGGTGACCAGCAAAAGGAGGGACAAAGGAGATATTGAGTGGCAAAAATGAAACCCAATCAGCCCAGAAGACATATCTCAATACATTTATTAAGGACTTTCTTTACTGCTCTTCCAACTTCTTGTAAATACTTTTGGAATTAAAGACCACAAGCCTTCCCATTTTTCAAGTTCAGATGTTGAACTGTGAAATTCCATCAGGCATTTGAGGTTGATGTTGGACCTAGAAACTCTTGCTGTCTCTTTCACTCTTTCACCATCACTTACAGTATCTGATAAAGGGAGCAAGGGGCTCCAGCTTGTTTAGTTTGCAATTGAAGAAACTCAGGGGGTCATGACTTATCCGGGTCACTGGCCTGGGGCCAGGCTCTCCCGAAGATTGTGGGGCTTCGAGGTCCCAGGTCAAGTCTCTCTTTCTGCCAGATCTCATGAGCACCTGCCCTGGAATGATTTGCTAAAACATAATTTTCTGTAACTGGTGCAGAATCCGTGTCTTGCTTACTTCACCCTGTCAGCATCTCATAGTGCGCAGTCTGACACTTTAAGGACAGGCGTACCTCCTCTAAAAAAACTCTACGTACAAAATTCGAGTCTAGTACCATGGTCTCCAATTTTTCTGAAATGGGAAAGGGGAACTAACTTTTATTGTGTGTTTACAATTTTCCAGGCTTTATTTTATTTAATCCCTACACCGTGGAAGGTTAACGCTGACCCTACGTGGTTGATAGTTACTGAGTTGTTTTACCAAAGGCTGGAGGGACGACTCTTTGTGGTTCAGCCTCCCTGTCCTCTTCCTGCCACCCCATGTGTCCCCCCTCTCTGAGCGGGCTCAGGGGAACCTAGTTTGAAGACCACAAACAGCTACAGGTCCTGGGAAGGCCATGCCTGCTTTCCCAAATGTCCCCATCTGTAGCTGGGGGGCTGGACCCGATGACCTGCACGCCTTTCTGTCTAGCTTTGAAGATTCAGCTTGTGACAGGGAAGCTGGGGGAAGGAAGAGCTGTTTAGAGCTAGTGTTGGGAACCACTGGTAACTGGAGAACAATCAGAAATGGTACCAAAACTTCTCCAGAACGATCACCCAGGCGTCGGCAACCTCCTAGAACACAGCACATCTCTGTGCATTAGTTTGTGCATTGACCACAGCGGCTTTCGCTCTATGACAGAAGATTTGAGCAGTTGTGACAGAGATCCGATGGCCAGCAAAGACTAAACCGTTTATTATCTGGCTCTTAAGAGGAAAAGTCTGCTGATGCTTGCCCTAGAATGTGTTAGAAGAAAGCGGGGTCCACCTGGAAAAATTTTGGCCTTTGTTGTAGCAACACCTTTGAGAGCTCAGTCCCCTGCCCCCATCCCAGTCACTGTACTCATTTGCTGTCATTATGCATGCTCAAAAGAAAAAATGCATTATGAGCCCTATGTAAGTTGTGAAGAGCACAGAGTAAGAACTGAATATATTAGTTGCTCTTGTTTCACATAATTCACCCATTTGAGGCAGATCTGGGATTCCATCCCCACACCCCACCTCGTCCCCACCCTTTGCCCCCAGCAAGCAGCAAGCACAGTGTCGGGCTTAAGCACAGCAGCCCTGGCCTCTGCCTGGATTTGGATCCTGGGTTTGCTCCTTGCGAGCTGGGGGATCTTGGGCAGGATACCCACCCTCCCTGTGGCTCGACATTCCTGTCTGTAAAATTGGGGTGGTAATAATAATACTTCCTTGTCTCCTACAGTCCTTGAGAATATTCAGTGAGATGCTGCACGTAACGCCCTTGGAAGGGGATTTGGCACATAGTAGGTCCTAGTAAATGTTAGCTATTATTTTCTTTCTTTTGTGAAGATCACTGAGTCAGGACCTGGGTCAATCTCATGAGAGTCAGCAAAACCCAGGCATTCTAGAAAATAAACTTCGTACATTCCCTGGACCTCCATATCTTCTACTGTTAAATAAGAAGAGAAAAATAGCAGCTTCCTCTGGAAGCCCCTGGCATTCCAGCCACCCAGTTCTGGTGGCTAAGTTCTCGGCAGATCCAGAAGCTACATAATGAGAGGAAGGAAGAGGTGGGGAATTTAGATTACTCTTTGCACAATTTCTTCCCCGACTTGCTATTCAGCTCTCTATCTCTTGGTAAGATTGTAAATGTTTCAAAAAATAGTTTATACTAAATATATTCCTTCCTAAATCTCATAAACAATTACTCCTTCCTACATAAACCCTAACCACTTACGCCCATGATAGGCCCGTTAGCCACCCACACATCTGTGGAGGGGAAAATTATGTTCTGGCATAAAAATACACATACACACAAACACACACACACACACACACACCCTCCTGCCGCATTCTCATATTACCCCCCATACAAACACACATGCACACACACGCACATGCACACACATTCAAGTACCTCCAACTCAACCCCTCCTCTATGGCTTTTCTTAGGTGAAAAGCAGAGTATGCTACACAAATGGTCAGGGTCAGTTGGGCAGGACCCTTGCAAATCACTAGGCCCCCAGGAGAAGCCACCAATTAATTCTCCAGAGGTCACTATTGCTCCTGAGTGACTGCTAAGCTACCCTGTGTTTTATTCCTCAACGGCCAGTCCATTGTGTGTGCAACCCCTGAGCAGTGCTGAGGCTGGATTAGGGCTCCTCACCTGCTCAAGGCTTCCCAGAGCAAGTCTGAGGCCCCCAGAAGCTGTGAGAAGCAGCTCATTAGAGCATCGAGTCTGGAGCCAGACTACCTGGGTTCCAATCCTTGGCTGTGCCATTTTCTAGCCATGGGATCTTAAAGAAGTTACTCCACCTCACAATACCTCAGTTTCCTCATCTACAACAGGAGTATGATGCTGATGGTAACTGTACCTACTCAAAAGGTTGTCATGACGATTAAATAAGTTGCTAGTGGTAAAGTGCTTGCAGTGGTAGCTGCTCTTAGCAAGAGCTACAGCGCGCTTGTTAGCCAAAACGAAAGACATCCCCTCTCCCTGATCTCCTTCTCACCCTGAGGATTACTGCACAATTGGATGGGGGGATTACAGGCTTTGTTTTGCCATCTTCTTAGAGGCAGCAACTGTCTCATCCAGGCAAATCTCTTACTGAGCAGCTGGCAAAGCCAGGACTTGGCAGGGAAGGAGAAGAGAAGAGTTCTGTCCTCATCACGTGGCAGGGCCCGGAGCTTGGAGAGTGGGCAGCTTTGTGGGTGCCCAGGTAGTCACCACCCTTCAGCCAGTTGGACCAGTCTCTGGTTCAATGATCGGATGAGAGTCTGACATCTGGTACACACAGCCCCAGACACAAATCCCAGGTGTTACCTCCCAAGGGTGACACTACTTCCCTAGAGAGCCTCACACAAACCACAGGAGACCCCTGTGGCTCCATTTGCTAATATATAAAAGAGCGGAGGGTATACACCAAGTCATTTAATGTGTGCGGCGCAACTCACTGCATTGGGGCAAAGGTGGGGAGAGGCTGCAGGTGACACCCGCTCCAATCTTCAGGTTTCCCCTGTACCTGTGGGCGAGTCCTGCCTTGCTCCCTCCTTCCCTCCCTCCTCACTGCAAGTGCTCAGACAGACCTCCCTGCAGATGGGGGCTGTGTCCCTTGGGCCAGTGTTTCAGCAGCCACTTAACTGGTGCACGCAGACAAAATGGAAAAAATCAACAGAACTAATCAAAATAATTGTTCTCCTCCCTCAGGAATGACAAGGAAAAGCAGCAGTAGAGGGAGTCATTTAAACAACCTAGATGACCCTATCCTCCCACTCCCCATGTTGTGGCAACCCCCTTTCTTCCACACTGCACTGTGTATTTCCTTTTATCTGAAACCTAATTATACTAAGTACCAGAGCTCCCACAATTATGAAAATCTGAACCAGCAACATATGTGGGTCGTTGTGGATTTAATTTTATTTCACCAAATTCCTAATTCTATAGCAATGTTTGACTTTTAAATTAATTTGCATGTTAGTACTGGAGCAAAATGGAGGGGTAAGTACCAAATATATGGGCAACATCATAGTAGCTGCTTTTTCATGTACTAGTGCATTTAATTCTCACAATAGTACTCATGATGGGATTATAAGCCCCATTTTAGAGATGAACACACTGAGGCTCAGAGAGGTTCCGTACCTTGCCCAAGGTCACACAGCTAGTAAGTGAAAAACTAGGAACCCAACTGAGTTTTCTCTCTCTGTCTCTCTGTCTTTCATGCTTTTTTCACTCTATCAGACCGAAGGAATATTGTGATAAGTTTGAGTCAGGGGATTTTCTGGAAGGGCTTTCCCACTCAACCCCACATAAACTTAGACTAGTCCCTGCCTTCCTCGAGGCCTCAGTTTACACATCTATAAATGAGACGTCTAAGATGCTCCTTGAGCTCTCTGACGCTAACGTTTCAAGATTCCAGCGGGCAGCCTCCGTTGAATTTTGGACTAAGACCTTCTTTCTCCAGTCTTCATCTTGGCTCTCTCTCTAAATCCCTCTGCCTTCAACCCTTTTATTCACCCCAACTGCCACAGAGGGTCTCCTTGACATTCATGAAGCCGTAACCTCACAGACCTCAGGGGTCCCGAGAATCTCACGGAACGAGAATCTTGTTCAGAAAACTGAACTCAGAGGGAACAGAAAAAAGCGCTTCTAAGCTGTGAATGGGACCAAGATGGGAGCTGGGAAGGCTTTTCACACCCAGGACCCAACTATAAACTGGAGATCAGATGTCCAGGTCACAGCCTTGGCCACCGCTCTCACTGGGTCATGTCACAAGACTGGACCCACTAACTTAAACATTGCCTCTTTGAGGAACACGTCATGGCCCTCCAGTCTGTGTCGCCAAGCAATAACCTCCTTGTACATCTGATACGGCACACACCACGCAGCACTACAACGCGTCTGTGTGATAAGTCTACCCTGGTCCAAGCGGCAGAGACTGTCTCATTCACAGCTATATTCCCAGCGTCTAACACCATGCTTGGCTCAGGTGCACCCGGTGCACCTGAACGGATGAGCAAGCCCCCTGGCCCGACGCCTCCCAGGCAGGGACCGCAGCCACCTTGCAATGTCCCCGCGTGCCTCACAGAGGGTTCTGCCCAGGGAAGTAGGCAAGCTTTACTCCCAAGCCTTCAGATGAATTGCCTATCTGTCCACACAGGAGGTCAGGAGATCAGGGACTTTTCAGTTCTCAAGAACTAACAAGGATTTCTGCTTTGTCCTGCCTGCCAGCATCCGCAGGGCAAAAGCTCCACTTTGGCTCCCAAGAACACGGTCTACGTGCCACCAGCTGACAAGTGAGAGGCCAGTTGGTCAGCTGTTGGTTCCATTTACTCAGAGCTGGGCGACTGCTGCTTCTGTCACTGAATCCGGGGAGCCTTGGGTCACATACGCCTGGGCGTCAAGGCAGCCCCGTGAAGTGTGACCAGGCTGCCTTTCCTGGCTTGGCGACTCAGATCTTGAGTCTGCGCTTTTCTAAGAGCCCAGACCCCCCACACCTAGATCCTGAGATCCTGACCCTTGGAGAGCAAATGATAGCAGAGACCCTTGCAAGGGAATTGGGGACACCAGCGTCAGGGGAGGGGACAAGAGGCTATTAGCAAATCAAAAAGGAAGAAAACAGAGGAAGGAAAACACGGTGGCAAATTAAAGTGCTATGTTTTCTTTTTAAAAATCCAATTACAGGGAAATCTGCTTTTAAATAAAACCATCACGCCGTAGTCATGAAGTATCCCAGGGACCCTTAGTATATGGGCGAAACCTCTTAATCACATTTCTTCTCATTGCAAGTTGGATCATAGGCACATCATAGTAATTTCCCTTCAACTCTCCCACTTTTCACACCCAAGCAAACACACTGCTGATAACAATGCTCTTATTTTATCCTTGTCTCAGATATATTCTCAAGCATGTTGATTAGACACCCTCCTTAGAATATCCACATCTCCTCTCATCTGTTCGCTCGCTCTGATATGCACATAGCCTCACCTACGGACCATTCTCCCTCTCTCTCTCTACCTCTCTTTCTCCCCCTCTTCCTCTCTCTCATGCACGCACGCACACACACGTTCACACGAAAACACACTGTATGTGCATATAAACACCTACGCCTTTCTTCTAATTCGGTACTAATCCGGTTATCCCTATTTCCCCACCTCCCCTCCGTCTCTCCAGACAGGTCCACACAGGGAAGCCCAAGTGACATACTTACCGCCAAAGCCTGTGGGAAACTTCATGAAGTGAGAATAATTGCCATACATGTTTACTCTTCAGTTCATAGTCCGTTCTCGTGCGTCTTCTAAATAGCACGGCCTCTCCCGGCTCCCAGGCGCGGCCGGGCTCCCTTCAACTTGGGCTAACAAGAGTGGTCATCGCTTCCTCGCAGCCGGGGGAGCTGGGGCTGGCCCAGCCCTCTGGGATTAGTCAGGAATCTGCCTCTCGATCTGAGAGTCCACATAGTGCGTCGGAGCCGGCTGTGGCGGCAGCAGCTGGTGCCTGTCAGTAACCACGCATAATGCCGCCGCCGCCGCTGCTGCTACTCTTGCCACCGCCGTCGCTGCCGCTTGAGATCCTGTTGCTAGTTTGATTAACTCAGGGTTGGGCTGCTGCGTGCGACTCTTCCAGCTCTCTGCGCCTCCCCAGGGGTCCCTACCGGTGGCAGGATCTATTATCTAGGAAGCCAATCGATGTGTGACCGCCCCAGAGCAGGTCAGGAGAGTCGGGGGAGGTGGCAGGGGGCAGAAGACTCTTTAGGTACCTTTTCCTCGACTTGCACGCACCCCAATCAATGCGGTTTTATTAAAATGCGTTTTCTCGCTCCGACTTCCATCTATCCAATGCGCTTGGTATTTGATCTGCGAAAGGAGGTGGGGGCGGGGGCCAAGAGAGAATAGAGCTCTTTCATAAGCACGAGATGGGAAAAGTGTGAGACTCCATCCCCAGCCATGGAAAACTAAGAGAGAGCAGCCCTTAGATTTGGGGTAGGCCTCTTGGCTTTGGTGGCTGGAAGCATTTGTGTTCTAACAATGGAAGCTCAGCAGGTGTAGTTGGGAGCCAGAGCTGGCTCACACGGAAGACAGACAGGTAGGAAGGACCTGTTGGCTCAACACAATGGTCGTTCTCTGATGTTTCACTGGAGGGATAAATTCTCCTTATATACCACTGTCATTGTGTCACCTGTTCAAAAAGCACCTCTAAGTCCTCACTGACTAGAGACTTTCTTGGGTGGAACCAACCCACAGATCAAAGAGTCTAAGTACCTCTTTGATGTTTGAGTCTATTATATATTCCCACAAGCCACTGCTCAGCCTATACTTGAACACCTCCAATAATGGGGAGCTCACCACTATCCCATTCCCTTTCTGGACAGCTCTTATCACGAGGAACGTTTTTATTGAGCTGACATCTGCCTCCTCTCTGCAGCTTCTGCCCCCAGGCTCTAGGCTGCTCCCTGGAGCTGCACAAGAGAAGCCTGTGAGGTCGTGCACCGTGGGATCTTCCGCAAATTCAGGGACAAATCTCCCATGCCCATCCTCTACCACCTCTAAGCATTCTTGCCTCTTTCATTCATTCCACGTATCACCAACAGTTCAAGTCTATTCACAACCTATCCTTTTCCTATGAAACTACTCCAGTTTACACAGATACCCTCATGATGGGGAAGGAGGTTGGCCAGACTTGGATGCAATGTTCCAGATATGGCCAAATCTTCTCATGACTTATGTGTTGGCAGGGTAATTTGGGTGCTGTCACCTCCACATCAGGAGTCAGTGTCATGGGCTGAGCTCTGCGGAGCTGGAACAAGGATGGGAAGTTTTCTCCTGATGCAGCTTGGCACAGAGAGAGCCAGAGAGGTAAGTCAAATCAGGGCCCCATGGGAAAAAATCAAGATCCAAATGCTCACAGAATCCAGAACAAAAACTGAGAACAAGGGGGGAAGGGCCCAAGATGGGGGTCAGTGCAAAACCAAGTCAGGAAGGAGGAAGAAAGACCCATCACTGTGAAGAGCCTTGCAGTGCCTGGAGCTCCCTGGGGTGGTTGCTGGTTCAGAACATCATTGGAGAACCATCATGGACATGGGCAGTGCAGAACACAGGAGGACCGTTTGCTTACTTGCGTTAGCTTCTGGGCAATCCCACATGCTCATTCATGCGGAACTAACTTGACAAATCCTCCCCTCCTCAAATTGTGTTCTCTTTTATACACATTCTCCATCCCATTCTTGGGCGATTGGTTAGGGGGCCAAGATGCAATACCTTCCTATATTCCTCTGAAATAAAAACATTTGGATTCGTTCATCATCCCAGATCTTTTGGGATTCTGCTCCTTTCGTCCAGCGTATTTCCTATTCCTCTCTCCATTTCATAATTTCTGAAGATCTGATGACCCGCTTTCCATATTTTATCCAATTCATTGAAAAAAATGTTGAAAAGGACGTAGCAAAGACAATGTCTTACAAATACCACCAGAAACTCCATTCATTAGTGCCATGGACACTTTGCTCTGCCATTTACTAGTGATGTGGCCTGGAGAGGCTGTATCTGTAGAGACAGCACCAACTCAGGAGCCAGCTTTGCTGGGTACAAATCCCACTTCCATTGCTTCCAGCTTCACGATATTGGCAAGTTACTGAATCTCCCTGGGCCTCGGTTACCACATATGTTCGTTGTGAGGATTAAATGAATCAGTGCATGTTAATCACTTAGAATATGCCAGATACATAGTAAATTCTCAATATGTGTAAGCTATTTTTATGATGATGACGACGATATAACTTAAGCAAGTCACGTTACCCCTTGTTTCCTTTTTCTCATTTGTAAAATGATAGAGCAGGGCTAAATGAGTTCTAAAATCCCCTTTAACTTTAAAATTCAATGCAAATTAATCTGCCACCCATTCTATAATTGTCCATTTTCTCCAGAGAGGTATCTGAAGCAAATATCTCACTGAAGTACAAACTAGTTTTCTATCATACACCAGTCAGAGAAGGAAACGAGTTATTCCAACATGGTGGCTTGTGGGTGTGTTGGTGCTGGCAAGCGTTCCTCCAAGTACTCAAAAACCAGCCTTTAAGAAGTTCTCTCTAGAGCAGCTGGCCCCGTGGCCTAGTGGTTAAGTCCAGTGCACTCCACTTTGGCAGCCCAGGGTTCAGTTCCTGGGTGTGGACCTACACCACTCATTGGCAGCTGTGCTGTGGTGGCATCCCACATATGAAATAGAGGAAGATTAGCACAGATGTTAGCTCAGGGCAAATCTTCCTCAGCAAAAACAAAAAAAAGTCCTCTCTAGAGGCTCCCTCCACTTTGGCAGCCTGGGGCTCACTGGTTCAAATCCTGGATGCAGACGTATGCACTGCTCATCAAGCCATGCTGTGGCGGCATCCCACATAGAAGAACCAGAATGACATACAACTAGGATACACAACTATGTACTGGGGCTTTGGGGAAGGAAAAAAAAAGAGAGAGAGGAAGATTGGCAACAGATGTTAGCTCAGGGCCAATCTCCTCACCAAAAAAATAAATAAATAAAATTCATTAAAGAAAAATGTTCTCTCTAGAGCCTTGCCCATGGTCAACATCAACATCAAGATGATTTGTTGGTGGTTTGTGGTAGATTCTACTTTCTTCCTTTCTTACCAAGTTAAGTACACCGTCTACTTATTTTCCTTACAGAATAAAGACCATTTTCCTTAGCCTGGGGTGGGAAGGCCTCAGCATTGTGTCTCAACCCACCTTTTGAGTTCTATGCAGAGGAAAATGCTCTGGGAGAGTAATCACAAGGCCCAGGGTACACACAGCAACACTACTCTCCAGCTGTGTGAACTTGGGTAGGCTCACTTACTCTCTGGGGAATGTGCCCACACTGCTGACCTCAGTGACGTTTCTGGGTTTTTTTTTGTTTTGTGGATGATGAATGTGAAGTGTGTTGAGAGTTGTGCATGTTTCGTTTTGGGTTTTTGTTTGCATGTTTGTTTTACTGTAAAGTTCTATACAAAAACAAGGAAGCAATATTTTCTTCTTGTTCTTTCTTCCCTTTCTCTGATGGTCCCTTCTGGTCTGACTGTTTTGCTCACTGTGGGAGCACAGTATGTTCATTCCAACTTTTGATTCATTTTTCATGCCCATTTACCTTCTCCTGCCTGTTTTCCCATATAAATTGTTTTCCCACATAAATGCTAGGACACACAGTAGGTACTCAATAAATAATTTTGCATTAAAAAATGCTTGATATGCTTATACCAAAAACATCCCAGCATATTTTCCTCATGACACCTTCCATATGGTCTAACATCCCATAACAAGCCATAAACTTTGCCTAAAGTACAAGAAATATGAATGTGGCTTTTCTTTTCAATCCACATTTTTTGCTCGGCACCACTGTGTCCTGTCTAAAACCATCGATACAACAACATTATCCTAACCTAAGCCCTTCCCAGACACCCCCACTGACTTCAGCCACTCCTGTGTCTCCAGCTGTTACTGAATTCTCATTAGGATGTCAAACGAAAGACCAAACACTCAATGTCCACAGTGGGAATTAGCTAACTCATTCATAAGAATTCTGAGCTTACTTCTTGTGAAGGCTAATTTTCTATTCCTCTTAAATGATATATTCTGCTTTTATTAAAGCCATTAGTCCCTCTGAGTAAATGAAAAGGGCATGTGTTTTCACCAGTATGTTTGACACAGACTCAGCCTAATATCTTATATTCACCCTGGTAATGAAAGGATGTAGCTTTACCATGGTCTTTTTTTTTTTTTTTTGCTTTTGACCAGTAGCAATAGAAAATAATATTTTGCAACAAACGCAACTGAAAGATCAAAGTCATTTGTTTGATAATTGCCAATAGACATTAGATATAAAATTTGGATGCAAATATCTCCACACTGATGATATGGGTCAATATTTTTATATTTGTGTAGTACTTTACCTACGTAACAGTATACAAACTTTCAACATGTTTTCCAAAATATTAAAGTTAAATAGGGCAGACTATATTATCCCAGTTTTATTTTATTTTATTTTTAAAACCTGAGCTAACATCTGTTGCCAATCTTTCTTTGCTTTTCTTCGTCTTCTCCCCAGAGCCCCCTGCTACATAGTTGTAGATTCTAGTTGTAGGTCCTTCTGGTTGTGCTATTATCCCAGTTTTAGAAACGAGGAATTTGAGACCAAGGCTGTGAAGTCAGAGAAGGAAAGATAGCTACTCTAACAAATTGGATTTTGGATGCGGTCTCCACAGCTGGGAAGTGACAGAAATGGGTTTAAAAACCAGCACAACTCTGACTCCTAGCCAACATGTCTTTTACCAGACCATGATCCTTCGCTTATTCATGCTATGTTTCTGTCATACGTGTGTGTTGGGGGAGGGGGGTGGTTTCCTGTATACTGTTTCTCTTTGCTGTCAGTCATTCACTCAATTATTGTTCAGACAATGCTTATGGAGAGCTTGTTGTCTGTCAATCACTGGGGATACACTAACAGAAGATACACAAAGTCCCTGTTGCCAGCCCTGTGGCATATCGGTTAAGTTTGAACCCTCTGCTTCGGCCTCCTAGGGTTTGCAGGTTGAGATCCCAGGTGCAGACCTAGCGCTGCTCGTCAAGCCATCCTTTGGTGGCATCCCGCATAAAATAGAGGAAGACTGGCACAGATGTTAGCTCAGCGACAATCTTCCTCAAGCAAAAAGAAGATTGGGAACAGATGTTAGCTCAGGGCCAATCTTCCTCACATACACAAAAAAGATATATAAAGTCCCTGACCTCATGGAGCTTGTGCAGTCTGATAGAGGACATGGAGACATGGATATCAAACAAATAGTCACAGACATAAATATATCATTATAAGCCATGATAAGTGCTATGAAGGAAAATAATTGGATGAGATGAGAGACTATAGCAGGGGAATATAATTTAAATTGAAAGGTCAGGGCAGACTTCTTTGAGGAAATAACAGTTACACTCAGATCTAAAGGATGAGGAGGATTCAGCTTGGGCGAGAAAGGATGAGGTGGGGAGAGGGTGTACCAGGCGGGAGGAAGAGTAGGTCTGATAGCTCTGAGAAGGGAATGAGTTCAGTGCATTCAAGAAGCTGGGCAGTAAAATGTTCAGGTCTCCCCTTTAGATGATCTAGCCTTCAAGATTTGCATGGTTCTACTGTGTCCCCCGTGATTCTGAGTTCAACACGCCATGTCAACTGTGCCCTGCTAGAAACCTCCCTCCTTGGCTTTCTCCCTTCACAGGCTAGTCAAATTCAGACGACTCGCCGTTTTCCAATGGTACCACCCTGTCAATCCATCTTCGTGTATTTGTTCATTCTGCTCCAAACAGCCTTCCTGTCTTTCTGCCATCTGTTCAAATGCTGCCCGTTCCCCAAGGCCATTCTCATGGAACCTTTTAGGTGCCCTCTGGTTGAACCACTTTCTCTCTCTCCTGGAGTCCCATCGTCTGTGGTTGGAACCACTCTTGTGTCACTCAACACGTGCCTCCTTGTATTATCACTGTGTATGCCTTCTGAAAACCCCTCTTACTAGACAGCAAATCCTAAATGACTGGCAACTGGATCTGAGTCATTTTTGTACCCCCAACAGCCTTTATAACAGAGTCTATCAATTAGTAGAAATCGAGTAAATGCGTGATTAATGAATGAATAAAAGTTCATTGGCTATGCTAAGATCTTCTGGTGTCGACTCTAGGGCACTAGGCATGAGGAGGTGAGTGTTCGTAGGTTCCAACAGTTTTTACAGCCCAAATTTCATTTTCACAGGCTGCTTTGCCTGGAATCATAGATTCCTGTGTAGACAGGCTTGACACTGGCATTAGTACAAGACCTCAGTCTTGGTGACTGAGATCCTCTGAGGACAGAAATGAGGTGCCTAATTCAGAAAGAGTGCTGATTAACTTTAAATTAGAACTGTCACAGCAATCATCAAAAACCGGGCCATTTCTACAAGGCCTGAAATGTGTCCAAAAGCACAAGCTAAATCTACGAGGTGTCATCCATGGCTTAGCAACCAGTCATGTTTGTATCCTCCTAATTGCTCCAGTGACTGATGAAGCCAGCTGACTGAGTTAAGTTTGCCTTAAAGGAGTGGTTCCCAAACTTCTCTGTGCATTAGAATCACTCAAGAAGCTTAGAAAATTACAGATGCTTTTGTCCACCTCCAGAGAGTATTCAGTTGGTCTGGGCTTATGGTCTGGGTTTGGGAACTGTTAAAAGAACCTCAGGTGATTCTGATGTGCAGATGAGTTTGGAACTCTCGACTTAAAGAAAGAAAACCTCCCTATAATAAGAACCTAAGGAGGACCCATAAGCAGAAAATGAGAAACCACTTCCCAGGATAATTCCAAGGGACCAATAAGATCCACTTTGCCCATCTGCTAGAGTACACAATCGAGGCGCATGAACTCAAGAAGCTCTTGTTTAGCAGGAGAAGTGGTGGCTGAGGCCATCTGCCGTGTAGACTTAGCGTATACTGGCTTGAGGTTTGCTGGCATTGTATTCTCAGCATGACAAGCTCACAGCCCACCCCCTCTGCCGTCAAAATCTTACTCATCAAAGGCACTACCTAAAGGCTGCTTCCTCCGTCAATCTTCCCTAACAAATAGTTAGCACTTCCACTATTCTCCAAAAAAACTTGCTTAAATACTTATTATAGCACTAGTTTAATTTCCCCTTGTATCATAACTAGTGGTTAAACTGAAATCTCTTCTTGAGTATAGGGACAATCTCTTATTCATCTTTCTGTTCTCAAAGAATGGAGCATTTTGCTTTGTACACAGTAAGCATTTGATAAATGCTTATTGAGTGGATGCTGAGATTACAACTATGAACAGGACAGGCTTTATTTCTGCTCTCATGGAGCTATAAGCTATGAGTTTAAGGGTAACTTATAACCACCCTTAACTCCAAACTAAATAACATTGTCACATTTTCAAGGTAGAAGGAACAGTTACATAGATGCCTCCATCTCTTGGTTCCCAGTCAAATGACGATCATAAAACCCTCCCTGTCGTAAACAACTCAACCACAGCTGCAAAGCACATGGGAGCTCTCAGGATACAGAACAACTATGATCATGCTGAGAGAAGAATAAGGCTCTGACCAGAGGGAAACATCTGGTCCCTTCCAGAGAGAGGCTAACAGTGCAAATATGGGGCACTGTAATCCAGACTGGGTCCAGATCCAAGGAGTTCCAGCCAAAGAGGTGGATGTCAGCTCTAGGCCTCAGGAAGGCCTGTTCAAGTCCCTGAGAGGGAGTAGTACTGGAGTAGAGCCCAGCCCCAAGACCAGGCCACTGTCACTTGGATTCTATTGAATAGACATGGATTGAGCTGGCTACTGGCTACACGTGTTCAGGTGTAGATTTGGAGGCTGCAACCCAATCGCACCCAGGCCAAGCAATCTATTTTCAGATCCCACTTACTCTTGGGGAAGAGACTCTAAATATACCCTCCAGTGAGTGTGGGAGGCAGATTATCGTTGCTGGCAGCTGAGCGGGGTGGGGCAGGCAGGGACGTCAGAAGCCTCGCCATTAACCTCAGTACAGCCCAAAGGCCCCACCACTTGTACAGCTATATTTATATAAGGGCAAGTGTCTGTTATATTTGACTGGGTTTTCATTTAAAAACCCAGGTCCTGGTCATGGGCTTTGGAGGGCAAATACAACCATTATTTCGTCCCCTTCAAAGATCCACTGAGCAAAGCATGTAGATGCCACAAAGGAGGACTTAGGCAAAACTGACCTTGTTCTGTTCTCAGGCATTTATATTGCAGAAAGATCTTGTGATTACATGAGCGATAGTAATGAAATTTCCCATGTGTATAACACCTAGTAGTCTACAACATGCTGTTGTAGCTTATTTGTAAAGAGGTCTGAAATATTGTTAAAAGCAAAATCCAAGGGGGCTGCAGTCAGAAAGGATGTTGGATATTAGCACATGAGAATTTATCTTGCTGTAATGATTTTCTCTATCACAGGGAAGACCTTGTGAGTTACTGTTCAGCTGAGACATAGTTCTCTTACTGCAAAAAGCCAAACACTGTGGAACCATCTCTATTTCCAGGCAGCTAATCCCAAAAGGCCAGAAAGCAGGTATTTTCAAGAAGGAATTGAGCAAGTGTGTTAACCACCAGCATTCAGGTAACTCTGTCCAAGCAAAAATGAATAGAAATAGCTAACGGTAGAGAAATAGTTGATCTGGGGTGGAGGATGGAAGTGTGGAGGAGGGCACAAGGAAGACCTTACAGTCAGATTGTCTAGCAATACCAGACAGAATTTGAGGAGTCTCTGTGTTTAGTGCATTGTATTAGCCTTAGAAGAGGGACTGGCCCCAGGGTAGCTGGTATCAACCATAGCACACCAAGAATTAGTGGTATCTGCTCTGTGGGAGGTAGAGGAGATGGGATCCAAGACATCCCCCTTGCAGCTAGATTTCTCAAAGGATCCAGGCACCATCTGCATCAGACTCATCTGGGAGGTGTGTTAAACACAGAGATTTCTGTCTCAACTCTCTAAATCAGAACCTTTGGGGCTAGAGAGTACCTAGACGTATGCATCTTTAACAAGCTCCACAAGTGATTCCTACAAGCAGGGAAATTTGAGAATTACAGCCTTACAGAATGGTATCTGAAGAAGGCCAAATTTTAACTGGGTATGTCTGCCATATTACAGCGGTGGGGATTATTCATTGGCGTCTCCTGGTTGCTCTGTAAATCCAGCATTAATGCCTTTTTATAGCCTAACTGATTTCCTAAGATCACAGCTATTAAGGAGCAGAGTCAAGCTTAAGAACCAATTCTTTTGACTCTAAATTCGGTGCTCTTTCCACTACACTTCACCTTGGAGATGCAATCCTTGAACTGTCCAAACTTCTGCTCCTGGAAAGCAGGAGGCTCAGGCTCTGGTCACATGAAGGTTCTGGAAAATAGACTGCATGTAGGGTGAGTTGGGAATGAGGTGGTGCTGAGCTGCAGCTACAGGTCTCAGAAAGACTTAGTTGGGAGAAAGTAGGCCCAAAAGACAAGAAATAGTTCAAAGCATTTAGTATACAGAGGGTTGGGTGAAGAGACACAGCCTGAAAAGCAGTCCCAGAAGATCTCCAGATAGAGAGACTGAGCTGGAGGATTTGAAGAGTTGGTGAGGAGAGGGGCCAGATCTAGAAGCAGCTTCCTGATGCAATGGCATGCCAAGGGGAAGGCTTTTCTGGCTGCCTGTGACTTCACCCATGAGCAGCTGTTAAGTACACAATGCTATTTCTGAAATTGCCCAAACATCAGTGACTCTCAAGGTGGAATTTCAGGCACATCAGCAGGCTGGGGCGCAGATATTTAGGGACTGGAGCCTTTCTGACATCAAATCAAAGCTTCTATGTGAGGCTGACAGTGCCCTCCTCCCACCTTGGCCCTGCACTGATGTGTCTGGTCTAGATCCTTTGCAGGTTTCAGCCAGCCAAGACTGGAAGGGCTCTGAAAGCAGAGATGGAGAAGACAACAGCGGCAGAGAGGACTTGCCCTTGATATCCTGGTGGAGAAAATAGCTTCCAAGGACATTAGGCCACCAAAAGCTAAAGCAAAAAGGGCGGAAATTCAATTAATCCAACAAGTAGTTCTTGGACATCCATTATCACCCCACCTGTTTGAGAGACAGGGATGTACCCTCTCTATACTTCAGTGAGGGATCAGTCATGCCTAGTAATCAAGAAAACAATCATGCTTAGTGCTAGAAATTAATCACCCATTTTCCATTGCAGGAGGGGCAGAGGACTGTTTGAAAACTTCCATTTATTGATCAGTTTGCCAGTGGCAGACCAAGAAGATGCAGTGAATGAGTTGGAGGGGCAGCAATGGGAGGGGCAGCTGCCGCCCTTCCTCCCTCTCTGTCCATCCATCCTGTGCACTCCTGACAGATTAATCTTCTTAATGCATAACTCTGATGTGACGCCTTGGACCAAATACTCTTAATGGCTCCCCCTTTGCCCACAGAGGTATCTACACTGGGTCCCATGTCACTTCTCCAAGCCCTTCAGCCCTGCCCTTCACTGAGCACATTCTAATCTCCAGAAAAGGGCACAGTGACAGTGTACTCTTTCCCTAAACATCCCTTGCATGCTCCTTTGTTCCCTGCTTTTATTCAAGCTGCTTTGCCCATCTTCCCATCACCCATTCCCTTTAGCTGAATCCTAGCTTATCCTTCTCCGGGCATCCTAAACGCCTCCTCTTCCTTATCCTCCCCAGCTAGGTAGTCTCTCTTTCTATCTCGATCTCCCCCCTCCCTCTCTGTGTTTCTCTGTATCTCTTTCTTTCTCTCCCTGCTCCTGCCTCTAGCGTTAAGCACCTCTCTGTTCCAATCCACAACCAGCTTAGCCATGTGACCTTTGGGTTTTCTCAACATGAAGCATACTCACAGACAGATATCATTGAACTTGCTGCTACTAAAAACCCATCCTTCATGCCCTTTACTTTCGCCTTTTTAATTCATGCTGTTTCCTCATCTTTCACTAAGGGCTTGGCCTGGTTGTGATGAGGCAGGGACCTCAGTTTCCATCTCGAGAGGGAATGAAGCGCATCATCCTTCCTCTTCAGATCAAAGTCTCTTCCTTTCCATGCTGCACCCCCATCCTTCCACCCCAGCCAAGGTCAAAACCTCCATTTCTATGCTCCTAAGCTATATCTACTCTTCCTCTCCAGCACATATTACAATTATAATTAAATAATTGTATAACTGTTTTTTTAACACCTGCCTCCGTCCACAGATAGAAAGCTCCATGAGAGCAGGGCCCATATCTCTTTTATTCATCATTGAATCCTGGGCCATCGTTGGTAGGCAATAAACAGTTGATGAATTGGCAAATGGCATTTATCACACTCTGTGCCGGATTATAGCTTTGTATCTGTAATACATATTTCATCCACCCTCCACTGTCTAAAAACACAGGTAAAGGAGGGCACTCTGTACACCCCCAACACTTCCACTAGTGCCTTGTTCATAGCAGGTGCTCAAAAAAAAAGGAAGAAAAGAAAAGAAAAATAATGCCTCCACTGGGAAAGCAATCCAAAGCCAGGGATGCTGGGTCAGTAACATCATATTTGATTCAAAAGTAGACACATTTAATCTATTAAATCAACAAATAATTGATCACCCATTCTGCAAAAAGGCATAGATTTATTTGTCTGTCTACCTGTGTGCCTGTCTACCTATCCGTTTGTCTATGATAAGAGAATTGGCTACAGAGACAGCAGAGGGTCTGTTTTGAGTCCTAGCTTTGCCCCTCAGTGTCTGTATGACTTTGGATGGTCAGGCAACTCTGCATGTCAGTTTCCAGTTTCCTCAGCCTCTAAAATGAGCACAAAATAGATAGTTCACGGGGATATTGTAGGATTGAAAGAAGGGATGTATTTGAATGCCTTTTACGAAATGTGAAGTGTGATAACATGTATAATTATTATGAATGCATGATGAAAGGAAAAGGCAACGAAATGAAATGTGGCTGTGAGAGTCTTATTTTGAGCAGGGAGGTGAAATCCAGGAGTGGGACGTGAGGTCCAGGCCCTCTGGGCCTGTCTGTCCTGACCCCTTGACAAACCCCTAAGCCTCCTGAGACACAGGTTCATCACTTTGTCAAATGGTCTTCAAAGCGCCTGGCTTCCTGGGAGGAGCAGGCTTACTAATAAAGAGATTGTCTTAATAATGCGAAGTACCCGGGTGCTATGGTAACGGGCATTACATGATCTGGAGAAGAGGAGCAGCTTTTCATAAGAATAGGGAGCCTGCAGATGGGAAAAAGGGGAGGGTGAGGATGCACACAGGATGGGGGCGGACGGAAATGCAAACATGGATAAACACAGAGTGAGCACCAAAGGGAAGCAACAAACCGTATCGATGGTTCCTGCCTCTCAGGGTAGCCTCTCCTGGCTGGACCCTGCTGGCTGGAGGGTATTTTGAGCATCTCCAGATTTTCTGCTGCTAGTGCAATTTAGGATCCCCCTGTGTACTTAAGCTGGTAGCCCCAATATTTTTTTAAAGATACAAGCACATGCAAAAATCTGGATAAAATCACATTGTGATTTTACCCCAAAAAATAGAATTTTTTGGTACTTACCAATGGATGACTTTAAGGAATTCTCTAATAACTTGGTTTGGCATGGCCTCTTGGTCAATGATGTTCTCTATGAGCCTTACCAACATGGAGAACCAGAAAGTTTGTACAGTGTGAATAGAAGGTCAATGCCAATGCTGATTTCCATATCATCAAACTTCATTACCCTGTTAAAATACCACCTGTCCATCTGAGGGTGCACTGCATATGATAGAAGGCTGCCAGTGCAATGGGTGTGAATTAGATGGGCACGAAAGGGGAATCATACCTAGTGAGTCAGTTTATGTTCCAGACACTGGACTGGGTACTTTATCCTCATTAGCTTCTGACAGGGAGTCCAGCGTCTGGGATTATGGGTCTAGCTTGCCACCAGGCAGCTATGAGATCTTTGGATTTTCTTAAAGAGAAGAATATCTATTCACAGACTTTTTTTTATGATTCTGTTCTTAAAAGAGATTCCTCTTCCGGTGATCCCTAAATGTCTCCCATTTAACCTTTGTTTTCTTTTTTATCTCCTGCCTCAGAGGCAAGTTGAGTGTGGCTATTTTCATGTTTACTGAATATGTAGATGTTCCTACTACTGCCAGGACTCAAGGAAGGGGCTATAAAAAAAGAGGAGGATTTGGATTCAGAAACAAAGAGCTGCCTGCTACCAGGATGTGGGGTCTACTAGAAAGCAGCCAGTGATGGCTAAGAATATTCCTTTTCTATGGATTTTTCAGAAAATCTAGACTCTTCCCTTCTTCCATTAGTGTAAGATCAAACATGCCTGTAGGCAAAAGGAGCAACTGCCTACGATTCCTTTAAATATTTTATGTGAATTTACAGGAGCTTTAGATTTTTTCAAAAATAGTCTTTAGACTGGAATACAGCAGAATTTGAACTGCGGTTAACTCCGGGTCATGGGATTTTGAGTTGGTTTCTGTTTTCTTCTGCAAACCTCTCAATATTTTACAAGTTCTCTGTTACCTTTTCCTAATACCTATTACACTTACAATGAGGAAAATAATTAAAATGTTTAAAAAATTTTAAACAAAAATATTCTCTAGATTTTGGAATTGTTTTTGCTATTAGTGTGTGACCAATCACAGCCCCTTCCCTCCACACATTTTATTTCATAAAGACGAGTAGCTGAAAACAGCAAAACAGACCCAAAAAACCCTGAAATCCTCACTCTCCTGAAAAAATCCATAAGGTTGGAGCCGGAAACCAAAATTTTAAGAGCATCCTCTTGATGCAGCGCCTCAGGGGCCCCCTCACCTGAGTTACATTAGACAGTCTCATCCCGTTAATCCATCTCTTCAGCTACCCATCCCCCTCCTCTCTCCACCATTCCCCTCCTACCCATGATCATTTAATTACCATCTGCTTTTCATGTCCCTCAAAAGTCACTGAAAAGACACACAGACACACCATCAAGATTCTTGGGCCATTAAAGCCCATCTCATTCCTCTTCTACCCTGCTGATTTTCCATATGCCTTTGTAGAGTGAAGTGGATGTCATGTGAAGCCAGAAGCCCTGGGTTCAAATCCTGACTCTGCTATTTACAACACATATGACCTAGGAAATAGACTTACCTTCTCTGATCAGGTACTCAGTGAAAGTAAGGAAGGTCGACAGCTGTTCTTATCTCGAGAGGACCGTTCAACTCTGGGGTTAACCAGCAGGTCTATTGGATCCTTTTAATCTTTCTCAGGTGGAACCTTCAGCAGCTTCCCGCCCAAGAGGCCAGGCTGACAAGGACAAGTTACACAAGTCATGGCTGTCAACAGCCCGCGGTTATCTAGACCTGTGATCAATCTCAGCAACAGCACTGGGGGCTAAGCACTGAGCCAGCTCTACCTGCCATGGAGCAGCAGAATGGATCTCTTTGCTAAGGCTTTGTATATTCTAATAGATTCAATAAACATGGTTTGATCAACTACCATATTCCAGCCACAGTGTTGGCCCAGAGGACAGAAAGAAGTGTAAAATGATTCCCACCCTTCTGGAGCTCACAGTTTAATGAATAATTTTGATGTGGAAACCTGTATTATGCTACACTTCCCTTTAGCTGCTGCCCTCTCTTCCCCTTCAAAGCCAATACCTATTGAAGGTGCTGTGTGAGCAACCCTCCCCCGTCCTCATCCCCATCCATTTGCTCACCTTCCACTTGCTTCTCAACCCACGCAGTATGACCTCCACAGCCACCACTCTAATACGACCACTCTTTCCAAGGTCATCAAAAATCTTTGTTTCAAATTTGAATTAATACGTCTCAGCTATTGTTTACTTGACAGCATGACATCATTCAACACTACAGACTATTCTTTTCCCTTCTTGAAGCATGATCCTTTGGCCTCCTTGGCACAGCTCTCTCCAGATCCAATTTTCATTGGTCTACTAGACATCTACACTTGGGTGTCTCACAACCATCTCACGCCTGACATAACCCAACTAAACTCATGATCTTCTCTCCAAATCTGCTTTTCTTCTGGGTCTTCCACTCCTAAATGGCATCTCTATCCACCATATTGCTCACAGCAGAAATCTAAGAGTCATCCATGAAACTGCTTTCCCCCTTGCTCCTTATATCTCATCTACCACCCAATTCTGTCAGTTCTCCTCTTCATCTCAATGTCTCTACCTTGGTCTACCATCTTCTTTTGCCTGGACTACTACAAAACCCTCCTAATTTCTTTCCCTGCTTCCACAGTTACTCCTTCATTCCATTAGCTATACAATAGCTAGAATGGTTTTTTAAAAACCTAGCTTTGATTCTATTACTCCCTCTGCTTAAAGTCCTTTGATGACTTTTCATTGCACTGAGAATAACCTCTCGTATCCTAACTTGATCTTCAAGATCCCCATGACCAGGCCCCTGGCTACTTCTTTATCCTAAACTCATGTACTCTTGCCCTTGATCACTGTGCCACAGATACACAGGTCTCCTTTCAGTGCCTAAAACATGCCACACCCTTTCCTGCCCCAGGGCCTTTAAACATGCTATTCCCTCTGCTTAGAAGGCTCTTACACCCACTTTGCCAGGCAACTCCAACCCATATATCAGGACCCAGTATGAAAGTCACCTCCTCAGAAAAGCCCTCCCAAAAACTTCATCTAAATTAGATCTCCCAGCTGTACTCCCTCATAAAGCCCTGTTATTTCTCATCAAATCTTATAAAAATTTTATGTTTGTTTACTCCATTATGTATATGATATTTCCATCCTAAGACTATAAGTAGCCTGAGGGAAGCCACTTTGTCTCTGACCTTAATTTTCTCCCATTTAGGGCAGAGACCTGGTAAGCAAACAGGACTCTACACCCACAAAGAAAATTTGTACTGGCTTCAGAAATTAACAAACTTACTCTTTCATTCAAAAGATATGAATGGACTTCCAAGGATCACTAGGTATTTGAGAAAAATCAGCCTCATAAAAGAATCTAGATGAATAAATAAATGACTGACCCCAAAGAAAACAAAATAGAAGAGAATTTTTAGAATAATTCTAATTAGCGTGCTCAGAGAGTTTCACAAAGATACTACATCCATAAAACAAAAACAGTGGCTCTAAAAAAACATTCAGAGAGCAAGAAAGAGTTATTAGAAATTAAAGACACAATTGCTAAAAAGAAAAGGTCAGTGGAGCAATTGGAAGACAAATTCAAAGAAATCCTCCAGACCATAGCTAAAAAAAGACAAAGAGATGGAAAATGTCAGAGAAAAGTTAAGAGACTTTGAGGATCAATCCAGTAAGTGGACCATCCATTTAATGAGCATTCTAGAAAATGAGTACAGAGAAAATGGCAGAGAGAAAATAATAAAAGAAAAACAGAAAAGAGGGCAAATGCCTGGAGCTTACAAAAAAATACAAACTAGGTCCATGACCCAACTAAAGCTTAGAAATGCCAAGCGTAAAAATGATGGTAAATCCTTAGGAAAAAATAAAACTGGTTAACTATAAAGCAACACGTATCTGACTGTTGTCTCTAAAACTGTATGCTAGAGGTCAAAGTAAAGAGGAAAAATCATCTTAAACCTAGAATTTTAGCCAAACCAATCAAGGGAGTGGGGGTAGGGGAGATTTTGAGACAGGCAAAGACCCAGAAAGTTGACCTCCTTTGCACTTTTCTGTAAGAATCATTTGAAAGTACACTCCAGCCAAACAAAACAGAAATCCAAGATAGAGGAGAACCTGGGACCCAGAAAGAGCAGAAGTAACCCAGAAGTGAAATGAACTGTCCTAGAGTGCCAGTTCTCCAGAGGGCCTAGAAAGTGACCAAGAGCATTAGAAAAGGAGGACAGAGCTCTTTGAGAAGAATATCTTCAAGAGTCAAGGACCCTCCCTCAACACTCATGGCTCTGAAGGTAGTAGCTAGCAATACTTGATAGAATAAATGCTCACAAAATCATTGACGTTTATGGAAGATAAACAAATAAGCACATAGATGCAGAGAGCAAATTGCTGGTTACTAGGAGGGAAAAGGGGGTAGGAGGAGAGCGAAAGAGGTAAAGGGGCACATGTGTGTGGTGACAAATGGCAACTAGACTTTTGGTGTTGAAAGTGAAATATAACGATGTTCACTGAAATTTATACAATGTTATAAATCAATGTTACCTCAACAATAATAATTAAAAAAATCATTGACATTTATTGTGGAAAAGGAGCTGAGAAATTCTTTAGTAGAAACAATATAACATAGCCGAGGAGAGTATGGATTTCAGAGTCAGGCCACCTGGGTTCAAGTATTGGCTCTGCTACTCACCACCTTGAGTGAATTACTTTGTGTTGCCAGATCTCAGCTCCTTGTGTCTAAAATTGCAACAATGATTGACACTAGCTCGTGGGGTTATTTTGGAGATGGACCAACGTAATGTGTATAAAGTGCTTAGAATGCTATGCCTAGCACTCAATACATGCTCAATAGATGGTAACTATCGTTGTTTTATGGAGGCCAATACTGAGGTTCAGAGCAACTAAGTGGTTTGTGCAAACAAGAACCTGAACCCAAATGCAATTCTTTCTCCAGAAGGCCATATGGGATTTCATGGTTTTTCTAGGATTTGGAAAACCTACAACGACTTTGGCTGGGTTCCTGGATGTCCTCACCTATCACTGGGAGTGTTCATAACTTCCACGTTCAGTTCTGTTTAGGTCAGGTTCAGCTCTGAATGATATTTAAACTAAACTTTTTCTACAAGTCCAAAGAAATTTCCTGTAACAAGTAATTGGAATTAAAAGCTAGATGATCTTATTGATAAGGGAAAAGAATAGCATTGTTTTGTGAACAACAATGAAGAAAAAAAGGAAGAAAAGTAGTTAGGAACAACAGGAAAAATGAAACTAGCAAAGAGCTGTATAAGAAAGTCACAGTCCAAATATACAAAAATGGGGCTGGCCCCATGGCCTAGTGGTTAAGTTTGGGCCGCTCTGCCTTGGCAACCCAGTTCGGTTCCTGGATGTGGACCTACACTACTCATTGGCAGCCAAGCTGTGGCAGTGACTCTCATACAAAATGGAGGAAGATTGGCACAGATGCTAGCTCAGGGTGAATCTTCCTCAGCAAAAATAAAAAAAATTAATTAATTAATAAAAAAATAATAAATATAAAAAACGAAAACATATCATGATTCTGAGCATGGATAGAATACATGAAAACAGAATTCATCTGACATTGATTCTGGCAGCATTCTCCTTTGAATGGAGGAGTTTTAACAACATAGCGTTAAAAAGATAAACTGAGGCACATTAAATTTTTGAAGAGTTTATTTGAGCAAACATCAGTTCCAATTGGGCAGTGCCAAAGTGAAAGTGGTGAGGGGTGCCTGACGAACAGACAGCAGCTAGGGGGCAGGCTTTATAGAGCTGACGTGGAAGCAAAGCAAGGAAATGACTTGATTGGGTAAAGCTTGAGAAGCTGCCTTATTTGGGAAAGCCTAGTTGTCTGTTGTGATTGATTGGTCTTAAATTTCGTTTTCTCAGATCCCAGTGCCTTCACAGGAGTCCACTCTGGCCTAGGTTTCAGCTGGCTTACGTAAGGCTACCAAGGCGTTAGAGCCACCTCAGTCTAATGGCCTCCTGCTGAGTTCCTTCAACAATCGAATTGCGTCTTTTCTATGTGTCTAATCACACTGCTTGGTTCTGAAGAGAATAATCATTACATAATCGCAACGTAAATATTCATTGGTTTTCAATCTATGAAATCAACAAATAAGCAAAACACAGAGGACCTAATGGTAGTTACAGAACAGAATGTAAATATTTTAAACCGGCATTGTAAAGCAATGGAAGAGCTGACAGAAGCTTAGCACGTGGAGTGCAGGTTTTTTTACAAATTTACAAGATTCCTTATTTCACAGTGCAGAATCAGGAAGTGCCATCTGAAGATGAGATATTGAGGAATATGATCTTTTAAAAATATAAATTTAGGGGCCTGCCCCATGGCCAAGTATTTAAGTTTGCATGCTCCGCTTAAGCAACCCAGGGTTTCACTGGTTTGAATCCTGAGCGCGGACCTAGCACAGCTCATCAGGCCATGCTGAGGCAGCATCCCACACAGCACGACCAGAAGGACCTACAACTAGAATATACAACTATGTGCTGGGGGGCTTTGGGGAGAGGAAGAAGAAGAAGAAAAAAAGAGGAAGATTGGCAACAGATGTTAGCTCAGGGCCAATCTTAAAAAAATGTGCATATACATATGAATTTAAATATATTTTCTAAAACTACATAGGTAAAAAACAACAAAAGAACAAAATTAGGAGGGATACAGTTACTGCGAATGAGTTATATCCTTCCTTTTTCACAGTGAGAAATCAATAAACACTATTCACAATTGAAAAACCAGGAAAAGACATTTAGATTAGTATTTAGATAATTAAAGTTTGGAAATAAGCACCAGAAGAACTAGGAATCAGAAATAATTAAACACAGGCATAAGCGAGGGAGGGGGAAGGAACATTCCCACTTTTCATTTTCTATTGTTCCATATTACTTGAGCATTTATTACTCTGTGCATATATTACTTTAATTAATTAGGGGGTGAAAAACATGCAAAACTAAATAAATAGAACTTCTGGGCTACAGGAGTCAACTGCAGAGCTCTGAGAGGAGGCACACTTGAACAGGGCAGTCTTAGAGTAAATAGCCACCTGTGGAGTGCCTCTGAGTTCTCCCAAGGCGAGCGCCTCTCCAGGTGGGCCCTTCTTACATCTGAAACACATACCAACATCCAGCAAACCTGAGACGATGGCTGGCATTACAGGAAAGTATGGCCTAAGGGTTTAATTGGCCACAGCTAAAGAGGAACCAATCATTGAAAGTGGCTCTATGCTAGAGACCAAAGCAATGGTGGGCCGGGTGAAAGCCACATGACTTAGTGGTCAAAATTGTACACTCACCAACAAATGGCCTTATCTGGACTGTCAATGACTAGATGTGTGACTTCAGGCAAGTGATGACAATAATTATACCCATTCCCTAGGGTTTTGTGTGGCTGGCATGAGCTCATTTCTATGAAGATGAGTGTTAGCTGTTATTTTTATAAAGAGATGCAGGTTCCAACTTAAGGGAGAGCTAAGGAACATTTTGGAGGTCCCCCTGAGTGATGATCCCCTGTAGCTTTTTCCTTCTCTAACTACCAGAAGGGCAGCTAGATTGGAGCCTGGGGAAGACAATGCCAATTTGGGGAACAACAAACTGTTCACACTAATGTTATTAATAAAAGCTAACATTTACTGAGCCAACTGTTTACTATGTGCCAGGAACTGTGTCAAGCATTCTACACACATTGTCTTAGTCCATCTTCATTCATACTCAGGTGAGAAGGACTTTATTATCCACTTTTTAAAATTCTGGTAACCTGCACATACCAAAATTTACCACCTTAACCATTTTTAACTGTATAGTCCATTACTGTTAAGTACTGTCAAAAACAAGACAACAGGCCCAAGATGAAGTGGCTTATGCTAAGCCCCAGATCACCAAACCCAGACTTAATGACAGTTTCGGCTTTCCCAGTAATGGCATCTGAAACCAGCCAATCAGGAACCACCTGATGAACACTAGTTAGGTAAACTGCCTTGTAAACCTCTGCATCCTCTATAGGGAAACTAACCTTGCCACAACCACTCTGCTTTTTGCCTAGTATAGCTCCCTTGTCCCTGCTCCCTTCTGCCTATAAAAGTCTTTCCTTCTGTCCAGCTCCTTTCTATCTGCTAGACTGGATGGTGCCTGACTCATGAATCACTGAAGAAAGCCAATAAGATCTTTAAAATCTGCTCAGTTGAATTTTGTTTTTTAACAGTACGTTCACATTGTTGTGCAACCAACCTCCAGAACTCTTTTCCTCTTGCCAAACTGAAATGCTATATCCATTAAACAACAACTCCCTTATTATCTCCATTTTGCAGCAGAGGAAACTCAGAGGAATTATTATGTCAAACCATGTCAAAATGCTGTTATTGAATCATTTTTTACCTATGAACAAATGGCATTTTGGAATAATTTCATTTAAGGGGTCAGTAGCCCAAGCCAGTTATTAGAAGAGCCAGATTTCAAGCCTGCACCAAGCCCTGACAAGGAGGGACCACAGGAAGGTGAACTAAGTCACACCAGAGAGGAGAAGACACAAAAACACATGGAAAGTGACTCGGACTTTTTCTTGTCATAAGGAAAGAAGCATTAAAGTCATTCTAAATGATCCTAATCCAGAGCTACAGGGGTGAATCCAGGTTGTAGGACCCGACTTTGGTTCAATTTGGAGATCATCTTTTTTAAAAAAATTAAAATGTACATAGTATCTTCCATTTCTTCCCTTCTTCAGACTCGTCTCTTCATATGACCTTATAGATCCTTAGTCACCATGGGTCCTTCTCAGAAACTGCAAGTCTGTAGTCAGCCTTGCAAGTGGACTTTTGCGAGCATGAAATACATCAAGAGGCAGAAGAGTGAAGGGACTAGAAGCGGCACGCCTGTCAGAACTACAGGGAGCATTCATGCATTGCCCTGAGGGAGAGACAGGTGCAAAGTCGCTGCATCCCGTGACCCTTGTCCTCCTACAGCTGAGGCAGTGGCCTCCGTAGGAACCCTATTGTTTTAATAGCCCATCCTGTGCACCTCCCTTGGAACATCAGTACATGGTCAAAGGTCCCGTTGCCCATCAGTGTGTTCACTACCTGAACCCCCTCCTCACCTGCCCAGACTCGCATTCACTACGCCCTCCCTCTTCGCTCATCACCTCTCAATACATCTCTGCTCCCTGAACGCTTCAGCACAGACTCAGGCTTCCTCTTCTTATTACTTTCAGAAAATCCTGTAGGTGGAAAGAAATTTAATCAGTAATAATAAGGCTTTCTATTTTTAGAGCTTCTGCCTTCTGAGCAACCCGAAGAATGTCACAGCTATAATGGAATCGGTTAAAGGGTTGAAAGGGTCTTCTAAAGGTCTTCTAGGAAAGTCCCCTGCCGTGAGGCCAAACTTTCCTGAAACCTGCCCTGGACAGGCACTGGTCTCCCCTAGTCTGACCCTAGAGTCAAATTCAGCTTCACGTCTGATCTCTCCACCGCCAGAACCTCTCCCACCCCCAGCCAGGACCCTGCTTTCCATCCCCTGCCCTAATTCCTCTCTCCCTGGAAAGGTTGCAACAGACTCCTAAGGTTCTCCCAGCCTTGAGGCTCTCGTCCAACCAACCTCCATGCCAAAGATCTTTTCTAAAAACACAGCTCTGATCATACTTGGAATGCAAGGTTAGATGTGCAAAGTGTTAAAGGAACACAGTGGGGAGGAGGCTTAGGGAAAGCGTCACAAGTTAGGACTCAGAAGATCATGGAAGGTCACCAAAGAGAGTGGGGGAAGGAGATGTGTCAGGCAAAGGGCACAGCCAACGCAAAGGTTTGGAGACATAAATACGTGGATGTTTGAGGCATGGTAGGTAACACAGAGCGGCGTGAGTGGGGGGGAAGCAGAGAGGAACTATAAGAGGAGAGAATGAAAAGGCGGTCTGGGGCCCTATCGGGAGCCAAGACTTTTTTCTGGTGGTGACAGGGTCATTGGGTGCTGGGAGGCACAGTGGAGGGCTTGGGCAGAGTTAAGTTCAAAGGCCTTGATTCCAAGAAGAGAAGAGGAGACACATATGGGAGAGGATGGTGCTAAAGCCAAGTGCAACGCATGTCACTATCTCACCCATTACAGTGCTCCAAATTTCCTAAACTCTCTATCCCCCCCCCCACACACACACACACATCTTCCCTTTTGGAGTGTAAATAATCCTACTTACCTGTTACAATCTGTAAGCCATGAGATAGTATAGAGGGTCTCAGATGTGGCATCGAAGCCTTGGTTTCAAATCTACCACGCAAATGTTTGTCCTCAGCTCTGTGACTCAGCTTTTTCAGTGCTAAAAGGCAACAGAAACACCTCCTTCCCATAGCACTGGTGAATATCGTAGGAAATAACGTACGTGAAATACTGAGGGCACTAGACAGTGCTCAGTCATTGCTATTTTAACACAAATTTTGTTGTTTTCTTTTGGATCCTCTCTATATTCCTCCAGAGCATCCGCGTGTTCTGTGTCTCCAAACTCTCAGGGAGATGTGTGTAGGCCCCAGCCAACAGCAGTTCTGGTTCCTCTCCAGTGGGATTTTCCTTGGATTTTCTAGCCTGAGTCAGATGAGACTGACACGGAGTGGGTTATTGGGGATGGGCAGGGTGTGTGTGTGTGTGTGTACAGGCACATCTGTATATGTCACTTCTGCTGATGGTAAAGGGGGAGAGACTGGGGGATCAAAAAGGCAAATGAATGCAAAGAAGAAGTGAAGCAAAATCCAGCTGTGCAGGAAAGGGTTAAAGCAGATGAGAGGCTGGAGGTCTGAGGGGAGGGGATCAGGTCTAGCTTGCTCAGTACTTCATTGACTGCCTGGGTGGGCGCACATGGAGAATGGAGAAGATGACAGAATGCCCACATGCTGCCAGTGGACTCTCCCGCTCAGGCTGCTCAGGCCCACATGGAGTCCTTCCCCTGGTGCACTACCTCCAAGCTGGAAAAACTCTCCAGGGCAAGGCGATGGGGGCTGGGCAGAGGGGCGTAACTCCGCCAGCTTCCAGGAATCTGCCAAGAGTTTCCAGTGTTTCTTCTGAGGACAGGCTCTCTGACCACAGGCTTTTCCGTGACATCACTGTCAGTGACCTTTGGGGGCCAGCAGGGTGGAGTCTGAGGGAAGTACAGGCTGCGATTCTTTGGTGGTCACAAAGGTTGGGATTGTGAGCCGCCCAGAGCTGGAGAGCAGCCTCAATGGGGACAATGTCCCTTGCTGGACTGGGAATGGCTTCCCTGCCCTAGGATATTGCAGGACTATAGTGGACCTGTTGTTTATGCTCCTTTTCTATGTTAAAAAGCACATTGTTGAGCACAGAGGCTGTGTGAGTGTGTGTGTGTGTGTGTGTGCGCGCAGAGAAGTGTAAAGAGTCTCAGAAAATTGCATTTTGCTTTTAGAACAAATGATGATGATGTGGAGTGGAAAACTTGCAGCTCAGCCAGCAAAGAGAAGTGTGTTTTTGCTTTTCAAAAGCCTTGGGAAGGAGAGGAGAGGGGAGGAGAGGAGGAAGGGAAGACTTCCGCTGATGTTTCCAGAACACCAAATAGTGCTGGAAGAGATCAATATGCCCAATGAGACCGAAGCTGATTACAGCAAACACAGCCAGCTGCCCTCCCTTCACTTAAAGTAATAGCCTTAAACACTTGACGGAAATAACTCAATTACCTTATTGATTTGGGATTTCAGCCACTTCCCCCCAACATACAACACACATGAACACTATCACAGACCCATACATTTTAATTTTTTTTGTTTAGCTTCTTTTTAAAAACTAATGTAAGTGGCATAACTTGCTCCACCAGCTCAGAAAATAAATAAAGTTGTATCTGTTTTCCATGTGCACGTTAATCACTCAGGTCCCCACCTGCCCAAATTGAAGGATGGCCAGTAGCATCTCTCTTGGGACCTCCTCCCCTCAAAACTAAAGAGCCCCAGGTGCTCACTCAGCCCCAACTGGTTAGTGTAAAGAAATAATTGAGAAATCCGATCAGTTCACCAGCCCCCTCCTACTCTTCATTTCCTGCTGTTGTCACTTCTAGCCCTGCCACATGGTGCTGCTGATGAAATCACACAGCCCCACACAGACTGATGTCTTATGGCTGCTGCACCAGTGCCTGGCTAACCCAGATCGTATATAGCAGCAGGGTTTCTTTTTTTTTTTAGATTTTTTAAAAATCTTTTTCTTTTTTCTCCCCAAAGACCCCCGGTACATAGTTGCATATTCTTAGTTGTGGGTCCTTCTAGTTGTGGCATGTGGGACGCTGCCTCAGCGTGGTTTGATGAGCAGTGCCACGTCCGCGCCCAGGATTCAAACCGACCAAACACTGGGCCGCCTGCAGCGGAGCTCGCGAACTTAACCACTCGGCCACGGGGCCAGCCCCAGTGGGGTTTCTTGAAGACAAGCCTGTATGCACCCACTTGCTTCTCCATTTACACCCACACATGTACCCATTGTCCCAAAGCCATGTCCTCCAAAGCAAGACTGGCAAAAGGCTTCCGATGACAGCCAGATGAAGACCTACCTGCAGATCTTCCTCTGGAGGCCCGTGATGCTTTGTCCTGCCGACAGACCTCAGCCAAGGCCATCAAAACCATCACAAGTAACTTGTACCATTGACTCAACAGCTCCACAGCGGCTGGAAAGTGCCCCAGTCACCATCCACCCTACTGTCCTTGTTTTACATGTGAGGAAAATGAGGCCTAGCAAGGTTAGGGGACTGTCCAGTATCACGTTGCTAGCGTGGAGAACGTGCTTTCATGGGGCTGGAGGTGAGGTGGGGTGTGGCCTTGGTTTAACACCTAGAAGGCCTCAGAAGGCGGGTAAAGGTGAGCCTCTAATTACTTGTCCCCACGCTCCAGCAAAGCCACACCTATGCCACTGCCTGGCCAGCCCAGCATTGTCCATGTCCATGGAGAAGTCCCTAGGTACTTCTTACCACATCCCAGGAAACCCCTTGGTTCTGGGCACCCCGGGCAGGTTGGTCACCCTAGACTCTGCTCTAGTTATCAGCCTTTCTTTGTCCTGTGTTCCAGTATTTTCAAACTCTCCTTCTCAAGTGGCTCCTTTCTACCAGTTCAGATGAAAGAAAATAATAATCCTTTGATCCAACATTTCTCTCTCCACTCACCTCACCTTCCCCTTTTTCTCCCCTCTGCCTTTCCCTCTCTCTTCTGTTCTGTCCTCCCCGACTTTCCTTCTCTCAAAAAAATGTTTTAATGAACGTTCTCTCCCCTGCCCCTCATACGCACACACTCATGTCCACCTTCCTTGTGCATGCACCGGGTGAGAAAGTTCACAGCTTTCATAGCTTTCCCAGGGGCCACACAGCAGTGCGCTGAGCATGACCAAGACAGATGCAGGTGTGGAAAAGTCTGGTGCTCCCTAAGCACGGGGAAGGCGGAAGTGAGCACAGAAGGGAGGGCAAGGACAGGCTGCTGTCCCCAGAAATGCCCACAACCCTCCAACACTCCTGGTAGGAGCAGCCCAGACTTGTCCCATGGCCTGGGAGCTTCAGGCACCCAGCTGCTGAGGCAGACACCCCAAAACTGGTTCATTTGGTAGAAGTGGGGCATTTGTCCTGCTGCTTCAGATCAAAAGGTCACCACACCTGGCCCTCCCCACATCCCACTGATCTTTCTTTTTCTGAAAGAAAGGTTTTCATGTTGCAGGAGCCTCTTCTTGATATGCGCATGCTCCGGCCTGCACGTCATGGCAGAAGCTTTCTTAGAAGTTACACGGGGTCTTTTATCGTCCTGACACTGAGACTCACAATGTGCTATTTACTGAGGAAAGAGAAAGAAAGGAAACCAAAATTTACTAAACACCTTCTATGTGCCAGGCATTGTTCTAGGAATTAGGCATAAAATGGTGATTAAGACTGACATGTTCCCTGCCCTCACGGGGCTTACCTTCTAGGAGGGAGACAGACAATGTCCACGTACACAGATAAAGTCATTATAGATTTTGAGAAGCGCCAGGAAGGAAATTAACAGAGTACTATGATTGGTGACAATACCAGGGACTTCCTTAGGGTCTGGGGAAGGTCTCTCTAAGAAGGGGACGTCTAAGCTGAGATCTGAACAATAGCTGTGAGGACAGAATTCAAGAGGGAATTTTGTCATTTTTCTTGTGAGGAAGATTGGCCCTGAGCTAACATCTGTTGCCAGTTTTCCTCTTTTTGCTTGAGGAAAATTGCCGCTGAGGTAACATCTGTGCCAAACTTCCTCAATTTTACGTGGGATGCCACGATAGAGTGGCTTGACAAGCAGTGCTAGGTCCACACCCAGGATCGGAAGCTGCAAACCCTGGGCCCCCGAAGCAGAGCACAGGAACTTAACCACTACACCACTGGGCTGGCCCCTTGAGATGGAATTTAAAACCACGCACACTTTGTCATGTCTGTGCTATTGTCGTCTGCAATTTACACATCAAGAAATCGAGGCTCTGAGAGGTGAAGTACCATGCCCAGTGGCAAGGTTCAAGCTGAAGTGATTGACACCAAAGCCATACTTTCTGTTACCTTCCCTCCTTGGGATGCTTGTACCTTTATTCTAAATAATAAAAAGCACCTGGAAGCTTTGGAATCTGGGTATGCAGATGTCAGCTGACCTTTCTTTGAGATCAGTGTCCAGTCTTGGCAAAGTGAGTACTGAGTACCTCCTAGGTGCCCAAGCAAGGTCAAGATTGCTCTGCTTTCTCAAGGTTCTTGGAAGACAAGCCAGGGCATAACCCAGTGCCCAGAGGTGGCTGTGAAAGGACTGCAGAGTAGGGAAGATGACTGAGGTCAGAGTCCATGGTCAAGGGGCTCTGCTGCGAGCTGGCCCTGCAAGGACAGAGTGGTCTGGCCAGGCAGAGAAGAGTGGGTAAAGGTTAAAACCAGGCACGGTGTGAGTCTGGCAGCAAGCTGCCTCTTCCAGAAGGAGCTGGGGGCTGCAGAAGACTGACTGGCAAAGCTGCCAGACCTTTCCATGACCTGCTGCAACATGAAAAAGTAGAACCGTGGATCCAATGCTCTGCATCAGTCCATTGGTTGACATTTTCTGAGTGTTTAGCTCGTGGGTCTTAAGTACTGCACGAAGAACTCTGAGGACATTTCAAGAGCACGGAACCATGATCTCAACCCCGCAGGACACGAAAACCTCCTTGAAGAGAAATGCCCAAGCTTCTGAAACCACTGAAGAGCACTTGCAGCCAGCAGCCAGGCAGCACACAGAAGCCACACGGCATGGCCAGGTGAGACTGCAAAGGAGGGCTTCCTGGAGGAGGTGAACCATGTTCTAAAGGTGAGATGAGGACCAGATTGGCAAAGAGGTGGCAGGGAGGATATTTCAGATATGTAATGGATGTGCCATTTACAAGAGCACAGAGAAAGGCTGGCTGGAGGAGGGACTGTGAGGGCACAAGGGATGGAGCTGGGGAGGCCAGATTCTCCATTGGGTCAGGGAAGAGTGACTCACTGAAGGTTCTTGAGTGAGGCATTCACAGGATGGAAGCAACACTTTCAAAATTAGAATAGAAACCCCTCGTTTGCATATCACATTTTGTAACATTCAGATCACTCCGCATATACGATTTCACTTGACTCTCACAACCACCCAAGGAGGGACAAAGTTATCATTGCCTTTGGTAGCTGAGGAAACAGATGAGAGAACTTTCAGCGACTTGCCTAAGATCACACTGACTTGGAGCCCCTCCATCGCTCCGTGGAAGGGGGAGCACAGTATCAGGAAGGGCCTGGCTTTTGAAACCAGACAGATCTGAGTTCCAGGGCCAGTTCTGCTCATTACTAGTAAGCTGTGTGGCCTGGGACAGGTTATTAACCTCTCTGAGGCTCAGTTTTCTCCTTTCAAAAATAAGAATAATAATATCTTAGAGAGACGCAGATATGTTGTGAGGCGTAAAATTATGTGGGCTCCTGGCACAGCAGAGATGTCCTACAAATAGGAGTTTCCCTCTTCTTTTTCTTACCGCTCCCCAATGGGATCCTGAACAAACCAAGTTATAGACCCAACTCCCCTCTATCCCTCAAGGGTGCCAATGAAGCTCTGGAGGCAAGGGATTTCACCCTCCCCTCATCACCAAGCAGCCTTGGTCCGGCTTTCGCCAAGGCCAAGGCCCCATCCCGCGCCCCGCAAGGGGTCACGCCAGCTGGAGGGGCTCAGCCAAGCAGCACGTCCCATCTGAGGAGCAGCTGCTGTGGGAGAGAGGCTGAGCCACAGAGAGATGGCTGATCGTGAAGCTGCACAGCACACTTCCACTCCTGCTTGATAGGACAGGCCTGGATTTGCTTTTTATTTTTTCGTTAAACCAACAGGATTTAAAAGAACAGCCCACACAGATGACTTCTTAGGAATCTCACCCTTGACTTATCATTTGGAATAAAAGCAGTTTTTTGTCCTGGCAAAGCTCTTCATTCTTTTCGGGACATTTTCATATACATTATTTCACTTGATCCTTGGAACACGGAAAGGGAGACAGGCAGGCTTTACCGTTCTCTTTGAACAGACGAAAAAATCCATGGTTTGGAGGTGGGGGGTGAGGACAGCCCAGAGCTCCCGACCACCGGCCCATGGCGCTTTCCCCTTCCTCTATGCTCAATTCAGAGTCCAGATCCATCTGTTGACGAGCTCAGCTCTGACGTTTGAAGTCCTCCTCCGTCCCTCTCAGCTACTGAATCATCAGACACCCACGAGAGGCTCATACAACTGGTGGGCCCGGGTTAGCAGTCCCATGGATGGGGGTGGGGAAAGCAGTTTTGAAAAAAGACACCTATCCTGGGTGCACCCTGCAGGTGTGCTAAAGTCCCCACTCAGTGCCAACAGGAGTCCCTAAGCCACCACCCCACCCAGGAGCCCTTCCTTGCTGCTCCAATCACCCCCTCCAACCCTCTCTCAACCAGGGAGCCTCAGAAAAGAGGAGATTCATTTGGAGTCAATTTACCTGAGGTCCATGCCTCTAACTTCACCTTGAGAACTTTAAATCAGTTCACTCCTGGAAGCTAACTCAGCGATCCTAAAGAGAAGCTGGGGCTGCTAACCCAGGCCACGAACTGGCTCCTATGTACAGTAGAGCCGGTCCATCCAGCAGCAGAGAGAAGCTAAGGATGAGAACAGCAAAAGAATATTTACCAGCAGCCACTAAGTGTTCTAGGCGCTTAGATACCTCAGTGAACAGACTGACAGAGTCCCCTGCCATCATTTGGCTTATATTCTAGGGAGGGGAGAGAGAAAGCAAAAATGGACATAATCAAGAAGTAAATGAAGAGGAAGCCTACATGATAAGTTCTGTGTGAGAAAGTGTATTACAGGGGAATGGGGCTGGAGGGAGTTGGGGGGGCGGGGATGGGGAGGTGTGTGGTTCCTATTTTAAATAAGATTGGCACAAGCTTCGTTGAGAAGTTGATATTTGAGGAAAGATGTGAAGGAATCAGGGAGTTAGCCTATGGATATCCAGAGGAGAGGCTTTCCAAGCAGAGAGGACAGCCAGCGCAAAGGCCCTAGGGAACAGGCAGAAGGCTGGTATAGCTGGAGCAGAGGGCGCAAGAGGGAGAGCAGCAGGAGACGAAGTCAGAGAGGGAGTGGGAGGCAGGTCCTATGTTCGCAAAGGGTCTCGCAGGACATAGTAAGGACCCTAACTTTTACTCTGAAATGGAGACATTTGAAGGATTTTAAGCAGAGGTCTGAAGTGATCTAACTTTTAGCATTATCACTCCGGCTGCCCTACTGGGGACAGACTGTATGGGGCGGGGCAATGCAAAAGCTGGGAGACCATTTAGGAGGCTGCAGTAATCCAGGTGGAAGATGATGGAGTTTCCAGCCAGGGGCCACAATGGAGTGGTAGGAAGTGGTCAGTCTCGGCTGCGTTCAACAGGTAGAGCTGACAGGAACTCCTGAGACATTGGATCGGGGGATGCGGGCAGTGAGGAGAAGAGACGATGCAAGGAACTCAGAGGATCTTGGACTGAGCAACTGGAAGAATGAAGATGCCATAACCGAGATGGGGAAGACTGAGGCTGGAGTAGGTAGAGGTTGGAGATCAGGAGTTCAGGCTTGGACGTGTTGACTTTAGATATCCATCAGATATCCAAGTGTGGATTTCAGGTAGCAAGCCACTCAAGCCAGCCACTGTATCCTTGCTGATAACTGCCAGGCCACAGAGGCAGCACCCAATTCCATTGCCCAGCCCCCAGAGTGATGACCCATGAGGAGGGCTTATCCACCAGCCTCATGCTGTAATCATGGGTGCCCAGGTGGCCAGGCCTTGCCCGATGGACCACTGTCTATCTGGCAGGTGGCTCCAAAGGCACAGAAAGCAGCCTCAGGGAAGTATTTCAGACCAAGGCTAACAATAGTGTCTGAGAAGTCACCAGAGGAGGGTCAAATTCCTACTTACTCCTTGGATCCAATCCCTGCCCAGTGAAACCTGGTCCTGGCCTTATGACAATAAATCCTTCAGACTCGGCCAAGTTAACTGAGCACCTATACCCTGCTGGGCACTGTGCGGAGCACTTTCCCTGATATTTCCCATTTGATTCTCATCACAACTATAGACATCACTATCCCTTCCCCGCCTTTTTTTTTGTGTGCTGAGAAAGATTAGCCCTGAGTTAACATCTGTGCCAGTCTTCTTCTATTTCATATGTGAGTCACTGCCCACAGCGTGGCTGACGACTGGTGTAGGTCCATGCACGGGATCAGAAATGTGATCCCGAGCCGGTGAAGCAGAGCATGCCAAACTTAACTACTAGGCCACTAGACTAGCCCCTATTATCTCCTTTTTGAAGAAGGGACAACTAAGGCTCAGAAAGGTGCAAACTCGCCCACAGTCACAGAACTAGCAAGTGTGAACACTAGTATTGATGCAATCTTTTGATTCTAAACCCACTGACATTGCTCCATTACATTACTCCATGTAATATTTTATAGTTACTCCTGCTTCAAGGCCTAGAGCAAACCATACCTCCTCCATGGGTCTCTGCCAACCCCTAGGCCAACTCTTCCCTGTTACAGCATTTTCTTTACACCTCTCCCATGGAACCTATGACTGTGCTGGAACAGTTGTCATCTCTGCGTGTGTTGGTCCTTCCTACTTGATTACAACTTTCTTGAGAGCAGAAGCCACACCTTTTCATCGTTATTCCTATACTCTCTCATAATTGCCCCACCTCATAAAGTAATACGTTCAAGATGTTATAAAATATAAGATTTTACACTTTTTGTACACACTCACATGGAACATTAGAGTCTCATCCAGTTGGGTAAGTATTGGGCACACAAATCCCTTCAGTCTCATTTATGGTTGAGAAAATCTAGACTCAGAGAGGTTGGAGGGCCTATCCAAGGCCACACAGCTGGGTGGCAGAATGGGAACCAGCTGTCAAGCTTGTGACACCCAACTCAATGCCCATTGCATGGGTGGACCGTCGGTACTGGCCTGAAGCCCCGCAAAGCCCCGTGGGCGTATCCTGAGCCTTGGATGGAGCCCTAGACGTACGTCATCTCCTCCCTTTCCTCTTCCCCTGGCTTCTCATCCTTTGTCTCCTCCTGGGTTCTTCCTCTGCGTCTCTGGTTTCACCACTTGGTTCTTCCCCTGCTCAGATCTCCTAACCCTGAACAAGGGGACACAAACTCTGACCCAGAGAGCAGCTCTGGGCAGACAGACCCCTGTGCCTCACCCGGGACACAGTGAAGAAGTTAAGCATCTTATTCTAATCATGTCCTATTTGCTCTGTTGGTAAGGGAGGGAGTCCCACTCTGGGTTATGGGGATGAATGAGTACCAGACACCTGACGCTGGACAGATGAGATAGTTTATTAGTCGCATACAGTCACAGTCCAGAAATGGAAGCCACCACATGCCACACAGGACCACACAGAAGAATGAGAAACCAGGGGCTGTGGGGTCAGGCTTGTAGTAGCAAGAGGGTGGAGTGCCCCTTGGTTCCTGCAGGAGGATTGTTTGAATTGACTTGTTTGAATAATTTCTCAGGTTAGCAGGGAACTAAAACCTGCTACTTGGGGGTAAGCAGGAATTGTCCCTGGTCCACCTGATAAGGAGGGTTGGGGATAGGGAACTTTATCCATGGGAACAGATTGGAGAGGAAAACTTATAAGTAGGCCATTTGAGACCCTACCAGTTTCCCCTGATGTCAAGGCAGCACATAATATCAGGCCCTCGTTTTAGGCCTTACGCCACACATGTTTTCTAAGCTATATTTATTTTTTAATGTTTTTATTTTGGAATAATTTTAGACTTACAAAAACACTGCAAAGATAGTTCAAAGAGTTCCTGTATACCCTTCACTCAGTTTCCCCTAATGTTAACATCTTACATAACCTGGTGCATTCATCAAAACCATTTCTTAGTATTGGTGTAACGTTATTATCGAACTACAGACTTTATTTGTATTTCACCAGTTTTTCCACTAACATTCTTTTCCTATTCCAGGATCCAACCTGGGGCACCACCTTGTATTTAGCTGTCAAGTCTCCTGAGTCTCCCCTGGTCTGGGACAGTTTCTCAGTCTCTCCTTGTTTTTCATGAACTTGACACTTTTGAGGAGTACTGGTCAGATATTTTGCAAAAATATCCCCCAATGTAGGTCTGTTGGGTTTTCATGCTGAGGCTGTATGTTTTGGGAAATAATACCACAGAGGTGTGGTGCCTTCTCATCAGCATATCAGGGGCACGTGACACTCACATGACATCACTGGGCATGTTAAACCCTCATCACTTGGTTAAGATGGTGTCTGTCAGATTTCTCCACAAAATTACCATTAGTTCCTCTCCATACTTTATTCTTTGGAAGTGAATCACAAGTCCAGTCCACATTCAAGGCAAGAGGATTTAAGATCCACCTCCTGAAGGGGGAAGTGTCTACATAGATTATTTAGAATTCTCCTATAAGGAATATTTGTCCCTTCTTCCCTGTTTATTTATTTAGATCAGTGTGGATTCATGGATATTGATTTTATTCTTTGGGTTATAATCCAATACTCTTGTTATTTATTTTGTTGCTTAAATTTTTCCAGATCTGGCCTTTGGGAGCTCTTTCAAGTCGGCTCCTGTGTCTTTTTGACATACTCTTTGTTTTTTTCCCTTAGCACTTTGTTACTTTCTAAAACTACAAGATGCTCTAGACTTAGCTTATATTATTTCCTACTCCACCCAGAATCTGTTATTTCTCCAAAAGGCCCTAAATTCCTTTTATTTGAGAATGGTAATTAGAACCCAAAATCTGGTTCTGAGCATGCTTGCTGCTATTGGGGTGTCACTGCATCTAGGCCCCCTCAGTGGACAGAGCCAGGAAATGTATTTATGTATACTAACCTAGTATATGTACATATCTATAATTAGTTTTATATCTACCTGCTCATAGATATTAAACTTAAAATGAGTTCATACTGTTCTCTCTGACTCTAATCCAGTACCACAGGGTTTATTCTAGTTTTCCTCCTTCGTTTTGTGTAACTTCTTACCTATCTACTTTTTTTTGGTCCTTTTTTTCTCGTTAATCTTCTAGGAGTGTTCATCTTAGCTTGATTTCAACTGTAAAGACACTTTGGGGACAGCAGTGGTTCTCAGACTTGAGAGTGCATCAGAAGCCCAGAAGGCTTCTTAAACAGGGATGGCTGGGCCCAGCCCAGAGCTTCTGATTCAGTAAGTCTAGGCCAAAGCCAAGTGGTTTGCATTTCCAGCAAGTTCCCAGGGGCTGCTGTTAGTCTAGGGACCACACTTTGAGAATCCCTGATCTGCAGAAGCCCTGGACTCTCTAGAAAAGGGGCCTTTACATTTAGAAGAGAGCTGGCTTGACTCTTCACTGAGAAAGCTGGGAAAGGGCGGTCAGCCATGTGCAGGCAGGTCCTCACAGTGACAGCCATATTGTGATTGCACCCTCTGGAGCAGTAGATATGGCTATTCTATTGCCCTGAAACCATTTGAGAGAAAAGGCATGAGTTCTGAAGCAGGAAGACCCATTCTCCAATTATCACTTCGCTTCTTCTGAGCTTGTGGGACCTTGGCAGGTTATTTAATGTCTTTGAGTCATTTTCTCATCTATTCAACAGGGAAAATAATAATATTTGCCTCATAGGTTTTGCTTTGAGGATTAAATATATACTTACATCTTAAAACCTTTAAAAGGAAGTTCTTCCTTCCCTTTAAAACATTCTTCCAAAAAGTTGTTCTGGGGGAAAGTAAAGTATCCCTTTAATTCAACCAGCCTACAAAGCTGCAGGTTTCTCAGGGGTCACCTTCAGCTGCTGAGAGAAGTGCTATTGTTAGACCACTCTATTGAAATTTCCCCGAATGTCCAACAAACTTGGTAGCACCTGTTACACCTGTTGGGAAGAAGATTTTTCTATTTTTTTAAATAAAGCTCAATATTAATTCCTTCTGATTACTAGATTTCCGCTCTTCCCTGAAGATGACATGAATTTCTATGTCCTGGAGCTTTGGATTATGCTGGTCCCTCTCTCTAGACAGCTCTGTCCAATAGAACTTTCTGCAGTGATGGAAATGTTCTGTATCTGCCCTGTCTAGTGTGATAGCCACTAACCACATGTGGCTTTTGAGCACTTGAAATGTACCATATTGGATACCATCGTTCTCTTCCACTCCTCCCCATCTAGCAAAACTGTCCTCATCCTTCAAGGCTTAGTTCCAGTATCTCTAAGCTTCCTTCTCTTCATCTTCAGGGAGAGACCGCTCCTCAATACTCCCATAGCCCTTCATACATATTTCTAATTTCTCAGTATATTGGAACAATTTGGTTGTATTTCTACTCCCCAAGAGACTGTAAACTTTTTGCAGGCAGAGATTATGGCTTTCTTATGTCTGTGGTGCCTGTACCTGGCAAAATATTTGGGACATAGAGGATGCTTAATAAATATTTGTTGTGCGAATGGATGAATAAATGATAACAAATTTCACACTTGCACCCAATCTTTTTCCTATTTCTACTGAGTGGAGAGGAGTGTCAGAAAAGTCAGAATGGGAAACTCAGATCCATTCAGTCTTCTCATTACCCTCCTCTTCCTCTGAAGGCAGAGAGAGGGAAAGAAAAAGAGCAAATGAGTTTAGGGTGGGGACCAGAACCCACTGCCTCCATCTGTTTAAGAGAGCTGGAAGGTATTAACTTCAGTGAAACTTCAAGGCCTTCAATTTCAGAGCAAGTACCTATGAAGGAACTTCTAACTTTGAAGCTAAAAGAGGGGGAAAAACTTTTTAACAGATAAACATGATAAAATCATAGTTCATAAGGTACTGCATTTTCCTAGGCATTTATTTCTATGAAAACTATATGATTATCTTCTCTATATTTTAGCATCAAAAGAAGTCGTATTTGTCATTTGTTTTTCAAATAAGCTACACAATGACTAAGCTCAGTGTTTCCAATTGCGTCCCCAGTGTAACCGCCACCACCCATGTTGGAGCACACTCCACCTCTAGGTCTAGGCCGCTGAGGGGCTTACCAAGGTTCTTTAAAGCTAAGTGTAGGCCTAAACCTCTCCGAGAGTAATATTATTCTTAAAAGTTTCCTTGCTTCCTTCAAAAAGTGTCTGAGTATTCTCGTGTGTAAGACATTGTACTGAGGGTCACAGGGGTACAACACGGTCCCTGTTAATGAGAAGTTAACACTCTGGGTAAGAATGACACCAACAAAAGTGACTGTGCCTTAAGGAAGAAACATGGCTTAAGGGCCTTGATATAACAGTTAGTTTGGTAAATACTAACTTTTTGATAAATCAGACATTGACCGACAAAGGCCCAATGTCTCCAGATACCCAAATTAAGCCTTGGAAAGGATGGGAAGGGGAAGGGGGGAAAAAAAAGACAGGTGACTTGGGAGATGAGCAATAAAATAAAGAGAGAGAGTTTAGGAAGGAGAAAAGAGATGGGGCCAAGATGCCTCTGGCTGCGATTATTTCTTGTGTTCCAAACATCTGACTGGGTGTATGGAGTTGTGGATGACTCACCACGTAGGAGGGGTGCTGAAGGAAGAAAGGAGAAAGCCTCAGAGGGGGGGAAGCCCCTTCAGTCGCCTTGGGCTATGGTTCTGGCATTGTGTCTCACGGCCTCACGCAGGCCAGCCAAAAGCACGGCCTTCAGTGCTCAGAAGCCGTTGCAGGAGGTCGTTTTCAGGGTCCCCCCAGAGGCCCAGGGGCTCACCTAAGAACCCAGGGGCTTCAATGTCCTTGCTAATAAACCTGAGCAACCACAGATGAAGAATCTCTGAAAAGGAAAGCAATTCAGCTGTCTAAATGGAGGTGTTAGCTTGAGTCTTCCTTCCAGAAAGAAGAAAGGAAGGGAGGGCAGGAGGCAGGACAGGCCTTGAGCATAGAAGCTCGCATGCCAGCTGGATCGCCAAGACCGCCCGGCCATGGGATTCTAGCTCCTCATGCAGGCTCAGTGAGCTCCTGGGGGTGTGAATTTTGTCTCCCTCCCCTGCAAATTCCTGTGTTGAAGTCCTATCCTCCAGTACCTCAGAACGTGACTGTGAAGAAAGGGCCTTTAAAGAGACAATTATGTTAAAATGAGACTGTCAGGGTGGGCCCTAATCCGATCGGACTGGTGTCCTTACAAGAAGAGGAAATTAGGACGCACCGAAAGACACAGGGATGCACGTGCACAGAGGGAGACCATGTGAAGAGGCAGCGATACGGCACCCATCTGCGAAGCAGGAAGAGAGGTCTCAGAGGAAGCCCACCCTGCCAGCACCTTGATCTCAAACTTCCAGCCTCCAGAACCGAGAAGAACAGATTTCTGCTGTTTAAGCCACCCAGTCTGGGGTATTTTGTCATGGCCGCCCGAGCGAACTATTACAGTGGGGAAAGGAGCTCCTCACAGGGTCTGAATGAGGGGTCCTAGAGGCTTCTCAGCTGTAGTGTGTGCCCAGTATGTCACTGTTTCGTTCCTACATCAGTCCTGACCCCAGACAGTCATTATAGGCAACCAACAATTGAGTTTTTCCCACATGCCAGATACTATAGTAGGTTGCTGTCTCATATATCACTTCATTCAGTTGTTAACGCAAACCTGAGGCACAAAACAAGTTAATTCATTTCCCCAAAGTCAACCAGTCAGGACATGCTGGACCCAGGGTGGAATCCTAGGCCCAGGGTGGATTCGAGGTCCACGGTCCCTTGGCCACACCCCCAAGGGGCTTCCTGGCAGTTTTTAAAGACCAGGGGTGTTAGGGACTACATGGCACTCTCTCTTTCAAAAGTCTGTCCTCCCAGGAACACAGTCACCCCTGACTCTTCACTGGGGTTCATGTGTAAGTCCTGTGACATAGAAAGAAAAATATTTATTAAGTCCTAATTCTATCTTTACTGGACTTTCCAAGACGAATCCTTCTCTGACCACCCTACACACTTTAGTAGCTAATTAAGAGCCATATACAACCCCAAAGAGATTACTAAAGAATCATTTAAGAAAGTATTATTGCTTTCTGGATATAGGCTACTTATTTCTCCTCAGCTCAGTTCGCCAAGCACAACTCTCTGGAGCTCCTTGTCGATGTCTATTTTTATTTATTTATTTTATTTTTTAATTTTTTGGTAAGGAAGATTGGCCCTGAGCTAACATCTGTGCCAATCTTCCTCTATTTTGTATGTAGGATGTTGCCATTGTATGGCTTGATGAGCAGTGTGTAGATCCACACCCGGGATCTGAACCAGTGAACCCTGGGCTGCTGAAGCAGAATGTGCAAACTTAACCACTACACCACCGAGCCAGTCCCTTGATATCTATTTTTAATGGGATATATGTATGATTGGATGTATATATAACCTCTTTCTCACGGACTTGTTTTCTTTCTGGAATCACGGAGGCATTTTAATAGGTTGGCTATGGCAGCAAAGAAGTAACTAGAAACAGCTTGGGCCTCCTTGTCAGTGGAGTCTGAGAAACTGACTACTCCTGTGCCGAGTGCCTGCTGCACTTTATGAAGAAGCCACTTCACCACTGCACTCCAATTCCTACTCCTACAAACGAGAGATGTCACTCCTGGGAGGGACAGAGGGCGTCGAGGTGACTAAAAGGTTTAGTGAATGCTGAGAGAAACCTTCCATGGAAATCACAATGATTTAATTCTGTGTGACAAACATTTATCGTGTATCCATTACACGCTAAGCACAGATTCATTGTTTGAGACAGGGTGTTTTTAACAAAATTATTGAACACATTCGTCAGGGCTGGAAGAAATCTTAGAGATTGTGTGGTCTGAGTCTTTAGAGATGAAGAGCATGAGGCCCAGACACGGAAAGAGACTTGTCCAAGGTCAAGCAATTGGTTCCTGGCAGGCAGCAGACTAGGGTCTTCCTGACTCCTGGCCTAATGTTTCCAAAATGCCCTGTGGACGTCAGATCCTTAGCAGAGTATCGGGTCCGAGCTGGTTCACCACACCGTGAAAACCTTGTGCACATCTGGAAAGGATCCATAAGAAATAACCAAAATTGACAGGGGATGGAAAATAGATTTTCAAATGAAGTAGCAAAGATTCCAGCTGGACATGAGGAAGCAGTTTTTAGCTGCCAGGGCGATAAAATATCAAAATGAGCAAATCGAAGGAAAGCACACCGAGAAAGTCTCAAGAGGACAAGAGATAAGCATCTGTCTTTGATCATTGGAGGATCGTTTGCCCCAAAACAGGGAGCTGCAGCAAATAATCTCTCGGTTTCACGCAGCTCTGTGAGAGTTAGTTCAGTTAGGATTCCAAGCGCCTGCTATCAGACTCTGGCTGAAAAACAATTGCTGTTACCCAGTCTGGCATGATTGATCCTATGATTTATTTGAAATTTCCTCTTAAGACCTCTTCTTTGCCTTCTTGTTTTTTATTTTAAAAAGCCTTCATATTAAATACTTTTGTAAGGGGCCAGAGCAGAATCTGGAACGTCTGAATCTCAAGCTTTTGGGATTTTTTTTTTTTTTTTTGCCAGAGGTGACATGCTGAGGGATCAGAGTTTTGGCAGTAACCACAGGTCTAGGCAAGCAAAAGGTCGAGTGCGGGGCGAAGTTAGATGACAGACACCATACATCTCGACAGGCAGAGTCCTGGAGATCAAAGTGGCATTATCAAGCACAGCTGAACTCTGACCTTAGAGCAAAAAGGCCATTTGCTTTCTATCCTCTTTACATAATCTAAATATAGGTCACCTGAAGTTCAGGATACATGTCAGAGGCAGAACGAGGTCAGAGGCTTGACAAGCAGCACGGTTAGAGATGCTAGGATGACCTTGAAAGAGGTGGTCACTGTTCATCTCTCCTTGCCTGTGGGGCCACATTAACACCCCAAAGCTACCCTGGGTACACTCAGAAAGAAAGCTTGTGGTCTTTAAGTGGCATCCACCCATAATAATGATATCCTTGTGTATGTAGGAAACGAGATAACATCAAACCTCCAGGTTATAAAGGGATCCATTCCTATTCCTTTCCAATATCTTTCAAAACATCCCCTCAAAAGGCAAGTCAGCAATGTCCCTAAATAAATGTTAACACCCACCTCAGTCCCTCTCTTCTGCTCCTCCTTCTGAGACCCAGCTTAGTCTCTGGTTCCCACTGTGGTTGAGCAATAACAAGATACCGCTGCTGGAGCATCCGCCTCCCATGGTACTGTTCCCCCCTCACAAAAACGGGCATGAGCCAACAAGCCTGCCCCTTGAAACTGTACCTGTTAACCCTGTTCAGAACGAATCTCCATAGCTGTCAACTATAACGGAGACAGACCCTCACATCTCAGCTAAAGGTCACTTACTAAAAGTCAGGACCGAAAGTATGTACATTATGACAGAGACAGAGAGGAGCACGTTAACCTCTTAGGCTTCCATATGTTCCTGGACATTTGCCTCCCTTCTGGGCTTTGGTTTAACTTTCGGTGTTCAAAGATTTCGGCAGAAGTCCCAGATGTGAGCAAAGCAAGGCCAACTTAACGAGAGACCCCAGATGTTAAATCCATTTGTTTCACGGCTCCCCAAAAAGGGGTTAGGAGACTCACATCGAAACAGGCTCTTGTTCTAAGGAGTCATGAAGTTTAATCCCTTTCGCTGGACTCTAGGACTCATCCTGAAACCCCACATCCTGCGGCTGCCACTTAGTTTTGAGCCAGAAGAGAGCAGTTTAGACCTAATGAATCTTTCTTCCTTCGCAGCCTGTGCTGTGTTGGGGTTTTGCTTATTTTTGCAGGAGAAAAATGTTAGGAAAAAAGCTATTGGTTCTCCCTCCTTCCTTAACATCATCCCAACAAAGACTCTTTTCTATATGAAAAATGAGTGTGCAGGCATGCGCATGGGCGCACACGTACACACAAAAGCACACAAGTCACAAATATCCAGGCGAGAATTTGGCAAGTAGTCAATTTCTTCTCTTTAAAACAATTGAGTCACTTTCAAGAGATACAAAAGGATAACTCCACCACCTCCAGGTAAATGATGTCACTATTTATTTACCTCCCTGTGCTCACTTAATCTCCATGAAACCCTGATCTCCTTGAGGACAAGGATTCTGTCATTAATTTGAGATCCCTGCCACCTTGCCCTGTGTTTGCAAATGATAGGCAGCCAATAAATGTAGTTTCAAATGAATTAAAATCTCTCCCTTATTCTGGAGGCCATCCCTAGCTACAAGGAAAGACCTCTTTCCTCTCCTAAATTTTTTCAGTAGCATCTTTGGAGCTTTCAGTAAGCCACTGCGGGGGCACAGCACCCAAGCCACATCTCTACATCTAGGAAAATTAAAAGAGAAATTTCCAAAATGACATTAGGATACTATGTGGCTAGTTCATGTCAAACCAAATTCTTTCTTTCTTCTTCTTCTTCTCCCCAAAGCCCCCCAGTACACATTTGTATATTCTAGTTGTGCTGTGTGGGACTCCGCCTCAGCATGGCTTGATGAGCAGCGCTAGGTCAGCACCCAAGATCCACACCAGCGAAACCCTGGGCCACCGAAGCAGAGCTCAGGTTAACGAACTTAACCACTCGACCACGGGGCTGACCCCTCAAACCAAATTCTTATTTAGCGTTGTTATTCCTCCCTAAGTCGCTTTATTGCGGTTTTACCATAAATTAAAAGCATCATTCAAAATGTAAGTTTACGAAATACCTTTAAGAAATGGCGTTAAGGCAGCGATCTGGTCCCCAGTGCACTGGTGCTTCCCTACGTCATCTTCGGACAGGTGGGAATGTTCACTGTGTTTGCGCTCCTCGGCTGCTTCTCCACTGTTGCTCTGGCCCCTGGTGCAAGAAGCCAAACTCTAACATCCTACAACAGTGCCTGGCGCTTGGTAGCCATTCAGTATTGCTTGATCTAACAGACTGAATAAATGTATAAATGAATGAATGATGTCCTGACATTTTCTATGCTGCTGCCAGATACTCCAGCCACGGTGAGCCCATCGGCTGAGTCCCGAGAAACTGAGGCAGTGGTTGTTAAACTATTGGATTACCACCAGCCTTCCAAGCCAGAATTAGGGGCTCCTCTCCACCTCCCACCTCTATCTATCCAGTCCCCAAATGTAGGCTCTGTCACTTGTATCTTCTCACCCCCAGTACCGGTTTCTGTATTACCTAGGACTCTCAGCTGCAGGAGACAGGAAACTCAACGATAATTATCCTATACAGAAAGGATCTCTGTGGTCCTGGCTGCATCCTTCTCCAGAAGTTCACTCCTTCTGTCAGGCAGCCCTCCCAAGATAGCTAGTCTGCCTGGTCCCTTCCGGCCCTGGATGCTGATGCCTCCCACTGTTACTAGCCAGCCCTAGGATGCTGCATCTTTCCTTGTGGGTTCCCCTAAACCCTGCCCATATCATGATAAACAGTCCCTTTATTAAACCCTACTCAGTTATCCAGTTTGAGTGTGCCATCTCTTTTCCGCTGGGACCCACACTCATACCTCCACCCTGGACTCCTTTCTGACCCAAAGTAAACAGTTCCCAGGAAGTGTTTTTAATCACAATTTCCTTGCATATAGTAAGTGCTCAATAAATACTTATTGGATCAAAGTGTAAAATCATATTGTCAATAATAAAACTAACCTCTATTTCTTCCAGCTACAGGTAAGTAGGTCATTTCTCCTGAATTTCAAAAGTTTGGATTAGAATATGCAAGATTTGAAGAAATAAGAATCTCATTTTGACAAGTTATCCATTTCTTGCTAGATCCGTAGTTCTCAACCTTGGCTGCCTAACAGAAAAGTATTATGTCTGGAGTACTTTTATAGTAATCCCTGGGCCCATCCCCCCAAATTCTGATTTAATTAGTCTGGAGTGGATCCCAGGCACCGGCAATTTTTTTAGCTTCCCAGGTGGTTCTAAAGGGCATCTGAGGTTGCAAATCACTGTTCTTGGCAATACCCACCTTCTCCTTTCCAGGGGTGACAAATCTCCACTTTAGCTATAATAAGGTTGCAAAAGTGAAGAAAAAAGTATATAAACTATTGGGAGGAAAGATACCTAGGAAAGTATTTTGAAAATATTTTCTCTTTTAAACATAAATTTGTTGAATAAATAAAATGAAATGAAATTGCTATAGCACTAGGGTCACAGTGAAAACTCCAGAGCTCAGAGCCCTGTTTCATAGTCAGGTGGAGTGGTTCTCAACCCTGGCTGCGTATGAGACTCAGCTGAAGAGCATTTGAAAATGTACACGCTTTGGCCCCACCCTAGACCCATGATATCAGAATCTCTAGGGTGGGGCCCAGGCGACAGTATTTTTTAAATTCCCCAGGTGAGTCTAATGTGATCAGAGTTGAAGACCATTAGTCTAAATAAGGCAGTTTCTCTAAATGGCTTGAAATTTACATCATGGATTATTTCATTTTTCTAGCACAACAAGAAATTCAAGTTTTTCATATAGAGACCAGAACACTTTGAAGTCTTGTCTGTGAAATGTGATTAAATGGTATTGTTGGTAAGTCTGGCTCTGAATTTTAGTTGCAATATAGCAAATATGATTGGCTGGACAAAAAAACAGTAAGTTTCCATGGCTGGCTGCTGACATACCAGGCAGTCATTTAGTTGGTAACCAGATGTCTTGTAGGGCAATGCTGGCATGTGGGTCTGGATGTGCCCTTTGCCAAAAATGATAGCTCTCCTGGACACATGGTCCCCAGATGAAGTGAGTTCTATGAAAAATGCTTCTCTGATAGAGAGGTATCGCAAGTTAGAGGTTCATAGAGGGTGTTTTCCATTAACAAATCGAATCAAAGGCATGTGCAAGTTTTCCGGAGGAGAAACAGAATGCCAGCATGCTGGGCCAGCAATGGAGACGCAGCAAGGGAGCCCGCGTTGGACTCAGCTGGCCCCAAACACCGTAAATATTCACACCTGTCAGAAGATCACACAGAAGGGCATCGGGGCGTTGGTGATTAAATTACTATCTGCCTTAAAATAAAATCCATTTCTTAAAGGTACTTTGTAAACTTACATTTTGAAGAGTGCTTTTAATTTATGGCAAAACCACAATAAAGCGAAGCAACTTAATGTGACATAAGAAGGCTAAATAAGAATCTGATTTTGACACTAACTAGCTACATGATTTGGGCAAGATATTCCGTCTCTCTGGGCCTCAATTTATTCATATGTAAAATTAGTCTAGCTTGATGCTTCTCAAACTTGGCTGCACAGCAGAATGCCTAGGGAGGTGTTAAAACATACCGACGTCCAGGCAGCTCCCCTAGACAGTCAGATTTAATTGATCTGGAATGGGGCCCAGGGATCAGTATCTCTATAGGATCTCCAAGTGATTCCAATGTGGGCCCAAGCTGAGAACCACTGCAATGGGTGATCCCGATGCTCCCTTTTCAGCTCCAGCCTTCCCTTGGGCTTAGGAGGCCCAGCTTCTAATAGTGTCTGAGCTATTAGAAGAGGTAAGTAATCAATGATTGATAGATCCCAGAAGCACACTCAAAGCCAGCTACCTTGTCTCATAGAAGGGCCACCATTTCTTTTTTAAAAAAAATGAATATATCAATCAACCAAAAAATCTGAAACAGCTCTGAAAATAGATTCCTCAGGCAAGCCATGTTGACCTAGTGGTTAAGTTTGGCATGTTCCACTTCAGTGGTCCAAGTTTGGTTCCCAGGCACAGACCTACACCACTCGCCTGTTAGCGGCCATGCTGTGGCAGCAGCTCACATACAAAAGAAAAAAAAAAAAAGAGGAAGAGTGGCAGCAGTTGTTAGTTCAGGGCAAATCTTCCTCAGGAAAAAAGAAAAAGAAGGTTCCTCAACATGCTGTGCCTCTGACATGTTTTACTGGCCTGAGAAGATGTTCGATGGCCCTTCCCATAGTTCAACCTCAGTGCACATACAGAACCCCCAGGGTGGATAAGTGGTGTTTTCAGTGTGTCACTAAAAGTTTTCTTGATTCCACTTCCAACCCTCCCAATGTCCTTTAGGCATTTGTGCTGTGGACTCACATACATTTTCACAGTTGGCCTTAAAGGGTTGATTCCTATTTCAGTTTGGATTTGTTGCCAGGTGGCCCTACCCAAGTCCAGTTTCCCATGAGCTGGCTGAGCCACCAGCATGAAAAAGCATGACAAAATTCCAGAGCTGGAGCTTCTCCAGCCATGTTATGTCAGGAGAAATGAGTCCATCTCGGCCTCACAGGGTCACTGTGCTCTCACAGCCAGTGAGCCCTTCTGGAAGCCCGCAATGGATGGCGCTGGCATTTCATTTCAACACTACCGAGTGCCTGATTCCAGCTGTGGAGAACAAACCCAAGGGAGAAGAAAAAAATCCAAGAAAGCACTAATTCAAGGCCAGATACAAAAGGCAAGTAGTTAAATAGAAGCTCTGAACCAAACCAAACTTCTAGACACTGATAAACTACAAAATTAAAACCAGGATAAGAGCAGTTATGTCTAGACACTCTGATCAGTAAATCTCCAGGTTTGCAGACTGAACTGCACGGTTAATCGCTTCGACTTGCACCTCTTCTCAGCTACGGAGACATCGCTTCTCTATGTTAAAACTTACAGACAATTGCTTTCCCACCCTAAGCCTGAAATGACAATGGAAAATCACATCTGGTGAAAAGTTGGATCTTTGGGATTAGATTGATTTTAGCGGGGTAAATTTTATAGCCTAGAAACTTATTCTCAAGTCGCTCCAGCTTTGTACAACTGCGGTCTCCGTGAAGATTTTCTCAGTGGGTGAAAGAGGAGGGCCACCCAGGTCTTTATATGGGATTCGCCTGGAGTTTTTGCTCGCCCACATACTCCCCATTTTCAAGATAAAAATCCTACATAATAAGAATATTTCTCGGGTTTTGTCATTCTTATCGTTAAATTGGTCTAGATCCTCCACACTAGAAGTAGAAACACGATAAGATGGAGGCAGAGAGTCTGGGGAAAGGTCAGAGACAGGTTTAGACATGTCACACTAAGCAGGTCAGCCAGTGTCCCTGCTATCAGGCTACTGTGCCAGCTGTCACTCACTGTATCCTTACCCAGGCCCCACCCCTCCCCTGCCCAGGGAAAATGTCCAAAGGAATCTCCGACGCTACAGAACAGAGAGCAAGTGCTACTTCCAGGATAGACCCCCGCCCCGTAACACAGGATGTGCAACACCCCCTAAAATACGGAGGCCAGGAACGGGCGTTAGGTCCCATTTGGGGAACACAGGCTGGCGATTTTACAAACTGGCTTAGAATGTTGGATGTCCGCAGACACTGCGCTATTGGCACCGTCCGCCCGTGTGGCTCACTGGCGAAGGGCATGGGATTTGATGGAAGACTAACCTTGGTTCAGTTCCCAAGTCCTCTGCTCTCTCACAAGGAGCCCTTGGGCAAGTTATGTAACTTCCCAGTCCTCAGTTTCTTCCTCTGTAAACTGGGGAAAGTCCACTTACTTTACAGGACTGTTGTGAGGATTAAGGCAATGTGAATGCTGAAACACAGGAGCTTCTCCAGAAATCATAGTTTTAGGATCCTTTATAGTTACCCAGAACAATGCAACTGTCCCTCTACTAGAAATTTTCTGAGGCTTATTTCGTGGATTGGCTTAAATCTTCACCGAGCGATTTTTGCCCTTCAAATTGTACACCAAAGAGGTGTGCAGCACGAAGCAGAGGCAGCGGGTAAAGCTACCCAGGAAATTGCCTGGGAAACAAGTCGGAGACATGCCTCGAGTGGCACTTAAGCCTGATTCATACTAGCTAGGGCAAGGCCAGTGTGGCTCTGTTAAACATCCTAACTGAGGATATTTCAAAAGAAAAAGTTTTATAACTTTCAAATACAAGCTAAAAGTGACTTTGGGTTAAGGAAATATGTAATTGTTTCTTTTGGAGGTTGCCTTAGGAGTTATAATGGATTTGTGGTTAGCACATCAATTCTTAATATGTATGAGCTCCCCATAAATTTAGAATGGATTGGGGAGGAAGGTTATATTCAAGTATTTTAAAGCTTTTAAAAAACATTCTGTTGATGGTATGTCTGAGCCTCTGAACTTCTTTCCACCTAGACAGAATAAAGACGAATTCCAATTCCTGACCAAACTAACACTCACCTTCATTGTAAAATAGGAATAGTAAGAGTCCTTTCCAAAAAGAACTGAGATGAGGATGAAAAGTGCTGAGGCTTGTAAAGCATTGAGCAGAGCACTCAGCACAAAATAAATGCTCCCAGTCAAGGTTAGTGTTGTTGTAGTGGTTGTGGCTTTGTTGCTGCTGTTAGTCAGTCATTCAACAGACTATACCCCATCCCTGCACTAGACACAGCAACTTTAAAGAAGAGTGCATCAGAGGTCCAGCCCCTCAAGATGCTCAAAGACTCCAGGGAGAGATGGACATGTAAATGTGTTCTCATACAAAGAGCAACTTCTCTACTAAAGTCTGGACAAACGGCTTCAGGAACCCAGAGGGGAGCAAAGGAAGGCTTCACAGAGGAGGCAGCCTTTTGTTCGGGTTTTAAAGAATCAGTAGGAATTTGCCTGACAAAGGGAAGGGTATGCAAGGCAGAGAAAATGGCATGTCCAGAAGCCTGAATTATGAAAAGGTGCTATGGACTGAATTGTCTCTCCCTCCCCTCAAAATTCACATGTTGAAGCCTCATCTCCCAATGTGATGCTATTTGGAGGTGGGACCTTTGGGAGGTAATTAGGTTTACATGAGGTCACGAGGGTGAGTCCTCATGGTGGGATAAATGCCCTTTTAAGAATAGGAAGAGACAACAGTGTTCTCTCTCATCCATGTGAGGACACAGCTCAAGAAAGTGGCCTTTTACCAGCCAGGAAGAGGGCTCTCACCAGAAACCAAATTGGCCTACACCTTGATCTTGGACTTCCGGGTCTCCAGAACTGTGAGAATCAATTGTCTGTCGTTTAAGCCACGTAGTCTATGGTATTTTGTCACAGCAGCCCGAGCAGACTAATCCAAAGGCAGGGTGGTCTTTGAGGGACAGTGGTGAGTTCTGGATTACTGAAGCAGAGGTCACCCAAGGAGTGTCAGGAGAAGGGGCTGGAGAGAGAGCTGGGGGCTGGACTATGAAAGACCTAAAGGGGTAAGCCAAGGGTTTAGAACCAATCCTATGGGCCTCCAGAACCAATGGATTTGAGTGGAGAAATGATATGCATTGATTTATTTTCTGTGAAGGTAAGTTTGGTGCCAGTGGGGAAAGACAGGGACTGGAGTTTAAAAACATAGGAGGAGGAACCTCAGGAGTAGAGGAGGGAAAGCCATTCACTATTTGGTGGGAAGTAATAGCCCCATTCTCTTCACTGCAAACTGGGCCTTTGTTGCAATGCCTGTGCTCAGAGCTGTCAAATGCCACCAGGGCCTCATGGCCCCCCGCAGTCCATCTGGAGAGGAGAAGTCTTGAGGGATAAAGAACAAGATTTTAGTTTGCTCTTCAGCACTGAGACTATGGTGAAGAGACCTGTAGTTTAAGAACAAAGCCAGAAATCAGAAACAATTCTTTTCACCAGAGCCTTCGTCTGTCCCCAGAATGTGAAGATTTTGATGGATAAGAACAGAAGATGTATATGAGGGCTCTGAGGTTATGTTCTCAACCTCACACTCAAGTCCATCACCTCGATGCACACATTTTGTTTTCACCTTTGGAATGTGCTTGGGGAATTACATTTGGAAGCTAAGCTTCAGGAGACGAACTCTATTTGAGATAAAGAACAGGATGACCAACTGTCCTGGTTTGCCCAGGACTGTCCTAGTTTTAGAACTAAAAGTCCTGGAAAGTCTTGGGCAAACCAGGACAGTTGGGCACCCTAAAGACGTATTATAAAATGCTGCAAAAGCCTGAGGTTCAGTATTCATGAATTTCATAGCAGATAGGGTTCTTACTTGGTGAAAATGAGGTAATGATTTCTCCTCTACATAATTGTAGGGTGCCATACATGAGAACTGCGGTAATACAAGTTTCCTCTAATAAAGCCCAACATGTTGACCTATGAAAGACAGGAGGCAGGAAACCAGTGAAAATAATAATAGTGACAACTAACATATTGGGCATTTACCATATGCTAAATGCTGTTCTAAAAGTTTTACGTAAATTAAATCATTTATCCTTACAGCAGCCTTATTATAATTATCAGCATTACACGGTTGAAAAAATGGGAACACAGAGATCACATCCGTAAGAAATGTATATGATTGAACTGGGATTTGAACCCAGTATAGCTGAGTCCAGAGTCTACGCTTTCAAATATTTCCCATATATGATATACAATATGAGCTCCTACTATATGCCAACCACTGTGCTGAGCACGCTTTTCATAAAGTACCTCATTTACCTCTCATAATAGTCTGAGTCTACATAGGTTACTCTTTCAACTAATACTTGTTGAGCTAATGCTTGTTCAAGAATTATAATATTGTATTTTTACAGGTGAAGGAGGATGAGGGTTTGGATCAAGGTAGGAGCAGTGAACATGGAAAATGGAAATGAGAGGTAGGATTCAAGAAAAATTTCTCAGGTAAAAACATGAGAATATGTAATTGATTGAACATGGACAATGTGGGGGAAAAATAGTCAAGGATGACTCTGAGATTTTTACCTGAGGAACTGGATGGATGGTAATCCATCGATCAAAAGCAAGACTACAAGGTCTACTTTGAGGGGGAAGATAATGAGTTCATTTTGGAATGTGTTAAGTTTCAGCTACTATGAAGCAGAGCATGGACGTAGATATGGCCAGAAAGTCCTGGAAACAGTCTGGAGCTTAGTAGCAATGGTTGAGAGCCGGGCTCTTAGACTTGGTGATTACGGTCACAGGTATAAATAAGATTATCCAGAGAAGAGATAATGACAAATGATAAAACCCTAGGAAATGTCAACATTTCAGGAGAGAGTGGAGAAGAAGAGCCTGCCAAGGAGGCTGTAAAGACTTGAGGAGAGATGGAATGAGAACCAGGAAACAACTGGTTGCCTGGAAACCAACGGAGGGACAGGTGATGGCCAGTAGGGCCAGTGCTGCAGAGAGGACAAACAGGAAGAAGACTAAAACAGATCATTAGGACCAGGGCCCAGTTTAGGACTGAGGGCACGGGTCAGAGCGTGATCAGACAGCAGCAACAGAAACTGGATTCCAAGTCAGGCTACTCCTGATCTTGCTCTCCTTACATCGCTGGGCCAGGAATAAAATCCACCTCAAAGCTTAGAGTAAGGCTAGGTGTGCCCCTGGGGAGTTAGGGACTCCTGCTGCTGGTCTGAAAGTTAAAGGAGGAGGGTTGAGGGGGCAGGCAGACAGGCCACTGCTGTTTACACGTTCATTTCCACGTGCTCCTGCAGGCCAGAAGACTAGCTCTAAAGAGCCACAAAAACAAAACACAACGCAAAAGCAAACATTTGTTTTTTTAATCCTTTCCTTCTGTACCAAAAGAAAAAGTAATTCTAATGAAATTCCCTGTGCAGGTTTATGGCTGCCTGACCTCTGACCTCAAGCTGGAAAATGGCTGAGATTTATTACATATCAGCAAAACATGAGTGAAGAGAGGGACAGGCTTTCCAAGGGTCTCATTTCATTTCCAAACCCAAATAACTCGCAGTTGACCTTGAAACCATGGGAGATATTTTTCCCTTCAAGATGATAGAGAAAAGACAAAGTCGTGACAGGGTTCTGAATGGGAACCATCACATTCATGTGAAGCAGCTCTGTTTTTAATACACCCTTGGGAGAAAACGTGGAAAGTTATGAGCTGAGCTAAGGAGAGAGATGTGAATGCAAATCTGACCCTCATTCAACTCTAGGCAATTCAGCTCAGGGAGAAAACATGTTATTTGAAGTCAGATGTTGACCTTTTTTATGGGAGTTGCCTATTATTTATCTCCACACCCTTTAACTGGTATTGCCTGGGTATTTCTTATGCTCTCAAACCAGGCTCCGTATCTAAGTCTGTGTGATCACCCAGGCATTACAAGGCCTCCCCACTAGTCCACGGCACTTCATTTTTCATGTAGCAGAAGGATCAGGCAGAACATTCCTGGGGGGAGGGACACCACCCAGGCCTCCCCCATAGTGCCTCCTTCAGTCTGATAAGCCCCCATCATAAATTTTGTCACAACTCGAGGCTCCGACCTGTTGCCATCAGTATGTTTTTCTCTTGGCAAGACACCAGCCTCTGTCCCCTGAGATAAATCCATTATTTTCAACGTCCTAGAGGCTTCCAAGGGGCAGGTGAAGGAGGAAAATTCCTTTTGGCCCAGGGCAAATCATCCTGCGTTGCTGTTTGCGATCCTCAAGCTAACGTCTCATTCTGGCTGTGCTCCTTTCTGGGTCTTATCAGCAGTTCTGCCACTGAATGAGGTGGTATTTTCCAGTCCTCCACTTCACCATCCCCCGCCCCTCTTCCCAACTGTTGTCAAAGCAACAGGCTAATTCACTGGGAAGTTCAATGAGGAGAGATGGTGAGGCGGGAGGGATGGGCTAGGAGAAAAGCGAACTGAGATGAGAAGAGTACTTGGTCCTCACAGCACACATTACCGGAAAGCTAGGCTGTCTCTCCACGCCACGTGCTTTCACTCTGGTTGTTGAACCTGGGACAGAGGTTTAGAATTCGTTTTCTTTAGCCTCAAAAGTTTCTCAGGCCTGGAAAAGGGGAAGGAGAGAGAGGTGCTAGCATCTCAGATTGGTCTCCAGGACACTGCTTTGCACATTGCAGACTACCTCTGCACGTTCATCCAAAGATAGAAATTGACTCCAAAGACCTTGACCCAGCTTAGTCTGGTGCGTCTTCTATTCAGTGACCCCACTGAGAAGGGGAAAAGGGGCTGCCCAAACCCTTAGGCTGCTAAGGTGTTGCATGGAACCCCTGAGCTCTTGAGCTTAATTCTGGCTCTTTCCAATTCCGACCATTTTTCCCAAACAAATCACTTTTTCTGGTCGTGTCAGCAAGTACTTTTGCATGATTGAGTGGATCAGCTGTACAGATGAGTCCGCTTGGCTGTTGGGGCCCCCAAAAGAAAAACCCCAATTGATCTGGTGTTCTTCATTTTATTGACAACAGTTTAATTCAGTCAAGCTGCATTTCATTTTGGGAAAGTTTCAAACCTTGGAAGAAGGGAAATCATAGGGCCGCCTATCTCAACTCGAAAGTGGGTCTTGAGGCTGTGTCAATGGGTGTGTCTGTAGCAACTTTTGGGGGAAAGAATCCATTTAAACGTTGCAATAGTAATTCCTAAACTTTGAAGGGCGATTACAACATCGAATAGCCGTTTGGTTCTGTCTGGACTTTTTCTCCTAATGCACAATTTTAGAAAATCTAGCGAAGCAAGAACTTCTTTTAAAATAATTAAGTTAATCTTAAACCGATTTCATTTGGGGATTTTTGTGTGAATTTCACAATACCTTTGGGTTCCCCTAGACACTTTAGGGTTTCTCCAAAAAAAGCAAGCAAGGAGTCAACTCTCTATCTCATAGGTCAGAGACTGGTCTTATCGATGCTCAGAAGAAGAGCTAAGTTTTTCACAATTCAGGGCTATTTCCAGGGGAATATATAGAGTATGTGTAGACAGGACTTTGAACATGTCCTCTGTCCCATCCTGCCTCAGTAACTCCCGCCTGGAGCTGCTCCTCAGAGAAGGCTGCACTAAACAGGCTCATGGGGTTCTGATGGAAAGAAGGCTAGAGAGAGAAATCCTTCCATTCTTCCATGACAACATGTCTTCTGGTAATAATGGCCAAGGTTTATTGCATTTCTATTATGTGCCAGGTACTACTCGAAGTATATTCACAGATTTAATCCTTATAACAAATGTCTGAAGTTGATACTATAATTTTCTCTAGATAGTCACAGATGGGGAAACTAAAGCACAGGGAGATCAAGCAGTTTTCCCAGAGTCACACAGCTAATAAGTGCCAGGATTCCAGCAAAAGAAGTCTGACTCCAGAGTTCGTGTTCTTAACCTCTATACACCAGCAGCTCTCAAACCTGAGCATGAAGCATCAACTGGAGAGCTTGTTAAAATACAGATAGCTGGGCCACATACCCAGAGTTTCTGATTCAGTAGCTCTGGGTGGGGCCTGAGGACTTACAATTCTAGCACATTTCCCAATGATAGTGAAGCTGCAGGACCACACATCAAGAATCATTGGTCTATGCTATTCAGCTTCTAGAGAAAACTCTTGATAGAACCTTTTCTTCTTCCCCACAAACTCCTCCAATCCAGAAGAAAAAGCTCAATGAAAGCAGTTGTTATCATGAGTGATCTCATGAGACCAATCAACCAGCCAGTGTTTTGGGAGGCCCCAAGAATTTCTCAGAAAACCCTGTGCTAAGTAAGACTTCCAGGAGCAGAAACACAGCCTTCTCAGTGCAGCCTCTCTGGGCCACTCATTGGAAACGGCCCATGGAAATCACCGGATGGCCTGCGCCTCCTCTTTGGTCTATCTATACTCACTCTTTTGTTGATAACACATCATTTCTAAGCAAATAAGTATGAGTAAGCAAAAATAAATCTTATGTGTTTGTTAAAACTTCCTTCATAGATGTTTATAAAGTTGTTATCGCTCCCCGAGTTAACGTATAAGCACAATCATTCATCCATTCGCTTCAGAGTCACTTCAGGAATGTGTACGACAACAGCACACACATATTGTATATGGGTGAGGAAAATCAAAGCAAAGATAAAAGAAAAACTGAGCAATTCTCTAAGATAAAGGTGGGGTAGACTTCGAACCCAGAAATGCAAACCATGAGGAAAACTCAAAGAAGGAAACACAATAGGCTCTGAGACTTACAGTATCTGAGAAGTTCTTCAAAGCACTGAGATCTGAAAGACACTTCTATCATTATAAAGGGTGGGATATAGCATGATGTGGTCCCCAATGTTCTCCACAATGTCCCCACACTAAATACAAAAATATTTCACTGAGCATTTATAGGGGAGCCCTCAAAGGATACCTCAGGCTATAATATTCTACAAAATATGGACTCTACAGTGTCTCACCAGTCAAGGCAATGCCTTGACCACAGTAGGTTTGCAATAAATACTTGAAGAGTCAAAACACTCTTAGCAGTTAAGCTCTTCACTACCTATACTTTACATATCTGAAGAATGACAACTGCACTTCTTTCCAAATGCTCCATAATTCTGATATTTTTGCCACTGTTCTTCTAGCCAACTTAACTCGCTAAGTTGATTTGGTTTCCTAACACTTGAAGACTATTATCAGATCATTATGATGAAAGTCATTGCATATTTTCTTTAAAAAAACAGTCCAGTTTTCCTTAAAATATCATTCTTGAAAGATTTGTCATTAAGCACTCTCTTCAAATAATCCGCTAATTAATCTTGGTCTGTGACTTTGCCTATTCTGACATTCTTCAGTACCCATTTGTAGCATAATGAAAACCACTTAGACCAAGTGTCAGAAGGCAGAGATGCTAAGCCTGTCCCCATACCTCAGTGGCTGCATGGCTTACTTTCTTTCAGTCTTGTTTTTCTCATCTGTTAAATGGGAGAAAAGAAAACTCACCACATAAATACTCTCATTTATTAAGCAAGGAATAAAAAATATTAAGGAACAAATGTTAGCTCTAATAATTATGAATTAAAATTATGATAATGATCCTAAAGAATGGTCATTGACTTGTTTTCCCCTGGGCTAGTGATGCATTTGTGTGGAATAATGGGTGTGTGATCGCCACCTGTGGCCACTGGTGCTATAAGAGGATAGGGACAGACTCACACCAAGGGGTGTTGGGATGATAGGCGTGCTTCACCACAGCTCAGCCAAGGTTGCTCAGATCCAGAGAGTGAATTCAACAAACACATCTACACCTGTCATTGGAGCATGGGGACCTGGTAGATATCGGAGCCAAGGTACAGAGAAAACAGTGTTGGAAAACGAAGGAGATGAGAACAAAAACAGTGAGCTGAAATGGGAAAACAGGAGACAGCCTGAAAAACGCTATGGAGGTAGCAAGCCAATGTCCACAGCTGGACTTTAAATTTCTCACAGTCCAATTGCTGGGGGCAGCCAAGTCTGTTTAAATGGACAGGATCCAATAACACAGATACTCTCACCCAGTTCACCTTATAATAGTGGCAGATGCTTGCAAGCCGGCCATGAAACAGAGAAGAACTACCAGGCCAGCCCAGGTTTCAAACTTGGACTCACTAAGCTAGTGTCCATACTGAGACCCTCAATCTCAAGTTGAAGACACTATTGTCTTGCAAGGGATTTGTTGCTACTAATGGTTAATGTGCTAAAGTTTGCAAATGCCTTACTTATTTATACACATGCTTTTCTAATTTATATAAATTAGAACAGAGTTGAGTTTATCCCTATGATAACTCCTCTCTCACTCACTGGTATTCCAATGTGTTTCTTGAACTAAAAAAAAGATTCGGGTAATAGCTAGTGGTCTGGGAAATGCACATAATCTGAGGATTGCACATGAGAATGTGGCATTTGACATTAGGGAACATCATCTGTCATGGGGGAAATGGTTGGAAACCATTGCTCAAGCCAAGTGAGCTGAGTAGCCTCATGAAGATAACACAATAGCTGGCATAGAACAGCTATTGAAGGCCTGTTAGGTATTTCAGAGAATCTGGAAAAGGTACCAAGACCCAAGGGCTCTATGCTTACAATGGCAATGAGTAGAACCAAGCACATTATACATGGCCTTCCATAGTCCTGTGCTAATGATCTGTCTTGACGTTGATCATAAATCTTTCCCCCTGAAAGAGCTCAAATTTTTAATTTGGCTTTACTCATTTGGAATTTTTTAAATAATGGTAGTAGTCAGATGTTGATTGCCAGAATAGAGAGGTATTTAATCCAATTCCCTCTTGTTAAATAATTCATCTGCAATTTATGTTAATAATTTGTGGCAACCAGTCTCCAAGATGGCTCCCAGTGCTCCTCCTGGTATTCACACCCTTGTGCAGTCCTTTGCCACAGCGTATCAGGGTTGAATGATGTGACTAATAAAATAAGGCATAACTGATGATATGTGACTTCCTGTGCTAGGTCATAAGAAACATTGCTGCTTCTGCCTTGCCCTCTTGGATCACTTGTTCTGGGAGAAGCCAGCTGCCGTGTTGTGAGGACACTCAAGCAGCCCTCTGGAGAGTCCCACTGGAGAGGAACTGAGGCACCGACATTCCAGCCATGTGAGTGCACCATCTTGGAAGCAGATTCTCCAGCCCCAGTCAAGCCTTCAGATGACTGTAGACTCAGCTGACATCTTGACTGAAGTTTCCTGAGAGTCCCTGAGCCAGAGCCACTTAGCTAATCCATTTCTAGAAACCATGTAAGATAATAAATGTTTATGGTTATTTTAAGCCATTAAGTTTTGGGATAACTTGTTATGTAACAATAGATAGTAAATATATAACTGATGTGCTAGTTACAAATTACTTTTTTCATTCATTCAAACCAGATACTCAGAGATATTTATTTTCTAAAATTTTAAAAATATTTAATAAAGACTTGTTGCTAATTCTCCATTACTAGCTCAAATGATTTTCAGGTTTTACTGTACTTCTGTGAGTCTGTTTCTTACTTTGACCAATTGGTAATGCTATTTATTTGGAATTAAAGTCTTTTCTCCATTGGTGGCCTCTCAGAAACAAGTCATCTGAAATCTGGTTTATTGTATGTTTGTGTATATTTTATGATCATGTCTAGGCTGTTATTTGGGGCATAAATTAATAAGTTATTTGGACTAATTTAAAAAGCCACAGAGTCTCATCAAGAGAATTTATCTTATCAAAAGAATTTATTTGCCTCCCATTAATTTGACAAAAAATTTTTATGGTACCAAGAGAGCATGAGCAGCATAGGTGATCTCTGAGGATTTTTGCCACCTCTAAAATAGATCAGAAGCTTTCAGAATTCTTCTTCCTGCTTACAAAAATCAGGAGACAGAAAACCTAAAATCCAAACAATTATCTCACACCACAGGAAAGGTATGAACCAGAAGCATTGTCAGAAGAAAATTGTTCTGCTCAGGCCAATGCATCATTCTGAAAGGCTGCAGACTCCATTTCCTAGGGCTTCATGATTTAGTTGGATGTGTGCATTCTGAGAACATCTGACACGGCAACATCTGGGAATCAACAGAAAAAACCTATTCCCAAGTCAATATAAACTCTGTTTAGATTGTTGCCATCCTGAATTATATGTTCCCCTTTAATTAGTGCAAATCATCTAAAGCTAACAATATTTACAAAAGTCTTAGCTATGATTTATTTTCCTCAAGAAAGAATTATACCCACCAATTGCAGATTGGGAAATAAAAGAAATCAGAGTCTAATCAAGATTGTGGCCTAAAGGCCTAAGGAAAATAGGTCATCCAGAGGATACTTCCCAAATATTCCAGCATATTTTCTTTTTCCCCAAATTCTTCTAGTGTCCCTTACTATCCAACGAGAATTTCCTTACTTTTCATCCCTCCACTTCCAGGGAGCCTTCCTGATACCTAGACGGTGTGAAGGGCCTCTCCTTTATGCATCCCCGCCACACAATAAACATTTTAAAGGCTCTATTCCTGTTTCACTAGTTTTATGGCCCCAGTGCCTAGCACAAAGCTTGGCACAAATAATATGTATTGACTGAAGTGTACATGGATCCATGATGTTCACATCATAACATTTTGCTCTTTTTCATATTGTGTTTATCAGACAATTTCTTTTGATTTATTTTCTCTGCTGACCCCCCACCCTTTATAGCTCTCATTCTGAAAGTCTATGTTTTGTTAAGTTTAAATCAGCTGCAGGCAAAAAAAAAAAAAAAAAAATAGGACAAAAATCTCCACATTTTTACCCAGCCTGTGAGAATATTACAACCCAAAAAACTACCATGTAACTTTATACCCACTAGAATGGCTATAAGCCAAAAATAGAAAATAATAAGCGTTGACAAGGATGTGGAGAAATTGGCACCCTCATATCCGACTGGTGGGAAGGTAAAATGGCACAGCCTCTGTGGAAAACAATTTGGCATTTCCTCAAAAAGTTAAACACAAAGTACTTTGTGATCCAACAATTCTACTACCTACCCATACACCCAAAACCATTGAAAACAGGTGTTCAAACAAAAACTTACACACAAGTTTCATAGCAGCACCATTCATAACAGCCAAAAGGTAGAAACAATCCAAATGTCCATTAACTGATGAATGAACAGATAAACAAAATGTGGCATCTCAATACAGTGGAATATTATTTGGCTATAAAAAGGAATGGAGTGGTGATACATGCTACAGCATGGATAAGCCTTGAAAACAGTCTGCTAAGGGAAAGAAGCCAGTCACAAAAGACTACATATTATGATTCCATGTATATAAACTATCCAGAATAGGCAAATTTATGGAGATAGAAAGTAGATTAGTGGTTTCTTAGAACTGGGGAAGATGAAAGGATAGATGGATGACAGCTTAAGAGTAAAGGGTTTCTCTTGGTGGCGATGAAAATGTTCTAAAATTGACTATGGTGATGGTTATACATAGCTGTGAATATACTAAAAACCATTAAATTGTGTACTTTCTTTTCTTGTCTTTTTTTTAAAGATTGGCACCTGAGCTAACAACTGTTGCCAATCTTCTTCTTCTTTTTTTTTCTGCTTATTCTCCCCAAATCCCCCCAGTACATAGTTGCATATTTTAGTTGTGGGTCCTTGTAGTTGTGCTATAAAATTGTGTACTTTAAATGGATGAATTGTATAGTATGTGATTATATCTCAATAAGGCTGTTTAAAAAAAAAATACCATGTAGACCAAGCGAATTCATGGAGGTGTTAGAATATTTCTGTATCCTGTTTGTGGTGGTGGTTACAAGACTATGCATGTGGGGTTTTCTTAAATTTTTTTTAAGATTGGCACCTGAGCCAACATCTGTTGCCAATCTTCTTGTTTTTTGTCTTCTTCTCCTCAAAGCCCCCAGTACCTAGTTGTGTATTCTAGTTGTAAGTCCTTCTAGTTGTCCTATGTGGGACGCCTCCTCAGCATGGCTTGATGAGCCATTCTAGGTCCACGCCCGGGATCCTAACTGGAGAAACCCTGGGTCCCCAAAGAGAAGTGCGAGAACAAGTCCCACCCTGCATGTGTTAAATCCATAGAAATTTATACTCAAAAAAACGTACTTTACTGAATGTAAATAAAGAAACCTACCATCTGCTTAGTTGGAATTATAAGCTGGGATTCATGGTCAACTTCAGTTGAGACTGGCACAGCTAAGTAAAAATTCCTATGTATGTGAGAAGAGGCAAGCCTGAATCTAGATCCTGAGGCCACATTCCGCAGCTAAAATCCAGATAAACACAAAATCACTTGAGAGAGATTATTATGCATGTAACCCTGTCTCCACTTCATGCTTAAAGCACAGTTGTTGATTCGGTGGTCCAAGAGGTCCTCCCAGGTCCCAGGAACCCTTAATGATTGTTCTGAATTCTCCGTTTCGCATGGACCAGATACTGAACTTGGGCCCAAAATGTTGGCGGTCAGATGGGGTAGGAGGAACTAAATCAGGTCACTATTAACATCCTGTGACCCTCTCATGGGTGCTAGCGATGCCCCAAACCCTAATCATAGAAACACCTGCTGAGCCCTTTCGGTCCCAGGCGTTAGCTCCAGTTCTCAGCGACTCTGACTGAAGAGTGAGAAACTCTATAGTAAGGACCATGAGCACGTGCCTGAGTGTGCCAGGCTACACAGCACCCAGAGGCTTCCTGAGAATGCCAGACCACCTGTATCAGCTGGGATTAGATGCAGCAGCATATATTGGGAAGCCCAAAATAACTGAGACTTAAACACAAAAAAGTGATTCTCCCACATAGAAGAGGTCTGTTGGAAGGCCGTCTGCGATGGATGTGTAATTGACAGGGACTAACTTCCTTGTAACTTTCTCTTCCACCATCTTCAGTGCATGGATTCCACACTTAAGCATCCACCAGGATGACTGCTGAAGCTCCAGATACCACATTCAAATTCCAGGCAGCAGGAAGAAGAAAAGAAAGAACAAAATGGGCAGATTTCCAGGCTGAATCGTCAATGCTTAAAGAGCTTTCCTGGAGATGCACACAAAGGTTACATTTGGATTTCAATAACCAGAACACGGTCACAACATAGGAGTAAGGGAAGGTAGGAAATGTGGCTTTTAACTGGGCCCCGTGCTGCCCTCAATGATACACGAGTTCTGTTGATGGGGAAGAAGAGGAAACGAATGTTGGGTAGACAATCCCCGGTGTCAGCACACCAGCCTTGTATCTCCTGGAGCATCTTGCACTGTCTCTGAGAGGAGCTCATTAAATGCTGTTGATTTGATCTGATTGTCAGCAGCCAGGCGGTCTGATCTAGAAGTGGCTTTGCTTTCTGCTTGCATAAACAGGCGTTCTCTCGTCTGGTTCACAGTACAGGGGCTGTGCAAATAGGCATGGTTTTTCCAGTCTTTGTGAATTAGGAATTGGTCATGCACATTGATATTTTCTCTTGGAAACCAGAGCTATATGTGAAAATGAAAGGAAGTTATTTCAATTTTCTAAACCACCAAGACTTCTCAGGTTAGAGATGAAAACTCACTGCGTCATTCTCTGTCCTCAGACTCACCCCATGACTCTCCCATCTACGGATTCACACAGACTGATGGAAAGTAGTTTCATCTGAAAGAGATTGGGGTTGAGGGTAGGTACGTGTGGTGCCCTAACTGGCTACTGATGTGCCCATTCTCTCCTAAGGGGAAACCCTGCATACAGACTCCCTCAGGAGCAGAAAGATAGATTCATGGACTAGCTCTTCTTGTCCAATCCTTGTATTTTCAAAAACTTCTTGCCTATAAGGCAAGGAAAATGAGATGCAAAATGAGTTGAGTGACACCTAATTCTAGAGGCAGAGCTAGGACTAAAATTTGGATCTCAGCTCCCAGTCCACTGCTCAGTCAACAATCCAAACTATTACAGAAAAAAAAAAATTTCCTTTGAGAACCAAATAAATGAGATTCTGAAACATCTTGAGTCACTGTCTACACTGATTTTGTTATCCAGATAAGAGCCTGATTCTTGATTTCATCGTGCCCAAGCTGTGCCTTGCCTAGGTCTCTATGAAGTCATCGGTTTAACTCAATCATTTATTGAAAGCTTACTTAGTGATCAGCAATGTGTTATGAGGGGGATACAAAAGAGCCATAAGATATGGCCTTGTAATGTTATTGTATTGTTAAGATATATGACTATGAATTAATGAGGCTGATATTGTGTGTGTGTGTGTGAGGAAGATTGGCCCTGAGCTAACATCCATGCCAATCTTCCTCTACTTCATATATGGGAAGCCGCCACAGCATGGCTTGATGAGCAGTGTGTAGGTCCACACCTGGGATCTGAACCTGAGAACCCCAGGCCACTGAAGCAGAGCACACGAACTTAAACACTATGCCACCAGGCCAGCCCCAAATGAGGCTGATTTTTGCACAAACACACCAAAGACTATATACCCGTATGAGTGGTACCTCACCTTAGGAAGCATTTAGCCCAACAATGGTGTCATTACTCAAAATACTTTTAGAATTCATACTTGAGAATTCTTTTCAATAGTTGAACCAAATTACATTAAATGTCCATGATGGCTATTGAGTCTTTTTGCTTTGAGAGTGGAATTTGTTTTTTGAGGAAAGCCAAAGTCATTCAGAGCCAAGTTTGGTAAAGCAGATGGATAATCAGTTCAGGTTCCAGGTGACATTCTATCAGCCCAGGGTAGCCTTCCTCCAGCTCTCTTTTTCCATCATAGAATAATCTTTGTGTGTTTAGGCCAGTTGTTCTCAAACTTTAGCATGCATCAGAATCACCTGGAGAGCTTGTTAAAACATAGATTGCTGGGCTCCAATTTCTGATTCTGCAGGTGTGGGTGAGGCCTAAGAATTGGTATTTCTAATAAGCTCCCAAGTGATGCTGACGTTGCTGGTCCAGGAACCATACTTTGAGAACCACTGCTTTAAGACAGTTATTTTAGGTTTTCCATTATATATAGCTGCTCTTAATCTTATGTGATATAAATCATCCTTGCTCTCAGGGAACTTCTTTACTGCCTCTCATGCTGGGTCCTGGGTACTTTGTGGCCTTGCACATTCCAGGTATGCAACTGGATATGTTCCCATAGTTCCTACTAAGAATTTATCATTTTCACCCAGAGTCACAGAGGATGGAGCTAATGTCTATGATGGAAAGGGCTCACAGGCATTTCTGTGATTAGAACTTGAGCCTTGCCCAGTACCCACGAAAGTCACAGAAGGCTAGAGTTGGAAGGGATGTTAATTATCATCTCATCTAATTCCCTCCACCTCCGCTCCCCTCATTTTACAGCTGAGAAACCAGGGCCTAGAGATGCTAAGTGAAATGTTCAAAGTCAACCAATAAGTTACGGGAGAGTTTTGTCAGATCCGCGGAAAAGTATCACAGTCACCTTCCATCTGTAGAGGACAGGATCATGATCTCACCCAATGAGGACCAAATGCAACATGAGATAGGTCTAACATGACGTGTGTATCCCCAAGAGAACAGATACTGCAAATCAGACTGCATATTTCTACCTCTTCTATCTCATAGTACCTGCAAGTGAAAACATCGCTATTTAGCTCTCTGCAGTGAAATATTCCTTATACTCTAAACCCTCATTTGTAGTAGACGACGGGGGGAGGTGAAGTGAAGGTCAGCTAGAATGCACATCCTCCCACTTCTTTGGTGTAAACATTCACTATGTTTACATGTCAGCAGAGAAATGGTCAAGAAACCCACAAATAGTTGACTTGGCTGACCCCCAAAAGTGTCTTAAGCATCAAAGCAATGTCAACATCTGGTCTCAACCTCTTTTCAATCTGGTACCAATTGGAATGACCCTGATGTTTTAGAAGCTACATGCAAGGAAGAGGCTGCCATGGAAGGGGAGTGGGGAGAAGGTTGGAAAGTTCAGGGAGGGCAGAACCTGGGGAAGCCCGATTTCTGTTTTATTGTCTGCCCGCCCTGGAACTGGCTGAGTTTCTAATGGTGGATTAGTCCTGCAAACCTCAGCCATATGGCCCCTAATACCCTGTTCCCTTTGCTCTGCCAACCAGTCCCCTCCCTGCCATCCCTGCACCTAAAACAATACACAGCCCCTGTGAAGGAACTACTAACAGCCCCTTTTTCACCGACATGAATTTTGCCCTTTTCCCTCCCCCGCATCCTGCTGGAAACTCGCCTTCTCTAGAAAACCATCTGTAACTAACCTACCTACCTACCTGCCATCCCTCCAGCAAACTTTTAGGCACAATCTCTTACAGTGGGTTGAGTGCATTCTCGAACATGAGCATTTTATCTTCTGTTTTTAGTGATCAAAACCGGTCTTTTATTTCCTTGGTGAGCCTTTGCTCCTGCTGTCCTCATCTCTTTCCCAGTTCTTCCAGTTCCTCCCCTTACTCCATGGGGTGCTAATTGTTTATGTACCAGGAAAAGGTAGGCAGGTCGCTACTCTCAAAGTGCCCCTACATGTTAGCTGAGTCGGTCTCAGAATGCTGCTCTCTAATAGCTTGGGAGAGTTTGAAAAGACAGGTCTGGGAAAGGTCTAGAAAGGCACCTTAAGGAACCCACAAGGGCAGGCATGCATGGTTGCTATGGTTACCAGGCGCTTGGAGGTCTAGCCATCTCCTCCTAACAAGGCAATCCTTCTCTGTGAAGCACAAAGAGAAGACGCTCAGGTGCTCAAGCCCAGTTCACCCCGAGAGCTGGGAGAATAGTGACAGTCATATCAGCTGGCTCGTCACAATGCCAACAGCAAAGTTAGAGGTCACCAGGGCTGTGAGGGGAACACACGTGGAAACTCACTTTATGAATATTTGTCAAGATGAGAATGAAATTAAACAGTGAAGTCAAAGCCAATGTTCCCTGCACTCTCTGAGTTTCGTTGTGTTGCTTTGTTGCTGTTTTCCCTTGAACCAGAGCTAACATCACATCTGTCTGGGTGGTTCTCATGTGCCTGGCAGCCAAGCACTTGGATGCAAACAAGACAGGGGCAGTGGAGAAATAATTGGGTTGGGACCTAGTCAGGACAGTCTCCTCTTTCTACCTGAGCCTCAAACTATGGTTTTCCAGGCTCCAGATGGTGATCATGATTGTTAAAAAGCAAGCATTATCCCTGTTAATGAGGATAATAAAACTGAACAATTCATGAGCACTGGCAACATATGGAGCACCCTACAAAACACAGATTTACCCAGCATTATCAGGAAATGAAGTTTTCCACATCACTGAATTTTCTGGAAAATTAGGGCTTACCTCTTTAGCGTCAATATTTTTTCTGAAGATATTAACCATTTGGGATGGAAATCTGTGTCAAATGCATAACACATTTTCCTGTCTTGCCAAACAGTTTATCAAATACCGCACACACCATTTTTTCTGGATGTCTCGTTATGAACATGCAACAAAGCACATGGTGGGGGGGTGTCTCCATCTATAATATATTTGGATCTTTATTGGGACAGTTAGCCCACTTCGCCTTGGCTTAGAGTCAGCTGTATGCAGGTCTGTGCACTTGACAGTAAGCTCCTTAAGTGGGAACCAGGGCTTTTAATCCTTAACCTTGTATCCCCTACAGCCTTGCCACTCAAAAGGTGGTCCCGGGAATAGCAAATCAGCACCACCTGGGAGGTTATTAGAAATGCAGACTCTCTGGCCTCATCCCAGACCTGCTGAATGAATTCAATTCTGAATTTTAACGAGATCCTCAGATGATTCATATGCACATTAAAAGTTGAGAACTGTTATCCTCCACCTGTGCTTTGCCGGCTTGTCCCTGATCAGTTACATCATCATCACCTGAGGGTGCCTGTTAGCGTCACAGGACATGGGGCCCTGTTCAGCTCCAGACTCAGAATCCCCAGGATTGAAACCCAGAAATCTAGTTTTATCACTCTAGGTGTAATTCTGATTCGTACTCATAGACTAGCCAGCCCGAGGCTTTGCTCATAGGAGGTACTTGGTAAGTCTTATTTTTTTTACTCAAATACTGTATTTCACCTTAAATGAACCAAATCCATGAACTTTTGCAATGCTTTGTTGAGGGTTGTCTGGAGGGGAACAAACCATGGCTTCAGGCACATGCCTGAAGTGTGGCCATGTCCCATCATCAGCGCTCCCTCACCATCAAGGAGAGAAGCCTCAGCACGAGGACTTCTGCCCAAACCTCCTTAGGAAAGGTACTTCTTCAGCTCCTCCACCACCTCTTGAGGCCCCTTCTGAACCCCAGTCCACAGCTCCCCACTGCTGTTGTCTCAGTGCAGCAGTGTCCCCTTGCAGGTGGCCCTCCAGGCTATGGCAGGGCTCCCCTGCACCGGGAGCTCCAGCGCAGCTCTGGGCCACAGCGTGGCTCCTGTAGACGTGGCCGCTGGTGCAAGGCTCCGATCTACCATCACCTGCCCTGTGCTGGCCAGGTTCTTCTTCACCGCCTGGGCCTTCCGCTTCCTCCCGAGGGAAACCAGGGTGTCTGGAGCCCAGCGGGGAACACGGCCAAACTGAGGCGGGAATAGGGTGCAGACATGACCGCTGAGCTGGAAGCCGGCAGTGGACATCCCCACACCAAACTCCAGACCGCAGCCCAGAAACTCTGCTTCCAGCCCAAAACCTCTCCCCAAGGGGCAGAAAGTGTGGCCTGGGCGCACACGCGGTCTTCAATACGTTAAATTGAATGGAATTCTTGTCTTTGTTATCCTGTCTCCTCCTGCACTAGCAAGCTGACACGGGTGTTAGCCGTTTTTGTCTAAGCACGTACAATCCCATTTCTAATTTTCCAACATAGTGGTGAAGATCTCTGGCTTTACTAAGTGAAAGAAGCCAGACACAAAAGGCCATGTGTTGTATGATTACATTTACATGAAATGTCCCAGACAGACAATTTATAGGGATAGGATGTAAATTAGTGGTTGCCAGGGGCTGGAGAGAGGGGGAATGGGGAGAGACTGCTAAGAGATACCAAGTTTCTTTTTGGGGTGATGAAAATAAAATGTGGAATTAGTGGTGATGGTTGCACAATCTGAATATAATAAAAGGTAATGATGGTACACTTTATAAGATGCAGATGTGAATTATATCTCAATTTTAAAAAGGTCTCCGGCTTTCGAAGCAGACCATCTGAGTTCAAATCTGGCCCCTGCCACATCCTAGCTGTGTTACCTGGAACAAGTTAATTAACCTCTTTGAGACCCGGTTGCATAGTCCGTAAAGAGGATGATAAAAGCGCCTATGGCATAGGTTTGTTGTGAGGTTTAAACGAGATAATCTTTGTAAAAGTGTCTAGTACATCATAAGTGCTAATAAGTGTTTGCTGCTAACTTTGAACCCAACAATTCCCAAATTTTAAAATGCGTGAGAATCACCTTGAGAAGAGATTTTCACATATTGAGGTATATGGGGTAACTATTAAGGTTCAAAACTGATTCAGCTTGAACTAAAAAGCCCAATTTATGGCCTATCAAACATGCATTGTACATCTGGTTAACCACTGAAGAATGCACTTTCTTAAGATAAGAATGCATACTTCCCCTCCTACGCCTTATTGGAACGCCCTATTGGTAACTCTGGATTAGCCCCATTCCTGACATCAGGGTCATGTTGACCTGCTAATTCGCAACTAAATACCTCTTTGAAGCTTTGATGAAAATATATCCTGGGTGTGTTTAATGTATGTACTTGTTCTAAAAAGATATGACTGTGCTGAAAATCATGCTTCTCCAGAACACTTTCTAAGGCCTTCTGGGTTATAATCCTCACTCTGGCTCAAGTAGAACTCACCTTATTTGTCTTTTCTGTAGAATGGTTATTGGTTGTTTTGCGTGACAACCTATGTAGCTTGATAAAATACATATGCCTTAGATTTTCAGATTTGTAAGTCTGGAGTGTGGCTTCAGAATGAGCATTTTTAATGAGCTTGCCATTCTGATACAGATGGTCTGGAAATGACACAGTGAGAAATACTGTTCTACACTGTTGTAAAATGGAAAAATTGAGAAACAATGTTTTAAGAATTATGTGTTAGCTTCCCACTTAGGATGTAGAAAACTGGAAAGAACATCACTCCTACCCTTATACCAAAAAAATGTTGGACCGTCTGCAAATTCACAACTTTCTTTGAACTCTTTTGAAGAGCTGAGTCTGAAGGGCAACCAACCCACCCAAAATCTAAGGAAACTATGGGCATCTCCAAAGGGAGACGAGCACAAGCTCTTGATTATCTGGGGCAGATGCCTCTGGACCCAAATAAGAATCACTCAGTTAAAAATTTCAACAAATTGCTCGAGGCTGAGTTTAGGCTAGCAAGAGATTAGAGAACCTCCAGTGACACAGACAAAGGACAAGTTACACCCTCTCACAGGCCCTTCTCCACAGACCTCACTAGGTACACGCAAAAAAGATTAAAGCAAGACAAGGCTCTTGAGATAGCATCCCATGTGCTACATGCAGGGAGAAAGGAACAGCAGCCACCATGGGAAACACATGAAGCTCCACCTGGATCCATATCCCCTCTCTCTCCTACAGAATGAAAGCCTTAAAATGTTGGCAGAAGGACAACAAATCCTGTGACTCTTAGGACACTGGTGTAAAAGCCATTGCAGCATGGGTCTGGGGTTGGGGGGCAAATTCTTTAGCCATGGGAAAGAGCAGGAATATGTGCTGGGCTCAGAACTACAGCTAAAGGTAGAGGACAATCACTGAGAGAGCACCACCCCAAAGACCCAGAGACACAATAGCCACCCACATCTGAGACTTAACCAGAACAACAGAGAATGCTTCCCACTGTTCCCCACCACCAAGCTAACAAGCATCTAGTCACAAGTAACTGTGGAGAAAGATGGGAAGGCATAGAGAGAGACCCTCACTGAAGCACAATACAAATGGAAGATCTAAAGCTGAGGGTAGAGCAGACATTGGGGGGAAAAAACCTTCCAGTAAACCAGCCTCCACCCTAAACGCAAGATCCATTAAAGGAATTTGAAAGCTGTGTTGTACTGAAAGTAACCATAGCAGCAACAAATCCCAAACTGATTCAACTTTGAGTAGGCTGACTCAGTTCTGGGAAAGGCATGCCCATTTCCAGGTGTAACAACTATTTTAACTCATAGATAGTCTCTACTGGAGTCTACTATACTAGATAGTCTCTCCTATCTTACACAAGATGTCTGGCTTTCATCAAAAAGTTACAAGGTATATAAAGAACAACACCACAGCATCAACAGGCAAAGTTATTAACAGAACCAGACTCAGATACAATACAGATGTCAGAACTATCAAACAGGGAATTTAAAATAATTATGATTATTACGTTAAAAGGCTCTAGTGGAAAAGGTGGGAAACATGCATGATGAGCTGGGTAATTTCCATACAGAGAGGGAAACTATAAGGAAGAATCAAATGGAAATACTAGAATGAAAAACATAGTGGCAGAGATGAAGAATGGTTTCACTGGGCTCATCAACAGATGAGCTTTAAATAGCCAAGGAAAGAATAAGTGAATTTGAAGATAGGGCAATAGAAATTACACAAACAAAACCCCTCCCCCCCCAAAAAGAGTGGGTTAAAAAGAAACAAACAAAATAGAGGACCCAAGAACTGTAGGACAGTATCAGTCTAAAATGCATTCAATTGGAATCCCAGAAAGAGAAGAGAACACACAGCAGAAAAATATTTGAAGAAATAATGTATTTAAATATATTTTCATTTATTCCATTTTCAGTGCTCTTAATTTCTTTGTGTATATCTAAGATTCTGTCCGGTATTATTTTTATTTGCCTGAAGAACTTCCTTTAACATTTCTTGTAGTTCTGGGTTTGCTGGAAGTAAATTCTTCCAGTTTTTGTTTGTCTTATAAGATCCTTATTTCTTCCTCATTTTTGAAAGATGTTTTTGCAAGGTATGGAATTCTGGGCTGACAATTTTTTCTTTCAGCATTTTAAGAATTCTACTCCATTGTCTTCTGGCTTGAATAGTTTTTCACAAGAAGTCTGCTTTGACTGTTGTCTTTGTTCCTCTAAATGCAGTGTGTCTTTTTCTTTAGCTGCCTTCAAGAATATCTCCTGTCTTTGGCTTTCAGCAGTTTGAGTGATATGCCTAGGTGTGTGTTTGTGTGTGTTTAGGTGTTTATCCTGCTTGGTGTTCTCTGAGCTTCTTGGATCTGTGGTTTGGTGTCTTAATTTTGGACCTCTCTTTGGCTATCATGAAGGTGTAATTTTTAAGAATGAGTAGGTCTTAGAGTGAGAAGTGTTTCATGAAAGGGTGTTCTGAATAGATGGAAGAAATAGCATGATTAATGGCCTAGAGGTGAGGAGAGATCCTCACATTTTAGACAAATAAAAAAGACCATTATAGCTAAGGAAAAAGAGAAAATGGAAAGATGCAGTAGATAAGGATGGACAGACAGGCAGGGGATACATTTTGGAAGACTGTGTAACCCACATTAAGCATTTATTCTTAGTGTAGACATTGAAGGTTTTTAAGCAGAGAAGTAATAATCAGATTGAAGTTCTTAGATTCCTAATTCATAATGAACATCCTGCCTACTAAGTGGAGAGTATGTTGTGCATAATGTCTTAAACCTACGGATCTACACATTTCCCTGGATAGAGCCTCAAACTATGGGCTCTTCTCCTCATCTTCCTTTGTCCTATATGTTCCATCACCTAATACATACCTCCTAATTTTCTTGCAAAATTTATGTATCCTATGATCCATTCCTTTGGGTCTTACTAAATGTTTATCAATGTACCCTTTTCTCCACACAGTTAAACTATACTTCCCAGCCTCCCTTGCTGTTAAGTGTAGCCATGTGCCTGAGTTCTCACCAATATGAGCAAGAAATAAACTTTTATTGTTCTACAGCGTTAAGATTTAGAAGTACTTAGTTACAGCATTTAGGCTACCCTGACAAATACACTAAGGAACTACCTAGTTACAAGTAAACTAATTTTTAGATGAATAGTGAATTCTTTGGATTGATATATTATGATGTGAAAATATTTTATTTTATATGACCACTGGGAATTTCAGAAATAGGATGATAGGAATAGATAAGTAAAAGTTTGTGTAGTCTCCAACTCACACAACATCGAGGGCCACATGCTCTACTTTACGAACCCACCTCTAGGAAGTCCCTGACAAAACTACTGGGATTCATGCTTCGATTAAGCATGGTATGGTACAATGGAGACTGCCCTGCATTTGTGATAGGAAGACTAATATTCCTGCTTCTGAGATGCTACCAAGTAGCCATGTGGCCTCAGAAAGTTTCTTGCCTCTTTGGTGTCCATTTTTTTTTCATCTGTAAAAGGAGGGGCAATAACACCAATCTTCAAGGATAATGAGTTACACTGTGAGGATTAAGAGAGGCAATTTCTATGTGGTAGATTGCTGTAATTTCACCAACTCTTTTCCCTTCCTGTGTCTACACCCTTTGCCAAGTGACTTTGCAATTCCTCCAACAAAAGGAGAGAAGTATATTTCCCCACACCTTGATGCTGAGTTCAGCTGTGTGACCTCCTTTGGCCAGTCTATGAGTCCTTGCATGTTTCTGCTTGCTCTCTTATGCCTCTTCTACCACCTCGTTTGTCACCATAAGAACATACACGAGTTTGCTCCATGGAAGAGAGAAGACATGGATCATAGCTGAGTCCCCAAGTCATCTCAGCTGAGGCCATCCTAGCCTCACCTGAGCCTCAACTGACAGCCAGCAAACCTCCAGCTATGTGAGCAAGCCTAGCCAAGACCAGCAGAGCCACCTAGCAAACTCTAGACACATGAGCAATACACACTCATTGTTGTGTGCCACTGAGATTTCATGGTTGTTTGTTACACAACATCATTGTGGCAACAGATAACCAATAAAACCTGTGAGATTAGCCTCCTGCAAACTGTAAAGCGCTATACAAATGTAAACCATTAAAGCTCATGGAAATTTTGGATACACATATGTATATATGTATGTATGTATATATGTGAGTATGTGTGTATGTATACATATCTCTATCTCCAAGGACTCCATTGATCTACAAGATATTGGAGCCTGCGAAAAAAATCTCATTAAGTCCTGATTCAGAGAGTCATGGGATCAAAGTTTGAGTTGGACAGAACTTTGGAGATCACGTAATCTACTCTTCTACCTCTATACGGAGACTCTTCTTTTCTCACCCATGTTGATTCTCTTTTGTGTGTACCCACAGACTTGTTTCCTCTGGCACCTCTATGCTCTACAGTTGTGAAAACTTCATCCTTGACTCCTGCCCTCTCTCTAGCAATCCCTGTGTGGACAAGCCAGGAGGTTGGGTCCAGTTCCATCTTTCTGAATTGGCCACTTCTCTGTCTTGTCATCTATCAGTTCTGCTCTGATCGTGCTGTGCTTTACAATTTTTCCAGATGCCTTCAACATGCAGCCACTTTACAAACTGAAAGCTGCTAATGCTGTATCTTTTATCACATTTTCCTGCATATTGCATTAATCTTAAAGGCTCAGCTTAATGCACACAAGGTCACCCTCTCTGAGTGTAGAAGGGCTGGTCTACAAAAGCTCATAAAATAAGCATCCTCCTGGATTTCCGAAGGGATGGAAAACCACAAGAATAAATTGGAAGAGAAACCAAGCAAGCTGTTTTTTATTTTCTAAAGGAAGGAAGAAATTATTTAGCCTAATTCAGGGCTCTCTCAGGCACCTCACACATTATTATCGCTGAACAAATGCTTATTATTCTTCTTAACAGTGAGGTAACCTGAGATGGACCTTTTCTTCCCTAAAAGGAATAAGGAGTATCTCCAGGTCTTATTTCTGCATCCTAAATAGTATCTTCACCTTAGCAGCTGAAGGATCTTTTCTTCTCTAACCTAGAAGAAGGCAGGAGGCAGAGTGCCTGTCTAGAAAAATGACAAATCAGACATGACATACATACAGACCCATTACTTCTGTCATATTTCTCTTCTTAACTTTTCTCAGCAATTAAGGTTTCCATGAGCCTCCCACTCCTTTTCAAATCCTGCTCGTGAGGCAGTTGTAATTAAATCCCCTTGGTTTCCCAATGCTTCTTCTTTGTAAAAAAAAAAGAAAAAAAAAAACTTCGTCTTAGAAAAGTTCCCTTTCTAAATTTCCCCAAAAACCCTTTCCCGACTTGGGCTGTGATGGTCAACAAAATCTGTTCCTCCTTCTGTTCTGTGTCTAAATTCAGGTCAAGCACTGCCTTCTCCAGGAAGTCTTCCCTGATGGCCTAACCCACACTCATTTTGATGTCCTTTCTCTGGGTTTCCATAGTCCCCTATACGTGCTGTTATCATAATACTTACCATGCTGTCTTGCAGTCATCAGTGTCATTATTGTCTCCCACACTTAGCCTGCGCAAAGAGGCCAAGGTCATGCCTCAGTTGACTTTGCATCCATGGAGCCAGTTTTGCCCGTAGAGTTCTGGAGGAGGAACACTGACCAGTTGCCTACCCACCCTCACAGCAACTGTTTTGTTCCCCTTGAGAGTCCTAAGCCTAAATCAAGCATCATCGCCTTTTTTCCTGTGTTGTAGCATCACAAAGAAAATAAGATGCCATGATTTACCTGGAGATGAGCTTCATGGAATCTTCTGAAATTGTCAAATTATCAAATAACCTTTGACTACCTGGTATGGGGCCAGATTTTTACTAAGCACTATGGTGGGGGTTGGGGGGAGGTAATAATGAAATATAAAATAGGTCTCAGACAATAAGAAATATACTGTCTAGTTGGAAATTTAAATATATGTATATAAAACACTAACTTTACATCAGAGAACATAAGTGCAAATAAGTCACATAGATAATTATAGCGAGAGGAGAAATTCCAATAGCGAGAGATTACTGGAAGGGGAGGAAAGCTGGGTTTACCAGGCAGCTTTACAAAAGAAGCTAGAATTGGGTCTTGTAGGATCTCGGTAGAGAGAGAAATGGGTGCAGCACTTGCAAGCAACTGCTATAAACAAAGGCACAGAGGCGGGATCTGCAAGCTGCTTAGATGTAGAGAATAATGAGTAGACTTGCCCGGCTAGGATGGAGGCCTTGTGATGAGGAGTAATGAGAAATTAGGTTCCAAGGCCAGACTGAATTATCTTCATTTTTTTCCCCCAATAAAAAGAACCACCCAAGTCACCTCCTTGTAAGAGGCCCCATCAAATCCAGGTCCTGAACAGGAAATGTGCACTTAGCAAGGAATGTGCAGTGTTACCATAACTCAGCCACCACCAATTACTCTTCAAGAGCACCATGTTAACTCTTGGTTAACCTAAAGCCATTCCTCTAGGCTGTGCTTTATCTAATTCAACCAACCAGTATAAACTGTGAACTCATGATGTCCTACAATCTGTACTAAACTCCCTAAATCACTCGAAAATGAGGGAGATAGAATTCCTAACTTCGAAGAATGTATCTTCATCTTATTTTTCTTCTTCCTATACTTCTCTCTCTTCTACCATTTCTTAGAGACAGTACTCTTTTAAGGGTTCCATCAAACTCCACACCTTCTGTAGCCCTTCCTTCTTGAACACATTTTAAGTACACTGGTAGATTTAAAGAGAGGAAAGAAGAAAACAGCTTAGTAAATAATTTGGCTTTGGAGGTGAAATGGTTAAGTTTTGAGAGCCTTCTTTATGTTAGATCTTCAGCTGTTCTCTTTTTGGTGGTTAAGAGTTGGCTCTATCTGCCAGCAAACTTCTTTTGCATCTCCCTCTGATGAGAAACAAGACATCTCTCCTCTTGTCTGAATGAAGAGTTGAAATCATGGCCTCGCCAAGATAGCACAATCCAACTCACCCTTCTGAGCCTGGCTTCGACCAGCCCCTGAGCCAGCTCCAAAACAGCACAGAATGCCTGGAAAACCCGTCCTCTCACTGCGCCAAACCATGTGTCTCCTATCATTTAAATAAGTCCTGAAATCCACTCTATCTGTGGTCCTTTAGGACTTCAGAAAAGAATAACTAAGTGATTCCCCTCATCAGATACTGTCTACTCATGACAGGCTTTGGCCACTTTCTCTAATGGATCACCACCCCCAACCTCACACCGGCTCTGCATTCTCCTTCACTCCTCACCCCTGAACATATGCCCTTGACCTGTACTCACTATAAACAGCCTACACTTGACGTCATTTGTGGCATCATAAAACCTTTCTGTGGATCCAAATATTCTTGGGTTCATTGGGATCTAGGGAGTCAGCCCTATTTGGGGTTGTTTTCTTAAGTGGACTGGGACAAAGCTATGCCAAATAAGCCTTCATTCACACATTATTTTCTCACTTTTAACAACTGTGAAACCAACCATTTATAAAATGCTTTCATATCCATGCCATCAGTTTTTTCTTCAACCTAACCCTGAAAGGTAGTATTTACATTATCTTCTCTCTGAATAAGGAAATGGAAATTAAAACATGTTAAGTAACTTGCCTTTGATCAAGCAATAAATGATGCTAGGAAAACTGGGAATAACTCCATCTAGATCCTTCACCTGACACCATTAAAAAAAAAAGTTTCAGATGGATTAAAGAGTTGTGGGGGACTGGAATTGGCCACCCCAAGATACCTCTCTTTGGCATGAGGATTATTTTGGGCTAGTTACTTTCTTTTTTTTTTTTTTTTTGAGGAAGATTAGCCCTGAGCTAACTACTGCCAGTCCTCCTCTTTTTTGCTGAGGAAGCCTGGCCCTGAGCTAACATCCGTGCCCATCTTCCTCTACTTTATATGTGGGACGCCTACCACAGAGTGGCATGCCAAATGGTGCCAGGTCCACACCTGGGATCTGAACCTGTGAACCCTAGGCTGCCGAGAAGCGGAACATGTGAACTTAACCACTGCACCACCAGGCCGGCCCTGGGCTGGTTACTTTTAAAAACTTCAGACATGAGAGAAACTCTGAGAAGTAGAAGTTACCCTTTGTTAAGACACATTTACATTTGTAAGGGAAATCTCCATCTGTAAAGGTGTCTCCCTCTCTGTACCGGGAAGAATGGGGGATGACCTTATCTCTAGAAACTCTTAACCAATGCAGAAGGCAAGGACTTAAATCTGCATAATAACCTTACTCTTGTTTACTGTGCTTTTCTGGTAATCTCCCATAACTGACTCCCCCATCCCCAACATCCTCCTCTGTCTTTAGCTGAGGGTGGCGTTTAAGGTGAGAGCTTCTGCCATTTTGGTGAGTTGCTCAGTTTTCCTGAGTCTCTCCCATGTATACATGTTATAAAGCTTTGTTTAATTTTCTCCTGTTATTCTGTCTCAAGTGAATTTAATTCATTGTCCAGAGAGAAGGACCCAGAGTGGGTAAATGTCTTCCTCCCCTACAGAGTTAAGCATAAAAATAAAACTATTAACAAAAGGAGAAAATGTAGTTGAAAATTTGCCTGATCTCTGGATGAAGAAAGATTTTTCAGGCATAAAAACCCTGCAAGAAATCACAAAAGCAAAAATTTAATAGACAGTCTACATAAAAACATAAAACTTTTATATGTCACAAAGCCAAATACAAAGCAAACAACAGTCTGAGCAGAAATTGCCTGAGAAATGGCCAGGCTATCATGGCACAAACTTGCTCAGTCACTGACTGGGGCCACCCCTGGAGCAGTGGGATATTGGCTCCAATACTGAGGCCAGTCCCAAAGGAGCTAACAGCTGGAGGCAAGGTCTCTCTTGAAGGGTGATCTGAGTGGCACATATCTGTATCTACATAAGAAAACAACTGGAAATATACCAAACTGTTAATAGTGGTTATGGAATTGTGTATTATTTTTATTTTCTTCTTTATCCTTCTCTATATTTCCCATATTTTTGCAAAAAGCATGATAATCAGAGACTAAGCTTTTATATTCAGAAAAATAGGGGTTTTTATTTTAGAATGAGGATTTCTGCTTTCCTTAATCTCTCTTACTCTTATGACCACACGTCTTCTGAGAGTAACAGTTCTAATACATTCTAGTTTGCTTAGAGACATTTGTGTTAGGCCATTCTTTTCAGAAGAAGACAAAGCTTTGAAGTACACACATACACACAGAGGACTGTCTTTGGTTGGCTTTCTGAGGTCTCTGCTTCCTTCAAGGTTTACGAGGAAGTTTTCAATTTCTCTCTTGTAACAACTGCATTGGAAGGAAGAGAAGAACTCGAATAGGAGAGAAGGAGTTCCCACATACCGTCTGCTACATGCAGGGCTGGGCCAGGGGTTTTACAGCATCCCATTGTCTGTTATAGGTGCAATTATTGCCACTCTACAAACAACAAGGATCATAGTCAAGTACGTTGACGCGCACCTAGTTAAGTGCTGGAGACAGGATTCACTCCAGGTCTGTTTGGCCCCAAATCTCTGCTCATTCATCTACACCTCACTGCCTTCAATCGTGATCTATCCACATCCCGCAGCTCAGCAAATTTGGGGAAGGTGATCACTGGAAATGCCTTGGCATGCAATATGGAGTCCTGCCAAGAGTGGGCTGAGAGTCAAGAGATTGTGTTCCAACACTGGCTGTGTCCAAGGTGCCGGATGACTCTGGACAAGTTCATTTTCTCGCCGATAGAAGCAGTGGCTGGGGCTAGTGGTTTCAGAAGGGCTTTCCTGCTCCTAACCTCTGGCTCCCTCAATATTCCTTCATGTGTGTGTAAATAGGGCTCTCAGCAAGCCAGTGCTACTCATGCTGCTTCAGGGGAAAACAGAGTCCTTTAAACAGTTCCCTGTGATTGCCTCACTCAGAACTCCTGATAAAGTCAACCACATTCACTGTGGCCTTGTTTGCCAGCAAAAGACTGCTAGCAATCCAAATGCCTTGGAGAGAGGACTCGTTAAATAATCTATGGCACAGCCGTACAAGAGAATGCAGTGCAGATGTGAAAAAGAATTGGGGGGGTTTATCCAGCACCTTCTACACTGGGCTTCCAGGATACCACATTCTTATATTTCCTCCTCCCTCCCTGGCTCTCCTGTCTCCATCTCCTTCGCTGGCCCTTCCTCCTCTTCCCAACCTCTAAATGTTAGAGGGACCCTGGGATCAGTCCTGGCCTTCTCGCTACATTCTCTCTCTGCATTCAATCTCTGATGCTCATCCAGGCCAGGGTTTAAAATACCATCTGATGACACCCAAATTTGTATCTCCAGCCCTACCCTAAGTGATGCCTTTGAGACTCATAGATCCCATTGCCTTCTGAATATTGGCCTTGGGACATGAAACAGGCATGCTGAGTTTAACACACCTGAGCCAGAATGTGGCAATCACCACACTAGCCCCTTCTTCCTCATTTCCATAAGTGGCTCCCCATTTCAGTAATGCAGTACATTCACCCAGTCACTCAGGTCAAAAATCATGGAATCGCTTCCATTCCTCTCACTCATATCCCACATCCTGTAGGCTCTACTCTCAAAATACAAATCTGCTGTTACACCGAGCCACTGTCAGCTGCTTGCTGAGATGGCAGCAGCCACCTGGTCTCCCTCAATTTCACTCTTGCCCCTTGACAGTCTCTTCACCACACAGCTGCAGGAAGGATCTTTATAAAACATTTATCAGCTGGTATGCCCCTACCCAAACCATCCAACGGCTCCATATGTCACTTAGAATAAAAACCAAACTCCTCACCACAGCCTCAGGGCCTCATGGGCTGTGTCCCCTCCCTGCCTCTGTGACCTCCTCTCTGACCACATGGCAGCCTCATTCTGCCCCAGCCACACTGACCTCCTTCCTGTTCCTCTAGCATGCCAGGCACACCCCACCCTGAAGCCTTTGTCCGTGGTGTTCCCTGGACCTGGAAAGACCATGCCCCCTCCCTCAGCATGAGTTACTCCTCTCTTATGTCCCCTCCCCAGGCTGCCCTTCCTTGGCCATCTTATCTGAAAGAGCCTCATCACTTCTCTCCTCATTCTGTGTTTATGTTTTCTTCACAGCACTTAGAACTACCTGGCACTACATTACATAATCATCATTTCCTTGTTTATCTTCTGGTATTGTCACTAGAATGTTAAGGAGGGCCGAGATCTTGCCTGGCTTTTGCACTGCTGTATTTTCAGTGCCTGGCCGTTAGTAGGCACTCAAAAGTTTGTCAAAATGATTAATGAATATAGGTGCTGTTATAGAACAATCTCCAAGATATATCATTGCATAAAAAAGCAAAGTGCAGATGAGGCCTAATGCTTCTGGAAGGATACACAAATTGTCCAAGATGGTTGTCTCTGCAAATGGCGACCAAAGGGCAAGACTGGAAGGGGAATGTATTTTTCAGTGACAATTTTTTGGACCGTTTCAATGATTTCCTATAGGCCTGAACTATCTTTTCAATTAAACAAAGAAAATCCCCTTCTGTCTGGTCACTTGTGTTGTTCTAATTGGACACGTTTTACCTTATTGATAAGGTAACTTATAAATAACGTTAATAAGTTATTGATAACTCCTCAACCTCCCCTATTTCCCCTCTAGGGTCCTCAAACTTCTCCAGTTCACCTTGATTTCTTCAAACGGAGACCACCACATCCTTGTTTTGTTTTTGTTCTGTTTTGTTTTGTCTTGTTTTGTGGGAGGAAGTTCCTTACCACTAAGACCAAAGACCAGAGTTTGATTTTATATAAATAAACTATTCTGACAGGCTCCAGGGACAGCGGCTCCTCTGCGGAAGGACCCCTCTCCACTCCCCTCTGAAGGAAGCTCAGAGCTTTGCTATCTCCAAGTTAACGTCTCCGCTGCTCTCCCAGTATCTCCCGGGTGTAGACCTCCTGACTGCCAATTCCAGGTTGCACAGTCGCAGAATCAGGCATCATTAGCTTGTACAACACCATTCTTAAAGAACGGCTGGAATATGCCTTTCAGTAAAGGTGAGGGAGCTATTTCCCACCCCACTGCTTGTCCTTGGCCTTGCTCCACAGAACCTGAGACCCAAAGACATAGCTCCCTTGTTTCACAGATGATGAAACAGAAGCCTAGAGAGTAAAGTACTTGTTCAAGGTTGCACGGTGAGTTTAGGAAAGCACCAGGACTAAACGGCAGGTCCCCAGATTCTCAGTTCTAGGCTCTTTCCAGGTAGATCTTCATCTGAGTCCACCTCAATTAGGCTGCCCCTCAGCAACATGCTTGCTTTTCAGGAGAACTGAGGCAAGAGGAGTGAGGAAGAGAACAGGTTCACAGCCAGAGCAGCTTCTGGAGGCTCTGAAGGGGCACTGACATCTCTTGGATATTACGAGGACTTGGGGCCAGTCCATGAGCACGCATGGGACCTAGTGGGACACCCTGGATGTTTCCTCAGACCTCAGCCTCCTTTGCAGACCACAACAGACATAATTTCCCTCCCATGCTCCAGAATCAGGTGTGCTTTAGGTTGACTGCAGAAACCTCCTACCTTTAAAAAAGAAAAAGAAAGCAACGTATTATAAAAGCAGAGTACATTAAAGCAACTCTTCTCTGTGAAAATGCATGATCATAGACAGAAGTGTTTAAGAAAACACCAAGGACATGGGTTGAATTGTTAGTGGATTTTATTCATCAGAGATTACGTACTCACACAGACTCTCATAGTCAAAACGAGTGACAGGCTTTAGGAGTTACAGGTCTGCTAGGGAGAGAACCAAGAGGCAGCTTCAGATGTAGCCTTCACTTAGTACCCCAAGAAAGTTGTCAATGCTTTCCTAAGCACCGCTTAGGAAGGAGGCAATGGTCTCATACCATCCAGGGCTGTGTGCAGAGAGATAGCCTGTAGTGTGTGTGCTTTGCGTGGCTGTGCTGAAGGTCTATATCCACGTGGCTGTGTCCTGGCCTCATCAGACACATACTTGGACTGTCCGGGTGGGGAACCTCCTCTGCGGGTCTTGCTGTGCTCAGAATCACAGGTGTCTGAGCAGCTTCCTCTGGCGGCCTTAGCTAAGCAGCATCTTTGGAATTCTTCTGGGCTCGGCTCTAACTTCTGACAGCACTCAAACAGCTACTAATAACAAATCATATTCTAACTCCCCAGCAAACTAGTAATTATTACTGCAATTGCTATTCTAGTATTGAAAAATTGAAAATGGGGGGAACTTACATTATTGTATTATTTCATATTCCTACTTTATATTTTATTAGTAACTCGTAACCATTACAAAATCAAACAAAAGTAATAGCTACTACCTTTTGTTAAACACTTCCCTATATGCCAGCTGCCCAGTTAATCACACGGCCTGAATATTTCATTGATGCTCAAAACCACCTTAGGATAAAATATGATTATCTCCATTTTACAGATAACAAAACAAAAAAGAAGTTTGGTGAGTTGCCAGTCACACAGCTGATAAATCATGTCCACCTAATTCCAAAGTTCTGGTTTTAACCACCAAGTTATGGGACCTCCCATTACTGAGTATTTAGAGCACTTATAGGATGCTTTTGGCATCATGAAGGAAGTGATTCTTTTGTGGCCTCTGACTTTGACCTTTCTACCAATTAACCGAAGGGGAATCAGTAAACCCTAGATTGAGCTTCTTGCTACTGCTGCCAGGTATCCAAAGATGATCCTCTTTCAACAGGACATGGTGGAATTTAAAGCGGCATCACGGAGAAGATCAGGGTCAGATAATTCATTCCCTTAAAAAGTCTTTATAACCTCATAACACATACTACTAATTGGCAATGTGATGCCATTAACTTAATCTCCTTTAACGAGAGTGATTCAAGACCTACTATGAGACAGGCATTAAATGAATATGCAAATATTCATAAAATGAATAGGTCCCTGGGTCCCGAGGAGCTGACAGTCTAGTGGGAAACATGTATAATTATGGTACGTTACGATGAGACGTCATAAAAATACGAAGTCTAAGAAAGCCTAGCACTTAAACTGGATGCAGAATTTGAAGTGGGTGTTGGAGGGTGAGCAGGAGCACGCAAAGCTGACTGAGCACGGGAAAGAGAATCCAAAGGGTAAATAATGTAGAACTTGGAGCAATGCAAGCGGCAGCAGGTGCCAGCAAGCTCTCTGTGGCTAAGTGTTAACAAATGAGCGTGAGAAGGCAGGCTGGGTCAGTTCCTAGCCAGTTCCTAAAAGGCCTGGAATATCACATGTTAAGAAGATTGAGCACCATCTGTACACAGGACAATGGTGAGCCATTAAAAGTTTCTGAGCAGAGGAGTGAAGCAATTAGAAAGCTTTCCGGACAAAGAAAGATCACTCTGGAGCCTATGTGGCCAGCACATTAATAGGTATCTGGGTCTAGGTAGATTTGATGGCCCTGAATGTTTAATTAAATGACTTTCCTAAACACAAAAAGTATGATACATTTTAATGCATTTCTGTCTCTCTCTTTCTCGCTCTCTATGGCAACTAATCTTAATTATCTCAGAACTCTGAGCTCAAGAAGCTATCTCACCTGTTTATCTTCAGAGGGAACACTTCAGGGGCTTACTTGAGTATTAAATGTGCATTTTTATAGGTTTAAGGCTTAATTAAATAGCGTTGAAATCCATATGCAGGTTATTGAAAGTGTAAGTACCTGGAATGATAAGAGGAAAAAATATTTAAAAGTTGTCATATTGAAGCATTGTTATTGAAAGAACAGAAAACTCCTGCTAAAAACCAACTCATTGCACCCCGGTGTCTTAGTTCGGGCTGCTGTAACAAAATACCACAGACTGGGTGTCTTATAAACAGCAGAAATATATTTCTCACAGTGCTGGGGGCTGGCAGTCTGTGATCAGGGTGCTAGCACAGTGGGGGAGGGCTCTCTTCTGGGTCTCAAACTTCTTGTATCCTCACATGGCAGAAGGGACTAGGGATCTCTCTGGGGCCTCTTCTATAAGGCATTAATCTAATTCACGAGAGCTCCACCCCCATGACTTAATCACCTCCCAAAGGCCTCACCTCCAAGACCATCACATTGGCCTTTAGGATTTCACCATAGCTCCTGGGTTCTTAGAGCATCTTCTCCCATTACAAAGACAGTCTGTGGAGGAAATATGATTCAGTCTACCCCATGTTCCTCCACCTCTGCCATCTCCCTCCCTCTCCTCATCCCCCATCACATAAACAGGCATACACCCAACACCAAGGTTATAACCCAATTCAACCATTGCTGTTAGCTGACTCCAGAAGTTCAAAGAAATCCATCCCCAAAGCATAATAAATCAGGATAACCACCCAGGACAGCAGGACAAGTAGAAAAGGAAGCAATCTCAGTAGAGTCAAATGAAAGGGATGGACCCTCCATCACTTATAGCAGCATACGCAATCAGTTGTCCATCTATTCATTCAGGAATCAGAGAGCACCTGGTATCTGCCCAGCTCTGGCCCAGGCCCTGGGAATGCTAAGAGAAATCGGAAATGGCCCCTCTCCTTAAGGAATATCTATCTCTTTGATGGCTACTACAATTCTATAACTGCTTCCATTGTTCAGAGGAGGAAATTGACGCTTGGAGATGCTAATTCACTTCAAGATCAAGGATCCCATGTGGAAGGTGGGGGTTGAATGAGGTAGTAAGAAGTAAGACCTGGATGAGAGGTGAGCACTTAGCCACAGACTCTAAGCACAAGCTCTGGAGAGCACGTGTCATAAAAGAAGTCCCCAAGTCTAGGGGCCAAATTTACACACAGGGACCCCAGACAAGGGGGCAGAGAGCTGCCTAGGCAGGAAGCCATGCAGACAATTATGTTCTCCCAAAGACCATCTTAGCACTAAAAGCACACACATACACACACATGCGCAAAAGGACTGACTTCATAACTATAACAAAGGTATTCAGGAGGCAGTGTGTATAGCGGTAAAGCGTATAGCCTCTGGAGACACAGAGACCTGGGTTCAAACCCCAGGTCTGCTACTTAATAAGTGGTCAAGTTACTTAACCTTGCCATGTGTTAATAATAGTTATCTCAAGAGAGCGTTGTGAGAATTACATAGGAGATAATGTGTGTAATGTGCTTGGCATCGTCCTTGGCACTCAGGGAGAATCAATGAAAGTGAGCTATGACACTTCAAACTCAACAAGCCCCCAAAACAAAGCATTAGTTGTTCTCACAAACCTGTTCCTTCTGCACCTGGATTCTCTATCTGCACGATTTCCACCCACTCACCAAAATCAGGCACCACTCTCAATTCCATTTCTTGTACCACGACCCTTCCCCCTTTCTCTGCCATCTTCATCATCACAGCTAACATTTTTGGTGTATTTCTATTTTCAAAACTGCTCAGCTAGGCACTTTAGAAGACCTTTTATTGGGCAGAGGAACCCTACAAGGAAGGTACTGTCATTTTTTCCATTCAAGGAAATTGAGCCTTAGAGAGGTTAGAAACTTGCCCAAGGTCATACAGCTATTTAGTGAGAGAGCTAAAATGTTATAGACAGTCTAATGCCAAAACCCATATGCTTAAACATTACACTGTATTGTCTCCCAACCAACCAGTCACTAGCTAAGCCCTATGGGTTCTCCTCTTTAGTTCCTCTTGGATCTAATCCTTGTCACTGCCCTTCGGCCATGGCCTGCTCTGCTGAAGCGCAGAGAGCTCTGTGGGTGTTAGGAATGGTGGTGTGGGCCATCTTGGGGAGCTCTGAATGCCACGCTGATGGAGAATTTGGCCAACACAGAGTCTCTGAGCCTGAGAAAAGATGTTGCTGGGCTGGGAGCAGCCCTGGTGGGGAGGGTGGGCAGGAGTCACTGAGGGCTGGGCAGGAGATGAGTACACTGGTCTAGGTATGAGGGCCTGAAGGCAGGTGGTGGGGGTGGGAATGAAAAGAAAGGCTGGATGCGACAGACATTACCTCACCAGGCACAAATACTCTCGAGGCTGGAACTCGGTTTAATAATTCTGTTACTAGGGCAACAGCAAAAGAATCTATCACAGAAAGAACCCAACGTGGCCTGTTTCTGCACGGAAGTGTGGCAGCTATAAGCTGGGAAAAAAGAAGTGAAGGTGGGTGGCCAAATGACGCAGCAGGACACGTGGACCAGACTTTTCTCATAGGCATCTTTCCAACCTTTCACCCTCCTCAGTTTGGGGACTGGAGCGACATTTGAAGCAGGCTCTCTAGAAAGGAAGATGGCAAGATCCGAGAAGCAGAGGCTCTTTGAGCCCTCTGACAGATTAGCCATCCTGCCCCTGATACTTAGACTAGTCTATGGACCCTGGGAAGGCAGGGGGATGCCTCACCCACATCTGCCCTCATGAGGGCGCTCACGGGGAACAGCTCAGATCTGCCTGGCGATGGAAGCAAAAGCATTCATCACAAAGTTAACCAGTCACTCAGCTATCTGCTTTCCTCCTGCTTAGTATCTCTGGGACTATGACCAGGCTTTAAAGGTAACTTTTCCATCCATCCAGCAAGTGAAGCGCTAGGAAGCCTCTGCCTCTGGGAGAGGGTTCGTGAGCTCTGGTGGAAAGTACTAATGCTCCCTGCAAGGCCCATCAGAGGGTAAGCTTTCTTCCTATGAGTTCCCTAGCTCTCCCTGCATTTTCCCATTTGTCCTTTCAGGAATATCATGATGAGATACTCATATCATCCCATTTGTCTCTGACAGTCAGAACTTCCAAAACATTAACAGCCTTTTAAAGAGACTAGGAACACTTTGAGACTTAAAGACAGTCTCACCAGCCTCACCCAGGATTAATGCTATCCTTTTGAATTTGCAAATCAAATGCTAAGTTGACCCCTCAACATAGCATCCGTAGCAAAACCTCTAATATCTGTCTGTAGCGCTTGTGCTCAAAGTTTTTACCTCCCACATTTCACATTTTCTTGAAAATCTGTCCACAAGGAATGCTGAAGGAGATACAGGACTCAATTTCCTTCCGTCGTCCTCCTGACCTCTCATGAGCCCATGTGAGGTACAGATTCCCCCTAAGAGACCACCAAAGGCTTTCACTGCATTAGGACTTCAGGATCAAATATTGCTCTGAAGACTAGACCAGGGGGCAAGGTGGCCACACTTGATTATGGAGAGATTTCTGCTACAGTGGTTATGTGCTATCAGGGGCTTTGATAAGTATGCGATCCCCAGTGGTTTGCCCATGGATACAGCATGTTCCAGATTGTCTTGGAAGGAATTTCTCCTTATAGGAGTGGCCACATAGGGAATTTGAGTCACATCGGGCATTGATGAGTCAACCCTTGCTGGCTTTGTCACTCATTTTTTGAGTGAGATTAGGCAAGTTGTCTTTCCTTTTAGCTTCCATGCCTGCAAAAGGAAGAAAATTATACAAAATATTCTCAAAGGGTAATATAAGAATTTAAAGCTGAAAAGTGTCATAAGCCTTTGGAAAGACAAAGAACACCAAAGCGTAAACAGATCACATAACAACCATGGTTTGATCTGGTCTGAAGTCAAGGTACCATTTAGTGCTAGGAGGGGACAATTTATTCCATGGAGCCTGCAAAAACAATAATGAGCATTTTGAGGCTTTTGCACATGATGTGGTGGCATAGCTTAGTAATTAAGGGCTTGCACTCAGGAATAAAACTTTTTGGACCAAATCCTGCCTCCATCACTCACCAGCTCTGTGACCTTGAGCAAAAGGCACCTCTTAGGGCTTCTTTTTCTTCATTTGTGAGATGAGGGTCATGCTACATGACTCACTGGGTTGCTGAGAGGATCACATGCCTGACACAGGGTGAGGAATAAACAGTAGATATTGTGTTATATTAAATCACATTCGATTTTTATAACAACCATGGAGAAGCAATATTTGTCATCCCTGTTTTATCAAAAAGGAAATTAATGCCCACGGAAGCTAAGGTGCTTGCCCAAAGTCATTTGATAAGGAGCCTTCTCATTTCAAAGCTCATACTACACCTCTGTTGTCTCACCCATGTTGAAATCTACACAGAGAGTCTGTGTTTTCCTCCCAAATCAACAGGCTCGGGCAAAGTCACAGTGTCAGTTTCAGGCATAACAACTACTACACATAGGCCTAGCCATGGCAATAGTATATAGATTTGTTATAAGCTAAAAATGTGATCCAATCTCCCCAAAATAGGTTGCAATTTCAAGGCTTCCCCTTGGATTCCCCTGGATAATGAATGCTGCACAAATGTGTAATGTGGACGAAGCCTGAGAACAAAGGGAGCGATTTCCTCCGGCCTGCGCTCTGGAGGGGCCGGATCTTCTGAGCAGGACTCAGGCAGCCTGAAGGGAAAAGACAAAAATAGTTCATACCAACTGGTACCAAAAATGTGAGCCCAGATCCAAGGCTCACACATAGATAGACAGATAGATATTTGGCCGTTAGGCCCCTGCCTTTCCAGCATGTTTTGGAACTTTTTTTTTCTCTTTCAGGTTGACCTTCTGAAACTGGCAAACAGCCATTGATGATTAAGGATCTAAGCACTAAAGTTTTTTCCTTTTTGCAATGACTGATGATAGCTTTTAGCTGTTTAACCCACCCATTGTTAACTGTGCTGTTTAGGCAATATGCTACCTGACTCCTACTAGGCTCTTATGGATAACATCTTCCTGGAGCCTGGGTCACCAAGGTAATGGGTGCTTGAGCTGTTTTTCAGGAATTAGAACTCCTTGTCCACTCCAGGCCAATTGGGACCACCAACTCATCAACTGGGTACACACAGGTGTCCAATAGGCGACCTTTTGACATCAAGAGGCTAAAAACTTCACCCTCAGATCATGCTAATGCCGCCATTTTGTGAACGTGGGTCCTGTGACGAGGCATGGAGTCTGACTACGCTTGCGCAGATCATCAATTACCTCACCTCCAATCACCTCTCCTCACATTTCAGACCACCTTGCCCCCTACCCCATAAATATCCCTGAGTCCCTATTTTCGGGGAAGCGAATTTGAGACTCATGCTCTTGCTTCCTCGCATGGCTGCCTTGTAAGTAAACTCTCTCTCTGCTGCAATCTGGCTGTCTCAGTGTTTGGCTTTCTGGGCAGCAGGCAAAAACAAACCTGGTTTGGTAACACTTCTTGTTCATTTTCTTCTGCTTTCCATGGGACTTGCCCCAAGCCCCATACCCACTGCAATGACCTTGCTGAAAAGAGCTCAGGCACCGTGGAAAGTCTGGGGTGAATTGGATCCTTTAAGAGCTCCTACACCAAAGTCCTTGAAATGTTGACATTCTTTACACCTGAACCCACTAAATTCCCCACCCGGGAAGCACAACAAAGTATTGACTCGTGAGCCTCTAGGTTGCTAACCCCATGGAAGTCCTGAATTGAAAACATTAGTAGATTTACCTTAATAAAATGGCACATGCATTTCTTTCTGTGACTTTTCTCCTGAGCAAATGCAAGTAGGCCCAGAGTACATTTCTCTTTGCGCTTGAACCCATGCCTCTGGGTGAAATACTTACTGGCTAACATTTGTGGACTGCTTACACTGTGCCCAGCACTGTGTAGTTGTTTAAATCTCTGTGTCTAGTGCTTGGGTCTTAAAGCTTCAAGCTTCTATCCTCTCCCTGCAGACTTGGTCTTGATGGAACTTTAGATTCGGGAGGGCCCTGCGAGATCATCCTGTCTGGTTTCACAGAAAGGAAATCAAGGTCCTGGGAGCCACAAAGTCACACTGCTTCATACTGAGAGAAGCCAAGCGTCTCAGGTGTGTCCACCTTGCTCTATGTCACCCTGCCCTTTCCTTTTATAATATCAGGGGCTGAGCCCACCTATCTTTTGGACCATGGGAGAGCTTTTTGGAGACACACTGGTACCTGAGAGAAATCATCAAGTTGGGAGGGCAGGTTTGTATCAGATACAGCTAAAAATAGGAGCCTGCCCAAGACCACACTCAGTTAGGGGGATTGTACTGATACCAGGGGCATCTCAGCACACTCACCTGATACCCACCTGTGCTCCTGGCAGGATGGTCACCCCGGCCACCTACAGGGCAGAGGTGGGCTGATAAAACAGCTGTACACACTAAGGGCAACACAGCTGCTGTTGAAGCTGCATGAGCAGCACTATGGGAAGAGCAAATTCCATCTTTGCAGCCACCTGACAAGAGGGGCTACATAGTGTGATGAGAAGAATAGGAGGGCTCTTCTCTTAGCCCCCAAATACTTCCCCTACTGGCTCACGAGGTAGTGCCTGTAACCTTCCATTATGAAGGAATTTGGAAGTTCTAAGGAGAGTTGGAATTATCTAGTCCACCTCCCTCAATATATAGATGAGAAAAGTAAAGCCCAGAGACATTAAGCAACTCCACCAAGGGTAAACAGCCTAGTCTAGAACTTCCCAAGGCAGGATCCTGGAAATAATAGTTTCACAAGACGTTTCATGAAAAAAATTTTTTTCAAGCTTCCGAGATCAGATAGGTTGGGAGAGGCTACATTACATTCTCTATTTTCCTTTGACTGTGCCCTCATTCTCTATTTAACAAATATTTACTCAGTCTGAAAATGAGGAACACATTTAGGGATCTGGTCTAAATTGACAAAGCTGAAACTAGCCTGTGGGTATTCAGACTTCAGGACCAACAAATACACAGATACCTCCAGTGAAAGGACTACTCCTTGTGGTTAACCATTCGTGATGCTTTGTTAAAATGGTACTACTCCAGAGGGAGCGACACAGCCGACTGGTGTCGCTCAATAACCTTTAGTGTGCTTTATTTATCTAAGGCTTTTCTAAGTGACAGCACTTGTCGTCATATGGCCAAAAAGGTAAGCCTGAGCCTGAGGCTACTGTCTTGAGAAAGTTAGTCTCCAAGAGGAGGCTGGAAATTAAATGGGGCAACCTGGAGACACTGGCTCCCTGAGGAAAGAAAGAGTCAGAAAGAGGGAGAAAGGCGTAAAAGAAAAAGGGGAAAGTCAGTAAAATCACTCCACGAGCCCTGGCAGGCCAGTCAGGATCAGCTCTCATCAAAAGGAAACAAACAACAAATGCAGCCGCTCCAAATAAAGCATCCAGCCCGCATCCCGCCATCAAACCACACCCTCATCCCAGCAAACAGAGGAAACGTCCACTTTGGAAATTAATTCTTCTCCACAGACTTCACATAACAAATTCCTCTCCTGGGCAATCATGCAAGATCTTGCAAGGAACTTTTTTTAATTATAAGGAAAGGGTGACTCCCCTATCAATAAAATCCTGCGTCAATTAGTACAATTATCATTTGGGTTATTATTTCAAGTGTTCGAAATTTCTACTTAAATAAGGTCACTTCCAATTTGGTAAACACTCCTAAGTCATCATCTTAATTCACGGCCAGTCGCCCTAGGAATGCTGAGTAAGTAAACAAAATCAAGCATTAGCTAACCAGCCACAAATCCACTTGAGTTTATTAATTTCTCTCTTGGCAGAGAAGCAAGAAAAGGGAACAAACCAGCAGAGACATTCACGCATCATTCATTCAATAAATATTTATTACGTACCAGGTGCCAGGCACTGTGCTAAGCTAAATATAGGCTTCAGCACTTTATTAATATTCACAGCTAAGTTATACATGAATGTTTTAAAGAATGAAATTCTATTTTCCCCAAAATATAAATTTTAATTCCTGAGATGCTTTTTCTTTGTTTCTGCCCAGTGTGCCTTCCTCCACGGAGTGGATGATACATCCTAACTCTTAAGCTTCCAGACTCACCATCCCTCCCTCGAAAAAGCCTCCCTCCCACCATCTGTCAGGTAGTTAATGAATATGAACTCACACTAGACGCGCTAGCGAGGCACTCACTATTTTAAAAGTCCTAGGAGAATACAAATGGTAAGAAATTGTGCCTATCATTTCACTCAGGTTTTTTTAATATGCATTTGAGTTTTGTTTTAGGGGGAGCAGCTGATACTTGTTCAAAGGTTTTTTAAAATACTAATACACATATATATTCCCAATGCACGCAGGGTTGTATGCAAACTAGAAATATGATCTTAAGAGTACCACCTTATCAGAGGAATGCCTCTTGTCTCATTTCAAAAGGGGCTTCCCCTTTTGCCGCCTTCTCCCAACACCACCAAAGCAATGGCACCTATCCAAATTCAATACCCAAGGAAAAGAGCCACTCTGGGAACTGACCTTAAAGAAGTCACTTTGCTCATCAGTAAAGAAGGGAGGTGGACTTCCCTGTTCCCCCAGTGGCTTGTAGATTAAGGGGTTCAGTCTAACCTAATCCTCTACTACAGCTCCAAGGAAAGCTGGTATGCACACACGCGCGCACACACACACACACACGGTGAACCCATGGGTCCCCTCCCCCATGTCGCAGGCTCCGACTCCGACTCCGCAGGGACAGCCAGCTTACCGCGATATACAAAACACCCCCACACCACCCAGAAGGGGAGGCAGGACTCTCCCTCCCTCAGCCAGGCAGTCTCCTGAGGCTGCTGACATCACAAAGGTGTCAACTAGCAACCTCATTGTCATGTGGCTCTCCCCTGGCTCCCCTTCACTTGCAAAGGCAGGGAAAGGGTGAGACCTTTCAGAGGCGCCAAGCCGGCAAGCGTCCAGCAGCCGTCTGGAGTGAGCAATCGGCAGAGCCACCAAGCCGCGGCACTGGGCCTCGCGTTTCAACTTCTGTTCAGTTCTCCTGTAATGGAAAATTGCTTTGTACAAAGCTAGAGTGTTACAGTTCTTTCCAGCGCCCGTCCCCCGCCCCACCCCGCCCCTCGGCAGCCTTCTGATCAGAGGGACAGCGCCCGCAGGAAGGTGGAAGGAGGGTAGTCACGGCTTCTTATTATGTCCCTTGCTTCAAGCCCTGGGCCTGGGTGGTTACTCTTTTCCTTTGGAATGGGACTGGTATCGGGGTCAAAGTGTCCAAATAATTGTGAGTGTCAAGCCCAAGAAGTGATCTGCACAGGATTAGAGTTAACCGAATACCCCCCTGACATACCTCTGGACACCCGGAGGCTGTTCCTGGATGATAACTGCATCACTTTTTTGCCAGCGATGACTCTAGGACTCCTCAGTGACCTTGTTTACTTGGACTGTCAAAATAACCTGATTCAAGAGGTGATGGATTATACCTTCATCGGGGTCTTCAAACTCATCTACCTTAATCTCAGCTACAACAACCTAACCTTGATCTCCCCATACAGTTTCTCCGTGCTCAGCAACCTGGTACAGCTGAACATCTCCAACAATCCTCACCTGTTATCTCTTAATAAGTACACCTTTGCCAACACCAGCTCTTTGAGGTACCTGGACCTCAGAAATACCGGCTTGCAGACCTTGGACCATGCTGCCTTCCACAACATCCTAACACTTCATACCGTGTATCTGAGTGGAAACCCCTGGAAATGCAACTGCTCTTTCTTGGACTTCACCATCTTCTTAATAGTGTCCGATCTGGACCACCCAGGTGAGGGCTTCATTGGGTGTGGGGACGAGGATGTGATGGAGTAGGAGGAATTGGTTCCAGAAAAGATGAAGTCAAAATATGGTTAGGATGGGGAAAGAAAATCTGGGTTTAAGCTGATGATTGAAAGCATTCTTACTGCTCTGCAGGATCCGTCCTTGGGTTGACTGGGGAGGCAATAAGGCTTCGTAGGAAAAGTTCTGGAATAGGAATCCAGAGAGCTGAGTTCTGGTCCCAAACTCAGCACTTACTGGTTGGCTGTCCTTGGGAATGTCAAATTTCTCTGAGCCTCAGTTTCCTCATCCATAAAGTGGAGACGATAATATTACCAAACATAGAGAGTTGTTATGTCAACATAAAATGATATGTTTGGAAATGATAAAGTACTATAATTGCAAAGTAACAAAGTAATAGAGGGACACTGTATTCCATTGGTAAACTATTTTAATCTGTTTAATTCACTGACTGAATTTTTCCAGGATCTAAAAGTAAATTCAATCATTCATAGGCAGTAGAAAATCTAGTAGGAGCGTGATGTATAAAAGAGGAAGTTCAATAGAGATGGAAGGAGGGGCACATGAGCTGCCTGGACAAGGAGGGAGGGAAGGAGAGGAGGTTTTCGATAGCTCCTTTGTCTTCAAGATGCTAATCTCATAAGGAGAGATGGCATGAATCAGTGGAGAATGGGTCAACAGTGCCCACTGTACTGAGCAGGGAGATTCCAATCTTAACAGGCAGATTCTCGTCTTACCTGGTAGATTTCCAAGCCAGTTGCTGCCGGTATATCCACTGTCCCCACCTGCCCTCTGCCGTGGCCCTTGGGGCACTCCAGTGCCTCATTCCCTCTCCTTTTCCGTGACCTTACTGTCACATCGTCAACCTCCAAATCTCCTACTCTACCAATATCATTTTCACCCAGGAATGTCAGAGTTTCAGAGAAATGTGAAATAACTCCTCACAGAAATTCCGGAGCCACTGATGTAATTTGGCAAAAGTGGGCTTTGGATAGAAAATCAAACCCTACCAAAATCAGATCTTCTCTCCCTTCCCTGTTTGTTTTTGAAAATATTTTCACACACCAACTTCACTAAAGTCATGCTGAAGCTGCCACGATGAAGTCCCGCCCATGTGGCAATATCCTGGAAAGACTCCTGGCCAAAATGACAGAGTTTAAGGAGAACTAGGGGAACTGAGTGATGACAGCAAGTAAAAATGTGGCCTCCTGGCCTTCCAATGGGCGTGTCTTAAAATGTCTCCCAGGCAGGGCCTGAACTATGGTGAGGCAAGCCAGGCTCCTAGATTGCAAAATTGAAGGAGGCACTGAGAGTGAGGGTCTCCTTAAATTTTGTGCCCTAGGCACCTGGTCCTGCTGCCAGGTGCTTCAACTTGAGTTCGAATAAATAAAAGGCATGAACTTTGTCAGGCCATCGTCTTTACAGTATTAATCCTAAAGGATACAGGAGCAGCTATCTTGGATCGATTACCTTACCTCTCTGTACCACTTTCTCTAGGAGCCAGAGATAATGTCTTCTACTTTTCCCAATGACTGGTGATGTGGTGATTTCTAGAAAGCTCTCTAAAAGAGGGTCAATATTAATCATTCTCATGTGCTAAATGTGCTTCCTAAATGGGGTTCTACCCTGTCAATGTTTAGGTAACTAGCCTGTGGAAGAGCATCATCTTCTCTTGCCCCCTCCCTACCATACATACACATTTACTTTGAGCAGAGTCCCCGAGTTGCCAGGAGGACCTCCTACCCTAGCTGAAAAGGGTGAAGTAGCTTGGCTTCTTCCTTAGACTGTAAAGCTACCACTTCATCTCCCATCAAATCTCTCTTAATCAAATTTCTGGTTACAGAGTTGTGTCTTCTCAAAATTTTCAGGCTAACTACTTTGGATGCCTTGACTCTATTCAATCCAGGATTGCATAGGGATATAAACCAGACCTGTTTCACCTCACGTTTTCAAAAACATCAGAAGGGGTTATCTGTCTTATCAAGTCTGTAAGCTCCTTGTGAATGAAGAGTCTAGGCAAAGCTTTCATCCACTGGCCAGTGGGACCCCCTGACACACACAAACACACACCCCTACGACAGCTAATCTGCTCATCTTTCTCTGTTGTTTGGTGGCCCGGAAGAACCCTCTTAGTCCACTTCAAGCAGAGCTATGATCTCAGTGCTCCAGTTCACTACTATTATCTCTTAAAAACAGTGAGCCAAGGCCAGACATAGAACAATTGATATTTATATAGAGCTTTGCAGCTGCTGAAGTTTTTTCACACATGCTGTCTCATTTTCTGTGAGTATCATATCAACCCTTAAATTTTAGGCCCTAGGACTGTGGAAGAGGCTAGGTTTGGTATCTGTAGCTCTATCCAATGGACGAGAAAATAAACTGACTTGCCCAAAATCGCAGTTAGTAAATTATAAGAAAATGATTTGAACCTCCTGAGATTTCAAACTCAGATCTTTTCCATAGACTACTATCTCTCAAATCCTCAAATTACATGATAATTATGATTCTGTAAGTCAGTTTAATTATAAATATAAGTCATGTTATGAGCATATGGCCGCAGCATCTAAATTTCAGCTTTATTTCCTATCTGGCTACGCTTGGAACTCACTCAAGATCATTTTCATTGGATAATAAGCCCTAACCATCATAAACTTATTATGATATGCTTGCATTCCCCTTGCAAATCCAGGTTCACCCCAATCCACCCAAACTCCAAAAGGTTGACTCTAACCTCAGTGTTTGCTTTCCTTTGTGCCTTATTCAGGCTGGTTCTCCCTTCCCATACACACACACACATACAATCACAAACATACACATAAACACATATGCAAACACACATATATACACACATATACAAACACAAAGATATTCCTACACATACATACCATATTTATATATGTACACATCTACTCACATACATACACACCCATATATTACATGCATATAGCACATACACACACATAAATGTAGAGACACACACCCATACATGAACAGACACACATGTACACATAAAGTTGAACACACACACAGTAAAATTCACTAGATACTTCTCTTCCCCCTTAGCGAGACCTCAGCATTATGGAAGATATTTATTTTGTGAAACTCTCATACAATGATTTGTGGTCTCTTTTGGGTGAAAATGTCTTTGCTATTGACAAACACTCTTGGTGAACTCTCAACCTCAAGCCAACCTATTATACCACATTTACTATCAAAATGGTGGTCTTTGGCGTGGTCTAGAATGGAGTCCGCACATCTCTCTCCATGTGATCACATTTCAGGATATAGGAAGGGTTTCTATGAAATAATCTGAGTAACTTGGTTGTTTATAAATCAGAATCCAACTTAAATATTGGTTTCATTTTAGACCCAGGGAGACACTGAACCTTAGTGTTGGGAAATTTTACCTGTGAAGCAGCATTAAGTCAGTAGGACAGTGGAATGCCAGTATATAGAGCCCTTGAAAAGAAAGGCAATGAAGTAAGAGACTTCTATACGACCACTCAGTTCATCTGTTCGTCCATTTAAATATTTATTGAGCACCTATATGTGCCAAACCAGTGCTCATAGAGGTAACTAGCCAAGAAGCCTGGGGTTGTGTATGGAGACTCATATGACTGTGGGTCATCTGCACCATATGTGTCCCATATCAGAGGGAGGAGTGAATTCTTAGGAAATCCAATTAGCCAAGATTAATTCTACAACAGTGGAGAACCTTGAAGGAAGCCAAGGTCCAGGAAAAAAATGGAGAGGTCTTAAAACAAAAGACATGAAGGCAATAATATGTCCTTCCCCTAAGTCACATTATGGGTAAGGTGACCCCCCATGGTGGGGCTGTAGAAGAGGCAAAATGTTCCATTCATCTTATTTCATTATAAGGCCACACCGAATTGTAATATTGAAACTTTCCAATATCAGCAAGAGATTTGGTGCCATTACCAAAAGTCTTCTCATCAAAAGAAACCCTCTAATGATATACTCACCAGATGCACTGAAAACTAATCAGTCCTCAAAGAGTTCACATATTCACTTTCCAAACTTGAAAATTATGGCAGAAATGGAGGTATGTTGTAATGTGCCAGCTGCAAGGTTGCTCTCGCAAGCCCTGATCAACAGAGAGTTAAAACAGACCCACAGATTCCTTTTCCTTTTTGGCCCCGGTCAGCACATAGGAGGACGAATTCCTGGCTGGAACTGTAATTTTCCAGTCATTAATGCTATTTGAAGATGAGAGTGACAATTGAGCTCTTCCCAGGATGGAGTTCCCCAGCAGGACAGGGTTCAATGCCTCTCAGGAAGCTTTCAAAAACTCATGCAACTCTAAGCTCCTGGACATAAGGAACCTGGCCTCCTACATCCCCTTCCCGTCCACCCCCAAAGTCTGGTCCGCTACTGTACAACAAAATTTTCTGCAGCAATGGAAATGGTCTGTATCCTCGCTATCCAGTACAGTAGCCACTAGTTACATGTGGCTATTGAGCTCTTGAAATTTCGCTCATGGAACTGAATTTTTTATTTTATTTCATTTCAATTCACTTAAATAGCCACATAGATGGCCAGTGGCTACCATATTGGTCAGGGCAGCCTTTTAACATAGGATGCTTATGCTGGAACTTTAGAATCCAGCCCCTCACAGGTAGGTGGCTGTGGAGCTAAGCCCAGCCTGGAGATCTCCTGAGATCCAAGTTCAACGTTTTCCCCCAATGCCATGATATCTCCTGACTATCGGGCAGATCACAGTCCGTTCAACTCTGAAACATTGATGTTCCTTATGTGCCCAACATTGTATTATAAGGTTGGGGTGCTTTTATCACAGAGAATGAAGTCGTAATTCCTGTCTTTAATAAGACAATCTAAAGATACAAGAGAGAGTAAATAGAATTAAAAGCCAGGAAGTCCCATCCTGGTCCAAGCAATGCCACTGTGTGATTTGGGGCAAGTCATTTCCCCTCTCTGAGTCTCACTTGTCTTTCAAATAAGGGAATAGGATTAAATACTCTCTAAGGCCATCTGAAGACCTAAATAGAAAGATAAGATGCACTTAGACCAAGTAAGAGGAAAGTAAAGAGGGTCAGCAAACGGTCCCAGATGGGAAAGTTCATGATGAGTAAGTGCAAGGTGGAAGTGTTCCTAGGGATGAGGGCTACGATCACGTTATTAGGAAGTGCAATCAAGAAGCAGGCAGCCTCTAACTCCTGCCTTCTCCCACTTCCTGTCTTAAGCAACCTCTACTTCACTTGAACAATGCCTCCATCCCCAAAGGACTCAATGCCCTGGACTTTCCTCCTAGGCCTGGCCTGCTGAATCAGTGGTCCTCAAACTCTGATGAGCACAAGAATGCTGGGCCCCACATCCAGAGATTCTGATTCAGTGAGCTGTTGGCACAGGCACTCCTTAGGCCCCATTTTGAGAACCCTACGACAATGGCCTGTGTTCTAGATCTACAGTGGCTGCTCCAACTGCCTAATAAATTGATTTGCACTGAGACGTTAGTGACTAATGATGTTTTAATATGTCTCCCTCAAAGGGTATTTGCAATTTGACAGGGAACAACCAGAAACAGTGAGAATTCAGAAAGTGACAGGCCACCAGGGGTAAAAGTGGGGGTAGTTTCAGGACAGAGGGGCTGAATCCTTAGGAAGTCTTGCTTGAGCCCGATGGTAGGGCCCACAAATCAAGGAGGAGTCTGGGCAGGAGTGCTGCAGAGGCAGGGGGACAAAGCCACTCAGGGACAGCTGTAGGGAGCAGATGGGTTGGGTCATGTGCTGTTTCAGGTCCAAGTCATTTTGAGGGCATTTTGAGCAAAGAACATCTTAGTTTCATTCTGAGGCTATTTCATCCTGTATTCAAGGCTGCTGTAATACGATAATGGCCCTATTTCAACCTACCAAATACAAAGTCATCTACGACTGTGCCAAAAGCTAGATTTCCAGAATGAATTCAGGTCCTCACACTCTTCTGCTATTAATGCTAACCCATCTCCTCCATCAGGGAAATTGCAGTAAAGACCAGATGCCAAAAAGGGGGACAGCTGGGCAGCAGACATTTCCAAGGCTGTCAACTGCTCTGCTACCATGTCTCTCCTACCTCATCACAAACCCCCTGGCCTTATGGCTCTCTCCTGCTGCGAGCCAACGGAGCAGCCTCATGAGGCCAATGAGGGGGCAGAGAGGGGTGCAACAGGGTCAGTGATCCCTAAACCATCTAGAAAATCCGAGAAGGGTTGGGGGTGGCAAGGCTGCGCAGTTCAGAAAGGATCCTGGGCAATTCTCATACACTCCCTAACTCAACCCAGTTGGGATCCCTGAAAGTAGGTGATCTAAAATTCCTTTAAGCTCAGAAATGCCAGGCCTCTATCTATGACCCCTCTGGTCACCCAACACCACTCAGGCCTCTGGAAGGCAGTGGTGGGTGCAAGGCTAGCCAAAGAAGCCAACCCCAGTTTCCTTGTCCCTAGAGGTGAAGAAGTGCCCAACCTGGAGGTAATCCAGCAAAGCGTGGATGCAGCTAGAAAGAGAAAGAGGGATCCAGCCATGAAAGGCATTTGAATGATTTTCTGGGGAACATGCAATGTATCCTGAGAAGCTTTGGGAGGCAGGCAAGCCTGGATGCAGGGCTAGGAGGCTCCTGTAGGCATCCAGGCAAGAGAGCATGGTGGCCTATAGCAGCAGTGGGGATGAAGAGGCATAGACAGGTCAGAAGGAATCCTTTAGAAGGTAGGAGCAACAGGACTTGAGACTGAGCTACGCCCTCTCACAGTTCTCTGTACTCCCTTTGTCACTTTTGGCAGAATTCTAATTAATTAATAGATTTGTATTAATTTAACCTCTGTCTTCTCCGATAGACAGGAAAGTCTATGAGAACAAAGAGCATATCTGAATTTTCAGAAACTAGCTCAAGTCCTGACACAGAGAAAATGCTCAATAAATATTTATTGAGTGAAAGAATGAATAAATGAGATGTGAAAAATAAAGGGAAAGAAAAAAATCAAGGATAACTCCCAAAGCTTTGGCTTGGACAACTGTGGGGGCTTCATTGAGATAGATGCTCTTGGGGGAGAGGCAGTGAGGAGGTTAGGGGAGAAGCCAAGTCCCCTCTTGAGCGTGGTGAGTGGGAGGTCCCTGCGAGCCAGTATGCATTTGGATGTTCTGACCAGAAATTCAGAATAGAGAACACAGAATAAAATATATATTTGGGAATCATCAGCTCACTGGTGACCACTGAAACCAAACAAAGGATAAGATCAACCAGGGAAAAAGTTTAGACTGAGAGAGTAATAGGGCAAGGACAGAAGCTTTGGAGAGTGCCACCATATTGAAGAATCAAATAAGAAGAGCAAGCTGTGAAGTAATCTGGGCAGGAGCAGCCAGAGAGGAGAAAGGAAATTAGAGAAGGGTAGATTCATAGTAGATTCATGGAAGCCAAGGGAAGAAAGTGTTCCAAAGAATGGAAGCAGGTCAGATAAGGATGGAAAAGTATCCATCAGATTTAGCTACCAAGAGGTCCCTGATGTCTTGGACAGTTCCAAGGGCATGGTGGGAGTGGACACCAGACAACGATGGGTAACCAACTGAATGACAAGGAAGAGAAAGAGCAGAGGAAACAGTGTAAAGTCTTCTAGGAAGGGTGGCTGTGGATTAAAGGAGGTGGGATGATAGCTGAGGGGAAACACATAAAGGGAATACTTTTTTAGGAGAAAAGAGATCCAAGTATGTGTTTATCTGCTGATGGGAAGGAGTCAAGGCAGGGCAAAGACATGGGGTGGGGGTGAGGGGTAACTGATGGGGTGAAGCCCCCAAGGAGGCAGGAGTGGATGGTCTCCAGAACCTAATGGAGGGGTAAGCCTGAATGGGGAAAGACATCTCCTCTGGAACTCCAAGAAGGAAGTGAGGGTAAGTACGCGGGCGTGAGTGTGAGCATGTGGAATTGAGGGACCCACAACAATTTTATCAGTGAGATAAAAGACGAAGAGTGACTTTATATCTAGAGAAATACACAGTTTCACATGATGTTTTCTATGATGCTTCTGGTAACACCAACCAAATTAGGTGATTGGAAAATATCCCTTTGTTCTTGAGATGATCACACTCTAGTTGAACAGGCAAAACTAAGATGGGCTCTGGATTCAGACTACCTGGTTTTTAATCCTGCCTCTGTCACTTAACAAGTGCATGACCTTGAGCAATGGTCTCCATGAGACCCAGGTTTCTCATCAGTAAAATGGAGATAAATTAGTACCTATTTCTTTGAGTTGCTGTGGAAGTTAAATGAAATAACTCACATGAAGATTTTAGAGGGGCACATAGTAAGTGCTCAACTAACGTTAGCTATCGTTGTTGTTGTTACGACTCTTAAAGAAAGTGAAGAGCCCGGTTGCCTGTTGGTGGCTCCGGGTGTCACATGGGATGCAGAGAAGGGGGAGAGCAGTGTGGGTTGACAGGGTAAATGGTGCTGTGATGCTGCCCTTCTGCTGGGGTGCATCGTCCACAGGGAGTCCAATTCGGGGGCCCCTAGCGCTATTGGGGTGGGGGAGGGTGTTATAAAACTTTCAAAATGATAACATTGTGTAAAAACACCTACCCCATGCTTGACCCATATACGATGCTATCTCTTTTGATCAGAATAGTGGTGGATTTGGTCTCCCCTTCAACCCAAATAAAGGAACAACTAAGACATCTGATACACCCAATTAAAACATAGTTAAGACTAAAAAGTCTTGTTGAACAAACTCTTGTAATTTTAAATACAGTTTCTTCTAACAGCTATGAGACTTTGGCCACAGCATTTGGTTGAGGTGAGCCCGCGCTTCATTAACCCTATTGGACATTCACACATGGGTGAGGAGCCCAGCCTGGCACCTGAGGGCACTTACTGCACCAGTAGTTACTGAGCACCTACTGGGTGTCAGGGCCTGGGCCGGCCACTAGGCATACAGCTATGAACAGAAACAGACATGCTCTCATGGAACTTACATTCCAGTTGAAAGGGAATAAATAAACAAATACATGACATAATGTCAAGTAATGGTAAGTGCAATAGAGGAACACAAGGTAAGGCGAGGGAAAGAGTGTGCCTGGGACTGAGGACAAGGCAGATACTTTAGGTTGGACGGTCCTAAGGAGGTGACATTTGAGCAGAGAACTGAATAAAGTGAGGGGACAAGCCATGGAAATATGAGGCAGGGTGGAGGGGGCTTTCTAGACAGAGGGAAGAGCAAATGCAAAGGCCCTGGGGTAGAATGAGCTCGATAGAATAGAAGATGAGTATGGCTGCAGCAGAGTGAAGGAAGGAGAGAAAGGTAAGAAGTGAAATGGTAAATTAGTCAGAGGCCAGATCATATAGGACCTGGAGGCCACAGAGAAGCTTTTGATTTTATTTTGTGTGCGACTCAAGAAAGGATTTTGAGCAGTGACAGGATCTATGATTTACAGATGGCTCCCACTGCTAGATAGAGAGAGACTGTGGGGAAGGCAGGGGCATGAGTGAGGAGGCTATCACAGTTCAGGAGGAGAAGACGGTGGCTTAGCCCAGGGTAATGGTCCAGATGATGAGAAAAGGTAAGAATCAGGATCTATTTTGAAGGCACCACTAACAGGATTGGCTCACGGCTTGAATATGGGATGTGAGAGAGGAAGCAAGGACTCCCAAGATTCTGCCTGGGCGATTGGTAAACGGTGGTGCCCTTCTGCTACTGAGCTTTTCTAAATTGCCTGTTATCCATGAGGACAACTGTCCACTATCTGGATTTTTCTGAGCAGATGGGTAGTTATTAAGTAGGTTCAGCTCTAGGCTAAACTGAGAGCAAACTAGCATTTGCCTTTAGTTTCCGAGAACCCCCTGGTACCTCCCCCAGCCCTGCCATGCAGCTGGATCCCCTCCCTCATCAAAACCTACTCAAGAAAGGTGGGTAGGGCTCAAGTCATTGTCTTCTTTTTCCGAAGACTTTACACTTTAAGCCTTACCTTGTTGGTGGAATGAAAAGTTTTAGCTCCTGCTGACCGAATTCTGGGTACTGACAAGCACATGAGAAAGTATTACAAGGAAAAGGGGTCTTTCTACCTCTAAATCATGCCCATATACAACCACTTATGCAAAATACCAGTCTGTAGCCTAAAGCACCTTTAAAGCACAGGAATAATCCGGTTGAACTTGCTGAATTTCAAGGTCTTTTCTACAATGTTCCAAGAGTCTATGAATCGCGTTTAACCTTTACAAAAATATAGACTCTTTATGCAAGGAAAAAAACTGTATCAGCTAGGAACTGTACTGCCCAAACCCAAATCATCCCGATCTTTAAGGTTTCAAGATGCCAGCGTTGGTTTAGACTAGGAGTCAGCACATGCTTCCTATAAAAGGCCAGATAGTAAATGTTTTAGGCTTTGTGGGTTTCTGTTGCAACTACTCAACTCTGTTATTTGTAGTGTGAAAGCAGCCATAGAAAATACGTAAATGAATGGGCATGGCTGTGTTCCGATAAAACTTTATTTACAAAAATAGGCAGAAAAACACGCAGCAGGCTCGATTTGGCCCCTGGGCTATAGTTTACTGAACGCTGGCTTATGCTATCGTGGGAAGACAGCTGAGCAATGAGAAAGACACGCTCTAGGTAGGCAGAGGTAGACGCCAATGCCAGGGCTAGAAATGCTCAGAGGACAATGCCTGAGGGTCTGAGAGGGGGCCTTGCTGGCCAGTTGGCTTTGGTGCTGTTGGGCTGCTATGCGACCCAATCTAGGTTCCCTTGGGGGAGTCATCTCTTCTGGGCCATCCACAGTATGGCCGAGTATAATAGTGATCCTTTCCAATTGCAATCGGGGAAGCTGTCCTACACAGCAAGGCCAAAGGCACAAGAGTTTAAGCACTGCTGTATGAGATCAGATCACTAATCCACCCAATCTCTCCCATATGCATGCAACAGACATTTATTGAGCATCTACTGTATGCCAGGCACTAGGGATACAAAGGTGGTCAAATGGGGTCTCTGCTTTCAAACAGTTCTCAAACAGTAATTGGGAAACAATAATAACAACCTTTCACCATCGTGCCTGCAGCACTTGCCTCCTCACACTCGTCCCCGTCCGCACTTACCGTCATTTCCTTCTCTGCAGTCTCAGAGGACAGAAGAGGTGACCCTTCCCAGCTCCAGGCCAACCCCTCCATTTAGTCCTGGAGACCATCTGTTCCTGCCTCCTCCAGGACTTCACACCCCTTAGCTCACTGAATCCTCCCCAAACTCTCACGAGGTAAGCAGGGACTAGAGTCCGCCTAGTACAGAGTCGTCCAAGGCGGCAAGAGGTTAGCCGACCCAGCCATGGTCTTCTGTCTCCCCACATTCCCTTTCCTCTAGCTGAGCATGATGCCAATGATGTTGACCCCTAGGGATGTTAATAACAAACAACACTTAATTTATTCAACAAACATACTTTGAGCTCTAGAACGTGTTAAGCACTGTTCTAGATGTTGGGGATGCAACAGTGAACAAAACAGAAAAACAAATCCATGTCTTCCTGGAGTTCATAATCTAGTGAGTGGAGGCAGACAAATGAATAGGTGGGAAATCCACCTCCTTGACAAATACATAACTTAGCTGGAGGGAAAAATAAGAAAGAAGACAAAATCCTGTACATCTAATGATGTCCAGGCAGTGCTCGCTTTGGCAGCACATGTACTAATGATGCCCAGGCAAGCTGGAGCCGAATGAGGAGAAACGGGGGAATTGACCTTTCTCTGGGTGCAAGGTGGAAGTTTCAGGACAAAGTGCTTAAGCTGATAGAAGCCGGTGCTGTGCTCTCAGGGGTAGCTGCAGTTTAACAGAGAGAAGAGGCTCCAAATTCCGTCCACTCACTTTCTGTTGCCACCACCTGGAGGCTTGACCCTCCGCTCAGCCCAGACAGTTCCTGAGCAAGCACGCTGGTGCAGGGGGCCCAGGGCAGCCTGCGCTTGGCTCCCCTGGGGTGCCAAATCCTGGGAACCTGCAGCAGACTGCAAGGCAGAACTGTGCTCCCTTCTGCAGGCCAAGAAAAGGGACAGTTTCTCTTATAACCCTTGGGTTCAGACTGGTTTTCTGAAAGGGCAGCGTCCTGGGCTCCCGCACTAATAGGTGTGGTTCTGGGCCAAAGAAAGTCTTCGCCTGCTTTCATCTGATGCTGGCAGACAGGTTTTCTGCCTGTGAGCAACATGCCATGTGTGGAAATAAACAAGGGGGTAGTTTATGTTTCCATAGGAAATATTTGCAGGAAGAATTTAAACATTAATGACACCTGTAATCGTACCTGGGAGATTTAACTGGAGCAAATGCCCTGGGCCCACAGAGTGGGGCGGATGGAGGGATAACATAAGGTCTAGTCACCGCTGGGTAATGTGAACGAAGGCCGTGGAGTTGTGCAGTGTACAGCATACACAACAGTACCTGGTAGCCTTTTGTCAGTGGCAAGGAGATCAAGAAAGCCAGAGAGGGAATAATTGATGAACAATTTATTCATTCTGTAGCATGGGAATAATTAAAACTATCTGGTGGGGTGGTCAAGAGTAGAGTTTAATTTTGTAAACCACCTTATATGGTGCCTAGCACATTTCAGGCACTCCAGGATCACTAGATGGGTCTGTAATCTCTAAAGTCATACCAGACTAGGAAAAAAATGTTTGACTAACAGACTGAAAAAAAAGGAATGAAATAATAAATAGAGGGCAAGAAAGTAGAAAGAAAGGGACATAAAATAAGTGGGACAAATGGAAAACAAATAGTTAATCCAAATATATCAGTCTAACATTAAATGCTAATGGACTGATTAAAATACAAAGTTTGCTAGATTGGATGAAAAAAAAACCCCAGCCACATGCTGCTTAGAAAAATATGCCTTAAATACAGGAAGATAGAAAGATTAAAAGTAAAAGGATGGGAAAAGATACATAATGCAAACACTAACAGAAGAAATTTTTTTTTTTTTTTTCCCATTTGGAGATGATATTCTTTTTTTTTTTTTTTTATTAATGTTATGATGGATTACAAGCTTGTGAAATTTCAGTTGTACATTTTTGTTAGTCATGTTGTGGGTACACCACTTCCCCCTCCGTACCCACCCCCCACCCCCCCTTTTCCCTGGTAACCACCGATCAGATCTCCTTCTCAATATACTAATTTCCACCTATGAGTGGAGTCATATAGAGTTCGTCTTTCTCTGACTGACTTATTTCGCTTAACATAATGCCCTCGAGGTCCATCCACATTGTTGTGAATGGGCCAATTTCGTCTTTTTTTATGGCTGAGTAGTATTCCATTGTGTATATATACCACATCTTCTTTATCCAATCATCAGTTTCTGGGCATGTAGGCTGGTTCCACGTCTTGGCTATTGTAAATAATGCTGCGATGAACATAGGGGTGCAACGGACTCTTGAGATACTAACAGAAGAAATTTGATACAGCCATTCGAATGTCAAAGTAGACTTCAAGGCAAGAAGCCTTACTGGAGATAAAGAGAAGCGTTGATCAATGAGGAAAGGGGAATCTACCAGAAAGATGTAACAGTTATAACTTTGTATGCCTCTAGTAACATAGTTTCAAATATGTAAAGCAAAACTTGACAGAACTATATGGAAAAATAGACAAATGCACAATCAGAACTGGTGACTTTAATCTACTGCTCACCGTAACTGACAGACAACTAAGGGACTAATCTTGACTAAGAGACAACAGTTTTTTAAAAGTCAAAGTCAATAAAAAGTCAAAAAAGATAAAAAGCCAATAAAGATAGAAACTCAATAAAGATATATATCTTCATAAAACCACAACCTATGTGACATACATTGAACAATGTACCCAACGAGGATCGAATACACATTTTTTTCAGTGCACATGCAAAATGTATTAAAATTGACTTTTTGCTCAGCCATAAAGCAAATTCTCAATAAATTTCAAAGGATTGAAATCATGGAGAGTAGGTCTCCACAGTAGCATTAAACTAGAATTCAATAATAAAAATATTACTAGAAAATCCCCAAACATTTAAAAATTAAGTAGTTCTTTTAATGAATGATAGCTCTTATTAACAAGAACAGTAATGATCAGACATGGATTACACATTCAAGAGCGAAAAGTCTGTTTCATCGTGGAGAAAAAACGCACCTCTTTTCTGACCGATAACCACCAAACAAGGTAGAAGGTGACAGATTCAGTAAGAGTGATACGAGGAAATGCTGTAGACGAGTTCAGGAGTGGCAACAATCACTTGTCCTCTGAGCTATGAGGATGAGGGGTTGAGGATGGGCTCTTAAGAGTAGATGCGTTTACGCTAGACCTTGAAAGATAGGAAGGACTTGATCACGCAAAAATTGAAGGAAGAGGCATTTGATGCAAAAAGAGCAGTGCCAAGGGCTCTGAACACCAGGCCAGGTGGTCTGGATGTTATTCGGAGGTCCAGAGGGGAGTCAGAAGAGGGTTTTGAGCCACAGCGTGCCTGGGATGAGCTGTGCTTGCGTAAGGGAAACCTGGCAGGAGGGTATGAAATGGCCTGGAGCTGGGAAATGAGGAAATGGTGGAGACACAGAGAGCCCGCACCTTGGCAGTATCAGGGAATGGGGAGGGGGAGAGAGAATGGGGCGGTAGAGAAACCCTCCCCCCAGAACCACCCACATCCCTCACTTAAGAGCAGCCTAACAATGCATTAAAATCACTGCCTAATTGCTCCTTTCAAGGTAATGCTCCGTGATGGGGAAATGTGCGTTTAATGTTTAGTCTCATCTCTGCCACCCAAGCCCCAATTTGAGAGCCCAATTTTTTAAAAATAGAATGAGATAAACCCTCCTAGACACACCTCAGACCCTCAGAATCCCACAGTTTCCTTTCTCAAATACATCTTTCTTTGTATATTCCCATGCCATGTCTCTGATAGTTTGGGCAGGTGACCTGAGCTCTTCCCATAGAATTCCTGAGTTTCCAGGAGCCTCCCCTGCTCCTCACCAGTCCCATTCTGGGACCTCCTGGGCCTCAAACCAGGTGACTGGAGAGAGGTCTAGAGGTGTAATTATGTTCCTGCCCCTTGACAGCAAGATGAAATGGAGGCCCAAGGCCCCAACGCCTTTGCCTGTACTTGAGAGCAATCCCACGGGACAGGGTCACCCTGAGGGCCACCATCCCAGAGTCATTCTAGAGAGGGGCTTCCTCCCCTCCTTTCTTCTGTAATCATCGCAAATGGCAGATGTGACAGGCCCTGTGCTGGCTTTCCCTCCTCTGTCTACCGCCTCCTCCAAGAGTGAGTCCTAACAGCATCATGTTTCACACCATTTTCCTGAAAGGAACAAACGACTTCACCGGAGGGGCCCTGACACAGAAGCAAGGTACAGGGAATATGTCCAGCTTGGAGCAGACTCAGAGAGCACTTGGTCTGGTCAGCTCTTGCCAGCCGCCCAAACCCAACTGCCTCCACCCCCGTCAGCTCCCTTCTGTATCCCTTTCTCTAATTCTCCTAATTCTAGCTCCAGTCTAAGCCCGATTTCCCTAACTTCCGTGGTCACCTAGTCTGGAGTTTCTACCCTAAAGCTTAGAGGAAGCTTCTGTCCACACTAGCTTCTGTTCGTGTCTCCCACTTCTGCCAAACAAGCTCAGATAGCTCAGTCCGGTATTCTGTCTTCTGTCTCCTGCCTAGATCGTGCAGGTTATCTCAAATCTTCAAATTGTTAAACCTATCGGAGCCTCAGTTTCCTTATGTGTAAAACAAGGATGACACTATGATGTACTCCAAGGCTGTTATAAGAATTAAACAAGATAACATTTGCAAATCACTCAGTGTGTAGTAAGAGGTTAGTAAATATTAGTCGCTTTTATGATTTTGATGGTGGTTGTCTCAAGCCCTGGTCTCAACCCTGAGTTTAAGCTCATTTATCTAATGCCTGCTGTATATATTCACCTGGACGCCTCACAAGGCACCTCAGCACCAGCATGGCGGAGTATACAGAGCTGGATACAGGCAGGGCTGAGGACAGAGCAAGAGTATTCTGTGGAACTACTGTGCACCAGGCACAGCAGCCTGCCTTCTCACCCGCGGTGTCATTCTCGGCACTTGTAAGATGAGGAAATGGGATTCAGAGAAAGAATCAGGTATCCTACAAAACTTTACAACCTTAGTAAAGGACAGAGTCTGGATTTGATGCCTGGTCTGTCTGGCTCCAGAGCCCACTTTGTTTTCTGTTATATACTAAAATCCACGGTGCTCAGTATGGGAAGGTGCTCAGAGAAGTAGCCAGGCAGCTGAGTCAGCTGCTAAAAAGGACGGAAGACTTCTGTAGATCGTGTGATCAGCCAGGGAGGCCAACATCACCACTAGAAGCAGAACTGTTTCCCTTATTGGTTGTCTCTTTCCCCTGAGCCCCCCAACCCCCGATTTCTCCTGGGTGGCAGGTGGGGGCACACAGCGAACACATAGTAGGCATTTTCAGGGAAACTCGTCCCTCCTGAGAGTCGAGCCAAGTGGTGCGTGATGCCCTTGGGTGGTCTCTGGCTGGGCTCAGGCACAGGAGAAGGGAAAGAGACAAGTTGAAGGGGGCAGGTGGGGGTCAAAAAGAGGGGAGAGAGGGAGACGATGAACATCTGTGGAGGTCTGTGGAGTGTCCACACTCCATGGCGATTTTGCTTAAGCTTCCAGCCTCCCAGCTCCTGTTGTGGTCTCTCATTCCTTGAGGATCCTTAAGAAGCAAAGTCCATTGTCAGGAGGTGACGTGAAAGCAGCTAAGACCATGTCAAGAAGCAGCCCAGGCTCAGGACCTCTCAAACTTGAATGTGCCCACAGATCACCCAGGGGTCTTAGTAAGATGCAGATTAGGATTCAGAGGGTTGGTAGCAGTACCTGAGATTCTGCATTTCTAATGAGGTACAGGTGATGCCAATGCTGCTGACTCACAGACCACACTTCCAGTAGTGAAGGTCCAGACAGCCTCTCCAGGTCCCCTTTGGCCTTAGGACCCCAGGAGTTCTGCTGTTTCAGCACTCTGCCTGCTATGTTTTTCCTCATAGATGATGCAAATGCCACGTGCGTGGAGCCCACAGAGCTGGCAGGGTGGCCCATCACACAGGTGGGGAACCCGCTCCGGTACATGTGCATCACACACCTGGACCGCCAAGACTACATCTTTCTGCTGCTCATCGGCTTCTGCATCTTCTCCGCGGGCACTGTGGCCGCCTGGCTCACAGGCGTGTGTGCCGTGCTCTACCAGAATGCCCTCCGCAAGTCGAGCGAGGATGAGGCTGAGGACGAGCACGGGCAGAGGGTGGAAGTCAGCAGGACGATTTTTCCACATAGTGCTGACTCAGGCCATGATGGGTTCCCTCAGCTGATTTAGTTGTCAGAGAACACTCTCTGTTACATTTTTCTCAGGCCCCCTGCCTTCTCTCTCGCCCTCCCCTTCCTACTCCCTCAGTGCTGTCTTGGATATTGAAACCTATTAGTAAAATAAATAAAATGTTTGGTGGCCATTTCACAGGTTGGTCCTTTTCCTCTCAACCAGCCTAAGGGCATGTCCTTGAGTCCAGCAGGATGACGTAGATCAGAGTCTAGAAAAGTCTAGAAAAGCTATTGGATTCATCTAAATGCTGAGGAAGCCCACCCCAAAAGCAGGCCAACTCATATTTAATGAGCTCCAACTATGCCCCTAAGCTAAGTGCTGGAGGGAGGGATACGAGAAATACAAGATTTAAGATCTGTCCTCAGCAAACAGCAAACAATTTGCAGGAAAGTCAAGATTAATATGAATCAAATGGAAAAGAATACCAGGCACAATGACAAGAACTGACATTAATGGAATATGTCCATGGGCCATCTTTATATCCATCTCATAATTATCACAACAATCCTATAACATTGTCACAACAATCCTATAACATTGATATTACTTTTTAGTGAAAAATTGAGGCCTGCACAGGTTAAACAAGTGACCGAGGTCACCCAACCAGTCGGCAGCACAGCCTCCCAAAGTCCACATTTTTTCCTTTACACAGAGCTGCCTCCTTAGGAAATGTGTGGCAACATAACCAGCTCATCAAGTTTGGACAAAACAAAGGAGTGAGGCATGCAGAGGTGGCCCACTGACTGAGGCCTTACCAAGAACCCAGCCTCAGACCCAGCTTGATACACATTTCTTCACCCAGTCAACACTCACAACAACCAGGTCAGGTGGTCGTTGTTCCCTTCATTTTTCTGAAGCTCAGAGAAGCTAAGGAACCAGCTCAAGATCACACAGTTGATAAGCAGCAGAGCAATTGCTGGACACCATGCTGCCTGCCCCCAAATCCTGTGCCCTGTGTACTATGTGCTGCTGTCTTCCATGGGGTACTACAGGGAATAGCCAAGTATACACCAGTGGGGTCCAGCTCTCAGGGCGGCTCAGAAGAAGGGAAAGGGAGCAGAGACAGGGGTGAGTCAACCCAGGCCCAAAGGCCATTCCAGGCTTTCCCTCACTCTCTACCCAGATCAAGTATGCTCATGTTCAAGACTCAGATCAAAGCCGCCACTCATGAAGCCAGCTGTCCCTAAGCCTCCAACCAAATCTGTTTTAACCTCTGCAATTCCACTGTGAATCGCATGTAACTCCCACCAGTTTGTCTGGCGCAATGGTTATGAGCATGAGCTACGTTCCTGTCCCCACTTCCATCCTTACCTCTGTGTGAACTTGGGCTTCCTATTTGTAATGACCTTGAGCACAGAGACCGCCTGTTATTCTCTATTGCCACAGCACAGAGGGTAGTGCCTTACACAAAGTAGGGGCTCAACTAACATTTACTATTGCTTTCTGTTCAAATCCCAACCCAACAGTCATTCCTACTCTGTGATCCGGATTGTGACCGTGGGCAAATTATTTAACTTCTCTGTGCCTCCGTTTATTCATCTGTAAATGGCACTCATTCTAGTGCTCACATATAGGGACATTGTGAGAATAAAATGAATAGCAATTATAATCAGATATCCCAGAAGAATTTTAGACAGAAAAGTTACAAAGATAGCACAGGGTTCCCATATACCCCTCACCTAGTTCCCCCAAAAGTTATCTCACAGTGGTGCACCTGTCAAGAAACTAACATTGGAATACTACTATTAACTAAACTTCAGACTTTATTTGGATTTCAGCAGTTTTCCTCCAATGCCCTTTTTCTGTTCCAGGATCCAATCTAAGCTACCGCATTTGCATTTAGGATATTCTTAAAAATAATAATACATCTAACATTTATTGGGCACTTTGTATGCCAAGCATTTCTCTAAGGGCTTATATATATCAACTCATTTAATTACTACAATAATTTTGCAAGGGGGTATATTATTATTATCCCCATTAGGTAATGAAATTGAGGCTTAAGAGGTCAAGCAACTTGCTCAACATTACACAGCTAGTAAGAGCAGCAGAAGTCAAACCAACTCTGTCTGACTATAGACTGTCCCCCCAAACCACTGCTCAATACTCTTTCAGGAATTCAACTACCCTGAAAGTCTTAGGAAAAGAAATCTGAATTGGAGCTTTTACAACAGCCGCTCCTCTAAGATCTCCCGGATCTTTCCACCAAAAGAAATAGAGCCAGCACCTACTCTGCCTGGCCCCGAGGAGAGCACGATAAATGGGCAGAGTCAACAGGCTCAAGGAGCTTAGCGTCTAGTTTGGCAGAGACACAAAAATGGGTGATTTGGAGACAGAGTGGTAAGTGAAGGGTAGGCACGGGGTTCTAAGGGGCACCTCACCCAGTAGTAGTAGGGAATCTTGAAAGGCTTCCCAGAGGAAGGGACATCAAAGCTGAGGCTTGAAGGTTGAGTTGAGACTAGGCAGGCAGAGTGACAAAGAGGGAGCGGGTAACAAGACATTCTAAATAATGAGAACTGCACGTGCAAACGCCTGGAAGTGGACAGAGCCCGGCACATCTTTATAGCTAGAATATAGAGTTGAAGAGAGGAGAAATCAAGTTAGGGAGAGAAGCAAGGCCAGCCCCTGAAGGACCTTAGATAGACCTTGTGTGACTCAGGGTTATGATAGGCTGTGCTGCAGCAACAGATAAACCCCAAAGTTTCATTGGCACAACAAAGACTCATTTCTCACTCTCAAGTCTGATGTGAGTAGAGCAGCCCTCCTCCACCTGTAGCTCTAGCACCTAGAACATGGGCCTCAGAGGACCACTGCAGAAGAGAGAAGAGATGCAATAGGCACCTTGATCTTAACTGCCTGGGAATGACACATGTCAGTTCTGCTCACATTTCACATGGCCCCAGCCTTACGGCAAAGAAATGTAGTCCGTGTGGGAGGAAGACAAAATGCTGTGGTAAAGAGAGTATTGTGTCTAGCCCACCAGGATAAGGAATTTGAACATTCCCCTGTGGACCCCAAGGGACACTCAAAAGTTTTACGCACAAGAATCACATGGTCTAATTTGTGCTTTAGAAAGTTCACTCTGTCTGTAAGGTGAAGAAGAGACCAGAGGGAATTATGACAGGAAGTGAGGAGACTAGCATTACTGCAATATTCTCGGGGAAACATGAGGTGACAGGAAGGGCAGTGGCAGTGGGAACAGACAGAAGTGAATGAATTTAAAAGTTATGTTGAAGGGAGAGTGGACAGAATTCCATGAGTGACTGGATATGGGAGGTTGGGGAAGAATGAGTGGAGGGAGGATTAGGAGAAAGAGGAAGGAGTTAAGGAGAGTGCCCAATTTCTTTTTTCTTTTCTTTCTCTTTTTCTTTGTGGTGAGGAAGATTGGCCCTTAGCTAACACCTGTTGCCGATCTTCCTCTTTTTTTTTCCACTCCCCAAAGCCCAAGTACATAGTTGTATATCCTAGTTGTAGGTCATTCTGGTCCTTCTATGGGAGATACCACCACAGCATGGCTTGATGAGCATGTGTAGGTCTGTTCCCAGGATCCGAACCTGCAAACCTTTGGTCACCAAAGCAGAGTGCATGAACTTAACCACTCAGCCACGGGGCTGGTCCCCTGAATTTCTGATATGGACAGCCAGGTGGTAAGTAGTACCAGACCCTGAGGCAGAGAGACCCACCATGGCATACTGGATGTAAAAACTGGCCAAGCAATAAAACACAGGGGATGAGAAGGGGCATGTGTGGACGGTGTGGGGGAGGACGGAAGGTTAAATCCTTTTCCTCTTCAGTGGAAAGTCAACAGACAGTGCCTAAAACCACAAAATCAAAGAGGAACAAGATAAGCATATTCTTTAGAGATATCAAAAAAAAAAATCAGCAAAAAGAGTTTCAAGTGTCTGCCTCTGGGGAGCAAAAAACATGCAAAAAGGGATAGGAAACTGCTGTTTCTCATAACAAATTGTGTAGAACTACAACTCTTTAAATAAACCATGTGTGTGTATACTTGATAAAAAGCAGTGCTTTTTAAAAAAACAAAGACTGGCTGGTCTAGGGTGTTGCTACCTTCAGGAGATGTCTTTAGCCCCCTTACACAGAGGGGTGTGCACCATGATTTCACAGGACAATGTGCCAGCAAGGGGGATGTTCCTACCCCCAGCCATATTTCTTCATTTGCACTGTGCCCCTGAGCTTGATTCCCAGAAAAATCAGAGAGGGCTTTCTAGGGAAGACCAGGTTTGGCCTAGATGTTGGTAAACCATGGGATTTTACAGAGGAAGGAGCACTTCAGATGGATGGTAAGGGTGAAAGCATGGCGGGATGACAAAGAGAGATGTGTTCAGGGAAGGACCATCATTCTGTTTGGCAGGCTGGAAGACAGATTGAAGTGACTCTAGGATGGAGACAGAAGATCGATCAGGTAGCTAATGAAACTATTTGGTGCAGTGTTTCACAAAATTAGGTCCACGGGCCACCTGCATCGGAATCCTAAGGATCTCTCAGTGCTTCAAAATCCTCAGGAGGCAGTAATCTGCATGTTACTATGTTCTCTGGGTGACTCTTACACACACTAATATTTGAAAAGCAGTGCTCAATCATGAGGAGATAAAGTGTTAAAATAAAGTAGTGATAGTGTGAGTGGGAAGGAGGAAACAGTCGTCAGACCTAGGGCCTCATAGACGTCAATGGCCTCTTGGGTCCAAAGTTGGTCTCGGCCAACAGGTCAGGGTACGCGTCCTACTGCTGCAAAGAAATGCAGATGATGGGGCACCAGCAACACCCAAGAGTCATTCCTGCCCTGAGAAAAGGATCCTCACTTCACATGATATGATGGGGAAAGTACTGACTTCTCGTCTCAGCTTTTCCACTACGTGTGTGATCTTCAGAAGTCACTTCATTGATGGGTCTCAGTTTCCCTAACTAAAATGGGTTGGTTAGACTAGGTTACCTCAAAGGCCACCTCAAATCTAACCCTCTGAAAACAACTAAGGATAATTTTCAGAATGTACAAGGAACTCCTGCAAATCAAAAGAAAAATACAAGAACCCCAGTAGGAAAATTGGCCAAGAGTATGAACTGGCAATTTATAAAAGAAGAAACCCAAAAAAACTAATTAGCATATAAGAGGCGCTCACACTCATTAGTAATCAGAGAAATGCAAATTAAAACAATAGATGTCACTGTGTACTTACTAGATTGGCAAAGAAGTGAAAGATGGACAATGCCACATGTTGGCAGGGATGTGGGACTACGGGAACCCTTGTACACTGCTGAAGGGAGCACAGATGTGTGGAGCCAGCCTGAAAAGCAATGTGGCACTACTTAAGCCAAATTAAGTGTGTGCCCACCCGACCACCCAGCAAGTCCACTCACTCCTGGGTGTACCTCCCCAGAAATGATCACACAATCCATAATGAGACACACATGAGGGCATCCACTGCAGTATGATGTGTAGTGGCAGGGAGTTGGAAGAGTCACCAGGTAAAATTTATAGAGTGCTATAGAATGGTTCTAAGCAATTAACACAGATGGTTCTCAAAAACACAACGTCGAGTGAAAAAACAGAGAAACATAATGAGAACCCTCCATGATATTCCAAACCCTGAAACCACACAGCAAAAGCCAAAGTCCTTACAATGTCCTACAAGGCCCTACCTGATCTGCCTCCTCTCCCTTCCCCTGCCCCCTGCCACTCCCTTTACCTCACTGACATCATCTTCTACCGCTGTCCCCATTGCTCACTCTTCCCCAGCTCACTGGCCGCCCCGCTGTTGTTAACACATGCCAGGCACTGATGCTGCAACAGAGCCTTTGCACTGGCTATTCCCTCTGCCTGGAATTACAAGCCCTCAAAATCCTCTACACACACACACAGACACACACACAGAGTCCCCCTTCCCCTGCTCTGTTGTTACCTTAGACAACGATTCACATGTAACAAATAAGTAAAATGAACAGGAGTCTGAAAAGTAATAAGTGCTCTCTCCCCACCCCCACCTTCACCTCTGTGAGGTCAGGGGTTTTTGCGGTTTTGTTCACTGATGTCCCCCAAGGCCTAGAAGAAAGCCTACCACAAAAGAAGCACTAATTAAATTTTTGCTGACTAACTGAATGATTGCAACACCATACCACTTACATACATTTCAAATACACTTTTAAACATATTAAATGAATGTCATTACGGGATGGTGAATTAGAGTGAGGGTAAAGGGATTAAATTAAATGAGAGGAACTCAGCATGGGAAAATGATGATAAGGTGCCATTGAGGAGTATGAGTAATTTAACCTTGTGTACCTGAGGTTAACCAAGGTGGGTGACAGGGAAGCAATGTCTGGTGACCACCCCCAGCCCCGGGCCCATCTGTCAGAGTTGCTCTTTCTGCCAGATCTTTGCCTGAATGAGCTGGCAGAGCCCTGGCTGTGGGTGGGACCTGCTGCTCCATCTACACAGCTGAAATCTCTGAGATGTCAAGGTTGCAACGGGGCTAAGGATACCTCGTGGGTAATGGTGTGCACAACTCCCCCTGCCCCTCACGCTTCCTCAAACAGAGCCCACCTGAGGAAGAGAGGACTGAGCTCCACACAGAACAGCACCTCAAGTTGTCAGAGTGATTTCCAACTCACAAGGCCTCTCCGCAACTTTGAAAGATGTTACTGTTCCATTGTACGAATAAGAAAACCAAGGTTTAAAAAGGTTAGCAATTGCCCTATTTCACCTGCCTAGTACCAGATGTTCAGTGACCAGGTCTTCCTGACACCATGGTTTGTGTTTTCTCTACCAAGTTAATCTCCCTCTCTGTGCAAAGAAGAAGACTCCATGTTAGGCAAATTAACAAAATAAATTTTTCCAAATTCGGTTTTGCGTGATTCTGCCAGCAGCTCTTTCCTGTCACTAACTACTCCTTGTCTCTAGGATTCGAATTCCAAGCCTATGGATTTGATACAGGTTGTCGACAAGCTAACGTTAGAAAATAAGGCCAAACAAATCACCTGTTACTATCAAGACTCAAAAGGATTATTCTTTGCAAGTAGCCAGACGGTGGGGAGAGTACACTGGCAATCGGCTCTGGTAGTAATAGTTCTGGTCCTGCTGAGGAGTAAGGGGGGAGCCACTGGGAATGCGGGGCAATCTGAAGGCCATGACAAGTGTTTGACAAGGATCAGATTAGGAAACGGTGCAGACTAAGTGGATTCTTAAGCAGGCCAATTATTCAGGCCGAGAGGAACATTTAAGAAGCATACAGTCTGGTATATGACTTGGGGTCTACTTGGACGCCACTTCTTGAACTCATTTAAGTGACTGTGGGCTCATTCTCAATCAGCAAAGTGGATCAGAATTGGCCTAATCCTTCGATCTGGTCTCCCTCAGAGGCAGTCCATGACTTAGAGTTCTTCACCTCCACTGAACTTGGCCCAGAGCAATATACATGGTAGGAGCTCCAGAAAGCTCTGAATGGCAGTCTCGCCGAAGCTCGTACTGCAACAACCTCACAGTGAAACACAGAAACCTAGCACATCTCCTACTAGGAAGCCTCTTAAAGATTACCAGCTTCTACTAAAGTCTCCTAGGTTGATCTGGTCTTAACCCCTTATCCAGACTCAATGAGCAAAAAGTAAAAAGAAATTCACCCTAAGGATCAGTATCACACACATAGTGAGACATTTCCTCATGAGCTGCATGAACCTTGAACGCATTATGATCTCTGTCATTCTCATTTTCCTTCAAGATAAAATGGGATTAAACTCAGTTTGTGGTTCTAAAATTTAAAGATCTTTTATAGGAAGGACCTAACACAATCCCTAGCACAAAGTACGCCCTTGAAAAATGGTAACTTCAGGGAAAGAATGAGTCCGCTTAGCACCCCATCCTTTTCAGATGGGACTCGGAAGATTAACGTTACTTGACATCTGCTGCATAACCTTAAATAAGTCATTTTCTCTCTCTAGGCTTGAATTTCTTTGTTAGTTAAAATAAAGATGGTGGAAAAGAGCTCTGACATCCCTTCCATCTCCAAATTTCTATGTTTGTGACTACGCGGTTTAGCAGAGAATTTTGGTTTCTCTAAACCATACAGAGGGCTTTTACATAGTTTTATTTAAGATCAAAAGAATGAAAAAGTGTTTATAGAATGAGACAGAGCTCTGCCCTCAGACCTCACAGCCCAGGCAGAGAGTCACATAAGCAAACAACAACATTACAAGACACATTCTACACACAGAAAGATATGCATAAACGTTTTTAGCTCATAGAAGAGAAAACAACTCTCTCAGCCTGGAGAGGCTAGGGAGTGCTTCAGCAAGGAAGGGACATGTGAGCCAAGATTTCAAGGATGGAGGTCACAGTAAGAACATTCCAGAGAGAAGCAGGTGCAAAGTCCCCAAGGTAGGTGAGGGCGTGACACATTCAAGGATCTGAAAGGGGAGAACATTGTAGCTATAATATAGACAATAAGAAGAAGAGTGATGCAAAATAAAATGGGAGAGTCAGAAAAAGGCCTCATCATGGAGGACCCTGAGGACCATGGAAAAGATTTTGCTCTTTATCCTAAAAGCTATAGAGAGTCACTGAAGAGGTTTAAGCCAAAGAGAGATACAAGCAAACTTGAATTTTTTTAAAAAAATGACTCCGGCAGTAGCTGTAGTGCAGAAAACAGATTAGAAGGGGAAGGAGAGGATGTAGGGAGACAGTTGGGGGATACTGCAAGATTCCAGGTGAAGGAGAGCCATGGTTTGGTGATGGCGGTGGGGATGGAGAGAAGTAGCTGATCAGTGAGGCCCTTAGGAAGTAAAGACAAGGGTCTCTGAAGATGAATAGGATAAGAGAGTGAGAGACAAGGAGGTAGCAAGGATGAATTCTACTGTTTGATGTACACAACTGGCTGGCTGCTCTGGTCCTAGAGGGTACACTTAGTGTGACCAGAGTTGGGTTTTATTATATTGCGATGTATACAGCATCACCACAGAGATGCCAGGAGGGCAGCTGGCTATATGGGTCTGGGGATCAAGGCATCTGAGCTGAGAAGGTTGAGATAAGATTCCTCCGAGAGTAGTCTGCCGAAGCCATAGCTATGTATGATGTCCCACAGAGAAAAGAGTATAGAAGGAGAAGAGAGAGGAGCCTAAGAAATCCAGCATTAAAATGAGCAAAGAAGGATGAGTCAGCAAGTGGCTGAGAAGAATAAGAGGTGGGAAAGTCTTTTCTTAGACACTGACAAATGGTCTTTCATGAGCTCTGCTCTAAAACAGAAAGACTGAAAAAGTACACAAACTACCACCGCCAAAGGGAAAGACAAAAACAGAGGCTCAAATATTCCACATACGTAATGATTAATTATTGGATTACCAAGAATTGCCTCTATCAACATTCTTTCCTGTTAATTAAGGTCCATTGTTCATTCATTTACAAAGCTCATACCTTGCTTCCCTTTGGGTAGAGTATTCTCCCCACCAACTGACTTTGGGCTTGGCCGTACAACAATGGATGTGAGCAGGTGTGATCTATACCACGTCCAAGCAGAAACTTTAAATATGCTTGTATGGATTGGCTCCAGTTCTCTTGAGTTTCTGCCCTCCATCACGAGAGCAGCATGCTTCTCACCTGGGATCCTGGAATGAGAAAATACAAAGAGCAGAACCTAACCAGTGAAACCCAGCAAAGGCACAGTTAATTCAGCCCTCAGGTGACATGAGGAAGAAATAAACATACGTGATTTTTAACCACTGAGCTTTGGGGGCTATTTGTTACTGCAGCAAAATCTGACTAACATACTTGTCCACAGTGAGATTTCTTCAAAACTAAATCTAGTCATTTCAAACTCCAGTAGAAAGGAGCAAAGTTACTCTTTGTCTGGAACGTAGTATACACCTGGCACTAATCAGCAATTTATAGACATTGAGTCATTTTAATCCTCATGACAATTATTTTCACCATTCTACATGAGCAAACTGAGGCTCAGATAAGTTAAACACATTTCCCAGGATCACAAAGCTAGTAAATAACGGAAATGAGACAAAAAATCATCTGATTCCAAAGCCCGGGCACTCTCCATATTGCCATATTAGAGGATGTGCTAGAAATCAAACGTAGATCTCCTGCACGGGAAGCAAGAAGAAGACTGGCGAACCGTCAGCGCAGGCTCAGCTCTAGACCATACTCCTCTGTGGCTAGTTGTGCTGCTGTTGAGCAAGTCCAGAGCAGCCAGCAGGAGGACATTTGCAGCTCTGGATCTGAAATCTCATGCTGACACAAGCCCCACAAATGCTCCTGCAGTTGAAAAACTGTAAGCTATAAGGTGAAATTGGGTGCTCAAGTCAGGTCACACCAAAAACAGGAAACAAGGTTGCCTTTTATCTCAGTCTCTACGGCCATGTAAACCACGTGACTTTTTGTTATAGCTCACAGTGATCACCCCTTATGAATTAAGCTTGGTTTTCCCATCTAATCCTTGGTACAAAAATCACACCTGCCTTCTGAATCGTGAGTCAAAATTAAACCTTTAACATGTTAAGTAAGAAAGATAAGCAAGATGTATTATTACTCACTTATCAGTGTTCATTTGTCTGTGAGGAGTTATATGCTCTGCCCAGAATTTATCATTGCCTGGTAGATCCCCTGATGAGACCTAGTGGAGGTAGCAGGGTCATGAGAGATAGTGGAAAAGCACAAGATTTGGAGCTGGACAAGTCCGGGTTTTGATCCTGCTCTGCCTCTTACTAGCTCTGTGACCCTGGGAACTTGACTTTATCTCTCTGAACATCAATTTCCTTGGTACAAAGTGTGGATGAAAATAGCTAACTCAATGAGTTGTCTGAAGATCAAATGAGGTGGTGTATTTACTTCACTGTGGATCATTAGCTTCACCTTGAGCTGCAAAGAAACTCCATGGCCAGGATGAGAGCCCCAAGAGCAGCACCTCCCCCAGTGCTGCTTCTCCCCTTTAATGGAACACACGATGCTGTATAATTATCATCATCACCATCAAAGGCACCAACAGTGCCAGGCACCAAATAGTGAACACCTACTATATGCCAGCCTTTTCCAACATTACCTCCAATCCTCACAACCTTGAAGCAAAATAAATTATATTATGCTCATCTTAGAGATCAGCACACTGAGACTTTAAGAGACTTGCTGCAGATCAGAGTTGGTTCTTCTGACCCCCAGGCCAGTGCTTTTCCCGCTCACCACACTGCACCCTGCTCTTGACTGCTAGGCTGTGCATCTCTCTCCATCGTTTTCAATGAGACCCCTAAGAAAAAAAAAGACAGATCTCCCTAGCAAGACCACACAAACTCTAAACAAGTATTGGTTGTAAGACTTGTACACCAAAAACTACAAATCATGGCTGAGAAAAATTAAAGACCTAAATAAATGGAAAGACATTCCGTATTCGTGGATTGGAAGGCTCAATATTGTTGAGGTGGCAATTATCCTCCAAATTGAAGGATAGGTTCAATAACACACACACACAAAGAAATCCCAGCAGGCCTTTTGTAGAAATTGGCAAGCTGATTCTAACATTTAGATAGAAATACAAAGGACCCAGAGCAGCCAAACACATTTGGAAAAAGAACAAAGTTGGGGACTTAGACTTCCAAATTACAAAACTTATTGTAAAGCTACAGTAATCAAGACAGTGTGGTACTTACCATAAACATATAAATCAATGGAACAAGATTGAGAGTCCAGAAATAACCCCTTATATTTATGGTCAATTAATTTTCAACAAAAGCACCAAGGCAATTCAAAGGAGTAAGGATAATCCTGTCAAAATCTGGTGCCAGAACCATTGCATATCCACAAGCAAAAAGGTTAATTTAGATCCCTACTCACATCATACATAAAAATTAACTCAAAATTAATCATACACCCAAACATAGAGTTAAAATCATAAGTTTTAGAAGAAAATGTAGAATCTCCTAAAATCGTGGAGAAAATCTTCACGACCTTGGGTAGGCAAAGATTTCTTGTAAGACACCAACAGCACAATTCAAAAAGGAAAACAATGATAAATTTTGATACATTTCATCAAAATTAAATACTTTTGAGTTTCAAAAGACACCATTAAGAAAGTGAAAGGACAAGCCACAGAATTGGAGAAAACATATGCAAATCATATATCTAATAAGGAATGTATATCTAGTATTGATTAAGAACTATTACAACTAAAAAATAAGACAAACAAACTTGAAAATGGGCAAAAGATTTGAGGAGACATTTAGCCAAAGAACATACATGAATGGTAAAGACACACATGAAAAGATGCTCAACATTATTAATCACTAGGGAAATAACAAGTTAAAACCACAGTGAGATACCATATCACACCCACCAGAACCAAAAAGACAGATAATAACAAGCATTGGTGAGGATGTGGAGAACCTGGTACTTTCATGCGTTGCTGGTGGGAATATAAAATGGTACTTTGGAAAACCATTTGGCAGTTTCATAAAAAGCTAAACAGGGGCCAGCCTGGTGGTGTAGTGGTTAAATTTGCATGCTCTGCTTCAGTGGCCCAGGGTTCACAGGTTCAGATCCGGGGCATGGACAAACACACTGCTCATCAAGCCATGCTGTGGTGGCGTTCCACATACAAAATAGAGGAAGATGGGCAAAGATGTTAGCTCGGCAACAATCTTCCTTAAGCAAAAAGAGGAAGACTGGCAACAGATGTTAGCTCTGGGCCAATCTTCCTCACCAAAAGAAAAAAATAGCTAAACATAAATTTACCATACAACCCAAGAAGTCTACTCTAAGCTATTTACGCAAGAGCAATGACAGCATATGGCCACACAAAAATTTGCACATGAATGATCATAGCATTATTCACAACAGGCAAAAAGTGGAAACAATCCAAATGTCCATCAACTGATGAGTGGATAAATAAAATGTGGTATATCCATACAATATAATACTATTTAGCAAGAAAAAGGAACAAAATACTTATACATACTACAACGTGGACGAACCTCAGAAATATTATGCAGGGTAAAAAAAGCCAGACACAAAAGACTACATCTTATATGACTCCATTTATAGAAAACATCCAGAAAAGGCAAAACTATGGAGACAGATGCAGATTTGTGGTTGCCTGGATCTGGGCTGGGAGCAGGAACTGACTGCAAGCAGGCACAAAAGATCTTTTTGGTGGTGATGGAAATATTCTAAAACTGAACTGTGGAAACAGCTGCACAGCCCTGTAAATTTACTAAAATTCATTGAATTGTACAGTTAAAAGAGACAAAGTCTATGATATGTAGATTATACCCCAATAAGTCTGTTTTTCAAAAGGTCTTAATTGATTCCTCTGCAAAATATCTCAGACGTGGTGAATAAGCCTGGGTGAGTCTCCTTCCCGGCCTTCCACCTCTCTGTTCTCTGGGAAGGACACCTGAGCCCCTCTCTCTCAGCACTAAGAGCTCTTTCGCAGCAGCCTGCAGCAGCTGTGCCCAACTCCTCCACCTTAGTGACTCTTAACAGCCCCGATTCAGGCCTCTGGCAGCAAAGCTCACCTTGCAGAAATACTGTAAGAGTTATAAATACTTTAGGTCCTCGGGGAGCCCTGTCAGTTCTCTGCTATGGCACCAGTGACCCAGGACAAGGAAAATTCTATTCCTAGGCATACGGAGTGTCCATGAGCAGCCTGACTGAAGGCATTCTCAGATAATAAGCTGTCTCTTTCATGGCACGGTCTGGACCCTTAAGACATCCATGCTCTCTTAAAAGCTAATTCCTACAAGCTAGTTGCTGTCAACACCCCAGAAAAACAGACTGAACGCAGGTAATTCAAGCTAAAGTCCATTCACCAGGTGGAAGGGCTGGGGAACCTGACTTTAGAGCAGTGCAATGTTCTCAACCGGGGCTGCATAATAAAATCAGCCAGTAAGGTTGTTAAAAATACTATATCTGGGCACCACTACAAAGATTCAAGTTTAACTGCCCAGAATGTAGCCTGGGCATCAGGTTTTTTTTTTCCAAGTCCCCCAGGTGATTCTACTGTGCATTCAGGGCTGAGAATCACCAGCTTTAGGAGGAGATGAGTGTCAAAACAAGGTCTTCCATCAGAGACTCGCTTGAGCCTTAAAATGCACTTCTCCTTGAACAAGAACCTTCTCTCCATCAAGTAAGAACAGCAAGTGGACAAAGTCAGCTGGATGTTGGACCCAAGGATGTTGCCATTTGCAGTGTAGATGCTGCCAATTTATCTCAGTGTATCCCAAATGAGTTCATGTTGAGTGTATTGACCTGTACATCTTCAATCATGACGCCAGAGAGAAAAGCTAATGCTAACCACATAACTGGTAGTGGAGAGGCTAAAACAAAGATAAATCTAAAACAAAAATAATCTTTATTATCAGTATTCAAGGGCTTTTCTCTACACCAGGGCCCAAGGATGAAACAAATTAGCACCTAGTACAATATTAAATAGTAACACAACATTAAATATTAAAGGGAATAATCAAGCATCAATCTCAGACATGAACGATCAAGAGAATTTAGGACAGAGTTTCTTGCTGGCTTGAGCGGACAGAAAAAGCTTCGTGGATGAAGCAGGGACTTAGCTGGGCCTTGCAAGACTGACAGAATTTGAACTGAGGAAGTGGAGAAACAATAAAAATAATCATCTATAACAATAATTGCAATACTATTTACCGTAAAGCAGGCACCCTCATTTCAAGCATAGCTTTATTTAAACCTCACAACCACCTCCTGGTCCTCATTTTACAGATGAAGACAATGGGGGCTTAGAGAGGTTAAACAATATGCCCAAGCTCACAGTCAGCAAGCAGGATTCGAACCTATGTAACCTGACTCCAGAATCCCGGTACCCAGGCCAAGGCAGAGAGACAGAAAGGAATCTATCACTTGCCTGATGTCGTGCAAAGAATCCAGTGTGCCAAAAAGGTTGGGCCCTTGTCACCAGGGCCCAGACGAGAAAACCGCCTAACTGGGACAAGGTCAGATCATCCCTGTGGCTCTGACGTGCCATGACCAGGAAGGGAAATACCCCAGATATCAAGTCAGCTGCAACAAGGAGAGCTGAATCAAAAGCAAACCAAAATGGGATTTCCTTTTTTAGAAATGCAAGTTGAGAAAAGCACCTGAATAGGTGAGCATGACTAGGGAAGCACAGGTCTGGAGATTCCCAAGGGGCGAGGCTTCACCAGAGGCTGCGAGAAATGCTGAGAGCTGGGACTGGACAGGAACCGCTGAGCATACGTCTGTGTTCTACCCATCAAGGACCCTCCAGGATCGTGTGAAGGGCAGAAGAGCTAGAGAGGGAGAGGCCATGAGGAGAAAGCACACAGAGAGTTCACAGAGACAACAGAAAAGGTGAAGGCAATGGCTGGGCATATCTGCCTTGGCTGAACTACATTTTTCAAAATGCCTTCTTGTGAAGTAATCAGAAGGAATTAGGTGCCCCGCGTACGTTTCAATCCTGGGAGTGGACCCAAGGAAGCGTCTGTGAAAGGCACACAGCATACGTGATGTCTACCTGCAAGGAATACACAATCTTGTTGGAGAGACAGGGGATATACACACAGGAAAGAGAGAGTGAATAGTACTTATGAGTAATCTCCTCAGATCATTGGAACGCAATTAACAGAAGCCTAAGAAGAAAGAAAGGAAAGAAACAGGGAAGGAGAAACGGGAGACAGGGAGGGAGGAAGGAAGGAAAGAAGGGAGACAGAGAGAGAACCAAATTCATATAAGAAATTCATTTAGGGTGGTAGTAAAGTGTGAATCACATATCATGTGCATCAGAATCACCCAAGGTGCTTTGTAACACTCTCTGAAGCGGGGCCTGGGAATTGGAACTGTCACAAGTCCCCAGAGGAACCTGGGGCACTCTGAAGTCTGAGAACCACTTATCTGGGCATTGCCTATGGTCAGTCCACACTCTCAGCCCCCTGCACCTGCTGCTTCATCTCCAGCTACCACACTGGATGGGACAATCCCATGTTCCAAATAGTGGTCGAGAGACGAGGCAAAGCCTTGAGCCTTCAGATGAAATTATATTCATAGTAAAGCATGGGCTTTGGAGTGAGGCAGATTCCAACTCAAATCCCAGTTCTACTTCTTCCCAGCCATGAGATTTTAGGCAAATTACTTAAACCCACTGAGTGTCAGGTTCCTTGTCTGTAAAATCCTTAAAAGATTGTTGGGAGTGATAATCAGGCAGGACCCACATCTTTTTTGAAGCTGCCTTTCACTTGCTGACTTTTAAGAGTGGTCTTCTTAGAAGGATTCTTCAAGTGCTCACTCTAGTTAGACATCAAAAATGGAATGCCTCTCCCAGCCTCGACTAATGGGGAGAAATTACCCTTAAGTGTTTCATCCCTTTGATCTTACTCATTCCTTAGAACATGCTCTGACATCCATGGCCTCCAAGCCTTCACACATGCATTCCTCTCTACCTGAAATACACACACACACACACACACACACCCCTCCACACCCTCTTTATCCTTTAAATTCATGCTCATCCTTCAACATCCTGCTCAAGCATCGCCTCTACTTTAAAACCTTCCCAGACCCCACACCCCTGCCCCACCTCACTCATACCCACAGCCTATGACTGCTCACAGAACCTGAACAAACTCCACAAGTCTTATCTCACTGCCTTATGACGACTGATCTTCCGTTCTCTCTCCCCACAGACAATGGGTCCTCCAACAAGAAATGTTTATTAATCACTTAATATCATGCCTGGTATGTAGCATATACTCCATAATTTAAGTTGACATCTTCCATGGGTAAAATATGATATTTTGAAACTGATTTTTTAAAATGATACAAATGAAAACATTTTCAAAAGTCAGAGAAAAGAATAATCGCACCAGTTTAGTTAGTTTAGTTGTTAGTCAGCTTAATTCCTCACCTTATTCACTAGATTTGGCCCTGCATTACAGAATCTGCTCTCATAAAAGGAAGATTTGCCACCATTGAAGGCATTAAGAAGACCATCTCTGACTCTGAAGGCAATTCAAGTCAGGGCAACAAACACTGATCAAAAATAAAGCACTAAACTAGACTCTGTAATTCTGTAAAAAGAATACCTCCAAAATCACGGGATCCCTGATGGAACCTCCCAAGGTGCTGACCTCCAGGTCGGGTGACAGGCTCTTCCTCAGACCATCTCTCGGTGTCTATCTTTTTATCATAGTTTGATACAAGGAGCAAGAGCCACATTCTACACCCGGGCACTGCCCAAGCTTGCTGTCCCCACCCCAAACTGCCCCTTTATGAATCACTGTCCATGCCCTTTGCCTGCCATTTTCCAGCCTGAGTTTACCTTTTCATTCAAACCATGAATAGTCACTTTTCAAAATTCTACTCAAATAATAGCTACCGTTTATTGAGCAGGTCTACGTACCAAGCACCCTATTCTAGGTTTTACGTACACTCTATCATTTTAAACCCCAATAACACTATGATACACGTATTCTAAGTGTCCTCACTTTTCACAAGTAATTTAATAAGTGATGGAGCAAGATGTGACTCCAAATCCCATGTACCTAATTACAGAGATACACACCTTCATGAGCTCACTAAATACTCACATAAAACTCTGTGGATGAGGTATTATTGTTGTCATTTTACAGATGAGGAAACCAAGGCTCAGACATAAGACTTCGCAAACTAATTCCAAATTATTTAAGCCACTCCAGTTACTCACATCTCTTCAGGTCTGTGCTGGCAGCCATCTTGCCAACACAGACAAAATTGCAGCCAACCAGGAGGAGGGCAGAGCTGAGAAATGGAGAGAGATGGGCCCTTGAGATGCAATCAAGCCTCACCAATATATCCACAGTCTTTTCAGTCACACGATGCATTAAATTGCCATCTTTACTTGAGTTAGTTTGACTTGTCTTTTAACTGTTGTTTGCAACCCAAAGAGTCCAATCTGATACAAAAATGAACGCCACAAGGTAAGACCATAAAGTAAAGTAGATGAGTTTTTAAAAACTCACACACCAAATTCATTCATCCAAATGAGGACAATTCCTTTCAGAGTAGTCATCTTAAGGGAAATGAAGGTGCAAGTCAGTAGGCAACCAAAGTGAGAGAAAAAATCTATATATTTACAAATTACAAATATTCACAATCACGGTATTAATTGAGCAGTGGCCAGCATTTTGGAACGAACAGTGTGCATCATTTTGCAAGCACAGTTACTTCATGTTGTGGAAGGAAGTAACTCAAGGGACAGGAAAGAAAAATAGTTGCTTTTACCCCTATTCAAACTACAGGCTGTTGCTCTGTCAATGAGCACAAGGGAAGCCCATTCTAGACATTGATGTATAATTAATGAGTAATCAACTTCCTACTCCTGAACTAACAGCCATGAAACCAGCAGATAAAAGACCAATCCTCAGCAAAATCAGACCTGAAGTCCCCCGACAAGTCTTCTGCCAGAGTCTACCCTTGGCCTCAGATTTTCCTCTTCCCAGCCCTGACTGGGCTGAGACTCAGTGGATTCTCTCCTGGGACGAGGTCCGCGGTTCAGCTAAGGCAGCGCATTTCCATACTCAGTTCATGACCTGTGGCCAGCACGGCTGCCTAGACTATTACACCAGTGGGATCGAGTCACAAGACCATGCTTACCACAAGCTATGAAATGGGGAGAAATGACAAAAACTTCTCCCTTTAGAGCTGTGCTATTTCTCTTCCTGTGAATAAAAGGATATTCATGGTCATTATGCAATTTCAGAAGGATCATATCAGCACCAAGAAGGATCTCCCGGGGATAAGAAGAAAAGAGCCACTTGAGAAGTGAAGACCCTCAGAATTCAAATCTGAGGCTCTTTGGCTCAGCCCTAACTGTGACCTCCATCGACAGAGCTGAGGAGATGAGAGAGAACCTTTTCCTCTGCCCATTTCTCAAAGAGTTCTCTTTGGCATTGTTGAGCTTGGACGCAACACATTGTTGACCTCTCTTTCCCCACCTAATTGCACATGAGAGAGTGAAAACCTGGACTAACATCTTGGCTTTTTAGCTCATTTAACACACATAAACCTGGGCCAGCTATAGAGAGGCACTGAATCCAAAGAAAGAACAAGCTGGCCTTCAAAGAGATCTGGAAAGCAATTGAAATCTTTGCTGCAGTGTCTTTAAAAGGCACCAAGGGAGCATTCCATTCATAATGGTAATGAAACTTCTCAAGACCCTCTTTGCCCATCCCCTTCCTACTTTCTCATTGAGCACTGATATAGTACCAAGTTCAAGTCCCGCACTCCACAAATGCTCAGAAATGACCTCTCAAACCTCAGCCTGCATTTGCTGTCATCCCACTTCCTTGCTCCTTCTCTGAACTGCTCTGCTTTCACTCCAGTACTTCTCTGCCCTTGCCAGTGTAGCTCAATCACCCAGTGCTATTCCCTTCTCATTATCTGATTCCACAGAACAAAAGCAGCTACTCATCCAAGAAGACTACTTCCTTTTAGAAGGCAAAAATGTTAATTTTTTTGTCCTTACTCCATTTGATCACCAAAATATAGACTTAAATGTATGGAAGGAGGCTGATACCTGAAGTCAGATGACCTAGATTGTCGCGGTCTTTGTGTGTGACTTCGGAACAATTAACCTAAACTTTCTGGCCTCAGTCTCTTTATCTATAAAATAAGGTAATGATGCCCTCTTCACAAGGAGGTGGTGATGACTAAATGAGAAGACGTGTCTTGGCATAAGGAATAACAAGTAAACTACCAAGTGCTCTATGAACACGATTCCCAGTCCTGTCAGCTTTAATTCTTTACATTGCTTGGATATTATATATGCATCATTCTCCATCATTACAGAAAGTTTAATAAGATACTTGAAGATGTAAAATGATTTGCTTTCCAAGTTGGTCAGTCTTCACAATCTTGGCTAGAATCTTAAAGATGACTTCCCTTTGCCTGTGTAGTGAGTCACCTGATTCTACCAGCCTGTTTTGGTGTACTCATAAAGTGGAATCCAGGATCTTTAGACCACCAGTTCTAAATCTGAATTTCTAATTCTCAGCCCCAGGGTCCATATCAAATTTCCAAACTAGCAATAGCACCAAAGGTATTTCTCATCTGATGCCCTTTTTAAAAGAGATTCCCATTAATTTTTCATTCTAGACATCAAGATCCCCCATCTCCAAGTTTCTAATGAACAACAGGCAAAAGCATCAGGCACAGGTTACAAGAGAGCAAAATTAGAAGGGAGAACAGTGTAGAACCCAGGACCAAAGGAACAAGGAATTAAGGAAAAGTCACCAGAATACCTAAACAAAAATACCAAATCTGTTTTCTCTAAAATAGGAGATGAAAAAATTGTGAGCACATATGGATCCACTAATTTCCAGTGAAATGATTCCAAAGTAATCCCTTCAGGGTCCATGTGAGAAGGTATCAGTGTGAATAAGTCAGAGATTGGGTAAAAGGGGACATAAAGAAAGGGAGATGAAAGCAGAAAGTGATATGCAAGCTAACAGGGGGAGGCACCTAGGATCTTCTTTATCTTTGAGCTTCTCATTTGGGATATGGGTACCTATGGACCAGGTGGAGGAAGAACCAGACAGCTAGCTCTGTAGCGCCTGCTTAACAAAGGCAATAGGTGGTGGGTATCTTTTTTCACCTTCCCCTCCCCAAGGATTGGAGGAGCCTCACCTTTTAAGTAGTGACATTTACCTTGGTTCATGACTGCCCACCACTGGATGGAAGGAGGAAGATGAATAAGAAAGGATGGGGAGAAGCAGCTGGGAAGAAATTTTTTTAAAGACTATCGAATTGCTCTCTTTGCCAGATTCCATACCAGGCAGATAATTAGCAACAAATTTAATTTCCCTTGGTCTTCTCTAATGAAGATATGCTATCTTCTGTAGGACACAAAAGCTCAAATAGGTGGATTGTCTGAAGAGCTCATAAATTCTGGATAACCCCTTCCTTATATGAGAATTTTCTCTTAGATTATCCTCACCACCATCAACAACAACAGCTAAAAAGGAGATAACAAAACCTGGATTCCACTCCCAGGGAAGAATTTCGCTCTGCCCAAGCTGGTAAGAAACTAAGAGTCCCAACTGATTGTGCACTCAAATTATAGGCTTAAACTTAACATTGAAACTCAAATAAACATAACACCATAAGACATTTTCCACTGATTCCTTCTTTGCGTTCCACTGCATTTTGCTTAACAAGCAGCTCATCCACATGTGGCTAAAGAGGAAAATACCCTCAGAGGCTAGAGAAAGCCAGAGAGACCTGTGCAAGATACGAGGCTCAGCCATGGAAACTCCACACTCCAGGTTGAATTTCACAAGCAAGACAGACAGGCACCACCAAACTGGGTCCAGCGTTCTGGCTATGGCTCCTAATTCTCTAATCTGGTTCTATCTCTGAGACAAAGGAAAACTGGAAATGTTATACAGTCGCCAAACATGAAGATATTTCCAACAGATCCAGGATGCCATCCCCAAGACAAGCACCTTCTCCTTTCCCCTTAATACCTACCCACCTTCAAAGCCACACTCTAAACATTGCCTCTGCAGAGGGTAACCACATTAAACATCTCAATAACACTCAGACTGGATTTTGAGATGCTCCAGAGAACTGTAGATTTTTCCCCAAATAGGAAAATTTAGTCTTTAGAGCACATCTCCTGAATCAAATATCTACCTAAGCCCTCTATTGCAGACATTGACACTACTCAAAATGACCTTTCTCAAACTTGAGCAATGGGTCTTCACCATCTAGCTGAGTGGTCAGGGCACTAAGAAGGCTCTATCTAAGGCCAATATCACTGACGAACATAGATGCAAAAATTCTAAACAAAATTTTGGCAACCAGAATTCAGCAATTCATCAAAAGGATCATACATCATGATCAGGTGGGATTCATACCAGGGACACAGGGATGGTTCAACATCTGCAAATCAATCAACGTGATACACCACATCAACAAACTGAGGAATAAAAACCACATGATCATCTCAATAGATGCAGAGAAAGCATTTGACAAGATCCAACAGCCATTTATGATAAAAACTCTGAACAAAATGGGCATAGAAGGGAACTACCTCAACATAATAAAGGCCACATATGACACACCCACAGCCAACATCATACTCAATGGGCAAAAACTGAGCACCATCCCCCTGAAAACAGGAACGAGACAAGGATGCCCTCTATCACCACTCTTATTTAATATAGTACTGGAGGTCCTGGCCAGAGCAATCAGGCAAGAAAAAGGAATAAAAGGAATCCAAATAGGGAGGGAAGAAGTGAAACTCTTGCTGTTTGCAGACAACATGATCTTATATATAGAAAACCCCAAAGAACCCATTGGAAAACTCTTAGAAGTAATCAACAACTACAGCAAAGTTGCAGGGTACAAAATCAATTTGCATAAATCAGTAGCATTTCTATATTCTAATAACGAACTAACAGAAAAAGAACTCAAGAACACAATACCATTCAAAATCTGAACAAAACGAATAAAATCCTTGGAGTAAATTTAACTAAGGAAGTGAAGGACCTGTATAATGAAAATTACAAGGCCTTTCTGAGAGAATTGGATGATGACATAAGGAGATGGAAAGACATTCCATGTACATGGATTGGAAGAATAAACATAGTTAAAATGTCCATTCTACCTAAAGCAATCTACAGATTCAATGCTATCCCAATCAGAATCCCAATCACATTCTTTACAGAATTAGAACACAGAATCCTAAAGTTCATATGGGGCAACAAAAGACCCCGAATTGCTAGAGCAATCCTGAGAAAAAAGAACAAAACGGGAGGCATCACAATCCCTGACTTCAAAATATACTACAAAGCTACAGGAATCAAAACAGCATGGTACTGGTACAAAAACAGGTGCACAGATCAATGGAACAGAATTGAAAGCCCAGAAATAAAACCATACATCTATGGACAGCTTCTCTTCGACAAAGGAGCTGAGGGCATACAATGGAGAAAAGAAAGTCTTTTCAACAAATGGTCCTGGGAAAACTGGAAAGCCATATGTAAAAGAATGAAAATTGACCATTCTTTTTCACCATTCACCAAAATAAACTCGAAATGGATCAAAGACCTAAGGATGAGACCTGAAACCATAAGGCTTCTAGAAGAAAACGTAGGCAGTACACTCTTTGACATCAGTATTAAAAGGATCTTTTCTGACACCATGTCTTCTCAGACAAGGGAAACAAGAGAAAGAATAAACAAATGGGACCTCATCAGACTAAAGAGCTTCCTCAAGGCAAAGGAAAACAGGATTGAAACAAAAAAACAACCCACTAACTGGGAAAAAATATTTGCAAGTCATACATCCGACAAAGGGTTAATATCCATAATGTATAAAGAACTCACACAACTCAACAACAAAAAATCAAACAACCAGATCAAAAAATGGGCAGGACACATGAACAGACATTTCTCCAAAGAAGATATACAGATGGCCAATAGGCACATGAAAAGATGTTCATCATCGCTGTGCATCAGGGAAATGCAAATCAAAACTACACTAAGATATCACCTTACACCCGTTAGATTGGCAAAAATAACTAAAACAAATAGTAACAAATGTTGGAGAGGTTGTGGAGAAAAAGGAACCCTCATACACTGCTGGTGGGAATGCAAACTGCTGCAGCCACTATGGAAAACAGTATGGAGATTCTTCAAAAAATTAAAAATAGAACTACCATACGATCCAGCCATTTCACTACTGGGTATTTATCCAAAGAGCTTGAAGTCAGCAATCCCAAAAGTCCTACATACCCCAATGTTCATTGCAGCATTATTTACAATAGCCAAGACATGGAAGCAACCTAAGTGCCCATCAACAGACGAATGGATAAAGAAGATGTGGTACATATATACAATGGAATACTACTCAGCTGCAAAACAGAACAAAATCATTCCATTTGCAATAACATGGATGGACCTTGAGGGAATTATGTTAAGTGAAATAAGCCAGCGAGAGAAGGAAAATCTGTGTATGACTCCACTCATATGAGGAGTTTAAAAATGTGGACTAAGAGAACAGTTTAGTGGATACCAGGGGAAAGGTGGGGTGGGGGGTGGGCACAAAGGGTGAAGTGGTGCACCTACAACATGAATGACAAACATTAATGTACATCTGAAATTTCACAAGATTGTAACCTATCATTAACTCAATGAAAAAGAAAAAAGAAGAAGTCTCTGTCTAAAGAGATGATGAGGAAGGAAATACCCAGAAATTTCACAGGTCCTGACAGTAATGTCAGCTATCCATTCATTCATTCATTCAATAAATAAATATTCAACAAAACACTATATATAAAACATCCATATAGTAAGCAAAATGAAGTACATAAAAATAGTTAAAAAATAGATCTTGCCTTCAAAAACTAAGTCAAGACACATACACAAAAGAAAAAATCCCCATAATATAGGGTAGAAAGCATTAATTGCCCTGAAAGGGGTACAGATAAAGTGCCGTACTCATGTGAGTTCCAAGAAGACTGAAATTATTTCTGGTGGAAGGGGTCAAGAAAAGCTTCCCAGAGAAAACAGTATTTCAGATGACCTTTGAAGGATGGGGAAGATTTGGACCTGAAAGATGAAAGGAAAGTGCATCCAAGTGGAAGGATTGGCCTAAGCAATGGATCTGAAGAGGCAAACACAGGAAACAAGACATTTTTCAGTCTGGCTGGGAAATAGGAGGCAAGACGCATAATGCAGCGGCAGCAAAAAAAAAACTAGGAAAAATAAGCTAGAACTATTTCATAGATGGCCTTCAACAAGAATTTGGAAATTATATGTAAATAATGAAGAGCCACTGAACGTGTCTGAGCTTAGGAGTGGTGTGGTGAGACTTCAGAAGGATTAATGAGTGAGGTAAATTAGAGGAGAATGCAATCAGAGGCAATAAGACAAATCAGGATAGAAATACAATGGTGGAGATAACAAGCAAAGAACCGGGGTATCAGAAGAGCATGAAGAGGAAAGGGTAGATGAGAGAATGTTGTTGAGTGAGAGTCAAAAAAAAACGGATTTAGTCATTAGTGGTCATGGTGGACAAGGACATCGAAGATCTTTTTTTTTTTATTTTTTTTAATTTTTGAGGAAGATTAGCCCTGAGCTAACTACTACCAGTCCTCCTCTTTTTTGCTGAGGAAGCCTGGCCCTGAGCTAACATCCGTGCCCATCTTCCTCTACTTTATATGTGGGACACCTACCACAGCATGGCGTGCCAAGCGGTGCCATGTCCGCACCCAGGATCATAACCGGCAAACCTTGGGCCGCCGAGATGCGGAATGTGCGAACTTAACTGCTGCGCCACAGGGCCAGCCCAAGATCTTTAAGTATATATTCTGGATGTCCAAGAAAATAATAATATTGTCAACAGAAATGGAACTTAAAAGGTGACAAAGCCTGTGGAACACCTAAGTGCTTACATTTTGGCATCAGCTGGAAATGTAGGGCTGGTGCCAGGAAAGCACAGAGGGACAAATATAAAGGTTCCATTCAGTCCTTGTTACTTTGCCTCCCTGTGGCATTTACCATCGTTGACCTCTCCCTCCTTGAATTATCCTGTTGGTTTTCTGGACAATATCCTTTCCCTGTTTTCCTCCTTTCTCTGGGCAGCTCTCTCCTAGGCTCCATGAGCTCCTCTTCTGCTATTTGACTCACATGGTTATGTTCCCCAGAGCTTCAGCCTTAGTCCTCTTCTCATTCTACATCCTGTCCCTGAAAGGTTTGTCTTTGCCTGTTGCTTAGCTAAACCTCCACGCAGATGGCTCTTATAGAAGGCAATGGTTGAGAATGCAGGCTCTGGAATCAGCCTGGCCTTAGACTCTGGCACCACCACTTGCTGGACAGATGATGTTGGACAAGCCATGTACCTTCATCTTCCTCACATGTAAAATGTGGTTATAGGGTTGTTAAGAGGATTTAATGTGAGGATTAATACAGAATTTGGCACAGAGTAAGTCCTCAGTAAATGGTTATTATTATTAACCAAAAATTTAACTAGAATTCTAGATCTCTCTCCTGATGGCCAAATTCATATAGTCAGTTGTCATCTGGGCAGGATCCTCTGAAGTCTGAAAGCAGCCCATCATCTTTCTGTTCCTCATCTATGTTACAAACATTCATCCAAAATCCAAATTAGAAACCTGGCAGTCATCCCATATTTCTCCCACTACCCACCCCCCACATACATCGTTCATCAAATCCTACAAGATAAAATTCCAAACGACTCAACATGACATAAAAGTCCATCATTACCTCGCTACTGCCTCCCTGTCTGAACTCATTTTCCACCACTCCCTCTATTCTCCAACATACTCACACATTCTGTTCCAGCTTCATACCAAGGTACTTGCCATTCCTCACGAACATCAAGCAGTCTAATACATATGTCTTTGCACAATTCTTTCCTCTGCCTGGAATGTCCTTCCTTCTTCCAACTTCCCATGCCCAATCTGGATAATCCCTATTTGCCTTTAAAGATAGCTTGTGTCACTTCCCTGTGAAGACTTTCTCGGCTGCCAGTAGGCAATTAGATGCCTTTCTCTCTGCTTCTATAACAAAGTGTGTTCTCCTATTGTGGCACCTACTGCATTGGAATTATTGATTTGCTTGTCTCTCTTCTCTAGTAAATTGTAAGGCACTTACAAGCAACAACTGTGTCTTACTCATTGCTCAACTCCCAACCCCCTCCCCAACCTAGCACAATACATAGCACATAGTAGGCTCTTAGGTGTTTTACTATATAAATGAATAACTGAACAATCCAACAAAAAGAATAATCCTAGAAGTTTCATTCCTTTTTTCTTTTTTGTCAGCATGGTTAATCATAAAATTCATGTACGTTGACTTACAACTCAGAAGCTTTCTGGTTTAGTCCATGCCTCTGGAACAATAACCAATAGTTTTCTATCCCATTTTTCAAGATATATGTCTTTTAAAGATAATGGGTGGTTTTTATTTTCTACTTGGTGCTTTTCTGCATTCTCTAAATCTTCTCTGATTTATCTCTTGATCCATACCAAATCAGTCACCTGACAAAAATCAGGAAATTTAAAGGAAAGCCTTAAAGAAGTTTGTCTGCAAATATGATTAGACTCTCTTTAATTCAAATAATTGAGTAATGTGGTGCCTAAAGATTATCATTCAGAGTACCAAATTGTCATTGTATTGGGTGTTGGGGGGGGAGGGTATATAGCAAATTCCAGGTGAGAAGATAATTTTAAAAACAGAATATTTTTTAAGCACATCTTTCTAACTGAAAGATAACAGGTCCTACTAAGAGGGGGTTACGAGAGTAAGAAAGTCACTTCCCAGTTATCACAGTGAACCAACAAGACCACTCTTTGATGCCTGTCAGCAGCAGCTCTTGCTTTTTCATGTTGCCACTTAGGATCAACCTCTCTACTCTCTCATTTCCCACACCTTCACCTTTGGCAATCACCTGCTCAGAAAGCATTCTATCCTGCCATCACCCTCTCAGGTCCCTGCCCTGGACCCATCCATAAAGGGCACCTTGACTCTGGACCTGAGCAGTCTCCCTAAGTGTCTGAATGGACAGCAGCTCTGAGTCTAGCCCTTTAAGGGCTAATGTTGTACTCCAGTGTCCTACACTTTCTGATGAAAAGTTCTCCTCCAGGTTGAGAGAATGAACTATAGCTAATTGCAAAGCACAAAAAAGGGAACTAACTCAGGAACCAGCAGCTCAGCGATTAGTGACTTAGACAATGCTGCCACCCATCGGTCAAAAGCACTGCCGGTTTTCTCACGAGGTTTGGAGGGATTCAATGGAACATTTCATGTGGGTTTGGAATGGGTAGTAGCTGAATTGTTCCTGCCATTATTACTGGTGCTTCAACAGTAAGGTTGATATTTATAACAAGATCACAATTACAGCAGACCTATGAGCAGAGGCTGCAGCAGAAATTGATGTTCCGGGAATGCAGAATAGGAAATCAGTTCAGACCCTAAAAGAGGGATTGAAAGTGGAGAAAGGTTGTGCCCTGATGATGAAAATAGATGGAGAAAGAGGAAGATGACAGCACAAGTAGACTGACAACCTCCCATACACCACACAATGATTGAACGAGGTACATTCACATAAGGAATCTAACTTAATCCCCACTAAAACCCTACAAGACTGGCATTTTTGTGCCCATGATGAAAGCAGGTAAGGACCAGAGAGGCTGCAGATTGCATAAGCTCACAGCTCAGACACAGCAGGGCTGGTTTGAACTCAGGTTTCTCTGTCCTGTTCCCAAAGTCCATTCTCATTCTACCAGGCCAAAGCCACCTGTGTCACTTCTCAAATTTGTTTAGGACAGACACTGAGTCTATGAGGCTGTTTTCTTGTTTCAGTCAAAATCACTTGCTGGGGTTTTAAGTAAAGGAAGTCAATGCTTTAGGTTTAAAGTTTAAATGTTGAACAGAGGGACGCATACTCTGGGAAATCTAATTCCATGGATTCTCTGTACACAGTAGGAGCTCTTTTTCATACTTTTTAATGGGACTTCTAGAAGGCTTTAATTTACATATATGGATAGCACTATCTTTCCATTGGATAGCGCTGGCTTAAAAACACACAAACATGCTTTTGTAATTTCATACAATAATTAGTAATAGATCACAGGCATGAAACTGAAATGTTTCTTCTTCAGTTGATAGACAGAAAACTGCCACCTGAGGTTCAATTAAGACAGCTATAATTATTAACAAGGAATTTCACATTGTGGGGAAACTAATGAAGGCTGATTTTCTCTGGTTGTGTGTGTTATGGGTGACTGACTTGTTGACTAATTATCCCAATGTTTTCATCCTGCAGATTTCATTAATAACAGTGTAACTTATATTCTAGAAGCATGAGGCCTATCAGGCTCAACAAAGAAATTCACATTTTTTACATTAAAAAAAGTAGAGCCATTGCTGCCCGACTCAGAGGTGTGTTCCTAAGGCTGTGGAATCTTCTTAGCCCTATTTAGTTCAGTGCCTGTAAATGGGTAGATGGAAATCTCATTGTGAGCTCGACTGTCACACCCTAAGATTAAAGCAATTCAGCCTCCAAGGGTAATTCCAGACTAACCAGGGTTTCTTGGCAGGTTTTTCTTATGTCATCAAAAACAACTCTGGAAAGACGGTCTTAGAGAAATCTATAAGCCACTGAACTCCTAAAGATAAGATGGATTCAAAGTTCCTCACCAGGGATTTAAAGGACAATGGCTTCTAAGGCTGACAAACCACTGGTCCAAACCACGTGGAGTTACCTCCTCCGCAGGGCCCTCACAGAAATGGTCACCTAGGACTGGAACACATCAGCAAAGGTGAGCACCAACAGGGATGCCCCTCTGCCCAAGAATTTTGAAGAGCCTCCTTTTGCCTTTGAGTCAGGCTTGATGTCCATTAAGATGCTGAGTTTCCAGATGGGAGGAGGATGGACCAAATGGTTTCTCAAGTTCACCTTTAAAACCAGACCGATCTTCAGCTCTCCACAAAAAGGACACACCCAACAAGTTAAATTGAAGCAAAAAATAACCTTGGTCTGAGGTCTCCGAGGAACTCATCTGAACAGTACACAATGCAAACTCAACAGATATCTTCTGCCAGCTCTTCTCAATTTTCTCTGCTATGTGTGATATTTTCCATGGATGAGACCAGAGATGTTTGGTTCTAAATGATAGTCAGATGTTTAAACAATTTTGTTGCTGAAACAAGATAATTTCCAGAAGCCTCTTTTCTGTACATGGTATCTTTTGGTGAGACCCACCACAAAGAAAATGAGTTGCACAAGAAGAATGGTAGAAGATCTGGAAATTAGCCAGGAAACTGGACCATAACATACCCCAAGCAAAACAAAAAAATCATTAATAGGAAACAGGCCAGTTTTTAAGGGTCATGAAAAGAATACATACTGGGTTCTCAGCAACTGGCTAGGTTTCAAAGTCAGTAACCTCCAACTTGTCAGGGAGGATTGTGGTTAATGCTGCGAAAGACATGTGCTGAAAGGTTTCTAGTTGCCCTTAAATTCCTGAATTTCTAGTCAGAATATCATACCACACATGTGCAAAACAGAAAAGTCTGGTAAGTTTTAAATAGGTCCTGCTGTAAGTAAACCCAATATATAAAATCTTAACTTATAAAATCAATCCATTAGGAGGTGATCATTTATATCAAAAAAGAATTAACTTGTAAAATATTTTTAAGTAAGATTTTTCCTATTCATATATTAGGTTGAATCATATGAAATTGTCAAGATTTGACTGTTTTTGATCAAACAAAACCAAAATCCTGGCAATCAAATGTGGTTCAATTTATACATTGCATTAACAACACAGGTGGTAGAAAAGCCTAGAGAATTAGTAATCCCTACTAATTTCAAGGTAGCAGAAATAAAGATTTTTAAAAATCTGTCCCAAATTACAATTCAAAGTCAACAGGAAAATATTTTGTTCAACATTTTCAATTTTGGCCTACATAATTTTTCAGTAACACACCTATAGCCTGTTTTAATCTGAGTACCACAGGATGTAGTCAGTGATGACTAAGAATTTTGGTAATAAATTTGGCAATGCCTAAAATAATAGTAATACACTCCACAGTTATATATTTTCACATTTCAAAGCAGCTTTAAATGACATGAATCTATTAAAGCATGTAGAAGAGAAAGACAATTCCTCTACCTTCTAGTTCCTTCTGGCTGGTCTAAGAATGAAATTGACATGAGACAGAATAACAGGAGAAAATCAAACAAAGTTTAATAACATGTATACATGGGAGAAACCCAGGAAAGCTGAGTAACTCGCCAAATTGGCCAAAGCCACCACCTTAAATACCATCTTCAGCCAAAGATAAAGGAGGATGGGAGGGGGGGGTGCGGTAGTGATTTGGGACTTCAAAGGGGAGGAAAGCAATTTATATGGAGATGGAAATGCAAATGTTTGTAAAACAAGTGTTTGCTGGGCCATCTATAGCCAATGTGACCTGAGAGACAGAACTTTGATAAAAATGGACTTGCTCGTGTCTTTCTGTCTATCACACCTATTTTACATTACACTGTAGTTGTCTTCTGGTATTAGCTCCTTTCTGGAACAGGATTTCTATCTTAAATTCTTTTAGGCAGTTAGGGGGAAGGTCAAAGTTTCTTTCAAGTCTTTTGTTCTTAAAAATAATCAAGGCAAAGAGACACATTTTGGGGTGGCCAATTCTGATCCCCCACAGCCATGTCCCCAAATCTTTTGTGAAAATGAGACAAACATGGAAGAGAGAGAGAGAGAAAAAAAGGAAGATGAATTAATTTTTATTATCAGAATTTCCACATCCAAATTAGGATTGCTTTTCAAAGAAGTCCCAGTGGGAAGCTATATATCTACTTCTAGGTGACACCACCATATTGCTCAAAATGTTTGGAATTCCTCTTGGAACTGCCTTCAAAGCTACATAAGAAAACCAGTACATTACTTAATAGTCATATTTCTCCTTCCCCTTCATCTTTCTCTTAAATACCAAGCTGGCATCAACTGGCTATTAAACTGCTTATTGCACAAACTTAGATCCAAATGCTTTGAGTTACTTGATAAAATACATGCATGATTTGTCCAAACCCGTAGAATGTACACCAAGAGTGAACCCTAACATAAACGATGGACTTTGAGTGATGATAATGTGTCAATGTACGTTCATCCAATAATGTACCACCCTAGTGAGGGATGTTAATAATGGAGGAAGCCACGCATGTGTGAGAGAAGGGGACATACGGGAAATCTCTACCCTCAATTTTGCTGTGAAACTAAAACTACTCTAAAAAAATAAAGTCAATAAAAAAAGAAGAAAAATACATACATAAAACAAAATTGAAAAACTACTTTTGGGAGAGGAAAATTTGTCCACATTGAGGATATCCAAGAATGCCTGGTACATATTCCCACTTTCCCTTTTTGTCCGCTTCTTCCTAGTCTTCTCCATCAGTACCCTCCACTCTCTGAGAAGAAAAACCAGGTCTGTTACCTTTAAACCAAGGCGATTAGGAATGAGATGGTGGAGAACATCCCTAACGGTGGCCAACTCCACTCGGAGCGCCTCTTTCTGCATCTGTTAACGTATCTGAAAATTTCAGAATGTAGCAGGGATTCATGATGTCATCTGCGTGAGGAGAAACACACGGGGCACCCAGATAACAAAATACGTGTCTAGCGAGCATATAAAGAGCAAGCAGGGAACACGTTTTTCTCATAGAAAAGGTAGTTCGGAAGTGAAAGGTTGACTGCCAATGTTTTCACAGTTGACTAATGTTAAACAATTACAGTCACCTGTAAAATAAAAGTATTTCTTACGCCCATGTCAAGGTAAGTGGCCTTTTACCTTAACGTTGACAAATAAAAGTACTTTAGGATAAAGACTAAAAGCGAGGGCTCCCCCTTGCTGACAGAAATGAGGCAATCGAAGCTATCCCGTCTCTCCTCATCGCTCTGGAAAGATTTCCTGAAGGAACTGGGGTTTGTGTCCCCGCAAGCCCGGGGCGGCACAGGGCTCGCCGCCCCGCGGGACAGCGACCTCGGGCGGAGAGCTTCTGCGGTTACTAAGGCAACAGGACGCCTCTGAGTTAGTGCCACGGATGCTACGGTCCCCTCCTGGGCGATTGCGTTTCCAACCCGCTCTGACCGCTTTATAGATGCGCGCGAGGTCTGACCAATCAGCTTAGCCCTCTCTAATGTGCTCTCCGCAATCCACCAATCAGGAGCTGCCACATAAAGCTCGAAGCTGAGTGGTCAGATTCCCAGAGAGGGTGAGTTGGGAACAGACACAGATGGGACGGGGGAGCTACTTTGTGCTCGTCTTGTGAACTAGGCATTAGTGATTCAGGCCGGATGGTGCAGTTAGGGGAGGGTCTCAGTCAAGGGTTCCTGTGTGGCGAGGAGAGCGGTTTCCTTGGAACCCAAAGAATGAGAGTGCCCTGGACGCGTGCTGGGATGTGGGAAGGGCCGGCGGAGGCCACTCCTGTCTGAGATCACACGCTGCCGGGTCCTGGCAGTACCCGCTGCTAGCATCTCATCAACCCGCTGGAGGAGGTGACTGGATCACCAATCCAGGGTTTACTATCTGAGATGGGAAAACAAAACAACCTAATAATAATAATTATTATGATGATGATTATGATTGCCCCTAGAAGGGCACTGGTGCAGCAGGTCGTATGAAAGTCTGTAATTGTTAGGCTCAGGGGAGATTTGGGTATGTAAGTGAAGTAAGCTTATGAGTTAAAGAGGAAAGAAAAAATTTCCAGAGAAATACTGTCAGCAAAAAAGTGAATGCAGTGAGGTGATTGGTATTCTGCCAGCCCCATTCTGCAGACCAGTGAGACCTCCTAGCAGGAACTAGGATTTCAGGAAGAAAGAAAAGAGAAAGATAATGGAAGATAGCAAAGAAGAAAGAAAAAGGAAATGTTTGAAAAGTCTGGAAGAAGAAAGAACAGCTGAGCCAGTGAAAAAGTAGAAGAAAATGAAAATTGTCTAAGCTTCTCTGTGGGTAGAATGACCTTATTTTCTGACCTGCCATCAGGATACATGAAAAAAAGCTGCTGTACTTGTGGAGAAAGTTAAGGTTAATTTAAATTAGTCCTGCTCTGGAAAATCCAGGATGTGTGTTTGTCCATCTTAGGGTTGATTCCACTCATAGGCCCAGAGGCCTGACTTCATAGAGGAAAGATACAAGGATGCCTGGGGAATAGCTAGGGAAGAATTCTCATCAATCAACACTCAAAGTTTGCAAGCTGCTGTTGTCAGAAGATTTCAGAACAATCTCAGAATATGTTCAATCTTTTATCAGAATTATTTTAGATTCACTTCAGTTTTTTTCATCAATTCCACATAAAACGTGGAATTGTGCTTCAAAGCTGCACAGACTTTGTCCTTTTTCTGAAAGCATGCCTGTTCTGAGAGGTATAACAATGATGGTTTTCAAAGCCCTATATGTGTGACATCTTTGTACTTTACAAATCTTTGCGTTGCCCCTTCTCTTCTGACAGTGTGCCTGGCTGACTCTCCCTTGTTCTCCCAAAGGCTTTGCCTGCATTCCACTGAAGTCACTTCCCACAGCTCACCTCATTATACTGTTTTTTACTTCTTTTCCAAGCTTGTTTCTGGTTTCCACAGAGGATGTTGTAATTCTGAGCTTACTATATATAGAGTTACTTTTCCAGGAACGTTATTAATGAAAGGAATGGTCTCTCTTTTCCATTACGGAGATATACCAATGCTGCTTTCCTTCTTGTTCTGTCTTATGAAACAAACCAGCTTTACTATAATTAATTTTCACTTCCTTGAGCAGCTCTGCCCAGTCAATACTCCATTTGCCCTTTAAGAGTTTCTCTTGTTTCATTTTTGAATTTTAAGAGCGGGGCTCTATCTTCATTAGGAGTCTAGCATCTTGTTCTTCGTAGAGCTCTGAAATTGTATAACAGAGTGAAGGGTGCTGGAAACAGCAGGCTGGCTCTCTTTGATTTTCTAGCAACTTAAGCGGCAACTGTTTAGCTTCTGCTGTTTCCTGACTCTTCCTTTCCCTTTTCATACAGCTGATCCACTTTACTCATGTTTTAAGTCACTCTATCCTCTAGTATTTAGATGAATTATATTGCAGGCTTTCAAGCCATTTGAGCGTACAAGCAAGACTGTTAGCATCTAGATGTGAGATGTATTGCACTTAAGATCTCAGCATCACTCCCCTCACCTGGGCAGGTTGGTATGTCTTCTTTGATTTCACCTTGTATCTATCTAAATGGCTCTCTGCATGCTAAGCCTTAGGGAGGAAAGAACTAAATAGGAATTGCCTTCCCCAACTCCTTGCTCTTCCATCATTTTTTTAAATGTCAAATATTCTGGACATTCCCATTTTTTCCTCAATTGGTATAGTCTGAGTGTTTGGAAAAGAGGTAGTGGGAGAACAAAAAGCTGAAGTGAAAGCCTTCTCTCAAAAGTGCCTGGTCAGGGGAAGCAGGTCTGGAGGCAGTCTACTCTAGAAGTAGTAGGATGCACACAGGAAGATGCAGAGTCCACAGGCAGATCTGAACTCAACGTTCTAAATAGAATGTAGGCATGGGGGAGACAGTGCAGGCTGGGGGTGACAAGCACAAACTTCCGGGTTCAGATCCCAGCTCTGGCACCTTCTATCCGGGTGACCCTAGACAAATTACTCAGCCTCAGTGTCCTTGTCTGTAAAAGGGAGATAGAACGGTACCAACTTCACAGGGTTGTTGTGGAGATTAAACGAGTTAATAATATAAAGTGCTTAGAATGGAATCTGGTATTTGGAAGTGCTAAATAGGTATTAACTATTGTTATTGTAAAACTATAACCCCAAATCCAAAGCAGTTTGCCTCCCTATAAGTGTCTCTGACAGAATCGTTCTTTGGGTAAGGAGACTGGGGCATAGCTTCTTAGACTTACTTGTTTCTGTCTTGCCATTAGGCTGTACTTGGTGTCCAGAATATTAATTAAACAAACAAGCTTTGCTTAAAATTCAGTAAAAGGATCAGACTGTGTTTTCATTTCTACTACAGTACAAGGAGGAATATGAATCCTTATCCATCGATGATGGAATTTGCCGAGGATCGTTCCTCTATGACTGTATTAGCAGCAGCAGCAGAGGAAAAAAATACATAAGAACCTCCTCTTTTCCCCATCTCTCTCACCCATAGCTCTCAGTATTCCACCATCAAATCCTTCAGTGCTGCCAAGGAGAGGCCAAAGAAGTCAGTGCCCTGAGACCCACCCCTGGAATTAAGCATTGCTTGTGGCCACAACTCAAGTGATGTTGATTTTTAAAGGTGTAAGGGTAACAGGAAATATAAAGGGCATGAGAGAGGGTGGAGCATTTGGTGGGAAGTGATAAGGTGGCCACAAGGTGGCTCAGGATGACAACCAGAGTGCTCCATTTCTCCCAAGTGACACTTTTGCATAAGGGCTCTGTTTCTGTTCCCCAGGCTCTCTTACATCATAATGCCCTGAAAAGCTCTCTTTGCATCTTCTTTCCTCCACATTCCACAATATGTCGTTCTTTCTCTTTCCCTAGTCCCTCTTTTCTTTCAAAAGGTCTCAATTCTCATTGTTAGAAACAAATGTGGATTTTCTTCTCTCCCAGTTGACCCTGATTGCAGGTCTTTCTCTACTCAGCAACTCCACACCCCTAGAAAGTGGGCTCCTCCTCTAAGTTCTACGTTCAGTGGAATCCGAGCAAGGCATGTGTCCGGTTCTACTGGATTTAGCATCCCACCAGTCAAGTTGGGGTCCAGCAGGGCTGAGTAATGAAAAGCTTTTGGTTTACCTTATGTTACCTTCAAAAATATCCTGAGCAGTGTCAGTCTGAATTTTTCAAATTATATGATCTTCTACAGTGGACACAGATTGGGCCATTAAAATTGGGAGAGACCTCCTCGTCGGATTTGAGTTAGAGAATTATTCTCAGAGACAAGTAGCCTAGGAGTCAGGAAACTTTGTTGTAGTTCCTGTCCTGGCACTTATCTTGTATCTTAGGCCAGTTGCTTAGTTTTCCTGAATGGCATTTCCTTATCTATAAAATGGGGATAATAACCATCTTGTAGGATTTATAACTTACGTAAAACATCTAACTCAATAAATGTTGGTTCTCTCTTCTCCCCTCATGCAAAATGAAACAGACTGGACTAGATCTTTAAGCCCCTTCCAATGTAAATATTCTGTGGTCTATGTCTTATTATCACGATGACTCCCATAAATTAATGAAGACTAGCAGCAAGTAAATAAGAAAGTATCTCCTGATTTGAGGGAAACAAGAGCCACCAAAAACTAAAATAGGACTGCTTTATGCTTCTCTGAGCACTTTCCACCTCTCCTTCCTGTCCAAACTGTTCTAAGTCTTTGAAGAGGTTATGTAGTTTCCTGTCCCTCAACTAAGATCACATATGAATAGGGAGTGGCCCCAGCCTCAGACAGAACCTCTTTAGAGTGGGAAGGCTCAGAGACCTCCCGCAGCACTGAGTCCCAGCAGAGAGGCTCACACTGTGATGCTTCCCTCAGAAGTGGCTTCATTTCTCTATCCTTGTTAGCTCCTCTCAGAACCCAGAGATACTGCAAACACCAGTGTTAAGGATGCTTTGGGTAGATGCTGATGGTTGCATGAGTCAGCTCTTCCTGCAAACCCTGTCCCCAAAGCCAGTGCTCCCAACTAGTAGCAGATCGGCAGCATCATGTCTCTGGAAGCTGACCACAGTCATTTCCTTCATTCTGCCAGTAATCAGCCTCCACACATCCCTCAGCCCTGGAAACCTCCTAGATGGAGTTTGGTCTCTAGAGCAGCTGCAAAGAGATCATATAACAGCTATGAAGGAATAGATTGCTTTCTGACTTTAACCTATTAACCTTCTAGTACTGGCCTTAAATAGAGAGCAAGGTTAAGAAAACAAAGTCCATGACACAAGTCAATGTCCCCAGGGCCTGGAAGTTCTTTCTCTCAAAGTTGACACCTGAGTTGATGTTTTCAGGAAATAACGTTGAGGAGCATGGGTTCTCCATATTAGGGGGATATTATGGCTGAATCATGTTCCCCAAAATTCATATGTTGAAGTCCTAACCCCTAGGACCTTAGAATGTGACTGCATTTGGAGATGGGGCCTTTAAAGAGGTATTTAAGGTCATATAGGTGAGCCCTAATCTGAAATGACTGGTGTTCTTACAAGAAGAGGAGATGAGAACACAAATACGTACAGAGGGAAGACCATGTGAAAAGGCCAGAAATAGGTGGCCATGTACAAACCAAGGAGAAAGGTCTTAGAAGAAAGCAATCCTGCCGACACCTTGATCTGGAACTTCCAGTCTCCAGAATTGTGAGAAAATGCATTTCTATTGTTTCAGCCACCCAGTCTGTGGCACTTTGTTATAGGAGTCCTAGCAATCTAATCCAGGAAGAGTTATCAAGACATGCCCCATATTTCTGCCCTCTCCTGCTGCCTCCCACCAGACATATCTGCTTGCTGGCTTGGAATGGACACATTAATAAGAGAGGATCTTTCCTGGAAGAGGTTTGCTGATGGAGGCAGAAGGACACCCAGAATCTCTATGAGTGTTGGTACCTGAGATCCTTACTTGGTACTGCCCATACTTAATTCAGATTCTCACTGGACATTTATCATGTCCTAGGGCTATGGGAAGATAGAGAAAAGGCCTCTAAGTATGGGGAAGATAGCTTCCCTGAAGAGATGGTAATTTACACCATTTTTAAAGGCTGAGTGGGAATTGCCAGAATGGGAATTATTAGACAAATTTGGGGCAGAAGAAGAGAATTTAAGCAGAGGGAACAGCATGTACAAAGATACAAAGACATGAAGCAGAGCAACCTGTTGGAGGAATATAAGTAATCCTCAGTGACTGGAGGAAAGCATCCATGTGGGCCTGCGGCACAGGGACAGGAAGCCGAACACAGGGTTCTGGTGCACTAAGCTATGGGATCTGAACTGGGTGGTTTTGGTAAGAGTTGCAGTTTCAGTGCTGTCTCTGGGACAGTTTACCTTGGGATAGGCACGGCACGAATTGAAGAGGAGGAAGTAGAGACTCAACAAACGTAGACACATGTGTTTAAGAAACCCTGCAGGGAAGGGAAGAGAGGGCAGTAGCTAGAGGAAAGGTACGGTCAAAAGTGAAGGAGTTTTGTGGGTGAGTTTTTTATATGGAGATGACTTGAGCATGTTTAAGTATTGATGGGAGTGGGCCGATAAAGAAGATAAGGTCCAAGAGAGGAGGTGGTTATGGGGTCAGCTTAGGTCTCTGAGGAGGCACAAGAGAAGGGAGCCCAGAGTGGAGGTAGAGAAATCAGACCTAAACAGGCAGAGGGACATCCCTTCTGCCACTAACAGGAGAGGGGCACCTAGGGTAGAGGCAGCTGATGGAGAAAAATTGAGCAGAATGAGAAGAGGAGAAGAAAGTTGCAGGAACCCTTTCCTGGCAGCCTTCATTTTCTCTGTGAAGTATAGGGGGATCGTGTGCTTAGTGTGAAAGGAGAGGTGGAGAGGAATGGACCTTAGAAGAATGGCCAATGTTTTAAACCCCTGTTTCAGGGAATGAGTGAGGTAGTTACTAACCAGAGATAAAGTCTCCAGACTTCAATGAGAAATGCTCATATTGGAAACAATCATAATTTAGGTTCCTTCAGAGCCAGATCCAGAGTAGGAATCTAACTACAAGTAGTTTATTGGGGAGATGATCCCAGGAAACACCAGAGGAGAGTGAGAAAGTGAAGCAGAGAAGGGATGGCAACCAAAAAGTTATCACTGTGGTAATTGGGTTTTTTTTTGTTTTTTTTTTTTTGAGGAAGATTAGCCCTGAGCTAACATCTGCCACCAATCCTCCTCTTTTTGCTGAGGAAGACTGGCCCTGAGCTAACATCCGTGCCCATCTTCCTCTACTTTATATGTGGGATGCCTACCACAGCATCGCTTGCCAAGCAGTGCCATGTCCACACCCGGGATCCGAATCAGTGAACCCTGAACTGCCGAAGCGGAACATGCGAACTTAACTGCTGCGCCACCGGGCCAGCCCTCACTGTAGTAATTGTAACGAAAAAATGTGTATGGTTCAAAGTTACCCCACCCAGTGGGAGAAGGAGATGGAAAATTCATACACCAAGTCTTAATAGTGGATAATATGAATGATAAGGGGTTGTCAGTGTTCTGGTTATCTATTGCTGTATAACAAATCACCCTAAACTTAGGGACTTTAAAACAGCAACAACCATTATCTCTCACATTTCTGTTGATTAGGAACTTAAGAAGGACTTGGCTGGGCTATTTTGGCCCAGGCTGTCTCATATAGTTACTGTCAAATGGTGGCTAGAGATGAAATAGCAGAGGGCAGTGGGTCAGCTAGGGGCTGGGCCAACATCGCTTACTCTCTCTCTTTATATAGTCTCACGGCTCTCCACTGATCATCTGCCATGGGCTAGTTTGGGCTTCCTCACAACATGGCGTCCTCAAGGCAGCCAGACTGCTTACATGATAGCTGGAAGAGTTCAAGGGAAAGTAGTCCAGTAAGCAAGGTAGAAGCTTTCTAGCCTTTTATGACCTTTAGATCCTCTTAGAGGCTCAGAAGTTACATAGCATTGCTTCCATTGTGCTGTTGGTTGAAACAGTCCTAAAACCCTGCCCAATTTCAAGGGAAGAGGACTTAGACTCCACTTTTCAATGGTGGAAGTGTCAAATTCACACCGTAAGAAGAACATGTGGGACAGGAAATGTTATTACCCTTCTCCATTTGGAAAACACAGTTGCAGAGGGGATGCTTTAGGTAATTCTCCAGTATCTACAGCATCCTCTTGTAGATTAGGCTCCAGCAGCCACAGAGTGTCCTCAGGTAAAGAGTGGCAGCTGCTGACAATTGGAAATCTTAATTCATGGAAATGATAAATGCTAAGGAGGTGTGGGTGGGCACCCATAGCATCTGCTATATTGACCATATATTTGTTGAGAACAGTGATGTGGTTGTCTCCAGTAGGTCTTGATTTAAGTTTGAAATGCCACCCCACCACTAGAGAGTTGCTTTGACTACTTTGCAAGACTCCTAATCCCTCCCTCCTTTTGATGTTTAAATGACTTGATTAAAGGCTACTGTGTCCATCCTTCCAAGTTCCATTAGCTTCCACATTACTGCCTGTCCAGCCTTTGCCAATCACTCACCTGAATTCTCTGGAAGTCTGTGCCTTCCCAGTTCGTGTTGCGTGATTGCATACTGATTGCAGCCCTGTACCTTTTCTTGAACTCCAGCTATTGACCCTGACCTAGATTTGGCACACTAATATGGTCTAAGTTCCAATATAATCATAACTTAAAGAAGCTCAGACCTAAGGCCCACTGGCACCTAAGCAAGATTCAGAATTCCTGGTTAGATTCCTAACCTTAATCTCTTACTCATTTGGAACTGGGCTTTCCCAAAAGAGTGCCTCCAATATATGCACTCCATCAGGGTTGATCCTTCTACCATCATCCAAATATGCAGACCTAAAAAGACCACAGATCTTGGCAAGTGGAGCCAATTCTCCAAGGCTGCCAAAGGAGGGAGCATCTCCACCTAGGAAGGCCCAGCTAGACCCACTGTAACTGGAAGTTTGGTCTCTGAACCCGATGCCAAGGCAAATAATGAGAACAGAGTCTTGAGTGGAAAGGAAAGGCTTTACTTTGCCGGGCAAAGGGAGCAAGCAACAGCTAGGGCCTCAAAAAATTGCTAGCTGCCTGTTAAGAAACGGGTAGGGATTTTTATTTGGGGTTTTAGGTAGGGGAGGGAGGCATAGAGCCTTGCTGGCTGGCGTTTTCCCACCACCTTGCATTTGGCCTTGAGAGGCTTCTTTCAGGGAGGGGGGAATGGTAAGACAGGATGATTGCAGGTGGGCATCCTTGGCTGTCTTGCCTTCATGATGGATGGTGGATTCTAGTGTCAGGGAGCTGAAGAGTTGAAGTCTGGGAAGCCTCAGCTCTTTGGTATTCTCTAGACATCAGGTTCCCTGTGGTAGACTGCAAGGATGCATGATTAGCTAAAACTTTAGTGTGAGCCGACCACCAGGCCACCTGGGCTTTAACAATTTGTAACTTCTATTTGGTTGTAAAGCTCAGGGAGTCAAAGGTTAAAGAAACAGATATTTACATGTGAGGGTAGCTAAAGAAGCAGGGGAAGGGGATGTATGCTTTTGGTTTTAACCCCGTATATGCTGGGGTCACTGTAGGGGAACTAATATCAGGGCTGATATTAACTAAGAGCCAGTAACACCACCAACTCCGATCTCTCAGAATTCACTTTCCTTGAGCATCTCTCATTGGTCACCACTGCCATCCCTACACTGGCCTCAGTGGCATGTATCTTTCCTTTCTGGCCCTGACCCAACAGTTCTCTCTCGATTTGCTTGGAATCAACTATCACATTTCACAGGGATAATAAAAGAAAAGCAAAAGCAAATCAGTGGTTGCCTGGGGCCAGGAGTGTGGTGGGGCACTGACCCAACTTGTGCAAAGGGGCACAAGGAAGCTTTTTGGATAATGGGAGTGTTCTATACCTTCACTGGGTGATGGTTACACAAGTATATACACTTGTCAAAACTCATGGAGATGCACATTTTAAATGAGGGCACTTTAATATATGTAAGTTATACATCAATAAAGTTGATTATTTTAAAAGAGAGGTGGTAATCAATCAGCCATAGAGAGTACATGCCATTAATCTGACAGGCTGGAGGTGGCCTTCTCTCCAAAGCCTTAGATACTATGTCCCCTTTGAGAGGAGGCAACCTGAGCAGCCTCTCCTGGGTCCCAACATGGAGCTCCCAACTCTTCCTTGGCTGTCTTTCCTGCCTCTGGGTGGATGAGGAGCCCCACAGGAGGATGGGATGTCTTGAATGGAGGTGCTCTCTTCTTCCTCTGTCTTCCTCAAAGTGAAGCCTATTGTAAAAAGTCCTTAGTAGCTCCAGGAATATGTCCACCACAGCTTTGCTGTCTGCCCCGCTTCAAAAAGCAGATCATTTTAGGGCTTATCCCTGTAATTTATTTACTTTTTATTTAACTGAAGTATAGTTGACATACAAAATAGTATTAGTTTCAGGTGTACAATATAGTGATTCAACATGTATTCATGTTACAAAATGATCACCCTGATAAGACTAATAACCATCTGTCATCAGACAAAGTTATTATAAAATTATTGACTATGTTCCCTATGCTGTGATCTAGAGGGTGTATTGCTAAGTGAAATAAGCCAGACAAAGAAAGAAAGATACTGTATGATTTCACTCGTATGTGGAATCTAAAAAAACAAATGAACAAACAAAACAAAACAGAAACAGACTCACAGATGCAGAGAACAAATTGGTGGTTGCCAGAGGGGAGGGGCATGGGGGGAGGGCAAAATAGGTGAAGGGAGTAAGAGGTGCAAACTTCCAGTCATCCCTGTAATTTAGATTTATAGGAACAACGCAGCTCACTGCGGTCTTACTAAAAATACACAAATGAGCCTTGAAGCAAAATCTAATGAGATTTCCCACCCTTTGTCCTACATCAGACAAAAAGCAGCATCCTCCCTCCTTCAAAGAGAGGGAAGAAAATTAGCTAAGGAAGACTAAGGCTTTGAGAAGTGGGGAGAGGAAGGACACGTTTTGTGTCTTCCTTGGAAGAGAGGAGCAAACCCTAAGAAGAGAATTGAAGACTGAGCTTGTTGTGCCCCACACACAGTCCAAAAAACTCCTTTCTCCAGGCTCGTGCTGCTTGAACTCACACCCTGGCTCAGAGGAAGGGAGCAAAAACAGAGCTGTACCAAGCTTTGGAGACCGCATAGGAGTTCAGATGGGAAATAGGCCAGGAAAAAAGATTTTGTCGCAGAAAACCAGGTAGGCAGAGGCTTGGAAATATGAAACCAGATATTATGTTCACAGAAATAAATATGTTAGATTGATTTTATTGTCAGGGAATAAAACCTTTTACTATTCTTGTGATAGAATGTGACCCTCGAATGAGAGAATATAAGTGAAAGTGCTTTGTAAGGAGTAAAGTGGCAAACAGGGATATGTATTTCTGCCTCAATCCCACAGGATTATCAGGACTAAATGAGATATGCCTGAGGTTGTTTGGCAAATACCTAAAGCATTGGTTAGATCCTTATTCCAACTGTAACACAGATGTTTCCTGGCTCAAGAGCCCTCACCCATATAATAAAAAGTTTCCATGGAGCATATGAGAGGTTTTGTCTCATCTCCCATGTCACCCAATTCCAGACCAGCTTCTTTTTTCTCTCATGGGCTGTCACAAGCCTTGCTGCTGGCCACTTCTATAGTTCTAAACGTCTTCCTTGAATCTCAGGATGCTGCCAACATACTGGCTACAGGAAGACAAGAAAATCTGTTTCTAACTTTTCACTACTCTATTAGACGAACATCTCTCTCTTACTTCCATACAGCATCTTTGAGACCAGGCTGAAATATTTAACAGAACTTTACTGACAGTGAGACCGCTGTGTGAAATATATGACGAGCAAGTGAGTGATTAGGTAGTATAATTATATCATCCCTGCTTTTATTGAGAAGCAGAGTTCTTGTTGAGGAAGAAAGGTGATACAAAGACAGGAAGAGTTAACTTAAAACTCTGCAATGCAGAACTTGAAATAGAGAAATATCTTTATTAATTTATGAGGTATTCCATCCTTAAAAAATTCCCTTGGTCTGTTCACTGAAAAGACCAAGAAAAAAAATGGTCAATCCAGTATCAATGAACATGTCTAGTGCCAATATTGTGATCCTGAAATACATTCACTATTAAAAGGAACCATGGCTTCTTGAAGAAATGGCTAATTCCAGGTCTGAGACAGGAAAGATACAAAATGAGTCTGGACCATCTTATCATAATAGAAAATAAGAAAGCTACAAATGACCATCATGGTCATGTCAAAGGGATTCAGCAGGCACTCAGTGGCAAAGAAGGAATAATTGGAGCATCAATAAGGATAATAATTGTGATCAATTGAAATGCATCAAATACATTTAAATCTTTGGGTTTAAAACATTTTTTTAAAACCCTATTTGATCAACTTTGGAGGATGATAAGGAAGCAAAATATTATTTTGAGAAATGTAAATAAAAGGAAAGAATCAGACATTTGTCTGCCTGAATTGAATCACTAGGTAACCAAATAGCAGGAGAAGTTTCTCTTAAAAGACATATTAAAACTAATAAATGGAGAAAGAATGACTGAATTAGAATATCATCATATTGTAACTCCCAATGAGTTAATAGATGTAGGCATTGAGCATCAGTGGCTGCTAACCTCACACACACACACACACACGCACACACATACGCACACACAGACAATAGACATTTTCTATGCTACCCTATAGAACACAATATCATCTACAGAGTACTCTTGCCAAAAAAATTAAACCTGAATCTGATCAAAACTTTAAATCTAACTACCAATGTATAAGAAATACAGATGACAGAGAGCATGCTAATATAGACCATGGGATCTAATTAGCAAAATCCGTACCATGGGAATCTCATCAAGCAAGCAATCCAGTTTATTCAATAAGTAAGATGAAAGATCAGGAGCTGGCCTGGTGGCATATTGGTTAAGTTTGCACTGTCCACTTCAGCGGCCCAGGGTTCACAGGTTCAGATCCCAGGTGCAGACCTACACACAGCTCATCAAGCCGTACTGCGACAGTGTCCCACATACAAAATAGAGGAAGATTGGCACAGATGTTACTCAGGGACACTCTTCCTCACAAAAAAAGAGAAAATAAGCAAAGATACAACTACCATAAAAGTCAAGACAAAATATTTTTCTCTTGCATTGTTAATCACTAAAGAATTGAAAGTCTGAGTTTTTATTTTGTAATATTTCTAAGACTGAGTCTCTTGAATGTAAACAAAAAATAGAAGAGATCTTGGAAAAAAGAGATCTTGATGACAAAATCAAATTTAATATTTGGGACATGGCCTAATGAAATATGCCTCATATCATGAATCAGTATTGTAGGGAGGAAGACTTTTCCTCTACCTAAATGTGGGTTCGTCTGGCCGGAGAACGAGTTAAATTCACATGAGACAGAATAGCAAGAGAAAATTAAACAAAGCTTTATGAGGAACCATGGCCCGGGGCCTTTCTTCCCGAAGGAAGAAAGGGCACTGAAGAAGTGGGGTGCACAGAGTGGCTATATACCCCCAAACAGGATATTTCACATATGATTGAAATGTCCCTCCCACAATAGTCACAAGATTGCCCTGTCAGCACAGCGCTTGATGGACACAGCAGGTAGTGGGTCTGCTATCTCGGAGGGCATAGCAGGAGGCAATTCTATTGTCTGGAGCTGGATGGTCACAGGTGAGTGCAGCAATCAGTTCCTAGCCTAAGGAAAGATGCTTAATCCTGAAGGAAATGCCAACGTTGGGAGGGGGAGGGAAGTCAGTTACAGGATGTTACCAGACTAGCACAATAAACAAATGCAGACTTAAGTCCTTGCCTTCCCCATTGATTAAGAGTTTCTAGAGATATCTTTACAGATGGAGAGTTCCTTTACAATGTAAATGTCTCTTACAAAGGGTAAGTAAATTCTACTTTTCAGTTTCTTTCCTGTCTGCAAAGTAACTAGCCTCAAATAATCATCATGCCAAAGAGACGTATCTTGGGGTGGCCAATTCCAGACCCCTACAGTATACATGTACATGTTCCAGCTCGGGATTTTCTGAGCTATGAGCCATGACATCAATCTAGTAGTGTTATCAGCATTAAAAAACATCAAATGGGGGGCCAGCCCAGTGGCATAGTGGTTAAGTTCACATGCTCTGCTTTGGCAGCCTGGGGTTCACAGGTTTGGATGCTGGGCATGGACCTGCAGACCATTCATCAGGCCATGCTGTGGTGGTGTCCCACATGCAAGGTAGGGGAAGATTGGCACAGATGTTGGCTCAGAGACAATCTTCCTCAAGCAAAAAGAGGAAGATTGGTTGGGGGCAGGCCCTGTGGCCGAGTGGTTAAAAAGTTCTGCATGCTCCACTTCAGCAGCCTGGGTTTGCAGGTTTGGATGTCAGCCATGGACCTACTGCACTCACCGGCCACACTGTGGAAGCATGCCATGTACAAAAAATAGGGGAAGATTGGCACAGATGTTAGCTCAGGGCTAATCTCCCTCAAGCAAAAAAAGAGGATTGCCAACGGATGTTAGCTCAGAGCCAATCTTCCTCACCAAAAAATATATATATATATCAAATAGGAAAGAATAGAAAAGAAAATTTAGTCTATCCCACATAATTAAAAGAAGTATAATTTTATGAAAATGTATTTCATATGTACGTGTGTGTGTGTGAATTTGTATGAACATGTATACTGGGTTGCAATGTAAAAATCTATTCCTTACTGTAAGAAAGTGTTCAAAAAAGACTGGAAAACATAGCCCTAGGTGTTTTCACAGATTGACTTTTGTGGGGACTGGAATTGGCCACCCCAAGATATGTCTCTTTGACATGAGGATTATTTGAGGCTGATTGCTTTTGATAAACTGGGACAGGGAAGGAGGCTCTGAGGAGTGGAAATTGCTTGCCCTTTATTAGGAGACATTTGCATTTGTAAGGTAAATCTCTATCTGTAAAAGGTGCCTCCCTCTCTGTACCAGAAAGAAGAAAGGAGATGACCTTGTCTCTAGAAACTCTTAATCAATGCCAAAGGCAAGGACTTACATCTGCATTTTGTTTACTGTACTTGTGTGGTAATCTCCCATGATTGACTCCCCCTCCAAACGCTGGCATTTCTTTAAGGATTAAGCATCTTTCCTTAGGCTAGGAACTGATTGCTGCACTCACCTGTGACCACCCAGCTCCAGACAATAGAACTGCCTCCTGCTATGCCCTCCGAGATAGCAGACCCACTACCTGCTGTGTCCATCAAGAGCTGTGCTGACAGGGCAATCTTGTGACTATTGTGGGAGGGACATTTCAATCATATTGAAACATCCTGTTTGGGGGCATATAACCACTCTGTGCACCCCACTTCTTCAGTGCCCTTTCTTCCTTTGGGAAGAAAGGCCCCGGGCCATGGTTCCTCATAAAGCTTTGTTTAATTTTCTCTTGCTATTCTGTCTCGTGTGAATTTAATTCATTCTCCGGCCAGATGAACCCACATTAGGCAAAGGAAAAGTCTTCCTCCCCTACAGTTTCATTAGTCTCGATCACTTATATGATTGCTAAATTGAGATGGGGAGCAGATAACAGAGCCTGGATTGCCTTCAGAGCCGTGTGGACCTGCAGTGCCACAGACTATTCATCTTGAAAAATGGCCAATCATACCCTTCCCAACTTGTCTGCATGGGTGAGAAAAATTTTAGTTGTAAAGGTTACTTTAGGAGCTGCTGCTGAGTGAGAAGAGTTTCAAGTTTTAAAGTCTGCTCTCAAAGCAGGAGTCCTGTGGACCTGCAATGTCTCTGTGAAAACAGCATGAGTTTATTTCATCTGGTTTGGTTTTCACCCCAGGATACACATGTGCCTGCAAATGCTGGCTTCCCTTGACAATCCTGCAGGGCACCCAGAGTCTGTGTCTTCTCATTCAGCTCCTCCTTTATGTAACACTGCCTTTCCTTTTAAGGTCCTCCAACTGACATTTTAAGAAATGTTTTTGGTAATTCTTGGCTATATTTCCAAGTAAATTTATACTTATGGATAAGTAATGGAGGTTTAGAATTCAAAAGTTCAAGAGAGGAAAGCCTCTCCTTCTACTCCTGTCCTCCAGCTGCCAGTTCCCTCTCCAGAGGTGATAACTGTTGCTAGATTTTTTGCTGAGTACCAACCACTCCCATGTGTTGAAGCTGCCCTAGAAAGGAGATTCCTGAAAACTGGTTTTGCAACCCATGGGCTTTCACCACCTGAGGGCTGAAAAGGTTTCAAGAGTTGGAGATTCACGGATCAAGAGAGAGCTGCTAGGCTGCTTTGAGTCCCACACCTGCACTCTGAAAACATCTTTCTAGGGCCTTTAATACCTGTGTTGTCATGATTTGTTTAGGTGTCTCTCTCACCTCCTGAAATGCAAGCCCCTTGGAGGCGGTGTCAGCCCACCTGTGCCACTATGACAGCACCACCTTCTTCTGATCCTTCCTATACCTCTGGGAATGGATCACCATGGCCTTTAGAGCAGGCATGCTGGCCCTGAGAAAGGAGGTGTGCCCTGGGAGCTCCCTTTGTGAACCCCACTTGGTGCCCCTCCTGCTTTCAATTTAGGATCTCACACCATATTTGACCCTCTGAGGAGCAGCAGTTTGGTATAATCAATCAATCATCTGCCCATTAGGCTGTTTTCTCACAACAATCCACCTCCCTCACTTCCACAGGTGTTTCCACTAGATTGATGGACAATTCAGTGTCACCAGGCTCACCTGGGGTTCTGCTCCTTGTCACACCTCACTGCATGGGCATGATGCTCAGTGAGCAGAACAGAGGCCTCCTGAGATGAGATCACACCCAGGCTCGGACACGAGAAGGGCCTGAGCACATCCAAAACGGATCTTACAGCCAAGCACAGAGCCTTGGGGACAGAGGTTAGAAAAATATCTGTGGCCCAGAGCCTGAGCAAGTGGCTGCTGCAGAAAGAGTCTCACTGATGAAGCAAGGTCACAAGGAATTGGGAGGGGAGAGAAGGAGGAGCCAGCTCAGGCCCCAGACCCATGGAGCACTCAGCAGGGTGTCGGGGAGGCACAGGGGACTTGCAAAGCAACCGTGGCTGAATTTCCAGGAATGTCCTAGGACAAGCAAGGCTAAGCCCTGGGGAGGAATGTCATGGAAAGCCAGGATTTGGAAGGGTGGTATAGGGGAGAAAGACATTTCCTCTAGTCACTCTAGGTCCTTCTGGTTGGGCTATGAATTAAAGTCACATGAGACAGAATAACAGGAGAAAATTAAACAAAGCTTTATAACATGTATACATGGGAGAAACTCAGGAAAACTGAGCAACTCGGCAAAATGGTAGAGGTTCTCATCTTAAATACCATCTTCAGCTACAAAGGAGGATGTTGGGGGTGGAGGGAGTCAGTTATGGGAGAATACCAGAAAAGTACGATAAACAAGAGCCAGGTTATTATGCAGATTTAAGTCCTTGCCTTCCTCATTGATAAGAGTTTCTAGAGATAAGGTCATCCCCCTTTCTTCCTGGTACAGAGAGGGAGACATCTTTACAGATGGAGATTTCCCTTACAAATGAAAATGTCTCTTAACAAAGGGTAACTTCTACTTTTCAGAGTTTCTCTCATGTCTGCAGTTTTTAAAAGTAACCAGCTCAAAATAATCCTTGTGCCAAAGAGACATATCTTGGGGTGGCCAATTCCAGTCCCCCACGGTGGTGTGAATGACACCGAAAGGCCCAAGAAGTCCCAGCAAAGAGGGTGGGAGGTGGAGACAGAGCTACCTGCCGAGAACTGTGCGTTCAGTGGAGAAATATCTCCCTGCTCCTGAGAGGGAATTATCTTTGTCACCTGATATCCTGAAGCTTCCTCATTGGCCCCCTGCTCGGACAGTGGTAGCAGGCTTAATAAGGGTGTGTAATGTTAAAGAGGAAACCACAGGCCCAAAATGGCATCTCTTGTACTAAAGCCCATGATACCAAACCTAAATTTAATACCTAACATAACTGCAGTTTCAACATTCTCCGGAAATATAATCTTAACCAGTCTGGAATTTCTGGTCAGCACCAGCGAGGGGATCTGGGCCCATGGGCCCTCTCCATCCCCAAGAGGAAGAAGAAGCAATCTGTGTGATATAATCCTTGTCATTTCCTTGCCCCCAAAGAGAAGATGTCCTGGCCCAAAATAATCCTTTCTTTTCTTTTGCTATTAACTTCCTTGCCCACTCTCCTTGGTATAAAAACTTTGCATTTTGTACAACTCCTGGGAGTCCCCTTCTGTTTGCTAGATGGGAGGCTGCCCGATTAGATCTTCAGATTTACTCAATGGAATTTTTGTTCATTAACAGTAACATCCTAGGATTCCCATGCATGATCCTAGTAGATCTGACTTCCAGCAGAAATAATGGCTTACCTGTGGAAGTGTTTTCAATCCCAACATCATCCTAACACCTCTGGGTTTGTGAGGAGTTCACTGAGACTCTGAGGAATGTCCTCTGAGCCTGTGTGAGGGATAATCACAGTGATGAGGATGAAAAGAGCCAGTCACCTTGTCCTATAGATTTGACCAGTCAGGTACACTCACGAAGAGCAGGCAGGGATGCTTCGGGCTCATGGTGGACTCTTTCAACAAAGATATAATTCAGTCACATGGACACACCACCTACAAGGAAGGATGGGAAATGTAGTCTACTGCAGTATTGTCATTGGTGCATTTCCTAGCAGCTCAAAGGAAGTTTAAGGTGCTTAACACTTCCTCAAGGTTGTTTTTCAGAGCTCTGCTGGGAAGACATAACCAGCATCAACCGGCCTGAACCAGATCGAGCCCCACTGCAAGGGCAACGGTTGTGTAGATGGACCAGAGATGACCAAAAGATGCTCTTTACTTCATCTTAATACTAAAATCTCCGCCCTGGGAGGAGCCTAGGCCTTACTGGCATAATATGTGATGTACATGAGAGCATGTTTTCAGACTGCACCTGTGCAAGCTAATACTCGCCTCTACATGTGATGATAAAACTTCCCTTTTAAATATTCATTCCCCACCTGAAATAAAAGATACCTGCTTCCCTTTGTTCAGGGAGCCATGACTTTGGAAATGATTCCACATGGTCTCCTATTTGCTGGAAGTAAACTCTACTTTGTGTGACAACTTCTTCTGATAGAAGTCTGATTTTAACTCACCAGGAAGTGAGCCCACTTTGCTTCAGCAACAAAATTTGGTGACCCAGATGGGACCTCTGTCCCTCTGAGGTTCCAGTCCTCCAGCCACCCAGGTTTCTAATGGATGGAGAATGAGTAGCAGCAGCTCCTCAGTCTAACCCATTTATGCTACTGGGGGGCAGGGACTGGACCTCACAAGGCAGCCTCCCTTCTCTGTGCTTGTGCCACCAGCTTGACATTGCTGCCCCATCAGGAGACCCAGCAACCACACTGAGAACCTTGCTCAGAGGATCTCCCGATGGAGGTAAGTGACGCCAACCCCAGGGCATGGCTATGAAAGTTGTTTCTTTAAGTTATCTCACAAAGTCTGTTTAAGCCTGCCTTCTGTTTCTTGGCAGGGGTATGAGTCCCTTCTAGACAAAGGATTGCACAGCCCGGAGGAACGGTAGCCATTCATCTGTTGACTAGTCATGTCTGAACTGATAAGGCATGTGTTTGTGTTCCCTCTGGACGTCACTGAATTTGAGCCTCTTGTGTGTTGGTGTTGTATCTGTGTTTGTGTGACAGGAGACGCCTAACAACTGCTTTCTTGATGCCTCCCTTTTCTGTTATAAACTAAGAACCTGGCTTTTGGACCTCGCAAAACTCTCTCAGTTCCTCAGCTTCTCTACCAGCAGTCCTTGGGCAAGTCTCGACGTCTGCTTGCTTTGTTTTCTTATGTGTTTGTCTTAGAGGGGGTTCCAGCACCAATCACTTCTAAAAATTTGGTTGTCTCCCCACAGGTACCTTTCCTGTGGATCGTATCCTCAGATCTCACTGTGGTGATTTTGTGCTTTTGGTCCTCCTTCTGGAGGCCCTTTATCAGCGCCAGGATCAGCTGTGTAGAAACCCCATGGTCTACCGAAGCTTAGCTCCTATAAAGGATCTTATTTCCATATTAGGTCAGAGATAAAATCAGAACTCCTACTTCTACGGAGAGAAATCCCAGAACTCCTACCTAACAATGCCTTGTGGCAGTGCCTGGCTGATACTGGGCTTAGTGAGGCCACAGACCACTTTGTCTCTCTGTCCGGTCATCAGGGGTATTACAACTCTGAAAAACACCTTGAGGAGATAGATCCATTTTCCACTTGGGTCTCGCATCAAACACTCAAGGCTTGAGCCTCCTCTGGGCAAAGTCCTGTGGTATTTGTGCCACCACCAAGTATCACCAGCTGCCCCTAGGCTGTTGGTTGGAAACAGACCCTAAAGAGAGACCCTAAAATATAGGAGGAGGGAAACTCCATCCTGGGGGAGAGCCTATTGGGCTGTATCCTCCAGAATTGGAAGGCTTTTGGGTACTCCCCACTGACCTGAAAACAGTTAATCTTTTTCTGCAGTATGGCCTGGCCACAATATTTGTTGGAAGATAGGAAAAAGTGGCCAGAAAATGGGATCCTAAATTTTAACACCATACTACAATTAAATCTATTTTTCAAAAAAAAAAAAAATCAAAACAAAACAAAAAATGGTGGAAAGGCTCCTATGCCCAACACTTTATGGCACATTATCAAAGTGAAGGGTTACCCAAAAAAATGTAAAATTTGCAAATTAAAGGTTGAACCAAAGGCTTCGAAAATATTGCCCATATTACAGAATCCTTTTGATGAAGAGGACTTGCTCCTCCAAGCCAGGAAACCTGAGGCCAAAAGAAGACCATGTCAAAGTCTACCTTGCTCTCTGACCCCAGCTTCAGCCCCACCGTCAAGCCAATCAGGGACCCCAGCAAGACCTCCACCATTTTCTCCTGATACCCAGACCTCACTTCTGCTCAAGCCAAAAGCTGTAACCCCAAAGTCCCTCACCCCTGTAGATTTGGGACCAAATTCATTGCTGTCTAGCTGAGTAATTCCCATACAGGGAATCTGACTCTCCAGCAACACAAGACTTTTTACCCTCCTCTTCCAAGTAGTACAACTAGATTGGGAACTAGTTACAAGCCTGGAATCTACCCCCTGAGACAGGTGCCTGATGGGAATGGTGGACTTCTTAATGTGCACATCCCATTTTCCACCTCTGATTTGTATAATTAGAAGGCACACGCTAAAAGATTGAGGGCAGACCCAGAGGAATTCATTAACTTGACAAAGGGAATCTTTTTCACCCATAATCCAACCTGGGCAGATATCCAAAGCCTGTTAACTACACTTCTCGTGGCCAAAAACAAGTCAGCTGTTCTGTTAAAGGCAAGAGAACAAGCAGACAATGAATATGACCCAGAGTCAGATATTCACAGGCCCAGCAAACAGGCAGTACCAGGGACTGACCCTGGATGAAATCCCAATGACCCAGATGACCAGGAAAAGCCAGGGCATTTCCAGGGTCTGCTTTTGAGAGCTATGTGAATGGTGAGTCAGCCACTCATTAACTACTCTAAATGAGGGAGACCCAGCAAGATCCTGAGGAAAACCCCTCCGCCTTTCTACAGAGGCTGCAGAACTGCCTCAGGTGTTGTACCAACTGGGATCCTGAGGCCCAAGGCAGTACAGTGATTCTTTTTTTTTTTTTTTTTGAGGAAGATTAGCCCTGAGCTAACTACTGCCAATCCTCCTCTTTTTTGCTGAGGAAGACTGGCCCTGAGCTAACATCCATGCCCACCTTCCTCTACTTTATATGTGGGACGCCTAGCACAGCATGGCTTTTGCCAAGAGGTGCCATGTCCGCACCCGGGATCCAAACCAGCGAGCCCCGGGCCACCAAGAGTGGAACATGTGAACTTAACCTCTGCGCCACAAGGCTGGCCCCAGTACAGTGGTTCTTAATACCTATTTTATATCTCAAATTGCTCCAAAAATCAGTAGAAAACTCCAAAAATTAGCTGATCCTAATTCTTCACAGCAAGTAGAGGCTGCTTTCAGGGTATTCAACAACCTGGATGAAGCAGAGGAAAAGAAGGATGATAAAAAGATGGAGGGACAGGCAGCTCTGCTCACAGTAGGCCTCCAGCCTGCTCAAGGCAACCTGAGAGGGAGGAAAAAGATGCCATGGTGAGCAACCCCGGCCCCCACTACGGGACCAGCCGGCAACTGTGTTGGGCGCTAATCAATGGGCATACTGCTGGCAGGAAGGGCAATGGCTGCAGGACTGTCGGAACCATCCCCAGAGAGGGAGGGGATCAAACAGGACTAAGTCATGCCAACTTCCCTTGACTACAGATGAGATGCGACGAGGCCGTGGGGCTCTGTCTCCCCTGAGGAGCCCGGGGACCCTGGCAGTGGGAGGAGAGCAAGCTAAATTCTTGCTAGATACTGGAGCACATTCTCGGTGTGAAACACCCAGAAGGGAAACCTTTCCCAAAAGGAGTGTGATATCAAAGGAGTGTCAGGAAGAGGAGAAACTAAAAGTTTTCTGGAGCCTTTGACCTATGAAATAGGATCTAAAATGTTAAAGCATTCTTTTCTACACATACCAGAATGCCCTGTTCCACTTTCAGGGAGGGGCATACAATCTAAGCTGGGGGCCTCAATAAGCACGGAGCAAGGTAAGATAGAGATCCAAATCCCTAAGACTGGGAGTTGAGCTCATGGCCCTATTGCAAGATATGCCAGCACCTGAGAAGGAAGAGATTCCCCTAAACGTTTTAAGCCAAGTAAACTCGGAAGTCTGGGCACTAGGGCAGGTAGGACAAGCAGCCAGTGCCACACATATAAGGGTGGAGTTAAAGTAGTTAGATCATCAGCTTCGGGTAAAACAATGCCCCATGAAGCCAGAGGCCATTAGAGGAATCCTTCCTGTAATTAACAGACTTTTAGAACAAGAATTGATCAGGCCATGTAGATCCCCTTGGAACACTCCCATTTTACCCATTAAAAATTCAGGAATGGGAGAATATAGATTTGTTCAAGACCTTAGGGTTGTCGATGAAGCAGTCCGAGAGGGACATACGTCCTGTAGTACCTAATCCTTACACCCCCGCCAGCTAATCTCCCTGGAAACAGTAGATTCTATACAGTGCTGGATTTAAAGGATGCTTTTTTTCTGTATCCCATTGGATCCCGAGTCCCAGGAAATATTTGCCTTTGAATGGAAGGACCCAGACTCCCACCAGAAGCAATAGTAGTGCTGAAGTGTCTTACCCCAAAGGTTTAAAAACTCCCCTACTATCTTCAGGAAAATTCTAGGCCTAGATTTAAGAGAATTAAATTAGAACAGAGTACTGTGTTACAGTATGTAGATGACATCCTAATAGCCAGCCCTACTAAGGAAATCTCCCATAAAAACACTGTAGCTATGTTAAACTTCTTAGCCAATAAGGGATATAAAATGTCTAAAGGGAAGGCACAAATATCTAAGGAAACTGGAAAGTATTTGGGGTTTATCATTTCAAGGGGGCAGCGCAGAAAACTGGTAATGTCAGCTTGCTTCACCAAAGACTCATAGGCAGCTACAAAGATTCCTGGCTTTTGCCACATTTGGATCCCTCTCTATGATAAACTACAGGGACCAGAAACGGACCTCTTTGAATGGGATAAGCCGTATGACCAAGCTTTCAATAAGCTTAAAAACTTACTAATGGAAGTGCCAGCACTAGCCTTACCAGACTCAGCAAGACGTTTTACCTATAGGTTCATGGAATAGCTGTAGGAGTGTTAACCCAAACGTTGGGACCCCTAAAAGAAGCAGTAGCCTATTTCTCAAAGCAACTAGACACTGTAGCAAAATGATGCCCCCCGTGTTTGAGAGCCGTAGCTGCCACCTGCCTATTACCAAAGGGCCTATTACCCATGCCTGCCCAGAAGTGATTGATCAGGTTTACTCAAGCTGCAAAAATCTCCAGAGTGAACCGTTGCCTAAGGCAGAGGAAGTGTGGTTTGTAGATGGGAGCAGCTTCATGCATAATGGACAAAGAAGAGTACATTATGCAGTAGTGTCTCTTCATGCAAGGAAGCCAAGGGGCTAACACCAGGCACCTCAGCTCAAAAGGCAGAAATAATTGCACTAACTAGAGGCTTGGAATTGGAAAGAGGAAAAATAATACCTATATACACAGACTCTAAGTATGTTTTTTCTGTAATTCTCGCTCACGGAACCATTTGGCAAAAAAGAGGACTTCTTAATAGCAGCAGTAAAAAAATTAAACATGGTCCAGAGATCCTTAAACTGCTAGAAGCAGTACAGGGCCCAGAGAGAGTAGCTGTGTTCCACTGCAAAGGCATCAAAGAGGAGAATCAGAGACCATAAGAGAAAACAACTTGGCAGATGTAGCTTTGAGAAAGGCTGCCATACCAGACAGCTTGTCCAATTACCATTAATTCCCACTCTACCCTTATATGAGTTTACACCAGTGTACTCCTCTGATAAAGTCAGGGAAGCCACCACAAAGGGTTACCAATGGTCCCCAATAATCCAGGGCTGGATGATAAACCAATAAGGACATATTTGGGTCCCCAAACAAACAGCCTGGGGGCTCCTTAAGAGTGCTCATGATGCTACACATTATGGAAAAGAAACCTTATACCTGTGGCTAACAAAAGTCAGAAGCACCCCAGGTATGAAGGATCTCCTTGACAAAATAACTGAACAATGTGTTTATTGCCAAAAAAAATAATGTGCAAACTAGACCTCCCGTACCCGCCCTGGCCAGAGAAACTCAGATCTGGGGAACTTTACCAGAAAAGATTGGCAAGTTGATTTTACTGGTACGCCCATGGCCCCTGGGGATACAAATACCTCTTGGTGTTTATGGATGCATTCACCGGATGGGTTAATGCTTTTCCCTATAGGTTGGAAAGGGCAGATGAGGTAACAAAGGTGTTGTTAAAAGAGATGATTCCCCTTTTGGGGTTGCCCCGAGCAACTCAGTTACAATGGGCCAGTCTCTATATCAAAGATAACCTCCAAAGTGGCCAGAGATTTCAAAATTAAATGGAGGCTAAATGCTGCCGAGAGACCACAATCATCTGAAAAACCTGAGCGGCCAATCAAAATTCTAAAAAAAAACCTTGGCTAAACTGTGCCAAGAGATGCAGGAAAATTGGCTAAAACCACTGCTAGCAGCCCTCACTTGGATGAGGGCCGCCCCAAAAGGCAAACTAACGTTTAGCCCCTTTGAAATGACCTATGGGAGGCCATTCCCTAAAGACTCAGATTCACTCATAAACCCAGACCCAGAGGCTCCCATGGCAATTAAACACATAATCAATCTAAAACAGGTGGTAGATGCCCTCAATAAATATGGAAACTTCTGTCTTCCCACGCCCACAGAGGTCAAACTCCACCCTTATGAACCTGGAGATTGGGTCTATCTTAAAACTTGGAGAAGCAGTTCACCCCAGGATCAGTTAAAACCCTTTTGGGTGGGGCTTTGCTAGGTGTTACCAACCACACACTCTTCCCTGAAATTATAAGGAATCACCTCTTGGATCCACCACACACGAGTGAAAAAGGCATCCATGTCTCCAAATCAAGAGAGATCATCACAGACAACTCATGACTCTGAGTTTTCCTGCGAACTGCTCTGATTTGAAACTCTTGTTCCAGGGACATCAAGAAGATCAGTAAATCCCAATGACCTGCCAATTTACCTTGGCAGAAGTACTAGGGATTACATTTGCTATATTTATGCTAATAGCTTTAACCCTCACACTTACCTGTGCTTCCACTGGTACGCCTATAACCGAGGGCTTTGGCTTTGCTGATAGAACGCATCCCTAACCCCCAAAATACATTTGTCTCACTGGATAATAATAGTAACCCTGACTTTGAGAACCCCCTTGGTTTCCAGATGGAGATGGGAAAACAATACTCTAGTCAGGCTAACACAGGATATCCTCCAAGGAAAGGACCTCTCTGACTGTTGGTCTGTCACCACCAGCCCACAGCAGATGGGGCCCATGCTCTCTTGCAAGGGATGCCAGCATCTCCCAGGGACATATGTAGGCAAACACATACTTGGGAGAATCTATCACACCCCAACCCAATAATCTGGATAAATTGCAAGCCACCTTTGCATTCCCCTATACCTTGGTGTTTTCCATCAAGGATTCCAACATGGTAGACTAATGTAGACTCTAATTTCAACCTTACAAAAAAAAAACGAATGTGCGGGGAACTCAAACATAGCATATACACCTGGGCGGAGAGCACACCAAATCAACACCTTTGACTATATGCCCCTACAGTGATTTCAAATACCCTTTTCGAATGAGACTAGAATCTCTGGCACTTGCAAGGACTCCATCATAGATGCCGGTGTAGGGGAAAAACAGGTGACTGTAAGCTGTCCATCAGAACGCCAAAGTGTGGGGACTAATTGGAATAAGTGGGCAAACTGGAGAAAAAATGATGATCAGATTAGCCCCAAACTCCAAAGTCATTACTCTGGGCGTGATCTACTGAGGATGCTCAATCTAACAGCATGGTTACATTCCGCTATAACTCTCCTACCAAAAAAGACTATCCCTCCCCAACCTGGCCTTATTTGTTTACTCTTGGGATTCATGTTTCTTGAGGGCCAAACAAGCCAGGGGTTGGTGGTCAGATGTCTAGATACCACCCAAATGAGAGGTACATGGACAATAGGGTATGTAACTCCACCTGAAGGTTAAAGTTTTCACAAATAGAACACATGCAAAAAAACTCACCTTAGACATACAAAATGAGTTGCTGGCCTAGTGGTAGCCAGGGTAATGTCCCTAACTGAGTCACTGGTGGCATTGTCGGGAGGTACCATTTATAATGCAGTCACTATTAAAAAAGTCACTGCCACAGTGGCCATGGTGGCCAGCAAATCAGCCCTGGACTTTAAGGTGTTATAAAAGTCCATCCACCCTTTAGCCAAAACGGCTCTAAATCATAGAATTGCTTTAGATTACCTTTTGGCAGACCAGGAAAGAGTCTGTGCCCTAGCGAATATGTCTTGCTGTTTCTATGAATGCTAGCGGCACTGCAAAAAAAGGCTGCAACCGGGTTGCTGAAAAAAGCCACTTGACTAACAGAAAAGGGTCAAGCAGATGTCACAGAACACATCTGGAATGGGGTCAAACAAGCCCCTCCGGCTTAACTGGGTTCTTCCTGCTTTGGGGCCCCATAATAGCTGTCCTTCTTCTCCTGCTCTTTGGACCTTGTATACTTAATTGTCTGGTGCAGTTTGTGATAAAACACATTGAAGCAATAAAATTACAAATGGTGGTTACACATGGATACCAGCAGCAAAGGGCAATGTCTAGTGACTCACAAACATATCTTAAATTAGCTAGGGAAAAAAATCTGCTCCTCCATTGGTTCCTGCGATGACAATGCCCATACCCAGCAGGAAACAGTTACGGAAGGTGGACTTTCAGCCTGTGCCCCTCAAGAATGAGGAGCAGGATAAAAGTCTAGAGGAGGGATTTTGTCATCCGTGCATTCCCTAAGCAGCTCAAAGGAAGTTTAAAGGTGCATAACACTTCCTCGAGGTTCTCAGCGCTGTGTTGGGAATAGATAACCACTGTCAACCGGCCTGAACAAGATTGAGCCCCACTGCAAGGGCAGCATTTGTGCAGACCGCCCAGAGATGACCCAAAGATGCCCTTCACTTCATCTTAATACCAAAATCTTCAGCCCAGGAGGAGCCTAGGCCTTACCGGCATAACATGTGATGTATGTGAAAGCATGTTTTCAGACTGCGCCTGTGCAAGCTAATACTCCCCTCTACATGTGATGACAAAGCTTCCCTTTTAAATATTCATTCCCCACGCAAAAGAAAAGACACCTGCTTCTCTTTGTTTGGGGAGCGACGACTTCGGAAATGATTCCACGTGGTCTCCTATTTACTGGAAATAAACTCTACTTTGTGTGACAACTACTTCTGGTGGAGAGTCTGATTGTAACTCCCCAGGAAGCGAACCCACCTTGGTAACAGTGATACAGACTGAATGTTTGTGTCCTTCTCTCAGAATTCCTACGTTGAAGCTCTGATTTCCAAGGCAATGGTATTTGGGGGTGGGGCTTTGGGAGGTGCTTAGGTGTAGATGACGTCATGAGGGTGGAGCAGCCATGATGGAGATTAGTAGTTTAAGGATTTATAAGGTCCTTATAAATAGAGGAAGAGACCAGAGCTCTCTGGCTCTCTCCCCTTGTCTCTCTGCCATGTGAGGACACAACAAGAAGGTGGCCAGGAGGAGGAGACTCATCAAGAGCCTAAGCTGCCAGCACCTTGATCTCAGACTTCAGCCTCCATAACTGTGAGAAAGGAATGCCTATTGTTTAAGCCACCCAGTCTCTGGTATTTTATTTAGCAGCCCAAGCAGACTAAGACACGGAGTAGCAAAATAAGCCAAGAATGAATTGTGGTACACAGTTACCAGTCTCCTTCACACTAAAAAACGTTACATCATGTTCATTATGCCCCTATTTAAGAAGACAGGGGCAATTCCGTTTATACTTGACCCTCAGCAAGTTCTCTATTTAGGGTCACAGAGATCATAACATTAGACACAAAACAAAGGAAATAAATAAGGAAAGGAAAGGAAAAACAACTAATGCTTGGTTACACAATGCACTATATTGACAAATAAAAATGGCAAGTAATAGGATATATTGGAGTATATGAGGAAGCCATTTTGTGTAAACCTAATTCGGCCTGACCTTGTCTTTCCAAAAGGGCCTGACCGAGGCCGTTGAGCATGCATTGTATATCTGCTTTAGATATTCCCTATGGCAAGAACAAAGGCCCTTGAGATAAAGGTGCAACTTCCCTCCCCCTCCCAACGTTGGCATTTCTTTAAGAATTGAGCATCTTTACTTAGGCTACAAACTGATTGCTGCGCTCACCTGTGACCACCCAGCTCAAGACAATAGACTTGCCTCCTGCTACGCCCTCCGCCCTCCGAGAGAGCAGACCCCTACCTGCTGTGTCCATCAAGTGCTGTGCCAACAGGGCAATCTTGTGACTATTGTGGGGGGGACATTTCAATCATATGTGAAACGTCCTGTATGGGGGTATATAACCACTCTGTATACCTCACTTCCTTGGGGCCCTTTCTTCCTTTGGGAAGAAAGGCCCTGGGCCATGGTCCTCAGATTTCAGCTCAGAATAAACTCACCCAAATTTTCATTTATAGATTGGTTATGGATTATTTTCGTCGACAATATCTACAAAGACATCCTAATGTTAACATTGATTATTTGGTTTTCAATTTTAGGCTCAAACTATTAACAAAATACTGGAGAGTTAACCATGCTTATGGAACAGAGGATAGATGTCACCCAACTTTGATTTTGTAAAAGTAAAAACATAGTTGAAAGATGTAGAGAATTGGAAGAGGGAAGGAGTGGGGAGGGCAAAGTGTAAATGCAAAGGTCAAAAGTGGGGGAGTCAAGAGATATACTGCCTCTAGAGAATGGGAAAAGATAAAGAGACATGAGTAAGTCCCCTGACAGTGAGCAGGTCAGTGTGTGACAAGAGATTTTCACACACTGAGGTATATGGGTTAGCTATTCTGGTTCAAAACTGTTTCAGCTTGAACTAAAGAAGCCTGACTTATGGTCTATCAAACATACACTATGCATCTGCTTTAACCATTAAAGTAAAGAATGCGTTAGACATTATCTCAAAGTAGAAGAATGTACTCTTTTAAGATAAGAATGCATACTTCCCCTCCTCTGCCCACCAGTATCAGTAACACCTATGTTAGTGCTGCTGAAGATAAGTTCCCTCTCACAGACATCAGGGTCATGTTGACCTACTAATCTGCAACTGAATACTTCTTTGAAACTTTGATGAATATGCATCCTGGGCATGCTGAATGTATGTTCTTTGTTTGAATAAAGGTATAAAACTGTACTGAAAACCGTGCTTCTCCAGAAAGCTTTCTTCCTTTGTGGAGACTGCCTTCCAAGATTATAGTCCTGAAGCTTGGTTCTAATAAAGGTCACCTCATCTCTCTTATCTATAGAATGGTTATTGGTTGTTTTGTGTCAACATACGGAAGAAGGGGGGAGGTTATATAACTGTATAGCTGGAGTGGGAGTAGATACAGGAGGATGAAAGTCAGCTGTCATAGCATGCAGTCAAGAAGCAATGTCTAAAATGGATATATCAAGAAGTAGCATACACATAATATACAGAGGTAAGGAGGCAACCACCAGAAAAATCAAGTATAGAAAGAGTTCAAAAGTAGTTGCTCCAGGATAGCAGGATTAAGTGGAACTGGGAACTGTCGCCTTTCTGTACTACCTGGTTTACTTAACAGTTGTGCCCGAACTACGTTAATGAAAATGCTAGAAATAAGAGAGGGATGGTTGTGATGCATTTGAGAGACCTATGCATTCAAAATAGTAAAATTGAAACGTATTGTGTTGTTTAAAGGCCTTTATCTTTCCAGAACACCCAGCCATTTCTTAACGGTGTAAGATAGCCAGAATTTTACTACACCAGTTCTCCTTTCTATCTGAAGTAGGTCACTATCCAGCTCCTTCTTACAGCCACTGAAAACTAGAAGCCTGCAGCTTGGTTGCAGTGTAACTACTTAAATAAAGAATAACCAATTAATTAGTCATTAGGTACACTACTATTTTGAATGAAATCAGGCTTTGCCTGAAGATATTGGTCCTAATATATTTTGCTTGCCTAACTGGCAGTTTTATGTGTATACAGAGCATTTCTTCCCAAGCAAGAATCCACAAGAACCTTATACTTTCGTACGCCCAGCACCTGTAGCCCATTATCCTCTGCCAGATGGCCACATGTTGCTCCCTCTCCCAGAGAACTTTGCTCACATATTCTCCTAGTGCCTGTGTACTTATACCTATTTATGTCTTTGACGTTTTGATTAAGGAAAAAGATAATGTTTTCGCTTAGTAAAACCCAGGCAGCAAGCAAAAAGAAGACATCAGTGAAACAAAATGGAGAATCCAAAAGTAGACCCAATTACATATGGATTTTAGTTCATGGTAAAGGCGGTTTTTTTAAACAAGAAGGAAAAACATGGATCCGCTGACAAACGGTTTGGGGGAAAGCTAGATTCCTACCATGTTCCCTCATTTTGGTGCCTCAAAGACTTAACATGTATCAAGGAGTTGAACATAAAATAACCTGGAAAATTTCAAAAAGGAAATATGAGCGAAGGTAGGAAAGGCCTTTCTAAGAAGGATATAAAACCTAGAGACTAAAGTAAAAAACTGATAACTTTGAATACATAATTTTTTTCTCTATGGAATAAAAGTTAGTCTAAACAAAATCCAAAAACCAGTGTCAAATGAAAAAAGATACTTAAAACATATATGGCAGCAAAGCGCTAATTTCCTTAATTTATAAAAAATTTATGTAAGTCAATAAAAAAATGACAATCAAATACAAAAATAGGGAAAAGATAAGAAGTAGCAGTTTTCAAAGAAAACAGATTTTCAGCATTAAGTACAGATGAATAAATAGTGAAACTTAGTAATTATTAAGTGTAAACCAAAACAAAAGTGAAATACGAGATTGACACACATTTAGGTTCGATGATAGCCACCGTCATTGAAGAGGTAGGATACAGGCTCTCATGTCCTGCTGTGGGAATGTAAACTGATGGACTCGGGGAGGAAAATTTGGCTATCAGTATTTATAGTACCTTCGACTTAGCATTCCCACAATTGAGATATACTATGGATACACTTACAAAATCTTGGCAAGATAATCTATAAGGTTGGGTTCCTTGTGGTTTCTGTAATGGAAAAAACTTTTAAAGGAGGGAGAGAAAGAGAAAGAGAGACAGCTAAATGGACCTTCAGCAGGAAACTTGTAAATAAGAATTTAATAGTCTGACCACACCAAATATTGACAAAGTTGCTGGGCAATGGGAAGTCCCTTCTACTGCCTTGGGGGTGGAGAAGGTTGGGTGCTAACAGTGAGAAACAGTTTCCAGGCCAGCCCTGTGGCACAGCGGTTAAGTGCATACATTCCGCTTCGGCGGCCCGTGGTTCAACGGTTTGGATCCCGGGTGCGGACATGGCACTGCTTGGCAAGTCATGCTGTGGCAGGCATCCCACATAGAAAGCAGAGGAAGATGGGCAGATATTAGCTCAGGGCCAGTCTTTCTCAGCAAAAAGAGGAAGATTGGCAGCAGATGTTAGCTCAGGGCTAATCTTTCTCAAAAAAAAAAAAAGAAAGAAAGAAAGAAACAGTTTGGCACCACTACCTAGTGAACTTGACATATCCATGACCTAGAAATTCCAGTCCTAGAAACGTACCTTTAAAAATCGGTGCACATGAACACCAAAACACATCTATAAGTACGTTCATAAAAGCATTTTCTGCAATAGGCCCAAACTGGAAACAATCCAATGTCCACTGACATTAGAATTGATTTTTTAGGTAAGACTTAGTATACAATGGAATACTACTATAGAGTAATGAAAACGAACGAACTCAACCACATGCCATGACATGGATGAGTCTCATAAATATAACATGGAGAAAAAGAAGCAAGAAACAACAAAATTCATAAAGTATGATTCCATTCAAACAGTTCATAAACAGAAATCAAACTATCCTATTTAGAAATGTACCCATAGCTGGCAAAATTTTTAAAATGCAAGGAAATTATTATCACAAAAGTCAGGATAGAGTGACTTCTAGTAGGAAGAAATAAGGCTATAACTGAGCAGGAGTCCACTGGGGGCCTTTGGGTGGTAGCAATGTTCTATTTCTTGACTTGAGCAGTATCTAAATGTTATGTGTGTGTGTGTTTGTGTGTCCGTGTGTATGTGTGTGTGCTTTATGTATGTTATATAGCACAAGAAAAGTAAAGACAAAAGAAAATTTAAATGTTTTATTGGGATAGCCTTATAATGATTTCAATGTCACTATCAAAAAAGAGAACGAGACAGCTCTCGAGGTACTCATGTAGAAGGTCTCTAAGATGCATTAAGTGAAAGAAACAGAGTGCCAAAGTGTATATAGCAGAAAGATGTTTGTGTAAATAAAAATGGTAGATACGTAGATAGATGATAGATATATGGATATATACATACATAAACACTTTCATAGATAAATAGGTGGATGATGGATAGATAGGTAGATATGTAGATAGATGATGATAGATCAATAGATAGATGATTAATAGATAAATGATAGATGGAGGGAAGAAAGGAAGGAAGGAAACTAGGTAGATAAATGCAGAGAAAGAGATTTACATAGATAGATCATAGATAAATAGATAGAAAAATAGATAAATGAACGAGTACAAGATAGAGTACATAGAAATATAGCTACACAGAAACATAAAAGATACAAAGGTATGTAGATAATCGATAGATAAATTAATTTATAGACATATAGATGCAGAGATAGATAAGTGGGTAGATATACAGCTGATAGGATGCATTGTGTAGATTTTGTTTTGTTTTTGGAGGGAATTAGAAGAAAATTAATAGTTATTCTCTCATACAGTGTTATAACATATGTCCATAAAACATGATGTGGCATTACTTGTGAGTATGTGCCATTTTGATATAGTTTAATATGATGCCAATTTAAAATATATTTTCCTGTATATGCATAGAAAAGAAAGGCAGTAAGAACGTACACAAAACATTGAAAGTAATAACATCTAGTAATAGAATTGCGAGTGATCTTATTCCATTTTGCCCCTTATTTAGATTTCCCAAAACTTTAACAATAAATATCTATTTTTGATTTAAAAATATAACTATCTCTTAAATTAGAATATAAATAAAACACAGACAAACTTGACTTTAAAAAAATACAAGGACCCAGGCAAGCATTACTCTCTTCATTCACGACTTTTCACTTGAGTCCTTAAACAGGGAGGGATGACTTCAGCAAAGGTCCTAGCGAGCTTTCTCTCTGAAAAGCTGTGTGAAGCGGGCGGCCTGTGACTGTTACCCTGCGTGGGAGTCTCTTGCTCCAGGGCCAGGGAATTTGACAGGAGATAAAGGGCAGGCTCTGAGCTGGGGAAGGCAGACCCCGCCTTCAGGCAGAGCCAAGACTCCACTCCCTCGCAAACCTGAAGCCAAATTAAACAGCTCGGCAAACCCCAAGAGCATGGCTCAGATATTCATTCACTCACTTATTAAACAAATATTTATTGGACACCTACCAAATGCTGCAATGGCCCTAGGCCCTGGGAATATAAAGATGAAGTGTCTTCCTGCAGGGATATTACATTATAATAAAGGAGAGAGAGAGAAAGTGAATACGTTATAACAAAACATTAAGTGCTCTGAAGAGAAAGAAAGCAAAGGCAATAGTGAACAGGGATTTGCCTGTTTTAGATGGGCTGGTCAGAGAAGGTCTCTCTGAGATGGTGACCTTTGGGCTGAGACTCAAATGAAGAGAGGAAACAGTGATGCAAGGGTCTGGGGGAAGAGCATGCCAGGTGGTGGGAAAAGCAAGTACAAAGGGCCTGAGGTCAGACCAAACTCAGTGTGTTTGAGTAAAATGCTTAAGGTCCACTGACTTGTGGTTTGAGCAAACTAATAAAGAGAAGACGAAGTTAGAGAGGGCTGCAGGGGCCAAATCAAGTAGGATCTTGTGAGCTCTGGATTTTCTTCTCTACATGCCATTGCAGTGTCATCCAAGCTCTTATTTGACTAACAGTGTTGAGAGCCATCACAAGCTCCTTGGGCTTTCCAAGTGTTTGACATAGATGCATTCTCTCGAAGCATTTTGGGAGGTCTTTCAAGGACAACCCACACACCACAGCTTCCTCTGACGGGAGAATCTCCCCTGTAGCTCCCTTGGTATAGGTTGGTTCTTAGGACTTCTTCCTTATTCCAGAGCTTCTGGCAGGACCCTCCAGCCTATTTCTGCTGAGCTCGCCTCTTCTCTCCATGTGACGCTCCCGCTCGGGCTCCTTCCCCGACTCCCACTCCTCCCTCACAATAGTTACCTGGTCCACACGAATCACTCGAGCATCCTTTCACCAAACTTTCTGGGAACACACGCTGCATCCCTGTTCAGCAACCTGACCTCTCCACCATTAGCACAGGGAGCCCACCTCGGCCTCTAGGCATGTGTCCACCAACTGCAGGAGACATTTAACCAGTTCTCAAGTGGTACTGAAGACACCTCTCTCCTTAGGCCAGTGTTCCTCCACCTCGATACTATGGGCATTTGGGGCTATATATGTTTTAATTGTGGGGGACTATCCCGCGCATTGCAGGATATTTAGCAGCATCTTTGGCCTCCCCCCAGTAGATGCCAATAGCATCCCTCCAGACATGACAATCCAAAATGTCTCCAGACATTGCCAATGTCCCCTGTGAGGAAAAATCCTCCCAGTTGAGAACCAACTTCAGCCCTAGGCTGAAGGTGAGGGAAAAGCATACTTCTCTGTGGGAATAGAATTTGGTTTGCAAAGCCCAAGGCAGCAGCTCTCTTACTCAGTCTCCAACTCCACCTTGGCCTTGCCAGCCTCTCTCATACCCTAAGTGGTGAAAGCTCAAGGCATGCAACACCAGTTGCTAGTGCTCTTTTCCAAGTACTGCAAAGGTCCCCTGCCATGTCCCTGAGAAATATGAGAGTATTCAGAACCTGGAATCCTGGAACCTCAGTCAAAATTGAGACAGAAATAGTCCTATTCTCACTTCCTATTATCGAATCATTTTTTAGAAAAAGTGAGCAAACAAACGAATCACACTCACATTTACTAGCACAGACCCTGCACAGAGCATCTCTTAGATGATTCACAAGAGACTCAGAAAATAACGTTTGTTTTTACTGAGGAAGGGAACAGGGTGATGGGCCAAGCAAGCACAGAGGCTTTTCACTTTTGTAACTTTTGAATTCTAAACCATGTTATTATCTATAAACTTACTTTTAAAAGGGAAGAAGAGCCAAGAGTTGAAAAAAACAACAATTTTAGAATCTTATAAGGAGAGGCAGGATTGTGTAAAAGAAGGGCACGTGGAGAGGCTGAATTCTGGGAAGGAAAGATGACCCAGCTGTTCTGTGGTCCAAGTGTGTCCTGGGGTAAAAGTGAAGTAGACGAAAGCAATTTGTGTAATTTTTGTGGAAATATTGCAAGTCCACAGGATTTTTCCTCTGAAGGACAGATTTAAAAGCTGGACTAGTTCCACCCGGAGACTATATAATCAATGTATTCATTCACTTTCTTTCTCTTAATTAATACTGGAGTGCCTGCTATGTGCCAAGCACTGTTCTAAGTGCTGAGGATACAGCATTGACAAAACAAAAACCCAGGCTTCATTTATTCTAATGCAGGGAGAGGTCAGAAAATGCAAAATATGTAAATTATACAGTGCGTTAGAGGGTAAGAAATGTTAAAGAGAAAAAGGAAATAGTCAAGGTTATATGAGGAGCTCCAGGTTGGGGGGTGGGGCTAGGTACTGAAGTTTTAAATAGGGGGGGTTCAGGGAAGGAGGATTCCATGAGAAGATGACTTCTGAACGAACGCGTGAAGCTGCTGAGGGACGGAGACTCAGACGTTCACACAGGACCACGTGCTCAGAAGGGCCCCCTCCTTGGTCTGATGCTCTGCTGTCACAGTCTTGAAACTCTTAATAAATTTTTAACAAGAAGCCCCACATTTTCATTTTGTACTGGACTTCACATACTATATGGCCAGTCCTGCTTTCCGATAACTGTGGGACGAGCTTTGCAGGCAAAGAGTACATCTGGATATTAAGGAGCAAGGAAGCCAGGGCGACTGGAGACTGAGTCAAGACAGTAATGGGGTGAGGTACCACACAACGTAAGACCAGCCTAAGGGCTGCGCTCTTCCTCCGGGTGAGATGGAGAGCAATTGTGAACTTCCAGCAGAGGAGAGACCCAACACGTGTTCGTTTGTTTGTTTGCCAGTTCTTAAAGTGGAAAACATGTTTATTAACATTCAAACTCCCTTCACGCAAGGCCGTCTAAAAGTTCTTAGCATGTTGATTATACAGAAGTCTATATTTTCTACATAGTTACAGTGATGTATAAGATAATTTACCTTTTCATAATACATTGTTTAAATACATCATTAGTTCTGTCTGTTGAACATAAGCAATTATTTTCAAATCCAATACTTGAACAATTTCCTCTGTACATAGTTTAGCAGGGCTAATTGGCATAAGATGCTCTTTATTAAGAGCTATATGATCTGAGTATTAACAGTTGCTGAAGTTTGGTATTTTTACACAGCATTTTCTTTTTGCTTTGAGCACAACACAAAGCCCTTAAGGATACTGAAATTCAGGAAGTAAAGTCCAGAGATATATTACTTTAGCTGATGAATCAAATTCATACATAGCACTATAGCGTTAAAAATCTTTAAAAAAAAACTTTTGAAATGTGCACTAGTACAGACCTTTCCTATCAGGATAAGACTACCTGGGAATAGAAAGGAAAAAGACAGCTTTGAGTTTCTTTGTGGTGCCCATAGGAGGAAAAATGCTAAATTAGCTTGTGGCCTCTCACTAATGATGGCAACTGGGGGAAATTCCAGAGCGACCAAATTCCAACTCAATGACTCTAAGTAACTTTATGGAGATGGGGGCTGGCTTAGCTCATGCCAGGTGGCCACAGCACTGATCTTGTGTGTAAAACACGAAGCATGTGCATACTGTGATCTAGGTCTTAATTGCAAGCTATACTGAGGAATTCATCTTTTAGTATTTTGGCTATATTTCATTCCAAAAAGAAGAGTTGACATGATGCTTGAGTTACGGCACCAGTCTATTACTAGTTATCAGCAAAATGAAGTACACTCCTGCAGATAAATAGCAGATCAGAAAAACCTGTTTCAGTAATCGGACTAAACTGCGGAATACTAAAAAGTAAGTTATTCCTACAGAAATCTCCGAAGGGAGCAAAAACAGTCAAATTCTATACCGAAATAAAGGAAAATAAGCCAATCTCCTTCTGAAGGTCAAACAGTATTTGCTATGTTGTAACCCCATTCACCATTAGAGTGTAGCTGGACCACAACACCGTGTTCACTAATTTCATTTCCTGCATCACTACTGTCGGTATCTTCAGTGTCATCTTCCTCATAGTCTGAAGATTCCGTCATGGTATTGTGAGCAGGATTCCGACAAAGTCCCAAATGACTGAGTGCTGACAGAGCCAAAGATCTAAGTGGAGGGGTATGTTCTGACACTTCAATTTTCTTCCTGACTGCTGTCTGTGTCAGAGTCTGAATTGCCTTGAGAAGGAACAACTTTCTGCTTGCAGACTGGACAGGTTTTTTTGCTTTTAGTTAGAGGATGGTCTACACGTTTGCAATGATAAGCATGGGAACAGGGAAGGATTCTGAGCTTGTCTCCATCTTCATACTCATCCAAACAAATGGCACATACGTCATAGTCATCTCTTTTTTTGAATTTATGTATAGGGAGTTTCTTAAGTTGATCTTTATGAAGTCTATTCCTTCTAGCTCTATGTCTATCCTGGACAAATTTCGTGTTCCTGAAAATGGCTATCAAGATGAGACAGCTGCCCACTATGATAAGGAAGGGCATTAGTTAATATTCCAGAGGAAGACTAAAATCTGGAACTAAGAAAACATGGCTCCCTTTTTCATAGGTGAATTCATCTTTCAGGGAATTAGCTGATGATTTGCCAATAAAGACAGATGGAATGTCAATTTTCTTTAGCACATCAACTGTACTTACTGATGTTGGATCCAATGCTAATGAGGTCATTGGAATCAACATTGTGAACTATGGCTCCAACATGTGTTTTAAAAGGATCACTCTGGATTTTTATTGAGAGTAGACCATAGATGGACATAGGCTATTGCAATAATCCAAGTGAGACGTGAGTTGTACCCAGGCGTTGTCAGGGTAAAGGTAGTGAAAGGTGAGAAGATTCTGGGTGTATTTTGGGGGATTTGCTAGATTTTATACAGGGAAAGAGCTTAGTAGAAGAGTCAAAGATGAGTAAATTTGGCCTGAGCAACCGGAGCGGTGGAGTTGCCATTTTTGAAGTACAGAAGGCTGAGAAAGAAGCAAGTTTTCTTGAGAAGATGAGAAATTCTCTTTTGGACATTTTAAGTTTAAGATAACTATTTCACCTCTAAAAGGAGATATCCAGCAGGTAATGGAGTACCTGTCAGGAGTGCAGGGGAGAATCCTCATTGACAATACATGTTTAGGAGTCATTAACTCAAATGGATGATATTTAAAGTCATGGGAGTAGATACGTCACCATGCAAGTGTGTATACAGAAAGAAGTTCAAGACCTGAGTTCTGAGGTGCTCCATGGTAGAGGTATAAACATGAGGGGGAACCAGCAAAGGAAGGTTCCTAAAGTATGCTTCATATATAAAAATTACCATCCTAGTGGAGACTGAGAAGAATATCTTTCATATATTTAAGAATAAATGGCGTACAGCACTGCACATGTATACAGGTTTGACATCAATTCAGGCTTTCATAAGAGCTCCCAATTCAGGCAATCCAGTAGCAAACGATGTAACTGGCTAACAGAAGAGCAATGAAGCTCAAGTCATGGAAATGGCTGATTATTATTGTTGTTGTTGTTGTTGTTGTTAGCAATTTAAACAGAAGAAAAAGATAGAGAATCTGTACTTGTAGGATGACCAACGATCCCAATTTCCCTGAGACTGAGGTGATTCCCAGGATGCAGGATTCTTCAGGGCTAAAACCATGCAAGTCCCAGGCAAACTGAGAGAGTTGGTCAACCTAACTTGATGTCAGTCTTTCATTCAAATCCAGTCCTTCCATCTGATTACCTTCTGTTTTCTCATCTGTAAAAATAGGAGTAATACAGGGTTGCTGCTAAAGAATATTGCACATCAGGATCCCTGACATTTAGTAGATGCTCAATAAATAACAGCTGCTACTAATATTAGGAGAAAACCATCTTGTCTACTTCAGTAAACCCTAAAGACAGCACTCGGCTTTTGGCAAGCAAAATATTTAAAGTTCACAATTATGATTCTGAGTGACTGAGGAACATTAACTTATATTCATTATATTTCTGTTTAGCACTATTATCCATTAATAGGTATGGGGGTCATGACATGAAATAAGGAGAGAAGCCCAAACACAATATTCAGTTTTATGACAAACGGTATTTATACCATCATAATAATATTAACACTGGTTATTGACTTTCAACTTGTATAATGGAACCATAAACAAATGATAGGAAAATTAACCATAGTTTCAGAACAAAGTATAAACGCTGTTAATCTGGATATTGTCAAAGTACACCTATATCTATTGAAAGTGGGAGCCTGGAAATGTGGTAAAGGGAGGCAAAAGGTAGTGGAAGTATCAAGATCCACGAGAAATAAGATGTAGGGGTTTAAATGTATTGCTTAAAGATGCTCTGACTACAAGAGGAGGAACTGAGAATAGTGACAGTACCATTTTGGAGGGTGGGGAAATTGCAGTTTATGGACGAGGACTAAATCCTTTACCACTGCAGAATGGCAAGGTGTAAGGTTGATAAATTTTAAACAATGGTGTAAAGTTATTGTTGAGAAATACGGAGATATCCACCACAGGAAAAACAAATGGAAATGATTAAAGCAGTGTCTGGGAAGAGGTTGGAGCTGAGGCAAGGAACAGCCTCATATAGGAAACACATGAATCAGGATTTTCATGACAACCCTTCTTCCCTTTCTTTCTCTCTGTTTTGTGATTTTAATAATTTGCATTGATTATATTTCTGAAGGTTGAAAAATCAAAAGAGATGGAAGGGTGTAACATTGGCTGCCCATTCTTGGGGCCGACCTGGTGGCTTCATGGTGAAGTTTGCACCTTCTGCTTCGGCAGCCCGGGGTTTGACGGTTCAGATCCCTGGTGTGGACCTATGAACCACTTATCAAGCCATGCTGTGGCAGGTGTCCCACAAGTCATGTAGAGGAAGATTGACACAGAAGTTAGCTCAGGGACAATCTTCCTCAAAAAAAAAATGGTACCCATTCAAAATCATTTTAAAAAGGATATCTGAGTGCTTAACAGCATTACGCTTGTCAGAAAACTGAGCTAGTTGGAGTGATTCATTCTTTGAATACGTAAGAAAACCAAAATTTTACTTCACCCTGTACTCCTCCTTCATTCTGAAGCTGGGACACCATCTATACGGCTACTGAAAACTGGATTTTCATACCTTGATTGCACTTTGACTATTTAGATAAGACTGACTAATCAAGCAGTCACTGGGTACAGCAGTGCGTCCATCTGCTTGGGCTGCTTTAACAAAGTATCACAGACTGGTAGCTTAAACAACAGAAACTTATTTTCTCACAGCCTGGAGGCTAGAAGTCCAAGGTCGAGGTGCCGTCAGGGTCGGTTTCTGATGAGACCTCTCTCCCCGGCTTGTTGACGGCCACCTTCTCGCTGTGTCCTCACATGGCCTCTTCTCTGCACGTGCATGGAGAGAGGGAGATCTCCAGTGTCACTTCCTCTTCTTATAAGGACCCCAGCCCTATTGGGTCAGGCCCCCACCCTTATGTCCTCATTTAACCTTAATTACCTCCCTAGATGACTTATCTCCAAACAGAGTCCCATTAGGGGTTAGAACTTCAACATATGATCTGGGGTGGGGGTGGAGGGCACAGTTCAATCCACAACAACCACCATTTTTAATGAAATCAAATTTCGCCCCAGGATAACAGCTCTAAAATATTGGTTGCCAAACTTTTGATGCTGTGCATTATTCTGTAAGCAGAGTGTTCCTGTCCAGACTGGATTCTGCAAAACCTTCATAACTCACCTGGGCAGTATAATACCATCTCTACCAGGTTTCAGAGGGTTGTTACTGCTCCTGCTGGTCAAGAAGCTTTTCCAGCTGCTCATTTATTGCTGCAGAACTCATTGTTCTGAGTGTCTGTATTAGTTTTCCATTGTTCTGTAACAAATTATCACAAATTTAGCAGCTTAAAACAACACACAGGGGCTGGCCTAGTGGTGTAGTAAAGTTTGCACACTCCGCTTCAGCGGCCTGGGGTTCGCAGGTTCAAATCCCAGGCATGGACCTACACACCCCTCATCAAGCCATGCTGTGGCAGCATCCCACAAACAAAGTAGAGGAAGATGGGCACAGATGTTAGCTCAGGGACAATCTTCCTCACCAAAAATAAATAAATAAAAATTTAAAAAATAAAAATAACAAAAACAACACACATTTACTCTCTTACAGTTCCTTCAGGTTAGGATCTTGGGGCCCTCTTCCAAGCAGAACTCAGTTCATTTCAGTTGTAGGACTGAGGCCCCTGTTTTCTTGCTGGCTGTCAGCTGGGGGTCACTCTCAGCTGCCACAGGCCACCCTCAGGTTTTAGCCACACGGCCTCTTCCATCAGTTCACCACAAGGCTGTTCGCTTTCTTCCAGGCCAACAGAGAAATGTCTCTCTGATGTTTCACCTTTTAAACGGCTCACCTGATTTGACTGAATCCACAGATCACATTCAAATTTTGTCAATTATCCCAACAATATCTATTATAGGTCCAGGAACTACGTATCATTTAGTTGTCGAGTCTCTTTAGTCTCCAATTCCTCAGTGTTTCCTTATCTTTTATGACCTTGATATCTTTTAAAGAGAATAGGCCAGTTATTTTGTAGAAAATTCCTGTAATGGATTGAATGTTTGTGTCCCCCGCAAAATCATACTGTGGACAGATTTTTGGTTCCCCTCTCACTGGTCTAAGAGGTGAATCTAGCAAGCAAATTTCATAGGCTTTAAGTCAGTACAACAAAATCCATGTTGTGCTGTGAAGCAGCCGTGAAGACCATGTTCAGCCTGTGACAAAACGACCTTGCAACCCCACAGCTCATGTCTGGAGATGCCACTGGACAGATGCACAACAGGAAAAGATAAAGGAGGACCTCGCTCTCACATTTCCCAGCTGCATTTCTTAGAGATGGAGGGAACAATTAATGACCTTGGTCCTTGCCTCCCTCCACACGTATATAACATCAGCATCTCTGAACTTGTTTGACGTATAACCAAGGAACTCTTGCTTATGTTACCTTCAACGTATAACCTAGAGAAAAGCCCAGATGTACTCTATCCCTTTTTCTTGAAACCTTCTTGCATGTTTTTTTCCTTCTCCTCTTCCCTGCATGTACACTGTTTCGTGAAAGAGACAGAAGCTGCCCTTAAACTCACACCTCTTGGAGCGGTTCCATCAGAGCACTCAGCTGAGTTATTTTCCTGGGGTTCGAACTCCTCACGCTGATTGTTGAATAAACTTCTTCACTAATACCACCTACTCTCTTTATTTCAGTCGACAATATGTTGAAGCCCCAACCCCCAGTGTGATGGTATTTGGAGATGGGGAGGTAATTAGGTTTAGATGAGGTCATGAAGGTGAAGCCCTTATGATGGGATTAGTGTTCTTATAAGAAGAGAACGAGACCAGAGCGTGCCCTCTCTCTCTTTCCCTCTCTCTCTCATGTGAGGATACGGTGAGGTGACTGTCTGCAAGCCAGAAGAGAGCCTTCCACAGACCGGACCATGCCCGCACCCTTTGCTCAGCCTCTAGAACTGTTAGAAATAACTTTCTGTTGCTTGAGCCAGCCACCCTACGGTATTTTGTTACGGCGGTTCAAGCCAACGTAAGAGGGTCCCTCAATTTGGGTTTGTCTGACTTTTCCTCATAATTACATAAAAGTTATGTATTTTTGGCAGAAATCCCCCAAAGGTGATGCTACCTTCTTCTAATGGCATCCTATCAGGAAGTACAATTGACAAATGTCAATTTGTCCCAATACTGGTGATGTTTTCACTTTTATAAAATAGTATCTGTCAGATTTCTCTGTGGTAAAGTTAACTGAGAAGTATTTGGTATTAATTAATAAACAAGTAATATATAGTGTGTGTGGAGATAATTTTGAAATTATGTAAATATTCTGTTCCTCATCAAGTGGTCACCTACCAGTTTTAGCTTCCACTGATAAATCTTACCTGAATCAATTATTATTATAATGATTGCAAAATGCTTCTAATTCTCTCGTTCCTTCTACACTTATTAGCTGGCAGCTTACTGTGAGAGTTTTCCCTTCTCCTCCAATTATTTATTTCTTTATTCATGCATTTATTTATATCAGTATGGATTTCTATTTTATTGAGTAGATTGTATTTATTATTATTATTATTATTATTATTATTATTATTTTGATGCTCCAGTTGTCCCAGATTTAGCTTGTGGAAGCTCCTTTAAGCTGATTCTTGTGTCCTTACAACCTACCCCTTATTAATCTTTGAGCAATTCTTCTGTCTGGCACAAAAATATCTTCCAGGCTCATCTTGTACTTTTTTTCCCATATCTGGAATCAGCCATTTATCCAAGCATCCCTGGTTCCTTTTAGTGGAAAATAGCATTTAGAAACCAAGATCTGGGCACTAGTTATTTTCATTGCTAGTGGGATATTATTGATTTTAGGTCCTCACAGGAGATAAGCTAAAAATACATGAATAGACACCTACAACCTATAAATCTATTTTTACATTAGTCTATCTATACATATTCAAAACCATGAGTTCACACCAATATTTCCAATTCCAAACCAATACCACAGGGTTTTTTCCAGCCTTGGCTTTTCTATACTTGTAATTCTCTTCTCAGATTGTGAGAAATCTGGATTCCATTAGTCTCAATATACTTACTTCTTCGGTCAATTCCCTGAGTGTGTACACAATCTCCTGACGAGCCAGGCTGTCTTCTTGGCCCTGGCCCTGGCCCTGGCCGCCCCAACTATGCTGGCTGAGCCGTTGCCCTCAGTCCCCGCAAACACACCAACCACAAATGTCAAATCCTCAGTCCTTGCCTTCCTGGCCACAGTGGCTAATTCTTTGGCACTGGTGCCACTAATCATGCCAGCTGATTCCTCATCCCCAACCCTGCCAACTATGTTGACTGCATCAATCAAAATGATAACTTTTTAAAAAACCCAGATATTGCTGCCATGATTAAAATTGCTTCCTACTAGAGAAGCAAAAGATACCAGTGGAACAGAATAAAGAATCCAGAAATAGACCTAAGTATGCATGGCATTTTTGTTCATAATAAAAGTGTCATTTCTGATCAGTGAATTTATATGTAATCTAGTCAGTGAGCTAAATAAAATAGTGTGGGGGAAATTGAAGAATTGTTAGGAAAAATAAGGCTGGATTCATAGCTCACTCTTTATACCAAAATTAATTACAAATGAATCAAAGATTTTGCATTAAATAAATTCACACAATTTCTGAATAGAGCATGAATGAATTTTTATTAGATTCTAGAGTGGAAAAGTCCTTTCCAAGAAAGATACCAAGCCAACGAGCTGTAAGGCAAAAGTCTGGTAAATTTAACAACACCAAATTTATAAATAAAGACATAAAGCAAGCCTAAAAATCATTGACAAACTGGGGAAACATGGTTGCAGTTCAGGAAAGCAATTAGCTGATATCCTTAATTTGCACAGAGCTTTACACAGGTAGACAAAATAAATTCAAATAACAAACTCAAAATAGAAAAATAAGCAAAGGACATACAAGCAGTTAAGGAAAATTAAAAGGTAGATGGACAATGATTTTCAGCCTTAAACAAAGGTAAAGCAATGAGATTCAAGGTGATGGATGCACAAGACTTGCAGGCAGAGTGGCTGGCTACACGGAGCCACAGAAACTGTGAACACCCATAACTACCTCTGGAGCTGTGTGGTACAGCAGCCCCCAATCTGTGTGGTCGAGCCTGAGACACAATCATTCTCCTACACCGTCCGGAACATTGTAGAAGTGTAAATTCATGGACTCCTTCTGGAGATGAATTTGGCAATTGATTTCAATATTTAAAAGGTACAGACCCATTGACTCAACAATCCCACTGCTAGGAATTTACCCTAAGGATATACTGATCAAACATATCTCTTCCAGGGTATCTCTTCCACTCTTCAAGGATGTTCTCTGCAGCTTTTTTCATAATAATGAGAGGGGAAAAAAATGGAACCAACTAAATCGTCCACCATTAAGGGCTGGTTAAACAAAGTATAGGTACATCCATCCGCCACCATCAAAAAGGATGAGTTAGTGCTCTAACAGCTGATATGAAAAGGTTTCTAAAGATTTCATATTATGCAAAAAAAGAAAACAAAGAATTCCAATATAGTAGAAACCTTTTTGTATAAACAAAAATTTTTATATAAAGAGATGATACAAATATGCAGCTATGAATAGATTTTTTTTTCTAATTTATGGAGGCTACTTCAAGGTATCTGAAACAGGCATAGCAAGGAGGCAATACCCTTGTTCTGATCTTGGCCTCAGAGATGGGTCCTTTTTGACTCAGAAACCTTAATGGGAAGTCTTTGAGCATGAACAATCTCATGTCTTGCAGTTTGAGATACAATCTAGAGATACCCCTCAATTCTGGGCTCTATCTGGTCCTTTTCTGCTTGAAAACAGATCAGTTTTGGCCTAGACTCCTCTCTCTTATAAATCAGGTTCACAATCCCTTACCCATAATTCTGAAACCCAAAAAGCTCTGAAAAAATAGTTTTTCTGTAGCCCATTTCTGTGATTCTACAGTGGTGAAATTTGACCTAAATTGATATGGCCTACTTATAATCTTTATTTGTCCTGCTGAGTGTGAATAATCGTATATCTCACTGTAGAAATATGAAGGTGTTTGTTTATGGGGCATTGCCCCAGACTCTGCTGGAGTGTTTGTACCATACCGTACATGCACTGTTACACTTTATAAACTTCAAAAATTCTAAATTCTCAAACACATCTGGCTCCAAAGTTTTTGGACCTGTATCTTGCTAAAAGAAGCTAGCAGCAGCCAACTCACCCTAAAATTCTGGCTATTTCCAACTGCTTCTCCCACAACTACAGGCTCAGGAGGAACTTGAATCTGCCTTCCTGGTTATCTCAGGCACAGTTGTACGAATCCTATTTCCCCAGCATAACAAGAATCTACAGCTCTCCACTCCCCCACTGCCGGCTGGCCAGCTGCTAAGTCAATGCTACATAGTTTGAATTTTTATTACAGCAGCACTCCACTCCTAGTTCCAATTTCTGTGCTTTTAGAATAGTCTACATTTAACTTAAATTTACATTAAATGTACGGAAATTCTGGAAAAGAGAGGAGTGAGAGCAGCTATGGTGTATGAGGAATATAAACAGAAGTGGAAAAGGAAACTTTTAGATATATTACTACAAACTGCAAGTCTCCATGTTGTTTGGGAGAAATGCAAAGAAAGCACTTGAATTATTGTGAAATTGCTATTTTGTGGATAAGTTATTTATTTGATAGCAATATATCTTTGAGCCATGATGGGTCATGAATTTACACGAGCAACAACATGTTAAACTGAAAGTTTTGACTGAGGCACCAAAATCTAACATGTATCAGATACCGAAGTAAATAGAGAGACAGAACACCATGCAGAAAAGGGTGAGCAGGTTTCCAAGAGCCAGCGAAATGAGTAATGCACATCAAAGGTACAAAGGGGTTGGGAGGTTGAAGATTAGAAAAGATTTAGGAAAAGGATTCTGTACTGAAGTTCCTACATATCTGAGGGTGTATAAGAAGTGGTGCTTCCCTCTCACCTGAAACATGGTGAGAGGCCCTTCAAGGAGACCACTTTCAGAGCTTAACATGTGTTTCTGGATTGGGGGTATGTGTTTCTTGGTGTGGAAAATGAGAAATCAAATGGGTAAAGATGGACTGTACTGGTAACCAGCTCCCCTCCGCAGTAGGGGAAAATGAAGTATGAGTGTTGCCATGGACCATGTAGGTCACAACAAGGAGAGAGAGATGGCCTGGAGCCCTTCAAAACTCTGACCAAAGAGAATCTCCTAGAAGGGTGATGGGACCCCTACCGAAAGTCTGACAGGAGGACACCACAGGAAGTCCAGAGGCTGAGGAAATAATGTAAGAAGTGCCAGCAGAGGATCCTCTGAAGAAGCCAGTAGAAAGGCCCACAGAGAGTCAGGCACAATGACCTACAAGGCCCAGAAAGTTCTAATCTGTTAATTCACTCAACAACAAATACTTATTGACCACATACGATGCGCCAGAGAATTTTCTAGGCCTCAGCATATGTCAGTGAACTACTGTGGAGCCTGCATCCTTGAAAGAGTCAGTGAGGGAGGGAAGACAAACCATAAAAAATGACATAATAAATATATAAATTACATAGTATGATAGAAATTGCTAAGTGCTGGGGGGGATGAGAAGCAGGGTGAGATGGGATTGCCTATATTCAAATGTACATGTATATAAATTTTATGTGTATATTTTTTACATAATATATTTCTTACTTTTTTAACAGGATAAGGGTGATGGGAGTTGGAATTTTTTTAACTTGACATTTGTAATAATTTCAAACTTACAGAAAAGTTATAAGAACATTACAGAGAACTCTCATATGCCCCCCCACGTAGATACACATGTATGTATGTATACATTTACGTATTATCTATCTGTCACAATTATGGCTCACAGATTCTTATTTTATTTAATCAACTATAATCCATTACTATCCTTATTTATATTGAATACCAAATTTTTCCCAGCACATATTTACTTTTTTGCACAACAAGATTTTCCAGGCTGCCCTGGGAATCAGCCATTTTCCCAAGAGGTCCTGGCTCCTTCTAGTGGGAAATGGTATTTAGAAATCAAGATAATTGAGATCTGGGTCTCTGGAGGTGTTCTTTGCTACTTGGGTGTCATTACTCTTTCAGCAGAAAAAGCTATAAACACACACACACACAGTATGGTCTGAATACTTATGTTCCCCCAAAATTCATAGGTTGAAATCCTAACCTCCAAGATGATGGTATTAGGTGGTGGGGTCTTTGGGAGATGATTAGGTCATGCAGGCAGAGCCCTTACAAAGGAGGCTCCAGACAGATCCCTCACTCTCTTCCACTATGTGAGGATACAGTGAGAAGTCTGAGACCCAGAAGAGAGCCCTCACCAGACCATGCTGGCACCCTGATCTTGGACTTCCAGCCTCCAGAACTGTAAAAACTACATGTCTACTGTTTATAAGCTACCCAGTCCGTGGTATTTTGTTACAGCAGCTGAAAAGACTCTCTCTCTACATATACATATGCATCGAAAATGTGTGTGTACAGTCACGCACTACTCAACAACAGAGAGACATTCTGAGAAATGTCGTCAGGTGATTTCGTCACTGTGTGAGCATCAGAGTGTACTTACACAAATCTAGATGGTATAGCCTACTACTAGGCTATATGGTACTAACATTAAGGGACCACCACTGTATATGCAGTCTGTCATTGACTGAAACATCCTTATACAGCATATACAATTCATACAAATATATACAGAGTATGAGTTCATACGCACACACATACATTGATGAATCCCTCCAATCCTGATGCCTTCAGCTCCAATCCAACCCCACACGGTAGGTTCTCCCTAGATGCAAAAATGGAAGGGGAGGCTATTCACATTTATTTGTATGACTGATGAATGCATATTCCTCATGGGCGGCTTTTTCCCCAAGAGGAAGAAGGGTGAAGCCGAGCCAATCATGCTCAGTTTACTCTTCCCAGAGTCACTGATCAGGTAAGTCATCCCACCTCCCCAGGGACAGCACGGGCAAGGGCATAGAAAGAAACTAGGAGCCACAGTAATTGAGCTTCCTTCACTTGGAAGGAAATGTGAGGCATGGGGATGAAGTGTCCTTCCCTAATACTACTTGCATCTACTCCTTCTTATTTTGTGTTTCCCCTCCTGTTAGTATAGAGAAGTAGTTCTCTTATCAGTAGTATAGTAGTAATACTTTACCTTTTCCTGGATATCTAAGAGGTGTCTCAAAATAAGATGCAGTGGCAGAGACTAGCTGGTTGTTCACCAAATCCTTTTCACCTTGAGCTCCCAGCTAAGCATTTCCTGGCTTCCCGTGCAGGCAGAGGTAGCTGTAGAGCAGGGCAGAGTCACAAGCCTGAAAAAGCTTGGATTCATGAATAAATGCATAAAACATCATCCACTGAATACCCGCATTGAACTGTTTTATGAAAGAGAAAAGAGAAATCTATTGTGTCCAGCCATTGCCATTTTGAAGTTATTTGTTCAATTTCAGTTAGACTACCCAGACTACCAGATGTCCAAAACTGAACTTGACTCTCCTACCCAAACTCCTTTCCCTGCCACTCTTCCCTACCTTGGTAATTCCTTGGTAATTGATGTCTTTTTCCATTCTATTGCTCAAGACAGAAGCCTTGATTTCTTTCTTTTCCTTACCCTCACACCCAGCCCACAAGCACAGTCTCTTGGTTCTATCTCTGTATTATTCCAGTTTTGCTAAAACAACAAACAAATCCAAACTTGCAGTGAGTTACAATAAATATTTATGCCTCACACACACGTCTGCAAGCTGGCTATGACTGTGCTAGCTGGACTTGGCTGACCTTTGTTTTGTTTGGCCAAGTTTGGCTCCAGATTGCAAATCAGGTTTGGATCTGCAAGCCATGTGCCTCATTCTGGGACTCAGAGTGAAGAAGCAATGGCTTCCTGAAACAGGCTCTTTTCCTGGGGCGGGGGGGGGGGGGGGGGGGGGGGGGGGCGGTGGCAGAAGCACAAAAGAGATGACAGAAATTTTCCATGCCTCCTAAAGCTTCTGGTTGAAATCTCAGTCACAATCTGTGATTATGTTCTTTTTTATTGACAGGTTCCCCTATTAAAATCTAAGTTCTGCTACCGCAGGGCATCCAGTAGGCATTTAACAAGTGTTTATTACAATAATGGTAAGTGAAAGGATTCTGGAAAAGCAGTTTGAGACTAGACAGTTAAGGATCTTGAAATGCCATGTTTGAGAGTCTGGACTTCATCCTAAAGGCATGGACAGTCCTCAAAGAAGAGCTATGCTCCCGAAAGGTAACTGTGATGGTCGTTGCGTGATGAATTTTGAAGAGAAGCCAGTTAAAAGGTTACTGTAATTTTCCAGGTCAGAGGAGACTTAAGGCCTAACCAGGGCAGATGGACTAGAAAGGAGGCTGTTTTGAGGTGCCATCCACAAGAACTGGTGATAACAGCATTTATTAAGTGCCTATGGTAGGCCCAGGCTCTGCGCTATCTTCACAATAGCCAAGAATAGGTGTTAGGATACTGATTTCGCAGATAAAAAGACAAAACAAGTTTCAAGGAACTTATGTAATTTCCCCCAGAATCACACAGCTAAACAAATGGCTATTCTAGGATTCCATTACAGGACTATCTGATTCCCAAGCCCAAGAAGCAAAGGACAAGGAGTGATGTCAAGTTTCTACCTAAGGTAATTACTTAGGTGACATCCTTTGCTGAAATACACAAAGGCTTGATGGGCAAGGTCGTGAATGTGGTTTTGGACATCCTGTGGGTGAGAAGCCTGTAACACAGTAAGTGATTCTGCATGAAACAGAAACTGAGTCTTGCTAACTTGCTGAATAGGGTATTTCTTGGAAGGCTATGGGGGCTCACAGAATCAGTGGTTGCAATTTTTAATGGAATGGTTAGAAAAGCCTCTTCGAGAGTTCTGGTCCATCCACTGTTGCAGCCACATGCATGAACAAGGCCTCCACATGTCACCTTGTTGCTGTTCATTCCCTCGAGGGTCAGAGTCTTGGGAGCAAACATCTGATTGGCAAAAATGAAGGCATGTGCCCACCCTCTTAACTGCTCTGAAGTCGGGGACGGGGAGAAAGGGCCCTTGAACTTCTGTATGGCAACAGGCACTACTTTCAAAGAACACACAAAAAATGAGGGATTTTCTTAGAAGAGAATTTGGACTCTAGACAGCCAAAAAAGCCACAGGAGTGGATGCAATCACTAACAGAGAGTCGAAGAAGAGACTCACAGAAGAGGGAGAGGAAAAAATAAAGGATAGTGCTTTGGAGAATTCTGAATACATTTTAAGAGGCAGGTTGCCAAAGAGGAACTAGTAAAGGTGAGCAGAAAGAAAAGAATCAGGAGGAAGCAATGTTTCAGAATTCAAGGGAAGAGAGAGTTTATGAGGCAAATGGTAATCTTTGAGAGAGCAGTTTGAGAAGAAGGTTGGAAGCAGAAGACAGATTGTAAATAGAAAAGGAATTAATTAATGGTGAACGAAATAGGGACAGCGTAACCTCTGAGTGTTCCACATCATCACTCATGTTGTTGTAAAGCAACTTGCAAAATCTATTATCCTGTGACAAAAGGAATGTAGGACTTCTGTACTTACTTCAGTTGATCTTCACAATGACTTTGTGAGAAAGGTCTTACCCCCATTTGAAGATGGAGGAAAATGATATCCAATATCCAGTGCTGGAGAGGATTATAAATTTTTTCCTTGAATGCATCTTGTTAACAGATAAAGACTTTAAAATGTATGTATTCTCTGACCCAGAAACTCTTTATAGAAACTTAGCCAAAAGAAGTAACATGAGCGTGTGCACAGATTTATCTACAAAGTGGTATATAGCTTCTTAACAGTAAAGAATTGAAAACAAGCCAAGTCCAACAAGAAAGGATTGGTATGTCCATGCTATGAAATGATGTGCAATCATTACCAAATAATGTTGCAGAATGAACTGTTCAAGAAATAAAAACAGAAATGGCTTACAATTTATGAAGTGGAAAGAGCAGACAACAAAAAACATATGGTATGATTCTATTTTTGCATATAAATGTAGTTTCTTGTGGATTTTTTCTGTATTTTCCAAGTTCCCTACAATAAACAAACATTGCTTTTGTAATGAGATTTTTTCTTCTTTAAAGGAGGTCCTGAGTGGTTAAGTACTTGTCTGTGGTTAAACAGGGGTTACTGGGAAAAGAGGGCCAGAATTATGCTCCTGATTCTTCAACCATTCCTCCTACTACCTCAGGCAAATATCTTACTCCCTTTAGGACGCTATAACAAAAACACCATAGGCTGGGTGGCTTAAACAGCAAACATTTATTTCTCCAAGTTCTGGAGACCAGAAAGGTCAAGTTCAAGGTGTTAGCAGACTCAGTGTGTGATACGAGCCTGCTGTCTGGTTCACAGACAGCAGTCTCAGCAGTCTTCTGTGTCCTCCCACTGCAGAAGGACCAAAGGAGCTCTGTGCGGGTCTCTTTCCTAAGGGCACTAATCCCGTTCATAAGGGCTCCACCCCCACGAACTAACCACCTCCCAAAGGCCTCACCCCCGCAATACCACCACATTTGGAATTAGGTTTCAACATATAAATTGAGGAGGGACACAAACATTCAGCCTATAGCTGCAAAGGAAAAAAAAATTTCACTCAATAATGTGGAAATGCTTTCCTACTTTCTCCTTTTCAGTGTTCAATCCAAACAAGCCCTTTACGACCATGCCAGAAACCCTAAATATAATGCCTTCTTATACTTAAGAAGAATTAGAAAGCGTGAGAATGGTTGGAAGTTGCTGAAACAGCAACAGTAAAGATTTTTATGAGCCTTCAAAGGACATCTAGTTGTGTGGATACAACAACCCAGTAAAAAGGAACACCACCCAGCCTAGAGCCTTCTAAGATCTAGACTCCAGCCTTTCCACACCTCGACTTGGAATCATTCGGCTCCCAAGCACACTCTCATAAAGGAAATACTCCACAGAAGAGACCCGAGGGGAGGCCCAGATGTGGCGACCCTCGGGAGGATGCGGTGTCCGGAGGAAAGGGGCTCTTTAGCTGCATTTATAGCACTTAGAAGCACGCTCTCCTTTGGGCCCGACTCTGCCTGCAGGCCTCACTCAAGACCTCACCCTCGAGCCCGACCCGGGGCTGGGCACGAGAGCGTAACTGGGGTGGTGTTCGCTATCCCCTAGCCCCCAGCAAAGGTCAGAGGGCCGCCTGTTTCCGGAGAAATAACTGCGGGGGTGGGGCCAGGAGAGCCGGCCAGCGGGGAGCATCGGCGAGGATGGGTGCGGCCACTACGCGGGCAGGGCTCGGTTCCGCTTCTCAGCAAAACTAACAGTAATGTTTATTAGATAGAGAAACGTACAGACCCTAACATCCCTAAAACCTTTCACTTGGTGAGCGAATCTGAGACACCGAGCGCCTCGCTGACCCGACAGAAGCATCCAAAACGTACCACGAACTCTCTCGCGAAACTAGGTGTCGGCGCTCCTACTTCCGCGCACGCGCCGCGCAAGTCTGCGCCTCGTCCTGGGAGCGATCTACGGTGGCTCTACTGGGAATAAATTATTAACGTGCTCCTCTTCTGCAAACCCAATCCGAGAAGTATGAACTGCCTGGGACAGGTTAGGAAAGCAGCCACGAAGCTAGTTGCGGAAGGGAATAAATATATGGATTTGGGGATGCGAGGGGTAAATCTATGGTCAACCGGGAAAAGGAAGAGAATTCAGCCTCCGCCTCACAACTAAGGGCCGAAAACTAGCACTCAGAAGGCGAGCCCCGGTTCCGGGAGCCCCGCCTTGGGGGCGTGGCCTCGCGCTGCCTCGGGCAGGGGCGGGCCTGCTCCGGGCTACGCCACGCCCTCCCCGAGGCCAAGGGCTCAGCATCCGCATTTCGCTGCGCAGCTGTGGTGTGCACCGGCCAAAGGAAGGTGATCCAGGTGAGTACCGGCACCTGCGGGCAGCTAGGAGCGCCGGCCCTCGACGGCACTTCAGCTCTTGCGCTGGGTACCGCCCATATCTCTGCCATCCCGAGCTGAATAAGAACTCGCGCTCTCTCCCCTCTCTTGTCTGTAGATTTCTTTCTACTTTTCCATCCTCTTTGCCCTCCATCTGCCCTGCATCCTCCCCGTGATGGAGTGGGTTTGGAGCGTCTAAGCCGGGCCGGCCTCGCTATCTGTAACTCAGGGAGATTTTCAAGGTCAACCCTTCCGCAGTTCCTTCCTTTCCTCTCCTCCTCTCCCCAGGCTGTGCAGAGCCGGGGCTCCTTCTTTCTGCCTCCCGGATCCCACCCGACCTTGCCAGCTGCAGCTCTGGTGCAGAGGATGGGCGGGCGGGGCACTGCGGGGCAGTGGGCCGCGCAGGCCAGATCGTAACACTGGTTTTTAAAGTGGCCTGTGAGCGCTGCGCCTGCTGCGGATGTGGGTGTGTTGCTAGGGACCTCCGGGGACAGCCTCCCAAGGAATTGTGTTTGTTTTCCTCCTGCCTCATAGAAACGTTTCCGTTTGTATTGGAGCCTTTAAGGGAGTCATTTCCTACCGCTGCCTTAGTGCAGGAGTCGCTGCAGGAAAGCAGGCAGAATCTTCATTGACGGTTCTGCCTTGGATTTCAGAGAATTTCCCTCATTCTCTGGTGTCGCTGCAGGGAACCCCAGAGCCCGAGTGGTGGGGCAGCTGCAGGGCGGTAGAAGGGGCTGGAGACTCTCTGGTGAGTCATTCCCCGAAATTGTGGCTTCTGCTAATACTTGGCCCTGGGCGTCACGAGTTAACGAGCTACATTGTAGCTTGGGAGACCAGTCAGTGTGGGAAAGGAGGTAAAGGAAAAGCAGAGATAGGAGGGTGGGTAGGAAAGGAGCACCGGTGTTGGGACGTTAATCCCTTAACCGGAGAAAGGGAGTCCTTGAGAGAACACTTACTGCTCTGCCGATGTGTGGTTTTTTGCAGGTGCTGTGGACCTAGGCATGGTCTTGCGAAATTGCCACAGATTAAAGACGCCCCTGTGTGTGGGAGCTGGAGCAAGGGCTTCTCTTGGGAAATCTGTAGATTACTGGGAGCCTGTAGTTTCTGGGAAGCACCCAAGGTTATTGGTCAGAGTTAGAGGCCATGTTTTAGTTCAATGAGAAAGTGTGCAAGAACTGCTGATTCATGCCTCCGAACCTAATAGTATGGCTTTTTCAAACTTTTAAACTTCAGTGATGAGAGCACAGTATCTGAGTCAGGGGATCAAGAATGTCTATTCTCACTGGAGTAATTTAATTGCGTTAAATAAAACTAACATCTAAAATTCAAACAAATACTTTCACCCGTGGGAGGACGATCTGTTAAGCTTCCCTCCTGACACAGTGTTACAGAAATAGAAAACTTTGTCAAGCGATTTTTTTTAACCAATGTTACTATATATCAAACATATACTGGCGGAGATGCTGTAGCCAGTTGTTGAAACTGGGCTCCAAGGGCCTTCCTTAGACTAAGGAACAAAACTGGAGAAGGGCAGTCTTTGCCCTTATTTAGACTTCTTGCTGGCCTAGAGTTCTGAGGAGACAGTTCTGAAAGGGAACCTCCTGACATGGAGGATAGCAAAGAGACTGAACACACATGAAGGAAGGACTTTACCCTGTTATCCAGAGAAGTGCTGAAAAGCCCCTGGAGCAATCTGGAATGAAGTGGATGACAAATCAAACTATCAAAAAGTCATTTAGTGCCTACTGCTGTTATCTGTACTTAAATATGTCATTCTCTGTATTTATATTTAAGTATTCTGCTCTGTATTCAGAAAACCATTGCCAACCACAATTGTCCATGAAACATTTAGCATTTTTAAAGCAATATTTGTTTAAAAGAATATACTGTACAATTTATGCAGCTGAATGGATTAATACTACTTAGTATACTGTCCTCCTGAAAAAGAATGATTTAGCAGATATCAGGTAGGTTACTGCTATGTAAAATAGAATTCCTGAGTTTCCTTCACTATATCTTAGTGTCTTTGTGGGGAGAAGAGCCACCACGAGGACCTGGGAAAATTGTACTGCCTTCCAAATACATTTGCAAATATCTTTAGGGATTTCAGCATTTGGAATCATAGGTCCCTCTTTTATCTTCTGAGTTCTTTCTAGCTGTTCATTAACTGGAACTTCAGTTCTAATATTTTGGTGTCTTAGTTTATTCTTTTTTTATTAAGTGATATTTTATTTCTCCAGCCTAAGAAATGTGAATGATTGTGCCACAGCTTCACTCTAAGTACAGACAGACATGAAGAGTTAGACCCCTGTTTCAGGCAGGAGCCAGCAGCCTGGGCGGTTCCTTCATTCGGAATGGCTGGTACCCTAGTTGGGGCTCAGCAGCTGCTAAGAATTAATACAGACTGCCCACATTTCTTGTGATGGAAAATCCGAGTCGTGTCGGTGTGACTCATTCGGGATTTTTTTTTCCCTCTTCTGGAAGTCAGGGCTTAATTTCCCTAACACCCTTGATTCCTATCTCATGCCAGATAAGGGATGGGTTATGTGGAAACTGTGATATGAAATTCCTTGCAAACCTGTATACCTGAAAGGTTGGAAGACATTTTTTCCTTCCTGTAATCTCTCCTCTTTTGCCATACTGCAGGGCCAATACTCAGAAGAAGAAAAAAAAAAAAAAAAAAAAAGCTCCTTTTTTGGACCTTTTCCAAGTTTTTTTCCCTGCCAATTAGAAAGAGCTCAGGCTTTAATCAGCTACAGGCTTAGAGTTAATTATTAGCTTTCCAGTCTTCTTAGTATCTTTTATGCTCAAGAGAAAGTCTGGGGAGGTGGAAAAGTTTTAAAAGAGGTCAGGTGTGCTCAAACTTGTTCTCCAACCTTGTTGAGAGATAATATGGCCAAAAGTTGAGAGCATAGACTCTGGAGCCAGGCTGGCTGGCTGTGTGTAAATCCAGGCTTTCTATGTGATAGCTGTGTGACCTTGGACAGATTGCTTAACCTCTCTGATGCTCAGTTTCCTCATCTGCAAAATGAAAGTAATAATATATCATAGAGCTCCTGTGAGGATGTAAATGAGTTAATATTGGTGATAGTAAATAATATATGTGCTAATAGTAGGTATTATCACTAATAATTGATTTCTCCTTACCACTCTTCCTCTAGTCTATATCACTACCCTTCAGACACACTGGTCTCCTTTCTCTTCCTTATGTAAGTGCAGCTTTTTCCTGTCTCCATGCCTGTGTACTTGCTGCTTTCTCTACCTGTGTTCTGTCTCACATCACTGTTATGTCCTTCAGGGCCCTTATCTCAGTCTGTTGCCCTCCTGTTTCGTGGTCTTCCCATGTTGTCTCCCTCCATTTACTATGTATTCTGGAGGGTCAGGACCTTTCTTCTCAGTCTTGATCACTATTGTAGCCCTGCACCTCACGTGCTGCACAGCATTTCATAGGGGACAAATCAGGCAAGGAATCAGTCTGAGGCAGTTCTCAAGGAGGTGGGAGGTGTGCATTCCATTGAGGTAACACAGCTTGTCCTGCGTTGACTGGATCAGATCAGCTCCATTTAACGAACTGTTATGAGATTTTCCTTTTCCTCTGCGTCCCGTGGCTTCTCCCCATTCTCTCCTCTGCCCTCTGCGGCTGGTGCCTTCAGACCATGGGAAATACCCTGCGGCCTGTCCCTGGGATCACGTCTCCTGGGAGGCTCCACTCCAGATGGTCCAGCATGGCCGAGGGCTTCTGGGTGAGGTGTCAGCACATCAGGAAACACTCAGCCATCAAGCCTTTTGTGTCAAGAATCTGTTTTGGAAAGTTTGTCATCCCACCAGCAGGGGAACCTAGGATTTGTTCTGTCTTGTTACAAATCTATTGTTCTTAGATTACTGAGGAGCTGAATTACCAGTTTTTCCCAGGGGAGATTCCGTTTCATTCACGCGTGTGTGTTTAGTGCCTTTTCACCCAGAAATCGGACTCCAGAGAAGAAGAGAACAGGTAATTTGCTTCTTTGGCCTTCACAGAGTTTATTTGTGTCAGGGCAGGCTCGTCCCACAGAACCAGGAAATGTTCCCTTGGCCTTGAACATCTTGCTGACCCTTCCCTCCCCTGCCCCCAGTAAGCACAGTTATTTATTGTTTTCAGCACCGATAGTTCACCAAAGTGTTGGAATTAAAACGATGTGTGAAACTTGAATATTTTATACAACCAAGTTGTGGCTGTTTAACTATAAAGCTAAATATATTTGGATTATAGCACGTTTCTCTCTTAAGGGGACAGATCTTCCATCCTCCTAACCTACAGTTAGCTTTCACTTTCCCAATGTTCTGCCAGCAACACTGATAAGGAATGAAGAATGAGAGGTACTGGGAAAGACCCACTTTGTGACCTGCCTCTGCTATTTGCCCCCCTTGAGTTAATAACCAAGTGCTGGATAAACAATGGTATGCCTGTTCGACTAATTTTCCTTTTTAGCCCTTGCAGAAATATCTACTGAATATGCCAAGCATTGTGGGAATATTCTTCCTCACCTGTGTGGTTATTATTCCTTTTCTTAAATGTCCATGTTCTCTTTTTAAAATCTAGCTGTCATTGGAAACTTTGACACTCAGATTTTTATCATCTGTTTAATGTAGAAGTGACCCAACTGGCATTTTGAAAAGGTAGGATAAGACCCGAAGAAATCCTCTGATTCTGCTTTTGTCTTTCCCATTCTGGAAACGGAATGACTTTTGTGCTGCTACCCTCCAGGCTCTTAAATTTCTCCTTTGAGCTTTCTATGGGCTCAGGAGGGTCAGCTGCCCTGCCTGGAGATAATTTTGAGGACTGTTTCTTTGTAGAAACATCTGGAAGCAGAAATGAGGCTGGGCAGCTCCTCAGGGGTGCTTTAAGCAGGCTAAGTGGGCCCCCAGCATGACCTCAGAGCTTTCTGAACCACCTCACAGTGTTGAGGACTCACGGAAGTCCATTAGGTAGGATCACACTGGCCCTTTAAGTTAACGTCCTTGTGTTGCTCTCATGAAAATGTGGATTTTTGCCATGCAAACTAAGGGACCATATATAAGGAAGATTGGATGAATAGCACAGGTAGCCAAATAAGGATTTTAATGAAACATTGGGGCATGGTTCCAAGTCGATTTGTGAGTGCTTTATCATTGTCCCATTCCTGGATGCATAAAAAAAGACACTGCTGAGAAATTGCAGGAGAATTTGAGGAGAACAGTCTTGCAAATGGAAGTAGGGGTTGCCATTGTCCAAGCTGGCTTTTATTTGTTTGAGCTGAAAGGTGAAATCCTCTCTCCCTTAAAAAATCTGATCGATTTTAATTTAGTAAAAGATAAGCCGTTGTAACTTCATGATTCAGAAGTAATAAATTATTTGAGGCAAGTGCCTGAATCCATAAAGCCTGCCTTTTGCTCCATTTGTGCAATGTTGATTGTGCCCTGGGGAATTTCTCTTGGCAGCCAGGAGGGACTTGAGTAAATAGTGTAGGAGAGGCCCCAGGAGTATTCCACTGAATGTAATTCAGGAAGTTTTCTGGGTGATCCTTGTGGACTGGAGGAACTCCTGCCCCAGTGAGATAAGACAAGTGGTGGCAGAAGCAGGAACTGGAGGAAAAGTTGAGCAAAGTGTTAAGTACTGTAGTAGTTACATTTCCAGGAGAAACTGTCAGTAAAATTCCTAGACTACCTGAGCCAAATATCATAATGATGCTCTGTGTTGCTGACTCAGGCTCTGGAATGGAGCCTATCTTCCGGGTGAGACCAGCACTGCCCCATTTTAAGTCCAAGCTCCATCACTCCTAAAGTGAGACTTTGCAGAGGTGCCTTGTAGCTTTCTTAAAATCTGCCTAGTGTCTGCTCACTGACTTCCCTGAAGACTCGTTGCCCCAAGTGCTGCTCTGTCCACCCATACTGTCCCACAGACCTCGAGACTCCTGCTGGTTACCAGGGCACCATTGTTCTCTGAGCTCTTCCCAGAAACCCACCATGGCCTGGGGCTTTTTCCTGCACCCGTGTCTCATATGCCACCTACTTTAAAATACTTATCCTAGTTTTCTTCCCCAAACCTGATATGTCCTCAAAAAATCATGTTTGGCTAGTAATAAATACTTTGATTAAAAGAAAAGTTACAAATAGAGGTGTTGCTGTGTAAAAATATATGTTATAGAAATAATTAGGTTTCAAAGTGTTCTCAAAGGGGGCATCTGGGAAAAACCCACAGCTAACATCATAGTTAATGTTGGAAGACTGAATGCTTCCCCGCTAAGATGAGGAATAAGGCAAGGATGTCTGCTCTTGCCACTTCTACCCAACGTTGTGTTGATTCTAACCAGGGCAATCAAGCAAGAAAAAGCAATAAAAGGCATCACATTGGAAAGGAAGAAATAAACTGTTTTTCTTTGCAGATAACATGATCCTGTATGTAAAGTATTCCAAAGGTCCTGGACCCAGCTCTACCCTCACCTGGGCTCTTGTGCCTGGCTCTGTTCCTCTCCCCCTGCAACTGGAGTAGAAGCCAGGCTGTACTACCCCTGAGCGGGAGCTTGCAGAGGTGTTTCTCTCATTGCTTCCCATGCTGGGGACGGAGTAATCTAACTGCTGGGTGAGGGGCAAACCCAGCAGAATGGTGTAGTAGCAAAGAGCGTGACACGAGTGTCAGTCTTCCTGCGCTCAGACCCCAGCTCTCGCTCACCAGCTGCGGGACCTTAGACATGTTACTGAGCTCCTCTTTGCCTCAGTTTCCTCATCTGTAAAATGGGGATGATAATAGTACCTACCACATAGGATGATTGTGTGCATTGAGTGTTAATTTATGTAGACTCTGTGTATACTAGGTCTTAGATTAGGTGTTCCCTATGTAGTGGTGATTTTATTTCCCATGTTGGTATTTCTGCCAGAATGGGAGAAAAAACTCCATGAGCAGTCAGTTGAAGGTCCCATTGGATTCTTAAACAGGTCTTTCATTTGAAGTCGTGTTGCTGACTGTTCAGAATTTGAGGAACACCTGATATTGGACGTGGTCATCTCAAGAGGTCACCATGTAGCATAGTGAGCATCACTTTTGAAGGATGAAAAGCCTTATATTCTGACTCATTTGACTGGTGGGAAAATCTGGTTTGGTGAGTAACCATGACCATGAGGGGAGATCTGGGAATCCAGCGGCTGTCACAGGCTAGGCTCACAAGATAAAGTCTCGGAAGCTACTGAGCTGTCTTACCTACCTGTTTTGTTTTGTTTGAGTCCTCTATTAAAGCTGAAAGAAGCAAATGGTCTCCTGGTGGGCACACCCTTCGTGCGTAATTGTGAAGGGCTTAGCTGGAGCGAGCTCTGCTCAACCACCTCCCCTCTCATCAGCCCGTTGTGTTCCCGGGATGCTACAGGAGAAGGGGCTCCTCGGGAGCCTCTAAGGGTGTTGGTAGAATGTAGATCGCCAAGACAAGACTACGACTGTGGCTTTTAGATTGGATAGAGTCAACACCTCCTGAAAATTTTCTTTTTGCCTAGAACCGTTGTTCTTAAAATGTGATGATCGCTGACCAGCATCATCGGCATCACCTAGGAACTTGTTAGAAATGCAAATTCTCAGACCCCACTGAAGACCCACTCGATCAGAAATTCTCGGGGAGGCAGGGTGTGTTTTAACCAATACTCTAGGTAATTTTGGTGCCGCTGAAGTTTGAGAACCACTAATTGAGAACATAGAACATCAGTACTCTCTTGGGCTCCTGTCTTCATGCAAGTTACAATACGAAATATAAGTAGGAGACATGTTCTCTGTCTCCAAAGAGCGTACAGCCCATTTGGAGATGCAGACTACCATTGCAGTGATCAGTGTTCAAGTGCATGTTATAATAGCTGACTCATCGGTGTGAAACAAGTATGCAAGCATTCAAAGGCAGAGTCTGTGGCCCGTGTGGATTGGTCAGGACTAAAGGCTCCAAGGAGCAAGGGGTAGGTCTTACTCTGGGCCATCCTGGCAGGATGGGAGAATGGGAGCAAACTTAGCAAGTAGGACTGCATGACATGCATTCCCTCATGGCCCACTTGTTTGTTAACCCTCAACACATGGGCTTCTATCTTCTACCATTCCCCAAACTTGGCTGTCCAAGGGGCCCCCTCACCAAAGCCGAGAGCATATTCTTCGTCTGCTCATGCATCGTGCCAGAGGTGTCCACTTCTTCCGTTTCAGACTCTTCCCTACATTTAGGGTCTGTACTGCTCCTCATCCCTTTACACCTTGAAAGCTCTTTCCATGTGTGAGAGCTGATTGCACGCAGAGGGCTCTCTCAGTGAGTGATGGTGCACATTTGCTTGGTCACACACCTTTCCCTTTTGGGGAGTGATGCTCCTCTGCTAACACTTAACAATCCCACACTTTTCCTCCTCTTTGGCTCTCTCCTTAGTTCCTGGAGGGAGGAGCAGGAAGTATGGACTACATGGCCTGTAAGGTCCCTCTCGTGATCTGGATCTGCCCTCTCTATCCTTATCTCCTGCTGTTCCCACCATTTGCTGTGGTCCAACCACACAGACCGCCTTTCTGTCCCTTGAATGTACCAGGCTTTTTCTTACCTAGAGCCTTTGCACTTGCTGTTCCCTCTGATTTGAATGTTCTTTTCCCCAGAAGGTCGTGTGGCTGTTTCTTCCACATTCATGTCATTGCAATGTTGCCACAGACAAGAGGACTTCCCCGATGATCCTGCTAGAGTCGCCCCGCCCCTGCCCTCCACACCATTGCCCTGTCTGTCCTCCAGAACAGTTCTCAGTCTCTCAGGTGGATTCTTGTTTGCATCTTTGATGTCAGGCTTCTGTCATCATGAGAATGTCGGCACCGTGAGGGCTGGGACCCCATCTTGTTCACTGCTGTATCCCCCACACCTCCACAGTGCCTGGCAGATAGTAAGTGCTTCATATATTGTGGTCAAATAAATGAATTAAGTGTTCTCAGACTCATTATGCTGGCCATGCTAAGAAACTAACTCCCTTTCGGAATCTAAGTAGACCAGCCTTTTGCCAAATTTGAATGTATTTTAAACAGTAGCCTAACGAATTTCTATCACAGTATTGATTTGTAGAAGAATCAGTATCTCCTTATTTGGGAAGTATTAGATATGTGGACACACATGTACACTTACCAGTATTTACAGTGTCTTTTTATTTGCATCAACATTTATGAAGTGTTCATACCCGATGCTTGTCTAGTTTATCTCACCGAATTCTTCACATCATCCTGTGAAGTGAGCAGTTCGGATTTTCCCCATTTCATGGAGACATGCACAACATTCCTGGGCTCGCAGAGGCAGCGTGTGAGCACAGGTCTGACTCTAGGATTCCCGCTGTCTGTGCTCCCATGGATTTTCCCATAGGAAAAGAGGAACCATAAAACACTCTTCAGTTCTGCTAGGAGTGAAAATATTTCCAAAAGGATCTCTACTCTTAACTACGTGACAGAATTTTCTAATTAAAAGGAAAATCAGAACCTTTTGACCCTTCAATTTAATGTTCTCTCAGCTGAACTACTTTGACTCAAGACTGCCAGGAAACAGTGAAGTAGAAGCATACACCTGTGCAATTCCTAATAAGTAGCGAACAGAAACACTTGTGTCCTGTTTCTGCCTTTCCTTAACCCATTTAGTTTCATTTTTGTGGGATTTTTTTTACACCCAGTTTCTGACCATTGCCATGAAGGGAAACATCTGGAATTGGATATTTGTTTACTTGTTTGCCTGCAATGCCACTAGAACACGAGCTTCGTGAGGGAAGGGCCCAATTCTGGCCTGTTCGCCTCTTCATCCCCGGCTGCATGAGGGTTTGAATGACAGCAGATTGCTGATTTCCATAGTCAGTGCTAGAAACCCACTTCCTCCTCAGTAGTCCTGCTTTGCAGCTAATATATTTTAACATGGCTGGTTATGAAGAGTTCAGAAAAGGAGGGGAATATACGTAGTTCAAAGCTTTCTTTGCCATTTTCAAATGGTAATTCTAAATTATAAATTCTTAAATGTATTTCATTACCATTTATTCAAACATCCCCTTTTATGATTGGATAGGGCAAAGACAGTTAACAGAACATTAACATACATAGTATCGCTTGATATATATCGTTGTCAGATACTTACTGTGTGTCAGGCGTCATGATGGGTGTTAATAGACGATGCTTCTGTTTAATCCTCACAAGCACCATCGGGGTGGGGTAGGTACCACTTTTATTTCCATTTAACAAACAAGGAAACTGAGGCAGCTGAAAGACAGTAATTTTCCCAAGGACGCTCAGCTAGGAAGTGTGAGAACCAGGTTCTGAGCTCACACAGTTTGATTCCAAACTGGACTCTTCACTGCAGAGCTGTCTGTACTGCACGTGGCGGGTAAATGTCAGCCTTCACGCTAGTGGTCAGGCGAGCCTTTGGTCCCATCATTACATACGGCCTGTTCCTATCTTCTCAATTGCTCATTATTGTCAGGCCACTTTTTACGTAACTTTTTTTTTTTTTTTTTTTAAGATTTTATTTTTTTCCCCTTTTTCTCCCCAAAGCCCCCCTGTACATGGTTGTATATTCTTCGCTGTGGGTCCTTCTAGTTGTGGCATGTGGGACGCTGCCTCAGCATGGTTTGATGAGCAGTGCCATGTCCGCGCCCAGGATTCGAACCAACGAAACGCTGGGCCGCCTGCAGTGGAGCGCGCGAACTTAACCACTCGGCCATGGGGCCAGCCCCTTACGTAACTTTTTTTGATATACATTTGCTCATTTTGGAAATTAGAGAAAAGTACAAAGGAAAATCTGTGATTCAGCCGTCTAGGAATAACTGTGCTTATGATTTTCATATTTTCTTCTTTAATTTTTTTCTCTTATTAACTAAGATGAGACCTGCATATACACTTTTTCTTTTTTCTTCACCTAACATGCTATATATGTTAAGCCTGTTTGAACATCTTCAATTTTTGTACACACCATTTTTGATGGTTGTATAATATTCTATTTTATGGGTGTATTATTTATGTAATTAGTCCTCTTTGCTTGGACATGTGTACCATTTCTGGTGTTGCTATTATAAATAGTGCTGAAGTGAATGTCTTTGAACCAAATCTGTTTGCATTTCTGATTATTACCTCAGGATAGACTCCTAGTAGAATTAATAAGCCAGAAGGTAGGAACAATGTAAAGAATATTACCTGTTGCCAGGCTGTTCTCCAGATGATTCTGTTTTACGCTTCTCCCAGCAGTGCATAATAGTGCCAACTAGGTACTTTTAAATATGTACCTAAGTAAATTTTTCTTTATACAAATCATAAATTTTAATGTAAACAGCTGGTATATGACTAACCTTGAAAACTGGATAATGATTAACAAATGTATTATACAACCCAGTGAATTACAAAGTAATCTACACCTGTATTGAAAGTTTAGCTCCGAAAGGACGGTTGGAGTATGTATTGTGTCTAGTACCATGTGGAAGACAAAATCTAGGGCAGAGCTCCCACTCACAAGAACCTTATCTTGTCGGGTCAGTAAAAGGGTTGCTGGTGACACAGAATAGGTATGTAATAAACAAAATGTGGTGTGCAACCTGAATGAGTGGTCACGCCCAAGAGAGGTTATGTGCCAGTAATCAGCTTCTCCATCCAGTGCCCTGGATGCTATCTACCAGCTCCAGGGCTGGCATAGCCCCTGCTTTGGCTGTAGCTGCCTGGGGTGTGGCAAGTGACCTGCCTCCCCTTTCCCAGTGCACACACCTGCACCCGAACCCACAAAGGCCAGTCTCTAAGGGGTGGGAGCATCCATCTCTTTGCCCAGGATTCCTCAGTAAATAAGGATTCAGCAAATGATCGTGGTTTTTTTTTTTTTCAAACCATGAATGAATCAAGCTGATTCTTTCCTTAAAGGATGAGCCTTAACCATTTTCAGTCCCTACTGGATTTATGTTTTCAGCAGCCATGGTGACAGAGAGCTTTTCTCTGTGGTCTGATCTCTTTCTCAAGTCACCCATATACCCATTTGCTTCTGTTGTTATAATAGATACTTTTGAAGGAAAAAAAGGAAAACTTAAATTGCTTAGGTGCATACTTTATGCCAAGTACTGTTCCAGGTGAGGAACATTATCTCAGTTGGAGGGGACATTCTTGAAAACCACCTGGAGTTGCAGCTTGCTTCATTTATTCCACAAGGAGCCATAAGCACATGCTCCGTGCTTGACATGGAGGATGCCAGACAAACACAGTCCCTCCCTCATGGGAGCTTAGCGGCAGATGTAATCAGCTGCTCTCTGTTTTAGCCCTGGTTATAGCTAGGAAGTGCTGGCTACAGCGGCCGGTGAAGAAGGACTCCTCACTTGGTGGGGGTGCAAGGAGGTGTCAGGGAGGGCTGTCCAGGCTGTGTTCCTGCACCCATGCAGATGTGTCCATGGCTTCTGCAGGGAGAGCCTCGGGGAGGCCAGGCACGCTCCCCCACTCCGCCCTGGAGAACTCTTGTTGATTATGCAGTCCTTTGCAAACCACCCACTCTACCATCAGACTCTGGGGCCCCCTTCTTTGTAACTTCTCTGCCCTTCAAAGGTACTTATTGTTCTGGCTCTGCTTGCTCCCCCCTCCCCCATTCCTTTCCCCTCAGTACCTATCATCTTAGCGCAGTGTGTGGAGAGTAACTTTCACTAGGTGTGAATGCCTAATGGGTTTAACCTCCCAGATTGCATTTATTCTTTGGAAGAGGCAGTAAATATTCATTTCTAACTATGGATTTTTGAGCAGTTGCTTTTGAGTGTTGATTGCCTGCAACAGAAACATCTGCTTAAGAGGCATTTCTCTGTCTTGCCACCTAGCTTCTCCTACCCCAAGACCTTCCAAATCAGAAAAACAGAGGTCAGTGACTATGTCACCAAATTCTAATGTCTTACCTGGGCTGGTTGGAGTGTTTGGGGAAGAATTCTAAAACCTGCTCTGGTCTTAGCTCTGCCCTCATCTAGCTGAGCTTTCATTTCTTTAGCTATAAAATGGAGCTAATGGGATTTTGTGAAGATTAGAAGTGTGCTAATAGTGCTGCGCAAACACAAGGGGGCCCCACGCTGCCAGGGAGCCAGCACCGCGTCCACAGGTGAGAGTCTGGAAGCAGACCTAAACCAAACATGCTTAATTCCATTGTCCTTAGGTAGGCAGGGCTGACAAAGGTAGAGACAGCTTCATTTTAAATGGCCTGTTTGGCCCAAATATGTTAAATTGCAAGGATATCAGGTAGGTTGGAAAGCTTAGTCATTTATTTTCAAAGAGGTGTGCAGAATTCACTCATTATTTTTGTTTTAATAATTACTACTGAAGCTTCCTCCCCGAGCTGATTCTCTGGACTTGGGAAATGACTAATTTTAGAAGAGAATGAGGACGGGGAAGGTTGGAGGGCAGCCAAAGACTCCTTGCTCTCTTGCTGCCTCACAAGGTGGCCCGGGAGGTGCTGACAGGAGACAGTTCCTGTGCTGAGTCACGGAGACGGCCTTTTGCCGTCTGTGTCCCCCATCCCGGAGGAGGGGCGGGTGGGCGAGCAGCTCAGGGTGAAGACTGTACAAGACTGATGAACATCGTTGTGAACCACTGTGGGGGAGGGGACAGATTTTTAGGATTTTGGCCCCAAATGTTATTTTTCAGACCTAAGGAAAACCTTTTAAAGAAGTGAGCTGCTTGCCCACCACAAATTCCACATTGAGAAAGATCCTGTGATCCCAGTGTCAGTTCTGCTTTCAATTTTCAAGTAGGATTGAAAGGGGATATGGGAACCAAGTTGGAATCTAAATTTGAATCCTAGCTCTGATACTTTCTATTTTAGACCTTGGGAACGTTACTTAGTCTCTAGGCAGTCTCTGGAAAGTAGGGGTATGACCATCTTGTTGGGTTGTTTCTGAGGATGAGTAGAAACATTTCGGAGCAGGGTAGCCCTCCCATGCTTACAGGAGAGGCTGCAGCCAGAGAGTTATCAGGGATAGAAATTTGAAACTGAATGCAGAACATACACAGGAGCTGCTGGCCTGTGGCAGCCTTGCACACAACGGGCCGGTGGCTTGGGCTCTCGAAGCATTGCCTGCCATCCTCTTACCCTCCTTCTGTCTGGTGCTCAAGGCTCAGAGAGGTTGGAGGGGCAGCTCTAATATACCTTGAAGTTATTAGGGCTTCCTCCCACCTGCCAAATTTTCTTCTCCTTGATGCCCAGTCTCTTTCCTTCTCTCCTTATTTCCTTCTGGGGCAGGACAAGAACCAAAATCGCAGAAATTGTTGAACACTGAAAAATGCTGAGATTAGCTTTTTCTCCAAACATTTTATTATAAAAATTTTCAGACATATGGAAAAGTTGAAAGAACTGTACATTGACCATCCATAGAGCTACTGCCTAGATTCTATAATTATTTGCTATATTGGTTTATATCATTTTTTGATACATTTCAAAATAAGTTGCAGACATTAGAACAGGAGAAAGGGCTCGTTTTGAAGAGGTGAGTTGATGAGCAATCTGGGGCCCCAGGAGCTGCCCCAAACTGTCTGTCTTGGCAGAGTGACAGGCTCAAGTGCCATGCTCTGCTTTCAGAGCACTGGAACTGGGCCTTTCCCCAGCTGGTATTCTGCTGCTGTCCCAGCACAAGCCCAGGGTCCAAGGAAGGCCCCAAGGTTCCTGCCCTCAGTGTCCCCCATGGCAACAGACATGCAGACAAAAAACTTAGAATCATTCTGTACTTACTATTTTATATCCTGTTCTCTTTTTTTGTAATTTAATATGTCCTTTAGCATTTTTCCATGTCAAATGTCTTTTCAAAAATGTGGTTTTTAGCAGTCTGTCATTCTATAGCAAGGACTAAGGCAGTGGGATAGATAAATCTCGTAAAGTTAATGTTGATCCAAAGAACCCAGGCACAAGAGAGAACATACGGTATGATCGTGTACTTTTTTGCATGTATATCTCATACTTGAATAATTTTCAAATTCCGTTCTGTGATACACAGTAACATCTCTAACTACCTCTTAGAAACATCAGATTTACTCACACCTCTTTATCATCTGCAGGGAGAGCTTTGCTGGTAACAAAGCAGCGTGCTCCTTCAGGCCTCCTGCAGTGCGGTGGCCCCAGTGCTGGGCGCCATCCTCATGTGTCCTCTCTTCCACAGAGCCAAGATGGCTGTCCTCTCCAAGGAGTATGGTTTTGTGATTCTGACTGGTGCTGCCAGCTTCATCATGGTAGCTCATCTAGCTGTCAACGTGGCCAAGGCCCGTAAGAAGTACAAAGTGGAGGTGAGTGGGAACATAGCTAGTGCTTTCGTAGGCTTGTGCAGTGGCAAGAACTTGTTTTCAGTCGTGCAAGGAGAGGTGAGAAGCTAGTGGTCAGAGATGGCAGTTTCAGAACTGCACCTATGAGGAATTCTGCCCCTTGCTGGCAGGAAGAAGGCAAGAGAGTGGGGTTCTGCTGGGGAGCAGTTTCCATCTTGTTTTTGTCTCTTTGGTGGAAAGACCAGGGGTGCTGGCCTTCGAACAGTATGTTTTTGGCTGGAGCTCTTGGCTAGGAAGAGTGTTATTTTCTAAAGAGGGTTAAATGGCAACCATGTTTCCTGGTGTGCCACTTTGAAAATGATGTCTTACAGTAATTTTCCTGTTTCCCGAGTAGAGGAGAAATGTGTGGTGCTGAGGTTAGCCTGGGCTTAGACATGACACGTAGGCGGGAGGTCTCTTAATGCTTCCTTTAGTTCTAGCTGATCTAGAAGGGATAATTACTGAAGTCGTCCCTGGTGAGCAATTTTAAATGTCTGTTTCTGTTTAGGAACTTATAATTAGGCTCCCTAACTAGGGCTTCTTTTAAAGTTTTCATACCTAGTTTCTGTTTTTTGTTTTGTTTGTTTTGTTTCGTTTCTTTGTTTTGCTGAGGCAGATTGGCCCTGAGCTAACATCTGTTGCCAGTCTTCCTCTATTTTGTATGTGGGTTGCTGCCACAGCATGGCCACCAATGAGTGGTATTGGTCTGCACCTGGGAACCAAACCCAGGCCACCAAAGTGAAGCCCACTGAACTTAAGCAGTAGGCCCCCAGGGCTGGCCCCTAATTTCTGTTTTTTTAATGAACACACCCAGTAAAATTCTCATACACTCAATTTCTGTTCCCCCATTAAGGGAAATCTTAAAAGGATGTGGCATTTGATGACTCTTGAGAAGGAGCTCTTTCCCTATATCTTTGTAATGCATCGGAAAGCCACCAGTGACGGCTTTATGTCAGTGAAAAGCCCTGAGTTTGGCACAAGCCACCTCTATTCCTTGTGCAGCTACAGCTCAGACTTTCATTCTTATTGCTGAATGTTGACAGAAATAGATTGAATCTGCCTCTGAGGATTGAGACCCTTGTCACTGCAAATATTTAAGCAGAAATTGATCATCTCTGAAGGGTACAACAGAAGAGGCTTTGAGATAGATTACCTTTAAGGGTGACTAACTCTCAACAGTGAGTGCTACTCTTCAGCATTTGATCAGTGTGCGTTTGGTTTTAACAGTATCCTACCATGTACAGCACGGACCCTGAAAATGGGCATCTCTTCAACTGCATTCAGCGAGCCCACCAGAACACGTGAGTGTCGGCCCTGCTGGGCCCCAGGGGCATCAGCAGGGGGCGGTTTCTGTCCAACGTCTCTAGCCTTCGGTACTCTGTTTGCGAGTAATAGTGATGATGACAATCATGGGTATGTTAAAAGCATCATTAAAAAATATGGATGTGAAAAGATTGGATATGAAGCAAAATTAGGAGTTGATAGAGTGGTGGGATTCTGAATAATCTTTTCACAGATGTCTTTTTGTTGCATGACCCACCCACAGTATGTGCAGCATGTCCGTCGAAACCGATACTGAGTCTCCCCGCCCTAGAATGGAGAGGCTTTGAGCTCTGTAAGGAAACTACTCTAATTCGCCGAGACCTTCCCCCTCGGTTGCTTAGGGTTGAGGTCTCTTCCTCATTGTGTTCTGAGTTACCTCTAATCCCAAGCAGAGCAAGAGAGGTTGGATCCTAGTGGCCGGGTCTCCCCCTCCAGTCAATGTTTACTTTTACTCTCAAGTTTCTAACTTGGTGTGTAAGAATGTAAAGCCTTCTTCGTTTTACGTAAACATACTTACAGGGGGCGCTTTTTTATAAAAAGTTTCTGTCTGTCTATTCCAGGCTGGAAGTGTATCCTCCCTTCTTATTTTTTCTAGCGGTTGGAGGTGTTTACCACCCGGTAAGTCTTTCCCGGGGCAGGGGGTGGGGGGCGGTTCATCAATTTGGCTTTAGTTCACTGAGCTATTGGAGAGGGAAGAAGGAAATGAACATTTAATAACATCTTCAATGTCTCCTACCATGTGTTTAAAATAACTTCATTCAATTACATCTTACAGAGTTCTTTAAAGTAGGTAGATTTTCCTCCTTTCTTACAGATAGAAGGAAACCTCTTGGATACCATGTAACTTTCACAAGGTCAAATAGCTACAGAGTAGAAGAATCAGAATTTGAACCCAGGGCTGTCTGATTCTAGAAGGTTCGTGTCCATAAGAGTTTTCCTTTGCCGTATTCACTCATTCACGCAAAAAACATTCAGTGGTCTCCTGAGGTTACAGGAGTGAGTGAAACAGGCAAAGACGCCTGGTTTCACACAGCTGACTTTTAATTAGGGTCACAGACAAAAGCAAACTGAGTGCACTGGGGAGGTATGTTCACAGGTGACGTGCACCACCAAGGGGAACAAGGCAGGGGACGGGGGAGGGAGTGTGGGGGCAGGGACATGGCTGTGAGTCAGGTGGTCAGGGAGGAGGGCCTTGCTGAAAAGCTGACGGTTAAACAAAGGTTAGAAGCTGAGGGAGCAGAAGTCTGCAGACATCTTCTGGGCAGAAGGAGAGCGAGGGTGAGGCCCTGAGGCAGGAGCTGCCTGCTCTGTTTGGTGAACAGTGAGAAGGGCAGGTCGGCGTCCATGGGAGCAGCAGGTGAGGGCAGAGCGGGGAGGGGCCAGACCACGGGGCCTGGTAGGCCATTATGGCCCTTGTAGGCCTAGATTCGGTCTACACTATGCCTTATCTAAATAAAGCAAGTGTATCTAAGTCTGAGTAGTTACCATTGGGTCTTGCCTTGAACAGAAAGTATTTCCCTTTCAGGGGCCAGACTTTCCCCTAATTGAGTTCTGACCACAGTGCTGGCGCTTCACATTTCTGGTTCTAGGCCTTTCCTAAGCCTCTGGTCTGTACCTGAATGGCCTGTGCTTTTGTTATCAGCTGCCAGAATGGCACGTCTATAGTTCATGACCTTGAAGTCTTGTATCTTTTCAAAGAAACAGCTGCTCATCTCACAGAGAAGGTATTTCTTTCGTGTGCCTCTAAAGAGCCCTAATCCTAGCAAGTGACCAGACTAGCTGGTCTAAATAGACTAGCCGGTGTCTCTAGATTAGGCTTCACCTGCTCTCCACCCCCATCCCCTTCCCTGTCCCACTTCCCTAGATCCCATTCCTTATGCTTAATTCCTAAAAATACTCTGAGGACAAGCACCTACTGTTCCTAGGTTGATAGTTATCATGCAGCATTACAGTCAAGAATAGCCTGGCAGAGACTACAGAACTTGCAGAGAGTGACTTATGGGCCTGGGGTTTTTCAGTTGTTTCAGGCACCTACAGATATTTAACTGTATCCAAAATCAACTAAACAAACAAACAAATATCCTAAAGCAGTAAACTTACCCCCACTGATTCCACTAAGTTGGAAAGGCACTTGCGGACAGTGACACACCATGTTTCATGTTCTCACACACCCTCTTTCTTTTTTTCTTCTCTTCTGACTCCTTTTGACCAAATGGGTCACCCCGGGATGGTGCCCAAATAGAAGGATTTTTCATCTTGCATAAGATTTTACTCTCTCTTCCCAAGGGTGTTGGGCACGGGGACACTTCCCCTCCAAGACCGCGTATTCTGGGGTTCACAACATGACACACTCTCGCCGCTTTTTCTAGTGGAGCCCACAGCTGTGTGCGGGCCACAGCGCAGCCTGCACAGAGCCCCCTCCAGCGGGGACCTCACTGAGACGAAGCAGCACACACAGCAGGGGTTTGCAGTCCGCTTCCTGTTCACAGGCCCATTTGAGACAACAGGGCTTCTGCTCTAGTCTTGACTTTCCATTGGTTTCCTCTCCTGGCTTACCCTTCGACCCCCAGGCCTGCCTCTCCTTCTCTTGTGTTCTAGCATGTTGAGTTTCCCGGGGCAAGCTGGGAGGTTCCTTCCATCCCACCTGGGAGAAAGCCAGCACTCACCTCCCAAGTCCAGGAGCTGTTAGAAGACTCACAGATCTTTGATTTTCCTGACTGAAACAAATAACTTAATTCTACCCTCACACTGATGGGGAGCATTTTACCGTATCCATGAAATAATTAACTTTTTGTTAAAACGTTGTGTAATCAACCCTAGATGTTAATAAAGATTTGCCTGTTTCTTGAATGCACATACTAACGTAGCCCTTTTATTTTAGCGTATAGCTTCTGGCTTGGGCTGGGCCTGGATTGTTGGACGAGTTCTTTATGCTTATGGCTATTACACAGGAGGTAAGTGCATGTGGACATCTGCCAAAGAAATAAATTTAAAATCTTATACGACTACATTTTTCTTCTTAGCAGGGCTTTAAGAAAAGGGGAAGTAATGTGATATTTAGGAAAAGTCTGTTATCTTCTTTTTATTAACCTTTGAATAGTAACAAAACATTTTTATTGAGCATTTTCTGTGTGTCACTTACTGTTCTAAGAACTTTGCATATGCTCTTTAACCTACCACAATTCTATGATATAGGTAATATTACCCTGTTTGATAGATGAGGAAACAGGCTTAGAAAAATTAGGGCTCCAGGTCGCAGAGCTACTAGTGTAAACTACAAGCTGTGATTCAAACCTGGGCAGCCTGAGTCAGGAGCCCCTGCTCCTAACGCTACTGTAAATAGTGTGCCCAAGAGAGAAGGGGGAAAAAAGACATTTCTGGCTGTGCTTTCTTCTTTGAAGAGAAGGAAACACTCCCAAAGGCCCTGGAGCAAAACTGCTTTAATTATTATCCCATAATGTTTTTAAGGTCCAAGCAATGCTATGACACACTACTTTGCATGCAGCATCTGACATACTGACAGCTTTAGGCTAAAGAGTCGGTTGACCTCTTAAGACCAGAAGGTCTAATGTCTAACCCCACATGCCTTGATAGAATGCTTGCGGATGTTGAAAGCACTGTCATCCTGGAGCATCCCAGCTAACTTCCGCTCTCTCTTCTTTTTCAGAACCCAGCAAGCGGAATCGGGGAGCCCTGGGCTCCATCGCCCTCATTGGCCTGATGGGCACCACCGTGTGCTCTGCCTTCCAGCATCTTGGTTGGGTTAAACCTGGCTTGGGCAGAGGGTCCAAATGCTGCCATAAAGAATTATAGGATGTTTAAAAACTCTCATTCATTTTGAGTGACTTACTTTAATTTCCAGTTATATTTTTTTTTTCTAAATATAATAAAAACTTATCTGGCATCAGCCTCATACCTAACCCTGACTCTATCACTATTTCTTTTTGAGTCTTTATCTAAAATAAGTAGCCTGTTCCTACAAATAAGAGAGGGGCCACAGGTAGTGGGCGCCCCTCCTCTCCCTGCCAGCAGATGCTTACCAAGGACGTGAAGCTGGGAAAACGTCTAACTGTGGTACTGTGTTCATAGTCATGCCACAGCGGTGAAAAGTTGGGACTCAAAGAAGGAAAGCCTTTTAGCTCTGGTTAGGATATAAGATTATCTTATCACTTGCTCCTAATACATATGATGACAGTAAGGATTTTTAAAAATCTCTTAAAGATTGCTTTTATCGCTTACAGACTGAAATTATAGACTCAATTTAAGATTATGAAACTTCATAGGGGTCGGCCCAGTGGCACAGTGGTTAAGCGCTTTGGCGGCCCGGGGTTCGCGGCTTCAGATCCCAGGTGCGGACATGACACCGCTTGGTACGCCATGCTGTGGTAGGTGTCCCACATATAAAAAAAAGTAGAGGAAGATGGGCACGGATGTTAGCTCAGGGTCAGTCTTCTTCAGCAAAAAGAGGAGGATTGGCAGCAGTTAGCTCAGGGCTAATCTTCCTCAAAAAAAAAAAACCCAAAAAAAACCCAAACTTAATAGAGATGAATGTAACTTCCCACATTTGGATACAAAATCTGATTGCATAGGTACAAATGGGGAAGGACACCTTAGCCACAAACTGGCAGCCTGACGAGGTTTTAATTGACTTGGAGAACAAGGCGAATGGTAGAATGAGATGGCTGCTCCAAAAGTGAATGTGGCATAAACTACATGAACACAAATATGTCAGGACCTGTGCTGTCCAGTACAGGAGCCTGTAGCCACAGGTGGCTATTATTATTTAAATTAATAAAATTTAAATAAAACAACAAAAAAATCAGTGCTGTAGTTGCTCTGGCCGCATTTCAAGAGCTCAGTAGCCTGTGAGGATGAGGGAGGGGATCTGAACCCAGGATTTAGGCCTGACTCTCAAATCCACGATTTTTCCATTGTATCCCTGTGCCACTCAGAGGAGATGTATCATTTAGGGATAGAATGCTCTGGATGGCCACTGAAGATGGCCAGCCTTGGCCAGATGACCACCTGGAACCCTCGGGCCATTTGATGAGGTTGGACTAGACCGGTAAACACTCCAGTGTGTGTTTGTGAGACATTTTCACGAGTGTAGAGGAAAATAAGGACTCTTTTCATAAAGCTTTAGCTTCTATTCTTTTTTATATTAAAATGTCCCCTTATGAAATGATGGTGATGATGAATGTGAGGGGTTTTTTGGTCCTGACTTGAAAAAATAACATAATTAAGAATTTGTGATAAGTTGGTTTGTGGTTTGGGGGGGAGTTTTCTGTTTGGTGAGAAATGCACCTTGGGCAGCTGGAGCCCTCAGGGGGGGTCCCCTTTCTCATGGCAGAGCGCAGGCCTCAGTGAAGCAAGGCAGGGAGACCTGGAGACAAAGCGGTGTTTTCACCTTTGTTTGAAGTCTTAACGGGGCGTGCTTTTCAAAGTCCCGTGACCTGTCGTCATCATTTTGCTATTAGAATGGGCTCAAATGAAGCTTCATAAGGAACCCCAACACATAAAAGGGTGCTGTGGCTGTGCCGGAAGTGGGGAACCCAGAGCTCTGCCTTTGCACTTCCCCAGCTCCCCACTAACAGCACTGCCGGGCACCGAGGGCTCAGCGGGATCCCGTGTGGGTCCTCTGCTGTAGAGGATAGGCCTGTCTGGCAAGCTAGGTCCTGTTAAATTCCCTTGTCTTATGGAGAAAAAAGTTGGCATAAGTACCTCTACCACTCACTGCTGACACAGTGTACATGCCAAAGAGTCAGTTTATTTCTCAAGACAGACACATCCTGCATTTTGCTATAGATGGAAATGAGAGCATCATGCCAGTCTACAATTGCTCCACACTGTACCTCAAGGATCCCTGCCTGCAGGTCATTGTGTGCCCTTGGGCAACTTTACGAGCCTCCCTAAGCCTCAGCTTGCCCGGCTCTAAGTTGGAGATAGTGATAATATTTAACTGTACAAAGTTCTTGGATCAAACGGCAGCGCAGGCCCGTGCCTGGCACCGTGCTTCCAGGGCCAAAGGGAGCTCAGGTTCCAGCACACAGGGTGACAGGAAGCGTGGGAGCCGCCTGCTGGTGAAACTCATCACAGGTCAGCAACCAGGTTATCCTCATGTTCTGAGGAGCCCCTGCATGTGCCCTGCATCCCTGTTCATCCTTTATAGCACTTGCCTCCAAAGATGCTCTAACTCAATAGAAACTGTGCAGCCTCAGGGGCCTGCCTGGTGGTGTAGTGGTTAAGTCCGTGCACTCCGTTCCAGGGGTCCAGGGTTTGCAGGTTCAGATCCCAGGTGCAGATCTACACACCATTCATCAATCAAGCCACACTATGGCAGCATCCCACAGACAAAATAGAGGAAGGTCGTCATGGATGTTAGCTCAGGGCCAATCTTCCTCACCAAAAAAAAAAAAACACCCCCAAAAAACAAAGCTACACAGTCTCTCAGTTCCTTCCCTCCTAAGCAGCACTGTCCAGTAGAACTTTCTGACATGATGGAAATATTCTACATCTGTATTGTCCAATATAGTAACCCCTACCCATGTGTGGCATTGAGTAATTGAAGTGGCTAGAGCAACTAACGAGCTAAACCTTAATTTTAATTAATTTAAGTGGCTACCTGTGGCTAGCGGCTACCGTACTTGGAGGGCACAACTCCAAAGCGGTGCCTCTCAACCTCGGCCACCTGTTAAGTTCACCCAGGCGGGACCTTTCAGGAATCCAGATGGCCAGGCCACACCCCGCATCACCTTAATTAGAATCTCAGTATTTTTTAAGCTCTCTCTGGGGAATTCTAACGAGCGGCCAAAGGAGAGAACCATGGCTCTGAAAGCAGTTTGGCGAACAATTTTGCATAAGAATCACCTGGGGATCTTGTTCAAATGCAGATTCTGATTCCCAGGTCTGAGGCGGGAGCCGAGATTCTGCCCGGCTGACAAGCACATGTGGCCGGTCCCAGGCCACACCAGGAAGCAGGGCTCTCACCCCGCCCTCCAATCCCTTCCCTTCCACACACACGGGGTCCTCACCCTTGAGCCCCGCGGCACGACAGTTCTGGCCTTTAGAGTTTACGTTCTAGTTGGAGAAGATTTAATAAGCATGTAAACGATTTCAAATAGTGATTAATGCTTTGAAATAAACAAAACAGAGCAGTGGGATAAGGGGCGTGTGTGGCCACTCTAGCTTTCAGGAGGTAAACGTTTAGCTTTTGGCTTTAAGAAGCCCACACGGTGAAGATGTAGGAAAAACATGGTCCCAGAGGAAGAGAGAACAGCAGGGTGAGGTTCGTGAGGCAAGAGCAAGCCTGGCAGAGTAAGGAACGGGTGAACAGGGAGGGTGATGGAGGATGAAATCAGAGAACACCGACGGTCACAGGACGAGTTTTTATTCTACTTGCAATTAAAAGCCACAGCAGGGGCTGCAGCAGGAGTGTGATGAATTCTGATGTACTCTGCAAAGATCACTCACTGCTGATCTCATTTTTGATAGTTTTTCACATCCTTTAACTGCTAAGGCTTGGTCTCCTTTATTCCCTTTGCTGACGTCCCCCCTCAGACCCCAAAAAGAAAAAGGTCTTTAGGTACAAGAAAAACCAAGGAATCATTTTTATTCAGAGGAAGCTCAAACTCAGAAGGAGGCATTTCAGAGAAGCTGGGGTGGAGAGTCTGCCCTGGTGAAAGGCAGCCAAAGACTCAGGGACGCTCCCACTTTTCTGGAAGTTCCTATTGGATACCTTCGATGGAGCATGTCAGCAAACTTTAACCAACTTTCATTCGGCAAGACCCTAGGCAGCAATAGGATCTATGATCTATCAATCAAGAAATAAAGGGCAGGGGGAGGAAAGAAGGAGCCCAGTGGCTGCCTTTTCTAAGTAAAAGCCCTGCCCAAGTGAGAGACTGCTTTGACGGGGTCACTGAAAAACCAAGTCAGAGATCAGGATTCTGGGCTATCACGAGGGAATGAGCCAACATGAGACTTCGTTTTTTCTTCGTTCTTGCTTTACCCAAAAAATTTTCAATCAATACCTTTAGCACAGGAATCTGTCAACCAAAGGACTCTTAAAATTTCTATAAAAGGATATGAGTTGAATCTTACAGGGAGCCTCATCAGTATACGGGGTTAATTAGCAGTTACTCCTTTTAAGAAAATCTGAGGAAAGATATGCACCCAAATGTTAACAGCAGTTACCTCTAGGAGCCAAGATTAGATGAGAGAGAGACAGAAAAGGGTGCCTTCTGCTTCTTAACTCTAAAAAGTATATCAGAATAGTAGTAGAGAAAAAAGATGACTTCAGGAGAATTTAGCTAGATGACACAATTTCTCTCAAGTCAGAGGAAGGCCTGGCCTCTTGGTTAAATCAATGTTTCCTTAATGTGTTTTGTAGATGTTAATTTTACTCTTACAGGTCACTTCACTAACAAACGAGGTTCTGGGGTCAGCCCGATGGCCGAGTGGTTAAGTTTGCCCTATCTGCTTCGGCAGTCTGGGGTTCACAAGTTCAGATCCTGGGCACGGACCTAAACACTGCTCAACAAGCCATGCTGTGGCGGCATCCCACACAGAAGAGCTAGAATGACCTACAACTAGGATATATAACTACATACTGGGGCTTTGGGGAGAAAAAAGAAATAAAAGAGGAAGATTGGCAACAGATGTTATCTCAGGGCCAATCTTCCTCACCAAAAGAAAAAAAAAGTAAAACTCACTAAAAAGCTCTCTCACCCCAAATGAGTGTGGCTTCTTTAAAAAAAAAACCCCACAAAACATGAGGTTCTTTGTTCAGGTAAATTTGTGAAATACAATAGCTGATGACATCCTGGAACACACCTTGAGCCATGCTAGGTGTGGTAGGCTGAATAATGCTGCCCCCAAATATGTCCATCTCCTAACTCCCAGAACCTGTAAATGTTACCTTATATTTGGCAAAAAGAGACTCTGCAGATATGATTAAGTTCAGGATCTTGAGATGAGAGATTATGGACTATTCAGATGGGCCCTCAAAACAATCACAAGGGTCCTTATAAGAGGGAAGAAAGGGAGGCTTGACTACATAGAGACAAAGAAGGCAATGGGAGCAGAGTCGGATTTGAAGACGCCAAGGTGTTGGCTTTAAAGATAGAGGAAGGGACCCTGAGGCAAGGAATGCAAGGAATGCTGCTCCAGATGCTGGAAAGGCAAGGGAAAGGATGCTCTCCTGGAGCCTCCGGAAGGCGTGGCCCTGCCAACACCTTGGTTTCTACCCCGTGAAATCATCTTGGACTTCTGATCTCCAGAACTGTAAGATAATCAGTATGTGTTGTTTTAAAGTCACTAAGTTTGTGGTAAATTGTTACCGCAGTCACAGGAAACTAACACTGAGTTAAGCTCTAGGAATTAGGGAAGGATTGCAGAAAGCACAAGAGTCGGAGTCCCACATGCCTGGCTTGGAATCCTGCTCCTCAACGACTGACTTGACTGGGACCAAGACTTCTCCGGTTCTGTTCCTTCATCTGAAAATCAGGGCTAGCATCTTCCTTAGGCTTCGTGTGAGTACTGAATGGGAAGGGATGTCGCAGTAGGAACACAGTGAGAATTCGACTGTGGGTTCCCTTGCCCCTGCTGTTTTCACTTTAGAGGAACTGCCAGGAACTCACCTTCTCCCCGATGGGGCCTACCATTTAAGTCACATGAGGATCCCCTAGACATGGGTGAGGCACTTTGTTGGCCTTGCTCAGTATCACATATGTGCCCTCTGCAAATAAACACCAAGAGGTTGATTCCATTGTTGTCATATTCTAAAACTTCAGTATTTGCCCAACGTAATACATAATTAAACGTAGGCCCAGTAACAAGAATCATCCCCTACCTCTAACTACTAAATTAGTTGTTGTGATGGTTAATTTATGTGCCACCTTAACTGGGCTAAGGGATGCCCAGATGGCTGGGAAAACATGATTTCCAGGTATGTCTCTGGGGGTGTTTCCAGAAGTCATTAGCATTTGAATTGGTGAATTGAGTAAAAGCAGAAGCCCACCCCTCCCCCCACCCCCCCCCCGCCCCACCCCCCCCCCCCCCCCCCCCCCCCCCCCCGCCATGGGTGGGCATCATCCAATCAGCCCAGGGCCCAAATAGAACAAAAAGGCAGAGGAAGGGTGAATTCACTCTCTCTGCTTGAGCTGAGACATCCATCTTCCCCTGCTCTGGGACATCAGCACTCCTGGTTCTCAGGCTCAGGGACTCAGGCTTACACCATCCGGTCCCCTGGTTCTCAGGCCTTCCAACTCAGACTGAATTACACTCCCAGCTTTCCTTGGTCTCCAGCTTGCAGATGGCAGACTGTAGGCCTTCTCAGACTCCATAATCACGTGAGCCAATTCTTATAATCAATCTCCTCTTAGACATTATCTGTCTACCTTTCTACCTACCTACCTACGTATCATCTATCTGTTTATTTGTCTGCCTTTCTATCTATCTATTCTATTGGTTCTGTTTCTCTGGAGAACCCTGACTAATATGGCTATTGATATAAACTATTGAACTGAAAGGATGAGAAGGGGGCAGGGCGAGGACCACAGCAACAGTCTGAGAAGTCACCGTGGTCTGCTGGCTCCTCAAGGTCCAGGTGCTCATCAAGGTGAGGAAGAACATGGAGCCTACAAGTTAACAAGGACCATAAAAAGATCATGTCAGCAACTAGAGCTCACTCTCGGGTACTTACTGCAAAGAAGGTCAAGTCCTCTGCCTTATATACTTAACTTCAGCCCTACCCGGTGTCCTTCTACAACCATGAGATGTGTTTAGTTTCAAAACATCAAACCGGAAGGATTAACAGTATGATTTATTGAACTTCAGTATACTACAGGAGCAAACAAATAATACGTACACTTGAAAGGTAACCCTTCTGTCCAAAGAGAGCATGCTGTGGTTCAAGGACTGGAGACAGGCTTCCTCCACCACAGCACTGAATGGAAACCAAGCGCTCGCTCTGGCAAGTCAACAGTCACACAGAGCCGACCCCGTCCACTATCTGATCCCCTCTAACCCGACTGTCCACTTTCTCAATGGAATGACAGGAGACAGAGCTTAAAACGTCAGTGAGCAGAAATCATCTCTCCTTATCTCACCAGGACCCTCTAAGGGTAGAAGTTCTCTCAGGGAAGCTAAAGAATGAATACCATCAGTGGGTCAAATCTGTGGAAGAAGCATAACCCTGGTGCCACTCTCTCTGTTCTCCAGAAATATGTTACTGGGTCTTAAAGACATCACAGAAATTTGCTTTGAGGAAAATCACAGCTTTCTTGATTAGTATCTCAAAGGCACTTACGCACATTTTCAATTAGGAAGATGATTGAGTGATGAAGAATAACACTGAACCATTCTCTTAACCTGACTGACCAAAACCCTGGATTTAAAACGGCATGGATTTTAAATGGCACTGCCTCTCGTCAAGAGAGCCGATTCTCATTAGTCCAGAGCTTGGCCACGGTGACTGGTTCCGCTGCACATTTTCAAAAAGCAGATTCCACATCACCCATCTCCACGCACACAGTCTTTAGTTGTGAGTAATACTCAATTGTCACACGGCCATTCTCTCTGCCAAACCCTGAAAGGAAGAGAAAGGGTCAGGATGAGCCATCACTGCAATAGTCTGAAAAGTCACATGGATTTTAGAGATGGACATTGCTTCTCCGGGCTGGAGAAGAACACAGAACCTAAAAGTTTTGGGATTAAGTTCTCAATTGCATACATTATCTGAGGAGTTACGCAGGGGAAAAGTGACCCTCTGGCCTTTGGGGATGGGGACAGAGAAATCCTCAGGTCTCATTTCTTAGCAATACGAACCTTAATTTCAGGTATTTACTACTCTGGGTTGAGGTCTGAAAAGGTCCAGACTTTCTTATCAAGCTTTAAAGCATTCTTTACAACAATCAACCTGATGCCTTTGAAAGTCGGTGTTAACTTAAGACTGAACTCTAAATAACAGGTTTGGTCACCTTTTCTTACACTAAACCTGTGAGAGCAGCCTGCTACTTACCCCTGCCCACTCACGGGGAGGAGGGGACTCTCCAGGTCCCTCGAAGTCCCAGACATTGCCTGATCTCTAGGTCACAGGTTCAAAGGACAGCATCTCATGCTGGCCCTTCCTGTGTACCCCGCCCCACACAAAGGTGGGCTCTGCCTCCTGAGGGCAAGGCCCAGTTGCCGAAAATGCACATCTCCAAGGGGCACCATTCAGAAGGTGACACACACAAAGGTCTGGGCGAGGCCTCATTCTGTCTTTTGTTCCTCCCCAAACCCTCTAACACGGAGCTGGCTGGGTATGTTAGGCCAGGTACTGCTCTGCAGGTCAGGTCATCTTTCTGTCTCTCTCACCCCGTGTAGGCATGTCTGTGAGCACTGATCTGAAGATTTAGATTTGGGGAAGGGAAAGTCGGCCTAGGAGGCCTCATGAAGGCCTAAGCTGCAGATTCCAAACAAACTTTTCCCTGCGCTGAGGGTTATGTACTAATAAAACAACACCTTGGCTCCCACTCTGCCTCTGGGCCTGTGTGTACATCTCCTCTGGGTACCCCACAGGGACGAGGATGATCACTGGAGGATGATTAGGGACTACCAGGATAATACCAAACAGTATTGCCAAATTAACACCCACCATCTCATCAGCTTGCATCAGGGTTTACATGTTTGCCAACACTGTGATAGTCATAAATATGTGCCAAGAGGGGTCAGACTCTTCAAATGGGCCTCTACAATTCCAAGCCAATTTCCATAGAGAAGAGTATGAGAAATCAGTGAATATTACAGGCCACAAACTCCAACGAAAGAACCTCAAAGTAATGGCTACATTCCTGATGCTTCAAGTCTCCTTCTAACATGCTAGACTTATAAATTTGCCATGTTAACATGTCTGATAGATTGTCATTATTGAATGAATGAAATGAATGCACAGGGGCTTAGGGAAAACATTCCTATATGCCATCCAGTGTAATAATAATGACTGCAATTGATTGTGAGAGGTTAGATTAAGGGATTTTTTTTTTTCTTTCTTTCTTTCTTTCTTTATTTTTGAGAAAGATCAGCCCTGAGCTAACACCTGCTGCCAACCCTCCTCTTTTTGCTGAGGAAGACTGGCCCTGAGCTAACATCCATGCCCATCTTCCTCTAGTATCTATGTGGGACGCCCACCACAGCATGGCTTTCCAAGCGGTGCCGTGTCTGCACCCGGGATCCAAACCTACGAACCCCAGGCTGCCAAAGTGGAACGTGCGAACTTAAGCACTGCGCCACTGGGCCGGCCCCTAAGGGATTTTTATTAATTTGGCATAATAGGGAAAACAAAATATATGCTTTCTGAGATACTACTTTAGAGACACTTTACCTAAAAGGAATCTAAAAACTCCAGAGTGGATGGTGATGAACACCCCAGTTTAGAACCTCTAAGAGTGGTTTTATGTTTACAGCTACCACAGATTGTGAAGAAAAAGTAATCCTACCCACAAGATAAACCTTTTGAGATGTATATCAGCAGTTCACAAGCCAGGCTACACATGAGAACCTTCTGGAGAGCCTTTGGAAAAAAAAAAAAATGCTTGGCTTCCACTCCCAGAGACTGATGCGGTGGGTCTGGGGAGGACCAGGAATCTATATATTTTCCCAGGTGATTCTGATATACAGACACGTTTAGGAACCTGGTCTACAAGGACTGAATTATGACTGGTAACTCCAGAAACCCGGGTTTGCTCTGACAATCCCCAGCTCCTCACCTGATTTCTTATATCCACCAAAGGGCAGCTCCACTGGGCTGACATTATAGTTGTTAATGAAGCACATTCCAGCCTGAAGCTCAGCCACCACTCTGTGAGCACGCTGGATGTCCCTATGAAGAAAAAAAAACTGCGTTGGTTATTCATAGTTTCTTTTGCTGCTACTTTAACAGGAAAAGTTAGACTGCCAGTTCTAAGGGTCTCAAAATATTGCAAAATTCTTATTTCTTCAAAATATGTTTTAAAATCTTGTGCCATCCAGGCAAAATAGATAAGAATTGGAGTTTTATAGTCTCATCCAAAAGCACCTATAAAGTAAGTAGCAGCAATAAGGCGCCAAAACAATTCAGTGGGGGAAAACAGTCTTTTCAACAAATAGTGCTAGAACAACTAAATATCCACATGCAAAAGAAGGAAGGAAGATCCTTCTCTTACACCACATACAGAAATGAACTCAAGCGGATCACAGACCTAAAACGTCAGAGTGAAAACCATACAACTCTTCGAAGAAAACAGGAATAAATCTTTATGACGTTGGGTTAGACAAACCTTCTGAGACATGACACCAAAAGTAACAGATAAGAGAAAAAATAGAATAATGGGACTTTATCAAAATTAAAAAATTTTCTGCTGCAAATGAAGCTATCAAGAAAGTGAAAAGACAACTCACAGAAATGCAAATCAAAACTGAGAGACACCACTTCACACCCACAAGGACGGCTACAATCAAAAGGACAGACAGTAACAAGTGCTAGCTAGGATGTGGAGAAACTGGAACCCCCATACATGGCTGGTGGGAATGTAAAATGTGCTGCCACCTTGGAATACAGGGTAGCAGTTCCTCAAAAAGTTAAAGAGAGTTACCATATGACCCAGCAATTCCACTCCCACTTATATACCCAGCAGAAATGAAACATATATCCACATAAAAACTCATATACGGATGCTCCATATTCGTAATAGCCAAAAGGCAGAAACAACCCAAATGTCTATTAACAGGTGCACAAACAAAATGTTGTATTATTCATACAATGAAATATTACTCAGTAACAGGAAAGAATAAAGTACTGATACATACTACAACATAAATGAACCCTGAAAACATTATGCTAAGTGAAAGAAGCATCACAAAAGGTCACATACTGTACGATTCCATTTATATAAAATATTCAGGACAAATCTACAGAGACAGAAAGTAGATTAGTGACTGCCAGGGACTAGGGGGCGAAGAGAATGGGGAGTGAATGTTAATGTTCTTGGGATGATGAAAATGTTGTAAAATTAGATTTGGTGCCAGTAAATATACTAAAACCCACTGATTTGTACACTAAGGGTGAATTGTATGGTACATGAATGATCCAAACAAAGCTGTTTAACAAAAAGCAACGCATACCGGAGCTACCCTCCTTTGCAATTGGCCTTTGTCTATATTTCGGTCACAAAGAAAGCAAAAGCAGAGACTTCACCCATTCAATCCTCAAATTAAAAAAGCACCTCCTCACAGGATTTTTAGGGCAGTGAAACTACTCTGTAAGATACTATAATGGTGGATGCACGTCATATATTTGTCCAAACCCACAGAATGTGCAACACTAAGACAGAGCCCTGATATAAACTGAGCACTTTGGGTGGTGACGATGTGTCAATGTAGGTCACCAACTGTAACAAAGGTAGCACTCTGGTGGGGGATGTTGATAATGGGGAGGCTATGCATGTGTAGGGGCAGGGGGCGTATGGGAAATCTTGGTACCTTCTCCTCAATTTTTCAGTGAACATAAAACTGCTCTGAAAAATAGTCTATAAAAAAAAAAAAGCAGCTCCTCAATCTTTGAGAAGCTATGACATCAGGTCCTTCACGGAGACTTGGGTCTTTCTTCCCAGGTTCCTGACCAAAAACTACAAAAAAATGTACCCTTATATATCACCAAGGAAGCAGCATAATCCAAGTGTAAAGCAGTCTTAGAAAATGGCCTACTACAGCCAAAGACTAATCAAAGTTTACAGATAATTGAGCAATCTGCAATCATTTTCAAAGAAATTTTGCTCGCAAGTCACTTTTTGCTTTTATGATAGTGGTTAAAGTTTACAAAGATATTAATTACAGCATTACTTACAATAGTTAAAATCAGAAACAGCACCCTAAACATACAACAATAGATAAAAGATCTACATCTGTTACAATGCATTCCAATTAGGAACTACTATAACACCACTAACCATCATGTTTTTGAAGCATACTGCCCAGTATTTATTTGCTTATAGGTTTCTAAATTCCTTGCCGTGTATGTTTTAAAAGGCTCCTAACCCAATACTTTACGTAGATCAGGATCTTATTCGTCCAATGAATGAATGAAAAAAGATAGACTTTTCATCAATAAAGTTTACAGTTCAATTTAAACTCAGTAGCAGCATTCTCTGGACATTCGGGGCTAACTACAGAATGCTACTTTGGCATCTTCTGACTTTACTGAAGCAAACAGAAAATGCTGATGAAAATGTAGTGAGGCAAACTCCAGTGAGAGAATAAGATCAATTAAACATCTAAGCAGTTACTGCAGCTCCATTTCTTCAGAGCTGCTTGGGGCATCCTTCCCCACATACCTGGTGAAGACACCAGCAGCTAGTCCAAAAGAGGTATCATTGGCTCTCTCCAGAACCTCAGCTTCAGTGTCAAATGATAAAATGGACATAACTGGTCCAAAGATCTCTTCTTTCACACAGGTCATGTCATCTCTGCAATTAGCTGCAAACATTATAATAAAACCAAACATCAGTGAAGGAATTATTATTCCTGGCACTTGAAAACGTCTTCTTGTTCATGGTAAACAGTGAAATACAGAGCTTTACAGAAACGTCAATATGACATTGCTAGTGTGAATATAAATTGGAATATCTTTTCTGCATGGCAATTTAACAATAGCTATTAAAGAGCTGTAGTCTTTGTGTAATTCAAATCCACTTTTTAAATTTATCATGAGGAAATGTCTAATGGGGTGCACAAGGATGTATGTTTAAGGATTTTCATCACAATATGACTTATAATAGTGAAAACCAGAAGCAACAAACTAAACACCCAAAATAAATGGAATGATCACATGAACTATCCACATCCCAATGGTGAACTTTTATGAAGCTTCTAAAAGTAATGTTTTTGAAGAAAATTTAATAAGTAAATGCTCATGATAAAACATTCACTGAAGAAGATACAAACTGTATAGGATATTGTCCCAATTTCTGTTAAAATGTTACACATGATTAATTTTTTTCTACTTTTCCACATGTTCTTAATAACTCTGTGATACGAATTAGAAACAATGCTATAAAAAAAGAAAATCCACTATATAAACACAAACATAAATAATTGAAGGGGTGTTCACTTTATACGAAAATGTACTTAAGTTCCTTAAAGTGGCTAATTCCCTAAAATGATTTAATTCACACTTGACATTTTAAAATACGCATATCTAAAGAAGCTCTTATATCTAGATGTCTAATCCTGAGCCCCAGGAAGTCCCAAGAGAGTGGTGCATTTACTTGCATCGTAGCTGAAAGCTGAAAGCTTATGTCAGTGCTGGTAATCACCGCATGGAGTAAGACATGTTGCTTAAAAGTTGTGTTACACACGTAAACAACGTGGAGGCCGAAAAAAAGCTTGAGAACCCTACTCTAAATACCAGCTTTGGGGCCAGCCCCGTGGCCGAGTGGTTAAGTCCGCACGCTCTGCTTTGGCAACCCAGAGTTTCGCCAGTTCAGATCCTGGGCACAGACACGGCACTGCTCATCAGGCCATGCTGAGGCGGCGTCCCACATAGCACAACCAGAGGCACTCACAACTAGAATCTACAACTAGGTACTGGGGGGCTTTGGGGAGAAGAAGAAGGAGAAAAAAAAGATTGGCAACAGATGTTAGCTCAGATGCCAGTATTTAAAAATAAATAAATAAATACCAGCTTTATACTAGCCCAAAGCGTAAAAACCAACCACTCATACATCTACAAAGACGATGTCTAAAATCTCCTACGAGATGGATTAGAGCTGGTGTATACAAAGTAAGAATAGCACACTGGTCACCTGAGTGTTAACACTGCACTGTAGGGACACATAAACTATCTTCAAAGACATATTAAATAATTCTTAGATTGAGTTTAAGGATCATTTATGATGTTCTAAGTCTTTGAAAAGTAGTAATCCACATCTAATTTTTAGGAAAATTGCTAGCCAGAATATTAAATTACCCAAGACAATTCATTACCCAATAGTCCCAGAAAATACTTTATCATCTTATGCAGGCTGATAATGCCATATGGCTGTGTGTGCAGTGAGTTCTCGGTTGGAGAGTCAAAGAGGTGAGGGGATAAGGTAGCAACTGACATACAACAACAGGAAGGGTTCCTGCCGGAAACGGCTCACTCACTATACTGTAGCCCCCAAATCTCAAGGAAACGAATCTAAAGATCTAGACTCTGGAGTCATTCTCAAACTTCAATGTGCATAAAAACAAACTGGGGACTTATTAAAATGCTGATCTCTGGATCCCACCCCCTGAGAGTTACATTCAGAGGTCTAGGGCAGGGACCAGGAATCTGCCATTTTAACAAGTTTTCCAAGTAATACTGATGCCCTGGACCACAAACCAGGCTTTCAGGCTCACTAGAATAAAGTTATGGTAGTTAGCTCCCTAATCTTTGCCTTGGTTCACAGCTTGTTTAAAAGTAAGTTTTTTTTCCTAATTGTAAAATACATGGTCTCTGTAGAAAATCTGTAATAATCAGAAATGCACAAAGTATAATGAAAATCACCTTTAACCTCAGCATCCAGTGAAATCCACTATTAATATTATGATGCATACTCCATTCCTTCTTTTTCCTATGTACATATGTGGTTTTTAATAGATTTACAATAATACCATATAATGATTGTTTGATCTATATTTTTATTTTAAAATATACTGTAAGCCTTTCTTACTCGTCTAATAACTACAAGCTAATCCATGGTATGGATGTTAGGTTCGAGGCTTTTCAACATGAGTGGATCTCTCTTTGGCAAGGGCTAAAGGCCAACCCACGTCAAATATCAGGTGTTGAAACTGATATGTCTATCACCGTAGGGACAAAAATCAGCTAAATCCATCTTCAAGATAAGGTGTAAGGAATTATACAACATAATTCAACCTATATATAGTTTTTTCTATAATAATCATTATTTTAATGTTTTAATAGTAATTATAATAATTTTATAATAGTTTAATTGTATAATTTAAAATAATTTATGGTTTTTAAGCCTATAAAACTACAATATCTTAGAGAGGTGCTAACATACATTATAAAACGATAGAGAAAAGCATGAGAATGACAATAACAACATCTAGAACAGTGGCCCCCCCATGAGGTAGGAGGGAAGTAAATGGGTTTGAGGCCAGAAGGATGACCATATCCTTGATCGTTCAAACCAGGAGATATTTAAGATTGAAAGAAGGTGCTGAAAATTATTAAATTACATAATTTTAAAAAATATTAACATATTGTCTGACAAATTATTTTTTTATATTGATGACCTATAGTTCAAAGAAAAACACATTCTTTACCAACTTTCTTGAGAAATGAAATTCATTACTTTTTAATCAAACATGCACTTTCATTTTTTTGAGCTCCTCGCTTCCAGGACAAGAGATGTACACTGAATAAGTCCCAGGTGAACTAACACCTATGGTCATCCAAGGAGGTGGGGACACACAGGAGGCTTCAAAGGTGATACCAAACTTCTACTTCTTAAATCTGGGTAGTGGGGACACACAGTTTGCCAACCCTCACTTTACACCATATACATAGTTTATAAAGACTCTTTTATATCTGACATTTAATTCAAACTGTTTAAAAGCAAACAAGGAGACATACTTAATATACAAGGTCTCATGTAATACCCATCCTTTAATTTGGGATCTTCAGGTACATACAGGTCTCCACCACATAACACTTTGGCACCCTGTCAAAAAAGAAAAAAAACATAAGAAAAATATGATGCGTATTTTATATTAAACATACAACCCCCATGTGCATTTCTGAAATGTTAAGTGTGTCCTGGACAAATGTGTGTAGCAGTCCACCCTTATCCCTGGTTTCACTTTCCTGGGTTTCAGTTACCCACAGTCAACTGAGGTCCAAAAATACTACATAGAAAATTCCAGAAATAAACAATTTCCTAAGTTTTAAATTGCATGCTGTTCTGAGTAGCGTGATGAAATCTTGCACAGTCCTGCTTCATCTCTCCCAGGACATGAATCATCCCTTTGTCCAGCGTATATGCCACCTGCTCCTTCGTCACCAAGTAGCCCTCGGGGTTGTCAGATCAACTGTCACTGTATCACGGTGCTTGTGTTCAAGTTAACCCTTATTTTACTTAATAACAGCCCCAAAGCACAAAAGTAGTGATGCTGGCAATTTCGATATATCAAAGAGAAGCCAAGAAGTGCTTCCTTTAAGTGCAAAGATGAAAATGCTCGACTCCATAAAGAAAGAAAAAAATAACATGCTGACGTTGCTAAGATCTACAGTAAGAACGAGTCTTCTATCTGTGAAATTGTGAAAATGGAAAAACAAATTCATGCTAGTTTTGCTGTCACATCTCAAGTATGAATGTATAGGAGAAAACTTAGTATACGTAGGGTTTGCTACTGTCCAGTTTCAGGCATCCACAGGGGTTCTCAGAACGTGTCCCCCATGGCTAAGGGGAAACTACTGTACTTAGTCTCTGCAGTGCAAGCGCAAAGCAGAACACTGCTCACGCCATGAAAGCCAAGTGCATATTAACATGAAAAGGGCACAGAGCAAGGAACTTAGGCAGAATTACCCACCTGCTCGCCCCACCCCACCTCCACTTGTTTCTCACCTGCTGCTTTGCCACTTTAACAAACCCGAGGACTCGCTCCAGGTGTGGCCGGTTGATCAGAGGACCCATCCTTGTATCTTCCAGAAGGGGATCTCCAATTTTTATCCTTTGGGTCTGTTTCACCACTTCCTCTGTAAACTTATCAAGAATTTCCTTTTGCACAAATACCCTTGTGCCATTACAACAAACCTAAAGGACAGACACAAATTTACACATAAGTAAGGAGGAAAAAAGGGAAGGGGGCAAAACTGAGTACCTTTAAAGTGACAGTATACTTCTTTAAAAAAAAGTTCCATTTCTAAAAATTATCCCCATACTGAATAGGATCACATATGTAATTATGGACATACCATCCTACAAGCAAAACTGTTCGCCTTTTGAGATAAAAGTTATATCTTTTTGTTTGTTTAAATTTTCTTAAGGCCATTAATAGATCAATATGACCCACAGGACTTCTCCTAGTTGCTCACATCAGCTGCTCAATTTGACTGTATATTTTAAGAGTAGGAAGTGAGAACAGGAGAGGAGTGAGAGTGAAAATAGATTAAAAACTGAGGGCTTGAGCCTAATAAAACCCCAAAGCATTTCACAGTCAACGTATGTCTCTAAAATCACAAATTGTGACTATTTAGACCCTCCCATAGATATGAACATAAATACTGTTCAAATGCTATCAGAACAGCAGAATAGAAAAGGAAGTCCAGAAATAGATCCAAGTGCTCGTGGACGTTCAGTTTATGATTCAGGTGGAATCTCAAACCACTGGAACAAAGATGAACTAGTAATAAATGGTGCTAGAACAACTGGTGGGAAATCAGATACATATCTCACATCAAATACAAGAATAAACTCTAAATGTATCAGAAATCTGAATACGGAATATGAAACCATACAACTACCAAAAGAAAATACAGGTGAATTCCTCTATAACCTAGGTGTAGGAAAAAGATTTTCTAACTAGTACTGAAAATCTTGATGCAATGAAAGAAAAAGAATGATAAATTTGATAAAATAAAGTTAAAAATCTTTTGCATAGCAAAAACAGCCTAAACAAAGCCAAGACAACTGACAAACTAGAAGGAAATATTTGCAGTGTAACCACAGATAAAGGGTAGTATCACTAATATTTAAATAACTTATAAAAATTTAAGGAAAATCAAAACTAATAGTTTAATACACCAGAAAAGTGAACTTTACTATATATGAACAAGAAAAAAGAAACTTTAAAAAATTGAGGGAAATGACCGGATGTTGAATTTAAAAATGGACAAAAGTTACGGAAAATTTATGTACATACACACACATAAATGGTCCTTAAGCCTAAAAGAGATGCTCAATCTCATTCGTAATTAGAGAATTGAAATTAAAATTACAGTGAAATACCATTGCTTACCTCGTGAGGAAATAGGCATTCGTACATTGTTGGGAGGAACACAAACTGGTCCAACCCATTTGGAGGGGCATTTGGCGCTATCTTATAAAATTACATATGTACTCAACATCACTAATCATTAGGGAAATGCAAATCAAAACCACAATGAGATATCATTTCACATCCATTATGATGACTACCATCAAAAAACAGGAAATAGCAAATATTGGCAAGGATGTGGAGAAATTGGAATCCTTGGGCATTGCTGACGGGAATGCAAAATGGTACAGCTGCTAGAAAACACTATGGCATTTTTTTAAAAACTTAAACACAGAATTACCATATTATCTAGCAATTCCACTTCTGGGTATATACCCCAAAGAAGTGAAAGCAGGGATTCAAACAGATATTTGTATGCCAATGTTCATAGCAGCATTATTCACAATAGCCAAAAGGTATAATAACCTAAAATGTCCACTGGCAGATGAATGGATAAAGAAAATGTAATATACACATACAATGGACTATTACCCAGTCTTAAAATGGAAGAAAATTCTGATACATGTTACAACATGGATGAACCTTAAAGACATTATGCTAAGTGAAATAAGCCAGACACAAAAGGACAAACACTATAATTCCACTTCTATGAGGTACCTAGAGTAGTCAAATTCATAGAGAAGGAAAGTAGAATGGTGGTTACCAGCGACTGGCAGGAAGGGGGAATGGGGTTCTTGTTTCATGAGCACCGAGTTTCAGTCTTGTAAGAGGAAGAGTTCTGGAGATGGATGGTAGTGATGGTTGCACAACAATGTGAATATACTTACTTACACTGAACTGTACACCTAAAAATGTTTAACACGGTCAATTTTATGTTATGTATATTTTACCACAAACCATAGCCACAAAAAGTTACATATGCATTTACCACTGCTAGGAATTTACTCTGAAAATATATCTCCAACAATACAAAAATTCACATGCACGAGGTTATTCACCACAGCACTGGTTTGTAATCACAAAATACTGGAAACAGCCTAAACAGCCAAACAAAAGAGTAGTTGGATAAATTATACCAGCTGCACAAAGATTTACACTATGCAACTGTAAAAGAGAATGAAGATGTTTTCTTTGAAATGAAATGGAGTGATTGCCAGGATATATTAGGTGAAGAGAGCAAAGTGCAAACACGTGCCTCTAATAGCTATCTTTCATAAGAAAGAGGAGGAAATAGGAAATACACAAGTACCTGCTCATTTGTGTAAACAGAAACACAAGAAGGAAAATCGGAAACAACTTAGGCTGGCCACCTACAGGGGGTCGACAGGAAGAGAGCAAAGAAGGAAGGAATGGGACCAAGGAAGAAGGAATGGGGAAAACTGCCATTTCTGTGCGCATTTTGGTAAAATTCTGACATTTAGAACCATGTTAGTATTTCACCTAATCAAAATAAATAAATTTTTTAAATATGCAAGGATGGGGGAAAATAAACCCCAAATGAAATACATGTAGAAATAAATTTCTTATTTAAAATGAGTATCATAACCATATTGAAAGGGGTGGCGAAGGAAGACCCAACCCAATTAACTTTTGAATGCAGAATTTTAACTAGTCATTTGCCACGTTTCAGTCAATGACAGACCGCATATACCAGTGGTTCCCCTAGGATTAGTACCGTATCGCCTAGGTGTGTAGTAGGCTATACCATCTACGTTTGCTTAAGTACACTCTGTGATGGTCGCACAACAAAACCACCAAATTTCTCACAATGCGTCCCCATCATCAAGCAATGCATGACTGTGTACCCTCGGACTTAAGACAAAAGGCACTGTAAAAAATTTTGAGCTCTAATTAGAAGGTTTATTTTTCACAGTGGTGTAGGTTCACAGATCTGAAACTATTATAAATGTTCTAGGACTGAGTAACTAAATAAATATATTGCGGATAATGGGAGCCCAATTTCTCACTGTCAGAAAAGGAAATTAGAAACATGGAACAGAAGAGGCTGAAATAAACCCTATAGTATTGGAAATATCTGTATGAACTTCAGGTTATAATACAGATAGATACAGAAATAGACCTGTGTGTGTGTGTGTGTGTGTTTACGTACATACACATATGCAAACGTCTATTTCCTAGCTCTGCCCTCTGAGAGGGCCTAGAAGCAATGATAGCCCAGTAGCAACGAGTATACCTGGCACCCAGATCATGGTTTCTAAATACCGTTTACCACTAAACGGAACCAGGGCTCCTTAGAGAAATGGCTGACTCCACAGCTTGGCCAGGGAAAGCATAAGATGGGTCTAGAACACCTTACTATGCCAGAAAGTAAAGTGCTAAAAAAAAAATAATGAGAACATATCATAAGGTCACAGAAAGGGGCTCCCACTAGCTGAATCTGAAATTATTTGAGCATCAAAATAAATAACGATAGTAATGAGTTATAACCCACAGAATGAAGTAAGAATCCATGGGTCCATAATTCAATTCAAGAATCCACGATAAAGACAAATGAATAGGAAACAAACAGGGAGAAGGGAAAAGTATTTCTGACAACAGAACTAAATACATGTAGAAGGTATAACAGAATTGGAAAATCATCATTTGAAGACCACCATAATAAAAACTACTTCCAGCAAAAATCATCAAAGGGTGCTCAACCTAGTGGGTGAAAGTGGGATGAGGGACAGGATAGCCTTGCGCCATCTCCTACATGACACTTATTAACTATAAAAGAAGAAACAGTAACTTTGCAGTGAAAACCCATCTTAAGCAAGCGATTAAAGTTAACAACACTGCTGAGAAGGACAAAACATCACTTTTTTGGTGTTTTTCTTGCCAAAAATATATAACTTGAATCTAATCAAATGGAAACACCAGATAGACCCCAAATGAGGGACATCCCACAAAATAAATGGCCTGTAGTCTTCAAAAACATCAAAGTCCCGAAAGATATGAATGACGGAAGAACTGTTCCAGTCTTAAGGAGATTAAGGAGACATGACAACTAAACGTAATATGTCTTCCTGGATTAGATTTTGGATCAGAAAAAAAAAGTTTTCTTTTACTAAAAGGACATTAGTCAAATAAAATGGCAAATCTAAATAAGGGCTGTGGATTGAGTAATAGCACTATATTAAGTTATTGACTTTAGCAAGTGTACTGTGCTTATGTAAGAGATTGCACTCGTTTTTTGGAAATACATATAAATATTTTGAGGTTAGGGGTCTTATTCCTGCAACTTTCAAACAGTTCAGAAAAAATTTAACATGCGTATGTACATCCAGACAGATAAAGAGAAGGACAAAGTGAATGTGATGAAATGTTAACATGTGAGGGACCTGGATCAAAGGTACACGGGAATTCTTCGTCCTGTTGGTGCAACTTTTCTGTAAGTCTGAAACCATTTCAAAACAAGAGACTTTCAAACGTGCTGTTGGCTGGAAGGGTGGAGATTCTATGAAACCTCTCCCTGGGATAGGTACGTACCTCGCCTTGCGTGAGGAAGTTGGCCATCAGCGCCCCCTTCACAGCATTCTCCATATCACAGTCTGAGAAGATGATCAGTGGAGATTTGCCTCCAAGTTCCAAGGTAACAGGTTTGATTCCTTTCGCTGACATCTCCATGATCTTACAGAACAGCAACAAAAGCATTCAGAAGTTTGACACAAATGAGATCACATGCTGGGTAAACCAGACCCTGAACCTCCAAAGCCACCTTGAACTATGCATGACCTGCAGCCTTGTTCTTCTCAGTACACTTTGCCCTTTGCCTATTTAAAATATCCTTTTCCAGAACACTGAAGAGAATCCACAGAACTGCACTCGATGTTCTGAAGAGAGGGAATTCATTTTAAAATCACTGTCCATTCCCCTGTCATGGGCAGAAACTCTTTTGAATTACTGCTCCTGTGTTCAAGGCTGATGGAGCTCAGAGCACAAGTTAAGATCAAAACAATGAATCTGAAATAAGCTGAGAAAATACTCTTCTTTCTGAAGTGGCTGCTATAGATGAGGTAAGTCACCAGACAAGAGAAGTGGCAGCCCAGGCCCTGAGCTCTCAGACACAGGCAGCAGCTGATGACTTCTGTCCCCAGCGGGCCTATCACCAGTCTGCTGTGCTCACCACCCTGAGTGTGTTCCCTTTTCCCGCTCCAGACCTTTGCCAATAATACCTAGGGCCCCTCCCAGTTCAAGTAGGTGAGATCAGAAGATAAGCCTCCAACAGACACTCTGGGCAGGCCTGATGCTGCCGTATCGAGACGCCATGTGTGTAAATTAATACTAGTTTTATCTTCACCTTCGTGCCAGTGGGCACACTTCCAGTGAAGGAGACTTTGGCCACATCGTGATGCTGACACAGAAACTGGCCTGTGGCAGCCCCTCCTTGCACCACGTTGAAGAGCCCAGGAGGCACGCCAGCCTCAGTATAGATTTCAGCCAGCAGCAAGACAGATACAGGTGTGAAGGGAGACGGCTTAAAGATCATGGCGTTACCTGCACAAACCCAAGACACAAACAGAGACTTTTTAAGACTGGTGATCCTCGGAGGACAGGACTAGAGGACAAGTCAAGAACAACTCCAACTGTTTCCTGTTCCCCCATCAAATCTGGGGCCAAAAATCTTATTAAGAAGTTAACATATCTTGTTTTTCCCACCTTTGTTTCTCTCATTAAACAGACCCCAAGGCACACATGTGCCCAGTCTTGACCACTGATACCCTACACTTGCACGTCAGGGCCTTTCCCCCAGATCAGTAATTTGGCACTTGCAAGAGCAGCATGAAGTAGGTACAATTAGTTCCATTTTACAAAACTTGAAACTGAAGATTGGAAAGGTTAACAATCTCAAGGAGAGTCCCCAGAACTAGTGACTTAATTAATTTCTCCTCTGTCACCCAGGAATACGCAAAAAGAAGAACAGGAAGTGGCAACAAGAAAAAAGCTGCATTTCAATACAATGTTATAATAGTAATGCTTTTTTAACCTTACAGTTTTTTCTGAGATATAATAAATCATCTTTTCCCACAGATTCTTCAGTTTAAATATTACGAGAAAACCCTTCAGGTCAATCAGCCAAAGCTTCTCTGATGGAAGCCTTGTTAATCATCTCTCTTAAGACACAAACGAAGCAGGAAGTTTATCTTCTGCTTTCCAAAAGAAGTCAAACTTCCGTGCTGCCTCTACAGAGAAATCCATGTCCAGAATCCTTGTCCAGAAAGGAAGAGAACTTTCAAGCAGCACAAATCTAATTTGATTTGACAGTGAAAAATAAGACATCCAAGGGCTAGCCCATTGGGACAGTGGTTAGGTTCGGTGCACTCTGCTTCACCGGCCCAGATTCACAGGTTTGGGTCCCAGGCACAGACCTACACCACTTATCAGCCATGCCATGGTGGCATCCCACATACAAAATAGAGGAAGACTGGCACAGAGGTTAGCTGAGGGTGAATCTTTCACAAGCAAAAAACAAGAGGAAAATTGGCAATGGATGTTAGCTCAGGGCTAATCTTCCTCAGCAAAAAAAATAAATAAGACCGTCAATACCAAAATCAACTTTCTTTCTTTCCATAAACAAAAATAAATTAGATAAATAAAAATGGGAATATATAGACATGATCTGTGTGCATAACCTACAAGGTAAGCTTAATAAGGGGCAGGGCAGGAATGAACCCACCTCCTCTGAGGCTTTCTATGCCCAACACAGGCCCCTTCTGATGTGAAGTGTGTGGGTATGTGTGTGGACAAGTAAGGGACAGAAAATGGGGAGAGAAGAGACACTCACAAGTGGTGGAATAATTCATTCTTACCACAAGCTAAAGCTGGAGCAGACTTCCAGCAGGCAATCTGAAAGGGGTAGTTCCAGGCTCCTATTCCCACACACACGCCAAGTGGTTCTCTTCTGGTATAACCAAAGGATCCTCCTGGGAGCTGGATATGTTCGCCTAAAGGGGAAAGAGAGGAGTCAAGAAGGAGGCAGTACTGCTTTCTTAAGACTTCACCAACACCTGTACTCACCTGGCACTCCAGTCAGACCAGCCTCCTCACTGCTCCCAGGACAGCGGGCTCACCTTATCTCCATTCTTTTGTTCGTTTCATTCTTACACTGCTTCCGCACGTTCTCTCCACAAAAAGAATCCTTTCTAGCCTTCAAACCCATGTTCATCAACTTAATATAATTTTCCAAAAATCTACTGGGTGTCCAATAGACAACACAGATGAAATGAAATGGAAATGATGGGAGACAGCAGCAGAGTCTGAGGACCTTAAAACCTCAGACTTCTGGCTCCCCAAGCCCTCCTCTTGCTGTTAAACCATCCAACATGAACTGTTGTAAACTTCATAAACAGTAGATGAACATTTTTTTGCTAAATAGGTAAAACTAGTAAATACGATGCACTCGCTGATTCTTGCAAGAACTGGTTTTTCAACAACTTGATCTAAAGCTCAGGTACCAGGCTAGGTGCTTTATATACATTATCTCATTGAAGCCTTATGATAATCAAGGAGACAGGGATTATTATCTCCATTAAACAAGGAAAGATAAAGTAATTCCCAGTGTCACCCAAGGAGAGAGTGATGAACCTACAATTTTAATCCAGACCTGTCTTAAACCCAAATCTTTACCCTGCGCCATTAGGCTCTGCTCTTCTGCCTTCTCGTCAGCTGGTCACAGAGGGCCAGGTGAGGGCTTACCAGCCATGGATGCAGCCAAGCCTGCATAGTACTCCAGGGACTGCGAGGAAATGTCAATGTCGAAGCGGGCCTCGAAGATGGACTTGCCATTGTTGATGGTCTCCACCTTGGCAATTTCATCCCTCCGTTCCTTGGGGTAAAACCGAAGACTAGATTTAAGACACGTTACCACACACCTCAACACATTCACCACTCAAACAGAACACATGGCCCAATTTAAAAAACTGAAACAGCTTGCACTTTAAATGAAAATAAAAGAAATGGTAGTGTTACATTTGGAAGAGAGATAAAAGCTCTTGCTAAATAGCGGCCCTGTTCTCCCCCTCAAGTTAACTGTCAAAGATTTAAGACCAATACCTCATTTCAAGGTCAGTTAGAAAAGGAATGTTTTGAGACATGATTATTATGTATGTATACGTCTATAAATATGTATACATACGTGCACATATGTTTGCATGTATAGAGAAACAGAGAATAGTCCTTAGGAAAATTACACAGAGTAACCAAACACACAATTGGCATCTAAGAGATTATATTCACGCACGGCTTCAATTCACCCAAAGAAAGGCAGCACGTTAAAGTCATAAATATAATTATTTTCTAGTGCTCAGTACTCATCGATTCTCTTCTCAAATATTGTTTCCAGTTGTAGCCCACACAACTTAGAGAAGCTCGAGATGATCCAAGGATAAACTTTAGAAAGGTTTGAGGAGCCAACTCCATGGCCGAGTGGTTAAGTTCACACGCTCCGCTGCGGCAGCCCAGGGTTCGGATCCTGGGCGCGGACATGGCACCGCTCATCAGGCCACGTTGAGGCAGCGTCCCCCATCCCACAACTAGAAGGACCTGCAACTAAGATATACAACTATGTATGGGAGGGTTTGGGGAGATAAAGCAGAAAAAAACAAAAAAAAAGATGGGCAACAGTTGTTAGCTCAGGTGCCAATCTTTAAAAAAAGCTAAGTAGGGGCCAGCCCTGTGGCCGAGTGGTTAAGTTTGCGTGCTCCACTGCAGCGGCCTGGGATTTTGCGAGTTTGAATCCTGGGCGTGGACATAGCACTGTTCATCAAGCCATGCTGAGGCAGCATCCCACATGCCGCAACTAGAAGAACCTGCAACTAAGATATACAGCTAGGTATAGGCAGGCCCCAAAGAATTTACTTCTAAAAGAAAAAGTTAGTAAGTTCTAAATAAATTACTAAGTAGACATGTTCCTTCAGAAGAGATAATTTGTCCACATTCAAACATAGTCTAGGGGCCGCCCTGGTGGCACAGTGGTTAAGTTCACATGTTCCACTTCTCAGCAGCCCAGGGTTTGCTGGTTCAGATCCCAGGTGTGGACATGGCACCGCTTGGCACACCATGCTGTGGTAGACATCCCACATATAAAGTAGAGGAAGATGGGCACAGATGTTAGCTCAGGGCCAGTCTTCCTCAGCAAAAACAGGAGGATTGGCAGTAGTTTGCTCAGGGCTAATCTTCCTCAAACAAACAAACCAAAAAAAAAAGCCACATGGTTTAAATCAAATTGTCTTTTAAACCAACAATTCACTTTCTCTTCCCCTGATTCTATACTCACCAAAACAATCTTTTTTTTTTTCCTGAGGAAGATTTGCCCTGAGCTAACATCTGTTGCTAATCTTCCTCTATTTTGTATGTAGGCCACTGCCACAGAACGACCACTGATAGACAAGTGGTGTAGGTCCGCACAGTCAAAGTGGAGTGCACCAAACCTAACACTAGGCCACCGGGGCTGGCCCAAAACAACCTCTTAACACTTAACTTGTTTCCCAGTTACACTGATACTGGAAAAAGGGTACCTAGGGGGTAAACAGGCATCAGTTCTTAAACCAGGTATAAATTATTCCCCATTCTTGAGTTCGATGAGTATGATTAACATGAAACAGTCTTCCAAAAGCAGGATCAACCATGAGCAGCTTAAACTTCCTTTCTCGAATGCAAGAGGGCAACTAGAGCCCAAGAGGAAGTCAGTTCTGGTTCACTAGTCGGCATGAAGAAACTGACGGAACAGTACACTCCATTTTAAACACATGAAGAAATATTAAACTGGCAAAAGTGAAACGCTGTTGGCTTCTACGTTAGTACAAGATGAACAGATAGGAAGTAACCTGTGACTATTGCTGCAAAGCCTTGTAATATTTACTAAGAATAGGAAGCTTTATTCTCTTGAGATTTTTTTTAAAGATTGGCACCTGAGCTAACATCTGTTGCCAATCTTTTTTTTTTTTTCCTTCTTCTCCCCAAGCCTCCTCAGTACATAGTTCTACATTCTATTTGTGAGCTCCTCTGGCCGTGCTATGTGGGACGCCGCCTCAGTATGGCCTGATGAGTGGTGCCATGTCCACGCCCAGGATCCGAACTGGAGAAACCCCAGGCCACTGAGCAGAGCAGGCAAACTTAACCACTCAGCCTCAGGAATGGCCCCTTGAGATTTTTTTTTTGGTAAACAATGGACAGGCAATCAGCTTTGAAGACTGTTTCAAGGTTTCGACTCGCAGCGAAAATTCAATTTACTGGTTGGCCACTTGAGATTTTTCCCTGTCTTATTCCATCATCCTCTACCCTCAGAAAAGGTTATTTCTAAAAGTCCACTGTGAGATCTTTTGATATACCATATAAGGATCACCAAAAAAACGTCCCTGACAAAGATTAACAAGGAGTCCCACTTGGATAGTTTAGATCTACTAAAGTCTCTACTAACACTTAATATTGCTTTAGGGAAAATGGGATTCCTTTACCCTCCTGGAATTAAGAGGGAAGAGCAAGAAGGGGAATCACAAAATAAGATTGTCCCCCATAACCACACAGAGCTACACGTATCTCTTGGGACACGTGTGCCTTGTATCTAACACTGTCCTCCTCTAAACCACGCTGCTTCAGAACACGACTGGACAGGCGTCCATTGGGATGAAAGACAAGAAACAAAGGGCAGGTGCCTGGCCTTTCTCCTCCACTTTACATCTCTCAGCAGGCCGTGTCGAGCTTTTATAAGACCGCCGTATGAGCAAAGAAACACTCATCAGAATCCTGACAAGCCCAAGCCCCCGCCTGCTTCAAGAGCTGGAGCTCAGCAAAAAAGTCACAGGCTTCGAAGGCGAACAGACCAGCTCTTCCACTTACTAGTGATACGACCTTAGACAAGCCACTGAACCTTTCTGAGTCTGTTTCCTCACTTGTTACTAAGTTAAATAACAGCTACATTTCAAGATGTTTTTGATATTTAAATACAATCATGCATAAAAGCACCTTGCACATCATAGAAATTTTTTTATAAAGGTAACCCATTTCTGTTCAGTACTAACTGTATAAAGCCTTGCATCTGCTTACAAGCAAGGGACAAGCTTTTGTTTCACCTTTGATAACCTCACAACCAGTTCTAGCATCCTTCATTCTGGTCTCCCCACCATCCTGGAGTGTGCTACACATTCTCCTTACATCTAACTCATTTTCCCCTTCTCTCTCAGAAGGGGCAAGTGCTAACGGGAGGAAAATAGGGGTAAGAATTGTTTTACAGGAGTAATGCTAAATTTCAACAAAGGTGAAAGGTTATCAATTATAGTCTAAGGCTCACAGGCAACATAATAGATGGAAATTTCAGAAACAAAGAAATGGAGAGACGGAGGAATAAAGAAAGGAAGACAGGCAGGTAGGCCATTTGCTCAGGGACATTAAGAGTGTAAAGGGGAAAGAAGGCAATAAACCAATAATAACAACACAGCCTATTAAATGCGACAGACGTAAGTCCAAGAGGCAAGAGAAACAAAGGAACAGCACCAGACTCAGCCTAGGGAGGCGAGGGAAAGTCCTCTAGGGATGATGAAGCTGGAGAAGCTCTCCAAGGAGTACCGCATCACAGCAAGTACAAAAGCATGGGATGTGAGAATACACACACGGCAGAGGAAGAACGACCACTGGGGCTCGTCGTATGTGAAGAGGAGAAGGAAATGAGGCTGGAGAAACAAGGGTTGATCCAGAGGACCTAATGGGCCATGTAAGGAGGGGAGGGCCATCGGAAGTTTTAGCCAAGGAGGGCCACGATCAAACGTGCACTTTTAGGAAGATCCCTCTGGTGGTGGGGTAAAAGATGGACTGATCCGGGGTAGGGCTGAAACAGGTGCATAATCTACACACACGACCTTTTCTTTTATTTGAACAGTGCTGTCATAGTTTTAAATAAGATCTTCTCTCTCCTTTTAAGCCAAATGATAGCTACTCTCATAAGGAGACCCCAACTGAGGAATGATTGGGGCCTGTCAATAAGATCTCTATAATATGATAAAAGTACCAAAAGATTCAAAGTAAAAGGGGGAACATAAGATTAGGGAACATACAAAAAATATATATATTCATTTTCTCTAAGAATCAATGGGCTTGCAGCAAAGGCGGAGGAATAGGGACCAGATTTACTCTCCACCTTAAGCAACTGAAAACATCAGACAAAATACAGCAAACAACAATTTTCAGACACTGGACGTGAAGCAGCTTGGGTCAGTGATCCTTGAGAGGGAAACCAACAACACAGCTTACTGCCTGGAAAGGTCACAGAGCAGGGAAGAAGCCTTAGGTGGGGCCCAACAGACACCTCAAGTTGAGGAGACAGGTTGGGAGTTCAGGGACGATATGATGGCAACAGTCTGCAAGGCTGAGTACGGGAGAGAGGAGAGCTGCACAGAAAGAGAACCCCAGAGATGTGCACAGTCCTCCACAATGATCAATGTGAGGAAACTACGCAAGGCCAGCAAAAGAACTAACCAATAAAGACGGTGAAAGAAATCCCCAGAACTCACACGGGGCCAGGAATAGTTCATGTTCCCACTAGCCAGGGAGAGAGAAACCTCACTAATACACAGAGCATTGGGTTAAGTATTCAGAAGGGTACTCAGTAGTGGGCAAAAATTAGCTGCTCTGGTCACACCTAACAAAGCGTAAAATCAAGCCTTGCAAGGATTGAACTGATTCAAAGTAACTTCACTGTATCCCAGAACACAGCTCAAGCATATTTTTTAAAGTACAAGGATATTCAGCAACCAACAACATAAAATTCACAAGGTCTAACAGATAGCCAATAAACACATGAAAACATGTCCAACATTACTAATCATCAGGGAAATGCAAATCAAAACTACACTAAGATACCACCTTATGCCTGTTAAAAGGGCTATAATCACTAAGACTAAAAATAACAAATGTTGGAAAGGGTGTGGAGAAAAGGGAACTCTCTCACACTGCTGGTGGGAATGCAAACTGGTGCAGCCACTGTGGAAAACAGTATGGATATTTCTCAAAAAACTAGAAATAGAACCACCACATGACCCAGCTATCCCACTACTGGGTATCTACCCAAACAATGTGAAATCAACCATCCAAAGTAACACATGACCCCTGTGTTCACTGCAGCACTATTCACAATAGCCAAGACATGGAAGCAACCCAAGTGCCCATCAACCAATGACTATCAGGATAAAGAAGATGTGGTATACATATACAATGGAATACTACCGAGCAATAAAAAAAAGACAAATTCATTCCATTTGAAATAACATGGAAGGACGTGGAGGGAATTACGCTAAGCGAAATAAGCCAGCTGGAGAAAGACAAACACCAGATGATTTCACTCATATGTGGAATATAAACAAATACATGAACAAAGAAAACAATTCAGTGGTTACCAGGGAAAGCGGGGTCAGGGGTGGGCAGTGGGGGTGAAGGGGAGCACTTCTATGGTGGCAGTCAAGAAATAATGTACAACTGAAATCTCACATTGATATAAACTATTATGAACTCAGAAAAAAAGGTAAAAAGAAAATTCACAATGTGTAGTGATCAAAAATTACCAGGCACGCAAAAAGCAGGAAAGTTATATAACACGTAACCAGGAAGAAAAACCAATCAACAGAAACAGATCCAGAGATGACAGATAATAGAACTAGCAGACAAAGATATTAAACATTATTATACCTATATTGCATGTGTTCAAGAAGGCAGAGGAAAACATGAGCATGTTAAGGAGAGACATGAGACACATAAAAAAAAACACAGAAAGACCCAAATTGGACATCTGGAGATGAAAAATAGACTGGATGGGATTAACCGCAGATTAGACACTACACAAGAAAAGGCTGCTGAACCTGGGGCGTAACGATGGAAATTATCCAAAATGATCAAGGGGCTAATTCTTAAGAAGACATAACTCTAGAAATCCAGCCATTTGTGATGACATGGATGGACCATGAGGGTATTATGCTAAGTGAAATAAGTCAGAGGGAGAAAGTCAAATACTATATGATCTCACTCATAAGGAGAAGACAAAAACAACGACAAACACACACACAGCAACACAGACTGGACTGATGGTTACCAGAGGGGGAGGGGGAGGGAGAAAATGGTGATTAGGCACTTGTGCGCGGTGATGGATTATAATTAGTCTTTGGGTGCTGAATATGATGTAATCTACGCAGAATTCAAAATATATTATGATGTACATCTGAAAGCTATGTAATGTTATAATCCAATGTTACTGCTATAAAAACAAAAATAAAAATAAAAAATTAAATTAAATTAAAAGAAGACACAACTCCAAATGCTTATGTCATAGGAAAAAGTGAAAGACAAAATTAAAATAATAAATTATCAGCTTTGTTATCACTTTTGGTCTATCAAATTGAAAATAAATTTTTAATAATAGGGGAAGACATTTTGTTGGGAGAAAATTCTCCATCAATATTTTGACACTTCTGCATGGTCCAGGCTTTCTAAGCAAAGGACCCAAGCAAGTTGTTTGAAAAGCAAGGGCCTCAGCAGTTAAGTTTGCACGTTCTGCTTCAGCAGCCAGGGGTTTGCTGGTTCGGATCCCGGGTGCGGACATGGCACTGCCTGGCATGCCTTGCTGTGGCAGGCGTCCCACATATAAAGTAGAGGAAGGTGGGAATGAACGTTAGCTCAGGGCCAGTCTTCCTCAGCAAAAAAAAAAAAAAAGAACAAGAAGAAAAAAAGGAGGAGGATTGGCAGCAGTTAGCTCAGGGCTACTCTTCCTCAAAAAAGAAAAAAAAGAAAAGCAAGGGCCTTGGAAGGCAGAGATACTGTGTCCCTAAAGATACAGACTTGACTTGGTAGAGATGTGGAGATATAAAGCTCTCTACTTCCTCTTCTGGACACATTTGCTTACATTCCAGAATAATAATCCTAGTGACACTTCCCCCTTAACCCTGGAGGAGATCTGCTTCATGAGCAATCTCTCTCTCCAGAGGAAAGGACGGGCAGATGTGACAGCAGACCCTATATATAATTGGACCCTATTATATATAATAGGGTTCCTCTTCTGTGGTGCAACCCACTGCAACAGGGTAACACCAGCTCTCACTGCATCATCCCATGGGGACTGAGGCTCAGAAAACTAGTGCTAAGGTATTGCCCTGGCTGCTGCATTTTGCTGTGAGTAAGAAACCATCTCTTTCTCTAATCCAGAAACTTCATGTCTTCTATCAGAAGACACACTCTGGGAAGCTGGGTCACTTTCAGACCCTTCACAGTTTCTGACTTTACACACTTACGAGAAAAAAATTACCACAGTCCTACCATCGAAGATACCCATGATTCATCTTTTGGTGTATATCCTTCAGAATTTTCTAATTTTCTGTAATGAGTATCCAGCACTTTTGCTTTTTAAGACTGTAAAAGGTTTAACTTTGTTTTTTAAGAGGAGAACATCTAAGAATCTATGAAATCTTTCCAGGCAATTAAGATAGAAAATAAACCTGAAAAAGAAAGACTTAAGAGTCATCAGAGGAAAAGCATAAAGGAACCAAGGACACATAGACAAAAAGAAAAGGAGACAAGCTACAAAGGATACATTATAACTCAAACAAAGATGGAAAAGAAAATCTGCCAAGGAGAGGTCACAAAGAGCCCAGATCCAGACAGGAACTACAGAATGAAAGCCTGTTTTATATACCAAGGTGGGCATATGGAAATATTTTTCGATTTCATGAAGAAGGTATAACCTAATGGTGCATCAAAGTGTACCTGCGAATCATCACAAAGAACCCTCAGAAGAATGTGAGAGGACTTTTCCAGAGGAGAATAAATGAAAACATACCCTTATTAACCTGGCAGCCTCCAAAAGGATTCGGCAACGCTCCATGCCAGATTTCTGACTCCATATTTTAAAGGCTGCCTTTGCATCCTGAACAGCCAAATTTACTTCCTTTTCTCCAGAACATGCGAAAGTAGCTATCACTCGGCCTGTAAGGATGGGAAAGTCAGTGTTTTCTCATACTGTTGCCACACATGAAAGCATTGTGTATTCAGATTTCTTTTTAGTGATCCCCTTCTTGTTTTTAAGTATGGTTTGATTCAGTAACCACTCCTATACCAGCAGTTCTTTACTCAATTTTGGGATCACTGACCCCTTTAAAAATCTAATAGAAGTTGCAGACTTTTCTCCAGAAAAATGTACTTAACCATATCACAGAATTACAGAAAGATAGTGTTCTTTGCCCTAAGCACACCATGAACTTCGGGTTGAGAACCCCTGCCCTCATCTATTTTACAGCTGGGTTTACTACCATTAACTTCCTATCAATTATTCTGCAATGCTCCTTAACAATGTTTGAGAATCTGAGGGTCTTGCAACAGCAAAGTTGAAACTGTCTCCTCGGTTATGAAGGCTGATTTTAAATCCCTGGTCTGTGATCTACACAAATTATATTATACTACTAATACTTGATGAACATGGTTAATAAACAGCAGTATCAGGAAAACATATCCCTAAAAGAACATTTCTTTCTCAAATATAAAAAAATCCAGTTTCTCCTTTTCTTATTCCTACCTTATTCCCTATCGCTATTCTGAGGTAAAATATGAAATGACCCGTTTTTCTAGACCCAAGAGGTGTGACTGACTCTACCAACAAAAATTCTTTAAGTATGTCAAGTCGTCAGTTCCTGTTCCCCTCTCACAGGAACTCCTGGGACTCTGCACCTTTCAGAGAGATTTCACAAACCTGAAATTTCTGTTACAAACTTGAATAGCCAGGTGGTAAACACAGTGGCTAAGTATTAGCACACATTGTAGGTAATTAAATAAAGAGCAATTTTTCTTTCTTTTGTTTCAATATAGCGGTGGGGACGAAGAGGCTGTCTCCTAAAGAACATGATGCTCTCTGTGGCCCTTTCTGCTCTGACAAGTTACTGCTCTGTGGTTTAGTACCATTGGTCAGTCCAAAAGTCTCCAGTCCCTTGCAATCCAGTTTCATCCTCGGCTACATACCATACTGGTTTGCACAAAACATTTACATATTTCTCCCCACAAATATTCGATAAAACCCAGCAAAACAAACACACAAAAAACCAAAGCAAAACAAAAAACCGCTTCCTCCTTAACTTTGTGATCTTTAGTGTTCCCAGAGGAAATCTGGGGCATGGTGCTCGGCACACATTTCACACTGGATACAAGCAGGGTTTTTCTCCCTTTCCCAACTCTGATTCACGTCTAGAAATATTTTAACACTAGGGTATGCAACAAAGGCCTCATTCACGCTCATTAGAATCATCTGCGTGTGCTCCTCCATTCTCGACACGATGTTCATTTTCAGCCGCGTCCTTCTGGAAATCCTCTTCTTTGCACACGGTTGAAGACATTAATGCAGTCTCAGCTTTAATTTCTTAATAATTAACAAAGGCACAACCTCACGCACCGGGGCTTTGTGGACTCTCTGTTCAGGCCGTTGTGAAATTACTCATGACGCCAGCACCCAACTCACCAGCTTTCCCAGTTTCCCCCGACTCCCTTCGTGTCCCCGGCCAGACGCACTCGTGCTTGCACGGAATCGTCCGCTGCCTATTACAGACCACCTTACACTTTACACGGCCACTTATCCGTGTTCAACAAACGTCTGCTGAACGCACTACAGGAGGGTTCAGGGCAGGAGAACGAGCGCACCGCAGAGGCGGGGAGCTCCAGCCGCGCCCGGCCCCGCCACTCCCCCCGCCGCCCGCCGTCCCGGCCCTGCCGCCGGTCTCGGTCTCCGTCCCGTTACCCGTTGCCGGCTCGAACGCCTTCTCGATGCCGGACGAGTCCGCCGGCTCCACGCGGGCCCCGCCGCGGTAATTGAGCGGCTGCGACACGACGAAGGTGCCAGTGCTCATGGCGGCGACAGGAGCAGACCGAAGAGCGTGGAGAAGAGGAGTGAGCGCGGCCACACTCGTTCGGAGAAACATGGGGAGCCGCCGGGAGGCTGAGGCTGCAAGTGGGGCGGGGCCTCGGGGCGCGCGCGGCCGGCGGGGAGGCAGTGCCAGCGGTGGTCTTCCGGGTGCTGAACTGCGGGAGCGGAGTTAAGGGGTCCCCGGGCAAGGGCGGGGCCTGCCAGGGCGGGGAGGGCAGACGTTTGGGGGACAGTTACTCGGCTTCTCCGCGGTCCCTGTCAGGCCTTCGCTTAGGCGGAAGGATGCGGCTTTACCCCAGGGTGCTCCACAGACACACACACGCACACACACACGCACGCACACACGAGCGCGCGCGCGCTCTCTTTCTAGCTGTCCAGGGACTTCTTCCAGATCAATATTTGCGTAGTACTTTGCAAGAGTTTTCGGGTACATAATTGCATATAATTATCTTAGGATCTCACTCTTGATCCTACTGTCTAAAGAAAGGATTAGAGGATTAGAGTGCCAGGAATATTACTTTGGGGATTATTAAGCCACCATTTCTTTATATGTATACTTGTGGGAAGCATTCCCCCAATCTAGCTGCCATTGTATTGTGACAAGGTCTGGCAATGGAAGGAGAATCGTGCAAGGCACTTCTCCAGGGAACATAATTCTTTAAGCAGAGTCCTTTGTCCTCCTTTCTAAAGCCTATTACTGATTAACGTCTTCCCTCTGTCCTGGAAGCCTTGTAAAAACAGGCAGAACTAGCAATAACATATCTCAAAGAACAAACAGCAGCCCCCAAGGATGAGGGGGTCTATATTCCGTTAATTATATACTCGCTGTCCTCCTAACTTCTTTGAAGACCCTGAAACTATGTAACCTCTTCCTAAACAATCGATATGTATGCTGCACATCTGGTATGTAGATAACCACCTTTGATTATTACCTTTAGTCACGCACTGCCCCTTACCTATTGTTCCCATGACGACAATAGTTAGACCACCTCGTGTGATTTTTTCCTATGTAAGTGTACCCTGTCCCTGAAATAAATTGGACTTGCTTGCAACTGCTTCGAGTCTCACATCTAGCACTTACACTTTCGCCGACGCCGTCTCTCCCGCGGGAACCTGGACTCTGCCGAGGCTGGACCCAGGCATATACTAATACTTTTAAAAGGTATTTTAAAGAGTAAGGGAAGGACTGTCAAGGAGACATATGGGGATCAGCCCTGCCCGGTGGCGCAGCGGTTAAGTTCACACATTCTGCTGACCAACAGTTAGTTCTCAGCAGAACGTGGTTGGCCGGTTCGGATCCCGGGTGCAGACATACGCACTGCGTGTCAAGCCATGCGTGGCAGGCGACCCACATATGAAAAAATAGAGGAAGATGGGCACAGATGTTGGTTCAGGGCCAGTATTCCTCAGCAAAAAGAGGAGGATTGGCAACATATGTTAGCTCAGGGCTAATCTTCCTCAAAAAAAAAAAAAAAAGACAGGATAATGTGATGTGAAGGTGCTCTTTAAATTCTAGAAGAGCTATGTAAATGCTATTAATGACAAATAGTGGCACAAACAGAAGCCTACCCAACAGGATATAAAGAGCAAAGGCTTCATGAAAAGGTGTGAGGGAAAAAGCCCTTCTGTGCGGCCATTTGGAGGCCTCCCAAGGGCCCAGGCAGCTAACGGATCTTATGCAAAAGCAGTCTTGTTCATTCTTCATACTGAACTCCCATGCATCTGCCACAGAGACTTCAATGAACAGCAATTAATTGCCAATTTGGATATTCTGTTATTTCTTGCAGGCTTGTTTCTCTTCTAGGGGCTGCAGTCTTTCTCAATGTTCTCTCCTTTACCTCCCAGCACAGCATTAGGGTTGTGGTTTTCAAGTTTAGAATAGAAATGAACTGCTCTGGTCAACTTTTTCAGCATTCCATACCAGTTTGTTAGCCCTCTCAAAGCTATTGAGATTTGTAGGTCTTAATCTTCAAATGGAAAGAGCAGTTCTCAAACTCAGAACACCTGGGGCCAAACTCGGCTACTACCTTTGTTATTATTGGCCATTTGAAACAGAATTGAAACATATCAGGAGTTGGTGACCAGCGCTGTAGATCTCCAGGATTATGGGAGCAAGGATGGTCATTTATGTGTACAGAGACCATAATTGCAGATTTTGGGGGGCAGTTCCTATTTAAAACATTCTACCCCAACAAATGCTTTTTTTTTTTTGCTGAGGAAGATTTGCCCTGAGCTGACATCTGTTCCAGTCTTCCTCTATTTTGTATGTGGGTTGCTGCTACAGCATGGCTGACAATGAGTGGTGTATGTTTGCACCCGGAACCGAACCTGGGCCTCCAAAGTGGAGTGAACCAAACTTAACCACTAGGTCACAGGATGCCTGGAATGATGGCAGAAACAGCATAAAAAGGGCAAGAATAGGCCAGGTGATGACGTCCTCCATGAAGTCGAGGAACTGACTTGTAGGTTGCTAAAGGAGAATGTCACGATCCAAGAGATTACTGAGGGGGCAGATCTTAAGAGTTCTCGCCACACACACACACACACACACAAACACACGTGAAAAGAAAATGGTAACTATGTGAGGTGATGCATATATTAATTAGCTTGATTGTGATGATTATTTCACAATGTATACGTAGATCAAAACAGCAAGTCGTACACCTTAAATGTGTACAATTTTTATTTATCAATTACACCTCCTTAAAGATGGGAAAAAGAAATTTGAAAGAACCCAGCCAATGTTAAGTGCCCAACTGTGGTACTTTCTTATCCACTATCCTCCATGTCCTCATCTGAAGTGGGTGTTGAGACTTTTACTTCCAACGATGGTAGAATGACAGGGACCAGACTTATCTTCCTGCTTTAAACAACTAGAAAACTGGGCAAAATATAGGCAACAACAATTTACAGATATTGGACAACAGGTAACATAGGACAGTGACCACTGAGAGAAGGGAACCCAAGTGAGCCCTTCAAGTTTCCCAGCTCTCAGCCTAAAAAGAGTTTCCAGGCCACAGCACAGGGTGAGGGAGCCCAAAGAGAGCGCAGCCATCTTCCTGAACCAGGGAGACATAACTCAGTTCAAGAAGGTCAAGGTGGCTAGAAAGGAAGGAGCTGTATAAAGAGAGAGATTTGGAGACCCCTTGATTTGAAGACTGGGTACTGATCTATAACACCTGGTACTGAGGAAAGTCCTCAGGACCAGGGGAAAACCCACCAGAAAGGAATAAGCAGAAAAATCCCTTGAGCTCATATGGGACTGGGAATTGTTTGTGTTCCCGCCAGCCAGAGTGCACAGACCTTATAATATAAGATACTGTGTAGGGTCCTCAGAAGGATATTGCCTCAAGAGTGGGGCCAAATCAGCCCCAGACTAGCTGCTGCTCTGCTGCAACAAAGCTTAACAGCAAGCCTCAGAGGATCAAATCAATTCCAAATAACTTATCTGTGCCTCAGAACAAAATCTCCCAGATGTTTAAAGGAATACAACAAAGTTCAGCACCCAAAAAGGTAAAATTCACAATGTCCAGGAGCCGATCAAAAATTATCATGCATGCAAAGAACCAGGAGGAAAATCAGTCAAAACAAAGACCCAGAAACCACACAGCAGACTGAATTAATAGATAGGGATGTTAAAATAGTTATTATAAGAGGACCCATTGCTTAAGAAGGTAGAGGAAAGCATGAACACCATGAGGAGGAAAATGGAAGATATATAAAAGACTCATATCAAACTTCTGGAGATGAAAAGCAAAATATCTGAAATTTAAAAATATACTGTATGGGACTAACAGATTAGATACTGTAGAAGAAAAGATTAGTGGCTTTGAAGACATAGCAGTAAAGACTCTCAAAATGAAACAGAGAGAAAAAAGACTGAAAAAGACAGTGAATAGAGCATTAGTGGGCTGTGGGGCAATATCTAGTGATCTAACATGTATGTAACTGGAGCCTCAAAAGTGGTGGGATTGGGAGGTAGAAAGAAAAAATATTTGAAGAAATAATGGTCAACATTTTTCCAAATTTCATGAAAACTATAAATTTACCAATCCAAGAAGTTCAATGAACTTCAAGCAGATGAGACATTAAGAAAACGACACTAAAACACATCCTGATTGAAATACTAAAAACCTGTAATAAATAGAAATTCTAAAGTGGGTGCTAAGGAGTATGCTTTCTTCAAGAACTATTCAGCTTGTACAGCCTGATGACTGCAAAAGATTGAGAGCCCAAGATTTGTTTTATTTTAACAAAGACTTTTTTTTAGACCAGGCTTCCTCTGGTTTCTTCAGGAATATGCTCACTTCAAAAGCTTACAAGGCTTTTAATCTACTTGCTTCTATCCAGTTCCATGTGCCAGGGGCCACACCTAGAGTTCTTTTCTGGACAGAACCCTTAAGCCTGTTTCATTACTTTGCTTCCTTGCCACTACGTTTCTCTTTCTCAATTTGGCAGCAGTTGCCTTGAAACCATGTGATGCAATTGGGCAAGACTGAGATGAGATCTTTGTCTGACTAAGATGTCTTAATGAGAGGCCTTCAGGCTACAAATCTTGTCTCTTGCTATTTATGCTTTTGAAACAGTTGGCTTTTGAATATCAACAAGATTCCAAATTTCTGGTCTCTTTATTCCCTTCTTCTACTTGCAAACCACTAGATTCTGGTCTGAGCTCATCCCTTTCTCATAATACCTAGCTAAAAACAGCAAGCATTAGCTAATTCATACATTCTGGCTCATTCTAGCCACTTTCCCTAGCACAATAGGAATTGTGTCTGCCTTTCAAATTACCACAGCAACAGTTCTACCAATGTTTTGCCATGGCATAAGATGAAACTCCACTGTTCAGCCAGTGATATCAGTTCCTAACCTCTTGCTATGCATCTACTAAGCCTGTATTTTAGATGTTTGTTTTAAATAGCACTCCACTTCAAGGTACCAATTTCTGTGTTAATCAGGGTGTGTTAAACTAGTTTATTAAACAAATCCAAAATGTAATAGCTTGAACACAATAGAAATTTATTTACAACTTACTTAACAGTCTAGGGGCATCTGGGTTAGGATGTTCAAGATTTGTGGGGCCGAGGGCAAGGAGGAAGGGCTCTGCTCCACATAGTTACTGAAGGCCCCAGGATGCCATCTTCAACACATAGTTCCAAGGATGCTCCCAGTGTCAACATGCTAGTCATCCAGAAAAGAAAAAGAGCAAGAAGGTGTAATGGGTCAGGCATGGAAGTGGCCCATATCACCTCTCTTCCCATACCAGTGGAAAGAACTTTGTTGCATGGCCACACTGAATTGCAACTCATAGTTAGTTAACTAGGAGAGCGAAGTATGGATTTTGGGAGACAGCTCCCCATCTCCACCACAAATAGTCTAATAGTCAGGGTTCTCCAGAGAAATAGAATCAATAGGATATGTTTATATAGACAGAGAGAGAGAGAGAGAGATTTTAAGGAATTGGCTTACACAATTGTGCTGCTTGGCAGGGGGAAATTCAGGTAAAAGTTCATGTTGCAGTCTTGATTCCAAATTCTGCAGGGCAGCAAGCTGGAAACTCAGGCAGACTTTCTAGGTTGTGATCTGGAGGAAAATGTCTTCTTATCTGGGAAAGCTCAGTCTTTGCTCTTCAAGCCTTCAACTGCTTGCATGAGGCTCCAGTCACATTATGGAGAGTCCTCTGCTTTACTCAAAGTCTCCTTATTATAATGTTTATCGCATCTGAAAAATATCTGAACACAGACATCTAGAATGGTGTTGGACCAAATAACTGGGCACCATAGCCTAGCCAAGCTGACACACAAATGGACCATCAGAGACACCCAAGTATTAACTGTGGTTATTTTGGAATAAGCAGTATAGGAAGGAGGAGGAGGACAGCATGGGGGACAGAGACATAGATTTTTGCTTTTTTAAATATCTTTATAAATATTTGTATTTTTACCATGTGTATATTTTACTTTCTTTTTAAAAATTGTTACTTTTAAGAAGGGAGATAAGATTTTATAGACCGATGATATAAATTTGAAAGGAAGAGACTTTTTGAAAAACAGACGACGAGGGAATGGGTTACTAAGAGCATGTCAACGCTGCCTCTTGGTCCTCAGATAGATTTCCCTGAGAGAGTCAGGAAACAGCAGCCTCTGCTCAAGAAGGCTGTGAATTTCCATGTGTGATCGGATATATTTACATAACTACATATTTCCCTCATGAGAAAGTCAGGTTTTCAGTTAAAGTGGCAGGGATATTCTATGATAAAATTGAGGATATAGCAGAGTCTCAGCAAAGACCTGGGGCTGCAGAGGCCTCGGTGGGGAGAGCTAAAGCCCAGAGTTTAGGGAGGAGGAGGGCTGGGCAATAAGAGGAAAGACGATGGCGAGGAGACAAGCAGGATAAGGGGGACAAGGGGGTCGAAAGGTATGCCAGAGAGACCCTTCTGGGTCTGCCTGCTCTCTTGCTCTCCTATTTTTAAGGTTAGTTGCCACGTTAAGAGAGAAACAAATCTTTTTGATTGCTGTTTTTCGTGGAAGGACACTGAGAGGCTTGAGGAGAGCCAGGAGAGTCTAGGAATAGAAAAATGTAACACCTGCTGTTCATTTATGAAGTCTGTGTCTTCATGCTCAACCACAGGGAGGCTCCCGTTGGCCTATGAGAGTGCTCATTCTAGAATCTTCTCAGTGTGTGGTCCACTTTCCCTGCCTCCCTTCCCTTGTATGATGGACGGGTGCCTCCAAGAACAAAGCACTTCATTCCCAATGAGCAGGCAGGGCCGATGACCATCACTAGGTGGCACACACACCTAAGCAGTAGGTTGAGTGGGCCCGAGAATAAAGTTGGGAAGCTTGATTAAGCAAACCCAGAGTACAAAGAAGGAATTCAAGAATGAGGTCCACAGATTCCAATACCTACTGTATTTTTAAAATCTTTCCCACCAAGCTACTTTTTCTTGTGCCTCAATACTTGAGGCTGGATACTTGGTCATGATAGAAAGAAAAATACTTGCACCAGGTGGCAGCAAACACCAAGCTAGAGGATAAGAGAGGCTGTCCACCCACCTAGGGCCTGATTTCCCCTGAGACAGCCCATTCTACCTTGAATGGCCTCTCTAAATCATTGTCCACACCCCTTAATATTTGTATCTTACCCAAAAGCCATTTCTCCTTTCCCCAGGCTTGCAGAGCCCCAATTTTGCTCCAATGTCTAACTCCCTCCATATAACCAGGGCAAAGCATGAGTAGACTAAGCCAACCAGGGTTGTCTTGTTCCCCCTGGCACTGATGGATTTAGAGATGGGCATGTGACTCAGATCCAGCCAGTGAGCACTGGAGAGGCTGGACATCTGCTGCAAAAAGATTTCCTAGCTCTTAAAAAAGCCCCAGCAAAACAAGAGCCTTCACTCTTTTTCCTGCCAGTGGGAAAATAGGTTTGCCTAAGCAAGGAAGAGGTTCATCAGAAAATTAGGGGGGCTGGCCCAGTGGCATAGTGGTTAAGTTTATGCACTCTGCTTTGGAAGCCCAGGGTTCCCAGATTTGGATCCTGGGGGCAGACCTACACACCACTCATCAAGCCATGCTGTGGTGGCATTCCACACATAAAAAAATAGAGGAAGACTGGGACAGATGTTAGCTCAGGGACAATCTTCCTCAAGCAAGAAAAAGATGATTGGCAACAGATGTTAACTCAGGGCAAATCTTCCTCACCAAAAAAAAAGAAAGCTAGGGAAAGGGGAAGAAGAATATTTTTTTCCCTTAACGGGTGTGGAGGAAGCAGTGAAAAATAGGTGGATGCTCCTAGTGTGGATAAGCTGCCCTGTAGGCCCCATGCAGCTTCAGAACTGAGTCTGAGAAGTGGGTGATGCCATCCTCTCGCACCCTCCTTCTCCGTTTTCCCAGTCTCTCCTGAGTAGTGTGGGGTGGATGCTGCAAGGGCCCCAGGTAGTCTCAGTACTGACTCAGAGGAGGCTGAGCAGGGGCCGAGCTCCACAGAGCTCTTCTTGCCCCTCCCCTTTTCTAGTCTCTTTTAAGGTGCACAGTAGAGAGACCTAGCTGTGTGGCCCCAGGTAATCCATGGGCTCAGATGCCACCCATCAGCTCAGTGACTTAGTTAAGCTACTTCTTCAGCCTTTAAACAAACCCAAGTTCCTCTCATCTAAAAATACAGTCCCCTTCTACCCTACCCACATCTCCCTCTAGATGAACACCTGTATCTCTCCTTCCTTCAGAACAAGGCTGTTAGGAAAATAGCATACCTGCTGTCTACACCTGCTGTCTTCACTCTTTCAGCTCACATTCACTCCCTAATCCACTGCAATCCCTCTACCACGCTAATGAAGCTGCTCTGGATAAGGGTATTAATAAGCTCCATATTGCCAAATGCTTTTCTAACTCTTTCCTAGTAACTTCTTTCAGTGGCATTTGACACTGCTGACCATTCATTCATTTGTTCAATAAATATTTATCAAGCCTTTACCATACACCAGGCATTATTCCAGGTGCTGAAGGTACATTAATGAATAAAATAGTCTGAAATCTCTGTCTTCATGAAGCAGAAAAAGTCAGGCATCGCTTAACGACAGGGATATGTTCTGAGAAATGCACTATTAGGTGATTTCGTCATTGTGTGAACGTCATAGAGTGTACTTACACAAACCTGTATGTATAGCCTACTACATACCTAGGCTATATGGTACCAATCTTATAGGACCACCATCTTATATGTGGTCCATTGTTGACTGAAACATCATTATGTGGTACATGACTGTTCTAGTGGGAAGAGACAGATTAATAAATTAGTAAATTAATATGAAAACTATATGGTAGATCAGAATGTGTTAAGAGAAAGTGTTATGGTACATCAGAAAGTGTTATGGAGACAAGTAAAGCAAGGCAAATGATAGAGTGCTAGAATGATCTGAATGTGGAGTATTTTAAATAAAGGGGCCAGAGGAGGCCTTACTGACATGACCTTTGAGCCAAGACCTGAAATAGATGATGGAGAGATCCATGCAGAAATCTAGGGGAAGACTTTTTCAGGCAGAGGGAAAAGTAAATGCAAAGGCCCTGAGATAGAGTGTGCTTGGTGCACCAGAGGAACAGCCTGGATTCCCTGTGTCGGGATGAGAGTGAATGACAGAGAGAGAACAGCAGAAGATGCCGTCAGAGAGTAAGGAGAGGTTGTGGAGAAGGGGAGGAAGGAATGGGGGAATGGACACATCTTACAGGGTTTTGTAAATTCTTAGAAAAGACTTAGGGTTTTACTTTGAGTTGCGATGTGTTATGGGTTGAATTGTGTCCCCCTGAAAAAAGATATATTGGAGTCCTAACTCACAGTACCTCAGACTGTGACCTTATTTGAAGACTGGGTCTTTACAGAGATATTCCAGTTACAATGAGGTCATTAGGGTGGGCCCTCATGCAACAGAACTGTGTCCTTATAAAAAGGAGAAATTTAGACACAAAGACAGACAGGCACACAGGGAGAACACCACATGAACATTGGAGTTACGCTGCCACAAGCCAAGAAACTGTCAGAAGGTGGAGAAAATCCCAGAACACACCCTTCCCTCGCATCTTCAGAGGGAGGCCCTGCCAACACTTTGAGCTCCTCCTGTACTCCTTTCTGTGTACCTGGGAAGTTCAAAGGTGGCTTCAACTTTAGGCATCTTTACATCTAGGGCCTCAAACAGTGTTGTCAAAGGTCTCTTTCTCTCCCTCTGCTCTACTTCCGTATGTTTATTGGATTGATTCTCTGGTTCTCTACGTTTATCAGGAAAGATGGTTCAAGCTTATATGATTATGACTCTTGATTCAAAGGATGAGAGGCCCTCTTTTTCCTAGTATCCACAAATCAAATATCAGAGTAGTTCCTGACTGGTTTTGTTTGACCCTATGCCCAGCATGGAGCCCAATCACCGGGGCCAGGAGGGCACAGCATGGTAATTGGCCAGCCTTGGTTATATGCCCACCTTTTAGGAAGAAAGGACAATGTAACATGATACACCACATGGAGGTGCTATGGTTCCTCAAAAGAAACTGTTTTCAGAAGGAAGAAAGTATACTGGGCAGTCAATAACAGCAGAAATATACTACAGTCACACTGTCAGATTCTCTTAAAATGATTATTTACAATACTTAATTTTTGTAATTATGTGTTCATTTTTCTGACCATTTGTTTGACTTCTACTTTCCCCACCAGATTGGAACTCTATGAAATGGTAATTATGTACATTTTTTTGTGACACAGTATCCCCTGGCAATAGATGCTTAAAAAATATTTGGTGAACAGATGGCCTCCTAACCTGTCCAAAAGCTTGCCTTTTCTAATCTATGTCCACTCCACCACCAAAGTGATCTTACAATGTAAATCTGATCATGCCACTTCTCTGCTTGGAATCAGTGGCTTCTTGGAGATTTCAAACCAAACCCCTTAGCTTATCATGAATAGGTCTCACGGCTTGCCAATTCCCCATGAGACCCCAGTGTTCCAGGCATCCTCACCTACTTTGTTTCTTGCCTCCTTTCTTTTTCGTACATTATACTTTCTGTCTCCAATGCTTTTCTTCCAACTTTTTATCAGTCAACTCCAATAATTTGACTCGTCATCTCTTTCAGAAACCCTTCTTGGACCTCTGTTAGATATCCTCTTCTATGCTCCTATAACACATAACATCATCTCTACTTACCATCCTTTGTTGATTCATTCAAATGTTGCCCCATCTATACTTTAAGTTCCTTGAAAGCAAGGGTTTTGTTTTACTGATTTTTGCTGACCAGCACCCCATATCCTTCCCAAACAGAATCAATACTTTCTTTCTGTGTAGCTACCTCTATTGCAATAGACACCACAATCATTAATGTTGTCATCCTTCTTCTAGAGGATATTGACTATGTATTATTAATCCCTGCACCCAGCCTGGTGCTGTTGAGTTGCTATGACGTGACCGAGAAAAATACAATGGGGAGGTGATATTCATACTGTTAGAAATTTAAAGGATCGAGTCTTATTAGAGTTGTAGAGATCATGACTTCTACATCTGTAGTCATGTAATTTTTTGAGAGCAGACGTAATAGTACTTCATGTTATTTTGAAGTCTTCTGGGTGCTTTTTAATCTTTACTGTGCATCAATAAACCCTATCTACTGAGATAAGCAGGAAATCGATTTTATTATATTTTTTAATATTATTTTTATTATATTATTTATTGGAAGAGAAGATATGATTTTTAATTAAATTATCCAGTGGACATGGGTACAACCAGGACTAGAAGAAAATGAAATTTGTTCATCTGTAAATCTAGCACTTTATCAGCAAGATTTTACTTAAAATTTAAGCTTCCAGACAAATGAACTTTAGAAAAATAATCTTCTAGCTACAACCTAGAGCCATTATAAATTGATGAGTAAAGGGGAAAAAAGAAAAATATTGTCAAATGATTGCTTAGTATATATAGAAACAAAGCAATTCAACATTTTACTGTTCAACTCTTTTTAGTAATGTCCCTGATGATTTACAAAGTATCTTTATATATATTGTTCTCATTTTGTCTTCACAATTTTATGAGTATGCAGGTTGCTGCAGGAATTGTCATCTTCCTTTGTTAGATAAGGAAACTGATGCTCACAGTAGCCACTAGCTGTAAGTTTTTTGAGCAGAGAATCCTACTCAACTCTCCTTTGTGTCCACTCTGCTCTAGCCCAGGGTCTTGCATACACATGCTTGGGGGGCAGGTGAATGAATGTCTGCAATTATATCCTTATACTAATGTCAGGTTCTTAGTGTTTTCTGGTCTTCCAAAAAGTACCATTCCAGCATATTTCAGGAACGAAGTCATACTCCTGGCTAATGCTTTTCTAGAAAACCAATTGTTGAACTTCATTTTTAGAACTCAGTTTTCCATTTATTAAAATAATGTAGTCCAGGGACCAGCCTGGTGGTGCAGCAGTTAAGTGCGCACGTTCGCCTTCTGGCAGCCTGGGGATCGCTGGTTCGGATCCTGGGTGGAGACATGGCACCATTCTCCAAGCCATGCTGTGGCAGGTATCCCACGTATAAAGTAAAGGACGATGGGCACGGATGTTAGCTCAGGGCCAGTCTTCCTCAGCAAAAAGAGGAGGATTGGCAGCAGTTAGCTCAGGGCTAATCTTCCTTAAAAAAATAAAATAAAATAAAATTTCAAAAAAAAAAATAATGTAGTCCAAGTCTTAGATAAGTCCACCAATCTAATATGAGCAGTGTTCTCTATTGCCCCAAATTTGACTTCAGCCAAATTTCTGAATTCAACTTCCAAAGAGATCTTTCCCTCTCTAGAAGTTTTTTCTTCCCCCCAAAATACCTGGCACAATCCATTAGTGGGTGGTAAAATTAGTGGATCATTACCAAATTTTTTTTAAAAATGAAATAGAATAGAGTGCATATAGGAGGTAAATATTGGTTCATGAAACTTCTGTATCCGGGTTGCAACAATGAAACATATTCCTTATCATGGGTTGTGGTCAAAAAAGTTTCAAAACCACTGCTCTAAAGTACTGTCTATCTTGCTTAAAAATGTAAAATTTTCTCTAGAATGGAACACTCTGTCACCAAATCAAGCTAGTTTCACACTTTTTCAACCTTCTTGATATGATGTCTGTTTATGATTGAATTGACTCTGTTCAGTGAATAGTTGGAGTAATTAATGATAAACCTAAAAACTACTTGTGTGAAAAAAGGCCTTTAATTATATTCATGAACAGCCAGATGAGCCTTGGATCCAAATATAATTTTCTAGATTAAAAAATGTGTTTAGCCTCCATCTTCAGAAGGCACCCATTCAAAATATCACCTCTTAGAAGACTTACATTTGTCCTTTTCCACACTCATCTGAGGAAAGCTGGAGAATTTCCTGATTGAATAATTTTTAAATTTTTTCCAAGATTCAAAAAGTCTTGTTAATCTATACCATTCAGATGGTGAAACAGGGATGTGGGGAAGTTTTCTAAAAATAGAGATAATAGAGACAGTGACAGTCATTTAACTGAGATTCCCTGGAGATCCCAATGTGTCTTACATGAAGACATCCTGCATCCACGGTAACAAGTCCAGATAGGAGTCCAGTTCAGGAGTTTCCCACTGTAGTCCCAATGGAGTCAGCCCTACTGGGTGCTACAGCAGGAGTATGGACCCTGAAACCCAAGGATCTGAGTTTTTCCTGGTTCTGCCACTTACTGGTGTTTGATGTTGGATATACCAATTAAAATCTCAGAACCTGATTTATCATAATGTAAAATCAGCATAATAAAAAAAAATCCTATCTACCTTATAGGATTGCTGTGTTTTAAGATCAAATGCTTTCCGGATGCCAGGCACAGTATTGATTGCTTTATCTAATCCATCAAAAACTCTATGAGGGAAAACCCCATTTAGCTTATGTGACTGGAATCAGTAATTTGCAGGTTAATCTAAAAAGTCAATCACAGAGTAGAATCACACACAAAATTCATGTGTGTTTCAGACACTTTTAACTTAAAACACACAAATACATACCCATTCACTTTTGATGCAGATCCAAGGCTTTTTGCTTGAGTCTGAGTCTATTGTTTGGCGTCCCACTGGTTTTGTTCTGCAAACACTAAACCCAAAATGTATCACCTCTTTTTTTTTTTCTTGACTCATCATGACTAGCTCATTTATTCTAATGAATCCTTATCTTTATTTTGTTTTCCATGCATAATGTTTAGCAGTAATACAACAGAATCAAACATTAGAAACTCACAGCTTTCAAAAATTGGAAGAATTTAGGGGCCAGCCCTGTGGCCGAGTGGTTGGTTGCGCACTCCGCTTCCGTGGCCCACGGTTTCGCCTGTTCGAATCCTGGGTGCGGACATGGCATTGCTCATCAGGTCATGCTGAGGCGGTGTCCCACATGCCACAACTAGAAGGACCCACAACTAAAAATACACAACTATGTACCGGGGGGCTTTGGGGAGAAAAAGGAAAAAAAAAATTGGAACAATTTAAACAGAATTTGTGATGATGAAAATTTCATGTTTTATGGGGGATGCTTTCCTAAAATAAAATGTTTTTAAATCAAAATCAAAATTTAAAAGCAAAATCTGACTTCCAATTTTGGTTTCTTTAATGTGGAGTATGAACTAAAACACTAAGAAAGGACATGAGTGCTGAATCTTTCTAAATTTTTATTACTTTTTTCAGTCTCTTATTTCACCCACATATAAGTCAAAGCAATTATTTTTAGCAACTTATTTTTATTGAGTCATTCCAAACTATTCAAATTAGTTTTTATAGAAGCAATTCTCTTTTTGCATTCATATTCCACGAATTTACATAACATTTAGTCACTTTATATAATTAAAACTAACAAGTAAAACAAGTAAAGTTATACAGTTCACTGGTGGGAGCTGCAGTGCATAAGCACGGCCGGGAGCTTCCGGTGCGCCGTGGGCGTGAGGCAGCATGCTCTTGAGGGAACTGAGAGGACCCCTCTGAAGACTCGGAGAAGTGGATGTTGCATAAGGGAATTCTGACTGGAGCATTAAGCCCATTTTCCAGAGGAGGCAATGGAGGCGCAGGAAGTGAAGAGACGTGTTCATTTTTAACAAGTGACTCACATATGAAAAGCTCAACAGAGACACAGGGAGGAGAAACTTACCCCAGGCATGCAAAGGTGGGGGAAAACTTTTATGAGGAAGTGATGCTCGAGCCGAGTTGAGAAGGTAATAGGAGAAAATCAGGCAAATAAGAGGAAGAATCTTTCAGGCAGAGAAAACAAAGGTAGTAAAGTCCAAAAGAACATGAAAAATGCAGAATTTTCAAAATAAATCTACTTGCCAGAGCCTGGGATTACAGGGAGCGGGGGTGGAGAGAGGCTGGATGATCGATCCCAGACTGGGATGTCTTTCTGTGCTGAAGTTTAAATTTACTTAAAGGCTACTGGGAGCCACTGGACAACATTTCTCAGAGGAGCAACACAATTAGACTTATATTTTAGAAAGATTATTGCCATGAGAGGATGGTGATGGATCAGAGTAAAGACTACCTGGGGGGCTACTGCAGGGAAACTAGAGGGACAGTGATGGGGACCTGAATGAACTGGTGGTGGTGATGTCTCCCTGTGGTATTCTCTTCCCACTGGGTCTCCTCCCTTTATCCAACAAGCGTGGGGAAGAATAAGAAAGCAATGTCACCTCCTGCCACCCCCACTATTGACTTAAAATAAAATTGTTTGTGGTAATATTCTGTACCTGCCCATCTTTCCATACATTTGGGGGCTTATGAGTGGGGTTACACCCACTAAGGATGTATGATAATGGGTAGTCGGGTGCCCATCCCTAGGGAGGTTAAATATGCCTTTGTGGGCTAGCCTAGAAACACATTAAAACATTATATGTGACTTTTATAATTATAAGGTAAAATTAAAGAGCATGCCCTAAAAATTGAAAACAAATGTAAATGTATATCCAGTTGGTGGCATAAACTCAAAGAGGAAACTATTCCAGGTAACTTGACATCTCAGTAATCTGACTGTGAACCCAGAACAGGATGGATCTTAAAGAATACAAAAAAACCTCCCAGGGGCTGGCCCTGTGACTGAGTGGTTAAATTCTCGTGCTCCGCTTCAGTGGCGTGGGGTTTTGCCAGTTCGGATCCCGGGCACGGACATGGCACCACTCATCAGGCCATGCTGAGGCGGTGTCCCACATAGCACAACCAGAGGCACTCACAACTAGAATATACAACTAGGTACTGGGGAGCTTTGGGGAGAAGAAGGAAAGAAAAAGAAAAGATTGGTAATAGATGTTAGCTCAGGTGCCAATCAAAAAGAAAAAAACCCTCAAAAACCCTTAGACTATGTTCAGTAGCCATATGCTTCGCAGAAATGTTAGTATTGAAATTCTGAGGCTTTGGGTGGATATTGTGGGATTATGTGATATTCTACCATTCCTGGTACTGAAAACTGGAAATCTTAGCATGGCAGAAAAGAGACACAGATCAAAGAAAATAAGTAAAAACTCCATAGCCCTGAATTTAAGTGGAGAGTAAAGCATCGGTATAAATTCACGATATATTTTATCTTAAAACAACAACAAAACACATTACCTATCTTAGTCCACAAAAAAGGCCTGGAAACTCAGTAACGCAGTCTCAATGAACATCCCTAGTGCTCTGATTGCAGTCTCCAAAGACCATTTCCCAGTAAAAAGAATCAGGCCTTCTTGAAGAAAGTGTTGCTTTCAGGTCAGGCAGGAAATACGAGACGGCTTTGGAACATCTTGTCATATCACTTAGCAAGGATGTTACCAACGACAACTAGAGTTATGTGAAATGGACCCAGGAGCCAACTTAAAGAGCCTCTCACCGGCTAAAAATGGGACAATTTGAGCATCCACAAGAAAAATAATATCAGTGAACTGAAGTGAATCATGTTTAAATCTATGAACTGCCAGCACACACACAGAGAAACTGTTCACCATTGGAGGATACCAGTGAACAACATTATTTTGAATACCAGACAATCATGCATTTATTCTGCCTTTCCCAAAAAACTTACCACTCTGTAACCAAAAAGTAGATGGAGGGGGGGGCTGGCCCCGTGGCCGAGTGGTTAAGTTCGCGCGCTCCGCTGCAGGCGGCCCAGTGTTTCGTTGGTTCGAATCCTGGGCGCGGACATGACACTGCTCATCAAACCACGCTGAGGCAGCGTCCCACATGCCACAACTAGAAGGACCCACAACGAAGAATATACAACTATGTACCGGGGGGCTTTGGGGAGAAAAAGGAAAAAAATAAAATCTTTAAAAAAAAAAAAAAAAAACAATCATTTAAAAAAAAAAAAAGTAGATGGAGGGGAAGTTTCTATCTGTAGCGGTATTTTACTTAATAAATAAAGAGATACTAGAATTGGAGTATCATCATTTTTCAATCTCTAATTAATTAATGGAGCAAAAGCTGCTAACATTACAAAAAGAGACAACCAACAATATGTAAAACAGGCATGCAGTCAGCAAAATACAAACTGAGGGAAACTCTACAGAGTAAACAATGCAGTTTCTTCAACAAATAAATTGCAAAGGAAGAAATGAGAGAGACATGGTGGGGAACTAAACCAGCAGCTTCCAGACCAGCAGCGTTGGCAATCACCTTGGAACTTGTTAGACGTGCAAATTCTCAAGCTTCACCACAGACCTGGAATCAGAAACTGGGGTGGAGCCCAGCTGTCTGTGTTTTAACAAGTCTTCTATGGGGCCGGCCCAGTGGCACAATGGTTAAGCTCGTGAGCTCTGCTTCTGTGGCCCGGGGTTCACAGGTTTGGATCCCAGGCACTGACCGACGCACTGCTCATCAAGCCATGTTGGCAGCATCCCACATACAACCTGAATAGAGTGCAACCTGAGTAGCCTAATGCAGGCATTAATAATGCTTGCTTCGTTTTTTTTAAACTAGCGAGGGGACAATCTATCCTTTACATAGGCAAAGTAGCCAAATCATGTGTTTTGAGAGATGTTCAGAGGCTTCTCTGGCTTGAAATATCATCTCCAATAATTCAGTGATGGTCTGAATCTGGAGTGTTATCTAAATAAACTGTCTTGAAAATTTTTCAGGGCAAGTAATTAAAAAGAAAACTAATTGTGAGGCTGCATAGCCTTTAATATCTCCTTGAGTTTCCATTCTCATGATGTGATAGCTTTATTTCTTCTGCTATTGTGCCCTTTTAGGAACAGGATGTTCTCTCTCCTCCTTCCTTCTCCCTTTTTCCTCCTCCCTCTTATTCACCCTCTTCCACTGAAATATACCTTATGAAGATCTAGTCCAAAAGAAATGTGATTAGAAAGCACTAGCTTCAAAACCTTAGGGGGTGGGTGGTAAGATGGACCAAATATTCTCACTTTACAAAGGTAATGGGAGAATTTTGAGTGGGTTCCTTCTCTTTTTATGCTTTATTTTAGCTATTCCATCATTTTTGTCATCATTGTTATCATGACTGTCATTCTTTAATTATTATTTTGCCTGGAATAGTCAATGACATGGAGAAAAGACCATTAGAAATCATCACCATCCATCATCAGGCATCCTTTCTGATAAAAGGACCCTTGAAATAGGGATTTCTGTTCCATCTCATCTGCTTTTATTGAGCTTTTGCTGTGTTCCCTCCCATGCGACCGCTTTGAGGAAACAAGGACAACAAATGAGACAAAGCCTCAACTTTAGAGCTCACGTGCTCTAGCTGAGGACATAAGGGAAGGTGGTGGGAGGAGAATCACCACATCCCTATGAGGAGGCTGTAATAGGACATAGCATTTGAGAGCCAGGACTATATGACTTTAGAGTGCTTGGGTTCAAATCCTGACTCTGCCACTCACTAGCTAAGCAATGTCGAACAAGTTACTTGACCTCTCTTGCCTCAGTTTCTTCGTCTTTTAAATGAGGATAAGAACAGTAGTTACCTTATGGTGTTGTCTCAAGATAATCCTTAAACTAGATAATCCATAAAATACTTAAATTTATCTATATATTTTATCAATTTCTGTGTTAACCATTGTCTCTTATATCCCACACCTTCCCCCGGTATTCTTTTTTGTCCCTGACAAAATAATAATTCAATTACCTTGGATTTTGTAGCTCTGAAAATACTGCTCCCAGTTTTCCCCCAATCTTATGGTTTAGCTGTGCATAAAATTCTAGGTTGAGGATTATTTTCCTCAGCTTTGAAGATATTATCCCAATGTCTTCTGGCCTTTATGCTGTTGAGAAGTTTTCTGTCAGTAATGGTTGTTATTTTGCAAATAATGTGTCTTTTCTCACTAGTAGAATAGACGCATCTAAGGAGACTACTGATAAATATCTATATTTATTACAAGAGTTATCACTCCATATAGGATTTCCAATTCCATGGACTAGGAGGGAAGATCATGGTACACATATCCTCTCATCCTTTACAAAAGGGGCATAGCAGGGACTGAAAGCCACTGTGACTAAAAGGAAACTCCACAAGATTAACCACATGACTCTAACCTTGCTTCCAAGGGAGAACTAAGAGTCCCTTTGCAAGAATCCAATAGATTGTCCTAGGGTATGAAGGGAACTGCTGGAAGATCCTCATTTTTATATTCCCCTGAGTTATTATTTTCCTTTTCCCTCATGCTTCCCAATTCCCATAATAGAACAACCTTGTGTTTTGAGTATATGAGACAAGTATGATAAAATAGTACATTAAAAACTTTTATTTTAGCCCTTCCTGGCCAATGTTTACCCTCATGTCCAGATTACTAAAAACATGTATCTAGAAACATGGTAAAACAAAATAGATCTCTCGTTGTAGATGAAATAGCTAAAATTTTGGCCTCTTTATTGATTTTGGGTCATATATTTGGCTTGAAGAAAAACACACAACAAATAGTTCCAATTAAGAGTTACATAAACAAATTTTTCCTCCAGATCTCTAAATACTCATGGAGAACCAACTTCCACGGTACATGGCACACAGCAAACTTGAGAGTCAGTCCCACAGAAAATATTCATGTAAGCAAAGCAAGAAAGATGCTATTTGTTTCTCATTACATAAATATCAGCTGAACTTATCTAATCAAGACACTTATTTAATAAAAATTAATCTGTGACCCAAAGCACTGTCATGTTTGTTGGGTACCATCCTTATTTGAATCATACCAAAAAAGTCTAGAAATAACTCAAAATTAGAAGGTTGCCCATGTGCTAAGTCTGCCTATGGCTCTTGCTACCAAATAGTTGCCAGTCTGATTTGAATGTCTAAAAAGAATGACAAGAATTATACGGTTCTTCTTGATTTCAAGAGAACTTTCCAGAAGGTGGTGGTGGACCAAGAAATCCACCTGCCTGCTTGGTGGCTGCTCGTGAAGGGGCAAGGCCAAGAATCTTCTGGATATTCTGTGAAAAAAACAGAGTAAGAGTTGGGTTTTAATATGAGATATAGGGAAGAGTATTTTACAGCAATCTCATATGAAGAAAAGCCATACAAATTAAAATGAACAAAACAGAATGATTACTACTGTGTTATTTTTTAAAAGGCCTAAAACATTACAGAGACCATAGAGCAGTAGAATCCCTCTTGCTGTCCTCTGATGGGACATTGGTCTATTAACCAAAGAAGCTGATTTTGTACAGTGGAGAATCATAATAACAAAAACATATAAAGTACATTCAGTAGCTATTTCTTGTAGCAGGGCCTTTTCTTTGAGTATGGGTCTTCTGGCTGGACTTAGTCATTATGGAACCATCTAAAGCTGAAACTGAAATATTCAGTTTCAATGTCTTCAAAGTGGTGAGAGAACTTAGGCTCTTACAAAACAATCTGAGTCCAAAATCCCAGATTTTTAATACGTCTCCTCATCTTTTTCAATTGTCTCACATCTAATTCAATAGTTTTTTTTTTTAGAAACTTACTTTTATTAAACTAGTTTTCAGAAAACTATTTTTATAGTCAGATTTCATCAGTAACTATAAATTAAATTAAATTACATAAATACAACAACAAATAGAACTAGCATAAACATTTTAGGGATAAACACAAGCGGCTCTTGGAAGGCAATGACTCAACTGGCGGAAGCAGACAGGTGTAGGCGTACTAAAGAACAGTCATGAGGGGACAGTGTGATGTCGGGATTCATTGGCATCCTTTAAAGAGGGAAGGGAAAGGTTTATGAACGTGGAGAGGTTAAGTAAAGGTCAGTTGTTAAGATTTTGTACAGCATTTACAAGAGGGAAAACCCTTAAAGATCATCTAATTAGTCTTGCTCAATTCTTTCATTTTATATTTGAGAATTCCAATTAAAACTTGGAAAAGTATGATGGCTTGTCTGAAATTAAACAGTTAAATGGAAAGCAGAGTTAGAATTAAAACCTATGTGTTTTGATTCTTAATCTAATGGGTTGTCTTACACAGTACTTCCTACATTAAAGTTATGGTCTTCAGAACAAACTCCCCCCCCCACAGTAGGAAGATGAGCATGCATGCATTCATTCATTCAATAGTTATTGAGTACCTACTGTACCTAAGGCACTATGAAAATACTCATATTCAGGCTTCTCTGAAGTATACACTCCCCCGATCCTTCATCATTAAGAATGATGAGTGTTATAGATGTGAGTGTTCATACTTCTGAGATATACTCTGTCAGAATACAACCAAATATTTAAATATGAAGATACAACTTTAAGAACTCATTTAAATTATATTTATTTACATTTATTTATTCATTCAATGAATAATATGAGCTACAATACTATAGCTCATGCCTTACATTAAAAAGAAATCTGAAAACAAGGTAAGAAGACAAATCAATCATTAGTAGATCAGGCTACTTCTCCTTAGTAAAGCTGAAGATGTCTGTATTACTTTTATAATAAAAATAGCTCCTTTATGCTCACCTCTAAAAATCCATTGCACAAAGAAAGCAAAAAGAAGACCAAATAATATAATGTCACTGATTTCCAATTTCTTTTATATAATCAGTACATATTTACCAACCACATACAATGGTATCCAGCATTAAGCAAGGCATTATGGGAAATTGCTTTAAAGATAACATTTTAAATAATAAGACATTACAGATAGCTGCTGATAAATACATTTGTCTAGTTAACAAACACAATAACACAGTCTAGACAAAATATACAAGGGATCATTGCTCCATTATTCTGTAGAGACGAGGTCAATTAAATGAGCCCTTATCATTTTAGAGATAAAGACCCGTGTAAAAACCTCTGATGCCCTTTAAATTACAGGTTTACTGTGATTTAAAGACAACTGAAAGAAAAACAGGAAATGTTTTGAAGGGCAGACTGAAAGGGCAGACTGTTGCTAGTCTGAGTTATGAATTAAAAACAGATAAATGACTACTGAACACTAGCCACTGCTCTAGATGGGAAACAGCTCTAACAGCAACAACCACAGCAGCAACATAAATGTTAAAACGAAGGCATTTTAGTTAGCCGAGGCCGAATTTCATGGAAATTCAAGCAGCTCTATACTTTGTTCTCCTTGTCACAGGCTCCCTTTGGAAACACTAAATTAAGTTTAACAAAGTTACATCACTCAAGTATTTGTACTTTAATACAAATGCTCTGCCTTTGCTGCATGCAATCTTATCCTTTAGTGAAATTCTAAACAGTTTAAATTCCTATAGTATCACAAATAAACCTAGGTCTTATGATAGTTTTTCTTAGATAAAATTTTCCCTGCTTCTCTGTCAGTGAAGTCTTTTCCTCTAAAATACATGGAGGAACTAACTGATGGTCTCAAGATGCAAAAGACCTAGGTAAAAGACTGGAGGTCACTATTCTGTCCACAGTAGTAATAACATCGTACATTTCTATGCACTTTAAAGTTTGCAAATAGGACTAGATATCTCCTTAGTTATCCTTGCTTTAGGACTAGATATCTCCTTAGTTATCCTTGCTTTTGAGATGAGAAGGTTGAGGCAGAGAGAGGTTACAAGGCAGAATGTGAACCGACATAAGTCAAAGTACAGTTTCCCTCTATTAAACTCCCTCTCTCACAGATCTTTATCTCAGGAGTAAAAAATCTTGTAGCAGGTCTGGCTTATAAAAAGAATTACAATTACGAAGACTGTGTGTGAGTACACCATAGAAAAATACACAAGTTATATTGTTAAGTGAATAAATGTATATAAATCAAAACCCATAGAATGTACAACCCCAAGAGCGAACCCTAATGTAAATTACGGACTTTGGATGATAATGATGTGTCAAGGTAGGTCCACTGACTGTAAAAAACGTACCACTCTGGTGCAGGGTGTTGATAGTTGGGGAGGCTGTGGATATCTAGGGCATAGGGGATAGGTGGGTGATAGGAGGTAAGTGGAGGATAGGGGATATGTGGCAAAGCTCTGTACCTCCATTCAACTTTGCTGTGAACCTAAAACTGCTCTAAAAAATAAAGTAGACAAAAAGTGCTTATAAAGACTGTAAGAATATATGGAAAAATAATAGTTGTATTAATAATAGTTGTATACTCCTTTCTCATTCCCTGTCTCTAACTTTTTGAAATACTGCTAAACAGGATAATTCAAAATAAAGACAAATATTTTTGCCAGTGGTATCTCAAGTTCTAGGCATTGTTCTAAGCACTTTACATGTATGTTCTCATTTAATCCTCACAACAACTCAATGAAGCAAGTTTATTATTATTCTTATTTGCAGATAAGGAAAAGGAGATCCAACTGTCAGGCTGTAATTCAATAAATACTTGCTGAGGATCGCACCGTGTAGCAAGTACTTTTATATATATTATCTCCTTTATCGCCTTCAACAACCTCATCCATTGAACCTGACCTGACTACTTTCCAATACTCTCTTAATTCTCCTCCAATTTTCCAGTCCTAATTAATTAGCAAGATTTAGTTTATTGTGCTTCATAGATACTGTGTTTTTTTACAAAAGACCCTCCACCAGCAAAAAGACTAGGACTCACTGAAGGCTCAGGTGACGGTTAGCATTTTTTAGCAATAACTCATTTTTTAATTAAGGTGTGCACATTGTATTTTTAGACATAATGCCATTGCACACTTAATAGACTTACAGTATAGTGCAAATGTAACTTTTATATGCACTGGGAAACCAAAAAATTCATGTGACTTGCTTTAAGGCAATATTTACTTTATTGCAGTGGTCTGGAACTGAACCCACAATATCTCCAAGGTATGCCTGTGTGTATTTTGCTAAAAGACAGGAGTTTTAATATATTATAAAGATGATATGGAAGAACACAATATAAATGCAAAATATAGTAAGATGTGTAAGGTTTTGGAAAAATATAAAACACTGATTTTAAATTTCTGTTCAGTCCTGTCTAATAGGGTAAAAACTGAAGAGTGTATGTCAGAAGGGAAAAACAAAGGAAAACCATTTTCCCGTAATCATGCCTTCTATTGGCAGGAAACCCAGAAAAATACCACTACAGGATTTGCGTTCCTTCCTCTTTGTGAAGGTTAAGAACCGGTGATCAAGAAAAGGAAGTTGTTGGTTGCTAACTAGATATTTTGGGAAGACCCAGGTCACTGGTAATAAATACATTCTACTAAATTTTATTTCTTAGTCATTTAGCTGAAATAACTCAGCCATGGCAATCCTCAGTTCACTCTGTTAGTTTCTCTGGCATCTGGCAGCCAGCCCTTGCTTCCAATTGATTACAACTTCTCATCAAGTTCTCAAAACATAATCTTTACTGTATCCATAAAGCTGTGTACAAAATCCAATCGCCTCAAATGGCCCCATCCAGGAGCCCCAGAGTTTTCACATTATATCTCAACAGGCTGTTTGGCAGAATGACGTAGATATTAAATATTTACTGAAAAAAAAAAAACGATAGTGCAATACTGGTGTAGCTGAAATATGACTGGATTAGCAGTCAGAAGACTTGAGTTCCAGTACAAGTAGGCAAAAGAACAACAGGCAATGTTTCACTTTGCCAAATCTCACTTTCCTTACACTTAAAAGGGGGCTGATTAGATCATTTTCAGACCTTTAAGCCAAAGAATCCTTTCTTTAAACAAAATCTCATGTAAAAACCCAATATAGAAAACAGATAAAATAGAGTTGGGGTCCTGAAGTCCCCTGCTGGCCCCTTCAAGTTTCCCCACCAAACGCCTTCAAGGGGCCACAGTGTCCTGTGGCTCTAACATTTTAGAATGTGTCTAGGTTGTAACAAATTATATTGCAGACTTCAACACATATCTCCAAAGTGGAAATCAAGGATGAGCATATCAAATCTACACCAGAGTAATGTCATTTTTTTCTGCCCTAGGTTGTCCAAAGGCCTCTTTTGTAATGAAGGTGTATTTTTGGGGGGGGGGGGAGGAGGGAAATGTCAGGGGATCAAGAGACAATCTCAATATCTCTGTCTCTGTCTCAACCACCTTTCCAAAGAAAATTTCCCTAGATCTCTTGTTTAGCCCCTTATCTGACTATTAGTCAAGGAGAATGTTCTGAATTTTAGTTTAGCGTAGGAAGACAAAAAGTCTTATTTTATTTTTTAAATCTCATAATGGATCATAGGACCCATTTGGCACTGTGTGGCATATCTAAAACTCAGAATAAAACTGTAGTCTTATGGGTTTTAAGAACCAAAGAACAAGGTTTAGGGCAATCAAAGCAGCTGAAAATTGAGGGAAAGATTCCTGGAAAAAAATAGAGAGCTAACAGAAGGGGATTTCAAAATTCTACATCTAAACTCTGCCCAAATTTCTGGCTGATTCAAACTATACTTCAAGCAGCCCAGCTAAGACTAAAATAACAAGATTTCAAGTGCTGTGCACTATAAAGGAACAGAGTTTAGAGTTGAGGCCCAAGTTAATTGCCTGCTTAGACCAAAAAAATCAATATTCTTCCAAAGAATAACAGAACCCAGAGTCTCTACAGCTTATCATTAACAATGTCCAAGATACAATCCAAAATTACTAGACATACCAAGACCAGGAAAATATGACCCTTGTTTAAGAAAACAGGCAAAAGATAGAGTCCATCCTTGAGATAATCCAAATGTTGGAAGTAGTCGACAAGGAAGGTTTTTAAAGCAGCTAAATAAGTATGTCTAAGGACATAAAAGAAAATGTGTTTATAATAAACAAACAAAGGAAATCTCAGCAGGAAAAAAAGGATAGCCAAAAAAAAAAAAAAAAAAGAACCAAATGGTAATTCTGAAACTAAAAAATATTATATCAAAATTTAAAAATCATTGGATGGGCTTAAGCTTAACTCAGATTAGAGACAACAGAGGAGTTGGTGAACTTGATGACAGATTGACAGAAATTATCCTCTCTAAAGCACAGAGAGAAAAAGATTTTAAAAAATCGAACAGAGCCTCAGGGTCCTACTGGACAATACTGAAAAGACTAATGTATAAGTAAGTGAAATCACAAAAGAGAAAGAGAGGAAGAACGAGGAAAAAAACAAAGTTTGAAGAAATAATTGCTGAGGGCTGACCTGGTGATGTAGTGGTTAAGTTTGGGCACTCTGCTTCAGTGGCCCAGGGTTCATGGGTTTGGATCCCAGCATGAACCTACACACCACTCATCAAGCCATGCTGTGGCAGCATCCCACATACAAAGTAGAGGAAGATGGGCACATATGTTAGCTCAGGGCCACTCTTCCTCACCAATAGAAAAAAATTGCTGGGGCCGGCTCCGTGGCCAAGTGGTTAAGTTCATGCACTCCGCTGCGGTGGCCCAGGGTTTGGATCGTGGGCGCGGACATGGCACCACTTGTCAGGCCACATTGAGGCGGCGTCCTACATCCCACAACTAGAAGGACCTGCAACTAAGATATACAACTATGTACGGGGGGGGTTGGGGAGATAAAGCAGGAAAAAAAAAAAAAAGATTGGCAACAGTTGTTAGCCCAACTGCGAATCTTTGAAAAAAAAAAAGAAAAAGAAAAAAATTGCTGAAATTTCCCAGATTTAATGAAAACCACAAAGTCTAGCAGGATAATTTTTTTTTAAAATTCCCTAGCCACATCATAGTCAAATTGCTGAAAATGAAATTTAAAAGAGAAAATCTAAAAGAGGCTAGAGAAAAGTGACACATTATCTACAGGGATACAAAGAGATGGAGAACTTCTCATCAGAAACAACGGAGGCTAGAGATAGTGGAAAGGCATTTTAAAATGATAAAAGGATTAAAACAAACAAAAACAGCCAACCCATAATTCTGTACCCAGTGAAAATATCTTTTAAGAATAAAGACAAGTAAAGATGTTTTCAGATAAAGATTAAAGAGAGTATGTCACCAGCAGACTTGCGTGAAGAAACACACAAGAAAAGAAAAAGAAAAAGAAATCACTTAATGCTGTACTGCGCGGTACCCACCTTAAGCAGTGACATGCTTCATCTCCTGTTACATCCCATCGACAACTCTGGACCCAGTGCTCTCTAGATTCACTATACACTTTCAGGCCTCTATGTTTTCAAGCCTCCAAGTTTCCTATGCCAAGAACACTCTAATAAGATTGGAAAACCCTACTCATTCTTCAAGATACAACTCAAATGCCCTCTCGTATAAATCTTAGTTTCATAGAACCCATCCCTGTAGCCATTATGCTTCCAAAGCATGTTTTTTTTCCCTCCTATAGCATTTTGTACATGCACACAGATACACACAAAGAGAATCAATCATATTCTACCGATTCTTACGGGTTTGTCTTTCCAAGTAGACTGTGCGTTCCCCAAGGGCAGAGATCATCACTTTTACCCTTATATTCTCAGCATCAGAGATGAATTCTGGGCATACTAAAAGGATTTGAATCAATCTTCAGCAATGACAGGGATTATTCTAACTAAAGTCTTGAATTTATGCACTGAAACAATTCACAAAGGGAATAGATTAAGATGATGCCTCAATAATCTGTTCTTCTCAATTAGTAGTTAGCTGTCATTTTCTGAACCACAAGCACTCTCTTAACTGATCTGAAATTAAATACTACAATACCTTGCTTGTGGATACCCTGATTGTAGATGAGCTATACTGACATTAATGAATTAGGTTCTAAACCTTAAATAAAGTGACATAAATTAATGATGAGGCGCAGGAGATGGCAGGTATCTAATTCTTTTATCATTCTGATGACTTTAAGATATACTGACATGACATAATTAGAAGCTATTTTGATACATATACAAGGCATATCAAAATACTTTGCCCTCAGAAAGCTGAAAGTGTGAGAGAAAATAAAATTTACCTATTTTTATCACTGTCCTGAGCACATATACCTGTTGAAGGAGACAATGACAAATTCTCACTGATACTTTTTCAGACTTTGGTCATACATACATGAAGTTATATATTAAGATGTAGGTGATGAAAGAAAAAAAGATAAGAAACTCTGTCTTCCACTTTTCCTCAGAATCACTAATCGATTTGCTGTCAAAGAAAGGAAAATTCTGTTCATAGCTTTTACACGCATATAAATTTCTAAGAATAGACCATTTTTCACTTAGCTTTAGAGCACTTTATATAGAGGAGACTATCATTTACTCAATCTACCGACTCATAATAATAATAAGAAAAAAAAGAAAAAACCTTAATTTTAGGAGTTAAAGAAATTTCCTTTTATTCTTGAATTCCATCACTACTGGACTAGCTTAATGCCTCCGATGGAAGCTGGCAGATCTGCCATTTCCGTTGCTACAAATTCATACAAAGGAAACAGTTGTGATGTGAAGGTCAAGGCAGCTAATCATTTATCACTAAACATTAAGGAAGTAAACAAAAGGAGAAAGATAAAAATAAGAAAAGGTAATTAGATTTATTTTCAGTTGATATGACATATCATCATGTGCTAATCTGTAAAAAGAAACTTTGTTCTATCTTGGGTTGGGAAACGAATATTAATTTTAAAAAATACTCCAAAGAGGCAGGGTTAACAGATTTTTTAAAAAGTGTCACCTGAAGAACAACTGCTAACATTCTATATTATTGTCATCTGATTATCATAAGATGGTGAGGTTGTACACTAACCCCCATTTCACCTTTGTGAAAACTGAGACTCAGAGGTTATATGATTTTCCCAAGGACACTAATCCAGTAAGTGGCAACAAGATTCAAACGTCAATGTTTTACCTCCTAATACTATATTTGCTCAATCTTACTATGCCTTCCTTCTCTATCCCCAACATTTAAAGTTTCTGAAGGAGGAATGTCTTAAAATCTATAATATGATCAGTATAGTACTATTTCTGCTTTTCCTTGAAAGCTCTTAGTCAACAGTGAATCAAATAATCAATAACATCCTAGAATGGAAAAAAAATGTGTAACAGTTGAAAACCAGACTCACAAATACTTATGCGAATTAGTAATATGTCATAAAACTGCCTTAGTTTACATTTAATTCTTGTTTGATATGCTTCTACTCTGAATGATCAGTACAATAGAAATAATTTTAAATGTACTTCTACACCTTCATATTTGATAACGAGTTTTTTAAAGTGAAGCTAAAGGTGGGAAATTTTAACCTTTTTATTTCAAAAGAAACAAGTTTCATGAGGGCAAGGACCATTAGATGTCAGTTTTGTTTAGAACTGTATATAAACCCACAGCACAGAGCCTGATACATATACTTGCTCAATTTTGTTGAATGAAGAAATGAATGAACAAATGAGTCTATCAAGGAATTATTAATAATGTGATAATCAGTTCTCTTAAGGATGGGGAAACAAATGGCTGGAACGGATACCCTTAACTCAATCTAATATTAAATCTCCATCATAATAAGGGGGTTATCATTATCATGAAAGGACTAGAGCTAGTTGGTTTAATTACACCATCACTCACATTTAGTAAAAGAAATGGATTATGGTAAATACTATAGAAATGTTTTTATTAACACTCACATATGTACATGTAGTCATAATCTTTCACAAATAAAAGACTGTAAAAACATAAACTCAGGAAACCAGGTGGTAAAATACCTAACCACTGCAGCAATTAACTGGTGAGACTTTAAAGACATCAATAACAGAAATGTTTCTCTTTCTCCTAGACGCTATATTCTAGTTTACTATATGAAGACTTCCCCAATAAAACAAACAAGGCCACCCTCACTGCTAGAGGTAAACTGCATAAAATGTACATTCCTTTTATACATCTAGTGTAAACAGTAACCCCCCAGTGAATGAAATAATGATTTTTAGTCACTGAAACAAAAATATAAGAAATTACTTGGATCCTTTAAAAAATGATCTCAAGCTGGTAGTGAATTGAAGCCTCAAGGTTAACAGTATTGGGTAAAGCGGTGCAGTTGTTGTGGAAAATGGTATGGTGATTCCTCAAAAAATTAAGCACAGAATTACCATATGATCCAGCAATTCTACTTCTGGGTATATAATCCAAAAAAGTGAAAACAGGAACTCGAACAGATATTTATACACTCATGTTCACAGCAGCATTATTCACAATAGCCAAAACGTGAAGGCAACCCAAGTGTCCATCAATGGATGAATGTATAAAAGAATGTGGCATATACATATGTTGAAATATTATTCGGTCTTAAAAAAGGAAGGAAATTCAGACACATGCTACAACCTGGATGAACCTTGAAGACATTATGCTAAGTAAAACGGGTCAGTCACAGAAGAACAAATATTATATGATTCTTCTTATATGAGGTCAAATTCACAAACATGAATAGTCAAATTCATAGATACAGAAAGTAGAATGGTTGTCAGGGACTAAGGGGAGGGGAAAATAGAGAGTTAGTATTTAATGGGTACAGATGTTCAGTTTGGGAATATAAAAAAGTTCTAGAGATGGACAGTGGTGATAGATGCACAACAATGTGAATGTACTTAATGTCGCAGAACTGTACTGTTAAAAATAGTTAAAATAGTAAATTCTATGTTATGTCTATTTTACTATAATAATAATTAAAAAAAAGATTAACAGCACTGGAATTACTGAATATAGGAAACCAGAAAGTAGCCTTTGGATATAAGAGAGGATTGACTTGAGAGCACCTCAGGAGAATTCCTGCTACAATGGGCAGTCACACTGACAAGTTTAAACCTTTGAGACTGTCTAGGTACAACATATATGTTTTGACCCACTCCTCCATATTCTTTTACGCTAGGGCTTCAGATCACACTGCTTAGCCCATACTACAACACCAGCACATGCCAAAACACCTGATTATCTAAACAAGGCGTAAAGAAAGGAGAAGTCGCACCCTATGAAACCTTTGTCACTGGGATCTGAACAGACTTGCAAATTTCAAAGATGAATTTAGGTAGGCACTCCAGAGAAAATAGTAATACTAGGTTTCTGACAGGGTTTCATCATATTCAAACACACACCAGACTCAAGAATAATCATTCAGCTCACTGCATTCTTTCAACTCTCTCGAAAGAATGGCTTCTTAGTCTTTGAAAATATTGGTAGGCAACCTGTGATCTCAAATGAATCCATGTTTTCTCTGAAAAAATGACATAATAGTTGGCAAAGTACAGGAAGGCAAAAAATGAGTAAATAAGGTACACAGTAATAAACTCCAAGTGAACTGACCTGTGATTAAAATATAAAGAATGAAACCACAAAAGTACTAGAAGAAAGCAAGGATGAATCTCTTCATAATTTAGGAGTGGAGAAGATACTTCTCATCATAATTCAAAATCCAAAAACCATAAAAGGCTGCTAAATTTGAGGGGAAAAGAATCCCCAGTAAATAAATAAAATTTTGCACAGCAAAAACCATTGTAAGTAAATCTGAAACACAAATGACAAGTTGGAAAAATTATTTGAAACTTATAGCCCACAAAGAGGGCTAATCTCCCTACATAAGGGCTAAAAAATAAGAAAAAGACTAACAACCCAATAGAAAAATAGGCAAAAGCGTACACAATCTCTCATTTACCAACAAAAGAAAAAGATATATAAATAGCTCTTAGACAAATAGAGATGCCCAATCTAAATGCAAATCAAAATCTTACTTATCAGATTGATAAACATTCAAAAGACTGACAATTTCTACTGGTGAGGCTGGGAGAAACATGCACTTTCATACATTGCTCTTAGGAGCAAAAAATGGTATAACCCTGGAGTGAAGTCAGCATCACAGTGGAGTGAGCTCTTCCCTTAGACTCTCCTCCCTAAGATACAACATAAAAGATGCTCATAAACCAACAGAGGACATTCACACAACACAAGAGACGTCTGAGAGATCCACACAGCGGAGGGTGTGGAGGTGCTGGACCCCCCAGGAGGCAGGGAAGGAGGTAAGGGTATCTCCCCTCCCTCCCCAAATGGCAGTGATCCAGGGCATGGGACCACATGCAGCTCTGAGCAGCCCTCTGCAGGGATGCCTTCGCTCTCAGAGTTGCCTCCCAGTCCATGGGAAAGCTCTACACCAAGGAGGCTAAGAAATCATGGGAGAGTATTCACCAAGCCAAACAGCCCAGGAGGGCAGACAGTGAGGGCAGAGTAGGAGCACCCGTGGGATTGTACACACGAAAGAAAGAACCCCCCCCATCACCACGTGGTGCACCAGCTCAGTTGGTCAGACACAGCAAAGGACCCCTGACAGAGTGCCTGCGCATACGTGTGTAAAGCAGTGGCTGCCAACAGGCAAAAGGAGATGGGCCCTGTCAACACTGCTTCCCAAGAACAGGCACAGCTGCCAGTGATTGTGGTGGGCTCAGAATACACAGCTCCTGACCCACTGCCAGTGGCAGCAGATGGAATCTGCAAGCAGATACTACCACTGCACGATGGCACAATTCCACCCAATCAAATAGTATGAAGAGGTATATTAACACTCCAGATCAGAAGGAAAATGACAAGCACTCAGATATCAATCCTGAAGTCATACAATTTTACAATATAAATGACAGAGAATTCAAAATAGCTTTCATAAAACGTTACAAAAAACTCAGAAAGACAGTTCAATGAAATCAGGCATAAAATTAATGAACAGAGCATATTCTTCACAAAAGAGCTTGAAACTACAAAAAAAATCAGAAATGTTGGAGATTAAAAACACAATGAATGAGGTGAAGAAAAATCTGGAGTCCTTAAATAGAGCTGATTTATGGAGGATAGAATCCGCAATTTAGATGACAGAAATATAGAAATGCTTCAGGTGGAGGAGGAAAGAGAAGACTAAAAAGAAATGAAGAAATTCTCCTAGAAATATCCTATTCAATTAGGAAATGCAACATAAGGATTATAGGTATTGCAAGAGGGAGGAGAGAAGGGGAAAGGAGCAAAGAGCTTGTTCAAAGAAATAATAGATGAGAACTGCTAAAAGAACTCATTACTACGTCAATGTAAAATAAAACCTTCTCCGAGGCATATATTAGTAAAACTGGCAAAAGTCAATGAGAAAGAAAAGATATTAAGGGCAGCAAGGCAGAAGAAAATAACCTACAAAGGAACTCCTATTGGGCTGTCAGCAGATTTCTCAGCAGAGAGTTTACAGGCTAGAAGAGTGTGGAATGATAGATTTAAAATTCTAGGGTCTGGCCCCGTAGCCAAGTGGTTAAGTTCACGCTCTCCGCTGCAGGCGGCCCAGTGTTTCATTGGTTTGAATCCTGGGTGCAGACACGGCACTGCTCATCAAACCTCACTGAGGCAGCGTCCCACATGCCACAACTAGAAGTACCCACAACGAAGAATATACAACTATGTACTGGGGGGCTTTAGGGAGAAAAAGGAAAAAAATACAATCTTTAAAAATAAAAAATAAATAAAATTCTAAAAGATAAACACTTTCAGCCAAGAATACTCTATCCAGCAAAAATATCCTTCAGATATGATGGAGAAATAAAAACTTTCCCAGATAAACAAAAGCTGAGGGAGTTCATTGACACAAAACACCTCCCACAGGAAATGATCAAGGTCCTTATACCTGAAAAAAAAGAAAGCGTTTACAAAGCCTTGAGCAAGGAGATAAATAGGCAGACAAAATCAGAAAACTGCAGTTCTCTATCAGAACAGGTTAGCAAACACATACTTATGACATTAAAGATAAAAGGAAGAAAAACATCAAAAATAACTATAATCACTTCATTTTAACAACAAACTCACAACACAAAATGGAATAAGTTGTAACAACAACTCAGACGGATAAGAGGAAAGGGATGGAACCCGCCAACTAAGGAAATGAGTTCATCAGAAAATAGACTACCTCATCTATGAGATCTTTTATACAAAGCTCATGATAACGACTAAACAAAAAACTGGAACAGAGACACAAATGTTAAACAATGAGAAAACCATCATAGAGAACCACCAAACTGAATTGGCAGTTGGGGAAACACACAGGATGAGAAAGAAGGGAAATACAGAACAACTGGAAAACAAGTGATAAAATGGCAGTAGTAAACCCTCATATATCAATAATCACTCTAAATGTAAATGGATTGTTCAATCAAAAGACACAGAATGGCTGGATGAATTAAAAAACAAGACCCAAAAATATGCCACCTCCACGAAACATATCTCAGCTCTAAAGACAAACACAGGCTCAGAGTGAAGGGATGGAAGATGATACTCCAAGCTAATGGCAAACAAAAGAAAGTAGGCGTTGCCATACTTATATCACAAAAAGTAGACTTCAAGACAAAAAAAGCAATGAGAGACAAAGAGGGGCAGTATATAATGACAAAGGGGACACTCCACCAACGGGACATAACTCTTATAAACATATATGCACCTAACACAGGAGCACCAAAGTACACAAAGCAACTATTAATAGGCCTAAAAGGAGATATTAACAGCAACATAATAACAGTAGGAGATCTCAACACCCCATTTACATGAACGGATAGATCATCCAGAGGAAAGTCAACAAGGAAATAGTGAAATTAAGAGAAAAGCTAGACCAGATAGATGTAATAGAAATATATAGAACACTCCATGCAAAAACAGTAAAACACACCTTCTTCTCACATGCACATGGAACATTCTCAAAGACAGACCATATGTTGGGAAATAACACAAGCCTCAATAAATTTACAAAGACTGAAATCACCTCAAGGATCTTTTCCAACCATAATGCTATGGAACTAGAAATTAACTACAAGAGGGGCTGGCCCAGTGGTGCAGCAGTTAAGTTCGCACGTTCTGCTTTGGTGGCCTGGGGTTGGCAGGTTTGGATCCCAGGTGCGTACCTACCCCCTGCTTATCAAGCCATGCCATGGCAGGCATCCCACATATAAAGTAGAGGAAGATGGGCATGCATGTTAGCTCAGGGCTGATCTTCCTCAAAAAAAAAAAAAAAAAAAAGAAACAAAGAAATTAACTACAAGAAGAAAGCTAGGAAAGTGACAAATATGTGAAGACTAAACAACATGCTCCTGAACAACCAATGGACCACTGAAGAAATTAAAAAAGAAATCTGACTAAAAAAGAAAGACAAATGAAGATGAAAACACACCGTATCAACTCATATGGGATGCAGCAAAAGTGGTCCTGAGAGGGAAATTCATAACAATACAGGCTCACCTTAACAAATGAGAAAAATCTCAAATAAGCAATCTCAAACTACACCAAACAGAAATAGAAAGAGAAGAACAAACAAAGCCCAAAGTCAGCAGAAGGAGGGAAATAATAAAAATTAGAACAGAAATAAATGAAATTGAAAGAAAAAGAAAAGACAGTAGAAAGGACCAATGAAACTAAGAGCTGGTTCTTCTAGAAGATAAACAAAATTGACAAACCCTTAGCCAGACTCACTGAGAAAAAAAGAAAAGACTCAAATAAATAAAATGAGAAATGAAAGAGGAGAAATTACAATGGATACCAAAGAAACACAAAGGATTATAAGAGAACACTATGAAAAACTATATGCCAAGAAATTGGACAATCTAGAAGAAAAGAAATGGACAAATTCTTAGACTCATACAACCTCCCACAACTAAATCAAGAAGAAATAGAGAATCTGAATAGACCAGTCACAAGCAAGGAGATTGAAAACAGTAATCAAAAACCAACCAAAAAATAAAAGTCCAGGACCAGACGGCTTCTCTGGAGAATTCTGCCAAACACTCAAAGATTTAATACCCATTCTTCTCAACCTATTCCAAAAAATTGAAGAAGACAGAACACTTTCTAACACATTCTATGAGGCCAACATCACTGATTCCAAGGCTAGACAAGGACAACACAAAGAAGGAAAATTACAGGCCAATATCGCTGTTGAACATAGTGACATATTTGTTGTTCAACAAAATACTGGAACTGAATACAGCAATACATTAAAAGGATTATACACCATGAGAAAGTGGGACTTATACCAGGGATGCAGGGATGGTTCAAGATCTGCAAATCTATCAATGTGATACACCACATTAACAAAATGAGGAACAAAAACCACATGATCATCTCAAAAGATGCAGAGAAAGCATATGACAAGATCCTACATCCATTTATGATAAAAACTCTGAATAAAATGGGTATAGAAGGAAGGTACATCAACATAATAAAGGCCATATATGACAAACCCACTGCCAACATCATACCCAATGGAAAAAAACTGAAAGCCATCCATCTGAGAACTGGAACAAGACAAAGGTGCCCACTCTCACCACTCTTACTCAACATAGTCCTGGAAGTTTTGGCCAGAGCAATTAGGCAAGAAAAAGAAATGAAAGGTATCCAAATTGGCAATGAAGAAATGAAGCTCTCATTATTTGCAGATGACATGATTTTATATACAGAAAACCCTAGAGAATCCATCAGAAAACTATTAGAAATAATCAACAACTACAGCAAAGTTGCAGGGTACAAAATCAACTTACGAAACTCAGTTGCATTTCTATACTCTAATAACAAACTAACAAAAAGAGAACTCAAGAATACAATCCAGGGGTCCGGCCTGGTGGCGCAGCGGTTAAGTGTACACGTTCTGCTTCGGCAGCCCGGGGTTTGCTAGTTCAGATCCCAGGAGCAGACATGGCACCACCTGGCACACCATGCTGTGGTAGGCAGCCCACATATAAAGTAGAGGAAGATGGGCATGGATGTTAGCTCAGGGCCAGTCTTCCTCAGCAAAAAGAGGAGGATTGGCGGCAGTTGTTAGCTCAGGGCTAGTCTTCCTCAAAAAAAAAAAAAAAGAATACAATCCAACTTACAATCTCAACACAAAGAATAAAATATCTAGGAATAAACCTAAGTAAGGAGGTGAAAGACCTATACAATGAAAACTATAAGACATTGTTGAAAGAAATTGATGATGACATAAAGAAATGGAATGATATTCCATGCACATGGATTGGAAGAATAAACATAGTTAAAATGTCCAAACTACCTAAACCAACCCACAGATTCAATGCAATCCCAATCAGAATCCCAATGACATTCTTCATGGGAATAGAACAAAGAATCCTAAAATTCATGTGGGGCCAAAAAAGACCCAAAATAGCTAAAGCAATCCTGAGAAAAAAGAACAAAGCTGGAGGCATCACAATCCCTGACTTCAAAATATACTGCAAAGCTATAGTAATCAAAACAGCATGCTACTGGTACAAAAACAGACATACAGATCAATGGAACAGAATTGAAAGCCCAGAAATAAAACCACACATCTACAGACAGCTAATCTTCAACAAAGGAGCTAAGAACATACAATGCAGAAAGGAAAAACCTCTTTAATAAATGGTGTTGGGAAAACCGGACAGCCACATGCAAAAGAATGAAAGTAGACCATTATCTTTTGCCATACACAAAGATGAACTCAAAACGGATTAAAGACTTGAAGCTAAGACACGAAACTGCAAAACTCCTAGAAGAAAATATAGGCAAGCTACTCTTTGACATCAGTCTTAGAAGGATCTTTTTGAATATTAAGTCTAGCTGGGCAAGTGAAACAAAAGGAAAAAATAAACAAATGGGACTTGAGCAGAGTAAAGAGATTCTGCAATGTGAACAAAACCAGCAACAGAATATTAAGACAACCCACTAACTTGGAGAAAAGATTTCCAAATCATATATCCAACAAGGGGTTAGTCTCCAAAATATATAAAGAACTCATACAACTTAACAAGAAAAAGCAAACAACCTGATCACAAAGTGGGCAGAAGATATGAATGGACATTTTTCCAAAGAAAATATACAGATGGCCAATAGGCACAGGAAAACATGCTTGACATCACTAATCATTAGGGAAATGAAAATCAAAACTGTAATGAGATATCACCTTATACCTGTTAGAATGGCTATACCTACCAAGACGAAAAACAATAAATGTTGGAGAGGTTGTGGAGGAAAGGGAACCCTCATACACTGCTGGTGGGAATGCAAACTGGTACAGCCACTATGGAAAACAGTATGGATATTTCTCAAAAAATTAAAAATAGAAATACCATACGACCCAGCTATTCCACTATTGGGTATTTATTCAAAGAACTTGAAATTAACAATTCAAAAAAGACTTATGCACCCCTATGTTCATTGCAGCATTATTCACAACAGCCAAGATGTGGAAGCAACCCAAGTGCCCACCGACTGATGAACGGATAAAGAAGAGATGGTTTATATATACAATGGAATACTACTCAGACATAAAAAAAGACAAAACTGTCCCATTCACAACAACACGGATGGATCTTGAGGGTATTAGGTTAAGTGAAATATGCCAGACAGAGAAAGACAAACACTATATGATTTCACTCATATGTGGAAGATAAAAAAAACACATGGACAAAGACAACAGATTAGTGGTTACCAGAGGGGAAAGGAGCTGGGGGTAGGCATAAGGGGTAAAGGGGCATATATATATGGTGACTGACCAATAATAATGTACAACTGAAACTTAATGTTATAAACTATTATGACTTCAATAAAAAATGATATAACCCCAATTTGCCAAGTTTATAAGTTTATATTTCAGTCTATCATCTACCACTTGTGTAACATATAGCTTTCAGGTGCATAGTATATACTAATACAAAGGTACTTTAAAGTATACAAAGACAAGGCCCGGTGGAGCAGTGGTTAAGTTCCCACGTTCCACTTTGGTGGTCCAGGGTTCGCCGGTTCGGATCCCAGGTGCAGACATGGCACCGCTTGGCAAGCCATGCTGTGATAGGCATCCTACATATAAAGTAGAGGAAGATAGGCACGGATGTTAGCTCAGGGCCAGTCTTCCTCAGCAAAGAGAGGAGGATTGGCAACAGATGTTAGCTCAGGGCTAATCTTCCTCTAAAAAAAAAAAAGATACGGCTGGCTTTATGGCATACTGGTTAAGTTTACAACCCTTAGCTCTCACTCTTTTTTACTGTGAATGTCTGATTATCATGTTGGTCAAATGTAAATCCTATAACCCAGATTTTATCTCAGTTGTGAATAACTTAAAATCACCAAATTATTACGCCTATTTGTTTTCCTTAAGTGCCACAAAGGCACAGATGTGTAATAAAGAAGAAATGATACTTGGAAAATCAAACTCACTCTTTACTTTAGTACCTTTAGATAGCTGTAATGAAAAAGGAACCTGAGAGCTCTAAGAATGGCATGTGGAAACCATGTTTGGTTTTATGGCTATTTCCATCCCCAAGGGTTAGTAATCTAGATCTTTACACATTTGAAACAGCTTTAGATGATATAAGGGAATTCTAAAACAACCAACTGAAAGATCTCAGTAGTAACAGCAGACACAGTATTACAGAAGTCAATGCTAATTTAGGGTATGAGAGTAAGGAAGGACATACATATTCAATAGCAGATGTGGTCACTCACCTGTCGAATCGACATGGTGCAGAGAATATACAGGAAGATGAAGGAACAGTCTGTGGTGTCATCCCCCAACAGATTTCGATGAGACAGCCCTTGGATGTAGGAAAGGGGGGTGAAAGGAAGCTTTGCCACCACTCTACCATCAAATCTACAAAGGAAAAAACAAAGAATTGTTATTTTTGGAAGATTGACAAGCTACTTAGTTCCCGAGATGAATCTGGGACAGAAATAGAACATTAAGTCCCTTGATCTCTAAAAAACAAAGAAAGGGTGATATTCTAAAAAGAGACCTGAAGTACAAGGATGTAAGGAAAGGCCTAGATTTTTCCCATCAATCTTTTTCTAAACAGGTGATTTTTAATTTTTTCAGTATCAGGACCCCTTAACACTCTGAAAAATTACTGAGGAACCCAGTAAGATTTTATTTAGAGGTCATATCTATCAATATTTACTGTTTTATAAACTAAAACTGAGAAATGTTAAAATATTTGTTAAATCATTTAAAAGGTAAAATCATAAAAAGGTAAATAATCATTATAGTTAACATAAATATTTTATGAAAAATAAGTATATTTTCTAAAACAAAAAAGAAATTAGTGAGAAGAAAGGCTTTTTTTTTCTTTTAAATCTCTTTAATGTTTTATTTAACAGAATACTGCTGGATTCCCATAGCTCCTTCAGCATTCAAGCTGTTGCAATATTACACATCATGGAGCCTCTGGAAAATTCCACTGTTCATTCATGAGAGAATGAGAGTGAAAAAGGCAAATGATGTCCTAGAACTATTACGACAATAATTTTGACCTCAAGGACCTCCTCAGAGTCTCAGAGAGGCCCCCACTGTCCTAAACCATGACACCAATAATATATTATAAACCCTCTTTTCCAAGACTCAAAGATTCCCAATATACACACTAACAGGACAAACATTTCTGAACAGAAATTCATGGAAAACATAGTAGTGAATGAAAAAAGTAGATTATTAAATTGTATATACAGTATACTGAGATAACTTTTAACATACTTTGTGTCTGAAAGTAATTCCTTTTTTTCCAAAATAAAAAAGAGAAATATTTCTAAAAGAGAAAAGCTTAGAAAAAAGCTAGAAAAAAATACCTACCAGTATATATACATTGAGATGCTGGGGATATAACCTTCTTTCATACTTTTCTATGAATAAGTTGTATAATCAGACAACAATAAAAATTATAAAAATTAATGTGATTATGGACAGTGATAAATTATCCAAATAAAGTATTTGGTTCCAGTTAAAGTGGGTAGAAAATTCCCTCTTAGAAAAACACTTGGTGTTTAGAATGTTTCTATGGAAAGAGAGGAAAAAGAGAGGTAGCAATACCATCTTTGTCTTTGGGAAAAAAATTCCTAAATATTCAAACTATTATGGTTCTAAAGAGCTTCTTACACAACTGTACTCCAAAGAATACAGAATAGAATGAACTATCTTCTACATGTATGATTACCCACTTACTACTTCCAATTGCCTTCCTAGTTTATATTTATACAGGAAAAGTGCTCAATCATGAAGTGACTTTACCTGTATATGACAAAAATATTTAAAGATCTGCTTGAAGTAATCATTGTCATTCTTTTCTACTACGCTAACAAAAGCAAAACAAAAGTAGTAATGTTTCCAGGAGAAGATACTTCCATTGACTCATAAGAAGTATTAAATGCAGTTGTTCCAATATTTTCTGGTTATATGCCCTATACAGCATGCTGCTCTGGTATGCCACTCTGACTATCCTTCTGTGGAGTTAAGCTGTGAGAAGAAGGGATGGAACAGATACAGTCCAAGATGTTTATCCCCTCTTATTGTTAACGTACAGATCCAACAAATTCATCTTAAGTAGTTATTTTAATTTTTGTTATTTTCAACTTGAAATTGTAACCAAAAAGAAAACCTTTTAGAACTAATAAACAAATTCAATAAAGTTTCAGAATACAAAATTAACATACAAAAATCAGTTGCATTTCTATACACTAACAATGAACTATCTGGAAGAGAAATAAAATAATCCCATTTACAATAGCATTAAAAAGAATAAAATACCTAAGTATAAATTTAACCAAAGAGCTGAGAGATCTACACACAGAAAACTATAAGACACTGATGAAAGAAATTGAAGAAGACAAAAATAAATGAAAAGATATTGGAAGAGTTAATATTGTTACAATGTCTATACTACCCAAAGCCACTGATAGAGTCAATACAATCTCTATCAAAATTCCAACAGATTTTTCACAGAAACAGAAAAAGCAATCCTAAAGTTCATATGGAATCACAAGAAACCCCTAATAGCTAAAGCAATCTTGAGAAATAACAAAGCTAGAGGCATCACATTTCCTGAGTTTAAACTATATCACAAAGCTACAGTCATCAAAATAGTATGGTACTGACATAAAATGGACGAATGGAACAGAACAGAAGGCCAAGAAATATACCCACATATATATGGTCAACTAATATTTGACAAAGGAACCAAGAATATTCAATGTGAGAAAGGATAGTCTCTTCAAACTATCAAAATATCCAGTGTTGGGAAAACTGGATATTCACATGCAAAAGAACGATATTGGACCCGTATCTTACACAACTCACAAAAATTAATTCAAAATGGATTAAAGTCTTAAACATAAGACCTGAAACTGTAAAACTCCTAGAAGAAAACACAGAGGAAAAGCTCCTTACATTGATCTTGGCAATGATTTTTTGGATATGAGACCAAAAGCACAAGCAACAAAAATCAACGAATGGGACTACATCAAACTAAAAAGCTTCAGCACAGCAAAAGAAACAATCAACAAAATGAAAAAGCAAACTATGGAATGGGAGACAATATTTGCAAACCATATATCTCATAAGGGTTTAATACCCAAGATCTATAAGGAACTATACAATTCAATAGCAAAATAATAATAATAATAACAATCTGATTAAAAAGTAGGTAGAGGATCTGAATAGACACTTTTCCAAACAAGACACACAAATGGCCAAGAAGTACAAGAAAAGATGCTCACATCACTAACCATTAGGGAAATGCAAATCAAAACCACAACAAGATATCACCTCACATCTGTGAGAATGGCTATTATCAAAAAGACAAGAAACACCAGATGCTGGCAAGGACATAGAGAAAAGGGAACCCATGTGCACTGTTGGTGGAATGTAAATAGGTACAGCCACTAGGGAAAACAGAACGAAAGTTCCCCAAAAGATTAAAATAGAACTACTATATGATCAGCAATCTCACTTCTGGGTATATAGCCAAAGGAAATAACACAAATTATTATCTCAAAGAGATTATCGGGACCTCCACGTTCATTACAGCACTATTCACAATAGTCAAGACATGGAAACAACCTAAGTGTCCATTGACAGATGAATGCATAAAGAAAATGTGAGATAGATATATTTACATATACACAATGGAATAGTACTTATCCATATAAAAAGAAATCCTGCCATTTGTGACAACATGGGCATTATGCTAAGTGAAACAAGTCAGACAAAGATAAATACTGTATGATATCATTTATATGTGGAATCTAAAAAAGTTGTACTCATAGAAACAGAGTTAGATTGGTGGTTGCCAGGGGCCGGGGAGTGGGGAAAATGGGGTGATGTTGGTGAAAGGGAACAAACTTCTAGTTACAAGATGAAAAATTTTTCAGGAATCTAACGTACAGCATAGTGATTATAGTTAACAACAGTGTATTATAAACTTGAAAGTTGCTAAGAGAGTAAATCTTAAATGTTCTTCCCAACACCACCACAAAAACAAAATGATAATTATGTAAGGTGAAGGATGTGTTACCCAACCTTATTGTGGTAATTATTTTGCAATATCTACATTGTACTTCTTAAACATACACAATGTTATATGTCAATTATATCTCAATAAAGCTGAAAAAAAAGATTAAACCAAAGGAAAACCTTTTATGTTTTGTAAGTTATTCGTTTATGCGAAACTGAACAACCACTATGCATGAGACCTTAAACCAGCCACAAATGTGAAAAAAAAAGAAACTTCTGAAAATTCTTACTTTTAACGAATTAATTTTTCCAGGAGACTAGAAGCTCGTCATAGGAATAGCTAAGTGAACTGGCATCTAGCTTAATAAAGAAAAGAGTTAGGGAGAGAAGGGGAAAGGTGCAAAAAGAGAGAGGGCTTATAATAGGTAAATTATTTCTTTAAGTGCACTTACTCTCTGCGATTCTAGAGGACAGGAACTACTCACGAATAGAGAAGTACAGGGAGGCATATTTGGGCCCAGTAAAAGGAATTATTTTTAAGCCCTCAAAGCTACTTTGTGGCGGGGGGGGGGGGGGGAGGTGGTGGCCAGCCTGGTGGTGTAGTGGTTAAGTTTGTGTACTCCGCTTTGGTGGCCCGGGGTTCGCAGGTTCAGATTCCGAGTACACACCTAGCGCTGCTTGTCAAGCCACACTGTGGTGGCATCCCACATAAAATAGAGTAAGATTGGCACAGATGTTAGCTCAGTGACAATCTTCCTCAAGCAAAAAGAGGTAGACTGGCAACAGATGTTGACTCAGGACCAACCTTCCTCACCAAATTAAAAAAAAACAAAGAAATCAAACAAACAATTAAACCACTACTAAATAAAAGTATGTTATCTCAGAAACCATCAAGGTCCTCATTGTTGGAAATAACTGAACAGAGAATGGAAAATTATCTACTAGAGGTATTATTGAAAGGATTTCTGTATTGGGACAGAAGTTATGTGTTAAATGACTTGCAAGATCTCTTCTAAGATTGTAATGTTTCAGCTTTACAGAAATGATCCAGGAAGAGAAAAAAAAGAGAGAAATAAATAGCTAAATTCAATGCCTCCTATTGCTCTGGCAATCTGGGAGCTCAGGTCCTCCCCATCTTAGTCTAACCTTAGGCATTTTTCTTAAAATCTGACAGCTGTCAATAAATGTTAAGACTGAACAGGGTATTAGCGATAGGTATTCCAATCTATAATCAACAGAAGATCAAAGTGAAACTCAGAGAAATTATGTTAGATTGAATAATTTGGTTCAATACAACCAAAATATATACTAGACTTTTAACTTCACATGCCAGCCTATAAAGAATAGAGATATAGCCTTTAACTTGTAGGTGCTGACAGTCTTAGACACAATAATATTACATATTTTGAAATGTACAGGGCACAAAGACCAGAACAAAAACATGAACACAATATAGCAATTTTGTTCCTTGGTATCTATCCAAAGGAGTTAAAACACGTTCACACAAAAACCACACACAGATTTTTATAGCAGCTTTATTCACAACTGTCAAAACTCAGAAGCAACCAATATGTCCTTGACTAGGTGAACAGATAAAGAAACTGTGGTACATCCAAACAACGGAATATTATCCAGTGCTAAAAAGAAATGAGCTATCAAGCCATGAAAAGACATGGAAGAACCTTAAATGTATACTATTAAATGAAAGGAGCCAATCTGAAAAGGCTAAATACTATATGATTAAAATCATATGACATTGTGGAAGAGGCAAAACCACAGAGACAGTAAAAAGATCAGTGGTTGCCAGGAGCTGGGGTGGTGGAAGAGAAAAGGGATGAACAGGCAGAGCACAGAGGACTTTTCGGGCACTGCAAGTACTTTGTATCTACTATAATAGTTGATACATATCATTATACATTATACTCCAAACCCATAGGCACACCAAGAGTGAACCCTAATGTAAACTATGGACTTTGAGTGGTTATGAAGTATCAATGTAGGTTCATCAACTGTAACAAATGTACCACTCTGATAGAAGATGTTGGTAACGGGGGAGGCTATGCATGTGTGGGAGCAGGAGGTATACAGGAAATCTCTGTACTTTGCTCTCAATTTTGTTCTAAAACTAAAATTGCTCTAAAAAAATAGTCTTAAAAAATGAATACAGGGGCCGGTCCTGTGGCCAAGTGGTTAAGTTCGCGCGCTCCACTTCAGCGGCCCAGGGTTTCTCTGGTTTGGATCCTGGGCATGGACATGGCACTGCTTGTCAGGCCACGCTGAGGTAGCGTTACACATGCCACAACTAGAAGGACCCACAACTAAAATATACAACTATGTTCTGGGGGATTTGAGGAGGAAAAAGCCAAAAAAAGATTGGAGACAGTTGTTAGCTCAAGTGCCAATCTTTAAAAAAAAAGAAATGAATACAGCACTAGAATACATACTAAAACACTTATATTATGTGAACCTCCACCAGTACTGTAAAACAAAACAAGCAAAAATCTGCTGATTGCCAGTGTTCTGAATAAAAAGAAAATAGTCTACTTAAGAACAAGAACAGCCTTCCTTTTTGCCAACAGCAACCTTTTACAAGAAGAATGATTATAACGAAGCTTTTCAAATCATTTCCTCCTGAAGATAGTGTATTTGATTTCTTCGATTTCTATAGCTTGGAAAACCTATACTATAAGAAAAAGCATCTAATACCATTTCATCTTGTACTGATGAACTGCATAAATAGTCAGGCATTTCAATATTGGTCTACGGCCGAATAACTTAATCACCAAATATTTGCTGAGTACTTAATTATATGGTACATGCTTTTAAGAAAATGGCCCTTGACTCGAGAGCTTTAAGAATTGAAAAATAAATGAAAATACATAAGACATTCAATGCTAGATGGTTTATGTAAGTGACAATGCTACGAAAACTCAGCAGAGAAAACATTTGGGGGCTCTGCTGACTAGGAAAGTAATTCTGTTCCTCATATTTTCTTGTATATATTTTTGAAAACCTCAGTCCTCTAAAAATTTCATAAATATCAAAGTAGCAATATAGGCATTCTCTTCATCTTGTTCCCATCTTTATTAGATTATCTTTAGTATTTCAATATTAAGTACTTAGCCCTCTTCTGATTGTTCTAATTCAATTCAGGTTAGAACTAGAGGCAAGTGGGAGAAGAAGGGAGGGAGACAGGGAGGAAGGGTGGAAATTTGGAAAGAATGAGACAAATTATTTGTCTCATCACATGATTATCTAGAAAACCAGAGAATCAACCTAAAACCCACTACAAAGGTGCCAAGAACATACGATGGAGAAAAGATAGTCTCTTCAATAAATGGTGTTGGGAAAACTGGACAGCATATGCAAAAGAATGAAGGTAGACCACTGTCTCACACCATACACAAAAATAAACTCAAAATTGATCAAAGACTTGAAGATACATCCTGAAACCATAAAACTCCTGGAAAGTAATATTGGTAGTACACTCTTTGACATCTAACGAAAAAGGATCTTTTCAAACACCATGTCCTCTCAGACAAGGGAAACAAGAGAAAAAATAAACAAGTGGGAATTCATCAGGCTAAAGAGCTTCTGCAACACAAAAGAAACTAGGATCAAAACAAAGAGGCAATCCACCAACTGGGAGAAAATATTTGCAAATCATGTATCTGACAAGAGGTTAATCTCCATCATATATAAGGAACTCACACAAATGAACAATAAGAAAGCAAACAACCTGATCAAAAAGTGGGCAGAAGAGATGAACAGACATTTTTCCAAAGAAGATATACAGATGGCCAATAAACACATGAAAAGATGTTCAACATCACTAATCATCAGGGAAATGCAAATCAAAACTACACTAAGATACTACCTTACGCCTGTTAAAATGGCTATAATCACTAAGACTAAAAATAACAAACGTTGGAGAGGGTGTGGAGAGAAGGGAACCTTCACACACTGCTGGTGGGAATGCCAACTGGTGCAACCACTATAGAAAACTGTATGGAGAGTCCTCAAAAAACTAAAGATAGAACTACCATATGACCCAGCTATCCCACTACTGGGTATCTACCCAAACAATTTGAAATCAACAATCCAAAGTAACATATGCATCCCTATGTTCATTGCACCACTATTCACAATAGCCAAGACATGGAAGCAACCCAAGCACCCATCGACTGATGATTGGATAAAGAAGATGCAGTATATATATACAATGGAATACTACTCAGCCAGAAAAAAAGCCAAATTCATCCCTTTTGCAATAACATGGAAGGACCCAGAGGGAATTATGCTAAGCTAAATAAGCCAGTCTGAGAAAGACAAACACCAGATTATTTCCCTCATATGTGGAATATAAATAAGCACTGGGACAATGAAAACAGTTCAGTGGTTACCAGGTGGAGGGGGGCACAGTGGGTGAAGAGGAGCACTTACGTGGTGGCAGTCAAGAAATAACGTACAATCGAAATCTCACACTGATGTAAACTATTATGAACTCAATAAAAAAACCAAAAAAAAACAAAAAACACCCACTATAACCTCTTAGAGTTCGGGAAGATGATCACTTAGAAAACAAAATCACAAAATTTGGTAACCTATTTATATACCAGTAGCAATGAGCTAGAAAATATAAGATCTATGCAACACTTATTTGAAAGGAAACTACAAACAGTAGGTAAAATAGACTAGCAGAAATATCATATTCCCAGATGGGAATATTAAAAATTATAAAGGTGTCTAATATTTCAAAATTAATGTATAAATTTAGTAAAATTTCAATCAAAACTTGAAAGGACTTATTTTAGAGGAACTTGACAAATGAGTGATACCAAAATTCATTTGAAAGAATAAGTATCTCAGGAACAGTGAACAGTGCAGTTAGAACAGAACAACCCGTAGACAGCGATACAAAATAAAGTTTAAAAAACAGGCTGGGCCAAAGCATGGAGTGCCATGAAAGCCAAGTTAAGGGGTTTGGACTTCAATCAGTAGTCAGAGTGGCACGATGAGAAGTATGGACTTTAGAGTTAGACAAGGGTTAAATCCCAGCTGAAAATTTACTAGCTTTCAGACTTTGGGCAAGTTAAGTAACTTGGAGTCTCATAGCCTCATCAGTAAAATAAAGATTATAATCCTTATCTCAGAAGGCTAAGACTAAAAGAGTAACATATGTAAAGCGTTTAGTGTAGCGCCCAACACACAGTTACTAGTCAATCAGTAGCAAACATTGTTATTAGGCAATGAATAACATGCTTTTGAGGCTGGTTAACTTAACCATGTTGTTGTGACAGGAGATGCCTGAAGGAGGGAGAGCTGTTAGGAAGCTACTGTGATACCCAAGGTTAAGAAGCAATAGAAGAGGGGAAAAAAGGAAATAAGCTGAAACTAGAATGGAAGCTGGTGCTAGGATGGATGACAAGAGGAGAGGGAAGAGGTGGGAAGAGAGGCAAGGCAGCCAGGCAGGCAGGCTGGCTGGGTGACTAGACAAAGAGAGGTAAACAGGAACTGTTTACTGATGGAACAGAGTGTTGATAGCATTAGAGATAACTCAGTCTCTAGCATTAAATGTGGGACACAGTGGATATACTATAAATGTTTGCTGAGAGGAAGAAAGGAGGGGGGGATTTCAATTCCAGGTGACAAGAATTGAGTACCACTGAAAGACACACAAATATCAGGAGGAGTGCTGCTTTGGCAGAGAACACAATGGGTTCCAAGTAAGTCTCAAAAGTAATGTAAAGAGAAATAAGCCTCTCCAAGGTCCAAAGACAGGCTGCTCTATAACCCAAGAAAAAGGCAAAATATAGCTGGGGTACAGTGTTATTGTTACAGAATGTCTCCCTTTCTCTCTCTCCTTTTTAAGAAATCTCTAGAATGGCCCCTATATAGAAAAGAACAGTAAAATTTTAACTGGTAAATCAATACTTCCTATATAGATATCTATTCTATTCTAAGGCAGCTTGAAGGCTTAGACTGGGCGATTTTCTTTTACCTCCCACACAGTGTGAGGCACCAAATAATGGCATACAGGTTTTTGAACTGAATAAATATTTTTTAAAAATATTCACAGAAAATTAAAAACTGGAGGGAGAAAATCAAAGAAAGGCAAATCAGAATTATTAACTCAAGGGGTAAAAAAATACATGAGATATATTATACTTTGTGGTTGTGTGATTCCATGATTATAATCAAATATATTAGTTTTGTTTAGTAATTAAACCAACTAGGAATTCAAATCAAAATTATATGCCAAGGTCTAGTTTTAACCACAGAAAAGTATCAAAGAGCTGGCAAATTCTTCTAAAAAGATGACCTAACTACCTCCTAGTATAAATAATGAACATAAGCCAAGATGATTCACTTCCATGTTTCACAACTTAGTTTACAAGTCAAGACCTCTCCTTACTTAAAGGTAATGTCAGCACTCTCTTATATTAAGGACATCATAGTCTTTGAAAATTAGATTCACATCACTGACCTGTCAAAAGGATACATATAATTTTGCATTATTTTTTCCAAATAATGTCAATAGGTTAACACTGAAATATCTAGACTCTCAATATTTATTTCTGGGATGAGCCTGTCTTTAAGACTCTCTGAGCTATCATGGGCTAAAATAAATAAACTACAACTTAAGAGTCTTTAGAAGACACTTTCATCAATAACACTCAGACTCTCATAGTTTGAAACTTTGGTTTCACTGCAAATGATTCACTAGTATTTTCATAAATGAACCATTGGCATTTTAGAAATCAGTAATTATCATTTTAAATTTTTTCATTCATGTTTAAACTTGATCAAATTCTTACTTCAGAATAGTACAGATATCACAACAGAAGGAAGAGGGTCGTGTGTTTACAAGTATTTTTTATTTACTCAATAAATTTCTGTATAAGTGCTGAACCCTAAGGATATAAAAACTATTACATGTAAGTACTATGAGGAATCTATAGTGTATTAGAGGGAGACAGACATAAGTTTGGCAAAAGAAGAATTGGGAAAAGTTTCATAAGGAAGTAATCTTTGACTTGAGTTTTGGAAGATAATCAAGTATTTGCAAGGTGTGGGGAGAAACACACATTTTGTGTCACAGATAAAAAGGTGTGAAATAACTTGGGCTTGGAGTCAAAAAGGACTTTTCAGCAAGAAATAAACCAGAAAATATAGATAGGACAAAAACAGGTAAAGTTGAGACTTACTCCTATTGGTCACTGGTTTTCAAATAGATTTGGGCATCAGAATGAACTGTGAGGGTTTTATTAAAAAGCAGAAGCCTTGGCCACAACCTAATCTTACAGAGTCAGAATCTTTAAGCATGGGGTCTGGGCCTTAATATTACGTTCTTAATTGTGGTAAAAAGAAAACTAACACAAACTTTTCAATTTTAACCATTTTTAAGTGTACAGTACAGTAGTGTTAACTATACGCACACCTTGTTGTGCAACAGATCTCTAGAACTTTCATCTTGCAAAAATGAAACTCTATACCCATTGAGCAACAACTCCCCTTGTGCCCCTGAGTTCTTTTTTAAAGCTACAGAATGGTGGGAAAAAATAAATAAATAAAAGAAATCTATATATTCATCAATAGGAAAACAGTTAAATAAAATATGGTAATCCATACCATGGGACACTATACACCAGCTAAAAACAACGGAAGAGATGTGGAAGTACTGATAAAGATTTCTAAACCCAAAGTTAAGTAAAAAGCAAGATGCAGAACAAGACATGGAGTATGAAACTGTTTAGGTAAAAAAAATAAAACTTAGAAGAAGGACACACTATCTATTAACATTTGTTTCTTTTTTTATAAAAAGAGGAATATTAGAGTTTGGAGAAAGGCAAAAGGTCACCATCACTTTTTTTTCTTTTTATATGCATCTTTAATTGATCAAAATTGTTGGGTAATAAGATTCCCATTTTACGGCTGAGAAATTAGGTTATGCTTTAAATAATTTGTAGAAGGTTATACATTTAGTAAATGGGAAAGAAGCCTGAATTTTAACCCTTGTCATCTTAAGGTCCATTCTTTCTTTTTTAATAGATTTTACTTTTTAGAGTAGTTTTAGGGTTACAGCAAAATTGAACTGAAAGTACAGAGTTCTCATACACCCCACACTCCTAAACAGTCTCCTAAACAATCAATATCCCCCACCAGAGAGGTACTTCAATCACAACTGACGAACCTACATTGACAAATCAATATTACCCGAAGTCCCTGGTTTACATTAGGGTTCACACTTGGTGGTGTACATTCTGTGGGTTTTAATAAATGTATGACATGTATCACCATGAAGTATCATACAGAATAGTTTTACACCTCTAAAAATTCTTTGTGCTCTGCTTATTCCCTTCTCCCTCACCCCTCTCCCTAACCCTGACAACCGCTGATCTTTTTACTCTCTCTCCAGTTTTGCCTTTTCCAGAATGTTACCTAGTTTGAATGATACAGTATGTAGCCTTTCCAGATTGGCTTCTTTCACTCAGTAATATGCATTTAAGGTTCTTCAATGTCTTTTCATGGCCAATAGCCCAATTCTTCTTTTTTCCTTTTTTTTTTTTTAGGAAGATTAGCCCTTAGCTAACATCTGCTGCCAATCCTCCTCTTTTTCTGGCTGAGGAAGACTGGCCCTGAGCTAACATCCGTGCCCATCTTCCTCTACTTTATATGTGGAACGCCTGCCACAGCACGGCTTATCAAGCTGTGCGTAGGTCCACACCTGGGATCCAAACTGGTGAACCTGGGCCACCGAAGTGGAATGTGCAAACTTAACTGCTGCGCCACCTGGCCGGCCCCAATAGCCCACTTCTTTTAGCACTGAATAACATTTTATTGTCTGGATGTACCGCAGTTTATTTATCCATTTACATCTCAGTTGCTTCCAAATTTTGGCAATTATGAATAAAGCTGCTACAAACATGTGTGTGCAGGTTTTTGTGTGAACATACGTCTTCAACCCATTTGGGTTTACTTTCACTTTTTATTCTCTAGTATTCTATATTGTTTGAATTTTTTAGAAGCCTTTGTGTATTACTAGTATAACAAAACTATTCTTAAAAGCTCCATATTTGGTTCTGATACACACTCGGTTGAGATTTACTGCATAAACTTTGGGAAGCTACCGACATATGATAAACAGGTCATTTCAAATCATCAGGGAAAATACGGTTTATTCACTATCTGGTACTGACAATGGCTAAGAACTTGATAAAATTGGAAACTAAACACCAAAATAATTATAGATGAAATGATCTAAATATAAAAAGCAGAAAATAGAAAAAAATCTATAATCTGGTATGAGGAAGGCATTGTTTATATAACAGAAAAGAAAAAATGTTAACAGATTTGACATAAAAATTTATATTTTCCATATATTTCCAAAAAGAGAGTTTAATAGCCTCAACAGATAAAGAATTCTTGAAAATAAGAAAATAAAAATGGAGGGAGAAGGAAGACATTAATTAGAAATTTAGAAATGGAAAAACATAATAAGTGTATGAAAAGATGCTAAACCACACAAGTAATCAAAGAAATGCAAATTTTAAAAAGAAATAGTCTCCAACTATTAGACTGGCAAATACTAAAGATACATAATTACTAGTGAGGACAAATACATGGAGAAGACCACTCGTAAGTACTGATGGCAATAATATAAAAATACAAACTAATGACACCGTTCTAGAGAACAATTTGTATCAAAATTTTACCCAAGCCGTACTTCTGGATATACTCTGAGGAAAACAAGTATACGCTGGTGTACATACTATCTGTGAATATTCTATACGAAGATTAATAGAAGACTGGCTAAAAAATTAGGGTACATTCATTCAATGGAATACTTACAGACATTAAAAAAGAACATGTTAGAGCTATATGTACTGTATTTTAAAAATTATCGCAGGGAAATATAGCAGGTTACAAAACAACTGTCATTGTGTATAAAGATTTATATTTACAAAAATCTAAATGTTCATATACATATAGAAAAAGTACAAATCTTGAAGAATATGCACTATACTTGAGGAAAGTAGAGTGATTTTTACTTTACATTTTATACATGTAAGTATTTTTGGAATTTTCCAGTGAGAACGTATTACTTTAATAATTAGAGAAGAAAATATAATAAAGGAGGTTCCACCTTGGGGGAAAAAGATGACATTGGGAGAAAAATTATATGTGAAGCAGATACTCTTCCACTAGAGCAGCCTTTCAGACCTACTGTGTGTGTGTGTGGGGGGGTGGTTGTGTGTATGCTGGAGGAGATTAGAAGATTATTTACCCTAATATGTTCATAAACAATATTAAGAAAGAGAATCACATGAATATAAAGCAGAATTACTACTGCCAAAAACAGCCAGTTATTTCTTAGGCTATTTCATTAGAACTCATTTGTACATAAGACTAAGTAATAAAATAAAATGCTGAACTTTAGGCAAAGCAAGACTCAAATCTGTCACAGTAATCACACAATAAAGCCAAAGCCAATCAGAACAGCCACACACACACTCACACACACACACATACACACACACACAGAGGACTAACCTATAAAATATAATCTAAAAAATAAGAAGTATGAGAAAAGTAAGTAGAAGTTAAGTACCAAACTAAAAAAGTAAAGAGGAGTACTCAGACAGCTCTATACTGTCCAGAATGTGACAATTTAAGAATACTTCAGTATTTGAGTTGTAGCAAGGAAGCTTACGAGTTAATTATAAAACCTTTCAGTGTTTGGTTTGCCTGGTAATTCATAGTGATATGTACCCCAAAAATGAGAGAAGTCATGGTAGAAGTAAAAAGAGTATTGAGTTTAAAATTATAAGACAGAAATCATGAGACGTCTAGAAAACTTGAGCAAGTTATTTAATCCTCCAAAAGTCCCTGTAGTAATCATTAGTTAGGTGGAAATTTTATGTTAAAACCATTTTGGACATGTCCTCCAGTCCCTCACCTAAGTAAAAATAATCACTCACTTCTTTCCCCCATTGTACCTCATATACACAGATTTCTATTATAACACCCATCAATGCATTTATTTATCTGTATTTTCTTCGTGTCACTTTCTTTATAAAATCTTGATATTACTAAGGGCAGAGGCCACATCTTATTTGTTACATTCCAATACCTAGCACAATGCCTGGCACAAAGTAAGCAATGAACAGGTGGGGAGGGAAGAGTTGACTGGAGGTAGAGGGGAGGTTCAGAGAGAGGGAGAGGCAGACAGACAGAAATGAAGCAGGGGAAGAAGAGTAGGAGAAAGAGAAGGAAAAGAAGAAATGAGGGAAATCCTAATTCGTGTAGGATGGCTCAGGTTAGCTTTGACAAAGAATAAAGGAATGTTTGTCATCTCTGGACATTTTCCCAGCTTCTGTCAAAAGCAGTTCCACAATTACTCAGGCCTGTTACAGGCTAGTTTAGACAACAGTAACTTACCTTATCATTAAACAAGATTATAGCTGCTAAGACTCTATTTTAAGAGTCAAAACATCTCTATATAACTACCTTCGTTTTGAAGCGGAATGCTAGTAAGCAACTTAAAAACACAGGGGACATATTAAATTCTTTTCAGAGGCCCCATAATACCTTAGTCTTTGCCTTGTACATAAAAATATCCTCAATATTAAGAGGGTGAAAAAGTTATATAATTGTATTTTTTCAAAATTGAATTTCTTGATTTTGATAATTGGATTGAGGTTATGTAAAAGAATGTCCATGTTCTAAGGAAATAACACATTTTAGTATTTATAGGTAAAGGGGCATAAAGCCCACAGTAGACTTTCAAATGATTGAGAAAAATACATAAATTATGTAGGTACAAGTACTTATATGATATGGAGAGACTCAGAAAAAGAGAAAGCAAATGGGGCAAACTGTTAACAATTGTGAATCTGGATAATGGACATACTATTCTTGTAACTTTTCTGTAAATTTGAAATATCAAAATAAAATATTACCAAAAAAGTTAATTGACCACATATACACTCACATAGAGCAATACTTAGGCAAAACCATATAAAAGGATACTCACATGGAATTGAACATTCCCATTAAGGCAGTAAAACAAAAGCCAATTGCAAACATGGATTTCATCCGAACCTGTAAGGAGACCAACAAATTGTCATTTCACACTAAAGAAAAACCACCACTAACACACACCCCAAAAGTTTTGGTTTCATGTCATTTTTAACAGGCGCTCCTTAGCAAAAAGCTGTTTCTTGGCTAAGCCACCCTCGACCTCCAAGCCCACTTCTCTTGCCACCTTCTGATGAATAGTATTGGGGTGGCCATGTAACCCAATTCTGGCCAATGACTTATAAGTCTAAGTACTGAATGGACTTCTAAGAGGGACAAACTTGGCTATACTGCCCACTCTTCTTGCCTGAAGGTAGTGTCATCAAACAACCAAAAACCTTAAACTAAGGATGACTAACCTAAAACCTTGATGACATTACTGAGCTCACACACCAGCCCTGGACTACTAACCTCTGGACTTCTTTAGCAAGGGAAAAAAACTTTATCTGTTTAAGCCATTGTTAGTTAGGTGTTCTGTTACTTGCAGCTAACTTCTTTCTTAATTACATAGGCCATAAAAGTGTAAATAAACAAAAGATTATAAAGATATAAGATTAACAGATGTCATATCTGGATAATAGATTTAGGGCAATTTTTATCTTCTCTTCTTTCTATAGTTTCCAAATTTGCTACAGTGAATATGTAATAATTGTATCAACAGAAAAGAAAAGCTATTTTTTAAAAAAGGCACTTCTAAATTACAATCTTTCTTTTTTTTGTTTTTTTGAGGAAGATTAACCCTGAGCTAACTACTGCCAATCCTCCTCTTTTTGCTGAGGAAGACTGGCCCTGAGCTAACATCCATGCCCATCTTCCTCAACTTTCTATGTGGAACACCTACCACAGCATGGCGTGCCAAGAGGTGCCATGTCCTTACCTGGGATCCAAACCGGCAAACCCCGGGCCACCGAGAAGCAGAACATGCGAACTTAACTGCTGGCCCCCTTTTTTTTTTTTGAGGAAGATCAGCCCTGAGCTAACTACTGCCAATCTTCCTCTTTTTGCTGAGGAAGACTGGCCCTGAGCTAACATCCATGTCCATCTTCCTCTACTTTATATGTGGGACGCCTACCACAGTGTGGCTTTTGCCAAGCAATGCCATGTCCGCACCTGGGATCTGAACCGGGGAACCCTGGGCCGCTGAGAAGCAGAACATGCGCACTTAACCACTGTGCCACCAGGCCAGCCCCATAATCTTTCTTACTTAATAAGACTTTCAAGAAATAGGAGATAAAGAAATACAGCAAAGTTCTCTTGGTAAGCAAAAGACAATGGTTGCACAGTTCAGGTGTCTTGTGAAATATACAGAAATTAAGTAGAAAAATTAGTCAAGCCTTATAAGTAGCCTATCTATGCCTTAGAAAGACATTCTTGAACAAACTCTACTCTTTATAAATAATGAGTAAATGGGTAATGAAATCACTTTTCCTTACACTTTATGGTGTGCCTGACACTCAGAACAAAAGGCCTCTTAAAGAAAAAAATGCAACAATAAAGGTCATCCATAACGCTCCAACTTCTATATTGGGATTACCCAGGTCACTATAAAACCAAAGATTCAGGCTTAACATAAGGAAGAAAAGAAAATCAACATAAAGGAGAAGCTAATCAAGAGCTATGTGAAAAGGACAAATTACGACCTCCAAGACAGCCTAAAAAAGCTATTCATATTACTAAAAGGAAGTTTAAGCCTAGTAGCATATTTTCACTTCCATCTGGTCCAGGAACATTCATGATATTATTTATAGCCTGCATAAACTAAAAATTTCTGAAAAGGTAATCTACTTTATGCAAATCAGGATCTTTTGCTAAAAATATTACGTGGTTTATCACAAAGCTATATTTAGGACTCTCACCATTGATAGATCTCTGTTGTTATTCTTCAGTTTCTCTTCTTGCCTCTCTGAAAAGAATTAACAAAATGGTTAATATACACAGTGCCAAGTACAAAGCAGATGTTAAACTGTCACTGATTGTTGACTATAAAAGCATCCTGTCTCGATATCACTTAAGACAAGCTGATTACCTGACATAGTGTACACACGTACTAACAGAAAATTCACATGCAGCAGAGCACCAAAATATTTCAATTTAAATAAATAAAAATCTTTAAACTTTAACTTAAAAAAAAATTACCTCTGGTATTGTCTTAACTCTATACATTAAGATATACTCTTATATTACATCGATGGGAATTGTCAATCAGTTGATTCATAGGTGTAAATGTAATGATTACACTTAGGTTTCAAATATTAATTACCCATCTCTTATGTTTTTTTCTCTCTTTCAGTTTCTTTAAGAGAGCACACAGTCTAAAAATTAAAAGTCAATTAAGATGAATTTAAAATTCAGGTTCTTTCATATTACAGACTAATCAATCTAAAAACAAGCATAATTTTATAGTTGTCACTGAAAGCTGGGAAATTTGGCAAAAATTTCAAGAAAACTGTTATACAAACAGAACTCAAATTGCTTAAGAAGCCTCAACTGTCTATTAAAGCCCTATTTACTGTATTTCACCAACATAAGGGACTTCATTGGTGCACCTATGAAGCTGAGGCCCAGCAAAGGGGAAGTGGCTTGTCAGAGACCACATAAATATTTTATGGCAAAGCCAGGACTGGAACCCAAGTTTCCCAACTCCCAACCCAATGATCTCTATATATACTATGCTACTGTTTTCTTTGATCATGTATTTTATCACCAAGATTAATTTATTCAACAAATACTTACTGGTTATCTACTATGTGCCAGGCACTCTTCTGAGAACGAGGGGTAAGTGAAAGAACAAAACATACAAAAATCCCCACCCTCATAGGAAGATTATGAAATAAAAATACAATATCCTCTAAAATAAAAAATATACCTTCGGAATATATTAAACTGGTATGTGGGCTGGCAAAATCAGGCAGGTAAAGAAAAGGAACAAGAGTAGGCCTACAGGAAGCCTGGCGTGCAGACTGGACTGCAGTTTCCAAACAGTACATGGCAGGATGAATATATGATCCCTCGCCTTGAACTCTTCCTATTTAGTTTGTTCTCCCTGGGAGGAAAGGACACAGGCAGGAGAGAATGGGGATGCTGAAGACATGTGGAAGAAAATGAACAAAAAGGAATGGAGCTATGGTCTATCTCAGGGGCTAGAGATTCTTTTCTACCTGTGCAGTCCTCTTACAATATAACAAGACTTTCTTAAATTGGAGGGTGGAGGATTGGGGTAAGAGATGACTAGAAGGTAAACAGGCATAAAACAACTAGAGGGGAAAGGACTCCCACTAAGAAATGAAAAGAAAGGTATAGAAAATCATCTATGCTAGACACGTCAGCATATACTTGATTCCCTATTCTTTCATCCAATCAAACAGCAAGTCCTATTAATTATATCTCATGAATACTTACGAAATCCAACACCTCTCCTCCTCCTTACTACCATTTCCTTAGTTAGGATCTGACACCTCTTATCTATGTTATCTCAAATCTCCTAACAGGTCTCACTGCCTCCAAACTTGTTCTCTCAAATCCATTTTCCACATAGCTGCCTGTCAGAGATACCTAAAAAGCAAAACTGGGGGCCAGCCCAGTGGCGCAGCGGTTGAGATTGCACGTTCTGCTTCTTGGTTGCCCAGGGTTCACTGGTTCGGATCCTGGGTGTGGACATGGCACTGCTTGGCAAAAGCCATGCTGTGGTAGGTGTCCCACATATAAAGCAGAGGAAGATGGGCACGATGTTAGCTTAGGGCCAGTCTTCCTCAGCAAAAAGAGGAGGATTGGCAGTAGTTAGCTCAGGGCTAATCTTCCTCAAAAAAACAACTGACCAATATTATGATACTCCCCAGCTTAAAATTCCTAAAAGATGATGTTCCAACATCACTTAAGTCCTATATCTGGTCCCTGCTTACTTCTGCAGCTTCATCTCCGACCACTCCCATGAATTTTTATGTCCCTGCAACACCAAACAACTTTAAGTTCCTTTATTTATGATGCTTTTCTATTGATTCACTGTCTTTGTTCATAAAGTCCTTTCTACTTTGGGTGACCAACTGTCCCAGTTTTCCCTAGACTGTTCCAGTTTTAGTTCTGAAAATCTCAGATCTCAAGAAACTCCTCAGTCCCAGATAAATTGGGATGATTGGTTACTCTATTTCTACATGGCAAATTTTATAACATCTTTATCCAAACCTTTCCTGGCTAACCAGTACTCAACTTTTAAGCCTCAGCTCTCGTGTTATCTCTTTTTGAAAATCTTGATTCCTAGGCAATATCATTCTACAGAACTTTCTATAATTATGGAAATATTCTATATTTGTGCTGTCAATATAGTAGTCACTAGCTACCTGTGGCTACTGAGTGATTAAAATGTGGCCAGTGTGATCGAGGAACTAAATTTTTAACTTCATTTAATTTTAATCAATTTAAAATTTAAATGTAAACAGCCAAACGTAGGTAGGGGCTGCTACACTGGACAATGCAGTCATAGACACCAGATTCACAAGATTAGAAGTCTTCCCTTCATGTGTGCAGAATATGCCAAGCACAACTCTATCAGTATACTCACTGAGTTTAGACATTCTGTTACAATGATCTGTTTATGTCCCCATCAACCCAACTAGATGGCAGATTCCTGGAGGGCAAGGACAACTACGCCTTCTTCATCTTTGTATCCTCAGTAACTACCATGTAGTTAGTTGTTCAACATTACGGTATGTGCTCAATATTGTTTCATGAATGAATCAGCAACATAATAAAAGCTGATCTGAAGAGACAGTACACCAAACTTGTTTCCAGGGAGAGTAGTCCTTTATTATAAAGCTGGGAGCCTGAAGAGGCAGAAGAGGCACAGAAAGTCTGAGAGCAAACTAAAGTGACATAGTTTTTCTGAAGTTCCATTCCATTTTTTTAAAAATTCTGTCTCAACAGAAACTGTAACCATAAGTACTGTCAAGGTAGACTGTAGGCATACACGGCTTAACAAGAACGCAGCAGCACAGGTGTATGATACATACCCACACTACTTGTGCACGATTCTTGAAGATTTTTCAATTCAAATTGTTATTAAGTGCCTGCCATATACAAATAAAGTAGGTTTAATTGGTTTCAAATAATTCAGAAATAAGTTAATGTTCACTTGGTTTTGGAGGGGATGAAAGAAACAGACTCAAGTTTCTTAGATATTTGCCTTCACTTCTGCCTAGCTCTGACAAACTTAATGGCACAGCACTATGAGCTATACAAGATCTAGCTAGATGGTATAGCAGAAGAAGCTAAGACTGATTCTCAGCATAGGTGTTTTACTCATGGGTAATTAACAGCGGCTTATGTCTGAGGCTACTTAAAAAGTGTATATTATATACACCACTGATTACACTTTTTACTAGGCATCATTCCCAATAGAATACAACAAAAAGGACAGTAGTATATAAAAAGGTAAAGTTGGGAAAAAATCTCTCTCTAAAGAAAAAGGACAAAAAGCAGAATAGAATAAAGGAGCAACAAGCTAAACAGATATATTTAACAGGGAAACACATGCAAAGTTTCGTCTGAAATAAACTTCATCTGTCTAATTGGTAGAAAATGCTAAGATGCCTCAAGAAGCACAAACATGATAAAAACAAAGAACTTAATATTAAAAAGTCCTAGACAATGTAAGAGTTAGAAATCCAAAAACGCCCATAAGGGAAAGAGCAAATCTGATTTAATGGAAATTTTGCCAATAGGAAACAATTTCAGGTACTCCCCAATTATGAACAATAAACTTGTAAATATCCCCATAAAGCCACAGTTAGGTTTATATACCTCGCCTTCTCCCCACTAACCCCTAACTGATGATCCCTTTAAATGGCTGCTGGGAGAAACGCCTAATCTAAAGTCTTTCCATTTTCATTTTTCTCCATGCTCTGCTCAGTTAATTGCATCTCAGATGCTCCTATTATGTCTCTCTCTCAATACTCACATCCTCTTTTACCCCCTCTTTTTTTAATTTCAACTCTTAGAAAAGTATTAAACTACTTCTCTCTCTCTCTCCTCCATTATGACTACCAAACCCTGACTCTAATAATTTCTAGGCAAAGATTTGTTCTAATTATTCATTCTCATTATTTTAAAATATAAGATTCAAGTTCTACAAGGATATTGTTAGACACAATAAGAAGTGAAACGTTTAAGTCCTTAAAAGTACTTAAGACACCCTTTTAAAGTTTCTATCTCTCATCTTCTGATTAAATCTACTTTTCTTTCAGCCTTAATGACTTAAATAAATTTTTAAATGTCATTTCATATCCAATTTTTCTTTTAATTATCAGCATTACAAAAAAAGAACAAAAAGAAACTATTGTTCCTAAAAATAAAGTTTTTACATCATATTATCGGTTAAATAAGTTTATGAAGACTTGCTTTTCAATATAAGCATCATGTGACACACAGTTTATACGAGAATAATCTAAGTTCTAATAAACTGTATTGAAAAAGTATCTTTGTTTTTTGTAAAGAAGTTGCTTTTCCCTTAACACAAGACTTTGTTTCCCCAGGTGAATAATTTCTAGGAAAGTCATATTAGTAACTAAAATAAGTGCAAACAATTTATTTTGAAATGATTTAAATGTTTATTAGCAGGAATAGAATACTTCTGAGAATAACAATTCATGTAATTATGAGACTGGTTTTGGCTGAGATGGTGCAATAAACACTAGATAGTCTACTGCTTGAAATGCATAACTTCAACTACCCCAAACAGTTAAGAGTATATTGAAATAAGTGAAAGTGATTGGCTCTCTCCACAGCCCTGGGTGTAACTTAGCCCTTTACTGCTATCAGTTAACTAGCACAAATCTTCTCAGAATGTTGTCCCTTGCCCCAGTAAGGTAGGGAAGTCACTGTCTCCGTCTTGTGTTATTTGCATCTTGGCAGTGTGTTACCTAAAGAACTACAGCTAGGGAACCTCTCTCCTAAAGTAGAGAGACAACTCAGCATCTAGGAGCCCAAGACTTCCAAGATGGTTGTGCTTCCCAATCTCTTTCAACTGTTATGTTGGCATCCGGAGGGTGAAAACATGTGTCTAAAACCTTCTATACCTCCCTTGAAGATGTAGAATTTAAAGGTGCCAAGTGCTGGAAATAAACAGTATATATCATTTAGTGTTCACTTGTCCTGTGTAAACTATTCTTGACTTTACGCCGTTCAGAACCACAGAATTTAATACAGGGGAGAATCATGCCTCAATCCCTCCGTTTGAAGGAAATTCTATGCACCCTCTTATTACTGAACTTTTGGAATACAACTCTATGAAATTTGAGGAAATTTCAAGGAGAGAAAAAACTGGAAATATGAAGAAGACACATTTATATTCTAGAATGATTTACTATCCAAGATGACAGACGGAAGGAAAAATTAAAATTCTAAAAGCGAATACTCCAATTAAAAAGAGGCTATATTTCCTGTAGCTATTGGAATAAGCTAGCAGCAATGATGACATCCATTCTGACCAGAGAATGAACAAACCTCAAGCCAATCTATTATACATTTTTATTTGACAGCATTAGGCTTTGTACCACAAGATAATTGACTTATCTACAAAAGGAATGTTTCACCATTTACCTTATTCAATAACCAGTGTCTTTTCTGTCAAAGAATGTAAATCAATTAAAGCACAAGGAGGCAACTGGGGGCTCTGATCCAACCAATAGTTTGGGAGATGGAAAACATTTTCAAATAAGGCAAAGATGATCAAAATAACAGATGCCTCTCTATAGATGAAAAGAATTAGGTAACCTATGACAGTTCTACAGTCTGAGTTGTCTTGAATGGGAAGACCAATTAATAATATACCCTTGAAATTTCATGTAGATTTGGAAATGGAAAAGAAGCAAAATTTAAGCCAAATGTCTAATGCAGCCTTTTTTTTTTAAGGAAAATCCAAATAGCATAGACAAAAGCCCTAGAACGAATATATAAATTCAGGGCCCCAAATAAATTAAATTTCAAAAAGTCCTCCCATTATTTCCAAGGCACTAAGAAAGGAGATACCCACTCCACTGGGTCAAGCTTCAGAATGGTGCCCTCCCTTCCGTAGCCACCTTCTGGGGATATCTGCCTCTCACCACAGTCTAGGTTGAGGGTCAGCCTCATGAAGATTCCTAACATCCCCTGCCCTGCCACCACTGACCCAAAAGGCAGCCAATCCATAGGCTTCCCCATGACCTATGGTGCAAAAAGATGCGCTGAGCCAATCGGATTCCTTCTTTCAGAAATTTAAACCAGGAAATCCTGGGAAAGTCAATCAATTAACAGTGGAAGCTGAAACAAAATTTACAATATAGTAGTGGCTCTCAAACGTTAGTGTGTCTAAGAATGATCTGGGCAGCTTGTTAAAAAAAAGCAGACTCCTGGGTACCATGTCCAGAGATTCTGATTCAGTAAAGTCTGGGAGTAAGACTCAGAACCCTTCATTTTTAACAAGTATGTCAAGCAATTCTGATGTAAGTGGCCTACAAAGCACAAGAAGAATAACACTGATATAGAAAGAACCCCAGGACACAAGCCAAAGTTAGGTAAAGGCAAAAATTAAATGCTAGAAAAACACTATAGAGGAAGTGGGGAAGCTGAACAACAGAAGTGACAGAAGTCTATGTTAATAGCGGAGCTTTAAAGACAGTGGAGCCCACTGGCTGGCTTTACCTCAGGGCTTGCTCTGCTTGCAGGCCTTGCTTTAACACAGTTCCTGCCTTCCTATAACCAGCTGGTTCAGCTTGTCCTGAGTTTTGGATCACATATCTCCTTAAAATAAATCCTTCATCACTTGAAGTAACTTGAATGCAGCCAAAAGAGTTAAATAATATTCATGTATCAAAAGTAAATTAGTTTCTCTTCTGTAAGAGGGCAATGTAAAATAGGCAAAAAATCCACTCCTGAAATTCAGAATGGTAAACATTAAAACTTTCAGTTCAAATGCAAAAAACATTTCAGCTTCAAATTAATGGCTCTATCCAAGACCATTGTCAAAGAGCTTCACCTAATGAAATCAATGACATTTAGCTTCTCTGAAACAGTGAACATTACTGACCCCTTCCGTCTTACTGAAAATTCCCTTCTTTCAGTGCAGCAGTATCATTCTTTGTAGTCACCCCATCACCATACATATTTTTATAAAGAAGCTCAGGTGGGGAACCTGAGCAAAGGGAAAGTAAGGGTGGCATAATGACAAAACTGTAGATAGGGTCAATACACAGAAATACATTTAATTGGTCCGATAAAGTTGCTGGAGATGAACAGCAAATGCTCATCAGCAGTTGCTTCAAACGGGGGAAAAACACCCGTTCAAGCACAGCATCCATAAAATAAAAATAAATCAATTATTTAAGAGAATTACTGTTTATCTTGACATTGAAAACTAACAGAAAGTTTCCATAATTTCTCATCAAAAGAGCATTGTGTGCTGTTGTAGACGATGTCCTCAAAAACCTTCCATAGTGGTACTACAATAAAGTGTATCTGGCTGAGTTTTTCATGACATGCCTAATAGTGCAAATGTCAAGGTGGAACAGAGTAGAAGCAATTTTATGAAGTCCAAAATAATGCAGTTTAGGTTTACAGATTTCTGATAGTCTGGCTTAATCTACAGGAAAATTTACAAATGTACAGAATGGATAGGTTGCTTGCATTTTAAGCAACTCCTAATAAATATTATGTCTTGTGCCTCCTGACAAGATTTTGATAAGCAATTGCTCATAAATATTATTTCTTTCAATGTCTGATTTTTTTTTTGGTGAGCAAACAATTCAAGGTTCCATTCCATGTTAAGATAATTTTTAATTTTGATACTTTGTGTTGTCAATTTAAGGGCAGAGGGTAATCTGCCTTCCATTTTTATATCTTTCCTATCCTTTATAGCAAAGCTACTTGAAGGAAATGTCCACGTTCAATAGCTTTACTTCCTCACCACCCATTATCTCCCTAATTTATACAATCTGGTTCCTGTCCCCCACCATACCACTGAAATCACTCTTGCTAAATCGCTAATAACCTCCATTTTGCCTCTTAGACATTTAATAACACGCATGTTCAAATCCTTCCTGCCCCTGAAACTCTCCCCTCAACTTCTGTGTGACACAACTCCTTTCCAACATCTTGGGCAATATTTTTTCAGAGCTCCACTTCTGCTCCTTTCCTTAAATCTCTCTGTTTCCTCAAGACTCTCTCCATCCTCAGCCCTTCGCTTTTCCACTTTTCTTACTCTATATGGTCTCCCTATGTGATCTCATTTACCTTGTGGACTCAATTACTACTTATAAGCATGATTCTAAAGTCTATTTGTAGCTGTTCTCTCTCTCCCAGCTCCAAAACCATACATCCAACTGTGTACCAAATATTTCCACTCTTCTGTCAAACAGGCACTTCAAATCCAACATGTTCAAACCTGAATCATCTCTTTCTTCCTCATCCCAATCTGCTACTTCAATATTTCCTCTCCAAATCAGGAGTGTGGGCTTCTTCCCAGACTCATTTCTCTCCATACCCTACAACTAAACAGGCATCAAGTCCTGTTACCTCTACCTCCTCTATATCCATTGAATCTGTACCATCTACTCCATTTCCACTGCCACTGCCTAAGTTCAGATTCTTGCCATTTTTATGCCTGGGATACTTAAAAGCTTCATGATTTCCCTACCTCCAAAATGATACCCTCTCCAATTTATCCTTCAAACTATTGCCAGAGGTGTCTTCCTTAAAAATGGGTGTCAGGGCTGGCCTGGTGGCGCAGCGGTTAAGTTCACACATTCCACTTCTTGGCGGACCAGGGTTTGCCGGTTCGGATCCCCGGTGCAGACATGGCACTGCTTGGCAAAAGCCATGCTGTGGTAGGCGTCCCACGTATAAAACAGAGGAAGATGGGCATGGATGTTAGCTCAGGGCCAGGCTTCCTCAGCAAAAAGAGGAAGACTGGCAGTAGTTAGCTCAGAGCTGATTTTCCTCAAAAAAAAAAAAGGGGGCCAGCCCGGTGGGGCAGCGGTTAAGTTCGCACGTTCCGCTTCTCGGCAGCCCGGGGTTCGCCGGTTTGGATCCCGGGTAAGGACATGTCACTGCTTGGCACGCCATGCTGTGGTAGGTGTCCCACATATAAAGTAGAGGAAGATGGGCATGGGTGTTAGCTCAGGGCCAGTCTTCCTCAGCACAAACAGGAGGACTGGCAGTAGTTAGCTCAGGGCTAATCTTCCTCAAAACAAAAACAAAAACAAAAACACCCTGGATGTTAAGCCTCTGTTAAAATCCCTTAATGCTTATGGGAAGCCCTCTGGATACAAGTTAAACTTATTACCTTAGTTTAATTTGTAAAGATCTTTATGCACTAGCCTCTACTTATTTCTCTAGCCTCGTCTGCCCAGACATTACACATACCTTCTTTTATTTGTTATATTATTTATAGTTCAAGGTATATACCTTGCTATTTGATCCCTCTATGCCTTTGCACATGTCTATCCTTCTGCCTAGAATGCACAGGGCTTAAAAATGTAGATTCTAAAGTTATAAATGAGCAGGCTCAAACCCCTTCTCTACCACTGACTTAATCCCATCACACCACCGAATGAGCAAGAGCAAGTTATTTAACCTCAATTTTCTCATCTATAAAAATGAGGTAACACGGCTCACTACCACATATAATTGTTAAGAGAATTAAAAATCTGTAAAGTGCTTCTCTTAGTGTGTTACAAATGGTAAGTGCTCAATAAATACTGACTAGTATTTTATTTATTTATGTTTTGATTTAGCTAATTCACACTAAAGCCTCAAGATTCAGCTAAAGCATTATCTCTTCAAGAAAACCTGACCCTGAGGTTGATTTGGATATCCCTTCTCTTTAGTTTCATAACATTCAGAACATACCTCTACAAAACTATTTGCCATACTACATTTGTCTGTTTTCCCTCTCTCGACAGACCTCCTAAAAGACAGATTTTTTTCTACTTTGTTTCTCTAGTGCCTACCAGAGTGAGTGACACATACAAAGTAGATGTATAGTAGTATCTTGCCACAGAACTAAATGAATAGGTCACTCAGAAAACATCTGATACCCCTATACTAAATTGAAAAGCTTTAATCAGCATAGGACATTGGCATAGTCCAGTCTGGTAGAATTCTCTCCTGAGATATAAGAGCAGTGACCTAGGTACAGAGACACAGCTTCTGAATCAAATGCATAATTTCACAACAATTTTTTCCTGATTTCAGAGTCAGGAAGCACCATAAAGTATAAATACAAATCACAGCTAATCATTTATAAATTGCCTTTTTGGAACAGCATTATATTCTATAATTAAATTCTAAATTACACTGAAAAACCAAAAACATCACTATTTTTCAGACTAGATAAAAATCATTAAGCAGAACATTTCCTACCCCTTGGTAGATTTCCATCACTAGTGAATTCCCAGTAAGGAAGCCATGGCAACAATAAATACAAGTAACTCAGATTTAACTGGAAATAATCATCTCAGATGTGAAAAACAATACGCCTTTACCAACTATGCCAAGAACTCTCAGCCAAGTTTAAAAGCCACAACTGTCAATAGCATTTTACTAAAACTGAAATTTCAAAGCTAAGAGCAAAAAGGAGCAACTGCTTGAACTTGTCCTATAAAATGGTTGAGAGAATCAAGTAAGACAACATACACAAGTGTTTTGTAAACCATAAAATTATACAAACATGAGTTACTACTATTAACAACTTTATTGTATTTTCATCATCTAAGAATTTATTTTTTCCAAGAAAATTTAAATTTTGTATACACCAATAACTCATCTTACCTATTTTCTTTTTTTGTTGTCGACCAGCTGACTCTGTTATTGTTTCCTTCTTCTTTTCCACTGTAAACATAGTAACACATTAAAAATTAATAATGCATTATGCTATAGAAACCAAAGGTGCTTTATCAAAGCTGAACCAAGGAAAGAAGCTTATAAGAAAGTTAAACATTGACTTTGATTATGATCATGATTAAGTCAACTGGTGTGCTCCCAAACCTGCTGACGGTAAAAAGTAGACACAACATTCTAAGACTAAAACAGCAATAGTCTAAGCATCATTAATCAAATACCCATAAAGGACTGTAAAAGGACACAATCATAATCAAAACTGACATGCTTTTCAGACCATCAGCTGAGGGTGATTGCCTTAGATAGAGTCTAAGCACAATTTTCAAATTCTGCTCTCTCAGATAACTATGTAAATTGTAGTTCTAGTCTTATATTCACTATAGGAGATAGGAAGTTATTCATTCAGTTATTGGCTGCCTAAGTAACAGGCACTGTTCTAGGTAGAGAAAAGGATAAACATGATCCTCGCCCTCCCCAAAGGGCAATCTAGTGAGAGCACATAATTGAATAACAATTATAGTATAGAAAATTGGCGAGGTAGATATATGCACAGGGTAGGAAGATCAGGAGAGCCAAAAAGGCTAAGACCAACTTTTTTTGATGCATTTCAATTAATATGATGATAGACTAACAGTAAGCTTTAGAAGAGGAATAGTGTAACATATTGATATTTTATATGTACTATCTTTAATCACCTATGAATGGACTAGGAACAAACATGTCATAAATTACCTTTACTTAGTTTATTTATATTATCTGTTCTGTATATTATCTTAGTATACTTCATTTACTAACAAAGAGTACACTACATGTATTATTTCTAAAAGTTACATTAAAGAATACTGGCAGATAGGAGTCTTCCCATTAGTAGGTTAAGTATACTGCCTGAATTCTAAAGCGAAATTGGTATTACTGCTTTATCAAATAGATGTAAAATTCAATTTGATTCCAATATTGCAAATGAAATGATAAAGTGCTTACAGAAATAAAACGTGTCTGTCTGAATATATAAATTGAATGTTTACTGTTCTAGGTAGGTAAAAAGACAAAACACGACATATATACATGGTGGGGGGAGAAAGAGAGAGATTTAGAACGAACCTGCTAGTACGAAATAAAAGGACATTAAGTCAATAGAAGATGTTACAGAAACAACATTTTAAAAGGCAAAATGGACAGAAAACATTGACTGTTTTACTCTTTATCACTATTATTAACTAAAGAAACAAAAAATATTTCTCTCCCACTCCAGAAGGACTACAACATAACTACTTGGCATTAACCATGACTACATAAAAAACAAGGGGGGAAAAAAAGATAGAAGGCTAGAAAATAGAAACATGAGATGATATTACGAACATTAACCTGACCTTCGAGCAGACTGGATTGAGACTAGATAAATCTTTTCTAGGGATAAGATAAATTAATATAATGCTTTTCTAATCTCATCAGGTTGCAAAGAAACTCTTTTGTGTTGATATTTATTCACCAGAACCTCCACCTGTAAGAAATAGAAATGTCAGAGTTCAAACAGATGTTCAAACAGCCACATAGGGGTTCTGCTCCACCTTCCAATGCCTTAAACAGTTGTGTTCTACCACCCCTGGGACTGGCCCCATCCAGCTGCACTCCTGAGAGAGCTGACAACAGTCTTGGGAGGGCTACATCAATTGTGAGCCCCTGAACCTAACAACCAGCCACACTGGGAGCTTGCTACTCACTTAACACAAACAGCAGCAGGTGTGTGACATTAGACCTTGCAGCCAACTATGCTGGGGCTTCTCCCACCCAATAAGGTGACTAAAGGAACCATAGCTGAGCCTTACAACTAGCCAGCCAGGGGTACAGCCTAGCTTTCCTATGCAACTGCAGTAAGAGTAATCCTTCCACAACAGGAGACACTCCTGGAACATTTGGAACTGGTGACAAGAGGGAAGCACATTGCCAGGCCTCGTATGGCATCTCTTACATAAGGCCACTTCCCCAAGATGGGGAGACATAGCTGATCTACTTAATACATAGACATAAGCATAGAGAAAGAGGTAAAATGGGGAGACAAAGTAATATGCTCTGAATAAGGGAATAGGACAAATCCTCAGAAAAAGAGCTAAATGAGACAGAGATAAAAAATCTACCTGATAAAGAGTACAAACTGATAGTCATAAGGATGATCACTGACATTGGGAGAAAAACAGATGAACACAGTGAGAACTTCAACAAAGAATTGGAAAATATAAAAACGAACCAATCAGAACTGAAGAATACAATAATGCAAATGAAAAATTCATTAGATGGAATCAGTAGCAGGGTAGACAATACAGAAGAACAGATCATTGAGCTAGACAAAAGACTAGAGGAAATCACCTAAGCTGACAGAAAGAAGAATTAAAAAGAATGAGGACAATATAAGGGACCTCTGGGACAACAAGCACACTAACATCCATAGTATCGGTGTTTCAGAAGGAGAAGAGAGAGACACAGGGGCAGATAATCTATTCAAAGAAATAATAGCTGACAACCTTCCTAACCTAAGGAAGGAAATGGACATAGAGGTACAGGAAGCAGAGAGAACAACAAATAAGATGAACCCAAAGAGGCCCACATCGAAAGACATTATAATTAAAATGTCAAGAATTAAAGAAAGAATCCTAAAAGCTGCAAGAGAAAGGCAACAAAGGAAACCCCATAAGGCTATCAGCTGACTTCTCAGCAGAAACCTCACAGGCTAGAACGCAGTGGCATGATATATTTAAAGTGCTGAAAGAAAAAACCTATAGCCAACAATACTCTACCCAGCAAGGTTATCATTCAGAATGGAAGGAGAGAGAAAGAGTTTTCCAGACAAGAAAAAATTTAAGGAGTTTATCACCAATAAACCAGCCTTAAAGAAATGTTAAAGGGACTTATTTAAGTGAAAAAGAAAGACCACAAATAGGAATAAGAAAATTATCAGAAAAAGTTAAATCACTGGCAAAGACAAATATACAGTAAAGGTAGCAGATCAACCACCTATGCAACTAATATGAAGGTCAAAAGACAAAAGTACTAAAATTATCTATTTCCATGATAAGAGGTTAATGGATACATACACATATGCACAAAAGAGGTTAAACATGATATCAAAAACATAAAAAGTGGGGGGAGAGGAGTAATACAGTAGAGCTTCAGGCCCAGTCCTGGTGGCCTAGTGGTTAAGCTCAGCGTGTTCTGCTTTGGCAACTGGGGTTCAGTTCCTGAGTGTGGACCTACATCCCTCTGCTAGTGGCCATGCTGTGCTGGCAGCCCACATACTAAAAAACACAGGAAGACTGACATGGATGTCAGCTCAGGGCAAATCTTCGTCACCAAAAAAAAAGGAGTTGAGCTTTCACCAAGAAGTCAAACTTAAAGAGACCATCAACCTAATATAGACTGCTATTTACATAGGTTATTACACATGAACCTCATGATAATCACAAACCAGAAACCTATAAAAAATTCACAAAAAATTGAGAGAAAGGAACCCAAACATAATACTAAAGAAAGCCATCAAACCACAAGAGAAGAGAGAGCAGGAGAAGAAAGGAACTGAGAAGTACTAAAACACCCAGAAAAAAAGTAATAAAATGGGGCCGGCCTGGTGGTCCTTAAGTTCACACATTCTGCTTTGGCGGCCCAGGGTTTGCCTGTTCAGATCCTGGGTGCAGACATGGCACCGCATGGCAAGCCATGCTGTGGTAGGCATCTTACATATAAAGTAGAAGAAGATGGGCACGGATGTTGGCTCAGGGCCAGTCTTCCTCAGCAAAAAAAAAAAAGTAATAAAATGGCAATATGTACATACTTATCAACAGCTACTTTTAATGTCAACAGGCTAAATGCTCCAATCAGAAGACATAGGGTGGCCAACTGGATAAAAAAATAAGACCCATATATATGCTGCACACAAGAGACACAATTCAGACCTAAAGACGCTCACAAACTGAAAGTGAAGGAATGAAAAAAGATACTCCATGCAAAAGGCAATGAAAACAAGGCTGGGGTAGCAATACTTATATCAGACAAAATAGACTTTAAAACATAAACGGTAACAAGAGACAAAGACGGGCACCACATAATGATAAAGGGAGCAACCCAACAAGAGAATATAATACTTGTAAATATCTATGCATCCAACAAGGGGAACCTAAATATATAAAGCAATTATTAACGGACATAAAAGGAGAAATAGGCAGTAACACAATAATAGTAGGGAACTTTAACACTCCATTTACATCAATGGATAGATCAGCCAAACACAACATCAATAAGAAAACACTGGCCTTAAATAACACATTAATCTAGATGGCCTTGTAGATACATACAGAGCATTCCATCCAAAAACCACAGAATACACATTCTTTTCGAATGCATATGCAACATTCTCCAGGATAGATCACATATTTGGCCACAAAACAAGTCTCCATAAATTTAGGAAGACTGAAATAATACCAAGCATCTTTTCTGACCACAATGGTATGTAGAAATCAACTACGGAAAGAAACCTGGAAAAGTCACAAATATGTGGAGATTAGACAAAATGCTACTGAACAACTCTTGGGTCAATAAAGATATCAAAGGAAAAATCAAAAAATACCTGGAGACAAATGAAATTGAAAATATGATACACCAAAATTTATGAGACACAGCAAACGTGGTACTAAAAGGGAAGTTTACAGCAATACAGGCCTACTTCAACAAACAAGAAAAATCTCAAATAAACAATGTAACAGGGGCCAGCCCGGTGATGCAGCAGTTAAGTGTGCACATTCCGCTTTGGCAGCCTGGGGTCTTCTGGTTCAGATCCCAGGTACAGACATGGCACCACTTGTCAAGCCATGCTGTGGCAGGCGTCCCACATATAAAGTAGAGGAAAATGGGCACAGATGTTAGCTCAGGGCCAGTCTTCCTCAGCAAAAAGAGGAGGATTGGCAGCAGTTAGCTCAGGGCTGATTTCCGCCCCCCCCCAAAAAAACACAATGTAACAGTGCACCTAAAGGAAGTAGAAAAAGAAGAACAAACAAAGCCCCAAATGAGCAGAAGGAAGGAAATAATAAAAATCAGAGCAGAAATAAATGAAATAGAGACTAAAAAACAACAGAAAAAACTAATGAAATTAAGAGTTGGTTCTTTGAAAAGATAAACAAAATTGACAAACCTTTAGCTAGACTCACCAAGAGAAAAAGAGAGAAGGTTCAAATAAATAAAATCAGAAACAAAAGAAGAGAACACAACAGACATCTCAGAAAGACAAAAGATTATAAGAGAATACTACGAAAAGCTATACGCCAACAAATTGGATAACCTAGAAGAATGGATAAATTCTTAGAATCATACAACCTCCCAAAACTGAATCAAGAAGTAATAGAGGATTTGAACAGACAAATCACCAGTAAGGAGATCAAAACAGTAATCAAAAACATCCCAAAGATTAGAAGTCCAGGACCAGACGGCTTCCCTGGTGAATTCTACCAAACATTCAAAGAAGACATAATACCTATTCTTCTCAAACTCTTTCAAAAAATTGAAGAGAAGGCAAAGATTCCTAACTCATTCTATGAAGCCAACATTACCCAGATAACAAAACCAGACAAGGAAAACACACACAAAAAAAATTACAGGCCAGTATCACTGATGAATATTGAGGCAAATATCCTCAACAAAATACTAGCAAATCAAATAAAACAATACATTAAAAAGATCATACACACGATCAAGTGGGATTTATTCCAGGGATGGTTCAACATCTACAAATCGATCAACATGATACACATTAACAAAATGAAGAATAAAAATCACATGATCATCTCAACAGATGCAAAGAAAGCATTTGACAAGAAACAGCATTCATTTCTGACAAAAACTCTGCACACAATGGGTATAGAAGAAAAGTACCTCAATATAAGAAAGGCCATATATTATAAACCCACAACTGATATCGTACTCAACAGAGAAAAACTGAAAGCTATCCATCTAAGAACAGGAACCAGACAACGATGCCTACTTTCGCCAGTCTTATTTAGCAAAAGTATTGCAAGTCCTAGCCAGAGCAATAGCTGACAAAAATTAAAGCGATCCAAACTGGAAAGGAAGAAGTAAAACTGTCACTATTTGCAAATTACATGATTTTACAAATAGAAAACCTTAAAGAATCCATCAAGAAGTTATTAGAAATAGTAAATGAATACAGTAAAGTTGCAGGATACAAAATCAACATACAAAACTCAGCTGCATTTCTATACGCTAACAATGAAGTAGGAGAAAGAGAAATTAAGAATACAATCCCATTTACAATTGCAACGAAAAGAATAAAATATCTAGGAATAAATTTATCCAAAGAACTGAAAACTATAAAACACTGTCAAAAGAAATTGAAGAAGACGTAAAGAAATGGAAAGATATTCCGTGCTCTTGGACTGGAAGAATTAACATAGTTAAAATGTCCATACTTCCTACAGCAATCAACAGATTCAATGCAATCCCTATCAAAGTTCCAATGAGAGCTGCCCCAGTGGCATAGTGGTTAAGTTTGCCTGCTCTGCTTCAGCAGCCCAGGGTTCATAGGTTTGGATCCTGGGCATGGACCTAGTACTGCTTGTCAAGCCACACTGTGGTGGTGGCATCTTACATAAAATAGAAGACTGGCACAAATGTTAACTCAGCAACACGCTTCCTCAAGCAAAAAGAGGAAGATTGGCAATGTATGTTAGCTTAGGGCCAATCTTCCTCACCAAAAAAGAAAAACAAAAAAAACTTCCAACAATATTTTTCACAGAAATAGACCAAAGAATCCTAAAATTTATATGGCACAGCAAAAGACCTCAAATACCCAAAGGAACCCTGAGAAAAAAGAACAAAGCTGGAGGCATCACACTCCCTGATTTCAAAATACACTACAAAGCTTTAGTAATCAAACAGTATGGCACTGGCACAAAAAGAGACATATAGATCACTGGAACAGAACCAAGAGCCCAGAAGTAAACCCACACACATATGGACAGCTAATTTTCAACAAGGGAGCCAAGAACATACAATGGAGAAAGGAAAGTCTCTTCAACAAATGGTGCTGGGAAAGCTGGACAGCCACATGCAAAAGAATGAAAGTAGGCCATTATCTTACGCTATACAGAAAAATTTAACTCAAAATGGATTAAAGACTTGAATGTAAGACCTGAAACCATAAAACTTCTAGAAGAAAACACAGGCAATACACTCTTCACCATGGGTCTCAGCCGCATATTTTCAAATACCATGTCTGAAAACAAGGGCATCCAAAGAAAAAATATACAAATTGGACTACATCAAACTAAAAAGCTTTTGCAGAGCAAAGGAAACCACCAACAAAAAGAAAACATAACCTAACAATTGGAAGAAGATATTTGCAAACCATCTATCTGATAAGGGATTAATATCCAAAATATATAAAGAACTCATACATCTCAACAACAAAAAAACAAACAACCCAATTAAAAAGTGGGCAAAAGATCCAAACAGACATTTTTCCAAAGAAGATATACAGATGGCCATCAGGCACATGAAAAGATGTTCAAAAACACTAATTATTAGGGTAATGAAAATCAAAACTACAATGAGATATTGCCTCATGCCCATCAGAATGGCTATAATTAACAAAACAAGAAATAATAAGTGTTGGAGAGGAAGTGGGGAAAAGGGAACCCTCACACACTCCTGGTGGGAATGTAAACTGGTATACCTACGATGGAAAACAGTATGGAGATTCCTCAAAAAATTAAGACCAGAACTACCATATGATCCAGCTATTCCACTACTGGGCATTTATCCAAAGAACATGAAAACACAAATGAGTAAAGATATACGCACCCCTACATTCACTGCAGCATTATTCACAATAGCCAAGACTTGGAAGTAACCTACGTGCCCATCAAGGAATGAATGGATAAAGATGTGGTATATATACACAATGGAATACTACTTAGCTATAAAAAAAGACGAAATCTTGCCATTTGTGACAACATGGATGGACCTTGAGGGTATTATGCTAAGTGAAATGTCAGAAAGTCAAATACTGTATGATCTCACTCATAAATAGAAGATAAAAACAACAACAATCACATAGATACAGAGATCAGATTGGTGGTTACGAGGGGGGGGAGGGTGAAAGGAATGACTGGGTACGTGTGTACAGTGATGGATGGTAACTAGTCTCTGGGTGGTGAGCCTCATGTAATCTACACAGAAATCGAAATATAATGATGTACACCTGAAACTTACATAATGTTATAAACCAATGTTACCTCAATTAAAAAATAAATACAACTATAGAAGCTTCTCTGGCAACTATATTATTTTGCATTTAGGTGTAAACTGAAGACTACATTTATTTCCATAATGCAGATAATCAGGGACGAAACAATTAGTGTGGATACTAAAGAAGCACCAAATTCACAGAGCAAATTCATATTTACATAAATATTTGAGGTATGAGAATATTCATCCAAACAAATTTGAAGATAAGAGTGTTTTGTATTTCATAAGACTACTAAATGATATATGTGACATGAAGAAATCTGTATATAGATGCCATTGCATGCTGGCTAACTAGTTTATGCTCACAGCAGAACAATTTCTCACAAAGAATATATGTGATATTATGCTATAGAGATAACTTATTCTTTAATCTATTCAACACACTTTTATCAAATGCCAGGCACTGTGTTAAGTGCCAGAAATACAACAGCCTTAGCCATCACAGAAATTACAGTTTAGTTGGGGAGTGGATATTATTTCAATAATCATAATCATACAGGGGTCAAATTGTAATTATGACAAATTCTCTAAGGAGAGGTATATGGATAAACTGGAGCCCATGATAGGAAGATCTGACCTGTCTGGGAGACTAAATGAAGTTTTGACACCTGAAGAATGTACAGTAGTTTGCCAGACAAAATGATAGGGAAAATTATCCCAGGTAGAGGGAACAGCAAACACAAAGGCCCAGCCCCATAGTAGGAAACATCAAGACTAGTTCAGAGGATAGAATAAAGGCCTGAATGGCTAGAAATAGAGAACAAGGAAAAACACAAGATGTGGTTGGAGGGGAAGATTGGGAAGCACCAGATCATGCTGACTTTGTAGGCCACACCTTTATCCTAAAAGCAACGGGAAGAAATTGAATGTTTTAAGAAGTGAAGGAACATAATCAGATTTGCGGTTTAAAAATTACTCTGGATGTACTGTAGAGAATAAACTTGATTGGCTGCATGCAGACCAATGAGGAGGCTATTGCAGTAAATCAAATGAAACATGACAGACATTTGGACTAGGTAGTGGTGGCAGAAACGGAGAGATGTGGAAAGACTGAAAACCATCCAGGAGGACAACAATATTAGGGCTTGACAGTGCACTGCACAATCAGGGGGAAAGAAGAAAGCATTCAAATCAACAAATATTTATTAAACATTTACTCATGTAGTCACCACTCTAGGCACAAGAGATACATTAGTGAACAACAACAACAACAAAGCACCTGCCCTGGTGAAGCTTCCATTCCAGCAGGTGGAGATTAATACAATAAATAAGTAAATCATATAGTGTATTAGAAGGTGATAACAGCCATGGGGAAAAACAACAGAGCAGGATCAGGGTGATCAGGAGCAGCAGTGGGACAGGAGGTGGGCAGGCTGCAGTTTTTAAAAAGGGTGCTCAAGTTAAGACTCACTGACGTGAGCTTTGAACAAAGATTTGAAGATCTGAGGGTTGACTAAGCAGATAATCTAGAGTAGAACATTTTAGACAGAGGGAAGAGCCATTAGAAAGGTCCCAGCACATGAGTGTGGCTAATGTGTAGTGAGGAATCGCAAGCAGGTCAGTGTGGGTACAGCAGAGTGAGGGAGAGGGAAAGAGTGTTGGAGCGGTAACAGGGGAAGCTCTGTGGCCCACTGTAAGGACTTCGGCTTTTCTTCTGAGTGAAAATGGGACACCATGACAGGGCTATGAGCAGAGGAGGGACATGATCTAATAGCCTTTTGAAACAGTTTTTCTGGCTGTTATCTTGGGAACAGACTACAGGGAGACAGGAACACTCGCTGGAGGCTATTGCAATAATCATGCAAAAGATGACAGTGGCTTGGACTATGGTAGTTATCAGTGGAGATGATGAAGAGTGGTCAGCTTCTGGATATACCTGAAGGCAGCCCAACAGCACTGGATGTGGCTTGTGAGAGAGGAGTCAAAGAACCACACAAGGATTACGGCCTGAGCAACCGCAAGGACAAAACTGCCAGTGACCAACATCATGAAGGCTACAAATGAAGCAGCCTTGGAAGTGAAAAACAAGTGTTCGATTTGGACATATTGGGTTTGAGATGTATATTACACATTCCAGTGGAATTGACAAATTGATAGCTGGATATGAATCTTGCATTAAGGAGAGAGGGCTAGGGATATAAATTTGGGGGTTATGGGCATATAGAGAAGCGCAATAAATGAGTTCAACAAGGGAGTGAGTGTAAAGAAAAAACCAAATTTTGGGTCACCCTCAAAAACAGGAAGTCTAAAAGAGGAACCAACAAGAAAAGTACAAAAGAATGACAAGCAAGATAAAAGCAAAACTGAGAGAGTGTGGTGTCCTGGAAGCCAAATGAAGAAAGTGGATTAAGGGTTCTGGCTCACACTATTGGAAGCATGGAGGTACCATTCACCAAACAGGGAAACCCTGGAGGATCACATTTGTGAGGGTAAAGCTAATAAGCTTAGTTTTAAATATGTTGAGTACATTATCAACATTGAATAAGTGAAGGAACAGTTACTGTAGTTTAAAAAGCCTGAGTTTGGTTTCCAATTCTTTGTCTGCTCTGTGATGTTAGTATGTCGCTTAACCTTTCTAAGTCTCCACCTCCTCTTCCATAAAGGGAGGATAATATTTATACAACTGACCACAATGGTTGTTTTGCAGACCAAATGAGATACTATAAGAAAGAAAACTTCAAAATCTTACAAGGACATAAAGAAAAGTCAGAACACAGAAAATCATAGGATTTTCCTTTCTTTTTGGTGAGGAAGATTGTCACTGAGCTAACATCCATGCCAATCTTCCTCTATTTTATATGTGGGACAGTGCCACAGCATGGTTTGACAAGCAGTGTATAGGTCCGTGCCTAGGATCCGAACCTGCAAACCCTGGGGCCTCGGAAGCAGAGTGAGCGAACTTAACCACTGTGCCACTAGGCTGGCCCCCAAGTCGTGGGAATTTTAAAATGCAATAGTGAGATTTAATCTTTATAAGGTAGAAAAGAACACTGGAAGACAAATGAAGTCTATAAGGAACCGTTCACATTATACCTCCGGTTTCCCTCTCAGCTGCGTCCTGTGGAATCCTCTTTTAAAGAAAACAAACTCTACTTCTTCTTAACCTTTTCCTCAAATACTCCTTCAACCTCCTCACCCAACCAAAACTTGGCTTATCCCTGAAGATACCACTTGCCTTGATACCAATGATAATGACTTCTTGTTCTCCCAACACACCTTACTCGTTACAATTTCCATAGTTGTGCTCATATGCTATTTCCTTTGCCTGGAATTCCTTCCCCCATCTCATTCTCTATCCAAATTCTAACCATCCATGACGGACCGCAAGGCCATCTGCAACACAAAGGCTCCCGAGGCTCCTCACAACTGAATGAGCTCTCTTCTTTAGAACCACCACAGCACATAACATGTACCTCTCGCTGTAGTTTGTACTATACATTTTGCATAAATGTCTTACATTTCTAAACAGACTTCAAGTCGGATTCATCCTTCCTATAAAGTTTTTGCATCAGTTGATGCTCCTAAAATATTTACTGTGAACATGCACTCAGTGAGCTCGATATGTTGAAAGTATTTCTAAAGGATGTCGCCATACTCACATTTTTTACTCTGCTTTTCCACTTCCGCCTTCAGTCGCTTGTACTTGTCTGTCCTGTAAACCAGGACCCAGGTTATACCTGAAACATTAAAAGCAACACGCTAGTAGAGAAAGGTTTGAAATGGTCACAACAAACTGTTATTAGTGGTTACTGTTGGGTAAAGAGAGATTTCAACTTTTTGCTTTATATTTACCAGTAGTTAACTTTTTTCAAATGTTAAGACAACTGACTCTTCAACCAAAACAACTGTGACATGATGTGAAGGCGTCTACACAAATACCCGTTCCTGTTCAAGAGTAGCCCCGAGATTCCCTGGAGCAGATGAGCCCCTAAGCAAGCAAGGCTCGCGACCTCTCCCTTGGTAGCGCGAGGGACCCCAGGCCTAGGATCCTCCAGCTCGGGGACTGGTCAAACGCCAGAGAAGCAGCCGCTCTCACCCTCAGCGAGAAGAGCCGTGCACACGGAGATAAAAACGATGAGCAGCGTGTCCGCGAACATGGTGCTCATCTCGCACTTCCGTCTCTGCACTCCCACCTGCCAGGCAGGGAAGCGCTCCAGAGTCAGGAAAAATGAAGCGAAAACGAGTTCCCTTGCTTTCAGGACCACCGAGTAACACCCCGACTCTGACAGCTACGAAGTCACTTCCGTTTCCGGGGCACGGCACCGGAGGTGCTCGTTCCCTAGAGTCGCGTGGCCGCGTGAATCTAGCCGAAACCAAGCCTGAAGTCTGCGCAGATGGGCTGACGCTCAGGCCGAATCTCGCGAGAGCTGGAACTTCGGCTGCTGAGACAGAATTGCGGCGCCCGACGTCATCCGGCAGCGTTTACTCGCTGGGGTGCTGGGGCGCGCGCTCTTCTCGGCTAGAATCCAGGTGTTTGCACGCGTCTGCGCTTGCTGCCTCCGCCCCACATCTAAGGCCGATTAGATCGTTTAGCCTAGGTTTGTCGGAAAGTGGGAAGACTGACTTCCGCAAACACGTACAACACGTACTGAACGGCTGTGTTTAGGTGCAAGGCCACGATTTGGAGCTGGGGACGCGAAAATCAACCAGTCGTGGGCCGCTGGCTTCAATGAACTCACGTCCTAGCGGAGGAGGCAGACTTGTACACACGCTGTGATTAGGGTTTTAATAGAGGTATGACCAGAATGCTGCGGTGACCCAGTTGAGGGGGAGGTCAGAGAAAGCTAGTGAAAGGAACTGAAGCCGTGGCGTGGAGTAGGAGTGCTTCTGGAGATAGCAAAGACCTTTCTAGGCAAAGCGAAAGGAAGAGACACGCGTGCTTGAAAATACGTGGTGTGTAATAGAGCAGTGAGTGGTGTGTCGAGAGAAGGGGTCATAAACCCGGACGCCTACGGTGGTCAGATATAAATGATCTTATGCAGGCTGGGCATAAGAACACGGTGGGAGGTGGTACGATGAATAAGGGGGCACTAACTTTATCTGAAAGGGACAATTGATACGTCCAACCAGTTTCCCTGTGAGAAGGGGGGACCCCATTTCCAATATCTTCCCATTTTTCAAGAAAATCCAGAAATCCCGATTTTATTTGAAAGTTCAATTTATAAATGTTGGCAACTCATGAAAATTAAAAAATGCTGTGTAAGTTCAAGAAAATGTCTCAGCAGCTTGGTGTGAGCCAGAGTATGCGTGTGTGAGTGTGTATGAAACTCTGCAAGCTGGCTGAACTGTCTCCCCTTGACTTGTGCTTTCTATCCTTGGTTCTTTTCTCTTAGATGCCAATGCACTTTATTTATAGCTCTCCTATAACTACTTTTGGCCTTTGTTAGTTGTATGTGCATTTCTTGTCCCCTCTTTAGATTTGGCAGCAGAGACCCTGGCTCCTTTTAACAGACATTGAGCTGCTACTATGTGTCAGGAACAATGGTAGGCACTGTAGGGTCAGAGAGGGTGATTAAGATACTATTCCTGACTTCCAAGCTGCTCTTTGGAATTTATACATTATAATAAGGTACAATAGAGGTGTTCATAAAATGTTATGGGAGCAGAGATGAGGGCGAGATTGGTTCTTCCTGGAGGAGTTGGGAAGGCTACACTGTTGACCTAGACCTTGATTTGAGTAGAAGTTCAGATAGCCTAGGTTTTTATTCAACTCTTTATCACCTCTGGTAAATGTTGAGGTGCAGTAAGAGCATAACCTTTGAAGTCTGACCTGGTTTTCAATTCTGGCTTTGCCACTTAATTGACAGCAGTCCTTGAGCATATGGTTTAACATCTTTGAGCCTCAATTTCCTTATCTGTAAAATGGTGATAAAAACACCAGCTGCATAAAACTGTTACGAAGATTAAATGAGAAAGAGTGTATTATAAAGCATTTAAAGCTGTGCCTGGCACACATAATTCATTAAATCCAACAGGCTGCTGATTGTAAAATGCACCGTTATTTTATATACTACTAAGAAAGAGAATAAACAATTTATTAAACCATGACACACCATCGCTTGTAAGATGCATCCCATTCAGAGGTGTTAAAATGTGGAAAAAAAAGAAGTCTTACAATCCATGAAACAGTAATAAAAAGAATTTCAGTTATGCCCATGTAAATGTTTACTTTAGAACCATGGACTGCTAGCATAACATTTCCTTCTCTAGAGCAACGATATCATGACCCGATGCCCCTTGTTGAAGAGCAGTGCTAGAGGCAAGTCCAATATAACACCTTTACTACATTCTACCGGATTCCTTTATCATACTTCCAAGTTTTCTAAGCTCTCTCTTGTAGTCATTTTTATATTTCAGAGTTTTTCCCATGAAGACCACCCTCCCAATTGTCCTGCTCCAATTTCTCTGACCACTACATGGCTTTTGTCCTGGGACTTCCTTTTACTGTTTACAAATCGGCCTTAGTTTATACTTTCTTTATGTTGTGGTACAACCTTAAGTAACTTCCTGTCAAGGGTAAATGGGAGCTAAACTTTCAATGTTCTTACATTATTATTATTAGTAGTAGTAGTAATAATACTGTTCTTTAAACAAATGTTTAGCACTAGGCTATGCACTGTAAAAGATTATGAGAGAAATCCCTACTTATAACCGAGGTATGAAAGGATGTGTATGGGCTTTAGGTTTGAATCTTAACCCCACGACATGTAAGCTGTATTACTTTAGCAAGTTATTTAATTTCTCTGAGCCTCTTTTTTTTTTTTTTTAATCTGTAGAGGGAAAAATACTACCTTCCAGAATTATCGTGTGGTTTATATAGATTGACAGCAAAGTTCTGGAGTCAGACTACCTGCATTCAAGTCTTGGCTTCACCACTCAACCACATAGACAATTTTAGGCAAATTATTTCACTGTGCTTTGCTTTGGTTTCCTTAAGTGTAAAATGGCATAATAATAATAGTACCTAGGTCCAAAGGGTTTTAGTTATTTTTTTAAAGATTATGTGAGTAAAGTCTTTAGAACTATACCTGACTCATAGAAAGGGCACAATAAGTGTTTATTATTATTTGTTCTATTAAACCACCTAGCACATAATCTCTGAACTAATTTTTTTCTCATTCTATTCATTTCCCCTGTGATCTTATTCTCTTCAATAGCTTCAGTTGCCATCTATCCACTGATGATTCATAAAATAGTATCTATAGCCCAAGTCTCTTTCCTGATTTTCAGACCTAGTATCTAACTGCCAACTGGACATTTCCATTTGGATATCCCAGACTGAACCTATTCAATTCTTTTACCCAAACTCCAATCTTTTCTTCTTCCCTTATTCTCTTAATGAGTAGTACTATCATCTGCCTAGTTTTTCAAGCCAGAAATATAGGAACTATCCTCAATAACTCCTTTATCCTACACATCTAATCATCAAGTTTGATAAATTCTCCCTCCTTCATATCTCTTCTTTTCCACATCTTTCAATCCCCTTTACTACACTTTAGTTCAGGTCTTCCTGAACCATTGTCTTCCTTTGTATTCCAGCTCTAACTGGTTGATTTCTAGTTATACACCAACCTACTGTCCCCTCCAGGACATTTTTTTCATGTAGCCAATAGTGATCTTTCTCAAATACAAAGATCATTGGATATGGAGAATTTAGAAGAGGAAGGAGTTGAAGGCAGCTCTCAGATTTTCTTCTTGGACACATGCATATATTCAAATCAGAGAAAACAGGAGAGGTATCAGGGTTTTAGGGGAAGATGATTTTTTTTTTCCTACTAGCTCGCAGGACTAGATTAAAACCTTTGGACACCCTAAGCCCTGAAAAGATTATGAAGTCCCTTCCCAAAATAGAATTAAAAATAAAACTAATACTAAAATGAAAATGAGTTTATTACTTTTTGAAAAATTTTTTTAAATAATTTTCTCTCTGTGAGTCTATGTGTGTGTCCTAAGTACATGTTTAATCTGCCTTTTGGGTAACGGAACACTGTTTTTGAGGACAGAGACTAAGTCTTATTCATTGTTGTATCCCTAGCTTTTGGAATATGGCCTGGCACAGAGAAGCTACTCAATATGTATTTATTGAATGAATGAATGATACTGTTGGAAGAGAGGATGACAGGTTGGACAGATATCTTGGAAGAATTTGGAATTTTAGTTGGACCTTGAAGATAAAGTAAAATTTAATTAGGATGTGGGAGAAGCAGTGATCAAAAGCATTGAGTTAGGAACGAGAAAGAGGCAGAACATCAGAGCTGGTGTGTAGTTGAAATAAACAAATGTCTGAAGAGGCTGTGTTCAGTAGAAATAGGATTGACTATGTAAGGTGAATAAGGATTACATCTGTAAGAGGTCCATGGTTGAACTTCAGGAGATCCACAAATCTCCTGATACTGTATGCAGAACTTTGGATGTGCACTTTTTTCTGAATTGAGGATTCGTAGTTTTCATCAAATTATCAAAGTTTATAAACCAATAAATGTTAGGAATTATTTATGTTGTACATTTGAGAGACTGATAAAAAGTGTTAAGCTCGATGCTGTAGCCAGTCCAAAAATTTTTGACTACAGTACTCCTTAGGAGCAGAAGGGTAGGAATGAGTGCCTAAGATCTGGAGGTAGAGCCTAAAGATTGGGATTTTATATTTATCCTAATATTATTTGTGATTTTGCATTAAGCACCTGGTATTAATGCTTCCACATCAAAAGACATTCAGTCTCATTAGTGACTAGGGGAACTGTAATTCAGGCCCATTCTGTTGAGCTGGCAAAAAGGTGGGCCATTGGAAATTGGAAAGGAACAATTAAAATTAATCTTTGTTTGCCGATGACATGATCTTATATGTAGAAAACCCTAACGATTCCACACAGAAAAGCAACGGTTAGAACTACTATACAAATTTCAGCAGAGCTAGAGAATACAAAATCAACACAAAAATCAGTTGTGTTCTATACCAATAAACAATCCAAAAAGGAAATTGGAACAATTCTTTTTACAATAGCAACAAAAATAAAATACTTAGGAATAAACTTAATTAAGGAGGTGAATGATTTGTACACTGAAAATTACAAAACATTAATGAAAGGAATTAGAGAAGACACAAATAAATAGAAAGACATCTTGCATTCACGGATTGAAAGACTTAATGTCGTTAAGATGGCAATACTACTCTAAGAGCACTACAGATTCAATGCAATCCCTGTCAAAGTTCTGACGGGTTTTGCAGAAATAGAAAAAGTCATCCGAAAATTCATGTGGAACTTCAAAGGACCCTGAATAGCCAAAACAATCTTGAATAGGAAGAAAAAAGTTGAAGGTCTAGTCCTTCCTGTCTTTAAGAATTACAAAGCTACAGGAATGAAAAAAGTGTGATACTGACATAAAGACAGACATATGGGATAGAAGAGAGAGCCCAAAAATAAACCTTGCATATTTGGTCAATGTTTTTCAATAAGGGCACCAAGACCATTCAATAGGGAAAGGACAGTCTTTTAATAAATGGTGTTGAGAAAACTGGACATCCACATGCAAAAGAATGAAGTTGGATCCTTACCATACACCATATACAATTAACTCAAAATCAAAGACTTAAACATAAGAGCTAAAACTATAAAACTCTTAGAAGAAAACATAGGGGAAAAGCTGAATGACATTGGATTTGGCAATGATTTATTGGATATGACATCAAAAGCATAGGCAACAACAACAAAAATAGATAAATAGGACCTCATCAAAATTAAAAGCTTTTGTGCATGAAAGGACATAATGAACAAAGAGAAAAGGCAACTCATGGAATTGGAGAAAATATTTGCAAATCATATATCTGATAAGGGATTAAAATTCAGAATATATAAAGAACTCATAACTCAACCACACCAACAAAAAAAACAATTCAAAAATGGGCAAAGGGCTTAAAACAGGCATTTCTCCTAAGAAGACATACAAATGGCCAATAAGTACATGAGTGAATGTTCAACATCACTAATCATAGGAATGCAAATCAAAACTATGAGATAGCACTTCACACCCAGTAAGATGGCAATTATAAAAAAAAAAAAAAGACCCAAAAAACATGTTGGTGAAGATGTGGAGAAATTGGAACACTTATGCATTGCTGGAGGGAATGTAAAATGGTGCAAACACTGTGAAAAACAGTATGGCGATTCCTCAAAAAGTTAAACATAGAATTACATATGATCAGCAATTCTACTTCTTTCTACTTCTGAGTATACATATATCCAAAAGAAAACAGGAACTTGAACAGATATTTGTACACTCATATTCAAAGCAGCATTATTCACAATAGCCAAAAGGTGGAAGCAACCCAAGTGTCCATTGATGGATAAAATGGATAACCAAAATGTGTTTGTGTATAGTACATACATACACACAATGGAATATTATTCAACCTTAAAAAGGAGGAAATTCTGACACATGTAACAACATGGATGAGCCTTGAAGACATTATACTAAGTGAAATAAGCCAGTCACAAAAGGACAAATATGGTATGATTCCACTTATAGGAGGTACCTAGAGTAGTCAAATCCATAGAGACAGAAAGTAGAATGGTATTTGCTAGGAACTGGGAAGAGAGGAGACTGGAGAGTTATTGTTTAATGGGTACGGAGTTTCAGTTTGGGAAGATGAAAAAGGTCTGGAGGTGGGTGATCATTGTATAACAATGTGAATGTACTTAAAACCACTGAACTGTACCCTCAGACAGGGTTAGAATGGTAAACTTGATGTTATGTATATGTTACCATAATTCAAAAAAAATTTTTTTTTAAGTTGGCCATATCTAGAGGTCTCCTGAGTGTAAACTGGTGCAGCCCCCTTGGAAAGTCTGTCATTACCCTGTAAAGATAAACATTTGCATATCATTTGACCTACCATTTTGCTCCTAGGTATACACCCCAAAGAAACTTTTGAACAGGTACTAGGACACGTGCAAGATTGTTCATGTGAGCAGTCTCCTTAATACTAAAATCTGAAAACAACCCAAATGCCCCATCTATAGGTGGAGGAATAGATAAATAGGATATATTTATGCAGGACTCCAAGTGAATTTACTACAGTTATATGCCACAATATGGATTAATCCTAGCAATATAATATTGAGTGAAAAGAGTAAGTCTTTAAGAATTATATACAGCATACAGTAGACTTTTTATAAAGTTAATAACATCTAACCCCCCCCCCCCACCAACACTGTTTAGGAATATATTTACCTATAATTAAAAAGAAAAGCAAGAGAATGATTTAGATAGTGTTACCTTGAATGGGAAGAGGTTGGGTGATGCAATAGAGGATCAAAGAGGTGAAGGTAAATGTAAATTCATGTCTTAGTTTTCATGTTGGTGGTGATTTCACGGGTATTTGTTGTATTATTTTAAATGAAATGATGAATGCACCAATGACCAGAATGTGTCATGAGCCAAAAATAATGATGAATCTAATTCTCTGCCTCTGAACTCAAAAAAAGCTTTTTCTTTTTGCATTCAACTCTGCTTGTTTGAGATAAGTAAGGAGAGGAAAGGGGAGAAAAGTAACCTTTTAAATTACTTGCCATCAAGTGAAAATGATACTCTAGGAAAATGTGTCACATCTCTCTTGTGGCTTAAAATATCCTCTGATTGATTGCCACTTTTGCCTGGGCATTTAAGCACCCCAGTTTTAGAAGATCAGTGATAGCCGAAAGTCTCCAAAATATTTTGAGCTTAGATGGGAATTTTGCAAAATAACCAGTGTTTTCTTTTTTTAAAAAAAATTGCTCTGGCAGCTTTATATAGGATAGAGTCATTTGGGAGAGAGATTGCAGTCAGGAAAACCAACTGTCAGACTATAATCATGATGCAGTTTTCAAGTGAGGAAGCCCTGAACTAAAGAAGTAGTATCAGCAGAAATTGAGAAGAAAGAGTAAATCCAAGAGAATTTTGAAGGATGAGATAGTAATTCTTAGAATTAAATATGAAGAGGTGAATAAGAAGAATACTACAATAATTCTAAGGTTTCTACCAGGGACATTTCTAGGTTGTATGTGACCTGAAGTTTATACATTATTGGGACTCTTAAAGAAAAAGAATATGGAATTACTTGTCAAAATTAAGTACAAAAGTGAGTACTTATTTGGAAAGGGCCAGTGCAGATGAGGATCTCAGATGCTTGAGTTTCATTAATTTCATGGTAAATCTGTGTTTGGATTTTAACCTATATGGTCACAAACCTGACACAGAGTGGCTGGGAAGGATAGCCTTTTAAGAGAGGAAAATATAAAACTTCAGTTTTGACCATAGACTTCTATAACACTAGACTTAGAAAGACCCTCTGAAAATACATAAATACCTAAACAAATCCACATTCCTTTTCTCATGCATGAGTCTGGGTCATCTTAATAGAAGCCCAAAGTCTGAGGAACAAATACATACTGTCGTGCTTACTCAGTATTCCTATGATATACTGTTGCCTAATAATCCACATTTACTCACTATTTAGACTCATACCCTTTACCTGAGTAATTCACTTTGCTGCCAAAAAGACATTGATTTTATTCACAGAGAAACATAAATACCATAAGTAATAGTATTGAATGTCCATGCTTCACTTCTCTGACTCTAGGCCTTTTCCGGAGCTCAGTCTCAAATTGACCTATACATCAAGCACAAGGCCTCTTAGTGGATACTCAAAAATATTTGTGAAAGGGATGAAATACATGTTCTACATATAAAAGCACTCCACCAAAGCACAGGGAGTTTTTAACGTTCCATTCATGTGATACAGATCACTTACCTTTCCCAGGCAGAGGGAAATTGCTCTCTACAGCTCTAGTTAGACTGCTTTCATTCACTTCAATATGATTCTCACTTATTGTTCAGTGGTCTGTTCTCAGTACTCTCTCTTGAACCCTATGGAAATAAGTCATTCATGGGTTCTGAACATGGAGAGAGGCCAGTTGGCTATTTCAGGTAAAACTTCCTGAAGTCACTGAACCATAGGGATTTTACCTCTATCTGAGGTCTGATGTGCAACTTTGAAAGTTCAGGAACTTGATTATTATGGATTCATATGAAGGTGATCAGATCTCCACTAAATTAGATTGAGTGAAAGTGACTTTATCCCTGGTTTTTAGACTAATGCCACATAGTAGGTGCTCAGTAAGTATTTGTTAAGTTAATGATTAAGTAAGAGGCAATGAAGTGAAAGTTTGTTGGAGATAACACATAATTAGTACAGATATGTCATAAGACTTAAAAAGCTAGAAAAACAGGTAGGACTTTGAATTGCAGGTAAAACACAGTCCAAACTTTATTCTGAAGACAGTGGGGCCTTTGAAGATTTTAGAACAAAAAAAGTGATGTGATCAAAGTGGTACCCTAGGAAAATGAATTTGGCACCGCAATTCAGGTTGGATGGCAGATCAATTAGAAAACTATTGAAGTCTAGACATAAAGAAAAAAGAGCCAGAACTAGAGTGTCATTGAAAAGAAAGATGAATTCTAGAGAAACCAGGAGGTAATTCATGGGACTAATTTAGCATGGCTTGGAGTATAGAGAAAGGAGAAGTGGAGAAAATTACTCTGGTGTTTCTGGTGTAGCTGATGGGAAAATGGATCCATAACAAAAACCATATAATACAAACTCAGTTTGGTCTTGTATGCTCTTTGTTGATCTTTTTATTGATCTCCTTTGCTAAAGCCTTATCCCATCTCCCTTTTAGAATCTTTCCCACCTCTCTCACATCTTTTACCACATTGGAGCTCATCTCATTTTTATTCGGTAACCTCATTTCTTTCTTCTCAGAAATTTAAGGTAATCTGTGGTAAATTTCCTCTCTCCATGTTTCCTATGGGATGGTTTCTGGTGCTTTATCTTCAAATTCACTGATGATTTTTCTGCAATGTCGAATATGCTGTTACTTCTATCCAGTGTATTTTTCATCTACGACATTACGGTCTTCTTTTCTAAGAGTTCAATTTGTAACTTTTTTATATCTTTCATGTTTCTACTTAACATATTCAGTCTTTCCTTTAGCTTCTTGACCATATGGAATACAGAGATATATAACACTGTTTTATACTGCTTTTAACTACCTCCCTGGATCCAAGAATCTCAAGTAAACCCAAGTAGGACACATGTAAAAAGAAAAGCACATTGGGGCCAGCCTGGTGGCACAGCAGTTAAGTTCACATGTTCTGCTTCTCAGCGGCCAGGGGTTCGCTGGTTTGGATCCTGGGTGCAGACATGGCGCCACTTGGTATGCCATGCTGTGGTAGGCATCCCACATATAAAGTAGAGGAAGATGAGCACGGATGTTAGCTCAGGGCTAGTCTTCCTCAGCAAAAGGAGGAGGATCGGCAGCAGTTAGCTCAGGGCTAATCTTTCTCAAAAAAAAAAAAAAAGAAAAGAAAAATAAAAGCACATCAAGGCACATTATAATCATATTGCTGAAAACCTCTAATAAAGGGAAAATTGAAAAGCAAACAGAGGAAAAAAAACACAGAGAAACAAAGATTAAAACAACAACAACATTCTCATTAGAACCTATGTAAGCCGGGGCCAACCCCATGGCTTAGTAGTTAAGTTCAGTGTGCTGTGCTTCAGCAGCCCAGGTTCACAGGTTTAGATCCCAGGAGCAGACCTAAACCACTCATCAGCCATGCTGTGGCAGCAACCCACATACAAAATAGAGGAAGACTGGCACAGATGTTAGCTCAAGGCTAATCTTCCTCAAGAAAAAAAAAAGAGGAAGATTGGCAACTTGGCAACAGATATTAGCTCAGGGCAAATCTTCCTCAGGAAAAAAAATCTAGGGGCCAGCCTGGTGGAATAGTGGTCAAGTTCATATGCTCCACTTTGGCAGCCCAGGTTTCACAAGTTCGGATCCCAGGCACAGGCATACAGACCACTCATCAAGCCATACTGTGGTGATGTCCCATATAGAAAATAAAGGAAGATTGGCACAGATGTTAGCTCAGGGACAATCTTCCTCACACACACACACGAAAAGAACCTATGCAATAAAAAGACCATTTTTAATGTGCTGAAAGAAAAAAAACTGTCTGAACTCTTTGTGCAACAAAAATATCCTTCAAAAATCAAGGTAAAATAAAGATATTTTCAGAAAATCTGACAGAGTTTTTCACTAAAAGATTTTATGACACTAAAAGAAATATTGACGTTCTCCAGGCTGAAGGCAAATGATACAAGATGGAAACTTGGATTTACGCAAAGGAATGAAAATCCCAGGAATAACAAATATGGTAAATATAATGGTTCTCATAAAGAAACTATAACGTTTTTAAAAGAAATATTTTAAATTTTTAAAAAATATCTGTTTAAAGCAAAAGTACTAGCTGTATAATGGGTTAATAACATATGTAAAAGTAAAATGTATGACAACGATAGCATAAAAGATGGATGGGAGAAATAGAAGAATACTCTTGCATGATTTTTACAATTTATGATGTGGTATAATAATATTTGAAGGTAGAGTATAAGTTAAAAATACACAGTGTAAACTCTAGATCAAGCACTAAAAAGTCAATATAAAAACGTAGCTAATAAGCCAGCAGTGGAAATTAAATAGAATAATAAAAAGATAATAAAGCCAAAAAAGACAGGAAAAGATAAAGAAGAACAATGAATAGATCAGAAAAATAGAAAACAAACAACAAGATAGTAAATTTAAACCTAATCATATGGAAAATTACATTAGATATAAATGGTCTAAAAACTAAAAAGGCATTTTCATACTGAATTAAAAAATCCAATTATGTCATTACACAAGAACACAACAATATATGTATGCAAGAATATAGTATATTCTTAAATATTAAAACACATGTAAGTTAAAAGAAATAGCTTGCAAATATTACTCATAAGAATGCTGAATGACTATATTAACATGAGACAAAGTAAACTTCAAGACAAGTATATTCCCAGGAATAAAGGGATCTTTCATAACAATAAAAGGGTCAGTTCAACATAAAGACAACAGTCTTCGATGTTATATGCACCTAATTCAGAACTTCAAAATACATGATGTAAAAACAGTCTGGAAAGGAAAAAAATAAATAAATACATAATTATAGCTTGATACAAGTAGACAGAAAATCAGTCAAGATATAAAATACTTGAAAAACATTATTAGCAAAATAGATTTGAGATCTAAATGTAAAAAACATGAAACTATACAAGCCCTAGAAGAAACCAGCATAAATTCATTTAAAACTAGAAGAGGGGAAATCTTAACTACTACCCAAAATCAGAAGAAATGATAGTAAAGGCTGATAAGTTTAAATACTTAAGGATTAAAAAAAATTTTTAAAGCATAGCAAAAGACAAATGAAAATCTGAGAGAAGATAATTGCAACTTGTACCACAGACCAAAGGCTGGTTTACATAAAAAACTGAAATGATGAGAACAAAAGCATGATAGGACAATGGACAAAATTCACAAACAGTTCACAAAAAAAGACAGAAGAATGTCCCTTAAACAAATGAAAAGATAGTTGAGCTCACTCATAGTAAGAGAAAGTCAGTTTAAAACAACACCATTTCTCAACTATCATCTCATCTCAACGATCAAACTGCTAGAAATAAAAAAATTTGACAACACACTCTGTTAGCATGGCTTGAATTATCAGAAACTCTCATACATTACTGATGGCAGTGCAAAATTGTACAACCTCGTTCAAGGGAATTTGGCATTATCTAATAAAATTACACACGCAAATCGATTTTTAGGACATCATCTTGAAGAGACAATGTGAGGGAGAAAGAAAAAAACGACTAAATTCTAACCCAGAATATTCACTTTCATGGTACTGGCCTTTGTACATGTTCAGCCTGCCATTTTTTCCCATTTAGGAACTGACACACTGTTTTTTTTTCTCCCCCAGAGGTTTCTTAGCAATAATTATGTTAAGTTCTGGAATCCAACAACATCCTTCTTGCTACTATGGTATCTTTACAACTATGTTGGAGGAGGAAGACTTCAGCCCAAGTTTGCCATCATGTCCCTAGAGGGGACATTTTTTGAAATGGATCATTTTTGAAAGATGTTTTACTTTTTTTTTCATTTCAGTTTTATTGAAGTATAATTGACAAATGAAATTGTAAGACATTTAAAATGTACATCATGGTGATTTGATGTATGTATACACATTGTGAATGATTCCCCCCATTTAGATAATTAACACGTCCATCACCTCACATCCTGTGTATGTGTGTGTTGAGAAGATTTAAGTTCTACTCTCTTAGCAAATTTGAGTAGGGCATTATCAACTATAGTCCCCATGTTTTATATTAGATCCTCAGATCTTATACATCTTATAGCTAAAATCTTGTACTCGTTTACTAACCTCTCCCTATTTTCCCCACCCCCAGCCCCTGGCAATAACTTTTCTTTTCAATGAGTTTGCCTTTCTTTTTTTAATATTCCACATATAAATGATACAATGCAGTATTTGTCTTTCTCTCTCTGGCTTATTTCACTTAGCAGAATAAACTGAAAATCCATCCATGTTGTCGCAAATGGCAGATCTCCTTCTTTATAAAGCTGCACAATATTTGTGCGTGTGTGTGTGTGTGTGTATCACCTCTTCTTTATCCTTTCATGCATTGATGGACACTTAGGTTGTTTCCATATCTTGGCTATTATAAATAATTCAGAAGTGGCATGGGAGTGCAGCTATCTTTCTGATATCCTGTTTTCATTTCCTTTGGATATATATCCAGAAGTGGGATTGCTAGATCATATGGTAGTTCTAGCTTTAGGTTTTTCTTTTAAAGATTGGCACCTGAGCTAAGATCTGTTGCCAATATTCTTTTTCTCTTCTTCTTCTTCTCCCCAAAGCCCCCCAGCACATAGTTGTATATTCTAGTTGTAGGTCCTTCTGGTTGTGCTGTTTGGGACGCTGCCTCAGCATGGCTTGCTGAGTGGTGCTAGGTCTGCGCCCATGATCTGAACCGGAGAAACCCTGGGCAGCCGAAGAGAGGCAAACTTAACCACTCAGCCATGGGGGCCAGTCCCCCACGTTAATTTTTTGAAGAACCTCCATACTATTTTCCATAGTTGCTGCACCAGTTTACATTCCCACCAACAATGCACAAAGGTTCTCTTTTCTCCACATCCGCCAACACTTTGTAATCTGTCTTTCTATTGATAGCCATTCTAACAGGGGTGAGGTGATATCTCATTGTGTGGATTTTTTTAATTGAAGTCATATTGGCTTATAGCATTGTGTAAATTTCATTGTGGTTTTGATTTGCATTTCCCTGATGATTAGTTATGTTGGGCACCTTTTTATGTACCTGTTGTCCTTTTTTATGTCTTTAGAAAAGCATATATTCAATTCCTTTGCTCATTTTTTAATCAGACTGTTTGGGGTTTTTTTGCTATTGAGTTGTATGTGTTCCTTATATATTTTGGATGTTACCCCCTTATCAAATATATGATTTGCAAATATTTTCTCCCATTCAGTAGGTTGCCTTTTCATTTTGTTAATGATTTCTTTCCTGTGCAAAATCTTTTAGTTTGATGTTGTCTCACTTGTTTATTTTCGCTTTCATTGCCTTTGCTTTGGGTGACAAATCAAAAAAATCATTACTAAAACTGATGTCAGCAGCCTGCCTGGTGGTGTAGTGGTTAAGTTTGCATGCTCCACTTCAGTGGCTCAGGATTTGCCAGTTCAGATCCTGGGCACAGACCTATGCACCGCTTATCAAGCCATGCTGTGGTAGGCATCCCACATATAAAACAGAGGAAGATGGGCACAGATGTTACTTCAGGGCCAATCTTCCTCAGCAAAAAAAAAAAAAAAAGAAGAAGAAGAAAAGAAAAGGATTGGCAGCAGATGTTAGCTCAGGGCTGATCTTCCTCAAAAAACAAAAAAAGGAAAAAGACTGATGGCAAAGAGCTTACCCCCTATGCTTTCTTCCAGGAGTTTTATGATTTCAGGTCTTACATTCAAGTCTTTAATCCATTATGAATTGATTTTTGTGTATGATGTAAGATAGGGGTCCAGTTTCATTTTTGTGGCTGTCCAGTTTTCCCAACACCATTTATTGAAGAGAATGTTCTTTCCCATATGTATATTCATGGTTCTTTTGTTGTAAATTAATAGACCATATATGTGTTGATTTATTTCTGGGCTCTTTATTCTGTTCAATTGATCTATGCGTCTGTTTTTGTGCCAATACCGTACTGTTTTGATTGTTATAGCTTTGTAATACAGTTTCAAATCAGAAAATGTGATGCCTGCAGCTTTGTTCTTCTTTCTCAAAATTGTTTTGGCTATTAAGGGTCTATTGTGGTTCCCTGTGAATTTTAAGATTGTTTCTTCTACTTCTGTGGAAAGTGCCATTGGAATTTTGATATGGATTGCATTGAATTTTAGATTTCTTTTGGTAGTATGAACATTTTTAAAAATATTAATTCTTCCAATTCATGAGTACAGAATATTTTTCCATTTATTTATGTCTTCTTCAATTTCTTTCATGAGTGTTTTCTAATTTTCAGGGTACTGATAGTTCACCTCCTTGGTTAAATTTATTCCTAGGTATTTTATTTTTTTCTGACGAAATTGTCAATGAGATTGTTTTCTTAATTTCTCTTCCTGATAGTTCATTGTTTTAAAACACAACTAATTTTTGTATATTGACTTTGTATCCTGCAACTTTACTAAATTTATTAGTTCTAACAGGGTTTGTTTTTTGTTTTTTTAAGGACTGGCACCTGAGCCAACAACTGTTGCCAATCTTTTTTTTTTTTTTTTGAGGAAAATTAGCCCTGAGCTAACATCTGCTGCCAATCCTCCTCTTTTTGGTGAGGAAGACTGGCCCTGAGCTAACATCCACGTCCATCTTCCTCTACTTTATATGTGAGACTCCTGCCACAGTATGGCTTGCCAAGCGGTGCCATGTCTGCACCTGGGATCCAAACTGGCAAACCCTGGGCCACCAAAGCAGAACGTGCGAACTTAACCGCTGCACCACCGGGCCGGGCCCCTTTTTTTCCCCTGCTTTTTCTCTCCTGCTTTTTCTCTCCAAATCCCCCCAGTAGATAGTTGTATATTTTTAGTTGTGGGTCCTTCTAGTTGTGGCATGTGGGATGCGACCTCAGCATAGCCTAATGAGCAGTGCCATGTCTGCAACCAGGATCTGAACTGGCAAAACCCCAGGCTGTCAAAGCAGAGTGTGTGAACCCAACCACTCAGTCATGGGGCCGGCCCCAGTTGTAACAGTTTTTTGATGGAGTCTTTAGGGTTTTCTATATAATGTCATATCATCTGCAAACAGAGATAGTTTTATTTCCTCCTTTCCAATTTGGATGCCTTTCTTTCTTTTTCTTGCCTAATTGCTCTGGCTGGGTCTTACAGTATCATGTTGAATACAAGTAGCAAGAGTAGGTATCCCTGTCTTGTTCCTCATCTTAGATGAAAACTTTTCAGCTTTTCACTGTTGAGTATGATGTTAGCTGTGGGCTTACCATAAATGGGCTTTATTATTTTGAGGTACTTTCCTTCTATGCTCACTTTCTTGAGTTTTTATCATGAATGGATGTTGAATTTTTAAATGCTTTTTCTGCATCTATTGAGATGATCATATGATTTTTATCCTTCATTTTGTTAATGAGGCATATCACATTGATTGATTTGCCGATGTTGAACCATTCTTGCATCCCTGGAATAAATGCCACGTGATCATGGTGTATGATCCTTTTAATGTATTGTTGAATTTGGTTTACTAATATTTTGTTGAGGATTTTTGCATCTATGTTTATTAGGGATATTAGCCTGTAATTTTCTTTTCTTGTGGTGTCCTTGTCTGGTTTTGGTATCAGGGTAATACTGGCCTTGTAAAATGACTTTGGAAGTGTTCCCTCTTCTATTTTTTGGAAGAGTTTGAGAAGGATTGGTATTAATTCCTCTTTAAATATTTGGTAGAATTCACCAGTGATGTCATCTGGTCCTGGGCTTTTGTTTGTTGGGAGGTTTTCGATTATTGATTCAGTCTCCTTACTAGTAATCAGTCTGTTCAGATTTTCTCTTTCTTCTAGATTCAGTCTTGGTAGGTTGTATATTTCTAGGAATTTATCCATTTCTTCTAGGTTGTGTAATTTGTTAGTGCATTATTGTTCAAAGTATCTCTTATGATCCTTTGTATTTGTGTAGTATCAGTTGTAATGTCTCCTCTTTCATTTCCAATTTTATTTGTGTCCTCTCTCTTTTTTTCTTAGAAAGTCTAGTTTAAGGTTTGTCTATTTTATTTATTTATCTATGTGAAGAAACAGTTCTCAGTTTCATTGATCTTTTCTATTCTCTTTTTAGTCCTTATTTCATTTATCCACTCTGATCTTTGTTTTTCCTTCTTTCTAATAACTTGGGGTTTCGTTTGTTCTTTTTCTAGTTCCTTGAGGTGTGAAGTTAGGTCATTTGATATCTTTATTTTTTTCCTCATGTAGGTGTTATTGCTATGAACTTTTGATGCATCCCATAAGTTTTGGTATGTTTGTTTCCATTTTTATGTGTCTCAAGATATTTTTTAATTTGCCTTTTGATTTTTTTTTTAACGCATTGGTTGTTCGGTAGCATGTTGTTTAATCTCCACATATTTGTAAATTTTCCAGTTTTCTTCTTGTAACTTTTCTAGTATCATACCCTGGTGGTCAGAAAAGATGCTTGTTATAATTTTAATCTTTCTAAATTTATTTTCTGACATTATTTATAACTTTTTTGTTTTTTATTAAAGTATAATTTGCATACAATATTAAATTAGTTTCAGGTGTACAACACAGTGATTTGATATTTTTGTATACAATGAAATGATCCCTGTGCTTGGTCTAGTTACCATCTGTCACCACGCATTATTACAATATTATTGTCTATATTTCCTATGCTGTACATATTTCCATGAATTATTTATTTTATAAATGGAAGTTTTTATCTCTTGATCCCTTTCACCTATTTTACCTCTCACCCCCTCATCCCCTCTGGCAACTAGTAGTTTGTTCTCTATATCTATGAGTTTGTTTCTGTTTTATTATGTTTGTTTATTTGTTTTGTTTTTTAGAATCCACATATGAGTGAAATCATATGATATTTGTTTTCTCTATCTGTCTTAATTCACTTAGCATAATACCCTCTAGGTTCATCCATGTTGTTGCAAATGGCAGGATTTCATTCTTTTTTTATGGCTGAGTAATATTCCATTGAGTATATCTCTCTCTATATATATGCCACATCTTCTTTATCCATTCATCTATCAATGGACACTTAGGTTGCTTCCAATCTTGGCTATTGTAAATAATGCTGCAATGAACACTATGGTGCATATATCTTCTCAAATTAGTGTCTTTGTTCTTCTTAAATTTATTCTGGCATGTTTTGTGGTCTAATGTATGATCTATCCTGGAGAATACTGCATGTGCACTTAATAAGAATGCCTATTCTGCTGCTGTTGGATGGAATGTTCTGTAAATGTCTGTTAAATCCCTCTGGTCTAACATGCAGTTTAAGTGCAATGTTTCCTTATTGATTTTATGTCTGGATTTTCTATCCATCATTGAAAATGGGTTATTGAAGTCCCCTACTATTACTGTATTGCTATATCTCCCTTCAGGTCTGTTAATATTTGCTTTATATATTTAGGTGCTCCTATGTTGGGTGCATAAATACAAATGTTATATCATCTTTTTGGATTGACCCCTTTATCATTGTATAGTGACTTTTTTTGTTTCCTATTACTGTCTTTGGCTTAAAGTCTATTTTATCTGATTTAAGTATGACTATTCCTGCTTTCTTTTGGTTTCCATTTGCATAGAATACCTTTTTCCATCCCTTCACTTTCAGTCTGTGTGTGTCCTTAGAGCTGAAGTAAGTCTCTTGTAGTCAGCATACAGTTGTTTTGCTGGGTTTTTTAAATCCTTTTAGAGACTATGTCTCTTGATTAGAGAATTTAGTCCATTTGCATTTAAAGTAATTATTGATAGGTATGTAGTTACTATTGACATTGTGTTAATTATTACCGGCTATTTTGTAGCTCCTTTATTCCTTCATCTTCTCTTGGTCTCTTCCTTTGTGATTTAACGATTTTCTGTAGGGCTGTGCTTAGATTCCTTTGTTGTTATCTTTTGTGTATCTACTATAGATTTTGCCTTTGGTTACCATGAAGCTTACATAAAACAGAAAAATGTTTTACTTTTGAATTCTTTTCCATTGAAATCATTTTCTTGTGAAATGTCAGTTTATATCACTACTCTTGTTGATTCTCCCTTCTTTAATTATTAACTTGTCTACTTCCACAACATCCTTATTTTTCTCAGTGGCCTTGCTTGTTATTCGAGCAGTTCTCCACTATTACTTCCTGTGACTTTATGGAAGCCCTACATCTTTTGCAAGAGATTTGCAATTTCACTTTGCAAACAGCTTGGAATGAACTTGCAAATGGACGAATGGGAACAGAAAGGTATGTTAAGTGAAGAGGGATGTTTGATGACTAATTTTATAAATGACTGTTTCATTGGTAAATATATGGTAGGGCAACGTTTGCTTCTTAGTGTAATCTCTTAACTGTGGGGACTTAGCTAATGAAGTTGTGACTAATAAGGACCCCCTACAGGCATTAAATAGGGTTGCAGTGAGTATTATATAAGATAATGCTCATGAAGTACTTAGCATTTGTACCTGGCACAGGTTAAGTTGATTACTTAATCCTTTTTGTTGCCACCGTATACCATAATATCACATCACGCAGTATTACCATTGCTGAATTGTTTATGTGAGTGTATTTCCTAATAGTCTGTGACTCCTAGAAGGTAGAAATGGTTTCTAATTCATCTTTATACTCCTAGTACCCAGTAAGTGCCTCATACATGGTAAACATTCAAAACATGTTGAATGAGTAAATGAAGGAATGAATGAATGGCTATCTCCCTCATCTTTTTCTTGTTACAATAACATATCTCAGAATATCTCCTTAGCCTTCTTCAAAAGTAATTTCTTCTAGGCCTTGAAACTATTTTGTTTTGAGCCTTTAATTAAAAAAAATTTTTGTTTTTAATACCTCTGTACTGATATGGAATGTTCTCTAAGGTATAATGATAAAACCAAAATGCACAACAGTGTGTAGCATATGCTACTTTTTTTCTTTTTGACTGGAGGGAGAATACACACATACACATACTCATGTATATATTTGTGGGTGTGCGTGTGTACTGGGTTTCTTAAATGCCACAGACTATCTTAAAGGATACATGAGAAACCAGTAAGAGTGATTGCCTTTGGGTAGTAATGCTGGGAATACATATGGTAAAGATTTACTTTTTTTTTTTTTTCGGATGTACATTGTATTTCGAATTCTGTTTACTTTTTTTTTTTAAGATTTTATTTTTTCCTTGCTCTCCCCAAAGCCCCCCAGTACATAGTTGTGTATTCTTTGTTGTGGGTCCTTCTAGTTGTGGCATGTGGGACGCTGCCTCAGCGTGGTTCAATGAGCAGTGCCGTGTCCGCACCCAGGATTTGAACCACCGAAACACTGGGCTGCCTGCAGCAGAGCGCGAGAACTTAACCACTCGGCCACGGGGCCAGCTCCAAGATTTACTTTTTTTACTTATACTCTTTACTATTGCTTAAGTTTTTTACCTTGTACATATATTACCTATTCAATTTACATATATATAAATTATATATATAAGATTTATATATATATAAATCTTATTTTACAATTTTTTTACTACTTATGACACCTAAAATAACTAGTAAGCAGGAGGACAGGAATGATGTTGGAATATTACTAAATTTGGATTTGAAAAGTATTTAAATGAGTTTGTTACACTCATATATAGAAGCATATACAAATAAGAGTTTAAAAATATTTTTTCTAGGTCTCCATCTACCTGAAAGCTTAAATATTACACATTCAAGTTGGCCTAAGGGTTACAGATACATAAAAATTGGTTAGGATTAACAGTTAAATTTTTTGTTTTTATAAATGATTTCCAAACTCCTCATATAATCTGGTTTTTCTGATAGAAACTTGCACCCCTGGCCACACTAAGTTTCGTTTCTGTGACTTTTTATTCTATCACAGGTTTTACTGTTACTCTTGCACATATAACCTAAAAATATGCTGAAACATCCCAAATTAAATGACTTGTATGACTTTTTCCTAACACATAGCTGACTCTGTCAGTACCCTGCCCACCCTCGGGTCTGACTGTTGTATTTACTCTGCCAACTTCCAGCTGCCTGAGGTCTTCTGGCATCAGGAACTTCTGTCCCCGTAGTGAGGCCACTGGAGCCTAAATTGGCTTAAGCTTTAAAAGCAATTTAGCAGAATGCATCAAAGGCCTTAAAAATGTGCATATCCTTTGATCCAACAGGAGGAAATAATAAGACAGATGGGCCAAGAAGCATATTTAAGGATGTTTTCATATTCTTACCTAATTAAAAAAGCAAAATATCTAAATGTTAAAAAAGAGGACTGGTTAAATAAATTATAACAAATTTATGCAATGGAATATTGTTCAGTATTTAAAATAATATAAATATATATTGCTTGCATTGAAAGTTCACAATATATCATGTGACTATATTGGTTCATTGCTAAGTGTGTGTAGGGACAATCTTTGCTTCTTAGTGCAATCTCCTAACTGTGGGGACTTGGCTAATGAAATTTTGGCTAAAAAGGACCACTTTTAAAAAAGTTATATATATATTATGTATAAAAAAATCTAGAATATTGACAATAACATAATTTATTATCAATATTCTAGATCTAGCATAGGGTGGCAGATGTTTATTAGCTTACTAAATAAATAATAAAGAGGGTTAATGATGAGAATGTGTTACAAAATAAGGGTTACGATCATTTCAAATCTGTATAGTTGAAGTCCATTAAAGAAATAAGAGAAAGGGAAGGGAAAAATCATCTAGGACTTTATACACTCAACTATTAATGGTAGTTATCTCTGACTGGGACTTTCAAGGTGATTGTTTTCTTTTCACTCACTTAAGAATTCCTGGGGCTGGCCCCGTGGTCGAGTGGTTAAGTTTGCATGCTCCGTTGCAGGCGGCCCAGTGTTTCGTCGGTTCGAATCCTGGGCGCGGACATGGCACTGCTCATTGAACCACACTGAGGCGGTGCCCCACATGCCACAACTAGAAGGACCCACAACGAAGAATACACAACTATGTACCGGAGGGCTTTGGGGAGAAAGAGGAAAAAATAAAATCTTTAAAAAAAATTCCTAATTCGTCTATAATTCTATATTACTTAAATAATGGAGAATAATAAAAGTCAAAACCATTAAATTTAAGATTAAAAAAATTTAACAATAACAACAACAGTGAAGCCTTACTCTCTCAAATACACAAAAGACTATTGTCTGTGTTGGCCATTATGTCCATTTGTAGAGAATGCATTACGCTGATTTCTGGGGCATTCTGTGTAGAATACGGCCGAAACATTTCTGTGAACAACGGATAAATTATATTGGATTTGATTCATTTCACCTATGTCAGGCCACTTTTGCACAATACTTGGGGAAAATGCCAGGTTGTTTACCAACTAATGTATAAAAGGAAGGAAGCAGTTCCCCAACTACTAGGAAATGCAAGGCCATTTGGAAGATATTCTCCTGGGGCCGGCCCAGTGGTGCAGCGGTTAAGTGCACACGTTCCACTTCTTGGCAGCCTGGGGTTCACCAGTTCGGATTCTGGGTGCAGACATGGCACCGCTTGGCAAAAGCCATGCTGTGGTAGGCGTCCCATGTATAAAATAGAGGAAGATGGGCATGGACGTTAGCTCAGGGCCAGTCTTCCTCAGCAAAAAGAGGAAGATAGGCAGTAGTTAGCTCAGGGCTAATCTTCCTCAAAAAAAAAAAAAGGAAAATATTCTCCTGGGTTGTAAGGTGTTATTGATACAGAAGTGCTTGAATGTAGCTACTTTTTTAGGGAAAGCAGAATTTCTAAATGTTATTAATTTAATTACTTCATCTTGAATAAAGGAGAACAGCAGATGTAACTTATTTACATTTTCAAAGTTTCAGATAGCGAACCCAAAGGTTATTTTAAATCTGAAGTTCCTCTCGGACTTGGTTAGATGTCTGCTGTGTATTCCCTAGCACTTTCTCTAGAATCACATTTTACTGTCATGGCTTGTTTGAGTACCTGTCTTTCTTTCTGAATTGTAAGCTCAGTAAGAGTAGGAATGATGTCTGTCTTACTGGCACATAATAAGAACTTAATATTTAATGAAAAAATGTATAAATGAATGAATGGATTGAGTTCCGATTTAGAGCTAGGAAATAAAAGGAGGGAGTTTTAAAAAGCACCATGGAGATTGTTCATTACATACTGATGAAGAAGTGTGTCTTACATTTAAGATTTGAGATTTTAAAATGAAATATTTACATTTGTAGTTGAAACTAACCAATTCCAGTAAATGAAATGCCAAAATAGAAATATACTACTAAAAGTCCCTATGAGGTATAATAATGTAGAGAAAAGTGGCTACAATGTATATAAGCTACAATGTTATAATTATATAAATTCAGAGCAGAGAGGGAACTTAGAACATCTAAAAGTCAATCCCTTCATTTAATAGATGAATAAATTGAAGCCAATACAATTTAAATAACTTCTATGGTCACAGTGCTCATTATTGATTTGATAATACCAGATGGTGAGCCAGGTCTCCTGACTTGCTGGTCTCATTCCCTTTCCATCAAACTTAAAGAAGGATGGACTATCAGTGAAGTCCAGGAAAAATGGGTCAGAGACGATCATCTCACTCTTTGAACGTGCTGGTCCAGATTTGCTTTTCAGCCACAAAGACCAACAAAAATTTGAGGTCATTAGGCATGGCATTGTAAAGGAAACAGAAAATAAGATTCCACATGTGGAATATTGTAGGAGTTCTGTGTCCAAACCGGAAAGAAAAATACACTAAAGCTAGTGAAGGGTCACAGGGGGAAATGAAATTGATCTGAGAGTTTGAAGGACTGAGAATAGGATAAAAACATCTGACATTTCAGCCTGAGATGTTAAAGAAAATGTAATTGATGGGACTGCACCTGAACCTTTGAGGTTGTCAGCATAGAAGAAAATGAGACCCTTCCACAAAATATCCCTGGATGCTCCTGTCAGATATTCTGTCATGAATTAAATGATCCATAAGACTGATCCAGTATGATCATTCATATGGTCTTATTTACGAAATTCCTTTTCTCGTCATTTCAAACTCCTCTTGGTACCCAGAAACACCATCAATGGAGAGGGGAAAATAAATACCTGGTTGTTGTTTGCTCTGGTGACCATCAGTGATGCTTCAGGTGTCAACAAGATGACACTTGTCTGGATTCCCTCCTCTGTTAATCTTCATTTCATTCCAAATCCTAGATTGTTATGGATGAGATACACCTCCTCATCAATCATAACTATCAACTACTGATGTCTTTTATTCATTTTCTCTTTTTGGTATAAACAATAGTTTTGTGACTATGAATATTTTCCTGTGTAAGTATGTCTTGATTCATAATCGCTATAGTGGAAACTCTTTTTGATACTGTCAGAGCATTCCAAAGGTAAGTGTTTTGTGTATCCTAAAATAAATAAATTACCCCTTTGTTTCACATTTTTGGTGTGTTCTCTTTTTTTTAAGGAAGATTAGCCCTGAGCTAACATCCGTACCCATCTTCCTCTGCTTTATACATGTGATGCCTGCCACAGCATGGATTGATAAGCAGTGCATAGGTTCGCACCTGTGATCTAAACCAGCAAACCTGGGACACCAAAGGGGCGTGCGAACTTAACTGCTACATCACCCACCTGCCCTGGGTGTGTTCTATTTCTTGTTTTGTTTTTGTTTGTTTGTTTTTTTCTGAGGAAGACTGGCCCTGAGCTAACATCCATGCCCATCTTCCTCTACTTTATATGTGGGACGCCTACCACAGCATGGCATGCCAAGCGGTGCCACGTCCACACCTGGGATCCCAACCAGGAAACCCTGGGCCACCAAAGCGGAACGTGTGCACTTAATCACTGTGCCACTGGGCCGGCCCCTATTTCTTGTTTTAAGTTATTGATTCCACGATCTTCAGATTTCTTTTCCTGAGGGTTTGTTTCTTTTTTAATCTTCCCTTTTGTATTTAACTTTCAATATAAAATTTGTATATAAATTTTATATAAATTTATATATATATAAATTTTTCTGCATTGTTTTATTTTTTTACAGTAAACATCTATAATTTTTTAAGCCAGAATTCAATCATAATAAATTACTAATAACTGAATATTAAACATGAGACATCTGTCTAATAGAAAGCTAAAGTCAGTAAATATCCTTCTTAATATAAATAGGTTTCTTAGGACTTATTCCAAGAAGCCAAAATACTGTTTATTTTCTGGTTAAGAGTTAATTTGCTGTATGGACACCTGGTACTATAGAGAAGCATTTCTTAGGGTGAGCTCCACAGAACATTAGTTCTGCCCCTCGGTAATAGGCATACCAGAAAAAAGGATTCTGTGGTTTGGTAACTTTGGTAAAACACTGGTTTAAACAAATCTAAATAAGCTTCTTTACTGCAGTATTTCTCAGGGTGTGGAATGTGCTAATGCACATTGTGACTCTCTCCAAGAAGGTAAAGTGGGAAGAGAGTGTAGTTCACAGTTTTTTCCAAACTTATTTGTTCCCAATTTCTTATTTCCCCCCAGAACAACTATTCAAGGCACTTATTTTGGGAAACACCACTTTAGGGTGCTCAAGAAAGAGTTCTTTTCATAGTGAGGGGTAATGAAGGGCTCGGCTCCTTCTTATCACAGATTCACACTGCTCTTTGCACATTGTTTTTGAGGCAGATCTAGATTATTTAAAGCATAGATTTTTCAAATATTAAACTAACCTTACATTTTCTGAATGAACAAAACTTGGTTGTGATGTATTAGCCTTCTTACGTATTGCTGGATTTGGTTTGTTAAAATTTTGTTCAGGAGTTTTACATTTTATGCCCATTAGAGGAACTGGCCTTTAATTTTCCATTCTTGTAATATGTTGTTAGGTTTTGGTGTTAAGGTTACACTGGTCTCATAAAATGAGTTGTGAAGGGTTCAATCCTTTCCTTATTTCCGGTAGAGTTTGTGTAATCTTGGTGTTAACTCTCCTTTGAATGTTTGGTAGAATTCACTGGTAAAAGTATCAGGGCCAGGAATTTTATTTTGTTGTGTTCTGTTTCACTGGAAAGTTTTCAATTTTGCAAGAGGATTTCACTTTTGCAAGAGGAGACAGATTCCATTCATTGTGGAGGGCAGAGCTCCACAGCCTTGCCAGCAATGAAGGGTGGACTTAGTTGGGCACAAAGAGGGAAAATGCTTCAAGCAGCTCTGCCAGCTTGAAGATGAGGTACTGGTTCAGAGCAAGTGGTGAAACAGCCAGAAATTTCACAAAGAAATCCTGGAAATGAGAGAGGCATAGAATGGCTGAGATCAGCTCCCCAAGCATCTTGGCTGACTGGGACACCATGCATAGGTGGAGTAGACCCAAGAGACCTTGGAGAGCCCAGGAAAAAGCAAAGGACAAAGGAGACCTGAGAAGTGGCTGAAACTTTGAATGCATTCCTCAATCCACACATATCAACCAGCAGAGAGTGGAAGCCTAAATGGCTGAAGAGGTTTGAGCACAACCTCTGCCCAAACCATTGACTGCAGTCACAGAGGCAATACCTAGGGAACCAGGCTAAAGAAATACAACAAACTAACAAACAAAAACAAAATAGTAGAGACATTAGTGGCTGCACACCAGGGAGACAGATTCTTCAGTTTAAATCCAGGCATGTTATTTAAAAATAAAAATGAACCAACAACCAGCAATGTAAAATATAAAACAACTCAGAGTTGCTACAATATATTACCTGAAACATCCACTTTTTTAATCAAAAAATACTAGGCACGGGGCTGGCCCAGTGGCACAGCAGTTAAGTTTGCATGTTCTGCTTCTGTGGCCTAGGGTTCACTGGTTTGGATCCCGGGTGCAGACATGGCACCACTTGGCAAGCCATGCTGTGGTAGGCATCCCACATATAAAGTAGAGGAAGATGGGCATGGATGTTAGCTCAGGGCCAGTCTTCTTCAGCAAAAAGAAGAGGATTGGCAGCAGATGTTAGCTCAGGGCTAATCTTCCTCAAAAAAAAAAAAAAAGAAAATAAAAAAAACTACTAGGCATGCAAAAAAAACCCCAGGAAAATGTGATCCATATCCAGGGAAAAAAAACAGAAGAAACTGACTCTGAGTGGGCCCATATTTTAGCCTTAGCAGGCCAATACTTCAAAGCAGCTATTATAAGTATGTTCAAATAATTTTAGAGATGCTAACGAGTCAACAAAAATGGAATCTAAATAAGGAAATAGTATAAAAAAGAACCAAATGAAAATTCTAGGGTTGAAAAGCACAATAACTCAAATGAAAAATTCACTAGATGGGCTCAACAGCAGATCTGAAATAACAGAAGAAATAATCAGTGAATTTGAAGATAGACTAATCGAAATTATCTAATACAAAGAACAGAGAAAAAAAGATTGAAGAAAAATAAACAGAACCTTGGAGTCAAGCATTCTAACTTAAGTGTAATGGGAATCCTGGAAGGGACAGGAGTAACAAAAGAGTAGAAGAAAATATTTCAAGAAATAGGGGCTGAAAACTTCCCAAATTTAACGAAAAACCATAACTTACAGAACCAAAAGCTCACTGAAACTTGAACAGGATAAACTAAAAGAGAACCACACCTAAACATATCTAGTCAAACTTCTGAAAGCCAGAGACAAAGAAAAAAATCTTGAAAGCAGCAAGAGAAAATTACTGGTCATACATAAGGGGACAACAATACAATTAATAGCTATATTCTCATTAGAAACAATGGAGGCCAGAAAGACAGTGGAATGACATATTCAAAGAGCTGGGAAAAAACACCAACCTCTCAACCAAGAATTCTACATCCAGCAAAACCATTCTTTAGAAAGGAAATTGAAATAACAACGGTACCAGCTAAGCAAAAACTGAGAGAACATGTTACTAGCAGACTTACTGTACTGCTAGATCTACTGTAGAGCGTCGGGCTGCATCAAAAAGCAAGATCCATTTATATACTGCCAACCAGAGACATACTTTAGGTTCACAGACACAAATAGGTTAAAATTAAAAGATGGAAAATGATATACCACACAAACACCAACCATAAGAGCTGGAGTGACTATATTAATATTAGACAAAATAGACTTTAGGACGTAGAATATTCCTAGATATAAATAGGGGTATTTCATTATGAGAAAGGATCGGGGCAGGCCGGGTGGCGCAGCGGTTAAGTGCGCACGTTCCGCTTCAGGGGCCCGGGGTTCGCCGGTTTGGATCCCTGGTGTGGACATGGCACAGCTTGGCACACCATGCTGTGATAGGTGTCCCACATATAAAGTAGAGGAAGATGGGCACGGATGTTAGCTCATGGCCAGTCTTCCTCAGCGAAAAGAGGAGGATTGGCAGCAGTTAGCTCAGGGCTAATCTTCCTCGAAAAAAGCAAAACAAAACAAAACAAAACAAACAAACATGATGAGAAAGGATCAATATATTAAAAAAAACTCAACCCAATCATAAAGGTATATGTATCTAACAAAACAGCTCCAAAATACATGATGCAAAAAAGTGACAAGTGAAAGGAAAAATAGATAATTCAACAATTTTAGTAGGAGATTTCAATACTTCATTCTTGGTATGTGGTGGCCAGGAGAAGTACCTCAAAGACCTCCACCTACAAGGAACCTAACTGACCAGGAGCCCCTGCTAACCTGCTCTCAAATAAATTGCTGCCTTTGTTCCCTGACGATGCTTCACATAGGCTACTCCCAGCCAATGACTGTATGTTGTTGGAATACTAAGGTGGATCCATTCCTAGGAGACGTGAGACTCTGATGATTGTCAACAACTTTGACCTGAGGACTCCCAATGGCTTGGCTGAACCTTTCTTAGTCTGCATGGTAGTCTAGGATGCTTTTGCCCAACCTTCCTTGTCTCTCCCCTTCACTCGGGGTCAGCTCTGTATTGCAGACTGAAGGCTTTCTCTCTCAGGCTTTTCCAGCTCCCTCCCTATTTCCTCTCACAGCCATTTCTCCTAATAAAATCCCATCTTGGCATCTGCTTCTTAGAGGACCCAGATTAGCACAAACAATACCAAGAATGGTCCAAGAAAATAAGTAGTCAGATGGGGATTTGGGACTGACTTACCTACTGCCCTTCAGATGAAGAGGATGCTGACCTGGTTGGGAGTGAGACACGGCATAAGGTCGTGGCTCAGTTGCTAAAGATTTCACTAGTGGTGACCTGGGAAAATGTCCCAGTGGAAGAGAAAGCTGTGGCAGGTGCAATGTTTCAGCCCTTTCAAAAACATGGGGGACCAATCCCTACAAACACAGTGGAGTTGGCTGGTTGCTGCTAAGTTGTGGCGAAACACTACTGTTAGCAGGCAGTTAATGGTCAAGTGTGAGAGTCAGACAAGCTCTGTGGTAACTTACAAAGAGGCCCTGATCTGTTGCAGTGGAAGGGCAGGCACATTTGAGCAGTATGCTGAAGACCTAATTGTCAGAGTCATAGAATGTCATAGTTATTTGCATTGGTCAGCCAAGGCAGCAGTGTTAGGAGAAAGTTAGGGCCTTGGTAGTAAAATCCTAGGATCCAGACATCTGGATGGATGCCTTTGAGGATATTGCTTCAGCAACTACCATGCCCCTAGACACTCTGTGCTTGCAGAGATGGCCCACATTCCCTAATAAGAGCTAACAGTTCCACTCTGCTGGCAATAAGTGCTCTCCTCTGAAGCTGCCTGCACCCCCACCTCCTCTTCTGGCTACTAGGCTGATAACTGGAGCTACGTTGCACCTCAGAAAATTATACTCAAAGTTCTACTTGTGTGTGTGTGTGCACACGTGTTTTCCTGGGGAATTTGTTGCTTTTGATAGTTCTTTTAGTCTCTGACTGAAAATATTTCTGAAACACTAGGTTCCACCTCTTGAAGCTTTAGGCCTCCTTGCCACTAGGAACAATGGTAATTTCATTATGAAGCAGAACTGAACTAATTTTCTCTCCTAATGACCTGGGGAGAGTTCGCTTCAACATGCTAAAATAACTTTTCAACAACATACTGTTTGAACCCCGAGCAAAGACTGATCTGCTAAATCTGCTAATCTCATTTGGCCTCCAACACCAATTGGCACCTCAGCCCAACATCTCAAGGACAATCCAACCTGCCATCCTTGGCCACCAGTCTAAACACAAACCACCAGACTAAATGTAACTACTCCTCTGAGGTTGATGCCATCAACTGTACCATCCTCTGCTTCTCTTCTTGTGGACAATCACAAAGGCTGGGACTGGGGTGAGGCAAGGAAGGCATGTAGGGCAAATGTGTAAGGAGGTGGTCCTTTTTAAGGCCCAGGGGACACTTGTACTTGCTCCATCCGAGAATCAGAGTCTCCTTAGGTTCTGTACCCTAGGGGGTCTGCCTTGTCTCATCCTAGTCCCAGCATTGAACAGCACCAGCTATAATGCATCCATTATGATACGATGGACACAGCATCAGCCCCAGGGGGAGGGAGGGCTTAGAAGTAGATTATGTATAGAGAAGGTGACCTTGGAGCTAATTGGGGAAGGTGAAGGAAGTCATGCAGAAAAGTGTAGATAGCAAGGATTTAGTCTGGAGATAGGAAAAGAAGCAAAGCCTCAGATACGGGTCTGGGATAAGGTCTGTGAGCAGGATGACGCTCAATGGCTGAGAACGCGGAGGAGGACACAATAAGGATGCCGGGAGCTTGCTCTTATCAGGTGCTGGTAGCTGGCTGGGCAAGACAACTGAACTCTTTATCTCAGCCTTAGTTTCATGGAATCACATTAGAAAATAGATCCTGGTATGGGGAGGGGAGAGAAAATCAGAAAATCTTGACAGAACTAAAATCTGTTAAAAGTATGTTAACTTTTTCAAAGTCTGGGAAGCCTTCTTGGGGCATATGGGATTTCTGAAGTTGGGCCAACCAAAATTTAAAGGCCCTTGTATAATTATTAATCTTTTGAGGGGAAGGGTGTACTTGCAAAAATCGCTATGTTGAATTTAACAAAAGTAAAAACTTGTGTTTGTGTAATGTTTTATAGGCTACGAAGTCCTATGACATTATCTTTTTAATTCTCAGTCTTTTCTCTGTGCCTTTGCCCATTTCTGTTCCCAATTCCTAAAAATCTCTTTCCCTGGGGCCGCCTGGTGGTACAGTGGTTAAGTGCACATGTTCCACTTCGGCGGCCCAGGGTTCGCCGGTTCGGATTCCGGGTGCGGACATGGCACCGCTTGGCACGCCATGCTGTGGTAGGCGTCCCACCTATAAAGTGGAGGAAGATGGGCACGGATGTTAGCTCAGGGCCCGTCTTCCTCAGCAAAAAGAAGAGGATTGGCAGCAGTTAGCTCAGGGCTAATCTTCCTCAAAAAAAAAAAAAATCTCTTTCCCCTCCTAGCCTGCTGGTTGAGACTTATTTTTTAACCAGCTTTATTGAGATATAATTCACATACTGTACAATTCACCAATTTAAATTGTACAATTCAATGGTTCTTATGATATTCAAAGTTGTGCAACGATCACAACAATCAATTTTAGAACATTTCCTTTACCCTAAAAAGAAATCCTGGACCCATCAGCAGGCATTCTCCATTTCCCCCAACCTCCCTAGACATAGGCAACCACTAATCTACTTTCCATCTCTATAAATTTGCCTATTCTCAATGTTATCTTTTAATTTTTACTTTAAAGTGTCCTTGGGGATTAGGAATTCTTGCCTTTGGAATTCCTCATCCCTAAATGGTGGAACTTCTGTGATAAATCCGAGAGCTGTGATAGAAATAGAAGGGGAAGGGAAATATTTATTTAACAACTACTATGTGCCAATATAGATCCATGATTTTCACAACCGTCCTACAAGCCTATCTTTTAACAGTTGAACAAACTGAGGTTTATAGAAATTAAGTAACTTGTCAAGGGTTACAAAGTTAATAACAAAGCAAGGAGGTAAACCTTGCTTTTCTAACAGAGCTCATTGTCTTCTTTCCACAAGATCAGTAATTCTCAAACTTTTGTGGGCACCAGAGTCACCTGGAGGGCTTACCACACAGACTGCTGGGCTCTACCCACAGAGTTTCAGATCCCCTAGTCCCGGGGTGTAGCCCGAGCATCTGCATTCCCAGATGCTGCTTATGCTGCTGGTCTGAGACTGTGCTATATCGTGTTGCCTAACAGTATCTGAGAGTGTGATTGATTAAGATCACAGAGCTAGATGATGAAGTAGCTTTAATATCATCTGTTCATCTTTTCAGAACTGTATTTATGATCCGTCAAAGCAATTGCTGATTGATAAAAGGCAGAAGGTAGTTAGAAAGGCAATACAGAGAACAAAAATGCTTCAGAGACATGCTGAAGTGTGATAACATTTTTTTCCGGTTGGGAAACGTGATAAGCAATCAGAGAATTAACCACAGTGCATGAGGCACCTGGAGGTGGAACTTTTCAGTTAGAGACAAAATGTAGCATTTTTTGTCTGGTTCGGAACTATGGCAACTTAAGGAGAGAAGGCAGGCAGACAGATGACTGTCAACAGCAATGTCTCTAATTGTTCTTTGGCTACAGCTGCAGTTGCATACTCATGCTGACTTCATACCCGAATGTTAACCAGGCCAGAACTTGATCAGACTGAAATCTGTATATATGTTTTAAAAAAATGGTCACAGATACCGAGAAAATGTGTTCCCTTGAATCTGTTCTAACTCTGGATTTTAGTGAAAATGTTTGGTTTTTTTCTTAGTGGGAGGGGAAGGACAGCTGGAAATCACTTAATTCAGAATCTGCAGTGTAATTGCTACAGTAGGCTCCAGCGTGATTTGAACATCCCTAGCTATGGGATTTGGTGACCAGGCTCCCAAGAGAGGATGACACAGCACAGGGAATAGCACAGACAGCCTGCCTTGCTTTATAGAGAGCAGAGATGCAAAAGTCCTTGTTGAGGCGACCAGTGCTGTGAATACCCTTATTAATTTAAATGGACGTGGGTAACTTCCTTATGTGTGGGTAAGCCAGCACTAGGAACAGAGAAGAGAGAGGAAAGCAGCACAGTGAAAACAGGGAGTGCAGCTGGACGTCCTTTGCTAATCAGGCCTTAGATTTATGTAGACAGCTTTTGTTTCTGTCCGAGCACATTTATGTATATTGACTCATGCACAGAGGTCAAATATTATTATTATTAAACAGGATACAGATAACTGTAATGAGTTAGCTCAGTTAATAAGTTAGTTCAACTAGTTAAGAGATGCACACACTAGGACTAGATGTAAACAGTTACCTGGAATGCCAGGAAAACAAAACATTCAGAAAGAAGAGTAGTAGTCACATAAATACAATCTAGCAAATACCACTTATCATTCCAAAATGGTGAAAGTGAAGTTTACTTGTTGGTACTTTGTTACCTCTTCCATATTCGTTCATTTGTTCATTCATTCATTCATTTGACAAATGTATTGAATGCTTCCTACTTGCCAGTCATTCTGCTCAGTGGGCCTTGGGAATATAGAAATGAGACCTGGTGTCTTGTCATTCATTAAACAAATGTAAAGACCCTACTATGTGCCGGAAACTGTTCTAGGTACTGAGGATATAGTAATTAAAAAAAAAAAAAGCAAGAAATGTATCAACCAGTTCAGAGTAAGCCACTTAAAACTAACAAAGCAAAGAGAAACAAATACTGTAATAAAAATGTGATGCATAGAGCGATGGGTAGATGACTAGTGTGATAAAGTAAGCATAGTACAATATTAATTGTAGAATCTAGTGGTGGGTATATCAGTGTTTACTGTAAAATCTTTCAACTTTATGTTTGAAAATTTGTACAATAAAATACAGTGGAAACAAGTGATAGGAATGATAAGGAAGGTGGGGATTTGGGAAAAGCTCATGGAGGATGTGGTGTCCTTTTAACCTCCTCTTCTTCCTCTAAGCTACCCTTACCCATGGATCCATCAAGTTCCAAGTTCCAACAGGCCTTATCTTGGGCTATGAAAGACTCTGCAAAAGTCCTTGAAGGCCCATTACATCTCTTTATTGGAGAAAAGATTTTGGGGGAGAAGAGGCAGACTCATGAATCAGCTAAAACCCACCTCCCCCACAGCCATTTGGTAAGATACCCTCCTTCCAGCTAACCTCTCCTAAATGCCTGCCTCTGGGTACCAGGGAGCCACTCTCCCCATGTTTGTTTCCTGTCTGAGCTTCTGTGGAGTTTAGTTTGGGATAGTGACCTGAACTATTTCAAAAGTGAAAAGAACATTTGTGTTCTCTAATACTCTTAACTGTCCTTAGTAATTTTTTCAAATATTTCTGAATTTAAGGTAATTTACTAAGTTTTAAAAAGAGAATGCTAATATCTGTAGGACCCCCATCAGCTCATTGATACCAGTCCTAGGTTCACAGGACAGAGGCTACAAATTACTAGTATAGTCCTACGTCTCTCCCCTGTACCCCAACAAAAGTTCCCTTTCCAGTTTCAGCCCTTTAGGGACCTTTTCTCTTCGAACACTTATATACAGTGTAGACTGTGCCAGGCACTATTCTAAGAACTTTAAATATAATTCATTTAATATAACAACCCTAGGATGTGACAGCCATTATTATTCCCATTTAACAGATGAAAACACTGAGGCACAGGGAGATTAAGCCACTTGCTCAAGGAACTGCACGTGAACCCAGAAATCTGGCTCCAGAGGTGGAGACTGCCCCGAGTCACCAGCAAGTACCGCCTTTCCAACCAAGTGACTAATTGCCCGTCTCTTAAAAACCAGTTCAATGAAAGGTATTAATGGGTCAACATGGCATTACATATTATTTTCATGTTTCCACAAACACTAACTCCGCAGGAACCTCAGTATTTGGGATTTCAAATGGTGGTTCAAAAGGGCGTTGATGTCAGGAGGGGGGGCGCCCTTCAGATAAACCCCTCAAACTACCCTTCTCAGGGAGGACTCTAGGGAGCCGCCTGTTTAGGAGGATGGTGTTTGGGGGTTTCCAAGAGAGGAAATGTTTAAAGCCAGCGGCTGACATATTCTTCTGGCAAATGGAAGGGGAAAAAATTCTCCTTTTCGGAAAACACAAGTTTTTAGCTTGGATAATGGGTAAATGAGATTAACTCTTTGTTTCATCTTCATCTTCCAAGCTTGTTCTAATTCTGCTTCTCGGACCTGGGGCATCCCCTCTATTATTCCATCTGCCCTTCTAGCTTCTTATTCCTTTTGAAGTAGGTGGTCGCATACCACATTCAAAGGCAGAACGCTCGTTTCTTTTCCCTCGTCCGCCGAAGGTCGTCGGGAAAAGGGTTAACCGGGTGGGTAGGGAGGAGGGTCGGGCGCACACCTTTCCCAGAGACCTCGGGCGGCGGCGGGGCCCGGGAGGGGCGGAGGCTGGGGCCAGACGCCTCGCCGCCTCCGCCTCGGCGAATAGCAGCGCGGTGCCCGCCCGGATTGGAGCAGCAGCATCACGCTGACCTCTGCCTGGGATGTAAACCGGGCCAGCCGCTGCGGGCAGAGGAAGGCTCTCGTCGGCTCCGGGAAACCCAGCCCCACCACCGGGATCCGAGCGGCTCGCAGCGAGCGGCGGCAGCCTCGAGCCGGGCAGCGCCCAGCGGCGGCTGCGGGAAGCGGAGGGAGCCCGGCGCGGGCGCGGGCGCGGGCGGGAAAGCGTGCGTCTGTTCGCACAGACAGCGGGAGGAGGGGCGGCGCGAGCCATGGCTGGGGACAGCGAGCAGACCCTGCAGAACCACCAGCAGCCCAACGGCGGCGAGCCCTTCCTGATCGGCGTCAGTGGGGGCACGGCCAGCGGCAAGGTACGGCGGGGCCGCGCTCCCCTCCCCTCCCCGGCCCGGGCCTGGCGGCGGCGCATGTGGCCGGCGGCCGCGGGCCGTGTCAGTTGCTGCAGCCACCGCGTGGCCCGCGCGCCTCGGCTCCTGGCCGCGCTCCAGCGCCGAGTCTTCCCGGTGCGGACTCTGGGCTCCGCGGCGGGGGATGGACGGGAGGGCAGGGACCCGGGCCATTGAGGTTCCAGGGGTACGCCGGCCACGGATCACAGGGCTGGCGCGCTCCCCCTCGCTTTTCTCCCCCGCGGCGGTAACTCGTGGCGGGGGTCCTGTGGGGGAGGGGCAGAGAAAGCGGATGCTTATTGTTTTGTAAGTGCGATGTTGGGGGAGAGGGCTTTAAGCGGGGTCCCCAATGAGCCCCCGAGGCACCCCCTTCCCCCAGCCTTGCCTGGGTGAGCCTGCCCGGCCGCGCAGCTCCGGCGCCGAGGGCGGAGCGAGCCGGAAAGCCCGGAGGGCTGCGAGAACGCGCGAGGCGGCGTCCCGGGGAAGGGGAGCCCGACTTGAGCTGGAGCTGGGGATTGCAGGGGTTTCCGGGTAAAATCCTGAGACCCAAATAGGTGCGGTGACATCAATGACATAAGAGTAGTCGGGGCTTCTCTGTTTTATGGTGATAAGAGGAAGCGTGGTCGGCTTCAATGAGAAAGTTGTACTGGCTCTGTGCTCTCCGATGTCTGGGGCGTACCCGTCTTGCATCCGCGGAAAGGGGTCACCCTCTGGGGGAATGACTCCCCTCGGAGCAAGACAAGGAGAGACTAGAGAAATGCTCTCCTAGCTTTACCCTGGGCTTTTAATGCAAGTGGAGAAGGCTGGAGTCCTCCCAGATGTTTCTTTGCTCCCCTAACTGCCTTTAAGATGTGGCTATTTGTTTCCCCTACCGTTCTAACAACCTCCAACTTCATTTAGGGCACGGGCTCCTCAAGGGGCTCCTGCGAGAGATGGGTGCTGCGCGCTGGGGTCGGCGAGGCGGGGTGATGCCTCCCAGGACTGGGGAGAGCGGAGCTGGAAGGCTGGTTGGCGCCATGAGAAGCGAGCCACGAGGTTTTCGTTCCGGAGCCGGCTCTGCCGTAGCCCCTCCTCCATTTTGGTTTTACGTTTTCCCCTCCAGTTCTGGACTACTTTGGCGCCTGGGGCCCAGGCACGGCAGCTGGCTCCGTGGAACTTCTTTAAGTTAATCTCGTCCCTGGCTCCTAGGGCTAGGTATCTGCCTAGGTCCCAGAAGTTGATGTTGCATTTCCCCCTAGTTGAATGCATTTTTTCATTTTTCAACTTTTAGCCTGTTCTTTACCACTGCTGTTACTAGTACTTGGAAGCAAAACCAGGATGCTGGCTCGTTCAGGAAGCTTTACCTGTTCTTCTGGAATTATTCTTGACCCCCCACTTTCCATAGCAATTCCTGTTGCAAGGGACCTTTTTTCGTTGTTCCTGGCTGTCTTCCCAGCGCTCCTACCACAATGCCTGGCATATAGTTGGTCCCAAATATTAAACTGAGGTCCAGTCCTCCTAGGGGGACGGAGACTAAAATTGGCAGGTGAGTGTAGCATTTAGAAACAAAATGACTTTGGTAATTCTCTGAGTAATTTAGTCATTACAGAGGTGGAAACTGAGATCCTGAAAGGTGAAATTGCCCTGTTCTTGTTCTTCTTGTGTGTTCCTCAGTCATCACCTGTTCTCGGTTGATAATCTAAGTTGCAAGAGTTACTTCCCTAACCTGTCCAGTGGGAGCTGGTAGTGAGCCATCATGGGAGTAGCTAACTCTGCTGTCCCATTTTTCCTTAAGGAGGAAGACTATAGAAACTCCCAAGAACGAGTCCGTTTGCATGTAGGTTTCAAAGCATGTTATACACTTTGGGCATTGATAAATACTTTGTCACCGTTTAAGACTATTTTATAATTTTTTGTTTTTGTGAAGAAAAGTCCAAAGGAGCATTGGAATTCTAAAATTCTATATTGGGGCAGCCTGGTGGCATAGTGGTTAAGTTTGTGGGCTCTGCTTTGGAGGCCCAGGGTTCACAGGTTTGAATTCCAGGCACAGACCTAGCATCACTCGTCAAGCCACGCTGTGGTGGCATCCCACATAAAATAGACGATTGCTCAGGACCAGTCTTCCTCACCAAAAAAAATAAAAAATAATAAAATAATTCCATATTGTAGTCAGTTTGCTGCAATTATATCTTGATTCTGTTATTACTCCAAGGACAGGAGTTTTTTTTTTTTTTTTTTTTTAAAGGATGGTCAGCATCAACAAACTGGACCTCCTTTGGAAGTCTCAAGCTTGAATCTTGTGGTGTAGGAGGCTCTAGAAGCAAGGTTGGTTCTCTGCCCCCTGTTATTTGTTTGTGTGTCTGTTAAGGGAATTTGGGAGAAGGCAAAGGGCCTAAGAGCATCATCAGAAATGACAATTTTAGAGCTAGAAGGAACCTCAGAGCCTCTGGAGTTCAACTCTTAGTCTCATCGCTTATAGATGAGAGAAATAACGTATTCAGATCATAGATTTGGTGGCAGAGCCAGCGCTAGACCAGCCCTGCTCGGTCCTTGCCATTGCCTTGTTTAGGAATGGACTAAGGCATTTGGGAAGAACATGTTTATACCTTAGGCTTGGAAAGGGGCTGCTTGGGAATAGCTACAGAATGGTGTCAGAGATACTTGACCCGAAAGGAAGCGGAAATGCGGATTGCTTTGTACTGGCGGACCCGCAGTAGAGATCTTGATAGTTTTCTCCCCTCTCCCATCCCTCCTTTATAAGAAAAAAACAACTCCTTCTTCAGCTTCTCTTGAGGGCTCTAATTTGTCTTAATGTTGTCGCTGCCCTGAGTACAAGTATTTTATCTCAGACTAAATTATTTCGGTTGTAGAAGGCAAAAAGAGTGATTGCAGCTCCATATATCACATTTGTTAGTTTCTTTTATAAAAGAAGATGAATTAGAGAACTTTACAGTCAGCTTTGCTAGGCTGACCTGGCAGATCATTGTTAAAAGCTCATCTTAAAACTTTGTAGTGGGTCGAGAAAGTTAGTCTGATCTATGTTAAAAACCAGATTCTTGTATTTCCTCCTAAAGGACAAGTCTAGAGAGAGCAAGAAGTTAACCCTGGAAGGGGAAAAAAAAACCAGTTTAAATTTCTTTGCTTGCATATATATCCATAACTTTATTTTTTTTTATAGATTTTATTTTTTCCTTTTTCTCCCCAAAGCCCCCCGGTACATAGTTGTATATTCTTCGTTGTGGATCCTTCTAGTTGTGGCATGTGGGACGCTGCCTCAGCGTGGTTTGATGAGCAGTGCCATGCCGGCACCCAGGATTCGAACCAACGAAACACTGGGCCGCCTGCAGCGGAGCGCGCGAACTTAACCACTCGGCCACGGGGCCGGCCCCTATATCCATAACTTTAGATGCCATTCTCTCACTTCATTTTTGCTGTTATTGCCCTTGTGACTTCTTTGGCCAATTTAAAATAGCTTCTCAGAGTGGTCTTCTTTAGCTAGAGCTCTGCTTGTGTCATTCTCCTTCTTGGATGACTCCCCTTTGCCCAGACTACAGGTCATATATTTCAGCACAGCGCATATCCCCTTAGCCCCCAGATGTGGTCCCAGACTGTTTATTTCCCCCCTTTTGTTTATCCCCCTCCCCTACACCCAAATGCACACCAACACATCTATGGAGCTGCTTTCACTGAAACCTTCTTTGTGGTTTTCTCTTTGGAATGGCCTCTATCTAATCCTTTTAAGGCTTCAGTTCTGCTAATACTTCCTCCAGGGAACTTTGTTATCTATTTCCCTAATCAGAGTCATTTTTTGTCTCTAATGTTCCCAGAGTTTTCCACATTTTGCCTTGTACTGTGGTTAATTGTGGACTGCCTCCGCCACTGTAATAAAAGTTCTATAAGAGTGGCTCATTTATTTGTGCCTTAATGCCCGTTACAATGTTTGATAAAGTGTTGGTGTTTATTGTACTGAGCTAGGCAGACCGTAATTTATAACTACCCTTTTATTTTTTAATTCTAAGACTATTTGAATTAGGATTTGAAGCCACAGTTGAAACCATATTTAACTGTGTTACTCATGTTGCAATGACCAAGAAATAAAAAGCCCCTCCAACCGTAATACATGGATATTGCTTATTCAGAGCCTAGTATTTATTACTAAATAGATATTTGTTGAGTGGATGTCATTGTGCGGAACAGTGGATTAAATGCTTGGGGTGGGGGGGAAGTCAGGATATAAGGAAACAGGAGAGAAAGTCTCTGTCAGTATTTTATAGTTCTAAGCTGCTTAAACCACTTTTATCCTCAAGTCAGTTTATCATGAAAGCATTTGCTTTTCTCTTCCCTTTGAAGTCAGACAGATGTGATCCCCTTGGTGGGTGACAGTGGAAGATGAGGTCAGGAGAACTTTTGACTTGCCTGAGATTGCACTGCTAGTAAGTGATAGAACTTGGATTTTCCCTTTTCTAAATCTATACCTGTTTTGAACTCTCTCCACAAGGAGTGAGCAGTCCTTATAGGTATTTTTAGGGAGGTTGGTCTGACTGTATGAGTAATATGGACCAAGAGAGGAAATTGCAATCCCCTCAGAGATGTGAGCTGTCATCTCAGCTCAGCTTGACCGTGAGTCAGCATCTGCTTTGGGAGTGTTCTGGAATGTGCTCTGGACTTACGTCTCCTTGGCTCCCATTGCCCTGTTCCAGGAGCCTCAGCAGCCATCCCCATCTGGCCAGCCTACTCATTCCATGGCCTCCTTCTATCAGGTGCTCCCAGAGCTGTGGAACTGGTTTGGTCCTTCTGTTCTTTTTCTCAGAGCTGGTGTTGTGTGCTTTCTGCCACCCCAAATTGCTGTCATGGCCATCAAGGCCTGGCCCGATCTGGCCCTGCTAACCTCCTGCCACTTTCCCCCTTGCTCTCTCTATTCTAGCCACACCCGATGCTTGGCACCCCATGCTGTCCCCCTGCCCAAGGAGCTTCCCACTTGCTCTTTGCTCTGCCTGAAACTCTCGTGTTCATTGTGCCAGTGCCTAGCGCAGTGGAATGAAGAAGAAACAGCAGGTCTTACAGCCTCAGTAGTTCCTCTCCTGCTGTTGCCTTTCCTCAGCTGTGCCTGTGGTTAGCTGCTTCCTCCTTTACTCCTTGTTTGTCTTGGAAGTGTGGTTTCTGATGCTCACTCTGTGGTCACCTAACCCCTGCTCACTACATGGCGTTTGCTTAGGTCTTCTGCCTGATGTCATCACTTCTTTGTTGAGTCTTGTTTTTATGAGGTTCTGTGATAGACACAGATTGCATTTGGGAATTTCACTGCTGAAGACTCTACCTTTTTTGCTAGTGGGCTTGAGATGGTGCTGTTGGAACTGCTCTAGATTTCTAAGGTCTTTTAGATGTGTGACTCAATTTTTTACAGCAATAAAAATGGTTGAAGGGTATACTTGGTGTGAGAGTGTGTATGCATGTGCTATCTTGTCCAGTAGACCATTTTTATCACTGTCAACTTATCATTAACGCATTTGATCATCTCTTATCATAATGTAGCATGTATATATATGAATTATGTAAGTATAATCTATATATAAATATAAAACAAAAATAGAAATTATGAAAGGATGAGAAAAATGAAATAAACACTTAAAATTGTGAGTTTTTTAAACAGCATAAAACCTTTTGGTTTTTACTAAAGTATTTTTTGTTTGTGACTAAAGAATGTTTTATTTTTCAAAATCTTGTTTCATACATGATGATTCATGGATCTTGGAAAATCTTGGTAATATTAGTCTTGGTGATAATACAAGGCTGAATTTTTGGTTCTAAGTTTAGTCTTTTAAATCTTGATTTAATGACTGTTTGAAAAAGTTATCCCCTAAAAAGATCCAAGTACAAGAAACTCATCATTTGCTGTGTTTACTGAATCACAATACACCCATCCCCCAATTATGCAGTGGCTTTTGTTAAAAACCAGCTAGAAAATTTTCATCTTCCCTGTTGTTTATCAGTTGTTTTTGCAAACCGGGGTACTCCATTTAAAGTTTTTCAACTAGTGGATTCAAAACCCACTGAAAATCCTCATTTGGAGTATTTTGCAAGTTTGTTTCCATTTATGAGTTTTATAGGTGTACACATAGTTTTTAGCAACAAAGTGGCTTAACAGTGGAAACATTTTCAAGTATCTTTTTAACAGGTAATTTGATCATTTGATTTTCATAAATGTATTAATTTTCTTTCAATCCTACGTAAAACAGCAAGGCAAAACTTTATTTTTGAAAGTGAAATATTTCCAAATGAAGAAGTAGCTGCCAAATTTACGTGAAAATAAAGGCAAAAAATAGGATTTCCTAAAAGACAAAATAAAAGATGTAACAGTTGTAAGGTGTTGACAGAAAAAGTCCTAATCAGCATTCAGTTCACATGCCCGCAAGAGTTAATCTACCTTGAGAGTTCGTGCAGAGAAAGCCAAAGTATTTACAACTGTAAAAGTACCAACAGTAGACTATTTAACACAATAGCCTGAAAAATATAAAGAATCATATAAAGCATTGTGCTTCCAGGCCTCTCATCAGTCGTAATTTGTTGGATATGGGGGCATTGGTTATAAAACAAATTTGGTATGCTTTGAGAATTTTGAATGACGATGGAAGAGGGTAATATTTCTAAAAATATCAGTTTGTTTTTCCCCGTGGCTATTGGAAATGATCTTTCTGTTGCATGGGTTTCTTTTAAAAAGAACATGGTTCTTTAAAGAACATGGTTTAAAAAACATGGTTAAAAAGAACCATGGTGTACATGGTTACTCTGAAACTGTAGGAAAAGTGTCAGAGTATCTTTGAACCTCCCACACTTTCTATAGTAACCTGCAATACCCTACCTAGTAATCTCGAGTACCTTATGAGACATGTGCCCAGCAGTGCCTTTCCTTCCTGTCCCGTGGGGTCCCGCACTTCACTTTGATAGAACATTCATTTTCACAATAATAGTGACAGAAGGTTCTGCCACATGCCGTTTGTGTGACTTGCGGCATGTTATTGTGAGGATTTTGTAAGAATTTTGCCTGGTGCATACATGGTAGAAGCCTAAGAATTTTGTGTGTAGGTAAAGTAGAGTTGTCCTTTATTGTTTTAATCATTCCATAAGTATGCTATCTAGTCTGACATTTTGGCCTTTTATTTTTTCTTGGCTCAAGAGCCATTTTAGCTTATCTCAGCAAACACCCTCTGTTTTCTGTCCTCTAGGAAGTTCCAGTTGCAGACATCTCTAGGACTGCTTCCTCCAGAGAGTGGAGGGTGAGCAGTCTGTCCTGTGCAGGTTGGTAGTCTCTCTCAGGCTATGTAGAGAGAGCTTGTGGTAGAATGGGGTGCTAAGAGCGCTGACCTGTGATTTTGGACAGTGGTCTTCAAACATGTTTGCATCCATAAGTGCTAAGAGAATTTTGGAAAATTCTTTATCCTATCACGTAGCTTTGACGCTAGCTTTTTTCACCATATGAGTAAAGAGTTGTAAAGGATGTTAATTTCTGACATATTGTAAATATTAACATTTTAAAATAATTGGTTCAATTCTTTTAAATGTATTTGGTGGGCTCTAAATACTGTAATAATTTGCCCTATTGTCATTTGTTTAAAAATACATGAAGAAGCTCTTATTTGCGTCAGAAATGTTCATTTTTCCTTTTTTCTCCTTGAAATCATATTTCAGTTCCACTTTCCCCAAAAAATGTTAACTTAATTTCAATTATTTTTGTGCTCGAAAATTTTTTCTTGATTGGTCTTTCATCCTTCTGTAACAAAAATCTGTAGGTACATTGGAATGATTTTATTTCCTGTTCTCATAAGTCTCTTCAGTGTTAATTTCTTTTGGATTGCATTGCTACAGTTATTAGCATAAGTTAATCAAAGCAAGTAGATATACATTTTGATAAGTAATTAAACATAAAAGGTAGAATTTCATTGAAAAGCAACTTGGTGAGATAGATGGAGCTTTCCCACCCAGGTATTTCATGTATTAGTGGATCATTACGTTGCTAGAATAAGATTTTTTCACTTGTGTAGATAGAAACTTTGAGAAATGCTGTTGACATAAGTAGATGGGAATGGAAGGACTTTGTTATATCAAGGTCACTCAGTTTTTACCTTTCCTATTATAGGTCAGAACTGAATGTATTTTTATGAATCAACCAGTTGCCACTTATCCCCTTTAATTTTATTGAAAGCAGAAAACTAGAAGCTTCCAGACTTGTAGAAGGATTTGTTACTCAGTCATTCTCATTCACTTTTTTAAATTATATTTTAAATTTTTATTTATTCATTGTTTATATGGATTTTAACTTGAAATAATATTTTGGATGTATTGGATTAAATATATATATATTTTCCTTTCTTTTAAACTAAAAAAAATGAAAAACAGTTCACCAGTTTCTCTAACCACCCCACCCCCTGCCTCTGGCAACCACTGATCTGTTCTCTATATCTAAGAGCTTGTAATATATATATTTAGATTTCACGTATAAGATATTATAAGATAATGTCTTTCTCCTTCTGACTTGTTTCATTTAACCTAATGTCCTTGAGGTCCATCTTTGTTGCTGCAAATGGCAAAATTTCATTCTTTTTTATGGCTGAATAATATTCCATTGTGTATGTGTGTGTGCCTGTGTGTGTGTACACACCACAGTTTCTTTATCTATTTATCCGTTGATGGGCACTTAGGTTGGTTCCATATCTTGGCTATTGTAAATAATGCTGCAGTGATGGTAGGGGTACGTATATCTTTTTAAGTTAGTGTTTTCATTTTCCTTGGATAAATACCCAGAAGTGGAATTGCTGGATCATGTGACAGTTCTGTTTTTAACTTTTTGAGAAACCTCCATATTGTTTTCCATAGTGGCTACAACAGTTTACATTCCCATTAACAGTGCACAAGGATTCCCTTTTTTCTTACATCCTTGCCAACTCTTGTTATCTCTCGCCTTTGTGATGACCACCGTACTGACAGGTGTGAGGTGATATCTCATTGTGATTTTGATTTGCTTTTCCCTGATGATTAATGATGTAGAACATCTTTTTATGTACCTGTTGACCATCTGTATATCTCTTTGGAAAAATGTCTATTCAGATCTTCTGCCTGTTTTCACATTGGATTGTTTGTTTTCTTGCTATTGAATTATATGGTTCTTTATGTGTTTTGGATATTAGCCCCTTATCAGATATATGATTTGCAAATATTTTCTCCCATTCTCTAGATTACTGTTTTATTTTGGTGGTGTCTCCTTGGCTGTGCAGAAAATTTTTAGTTCAATGTAGCCCCACTTGTTTATTTTTGCTTTTGTCACTTTTTGCTTTTAGTGTCAGATTAAAAAAAATCATTACCAAGACCTATGTCAAGGAGCTTACCACCTGTGTTTTCTTTTAGGAGTTTTATAATTTCAGGTCTTATGTTCAAGTCTATAATTTATTTTGAGTTAATTTTTGTGTATGGTGTAAGATAGTGGTCCAGTTTCATTCTTTTGCCATGTGGCTGTCCAATTTTCCCATTACTATTTATTGAAGAGACTGTCCTTTCTTCGTTGTATATTCTTGGCTTCTTTGTTGTAAATTGACATATATGTGTGGTTTTATTTCTGGGCTCTCTATTCTGTTCCAGTGATCTATGTGTCTGTTTTTATACCAGTACCAAACTGTTTTAATTACTATAGATTTGTAATACAGTTTGAAATTGGGGAGCATGATGCCTCCAGCTTTGCTCTTTTTCAAGGTTACTTTAGTTATTTGGGATCTTTTATCTATACAAATTTTAGGAGTGTTTATTCTCTTTCTGTGAAAAATGCCATTGGAATTTTGATAGGAATTGCATTGAATCTTTGGGTAGTACGGACATTTTAACAATGTTAATTCTTCCAATCCATGAGCATGGAATATCTTTCCATTTATTTGTGTGTTCTTCGATTTCTTTCATCAGCGTCTTGTAGTTTTCAACATGCAATTCTTTCACCTCCTTGGTTAAATTTATTCCTAGGTATTTTGTTCTTCTTGATGCAATTGTAAGTGAGATTTTCTTAATTTCTCTTTCTGGTAATTCATTATTAGTGTATAGAACCACAATAGATTTTTGTGTACTGATTTTGTATCCTGCGACTTGACTGAATTTATTAGTTCTAACAGTTTTTTTGATGGAGTCTTTAGGGTTTTCCATATATAATATCATGCCATCTGCAAATAGTGACAGTTTTCCTTTCCAGTTTGGATGCCTTTTATTTCTTTTTCTTGCCTAATTTTCTGGCGAGGACTTCCAATACTATGCCCAAAAGTGGTGAGAGTGGGCATCCTTGTCTTGTTCCTGATCTTAGAGGAAAGCTTTCACCTTTTCTCTTTGAGTATGTTAGATGTAAGCTTGTCATATATGGCCTTTATTATGTTTAGGTATGTTCCCTCGGTACCTGCTTTGTTGAGAGTTTTGATCATAAGTGGATGTTGAATTTTGTCAGATGCGTTCTCTGCATGTATTGAAATGATCATATGATTTTCATCCTTCATTTTGTTAATGTGGCGTATATCACATTGACTCATTTGCAGATATTGAACCATCCTTGCATCCCTGGAATCACACTTGATCTTGGTGTATGATCCTTTTAATGTATTGTTGAATTCAGTTTGCTAATATTTTGTTGAGGATTTTTGCATCTGTGTTCATCAGGGATATTGGCCTGTGATTTTCTTCTCTTGCGGTGTCCTTGTCTGGTTTTGGTATCAGGGTAAGGCTGGCCTTGTAAAATGAGTTTGGAAGTGTTCCTTCCTCTTTTACTTTTTGGAAGTTTGAGAAGAATTGGTATTAATTCTTTAAATGTTTGGCCCTGTACTTTTGTTTATTGGGAGGCTTTTGATTATTTGATTCAATCTCCTTGCTAGTAATCGGTCTGTTTAGATTTTCTGTTTCTTCTAGATTTGCTGTATGTTTCTAGGAATTTATCCATTTCTTCTAGGTTGTCCAATTTGTTGGTGTATGATTGTTCATCGTAGTCTCTTATGATCCTTTGTATTTCTCTGGTGTCAGCTGTAACATTTCTTTCATTTCTGATTTTATTTATTTGAGTCCTCTCTTTTTTTCTTTATGAGTCTAGCTAAAGGCTTGTCAATTTTATTTGTCTTTTCAAAGAACCAACTCTTAATTTCATTGGTCTTTCCTATTGTCTTTTTAGTCTCTTCTTTCATTTATTTCTGCTCTAGCCTTTGCTATTTCTTTTCCTCTACTACCTTTGGGTTTCATTTGTTCTTTTTTTTCTAGTAAAGTTAGGTTGTTTATGTGAGACTTTTCATGTTTCTTGAGGTAGGCATTTTTGCTATGAACTTCCCTCCTAGAACTGCTTTTGCTGCATCCCATAAATTTTGATACATTACATTTCCATTTTCAATTGTCTCAAGGTATTTTTTGATTTCTCCTTTGATTTCATCTTTGACCCATTGGTTGTTTAGTAGCATGTTGTTTAATCTCCACCTATTGGTGAATTTTCCAATTTTCTTCATGTAATTAATTTCTAGCTTCATACCCTCATGGTCAGAAAAGATGCTTGATATGATTTCAGTCCTCTTAAATTGATTGAGACTTGTTTTGTGGCCTAACATATGATCTATCTTGGAAAGTGTTCCATGTGCACTTCATAAGAATGTGAATTTTGTTGATTTTGGATGGAATGTTTGGTAAATATTTGTTAAGTCCGACTGGTCTAATGTGTCATCTAAAGCCATTGTTTCTTTATTGATTTTCTGTCTGGATGATCTACCTGTTAATGTAAGTGGGGTATTAAAGCCCCCTACTATTATTGTATTGCTATTTCTCCCTTTAGGCCTGTTAATATTTGTTTTATATATTTAGATGCCCCTCTGTTGGATGCATAAATATTTACAAATTTTATATCTTTTTCTTGGATTGACCCCTTTATCATTGTATAACACCCTTCTTTATCTCTTATTACGGTCTTTGTTTTAAAGTCTATTTTGTCTGATATAAGTATAGTTACTTTGGTTTCCATTTGTGTGGAATATCTTTTTCCATCCCTTCATTTTCAGTCTGTGTGTGTCCTTACATCTAAAGTGAGCTTCTTGTAGGCAGGCGGCAAGGGTCTTTTAAAAAATTTTTATCCATTCAGCCACTCTATATCTTTTTTTTTTTTTTGAGGAAGATTGGCCCTGAACAAACATCTATTGCCAGTCTTCCTCTTTTTGCTTGAGGAAGGTTGTTGCTGAGCTAACATCTTTGCCAGTCGTCCTCTGTTTTGTATGTGGGATGTGCATGGCTTGATGAGTAGTATGTAGGTCTGCACCCAGGATCTGAACCGGCAAACCCTAGGCCACCAATGCAGAGCAGACGAACCTAACCACTACGCCACTGGGCTGGCCACCACTCTGTGTCTTTTGATTGGAGAATTTAGTCCATTTACATGTAAAGTGATTATTGACAGGTATGTGCTTATTGTCTTTTTGTTAATTGTTTTCTTGCTGTTTTTGTAGTTTCCCTCTCTTTGTTTCTTCTCTTGGTCTCCTCTCTTGTGGTTGGATGACTTTCTTTAGTAGTATGCTTGTATTCCTTTCTCTTTATCTTTTGTGTATTTACTATAGGTTTTTGCTTTGTGGTTACCATAAGGCTTACATGTAACAACTTACATCTATAATAGTCTATTTTATGTTGATAACAAGTTAAGTTTAATCCCATTGTAAAGCTCAACATTATTATTTTCCTCCCCATATTTTGTTTTTGATGTCACATTTTACATCTTTTTTATCTTGTGTACCCCTTAACTAATTATTATAATCATAATTATCTTTACTTTTGTCTTTTAACCTTTATACTAGCTTTATAAGTGATTAATTCACTACCTTTACAATATATTTACCTTTACAGTGAAATTTATTCTTTCATATGTGTTCTTGTTACTAATTAATGCCCTTTCTTTTCAGGGCTTTCTTTCTTTTCTTTTCTTTTCATTCACTTTTTAGTGTCAGCACTAGTATTTCACATCATCTGTTTGTATGGCCACTGATTTAGGAAACTTGGATTCCTGCCTATCTTTGCCAGTTACTTACTAAGTATCAGTATTTATCTATAGAAGAGGGTTCCTTCAGCCCTTAACATTCCACAGTTTTGTAATTGGCCTTGAGTGTCCTATAATTGTTTTCTCACTACTGATTGCACATACCAAGTACTTCTCGAATTCAAACCTGCATAAGGTGGTCGGCATTTGTAATCTTTTGGTGATGTCTTGAAGGATTGATATCCCTTGCCACTTGCCAACATTCCCCTCAACTGGATACCAACTGGATTTCTCATAGGTCCTAGGACCCTGTGTCCTACTCTCACAGGTGTTGTTCCTTTTTCCTAGCTTCCTTCCCTCCACCCACCTTCCTTTTCCTTACCTGGATAACCCCTGCTCATCTTTCTGTATGCATTCTGTCATGGCCTCTCCTAGGCAGTCCTCCCTGGAGTGATTGGGTGTCCCTTTGCTGTGTTGCTAAAGCATCTTAACAGACCTCAGTGATAAAATTCCCTCCACCCTGTGTGGTCCTTGCTTGTTTAGCCTATTCTCTTCTCTAGACTGAGTTCTTAGGATCAGGGACTGTGTTTTTCCTCACTGTTGTTGGAGACTCATGCATGGGCTAAAAACAGCCCAGGTAGGTTTTCAATAAATATTTGTTGAATAACTAAATATTAAGGACCTCTTTCTCAAACTCCTTGGCATCTTCACTTGGATATATATCAGGAATCTCAGTATGTCCAATATTTAACTCTTGAGCTTCCCCTCAAACGTACTCAACCTGTGTAACGTTCCTTATCTCAGTTGATGACATCTTCATCCTTCTAGTTGCTCAGGCCTAAAGCCTTAGAGTCATTCTTGACTACTGTCTTTCACTTCTATCCAAGCCATTGAGAAATCTTGATCTTCTTGCCTATATGTCCACAAACTGACCACTTTTCACCTCTACTTCCTCCACCTGGTCCAAGCCACCAGCATCTCTCAGTTGTGTCATTGCTATAGTGTCCTAACACATCTCCCCGTTCTGCCTTTGTCCCTAAATGCTCTATTCTCATCACAGCTAGCAGCCAGAGTGATCCTGTTAACATGAAGATTGGATAATAAGTTCCCTGCTCCACTGACAATCCTGCAATAGCCTCCCATTTCACTCCCAATAAAAGCCACAGTCCTTACAAAGATCCACAAGGTCCTACAGATGGGTCTTGCATTGGCTGTTCATTCTGCGAGGACAGCACTTCCTTCAGAGATCAGTCTGATTAATTCTCTCACCTTCTTGCGGTCACCCTATGTACAATTGCACTCAGTAGGCCCTCAAATATTTGTTGAAGGAGTGGTTGGAGAATGCATTCCTTCTCTCAGTTACCTCTTCTAATGTTAGTTAGCATTTAGACCTGGTTGCTTTGGCTGTTGCTGGGAGATGTGGGTAGTTGTCCCTTTGCTGGGCACACTGCACTTCCTCTTGCGGTCCCTTCACCTGGATAGGACTGCTGACACATTGTCATCCACAGAGCTCAGTGTAGCTGTACATGCTAGATGGCTTAGGCGCCTGTTTAATGGTGCATTTTTTTTTTCAGTTTTTTTTTATTGAGTTATTGATAGGTTACAATCTTGTGAAATTTCAATTGTACATTAATGTTTGTCAGTCATGTTGTAGGTGCACCACTTCACCCTTTGTGCCCACCCCCCACCCACCTTTCCCCTGGTATCCACTAAACTGTTCTTGGTCCATAGTTTTAAATTCCTCATATTAGTGGAGTCATACACAGATTATCTTTCTCTTGCTGGCTTATTTCACTTAACATAATTCTCTCAAGGTCCATCCATGATATTGCAAATGGAATGATTTTGTTCTGTTTTGCAGCTGAGTAGTATTCCATTGTATATATGTACCACATCTTCTTTATCCATTCGTCTGTTGATGGGCACTTAGGTTGCTTCCATGTCTTGGCTATTGTAAACATAATGGTGCATTTTTTTTTTTTAAGATTTTTTATTTTTTTCCTTTTTCTCCCCAAAGCCCCTCGGTACATAGTTGTATATTCTTCATTGTGGGTCCTTCTAGTTGTGGCATGTGGGACGCTGCCCCAGCATGGTTTGATGAGCAGTGCCATGTCCACGCCCAGGATTCGAACCAACGAAACATTGGGCCGCCTGCAGCGGAGCGCATGAACTTAACCACTCGGCCACAGGGCCAGCCCCTAATGGTGCATTTTTAAAGATAGAAAATCGACTGACGAGTAAGCTTAACATCTTGCTATCAAGTTCTTACTAGGGATGTCACCTATTTTGTTTAATTAAATGCTTGTTGATACGAACTGGATCTTTCCTTTAACTCAAGAAATGCTAGAAGAGGAGCTCTTTTAAGCCAAAATGATTATCTTTCCTATCTTAGGGGAAGGTAGATCCATCTAGAGAAAAACTGTCTCTGCTTTGGACAGCTTGCATTAGCCTGAATATAGGCTTTTTGTAGCATGGATTGGAGTTGGGAAAGTGCTGAGCAGAGCTATAAAGTAGGCAAACATGGTAACTTTTTAGCTTCCTCTGAGTTTAGTGTGGCTTGTAGGGAATAGGGTATGTCCTTATTGAATTGGAGAGACACGGTGTGACAAAGACACTTTCCAAAGCTATGTGTAATTTTGTGTTGTCCCACTGGGATTATTTGTGTACTTCCTTTCATCAACACAGATGACATATAATTATACGTATTATAAACTTTAGTTTCTGCTGTAAAACAGCAGTGTCAAGATCTGAGGTGCTGCTGTTTAAAACGTTTTCTTTTTTTAACAAAGTTGCATTTAACAAATGCAAGCACTCTGTAAACTGAAGCAGTTATGGTCTTTACTATTCTAGTACATTTATGATAGGATTGGTAATAAGAAGTAGTTCTGAGCAGGAATAGAACTCAGAACCCAGGGCAAAATACCCAGGGGACCCTGGGTAGCCTGTCCCATCTGTGTGGCTCACAGGTTGGCATCTCTGCCAACAGGTGTGCTGGGATCAGTGGATGTTTATTGAAGCAGCTGTGGTGTGGCTGCCCTTTGTCTCAGTAGAGGGTTTCTGAGGGTGCATTTATTTTTTTAAAGATTGGCACCTGAGCTAACATCTGTTGCCAATCTTCCTTTTTTTTTTTCCTTATTCTCCCCGAAGCCCGCAGTACATAGTTGTATACTCTAGTTGTAGGTCCTTCTGGATGTGCTATGTGGGACGCCACCTCAGCATGGCCTGATGAGCAGTGCCGTGTCTGTGCCCGGGATCCAAACCCGTGAAACCCTGGTCAGCTGAAGCAGAGCGCACGAACTTAACCACTCGGCTGTGGGCTGGCCCCTGAGGGTACGTTTCTATTGTATGGCATATTGGTTATCTGAGGGAGCTTTCTCTGGAATTTCTCTATAAACTGAGCTTGATGAGGAGATTGGCTAAGACTCCTGCTGTTTCGGGTGAGGCGCCTCTTCTGTTGATTTTTCTATTGAAATAAAACACGCTATTTTGATTAGTCAATAGCTTCATTTTTCTCCACCCCCCCTTTGTAGAGGAAGTAAACATTTGAAAGCAGACAGAGGAGAATATGGAGTGACACATAGTATTTGAAGGGGAGAGGCGGTGAATACTCTTCTGGAAGGAGATGCAGGCGGAGCCCTCCTCTGCTTGTCTGACTGGAGGATGCGGAGTGGAGTGTGCACTGGATTGACCATTTGGCTTTTGGAGGACGTGATCAGGAGATGTCAAGCTTGAGGTGGAAAAGCTTGTGTTTTGGACATGTCCTCTGAGAAGAGCTAAGTCCTGCCACGAGACTCCTTTGGCAGGTGTTGGTGGAGTTTAAGGTCTTTTTGGTGTGGAACAGAATGGAAGCTTCAGGATGTCTCTACTTCAAACAAAGATTGAAGTTAGAGCTCCCTGGTTTGTTGGAAAATGCTTTCTTGCTGTAAGTCCAAATGGCTCGATGGGGTGGAAATATCATGGCCTTCGGAGTCAGCCAGGCGGCTCGTGTTAACATCCCAGCTTGACCACTTTTAATCTGTTTCTTCTGAACTCCCTTCTACCTCTGTGAAAAGGAGATAATGTCTAGTAAGTAGAATTATTGTTAGGATTCAATGAGAAAATGTGTGCAAAAGTATATACATAGCCATGTTTCTGCGTGAGCAGACTCGTCTGCCGGCACCAAGGTTGGTGCCTTGGGGCAGGTGTGCTGTCACAGCAGCCACCTTGCTGTCCACTTCTAACCAGCACAGCTGCCCCGGCACGTGAGCCTGACGGGTGTCCAGGTGTGCTGGCATTGATAGCGATGAGGACCTGTTGGGACAGTTTGAGTCTCACTAATATGATGTTATTTATTTCAGGCAGTAACCTTTCTTTTCTGATAAGGCCCATGACTGGCCAGATATTGGCCACTCTCTTCTGTGACTGACCTTTCAGTTTTCTTCTTCTCTTGTTATCAGCTTGCTGTAGTCCTTAGCAATCCTTTTCTGTTGTTAAGTTGGATCTTTTCTTTAAAAGAGTTAAGTGGACTTGTTTTATAATGGGTAATTAGGGGAAAGGAAAGCAGTTTATTAACATTATTTTATTTTATTTTTTTTTTAAAGATTTTATTTTTTCCTTTTTCTCCCCAAAGCCCCCCGGTACATAGTTATGTATTCTTCGTTGTGGGTTCTTCTAGTTGTGGCATGTGGGATGCTGCCTCAGCGTGGTCTGATGAGCAGTGCCATGTCTGCGCCCAGGATTCGAACCAACGAAACACTGGGCTGCCTGCAGCGGAGCGCGCGAACTTAACCATTCGGCCACGGGGCCAGCCCCAACGTTATTTTTTTTTTTTAAACCCTTTTAATTAAAAATAGAATGCCTAAAGGGAAAACAGGATTGAAACAAAAAGACAGCCCACTAATAGGGAATAAATATTTACAAGTTATTTATCTGACAAAGGGTTAATCTCCATAATATATAAAGAACTCACACAGCTCAACAACAAAAAATCAAACAACCTGATCAAAAAATGGGCAGAGGACATGAACAGGCATTTCTCCAAAGAAGATATACGGATGGCCAATAGACACATGAAAAGATGCTCATCATCACTAATCATCAGGGAAATGCAAGTCAAAACTACACTAAGATATCACCTTACACCTGTTAGAATGGTAAAAATATCCAAAACCAAGAGTGACAAATGTTGGAGAGGCTGTGGAGAAAAAGGAACCCTCATACACTATTGGTGGGAATGCAAACTGGTGCAGCCACTATGGAAAACAGTATGGAGATTTCTCAAAAAGTTAAAAGTAGAAATACCTTATGACCCAGCCATCCCACTACTGGGTATATATCCTAAGAACCTGAAATCAGCAATTCCAAAAGTCCCATGCACCCCTATGTTCATCGCAGCATTATTCACAATAGCCAAGACGTGGAACCAACCTAAGTGCCCAGCAACTGATGATTGGATAAAGAAGATATGGTATATATATACAATGGAGTACTACTCAGCCATAAAAAAGGACAAAGTCGTCCCATTCACAACAACATGGATGGACCTTGAGGCTATTATGTTGAGTGAAATAAGCCAGACAGAGAAAGACGAACTCTGTATGACTCCACTCATAGGTGGTAGTTAACATATAGACAAAGAGAACTGATCGGTGGTTACCAGGGGAAAGGCAGGGTGGGGGGAGGGCACAAAGGGTGAAGTGGTGTACCTACAACATGACTAACAATAATGTACAACTGTAATTTCACAAGGTTGTTAACTATCATAATCTTAATAAAAAAATAGAATGCCTAGGAAAGTGTGTAAATTATAAATGTATGGTTCAGTGAATTATCATAGAGTGAACACACGTGTGTAAGTTCCCCCAAAGTCAAGAAATAGATTATGACCAGCACCCCAGAAAGCCCCTCCCATCATTACCCCCTCCTGGCAATGATTTCTGGATGACCTAGTAGAGACAAGGCAGCATTTTATAGCTGTAGGGTTACCAAGACTTGTATGACTGTAGGAACGTAGTCTTCTGTAGGAGATACATAAATATGAAAATAAAGTCGCCATGTGCCTAGCAAAATCCTCCTGCTCCTTTAATCTAGCTCACAAATTGTCTCCTGAAGCTTTCACCCTTGTCTGTCCCTGAAGGCAAAGGTCTGTGTCTTCATTCATTCGTTCATTCAGTAAACATTTATTGATTTCTTACAAAGTGCCAGGCACTCTTTTAGATGCTGGGAATACAGCAGTGCATTAGATAAACTCTTGACCTCGTGGAGCTTACATGTCTAGGTCTGACCCATCTGTCCTAACCCAGTGCCTAACATAGTACCTGACCGCGTGGTAGGTGTTTAAGAGATGTCTGCCAAACCGAACTAAATATATTCCCTTTTCCGTTCTGTGGCATTCATCCTCTTGCATTGTGGTCAGCTATCATACCTCTGACTTATACGGGTTATCTTTGTCTTCTAAGCCTCTTGCCTAGAGAGGGCTTCTGTCTGATTATTGAAGGTGTGATAAGTGCCAAGTAAGTGTTGCAGTCAGTGAGTGCTGTCAGAGGTCAAGAGGAGTTGGAGAGTGTTAATGGCTATGATAAAGCTTTTCCTGCTGAAATCGCCAATAATCACCTAATCCCTAAATCCCCTCAAAGTTGTTGGTTCCTTATCTTACTTTTCTGTAAGTTTGACAATGACCCTTTCCTCTGGGCAACTTTCTTGATTTTTCTTGCTCTTGGCTGGCTTTCTTTCTACCTCTCACTATTCTTTCTCAGTCCTCTCTGTGGGTGTTTCTCTGCCTGGGAGTATTCATGTGTCAGAATCCCCTCCTTGGTTCACCTTTTTTTCCCTCTCCATATTTTTTTTTTTTTGAGGAAGATTAGCCCTGAGCTAACATCTGCTGCCAATCCTCCTCTTTTTGCTGAGGAAGACTGGCCCTGAGCTAACATCCGTGCCTATCTTCTTCTGCTTTATATGTGGGACGCCTACCACAGCATGGCTTGACAAGCGGTGCCATTTCTGCACCCAGGATCCAAACTGGTGAACCCTGGGCCGCCGAAGCAGAACGTGCGCACTTAACCACTGTGCCACCACGCTGGCCCCTCCCTCTCCATATTCTGTTTCCTCCATTTGTTGATGACTCCCAGGTTATTTCCTGCCGTAGGTCCTTTCCTGGCTTCCTTTCCCGCTTATTCAGCTGTCTCCTGGGCATTGCCATTTGATGTTCTTTTTTTTAAAAAGAAAAATACGGAACACTTCACAAATTTGCGTGTCATCCTTGCACAGGGGCCATGCTAATCTTCTCTGTATCATTCCAATTTTAGTATATGTGCTGCCAAAACGAGCACACCATTTGATGTTCTTGAACTAAGTTTGTTCAGAACTAGATCCCTAATACCTAACCTCCCCTCCTCCCAACCACACACTTGCTGTGCTCCCTGTATTTTCTCTCCACACAAATGCACAGGACACAAACCTTGTGTCATCTCTGCTGCTCTCCAGCCAGTGCTCCCCCATCCTCCTGCATCTATCCAGGCTTCCAGGGTCCTGTCAGTTCTACTTTCTGAATTTCTCTTGAAGTTACCCTCCCGCCCCCATCCATCATTTCCTGCCTAGATAACTCTCCGGTGGCTGACTTCCCAGCCACCGATCTGGAACTCCTTCAAAACATTCTCCACATTGCTGCTGGAGTGATCTTTAAAAAAATGCAGCTCTGATCATGCCTGTCACTCCCCTAAAAATTCTTTAGTGGCTCTTTGCCTTCAGTCTTGCTGTCAGCACTGCCTCCCACCTAAGCCTTACAGCTCAGTCTCTCTAGCTTTACTTCCTGTCATTCCCATACGCCATGGCTGTCCTTTCCCATCCTAACTGTCAACTTCTTCCAGTTCTCAGATCTCAGAAAGCTCCCCTTCACACCTCTGGATGTGTTGCTGCTTCTGCTTGAAATAGCGTCCCCTCCCCTTTGGTCTGGTCACTTCAAAGCCCTAGGGAGTGTTCTCTGTCAGTCCACTACAGTCTGCAGTGAGGTTCCCATCCTATGTTTTCTTGCTCCAGCACCCTGTGCTGCTGTTTACTTAATTGTCTTCCCAGTAGACTGACCGTTTTAAGAGCAATGTTTTTCATCTCTATCCACTATACCTAGAATATCATAGGCGCTCAAAAATAACATTGAGTGAATGTAAGGAGGTATTTTTCTCTTCTTTTAAAGATTTTTTTTTTCCTTTTTTTCCCCAAAGCCCCCTGGTACATAGTTGCATATTCTTCGTTGTGGGTCCTTCTAGTTGTGGCCTGTGGGACGCTGCCTCAGCGTGGTCTGATGAGCAGTGCCATGTCCGTGCCCAGGATTCGAACCAACGAAACACTGGGCCGCCTGCAGCGGAGCGCACAGACTTAACCACTCGGCCACGGGGCCAGCCCCAGGGATGGCAGAAATTTTTAATTTATTAGAAAGAAAGACTTTTATCACCTTTTACCATATTTGTTTTCTTAATCAAAAGTAACACATGCTCTTCTAGAACACGGGCGTACTGTTGGAGCACCATCAGTTGTCTATTCCACTGCCTTATTTTATTTTCCTCATATCACTTACTATGATCTGAAATTATTTGTATGTGTGTTTATTATCTATTTCCTTTCAAAATGCTTTTACTAATAATAGCTAATATTTTCTGAGCACTGGATACATGCTGTTCTAAGTGTTTTATATGCATTAGCTCCTTTAGTCCTAAGAGCCCCGTGAGGGAAGTTCCTGTAATTATCCCCGATTTCCAGATAAGGAGATTTCAGGACAGAGAAGTTAAGTAACTATCCACAGTGCCATCAGCACTAAGTGCTGGGGCTGGAATTTAAGCCCAAGTCGCCTCCCTCCAGAGTCCAAAAACCCACTCTGCTCTCCTGAGTGTCAGTGTGACCTTGACAGGACAGGTGAGCCCACTTCCGGCAGCACCTGGAAGCAGCAGCCAGCAGGAGGCTGGCCCTCAGGTGTGTGGAAGGAACACGAAATATACCAGTGGAAGGTAAAAGTAAAATCCCCCTTCAGCAGCCTTCCTCAGTACAATTTGGTTGTTTTCCTTAGAAAGCTTTTTCTTTTCAGTTATGATCATATACTTAGGCACAGATACAGTCCTTTTTACGTTCATGTTACCCGTCTCGGGAAATATTTTTTTTTCTCCACAACTTCTTGGGGACCGTGTCCCTCAAGATGTGACATTATCTTAGCTGTGCAACAGTTAACAGGATCTGAGGTGGTTTTACGTTAGCTGAATGTGCATTTCCTTGAGGTTTGGGACAAATTTTGCCTCATCAGCAATATCCTGAGGAGAGGGTGCTCCTGCAATGGCGGCTGCCATCTGTTTTCAGGTAATTTTTACTAGAAGGTGCTGTGCCTGTAAAGAAAGTTAATGTTGTAGAATTCTAAGGATATACCTTATTTGGAATTTTGAGCATCTTGGTTACTGACTGTGGTCTTTTTCTAGTTCCTATAATTGTGCTGATGAGAGAAAAAAGATTCTTTAAAAAAATTTTTTATAGTAACATTAGGGAGGTGGTTCGGTCTTATCTTTCCTTCTCTTCCCCTCCAGTGGGAGCAGAGGGTTTTCCTGCAGGGCAAAGGTTCTTAGATTAGCCTGGGGTCCATGGATGGGCTTCAGAAGGGCCATCAATCTCTTGAAACTGTATGTAGAATTTTGTTACGTGTGGACATTTTGCTGAGGAGAACATTCCATCCCAGATCAAGCATGAGGACAGCAAAGAGCCCTTTTTGGTGTGGATATTAATACAGTCTCAGTCTCAGGCTACAAGAATCCTGGAAGCTGACTCCATTTTGAAGATGGAGAGGCTGGCCCAGTGGCACAGTGGTTAAGTTCGCATGTTCTGCTTTGGCAGCCCTGGGTTCGTCAGTTTGGATCCTGGGTGCAGACATAGCACCACTTGGCAAGCCATACTGTGGCAGGCGTCCCACATATAAAGCAGAGGAAAATGGGTAGGGATGTTAGCTCAGGGCCAGTCTTCCTCAGCAAAAAGAGGAGGATTGGCAGCAGATGTTAGCTCAGGGCTAATCTTCCTCAAATAAAAAAAAAAAAGTTAGAAATATTTTTTCCCAGTCTGAGAAAATGAGGTGAGTGTGAGTAAAACTCCAGAGAGGGCAGTTTGGACTCTTCCTCATTAGGGCACAGAGGATCTGACTAGTTGGGCAGACGTGTAGGCTCAGCCTGTATGCAGGGGGCACCTGTTCAGATTAAATAATCACATTTTGGTGTGACAGCAGTGTCTTACCTGCTTTGTCCCCTTCTGAGCCTTATATCTTGCAGACTAGAAATAGCTCACACCCTCATATTTAACTGGCCATTTTTGTTTACAAATGCTGCTGCTTGTGTGCATGGACATGATTACAATTTAGCCTATTTATTATTACTTTGGTAAAAGTTAAAAAAGTGTGTGGTATAAAAAGACAGGACTGCCGCAGCTCTCCCTCTTCCTGGTGCAGCAATCTTGGGCAAAGTTACTTGCTGTGCCTCATTTTCCTCATCTGTAAAATGGGTACCAAAATAGTGCCCACCTCTCAAAGATTGTAAGGCTTACATGAAATAATACAGAGAAGGCAATTGAAATGTTGCCTGGTACATGGTAAGCAGCCAATATACAGATGGCCAGCAGACACATGAAAAGATGTTCAATGTCACTAATTATTAGGGAAATGCAAATCAAAACTACAATGAGATATTACCTCATGCCTGTCAGAATGGCTGTAATTAATAAGACAAGAAATAGTAAGTGTTGGAGAGGATGTGGAGAAAAGGGCACCGTCATACTCTGCTGGTAGGAATGCAAACTGGTGCAGCCACTAGGGAAAACAGCATGGAGATTCCTCCAAAAATAAAACATAGAAATACCATATGATCCAGCTATCCCACTACACGGTATTTATCCAAAGAACATGAAATCAACAATACAAAAAGATCTATGCAACCCTATGTCCATTGCAGCGTTGTTCACAATAGCCAAGACGTGGAAGCAAACAAAGTGCCCATCAAAGGACAAATGGATAAAGAAGATGTGGTATATATATACAATGGAATGCTACTCAGCCATAAAAAAAGACAGAATCGTCCCATTTGCAACAACATGGATGGACTTTGAGGGTATGATGTTAAGTGAAATAAGTCAGACAGAGAAAGACAAACACTGTATAATTTAACTCATGTGGGAGATAAACAAACACATGGACAAAGAGAACAGATTAGTGGTTACCAGAGGAGAATAGGGTGGGGGGGTGAGCAAAAGGGGTAAGGGGGCACATATTTATGGTGATGGATAAAAACTAGACTATTGGTGGCGAGCACGATGCAGTCTATACAAAAATTGGTATATAATAATGTGTACCTGAAATTACACAATGTTATAAACCAATATGACCTCAATAAAATCAGAAAAAGTTAGCCCTTAGGAAGATGATGACTACAATAAGGACAGCTACCTCTGCTGCAAGGCCTATGACCCAGCGTCAATAATCCTTCCTCCTTCACCCCATCCCATTTCCCAGAGACGGCCACTTTCAACTCTTGGTTATTTCTCTTCTTATTTATCTCTTAAAAAAATCACATTTATACTGCCATTTCCTGATTTCCCCCCTCCCAATATTAGGCATTCTTTATTGATTTCCTACTGTAGATGATTAGCTTTTAATTGATACCCCTTTCCCACACATCTTCTCTTTCTTCTAATATAATTCTATCAAGTTTTGGTTAGAGTGACCTTTAGTGTTTACATTATTATGGTCGTAGAAACATTGTTGACACCTGAGTCGCACAACAACATATGAGAGTGCTGGGTGTTATCTAACATTTTAACTGCTAATCTGAGTTGGAAAAAATGAATGGGGTATTGTTGTTTTGGCTTTAATTATGAGTGAAGTTAAAAGTGGTGGTGTGGTTGATGTCAGTTTAGCTTTATTTTGTGACCTGCTCATTCTTCTCCTCCAATGTTCAGTTTTACCTCACTGGTTTGTACAACCATTCTGGAATCTTATAAAGAATTGGTAGACCTAAACTTCTAGAAGAAATATTGGGTTTTTAGATAGACTGAGAGTTTGGAGTAGAAATGGATGGTGCTCTGTAGGTCTGTGTCAGCTTTTGATACTAGCTGCCCTTTGTGTCCTTATCCTTAGGCTGATGTCATCTATGGATAGAAAGCCTTTGGTGTGTCACAGGAAAGCACAAAGATGGGACTGCTTAGTTGCACGTGGAACAAAATGAGCCCAATGTGGGAAAAGGCAATTAATATGATTGTGAAAAGTGAACAAGAATGATAGCAGGGAAGAGCAGAGATTTCTTAAAAGTGCGTTCAATAGAAGGACTGGGCAGATTCTCATAGTTGGAATGTCAGTATTGATTTCCTTTTACTTTGTACAGTTTACCCAGAGTCGGGTGAGGGGCAGAGGATAAGGAACAAGGGGGACTTGTGATTTTGTGCATCTTGAGTGTTTACCAATGAGCCAGGTGGAGGAGGTCAGGTGGTGTACTGCATCTGCTCTGAGAACGCCAACTGGAGGCAAGACATCGTCTTTGTGCAGTACATGGCAAAATTGTGGGTCCTGGATTTGGGATGGGATGGGGGAAACGCAGAAGCAAAGCAGAATTTCTCTCTGGGGCTGCAGTTAATGAAGTAGTCCTGAAGTGACCCCGGTCTGGGACTTTCTGGCCTGTGAGATTTAGAGGGCAAGGGGGCAGGGCAGGCTGGTGGGAGTGGGAAGGAGCAGAAGTAAGATGAAGAAGCCCATGCTTGGGTACCAATGATAGTTCTATAGAAGATGATAAGATCCAGCATAGAACGAGAAACACGAGGTTAATTTCTGCTCCTTTTCCCATCTTTGGCTCTAAACTTTTGGTGTTGGGAGGTAGCCACCAGTGTTGGAAAGTGATTGTGGTGAGGGAATCTGGAATATCTGTAAAAACTGGAAAAGCTCGTTTTAGACAGGAAAACATGTCTCTTGGAATGAGTAGCAGAGGGTTTTCTTGTTCAATATCATTTTTCTTCCCTTTCTGTTCTTGGTATGGTGCCTAACTCCACATTTTTCACCTAGGCTTTCCCAGGTTTTGCTGAGGAGCTACTCCTTGAAAGTCATAAGCCTCTGTACTAGGTCATCTGTGTAAAGTAGGCATAATTAATAACACCCATTACTCAGAAAGATTGACTCGATTGACAGGTGAGGGCTTTGACCAGGATGACCCAGAAATGATGTGGAATAGGGAAAAGAACCTGAGATCGTTATGTGTCCCAGAACAGTTCTCTTCCTTAGGTACAAATTGAGGGGAACTGGATTCAATAGCCCTTAAAGTTCCTTCCAGGTCACATAGTCTGAATCTTCGCAAAGGCAAACACAAGATTCTGTTCCCTCTGTTACCTGTGTCTCAGACTTTGGAGCTGACCCTGCGCACCTGGGTATCTCTGAGATCATGTCATCCCCCTCGCCCCCAGGGGGGAGCAGGAGAGTGTGTAAAAGGTGGCATTGTGATGATGGCTTTTCTCTATGGGTTATCCTTTTGTCTGCTGGCTTCACCCACAAGCACACAGATTCTCATGCTCTTTCCTTTGTCTTAGTTTCTTTTTGAACGTTTTCATTTTGTGCCCCTGTTCTTTTTCTGGGATCTGGGTGTGGTTCTCAGGAGTGAGCCCAGAGCCCCGGCTGGATCCCTGGTACAGCCTAGCCTAGTTGGGACTTTGTGAAAAGTCCTCATACAGAGGGATGAGAATCAAGGTCAAGCTGGTAAAGCAGTTGCTGTTGCTTTGAATCAAATGTCTCTCAAATATCAAGGAAAGGCTGTTGTTCCCAAGGCTGTCCCCCTCCCAGTACCCTGGCTCTGGTTTCTTTTCTTCCAGTTGCCCCTTTCATTTTGGGTTACGGTCACGTGACCATCAGGGTCCCAGTCCTGCCTCTGTGAGCTCCATCTTCCAGCAGAGTGTGGCAGCATCACGTGGATCATGGAGAACAGACTAAAGCTGTGGACCGCTGTCAGGCTTCCAGGCTGGCACCAGGAGGCACAAGAAAGAGCAGAACCGCCTGACGATGTCTCTCCTGGATCCGATCAGAGATGGGGAAAATAGGAAAATTCAGGTGCTAGGGAGCAACTCAGTGTAGAGCAGACCAGCTCAGTGACTTTAATGCCCACCCCTATTTGCAAAGTAAAAAGAGAAAGATATTCTCCTATTGCATTTCCAACCCTTAACTTGTCAGGTATAATTATGAGAATTTTTGTTTTTCATGAAAAATAAACAAAACATGCCAAATATTTATATTTTTGAAAGCAGGCCAAGTATTATGTCTACCTACTAAATCCAGTGGGTTCTCTGCCCCACCTCCCTGCCCCCTGCCAGGTGTTGGCAGAAAGAGTCTTCATCCAAAAAGAAATTTCAGTCATCAGAGAGAAGTTCTTTTGCTTAACCTCTCTGTCCTCCCCACCCCCGAATGTCATTCCTGAATCTGTATGTATTTCTTAGAGTGTTTCTTTTCTTCTCCATTCCCTCCTCCCCTTGGTGCTTATTACCTGTGGAAATAATAGAAAGTATTCATTTTGGGCCCCTCCTATTACCAGGTTTAGATATCAGTGATTTCCTGGAACTTTTTCGTTTCCTTCTCCACGCCTTTATTGTGTCTCCCTTCTTGAGTGTTTCACAACTGGGGACCACTGAGTTATCTTCTTGGGAGCTCTTGACTCACATAGCATAAGGCTCTGGAGAAACAGTCAGGGCTTTTGGAATGTCCGTTTATGGGAGCGGTTGTATTTAGTTACTTGAATGTAAAGATCTCATCTTTCAGAGTTTCTCCCTGAGCGGTTTTAGATGCTGGGGTGCTGAACTTTCACCAGCCTTCTCAGCTGGAGCTGTGCAGTCAGATATTCCACACTCTTCTGGAGAAGCGTGAAAGTTAAGGCCACATTCGTTATCACCCTTTGTTTTGGGGTTCTGGCTGTGAGGCAGGACACCCATGGAGAGCTCCTGAGGGAGAGATAAGAAGCAGGAAAATAGCGGGTTCAGGGATGTCTTCCCCCCTCAGGCACCGTGACGCATGGGGGCAAGCTTGAGAATGCCTGCAGCATCCTACACAGAAGACAGGGCTTCACCGCTGATACCACCCCTGCCGCAGGGAGAGAGGGAGAGCAAATGGCATCTGGGCCTACGATATCAGTTCACCTCATTCAGGTGATTCCCACCCATCCCACGGAAACGAAGCTTGGTTTCTCTGGTTTCCCTCTAGGACCTCATCACTCAAATGATGCCGAGAACTGACAGATAGTCTAAGGCCCCGTTGCCAGGGTGGCCAGTGCAGCAGTGTGTGTACCAGTCTACCAGCGGACCAGTGTGATGTGTTGCCGGGTGCCAGTGGCCTTTTCAGTGAACTGTATCTTGCCCCCAGGCCCCAACGCTGTCTCTTAGACTGTACATTGCTAACTCAGCCTTCTTGTTTTTAGAAAATATATCTTTTGAATCTCTTCAGATTTGAAAAAAAATCTGTACTTTCCTATGTTTCTGTCCTGGTTTTTGTTCATTTCTTCACTCAGAAGCAGCTGCCTCCCCTCCCCGCTTAGCTCTTCTCCATATCTTTTCTAGTCTGTAAAAAATAGCTTACTTTCCCTACCCCAGTCCTCACTCTTTCCCTTATACTCCTGTCTTTCCTACACTTAGTGAACCCTACTTTAGAAGAACATAATTGAGAAGATTTTAACTGGGTTTGGAAAGTTAAATAAGGTCCCTTCTGAAGGTGTAATTAATAATTTGCTAGGTACTTTGTATGCAGGGACACTGAAAAGAGAAGGGACAGAATCTATAATAAGGTATGTCCCTGGGGAACATGACGATGGCCTCTTTTTCGCCTTGAACAGTAAGTAGTGCAGTGTTTGCCAGCTTGTGCTTTTTCCTCCCTGTTTTGAACTGTCCTACCTTGGAGGGATGGACACTTGTAAATGAAAAGGATGTTGTTTATCTCTGACAGGACGTAGGTTGTCATTCGTAGGGTCCAGGAGTCTCTCTTCTGGACTTCTTTCCAGAAGTAGTAGGTCTGAGTATATGAAGGTTAGTTGCAATGAGTCAAGCTTTCTGAATTCCTTCTGTAAATGCCTATTCCTAGTCCCTGTCTGAATCTCCATTTATTTTGCAGCAAAGATGTCCCCAAATTAGGCGCTTATATATAGCAACAGATCCTACCTACTTCCTTGCATCTTGTTTCAGAACAGCTCACAGTTTAACACATTTCAGCAGGCACAGAATCCAGCGTGGTAGGAAGTACAACTGCTTTTACGTGTATATTCGGTCACTTCCCAGTTTTTGCATTTTCTATCACAAGCTGCTTCTGTCCTGTCTAACTGGGACCCACATAACCTGTGTCAGCTGAATTGTGCATCCCAGGGTTTCCGTTGATGTCTGGACACATGCAGGACAGTAGAATGTGTACTGTTTGAACCTTGCTTTGGGTGATGCTGAAGGTCTCAGTGTCTGAGCTGCGGTGTGTGGAAGCAGGGGCCGCCTGTGATGTTGAAAATGGAGGTTCCAGGACAGCAGGTGGGTGCAGAGGTGGGTGCATCACAGAGCAGCTTGGGTGGGGGAGCGTTGATACTGTCTCCCGGTTCTGGCCAGCATGGAACACTGGGAAGAGTCGCAGAGTAGAGGAGTTGAAAAACTCTGAATCTGCTCAGCCTCTGGCTATGCCCTGGTGCAAGCTGACTAACCTCCACGATTTTCAGTCGTCTCTGTAAAGAGGAAGGTGTCTGTGGCTCCTAGGTATTGAGAGAATAAAATGTGAAAATAGGTATGAAAATAATTTTAAACCATAAAGAACTAACCATGAGATAGTATGTGTCTTCTTTTGTAGAGGGTGTTATGTATTATGTGTTCTAGACAATATGTTATGTATTATATACAATATATACCCATCCCCATTTATACTAGATGCTAAAACTACGTCTCAGAAATGTGTCTTTCCCAAACTCACCCAGCTAGTAAATGCCATAGTCTGTGCTTGACTCTGCTCTTTTTTGAAACCTGATTTCTACTAAGTTGATTGAGGTCCATCAAAACAAGAGACAACTTAGGGCACCTAGGTACCATCTGATACATTAATTTATTCAGCAGAGGTTAAGCGCCTGTTGTATGCATTTTAGGTGCTATGTGAGTTTTGTTTGCTTGTTCTTTTTAGATTTTTTCCCCCCTAAGTAACTTATAATGAGGTGTAAAGGCACGAGGGTTTAAAAACAAAAAATATTCCTCTTTTTAACCACTCCAGCCTTAGTTCTTAGCCTTAATTTCATAGTTGTCATTCCTTTGTCTATTTATCCTGCAGCTGAGCAGAGGGGTGTCTCTTAGGAAGAGAGACTTGGAATGACTTCAGTGAGGGAACTAGGAGCTGGGACCTTGGTGGTGCTGGCTCGCTGTGCCTAGTCAGCCAGGTGCTGATTTAACTGTTAACTTTCCTAACTCTTCGGCTTTGGCCTCGCTAGTGGGAGCTGGAGACCTTTAATAGATAAATTAATTGGAAAACACTTCCAGCATCAAAAGTCACTCCTTTGGCAGCTGCAGATGTCAACTGGGACCAGTATTTAGAGCCTGAGAATGAAGGATAGGCGTTAAATGCAGCCCTCCTAGGCTCCGGGGCTTTCTTTTTAATGTTTGGCAACGGGTTCACACAGATGAGACCCGGAAGGCAGTTGTACACGTGCTGTGGCTCATTCTCTGTAGAGGGAACGGTTTTGGGGGCCCAGGAAAGCATGTGGACTCTCAGAGCACACAACAGTTACTCGAGTTCCCTCAACACCTGCTTTCTCAGTGATCCTGAGGTCAACCACAGTCACGTGAAGAAGGAGGTGGTGTTCATCCTTCCTTCTTTTAATATGTCATAAATGTAAGGTTCAGAAATGAAAGTGTCTTCCCCAGGCACACACAGCAGATGGCAGAGCCAGAACTTGAACGCTGTACTCTCTGAATCCTGGTTTCTGCTATGCGGATGAGGCTCTATCAAAGTGGTAGGCGAGCTATGGTCCTAAGTACCACCTGCGTCATTGATTTATTCAGCAAACATGGAGTGCCTGTTGTGTTCCTAGTACCTGGCATAGAAAGATGAGTGAGGCAGCAGAAGCCATAACTAATATAGGCAATGACAGTGCAGTTGTGCAAGTGGCATGATAAGGAGTACAGGGTATGGTGGGAACACCCAGAGGGAGATGTAATTGTAGGGGCGGGAAGGTGGAGAAGGCAGATGACAGGAGGTGATGGCTGAGCGGGAGTAGGCAGGATGAGCAGGAGTTAGCCAGATTGGAAAGGGGGGCAGGGCCATGCGCAGGGCGGCATTCCAGACAGAACCCAAGGGCTGGGAACAGGAGTGTGTGCTCACACCCGGGACATAGCAGGAGTGAGAAGCAGGAGCAGCAGTTGAAGGCCAGCTTGACAACCCTCTGTGCCAAGCCGAGGTGTCTGAATGACGTCCCAATGCCACTGTACACCACCTGTCCTTCACCTGCTGCTCGGCTGTTATCTGACTGTCATTCTGCTCCCCCACCTCCTGTTGTCTTACTTTCTCCTTTTTACCCCTCCCAGCTTTTGCCTTAGGCTGTCAGTGTTGGCCTCACGTGTTAAATGGTTAGATGCTCTCACCAGGCCTTCTGTGTCTTCCAGGAGAGATTTCCCTAGATCGGTGTCTCCTGGAGGGATCAAGAGAGTGGCCCAGAAGGAGTTTTGAGGATCTTGGCCTCTAGAATTAGCACTCTGAGAAACTGAGGGAGGTGAGCATGGTAGGAGGACTGGAGAAAGGTTTGTTCTTCTGGGCTGTTACAAAAAGTCTCGAGTTAGGGTATATCAGGTGTGTGCATGAGGTGGGCGTGGGAGGCACCACTTGCATTTACTGAGTGTTCCAGCCACTGTGCAAGGTGCACATAAGGATAAAAAGATGCCCATTTACTAATATCCTGACGTGGGAGGTCCTCGTCCTCTGTTTCATGGGAAGGAGTGGAGGCTCAGAGAGGTTAAGTAACCTGCCTAAGATTGCTCAGCCAACAAGGGATGGAACCAAGGATTCGCATGTGGGGCTATCCAATGCTTCCTACCATGCCCTGTGCCTTCTGCATCTGTCCATGGGTCTGTTAGTATTGCCCTGGGTGTCATGCAAAGAGTGGTTCCCAGTTTGTTTGCTTGGCAGCCTTGCTTACATTAGCTTGGTTTTGCTGACAGATGAATAAGCAAGCAGCCAGCTGGTCTGATAGGCCTGGGAACGTGTCCCTAGAGAGAGTGGCCAAGTCCAGGAAGGTTATGCCAGGCCGTGCAGCAGAAGCTTCTGGGCATGTTAGCAGAATCTGCCGAGCCAGCAGTGCCCAGTTCTTCATTTCTCATTCTGTGAGTTTACAGGTGGTCCCAGTGCCGGCTCCCTGCCTGGTGCTCATCTCTCAGCCCAGGAGAGGCCCAACTGCAGGAGGGAGAGTTTCCCAGGTCGGGGACTCTTCTTGAGAGAAGAGATGAATTGCTCATGAGGCAAGGTGATTAGGAGTAGCCAGGCGTTCCAGCTGTGTTCCAGACAGCAGAAATAACTGCCGGCACGGGTGCTGGTTTATGTGTACTCATCCTTGTGAGGCCTTCATGGACTCTTAGCGAAGTGGGTGTTGAAAGTGCTGGGAAAACCACGGATCAAGTTCTCTAGATCGACATCTGCTGGATAAATCCTCTGCTGGGATTGCTTTTTATTTCTACAACCCGTTTCATGACTATGCTTGGAAGAGCGAACAAGATAAGAGGCTTCACTAAATTGCGATGTTTACGACACAGGACATGGAGGACTGTAATTAAAACTATAGAAAAAGGTCATGTTCCCCACAGGTGCTTTGAACTTCCCGGGACAAGTGTTCCGAGTGGGTGCCGTCCTCCCATCTTCCCCTGCTGAGGAGGCTGCTGCCAGCTCGAGAGTGGAGGTTGACGCCCATTGCTACCCATGAATTTTCTGGATGTCTGGAGGAGCCCCTCCAGTTCAGAGCCACCATCTTCCTTCTTTATGGAGGCTCTTGGCCTCCATCCTTGGCTGCTGTCTGAATTGGTCAACCTCAACCGCCCTCTGCCTGGTCTCTTATTTACTTTCCTTATTACAGGTGTCCCAGCTCTCAGTAAAGTGTCGTCTGCCTTCTGGGCATGGACCTCTGAACCTTCCCCTGCATTTCAGATAGAAATAGGACCCAGTTAGCAGGTTCAACTGGATTGAAAGTGAAAGTCCTTCCCACACTCAAACCCCAAGGAGACTTCCTTTCCTCTTTTGAATGCTGTGCCCTCCCTGCCCTCTTTCCCTTGCCCGGGACAACAGGCCTCTCATTCCCCTGCAGCACCCTCCCCTTTGCCCCCAGTCTCCTTGTGGGTGGCCAGGTCGCACTCTTCTTTGGGTTGCTGTGTGGGGCCAGGGCCATCAGTGTTCATCCCTCACAGCTTTCAGTAGGCTCCCATCACTGTCGTATTTGCTGTGGTGCAGACCCGTCCTCTCCCACAGGAGCCCCGGATTCCTCAGCACCCGCCCAGGCCTTAACTCCATGCGCACTGGTTGAACCGCAGGGCAGATTTGAGCTGTTTGCCCTCTGTCCCACTGTCTGTTTTCAGGCTGTGTTGACCACCTGTCTTGCAGGATGAACTTTTTTTTTTTTTTTAAGATTTTCTTTTTCTCCTTTTTCTCCCCAAAGCCCCCCGGTACATAGTTGTATATTTCGTTGTGGGTCCTTCTAGTTGTGGCATGTGGGACGCCGCCTCAGCGTGGTTTGATGAGCAGTGCCATGTCCGTGCCCAGGATTCGAACCAACGAAACACTGGGCCGCCTGCAGCGGAGCGCGCGAACTTAACCACTCGGCCACGGGGCCAGCCCCAGGATGAACTTTTTAGTTGTTCTTTTTTCCCCACCTTTGCGCCCTCCTTCCTTGGCGTTGTCTCTAAGGCTATACACCACCACGGTTGAGCTGCCTGTTTCTCTAAGTCTTTCCACTGTTGACGAAAGAGGAGGGGACTATGACCGAAGGACTCTGGGTCACCTCCCTGCAATTATGCAGGATGTTAATACAGAGTAAATTCTTAATCTTATATCTTTTCACTCTCTTATTTGTTAGTATCCTTGGGATTGTGATGATAAACTCCAAGAGAGCAGGGACTAAGTCTGCATGATTTGCCTTCAATGCCTAATACTTTACTAGGTGTAAGTAGGTGCTTGAATCTGCTTTTTGTTTAAAAAAAATAAGAAAAAGAAAAGAAAACTTGTCAGCTATAATTTGTGTCTAAGCAGCAGTAAAATGAATTAGCTGTGGTTTGTTGACTGTCTACCACATGCCTATGAGATGGGTGTCCCCTACCTGGCCATCTTATGGATGAAGAAACTGAGGCTAAAGGAAGCTAACCACTTTGCTCAAGGCCACCCAGCCACAGCTGGGTTCAACCTCAGATCTGTGTAACTCAAGCCTATTTTCCCTTCACCCTGCTATCCTGCCTCTAGGGAAATACACACCAATTTTGTGATGCCACTTTTATAATTTCAATAAATTATGTTATCATTTTTAGTAAACTGATTGATAACTATTGAGTGGCCCTTGGGAAATAGAAGGAGTTCTGATAGAGGCCCTCACCATTTTTTACTCTTTAATGATTCCCACTTGAAGGTCCTTGCTTGTTAAAAAGAAAATCCCAAGTCCTCTTAGCTCCTTGGTAGAAATCCTTGATTTCTGAATACTTGACTGAAAACGTAAAAGTCACCTGGTTTGCATTCTCATCGCTTTCTTTGTTCATATGCCTTCTGTCTTCCCTTCCTTTTGAGTAGTCTCAGATGATAAAACTCACGGAAACGAAGCCCTTCCCCTGTGCTCTGAGGTGTGTCTTCCTACTGCGCCACAAACCCTCACTGAAGAGTGAAGCTGTCCTTGCTAAGGCAGCAGGGCCAGGATGCTGCTGCATCCACGTGAGAAAACCCCCTTAGGGCTGTCCTCTGGCCACATCACCACTGCTCAATCTCGGTGCACCAGGCCGTGCTGGATTCACGTGATTGGCAGTACGAGGTCCTTGGGAGTAACAACCCCACCCACCTGGCATCTTGGGGTTCACAGTGTTTCACATAGCCCCTTTTAAGTACCAGCACTTGGGGAAACTTAATTTTAGAGAGAAATGATTGAAAAGTATTCCACGCACCTCTTTGTTTCCCTAAGGAGCAGTTAGTGAATGGAACTGCCGCAGCCTGAGACTTACAGCAGCTTGTCTTACTACTTTAATAGGATAGTCAGGTGGCTGCTGGCTCCTGGCAGCAACTCTCCCTCCACTGACCTCAGAGCCAACCAGGTGAGGTCCAGTTTCAGCTCACAGGTCCAGTGTCATTGCTGAGTGACCTTGACAAGACACTTAAACCCTTAAATGAGAATAAAATAGTGCCGCACAGAGGCGCTCAACGATTGTTAGTTACCTTCCGTTTCACTTGAAATCTGGAGGAGAAGCTTGTTAGATTTGTTTGTAAAAATTGAGAGTAAATGACCTGTAATTGAGGATCTCCTTGTAGAAAAAACAAAGCTTTAGTTAAGTCAGGGACCTTGGTAGGCATTTGGCTGCTTGAAGATAATTTTTACTGTCTGGTTCTTAACTGCCCTCAGGCAGATCTGGAACATAAGAAACGTGTAATTATGTGTGAGCCCATGGGCCCTGGGAAATGAAACCTAGAAACATTGGGATGTCCGTTCGATGGCTCTGTCTTCTTCTGTGCCAGGCACCCAGGCATGCTAGACATCTGCTTTATAGGTTGACCATCAGAGCGATTTATGCACCTGAGGGCTCGTCTCTTGAGGACACACAGAAAATTAGTGGAGCAGAGAGTCTTGGAGTAGAGAAGTCCACAGGGAGGCAGGCAGGTTGTACTGGAGACCAAGCTGCTTTGCCCATTTTCTGTGAGTGGCATGAAGAAAAAACCTTCAGAAGAAACCTAGGTCTCTATCCTTAAGCACCAGCGTTTACTCAGTTGGACTGGTGTTCTTTTTCACTTAAATTTTAGAATTGCTGCAGTACTGTTTTCTCTATTTAATAGATCTTGGGTATTTCATCAGCGGTATATGGGTTAAACGGGCATTAGAAGCCATGCTGAGAACCTGATCCCCACTCATTTGTATGGCAAAATGTGCTCCCACTTTTATGCAGCCGGGGAACTTTTGGGTGGCAATGTGTTTGTAAGTTGGGGACTACTTGTAGGGTATTTTGTAAAGAAGGAGACATCCTTTTTAGGCCAGGGCCTTCCGCAGGCTAAAGGGGAGTCATATTGGAACCAGATGCTAAAAAAGCATGCTCAAAATTAGTTTTGAGCTGAGTATAATTGAACCTGAAAAACCTCAAATAGGGTGTTCTAGAAATGCAGAATGTTAGTAGTGGAGTCATAGAGATCATCTGGTGCTTCGTAATTGCTGGTTTGCAAACTCGTTTGGTCTGTGATGAAGATAAAGATCTCTGAAATGTACTTAGAAAGCATATGTGGTATGTATCAATTATGTATTTGTTAAATGTGCAGTCACACCTTACACGTGTCATAAAAAGTCATGTTTATTCTTTAATAGTTCTTGCCTTATTTTTCCAACAACCAGGTAAGTGACCCCACACAATCAGGGTCCTGGATCTGCCCCCTGTTTTTGTGCATTCTTGGCTTTTGTAGTGGTCAGACTCAATCTGCCAAATAAGAATAGGAAACCACAGAATTTTTTCCGTCTCCACCCAAGCACTACCTGTCCTAATGATAATGGATTTTAGCCTCACCAGAGGACACAGCTTTTCCTCTTAGCAGTCATTTTTAAGGACTATAAATAGAATGATTTTTTTTAAGAAAAAAATAACGTTCCAGAAACAAATGTTTTATTATTTTTATGGGTATTAGCATCTTGTGTATGGGGTTCTGGGTTGGACCTCTTTTCTGCTTGAGCCTTGCCATTTGGTATATAAAAAATAATTAGAGGGGCTGGCCCAGTGGCATAGTGGTTAAGTTCGTGCACTCCACTTCAGCAACCCAAGGTTCATGGGTTTGGATCCCAGGTGTGGACCTAGCACTGCTGATCAAGCCACACTGTGGTGGCACCCCACATTAAAAATAGAGGAAGATTGGCACAGATGTTAGCTCAGCAACAGTCTTCGTCAAGCAAAAAGAGGAAGATTGGCAACAGATGTTAGCTCAGGGCCAATCTTCCTCACCAAAAAAGTAAAAAAATAAATGGAGTAGTATAAAGAAGGAAAAAATGACTTATACTTCCTTCACCCAAACCTAACCATTGTTAAAACTGCTATGTTTCTCTTTGAACTTTAATATATATGCATCCGTGGAACTTATTTTTGGTTTTGGACACAATTGAGAAAAAAATATAGTTTTGTATCTTAATTTTTTAAACTTAATGTACCCTGAGCATTTCCCCTTATTATCAAATACCCTTTGCCAACATGGCTTGGTAGCTGTTTTATATTTTATATGCATTGTACCAAGACTTACTTAACAACTCCCACTTCCCTCGTTGTTGACTGTGTGGGTTGTCATCATCTTTTTTGCAGTGATGAACATCTTCATAAAATTTTTGCTTCTCTTTATTTCCTTAGGATAAATTCCCAGAAGTCAAATTATTGGTTAAAAGGATGAACACTTTTCATACTCTTGCCAAATCGGTGGGCAAAATCCTTGGTGCTTGCTGTGGGCAGCGCTGTGAGTAGTTTTCTGGGAGAGCTGGGACCCAGACCCAGTGTGTTGCTGGGGTGGCAATGCAGTCAGGCTCCCCCAGCAGGCACGGCAAGTACAGCACTGAGAGCCACAGTAGAAAAGGCTAGAAAAACTGTTGTTCCTAACTGTTTTTGCTCTTGCTTTCTTTGGGCGGAAAGGTCAACTGGTGTTTTTTCTCATTCAGCCTGTTGATATCTTCCTTAGGTTTTTCTGACTCTCCATTCCGTTTCACTAGGCTGCTCTTTAAACGAAGCGTCTGCCTTGAGAAGACAGGAAAGGTGCTCTGAAATAAACACACCCCTGCTCACAGCCAAGGACCCCATGAGAATGCTTGGAAAAGGGAGGGGGATGGTGAACACGGTAACTAATTACAGAGCGCTCACTTAACCAGCCTTGACTCCCATCAGGAGTGACAGAACCCATGTCAAGACTCTTGATTCTCTGAAGGGGTGAGACCAAGCCTAATGCTTTCCAGCTGCTTAGCAGAAACATCTCATTCTATCTAGTTCTCCTTCACTACCTTGGGGGTTGGTGTGTAGCTAGAAACTGAGCAAGGGCTGCGGAAATCTGAGCCCTTGGCTGGTGTGGGGAGTAGGGGGAGGAGGAAAAGGAGGAACAGGGAGCAAAGGTACTTTCAAAAGAGCAATCTTTGAAGGCTTCCTGGAAGAGGAAGTTAACTCTGGGAGTTTGGAGTCTATGCCGTGCTTTTAGCCTGTACCAGGAAGTAAGCTGTGAAGAGCTTGGCTTGAAGTCAATAACTAGTAAAACAAGCTATTGATTTTTTTTAAAAAGTATTTCTTAATGAGGGAATTGATTTCTATAAGTGAGAAAAGGGTTCTATAACAAGGTCTCCCTGCCCCCATCATGGTTCCGGATGCTGAACCTGAACCTGGAGGAAGGACATCTTGGTTTTAGAGACTCTACCTGAGAAATGTGACTTAGGCTCAGTATGCTTTTATTGAGTTCGTAGACTGGGATAGGTGTGCGAAGATTACTGAGATAAGATCCTTGCCCTTGATTTATGTGGTTTAGTGGTGGAGAGGAGAGTAGTAATAACATAGATAACTTTTTTATTGTGGTAGAATATACATAACATAAAATTTACCACTTGAACCATTTTTAAGTGTGTGTGGCATTAAGTACACTGAGACATTGTTGCACAGCTTTCATCTCCATTCATCTCCAGAACGTTTTCCATTTTCTCCAACTTAAGCTCTGTACTCATTGAACAATAACACCCCCCCCCCCAACCCCGCTCCCGCCCCAGCCCCTGGTAGCCATCATTCTACTTTCTCTGAATTTGACTATTCTAGGAACTTCATATAAGTGGAATTGTGCAGTATTTATTCTTTAGTGATTGGCTTATTTCCTTTGGCTTAATTCCTTGAGGAGTTATCTCAAGTACATTTATGTCGTAGCGTGTGTCAGAACTTCCTTTTTAAGGGTAAATAGATGTTGCATTGTTCCTTCTTTCAATTCTTTAGGGTATATACCTAGAAGTGGAATTGCTGGATCATATGGCAATTCTATGTTGAATTTTTAGGAATTGCCGTCCTGTTTTCCACAGTGGCTGCACCATTTTACATTCCCACCAACAGTGCACGGGGTTCCAATTTTTTTGACATCCTCAATCACCCTTATTGTTTTCTGTGGGTTTTTTTTCCCTTCTGTTAATAGCCATCTTAATGGGTATGAAGAGGTATCTCATTGTGGTTTTGATTTGCGTTTCCCTAATGATCAGTAATTTTGAAGATCTTTTCATGTACTTATTGGCCATTTATATATCTTTGGAGAAATGTCTGTTCAAATCTTTTGCCCATTTTTTAATCAGGTTTCTGTTGTTGTTGAGTTGTAGGAATTTTTTACGTATTCTGGATACCAGTCCCTTATCAGATAATGTGATTCGCAAACATTTTCTCCCATTCCTTAGATGGCTTTTTTAACTCTGTTGATAGTGTGCTTTGATGCACAGAAGTTTTTGATTTTGATGAAGTCCGTCTTATTTATTTTTTCTTTTATTGTCTGTGCTTTTGGTATCATATCCAACAAATCATCACCAAATCCAATGTCACGATGCTTTCCTCCTATGTTTTCTTCTAAGAGTTTTATAGTTTCAGCTCTTACATGTAGGGCTTTGATCCATATGAGTTAATTTTTGTATCTTGTGTAAGGTAAGGTTCCAGTTTATTCTTTTTGCATGTGGGTATCCAGTTTACCCAGTACAATTTGTTGAAAGATAATGTTACCATATGAAAGAAGATGCTTAGCTGCTGTTCACAGGAGTTACTGAGCTGCAGTGTCTGGCAAGAGGGTTCTGTTTGAATGATGTGGGAGGAAGAGATTCAAGCCTCCATTTCATTATGGAGAGACAGCACACTGGAAGCTTCCCTGAGGGGACTTTCTGTGTATGATTTCCTAGAAATCTCCCGAAGCCATTTCAAGTGAGATGGAGGGAAGGAGAAGGAAATTATCAAGGTAGGATTAGAAACATGGTATTTAATATGCTTCTTAATTTCCTGTCTTCAATTATATATGTATTATTTATTGAAGGCTTCTTTGGACTGACATTGCCCACTAGTTTTTAATTTGTGGCAATTTTTGGTGTGTATATGTGTGTGCTTATTTTTGCTATTTTTCATGGTAGGGAGAGACAGGATTTCACACTCCTAAAAGAATACCCTGCATGAGGTGGGAAAATATACCTGTGTTTTAAAGAAAGATAACTTTAGCAATGGCCTTCACCTATGATGTCCTCCAAACTTGCTGCAGATTTCTGCTCTTAAAGTGGTGCCACAAGCCTGATCCCTTAGCACGTGTGCAGCTGTGGGCCAGAGGGTTGAAAGCAGATCCTGTGTCTCTTTCCGGATGAATTCCAGAGGGACACAGCTGCAGGTTTTTCTGTAACTCTTTGTATGTGCACAGGAAGTTCCATACAAGCCACTCCGTTAGATCTCATTTCCTCTCAGTTGTTTCCCCTCTGCTCCCTCGGTATCTGGCCTGTAGGTTCAGGGTTCAGAGAGCTGCTGGATTGGTGCCCTCTTGTGGTTCTCCTTTGATCTGGTTGGGATCTTGGGAGATGAAGGCAAAGAAAGGGTGAGAGAGGGTCACTAAGGGAAAGAAAACTTAGGGGAATTTATTATAAATTTCTGTGTGATGAAGTTTTTTTCTAAATATAATAAAAAGTATTACAAAATCAACTTAACTAAATAATAAAAAATTTTCTTCAGGAAACATCAGTTTAAAGTAAAAAGACAGTTAACTGCAAAGAATATTTGTGTTACAAATGAGAAATGGCTAGTTTTCTTAATATATAAAGAGCTTTTATAAATCAATAAGAAAAGACCTGTAACTCAACAGAGAAGTGAGGATGGGATATCAACAGACTGGTTTCAGAAAAAGAAAACACACTTTTAGGTGTGTAAAAGATGTTTATCCTCACTTAAAATAGGAAGATAAATTAGATAGCATTATGTTAGATACCATTAAGAGTATGAGGAAATAGGTATATGTACACTATTGATAGTGTGGGCTATCTGGGCTTATGTATGGAAATATAAAAAAAAAATTCTTTGCCCAAGCAAATCTACTATAGAAATTTATCCTACAGATAGATACATATGCCCATAAATAAAGTTATTTTAGAAAAAGCTGAGCACAATTTAAATGTCCATCAGTGGAAGTATTAGCTGTGGTTCCTTCATAAATGGGATACTATGAAGCCCTTAAAAAGGAGGTGGTCTTAAATGTACTAAGGGGATAATCCTCAAAATACATAAGTGAATGAAGGTACAGACAGCATTGTGTTAGTGTTTCAAAAGTTTATACACGCTCATGTTTTTATATGCAATGACCAACAACCTCTGAAAGGATGTGCATGAAACTGAAAACACTGGCTGCCAAGAAGTAGTCAGAAAGGTGGTTGGGATGTAGGATGGGACGGGGATAGACTTTGTACTCTCTGCTATTTTGTACCTTTTAAATTTTGTACCATGGTGGAGATATTGCCAGTCAAAAAGCTAACTACCTTGAAAAGGGTAATAGAGAGAAGTAAGTAGAAAAACCAAAGTAAGAACTGCAAAAAAAGAAACCCAGAATTTCAGCTCAGGTTTTAAGATCATGAAGATTTAACAATGAAGCTGGGACAAATTGCAGAATTCTGAGCAAGAGCGAGAGAGATGTAGGGGTTTTTTTGTAGAATTTTATAGATGTGAAGAAAAAAAAAAAGAGTGGGCAAGAATCATGAGGAAGTCTTCAACTTGAGTACAAAATCAAAAGCTTCCAACTGGTTGTTTCCAGGAAATCTTTGCCTAAATGAAAATTTGACGGGTCTTAGAGCAGAGAATAATTTTTACTGAAAATGTACTTTGTGTTAGCCAGTGCCCGTTAACACCTAGAGCCCACTTGTAGAGTGGATATCCTTCCTCACAGTTTGTGACAGGGACAGTAAGGTCTGAGAGGTTGAGCTGCCCGAGATAAAAGGGGTGGGTGTGATAGAGTCAGGAATCAAGCCGGGTCCTGTGAGCCTAGCCTGGTTCTGGAGGACCCATTTTTTGCTTTTTAAAACGTTGTGGTAAGTGTGTAATTTTCATCCATCTTGCTTTTTTTTTAAAAAAAATCTATCTTGTCCAGAAATTTGTTGGGCATTTCTATCAAAACATAAAAGCTCTGTAGAATGGCACTTTTATACATCGGCAGCCTAGCAATTGCTACTCATTTTGAAGACCCTGAAGCACATTGCTGGATCTGGAAGCAACTTCTTGGTTACCAAGGAAACAGGAGATTAAGTCCACTGCTCAGTGTAGTTTTACTTATAAGTATAGTTGAAGTCTTTAAAAATTGGTTGAGTCTGTTGAGAATGTCTGATAATTATTAACCAGGACATTTGATGCAGTAGACACTCCGATAATGCCAGCTAGCCATAGTGTACTATGAGAGCAAACACACACCAGGGAAGGTTCTGCGGGAAAAGATTATAAAATGAGATGATACATCCTTATGACATAGATCCTCTGGAAGAAGGAAAACACTGTGTCCAGGGGTATACATAAGTAGAAGTTGAAGAAAGTGCTCACATCCTCTGTAATTAAAAAGGGAGAGAAATTGAACACACCCCTTAAAAAATGACAGGTTTATTCGTTTCCTAGGGCTGCAGTAACAAATTTCCATGAACCTGCTGGCTTAAAACAACAGAAATTTATTCTCTTACAGTTCTGGAGGCCAGAAATCCAAAATCTAGGTGTTTGGCAGCGTTGGTTCCTTCTGGAAGCTCTGAAGGAAAATCCATTCTGTGCTTCTCTCCTAGCTTCTTGTGAAGTTCCTTGGCTTATAGATCCATGGCTCTAATCTCTGCCTCCATTTTCACATGACGGTTCCCCCGTGTCTCTGTATTTTCTCCTTTTCTGTTTCTTATAAGGACGTTAGTCATTGGCTTTAAGGTCCACCCTATTCCAGGATGATCTCGTCTCAAGATCTTTAAACTTAGTTACGTCTGCAAAGACCTTTGTTCCAAATAAGGGCACATTCTGAGGTTCCCGGAGTTGGGTCATAGTCATATCTCTTTGGGGTCCGTAATGCAACCCGTGACAGTCTGTTCTCCCCTTCTCAACCCAAATTCATGTCTGTCCTACATACAAAATACATTCACGCCATATCAATTAATTATTAATTGACAGTGGTTTGTGAGGAGAAAAGAATTTTGAAAGGTGAGAGGTTGAATTTCTGGTACTAAATAAAGGACAAAGCGCAGAAGATAGATGGTCATTGATCTTTTTTTTTTTTTTTTAAGATTTTATTTTTTCCTTTTTCTCCCCAAAGCCCCCCGGTACATAGTTGTGTATTTTTCGTTGTGGGTTCTTCTAGTTGTGGCATGTGGGACGCTGCCTCAGCGTGGTCTGATGAGCAGTGCCATGTCCGCGCCCAGGATTCGAACTAACGAAACACTGGGCCGCCTGCAGCGGAGCGCGCGAACTTAACCACTCTGCCATGGGGCCAGCCCCGGTCATTGATCTTTTTTTTAGATAAATTTTTGAGGGGATAATTATAGATTTACATACAGTTGTAAGAAATCATACAGAGAGATCCCATGTATCCTTTACTCAGTTTCCCCAATGGTAATATCTTGCAAAACACAACCAGGGTATTGTCATTGGTAAAGGAAAGCTACAGAGTCTTCCCGTCACCACAGCATCCCTCCCTCCCTCATGTTGCCCTTTCTTAGCTGCCTCTGCCTTCTCTCACCACAGCCATTCCCCCCTCACCCTAATCCTCATCAACCACTAACATGTTCTCCATTACCATAATTTTGTCATTTCTAAAACGTTATGTAAATGGAATCATACAGTATGTAACTTTTTAGGATTGCCTTTTTTCCCCCCTTAGCACAAGTATCTGGAGTTTCATACAGGTAGTAGTTGGTTCCTTTTAATTGCTCAGTAGTGTTCCATGGGATGGATGCATTATAATTTGTTTAACCACTTACCCATGAAAGAGCATCTGGATGGTTTCCAATTTTGGCCTATTATGAACGAAGCTTCTAGGAACATTTGTGAACATGTTTTCATTTCTCTTGGATAAGTGCCCAGGAGTACATTGCAGGATCATATATGGTAGTTGCGTGTTTAGTTTTTAAAGAAAGTGCCAAATTGTTTTCCTGAGTAAATGAACCATCTGCATTTCCACCAGCAGTGTATGAGTGATCATTTTCTCCCCGTTGTCACCAGCATTTAGTGTTGTTGCTATTATTTTATTTTAGCTATTCTGATAGGTGTATGGTGACATGACATCCTGGTTTTAATTTCCATTTCCCTAATCGCGAATGATGTTCAGCATCTTTCCGTGTGCTTATTCGCCATCTGTATACCCTCTTGGGTGAAATGCCTCTTCATGTCTGTGCCCATATTCTAATTGGATTGTTTGGTTTTTTACTGTTGTTTTGAGAATTCTTATATATATTTCTAGGTACCCGTCCTTTATTAGATATGTGTTTTGCAAGTATTTTCTCCCAGTCTGTAGCTTTTCTTTTCATCCTCTTAAGAGAGAATGTTTTACAGAGCACATTTTAGTTGTGATGAAATTGAGTTTCTCCACTTTCCCTTTTATGGACTAAGCTTTTGGTGTTAAGTCTGAGAAATCCTTGCCAAGCACTAGATCCTGAAGACTCTCTCCTATGTTTTTCCCTAATAAGTTTTATAGTTTTATGTTTTGCATAAGCCTGTGATCCATTCTGAGTTAATTTTTGTAGAAGGTATGAGGTTTAGGTCAAGGTTCATTCTTTTGGGCTACCAGTGTCCCATCGCTCCAGCACCATTTCTTACAAAGGCTGTCCTTCCTCCATTGAATTGCGTTTGTGCCTTTGTCAAATCACTTGGACATATTTGTATGGGTCTGAAACTAAAGTTTGGCCTGTATTTAATGATAGTTCATTCAGTTTCACAAATTAGTAAAAAAAAAAAAATACCGTTCTCTATAAAGGCTATTTGCTCTAACTCCTTTTATTTGCCAACAGTAGATTAGCCCTAAAATTTGATGACTTTCAGTGCGGTCAACTCCTCATCCTTTATAGAGTAACATGTTCTGTGTAGCTTTGGGAGTCCTTTTATTTATTTTTTTGATTCCAGAGGAATTTGAAGACTTAGGAGGTGGTGACGGAGGAGGAATCTGTCAAAATCTAGAAGGAACAACTCAAGGGAATTGAGTCTGCTGAGAGGGGATCTGAACCCTTTCTTCAAATGCTGTGAGGAATAAATAGCAAATTGAGTTTTCCAAGGCAATGAAAGAGACTTTCAAAAAGAAGGGAAGTGGGTGCTGGGCACATGCTTTTGGTTTCCTCCCATGCTGCTCTATAGTTAGATGTGGGTGCTGGAGGAGACCTAAGAGGAAATTAAAAGAAAAAAAAATCTTTTGATAGCCAGATAGTCTGACTTCTGGTTTTCGACAGTTTGGATAAGGATTGCTGGAGGAGAAGAGTTAACTCAAACGTACTTTGTACAACAAAGCACAGTTGTGCTGTTAGGGCCACGTTAAATGTTTACCCATGTGTGGCCTTCAATTTGCAAAGATTCAGCGGAGGATCCAGCTGGCATATTGTGCTCTGCTTTATCCATTCATTTTTTTAAAAAACAGAGGGAAAGTCAACTTTCTTTTTGTCTCTCTCCCCCAGAAGGACTTGGCGTCCTGGGCCCTAGTTTCTGTAATAGGCATATTATCCTTGCTCGGGAAGCCAGACTGCAGCAAGTGGATGGGTTTTGGTGTGCCTCGTCCAAAGATGTCCTCCTCTTTTCCTAGGATAAGTGGTTCAGGTTGCTGGGGCTTAACTTGCCTCCTAACCCTCAAGAAAAAAAGGGGAAGTCAATAGACCCAAGCTCCCTTGCACCCATGAGGCCGTAGGAATCAACCCTCCAGCAGGCCTCCTTGCTTCTACCTTTCGAGAGGGCTTCATAAGCAGCAGTTTCATCAAAGCTAGCAGTAAGCCTAGATGCCTTCCGTTTTTTGGGAGTATGTGTGTGCTACCTTTTTATGTTTGTCCTGTGGGAAATACAGAGAAGTAGCCACAAATTCCTTATTCGGGCTCAGAATCAGCAAGAGGAGGCTGAAATCAGCCATTGTTTTATACTGAGTAATTTTAATCCCTTTGGGAGGCCTGTATTGCCACAGAGTCCAGGCACAGTTCTGTCTCGTGGGACATTTTGCCTTTGTTTGGTGGTAGCTGTTAACCAGGCTGAGGGTGAAATGAGAATTTGGCTTCACCTGAGGAGTATGGGCACCCACCCCGCCTTTTCTTGTTAAGATGATATAGAAGAAATACAGTAATTTTCATTTTTGACCAATTTGCCGTCCTGATTCCCCCCTCCTGTTTACTCATATCTTCTACACGATTTCAGTCACGGTATATGCTCCAGTTTCTGTTCTCTCTTTTCTGCTTACACTTTTGCTCATATTCCTGTAACCTTCACTGATCTCATTGTAAGTCTCTTACTTGCTGAAAGGGTAGGAATGTTGCTATGATTCTTACTCGGTACTGCTTTCTAAAAGGGTATCACCACCTCACAACGCACCAGCCAGTAAGAGCGCATCTGTTTCACTGTGGTGAGGTTTTAGAGTTTGCTCATTTCTGTCCCCAGACATCTACTTGGGTTCGCCTGTTTCCCAGAGCATCAGTCCCAGCCCCCTTTAGCATGTGCCATTTCCTACCAAAGACCGAATTGTAGGGGATCAGAAGTGACTTGTCATAGCCCTTTTCCTAGTAAAATATTTATCAGAAAATTAACTTCTAAGGAGGTCCAACAAGCCTGGGCTCTGCGGGGCCCACGGGGAGGAAATTGCAGAGTTCTGCTGAGAATGTTTTGCTCCTGGCAGCTCCTGTGTCTCCAGTGTTGGCATGACGCCCGTGTTTGTAGGGTGATTGTGGCTCTTGGAAAGAGAAGAGGTTTTCATCCCCTTCTGACAGTGTGGCGAGGCAAGGCCGTGTGTGTAGTTGTTAAGAGCGTGCATGCTGAAGCCAGCCTGCCTGAGTTTGAAGACTGGTTCAGCTGCTTTCTAGCTGTGTGATCTCGGACCAAGTCACTCAGCTTACTTCTCTGTGCCTCCATTTCCTTCTGTGTAAAATGGGCGTAATAAGAACACCCACCTCACAGAGTTGGTTTGAGGATTAAATAATGTAGGACATATAAAGTCTTAGAACAGTTCCTGGCAGATGGTGTATTCTGTGTGTTAGCTGTTCGCTATTTGTCATCCCTCAGTTGACTCTAAACCTGTTTAGCTCCGTGAGTATGTGCTCTTTGAGACGGTTTCTCAGTAAGTGCTCATGACTCTAAAGAGAGCAGAGCCAAACATGTAATTTTACAAACCCAGACGCGAATTTTTAAAATGCCTTTGCTAGGAATAGAGCTTAATGAGCTTGCCAATTCACCGAAAAGTCCTGGCAGTGTGTTGATGTTGGTGACTGTTGATCAACCAGACTTTTTCTCGGATGCCGTCTAACATCTGGGTTTTTCTAGGCCGGACAACCTTTGTGGCACCAGCATATGGATCAGGGATTAACACTGAGAGCTTCTACTCTGAGGAATTTTTTATCGAGCGTTTATAATCTTCAGGGTCTCCCCCTCCTGGGGACTGCTTCCTCTCTAGAGAGCTTGGCCTGCAGCACAAGCAAGGTGCTGAAAGGTGGGGAGGATGTTTCATCTTGTGCTGACACATCAGGGTAAATACATAGAGGCTGGCAGGTGGCAGAGAGGTGCCCAGTCATCTGGGGATACTGGTCCGGGAAAATGCGCCTCACCTCGCTGTTTAAAACTCACGTGGAAATATCTTGGCTGAGGAGATGCTTGTGGCACCGAATAAGACAGCCTCCTGGACCAGGAGAGGAGGATTACCCCAGCTTTTAAGAGAACATTTACACTGAGGTATACTGGGTATGTGGATGTTGACATTAGTATTAAGATCATTTTAGTTGAAAGTGACAGAATACCTCAAACAATAAGGTTTAAACAAAATAGTTTACCTCACTCTTATTCCTGTCTCAGTTCTATGATTGAGTCTGTGGCTTCTTTATTTAGTTGTTCCACTCCCCTTAGTTAGCATGATATTGATGCTGCAAAGTGGCTGCTTGAGCTCCATTCATCAAATCTTCATTCCAGCCAACAGGAAGAAGACAGTCAAAATGGGATCCTTACAGGAAGCTCCCACGTCACACTTGTGCTTATTTAATTGGCCAGAACTTAGGACAGTTAAAACAAGCTGCAAGGGAGGCTGCAGAATGTCAGCATGTGCCTCGCTAAAACTCAGGGACTGAGATTTGGGTATACAACTCCCTGTCTCTGCCTGAGTATGTTACTTACTTTAGGATGGAATCAAGGCTGATGCTAAGGATGAGCAAGGCAAGCTGTCATTTTGAAATTCCAGGTCTGAAAGAAAAAGAGGATGGCTAGGTCAATTCAGACATTTCCTGTGGTAATCCCTTCAACACACATTTGAGTGAGCTTCCCAGGGGCTGCGTCCTGCCAGGCCCTGGGAATAAAAGCTGAGTCACAGCTGGTCCCTCTGCTTAACTTGTGGCTGCTTTTTGGCATCTAAGACCCTTTTATGACATAGCAATGTAGTGAGTGTCTGATTTAGATCTTATTTGTGGGTGTGTGTGTTGGTGGTAATTGTATTGTAATTTAGCAATGGGTTCTGGGGTCATCCATGGCCCTAAGACTGGATAGCCTTACAGATAGTCCCGGGGAAGCATGGAGTGACACCTTCTTATTGGCTGCTACACTGTCAGTCGATTTGATCCAGAGGGGAGTCAAGTTTTGGCTTTGTTCTGTCTCCCCCAGGGCAAATTTACTGGTGCCTTGGTTTTCTCATGCCTGTAAATTGAGCTTCAGAGCTGGTGGGGAGCCATCCCTGCCCCCAAAGGGGTGATGTGATGTCACATCGGAGGGCCTGCTGGGCCCCATGTAAGTTAGTGGTGATTCTTACTTAATGATAGTGACGGGGAAAGCCACTGTCAAGAGTAATTGAGGTGACTTGCGCACAGTCCCAGAGTGAAGGAGCTGGATGGAGTCTTCCTGCCCGAAGAGGCTAATTGTCGGGCTTTCCTGCCCTATTAGCTGCTGGGTGGTGAGTTCAGGGCAGGTGTTAATGGATGTCCACAACCCATAGGGAAGGGTGGGGAGGAAGGGATGAATCGATGTGCTTCACCTGGAGCTGGCTGGTTGTTGTGAGCCCTGGGCTGTGCAGTTGCTAGATTTTCCTCCCTCTGAACAGCCCTCTGATCTGAAGCAGCTCTCAGAGTGGGACAGATGACTTGATGGGATTCTGAAATGGTGGGCGGATAGCCCTTGGCCCTGTACTCTTCTGTAGAGTTGCCCATGAGAAATACCAGCGTGTTCTCCTTGAGACACCCAGCGTGAAGCTACTCTGAGCTGTCCAGCTTGGGCTCTGTCCAGGTTCTCAGCAGTTCGGTGTTGGGGTGGAGGGTTCTTAACAAAGAGGCTGTCAGAGCTCAATTGCCCTGTTTGTTTTACTCATTCAGCAATATTGGACCTGGACGAGAGGTCTTAAGAATTAGATCCTGGAAGACACACACACTAGAAATAGCACACTAAGGGGCTGGCCTGGTGGCACAGCAGTTAAGTTCACATGTTCCACTTTAGTGGCCCAGGGTTTGCCGGTTTGGATCCTGGGTGCAGACCTAAGCACTGTTCATCAAGCCATGCTGTGGCAGGCATCCCACATATAAAGTAGAGGAAGATGGGCATGGATGTTAGCTCAGGGCCAGTCTTCCTCAGCAAAAAAGAGGAGGATTGGTGGCAGATGTTAGCTCAGGGCTAATCTTCCTCAAAAAAAAAGAAAAAAAAGAAACAGCACACTCATGGTGTTCTGGGCTGTCTGAGCCACCTCCTATGTGAGAATCGTTTTAGAAAAATATACTTCCAATCGCAATGTAGGAACCTGTGCAGACTCAACAGCTGCCCTGTTGGAAACCACAAGCTTGTAGGGCCTGTGGAGTAGCAGTTGACCGTTCCTGGGGCTTCCCGAATGGGAAGTGTCTCTGAGAAAGGAATCTGGCACATTGTCCAGCACATCTGGTGGACTGGCCTGATTATGAAGTTGAATGTTGGCCTGGTCACAGAATCACAGCACTGGAAGGAATCTTAAAGTCATTGTGGGTTGTTTCCCATCACCAGAGATGCTTATCAGATTTAGTCCTACAGGTTTTTCTTCAGAGAATTCTCTGGGCCCCCAGAATTACTGGCTCCCAACACGTGGATTCTTATGAACATAATCCAGATTTAGGTTCCAAATACCTTCAACATTTGTGTGTGTGTGTACGTACTTCCGGCGTCCTTTTTTTTTTTAATAAAGATTTTATTTTTCCTTTTTCTTCCCAAAGCCCCCTGGTACATAGTTGTATATTTTTAGTTGTGGATCCTTGCAGTTGTGGCACGTGGGACGCCACCTCAGCATGGCTTGACGCCATGTCCAAGTCCAGGATCTGAACCAGCGAAACCCTGGGCTGCCACAGCAGAGCGGGCGAACTTAACCACTCGGCCGCAGGGCCGGCCCTGAGCTTTTGAATATACAAATTACTTGCCTACCTTTAGTTATATGAAAGTCAATGAAATTTAATGTAAATGTTGACTTTAATGTTGCAGTGGGACAAAACAGTATTATATTTCTAACCAGTTTCCTCCATGTCTCCTTCTGCCATCATCGTTCTCCAGAAGTGGAGTAAGTTTATGGAGACTATTGGAGATGCTGCAAAAGCTGCTTCAGTTCTGGAAGAGTGAAAAGAACTGTGCATTTGGAATTAGAAGGTCTGTGGTTTGAGATTCAGCTCTGTGACCTCGAGCAAGTCATTTAACGTGATTGATTCTCTAAGCTTCAGTTTCCTCATTGGGAGAAAAAAAGATAAAATAATAACATCTTGTTGTAATGGAATTAAATGAGCATAATGTCTTCAAAATGCCATACAAATGAAGAAATTGTAAATCACCTTCACTGATTCTTCAGTATGATCTTTTTCCCTCTCTTTTTCTAAAGATGACCTCATATTGACCTGGTCTTAACATTGTATGCAGACAGCAACCCACAGTCCTAGCTGGCTTATCCCCCCACCCTGCTTTAAAATAATGTACTGGAAGTGGCAGGAACAGAATATATTCTGGATGCATTGCTCTAAATATGGAGATATTCTGCATAATTAAGCTTAGCCCCAGCTCCAGTGGGCAGTATCACTTTGCCTGTGAGATGCAGCCGGTAAGAGGGTGGGCTCAGGATGGAGCTGGACTGCTTCAGTTGGGATCCTGGTTCCATTGCCACTTGCCTTGGGCAAGTCATTTAACCTCTCTTCAGCTCAGTCTTCACCATAAGTAGAGTGGGTATATTAATAATTTCCATCAATATGGTTGTAATACATAAATGACATAATTTTAAAATATTGAGCCCAGTACTGAGCACGTAGGAAGAAATTGCCCGTTACATGTGGATTCTGATTATAATAATTATTATTTTTAAGTGTGGTGAAATATACATAACATAAAATTTACCATCTTAACCATCTTTAAGTATATATTTCAGTAGGGTTAAGTATATCCACAATGTTGGGCAACCCATCTCCAGAACTTTTTCATCGTGTAAAACCGAGACTCCATCCATTGAACTCCTCGTTTCCTCCTCCTTCCAGCCCCTGGCAACCTCTAGTCTACTTTGTTTCTATGAATTTGACTCCTCTAGAAACCTCACATAAGTGGGATCAAACGGTATTTGTCTTTTTGTGACTGTAATTATTTTAAGTCTTAGCCCACCATAGCAATTGCACCCTCTCCCATTTTTAGCCTTCTGTAACCTCAGGACTGCCTGCCTTGTCAAACCCTTGTCGTTAATGAATTATTTCCTTCCTTAAGGGAACAGCACGCCTCACAGCTCTATTTCATCCTTTGGAAGAGGGCAGGATTGGAGAAAAGGGAAATGAAAGTGAAGGAGACATGAAAGGAGGGCGCTAAGTAAGGAAAAGGCCATTCGCTCAGGCTGAGTGGAGCCTCTGTAGGGCTCCTTCCTCCCAATCGTGTGAAAATTCTAACAGACGCACCAGTAGAGAGACTAATAGAATTGAACTCCTATGCACCAGATGTCCTGATTCAGTAATTATCTAGATTTTTGGGGGGCCCGTTTTTAACAAGTTTCAGGAAGAAGAAACTACTAGATTAATCTAGAGGCAAGTGTTTCTTTGCTTGTTTGTGCAGCGATGTTTGTCTCCTAAGTGATAAAGTGTTTCTTCTGCCTTGGAACTTCTTACTACCTTTAGGCTGAGGGGAAAAAGAACCAGGATTGTATGATTGTAAGCAAGTCATGTAATTCGGTTTCCACATCTATGGAGGATAGCTCTTGTGACTTCTAAGGGTGGCTGTAACGGGGCGCTTGGCCTAGGGCCTGACACGTAATAAATTGATCAGTGAAAATGTTAGCTTTTGGAGAGGCTGTGTTTGCGGAAAGAAGAAACACCAATCAGGTCCTTGAAAAGATAGGACTGAGACACGGAAGCTGTGAACCAACAAAACAGCTGGACTTTACCCTTGATAAAGAAAGAATTGTGATAAGCACTAACTTTCTAGAATTACACCTATTGTCTGCTGTTTACCCCAATTTTATTGGCCCATTGTATAGGTTCTGTCCTCGGTTGTGCCTGGGTTAAGGAAAATGATTGTCTGCAAAATTAAGTAGTGTAACTTCTTTATATGCTTTTCTCGGGGGCAGTGGTGGGATTATTATTCATATTAAAAAGAAACATGTAGTAGGTTTTAACTACAAATAAAAAATACCATGATTTGAATAACTGGATATCTATATCTGGCTCCCTGAATCCCTCTTTACATTTTTGTTCTTTGGACCTTTAGAAGGAATTCTGTGTACTGGTAAAGGTTACAGGTATAGACTGCACCCTCCTATACCCTTAGGATATAAGAAGTAGATGGAAACTAGGATGGTCCTACATGTCTTTAAAAACTTATGCTTTATATAGTCATGTGTTGCTTAACGAGAACACCTTCTGAGAAATGTGTTGTTAGGTGATTTCGATGTTGTGCGAACACCAAGGAGTGTCCTTACACAGACCTAGATGGCATAGCCTACTACACGCCTAGGGTATACGGTACTAATGTTATGGGACCACTGTGGTATACATGGTCCGTCGTTGACCGAAGTGTCGTTCTGTGGTGCATGACTCTAATTGTATAGAGCCTTTGATTCTGTTTATTATTTTCATTTTTGAATCTAGTTTGAGTTTTACCTTCCAATCATTTTTTATGACATCTCTGCTGTTTCAAAAATCCTAAGTAGTTTTAAATGCTTTTCTCTGTTAATATGCAAAAATGTCAAAAAAAAAGTAGAATAGTTTTCAAATAATTAACAACTGAGTCAAAATATTGTTCCTCTGAAGATCCTTATTCGATTGTGTGTCACAACTTGTACAATAGAACATATTGTACAAAATCGTTTAATTTGCATTGACTAGTGCAACAGGAATGGCCAGTTTCCGTTATGCTTGGACAAATCAAACACACAGCTTTATAAGAATAGTAACTTTTAGGGCCAGCTGTGATGGCCTAGTGGTTGAAGTTCGGCACACTCCACGTTGGTGGCCTGAGTTGACTTCCCAGGTGTGGAACCACGTCATCTGTCTGTCATAGCCGTGCTGTGGCAGCGGCTCACATAGAAGAACTAGAAGGACTTACAACTAGAATATACAGCTATGTACTGGAGCTTTGGGGAGGAAAGAAAAAAAAAAAGAGAGAGGAAGCTTGGCAACAGATCTTACCTCAGGGCGAATCTTTCCCAGCAAAAAAAAAAAAAGGTATTGTTAACTTTTAAAAGTTTCCTGGTTTTTCCCTGTTAAAATCAGTTGGGAAAATAAATGTTATGGTAAGGTTCCTAAGGCTGAGCCCAAGAAACTCTAACTGTGCTAATTTTTTCATCTCTTGTAATTAGGTCAACCAGTTCCATAAGGAGGCTTGGGTTATAGCTTCTAGAGGTTTTGTAATCTGGACATTCTTGTTTTTAAATTAATCCTTGTATCAAGTGAAAAAAAAGGGAACTGTGTTATTTGGTAACTACAATCCTTCACTATCTCATGCTTTTGAGTGCCCTTGTTTTTATACTTTTCCTTTTACAAGGAGTATATGTTATTGGAGATAAAAAGAGGTAGATATGTGTGTTACTAGCAAGGCGACACTAAGCATGTGGGTTTGAGTTCCTTTGGAACTGACGTCTCCACTCTTAGTTGGGATACCCCTACTTGTTTTAGGTATTGATGATGCTTGTGTTCCATGTCACTCCAGCTCTGAAAGTGGTGACACACATCTGTGAAAAGGCCATGTGGTTTACGGTGAGGGTGAAGAAGTCCACGGCCATGGACTAGAGCGGAAGTAACGGAAGTAGGACGAAAGCTGCGACTTTGGCCTTACTGCTGACCAGCTGAGCTCTCTGCTATGGTTTTTGATTCTCTTGATACAGAGAGATGTGGAGGGGCTGAGAGATGTCCCGTGGATGCCCAGTCACTTCATGACCCAGAGGCCCTGTGGCCTATCCGTACATTGTCAATGTGCCCTCTTTCCACTTTCTGCTGCCCTTTTTGTATATCTGTGCCAGGGCACAAGCAGGACAGAATAAATTAGTGTAATCTTTTTATTAGTGGCTTTGGGAAAGGCTTTATGGAAGAGGAGGTAGAAATTACTGCTCCCCTCTCCCTGCCTTTCCTGCAGATACCCAAGAGTAGTACGTTGTGTTAAGGAAGGGGAGGAAGAGTCTTTGGGAGGCCCAGAGTTCCTTCTCAGCAGGTGTATCCTTCTAATCCATCATACAAGATGGCAGCCTTTGGGTTCTTCCTTCTAAAAGCCCTCGCTCAAGCATGCGCTTCAGCTTAGTGACTCTGGACTTCCCCGTATACCTTGGTGTTCTTTTCTCTCCTTGCAGTCTTCCGTCTGTGCTAAGATTGTGCAGCTCCTGGGACAGAATGAGGTGGACTATCGCCAGAAGCAGGTGGTCATCCTGAGCCAGGATAGCTTCTACCGTGTCCTCACTTCAGAGCAGAAGGCCAAAGCCCTGAAGGGCCAGTTCAATTTTGATCACCCGGGTGAGTTGGGGAATTGAAAGAGTATGTGTGTTGGTTGATTGAGGAAGTTGCCTAACCTCTCTGAGTCTGTTTCCCGTCTATAAAACAGAGGACTAATAGGTACCTGCAGGGTTATGGTGGGGCTTATGGGAAGGAAGGAATTTTGCAACACGTCACGTAGTGCTTGGTTCCTTAAATACTGATCGAATCTGCGTCCGAACAAGGGGGGACTCTCTGTGAGCCCTGTTACTCAAGATGGGCCAGACACAGGATAGAACATACACGGCTGGTTCTTCTGCCTGCTCTGATCTGAAGCAGCCTGTGTCACACATTCCCCCACCACCCTGCACATGCATGCACATGGCATGTGTGTGAAACTCACTGACCAGCAGAGAGGGAGATGGATGGTCCAGGATGGCGGCCTGAATGACTTTTGCCCTGACAGTCCTAGATCAGCACACTGCCCCTTTAGCTGGTTTGGGTTTCGTATAATTGTTGGAATCAAAACTTGTTGGCACGGTGCCTGCTGCACTCCCCTCACTGTGGCAGGCTGTCCAGGTTGACGTGCCAGTTCCGGGGAGGGCAGCTGAATTTTGAGTGGGGAGAGAGGTGTCTGAGGCCAGGGAGGCAATGTCAAGGGAGAAAAAAGAAATCCACTTCTCAGAACTTATTCGTACATTCTGTTTTGAGACACAGAGAATTTGCATTCTGCTTTGGGTAGAAATCCGGCTTTTTTGGGTGGGGCGGTGATATGCTCCTCTAGGCTGTGATATCCATATGTGAAATACAGGTTTGTAGGGATATCCTGTGCATGATTATAGGAGAAGTCATTTTAAAATTAAGAAACATTTTAACAGTTTGCTTTCCTTCAGATGCCTTTGACAATGAACTCATCTTCAAAACACTCAAAGAAATCACTGAAGGGAAAACAGTCCAGATTCCCGTGTATGACTTTGTCTCCCATTCCCGGTAAGTGAGTGGCTCTGGGCCAGCGATGGCTACTTGTTGCTCCTCAGAGTGTCCCCATTTCTTGAGTGCCAGGTCTCTGTCCTCCCGCTGCCCGCTGCAGCCTGTCTGTGAAGGGGCAGTGGCAGTAGCGTGCGCCGTGGGTGAGTATGGGTTGCAGAGTTCATCCAGGCACTTCCTGGAACAGTCGGATCATCATGTTCCATTAATGCTAAAGGATGGGTTAACGAATTTGGGCTCAGGTGAGGGACATTTGTCCCCATCCACATCCTCGAATTGTTGTTCCTGGAATAAGATGTAAGGGGGCGGGGCAGAGGGAGGGCAGGAAGAACAACAAAATTCTGTCTGCTCTCATGGTTTACTTGGGGTTGGACCAAGAACTTGGAGAGATATGAGGACGCTGAGGTCGCCAGAGACCAAAGACTAAACCTTCCAAAGAAGTTCTCAGTCACATCAGACCAGTCCTTTCCATGTATCTGTGTTCATGTTGCTCATTAGGAATAGAGGAGTGGCTTGACTTCCATCTCGTCTTCCTGCCCTCTGAGTTGGGGGAAGGGGCTCCCGGAGGACTCCTCTCCTGCTGGCCAGATCCCAGGCTCCTTCAGAGCTCTGCAGAGCTCTCTGCTCACTCTCTTCTTCTTTGGGACTTCCCAGGCTGACTCGAAACTCCTAAGTGGCACCACACATAGTTCCTTCCACATTCTGGGCTAGTAATTGCTCAATAAATGTTGTTTTTAGCCATGGACTGTTTTGAAAGTTTCTCCCATCTGCTTTTCATTCTTCCTTCCTGGATCCCATTCTCTCTTGAGTTGAGTTTTTTTTTTTTAATTTAATTTTTGTTTTTTTTTTTTTTAAAGATTTTATTTTTTTCCTTTTTCTCCCCAAAGCCCCCTGGTACATAGTTGTGTATTCTTCGTTGTGTGTTCTTCTAGTTGTGGCATGTGGGATGCTGCCTCAGTGTGGTCTGACGAGCAGTGCCATGTCCACGCCCAGGATTCGAACCAACGAAACACTGGGCCGCCTGCAGCGGAGCGCGCGAACTTAACCACTCGGCCACGGGGCCAGCCCCTTAAATTTAAGTTTTATTGAGTTGATAGATTACAATCTTGTGAAATTTCAGTTGTACATTATTGTTTGTCAGTCGTGTTGTAGGTGCACCACTTCACCCTTTGTGCCCACCCCCTACCCCACCTTTCCCCTGGTAGCCACTAATCTGTTCTCTTCATCCACATTTTTAAATTCCTCATATGAGCGGAGTCATACAGAGATTATCCTTCTCTATCTGGCTTATTTCACTTAACATAATTCCCTCAAGGTCCATCCATGTTGTTGTAAATGGAATGATTTTGTTCTGTTTTACAGCTGAGTAGTATTCCATTGTATATATATATACCACATCTTCTTTATCCAATCATCTGTTCATGAGCACTTAGATTGCTTCCATGTCTTGGCTATTGTAAATAATGCTGCAATGAACATTGGGGTGCATGGGACTTTTGGGATTGCTGACTTCAAGCTCTTTGGATAGATACCCAGTAGTGGGATATCTGGATCATATGGTAGTTCTATTTTTAATTTTTTGAAGAATCTCCATACTGTTTTCCATAGTGGCTGCACCAGTTTGCATTCCCACCAGCAGTGTATGAGGGTTCCTTTTTCTCCACAACCTCTCCAACATTTGTTACTATTTATTTTAGTTATTTTTGTCATTCTAATGGGTGTAAGGTGATATCTTAGTGTAGTTTTGATTTGCATTTCCCTGATGATCAGCGATGATGAGCATCTTTTCATGTGCCTATTGGCCATCAGTATATCTTCTTTGGAGAAATGTCTGTTCATGTCCCCTGCCCATTTTTTGATTGGGTTGTTTGATTTTTTGTTGTTGAGTTGTGTGAGTTCTTTATATATTATGGATATTAACCTTTTGTTGGATGTATGACTTGCAAATATTTTTTCCCAGTTAGTGGGTTGTTTTTTTGTTTCAATCCTGTTTTCCTTTGCCTTGAAGAAGCTCTTTAGTCTGATGAAGTCCCATTTGTTTATTCTTTCTCTTGTTTCCCTTGTCTGAGAAGACATGGTGTCCAAAAAGATCCTTTTAATACTGATGTCAAAGAGTGTACTGCCTACATTTTCTTCTAGAAGCCTTATGGTTTCAGGTCTCACATTTAGGTCTTTGATCCATTTTGAGTTAATTTTGGTGAATGGTGAAAAAGAATGGTCAATTTTCATTCTTTTACATGTGGCTTTCCAGTTTTCCCAGCACCGTTTGTTGAAAAGACTTTTATCTATCGTATGCCCTCATCTCCTTTGTTGAAGACTAGCTGTCCATAGATGTGTGGTTTTATTCCTGGGCTTTCAATTTTGTTCCTTTGATCTGTGCACCTGTTTTTGTACCAGTACCATGCTGTTTTGATTACTGTAGCTTTGTAGTATGTTTTGAAGTCAGGGATTGTGATGCCTCCAGCTTTGTTCTTTTTTCTCAGGATTGCTTTAACTATTTGGGGTCTTTTGTTGCCCCATATGAATTTTAGGATTCTTTGTTCTATTTCTGTAAAGAATGTCATTGGGATTCTGAGTGGGATTGCATTGAATCTGTAGATTGCTTTAGGTAGAATGGACATTTTAACTATGTTTATTCTTCCAATCCATGTACATGGAATGTCTTTCCATCTCTTTATGTCATCATCCATTTCTTTCAGAAAAGCCTTGTAATTTTCGTTGTATAGGTCTTTCATTTCATTAGTTAAGTTCACCCCAAGGTATTTTATTCTTTTTGTTGCGATTGTGAATGGTATTGTGTTCTTGAGTTCTTTTTCTGTTAGGTCGTTATTAGAGTATAGAAATGCTACTGATTTATGTAGATTGATTTTATACCCTGCAACTTTGCTGTAGTTGTTGATTACTTCTAAAAGTTTTCCAATGGATTCTTTGGGGTTTTCTATATATAAGATCATGTCGTCTGCAAACAGTGAGAGTTTCACTTCTTCCCTCCTTATTTGGATTCCTTTTATTCCTTTTTCTTGCCTAATTGCTCTGGGCAAAACCTCCAGTACTATGTTAAATAAGAGTAGTGATAGAGGGCATCCTTGTCTCATTCCTGTTTTCAGGGAGATGGTGCTTAGTTTTTGCCCATTGAGTGTGATATTGGCTATGGGTTTGTCGTATATGGCCTTTATTATGTTGGGGTAGTTCCCTTCTGTCCCCATTTAGTTCAGTTTTTATCATAAATGGCTGTTGGATCTTGTCAAATGCTTTCTCTGCATCTATTGAGATGATCATGTGGTTTTTATTCCTCAATTTATTGATGTGGTGTATCACGTTGATTGATTTGCAGATGTTGAACCATCCCTGTGTCCCTGGTATGAATCCCACTTGATCATGATGTATGATCCTTTTGATGAATTGCTGAATTCAGCTTGCCAAAATTTTGTTGAGAAGTTTTGCATCTATGTTCATCAGGGATATTGGCCTGTCGTTCTCCTTTTTCGTGCTGTCCCTGTCAGGCTTTGGTATCAGTGTGATGTTGGCCTCGTAGAATGTGTTAGGAAGTGAGATTTTTTTTTTTAAATGGGAAATTAGATTTCATATGGTTTTTCCTACCAAATGTTTCTATAATTAAAAGCCCAATCTTTACGTCCGTGTGTGTTCCTTTAGTACACATCTCAGCCAGCCTTTAATGCAGTTACCTCACAGGTTCTATGCCCGTCTCACAAGCCAGAATTTGAGGGTGTGGCAGAGATTTGGTTGGAAGAGGAAGAAGAGAAAGAGCACGTTGAGATGGAAGGCCAGGCTGCTGTGGCGCTCACCTTCATCCCTCACCAGTGTCTTCTGCAGCGCTTCCTAATACGGACCAGAGTCTACTGTGCTGGAGAGTCAAAGTTCAGGATACCCCTCCAGCATCAAACCACTACAGACTATGTAGGAATAAAGCGGTTCAGTGTAGGAACTGGAGCTAGCATGAATGATAAGGGGGCTGGGAGAGTGACGATCTGGGAGGCTGCAGCCAGAGAATCAGAGAAAATAATCGTCACTGATTGCAGCCTGAGGCAGTAGAGAAGAAGCCAGGGTTCATGGAAAGTCCAAGAAGTTGCCACATCTGGGCCCATAGTGTCGAAGTGGGAACTTGCGGTGTGTCTGCAAAGTTTCCTTGTCTGGCTGTTATGATCTCATAAAAATTATAGATTTTGTTTCACTTCATCGTCTAAATCTCTCATTGGCAAAGTAACCTGGGACCCTGTAGGGAAAGGGATTCTGGGAATTGTAGTTTCTTGTCTTTGCAGGGAGTGCTGGTGATGTCACGTTGACAAGAGAGAGTCTAGCCTATCACCTCTCAGGTCCAGGGCAGGGGTACTGCTGCAGAATTAAAATGCAGCATGACAACGAAGGAAAGGGCCTGTGGAGGAGAGTAAAGGAGGGAGGAATGGCTGTGGATTTAGAGCACCTTGTATGGAGGAGGGGATACTTACGCTGTATATTGGAAAGTGTAAGTAGTTGTTGGGGAAAGGGATTTCCAAGGTAATGGGCGGGAGGCACTTCAGGGACAAGCTTGGTGGGGAATTGCAGCTGGGATGTAGAGGGATGAGGTCAGTGTGTGGGGAGAGCCTCAGGAGAAGGAGGAAGCTGGAAGGTAGGCAGGCCTCAGATCAGGAAGGGCCATGGACGCCAAGGCCAGGAGTGCAAATGTGTTGGCAGTAGGGAGCCACAGATGGCTGCTGTGTAGGAGTGGAAGGGTCATTCTGGTGACAGCAAGAGAGGATCTATGATGCTATTTATGAAGCTCACCCGGATGAGAGGCCTGAAGTAAGGCAGTGGACATGAGGGTAGTTGGCAGGAGTCAGGGCCTGACCAGCATGGCGTCAAGGGATGGAGATGAGTGCCTTATGCAGCGTGAACTCCATCAAGTTTATGTTTTAACCAAAGAAACCCCGGCAGATTTCCCCATCCAGACATGGTTCACTTCATTCTCCTGATTCCTTTCATAACTTACATTTTAAACCCCTGTTCTTCAGTGGTCCACGACCCACTTCTTCTGTGAAACTCTCCCCCCAACCCCCCACTCCAGACCACAGCAATGCCCCCAACTCTCAGGGGTCACTTGTTAGGGCCCCAGCTGTTCAGAGTTAACTGATCCTGTCCCACCCATGGGCCTTTCATGGTGCAATACAAACAAATGTTGGACCGAGGCTGAGCAGACACATATTTGCTGTAAATACTCTTCTCTGGTCTTCCCCTTCCTCATAAGCCAAATGAGAAGGTTGGACTAGGTTACTGCAGTGCTCAAAGAGTCTGGGTTTCTTATGTGGACTTCCCAGCCAAGCTCTAAACTCTTAAATGGAATATTGCACCGAATGTGGCTCCTTGCACATTCTGGGCTAGAAGTTGTTCAGTAAATGTTTTTAACTCAGAGCTGTTTGGAAAGTTTCTCCCACCCAGACCTATGTGTGGACTTGGGAAATGATCAGTTCCAGCTTCTTGGGGCACCGACCACAAACAGGCAGTTGTGTTCTCCTTACTTTCCCAGGATTGAAAAGGGAGGTCTGTTGAGTTGGAAAACCACCTGTTCCTTTCTAGTGTTGATCAGTTAGGCATCCTGATCAGTGCTTGAGGTAGCGTCCATATATCTAAACCCAGCACTGTCCTTGCATTTTCTGTTAGGGTTTTCCATGTGGAAGCCTAGGAATCCTGCACACACGTGTTATTTGTTTCCCAGCAAATCCTTTCCATCCTCTCCTTGGCCCAGGGCAGTTGCCTGGAGTGGCTGATTATTTCACTTACTCACTCATTGATCCTTTTTTCTACCCATAAGTATCATTGTTTTAGCTCCACCCTAGACTAACGAAATCAGAGCCCCAGGGGGGTAGTGTCCAGGTGTAAACATTTTTTAAAAGCTCCGCAGATGATTCTGAGTACATCTGGACTTAGACCACTATTCTAGAGTCTCCTGATCTTACTACCCTGGTCCTTTTCTGCCTGGTATTCCGCCTCCGTGGTAGCTGCTCCAGCAGCGCCTGCCTTAGAATTTAGGCAGGAAGCCAAGGGTCTGAGCTAATAAGGAATCCAAGAGTGTTTATGGGAGGGAAGTTTGAATGCCCTCCCCTTTAGTTGGCAGCTGCTGCTGACTTCCCTACGTTTGCACAGATAACCCTATTGTCTTAAGGAACTTTAAAGAAAATTGTTTTATTTGGTTTGATTCACAGACGTTTGCTGGTCTGCTAGTCAGGGTGAGTAGTAACCTTGCAGTGGCAATCATTGCTTCCCTTTCAGTGAATTTTGAGCAAGAGAGAGTAGGTGACGTGCAAGGTAGTTTTAGGACAGAATCAGAGGATACGAACACAGTGAAAGTTGAGGCGAGGCGGAGCTGGACCCAGCAGCTCCTTTTATCGATTTAGCAATGTTTTACCCCCCTGGCTTTTGAAAAGTCATGTTTCATTAGTTTCTGCCTTGGACTTCCCAACCGTGTGGGGTAGATGGATGAGGTGATGCGTATCCTTGCTTTATTGATGAGGAAGAGGAGCTCGAGGGAGCTTGGGGAATGACCCACGGCCACAGAGCTGGCTTATGGCGGAGCCAGATCGGACAGAACTTGTGAGTCTTTACTTCCGTGTAGATGTTTTCTCTCCTCCATCCTCTTTTCTGAACTTTCTTTTTTTCCTGTCCCTTCCTCCCTCCTTCCAGCTGCCTCAGGACTGGGGGAAAGGGGTGGGGTTGTTGGGAGAAAACTGTGAGTTTCTGTTTTTGAAAGTTCAGTGTTAGGTTCCAGAAATGCCAGCCCTGAGAGCATTCCTGGAGACGCCTTCGGAGAAAAAAATCACGTCTGTTTTTGCCCGTCTTTATTCTTCATTCAACAGCAGGTTTTTTCTCCCAGGGAGAAGGAGGGCTGTGCTCCATTTCTGCTTTGTGGCAAAAGCTCAGAAGAACCGGTCAAAGGAGACCTTTGCCCCAGCTGTGATTGCCCTTGTTTGGCTCTTCAGTGGTGGTCTGAGGGCCACCTGTTAGTTAAACCCTTTCAGCCCCACTCTGAGTCTGAAAGGGAAGGCCCCCAGGCCCCCAGAGATGCTCTTGCACTTGTTCTCCCCCTCTAGCTCACCCTGCCCAGCTCGGCCCGTCATCTGCTCTGTGCTTTGCAGGAAGGAGGAGACGGTCACCGTCTACCCCGCGGACGTGGTGCTCTTCGAAGGGATCCTGGCCTTCTACTCCCAGGAGGTGCGGGACCTGTTCCAGATGAAGCTTTTCGTGGACACAGATGCGGACACCCGGCTCTCCCGCAGAGGTGCGTTCTAAAAGCCTCTGGTGGCCCTGTTGGTGGCCCGTGACAGCTCCCTGCCTCCCTGAGCCTGAAGCCCATGCTTTCCCTGAGGTGGCCTTCTGGCCGCATGGCCCAGCCCAGCTGTGTCAGTTCAGCCCCAGGATGTCCTGCTATCCAAATGTTCAGGATATTTGAGAAGGGATTAGTCACTTACTGTTTTGGATAATGCAAGCCCTATGAGATCACAGAGCTGAAAGAAGAAGTTTACATTCTGCTTTCACTGGAAAAAAGTTGGGTTAAATGCTTAGTTCCTTATGATTTTCCCAAGCACTACAATCAAGCCAGGAACTAACTATAGGACATCCTCTGCCTGCAGTGCTGGGCAGCTCATTCTACTAGCCTGCTTCTCTAGCCCTTTATTTTCCAGAAAGCTCTACAGAGTTTGTGTCACTCTGTCCAGCCAGCTCCAGAGCAAAGTCGGTGGTTTCCTCTGCAGGCCTCTGCGTGTGCCTGTGTGAGGCCCCGTGCCTGTGTACTGAAGACACAGAACTGCTCGTGGGTTGGGGAGCTGAGCCTGTGAATTCAGCTCTGTAGGACACTGAGCAGAGAGCTTGCTTCCACTAGGGAGGTTGGGAGGCTTCAGGAGGAAGAAGGGTAGGTCTTGGATGTGGTAGGGTGATGACGTAGGCAACCCAAGAGGTACACAGTGCAAATACAGGCACATATGGCCTGTTCCAAGAGGCAGGTGGCTGGAGTTCATAGAGGGCTAAACGAAGAGACACTAGAAAGTAGTTTGGAGCAGATTGTGGAGATTTGGCTTCCAATTTGGTTCCTGGTAGAAGAGGGAAAGCTACCAAGGGGTTTTGAGCAGCGTGATGACATGGCCTCAGCTCTCCTTTGGAAGATTATTCTGACAGAGGAAACCTAAGTGAAGATTGCGGCTGGGGGTTCTTTTTGGGGACTTCTTTGCTGATCTGGACTATAGGTAGGGCTGTCGTCCATAGGTGGTGGGAGAGGGAAGGAGAGCTGGGAGAGATGAGAAACATACCAGCAGAGTTAGAGCTGACAGGACCCAGCAAAGGCAGTGGGGTGGGGGTGACTGAAGAGAGGGGTGGAAGGGGATGAAGGCTTCGAGTCTCCATTGTGCGGAAGAGAAGAGAGGCAAAGGAAATGAAAAGGCGAGCTCCTAGTCACAGAGCAACTCATTGGCAAATTCAGATTTTTGGAAGCTCCAGCCCAGAGCCTTCTGACCTCGAAGTCTGTGAAATTTTCTCTTCTCGGTTCATGAAACAAATTTGTAGTTTATCCAATTCAGTAGTCTGATTGCAGGAACTATAAACGGAACCAGCAGAATATGGAGAAACGAGTCCCTGGTTTTTGCCCTCCCAGGTAGTAATAGGATCCACACTCTATTAGTCAGATGGAGCCACACTTCAGCTCCAGGTGGGTGGGGGGGGCTAGGACTCTGTGATGGAAGAAGGAAGGAGAGTGGGAGGCCTGTATTCTTCTAGTCCTAGCAGAGCCTTCAGCTAGCTTTGTAACTTTGGTGGTTCTTGAGACCTCTCAGGCTTGGGTTTCTTTGTGGGTAATATGAGGGAGACAGGCCTGTTTTTTAGGGTGTGACTCTGGCCAGGTGAGATTTCATAGATAATTGAGATAACTGAGCCTGACAATCCCTCATGTATCTGCCCCAGGGCCTGGTTTATCACCTGAATCCACAAACCCAGGTCCTGCCTGGGTTGATCTGCTCCATGTCCATATTAACTTGCCAAATTAGGAAGGGCAGCTTGATGTGTTGGGGGGAAAAGTTGGAGTCTCGTGAACTGGACTTAAATCCTGGTTTCAGCATTTGGTGGATGGGTGATTTCGGGCAAATTATGTTTTAACCTCTTTGTACCTCATTTTTCTATTGGTTGATCATGTAATGATTAGCACTCCTAGCATAGTTGTGCTGATTAGAGGTAATGCAGGTAAATGCCTGGCAGTGCATTAGTCGATAAATATCGACATGGTGGATCAGAAATCTGCTTCACCTGAGGGGGTAGATTTTGTTCTGTGTTCCTGAGTTTCTGTCTGGGCTGATCAGAACCTACGAGCGGTCACATCCTCAGGGCTGAACCATCATTGGTCCAGCAGGTGATACTAAGGTCCTAGGGGATGCAGTTATGCTCAAGGGAGGAGGGAGTGCAAGGCGTTGCACAAGAAATTAGAACCAGGGTTGTGCAGTGGCAGTGTCCTTGGAAACCAAATGAATCTTGGCCTCTAATTCAAACAGATAAACATGGTGTAGATTAAATGGAAAATTCTCCCTCCCTTTCTTGTACTGGGATCCTTATGTGAAATGGGGGAAAGACTTGAGGTAGTGGTGGTCTTCCTGGGGGTTTCTTGGGGTCAGTTCTGTAACCCCTGTCTTCCATGGTACTCCTTGCTGCTTTCTCTTTTGAGATCTGCTGTCTTCTCATGTCAACCCCTGGAGAGTCACTTCATCCTGGTGGACTTGTGGGACTTTTCCACATGCTATTTCTACAAATTCATTCTCTGTCCACATAGGACAAAAGCCATGCCTGGCATCTGCTTTGTGGTGTGGGAGGGTGCCTGGTAAGGGAGAGGCGGGGCTTAGTCAGGAGCAGCTGTTGGGCATAAGAACATTCCCCGAGTTAGCCCCATGGTTTTACCCATCTGTGTGTCACACCCTCCTGGGCATGTGACCCTCACATACCAGTTGACCCTCGTGTGGGAGAGGGGATCTGCCTTTGAGTCCTGCAGCCTTGGAAAGACCTCCTTCCCATGGGGACCCCTTGTACTTCTAGGGGATCGGTCTCCTTCCAGCTATGCTTGCCTTCCCCTTCCCTCTATATGCATTATTTCCCCTAACCAACCCTTGAATTTGGGGACGGGGAAGACCTGAGCTGGGGGACTAGGACTGCTGACACCTAGTCTGTCTCCTGCCATAGTTCTCTGGGCCCAGTTCACATAGCGTTAGGGCAGCAGTGGGTCTTGAGAAAGTCAGTCTGTCCTTTTACTAGACTAACACGTTTCCTCAACTCATTTTTAAAGTGAATGGACTTAACCATTGAGAAATTGTATTTATTTGGGGTCCTTCTAAATTTTCTTGGCTTTGGCTGACCAGAAGGAGCACTAATGGATTTGGAAGGGCTGAAGTAGAAGCCAAGCAGAGAAGGTGGGTAGACCTGTAGTTTCTGCCCTTCACTCATTCTCTGAAAGGGCCTGTCCTGGCCCAGCAAATGTGCCGGGGTCAGAGGGATGAGGAGGGAGCCAGCTTTGAGTCCCTGGAGTTTCCGGTTTGTGCCAAGACCTTGTTTCTGACTCAGTCCTTGGCTTGGCCCCGTTTCCTGCCTGCGCCAGAGGAGCAGGGCGTTTCAGCGCAGTGAACTGGCTGGTCCTGTGTTGTCCTTGGCTCACGGAAGGGTCCCGGTCTGGTGATAACTTGGTGGAAGGCTCTTGGGGAGCAGTGGCGGGCCATGCCTTTTGATTTTGCACGTTCCCGATGTCTGGGCGACATTCTGACCCATTTCCTGTTTCCTTTTCCAGGGTGGAAAGCGTAGGATGACTCCTCCCTGTCTTCCCTGTGTCTCCCTCTCGGCTTCCCATGTGTTTGTGTCCCGCTGTCTCCTCCCACGCTCCCACCCCAACCTTTCCAGCAGCTCTGCAGGCTCTCCACTCTCAGCTGGGTCTAACCTGTTTACCCGAGTTCACGGTTCCTGCCCCCCGGTGGTTTCCCAAAGGTCTGCTCTATCAGGAGCTGTCCCTCTCCTGAAGCTTCCTCAGGTTCTGTTGTCATCGAAATCACCATAGAAGCTCAGATTTATGGAACATGTGTGCCAGCCACAGTGCTAAATAGAGACTTTTATGTACATCTCCCTGTATTCCTAAGTAACAACTTTAAGAGAAGGATACTAATATTGTCTCTATTTTACAGTTAAGGAAAATGAGATTCAAAGAGGTTAAGGAACTTGTCTGAGATCACAGAGGTAGTGGTTAGTGGGTTCCGGATTCAAATCGAGGTCAGTTTTGCCCTTATGGCTCTAGATGGTGGAACAAGAAGTGACATGGACTCTAGAGCAGACTCAGTGTGACTCACTTGTTCTACCTGCCGTCTCCCTGCGGGTCCGTCCTCACTCCAGTGATGTAACAGGTGAAGCCATCAGGTCTGCGAGATGGCAGGGAGCTGCAGGCCCGGGCTGAGGGCAGTGGGAGAGCTCCGTGAAAGGAGCGTGCCTGCATGTGTGCGCGTGCTGGGGGAAGGACGAAGGTTCCCACTGTGCTTAAAGCTGTCCACAGTTGTGTGAAATCCACATTCTTGCGAAACAAGCCTGGCATCAGGCTGTTCCAGGGCTTGTGTGTGCTTAAACAGTGCGGGCGTGTGTTTGGTTTTTCCCAGCTCTGATACCCTTTTGGTCTGGCTTCCTTTTTGCTTTGGACTTTATCTGGAGACGTGTGAAGGACAGGAGGCCACACTGCTGTGTGTTTTGGCCAAGTTGAGCTCGTTAACCCTGCGTGCCAGAGGCTCGTGGGGGTGTGCCACGTGGCAGCTCTTCGGGCTCCTTCTTGGCCGAGTCTCCCTGGCAGAGCTGCTGGGGCAGCCAGAGCGGGGCCTGTGTCGAAATATCCGAGAAGACTATTTCCTGGCTGGGGAAGGCTCCGCTGCTGGTTGGGGAGAATTGTGAGGCAAGTCCTGACGCATTAGGAACCAGCCAACCATTTTATTACCAGGGCACTTGTGGAACAAACTCCTGTAAATTGAGGAGCTGGTAGAAAAGCCAAGGTGGTGGGAGCAGTGTGACCTCGCTGTCTGGCATGTGGTCTTCCTGACAGTTTCCTAGCTGTCCCATCTCACAGACGTCATGCCAGCCTGGATCAGAACCATGACACTTGCCCTCTTTCCTGCCCCTCCCTGCCCGTGCATGTATGCACGCACCCATGTGCATACATAAATACTGAATTATTTAGAGGCATGGTTTTCCAGAAATTCACTCACAACTGCTCCCTGTGTTTGTTTACGTTGCTTTTCAACCCACGCTTGAGTCTGTATCCTGAGAAATGGTGAGAGGAGCCGAGGGGCCATCACGAATGATTGTAGATGGCTAGGATACCCTTTTGGGGTGGGGGTGAAAGATTTAATAGCTCATGGTACTAAGATTTAAAACAAGTCTTCCAAACTCACTACTGTGTTTGGGGGAAACTGAGGCTCAGGGAGGTTCATGTACAATGGCAGATCTAGGATTCCAGTTCCTTAGACGGTCAGACCCTATCCCTTTTTTTTTTTTTTTTTTTAGATTTTTTTTATTTTTTCCTTTTTCTCTCCAAAGCCCCTCTGGTACATAGTTGCATATTCTTAGTTGTGGGTCCCTCTAGTTGTGGTATGTGGGACGCTGCCTCAGCGTGGTTTGATGAGCAGTGCCATGTCCGCGCCCAGGATTCGAACCAACGAAACACTGGGCCGCCTGCAGCGGAGCGCGTGAACTTAACCACTCGGCCACAGGGCCAGCCCCCCTATCCCATTTTTTTGACAAAAGACTCTATTAAAAAAGTCTGATGAAGGTCCCTGAATAGCACTGCCCAGGATGAAGAAGGTAGAAAATGGTGAGTTTGGGTCAATCTGGGCTCCTTCAGAGCTCCAGCACACAGTTTCCTAAACCATGGTTTTCCGTCTGCACACCTCTGTGCTTGAAGTCAGCAAGAATTGCTGACTGCAGCTGGACCCTCTGCCTGCCTTCCGCCCCACAGGGGATGGAGTGTGGGTGGGAGCTGGGTGTGATGAGGGGGCACATCAGCAGGTCACTGGACTGCACACAGGTAAGTGTGTGCAAGGGGACAGGACCAAGGTGAGCAAAGGAGAAAGTCTGCTGGCAACTCGCCCCCTTTGCCAGGAAGCCCTGCCACCTCTCTGAGCCCCATCTCCTTCCTGAAGCTCCCCAGAACTGTCCTGCTTTTTTTTTGGTTCACAATGCAATTTTATTTGGATCACATGTTGCTTGACACAAGAAAACTGTTGGCCTAGGCCAGACGGCCTGTTGCCTCAGAGAGCTTTTTGTCCTAGCCGAATTTGACTGCAGTAAGACATAAAAATGTAACTTGTTTTTCCCGAAGCTGCTGCTGACCTACTCTTGGCCAACTCTCTCAGGAATCTGGCTTTTGAATCATTGTGGAGCCTGCGTGAGCCCGGACTGCCTCGTGGAGGGTAGACATGTGTTGGCTCACGCACCATTTTCTTGATTGTTGTTTTTCCTTCTCTTATAGTATTAAGGGACATCAGCGAAAGAGGAAGGGACCTTGAGCAGATTTTGTCTCAGTACATTACGTTCGTCAAGCCTGCCTTTGAGGAATTCTGCTTGCCAGTGAGTTGTGTTCTTTGTTTGTTTTTTGTTGAATTTAGAATTTCAAATTTAATCATACAAGTAAAGGTATGCAAGGTGCTCCCCAGCCTGAATCTCTTTCCTCTCTCTGAGGGACCCTCTATCCTGAAGTCCCAGGAAAGGATAGCCTGTGGTGCTTTGGGTCCTACCATTGTGTTCTGTAGGAGCTCTGTCCTGCCACTCTTTTTTGGGCTAGCCCTTTAGGATCCTGCTGTCTAATTTCCAGCAAGCTCAACACCTCTTGCTTCATGGACTCATGGTGTGAGACCCTTTATTGAGGGTGCATCATATCTCAGGGTAGACTCGACCATTGGACCTGTGATGGTTGGAGTGTTGGTACCGGGAGAGCTCAGCTGTGGGTGTTCGCTTCTGAATCTCTTCTGCCCCCTACATTTGAGCCCTGCTTTGAGCTTGTCTTGGGCCCCTGTAAAAGTTCCCATTTGGGAAGCGTCGAGCCATGTTGGAATATGCTTCCGTCCTTCTGCCACGGCATAGACTCATCAGTCCTCCTCTTGGCAGCTGGGAACTCTCTGGTGAGGTGGCTTTCAGAGAAAGAAGGTTGGGGACAGGGGAAATGCTCAATTTTCAGTGAATTAGCCCTCAGCCCAGGACACACCCTCAGCTTTCTAGGGAAAGACAGGTGAATGTTGAGGGAAGGCAGCCAAGGGACAAGAAGTGTGGAGTGGTGGGGTTGTGGTGGAGGAAGATGTGGGACAGAGCCTAGTTTGTGAACGAGAGTGTTTAATTCAGGAGACTCCTACACCTGTGTCAGGTGTCTTTTCCAGGTGGCCAGACTAGGGTCTGTCTCCCTAATGATTTATAATTTAGCTCTGAGGGACAGCCGGAGAGGTTGGGACTTGGCCTGGGCTTGGGTGACTTCTTTTGGGAGACCGGAGTCTGTGAGGGCATTGAGAAGAGGTGTAGAGTGAGGCTGGGTGTGGGAATTTCTCTGCTTCTCCTAATAATTAACTTCTCTCTTTCTCCTCTCCTGGAAAAATGAGATCCGAAACCATCTTTGTTTCTTTAGGTCTGTTAGCAGGTTTTGCGTCAAACCAGACCTGACTTTGTTTCAGATCAGGGACCGACACTTTGTGAGTCAGCCTGAGTAACCTGGATGTGCTATTCATTCTCCTAGAGAGGATTGGGTTACAGGATTAGGTTTCTGGGAAGAGAACAGAGGGGGCCAGGAGCCGGGAAATTCTATCCACCCATCTCTCTATCTGAGGACCTCTCCTACTCTTTTTACCTTAATATTAAGAACACAAAGTAAACTTATTATTGGACACAAATTAGAGTTAACTACCAATTTTCTGCTGTTTAACTTAGTCATAATGGAGCTCAGAATTCTGCACATTTTCTGGGTTGTTTCTCCTTGTTCCTGCTGTCCAGCCACTCTGTGCTCAAGTATGATCAGCTCATTCCCATGTAAGCCAGGAGCTTGGACTTGATCAATCGTCTGCCCAGGTCAAGTTGGGTTTGAGCCTGACGCAGCTGTGTTTCAGGAGTTCTAGTGTGGATGCTGCAGAATAAAGATGCCCACATACCCAAGGCATTGTTTATATGATCCTCCTACCCTAAACTTAGGGTATACACCAGCACACAGTTATTTGTAAAATGGTCCACAAAATCTCAGTCAATTAAGAAAAAAAAAAGGATTGTGTCTGATCATGGCCTTTTAAAAAAAATAATGTAATAACAGAGCCAATGAAAATGGTCATCAATGGGGATTACTTTTTCTGGGTTTGCCCTTGTGCTAGACAGACTGTGTGTAGAAGTCCAAGGTGAACTGCTTCTCTTTTTAGTTTGCATTTTTCTAATTCATATTTTTTCTAGTGGGGAAGAGGCAATTACATGTTTGGTTTCAAAGACCATGTCCTGTGTGCAGGTTGTAAGCTGAAACAATGTTAAACGTTAATAATCAGAACTCAAGAAAAAGCTGATATATTATAATTTAGATAAAATGGGTAAAAAATACTGTTTGAAGCCTCAAGCTGTGGCCCTCTGGGATCAGTCCTGAGAAGGCTGGCGCCTCCCCATGTTCCCTGAGAGAGGGCCTTGGGCCAGTTTCTCTCTGAACTCCTCTTTAATGCGATGTCAATATCTTTCTCCACAGACAAAGAAATACGCTGATGTGATAATTCCTAGAGGTGCAGATAATCTAGGTGAGTCCTCATGGGGTGTCATCTTGTGGGGCATAACTTCTGCCCTTTGTTAAGTCATACTTTGGGGCAAGATGTGGCCCAAACAAGGCTCTATGGACGTGCTGACCCGCCAGGCGGCCATTGTGAGCCAGAGAGGAATTTCCACCTACGCGTCTGGCCTTGGGAACAGGCCCCTGTGAATATGTGTGTACGTCTATGGGGACAGATGTGAATTTGTGCTTCTCTGGCAGAAGTCAGAGGGCTGTAGGCTACCTCTGTCTATCCCCCCAGTGATGACAATTGGATACCTTGTATCTGAGGCCAATTTTTTTAAGCAAAAGCAGATTTCCTTCTTAATCTAATTAAGAATGACCTGTCATCAAGGTGGCCCTTCTTAAAGGGAGCTTGTTGCTGCCACTAGTGCATTTATTTATTTGTTTTGGCTTGTCTACGAAGCAGATATATCTCCGGACTTAGGCATAGTGGGGCAGAGTTGATCTGCAAGAAGACCCTGTCTTCTCATTCTCTTTATAATTTTTTTCAATTTTCCTCCATTTAAAAAGTTTATATTTTTGCTGAGTCATTTGGGAGTTCATCTCAGCAAGGAATATTTCACTGTATTTCTTAAAGATAAGGACATTTTCATGCCTATCCACAGTGCAATCATCACATTCAGGAAACATAATATTGATAAAATCTCCTTTGACATTTTTGAGGAGTACAGGTCCATTGTTTTGTAGAATGGCCCTCAACTCGGGTTTGTCTTCGTGTCCTCATGATTAGATTTGGTGCATACAACCCGGAGAGTACCAAGAAGAGATGTTATATTCTTCATGCATTACCTTGGAAAGCATTTGATGTGTATCCCATGTTTGGTGATGTGCACATTGGTAACTTCATAGGGTGCCTAACTTATCTCTAATGCTAAGAAAAGAGAGTCCTATCTTTATTATCTTTGAAGGAAAGGGCCTTCTGTGGGGTCACTCTACTTGGGATGCGCAGCTGGTAGGTTCCCTAGTGGAAGCATCTCACAGCTAGTCAATGGTGTCAGAATGAAGGCTAGTCCTCATGTCCACAGAATTCTGGCTGATGGCTTTCATCCAGTTCTGACTGATCATCTCCTGATAAGAAGCCCGTTCATTCAGGGTTTGCTGTGTCCCAGGTATTATCTGTCTTAGTCTTAAGAACTCTCCTGCGAGGGAGGTCATATTAGCCATGTTGGAGGTTTGAGTGACTTGCCCACAACTGGCAGAGCCAGTTACCTGGAAGCGTTCTGAGCCTCTGGTTCCTGTGTGCCCTTCCACCCAAATAGACACACAGCCCTACACGTGTGCTCCCATCCCTCCCCACATCCCTAACACTTTGCCGGTCTCTGCCCCACAGTGGCCATCAACCTCATCGTGCAGCACATCCAGGACATCCTGAATGGAGGGATCTCCAAACGGCAGACCAATGGCTATCTCAACGGCTATACCCCTTCACGCAAGAGGCAGGCCTCAGAGTCCAGCAGCCGGCCACATTGACCCCCGTCTCCTTCAGACCCCGGCCCCTATCTTCAAGAGACAGGAGGAGGGGTTAGAAGGCACTGTTCATCTGTACATATGGTTTCCTATGACATTGCTGTATTTAAGAAAACACCATGGAGATGAAATGCCTTTGATTTTTTTTTTTTTTTTGTACTTTGGAGCGGCAAAATGAAACAGAACTTGACCCTGAGCTTAAATGACAAACTGTGCCAACTACTACTGGTGATGCCTAATTATGAATCCAACGTGTAACCAGTTATAAATACATATATATATAAAAGGATCTATTTTTGTGTAAATGTACAAATACTGTAAAGCTGTTTGCCATAAGTATTTTGCAGGAGGACCTGTACTGGAGTGTTTTGGGACTGGAGCTGGCGTCTCACTGAGGGGAAACTGCCTATTGTGTTGCAGGTGGGGGAGGCTCAGGCATCTGTGTGGGAGATGGGGGGCGAGGACCAAGGCTCATGTCTCATTGCTCTGAGTGCCTGTGGGGCTCAGTGGGAGTGGAGTTGGGAACCTTTGATTGCCTTCCCTGCCAGATGCCACCTTCTTGGAGTGGAGCTCAATGACAGTCGATGAGAAATACTCTTTTCTTTTTTTCTGAGTTGAAATTGGGTGAGACCTCCACTCAAAAATCAAACTCAGGGAAGAGGCCCACTGAGAACAAGTCTTCTGCATTTTATTCTTGCCCTGTGCCCCACCTCTGGCTGCTTGGGGAGCTCCACACCTCCTTCCTTACTCTCCCACTTCCAAGAGCCAGAGCTGCCTCTCTCTTCTTACCTGATACAGGTTGGATGGGGTCGCTTCCTGAGAGAATCGAGAAGGAGGGAGGAGAACCGTGCCTGTTGAGTGGTCCTCCTGCCTCCCAGGGAAGTCTCTGATCACATTCCTTGGCCTCTTCCCTGGACTGTGGAGTGCACAATTGGCCCCTTGCAGCCTGGGCTTGGGTTGAGGACTTCTGCTGGCAGAAGGACACCTGGCTGCCCCTCACAGGGTGGCAGGAGAGCTCTGCCCATGTAGGGAGTAGTCGCTTTTGTTTACCAAGATGTGGGGATTTGCAGTGAGATAGCATGCACCTTTCAGCAGTGATTGTCACCAGCAGCGTCACAGCCCAGCTGATTTGGGCATGTAGAGCAGGGAAGAGGAAATAGAGTATTTAAGTCATAGGTTGGAGTCTTAGGTTGAAAACACTTGGGGTGATGAATTCCAGCTTTCCTGGGGGCTCCCTCTTGGTGGAAATTTCCTTCTTTGCAAAAAGTACAGATTCCTCAAGATTCTTGGTGGAGGGGTGGAGGAAGCGGTGGGGGGGCATCAAGCGAGATGGAGGAAGTATGATTATAAGTTTTAAAGCCTGAGCTTTTAACTGCAGAAGAGCCAGAGCCTTGTCATTTCAGTGTTGACCATTTCAGTGCCTGGTAGGCCACGCCCTGAGCTATTTCATGTGGCTGCCACTGACCAGAACATTATGGGGAACCTTTCTCCTTCCGTTGCTTTCCTAGGCCATTGGAGCCATTCAGATACATCTGATGCCATTACTCTCTGGTCACCCTGAACTGTCCCTTTAAACTCAGCACCATCCCCTTCGATTCCCCTTTTCTGGACTCAGTTTGATTCTAAACTCTGTTTTCACTGCTTTCAAAAAGTCAGACCTAATCTGCAACAGAGCTTTGCCACCCCGAGACATTCAGGAGACTGTGCTACAGGCCCTGGAGGGAGCTCCCAGCAGCAGCAACCGCCTGATTGGATCAAGGGAAGGCCCCCGAGGTGCCTCTCTGAGGGCTGGGACTCACCAGGATGTATGCGTTCTGGACTGTGTGTTTCAGAATCAGTATTTATCTTTCTAGTCATGCCTTGTAGGGTTCTGAGATGCAGAGTGGATGGCAGGCCTGGGTAGGATCCTGAGGACCCAAGGGCCTCTTGCCTTCATAGGGCTGGTGTGTGCTCAGGGGAAGCCCATCCCTGTCTGGGGAAGCCCTGGCCTTTTGGTGGGTGGCACACTCCCCTTTACTTGAAGCTCCCAGGTGCCAAACCATTTAGTGCCTTGGCTGTGTATCCCACTGCCTTGGAAGATGGATTCTTCTCATCTCTGAGCCTTGACTCACTTAGCCGCTTCCTCATCTACCTGTGGTGTTGGGACCAAGCCTCCAGTGGCTCTAAGTAGCCCAGGCCTAGCTTGGGAGCAGCTCTAGGGCTGTCCTGCCTCCTGGTAAGACCATCACCAGTTCTTGGTGGCTTGGCTGGGGGAATAGCTGTACTCACTGGGCAGCGCTGGTGAATCCTCTGGTTCTGTGACACACTCTGAGGCGAAGAAGGGATGGGAAGCTCTGCCCCTCTCTGGCGACCCCAGCATTTAGCCAACTGAGTATCTGCACTTGAGCTTTCTAAATCACAAATCCTGGACTTGGTATTTTAAGAGCTCTCTATTTCCACTGGAGAGTCAAGGGGAGACTCATTAGACTGGAAATCATGACACGAGTCATCTGGGTACTCTTCTGTCCAGGGAGGAGACGCCGAGGAGCAGAGTCGGGTAATGTCGGTCGTGTGTGCATGGGCATCCCTTAGCTTCAGAGCCACCAACGGTGCTTGCTTCTCCCTTCCTGCCAGATATTGTCTGTGGACCAAGTATTTTGGACGCACTCATCCAAGCCTCATGTCATGGGAAGGCCTGGCTTCACACTCTTTCATGCTAATGGGGCTTCTGACCCAGGTTTCTTTTTCTTGAGCAGCCTGAGACCAGTAGGGGCAGAGAGACGGGAGTCTGTATAAGGAAGATGCAAGTGTTGCGACCCCAGATGTCCTTTGATTTGGAATGGATAGGATAAGCTCTCGAAGACGTGGTGGTTAGACAACAGGATCTCTGAAGAGCCATCTGGGGGAGGGTGAGAGGGAAAGGTCTCCAGGTCACCCTTCAGACCAATCGTCCCTGCACCATCCCGCTCTGGCCTTGGCTGCTCAGCGGTCGTGTGGACGCTGGCTTCCTGCAGATGCTGGGCTTAGGATTGAACGCTTGTCTCCACACCCAGGGTGGGTTGCCAGTCTCTCATTAGGCCACTAGGTCAGGCTGAAGGCTTGCACACTTCTCAGAGCTGTTGGGAAGCAGGAGGGACTGGAGCCCAGTTGGTTTATGCATCACCTCCTTTGCTGTCCTTGTGCGCCTTTCCTTGACTTAGCAGCCTAGACCTGTGCTAGCGCCCAAGGCCATTGCAGGATGGATTTTCCTCTGCCCTGGAGTCTCCCCGCTGCCTGTCAGCGATGCCAGAGCTCTGCTGGGAAGGGCCGACTGGACTTGTCTACCATTCCTGCTCTTCACCCTGTGCTCAGGGTGGAGTAGGGGAGACAGTCTTGGTATCAGATGAACCAAGGAGAGAGAGGTTGGGAAGATCACCGTGGAGCCTAGAGCTCAGAGTCCCCTTGATCTTTTGTCTCTGGGCCTTCTACTACCCTCCTCGGGCCAGGTGGCTGGTGTTACAGATCAGCTTCTTTGCTGCTCTTAGAGGCAGGAGTGCCTAGCCAGTCCTGCCTCAGGAAGAGGGTGAGTAGCTGAATCAAGACTTAGGCTTGTATTTCTTCTTTCAGATGCTTGCTCTTCCCCTTTTCTTTCTGCTGCCCTGCCTTTATTGTTAGCAGTTACGAAATGACCACATATCATGTACTTTGCTGTAAATAAAGACTGAACAAAATGAGCCAGCTCTTGCGTTCTCTGTGGTGCTTGGGCAGGCGGCACAGTGAGTGAGGCCAGCGGGCTGTGAGAGCTCCGCGGCTGATGGGAGGGGAGCGCCCCGAGTTTGCTGAGTGAATACAGTTACAGTTATGCTGTCGCTAAGCCTCGCCATCCCGGGCTGGTTAGCTGGCGCAGGATGAGTGACTTGGTGCATTTCTCCTCTGTCCCTTTTTGGGAGGCTCTGTTCTCTGGGACGTTCTGGCTCCCTGCTTTCACTGATGTCATCTAGTTTATGCAGTCTCCCCCCTCACTGCTTTCCCTGGGCCATTCACTACGCCTTCCTCAACTTCTACACTAACAAGCAAAACAAAACCTAAATAAAGTAAACTTTTGGGAGTGGCTGGAGGAAAGTTTACATTATACCGATGCGAACAACTTCAAGTTGAATACATATATATGAATGAGATTCTTCTGAACGCATACATCTCATTGATCTTTGTGTGTCAGTCAACATAGGTATTCATATCTCTCCCTGTTTTTAAAGACCTAGGTCGCCCACCCCTGAGAATTTTAAAAGAATTGGCTTTTGTGCTGTTGGTAGCTCTCTAGCCCCCCACCACCTCTCCACCTTTCTCAGCTTCCCTGTCATCCCTTCCCCCACTGCCTCCTAGGTGACAAATGGCCCTCGTGATTGTCCAGAGCAGCTCTGCTCTGTCCAGCCTACTCGTTCCACCGATGGATGCAAACCCATCAAGGAATTAAGCAGATCCAAAGGGTTTAAGAGGATGCACCCTCAGAAGGTTGCTGTGCTTTTAACACTTAGGTGCCTCTGTGAGAGCTGGTATTATCAGATGTGACCATCATCCTCAGACGGATGGAGACCCTGTGAATCGCAGAGTAAGTGGCTTGCCTGGTGTCACACAGGTAATGGTTGTGCAAGCCAGTTTAGCTGTGATCCAGTTTTCTCTTTGTGTTGCCGTCACATCTCCCCTGTCCCCCGTGGACCACCTTTGGAGTTTGCACTTTGCTTGGGACTCAGCTCACTTCTCAGAACTCAGTTCGGCTCCTTTGTCATAACTGGGGAGACAGGGGTGCTGGCCAGTGAAATCTTTGAGCAAATTTGCTTTGTCTGCCCACCCTTCTGCTGCCCAATAGGAGACACCCGTTTGACTAGTGCTGCTTTAATCAAACCATTCATCAGCTGAGATTAAAAGAAACCTCTTAGGACCTGCTTAAAGATTTTGAAGAAGAGGGCTGGGGAAGGAGACCTGGGATGTGGGAAAGTCTGCTTTGAGAGGATGTGTCCAGAGAGACGCGTTTCTATCATCATCTGGGGCATGTTTAGATTTCTATTTTAAAGCTGAGTTTAAACAGATCATTTTCTAAAACCCAGAATGTAGTTAACCCACTTGCTAAATCTCGGGCTATGCCTGAATATATGCTTACATATTTTTTCAATAAACTGAGCTAAAATAACATAAAATAGCCACGTGAATCAATTGGAGCTAGACTAAATCCAGACACACATTCTCACTTAGTGAATGGAGGTGAGGGGCGGGAGGACATGAAACTGTGCCTTACACAAGCTTGTTTGCTCATACAGTCCAGTCCAGGCTTGGCGTGCCCCTTTTGTGCTGAAGGTTTGTTTGGAATAGATCAGTGGTACCTGTGATATGTTGCCTAATTTGAAAATGGCATGGGGTCCCCTGCAGTGTTTGTTGACTGACTGACTCCCAGGCCAGGGAAAGCCAGCATGGCCTCTGCCTGAAAAGCTCACATGTCATGATGAGATTTCATCCTGAAAAGCCTGGGATTCTTTCAAGCAAAGTAGAGTTGTCGATGTTTCAAGATTCCATGTCCTTTCTTTTCAGTTCCTTAAATTTCCAACTTTCATGGCAATATTCACATCGGACTTCTCTAGCCTTCAGTCTACTTTCACTTCACTTTATTTGATCCTTAAAGCTGTCCTACAAAGTATGTGAGGAATGCGGTCCTGCTCTAGTTTTTCTGAGGGAACAGACTTAACCCAAAGCTGCTAATAACTGGGACAAGCTGTATGGGAAGGCTGTCCGGTGCGTGTCTGCCACCTAGTGGTGGGACTCATCTCAACAGGAGCTTTGCCTTGGGTTGCTGGACTAACGTCATTTGCTTGGGTGCCGTGGTTTCTAAGAGAGCTGTCACAGTGCCCAGAGAAGTATAACTAGTGATGTGATTTCCTTTTTGTTTTTTTCCTGGAAAGTCTTTATTAAGGATGTAGGGGTCTGAAATTGGTCACCCCAAGGTATGTCTCTTTGGCATCAGGATTATTTGAGGCTGATTGCTTTTGATAAACTGGGACAGGGAAGCAGGCTCTGAGGAATGGAACTTGCCCTTTGTTAGGACACATTTACATTTGTAAGGTAAATCTCTATCTGTAAAAGGTGCCTCCCTCTCTGTACCTGGAAGAAGAAAGGAGATGACCTTCTCAATAGAAACTCTTAATCAATGCCAAAGGCAAGGACTTACATCTGCATTTTATTGTGCTTGTCTGGTAACCTGTAACTGACTTCCCTCCCCCTCCCAACGTTGGCATTTCTTTAAGGATTAAGCATCTTTCCTTAGGCTAGGAACTGATTGCTGCGCTCACCTGTGACCGCCCAGCTCCAGACAATAGACTTGCCTCCTGCTACGCCCTCTGAGACAGCAGACCACTACCTGCTGTGTCCATCAAGCGCTGTGCTGACAGGGCAATCTTGTGACTATTGTGGGAGGGACATTTCAATCATATGTGAAACATCCTGTTTGGGGGTATATAACCACTCTGTGCACCCCACTTCTTCGGTGCCCTTTCTTCCTTCGGGAAGAAAGGCCCCGGGCCGTGGTTCCTCATAAAGCTTTGTTTAATTTTCTCTTGCTATTCTGTCTCATGTGAATTTAATTCGTTCTCCGTCCAGACAAACCCACATTTGGGAAGAGGAAATGTCTTCCTCCCCTACAAGGGATTCACTAGGGCAGATAGGTGCTGACCCTCTTAGTTTCTCTATTGCTACAGTCTATTGTGCTGGATCCCCAAGCTGGCAATCATCATTCCTGGGGGGCTTGTTAAAGCCATCAGTGAGATCCATTCCTGAATTCTGATTCTGTAGGTCTAGGGAGAGAATCTCTTATAACCAGCTGTACAGGTGTGTCAGATGCATGGGCGGGGTTGGAAACCAGGGGCCCTGTGTATGGAGCCATGTAGACCATTCAGATCTGTGGTGTTCATTGCACTGAGGAGCCCGTTCCTCCCAGAACTGTGTCTGTGCTGCTTACGGCTCTTCTCTGCCTGCATGGGGACGGGAAAGAGGGTTTGAGTCTGCTCTTAAGCCATTCACATCCAGCACTGCCCTCTTAGGTTGTAAGACCCCCCCCCCCCCCCCCAGGAGACTCTAAACTACAGCTGCCCTGGGGAAGTTCTTAGGATGTCCTCAGAGCTGGGCAAGCTTGTAGGAGTCGTCTAGTCCAGTGGTCTTCAAGCGTGTTGTAGTCATGGAGTCCTTACCTGGAGGTCTTACCTGGAGCCTCGATGTAGAGAACAGAAATGTGAGTAAAGCCGGCAAGAGCGCGTCTTGAGTCGCACCCGGCCTCTCCCTGGAGAATTCTCAGGGTTTTCTTTCTTCTTTTTCTTTTTTGAGGAAGATTAGCCCTGAGGTAACATCTGCTGCCAATCCTCCTCTTTTTGCTGAGGAAGACTGGCCCTGAGATAACATCCATGCCCATCTTCCTCCACTTTATATGTGGGACACCTGCCACAGCATGGCTTGACAAGGGGTGCGTAGGTCCACACCCGGGATCCCAACAGGCAAACCCCGGGCCACCGAAGTGGAACATGTAAACTTAACCACCACACCGCTAGGCTGGACCCCTCAGGGTTTTCTTTGAAACCGTTTAAGCCCAAGCCCTTCATTTTACAGGTGAGGAAACAAGGGGCCAGAGGCAAAGTGACTGGGTTGAGAGCCTACTACTTGGCTCTAGGTCTGCGTTGACCTGATTAGGGCTTAAAAGAAAACAACGCTCTCCTCCTGCACAACCTCTTGGAACGTCCCCAGGGGCAGGCATTGGTGGCGAAAGTTGGGATGAGCCTTCTGCTCTTGAACTGATTCTTTCTGGCCACTACAGGAAGGATTGATGCGGGGTCGGTGAGCCGAGGAGTTGAAAGAAAGATTTCTTTGACTCTTAAGATCTGGCAGTAGTGCTCTTCTATTTAGAGAATAGTGTAGAATAGCACGGGGACAGGACCCATGGGCAGTCAGAGCTGCTGCGTGGGGACAGGTCCCACGGGCAGTCAGAGATGCTGCTGGCATGGGGAGCTGCTGCTGCCGCCGCTGGCATGGGGACAGGACCCATGGGCAGTCAGAGCTGCTGCGTGGGGACAGGTCCCACGGGCAGTCAGAGATGCTGCTGGCATGGGGAGCTGCTGCTGCCGCCGCTGGCATGGGGACAGGACCCATGGGCAGGCAGAGCTGCTGCCGGTGGCATGTTGCTGCTGCCGCTTCTGCTGCTGCTTCTGCTGCTGCCTCTGCTGCTTCTGCTGCCTCTGCTGCAAAGTTGGGTGGAGAGTACACAGGTAGAGGTTTCCCTTAGAAACGTAAATGTTTCCCAACAAAGGGACAAGCAAATTCTACTCCTTGGAGCCTCCCTCTCATCTGTAGTTTTAAAAGTAACCAGCCTAAAAATCCTCATTTAAAATTAAGCAGCCTAAAAATCCTCATTTAAAATTAAGCAGCCTAAAAATCCTCATCAGGATCACCTGGGTTATATACACTTGGTTGGCAGAAGGCGGGAGAATGGGGGGAGAAGATCATGGAAAATGTTTTAAAAATTACATTTGGTTAGCTGGTATCAGCTGCGTTTTGTAAAAGGGATTCCCCCTTCTGCTCAATGATTACAGTGTTGTCTGGCTTTGGCTAAAAAGGGAAGCAGCCTGTTGGGGGAAGTAACTCTGGACTTAGCAGGCCTGACTTGCAATGTTGGCCCTTTCACGTAATAGCTGTGTGGTCTTGGGCAGGCTGTAACCCAGGGACAAGACCCCTGCTTTGCCCCCAGTGTTGAATGAGGGCATGTGGGCAGAGAGGCAGGACTGTGCGTGGACATCAGGTGCCCAGGGAGTGGTGGCTGTTTTTTGTGCTCCTAGTGATTGGGCTGCATGGTGAGACTGAGTCGCTGGAAGGCCTTTTCTCCTCTGTAGCTCAAGTCATTTGGGAGAGGCTGACTGGTTTGGGGACGAATCCTTAAACTAGATATCCCTGCAGCCACTTCTAGAGCCTTGCCCCCTGGCTGAGCTCATCTGCTGCCAGAGGAGGGTTTAGCAAAACCAAAACAGGCTATTTTGATGCAGAGACATACCCCATGGGGTTCACAGCTTTAGCCCACCCCAGGGCGAGGAGCCTTCCAGACTGAGACTCACCCGTTTCTGGGCCTCTGTCAACCCTGACGCTTCCCATGGTGTGAGGCTCTGAGATGAGTTGGGTTCAGGGATGGAGTAAAGAAGGATCTTCATTGTACATATTATTCAATAATTTCAAATGGATCCAAAAACTTAACTGTGTGCTTTTTAGGACCTCAAAATAATGAATATCAAAAAGTCCTGGCGCCAAAATGGAGTCAGATGTCGTGTCCTCTGTTCCTGTAGCTGAAGACTCTGTGGGGCTCTGGGCACCTTCAGTGGGACAGCCTACGTTGTGCCTGGCACCCCCTTCCGGGCGGGGGTCCCCACCATTCAGGATGTGCTGGGACCCTGGCTGATGAAAGTCCCTCGCCTTTCTTGATTAGGGTTTTTAATCTTTTTTTAGTGCCATGGACCCTTTCAGCAAGCTGGAGTCTAAGGACCTCCTCTCAGAGTAAGGTTTTTACATACATGAAATAACATGCAAAGACATCAAAGGAAATAAACTGTATTGAGACATAGTTACGAAAATGTAAAAACAAATCTGTGATATAGATATATATGTGCTTCCTTATTAACACATGGAATAATAAGATCCAGCAGCAAGTCTAATAACTACCATGATGGTGTCGTAGGGATGAACCTAAATGATATTTTGAAATTCTGCAACTATAATATAGAAAACAATTTCTGTTGTTGCTAAACAGGGACAACTAATATTCACGTGGTTTGTTGCCTAAATTTTTTGCATATTGGAAGGAAATGCTAATTTTCAGTTAGAGGCTAGTGAAAATCAAGATGTAAACTTTGAAGTTGGTAGACCGCCTGAATTCTGCCCAAGGCTTCTGTCCTTAATCCTGAGATTAAGAACTGCTGGGCTAGACCAAATCTTCCAGGTCACCTGGTGATGAAGGCAGACATAGTTGTTCCCTTTTGCTGTGTGTCTCGTGGAAGCCAGGCCCCAGCCATGGCGCTGGGTTTCTTCTTGTGAGACAGCTGTGCGGGCACTGGCCAATAGCAACACAATGAGCATCACAAATGTAATGGAAAATGTTCTTGGAACCTCATTTAAAAGAATAAAAAGGTGAAATTAATTTTATCATTGTATTTTGTTTAACCCAAATATCCAAAATACTATTATTTCAACAAGTAATCAGTATAAAAATTGTGAGAGATTTCTTTTCTCCTTTTTTTGGTACAGAGTCTGAAATCTGGTGCCTATTTTGTACTCAGAGCACATCTTGACTTGGACTGGCCACATGTCAAGGGCTCAGTGGCTACATGGCTAGTGGCTGCCTTATTGGACTGTGCAGGTCAATATAGATGGAATTCTCTTGTGTCAGGGCCAGGCAAGGGCTCCAACTTAATGCTCTCCTTTTACCAAAGAGGGTACTGGGGCCCAGAGAGAGTAAGACCTGCCCCAGGTCATGGCTAGTCAGCTAGAGAGCCGGGCCTTGGTTAGGCCCCAGTCTGGTGGGGATTCTGCCATGATGCTGCCCTTTGGGAAAGTTTACATTTTCCCACGCCTGAGGCCAAAGGCTTTGAGTCCTTCAGGAGAGGCCCAGGTTTGGGGGTGCCCCCTCTGGAACCCCAGTGAATAGGGATACCAGGGAAACAGCTAAAGAGAGAAAATCGTGAAGGAGTGAAGGGCTCAAGGGGGATATGGCGATGGCAGAAGGAGTCACATCCCAGCAAGAGGAATATATGCTGGTTAAGCAATGGATGAGGAGAAAACAACCTTTTCAAAGAAATTCAGGGTGGGGGGATATAGAAGGAAAACTGTCAACAGGGAATGTGGTAAGGCAAAATCTTTGAGATGATATCAAAGAGATGGGAACGCCTTAAAGATGCATTTATCCCACGGAGGTCAAAAGGAGATGATTGTGAAATGGAAAGTGGAAATGACTGAGAATGAAACCAGAAGAGGAGGAAGTCCCAGAATCCTCTAGTTCTTGCCTAAAAACAGATAATGGAAGACACCAGGGAATCGTCTTCACCACAGCTCAGCCTTCTACACAGAGATGCTACACTCCTGCTAGCACACTTGTCCACAGTGTACACCATGTTGTGTCTAATTAGTTGTCTCTCCTCCTACAGGGCGAGCTCCTTGAGAGCCAAGAGTGTGTTTGGCTCCTCTTAGTATCCCCAGCGCTCAGTGTGCCATAGTTCTGCCACAGACAGGTGCTCAACAGACATTTGAAAAGCAAAGGGAATAAAAGAATGAGTGAGGGAGGGAGAGCTCTGCAGGCAGCACAGCATGGGTGCAGAGTTGGGAGAAACCGAGTCAGGAAACCTCGTTCTGGTCTGAACATCCTCTCTTTCCTTGTGATGTCGGAAGTTCACATCACTTCTCCTGCCAGTCCTCTCCATCTGAGAAATGAGAGCACGATCTCTGCCCTCCTCAACTTAATAGTTTAGTAGATCACGTGAAAGAATAGGTATAACATGAGTTAGAAACAATAAAAACCATAATACAAAGTGTTTATTTATTTTCAGTGGAAAGTGTAACCGGGCCAAAGTGGTCTTAAGAAACGATCAAGAGTGACTCAGACCAACGTGTTGGTGAGGAAAATAAGACATCTGTACACAGCTGGAAAAGAGATTAGAGTGGATAAAACAGCAAAGTAGATTCATGGAGTTGAAGCCTGTGTTGGAGAGTGTGGCTTTGGGGCAGTGTCCGTGAACCAGCAGGAAGCATGAAGACAATATTCATTCTTTACCTCTGGTCAAAGTGTCAACCTGTCACAAGATCTAACTTTCCCAAAGTGTGAGAAGTAGCTCCACCATGCCAAGCATCAGTGAAATAGGCTCTTTCAGTTAGGATTAGGTTCAGCTGCATGTAACAGAAAAACTAACAACAAACTAAACTAAAGTAAACTAAAGCCAAAATAATTGCCTGTAATCAAGGTAGTTTGTTTTTCTCATAAAAGAAGTCTAGGGATAGGAAATCCAGTGCTAATATGATGATTTCATCATGTTGTCAGGGATTCGGGCCTCTATGTTTCTATTACCAGAACTTGGTTTATATTTTCAAGATCAATTTGTCGTCCAAAAAGGCTGCTGGAGCTCCAGCCAACAGGTCTGCATTCCCTACAAAAGAAAGAAAAGAAGAGCATGCTTCATGTTATTCATGTTAAAGATTTTTCAAAAGTACCACATGACAGTTCTGCTTACATCTCATTGGCCGGAACTTAGTCTATGTCTATATCTATCTGCTTGGGAGATTGGGGAAATGTGCTCTTTTTGCTGAGTGCATTCCTGCTCTGAGTGAAATAGATAATAAAAGATAATATAAGCAGAAAAACAATCAAGTGTGGCAAGTGCTCAATAAATGATAGCTGTTAATATAATTTTTGCTTTGTTTTTTTAAAAAGCTTTATTAAAGTATAATTGACATACGATACACTACACGTATTTAAAGTGTATAATTAGATAAATTTTGACATAGGTATATACTCTTGAAACCATCACCACGGTCAAGATAGTAAATACATTCATTGCTCCCTAAAGTTCCCTCACACCCTTTCGTAATTCTCTCCCTCCTTCCTCAGGTAACCACTGATCTGCTTTCTCACTATAGACTGCTTTATATTTTCTAGAATTTTATATAAGTGGAGTCATATAGTATATACTCTTTTTTTGTCTGGCTTTGTCACTCAGCATAATTTTGAGATCCATGTCGTATCAAATTTTTGCCCTTTTTTGGGGGAGAGGGGTTTGTTTTCTTAATGAGTTTGAGAATTCCATATATATTCTGGATACACGTCATTTTCAGTATTTTCTCTCAATCCGTGACTAGTCTTTTTACTTTCCTATGACAGTGTCATTCAGAGAGCTAATGTTTAAAATTTTGGTGAAGTCTGATTCATCAATTTTTTTTAATTGATTGTACTTTTGGTGTCATATCTAAACAATCTTTGCATGACCCACTGTCACAAAAATTTTCTCCTAGGTTGTCTTCTAGAAGGTTTACAGTTTTAGGTTTTACATTTAGGTCTGTGATCCATTTTGAGGTAATTTGTGTTTACGGTGTGCAGTATAGATGGAAGTTCATTATTTTGCATGTGATAGCCATTTGTCCCAGTGCCATTGTTGAAAAAACTATCCTCCTTGAATTGCCTTCGCACCTTTGTAAAAAATCAACTGTTCATATTTGTGGGCTGGTTTCTGGACTGTCTGTTCCATTGATCTGTCTATTTTGATGTCAATGCCACACTATCTTAATTACTGTAGCTTTATAATGTTTTGAAATCAGATAGCGCTAACCCTTCTACTTTGTTCTTCTTTTTCAAAATAGGTTTGGCTATTCCAGGTCCTTTGCATTTCTATATGAATTTTAGAATTAGCTTGTCAATTTCTACAAAAAGTCCTGTTGGAACTTTATTTGGGATGGTGTTGAATCCATAGATCAATTTCGGGACAATTGACATCTTAACGATGTTGTGTCTTTTGACCTATGAATAAGGTATATCTCTCCATTTATTTTGATCTTCTTTCAATTCTCTCAGTAGTGTTTTGCAGTTTTCAGTTTATAGGTCTTATAGATCTTTTGTCAGATTTATTCCTACGTATTTCATATTTTTTGATGCTATTGTAAATAGTATTTTCTAAAATTCAAATTTCTAATTGTTGCTAGCATTTAAAATTCAGTTGATTTTTGTATACTGGTCTTTTATGTTGTAACCTTGCTAACCTCACTTATTAGCATTAATATTATTTTTAGAGTGGTTTCAGGAGGGAGCAGAGATAAAACAGTGGTTCAATCTGCCATATTTAACCAGAATTTCTTGAGATTTCTGTATTCACTTTTATCATCTCCATAGGTTTGGAAATTACACATTGTATATTTCGTACTCTGCTGATTGCATACTTGACAATATCTCTAACTTGCAAACAATAGAAGAGCTTTAGAAAGCTTTAACTCTGATCATGCTGACCATCTTACACGTTAGTGTTGCTAAGTATTTTAGCTCCATCTTGCTTTCATATCCCTTAATTAGTTATCATTATTGTTTTTTAAAAACCATTATTGTTTTATGCTATCAGTGCTTGTTTTGATTTACCCAGAATTTTACCATGCCTTTGTTTGTGATTTCAGTTTGCCTTGTTCTTTGTTTTGGATTCCCTTTTCTTCCTAAAGCACATCCTTCAGTGATTCTTTTGCAGAGGATATTAGTGGTACACTCTTTGTTGGAAAATGTCTTTCTTTTATCTGCACTTTTGAATGATAATTTAGCTGTGTATTTTCTCTCAACATTTTGAACATATTTTTCTACTTTCTTCTTTTTTTTTTTTTTAAAAAAGAGTCCTCTTTGTCTTTGATGTTCTGCAATTGGCCACAAAGTGTTAAGACATGGATTTATTTTTAATTATCCTACTTGTGCTTCCTAATTGGCAAGGTCTATAGGTTTCATTTATTATAGAAAGTTCATAGTTATCATCTTTTCTAATGTGCCTCCTGACCTGTCTCTGTATTCCCTCTCTCTGAATCTGTAGTTATATCTGTGTAGGACCCTTTCTTTTCTCCTCTAAATCTCTCATTCTCATTTTGGTTTTCATCTTTTTACCTTCTCAAGGCTGTTTTTGCAAAGTTTCTCAGCTCTATTTCCAATTCACTTATTGTCTCTTCACCCACATTTAGCCTGCTGTCTAAAACTTATCCACTGAGTTTTTAATTTCATTGGCCGTATTTTTAGCTTTTAGAAAAACTATTTCATCATGTTGCAAATCTGCTTGTTGATTTTCTACAGTGTTTTATTCTTATGTTTCAATTCCTATTCTTGGCTCCTGTAGAATTTCTTCATTTTCTTATGTGCTCAACTGTGCATTAAGCAAGACTTTTTTGTATTTTATCCAGAATTTCTAGGTATTTTGTGGCAAAAGGGTTTTCTGGTTAGCTGAGCCATGATAATGAAAAAAATACAAGTATCCCATTGGTTTTCTCAAACTTTTTTCTCCAGAAAAATTCTGCTTTGTCTAGAGAGCCAAATGTTACTTTGAAGCCAGGCACTGTGCTAGCATGAGATACACACATATTTTCAAAGAACGTATGAGTTGTTCCTGACCAGAAGGGTCCACGGTAGCCAAGAAGCGGGGGCGCTTGGGAAACTCCCCTCCATCAGTGGTCTGTTTCTTTTAGAACCGGCCACTAGATGGCGGGAGTGAGCCGCAGCACAGTCAAGGTCCGTTTTAACCTTCGGAACAGCCGTAAGACAGTCAATTCAAAAATATCGAACAACGTCCACGTGCCAGGTACTGTGCCAAGCCCTCCCCACCCTCAGGGACCTCATAAATGGCCAGCGGCCACACACGTATAGACACACAGCGCTCATACAAGGCAGAATGGAACGTTTACAAAGAGAGATGATTCCCGTTCCTAGACCAAGGCGGGTCTCAGGGAGGAGCAACTGTTGACATCTTCCTGGTAGAACTCAGACTGGTCAGTCTATAGAAGGGAAGCCTACAGGACCTGTGTCACCCACCCACTCAGTCTCACCCAACCTCCATACGGTTGTTTCGTGTGTATATGTCTTAACATTCCCATCAGGGTTTCCTGTAGAGGCCTCATAGGCCTACCTTTGCAATTGACTAGTTGTGTGACCCTGGATTAACCACTCTCTAAGCCTCCATTTTTTTATTTAGAGATCATAATATCGGTCCTTACCACCTCACAGGGTTGGGTCATATTTAAGTGAAGTAATAAAAGTCAAAATGCTGTGCAAATTCGTAAGTACCATATACTTATGAGGCATGAAAGTAATTGTTCATATAAATTTCCCTAAAATTCCTTCAGGGAAGTTGGGTCCACTGTGGGCATTTACTGAATTGATTAGAATGTAAACTCTTCCGGAAGAGAAGACCCACAACTAGTTGAAGTATATTTACCAGGCTGGTTCACACAAACTTCAGAGCTGAGATCACAGCAGTGTCGTTGATGTGCTGGGCTGAACAGCATGCTGTGATGCTCCCCGGCACGGTGTGGCCTGGCATCCGAGAAGGGGTGTCTCAGGCCCTGTGGGAGGGATCTGCCTCAGCCTGGGGAGCGCCCCTTTCCTCCCCAGGCAGGGGTCTTGAGGAAGAGGAGATCCAGGGTGCAGTTGGGCTGTATGGGTGGCGTGTGACACTTCCCTAACCCCTGAAACAAGCTCCCAAGAAGAAAAGCTGCTGTCACTTTTCAGGACCAATGTGACAAAGGAACCGAATGGCTAGTGGGGGCTCTCCCATCCCCACTCACTCTTGAGGGAAGGAGACAGACTCCTTCTCCAGCTTATGGGGGACTTCAGATACTATCCATGGTCCCTGGGAAGAGGGGAAGGGGGACAGCCCAGAGAGATGTCACCATGCTGATCTTCCTACTGCATCAAAGAACACCTCCGTGAGATGCTTAGGTCCCTCTGCCACCAGAATCTTTGTTAAAAACAATCTGTTTATCAATTTCATCACAACCAGTGTTTTAAAATCTTCAGTTGCAGTGAGATTTCCACGCTGACATTTAGTAATGTGTGTATATGTGGGCGTAGGGGCTGCTGGGGGTTAGGAGGGGCACCAAAGGCAAGGCTGTTTTAGAAGAGCATTTCCTCTGAGATGCTTCTAATCAGCAATCTGACTGCTGTTTTAGGTGAGTTGTTTATTCCTGCAAGGATCACTCAGTCAGCAGCAACACCATCCAACTTACTAATAGATATTTTGTAATACAGCTTCCGGACACGCTCAGATCTGGAGCCTTTTCCCTTGGTGGCATTTTGTGTGTGTGAGCGCAGGGAGGAAGGACTAACATGTGGCCGCCTCTGTCTGCTACGGTCGCAGCAAGGAGGATCTGGCAGAGGCAGACTGTGTGTATGTGTGGCCATGACACATCCTATAGTTATACCATCTCCTAAACGCGCCTTTCATTCTCCAATGTGCTAGGCTTCAAAACTCCACCAGGGGGTGTAGTGGAAATTTCTCCCCATTATTTCGTTTGTCAACCATTTATCTAGCTAGCCTCTAATGTATGTCTGTCGTTGAAATACATTATTTTGTCTAAAATATCAGTTGACTTCTATGAGGTGGGTTATATTACCTCACTTTCCATAATAGGAATTGAGGTTTAGGAGAGGCTAAGTAAATTACGTCAAGTCAGCAATGCCCCGAGAAGCTGGAATTTGAACCCATGTTTTTCTGATTGCAAAGCTTAAACTCTATACCTTACTTCTGGCTGCCCGTTCTGTCATGCAGTCTCAAAGACTGAGATTTGGCACCCCACCTGGATATCTTTGCAAGTGCCCTGCTCTCCACTAAACTAGTTCTGGGAAGTCCCTGTTCACCTGACCAGCAGAGGATTATTACTCCAGCCTGCTGGCCTGGGCCTCATGTTCCCATATAACATCGCCGTTTGGGACTGTATCGTTCCTATCTGCATATTAAAGGGCCTTGTCACTGACTTCTCCAACTCAGACTCTGTTGGAGCATCTGCATTTCTTTTTTAATTAAGATAACATTGGTTTATAACATTATAGAAATTTCAGGGGTACGTCATTATATTTCAACTTCTGTATAGTCTACATCGTGTTCACCACCAAAAGTCCAGTTGCATCTGTCACTGTATACAGCTGCCCCTTTACCCCTTTCACTCTGTCCCGGCCACTTTCCCTCCAGTAATCACCAATCTGTTCTCTGTATCTATGTGTTTGTTTGTTTGTCTTCCACATATGAATGAAATCATATGGTATTTGTCTTTCTCCACCTGACTTAACTTTGTTTAGCATAATACCCTCAGGGTCCATTGATGTTGTCACAAATGGCAAGATTTCATCCTTTCTATGGCTAAGTAGTATTCTGTCTTCTTTATCCACTCACCCATTGATGGGCACTTAGGTTATTTCCAAGTCTTGGCTATTGTGAATAATGCTACAAAGAACATAGAGGGGCATATATGTTTTGGATTTAGTGTTTTTGTGTTCTTTGGATAAATACCCAGTAATGGGATAGCCGGGTCATATGGTATTTCTATTTTTAATTTTTTGAGGAATCTCCATACTGTTTTCCACAGTGGCTGTACCAGTTTGCATTCCCACCAGCAGTGTATGAGGGTTCCCTTTTCTCCACAACCTCTCCAACACTTGTTATCTCTTGTGTTGTTAACTATAGCCATTCTGACAGGCATGAGATGATATCCCATTGTGGTTTTGATTTGCATTTCCCTAATAGTTAGTGATGTTGAGCATCTTTTCATGTGCATTTCTTTGAATGAGATCTGTGAGTTGGCCCGAGTCTCCCTGTAGGTGGCTCCTTCCTGAACTCCTGGGAGCGTGCAGGGTGCTATCAGGTAAGGAGAGTGGGGCAGTGATGGATGTGCCTGAGATGGTCAGGGGTCGACCTTAGCCTGAGTGAAAGGAAAAAGATTTGCTGAGAGGAAAGTGGTCAGCAAAGAGCTGGACTATGGAATTCTGTCTTGAGGATTTGGCCAAAATGGGGTTGGGGGTGAAGGGAGCCGAAGACAGTTAGGGCCTGTGTTGCTCAGGCCTGCAGGGGGGCCCAGTTAATCACTTCTCAGTGAAGTTCATGCTGATTTCTTGTTCTTATACCAGAACACAGACCAAAGGGTGGGACGGGGGAGCGGGGGACGAGTCTTACATCCAGTTGACAAAGTGGAGTTTTTAAATTTTATTTTACAATGACTACAGAGTTTTCACATTTCACAAATTGGTTAAATCTATTCAAGGACACAGTTCAGGGCTATTGCTTTTCTCTCTCCAAAAGGACATACTTGTCATTAAATCGTCTTTTCCTGAAGATGGGGTGTGGGAAACCACACTGACCTATAGTCTAGTGTGCATCCATTTCATTGAGCACAGAAGGGACTCATCTGGATGGGTGCAGGCAGCTTCCACACTTGTTTCCAGAGTTCTCTTTAGAGCTGTCACCTATCTCCCAGCAGCCACCCAGGAGATTACAAGGAGAACAGCATAGAATGCGATACAGGGGCCGGCCTGATGTTGCTGCGGTTAAGTGCACACGTTCTGCTTTGGCAGCCTGGGGTTTTGCCAGTTCAGATCCCAGGTGTGGATCTACGCGCTGCTTGGCAAGCCATGCTGTGGCAGGCGTCCCACATATAAAGTAGAGGAAGATGGGCACTGATGTTAGCTTAGGGCCAGTCTTCTTCAGCAAAAAAGAAGAGGATGGGCAGCAGATGTTAGCTCAGGGCTCATCTTCCTCAAAAAAAAAAAAAGAATGAGATACAGTTGGAAAAACAGTCCTGGCAATCGTATGCAGATCGTTTACTGTGCCCGCTAAAAATCCTGGTCTCTGGATTCCCACAGACCTGGGTGCAAATCTCAACTCCAAACACTAATCTATGGAGCCGGAGGTCAGGGTAGTGCTCACCTCTGGGGAGGAGAGAGAGGAAGGCTTTGCAGAGGGGTGGGAGAGGGGCTTCAGCGTGGAGAGATTCTCTTCCTGACCTGGGTGTTAGTTACTGTGCGTGTTCTCTTTGTGACCGTTTATCCCACTGTATACTTTAGGATTTGTGATCTTTTCTATATGTTTCATATTTCAGTAAAAAAAATTTTATTAAAAACATCCAAATTTCACCTCTTACTAATTGTGTAGTCTTGGTCAAGTCACTTAAGCTCTCTGAGCCTCAGTTTCCTCCTCCCTTACCATGGGGCCCTGCTAATGCCCACTGCGCGGGGTTGCTACGACTAAGGGAGCGAATGCCTTTAAGCTCTTCGTGCAGGGCCTGCCTGGCACTTTGCTCAGTAAGTATTAGTTGTTTCTGCTGCAGGTCGTGTGTCTCAGGTCACACTGGACTCTCCCTGCACGGGACTACTCTGTGCCCACGCCTTTCCACACCTTCACGCCTCTGCTCACACTTGGTCCTACCTGACTGTCCACCTTCCCCCTCAACGTCACCAAGTCCTGCTCAGCGCACACATTGAAGACCTTCTCCTGGTCCCCTTTCCTCACTCCTGGGTTCATCACTCACTCCTCCTGTATCCCTGCAGCCTCTTGTCCACCATCAGCCTGAGAGCACAGTGCCCTGTAATGTCCAACTCGGCACGTCAGCAAGCCCCAACATGTATCGAAATGAAGCATCCCCAGCTTCTCGGTGGGACATACGGCGTGGCTCCCTGGATGGGAGAGATTTGAAGTGCCTCCCCCGGAGTTGTGCCTTTGTTCCACCATCTTGCATTAAAGTGGCATGCTGTGTTTTCACTATTAGGGAAATGTCATTTGAAAAACACACAACAAATGTTAGATGGTGCATCTGGCCTGCCATCTTGGCAGGGGAGGGGTGAGGAACCCAGGACAGTTCCTTGGCTGGTGCTGGGGCTCTAGTGGGATGTTCTGTGTTCTTCTGGTGTCTCCAGTGCAGAGGTCCCTGGCCAGCTCTCATTAACTGCTCACCTCCTGCACCGCACACTCATCCTACCCTTCCTGCTCTAGGGCTCTGTATTTCCTTCTCTGTTTCTGGGGATAAAACCCCCCTGCTGTCTTCACACGTGGGTTTTGAGGATCACAATCCTGTTGACTCTATCTTGAAAATAGGGCCCGAATCCAACCACTCCTCAACACCGCTGTTTACTCCCTGTACAAGCCACCAGGACCTGTCCGATGAAGTTCTCTAATAGCTTTATACCTGGACTGGGCTCTCTGCTTCCATGCTTGCCCTTTACAGCCTGTTCTCCCTGTAACAGCCACAGCCGTATTTTAAAAATGTAAATCGAATCAAGCCACTCACTTTTCCTGTAGTCCTCCAGGTCCCACACATTTAAGAATAAAATCCAGAGTCTTCCCTGTGACCAGCAAGGCTATATATCCCACTCCATGCCTCCCTTGTCACCCCTGCTCCCCCAGCTCTAAGACCTCACCTCCTACCACCCTCCTCATTGCTGCTTTCAGCACTAATGTCTTACTTGATGGTACTTGATTGCTGCACCACTCCCTTCTTGGGAACTTTGCATAGGCTGTTCCTTCTGCCTGGAATGTTCTTTCCCTGATATTCACGTTTTCTCACTTCATTTGGGTCCCTGCTGCGTGTGACACTCAGAGCAGCCATCCTTGACTGCTCTGCCTATCCTCTAACCCTGCTTTAATTTGTTCACTGAGGTCATCCATGTCCAGCTCTAGATCCATCTACCCATCTTTCCTTCTATGCATAGTTCTTTTGGGTCTGTCCCCTTACGGGAAGGTAAGCGTTTGTGGGCAAGGACTTCGTGTTGTCTTCTGCTGTATCTGCTGAATCGAGAGGATTGTCTAGCACATGGATGTGCTCAATAAATACTTATCGAATGGGTGAAGGAATGAAATGAGATAACACAAGTGGAATCGCTCTGAAAAGCGGGAGTGTTACCCCTGAGTTGAGACTGTCATCCTATGCCTTTCCTCTAGTGGCAGTAAAGTCACTCACCCGCTGGCTGGGCCCGGTTTCCTCCAGGCTAGTGGTGAGATCCTGGGCTTCGGAATCCACTGGCAGGTTCAGACCCCAGCCCTGCAACTTGCTCGGCGTGTGAGCTTAGAGCAGTCACCTCATCTCTTTGGGCTGTAGTCTCCTCTTCTGTAACGAGTAACAGCCCCACCTGCCTCAGGTCTCATGAGTCATGCTTGGAGATAAAAACGGTATCTCCCCTGTTCCCGAGTGCCACTCATGAATTCCTTCCGCCTTCCTATTTGCATTCAGGAGAGACATAAAGGGAAATGTTAGGGAGCCCCATTGGCCACAAATCCAATCCATGTTCTCCAATTCAGCTCGACCAAATAAACTAATTAAAAAGCCCCACTCTGTTTCATTTTTGTCTTTTTTCCATTAGTTGTGAGCTCAGAAGGAGAAGACAGGAGGATTATTGATCGGCCCCTAAATGTGTGATCCTATTTGACCTTCACAATGACTTCATGAGTGAGGCCGGTATGAGTTTCCTCTCCCTTTCTTAGGTGAGGAAACGGAAGCTTAGAGATGACGTGTCCTGAGTAAGGCCACACAGTTAACAAGTGGCAGAGCTGGGAGTCACACCTGACTCACCTGGCTCTGAGCGCTAGGCCCTTTCCGTCTTACCCTGGGCGTGTGTGGGTGTGATAGGATCGGCACATGCGTGGGGGGCGGGGGATGGTAGAGGATGTTGTCAGCAGGTCGGCTTGGAGCTGGCAGGAACACAGCAGTCAAAGGCCCTGGATCTGAGATAGAAATCCCAGGTAGGGTGGGGAGGAGGGTGGCACAGAGTCAGGGAGGCAGCAGAAGGGGCATCAGAGACCCCTCCCAGCCTGGGCCAGGGAAGAACGGAGGGAGCCCATTAGCAGGAGCCCTTGCCTAATTAGGAGCCCCAGCCGAGGCTAAGCTGACTTGCCTAAGAGAGACAGGCGGGGGGCCCTGAAAGCCGGGGAGCTCTTCCCACTGCAACAGGAAAGAAATGAGAAGCAGCCGCAGTGGGAAGGCTTGCCTAAGAAATAGAAAAGTAGCACTTGGGGAATCAAAAACTTTTCTGGGTCTAGGAAAGACCCCAATTCTCTCTTAAACACGTCTCCTTTTTCCCAATGTAGCAAAGTGAAGAAGGCTGGCTGTTGAAATGCCAGTGTGACCCAAGAGGGCTGAGGTTTGACGCCACCACCAGTTGTTAGGTTGCAACTCGCTTTAGCTGGCCAGCTTGGCTTCCATCAGACCCCCCGGGAGGAGCTTGAGGAAGCCACGCTCCAGAGGGCCAGCTGTCGCCATCAGAGCTGGCTGGCTTGGACTCTGAGCTCTCAGGTGGGGTCACTACCTGGATCTTGACTGCGATTCCTGTCAGGGGACACCTGAGCTGTCTTCATTTCCCCCATGGGCACAGGCGGGACCTCTTTCTCTAATTGTTTTAGGTACATCCCACAGACTGGGGCTTTGGGGGGCTAGGAGTGAAAATGAGGGGGGAGTTCAGTGCAGATGTTTGGGGAGGCCTCGTATCTCCAGGCTCCCTACCCCAAATTTTATCAGCAGGCTGCGCTCCTCATGGATGGTCTCTATTGCACTCATTCTCCCTCCTCCATGAGATGTGATGGGCTTGTGATTCAGAAAACCCTTGGAGAGGAGGTCTTTTGGCAGCTATGTTACCCTTGAGCAAGTTCCTTAAGCTCTCTAATCCAGAGATTCTTTTTAAAAAATTTTTTTTAATTGCAGTGACGTTGGATTATAACATTATATAGCTTTCAGATGTACATCGTAATATATTTCGAATTCTGTATAGATTACATCGTGTTCACCACCCAAAAACTAATTATAGTCCATCCCCTCACATGTGCCTCATCACCCCTTTTGCCCTCCCCCCCACTTCCCCTATGGTAACCACCAATCCATTCTCCATTGCTATGTGTTTGTTTTTATCTTCTACTTATGAGTGAAATCGTATGGTATCTGACTTTCTCCCTCTGACTTATTTCACTCAGCATAATACCCTCAAGGTCCATCCATGTTGTCACAAATGGCCGGATTTCGTTATTTCTCATGGCTGAGTAGTAGTCCATCGTGTACAAATACCACATTTTCTAATTCCATTGGTCCCTTGATGGGCACCTAGGTTGCTTCCAAGTCTTGGCTATTGTGAATAATGCTGCAATGAACATAGGGGTGCATGTATCCTTATGCCTTTGTGTTTTCAAGTTCTTTGGATAAATACCCAGCAGTGGGATAGCTGGATCATATGGTAGATCTATTCTTAATTTTCTGAGGATACTCCATACTGTTTTCCATAGTGGCTGCACCAGTTTGCACTCCTACCAGCAGTGTACAAGGGTTCCCTTCTCTCCACACCCTCTCCAACATTTGTTGTTTCCTGTCTTGTTAATTATAGCCATTCTGACCGGAGTGAGGTGATGCCTCATTGTAGTTTTGATCTGCATTTCCTTGATAGCTAATGATGTTGAGCATCTTTTCATATGCCTGTTGGCCATCCGTATATCTTCTTTGGAGAAATCTCTGTTTAGATCTTTTGCCCATTTTTTTAATTGGGTTATTGGTTTTTTTCATGTTGAGCTGTATGAGTTCTTTGTATATTTTGGATATTAACCCCTTATCTGATATATGGTTTGCAAACATCTTCTCCCAATTGTTAGGTTGTCTTTTTGTTTTGTTGAGGGTTTCCTTTGCTGTGCAGAAGCTTTTTAGTTTGATGTAGTCCCATTTGTTCATTTTTTCTTTTGTTTCCGTTGCCTGGTCAGACATAGTACTTGAAAATATGCTGCTAAGACTGATGTCAGAGAGTGTACTGCCAATGTTTTCTTCTAGAAGTTTCATGCTTTTGGGTCTTACATTTAAGTCTTTAATCCATTTTGAGTTGATTTTTGTGCATGGTGTAAGGGAATGGTCTACTTTCATTCTTTTGCATGTGGCTGTCCAGTTTCCCAACACCATTTATTGAAGAGACTCTCCTTTCTCCATCATATGTTCTTGGCTCCCTTGTTGAATATTAGCTGTCCATAAATGTGTGGGTTTATTTCTGGGCTCTCGATTCTGTTCCTTTGATCTGTGTGTCTGGTTTTGTGCCAGTACTATGCTGTTTTGGTTACTATGGCTTTGTAGTATATTTTGAAATCAGGGAGTATGACACCTCCAGCTTTGTTCTTTTTTCTCAGGAATCTTTTGGCTATTTGGAGTCTTTTGTTGTTCCATATAAATTTTAGGATTCTTTGTTCTATTTCTGTGAAAAATGTTGTTGGAACTTTGATAGGGATTGCATTGAATCTATAGATTGTTTTAGGAAGTATGGACATTTTAACGATGTTAACTCTTCCAATCCAAGAGCACGGAATATCTTTCCATTTCTTTGTGTCTTCTTCAACTTCTTTCAACAATGTTTTATAGTTTTCGGTGTACAGATGTTTCACCTCTTTGGTTAGGTTTATTCCTAGGTATTTTATTGCTTTTGTTGCAATTGTAAATGGAATTGTATTCTTAATTTCTCTTTCTGCTACTTCGTTATTGGTGTATAGAAACACAACCAATTTTTGTATGTTGATTTTGTATCCTGTGACTTGACTGTATTCACTTATTGTTTGTCAAAGTTTTTTAGTGGATTCTTTAGGGTTTTCCAGATATAAAATCATGTCATCTGCAAAGAGTGACAGTTTTCCTTCTTTTCCAATCTGGATCCCTTTTATTTCTTTTTCTTGCCTGATTGCTCTGGCTAGGACATCCAATACTATGTTAAATAAGAGTGGTGACAGTGGGCATCCTTGTCTGGTTCCTGTTCCAGAGATTCTTCACTTGTAAAAATTTGCCCCAAAGATGGGGCCGGACCTGTGGCTGAGTGGTTTGGTTCACACGCTGTGCTTTGGCAGCCTGGGGTTCTCTGATTTGGACCCTGGGCATGGACCTATGCACCGCTCATCAAGCCATGCTATGGTGGCATCCCACATAGAAGAAGTAGAATGACCTACAACTAGGATATACAACTATGTACTGGGGCTTTGGGGAGAAAAGAAAATAAAAGAGGAAGATTGGCAACAGATGTTAGCTCAAGGCCAATCTTCCTGACCAAAATTTGCCTGTGTGATATCTATTTCTTAAGGCTGTTGTGACTTTGGCAGCCCATCACAGCAGGAAGTACATGTCCCCCTTGCCATCGCCGCCCCCTCAGTATATCTTATCTTTAATCCCCTGACATTTTTCCATGGTGCTGCAAATTTCCACATCCATTATTCCCTTGGATTAAGAAATAGTCTCCAGGGGCTGGCCTGGTGGCAGAGTGGTTAAATTCCTGTGCTCTGCTTTGGCGGCCCAGGGTTCATGGATTCAGATCCTGGGCAGGGACCAAGCACCACTCATCAAGCCATGCTGTGGTGGCATCCCACATAAAATAGAGGAATCTTGACACAGATGTCAGCTCAGCAACAGTCTCCCTCAAGCAAAAAGAGGAAGATTGGCAACAGATGTTAGCTCAGCACCAATCTTCCTCCCCCCAAAAAAACAAAAAGAAAGAATTGGTCTCCAGAAGATCTACAGAAAGTATTTAAATATATGTTTACCGAATCAATGTTGTGGGAGGAGTGACACTGGTAAGACGCATCTGCTGTCCCCTGCCTGGAGAATAACCGACCTCCTCTGGGTAGCCATCAACAGCATGGAGTGGGGACAGAGAGAAAGGGACTCAGCCTGGGTAAGCATTGAAGGATGTGGATAGAGGGACCCTGAAGCTGGGAGAAGTCTTCCCTTAGGAGAAGGAAGTAACAGGGAGAAGCAGCCCGGTGGGGCCAGATGGGGCTCTGAAAGAGAAGTCATGATGGAAAACTGGAGGCAGACTCAGGGCAGGGGTAGGCTTAAGGCTGCTGGCCCCATTGAACTGAACCCATGACGCTGGGCCTGCAGAGGCTCTGGATCAATCTGCCTATCGACCAGCCAGGAGCTCACCGATATCTTCTAGAAGAAGCCTTCATCCAGAAAGCACTGGTTCTCAGGAGTCCTGGGGCAGGGTGTGGCAGTCTGCTGCAGAGCCAGTCACTCAGCACCCAGGGTTCCGCCATGGCCCCAGTGCCCAGCACCATGCCTGGCACAAAGCGTGGCCCAGCCCCTGTTATTGCATAGATAAACAGGACACAGTCCTGTTCTCCAGGAGCTCTCAGTTCCATGACCAAAAGGACCAGGTTTGTGACACGAGTCAGCCTGCCCTCCTGCCTGGTCACACTGAGCTGCTTTGTCTCCTGCAATGTACTGCTTGGGGTAATGAGAAAGTCATAATGAAACCCTTAAAATTTAAAGCTTGGGGAGCCGCAGCCCTGTACCATCTTGAGCTAAAAATAAGTCATGCTGGAGAAGGCTCACTGGGCTCCATTTTCTCTGCTTTAGCTGCCCTGCCTGGTGGCGTTTTCTTTGCGGGTAGATTGGAAGCTGCGTTGGACAGATCTCTTAGGAGAGGTGTCCCTATTAATTTTCCTTTGGTAAATTCAACAAAAAATTTGAAGGCCTACTCAGAGCCAGTGGGGCAGGGATTTTTGTCTGTTTTGTCCACTGCTGTAACCCCAATGCTTAAAATGATGCTGGCACATAGTAGGAAATCAGTAACATGTGGCCTCACATGGCCCATCAGTAGCGAGTCCTCCCCATAGCCCTGTGAAGTACTTGTACCATTCTCATTTACAGATTATAAACCAAAGCTTCAAGAGGTCAAGTGCCTTGTCCAAGGTCACACAGAAGTGGGCAAGCTGGGAGGTGGGAGCACAAGTACTCATTCCTACATCATCTTAGTTAATTGGGATAGTTTTTTCTGTGCTGTTTCATGGGAGGAGAATGGAGGGGTTAGGGTAGTTTGGTCACACTGTGTGCCATCTCATGGGCCCACCAAGGTGTCATCCTACATGTCATCCTTTGCCTATTAGCTAAATCACTGTACATGGTTCTGACGTTTAATATTCACTTGTGAGGAGCAAAAAGTGGAAGGGGCAGTAAAAGTGGTGATAGGCTGTCCCCCAATACTTTGTTTACAGCCTCAGGAGAAGAACTATCTTTAGTTTCTTTTAAAAGTGGATCCACCTAAACATGAGGCCAGATGTATCAGGAATATTCTTCAAGATGGAGTTGATGCCACTCTACCCTCTTAATTCTGCCCTGTCTTTAGATCTAATGCTGTCACAGGGGAGCAATGAGTTTCCTATCTTGGAATCAACAAGTTCTGACTGTGTTGATGTGTTCTAGATTAAGGAGTTGCTGCCTCCTCTATGTGGGCAGTGAGAGGAGCAAGGCAAGCTGGAGCTGCAAGGATCTTAGCCATCATCAAGACCAAGGGTTCTGAAAGTGCATCCTGGGACCAGCGGCATCAGCATCACCTGGGAACACGTTATAGATGCAAAGTCTCAGGCCTCACCCAGGCTTACTGAGTCAGATACTCTGGGAAAAGCCACAATCTGTGTTTCAGCAATTCCTCCAGGAGATTCTGATGCGCACTAAAGTTTGATTGGACCACACTGATCTAGACCAGTGGAGGGTTTCTCAACCTCGGCACTATTGTCATTTTGGGCTGGATAATTCTTTGTTATGGAGGCTGTCCTGTGCATTGTAGGATGTTTAGCAGCATCCCTGGCCTCTATCCACTAGATGCCAGTAGTACCCACCTCCCAGTTGTGACAACCAAAATTGTCTCCAGGAATTACTAAATGTCCCCTGTGGGGCAAAATCCTCCCCATTTGAGAACCACGGATCCAGACCCTTGCTTCTCAAAATGTGGTCTATGGTCCAGTAGCATCAGGCTTGCCTAGGAACTTGTTAGAAGTGAATTCTTGGGCCCCACCCTAAATATACGGAATGAGGGTCTGCAGCTGACTTTTCCTTGGGTGATTCGTCTGCAGTTAGAGACTGACAAGCCCTGATCTAAACCGACCTCCTCACTTTACAAATGGGAGCCAGCATTCTGGAGGGGACGATTGCCCAAGGTCACGTCTCCTGTCTCCTGAGCCCTGAGTGTGCAACTGTAGATACTTATTTACTGTGGTTATTTCTCAGGTTAGGAGAACTGCGTGCCTGGATCATGAGGCCATGCTTTTAGGATGGTCTCGGTGGTAGGGGACCCCTAGCAGGGAGCCAGAGCTTTCACACACTGCAGAGCATGCCGTCTCTGCAGATGCCAGGACACACTGCGGTTGAGAGGAGAACTGGTTAGGTGTTTTGTAGACTGCCCCTCAATCAGGATTTATCTGATGTTTTTCTCATGATTGGACTGGGATTCAGGTTTTTGGGGGGAAGACCACAGAGGTAAAGTGCCATTTTCATCACACCATAAAGTAGATTTTACTTCTTTCCCCCAATAACTGATTATATTTTTCTGAAATATATGCTCAGCTGCCGCACCACCAGCTAACCACCAGCAGAGCAACTTTACTTTGCCTCATTGATTGCAAAATAAATCTTATAAGATAAAGTGCTTTTGAACTGTTTCAGCAACTCCTGCCCAGAGTCTCCCATGGCCGATAAAATCCAGCCAGGCAATATTAGAGCTGAGGGTTGATGCAAAGTCCCACCTTTCTTTTATTAATGGGGAGTGATAGGCACAGCCCTTCTCTAATGAGCAGCCAACTGCTCAGCAGTTTTCCCTGTACGGTCCCCATTTCTGATTGTTGCACCACCCTAATTAGTCAGGTTGACAGCAGGCTCCTGGAGAACAAAGACTGCAGCCACTGATTCCAGTATTAATGCTGTGAGAGGGATGGGAAAGCCCTACAAGGAGTGAGGTCTCTGTGTGGTCTGTGACGGCCAGGTCTCCTTAGTTACCTGGGTCAGAATCTCATCCTGGATGTGGGGTTAACCACCTGGAGACTTCTCTCCAGTGGAACAGATTGTTGCCATTTTGATGAATTTGTAAATACTCCAATAGCACTCTCTCACTCACACCCTACAAGACAGACAGATAGACAGACAGACAGACAGACAGACAGACAGACACACTCACGTATACACCCATCTCTCCTATTGGCCCGCCAGGTTTTATGACATTTCCTATGTTTGAAGAAACTCCACTGAAAAGATAATAATTAAGTGCAAATGTTGTATAAACCCAGTGTTTTAATTTTCTAGGGCTGCTGTAACAAATTACAACAAACTTAGTAGCTTAAAACCACACAAATTTATTTTCCTCCAGTTTGGACGTCGGAAGTCTGAAATGGCTCATGTGGGTTAAAATCAAGGTGTTAGCAGAGCTTTGTTCCTCCTGGGAGCTCTTAGGAGAGAATCAAGTTCCTTGCCTTTGCAGTTTCTAGAGGCTGCCTGCATTCCTTGGCTCATGACCCCTTCCTCCATCTTCAAGATGCAGGAATTGAACCTCTGCTTCTGCCATCACCTCTTCTCTCTGACGTTGATGCTTCTGTCTCCCTCTTAAAGGGACCCACATGGTTACACTGGGCCCACTCAGAAGGTCCAGGATAATTTATCCATCTCAAGATACTTAATCACATCTGCAAAATCCCTTTTGCCATGGAAGGTAACATAGTCATAGGTTCTGGGGATTAGAGTGTGGACATTTTTGTAGTGGGCGCTATTTGGCCTCCTACACCCATTTTACTCTTCTGTTAAGTGCTAATAATAACCATATCTACTATAAGTACTCAATTTTGAGTACTAAATTAGATGCTCTATGTCATTTGTTTGGCACAGGCCCTGGCACATAGTAAGCCCTCAGTACTGTCAACTAATTATTATTATTGGAATAGTATATTGAATTACTTTCTATTATGGACACTTTGGTATTAGTTTCATCAGTCAGTCATTTGCAAAGGCCAGGAGGTGATCAGACGTGGGATCTGGATGGTTTACGTTGGGAGTTCGGAAGAAGGACTAAGAAGGCTGAGAATATGGGAGTTGTCTAGGACAGGACAGATCCAAATGGGGTGTTGTCGTGAGCAGGCACTGGGCAATATAGGCAGGGAAAGTGAGTGTTCAGGGATGCGGAGGAGCACCAGGAGGAGGAAAGTGGAAGAGACCGTGGAAAAGAAACATCATTTACTCAACTGACTGTAACATTTTTTCTTAAGTCTCCCTGATCCCTTAATTGATGATGGCTTGTCAAGTCTCCCTGATCCCTTAATTGATGACGGCTGGTCTCAAATGCCATGCAAATTACTCCTCCTCCCACTCCTCTGGCTCCTCTCTCCTCTGCAGCAGCATTTAAACGCTGCTCTTCCTTAAAGTCTGGCTCAAGCATCATCTCCTCCAAGAAGTCTTTGCTAGTCATTTAGTGATCACAGTCATTTCCTCTCCTCCAATTCAGCATTGTCTTGTGATTCCCCTTTCTCTAGTTAAAGTCCCTCTTCTTTTTCAATCCCCTAAGCATAGAACCTCAGTCACCTTTTAGTCTGCATTCTTTATCACCCATAACCCAGTGGTAACAAAGTTTTAATGATTCTTTCTTCTTATCAATAAGGTGATTTGTGTGCTCAGGAAGATTTGGGAAAATACTGGCATAATTAATGGTAAGAACAGTCCTGGGAATAGGGCTTCAGAGTTCCAGTCTCATTTCTACCTCTAAGGGACTTAGATGACCTTGGGGGAGGTGATGCCTTCCCCTTGGATCTTCGATTTCTTTGTGTGTAAAAGGAGAGCATTGGGTCAGATAGTCAAAGATTCCTTTGAGCTCTTGCAGCCTTCCTACCTGAGTGTTGAACCCACTTAGTGGTGAGGCCCATTCTCAGGCCTGCTGACTGCCGTCTTATCCCAGTTGGAGGTGGGAGAAGATGGAGCCGTTTTTCACATCTTCAGTTGGATCCAGGCTTTCTCTCTGCAGAGGATGAAGTTACTGATTACGGAGCAATTTGTTCGGGAGACATTGGAGATAATTAGCAAGAGAAGAGGCAGTGCATCTGGAATGGAGTTTTTCTAATCTCTTAGGCATTGATCAGTCAATTCAGTGAGCACTACACTGGGGAACCAAACTCAGCAGCTTCACAGGCACTAAACAGAGTACTTCAAGGAGACAGATATTGGTTTTTTTACTTGGGGGCTGCTCGACGCCCAAGAGAGACGACTGGCATGCTGTTTCTTTCTCCTTTCACTTAACATTCACTCGTTCAAAAGGACATTTTTGAGTATTTAGTACATACGAGATACTCTCAGTAACAAAAGTGTCTCTACCAACTTCCCCACCTAGTAGAAACTTTTAACGCAGTAGAGGAGACTGACATACTACTCAGTAGCTGCAGTATGAAGCAGGATGTGACATCGTAAGTGAGGCATCCCTCAGGTGCTATGGAGGTTAAGAGGAAGGTGAGCTCTGAGTTTGTTGAGGTTTGGGTTGACTCCAGAAGGATGGCTAGATGTTCAATAGGTACAACGAGATGAGAGGGTACTTGAGGTGGAGGGGATGACACAAGCAAAATTGCACACGAGGGATAATGAGGGGCAAGTTCAGAGAGTGGACCATGTTTGATTTTCCTAAATCATAGCACCCTATGCAATATGAAATAGAGCTAGAAAAATAGGTCAGGTTCAGCTTGTTTGAGGCTTGGAAAGATGTTAGATTTAATTTGCTGGCATGAGGAGACATCGAGGTTTCTTTTGGGTGTAGAGTAGCATCATATGTAGAGTTATACCTTAAAAAAAATATTCACAAATGAGAAGGAATGCACTCCTATCTTGTTCTAAGATGTGACCAAGAAGCTGTACGAAAGGAAAAGAAGAATTGCAGCGTTGCACATTCCCCATAGTTCTGTGAAAACTAAGAACTGGCAATGCCAGGCTCCATGCCACCATTTCTGAAATCCCTAATGATTCCCTGGGCTGGTGGAGTGCAGAGAGGTGTGACAAGAAGCTGTTTCCCCCAAATCACTCAGCTGCCAGGTGCTCCATGCATCTGCTTTAGGAAAAACAAGCATATGGAGATCTACTTGTTACTCAGAGTTCCCTCTAGGTGGCCAGAAACATCCTCTAAAATGGTTAAATGGAAAACAGAAAGTCAGAGAAAGCATTCAAAAGTACTCAGCTGCTTAGCAGGTATGTGGTTGTTAGAAAAGATTTCCTCGAAGTGTGTTCAAGAGGAGAAAAGGTTAATCTTTTCGATGCCTGTCTGCCAAGGGTCTGGTGGAGATTATTGGAAGTGGGAGTAAGTAACGTCCACACTGATTGAAAATAAAACAAAAGAACAATAACAAAGCCAGACCCTGTTTAGTGATGAATGGTCCCTGGGATCACAGATGTGCTTATCTGAGTGTAATTTCCTCATTTTCTTCTCTGTGTGCTGCTTGTCATGAGAGAAAAATGATGCAAGGACAGAGAAAGACTGAAGACAGGGTGCTCAGAATTGGGAAGCCCATCCAGTAAGTCTTGATCTAGGCGCTCTGTGTAACGTCTCATCACTTCTGGATTCTCCAGGGACTGGAGGTGAACCAACAGAGCTGGCTGACACACAGTACCCTGGTGGATCCAGGTGACAACATGAGGGACACTGATGAGGGTGGTTCTAGGATGTTAACCCCAGAGGACTTGGAGGAGAGGAGAGAAGGCATGGGCAGTGAGTTAAAGTTGCTCAAACCAGTACAAAGAAAGCCAGAATCCATCTAAACCAGTAATTTTTAAAAGCTGGGATGAGGGATTAGTTATAATTTATGAGTCACCTGTGGCTTTTACAAAAACTTGAAAAACATACAGAGTAAACAAGACTGATGTCACCGAAAATGACAGAGTAGGGAACTCAAAAAGTCTGCCTCTCCACTAAAGCAACGATTAAGCTGGCAAAACTGTTAGCATCAATGTTTTCAGAACTCTGGAACCTAATTAAAAAACTTGTAACAACCAAAGGAATGTTTAATGAAGAAAGAAACTGCTGAATTTTGGAAAGAGAGCTCTGTGTTGTTTAAGTTACTGATGGGGTTCAAGGCAGGCTGCCCCAAGATGTGCCACACTGGTATGTGGATTATTTTAAGCTGAAGACAATAAAGGCTCAGAAGACTCAGGAAGAAATTTGATTTCCCCCCAGACTGCCCAAAAAGATTTAAGATAGAAGGTCTGGGAGCCGGCCCAGTGGGGCAGTGGTTAAGTTTGCACGTTCTGCTTCTCAGCGGCCCAGGGTTCGCTGGTTGGAATCCTGGGTGCGGACATGGCACCGCTTGGCACACCATGCTGTGGTAGGTGTCCCACATGTAAAGTAGAGGAAGATGGGCACGGATGTTAGCTCGGGGCGAGGCTTCCTCAGCAAAAAGAGGAGGACTGGCAGTAGTTAACTCAGGGCTAGTCTTCCTCAAAAAAAAAAAAAAGAAGGTCTGTTCTGGGAAGGAGCTAACACCATAAGATAACTATAGTATATTGTAAAATAGATGCGATAGAAAGGCACCAGCAAGCCCATTTTTGGCACAGCGAAAACTTAACAAACATTTGCATTTCCATCTCCATGTGAATTTTCTTCCTCCCCTCTGAAATCCCAAACTACTACCCTCAATATCCTCCTTTGTCTTTAGCTGAAGATGGTGTTTAAGGTGGCAGCGTTGGCTGTTCTGGTGAGTTGCTCAGTTTTCCTGGTTTCTCCCATGTATACATGTAATTAAACTTTGTCTGATTTTTTCCTGCTAACCTGCCTTATGTCATTTTAATTATTTGACCAGCCATAAAACGCAGAAGGAAAGGGGCAGGGGAATTCTCCCTCTTCCCCTACATTACCTGCTTACCAGCCCCCACTCCTCAGCTAGGCAGCAGCCTTGAAGACAGTGATCTGCACTCCTGAAGAAGCTTGCTGGTACCAGGGGAAGAAACATGGACTTTATTTTCAAAGAACTGTGGTATGTGTTTTGACCTGTCCGGTAGTTGCCTTAAAGATAGGCTCAAGGGCTTGCCTTTGTTTCTCCTGTCTTGGAGCTTTCTCAGAGCTGAAGCGGCTTCCCATGGTGGTGTTTGGTGAAAGCACTGAAAGGTGAATATATTAGCTGCAGCCACCTGTGGCAAGGGGTAACAGGGAGAGCAGTAGACAGACAGGAAATCCTGGGAGGGAAGAGCCTGGAGAAGGAGATATGGAATAAGGGCTTTGAAAAGCTCCCACCTATACAAGGGAATCTGGAAGGCCACACACATGCCCAGGGCTGGATATATGCTCAGAAAAGACCTGAGAAGATACTAAATTTTCACCTCTGGCTGACCTTCAGTTTCCATGCAAGCAGAAAGTGAAGGCTAAGGCAGAGTTGTAAATGCCTGTCTAAGTATTGAAAGAATGCCCAACACACAGCCAATATGTGAAGACCAGGAGAATATTTCCTCACTTTTCTTTTTTCTGGCTCCAGGTGTTTAAGCACATCTCTATCAAACACTAGCTGACCACTAAGCTAACAGAACAGTGAGCACATATGACAAAGAATATAGTCTTTACATATACCCAGTAAACAAAATGGTATATGTGTTCATCACCCAGTTTCAACAATTATCAACATTTTGCCATTCTCATTTCATCCATCCCTCTACTCACTCCTCACCTTCCACTCGGTTTTACTATTATTATTATTTTTTACAGTTTTTCAAAGGTAACATTTGTATACCTTGAAATGTATAAATTTTAATTATTCAGTTTTGGCAAATGAATATGCCCATGTAACCCACATCCCTATCATGATATAGAACTTTTCCATCTCCCCAGAAAGTTCCCTCAAGGCTTTCCTAGTAAATCCCCTAGGACGTTTTTGCTGTGCGGCACACACTCCAATCCTTTGCCTTGTTCCTGCTCCCCCTTACACCCCAGTCTCCCCTCCCCGCCCAGGCTGGCAATCACTGCCTGAGGAGCCACTGTTATAGATGGGAATGTAGGGGGCCTCTTACGTATCTGCCTAACCAGTCCTCGGTTCCATGTAACAAGTAAAGACTCATGAAGGCTTTGGGCAAAAAGGCCAGATGTAAGTACTGCCCAGATTATGTCATCATAGGATGTGGCTCGTGGTAGGAGTATTTGAAGCAGCAGCAGTAGCAGCAAGAAGGGGCTTCTGAATGAGGACCATTTCAAAGGCCAGCTGGGAAATAGCCCTCATGGCGCTCCAAATTGAAGAGAATCTTATAGTTTCCCTGCCTTCTTCCCCCCACATACAGCATCATCATTCCTGGAGAACTTAGGTTAGTAGTGTGTGTGTATGTGTGTGTGTGTATAAGTCATAGAGTTAGCCTTTCCAGTTTAGGACACACTTGTCCCAGTCAATGAGGGGCCTGGGTCCCAGGCTGATAGAGGAGCTCATTCCATTTACCCAAGAGTAAGCTTTCTTCACCTTCCATTGTGACCCCATTTGAAAATTTCCTTCCTGCTTTCCTCTCCCCTTGTAGCAGGGAGCTGGCTCTGAGGCAAAGTGGGAATAAGGCTTTGTGGAGACAGGCTGAGCAAGACAAATAGAAGGTTGTGAGCAAGTTAGTTTTGGTCTTTTATGGTTGAGAATTGTCTTGACCTGAGTTCCCTAGGAAGAGAGCCTGAAGCAAAACTTATGAGCACATGCTCTGTAGGGGTGCTGAGTGCAATCCCAGGGCAGCAAGAGTGAGGGGAAAAGGGAAATGAGGCAAGGAGAAAGGAAAAGCAAATACAAGGAGATGAGTTAATACACGGGCTCCAGTTTACTGAAAAGCATAGCTATTGATCCTTCAAAAGGGAGGTCTCTGGAGAGGTTATGCAGAAATATTGAGTCTGGTAATAGTATGTTGGGAGGAGAAAAGGAAAAGAATTGATCTGCTGTCTCCATCCTATCTTCCTGCTCTGATCAGTTAAAGTTCTCCCCGGCAGGGCTTCAACTCCTTTGTATCCCCAGGTTGTGTTACATGACCCCTCTGGGCAGCTGCTGGGGAAGCCAGATCCCATGACATAGGCGGTAGCATGAGCCAGCGTCACACCCTCACTCCCGGCATGCCTGCAGCAGAAGTCCCATAGGCCACCCAATGAGTATGCACAGGGGCTCAGTGGGGCTCAGTGGGTTCTGCAGTGTGGAAGGTGAGATGCACGAGGCACAAGATATGACTTGCAAGATGTTAGGTACATTGCCACATTGTGCCTTGAGTAGCATGGGAGACCAGAAGCAGTGCAGCAGTGGGCCCAGCTAGCTGGGCAGATGAAGTACTACAATGATGTGGCCTCTGCCATGAAGACAGTTCAATGACTCTTTCTCCAATTGTCGCCAAACTTGCCTCTCTGTAACCTACAAGAATGTGGTAGTACCAGGTCACTGATCTGGAAGATCATCAGTAACACTGAGCAGTAATCCATGGCCAAGCTCAACGCAGGACACATACAAATGGACCTATACAAGAAATGTGAGCATAGGGGGCATGGTGGTTGTAGGAGACAAAAAGACAGAAAAAAGGGAGGGCTACATCCCACAGAGAGCAAAGGATGTGACTGTGGTCTTGGCCCCTGCCTCTTGCTTATGTATTATGAGCTCCTAGAAGGCTGGGGCCATTTTCAGGTCCTGACACTGAGTGCAGCATCTTGCACACAGTAGGAACTCTGCAAACGAACTGAGGAGGGGACAAAGTGAGTCTACCTAGGAAAAAGCCTTCTACATGGAACTACATAGCACCTGAGCAGGATAAATGACTCCAGTGCGGATGGAGACCTGCCATGGTTTCCAGAGCCATGAAGGGAGGGGTTGTCCCAGTACTACTGGCTGCCTGTGCAGAGTTGTGATTTACAGGATTTTATAGCCCTGTTTTCAGATGTTCACTCACCGTTTATGGCTCTGCTGCTAATAAACATCTTGTCATAAATGATAAACGCGGCAACTCGAGGGGACGTGGGAGCCATGTTTAAAGAGGCTTGGTGTTCTGCAGAATACCCAACCCTGCTTATGGATTAGGTGGCCCCAAATTTATTTTGAAAAATCTGTCTGTCTTTATTGTTTATGTGACTGGAATCCAAGAGAGGCAAACTGCGTAGCTTTGTTAGAAATCTCTGAAAGGGATGGGCCGCAGGGGCGGCATGGGCTGTGGGGAGCTGTCCAGGTTCGGGGAGCTGTCCAGGGTTCTGGGGTGGGGAATACAGTGGCCGCTGAGCACTCCTGGCCATCCTTCCAGATGCCAAACCTCAGCAAGGTTTGGTCAGGAAGAAATGGGAAGCTTCTTTAAGGACAGATTTCCCAAGGTTCCAGGACAATAAAATACCACATTCCTTAGTTCTGAGCTGCTTGGCTGGAATATGAGTTGAGAACAGCTTGTCCCTCATGATACAGCGACAAGTGAGTGCTTCAGCCTACAACAGAGAAACTTCCCTTAGGATCCATGCTTCTGAGACACACAGCTAGTGCCAGGTGCCACTGCCCTGTGGATTCAGAGTCTTCTGTTGGCATCCTCTTGGTTTTCTTTATGTACTCCTCTTTTCTCTTCCTCCCCTCTTTTCCTCCCCGTCTTCAAGTCCTCTCTGTTCCTCCCGTCTCCTCTCTACCATATCCAACCTTCACACCTGCTCCATGCTGGATGGCTGAAATGGGAGAGGGGCCAGGATGCAGCGGTTGCTTGCAGGTGCATATTGTGTTGTTCAGGGTGGGAGGAAAGAAAACATCCAAAGGAAAGTGAAAAGCTTCAGAGTGACTGGTAACTGGGAAGAGCCCAGTTTGAGCTTCTCAGCTTTGGATTCAGGCAGATGTGAGGCAGCCGGTGAACTGCCTGCTGCCCATGACACTGGTATTTCAAGAGTACTGAGTGAAATGTAGTGATGTCAGTCAAGTCTATCTTGGGGAGGTGATAGGCCTCAATTCCTTGAACTGAGGATTTCATTTGAAAATGGGAAGAGATACACTTTGTTCTGATGTTGTCGTCTGAATTGGAGAGAGAAAATTCCAAGGTCCTGGTGGGAACTTGGAGCTTCAGGAAGCAGAGTTTCTTGGGTCAAGACAACTCTTGGCATCCATAGAGGTGGGGTTAAGCCTCTTCTGAGTCTGAAGAGACGAGTCACTTGGTGCAGTCATACCTCAAGGGCCTGGGCTCTTTCTTTGACTTGCCTTATGCGCAACACGTGACTTCTGGGCAGGGTTAGCACACTTCCAGAAGTGAGGGCCAATGTTATAGCCCTCTTCTATGATGAGGGGAAGTGCCTGTAGCAGCAGTGTGGAGGAGGCAGGAGAAACTACAAAGATCCACCCTTCTCATAGTTAAAATATTGTTCCCACAATTCAACCAATTATAGACTCATCAGGGTAAAAAATGTTCTTTCAAAATTTAAATATTCCCTAGAAGGGCCAAGACTTACACTTAAATGCAGAGTTCTTCAGCATTATTTATGCTGAGCAGCTGAGACTCTGGAGCCTCTTCCCAGTTGGAATGGCCCCCGGGATGCAGGGAAGGAGGCAGCTGCCAGCCATATCACCTTCCTCCGAGATACTGGCAGGCTCCAGTTCCTACCTTGATCCTGGAGGTGGGATAAAATTTCCACAGCTCTGGGACCATAGAAAAGAGAAGTCTTGGCAGCTTCTGACTTTATCTTTTTTATGTTTTGGCAACATGATGTAAGAACATAGACTTCGTAATCACAAACTTATATTCACCTCTCAACTTCCCTGCTTAATAGCTAGGAAAGTTACTTATCTTTGTCTATCAAATGAGAAGAAAGATGTCACCTCGAACGTGTTGTGGGCTTTGGTGAGGGAGCCTATCAGAAGCAACGGGCACACAATAGGCTCACGTCAAGGGTTAGATCCTCAGCAGGACAATAAATCATACTCTCTGTCAATAATGATAATTTTCTTCTTTCCAAATGAATGCTTATTTACTGTTTCATGTCTTATTGAATTGTCTAGAACTTTATGAATAAACTATTAAACCGTAATGGAAATGGTGGGCATCTTTGTTTTGGGCCTCCAGTATTTTACACACAAAAATGATGTCACTTGGAAATAGACTCCCTTTATCATGTTGAGAAACAACCCATCTCACATCTTAAAATGTTGTTTACTGAGAGTGCATTCATATTTTATTAAATGTCCTTTACACATCTATTGAAATAATCATATGCTTTTGTCATATATAGCTTGTGATGTGATATACTCATAGATTTCTTAATGTTGGACCACCCTTATGTTTATAGGATACACTTTGCTTGATCATTGGAGACTGTCTTTTAATGTACAAATCCCATCTGTAATATTTTAACTTGTCCTCCTGCCTCCACCCATACAGCAGCTAGAATTCTCTTTCTAAAGCACAAGTCAGATTGGGTCACTTTCCTGCTTAAATGCCTCCAATGACTTACCATTGTAATCAGAACAAAGTAAATCTCCTTGTCAAGACCAGTAAGACTTTTTATTATCTGACTCCCACTTAGCTCTCTCCTCCTTGTTCCCTAGATTCAACAGCATTGGTTTTGAACATACCAACCTTACTCTGTCACTGGGCCATATTCTTCCCCTGAATCTTTTCTGAGCTACCTCTCTCTCATTTTTCACAAACCACCTCAAATGTCACCTTCTTAGAGAGCCTCTTCCTGAGCTTCCTAGTTAGGAAGCTTTGCAATACCTCTATATCACATTATCCTATTTTATTTTCTTCTTAGTATTTACTGGAGCCTGAAATTACCTTATTACATTTCTTTATTTATGTGCTGATTGTCTTTCTCCTCCCACTAAAATGTATGTGCCTTGAGGGTGAAGATTTCTGGTCTATCCTGGTCATTTCTCCTGAGAACTGCTGCCTGGTGAATTACGGGTGCTTGATAAATAGATTCACAAATGAAATTGGCTTATTACATTCTTTACCTTTTCATTGTTAGGCCTTTGTTGTCTTCCAATAACTTCAAAGCCTTAATTGGATTTCTTCTCATCTTTTTTTTTTTTTTTTTAAATCTGGCATCACCTTACGTAACATAGGACCCTCAGAGTGAAGTTGAACCTTATAGATTATTTAATTATCTGACTTATTCTCTGCAGGAATCCTCCTGTCCCATCCTGGGAGGTGACCCTCCAATCTCTGCAGATCCTTCTAGGAGCTGGTCTGAGCATCGAATTGCTCTACATCTAGTTTTACATTTCAAGGGGAAAGATTATTGCAATGGAGAGGCCTGATGACTTTTTGAGACCAATGTTGGGAAGACATGAGGTGAGTCGTAGATCTCTTGTCAAATAAGGAAGGTGGATATCTGATTTGAGTGATCTCTTAGCCGCCATAAATGTTTTTGAGCTGTGGAAGGGAGCCCTGGTCATTGGCAGCCAACCCTCCTAGGACCTGAGTGGCTGTGACAGGTGCCCCATTGTATCCTCTTAGCTTAGTTTTGGGATTCTTATTCTAACATGTAGATATATAATTCCCTTTTCTCCGTTTTCTTTCTTGAGCTTATTACATCTTTCTTCCTTTATCTTAAAATATTTTATTATTTATCCATGGCCTTCATGGCCCATTAGGATCCCAAGAACATGGGAAAAGAAGTAAACTAAAAAAAATCATCCAGGTGACTACCCACTTCTGTGAAGGAATTTCCCATTTGGTGGAATAATCACTATTGACGTCTCTTTTTGTTTTTCCTCTAGACTGTGAGCTCCTCAGTGAGGGATGGTCTTATTTGTCTTTGGATGCTCGGGGCCATTGTAGTATCTGTCAAAAAGCAGGGACAGGATCCATATTGGTTAGAGAGACCCACGTTGTTGAATCACCAGTGACATCATAAGCATGCATGTGACACCCCAGAAAACACATAGGCTTCCCTGTCTATCAGACTAAGATTTGAACCCTGAAGCTGCTGCCTACTGCTTGCGTGATCTTGGGTGTGTTGCTTTAGTGTTTTTTGAGCTATAGGTTTTTTTTTTTTTTTCACGTAAAATGGAGATCATAAAGCCTACACCTCACAGGCTCTAGAGAGGATTAACCAAAAAAGGGGTGTAAAATATCTGCACTTATAGGTGCTCCATGAGCAGCAGCCACTAGTGTTCATATTTCCTGTTCTCCCAGCCCTCAAGCAGGGCTCAGTTTATTCATCCTGGCTAATGATCTTCAGCAAGGGGGCTTCCCTGCCCCCTCATCAGTCGTAATTACTCCAGCGAAGTCACCCACAGGGAGCAGAGCTGCCATCTGTCAGAAGGGCCCCAGGCTGGGCTCCTCTCTGTCTTCTGGAGCCCAGGCGCAGATGTGGGAGGCTGAACAGACAAGACTTCCATTGCTGCTGTTAGCAACTGAATTTCTGGAATCCCTGCTAACAGCTCGAATCAGAACGTGGAAGCAGCTGTATATTTCCTTCAGGCCTGCAGGGGCTTTATTCGTGGGGAAACCCTTTTATTCTCCTTCTTTCCCCCTCTGTCAAGTTTCTTTTTTTTTTTTAAAGATTGGCACCTGAATGAACGACTGTTGCCAATCTTCTTTTTTTTTTTCCTGCTTTTTTCTCCCAAAATCCCTCCCGTACATAGTTGTATATTTTAGTTGTGGGTCATTCTAGTTGTGGCATGTGGGATGCCGCCTCACCATGGCCTGATGAGCGGTGATATGTCCGTGTCCAGGATCCAAACCGGCAAAACCCTGGGCCACCAAAGCAGAGCATGTGAACTTAACCACTCGGCCATGGGGCTGGCCCCACAAGTTTCTTTTTTTTCATTACTGGAATTTTCTGTTAATGGTGGTGATATAGGAGAGGTGATTGCTGTGTGGGTGTGTGAACTTTTGTAGGACAGGACACGCGAGGTAGGGATGGTGGTGCAAGGTGGGCCCCAGCAACGTAGTCCTTGAGGCTGTTCAATCTCTGTCTTCAGGAGATGCATGGTGTAGAAAGAACAGCAAAGGGAGAGTCAGGAGGTATGGGGTGGGGAACCACCATTCTCATGAATGGGCCTGAGACTGTGGGCAAGTCACTTCACATCTCTGGGGCTCAGTGTCTTCATGTTCGTGGTAAGGGGTTGACCTAAAGGACTTCCAAGACCCTTCTAACTCTAAAGGCCAATGCTTCTCTTTCTATATTTCTGGGTCTCTCTCCTCCATTATCCCAACAACCAGATAGTGTTCATGATCCTAAACCCCATTCTTTGGATTGGCCCCCAATTACAGAATCTTCTGTGAGATGTTAGATGAAGGCTTATATTATCACATAAACTTATTTTCGTTTTCCTATGGGCCTTTCTTGGACAGATATAATATTTTCAAACATAAAAAACAGAATATCTAGTGTTAGAATTTCAGACACTGTACAGGGAGTAGGGGGAAATTGTGTGTGTGTGAGAGAGAGAGAGAGAGAGAAAGATTGAGAGACAGAGCGAGCAATCCAGGGCTAGGGGGGTCAGTATGTTAGGGCACATGTGTGTGTCCATGTGTGGCCTGCTTGAGGTTGTATTGTAACCACATTGGCACTTATTGAATGGCTATTGTGTACCAGGCATTGCCTGGGCTAGTCTCTAATCCTCACAAGAACCCTGAAAGGTGAGAATTGCAATATTTATCACTTACAGTTTCACCTATTCTCAAGCAACCTGGAGGTCCATGGATTGCAGCCATCTGTGGGTGTTGTGGAGGCTGAGTCTGTGTCATGCACCATGAGGCTGGGTGCAGAAGGGAGTTGTTTTGCTGGAGAGGGAGGTTTTCTGACCTCTCAACGCCCACACCTCAACCCATCAGAAGTCATAACTCAAGAAATGATAACAGGTTAGTGTCCTGTTGAAAAATGGCCTCTGAAAGAAAGCAACAACTTGTATTGAGGATGGAGGTGAAAAGAGAATGAAGAGGTTAAGAAAGTAGGCTAGAAGATAGAAATTTGAGATGAAGACTGGAAGGTTGAATTTAGCAGTGCCTCAGATTTATAATGTGACTGAGAGAACCCACTATACTTTCTATACAGAAATAAGACAAAATGATTCATGAAAACTGGTTTGGGGAGTGTTCCAGCCTGTGCAAATAATAGTCATCAACTATAATGTGCAAGGCACTCATAGTGCAAGTTACATGGAATGTGGGTCACAAAGACCAGTGAGACACAAAGCCCTGTCCTCAAGGAATTCACGGTCTAGCAGGGACACAAACATAAATGATCAAATATCTAGAAGATTCTGTAAGATAAAGACCCATGGATGGGGTACGTAAAGGGCTATTGGGACTCACAGTAGGACTAATTTCTAACTCAGGTTGTCCAGGAAGACCTCTTGGAAGAAGAGGTTACTAAGCTGGATTTCATCAGCTGATGGGATTTAGATAGGAGGAGGGCATTTCAGGCAAGGAGATTAGCATGAGAAAAGGCCTGCTTGTCAGATGGTGCTGGGTATGGTTGGAACATGGCAAATAGAGCAATTTGGCTGGAGTGTAGAATTCATGTAAGTATTATGAAAGAAAAGCCTGAAAGAGTACATGCTCTGATATATGGGAAGGCCTTGAATGCCAGCCTAAGGAGTTTGGATGGGCTCCATTATCCTGCAGGAACAAATAAGTCTAAGATCTCAGAGGCTTGAATTAACAACGCTTAACTTTTGCTCATGCTACAAGTCCATCTCAGGTCAGCAGGGAACCTTCTCCCTGTCCTCCTCACGCTGGGCTAGTGCTGATAGAGCTCCCACCATCTGGAACGTTGCAGTTTGCTGTGGTAGGAGGGAGCAGACAAGGAAATTTGCACATCAGTAAAGGCTTCCACTCAAAAGTAACCTGTCACTTTCACTTACATTTTATTGGTCAAGGTAAGTCATATGGTCACGGGGAGGGGAAGGAAGGACAACACCCCTCTGGACCTGGAAAGAAGAGTAGAGGATATTGGTGAGAAGACCCACTGACTGCTACCATGAGGGAGGACATAGGATTCGCTTGTAAGATTCTGTACAGGAGAGTGATATGACCCGCTGAACTTCCTGGGTGCCCACTTCATATGCCCATTATTGCCCATATTGCACTGGAGTGGTCTGCTCCATGTTGGCTTCCCAGGGACCAGGTCTTATTCATCTCGTTCCTCGATGGTCTACAGATTGGACACTCAAGCAGGATATGTTAGGCTGTTGAATGAATTTATTTTTTGAAGGGCAGCTTAGAGGGAGGGCAGATTGGAGTCTGGGGAGGTCAGTTATTATATTTGTTCCAGTTAACTTTAAAGAAGGAAAGACACTTTCCTCAGAGTTGTTTCTGCCTTTTTATTGGGAAACATTTTGCCATTCCTAGTGTATATGAACATAAGCGTTAATAATTAGGGGGGGAAAAAAGTGAAATACTCATTTCCTGGAAGCAGAAGACAGCTGCTTGCTCCCCTTGTCAGGCTCTTCCCTAAGGAGCCTAAGCCCAATTTCCTATCAAGTGACACATCTGGGGACTGGTTTGGTGTGTCTGGAATGCTGGCCTTTTTGCCAGTCCCTGGTCTAATGGGTACATGAGTCTGGTAGCTTCTGGCTCCAGAGAGATTGATGTGGGCAGCTCTGGCAGTGACAACTCAGGAGATCAAAGTGTCTTTTGAAAACTGCATTGCTACTGACAGCCCCAAGCTTGATTAGATTGTGACTGGATTACAGGGCCCTGATGCAATTAGCTGCTTCTTCTCCCTCCCCGCCCAGGGCAGGCAGAGGCTGCTATGCAGGGCCAGATGGAAGCAGGGGTATAAATCCCCTCTCTGTCTCATGTGGAGGGTAATTTGGTTTCAGCTAAGGCAATTGTCCTGCTTGGGCTGCCTGTGTCACCGTCTGTGTTACCGTCTGCTTCTTGGCAGCCTGAGCAGCATTCTAACAGTTCTGCTTGGCCACAGAGAAACTTTGGTCAAGGGCAAAGGCGAGGAGCAATGCAGTCTGGAGTCAGGAGTCCAGGCCAGGGGAGGGGGTGATGAGGCGGGAGATGGCAGAGAATGGACGGAAGGGAAACGAGGGCTGAAGAAAGCCTAACTCGCTCCAGATGGGTTGTGTCAATAGCCTCTGGAACTGAGACACCTGAGCCAGGTCTACTAGATAAAGAATCTGAAGATGTTAAACTTCTATGGAGGAGAAAAGATAATTTTTTTTTGGTAGGATTGCAAATGGTAGAAACCACGCAACCTGGCAGGAAGGAACTCAGTTCTAGTCCCACCTCTGCTTCTTACTAGCTGCATAACCTTGGGCAAGTCATTTCACATCCCTGGCATTTGTTTCCCTCATCTATAAGACAAGGCGGTTGGACTAGATGAGCTCTGAAGTCCTTTTCAGGGCTAGTATTCTAGGAATCTGTATGGGGAGTACTACTTGGGCCTGTAACCAACTATTTAAAATACATACACACACATCTCTGGAATCTGTTTAGTGGTCAAATGTCCTAATTTGGGTTAAGGCTCAATTTCCCCATCTGTAAGGTGGGGATAAATAGAAACTACTTCACAGAGTTGTTGATAAATGTAAATTAGATAATACACAGAAAGTGCTTAGCCTGGTACCTGATCTATAGTAAATGTTCAAATATGGTAGCTATTGTCGTCGTCACTATTATCATTATTATGTGATTGTCTAACTGTATATCCCCATTTGATCATATCACTAGTGGGAAAATATGCATTGAATTCTTACTGAACATCTAGAGTGTGCCCAGCATCCTGGTGGCACTGGGATAATGCAATATATAAAAGTTACCCTGTTCTTGTTTGGCAGGCATTTTTTATCTCATCGATAAAAAAATCTGAAACATTTAAATAGCAGTAAGAGGCAGTATATACTCAATGAGTAGGATCAGTAATGTAGAAGCTCAGAGAAGTGTTGAAGAATTTGGAGAGGGTTTCAAGGAACAAGTGAGACTTGAAGGACAAGCGGACTAGTAGAGAGTATAGAGCAGCTGTTTCAGGTAAGAGGAATAGCATTGAGGTGAATAGAGTCGACATGGTGTGTGAGATGTAGTCCTTTCCACCCCATGTGTATATGAAGATTCTTTCATTCCTAGCAATGGATGATGTGTACTAGTCAAGGCTGCTAACTACTGTGCTGGCTCCTAACCTTTCTGGGGTTTGACCACGTACACGTGTGAACATATTTACACAAATATTTTTGTTGCTGTTTTAGAACCTGACCAAAGTAAGATGACTCCCTTCCTAGGCCCAAGTCTTATTTAGTTCTTTTAACTACAATATGATAGAAGGTTCAGGAATCCAAGAGATTGGTAGAAGGTTCTCATTGCTCCTTTATTCCTTTTTCAACCCAGCATTGAGCAACAGTCAGATATTATCTCCACTTCCTCCAGGCTTCTGCTGAAGGCAAAATTTTCAAATGTGTGAACAGTCCCAGACTCCTGAAGGCAAATCCAGAGGGGTTTGCTCACAGCCCACAGCTCACAGTCAAGCTTTGTGAGCACACTTAGGAGCTGGTAGTGGTGGTGGTGGGGATGGTGAGAGTGGGAAGGGGTGTCACAATCCCTTTTATTACCTTCCCTGGGGCAGAAATCATGGACCTGTCACTACATCAAATTATAACTCTCTTGCCTCATTTGGGATGCTGATAGTAGCATAAAGATCATGCCAGCCTGATTTCTAAATAAAGAGGCTTAAAAGAGATTCTGTCATTGTTATATTTTCTTCATCTTCAGAAGTGTCTCTTCAGGGAAAGGGGCACCCTGATCTTGCTGTAATCTACTTAAGAACAATAGACGGTCACAACCATCTTAAATTCTATCTGCTGTTAAGAGAAAAGGAGAAAAAGTCATTTTTTGATGCTGTCAGGGGTTCTCAGGATTTTCCTCAAGGCTCTGTCACTTTTTGGTTTCCAGTCAGTCAGAGTAGGAGTAAGGGTTGGTCAATGACAGGTGTGTGTGTGGCTCTGTGTTAGGTGCTGAGGGTGGGTGGATCTCAAGAGGCTCTTGACTGTGAACCTGAAGCCAAAGTGGAGCAGATGTTGGGGGTGGGAATGGGCTGGGAGCAGAAGTGTCTCTGGCATGGGACTCAACAATGGTCTCAGTAGTATGACCTCCACATACCTGGGAGTTTTTCATTCTCCAATAGTCATTGAGCATTGAGTACACTAATATGTTCATTCATTCAACTGTGAGCTTATGTCTTTTCAGGATGGACTATGTCCTGGGTACTCTGCTAGGCATTGGATCTAACTGAGCAAGGCCGGCTTGGTTCCTGCCCCTTCCAGAGTTTACATTTTGGTAGAGGAGGCAGATAGTAAGTGAGTAAATGGAAAAATAAACAACATTCTTAAAGATTATTATAACCGCCACAAAGAAAATAAGTGGAGTGCTGTGATATAGAGGAAAGGGAACACTGTTTCGTATTTTCCCTCCAAATACCTGCAGCTCCTTCTTCCTCACCCCACCATCATCATGGTGCCTCATGCTATATTGAGAAAATAGAAACTGTCAGATGTGAACTTCTTCATCTTCCTGCCACTAAATTTATTCATTTATTTATTTATTATTTTTTGAGGAAGATTAGTTCTGAGCTAACATCTGCTGCCAATCCTCTTTTTGCTGAGGAAGACTGGCCCTGAGCTAACATCCGTGCCCATCTTCCTCTACTTTATATGTGGGACGCCTACCACAGCATGGCTTGCCAAGCGGTGCCGTGTCCGCACCCGGGATCTGAACCAGCGAACCCCGGCCCACCGAAGCGGAATGTGCAAACTTAACCACTAAGCCACTGGGCTGGCCTCCTGCCACTAAATTTAAAAACACAAATACATTTTCTTCCCCCATTTTAGCAATAGAGGATGCATCCCTTTTCCCATTAAAAGCCAATCTTTCCACTATTTTCTAGATCTCATCTCTTCTTCTTGTCTCAAGGATTGCATCTCTTTGATGATTCATTTTCTCGCCAGCATCATCAACCTCCCTCTCTGTTGAATCATCCCTATGCGATATAGGAACACTCTGACAACTCCAAATCTAAAAAAAATCCTCTGTCAGCCTCACTTTTCTATCTAGGTACAATTATATTTCTCTGCTTCATTTTACACCCAATCTTTACGAACAAGTCTCATCTACTTCATTTTTTCCTACTCTCTCACTCAATTCCACCACTCACCACACTTCTCTAAATGAACCCTTGTCAAGGTTATATTGCTTCTGTCCCCATCATATTTGACCTCTCAGTACACTGGAATCATTCTTGAAATTCTCTCCCTCTTGGGTCTCATAACACTACTCTCTTTTTTCCCTCTTACACCTACTTGTTTCCTGCATATCTATTTGATGGCTCTTCTTGCCATCAGGAAGCGTTTGAGATGCTAACTGGACATTCAAGGGGAGAAGCCTAGTTGTCAGCTGGTTGGATGAGTCTGAAGCTTAAGGGAGGCATTGGAAGAAGAGATATATAAATTTGCAAGTCATCAGTAGTCCGTGGTATTTAAAACCAGGGGGCTGGAGGAGATCATTTAGGGAATACATGGAGATAAGATAGACAAGAAATTCTCGAGACTGTGCAACACACACAAGTAGGGAGATAAGGAGGAGCTGGCAAATGAGACTGAGAAGTCACTGAGATGGAGTGATGAGCTAAGCGGGAGGAAAACCAAGAGAATGGTATCCCGGAGTGAAGTGAGAAAAGTTTCAAGAAGGAGGGAGTAATCAATTATATTAAATGCTGCTGGTTGGTCGAGTAAAGTAAGACTGAGAAGTGGCACTGGTTCTGACAACATGGAGGTCGTTAGTGACTTTGATTAGCACAGTTTTGGTGAAATGTTGGGAATTAGCCCAACCAGATGGATTCAAAAGAAAAGGATGAGAAGAAGTGGAGACAATGAGTATAGAAAATTCTTCCACATTTTGCTTTGTGCTGACAATATAGCTGGAAGGAGACATGGGATCAAGAGAGGATTTTTTTTTTTAATGTTGGAAATATTACAGAGCTTTTATATAGGGATGGAAATGATCAAGTAATGAGAGAAAACTATAACAATCCAGGAGAGAATAAGGAAAATTGCTAGAGTGATGTCCATCCATAGTGAGAGGGAACAGGATCCACTGCATAAATTGATGAGTTGACCTTAGATTAGGAGCACAAATGGACTTATTGTTGCAATGAGCAGACTAGGATCAAGGAGGGAATCTGGGTTGTATTCTCCTTAGGACCGTCCAAATACTACTGACCCCCTAAAAAAAGAGCACACATGTTCTCCACCATGCATATCATAGTTGTCCTCTAACTCTCTGAGTGCCTCTAAGACTAGCAAGTCCTTAAGCTGGTTACTTCTTTCTTGACAATCCAAGGAAGAGTTTATCCACATGGACTAGGGAGAGGATATCAGTCAGATGCCAGGGTATGGCTTTAACTTTTGACAGCTGGATACATAGAGAGGGTTGTGTACCTACCTAAAGGGAAAATCTGGGGAGGGTGCCCTGCACAGCTTGCCTGGAGAATCCTTATCCAGTTGTTGGAGTAGAATGAGAAGTTTAAATTTAATTCTCCAGCGTGGCTCTTGGGAATTTCACTCCAGGATGTGATACCATTTATTAAAAATTAATTGGGTGCCGGCTCTATGCTAGACCCTGGGGATAAATAATGAGTGAGCATTGTCCTTGCTCCTTCAGAACTCAGAGCCTGGAGGGGAGAGAGATACCTATTCCATGAGGCAGAATGAGAGAAGCTTCACAATATGGTTGTGAATAAAGGACCACAAGAGCCCAGGGGAAGTGGCTATAGGACTGGGAGTTAACTGCAGAGGGGTGACACCCTGTGCTGACTAATGGGGAGGGGAATTAAGCAGGCATGGCCTGTGCTGGTTTGGCAGGGAGAATGCCCAGGCCAGCAGCTTCAAGTCTAATTAAGAGAAAAATGATGCAATTGATTTGCTTGCTTCCAGCAGAATAGAACTTGGTCAGCATGGAAAACCAATGAGCTTAAAATTTCTCCACTTTGAGCCTGCAGGATAATTTCAGCATCTTGCCCCAACTCTGCATTCTGATGTTGAAATGTGATATTATTTGAATATTTTAAAATGCATTACTGCAGCTGAGTGAGTGGGATTGCACCAACCCACAACAGAGTGTGATGGTCACCCTTGGGCATGCGGAAGTAGAGGGGGAGGTGGGGATGTTGAGGGGGTGGTAGGAAATGACATGGTTGGATAAATTCATGTAGCTCATTCTGGTCGTGCCTAAGGGAATGAATTGGAGTGGGTAAGAGAGAGGCCAGGACCCAGGAGGAGGCCACTGTAATTGTTCAGATGACAGCTGAGAAGGGTGGTAGTAAAGGAGAGGAAGAAACATTTCCCAGGAGGAGTTGACAGGATCCAGGATCCTATTTCATCCTTGGCAAATTCGCAGCAGAAAAATTAGATGTCAGCTGTTTCACTGTGAGGGTCAGATCTGGAACTCAAGCAGCTTGCTGAGTTTGCTGAATTCAAATGGTTTAGTAACAAATTTTGCTTTTTAATTTAATTTCAACAGCAATTTTTTAAATGGCAATAACATGCTAAACTTCATGTGCTTGGTTTTGGGGTTACAAAGATGAAGATACATAGACCGTAGTCTTGTCTGGTCTGATGGGGACAGTTACATGAACTATAATCACAGTAGTGCCTGTGTTATGTGCAACATGCTGTGGGGGCAGAGAGGAGAGCCCAGGTCTAACTCTCCCAGTGGAGTCAGGGAAAAACTTCTTGATCTTGAAGGATAAGTAGTAGCTTGTACAATGGTGGACAGTGGCAAGAAGGGAATTTTAGACAGGAAGAACAGTGTGGGCAGAGGCACAGAGGTGTGGCAGCATATAACACGTTCAGAGACATCTAGTGTAGTGGTTAAGAGTATGTCCTCTCAAGTTAGACAGCTTGTCTTTAAATCCTGGATCTTTTAATTCTAGACCCCAGGCAAGTTATTTAACTTTCTGTGCCTCAGCTCCCTTATCTTTTAAATGTGGCTATTAATAATACCTATCTCATAGGGTTGTTATGACGATTAATAATACCTGTAAATTACTTAGAACAGTGCCTGGCATATAGTAAATTCTCAATAATTGCTAGCAGTTATCCTTTGACCAATTATTTAGGAGTTGAAGGAAGAGGGATGGAGGAGAATGAAAGTTGCAGTTATTCCCACTTTTCCTTGAGAATATTCATGGGTGTCAAATAATATAGGTGAGAGGGCTCCTAGGACTGGGTGAAGATTTAGTAAAAAAAAAGATGTTAAATTATTGCTATGGACTGAATTGTATTACCCCCAAATTCATATGCTGAAGCCCCAACTCCCAATGTGATGGTCTTCGGAGATGGGGCTTTGGGAGGTAATTAGGATCGGATAAGCTCATGAGGGTGGGGCTTTCATGATGGGATTAGTGACAATGATGATGATGATGATGATGATGGTGATGATGATGAAGAAGAAGAAAAGAGAGAGAGTGAAAGAGATCTCTGTGCCACATGAGGACACAATGAAAAGGTGGCCATCTGCAAACCCGGAAGAGAGCCCTCACCAGGAAGCAAGTTGGCCAGCACCTTGTTCTTGGACTTCCAGCCTCCAGAGCTGTGAGAAATAGATGTCTGTTGTTTAAGCCCCCCAGTCTCTGGTGCTTTGTTAGAGCAGCTTCACCTGACTAATACAGATTTTGGTACTGAGAAGTGGGGGGATGCTGTAATAAATACCTAAATATGTGGAAGTGGCTTTGGAACTGGGTATTGGGTAGGGGCTAGAAGAGTTTTGAGGTGCACACTGGAAATGTTGAAAGTGATTCTGGTGAGGTCTCAGATGGAAATGAGGAACGTGTTTTTGGAAATTGGAGGAAAGGTGATCCTTGTTTTAAAGTAGCAAAGAACTTGGCAGACTGGTGTCCTAGTGTTCTGTGGGAGGTAGAACTTGTGAGTGACGAAACTGGATATTTATCTGATGAGATTTCTTTTTTTTTTTTTTTGAGAAAGATTAGCTGTGAGCGAACATCTGCCACCAATCCTCCTCTTTTTGCTGAGGAGGACCGGCCCTGAGCTAACATCCATGCCCATCTTCCTCTACTTTATACATGAGATGCCTGCCATGGCATGGCTTGTGAAACAAGTGTAAGGTCTGCACTGGGGATCCGAACCGGCAAACCCTGGGCCGCCGAAGTGGAATGTGCGAACTTAACCAATGAGCCACTGGGCTGGCCCCTGAGGAGATTTCTAAGCAAAGTGTTGAAGGAGTGGCTTTGTTCCTCTTGAATGCTTATAGTAAAATGTGAAAGGAAAGAGATGAAATGAAGAAGAGATCGTTCAGCAAAAAGGAAACAGAACTTGAAGATTTGGAAAAATTCTCAGGCTGTCCATATTGCAAAAAGTGAAAAAGCTTGAGAAGAGAACTCTGAAAGTATGGCTGAACAACCCTTTGAGGAAGAGATCATGGATGTGACTCATAGACTTAATCAGGCATTTCAACAGGAACCAGGAACAGAGATGCATTTATACCAGCAAAGACACTGCCAGTTTGAACTAAAGGAGACCAAAAAAAAAAAAAGAGAGAGAGAGACAAAAATGAAGGGAGACTGTCAGACTTCTCAGGTCCTATAGGACTGGACCATAGAGCTATTGAGGTGTGAACATGTTGTGTTCTTCAAGAAAAGGGAAGAAGGACTCTGAAGGTGATTCAGAGATGATCAGGGCCACTGATGCTGGCAAATAAATGCCTGTTACCTAAGCCACCTTTTCTGTGGTATTTTGTTATAGCAACTTGAACAGACTAATACAGTTATCTAAGACTTGGAAGAGGGAATTTGAACTCCATAACAGCTGGTGAAACCTGGTCTTTAATCCTGGGCATTTTTCAGTTTATCCTCTGGAGCAAATCAGCTAATTACTTGCATATCATCACATATCAACAGCTGGATTCAAACAAGATATTTCTCTGCAGAACCATTCCTCATAGCTTACTGATTTCAAGGCGATGGGTTGTCTCATAAATTGGAGGAAAATAATAAAACATGGGCCCTCAGTGTGGTCTGTGCCCAGGTAGAGAACAGTAGTGCACTGGGTTTCATTGAGCTTTCCTTTCAATTGATGCAAACTGATAGCACCCTTTGTATGCACCAAGTTCTGTGTAATGACCGTCGTGCTGGGGAAATGCTGGCCTGGCTGTGACCCCCAGGCCTCCAGTAATGGAAAAGATTGGAATATGCTGAGATTATTCACCCATTTGACTTCTACAATAGTCTGTCTTTTGGGCATTCTGTTAGTCAACTTATTGAAGTGATAATTTCTGCTTTCTGGGGAATGAGAGGATGCCCATTTTAGGATTTCTCTTTGTCTGTCCTTATTCTAAGAGGTGTCAATGGCTAGTGAGAGCTTCTTTCTTTCCTTCTCATCACCCCCACTTTCCCATTCTAGACCGGTCAATGTCAGCCAAATCTCACTAGAGGTTCATTGTTGGTGAGGGGCATTTGCTACACTCTTTCTCTGCTGGGTCTGGAGACTGCAAACACAACAATGTATCAAAGAAGTAGAAAATGTGTTGCACACCTACTCTGTTCTCTTCCCAACAAGGCTCTATGGAGAATAATCATAGCTACCAATTTACTGAGAGTTTGTATATGTGTGCGTGCATGCATGCCAGGCTCTAAGCACTTGACATGCATATATTCTTATTTAATTTTCACAAGTCTATGGAATAGGAATTTTTATGCCCAATTTACTGACTAGGAAGCTGACACTCATAGATTTTAAATAACGTATTTGAGGTCATTCAGCTAGGAGTCTTTTTGACTCCAGAGACCTCTCCCTTAACCACTTTGATGTTCTATCTCCCTGATGCTAAATCAGTGCAAAGCTTGGTCCTTGCCCACAAAGAAAGACATAGTGCTAGTTTTCATGGACTCTTATAGGGTATACACCCAGGGGTTATTACAAAGGGAAGTAGTTTAACTTGAGACTGAGGAGAGTTAGAAAATGAACATGCAGGGATGACAGTGGCGGAAGCAATATCATATTGTTAAACATGGCCACAGGTCTACTTCTCAGAGAAAGGGGTTGTGACCTGGGCAGATGCCCTACAAGGTGACTATTGGAGAAGGAAACAGAAGCACTTGAGTGCTCAGGGGGTAGTTTCACTTCCTCTTCCAGATGATGTTTAAGGTTTAGAAAAGTAGAGTCATGGAGTCATAGAAAGTTGTTAGTAATCACTTGACAGAACACTTCTCATTTTATAAATGACTAATCCTGGCTCAGAGGAGGTGACTCTGAAAAGTTACACAGTAAGTGTTTGGGGAACAGTTGAACAAGGGTGAAAAGCCTGAGAAGAAGACCACATTGAGACAAAACTTCAACCCAAAGACCCTCCTCAACAGGGATGCTCAAGAACCTGCTAGATAGTGCCCTCAGGGCTGGCAACCGGCCCTCCCTTGAAGGACAGTGCTCTGGTTAGGCAAGGTTGGCTTCTCCACCAAACTCTCCTCATCCTCTAGAGATATAAATCAGAGGGGTGACTGTTTTTCCACCCATGAAAGAGTGTCTAAAGTGTTTGAGCCACTCCCTGTTCGTCCACAAGCAGTCTCAAACATTACTTTGAGGTGGAGGGATGATGTGTGTGTGTGCACGTATGCACACGTGTGTGTAGGGGTAAGATTCAGGTTAGTGGGGAGGCATCGTAGCATAGAGAATTGGCTAACAGAATCGGTTCTGAACTAGAGAGGCCTGTGTTCAAACTTTTGCTTTGCCACTTGCTGTGTGGCGAGTTACCTAACCTCACCGTCTTGGCTTCTTTATCTGTAATATGATATGTGTAATGTGTATGACATGTAACGTGACAGCTCAGCTATCACAGGAGAGTTTGTGAGTTGCCCATCCTGATCCCAGCCACCACTGCCTTAGGTTGGAACTGACTCTCTTTTCCCCACAAGGACTCACAGTCAGACATATTGATATACTCATACACATATGCTTGCCTTTAAACACAGCTAAAATTCAAATAGTACAGAAACATGAAGAGTGAGTGGTAAGTCTCTCTCTCATGCCTTAACCATAAAGAAACTGCATCCTTCTAGTCATTCTATGCGGGTGCAACATCTGCCTTTGGAATGCTTATCTCCCCGCATCATTATAGTATCTTTTAGGACATGAGCAGAAAATAGGCCTAGAAACTTTTGGCAGCTGGCCAGGTATTCACTCTCTGAATAACTGCCCATCTCTCCCTAGGGAGATGGTGTTCCAAGGACAAGGAATACTGCTTTCCCTTTTTCTCCCATGAGGAGTATCACTGGGGCTTCCTACAGAGCAATAGACATCAGACTTTGGAACTCCTGGAAGAGATCCAGGCCCTGGAGCAACCCCATATTCCTGACTATCTCGTACTTCCTCAATATAGTAAGAACAAAGCAGGCCTGGAACCCCAGATCTGTATGAGGTGCTAGCTGTGTAGATAGTGTCAGAGAGAAGGGTGTGGTTTAGAAACACAAGAAGTAGAATGAAACAAGGACTGACAGGCCCAAGCCTTGGAATGGTGCTCGGGGCAGAGGGCAGAGAAAGACAGATGGACTCGTGGGAGCATTTGTAGAGACTGCTATAGATTTTCCCTGATTTAATTATCACAAAATGACAAGAGGTAGGAAGTAGGTAGTTGTACATGTTACGGGCTGTGAAACTGATGTCTTCAGAGAGGTGAGGGGACTTTACGAGGGCTGTCCGTGTGGACATTTGACCTAGTGTCTGTGCCCTAAGAATCCTAGCTGCTCACCAGTTACTCAGCAACAAGAATGCTTGAGGGGTGGGGAAGAATGTGTTTAGCAAGAGAATTGTTCGCTTGACTGAGGTGGCTTTAAACTGGAATTCAGGGATAAGGAGAAAAATGCCAGGCTATCCATTGTTAACTGGGGAGAGCAAGGGTTCTGCCATTGAAAGAAGTTTCCAGCTATTCTAAGGAGGGAGAAATAGGGGAAATGTGACAAAAAACAATACTTAAGACTTCATATAAGGATACAGTTATGTGCAGGATACAGAGAATAAATAAAGAAAAGCCGACATTTTAACAGAAGGTAACATGGCAGAAGGGTCTTTTAGAGGGGATCAGCACGAAGAACCTGGATGAGGAAACAAAAGAGTGTGGGGTGAAGCCAGAGCTAAGTAACCGCCTGAGGGTGTTGGTGAGCTCAAATATTTACAAGCATTGCATAAAAGATGGAAAGTTTGCTAAATAACCAGGAAAGGACGTGAGAGGTACAGATGTACAAAAATAGTATCAGAATAGGTAAAGCCAAGGATTAGACGCAGCTTGCATAAATTGCTACGGATCAAAAAAAAAATTGAAGTTTCCTTTGAAGCAAGAAGCTAAAATAGGTCCTGAACGATAGGCCCAATGCTTGGGGCAGATGCAATAATGTTAACAGACGACACAGAGTGGTCCTACTCTGCTTCTGTCTTCTCTATCAAGCAGAATGACCTGAACACTGGAAAGGATACAACAAACATAATTAAGAGGGAATTGAAATCTAAGATAGGAAAAGCAACAGTACAAAGCAGCTCTGAATGAGTTCAAACCCAGATGAGTTACTTCCAAGGGAGCTGGAAGAAATTGCAGCTGTGACCACAGAAATGCTGCCCTAAACTCTGAAGAATCATGGAGAACAGGGGAGCCACACAACTGTGTATTTCTCCACTTTCCTTAAAGAGAAAAAGTCAGCTTCCTAAGACTTGACATGGACACGGCAAAATCCCAGGGCATATCATGAAGTAGACTTAGCGGACGAAATGTTGTCCCTTTGGAGCTGGCAGGAGTTTGTTAAAACAAGACGAGGTCAGTTGAGGTAACCACATTACCTCTTTTTGTGATGGGGGGCTAGATTGGTGGAGGAGACAGACAAGGTGGGCAAAGAGGTTGATGCTTTCCTCAGAATGAACCTGTGAATGAGAAGAAGAAATGTGGTGGGAATGATGACTGCAGGAGGAAGTGGGTTGAATGCACATTCCAAAAACGTGTTGTTAAAGGGACTGATAGGGCTGGGGTCTCTGAGAAGGCTCCAAGACTAGCATGTCTCTTCTCCACCTGCATTCTGAACAAAGTGAGATAGAAGACAAAAGGGTCAGCAGGTGAAAATTCAAATATCACCTTTGTTACTGCTAAAGGCAAAGTTGGGGGACTTAGCGTAGTTTGAGAGCCAACTAAACCCCTCAACCAGACAGACATAATCCCTCAGCCACAGGCAGCATGGACAGGGCGGCTTCCTGGAGAGAAGAGCAGAACTCATGTTCTCTGTAGGTGACTCCCTCTCAACAGGGATAAGGGTAGCTGAGATGAGCATGTCTTGTTTATTCCTCCTAAATTCACCAACCAAATTAAGCCCCTACTTTTCTCCTGGGGAGGAGCAGTGACAGGTGGGAGATGGCAGGACTATCACAACCACACATGGAAAGAAACAACAGGAGCTGGAGGAAGTGTCCCCCTAGTAGATGTCATCCTTTGATACTGTGCCAGTCCTGCTGCTACTGCCATTTACTTGTCTGCCTCCTTCACCAACTTCTTCCTTCAATCACTTCCTGGCACGTTGAGCATCCTCCATAAATATGGAATGGGATAAGTTTTTTAAAAGTATTAACTTATTTATTTTTCATTGTTGGTAAATCCTGTTTGTTCCTAGTTCCTACTTTCCTCAAGGGCCTCCACCCATTAAAGCAATGGTAGTGGTTGCTTCTAGAGAAAGATAAACATGGCCTAGACAAAGAAATCACTGCTCGGTTTCTTTCAAAATAAAATTTAAGTCCATAGTAGAGACAGTTGTCTGAAAAGTGCTTTTCAAGAGCCAAGCTGACAAAGTTTGCTGGCACCCAGAGAGACAAACTTAGCCTATTTGTATTTACTCAGTTTGGAAATTGGGTAACTTGAGCTCAAATTTTTTCTTAACTCAGAGTGTCAGGGATTGTAGGCTGGCCAGGTTACCTTGATTGAATGAAGCTTTGTGAAGATCAAAGTAGAGGATTATGTTCTCATATTCTTCAGCTGTTGGGGTGGGGAGGAAAGCTAACAAAACCAAACCTTTGCTTCAATGTCACAACCAGTTAGTGGTAGAAACATCATGTACCATGTCCAGTTTGGAATTCAGGCTCTGTTGGTATGACCTTGGGTAACCTACTTAACCTTTACTAGTCTTCATTTCCTTACCTATAAGTGGTGACAAAAGCTTGACCTCTCTGAATGCTCTGCCATGTCTCCCTTACCTAACGCCAGCCTGCCCACATCAGCAGCTGTGGCCACTACATAATCCAGCCCTGTTCTCCAGCTTAGAAAGCCCTCCCAAAGTTGACTTCTTGCGATTCTTTTTAAGTGTTCTCATGTAGAGGGTCCCCTGGGCCACTCACCCCCTTGGCTGGACACCTCCATTTGCTTGGCTAGCTCAGCCAGATTTGGAGACCTTACCTTAGCCTGGCACTTTGGTTCAAGCCAGACACCCTCAGAGAACACCACATGGACAGGCCCCGAATCTAATGAGGCTCCTTGGACACTGTTAGCCAGGCCACCAGAGAACAGGGAGCTGGCCTTACTGAATGTGCTGGTCCATGCCTTACTGGGAGGTCAGTCAGATGATTTATATGATTGTCATAAAGAGTAAATAAGGTTTCAGAAAGTGCTCAGCACTGTGCTTGGCCTACAGTGGGTACTTGAGCATGTCAGTTCCCATCCTTTCATAGTACATCCCAAGGGGCTGTTTCAGTGAGGAGAAAGATGATGGCTCATCTTATTTAAAATTCAACATTTCAAAAGAAATGGAGAGCAGAGAGAGCTGGTGTGGGAAAAGGGCCAGAGAAGCAGGGCGCTTTTTTCTTTATCTTAGCTGAGATTTATCTCTAACAGCTACTTGGCCCACTGACTGTTTAGTCACTTAATCCACAGTCACCTCCATGAGTCACTGCTCCTGCGCTAATTCTTATCACAGTTATGATTCCTTTTATTTATTTTTAAACCCAATCTTACTGCCATTAGAAAAACCAAAGTTGGAACCCAGCAAAGCAAAGTGAACAAAACCTGCAGGAGAGATGAGCTCTCATAATCAGATGGACCTATTAGCAGAGGATTTTGAAAGTAAAGGTAGTGTTTTATTGGGCAAGGGATGAATCAAGAAGTCAAAGAAAGACGGGCTAAGGGTGATCTCAAAGAATACAGCAGAGCAAATACCTTGGTTTGATGCAGGCAAGGAAAGGATCTGTGCAAGAGCCCTAGGCCAAGCTATTTGTCTCAATGCAGTTCTTTGAGTTAGACTCACATGGTAGGGCTGCAAAATTGATGCTAAAGGAAGTCATAGGGTTTCTGAAAAATTTGAAGAATAGTGTTAAAGCTGATGCCTCTCAGGCAGGGCTGGCTTTATGGATGTGAGACCTGTCAGAAGGAGCCGGGTTCTTGGTTTATGCTCTGCTGTCACCATCTTGAAATTCTTAATAATTTTATCTTTGAATTTGTGTTTTGTAAGAAAGCCTGATGGAGCATGCATGCAGGCAAAGGAGATATTCCAGTCAGCACGTGTGCAAGTGTAGGCCAGGCTCCCAAACACAGCAGGTGATGGGTATCATACATGCTGGGCAGTTGGCCTGACTATCCTGCGCGCACGCCTGGGGAAGTCCAGGCCACTGCACTGTATGGCCCTGGGGCCACATTGGCAACGATGACGGTGGCAGTAGCAGCAGCAGCAGTAGCAGCAGTAGCAGCATGGCTGTGGGAGAGAAGAGGAGCTCCATGGTGGCCACTGCTGGAATCTGTGATGGGAAGTTGGCTTGCCTGTCTATCCCTAGAGCCTGTCCCTGAGCCATCTGCACACATATTAACTCTCCAGCCTGAGCACCAGGACAGGAGCTGCAGGCAAAGGCAGTAAACATTGTCAGCAAATTATTACAAGATATAAGTGTACACATGGACGTTGCAATAAAGTGTACAAGAGAGTTATTACAATTCTTCTAAGAGTCTAGACTCTCTGTATTTGAAAACTGCTGAGACATTGCAATGCAAATATCCACAGGCTTAGAAATAGAAATTAAATTTAAAGATCATCACATTCAACGGGAAAGAACATGATTTTCATATGACACTTTGGATGAACCAATTATTAACGGAGAAGAAAATTTAAAAATTAATTTTTCCGTGTAATTGAAGACACAGCCATATAATGCATACACAGATGTTTTGAATAATATACAAATCATGAAGCCACTTTCAGTTTCTTCTACATCCTCCACAAGTTACGGGAAATGTCAGAGGACACATTAAAATGCCATGTAGGAATTTATATTTGAAATTAACTTCAGACTTACACAAAACTGATTTGTAAGAAGAGTTAAATCTTTTTAGAAAGATTGTTTTCCAAGAATCATCAGCTCTAGATGGACTAAAATTTATATTTTGAAATAATTTATCAGAAACTTATCCCAATGTTGTCACAGCCTATAAAATACTCTTAATAGTTCCAATAACAGTTGCATCAGCAGGAAGATCCTTCTCAAGATAAAAAATTACCAAAAATTATTTGCGATCTTGCATTTGCCCAGAGAGCTATTTCTTTCAATTATATCAACTAAAAATGAAGTTGCTAAAAGCATAAATTTTGATACCCTAATAAATGAATTTCCAGAAAAGCAAGCCAGAAAAGTCTCATGATCACTCAAGATATCACATTAATAAAGTATGATTATTTATTGTGCTATGGGAAATTATTATACTGAAATATTATATTTTTGCAATTTATAAATTTATGTTATTCGTGTGTCATTATGATGTTGCATAAGTAATGCAATGTTTTTAAACGGAAAAGCTTTATGTTTTAGTACCTGTAAGTGCACCCCCCTCTGCCTTTTGAAAGGGTCCTTGCATTTTCATTTTGTGCTGACCCCACAAATTATGTGGCTAGCCCTGTTATTAAGGGCTACTTCTCAGCTAGCCTTAGGCTGCATTGTGGAAAAATGATCATTTTCCTTGTCTGCTTTGGTAAAAGCCTGGAGTACATTCTTACAAAGGAGAAAGCTCTGGAGATTATTTAGTGACAACAGGTGGCCTCCTCCTCTGAGGAGAGCATGAGGAGCCAGCCAGTCAAGAGCCGACTCGTTCACTGTTGACTTCCAGTTCCAGCACAGGGCCTGGCACCAGCCCCAGGAACATTTGGTGAGTGGAGGAGTTGCGAATGCCATCATAAGAGAGGGGAGGCAGAATTTCAGAGAGCGTAAGCAAAATATTCCAAGTCACAGAGCAATCAGGGGGTTGAGGTGACTGAGATAGCATGAAAACCAAGGGGCTGACTTATTCACGTGTGGGATTTTCAAGCTTGTTCCTCGAAACACTCATTCTGGGAATGTTAATAAAGTCAGGTACAATGGCAGAACAGGTTTGGGAAATGCCAAATGAAGCAAAAATAGACGAGTTAGGTTTTGTAACTACAGCATTATCAGCATTGTTAACGTTCCAAGGTGCACTGAGACTCTCCAAGAGAAGGATGTATATATAGTTTTTCCTCAAGTTGGTGATCATGGGATCTTTATTTGGTGGACACTGTTCCTCAGACACAACCTAGGAAATGGTTATCTGATATCTTCCAGTTTGGTTTCTTCTGGATGGAGTCTCTAACAAATAAGTAAAAAGTGATGCCAAAATCCTTTGGCAACCAAACTCCGGGACTCAAGCAGGAGTGCAAATTCAGCTCTTGATTACCAAGCCAGGAAACATGGTGCAGGGGAATGAGTGTGGATCTGGAGCCTGGGAATGTGATTCTTCTCTTCTCCTTTTTTAGCTGTGTGATATTAGATAAGTCACCTCACCTCTCTGAGTCAGTTTGCCCAACTCTAAAATGGCAAGAATAGAGGAGCCCTGATGGCCTAGTGGTTAAAGTTCCGTGTGCTCCTCTTCAGCAGCCTGGGTTTGTTCCTGGGCGTGGAACCACACCACTCATCTGTCATAGCCATGCTGTGGCAGGAGCTCACATAGAAGAACTAGAAGGACTCACAACTAGAATATACAACTAAGTACTGGGGCTCTGGGGAGGGAAATAAAACAGAGAGAGGCAGACCGGCAACAGATGTTAGCTCAGGGCAAATCTTTCCCAGCCAAAAATAAAATAAAATAAAATGGCAATAATAAAATCTATATCCTGGGTTATCAGAGATTTAGATGAGATAATGTATGTGACATAGTTGTGTACAGGCCTGGCACATAATAGCTGTTCAGTAAGTATTGGATCAAGTTTCTGCAGTCAGCTGTTGAGTTCACTGTTAAGTGTTTTGCAAATACTTCCAAGGTGACAGAATAAATAATTCAAATAAAAATTTTGAAGGAAATCAACCTAGAAAATGGATGTACATTGGTATAAACTATGCTGTTCTGATTGTGGTGGGGGTGGGAGGTGAAAGCAGGGATGTTTTCCATGAGCTCAACTTCTGTATCCAATTGTCGATCTAACTGTTCCATCCTGATGTCTAATAGGCATCTCAAAGTAAATCTCTTGATTCCTTGCCCCCAAAGCTGATGCCTCCTCCAATTTTTCCCGTTTCAGAAGATGGCCCCACGATCCATCCAGTTGCTTAGGTCCCCAGTCTGAATCGACCTTGATTTCTCTCTTTCCATCACTTGCCACACGCATTGCTCAAGGCTTGACAACTTGACTTCAAATGTATCCTCTTCTCACCATCTCCACTACTACCTCCTGTTTCACACCATCACTATATTGGACCTGATGTAGCAGGTGGCGTTGGTGCCCACTCATATTCCTCAGACCTTGCATCTCAGTGCCTGAGGGCTGCCGTCTTCTAATCTTGAATGGCCACTCTGCCCCCTGCTGCAGGCTGGAAGTGCTGGGCAGTTAATTCCCACTGCCCCCGATAGCAACCTCAACTTGAGAGTTGGTGCAAAAGTACCCCAGCTCCATTTCCTTTCCAGTGGGATTATTCTGAGTGAGTTTTGAATTGTTTCTGTGACTTTCTCTGCAGGAATAAACTCCAGTCACTCACTATAACTGGCTTAAAAATGCACCCTTTGTTGCTTGCCTTCCCTTCCCTGAATCACTTCCCCGTACTCCTAGCAACGTGTTCCCTGCCTCTCCTAAATAAACGAATCGCACTTGAATCCTTGTCTCAGGGTTTGCTTTCTGGGGGAACCCAGACAAGGACTCTGGCTTACTGAAATAGACTCTTCTCTCCTACAAATCCTTTTCTGCACATTAGCCAGATCGAATTCTAAAAATGTAAAGTGGATCATGTCTTCTCTACTTATAAGCCTCTGCTCACTTCCCACTCTGCTTAAATTGATATCCCAAATCCTTACTATAGCTCCACGGGGTGCAGACTCTGGCCGCATCGCATCCCATTCTTTCTCTCTTTCACTTCACTCCAGCTACACTGGGTTATTGTTTATATCTTGAACTTACCAACTCACTCCTGCCTAAGGCCATTCACACTTGTTCCTTCTGCCTGGAAAACTGATTCCAGAACTTCAGGGGCCAAGCTCCATTTCAAAATTCCAGTCTCAGGCCAAATACCATCTGCTCTGCTATCTCACTCTGAAGTAGCCATGCCCTACCTCCGTTAGGATTCTTTGGCGTTACCTTGATATCTGTGTATTTATTTACTGTTTATCTTCCCCTTCTATAAGGCCCCTGCTATTAGGACAGGAACCTGGCATGTCTTGTTTTCATTTTGTCTCCAACACCTAGAACAGGGCTTAGCACTTAGCAGGGACTTTGATATGTATTTGTTGAATGAATGCATGTATGTATCCTATAATATCTTGTTTGTCTTTAATTGTGTCAAATGACGGTCCATCTGTTAATAACTATCATTGGTATTATTGTAATTATTTTACTTAAATTTTATTTAATAATTAGAAATAAAACAAAGGATCATTAACGATGAAGAGATTCATTCACTCGATAATTATGGAGTGTCAGAAACGTGCTAGGCACCGAAGATGTCAGAAGACTAAGACAATCTCTGCTCTTCCATGGAAAAACTTGTGCTATAATTGAGAATGAAAACTGGCAGAGCAGAAGCAGTCTGATGTTAACAACAACAAGAGCAGCACCAGCAACACCTGCTCTCTGAGGATGACTGTCAGTCCTCCCCAGCACATTCACTTCACTGTGATGGTTGATGCTCATGGCAGTGCTATGGGTAGCCCCATTCTTCAGGAGAGGAGACTAAAGCTTACAGAGGTGAAGAGTCTTGCCAAAGCTCAGACAGCTTGCAAGACACAGCAGGGGGACAGGAACTAGATTTGGGAATTCCAGAAACCATGCTCTTTCCACTGCCTCCCACTGCGTCTCCTGCGCGTGCACAGCCTGGGCACAGAGCAGATGCCCATTGCGTGCTTGTAGATGGGTGGAAGGATGCTTAGTAACATCGTAGGGAGCATTCTCCACGTGGGAGCCCCTGGGGTGGCTTGACCAAGAGACACTGCCAGCTGCTGCTGCTGGTCCAGAATTACATGGTCATTGCTAGAGGCAGTTGGCTTCTTGTAAAGCAAATTTGCTCTTGGTAATGAATATTTGATACAGGTGCACACCTGCTAAAGAGATAAGTTATGTTTTAATATATCATTAGTGGGACCCATTAATGAAATACATTGGTTAAATAAATAATACGTGTAATCTGCTAATGTGCATTGGCGCCTAGTGCAGTAAGCCAATCTTAAACTAACAACTATTAAAAGAACCAACTTGTTTGAGGCATAGACTTTCTCTATTTGAGGACAGGAATTAATAGGTTTCTTCTTAGTTATAAATAATAGATTGATCTTTGCTTTACAAAGTTCAATCTGTAATGTAGCATTCGTCACTCTACCCATTGCTTAGACAAAGCCCTGCCACATGTTTGCCTGGGCTTAGAAGGCAGGATTTTTGTGAATCAAGTAACAAGCACTGTAAGGCAGGGATGAAGGGAGGAGAGCATGGAGAAGAAAGTGCCAGGGAAGGAGCCAGCTGGCACTAGAAAGGGCAGTTTGCTCTCTAAGTGGTAGGTGAGAGTTGAAGGCGAGTGTGGGTGAGTGAATTGAATTCTGTTTTTGAGAGTTGGGATGCTACAGTGGAAAGTCAGTGTACCATCAAGAAAGGAACCTTAGATGGGAGGGTTGCGTGCTTCTCTGGTTCACTGCTCACTTTACCTAGAGAAGAAAGAACTCTCACCAGGCTCCTCAGGCCACCTGGTCTCTCTTTCCACCACTGCAAACCTCACCCCAAAAAAGGAAGACCCAGGGCTGATTTGGTCATCAAAAGATGATGTCTTGCTTTTATTAAGAGTGTTATAAAATATTTGCTAAGAAATACACAAAGGACCAGTGAACTCACAGGACTGAATCTAGCCCTACTCTCAGGAGCCCTAGGAGGTATAGGATTTTCCCAAAGCCCCACAGAACCAGACCTTGAATTGACATTGGCCCATCTTCCTGTCCATCTCCTTTTTTTTGCATCATCACCCTCTCTCTTGCTTTGTAGCCCTTGTGTGTCCTCAGCTGTCTTCACATAGCCTGCTGATTTCTGCCCCCATGTGGTTCCAGGGGAGCCAGGTAAATGCCCTCTTTGATTTTCTGGCATCTTCCATAACTGGATGCATTAAAGCAGGGAAATAATTGCAGCCTTCCCATTGGAAACAGAATAGAGCAGACAGAGTGTTACATGGCGAGTTCCTGGGGCATTCTATCCATCCCAAGCGCTCCATCTACACCTCTAGGTGTTGAGTGCTTCTTGTTTTTTTTCCATAAGTCCTAATTCCTCAAAGGGGCTCTTGTGTCAATACTTGGGGATGTAGTGGTTCACTGCCATGAAAACTTAGAAACAAGGGAACAAGAATGTCCTCTGAAAGGTTAAACAGTGGAATGAGCATGTCGTGCACCATGCGCACCACTCTCCCCCCATATAGGACAAAGTCCAGCACTACCCCCTCACCTCCCTTTCCAGCTACACCTACCACCACTCCCCCAGCACTCCTGCCTCAACAGATGTCTTTCCATTTGCTGTCCCTATGTGGGACATGTTTCTCCCTCTGCTTGAGATGCTTCCCCTCCTCTTCTCCACTTCCCTTCCCTTTTGACTTCCTGACCCCTTTCTTGATTGGGTCCCATACCCCTCTGTGGTGGACACTGTGCAGCTCCTCTCAGATCCTCTTTTTGGGGTCAGCACACTCACCCCCAGCTGCTGGAAATGTAACCAACTTCTGCACCTCTCACTGAGATTTTCTGTGGGCCACAGGGAGCCGCCTCTCCAAGGTCATGCCCCTTCCCAGGGGGCAGCACATTAGCCAATAACCAGCTGGTTTGGAGATACAAAGGCTTAGCCCCCTTGCCTCAATCTGGACCTACTCTGCAGGTCTGTCTCAGCTCCAGAGTCCCCCATAAGAATGGCTGGGGCCTTGGTTGCAGCCTCATTGCAGGCCAGCTTCTCCCTCTGCCCAATCCTGCCATCCTTACTTTCTCACAGGTGTATCTCCAGTCAACTTTCTGTACACAATTGTCCATCTTAGTCTGTTTCCCAGAAACCCAAGCTAAGACAGTTGGTATCAGGAGTGGTCTTGGGAAGAAGATACTAAAATTCACTTTTGGCAGTGAGAACATCAACACTGGTGGTAGGTATAGTAAGGATCACCCCTCTTTGGTATAGCAGTGCAACTGTTAAGACTGAGATAGGATACCCATGGAAGGGGATGTCCTGGGTCATGCAATATCTTGGTTTGAGGGCAATAGTAACTGAGAAGACTATGGATTTGGGTGGCAGTTGTTGAATGCCACTGATTCATTAAAGAGAGATGATGATAGGTTCAGAGTGTGATTAATCATCAATTCTGGGCAAAATGGGAAAGCCAGAGGGCTTCTTTGTCAGCATTTAAGGAAATCCTAGTCTCTGAAGTAGGGCGAGGGAGAGTGGAGAATCAGGCTGAGAACTTGATTGCGGGCGGAGCAGATCTTCAGAAGAAGATGAACTCTAACCCTGGCAGGTCTCCAATGCCAAAGCCAGGGTCCTAACAGAGAAGGAATGGACCCTGAGACTTGAGACGGGGATATCTGAGTAGATACAGTTGAGAACCCTGAACTTACAGATTTCCCTGGAGCCACTGGGCGCACAGAAGTGGCCCACTCCCCCTCGTTGGCAGATTTTGAAGATCATGTGGAGGCTTCCAAGACGCAAGTGTCTTACAAGATGACGCTTGTTTCCCTCAGAATCTACCTCCATCTCCTCTCCTGGCAATCAGACCCGTCATAAGAGCCAAATTCCAGCTGGGCCCACTAAAGAGGAGAGAAACTATAGGCTGAAGGAGCTGCAGAATCTGACTAACATGTACCACCAGGAGCTGGGAGACTACGCTTGGGACTGGATCCTGAGGTGTTGGATCAAGGGGGACAGACGTAAAGTTGGATAAAGGAGTGTTTATTTAGATATAGGAGCACCCTGAAGGGCTATCCCAATTTCAGAGCTCCCTGTAGGATCAAGTGAGGCTTCAACTGCAACTGCATTGCAGGCTACCTTCTCTCTCTGCCCAAATATGCCTTTCTTGCTTCCTAATAGGTCCTTCAACCTTCTCTAGGTAAGTCTTCAATCAACTTTTTGAAGAAGCTCTCCACCCCAGAGTCTGCTCCATTTTCTCTCCTGTGCATTCCTTGTCCATTCTGTACTTCCTCTATTGTCACCCTGGCTTAGTCTTCTGCCCCTAGTTCCTAGCATAGCACCTTGAGCCCTGGCACATAGTAGTTGCTCAATTAGTAATTGCTGAATGAACAGTGAAGCGAATGGGGCTTAGAGAGACAGAATGTTTCTCAGGCCAGAGTAAGACCTGATGGAAATAATTATTATATCTAAAGAAAGAAGGGGGTTGGCCAGCCCCAGAATAATGATAAAAGATAAATCTTAGAACACTGCCCATCCAAGTAGCACCCAGGAGAGAGGTGCCTTAGCCATGGAATTTTGCTTATTCTGACCCCACTAAGCAAGGCTTTATCTAAGCCACAGATGTAAGAAAGAGTTGCAGCCAATGCACTTGTAGCATTCCAATCACATAGGTAAGACCCTGCTGTGGAGGTAGGTGCCCCAGAGGTGACCTTAGCCTGCTGCCATTGCACATTTGACCCCCCCACCACCCTCCTCCTTTTATCCTGCTGCCAGGCTCATCAAATAATTCCAGCAGTGTGGTTTCTCACATAGGCCTGTTGACAGGTCATGGGGTATTCAAGTCCATGGAGCAGTTACAATTTCTCCTGTAAGTGAATTAACTTGCATTCTTATTTTATACGTCAGTCATGTTTAACGGGAGTCTAACTCCAAGAGATGGATCTGCTCTTACTGTGCTGACAAGTCATGAGAGGTCCAGGCCCAGAACCGAGACTGTGGGTGAACTCACTAAAGAAATGATGCATTCCCATTCCCCTCCTCATGTTGACTGTTGGGATCCCGCTGGATTTTTCCAGGGAATACCCTGATCTTACCATGTTCTAAGATCCTATTCTTTATCTTGGGATTTCCATGAAGAGCAGGGCAGGGACTATGCAGTCAACTTCCTTTTTACCTCTAATCATACTACCTGGGGCTGGGCTCCTAGTCATTATGTACTGAAGGCCAGATGGACAAAATGTCCCTGTAGTACATGGGGTCCCTTGGAATGAGGGAGTTCCTCCCCCAGGGTGACTAGTGAGGTCTCTGGGGCCTGCTGACTGAAGAGGGTCCTCTGCAGGATTTCTCATGGGGTCTGGGATGCTTATTGCTCTCAGGGAGCCTGGGATGGCTTTTAGGGGCCTATAGGTGGACTCTGAGCCTCAGTTTGAGAAATGGTGGTCAGAACCAAATTTGTTTCTTGTAGGGGAGAATAAAACCATTTTTATCCTTTAAAAAAATTCTTTTGATCTGTTGTGTATATAGGATTTCCTTGATTTTATTTTGGGAGAAACTGCAGCTTCAGATTACCATCACCACGATCATTATTGAAAAGTCCTTGGTAGCAACTAACTGTTTTCCACTCTGAGTATATGGAAAATTCCACATTGTAATCCCCACTCTAGCGGATGGACGGTATTATGTCAGACAGTGGCAGCAGACTAGACATATTGACCCAATCAATGTATAGATGTTACACTTCATGGATTTTAAGATGTACTTTTTTTTCACATTTATCATCTCTGAAATCATCTCAACATCTTATAATCGATGTCATGTCACAGTTTAAACTGGAAACAATTTTTCTTAGTATTACATAAATCTGTGGTGTTTTATAATTGATAGTATCTTGGATTAGATAAAATATGAGAGTAAAATGTTATACAGAATTCTTGGCTGAGGGGAAGCAAGGGATTGGAGTGTTTTTTCTCATTTTTATCCTTCATACATAACATATTTTGCCTTATGGGGAGGAAGACAATTGTTTGAAAGGAAGAAATACTTCCCAAAATAAAATTAAGGGGAAGACCAGCACTACTGAAGGGTGCAGGGTATTGACCTCTTGCTGGCCCTCCGCTGGTCAGGGAATGCCAATGCTGTGCTGACCTGGTCTCCCTCTCTGGGTATCACCTAGGACATTTCCCTCCCTTCTCTCACTTATAAAACCTTACCTATCCTATCTCCTAGCCCTAGTGAATTAGCCAATTAGATGTTGAATGGCTGTTGGATATGTAGTTCTAGAGTTTAGAGATGTCTGGGATGGAGACAGAGAGTTGGAAATCATCAGCCTATAATGGTGATTGAAATAAAGGGCACAGATGAGGGCGCCTGAGATGAGAGGAAAAAACACCTATTGGGACAAAGGTGGCAGTGTGATCACTGTCTTCTCTCCCTTCCCCCTTTACCCCAGCATTTATTGAGTAGCTAGGAAGTACTGGTCACTGACTATGCTCTCATTTAATTTCCTCTGATAATCTTATAAATAAGGAAAGTGCAGCTCAGAGAAGCCGAGAAACTTCCTGAAGATCACAGAGTTGGAAAGCAGCAGAGTTGGATGCATCTCTGCCATTCCAATGCCATGGCTTTTTCCACTCACCATGGAACATCTGTACCAGAGTGACACTAGCATCCAGAATATTCAGATTCAGACCCATGTGACTTTATTTGTATTTTCACTGGATTTTTATTATCTCAGGATATTCAAAGATTTACCCTCTCTCTTCTCCCAGAGTTAAGTATACACTGCCAGCCTGGCCTTTCAATCTGGACTGCTCTCTGGTTCTCCCAGGTTACTGGCCAGCTCAGACAAAGGGAGAAAAATGAGCTATCATTCTTTCTGGGAGTCGAACAGCTCTATCCTTGTAAATACCTAGAAAATCAATCCTCTGTGAATTAAGCTCTTTCATCAGCTATCAGCTGGACTCTAAATCATTGATGAGAGGGAAAACCTCCCAATTCATTGATCAAAACCTTGAGGTTTTATCAACTCAACTCAAATAAAAGCAGCAACATCTGGGACGTACTCAGCAGTTATTCACTCTCAGACGAGAAGCAGTTCTTGCTTTCAACTTGGAAATGCCTGATATTCTCAGGATTGAGATGGGCAGCATTTCTTGTATCTTCATTTATCATCAAAAAAAGCAACACCAACAGAGTTTCTTGTATGTAGAGCACACTGTATTAGGTGCCCGAGACCCAATGGAGTAGCAGGCTAACCCTAAGTCCCAGATTTCTTGGGATCATCCAAATTTAAAATATTCACATATGTAGTCCTCACCTATGCACTGGAAGTTCTCAGAAATTTTATCTTGACTTTAGTTTGGAGACTCAGGTATATCTTTATAGGTTTCGCTAAGGACTTGGCAGTTATCTTAGGGTGACTGAGCATGCATAATATGCACTGGGCAATTCTATTCAATTCAACAAACATTTAAGGAATGATGGTTAGCCAGGTATGCATTAAGTGCTGAAGTTAGAGATGAAGAAAAACATGTGGCAGCTCTTTGCTTCCTGCCCTACGGAGAAAAAGGTGAGGAAATACAAGATGAGCTTCCAAGTAAAGATAGGAGACTGAGTACATAGATTTATCCCCTCTCCCCTCAAGACCCCTTAAAATAATAGTAAAATCACAAAAAAGTTATAATCTCGCCCTAATGAAGAGAATGGGAGATTTCAACAACCTTCTGGAAAAGGAAAGAAGGGGCCACAATGAAGGAGAACACTTAGATGTCAACAGACACTGGAACAGGACAGCGGGCATACAGAGGGGGAGTGGGACGTGGGGCTCTAAAGAGAGGAATTAATTGGAACTATGTATCGAACAGTCAACCTCTCCCTCGCTCCCCACACTGATTGCCCATCATGAAGGCACTTATTCTCTCAACTCAGGCAAACAAACAGACAACAAAAATGAAAAAATGGGGATTATCTTTAAAGAAATTAAATGAATGGCATGGTAGATCAATACAGGACGTTCAGCATCTGACTGATAGGGATCTTACACAAGCAAAGCAGAGAAAATCGAGGAGAGGAAACTGTCAAAGAAACAGTAGAGGTAAATTCCAAAAGTTAAAGAGCAAAGTCTCCATATTGAAAGCGCCTGCCATGTTCCTAACACACTCAACGCAAAATGACTCAGATCTTGACACATCACTGTGAAACTCAAAACTCAAGGAGATTCCTAGAAATTTCAAAGAGGAAACAAACAAAAACAGAACGTCCACAAGGAAACAAGAAACAGCATGGCACCAGACTTGTCATCAGCAACATTGGATGTTGGTAGTCCATGGAGAAACATTTTCAAGGTTCTGAGGGAAAAGGAATTTTAACCTAAAGTTCTATACCTAGACAAACTAATAGTCAAATGTGAAGGTAGAATTATTTTTAGGCTTGTAAGAACTGGGAAATATTATCTCCCATGAACCTTTTCTCAGGAAGTTGCTTGAGAATGTACCACATCTAAATGAAGGGCCAAGCTAAGAAAGAGAAAGAAGTGGAATTTAGGAAATGGTGGATCCAGTCCTGGAGAGTGGCAAAGTCCATTCAGCAGGCCTGGGGTCTGGCTCAGGAGACTGAACTGGGAAAGGCTTTTTGAGGGGGAAAAGTTGCAAGTGTATAGCATGATCAAGAATTCATTGATTTTCAGCTTCCTTTCTAATATATCAGTGGTTTAGTAGAGTCCCAGAAGTTTTGATATGTAGTATTTTTACTGTTATTTAAACTGTATTCTAATTTTCATTGTGATTTCTCCGTTAGTTATTTAGATTATGTAGTTTCTAATTTCTAAACATGTGGAGATTGCTAGTAATCTTTTTGTTATTGAAATCTGGCTTAATCTTATTGCAGTTAAAGATACTCAGTTTGATTTCTATCCTTTGAAATGTGTCGCAACTTGCTTTATGGCTCAGCATATGGTTAATTTTTATAAGTGTTCTGAGTGTGCTTGAAAAGAATGTGTAATTTACAGTTGCTGCCTGTGGTGTTCTAAACACGTCAATTAGGTTAGGTTTGTTACCCATATTCAAATTTTCTTTATCCTTACTGATTTTTGTCTGCTTCTCCTATCAATTTCTGAGAGAGGTATATTTAAATCTCCCCCTGTTTTTATAGATTTGTTTATTCTCTTAGGAGTTCAGTCAGTTTGTGCTTCAGTTATTTTGAAACTAAATTATTAAGTACTTAAAAGTTTTGAAGTGTAATAGCTTCCTGGTGAATTAAGCCTTTTATCATAATGAAGTACCCCTTAATCTCTAATAATGCCTTTTGCCTTAAACTCTATGAGAGAGTTCACCAGCTTTCTTGGAGTTAGCACTTGCACGGCATATCTTTTATCTTTTACTTTACTGTCAACCTCTCTGTTTCCTTATGTTTTACAGGTGTTTCCTGTAAAGAGCACATGGTTGTGTTTTGTTTTTATATCCAGGCTGATAATCTTGTCTTTTAATCAGAGTATTGAGTCTACTTACATTTAATACAATCATTGATGCATTTGGGCTTAAATCTCCCACGTTACTCTGTGCTTTCCTTCATCCACCTGCTTCAAGTTCCTTTTTCATTTGTCTCCCCTTCTTTTAGACTGAGTGCTAAAATTCATTTCCTTCTTCTAATAGGTTTGAAGTTACACATTTTTATTATTCTTTTATTGGTTACCTAAGAGAATACAATATGAATCCTTGACTTATCATAGTCTACTATTCATTGGTACTTTTATCCTCTTCCCAGAAAATACAAATTCTTAGGCACTTAAACTTTGTCCCCTTCTGACTTACATTCCATTATTGTTGTGTATTTTAACTAATATGTATTTCAAACTCTGTGAGACATATTTATTACTGGTTTGTATAGCCAATATCACACACACATTTTCCCTTTTCAATCCTCTTCATTTCTTCCTACAGCTATGTTGCTCCATCTGGGATAATTTTTCTTCAACTTAAAGCATCGCTTAAGGTTTCCTTTAATGTAAGTCTGCTTGTGACAAACTCTCTCACTGTTGTTTGTCTGAAAATGCCTTTATCTGAGTTCATTTTTGTTTTCTGCCTCCAGTGAGAATTTTCATTTGCTTCTCTGAGGCACTTGGGGGCCTGAGCAATCAGGGATCACCTTAATTTAGTTTCAGGGGTTGAGACGATTGGAAGCCGAGCTGTAGTCCCTACAAGGGATGGTCCACCTGTATTTCATCCTCACACCTCTTCAGAGGGATTTATTAGACCCTCAAAAGCATGAGGGGTTTATTAGGCCCCTCTCCATCAAATGCCCCCTACTGCCTGGAGGATTTCAAATGCTCTGAAGTTAGCAAAATTTCCCAAGGGAAAGATGTTGGTCTCACTTCTTTATATTTCCATCTTCTTCTGGATCTTGGCTTGGTAATTCTTCACTATCTTGTTCACTCTTTAATATTTTTAGGTGACTTTTTCCTTCCCTCCCTCCCTCCTTCCCTTCTTTCTTTTCCTTCCTTCCTTCCATATCTTTGTCCTTATGTACTCTGTGCCAGGCCCCATGATAAGGAACCAGACACAGAAACACAGGGGGCTCACAGCTAAGTGGGAGAGGCATTGCTACAGAAGGGTCCTAGCTGTCAGCAGGTAAAGGTAAATCTGGGTATGACGCATCTCCAGTGTAAACCAATCATTGTGATCTGGTGTAATAATACAGGTAGAAGTAAAATGAGAAGGAGCAGAGAGGAAAGATGCTAATCCCACCTGAGGAGATTTAGGAAACTTGTGTGTGAAAAGTTTTGGCGCATAAAGGTATATTTCCATGTTACCTGAAAACTCTCTTAAATGCAGAAAACCTAATTTCCCAAGCGCATTCTGTAATTGAAGCACACCTAAAACACACAGATGTTTTTGTAGAGGTCATTTAAGTTTAATGAACATTGATTGAGCGCCATATGTTTCTCAGGCACTGTGCTAGGCACAATTGCTGCCCAGAGAAACTTATGGTCTAGTAAGCAAGACAAACCCATAGGAGATAATTCCATATATATGACAGAATGACTTATGACAAGATATAGCTTTTGTTGTATTGGTTTATTCATCATAAAGAAATATTGGTCCTTGGACCAGAAAATTCGAGGCACCAGAAACCATTTACAAGAGAAGGCAGATAGCTTTGTTATGCAGAACACTGCAAAGAGTTGGTGCTCACAGGATGGGACTTTTTCATTTTCTTTCAGAATGTTCTCATTCATCTTTCCAGGCTTCTCGCTCTTCTTCTGAGCAAAAAAAGAACAAACGAATCTTTTATTTTAAAACTGATTTCATTTAAATGGTTTAAGATGGATCTTTTCAAAATCGAGGATCTGAGTTACAGGATGACAAATATGTACCTAGCTGTGGGACAGACACCCTATGCCTTTCCCCCAGTCAGAGGGGCTGATTCTGTTGGCCCAGCTTAAAGGTCATAGACAGACCCAGATCAACAGGTAGAGAAGAAGGCTCAAGGCCCAGCCCTGCCACTTACTAGATCCATGACCATGGGCAAGTCATCTGTGTGACCCCTTCCCCACACCTGACAGGGAGTAGATGCTCAGTAAATGTTGAACCAAGCATCTCCAATCTATTTTCTACACCTGGAAAATGGGGATAAGTGCTGTCATAAGGATACATTAAATGAGACAGTGTAGCTGACAAAGGTTTGTAAATGACAAAAGGGCGATACAGATCTGAAAGGGCTGACTTGAAGCCGTGTCTGGTCACATCACCTCTGAGTTGATTTCCTTATCCCAAGACTGGGTATGAGATTTCTGGCTAAAGTGAGACTATTTCTTGTTGTTTGTTTTTTTGTTTGTCTTTATTAACTTTGATGAGGTTCATGGGTTTTTTTGATGGGAGGACATTGAAGGAAATAGCATACTCTTTAGAGCCAAATGAAATGGATGGAAAACAGATCATCTCCACCAGCAATCTTAGTGAAGACTAATGAAAAACAAGGGTCATCTTTGATCCGATGATCCTATTTTCTCTCTGGGCCTAACCTGATTGTATTATTGAATGTTCTGGAGCCCTCCTCACTTATTTAACTATTACAGCCCTTTACTTATGGGCTTCAAGATATAATTATGGTCTCCTCCCTCTAATGAAATGAGAGGTTGTAACTGAGTTAGCCCATCAGCAGCCCTGATGAAGCCTGACAGATCTCTCTCTGGACCACATAGACTTGATAACAGTAATGCCAGGGCCTTTCCTTTCTCCATGCTCACTTTCCTGTGCTGGGTGAGTGATAAGAAAGCATTCATGACATCCTCAGAGTCAGAATGGAATTAGTGCCACTTATAGGTCTGCCTCCTGGAGACCCATACTGGATCTTTTGGGAAGTTCTTTGTATGAACCAAGCTGCAGGAATTGGCCTTCTGAGCAGGTGGGTGTAGAGGGCCTGATTTGGAGACGGGCAGGAGGGAGGAGACTGAGCAGTACCTCCTGGGAGTCCCCCTGGGACATGTATGTCCATGGCTGCTACGCCATACAGTTGGTGGGGATGAAAGTCCCTTTTGTGAAGGGAAGTTCCTGAATTGGCCACCAATCAGGAGTCAGTTTCCTATTAGGGCCGGTAGAAGGGATAGATTTCCCAACCTTGGGCCAGGAGTGGGTGACACTTAAATGCACTGGGTGATAGGATTACAGGTGGATTCTGGGGGTGGACATGACAAAAGTGAGAGCTGCAGAGCCCAAGCAGGGAGGTGCTGCCAAGGCAAATATTAAGCAGCTAGAGGGTGGTGGGAGGGATTGTTGAGTCTACCATCTGGCTTTCTCCTTCCAAAATTCACTCCCCTTCCGCAGATGCCAATGCTTTTCAAGGGTTCACAGAAACAGAAGGAGCCCACATTCAACTGTCAACAATACTGATGAAGTGTCCTTCATCTCTGTTGAATCAACATAGTCATTCTTCTTTTATTGAGCACATTCTATCATCCAGACATTCTGCTAAAGGCTTGGTATGCATTATTGTGTTCTATAATTATTACAATCCTTTTGGGTTAATTACTATTTACAGATAAGGCAATCGAGGCTCAGAATGATTAAATAACTTGCCCACTGTCACACAGCTCATTTCCACTTGACACAAGGGAAAAGGCCTGTTGTTCATTTCTTTATTCCACCAATTCTCCTTGAGATACTTGCTATGTGCAAGATAGAAATTACTAAAAGGTCATCATCTGGTTTCTTTCAGACTTAGCTTCATTTCTTTCTAATTTGTTCAATGAGCCTAAGAGCTCCTAGACAAATAGTTATTAATGTTATTTTGAAAAGCCTCCAGGGAAGGACATTTCTCATGTTTTCTTGGTAACTTAAGTTTCCTAGCACTCCCAGGGATATCTTAAGGCTAACCTAAGACCCTTTTGCTACAATTGAAGCCAGTTCCTCACGAGGAGATGGGGAACAGCCAGAAGGAAGTCTTTGAGAACAACCTGTCCTAGAAAGAAGGTAAGTACAGTGAGTGGGCCCACAGGGTCAAAGAATATTAGTGCTAACTGGGACCTCAAAGGCTAAAGACGAATTCTTCCACTTTACAGGAGAAAATGAGCCTAGGGAGAATGAATGGTTTCCCCAAATTACTCAGCTATTTAGCAGCAGAGCTAGAACAAGAGTCCAGGGCTGCTTATTTCCAAGGAAATAAGAACACTGTGATAGAAATAGCTGGAGCTTTGAAGGCAGGCAGATCAGTATTCAAACCCGGTTCTGCATTTCCCAGCTCTGGGGCTGGGCAGGCTTTGCAATCTTGTATATCTGGTGCCTTGATTTTCTCATCTGTAAAATGGAGCTGATACCTACCTTATAGAGGTGTTGTATGGATTAAATGAGGTCATGCATGTGAGTCCCTGAGATGTAGTGGGGACTTGGTTAATATTATTTCTTTCCCTACCCTCGACCCAGTCTTTTTATCAACAGTTTAGGTAATATAACAAATCACACCAAAACTCAGTGGCTTGAAACAACAATAATCACTTATTATTTCTAACAGTTACTGTTGCTCAGGAATTTGGGAGCAGCTTGGTTGGGTGATTCTGGTTCAACGGTCTTATAAGGTTCCTGTCAGACATCAGCTGTGGCTGTATCATCTAAAGGCTTGCCCAAGGCTGGAACATTCAACTTCAAGGTGTCTCACTTACATGGCTGGCAAGTTGGTGCTGGCAAGCTGTTGACTGAGGGGTCTTAATTCCGCGCCACGTGGGCCTCTCCACAGGGCTGTGTGAATGTCCTCACAACATGTCTGAGTGAGCAATCCAAGAGACCAAAGTGAAATCTGCAATGTCATTTATCATCTAGCCTTGAGAATCATACACTTCTGCCATATTCCATTGGCCACACAGGGCCAGCCCGGATTCACTGTGGGAGGGGACCACACAGGGCACCAATACCAGGAGGTAGGGATCGCTGGGGGCTGCCTGATACATTGTCTCATGGATGAGCTTCTATTTCTGGGTCTACAACTGTGCCAGGCCGTCCTGTCCCCTCCTAACTTCCTGTGTGTTGAGTTGGTGTATTTCGACAGTTATTCCTGGCTTCTCAGGGCAGACAGGGGCTGTGGACCCCCATTGTCTTCTGGAGTTCTGAGAATGCTGTTTATAATTAGCCAAGCAATAATCCCTACTGCTGAGCCAACTCCAAGACTCATCTGCTTCCTTCTCTGGAGGTTTTTAAATAGACAGGGATGTGTTAATGACACAGTACATTATCTGTCTATTACTGGTTTGGCAGGCAGTGTGGAAACGTGACTTTTTAAAGGAGGAGTTAATCAGTATTAATGCAGCTCCTGTGGCATAGGCATGAAACAGGTGCCAAAAGGCTGCCTGGGAAGGCTGTGGTTCCAGAATGCCTGGGGCCTGACTTCATGCCCTTTGAGTGGCAATTGATAATGATCCAGGTGCAGAGAGGGATGAGGCTAATAGGAGACATTGCTGGATGTCCCCATGCCCTGACCTAATTGGGCTTATTACTACTGACATCTTCCCACTTTTTCTGCACTTTGAAACTATTGAGTCTGCTCCCAAACTGAGCAGCATTCTCAAGGAGGAAGGCTGTGAAGTGTGATTGTTTCTTATTTGTTGATAACATTCTACCTATATGTTTACCTGCCTCCTACCAAACCCATCTCCTGAGCTCCAGACTACCCACTGCTCGTTTTCACTTGGATGTTCCACAAACCTGTTGAATACTGGACTCATAACTTTCTTCCCACCCAAACTCACGAATCGTTTTGTACCTCCGTAAATGGCACCACCATTCTTCCCGTTGCCTATGCCACACACCCATGTGGTATGGCATGATGAGTAAGGGGGAAGGATAAAAGGATGGGAGCTTGAGTGCCTGGCCTGAATCTCAGCTCTGCTGTTTACAAGCTGGGTGGTCTTTGGTGATTTGTTCGGCTTGATGTCTCAGTTTCTTCTTTAAAACAGGAGATGACAATAGAAACAATCCAAGTGGGTTATTAGGAGAATTACATAAGATAGTTCATGCCTGACATATAGCAAGAGCTCAATAAACGCTCTGAGAATCATTAGGCTCTTTTTATTCTATCTCCTTTCCTGAATTCATTTACTTCTCTACCTTTGCCACCTCCTAGCCTGGGTCACCATCATTACCTAGCCGGACAAATCTTTCTGATGAGAATCTCTGCAGCCAGAGACATATTTCAAAATTATAAATATGAATGTTATCATATCCCTGTTTAAGCCCAACCCCTTTGTTCTTATTTCCGAATTCAAATTCTTAATTAAGAGTTCAAATTCTTAGGGATTTGGGGCAAATTCCTTATGTGGACCAAAAGCTGTGCAGTCTTTGCCCCTGCCTGCCTCTCCAGCCTCCTCTCCCCTGCACTCTCACTGAGCTTCTGTCACTTCCCCTGATGGACCACACTATCTCTTACTTTCAGGCCTCACACGTGCTTTTCCCTCTTCAAAGAAAAAATTCCTCCGTCAAGCCCCTTCTCAGTATTCACTAAAGATCTTATTGTTGAGAAAGAAAGGGACAGGCAGGCAGAGGTAAAATCAGATCAAAGTGTTGTATCTCTTCCTTTCAAACTACTCTTAAGCTTTCAACAGACCCAAGGATGGAGGTGATATTTGACTCCCACTTGTCTTCATTGTCTGAAGAGCTGTGGATGGAGGATTTCCAGGTGGGAGTTTGGGTTTTCCCCAGGTGTGTCCTGTGACACCTCTGGTTCTGCCCCTTTGCCTAGCCCTCAGTCCCTTTCATCCTTTAATCTCAGTTACACGTCACTCCTTTGGAAAACTGTTTCCAGACCTGGACTTGGCCAGGCGCCCCTCACGTCCTCCTTAGTCATGGGGGTTAATCTCCCTTTACCTTCTCCCTCAATCAACAAAGATTTGTTGACATTGTGCATCACCTGGCAGAGATCAGACTCACTTCTGTATCCTCAGTGCCTACATAGTGAAGGGTGCATAACAAATATGTGTTGAATTAATGTATGAATGGGTTGCTATAATTTTTCAAGTCTCTGTATGCTATGAATATCCAAAAGGCCATCAAAGCTTCCTCTTTACTAATATTTTACTCTTATTTCATTTTTTTTTGTTTTGAGGAAGATTAGCCCTGAGCTAACTACTGCCAATCCTCCTTTTTTTGCTGAGGAAGACTGGCCCTGAGCTAACATCCATGCCCATCTTCCTCTACTTTTATACATGGGATGCCTACCACAGCATGGAGTTTGCCAAGTGGTGCCATGTCTGCACCTGGGATCTGAACCAGCGAACCCTGGGCCGCTGAGAAGCAGAATGTGCAAACTTAACCGCTGTGCCACCGGGCCGGCCCATTTACTCTTATTTCAGAAGTAGGTGCATAAATCAGATGCTTAGCTTGAATGTGTTTGGCACTTCCTTGAAAGAAATAAGAGACATCCAGAATTCCTATTTACACCCAACAAATATTTATTGAGCATTTCATGTGTACCTGGAGATATTAGAGGTGCAAAGTTGAATATAACGTAGTCCCAGGCTTCCTGTGGTCACAGAGTTTTCAGTCAAGTATTAAATGAGGTATTGAACAAATGTTTGTTGAATGAATAAATAAATGATAGATATGAGCATTTAACCCAAAAAAAAGCAAAGCTTCAAAACTTTTTAATTGTTGAGAGACAACTGAATGTGTGTTGCTTCTGTGCAGTAGGAAACCTATCTTCAAATTTATTCATTCAATCTATAGTTATTGAGCATCCGTTATATTTTGAGTTCAAGAATATCTACTGGTTTCTGGATGGGAGCCAAACCCACCCAAAGTGTAGAAAAATATTATGGGCCTTTCAAAACCAAATTAAATGTCAACACAAAAGAGCTATTTGCAATGCAAATGTGAAGTCATCAGCCTTTGTAATAAACTGACCCAAGACACAAACCCTGGAAGCTTCTTGTGAGAAGATCAGGGTTGAGTAGTTTTGAGGAATTACAAAGGCAGTGAAAATCTGGGAACTGCTTCTCATTTGTTTATCCTCCATATCTGAGGCCACAGCATCAATCTGTACCTGGACAGGGCTGCCAGACCCCAGGCCTATTTGTAAACTAGTTTCTTTCAACCTTTTATGGGACACATTCCCTTTGGAGAATCTGCTGAAAGCGGTGAACCCTCTTCCCAAGAAGATGCAGGCCCAATCCTTTTTGCATTCAGGTCTAAGGATCGTTTCCTGGGAGCCCAGAGTCAGGGTTGAGGACCCTGGAGTGGGGCCATGTGTCTGATTCCAAGTGGGCCCCCAAAGGTTGCTCTCATTACTTTGGAGATAGAACTTGTGTGCAAATGAGTGACTTCGTGCTAGGATCGAGTGCCCAGGGTGTATATGGGCATCTATCTGGTCAGTTCCTGGAGCAATTGAGGGGTATCCTCCTGGTACAAGGCAGCAGTGCTGGACCTATACATTAGTAAAGGAAACTTTTCTGGTTCGTTTACTACATTGCAGTTGGATGGAACAAAGAGACCCAGAACTAAAAGCTGAGAATTCCTTTTAATGTGGATTGAAGTGGATCCTGGCTGTCTGCTTTAGAACGTCACCAATACAGTTCAGTTAGCGCTGGCCTTGAGCAGCACCTAGGCTGGGGTTGGATTGGGGGAAGGCCGACAGCTATGGCTTCAGCTTCTGTCCTTTGGATGGCCTCTTGTGCTGCTGCTCTGCTCCTCCTTCAAGGGGAGGTGAGAAGTAGGAGAACAACGCCTTTCTGCCGGTGTCAACAGAGATCTCAGGGCCTCAAGTGCTAGAAATCTTCACGTGTGTCACTTTGAATCACAGCCGATCTCTCCTTGCAACCTGACACAACTTCCTCAAAGGGCTGAGCTGGAAGCTAATTTGAGGGATCTTCCATTCACCCTCACTCCCTCTCACCATGGGTTCCTTCTTGGTGGTATTAAGGTTGTTTAGGGACGCATTTCCCTCAGGTCCTTGGTGGAGAAGGAGGGCCTTAGAATGATTAATGAGTGGTCAGATGTCAGCCCAGCCCATGTGGTCATTGTTTCAATCAAATCAACCAAGCCCTGGCTGGCCCATCCCTCAACCTGGCCAGACACCACAGATGTGTTAGGAATGGGTCAGATGTGCACAGATGTGCCATTATTTGTTAAAAACCCTGATTGCTCTGTGCCTATTAGGTTCTGAGCCCTCCTGATGTCTTTCTGTTTTTAAAATCCCTAGGAGTTTTCAGGGCTGACTGAAAATGCGTGGTAGCTTCGGTGACATGCTGCTCCTGGCAGACACTCTGACACTTCACTCCAGGCGGGAGGACCTTGGGCCAGGGGCGGAGAAGAGCTGCTACCAGCTGGAGCTGCCAGGGTCAAGGCCTATGAACATGCCCACCTGGACCATGCCAGCCCTAAGCTTTTGCCTCACAATTCACCGTTTTAGCATCCCAGGGTTTGACAAAAATCCAGCATTTACACTACCAGCGTTGCATGAAACTGACTGTTTGAAATATATTAGCAGCTGCCGTTATATCCAGCAGGCAGGGTGCCAGGGAAGGAAATTAAACTTTGCATTTCCCCAGCCCTCCCTCCCCACTTCCTGCTAACCAATCGATTCTGTTCAGAGTGCCCCCGAGAGAGCCAATTCTTGCCGTTTGCCAGGACCATGGCACTTAGAGTTCTCAGTGAATTCAGATATCCATTTAGCCCCTGCCAGCCCATTGACGGGCCCTGAGGATTCTAATGTTATTCCATGGAGAAGTGTCCTCGCCTGCCCAGTGTCTGACCAGAGGTGAGGGTAGCTTGTGGAGAGATGGAGTGGGGGATGGTTGCCAACATCCAATTTGACTTTTCATTGATGGAGAGGAAATAATTTATAAAAGTCGGGAAAGTGATAGATGTCAACAGTTTCAGAAATCAGCATGTGAATAATAAATTACAGTTCTATTTATTTTATGACAACAAAGCCATAATCTTTCACTGAGAGAGAAAATAACAAACATACTAGGTGTCTTCCTATGGAGATTACTGCCACTACCATGCCCAAGGAAACTTTGTTCCTCTTTTCCCAACCATTTTACCCAGAATGCCTCTTGGCCTATGTCTGGTAGGGGCCACAGATACACGGAAGCCCCCTCCTGGCCACTGGGGAATTTACAGTCCACTAGGAGAGAGAGCAGATGTGCTCATTTATACCTGTAACACAAGGCTGTGATAAACGCTCATCTGAGTGAAGTATCTACAGTGAACATGGGCACAGCTCATACCCATTCTTTCATCCAGCCAACATCTACTGAGCTCTTATCATGTTCCCTTAATGATTCTTGTACTTAGCATTCAAAGATTAAAAATGTAGTCTCTATCTTCAAGGAATTCACAGCTAGTGAGGAGACAGGGAAAGAATATGACTTTTGTAGACAGAAGACTTGGATTCAGGTCCTAGCTCTGCCTCTTACCAGCAGAATAAACATGGGCAAGTCACTTGTCCACTCTGAGCCTGTGTTTCTTCATCAACAAAATGGGGGACAATGAGAACAACCTTAAAGTGTTGGTGGGGATGAAATGAGGTGAGGTATATGAAGAGGTTTTGTAAGTAATCAGTAAAGCACTGGATAAATGGGAGTTATCCTGGGCCGCCAGGTGGGTTGAGAGTTGGGCAAGCTAGTTGTAGCCTCCTAGTTTGGACACCTCATCATGTGACTGACTGCTCCTCCTGTTGATGGTTTGGGGGATCCTGCAATCTCAGGGTTGTAGAGCGGGAGCCTGGGACTCACCATCTCTATTTCTCTGCCTGCTGAACCAGCCTTTTGGGGGGTGAGTCCTCTTACCTGTAGAGCTCACCTACATCTGCCTGCCAGGCATCTGGAACCCTGGGAAGGCCCTACCAAGATGTGGCATGAAATCTGCTGATAGCTTTGCCATTTATTTATTTGTTTATTATTTATAACTTTTATTCTGGAAAAGTTCCAACATGTACAAAAGTGGAGAAAATAGTTTCATGAACTCTCATGTACTCATCCCTCAATGTCAACAGTTATCAATGCATATCCAATCTTGTTTCATTCATAACCCCACCTACTCTTCCTGCCCCCCTAGATTATTTCAAAGGAAAGCATTTAAAAAAATACCATCACAATACCACCATCACACCTAAAAATTAAAAAAAAAAATTATTCCTTAATATTATCAAACATTTAGTGGAATTCACTTTTCCCTGATTGTCCCACAAATGTTTTTATGGAGTAGATTTCTTCAAATCAGGGTCTGAAGAAGGACCACATGATGTATTTTGTAGATATTTAGGCATGTGTGTATGCTGATGAGAATAATCTTGTAGGGAGGGGAAAGTCGTTGATGCAGGAAAGCGAGAGGATAATTTCAGGACCAAAGTGCTCCAGTGGATGCAGGGTCCAGGGCACAAGAAGAGAAGTTGACTTTAGAGAGGCGTGGAGACACTTTTTCATGTGAACAAAGGAAGAGGCAGGGTGTGTGGTTTAGAGGTGGGCAGGTGGGCAGTTGAGGTGATTGTTATCTGGTTGCTTCTACTTTCTTCATAAAGTGTGAAGAGGATAAGAGAATTACTTTGAGCTGGGGAGAGTGTGAGGACTACTCTGAACAATCTCTTCTTTTGATAGATAAGGGAGCGAGACTCAGAGAAGAGATTTGCCCAAGGTTCCATAGCTAGTTGACAGATTTAAGAGTAGCACCTAGGTCTCCTCGTTCCAAGGCCAGTGTTTTTTTTACTAACCTTGACTCTTCATAAACAAGAGAACATGTGGTTCTGTGGTCTCCCTTTAGTGATGGTTGGCTGGGCTCTGGTGGGCTAACTGGGAGGATGTGTCCCTGGGGATTGTCACTGATATTTCGACATTGGCTTGGGCGAGCCTGGATATTGGGTAGCATGATTTAAATCCAAGAGCTTGGCCAGTGAGGGGACTTGGAATCATGGAATCTCAGACTTAAAAAGGCACCTCCAGGTGGCCCCCAAGACCCTTGCTCATTGATAGAATGTCCCCCGTGGCATCCTACAATCCTCCAATAGCTAGTTGTCCAGCTACTTTTTGATCACGCGCAGTGACTGAACCTTCGTCATCTCTCAGGCAGTGTACCCTACTGTGGGACATCTGTAATGGCAAGAAAACATCAGGCTAATGTTGGCTTGAAATCTGCCTCCCTGTAATTTCTTCCCACTGAGCCTAATTCTGCCTCTGGAGCTCTACAGTTAGACTCATCCCTCTCCTTCCTGACAGCCCTTCAGTTACTTGGAGCCACCTCTCAGGTCCCCCTGCTGAGAGGTGACACTGCTTCTGAGCCTGGAGAGGCAGAGCTGCCCCCAGAATAGAGGACTCACCCTGGAGCTTGGAGGAGCAGATTCTCTTGATAGCTCAATTTTTGTTAATATCTCCGTGGATTCCAGGAAATAAACTCTGCTGTCTATTCCATTTTCTATTTCTAAAAAATTCTTTCTCTTTTCATTTCAGTGATCTGGGACCCCAATCGAAGCTTTCTCGCCTGCCCCTTCTCATGTGCCCCAGGCACACCACAGGATCTGCTTGCGAGAGACAATTCTGCCCTTCTCCGTTAGAGTCGCACAAGAAGCTCCAGGGCATCAAGTCTCAATCAGGAGGCTCCTCCTGCACCAACTCCTTGATAGATAAGCAATAGGAAGTCTTTGGTGTTGGTGGAGAATGCTTCTCAACGCTGTAAACACAACAATGGAATCTTGACTGGAATCCCTACACTTATCCCTCATTATTCAAATTCTTCCTACACATCAAGGCTCAACCTTGGACTCTCCTCATCTGAGAAGTCTTCCTAAACTACTCTACCCCATGTTACCCCCCTTTTTGGAAATCTGAATCTTAATAGCAGGCATATGGCTAGGAGCCATCTTTACTTTTGGGGAGGAATATTTTAGCACAGATATTGTGTAGAGTTGTGGCAATGGTGATAATAAAAAGCAGACCTACCATTAGTGGGTCCATTGTTTCTAAATCCTCCATGCACAAGGCACCTCCTCATCGCTTGCACTGAGATGGAAGCTCCAGCGCACCCACCTTCGTGTGTCACTGCGTTAACAGTGACTCTCAGCTTGCTTTGTGGTTCTCTAATTGTTTCACAAGGCTTAGTTTTCCCCCCCAACCCAGGGATAAGCCGTTGATGGCTGGGATGAGTCTTACTGTTTTTATCCACTCCTTTTGTGCCTGGCACAGACCTGGGCACACAGTTGCTGATTAACACCTCCTGCCTGATTTCTTGAGTGAATAGTTGGAGTGGTTTCCTCTTCCCAGCAACTCCACAGCAGTGCATTGTCATTTGTGTGTAATGAAGAAAGAAGAGCGATGCACATGCGGAAGACCCTGTATTCCTGCCTCCCCCCAGTTGTGTGAGAAGGCAGAGTTAGAATGCTCTCTGGCAGGCTGGATCTGTACCTACCCAGAATTCCCTGATTTAATCAGGGGCAGGAATCTGACTTTTGCTCCTCTTCTCTCATCCTTCTCCCTTCTCACCCCCACCTTCCTTTCCTAATTACTTTGATGGGATTTCAGAGACCAGAGTATCCCTTTCCTGACCTCAGCAGTCCTTATGATTTCATTTTGATTTTGCTTTGGCTGAGCCCTTGACCTGTTATAATTGTTTTCCCAAATTGCCCGCAGTCCCCAGTGCACACAAGGTAATTATCTGCAGAGCATGTCCAGAGTGACCCGTCAGCTTCTGGTGGATATGGGGCTCTGCAACCCTAGTCTGTGGGCTGGGTACTGGGGGATCTGGTGGGACAGCTTTGAAGCTCTCATTCAGGGTTTTGGCATGTGGGAAGTTCAGTAGGGGCCCCACCCCTTACCAAGCCTGGCTGTCTATGCCTAACACCCAGTAATCAAGAGTAAGCTCTTCCTGGATATTCATTCTAACCACATGGCTGCCAGTCTGCTTCCTGGGAATGAAGCCACCATGGGAAATAAATTTCAGTCAATTATTTATTTAATTCCTTCCTTCATCTTTCAATATCTTTTAAGATCCTACTATGTGCTAGACATTATGCCAGGTGCTATGTGTCTGATACAAAAATGAATAAGACATGGCCTGTACTCTCAAGAACCTCAGTCTCACTGGGGAAATGACAAGTGTACAAGAAAGTCTTACATGCTCTAAGGGAGGCACAGATCAAATGCTACAGGAGTTCATAGGACAGGAGCGGAAATTTACTTTTACTTTTTTTTTTACAAATTTTTTTTTTATGATGAGAACTTTTAAGATCTACTCTCTTAGGAACTTTCAAATATACCATATAGTATTATTGACTATAGTCACCAGGCTGGAAATTACATCCCCAGGACTTATTTATTTTATAACTGGAAGTTTGTACCTTTTTTTGTGTGTGTGAGGAAGATTGGCCCTGAGCTAACATCTGTGGCCAATCTTCCTCCTTTTGCTTGAGAACTTTTAAGATCTACTCTCTTAGGAACTTTCAAATATACCATATAGTATTATTGACTATAGTCACCAGGCTGGAAATTACATCCCCAGGACTTATTTATTTTATAACTGGAAGTTTGTACCTTTTTTTTTGTGTGTGAGGAAGATTGTCACTGAGCTAACATCTGTGCCAATCCTCCTCTATTTTATGTGGGATGTTGCCACAGTGCGGCTTAACGAGCAGTGCTATGTCCACGTGGGTGATCCAAACCTGTAAACCCCTAGCAGAGCCCATGAACCCAACCACTACGCCATTAGGCTGGCCCCATGAAGTTTGTACCTTTTGACCCCCTTCTTCCATTTTGCCCACCCTGCTACCTCCCCGCCTCTGGTAAGCACCAATCTGTTCTGTGCATTTATGAGTTTTGTTGGTTTTTTGGGGGGATTCTGCATATAAGTGAGATCATGCAGTATCTGTCTTTCTCTGTCTGACTCAGGGAAATTTACTTTTAAACGAGGGAGCAGGGAAGTCTTCTTGGGAAAGGATATGGTTAAGCTAGACCCAAAGGATGGGTTTAATTTGAAGATCGGGAGGCAGGGTTGGAAGAAGCCCATTGTGGGAGTGAGCCTACAAGACGCTCCTGAAGGCCAACCAGTGGATCTCAGCTTCCCCAAGGTCGGCTGCAGGGTCTCTCCAAAAAACCTTGCCAATCTCCTGTCTTCCATCCCTAGTCCTCACTCCCTCCCAACCAGAGCAATGTTCCTCTGGAGGCTGATGCTCATGGTCACGTTCATGAAGTGTCACAGGCTCACGGCTCTACTTTCTTCTCCTTTCAGGCCCATCTCAGAAAAGCTGAGGAAGTTCCCACTTCCAGCTTCTCCCACCTTCTCGCTTCCTACCACACTCTCTCCAAGGACTGGACAAGTCACTTTAAAATTTCAAAGATGCTGCCACCACAGACTGAAGACCTGCAGACGCTCACCTCCCCTGCTCCTGAACCTATCACTGGCCAATGCTATTCCCCATCTTTGTTCCTTTGCTTAGGCGTGTCTTCCCTCCTCCTCACTCCTCTTGACAGGCTGACTCCTTACAGCCTTCCAGACTCAGCTCCAGTGTTGCCTCTCCCTAGGGACCGCTCTCCACAATGCAGGCTAGGTTATACGCCTCTCTCAGTGTCCCCATAAAGACTATTGTTTTCCAGAACCGCAATATATTAAAATTACCCATTTCTATTTGAACCTGTAAACTGTTAGCTCTCCAAGGCCGGGAATTCTGTATTTTTCCATCACCAGTGCATACATGGTAAGTGCTTAATTGGTTATTAGATCAAGACATGCGGGCGGCGTACTCTATAAAGCAGATGCCTCTGCGATGTATGTGGAGAATTCTAGGATGACGGTTGAAGAGAAGGACTTTCCAAATTTTTCTTAAAGCTGTCGTGATATTTAAATTCTGTCACTGCTCTGGCCATATTCTGGCAAATCCAGAGGGCTGTGGGAATGGGCTCAAAAGTGGGAAAGGCTTATGAGATGAAATGGGAGGCGGTGGTCTATAGTGGCCTATAGACCTGGGGACTTGGTGACCTGAACCACCGTCAGACTCTTGCCTTACCCAGATGAGTGACCTTTGTCAAACCCAGGCCTCAATAGTCTTCAGGAGGCTGAGGGCCTACATCAGTAGTTCTCAAAGTGTGGTCCCCAGACCAGCAGCACCAGCCTCACCTGGGAACTTGTTGAACTGCAAATTCTCAGGCCCTACCTCAGATCACCTGGATCAGAAACTCTGGAGGTGGGGCTCAGCCATCTGTATTTTTCCTTTCTGTTTTTTAAATTGAGATATATTTGACATACAACATTGCATAAGTTTAAGGTGTACAACATATTGATTTGATACATTTATATTGCAATATGATTATCACTGTAGTGTTAGCTAACACCTCAATTGTGTCCCATAATGATCGTTTCTTCTAGTGTTGGGAACAATTAAGATCTGGTATCTGGGCAAGGTTAATGTTTATAATACGGTTTTGTTGTGTATAATCACAGTACTGTGCATTAGGTCTCCAGGACTTAGTTATCTGCTAGTTGCAAGTACACCCTTAAACAACATCTCTCCCATTCCCCTGGCCCCAGCCCCTGGGAACCACCATTTTGCTCTCTGCTTTCATGATTTTGGTTTTTTTAGATTCCATATAAGAGATATCATACAATATTTGTCTTTCTCTGTCTGACTTATCTCACTTAGCATAATGTTCTCAAGGTCCATCCAAGTTGTTGCAAATGGCAGAATTTCCTTCTTTCTCATGGCTGAATAGTATTCCATTACACATACACACACACACACACACACACACATATCTCACATCTATTGATCCATTCATCCTTTGATGGGCACTTAAGTTGTTTCCCTATCTTGGCCACTGTGAATAACACTGCAATAAACATGGGGGTGCAGCTATCTATTTCATAACCTGTTTTCATTTCCTTTGGATATATACCCAGAAGTAGGATTGCCGGGTCATGCAGCCATTTGTAGTTTAACAAGTCATCTAGGCGACTCTGATACATGCCGAAGTCTGAAAACCTCCAGACTAGTTCAGTGCTTCTTAAACTGCTCCTCGTATAAGAATCACTTGGGGGAACTTATTTAGAATGAAGATCCCTGGACCCCATCTCAGAAGTTCTGATTCAGAAAGTCAGAGAGGCCCAGAAATTGGCACCGTTAATGAGCACCCTGGGAGATTCAGAATTGATCTACGGACCATCTATTCATTAACACCACAGGGCTGATCGCTGAGGTCCCTGTCACAGCCGCCAGCCTCTGATTCTGATTGGACAGGAGCTCTTGGTACGAGTTGCAGAAAGGTGGGCCTGGGAGGCGAGTGCTCCCCTTGCCTTCTAATCGGCTGGGAGAGGCCCTTGGGAGGAAACCATGATGGCTGTGCTGCGGGACAGGACTCTGAAAGAAAAGGGGCTCTGCACCAGAAATGGGACAGACTTTCCCCAAAATAGCCCAGAGTGGTATCAGGGGGAGGGCGTAGCACTTCCGCCCCTTTACGCACCCTTGTGATTTGCATTTAAAAATAGAAAGAAGCTCATGAATAATTTGTGAGTCATGAGCAAGACCCTTCAAAATACAGTCATGAATAAAATATCCTGCTTTGCCTCCTCTAATGGCACTGGCCTTTGATGTTTTATTGATGGCTTGCCTGCCCTGAGTGCTGTCAGGCTCCTGGATTAATCCACACACTCCGGCCCTTGACCCTCCTGGGTTCGTGGGCTTGCCCTTGCTTGCTGGCTGGCTGGCTTACACATAAATACACCACCCTTTTTTGAACAGTGTGAAAGGGCTGCCTCAGATCCCTTTGGAACAAGAAGTGTAATTACAGGGCTGTGGGCGCTCCAGCCCGGGCCCAGTGAGAGGGTGGGCCCTAAATCACCAGAAGCCGTTGTCTGCAGTGAGGTGAGTATTTAGAGCAGGTGCAAGTGTGTCTCCCATTTTATTGCTTCCCAAGAAGCTGGGAATGGAAAGCAGACATTAAGGAGCTGTAAATAATAATCTCCCAAAGCCTGTGCTAAGCAATGCCCTGGGGGCTCTGCCTGCCCAGGGGCGGTGTGTGTGAAACAAAGGCAGGAGCCCCTACAAAGGAGCTGTGCAGCCGCACATGGCTTTGCATCTACCTAAGGGGTCTGTAGGCCCAGGTACCTGCTGGAGACCCTATTTTTACGCAGAACCCAAAGGGCTGCCTGGGGTGTATTGCTGTCCAGATAGGCATCTGGGGGAAGGAAATTTCATGGCTTTTTCAATTAGAAATAAATACGCAAATAAACCTTACATGAAGAAAAAACTCCACGGATAAAAAAATGACTTTGAGAGTTGAAAGGCTTCAAGGTATTGAATGTCCGAGTCTTGACTAAGAGGTGACCCCATTTCCCAAAGGATGCCCTGGGTGGGCTGGGAATTCACCCTGAGACCACAGAGAGCTGAGGTGTTTGGGTCAGTCCCAGGACTCTGAGTGATTACTGGAGGGGGGCGTAGCTTTGAGGTGGGAATGTGGGGACCCTACAAATGTCGTTTCACTTAGGTCTGGGGTCAAGCCAAAGAGTGTTGGAAAAAATAGCTGTAGGAACCAAGAGAGCGCAAAGCTAGCACTTTGGGAACCTACAACGGGAGTTGTAACAGGTGGGGACAGAGCCCTTCAGAGCCTTAGCCATGTCAATGCTGATAACCCTGGGCACTGCTGCGGTTCCAAAGGGGACTACCCCAGGTCCGGTGGTGATGAGGAGAGTCAAGGGACATACTAGGGACACGGCAGAAGCAGCTGAGGGCTTTCAGATGGGGGTGGGAGTTCTCAACAGCTACAGACTGTAGTGGTTGACAAGGAGACTGTGCGAGCTCCCTTGGGCCCTGACTGCCCTCTCTAACCCTCTGTTCCCCACTCTGTGATTGACCGTGAAGTCCTGGGTTAGAGTCCACAGGCAAGGTATCCTGGAGGGAGTGGGACACTGCTCCCAGTCAAGATGCAGAAAGGGTTATGGGGTGGAGGCCAATTGAAGCATTTAGGGAGCACAAGCCCTGGTTGAAAAAAGCGACGGGGGCAGACAAGATTCGTGATGCTTGTACCCCGCCCCCCCTCCCCCGTCCCTGCCCTGGGTGAGTCAAGACAGCAAGGTTGTCAGGATAAAATGGGTTCTGTCCTGTTGGGGTGGGCAACACCAGTACCAGACCTTTGACTGTCATCTGCCAGAAAATTCTCAGAAGAAATACAAATCCCTGACAGTGATGACGTAAGTGGTGCCTCTAGAGCTGTGTAGTATCTGTTTGCAGGACTGCACACAGCAGCCCTGGGGAAGGTGAGGAAGAGCTCTTTGCCACTACCCAGGCTGTCTTCCAGGGGCAAGTGCATTTTAATAGGATCAAAGCTTCGTGCAAAAGCATCACAGCATTGACCACTGTGGGTAGGGAATGGGTACTTTTGGAAAGGTGTCATGGTCTGTTTGGGCTGCTATAACCATAGACTAGGTGGCTTATAAACAACAGAAATTTACTTCTCACAGTTCTGGAGGATGGAAAGTCCAAGATCAAAGCACTGGCAGATTTGGTATCTGGTGAGAGTCCGATTCCTGACTCTTAGAAGATTGTTTTCTTGCTGCGTTCTCACATGGCAGGAGGAACAAGGGAGCTCTCTGAGGTCTCTTTCATAAGGACTCTAATCCCATCCATGAGGCACCACCCTCATGACCTAATCAACTCTCAAAGTCTCCACCTCTTAATACCATCACATTGGGAGTGTTTCCACATATGAATTTTGAGAGGAGACATTTAGTCTACAGCAGGGAGAGTGCTGGCAGTGGGGTTTCCTGAAATTCCTAAATGCTTGTGTCGTTAGGTCTACCCACACAAGAACACAGCCTTGGCCATAGAGCTCTTCACCGTTGGTGCAGTTCATTCATTCTGCTCCTACTCATACTTGGACTAAGGGTTCATTCTAGTCTGTGGGTCTTAGTGTAGAGCCAATATTCTGGTGCAAGAGTGTTTGTTTGATAGATTTGAGAGTGGGTGCAGAAGTGTGTGTGTATGTGAGAAAGAGAGAGAGAGAAAGGTAGGAGTTATGGATGGAGGTTTGAATTAGGAGTCACTTGAACACTAAGGAGCTCACGGGAGGTGAGCATGGCTAATTGTTGTCTTGTCCACACAGTCTGGGAGACAACGCACAGTTAGGTATTGCTGAGACTCGGGGGAAGCAAACACCCCAGAGGGTGAAAAGGCAGGTAGGAATACAGGAATTGTGTCCAGGCCAGAGGAGGGAGGAGATGATTCCATTTCCCTGCCATGCCTCTCAGTCAGTGTTAAACAGACTTTCCTTTCTCTGGAACCGTTTTCCTGATCTCATCCACATCCCCTTTGTTCGAATTTATACATGAGGCAAGAAGGTGCCTCTGCCATCAGATGGCCCGGATTTTCGTGTAACACTGCCATTTACCGTCTGTGTGCTCTGGGGTGAGTACTGAGGGTCGCTGAGCCTCACCTTCCTCACCTGTGGTCACTCCATCACCTTGCAGGTTGGCATAAAGAGGAACCGAGGGGTGTTTAAGCAGCTGGCACTTAGTAAACTCGATACATGTAGTTTTCAGTGCTTCTGGAAGAGGAACTACATAGGAATGGTATGGATATTAATGTAAAATGGGGGAAAGGCTATATATATTAAACAGGATGAGTTAGAAGCTATTTGAAAAGATATTACACATACACAGAAACAACTGAAATAGGGCAAAAGGGTATTCTGTAAAAACCAGTTCTCTTCCTTACCGCACTCTGAGTTTCCCAGCCCCTTCTCCCAAGAGACGATAAGGTTTTCCCCGCCTGTTTGCTGGCCTGTCTTGCAGACTTACCTCTGTTTCCCTCTTGTGCTTTAATCTTCTCAACCTCTGAGATTTTTGGTGCAGCTTCTTTTGCCCAGGAGCCAGTTTTACAGGAAACATGATTTGAAATGTCTAACAAATAAATAAGCATTCTCCACATTTGTTCTACAAAGGGTTTATTTTCTCACACCCTGGTGCCCCAGACAAATACATCTGCCTTGCTGGCACCTTGAATGGCCACTGGTGAGCTTCTGTGTGACAGCCAAGAGGCAGGTGCCAGTGCTCTGAGTGCATAAGGTGTGAAAGACAAATGCCGTGTGTGGGTGGGTTTCCATAGGCATTTGGGGGAGGCTGCAGCTGCACCTGAACCGATGCCTCTTCCTGCGAAGGTGCGACCCCCACTGGTAATTGGCTCCTGTGAAATAGCCTTTTGCGATAGGGGCATTGGACTCCTGAAGTAGCAAACACCATGGCTGAAATCTCACTTTGGAAAAAGATAAGTAACCAAAGTCAATGAAAGTTTCCTCTTTCTCGCTGGGCCCCTAAAAATGGCACTGATGTAGATTCCTGCTCGGGTTTATCCTACAGGCACTTGGTACCAGTGATGGGATCCCCCGCCTCCATCCCCATCAGGAAGAGGCCCAGCCACATGACTCCTGCTGGCTCCTCACAAAGACGAGGAGCTGGGCTGTGTTCAGTTGATTCCAGATCCAGGGAGGCCCTGCCTCACCCCAAGGAGCTCAAGTCTCAGGTCAATGGGGAATGAGACAGACTGACGGTTTCAGGGGCCTTATGTGGGCTTGTCTGTTAGCCCACTGATGCAGCGGGAAAGGAAAGGAACTCCAAAAAGGAACTGCTCTGCTCCAATGTAGATGCTCCCTCCACATGGTTGCAATAACTGCCCTCAGCACTAGGTTGAAAGGAAAGCTCAGTGATTCTAGAATCTCATAGCTCTTCACTCAACGAACATCTATTCTGAGGTCCTGGGAGTATGATATTGCTCTTGAGCTCAAGAAACTCACAATGCACAAACTGCAGAACAACTGATGTGAGCATGGAGGTATGTGTGAGTGGGTGGACTGACTGAGACCTACAGTATGAGTTGGGCAAGGGAGGAAGAGGCATTCGTAGAGGGAACAGCTTGTGCAGAGGCACCAAGAGAACAGCTGACATGTTCACAGTGCAAAGTTCTGTCTAGATGTCCACCGTCTGCCCAGTATCCCAGTGTCCTATACTTGCTTCTTCTTATTTTTTTCCTTCCTTCCTTTCTCCAATAAGAGTTCTGAACTCACCTCCACCAAAGACCTAAGAACTACCAAAGAATTCTCATGGGGCAATTGGCTACCCAGCCAGGGCATCCTCACCTCTGATGAAGACCAGTGGGCAGTGCCAATTCAGACTCAGCAGGGTGCTCAGATGAACTCCTGACAGCTGGGTCATTCCACTCTCACCCCACTAGACCTCTGCAGTTCCTCAATCACATCCACATCTGGCTTGCTCCTGCCTCAGGGCCTTTGCACTGCTTGTTTTCTCTTCAAGTAAGCTCCTCTAGGTATCTGCATGACTCACCCACCTCTTTTAAGTCCATGTTAAAATGCTACCTTCACAGTGAATCTTCCCTGACCATCCTATTTTAAACCCTTCATTAATCACACCTTCCCATTGCCCACTTTATCTTCGTCCAGAGAACTTCTCATTAACATAGCATATGTTTTGCTTACTAATTTTCTTGATTGTCTGTCACTCCCAGGCCCCATCTAGAATGTAAGCTCCTGAAGGCAGAGTTTTGCCTGTCTTGTTCACCTCTGGGGCCCCACACCTGAACTAGAACAGTGCCTGGCACAGAGCAGGTGCGCCCTACATGTTTGTTGAATAAATAATCAAGAAATGGACATTTCTGAGGGCTGAATAATGGGACTGAAGGGAGGTAACTGGGTCCATCTTGTACCTCTCCTGAGAGGCACTGGATGGTGGTTATGAGTTGTAAGAGAATCACTGGGAAACTCCTCTGCCTGGTTTCCAAGCATCTGCTCCCTTGACTCAGGACCCATCATCCTCTTTCATGGAGGCCTCACCTCCCTCTACCAAACCCCGGTCACAGGCATCCTCAGGGGCTCATTTGGGACCCTTGGGACTGTCCTGCTCCTCTTCCCATCCCCTAAAATAGTAGGTCCTTGGGGCCTGCCCAGTGGCATAGTGGTTAAGTTCGTGTGATCCACGGTCTGGGCTTCACAGGTTTGGATCCTGTCGTGGACTTAGTACTGCTCGTCAAGCCAAGCTGTGGCAGTGTCCCACATAAAATAGAGGAAGATTGGCACAGATCTTAGCTCATGGCCAATCTTCCTCAAGCAAAAGAGGAGGTTTGGCAACAGAAGTTAGCTCAGAGCCAATCTCACCCCGCATCCTCCCAAAAGTCATAGTAGGTCCTCCTAGGATGTTTGTTCAACTGAATGGGCCACCCCCTCCCTGCTCTCTAAGGGGCTGCCTTCCCACAGGCAGTATTTTCCTAGTGTCACTTGGCAACAGAGGTGTGAGAATGTCCTCATTTACAGCCTCTGGTTTCTGCCGACCTGAACTCACCAGCAGAGAGATCTTTCACTGGAGTGGAGGGAGGCAATAAAGAGCTGCAGTCCCTGGTCAGCTTTGCTGCCGTTTCTCCTGCTGGTTTTGCAGTGGCCTCCCTGCCCCTGGGATCCTGGATTGCCTGGTAATGGGGAACTCAGTGCCCCAAACTCGCCGTGCATGCACAGTCATTGTAAAGATGCTGGTCTTCTCTCTGTGCTCCCTGAGGCGTCCCAGAACCCCTCCCTGTCTTTAGGGGAGATGAGAGTTGTGCCATAGGAGGGTGACACAGGAACAAATCTTGAGGGGAAAAATTGGTGGAGGAAAATCCCATAGGGTCCAACTTAGTTGCTATTAGGTTTGGGATGGGGCCCTTTTCCAAAGTAAACCACTCCCTCACAGAGAGCTCGTAAGTCAGCCTAGAATTCCCTTAAAATCAACCTTCCCAGAACTGGCCAAGGTGAAAGGGAATTTCTTCAGGGCTGGGGGTGGGAGGAGGCCCTCACCCTTTGCTGGGCCTTAGCAGGGCTCCCAGGCACTCCAAGGGGTCCTTGGCACAGCTGAGTCAGCATCCACTTCCCTTGGCAGAGGGAACAGTGGTTCTCCGGGCGCCTTCAGCTAGAAAGGAGCTTGAGTGGGGGTGGTGGCCCCAATCTTGGATGGAGCGGGCACGTGGAACACCAACTCTGGATGAGCTGGTGGATCGGCGGGCTCTGATACAGCTGGGGCTCCACGGGCTTGAGTGGTGTTTGAGGGCTCACATCCAAAGGCAGGTAGTTTCCAGGGCACTCCCATTTCTGCAGTAGCTTTAGGCATGGAACTGATGCTACACATGAAATAAGTGGCTTGCTGTCATCCCAAGAGTCCCCTCAGCCCTCCCATGTACCCCGGTTCAGAGGGAGGATTCTAGCTCCAGGCAGGTTCTTGTGATGGAAGCTGATAGCGCCTGGAGGGTTCATCTCTGCTGGAAGCTGCAGCTTTTTAGTAGAGCAGATGGAAGCACGAACCCCACTGAAAAGTTGTTGGCACTTTCCTTGCCTGTCTCCCGACAGGGGAGGGAGAAACCTGGGCTGAGACTGACTCCGTGCTGAGTCAGCTTTCAAGGTCCTTTTCTGTGGGTTGACCACCTCTCCATCGCTGAGCTAGACCTGGACCAGCTGAGTGTTGGGGAGGAGGGCATCTGTCCCTGCTGCACTTAGGGTAAATCATGTGTCTAAGTGAATAATGAATTACCTTTGGGATCTCAGTGTTCTCATCTCTAAAATGGCATGAGTGTGTGATATGTAGGCTTCTTTCTTTGCTCTAAACTTCCCAGCTGGAGCCATACCTAATGCATCAGAGAGACTAAAGACCCAGCTCTGAGATTTATTAGCTGTCTTTCAACCTCTCTCAGTCTCTGTTTCTTGATATGTAAATCAGAGCTAGTAACACCCCACGGGGTTGTTGGTAGAATGAAGTGAGGTATTATGAGTGACAAAACTTTATGAACTCCCAGGTTTTATACAATTGAAAGTGCTTAGGAATGTCTGAATCAGAGAATGAGAGGAGCATGGAAACCAGAGGGCAGAGAGGACCTTAACTCTTGGGGAGCTGGTCTGGCTCATTTTTCTCTCAGACTAAATTGTTTATTACTACAAATGGACGGCAGCCTTGAGGTAGCTCTTTACTTGACATTGAAGAGATATTCATGCATCGTTAAACACTCCAGAGAATCAGATCCCTGGCCACCCGTTGGCAGCCTCGAACTGTAGCCTGGCCATGGGCATCCCGGGTTCTCCTTTCCACTGAGGGGCACTGCTCCTCCGGAAGGTGGGCTTTCTTACAGAGGTGGGATCTGGGGGGCTCTTTGGCCATCAGTTTAATAGTTTGGATGTCAGAAGAGCGAGCCAGAGTCAATTCAGAATTATCCAGGGACAAACTCTCCAGCCTGCTGCGTTTGCCGCTGCTTATGGACCCCTCTATTTGGGGTGGCAGAGGGATGTAAGGAAGAGAAGAAAAACTCTGCACCAGATACCATTTTTTACTCTCTCAGAATCTTGACAAAAGAGCCCTACAGCTTCAGTGGGACCCCATTTCTCTCTGTCTTTCCTCAGTGTTAGGAAAACAATTGGTTCCCATGATCTTTGATGGAGATCATCTCACTAGAGAGAACAATTGCGACCCCACAGATTGGGCTGTTGGGCTGAGACAAAGAGGAGCTCCAGAATTTTGCAGATAGATTTGATTTAAACTATCTTGTGCCTCTGTCAGGCTTTGGACATGAATTTTTGGTTTGGAAACTATGATCCTCATGATTTTAGCCTCTCCCCTATCCATTTTATTTATTCTTGGAGTTCTTTCACCTTCTGTCTTGGTTCCTTCTCTATCCTTCCCCATGAAAATGAGACGCTCACTTCCTTCATTTGAACCTGGGCTCATCAAGATAGCTTTATTTTCTGGGTGGTTTTATCCTACTACCCTTGGAATCTTGATGATGGGGAGCCTCAGAAGCAGGGAAAGAACACCCTGCACATTCTCCAAGCTGCGAGGATGGGTGAAGAGGTTACTGCCTTTCCTTGTTGTTCTAAAGTCTCACACCCTGACCATGGGGAGAAGAGAGCAGGTAACATTTGTCAGCTCCATGAAGGTGTGCTTTATTTTCGTGGAACTTTTTTCTCCCCTAAAGGCAAATATATTTCCTTTGTAGAAGCACAGAGATTGGGCAGGTAGATTTCAGAACCGTTTCAGAAAATAGAGTATGCCTCTTGCCGAGCTCAGTTCATACTGCTATCACAAGTAGACCATAGACTGGGTGGCTTAAGCAATAAATATTTATTTCTCACGGTTCTGAAGGCTGGAAGTCCAAGACCAATGTGTCAGCATGGTCAGGTTCTAGTGCAGGCACTCTTCCTGGTTTCCTCACATGGCAGAGAGAGCGAGAGCTGGGGTCTTTTCATGCCCTCATAAGGGCACCAAGCCCATCAGAGAGGCTCCTCCCTCGTTAGGTTTGGACCTCATCCAAACCTAATTACCTCCCAAAGACCCCTTCTCCATCTACCACCCCTTTGGGGATTACGGCTCCAACATATGAATTTTAGGGAGACACAAACATTCACTCCATAATCCCTTTCCTACTGTAGTTTGCATCTTCTAAGCTTTCCCAGAAGCTGAATTCAGTCTTATTTACCAGCTTAGACTGATGGAGGGGCTCAGATCAGCTGCCTTTCAGGCCAATGTGATGCTTTCTCTCTCTTCACTGGTGGGCATTTTCCAATGACCGAGAAAACAAAAAGGAAGCAGAGGCCTGGAATAGGACAGTAAATGCAACCAGTTGTCCACAGCCACACCTACACGCCTGAGATGTGTCACAGGAACGTCCTTTTCTCCGCGCAGAGTGCTCATGAGCTCCTAATAAGGGCCGTGCACCAGTGCTTCTTCGATACATTTAGTGTAATTAGGTACACACTTTTATAGAACACCTTACAAGTGGGCTGGCTTTGAATCCATTTGAATCAGATAATTAGTTTATAGACAGAAAATATATACTGTTTTAATTTTTCCAACTTGAGTAAGGATTGCTTTGGGAATTGTGTGCAGCATACTATAAAAATAACTCCTTTTAATTATATTTATTTACTCAATGTATCACACAGATAGTAGGTAAGTGGAGTGCTGAGGCAGCCTGCAGGGTTGCCCCAAAGTGTCACATTTGTACCAAGGCTGATGATTTATAATGTAATTTCACATCCGGCCTTATCTTAAGTTTGCAGGGAACTTTTCAGGGTTTTGTACACCTAGTAAGAGGCAATGCTGGGTCTCAATTTTGGATCTTCTGGCTTCCTGTCTTGTGTTCTTTACAAGCGCATTGAGAAAATCATACAATGGAGTCAAGACAGCCTTATTTGAATCCTCATTCTGACCTTGAGAAAGCCATGTGACCTTGAGAAAGTTACTTAACCTTTCTCAGCCACAATAAATGAAGTCTCCATGGGTTAAGATAGGAGACAATAAACTCGAGACTGTTTTGGAATGTATAAACTGTAGATCTCAAGCCTTACAAGGAACAGGATGCCTGTTAATGTGGAGGTTAAGTGGGGTGCCTGCAGCGGCCATAATTATTATTATTGTTGTTATTAGTAAATACAATTGACAGCTGCTTCTTGACATATAGCCCAGACAGAGAACCACCTGGAAGTGGATCTTCTGCAACTCTTCATCCTTCTTATTTGTTCTTTCTCCCCCTCCCTTAGCACTTCTTACCACCCAACTGCTTATGTAATTTCCTTATTTATTATATCTATTGTCTCTCTCTCCTCCCACTAGAATGAAAGTTTCAGGAGGGATGCATTTTTGTCTGTTTGGTCCACTGAAGAATGCCTAGCATCTAGAAGAGTGTCTGGCACATGTTGGTCACTAATAAGTACTTGTTGTTAAGAAATAAATTTTTTTTTGCTCCGCAGATCACTCCAGTGATCTCCTTTACTCATGCAAACGCAGGTGTTCAGGGAAGGGCCGTGGAAGAAGGAGATCAACTTGCAAAGGGAACCTGGGCCTTTCTGTAAAACAGGGAAAGAGAGCTGACTCCTCTTCTACAAGTTGGAATTTGGGACACCTGCTGGGATCTCCAAGGGACCCAGACCCAGACTCAGAGCAGAGAGAGTGATAAGGTCACTGACTTGAGGAGGACAGGCCTTTAGGTTGTTGACATGGTTGTAATGCAGAGGCTCAGAAGTTTGTGAGGAGGATGGCTTCAGCACAACATAGGCCTGATTCTGGAAAGACCTCCAGTCCTAGACCCCTTGGCATCATTTTTCTTTGAGAACAGTGACTGAGCAAAGTATGGTGGCCAAAGATGTACCAAGGTGACAACTTATGTCCTGGGCATCCTGGCAACAGTGAACTGCCATCTTCCCTCACGTAGTGGGAAGGGAAGGCAGAAATGGATTAATGTGACCCTTTCTTTCTGCTTGGTGTTTTGACTCTCTCTGGGCTGAGTTCAGGACCCAGGGTTCCTAAGAAATTGGGGAGGGTGGGCTAGGGAGCCTCAAGAAGGGATCGCTGAATTCTCTGCTATGAGAACCTAACTAAGAAAGTTCAAGTAATTAATTTGAAAAATAAAAGAAACGTGACCATATTTATACCCTAAGTTGATTAGGGTGGTTATGCCATTTTTTCACATAGGTAACAATAAATATATAGTTTTTATTTGAATATTCTCTCTTTATCTATCTCTCTATCTATCAGCTATCTATCGATCATGTATCATCTATCTATCATCATCTATCTATCATCTATCTATCAATCACCTATCATCTATAATCATCTATTTCATCTATCTATATGACAGTTGTTTTTTTTAAAGCAAACATCCTTGTTTCCTTTTCCAAACCAGCACAGAGTTTAACATAGAACTTCACAGTTTTTTTTTTAAGTGAGAAAGAAATACTACTTATATTTTCAGTTTGCCTCAACTGTCACTGTATTCCCCAATCCTCACTCATACCCTTGAGCTGTATATACACACACATACATATTTGGTGTGTTTAGCCATCACCAGTACATTGTTTATTTCCTAAGATGAATACACTAGAAAAAAAGTGCAATTGCCCTTTCACCGAGAGTGTCTCTCAGATCATGCTTTCCAATAGAGAAGAGGCACAAATCCTTTTTCTAAAATGTGTCCATGAAGCTGCTTCCCATAGAATTGAGCATGTGCTGCTTGACTGACTTGGTGAGGGTGGGGGGTGTCTGAGGTTTTAAACACATATGTTTAAAAATGTACTCCCCTCACCCCATGACACGCATGACAGAGAAATATTTTTTTTCCAGGAGTGGAAGCCACTATTTACCACTCGTCATTTCAGTATCTGGGTCTCCTTCCTGTTCTCCCTCTTTTGAGTGGTGTGTGTGTCTGTGTGTTTATGTCTGTGTATTGAGAGAGACAGATAGACAGACACACACACACACACACAATGAATATAAATTAGTGACTCTCAGCCCTCTTAAAACTGCTGACCCTGGGGCTGGCCCCGTGGCCGAGTGGTTAAGTTCACGGGCTCCACTGCAGGCAGCCCAGTGTTTTGTTGGTGTGAATCCCGGGCGCGGACATGGCACTGCTCATCAAGCCACACTGAGGCGGCGTCCCACATGCCACAACTAGAAGGACCCACAACTAAGAATATACAACTATGTTCTGGGGGACTTTGGGAAGAAAAAGGAAAAAAATAAAATCTTAAAAAAAAACAAAAACAAAAAAACCCCCTGCTGACCCTACAGAAGGGTTACATGTGGAAAATAGCCATCGCAGATTTGAATGAAAGGTCCAGTAGAGAGAACAGCCGTTAACTAAATGACACCAAGTACTTACCAGCCAGGCGCTGACTTCCAAAGTAGAAAGGCGGGGTCAGGTGAGGTGGTGGGGTGAAAAGGAGGGTTCCGTTGGGCTGGCGCCGAAAGAACCATGGTCTTCAGTTCCTTCCCACCTCCACAGAGTTTTCAGAACCCAAGTACACATCAAGATCTCGATCCTAACTACACTTTCCACTCTGGCCTAGATGAGGTCTGACCATTTAAAAATGCAACTCTGAGGGAGAGAGGGCAGGACCTCAGAGGACTTAACTACCTTCGGGAGCTCAGACTTCAAATTATCTTATTTCAGTCAGATCCTAAGTGGCAAGTGTTAAACTAAAGGAACATCATTTAGCAAAAGCAAAGCAGAAACTGGTCAAAGGGTGCTCCAGGGAGGCGTGGTGGTGGGGAGGGGATGGAAGGGCTTTTACGCTCTGTGTTTCTAGAATGTTCTCCTTCCCTCAATTTCACAGCACGAAGTCATAGACTAGGATAGTATGTCATCAAGGAGAGGGGTGAGGACCCCTTCCTGTTCTTTGCCCAATGTCATCCAGGCTTCTTTCTCATCTTAGAATTGCTTTTTGGGCCAGCTCTGATTGCAGCATTCTGCTTCAGCCTGCTGGTTTTCCATCTGCCCTCTGGACGTCCCAGAGTTGCTTGTTCCTGAGGCTTTCCCCAGGCTTTTTAGAAAACCAGGCACTGCATCTTTAAGGACAAAATTAAAGAGAAAACATACTTTGTTTTTGTTGTTGAATACGTACTGTATTTAACATCTTTTAATCCCAGAGAAGTGAAATGCAACATCTGTTTGAGTTTATGTAACATCCAAAGACTGACGACTCAGTATTTCCTATTAAAGTCATTTTTAAGGCACTCTGCAGAGCCAGCTCTCTTCTCTTCCTTCACTGGGTTTTTCTCCACACTGGAGCAGAATACCTGGTTTCTCTTTCTTCAAAGTGATACACACATGCTCATGCTTTTAACCTGCTCTTTGTCCTGACGACACCAAAAAACAGCACAATTCCAATTGGGAAACAGTAAAGGAAGGAAATACATTTGTGAAGGGCCAAGGAGGAAGGAAATACATTGCGGGGGGTGGGGGGTAAGGAGAGCGCAGAGAGGACACATGTAAGTAAATTAAATGATGGGGTGGTGGCAGAAAAGAGAAGGAGCAGAAGGGAAGTGGAACGGGGTGGGATGGGCCAGATGGCTGGTGGCCAGTGAAAAGTAGGCTACATTTCCCAGTGAGATTTAAATTAATTTAGCTGGTTCCTTCCCCCCCCCCCCCCCTTTTTTAAAGACAGGGCCAATATAAGGGAGGTATCTCAAAATGATGCAGAGTGTATGTAGGTAAGTGTGCTTGCTTGTGCTTCATGCACTTAGGAAGGGCTGATCTTAGAGATAGGTATGATTTGGGGGGCTCTCCAAAGCCCCTCCGATAAAAAATAATCTCCCTTACTGGCCCACAACTGTGCCTGAAATTCCCACCATTAGAGCCACTCCTTCGAATTAAGGCATTATCTGTAGCCCCTATTAAAACGGAAATGTCACCTGGGAGGGGTAACACTCAACTCTTTAGCACCCACTGACTGAACTGTCTGTCACCTATCAGAGAGTAGGACCCTGAGAGATGGGACATAGGGCAGGGACATTCTGGCTAATGGGGAAAGAAGGCTTGGTGGTATGGAATGCAGGAGCGGGACAGGCTGGGCAGCTGAGGGCACGTGTGAAATAGTACTTGCCCTAGGAGGTTACTAAGGGGGAAATCAGTTATCAAAAATACACACCATAGGTTTCCCTAGTGTGTGCAGTGTGTCTAACAGATTGTATATATTACAACATTCTGTGTATATATCTAATATGAAGTTCACTTGGGCCCATTAGGAACACCGTACATCTCTATGGATCTGGATGGTTTGTGTATAGCAAACACACATGTACACACATACACACATTCACTCGTACTCAGCAGTGGAAATTTCATAAGTATGAAGGATGAGATGTCTCTTCTCAGCCATTCGGGAATTGGATGCTGCCTGACTGCTGGGGAAAGGACTGGCTTGGGGCAATGTGACTCCTTCCTCTGTTATTCAACTTGACCCTCATTCAATTCAGGTGGCTCTGCAGAAATGGCCAAGGCTTGGGTTATAAAGATTGGGCAAGGGCCTTCCCATCAGGATTGGGATTTGGAGACATGAATGTCACAAAAGTGCCCTTTAAACTTTTGGAATTGGGGAGCCTGGGGGAGGTGCAGATGGAGAGGGAATCTGGCAAGGTGTAGGTTTCTGCTCCTAGAATAGCCAGAAGTCACTTGAGAGCAGCTCCCACGCTAGGTTCAGGAGCCAGTCTCAGGGTATAACCAGGGTACAACCAGGGAGGATGGTGAGGAGCCAGGTGAGACAGGTGGGACCTGCCAACTCTCCAGGGCTCTGCTCAGGTTGGTTGACCTGATGGGGGAGGTTCAGTGACAGGGAGGGGCTGGAGGAATGGGAAGAGAACTCTGTCATGCTCAGTGGCCTTTCCCATTCTCTGCACTGGAGAAAGCTGGGGAGATAAAGATGAAGGATGTGAGTGGTGGGAAGAGGCAAAGGCGAGAATACCCTAGAAGTGCTTCTCAACCCTAGTCTCACATCAGAATCATTTGGGTAACTTTTTAAAAACACCAGTGCCCAGGCTCTACTCCGAGAGATTCTGCTGTAATGAGTAGGGAAGGGGACCAGGCATGGATTTTTTAAGCTCTTCAGGTGTCTCTAATATGTATGTGGTGTTAAGAAAATGGCACCAGAGCAGAAAGAGAAGTCTAGTTCCGAGATGGTCAGGCTAGAGCTGTCTGGCTGATCCCCACCTGCAGACATGAAAGAAGAGAAGGGGAGGACTGGCTCTACAGGGGTGTGGGTGTGGAGAGGATTCTGAGAGCTTTTATCTGGACTGTCGAGCCTCTGCTGACTTGGGTGGTTTTACTGCATCACTTGCTGGTGGTTTCTAACCCTATATCTGATTGAAAATCTGGAAGGAGAGAATTTTCCCCCTTGTTTTCTGTGGCTTCAAAGAGGAATAACTCACTGTGCTCTATGGGGCCAAGAAGACAAATTCCGGGGCTGGATGCCTCAGGGATGGGAGTGGATTTTCTGCTATATAATAAATACATATTTCGTAAATAAATAAGTCAGTGAGCAAGCCAATAAATAAGCCAATAAATAAACCAATGCACACCATTTTTGCCCCCTTAGGGTGGTTCTCCCCTCACCCCACTGATCCTGGGGACATACACTTTGCCTTTGGTTACCTGAAGTCACCCAGCCTGGACGTGTAGGGGAGACAGGATTGCTTTGGTCCTGACTCTAAGGATCAGATAAATCTTAAGAGAGTGTTAACATCAGCCACCCATGTGGAGAAGGGAGAAAGAGGAAAGATACATAATCCTTCTGTTTCCCAACCAAAAGTGTAGGGAGGGAAGGCAGGGTTTGGGAACCAAGGCCGGGTCATTTTAGGTATCTGGAGTCCAGGCTGACCAGCTCTTCATCCCTGGGCAGCTTCAGTTAGAGGGTTGGGGATGAACTTGATATCTGGATGGACCCAATCTTTCACACAGAAAGATACAGCAGACACAACTCCCACTGCAACACAGCTCCTCAGGAGCCAACCAGCCAGCCCAGCCAGCCCTTGGGGAGTGCTGCATGGCACGTGGTGGGATGGGAGGGGGTATGGGTCATGAGATGGGAGGGTGGTGAGGAGACAGGCAGGATGGCACTCATTTTAATGGGAAATCAGCTGTCCAGGGCTTCAGCTTCTGGAGCCACAGCCATTGCTCATTTCCTCCTCTTAGTCTCTGCCATGTGGTTCTGCTTGCTGGGCGTGCCTTGTCCTACTAGATGACCTGTATGTGGACATGGAAACATGTCAATAAAAAGGGCATTAAGACAGCGACCAAAGAATGTCATTCCTTAAAAGCAGATGTTCATAATCTGGGCTTCATAAATAGATTTCAAGGGGACAATGACCCTGAAATTTTATGCAAAATTATGGGTACTCATTTACATATTTCTCTGTAAAGATGGTCTATAGCTTTTATGTGGTTCTTAATAAATAATTAAAATAATATTAAGAGATTCCAGATCGTCTATAGGTATAATACATCAGCAAGGCATAAAAGGATCTACAGAAATGAGTGGGAATTCCAGAGCCCCTAGGGTTTTGTTTCTCAGCATCCGAAGGCACAGGATTTGCAAGAATCACTGATTCACCAGAACCCCACAGCTTCCCCAGTAATCCTGGGCATGGTGCATACTCCAACTGCACTAAAACTTCTTAAATCCGAGTCTACATTATTCAACTTGAAGTTGTCAATTTTTCTTTGAAAAGAAAACTGTTGACAGTATTTTTTTTGGTGAGTACTTGTATATATTGCTTTATATAATAGCTGTGGTCCTAAAGAAGAAGTGGGTGAACTCAGTTTTTAAAATAAAAAGAATATTTTTGAATACATGAAAGGAGTTACTCTGAGGTAAATCCAAGCATTAGACATCCTCCTCTTTGTTCCCTGATTATTTTTTTTTCTGTTTTGTATCTTTGGATTTTGATATACTGGGTTTGCTTACAGGGATGTACTGCTATAATGATACAAGGCTTTATGATTACAGATGAATGCTGTTGCCTTTTCAGACTTTATGCATGGTTTCAGTTTTAGGAAGAAAACAAAACCCAAATTCTTATATTGATAGCCAAATAAACTGGTTCCAATCGTTTGAGGTTTTCAGACAACCCCATTATAGATACAAATGGAAACTTGATAGCCTAGAAGTCATTTCAGAAACTGTTCCTCCATTCACCCTAGCTGCCATACTCTAGTGTCAATAAATGCCAGTTCCTCTTCCTGCAATAAGCGATTGGCCAGAGGCACTGTTTGTGCTAGGCTCTGCCAGCCCTTGCTATTTTGTATGGCACAGAAGGACAGACATGGTGGGTGATGGGGGAAAGTGGGATACAATGTGGGCACACGTGTACTCATGGGTCATACTGGAGAGATGCTTGTGTGCAAAAGTCATATCATCAGGACGACTGCTTTATATGACCATTATATTCATTATATTATTCATATTATATTAATTATATTTATTATACAGTATAAATGACCTTGGGTTAGCATAATTTTTGTACAGATAATATTTTAGCCACAGGGTTGAGTTTTGTCTATCAGTTTTCCCCAAGGCAAGGCACGAGAAGCTCAGAGCTCTCTCACAAGCCTAAAAACTTTAAGGGGTGACTACGGCACTGAGAACAGGCCTTCTTCACATTTCACAGATGGACAAGTAAAGGTGAGCTGCATAATAAAGGCAATTCAAAATCAGGCTTCAGTGGTCTCAGGTCTCCTGGTCCATGAGATCATCCTGAGCATTTGAGATAGGGATCTGGCTTGGGAGTGGCTACTTCTTTACTGAAGAGGCAAAGACAAGATCATTTTTGGCTGCAGGTTTGGAATCCAACTGAGTTTAGGGCTGCTTATTCTCTCACAACAAATGCCCTATTTATTTCTGATGGACGTGCCCAAAGAAGGCATTTTCCTTTGTTTGACTTTGTGAGGGGTTCTTGGAAGCAGGCGCTTTCTTGCTGTTTCAGAAGACCCACAAATTCTTCAGGTGACATGGTAGACGAGCCCTTAGTCCCTGATATGTGTGTGTGTGTGTGCTTGCACTGCACACGAAGAGGTAGGTGAGATAGCGCCTCAGTCCCTCTTCATCTGATGTGCATATGCAGAGTCCCTGTTTCTTCCCTAATTAATTAGAAGTAATAGCTTTCCATAGTTTCTGGTACATGAGGGAGTGAAGTGGGAAATAATTTAATTGGCTGTCTTGCTTTCAAAGCCCAGTTTAATGAAATAGTTCTCAGTCTGAAGTGCATGTATTATCTTTCCTGTTATTTTTCCAATTAACATTTCATTGGATCACGTCTGTGTGGAATATTCTAATTGGCTTGAAGGGTGGGGGTGATGGGACAGGAACAGATGGAGAGATAACCAGCTGTTTCCTTCATCACCAGTGCCTGCGTATGTCTTGATGTGGTTGTAGGTTTTCCCCAGTGCCTTTCCTTAGAAGAGCTCAAAGAGATGGACAGAGCGTTGCCTTGTCACCTCACCCATCCTTGCTGAGCCCCTGGGACAGAAAGGCAATGTCCTCTCACAGGCAGACTAATGGAGCACTGGGTTCCCTGCAATGTGTGACCCCAAGGGGGAAAATGAGTGGCTCCCAAAGCTTCCTGTGAGCATCGTCTCCCTGCAGGCAGGGACTCTGTTTAGCCTGGTGCAGAGCAGACACTCCATATAACTACTTGTTGAGAGAATGAGTATCCAGAGGGATCTCATGGCACTCCCTCAGCAGCTCTTCCTCTTGTGAAGAAAACAATGCATAAAAGATGGCTTGAAGCAGGATGGGCACTGGGGTGAGACAAGCCAGGCATCTAGGGCAGACACCAAAGGGGCTCACTCTCAGCAAGCACAACGTCAGTGTTTGCACAAACCTGAGTGAATGCCTTCTTAAATTCTGCACCCTCGAGGCCTTGGTTGGTTCACCCTAGTCCCAGGCCCTGCCTGAAGCAAAGCATTCTCTGCTCCTTCCTGTCTGCTCCCTCCTCCCAGGGATGCTGGGCCTCAGACAGCCTGAGACCAGCCCCACACTCAGCTATCTCATCCTTCAAATGCTTCTCGTGCACTGTCGGAGCCCCTCACGATCCCCAGGGAGGTCTGAGTGCAGCTGGGCTGCTGCTCTATGTCTTAGCCTTCTCCCCTTATGGTTCTAATTCCAATGTCTATTTTCCCTTCTCTCAGGCATTTCTGACCGAGCACTCAGCTGTTTTAAGGATCAAGCCATGTTTTCTGGGTTAGCCAAGGACAAACAAGAGCCTGGAGGCAGAGGAGAGACTCCTGTGCGTGGCTACATGGCCTGCTGTCCAGAGGCCTGGCTTCACATTTGTCCTGATGAGAAGACTGGCAGGTTCTCTTCAGGACCACTCCCCAGTCGTACAAAATTACCTCTCTCCTCGGAGAACGGGTGGCAGGGGGCCCATCTTGGGGGAGAGGCACAGTTTGGGGTGTGGGCACAGGGGGCCTTGGGAAGCAACCCTGAGGCAAGCCATGTGGCTGTGTGGCTGGTCCAGGTGGGGCCTTGTGGAATGGGGCCACAGCAGGCAGGGTGGGCAGAGAGGGGCCATAACCAAGTATGCCTCCAGTGTGGTGAGACAGCTTGGGAGGGGCAACTTAGGAAGAAGTATTACCTCCTTTATGTGCACCTACGTGACCAAATCTATAAGGCTACCGCCTAACTGTGGAACCTCAGCCAAGACCTGGGGTATCAGAAACCGTAGGGACAGACAGGCTGGTGGAGACCCATACAGAGGTGTGTGTATGTACATATAATATACAAAAATATATATAAAAATATTTATTTATTATTATTATTTTCCCCTCTCTATTTCTTGCCTGACCCACGACAGGAAAAACGTAGCTGTCCCTGGCTGGTTTCTCTAGTCTGCTTAAACTGGCGAATCATGCTGGGATTTCAAGTCTGGCCCAGATCTGATGTTCTGCCTCCTTTCCTTTTCAGAAGGGCTCTTGAAGTTCTAGCTGCAAATTCTTCCTAGAGCTGCTTTCTACTGGGCTATGTAGTAGTTCCCTTTCTCTTCTTGTCTGCCAGGGTCCAGGCCTATCCAGCAAGGTGTCTAGGGGAAGGGAGAGCTTAAAGCCTACCACCCTCCACTGAGGCCAGGCATCACTTGGCAGGGAGAGCGGGTTTCCCTGAGATGGTTTTGGACTTCCAAGTAGGTGGGGCTTGAGGGTCTGCAACTAGCCCTGGGCCCTGTGATTCTACTGAGGTGACAGTACCTTACATTGGACAGTGCTTTAGACATTTTGGACTATTTCCAGACATCATTGCACTATGTCTTCCTGACTGTGATGTTGACTGGGCTATATTAGTGGCTCAGTTAACAGAGGAGGAAACTGAGGCCCAGATGAATTAAGTGATTTGCTCAAGGTCTCATTTACCAGCTGCGTCCAAAAGATTCAAGTCATGCTGAGGTCCTGAGCTCTGGCCTCTGACCTCAGAGCACCCAAATGAGCTTCCCTTCCAATGTGGGATAGGAGAGAAATCACCTGCAGGCACAGAGCCTGGGAAGCTGAACCCAGACTCCTCAGGAGAGCTTACTCTATCTTGTCAAAGTGCATCCAGGAATTGATTAGGGCAGCCCTGCAGACTCCCTGTCCTAGTCAGTCAGCCCTGTTCAAGGAATAGCAGCGGCTGGACAAGCAGAGAAGGATGCTTGCATTTAACTAGGGAGAGGATGTTCTGTGAGAATGGAGTAAAGGTGTGGAGCCAGAAGACTGAAGCTCCAGTCTCCAGAGCACTACTAGTGTTAGTGTGACCTTGGACAGGTCACTTGACCTTTCTCCTCAAATCCCTCATCAGTAAAATGGGGACATAAAGTGGATCTTATAGTACTGTTGAGAATAAAATAACAATGTATTTGTGTCTGTGCTATGTAAACTGTAGCATACTATTCAAACGGGAGTTATTGTTATTAATAATAATAAGGACAGAAAGGTTAGGCCAATACTAAGATTTCCTATCTTGAACACAGATCTTTTTACTCTGTGCAAAGGAAAGGAAAAGCCCTTTGTAAGCTGTAAAGCACTGTGCACCTCAAAGGAATTGTCAGGAGGACTGAGGTTAGTGATGGGATCCATCAGGGGAGGGAGCACAGCTGGCCAAGGTGAGCAATGGCACTTCATCAGCCAGATGCATTCCTATAAAAGTGTTTGAGACTGGCCAAATAACCTTGGTTGTCCTCTGGCCACTGGGCTGGCAACTCTCCTGAAGGCCTTCCCTAGGCACATGTCCTACGAGGGAAATGGGAACCAGATGTACTCAAGATCTCAAAAGAAATTAATGGCAATAGACTCTGGGGTAAAAATATCTGTGTGCGCTGAGCTTGCTCACTCAGCTCCCTTTCTATCTAAGGATCATTTAGGCTTAATTATAGAGTTCAGGCGTTCATTGGGTTTTTGATTAATTTTCTTTTCAGCTTGAAGAGTGTGTGAGTGTAGTGGGTCTGTGTGTGTGTGTGTTTACATCTTTCTTTGCAACTCAGTGGGGAGCTGGCTCTGGCAATGTTTAATTGTGCCCTCAGTTCTAACAAGAACATTCAATGTGCCAACCGGAGCTCGGAAAGCCATTGTTCCCACTGCCTCTGCCCTACGGGCTGTTCCTGCCTCATTGAGGGATGGCGGGTGGCAGGGCCTTGCTCAGCTGGGACCTCAGCTGCGGGATGCACGCTTTCCTCCTCCTTTTGTGCTTATGGTGTTTAAGGGATTCTGAGACCAGGAGAGCAGATTTCCTACTCCACTAATTACCAGCACTGTGCTAAGAGCTGCCAAGTGACAGCCAGCTCACCCACACTGCAGCCCCTGACAGGCATTTTTCTGGGCCAATCTCCCTGGGGATTACAAGATTCTCTGCATAAGGAAACAGTGTTTGTTCTCTTATTTGTAATCTGTTCACTTAGTAGACTGGTAGGGACTACGTGCCCGTGTAGGTGAAAGTGGCTTGCTTTCTCCTTTTCTTCCTTCTCTTTTGTGCCCTCTATGCAGGGAATAACTGGGGAGGCAGCACAGTATAGTATAACTGCATGAGATTTGGAGCCCAAATCCCCAGTTTGGATCCTGGCTCTTGGAATTTTCTGTCTGTGTGCCTATGGGTAACTAAATTAACCCCACTGGATCTCAATTTATTGTCTGTAAAATGGGAATAGTAATAATAATATCAACAACAACATTACACTCCTCATAAGACTGTCTGGGGATGAGAAAGTGCATGTGGAAGCCTTTTGTAAAATACTCTATAAATCATAGTTATTTTATTTTACTGCTCAGAATTGCTGTTAGAACATGATTTTGACCTATGAGATATCATTTCTAGTACTCAGAGAGAGGGAGTTGTAAAAAGGCCCATGGAATGGGAGGTGGAGAGAGGACTAGCTTCGACCTTCCCACGTACTGTGGACCGAAGCCATGCCTTGGGAATGTACGATGCTGCAAAAGGCTTGGATTAAGAGTTCCATCTCAAAACAGCTAAATAAAAGGGAATCGGGAACATTTACTTTTTGACATAATTGTAATAAGGATTTCCCCCTACTCTTTAAAGGATGGATTCAATTGTCTCTAGTGCTAAGAGAGTGAATGGCTCAAGGATGGTGACAATGCTTTGGATGGAGACAAAGAGATGACTGTGGGTCTCAGGTAAGTGTGACCGTGCTGTGACATGAGATTTCGGAAACCCAGGGTCTTCTCTTGGCTCTGCTTCTTATTAGGTATGTGACCCTCAATAGATGAAATAATTGAAATAGACATCAATTTCCTGGAGATTGTGGAAGAAAAGATCTCAAAGGTGACTAAGGAATCTATGAGCTTATGAAATGCCCTTTTCCACACAGGAATTAAAAACTCTTGTGCCACCAAGAAACCATTGGGTGTATGTGTGTTTAGAATCCAAATATAGTCCTAAAACTACCCAACTAAAACCTAATCAAGGCACCGAGTGAGCCCCTTTAAACTGATGGCATCTGGCATCAGACCCAGAGACTATTAGGGGAAGAAAGGCCTCATGGGAGGATGGTGTTGACCCCAACAGAAGTTCTAGGGTGAATTCTCTCTTGTTGGAGAGCCTTCATTTGGCAATATCTTGACCAAGTTGAAAGGTAATGATCTAAGGATCACATAAAGAAAAGCGATCCTTTCCTTGTAAAACAACTATAACTTAAAAATAATCAGACAACAGAGCATTCTGCCAGGCTGATTTCAGAACTGACTGATCCAACTATAGAGTTCACAAGAGTATCACTGACGATCATCATAATGTATATCTGCACTGTACTTTTAACTTTTACAAGCACTTTCCCATCTACTTTTCTCATTACATAATTTTCCAGAAGACTGGCCTGAGGTCATTTCTTTTAAAACTTTGAAAAGTGTGAGTTTTCAGTGAGAACAAATCCAGCTAAATCTGTTGCACCTTGTTTTACAAACACAGATACGCCTTTGAAAATGTTATGCTATATGTAAGTATAATTGTGTAAGTCATATCTTATTTTAATGGGCTGGGGGAATTTGAAAACAGAAATCTTGTATAGGATTTTGTAATGTAAATAATTCTTTTTCATTAATCTGTTGTTACAATTTTGGAATTTCAGATATCAGGTTTTCTTAAAGTGGAGCCACATGTAGATTCCAGGATCAGTATCCACTCTCCAGAATCTCCTAAGGGTGGCGTCTAGTTCAATCAGATGGAGAGACTGCTGTTCCTTATGTCAGTGTGGAAAGCGAGCAGCTTTATATTCAAGGCATGGAGCTCTCTGGGGCTACCTCTTCCATAAAAAACAAGGAAGCACGGAAAAGGACAGAGGAATCCAAATATAACAGCTGAATTATTTCTAAATGGAATGTCTCCAGGTCTTCTGAGTCACGGATGTGTCATTAATGTGCTTTTATAAATAGCTCAGCTTGCCATCAATACTAATCTATAATAGAGTAGCTGGTGTTTGGGGTGTGAGGTTAACACTACATCATTTGGAGTGAATTTGTTAACCTCCTCATGTAAAAAAAGCACCATCCTTTGGGACTAGAACCTGAAAGAAATGAGACTAAATTGTATTTTTAATAAAAGTTATAAATAAGTCCTCCTGCTTTTCTTTCTCCATCCTCAAACTCTGGCAGAAGACAGATCATTGGAGCCAACTATGGGACTATAATAACAGTTCTGAACCTCAAATTTTTCACCTCTGAAATTAGACTGGCAGTATCCATTCATAAAATTCACAGTGAGAGTTTTATAATTATTTTGCATGGGGAATCTTGAACAAGGATCTCTTTCTCTCTCTCATATATATATACACACATATATGTATGTATGTATCTCACAATTTACATCATTGAGAATAAAAGGAAAAGCTCTTTTTTGGGTGATTTAAGCTAGAAGAGCTGGGAAAATCCTAATTGTAAAGACTGAAAACTTTAAAAGTTGTATACTGGCCTGACTAAAGAAAATATGGTCTCTTATCCTTACTGGTTGGATCTTGGCAATAAAGTCTTGCTTAATGTGAGTAGCTCAGATTTTCCTTAAAGAGCTCTGAAGTGAAGTCTTATGAAGCACTTTCTCACAAATGTTCAAGCAGTTAAAGTTGAGCTTCTGTGAAATTGAGCTAAAATAAACACATACAGATACGCAATGTATGTACTGTGTATGCATAAAGGCTACAAGTACATATGCAGGTACTGCTGGAAAATCTCCTAGTAATTATGCTATACGCATCCTGGCATGCCTGCCTGCATGTGTGCATGTGTGTGTGTGTCCATGCATACAAATGTACATTCCAATAATTCAGAAACTAAAAAAGACCCCAAAGAATGAAAATACTATTCTTATTTGTTGAAGTGTTTTTGAAACCCTACATGGATTCACGGCTTATTTATCTTTTTTTAAATTTAGGGCTGGTAATGGGAGCAGAATAAGCAGCTGTAAACAAAATTAGAATTCGGTTTTCACTAAAAACATGGTGAAGGCCCCAAACATCATAGCTACTGCAGAATACAGGAATTATCTATCCAAATACTGTGGCTGAGCATACTTTGAATAATCAATTTTCAGAAAGAGGTGGGTGGAAGGAACCATTGAGATTCACCATCGGTTAGTTCACATCAGCACCTTGGACAGTTCCCAAGAGGCTCCCCCTCAGAAGGGAGCCAATACCAACCTTTCTCCAGTTTTCTAAGTTTTTCTTTCACTCCAGTGAGTGTGTTGACAATCTGATGATCAGCTCATAAATGCACAGGTATTAATTTGTAATAACAACTTATTTCTTCCTCGTCCTATCACCCGTTCTCTTCACAACCTGACCGCCATTCCACCCCATTCCCCAGTACCCTCCAGTTAGACAGTGGAACTGTCTGTCTTACAAACACCTGGTATGGATGTTTTCACTCCCACTTCTAATTGGTTGGGAAGCAGCATTTGCCACAGGCACTGTTTAACTTCGTTTCCATCCCCTGCATCTCACAGGAAAGAAATGGTCAATAGTTCAGATAAAAGAATCATCCTGGTCAGCTCCAAAATATGGCTACTTGCATGGTAATCACAGCAAGTCTGTCAAATCAGTGATTTCTTTATTCCTAAAAGGAAGAACTTTTCCTAAGGATATGGTTCTACCGCCCAAGGAGCAGGCCTACTCTTCACAAGTGGCTGCATAGGCTGGCAAACCAAGAGGTCTGCTTTGGCTCAGAAACTCAGTTTGGCTCCTGCCACCCCTGGCAACCTCACTAAGTGTCTCACTGGTATGTGCTCCACACACAGTCAGGCCAGTCTGTTTCTACTTAGGAGGGATAACAACCAGAGGTGGCCCCCGCTTGGGCCTCCACATGAGGACCTGGGCATCATTGGCATTGGGTTTCACTAGTGCATTGGGGGGGATGGGTTCCATCCGGCTCAGGATCCGGGGCTGCTCCTGCTGAGTCCTGCCCACCAGCCGGGCCCGTTGCCCCAAGAGCTGAAGAGGGTCTACCTCAATGTCCACCCTCATCCTCCACTTGATGGTCTGCAGAATGATCTTCTCTTTTGTGGTGGTGTTCATGGCCACCAGCCAGGTAGTGAAACTTTGGTCCCTCTTGATCCTTGTGAGCAATGGCACATTGCTGTCACTCACTGGCACTGCCCACGTCACACTTGGGTAGAAGTTGTCATTCATGCTGACGGAGAACCTGGAGATCTTGTTGGTGGGGCCAACCAGGGTCACAGTCTCTGTGGTGTTCCCGTACCAAGGGTAGCTCACCCCATCTGAGTCACTGATGGCTTTTACTCTCCCTTCCCTCAAGTCAGGCAGCTCCCAGCTTGACCTGGCAAAGCAGAAGAGATGCACAAGAAAAGAAGAGGCCGAATAAATTTTTCAAAAGCCAGAGAGGTGCCCACCACTTACTAACACAGTGAACTTGGTCAAAATGAGAATTTCAGAGGGGAATTCATGTCAAAAAGTTCTATGCTGTGCTGTTTCAGGATTAAATGGGAACAAATCAAAACAAAACAAAAATAAAAAAGCAATACTGAAACAAGTTAAATAAAACCATAGGTGGTCCAACTGGAAGTAGAAAGCTCAAAGAGGCATTTACGAAAGCCACGAAGAGGCATCAACTTGTTGGGATGGTACAATTGTAATAAACTGTTTAGAGGCATTCCACTGCAAGAACTACTTTCTTGGGAAGTATGAGTGTGCATAACGTTTGTTTATTGGGAAGAGGTGGTGGTTGAAATTCTATGTATTTGGAAGGAAGTATCAGGTAGAAAGGAGGGCAAAAGGAGGCAAAGTTAAAGGTTATACTAATTTCCTAGAAAACACAGTAGTGTAATTTCTACTCAATGAAAAAGGTTGTTTAAATTCCAGTCATCGGCCAATCTAGCACTTAGCAAACAGGCATAGAAACTGATAACACAAGGAGATAACGGTCACTTTCTGGAAACCACCTCAATATGAAAGTTGTGCTGAAGGCTGGGACACACAATCTCTAATATGATGGTTTCCCATTGGCTTCAAGTCCAGCCTGGAAGTCTAATTGCTTAGTTGGCAAACTTGCCATTCTGAGCATCTTCCTACTCCTCCTGACTGTCTTCAACCTTGTACAAAAGGAGAAAGGAGGACATGTGCCCCACTCTTAGCCCATGCCTCCCCTCTTGCCATGGACTGTTCATCAGTATCATTATTATCATCATCATAGCTGATACTTATTGAGTGCTTACTCTATTCCAACCACTGTGCCAAGTACTTTAACCATGTTACCTCAGTTAATGCTTAAAATATTCCAAAAGATAAATGAATTATTATTCCACTTTACACACGAGAGGATGGAGACTTAGGGATGTTAAGGTACATGTTGAGGGTTCTATAGATTTTAAGAGGTGGAGCTGGGAGTTGTCTGATTCCAAAGTCTATGTTTTGGACCACTAACTATACCATACTGTCTCCTGAAGTGCCCTTCCATGATGTTGGAGGAAGTCAGAGTGGAGGGGACTCATGCTGTCCAATGAGTTAGCAGTTACCAGAGCAGCCGTGGGGAGCTAGACTGGACCCTAACTTAAGCGGCAGAAGATTAGTCAGCAGAGCCTGGCTATACACTCTCCATATATCCACTGCTGGGATCAGGAATGATTCTTGGCAATATTGCATAAGAATTTAATAAGTGAAGAAAGAAATGAGACTGTTCTATTCATCAGCTACGAGGTGGTAGCCTTGTCCGATATGAAGTTCTTCCTCTTATGAAGTGACAGAAGATCCTTCAGGGCTTTAGATAAATGGCCTTAAAGGGAGTTGCACTGTCAGGTTCATGCTGAAACGTCTCAGCATCCTTTACTGTCATATGGGGACATGGAGACACTAACCACTACCTCCTCCGGGCCCCCCCACAGCACTCCCTATGCTGGTCAGTCCCAACCTGAAGGGAAAGGAGAGCAGCACTGCCGGGAGAAGGTGAGCCCACAGCTGCAAGAACCTTTTTTTTCTTGTCTCCATGCCCTTGATAACTGCTGGGAATAACTGCAGTATATCATGGTTGGCAGACAGCAGGGAACAGGAACTGACCTGAGGCAGAAAGTGAGAGAGAGTCCATTTTGCTATACATGCTAGCTGAAGCTGTGCCAGGGAGTAGCTCCCAGATCATTCTATAGCCATTTCTTTCTGTACAAAAGGCAGTAAGTGTAGTTTGATTGGGATATAATCACTCATGGGTCAGAGATCAGACACAGTCTGCTTGCTGGTTTTATGAAATGGTCATACTGGAGTCAGCTTCATGCCCCCAGCCAAAGGCTTGAGACAATTATTCAGCCACCAGGTATTTATCTTCTGTGTTGCCTCAACCCTGTTCTTCATTTTGGTTACAGTGACCAGACCCTGCTGGTCTTTGGGTTCCTCTGTGGGACCAGAGGACAAGTATTCCCAACAGCGTAAAATTGTACTTGCTCTCCCAACCTAAACATTATGCAAACTGTGGTGTATTCCCTGGGGAATCTGGTTTTTGATTCTATTGTAACACCGTCCTTTTCAGGACTGGCTATCTTGTAGGTCAGTTCAGTTACTCAGTCTAGAGTCTTTACAGTTCGTATTTTTGCCCCCATCTTCCTGTCCAGAGCTATGTGACCAGAGACTTGAGTCTAGGGCCTAGAGGTCAGTCTTGTGGGAAAATCACCAAGCTTAGTTTGGTCTCAGATTTTCTAAAAACAGACATAATAGTTACACTCTTGTACCTGCCCTGGGAGAGAAGGAAGATACCCTTGTCTTGGAGGGTTCTCTGGAATAGAGAAATAACACAGGCTTCTTAATCATCGCATCGGAACAAGGGCATCGGGCCGAGCGTAGCCAATGGGCATGGTGACCTTGGGAGTCTATGCACTCATTCCATCCACACTGCTATCACTGCTACCACTGCTCTATTGAAAATCCCTGGGGTCTGAGGCACAAGTCCTCTGCTGGAGCCCCGGAGACCCCAGGGACATCATTAAGGGACGGTTTAATTTTGGAAGTAGCCAAAACTCATTATGACTTAAGTCTAGTGACTGGGGAGCAGGTTACTCTTTTGAAAAGTGTCATATTTTTATTTCCTTTATGAAAAATAGGTACTACTGTGTATTCCAAGACAGGGGCTTTTTTTTTTTTTTTTTTTGCAAAAAGAGTTATGCCTATAAAATGCATGACTGGCTTATACAGCTCATAAATTGGCGTTGATAATGGTTTTCAAAGAAGTCCCTGAAAAGTTCTAAGAATGACAGCACCACTGGAGCCACTCTAGGGCCACCTACTTTGAGTGGGATACTGGAGGCACTTCAAATTCCACATGGACCAAACCAAACTGATCACCTCCGCCATAAACTAGGCCTTTACCCCTATCTCTGGGGCAGGGGGTGGCCCACTGCTCACTCAGTCTTCCAGGCCAGAAGTGATGGTCATCTTTGGCTCTTCCCACGCCCTCTCCTAGACTGCCACAGCTACTGTATCACTGCATCCTGTAAATTTTGCCCCATAACTGATGCTTGAATTTATCTTCTTTTCTCCATCCAACTCTCATTACCCTCATTTAATCCAAGCCCTCAGCATCTCTCCCCTGGTCTGCTGTAATGGTCTATAACTGGTCTCTCTGCCTCCAACCCTGATCCTTCTCAAATTCATTTTTAGCCTGTGTTGATGTTCAAGCACACAGATCTGATTATGTCCTTTCTATACCTAAAACCCTCCAAAACCTCTGCCACATGGATGTCACTGGCATCACTCACAGGATAAAATTCAAGTTCCTTAATAGGACATACATGGTCCTCCGTAGTCTGGCCTCCCAAGCCCCACACACCATGCTATTTCTCACTTCTGTCCCTTTGTTCATGCTGTGCGCTCTGTCTGCACTGCTCTTTCCCCTCCTAAAGTCTCACTGTATCTAACTTCTCATCCTTTGAGAATCATCGCATGCATCACCTCCTCCAGCAAGCCTTCTCTTCTGGGCTCCCATGGATGTATCAAGATCTTTACAGGTCCCAAATTATAATTATTCATTTATGTGTCTGTCTTCCCCATTAGACTATGATTTCCACGAGGCTTGGGACTGTGACTTACTTTTTTTTTATTTTTTGAGGAAGATTAGCCCTGAGCTAACTACTGCCAGTCCTCCTCTTTTTCTGCTGAGGAAGCCTGGCCCTGAGCTAACATCCGTGCCCATCTTCCTCTACTTTATATGTGGGACACCTACCACAGCATGGAGTGCCAAGCAGTGCCATGTCCGCACCCGGGATCTGAACTGGTGAGCCCTGGGCCGCCGAGAAGTGGAAAGTGCGCACTTAACTGCTGTGCCACTGGGCAGGCCCCACATGACTTACTTTTGAATCATTAGTGTCTAGTACATTTTGGCACATAGTAGATCTTAACAAATCTTTGTTGAAGGAACAAATAAGTATTTTATTTGAATCATTTTCATGCCTATATATCTGGAACTTGGTAGAACTTATATACAACAAAGTACTTTATCAGTTTTACACTTTATATATTCACTCACCTTTTTAAGAAAACATCTACTATTCATTTAGGATCTATTATTAGAATAGCACCATGCCTAACACTGGAAGTTATTTATCCCTGAGGGAGAGGTGGACAAACCACACATAAATAAAACTGAATGAATTGGTGAATATAAACGTACATACTGACTATTCATGCCATCATATATCTACATACAAAAATGAGTGACACAGACTCCAAGTGACACAGGAAGTCAGAGACATGGGCATCCATGCAGGCTATAGTAGGGGAAAGCTTTGTGGAGGAAATGGGATATGAACTGTTGGGAATAAAGAAAGGCACTCCCAGGTGGGAGGAGGTTCCATCAAGGGCAAACGTGTAACATCAAGCATGAACATGGAGTGTCCAGGAACCGGAGGGACCACCTGGGAGGGCTAGCGTTGGGAAGAGTGGAGACAACGCTGGTGGGCAGGGGAGTGTCAGTCTGTGAAGCGCCTTTAATAATGGGCTTAGGCATTGGGCTTCATCCTAGGGGTGGTGGGTCTTTTGAACAGGAGAGTTATGTGTCAGGAAGAAGGGTAATGTAAAAAGGAGAATTAGAGGGCTACAGGGACGGAATAAGGCCTTTTAGGAGCTTTTGCAACATTCTAGGTGATTTTAATAAGGCTTTCATTGAGGCCGGTGGCTGAAGGAATGGAGAGGAGGGGCCACATACAAGAGATACTGCAAAGGCAGATTCTCCAAGGTTTGGTAACCGATTGCTTATCAGAGGCTAAAGGGGAGTTAAAGTAAAGCAATCATTGAGGAGAGGCAAGCACAGTTGACTGGTGTGTCTGTGTGTGTGTGTAAAATCATACTCAGAAGTAAGAGATGTGGTCTCACCGTTACTGATATTCCACACCCATCCCTGGACCTACCCACAGTGGTATTTCAGGGCGCAATGTCCTGACTCCTCCGTTAGAGGATGGAGTTACGTTTCTTATTGTATTCTTTGCCCGGACCAGGGTCTGGCACATGGTGCAAGCTTACTACTCTTGTTTCTCCTTGTATCTCGCTATCTCTTTCTCAGTATCCTTTGCTGGTTCTGCTTCATTTCTCAACCTTTTAACTTTGGAGGGCCCAGGTCTCAGTCTTTGGTCCTCTCCTTTTTATCTACTCACATTCCCTTGGTGAACCCTGTCTCATGGCTGTAAGTACCACCTACTCAGATGGCTTCCAAATTTCTATCTCCTGCCTGGATTGCTCCCCTGAGCTCCAGATCCATATTCCCAACTGCCCACTTGCCAACAACTTTGGAGTTGCTCTTGACCACTCTCTCACATTCCACGTACTAACTATCAGCAAATCCTGTTGAAGCTATCAAAATATATCTAGAGTTCAACTCCTTCTCCTCACCTCCATCACCACTACCCTATCCAGGCTAAAGCTGTCTCTCCTGGAGCACTGCAATAGCCTCCTAACTAGCCTCCTTGGTAATACTTCTGCTCTGCTGCCCAGCCTATTTTCAGCATGGCAGCCAGAGAGAGCTTGTTAAACTTATGTGAAACTGTGTCACTCCTCTTCTCAAACTATTACCATGGCTCCCAAACCACTCAGGAAAAGTCTAAGTCCTTAAAAGAGCCTACGTGACCCTACATAATCTGGCTCCCCATTTCCTCTCTGACTTCATCTCCTTTTCTCTTGTCTTGTCCATTCTGGCCTCTGTGCTGTCCATTGAGCAAGCTAGGCAAACTCCCACCTCAGGGCCTTTGCACTTACTGTTCATGTTATCTGAAGTATTCTTCCCTCAGAATCTGAAAGGCTTGCTACCTTGCCTCCATCATTCCTGACTCAAATATCATCTTCTCATTGCAACCTTTCCTGACAACCATATTTAAAATTGCAACCTCCTGCTCCAGCACACTCCCCATCCCCCGTCTCTGCTTTATTTTTCTCCATAGAACCTTGTAATACACTACATAACATTTACTTTGCTTATAGTCTGTCTCCCCTCATCCCACTCCCCAAATGGCAGGGATTTCCTATGTTTTATTCCCTACTATATCTCTGGTAGCTAGAGCAGTGCCTGGCACTTAGAAAGAGTTTGAAATTATTTGTTGAATAAATAAGTATTGAATTGAGCTGAAGTGAAAGATGGGAGGAGACTATGAATTTCAACTGGGATGCTACTGCTTTTGCGGAGTTGCAAAGTTGGGTCTAGAGCTTAGGAGGGCTAGAGATATAAATCTGGTGACTGTCTGCATGGACAGGATTAGTTGATGTGATGGTGATGGGTGAGATCCTTGGGGATGAAAGAGAGATCTTAGGAGGCTTGTTTAGGTGTCCAGAAGACAAAGAAGAATCTGGAAAGCAAAATAGCCAGTGAAGGGAGAGAACTAGTTTCTAAAGTCAAGAGAGTTTCAGGAAGTCACCAGTGTCAAAGCCACATAAATTGAAGAGAGTGGGGTGAAGAAGCAGCCAGTTAGCTTTATTAATTTTTAGACAGCAGTAAAGATATGTTGGTGGAGGCCCTTCTGTAAGGGATTATGGAGGGAATCAACAAGCACAAGAAAAAACTGAGAGTTTAGGCAATTCCTTCAAGAAGTCAAGCAATGAAGGGGAGAAGAAGGATGAAGTAGAGAGCCACTCAAGCATAGCGCCCGAAAGCAGGACTGCTGGGGCCAGACTGCCTCGGCTTGTAAACCTAGTGCTCCCACTTACTAGCTGTGTGAATGAGACAAGTTTCTTACCCTTTTTATACCAGCTCCCCCATCTATAAAACAGGCATAATAACAGTACTTACTTGGTGTACTTGGTGTGAGAATTAAATGAGATAATAAGTGGGAAGTACTTAGCACCGTGTGTGGCACAAAGTCAATGACATTTCAGTTTAGGTGTTACTAGGGGACAGAGACAGGGGCAGGGAAAGAAGGAAACTAACAGCCACTGAACCCTTCCATGTGCAAGCCCTTGGCCATAACCACACGAGGCAGGGATTATTAGGTGCTGTGCATTCACAAGGAAAAGAAGCTCAGAGTAAACTGTGCAAAGTCAGATACGTGGGAAGGGGCAGCGCTGGAAACTGAAACCAGGTCTCTCTGACCCCAAACCCAGCCTTTTCTGCTGCTCCACACTTGTGGGAAGAGCTCTTTCAGGTTCTTAATCTCATCTCTCCTTCCTTGAAGTCTTTAGTGTGGTGAATGAAGGAAGCACTAAAACTGTCCTCAGGAGGTGTGGGTGTCAGTCTCCAGGTAACAGCTGCCCTCATGAAAGCCCTTCTTGTCAGCCTCAGGCTCCTCCTGTGTAAAATGGGAAGAAAAATAACCCCAGGCCTCCTTACATCTCAGAGCTATTACAAGGATCGAATAAGGTGATGATGTGTGAGCAAATGCTCTGTAAGCTATACCGCACCAGGTCAATATCAGTTATTATCTCATTGCCCTCCTTCTCCAACAACCCTTCTCACTGTGATAAACACAGGGTTTTCGTCTGAGACAATCAGCCATTGACCCAAAGCTCACAGTTAATGGACTCGTCAATGGAGCTAATAATGAAAACATCGATTATTGCAACCTTCATGCTTTCTGCATCCCGTTTTTAGAAGAAAGAGGCAAATTTCAATCAAACACCCTCACGTGAAGTATTTCATTCCAATAGGTGGTCCCTGGATTGAGGTCCAGGCTCCACCCAGACCTGGCCAGCTCACCCAGTACCCATGAGGGAAAGAGCAGCCTCGTCAAAGGAGCCCCACTTCGCTCCCCCTGTGGTCACTGAGGGGATGGGGAGCTGGCAGAAGCATTCTTGAAGTCAAGGAGTGGGCAGGCGTGCACGGCCATTGCTGATACTAATGCCCCCTGATGGAATGTGGGATGGGAGCTGGAGAACCACACATACAGGAATGCTGGTTTCAAGCCTGTAGAACTCCCACAGCTTCGAAACTCTGGACAATTCCAATCTAGAATTTTCTTTGGTATGTCTGTTTTTACTTATACCTGTTTAGTCTTAACACTTACAAAGCTCTCTCAGAAACAGCATTGCCTCCACTTCTTAAATCAATCGCATGAGGTGGGTGTCATTCTACTTTCCATTACACAATAAGGAACTTGCTCAAGGTCATATAGCTAGTGATGGCAGAATTGAGTTGTGAACCCAAGACCTGATTCTGAATCATTTGCTCTCCTCACAATAACTCCCTGGTATTAAATTAGTGGTCCAAAGGCTCTAAAAAATCATGATAACAGTCATGGATGATATTAGCTGGTACACCCTGCTTTCAGGATACCAGTTGCTAAAATATTGAAGCAGTTTTGGAACAATTGCTAAAATGACCCCCCTCTGCCCAAGTGCCTCCTCCCTGGCTAGCCAGGTTCCCCTCCAGAGCCCTGAATCTCTCCCACATCCACCAATTAAAGGGTTAATGCAGGCAGGGCAGGGGACCTCCATGACCCCACTCCAGTTCTCCGGCTGATCCTGATCCTCCTGATCCTCCAGTGCTGATCACATCTGAGCACTGCTCTGAGAGTCTGCTCTAACCACCTCGTTGGGCCTACTCTTAAAGGAATACTGGCTGCTGTGTTAACTTTACTGCACTTAGACGGTGGGAAAAGGGGCTCCTACGTTCTCTCTTCATTTCATGGCATGAACCTACAGAGTTAGCACTCAGGAACACGGAAAGTTTAAAGAGAACACCATGTTTTCAGAGGATTCAGGCTTTTCTCCATCTAGCGCTGAGAAGAGCCATGTGCCCACGTTCCAGGGAGCCTCCTACTCAGCGCCCAGCACCTTTCCTCCCCTCAAACCCCTCGGCCAGTGGAGCTTTAAATAACAGTCCATGGCGGGGAGGTTAAGAGAGGGGAGAGGACGGAGATGAGCCCCTTTTCAAGGAGCAGATGGGAGCAGGGCTCAGGGCTGGGGAGAGGGCTGTGTGGGAGGGGGAAGCAGAAGGGGTGCAAAGCCAATGCCCCATGTCATCTGGGGAGTCGCAAAGCCTACAGCTTGTGGGCAGCCTCTCAGCCCACTCAAACACCAATCCCAGGCTTGGCGCTGGCACATGCCCGGGTTCTCGGATGGTCTGCGCCATGATTACAGAGTAAGAGTTAAAATTAGACTTTTCCTCATTCTGCACTGTTTATGTCAGACTCTGAGAAGCCTGTAAATACCACCCTCCCACCTCCCCCTCTGCTCCCTTCCTTTCTGACCACATCCTTCTCTTCTTGGCACACAGGGAGGCATTTTTTTCCCATAGCAGAAAAGACAACTTCCAGTGTTTTTAAAGAGCCATCCGTGCTGGGAGAGGCTCCGCGTTTAAGCAAGAGGCTTCTTCAGTCAGCCCCCCTCATGTTCTGTTTAGACTGGGTTTCTCTAGCATTGGAGACATCCTCTCATCGTGTATTTATCCTTCGCTGCTTGGAAGGGCAGTTCCTCTCTTGAACTCCCTGTCCCGGTTGGGTTCCCAGAGGCCTCTGCTGGCTTGTTCCTATATGACAGCCCTGGGGTCTCGGGTTGGTGGCCACTTTTCTGGGTCATGTCCGAGATAGTTTACCTCTAACTCCAATTCTGAGATTCTTGGAGCAAAGCGCCTTTCCCCATGCAGAGAGCTGCGGGCTGGAGCCTTAAACACAGGAGCATCCTCTCACACACCTGCGGGGTGGGTATGCAGACTCAGGCGGTGTCCCTTATGGAGCTGGCCAGGTACGGGCACAGTGCTAGGCAAGGTGGGGATCTGTGCCCTGGACTCAAGGAGCTCACAGCCTACCTGAGGCCATGTCGATGACGAAGGCCTGGAGATCTTCGGATGGGCTGGATGCCAGAATTTGTCCCTTCTATCTGCATGGCCACCACCCTGCTCCCAGCCATTTCTCCCCTCTCCAGGACGCTGCAAATGACCTTCTTGCTGGGCCCCCAGGTCCAAGCTTGCCCTGCCCCCACAAGCCACAAATGTGGTTTTAAAAAAAATGTAAATTAGATCATGCCTCATCTCTCTGAAAACTCCTGTGACGACCTTCTACTGCACTCATGACATCCACATCGCGTTATCTGGCCCCCGCCAGTTCTCCAGTCTCATCTCCACCACCACCTCCTTATACTCCAGCAACACTGACCTTTCTCATCCTAGAAGAAGACAAGCTCCTTCCTACTGCTGGGCCTTTGGACTTGCTGTTCCCTTTGCCCAGAACCCTATTCCCTCAGTTCTTTAAATGCTTGGCTCCTTTTCATCCTCAACTTGCATGTCAAAGTCACCCCCCCAACCCCCAAGAGAGAGGCCACTCTCAGCGTGCTGCATCTGCGGGTCCCTACGCCTGTCTCCCCACTAGACTGTGGGCATCTCGAGGACAGGTCTACTGCATCTCCAGTGAACAGCCTGAAGCAAGAGCTTCCTTCAAGCTCCTGCAAAGAATGGGGTGAGTGTTTCCAGCAGGGCAGGCAGGGTCACCTAGTAAGGTCAGTTCAAGAGGGCAGCAGAGTGGATAAAACAGGGAAGACTCTTCTAGAGTCCAGGGGAGAGGCCCAATGTGGCAGCCAAAGTGATCCAAAGGGATTGAATGCAGACATGCTGGGACAAGCATCCCAGAAGCTCCCAGCTTGGTGCTGAGTGCCCTCCATCTGACAGTGAGCATCGCCCATGAGCTCAGCCCCACAGGTGCTGGGAGAGGCAGAGCAGCCAGGTGGTGCTGCTCAGGGGTATAGCGGGCACAACACACATTCGATCTGGCCATGGAAGTCAACTGAGTCCTCTACTTCCACCCTAAAAGCTAGACAAATGATGGATAAGAGGAGAAGGAGAGTGGACATGTGTTTTCCTTATTTGGAAATTCTGCTACTTTAGGTAGAAGCTTAGTTAAAATTGAGACAAGACACTATTGGATGGACACGCCAAAATGTTAAGAGAGGTTATCTCTGATTATGAGATTATGGGTGTTTTCCCTTTATTTTGTATATGTTCTAACTAAAAAAATAAGTTGTATTTATTCTATAATAAAAAGTGATGAGTTATTTCACAGGATTGCATATCATGTGTGCGAAGCATTCAGAGGGGAAAAAAAGGAATACGAATAGAAACATAACCTAGCTTGAGTGGAGCTGGGCAGGCTGAGAAATGGCTAGAGTTCACTTGGAGAAGCAGTGGGGGGTGGGGACTCGCACTGACCTGTGTGCAACTCTGGACTTTACCACCTGCTGACCACGTGGCCTTGGGCAAATGACTAGGCCTCTCTGGGCTTCAATTTCCAGTAAGAACGGGAATAATAAAACCTATCTTATAGGTTGTTTTTAGAAATAAATGAGAAAACCTACAAAAAGCAATCTATAAAGTGCCTGGCAAGTAGTAGGTGCTTCATGAATAGGAAATGTCATGGATAGTGCTTTTTTAAAGACAATGCTGACTGGCTTGGACCCAAGCCTCTTCAAACAGTAAGACCCATTTCTTCACTTTATGCAGGTGACAGGTGGGCCAGGGAACTGAGTACTTCCCTTTCATCCTGACAAAGTAACAGGAGGGTAGATGGTCACACTTCACTTACATAATGGGGACACTGAAGTAGAGAGAGACAATCCATTCATGACACACACCAAGAAAGATGCACATTCCCATATTCATTGCACAAAGTATTCTGAGCATGTACTTTGCTCCCAACATTGTGTTAGACTTTGCGGATAACACAGAGTATGTAGGATATCCACCTCCCTCAGCAACTTTTGCATACAATTTTGTGGGAGAAGAGTTCCCAGCCTGAATATAAATAACTGCTCTAGAAGCTACCAGCCTGGTCAGAAACCACTCTCTCATGCTCTTCTGGAATATCACTTGGGCTTCCTCCTCCAAGGTCAAGATCAAGGAGATATTGGTAATGACAGGATTGCCAAATCTTCCCCGAATGAGTAGAAAGTCAGTAGATATTTACCAGCTGAATGAATGAATGAAACAGAGTGGGACTCCTGGGCACAAGTGTCCGAGCAGGAGTGCAAGGGCAAGCCCTTTCGCCCTCAATTTCTTTGGGTAAAACTGAGAGGGTGGAATAAACAACCTCATGGATAAAGCTATGGCTAGCTTCTGTATTCTATGACCAAAGACCTCAGTCTTTATGCTGATGGCCAGTGGGATGGATTTTCAGGGCCACAAGGGAAGAAGCTATGGTTTCAGAAGAATGCAAAAGTCATTCCCCAGGTATGAGCTGATCCTCCCAGAATACGGGACCCCACACAACTGGTTCTCCCTGGGCTCAAAGGCCACTGGGGACTGAGGGTAGCTTCCTTGGATCTATGCTGGGTCTGGGTCCCCATTTGCTCTCTTTTCCAGGGTTCTGGCATCCTCTTGATTGAGTCTCCTGCACTACCTGCAGCTGGGGAGCCACTGCAGGTCTTGAGCCCCGATGGACGTCTCTGATTTGCTGGTTGTCAGGCTTCTAACCTGTGCATTGGGTGGTGGAAGGAGACATCGCTCCTGCCTTCATACCACCTGGATACCAGCCCCAAGCCAGGCCTCCCAAGGGCTCCCAGTGGAGTCTAAAATTCAGCAGCTCTTGTGACCATGTGAACATCCAACCCCTTTCTTTCTTTGCCTTTTTTTCCTCTTGTTCCTTGTCACTGACTAGGAGGAGGTGTGGTTTGCTTGTTTCTTTTTGTGTTATTCAAGTGGGATTCCTAGTACAGAATCTTCTGCTGGATCCCTGGAGGAGGCCATTTTGGGGTCCTTCCATTCACCCTGTCTTGGTGAACTGACATAGTCTAGCACTGCACAATCTGTGTTCTCATTGACTCTTTTAGCATAGAATATCTGCAGTTTTAAGTGTTATTTATAAAGATACAACTAATTTTCTGGGGCTGAATCTAATGGTGGCACACGTATCTGATGGAGATGATGAACAGTGAGGACAGTTGGCTGGGAGCCCCAGGCAGCCCTGAGGTAGAGACAGCCACCCTGCCATCCTTTGACATCTGGACCTAATGCTGACATTTCAGTTTTGGAGGCTGGGGCCAGAAGTCAGAACTCTCCCTATCGATTGTCCTAGAGAGCAGTTGTTGTGATTTCTTCCCATCTCATTTGGGAATCCTTAAGAGGAGTGATTCTTCAAGGCAATGAGGTATTGGCAATGACAGAATTGCCTAGTCTTGCTCAAGATGAATAGGAAGTCACTAGATACCAGCTGAATGAATCAATGAATGAATGAACCAGAGCAGTACTCCAGGGCACAAGTGTCCGAGCAGGAGTGCAGGGACACCACCAGCCCACTGATCTAGGATAGCATTCTCACACTTCTCCTGCCTCTGGTCACAGGGGCCTCAGCGACCCAATGAGAAGTGACCATGACCAGAACATGTCCACCGTCATCTTGTTTAAACCTAGCTCCTCTGACCAGGGCTGTCCTAGGCTCACTGATACCAGCCTGGGAAGAGAGGAGACTGCCCCCTTCCATTCCTGCCCACCCCATCAGCTAGCCCTACAGAAGGGCCCACAGGGCTCAGGCTGCTTTTGGGGACTAGAACTGGGAAGGTAGGTCAAAAGGCTGAAGCACCAGAGGAGAGGCTGATAGACCCTAGTCTGGACCACTAAGCCTAGGGTAGGCTCAAGAATGACCCAGGGGTCTAGGTATTAGGGGTTCAATGCAGGGTCTGGGGTTGGGGTTCCTTGGTCCCATTGTCTAGATGGGCCCAAAGCCTGGAAACCAGGAAATAAAGTCAAACAGATCTGTTTATTGGAGCAAGAACAAGACCAGGGGAGCCAGATTGAAGAAAGCAACTGTAGTGACAAGGCTGAGATGATCAAGGTGGCAGATAGGAGGAATCTCAAAAGTAGGGTGTTATTAATACTGCCTCTACTGGTAAGAGCTAATATTTACTGGGGCTTACCTTGTGCCATGCATTCTATGAAATGCTTAATACTGCAGCCTCAAGGTAGGCGCTGAATTACCGTCTCTGTCCTTTTTTATTTTTTTGCATAAGGGAACTGTGGCTCAGGCCAAATCACTCACCAACGTCATAAAGCAAGTAGGTGACCAAGCTGGGATGAACCTGACTCTCCAACACCTGTGCCCCCTCATTGCTCAGAATGGAAGGTTGATGGCAGCCAGTACTGACTGTGGTCCCCTAACCTGATTCCCTTTCAGCCATCATCCCCCAAAGCACTGGTACTCTGTACAGGTGACACTAGAGCTGAGGCGTGTCCCCAGAGGAGGCCTGGGGACAGAGGGATAAGACTCTGCCAGGTGCTGCTGGCCAGTTGGTGGGCCAGCAGTGCTGGACACCTCTCACCAGGACTGGGTAGGAAGATGGAAACAGCGTGGGCAGAATATGGACATGCCCATTCCCCTCTGCTTCTTCCTCAAGGAGCTCCCAGTTCCCACCAAATAAGGCCCAAGGAGGGAGGGGGAGGGGAGGGAAGGGTCAGGTTCATGGAGCTAAGCAGAGGAGGGAGGCAGACCCAGGGACACAGAAGGGACAAGGCTGAGGATGGAGGTGGAGTGGTCTAGCAGCAGGCTTTTAAAATCAGAGTTTATTGTTTTCATTAACTTTCCACTGTGTGTTCTTCACACGCCACATTTCACTGCACGCTGAGCAGAGCAGCAGCCATGCGGAGTTACCAGCAGCAGCTAAGCTGGGGACAGACAATAGGAGGGTGAGGGCAGCTCAGTGTGTGTCCTGGTGACAGGGTCGTGAAAATGATTTATTAGACAGGTCCCTGCTTAGCACTCAGAAGGGGTGCCTGTCTGCAGAGAGTGGAAGTAGATACACATATGAGCACAGAGGAATTCACATGGGTATTACTAAACCAGAAGGGCAGAAAGAGTCCAAAATATCTAGGGACATCTAAGTGTTCCCCCAGCGTGGCCACATGTGGCACAGTCCAGGTGGGCTACCCCTCTTGGCTATCAATGAGGTAAATGCTTCACACACCTGATCTCATTTCATCTGTAACCACAGTACCAGATGTCTTCCATTATCACCATCCCATTTTGCAAAGGAGGAAACTGAGACAGAGAGATTAAGTGACACCTGGGATCACGTGGCTGGTAAACCATGGAGCCAGGATTCACACACAAGCAGTAGCCTCCATGGCCCACATTTAAGCCCTCAGCTCTCCAGAGAGGGAAGGAAACTGCCATTTCTCTAGCTCCTACCATGCTTCAGGCATTGTGCTAGGTCTCTGATATGGGGCAGCGCAACTGGTCTTCAGAACTGTCCTTGTGAGGAGGCAGCATAAGCCCTGACTTACAAATGCTGCAACTCGAACTGAGGGCAGGTAAGTATGTACCTTTCTTCTCCCAGCTCCTATATTCAGCTAGTAGGTGGCAGAGCTGAGATTTAAGCCCAGAAGAGACCCTGTGCTCTTTCTCCTAAACTGGGTATCTCCCACGTGACTGTGTTGTTTTCAATTTTAAAAAGTTACGTTACTTATCTGCCCCTTCCCCGACTTTGTTAATTCCTTTAACATGTAATTTTTGAAGTCCTTCTGCATCCAAGGCAATCTGGGGGGAGGGGACACTAAGCTGGCTGTGACCTGGTTCCTGGTGGGTGTAAGCTGTACATAATGACTTCAATGCAAGGAAGAAGGTGAGGAATGCCACTCAGGCCAGAGAACGCTCTGGGGGTGCTGGGGATGGCAGAGGACACTTGTTCCTAAGGATTTTACTCTTTTTTGATGCTATTGTAAATGGGAATGTTTTCCTAATTTCTTTTACAGATAGTTCCTTATTAGTATAGAGAAATGCAACTGATTTCAAGACATAAGAGAGCTCTTGTGTCTGCTGCATCCTGGGGAAGCTGGCTTGGAAGTCAGTCTCCCCCAACACGACGTCCAGGCTGTGGATGCTTTGAGCCAATTCTGTTCCAGCTGTTGGTCATCTCCATCAAACACTGGGGGACTGGCTTTTGTCCCTGAATGGATCATTTCTGCTCTGATGATTCTGGCGTCTGCCTGAGAGCCAGCAGGGGAGCAGGCTTGCAACAGAGGCCTCTGAAACTTCACACTTTTTAGATATTAAATTGAAATCAGGAGCTTTACATCTCTTCCTTTATTCGGGAGCCCATTAAAGCTGTGTGGGAGCTGACGTGGATTCAGAAGGAACACCAGCATCACACCTGCGTGGTCCTGTAGCTCCACCAGGTTCCATCTTCCCACTCTCCATCACTTGCTCTCTTCCCAAGGAATTTTCTCTCCACTACAGACCCTGCTGGGTGGGGCAGAAAAAGGACTGGACTTGAAGTCAAGAAGATCCAGGTCCTTGTTCCAGTCTGTCACTCATCTGCATGACTTCATCACTGATACTCTCCTAGGATTCAGTTGCCTGAGTTGTCAAATGGAGACAGTGATGTCCCCTCATGGAGCTGCCATGTGTGGGTTACATGAGAAGTATGTGGAATGTTAGGTTTTATGCCTATTACAATTTCCAGGCTTCATCGAGTGACATCCAGGTATGGCCAAGCCATTTCTACCCCATGATCCTCTGTGAAGGGCTTCTTGACTATTCCAGCCTGCCTGACTCCTGGAGGGCTGTGTGACCTTTTCCCACAGCACTCAGCTGCCCAGGTCTAGGGGTACAGGAGGCAGATACTGGATTAATCTGAGGTTTGGGTTTTCTGGGTTGGTGGCCTCCCCAGCTCATGATTCGTTAAAGGCTTCCCATCACAGGTAGAATAAAACCCAAACCCCTAACTTGCTCCTCCCGCCCTGCCTAATCTGGCCTCTGACTCTCCTCAGCTTCATCTCACACTACACCCCGCTGTATCTCAGCACTCCATGCCCACCAGCTTCCCTTACAGTCCTGAAACATGCCAGGCTCTTCCCTGCCTCAGGGCCTTGGCATATGCTGTCTGGAAAGTACTTTTCCCCACTGTTTACCTGGGTAACTGAATAATCCTAGGTCTAAGTGTAAGTGTCACTTCCTCTAGGACGTTCCCTGCTCTGCACATACCCTCCCCCCATGTTGAACTAAACTAGGTCTCTCTTACAGAACCTTGTTCTTTTCCTGATTCATAGAACTTGTCATCCTTTGCATTTACATATGCATGAGTGTGTTTATGGTTTGATGTCTGTCTCTTGATGTGGGCTGGAACATGTTGACTCTGATAACTACTATTGACTGAGTAACTGCCACAGCCTGGCACATAGTGGTACGTCATAAACACATGTGTGGAAGCAGTGAATGCCTGCAGAAGAGGCAAGAGGCTGGAGGATATTGGAAAAGGAGTGGTGGTGGTGATGTGCCTGAGAGGTAAGGAGGAGGAACACGGTGCGGCGGGCAGGGAGAGGGCTCTCTGAGATGAAAGAACAAGTCCAGCAGGAAGACCTGAGAGTGACTGAACATCAGATTTCAGAGGAGCAGCCACGAAGAACGGTCTATTTCGACGTTCCCAGAAGGGTTGCCTTCTGATGGGCCTTGCACAGTGAGGGCATCCAGAGTGCACTGGCAGCTGGGAAACGGACCAGGAAGTAGGAGAGGGCTCCGTGGAGGGGCCCCTGTTGCCCATGTCCCTGTGGAATGTGGTGGCTCTGCCCTCCAGGTGTCTGAGGGAGTTGGAATTTCCCAAGTATCCCTTGGACTCAGGAGAAGGGAGGGCAGGAGGTTCTGTAACATAGTTGTGGTGGGGGTTAAACAGCAGCTTTTCCTTATGATCTGGAGCCCTGTGGCTGAAAACGCTGCATGGACTCTGCGAGACTCGGCTCTTGTTCCTCCTGGCAGCAATGATAAAGTTGAACAGCAGAGGCAGGGAAGAATCGAAGGCCAAACAGGAAGCTGGTAATAGCCTCTTGCAGATGTAGCTCGCTTAAAATACAAAGGTTCGTACCAAGGTCAGTTACACAATGCTCCTCCTGTCCCTCCCAGGCCCTACAATTCTTCTTCCCAGTGCCCATTCGCTGACCCTGTGCTCTTGTGTGGGTTGAAAGATGTCAACATGAAACTAGGAAACAGAAAGCCCCATCCAGCATATACCACTTTTGACAGCTCCTGAGCACACAATTAAGGTGATAACTCTCCATTTTCCAAGCCAGGACCACCATAAGCATCTGCCTATTCACCAATATATAAACCTGCCCAGGCCCTGAAACTGACCTGTTATGCAACAGGAAGACTGCGCCGAAAAAGCAACAGTCAGCAGGGGAAGTAGACGCCATGAGCCAAAGGTGGAAGCCACTTCTCCAAGGACAACGGAGTACAAGCCATCCAAGATCACAGGTTAAGTCCATCCTTCTATGGCTACGACCAGCCCCACTGAAGGGAATGTATAGTCCTGATCAAAGTCCATAATAAAAAAAAGCCACCTCAGAGGTATGGCTCATTTTAAATCCGTTCCATGATTTCTTGAACACTTACCATGTGCCTGGCACTCTCCTGGGTGTAAGGGACACCAAGACAAAACAGGGACCCTGCCCTCAGGGAATGTCAACATTATTTGGGGAGGACAGACTTAGAGGCAGATGGCTTCAATACAATATGGGCTATTTGGGGCAGAGACATATCATCATGGAAGCAGCGTTAAGGCACGCAGGCCACGTGGGGAGAGGATGGTGGTGTTAGCGACGACAGCCAACACTGATGGAGAGCCTACTTGGTGTAGGCATCGTTCATGGCACTTTACATGCATGAACTGATTAGCCTCCAACCAGCCAAGGAGGTTGGAAATAGCATTGTCCCCATTTTATATGGGAAGAACTGGGGTTTGGGAGGTGAATAAACTAGCCTAGGGTAACGCAGGATTGAACACAGGTTGACTGGTTCCTGAGTGGAATCCTGGATGAAGAATGAGTAGCAGGAGAGAAAGATGCGTGAGCAACAGCCGTAAGGCGTGGTGTGGACACAAAGGGTAGAAGAAGTAGTTTCTGTATTACTTGAACATAAAGTTGGGCCAAGAGTCAGGGAAGATGAGGCTGAAGGGGTGGTGGTGGCCTTGACAACTCCCCAGTGGCTGTCTGGTTGGGTTGGTGCATGGAGGTGGAGTCTCAAGCATAATTCTTTGTGGGTCCTGTCACTCCCACTGCCATGAAGATGCTCCACAAATGTTTGGTGGCTGAACCAATGGGAAAATAACCATAGCCAAATATTGGTTAGCACTTTACATTTCACAAAATATTCTTCTTATAAATGATCTCATTTGATCCTCACAATAATCCTTCCTTTTATAGACAAAGAAACCAAAGCTCAGAAAGGCTGGAAGATTTTTCTCAAGGTCCAACAGCTAGTAAGTGGAGACAGGTCTGGAACCTACATCCACAATCTCTCTGCTCTCATTGAGGCAGGATAGCTGGAGGACCCGGAAACTCTGTGGTTAACACGGTTGAGCTAACATTTTTCTGAAAAACAAAAAGGGTGGGAGCCTTGTGTATCAAGAGTCTATTTTTCTGAAGAATTTTCCAGAACTTGGCTCTCAGGGAAAAGATCTGTCCAAACTGTCTGTAATACACTTGGTAAACATGAGCCAGAAATAATTAGCTAATGAGCTGCCATCAACACTAATTATCTGTGCTAGTGGAGGCGAGCATCGATGTGGAGGATAAAAAGCCATGGAGAAGAGTCCCTTGGATGGTGGGGCCACAGTCTTGCTCACCCCAATAGGGGAACCCAGGTAGCCTGTACTCCCAAACCAGCCGGGTGTTCTTAAGCTTGCTCACCAGGGGCTTGTCTAAAGGGATCCCTCCAGGTGTCAGTGGTCTCAACCCCCCTCCACCTCCTCCTGCTCCAGTTAGTCTTGCTCTGCCTCTTCTCTCCTGCAAACCTTTCACTCTGAATGCAATTCTGGTTCTCTGCTGAGTCTCTGCCTATTGGGCTTCAAGTTTCAAGCTTCTTAAGCTTGAATGTTCTTGTCATCCAGGATATAGACCTTGGTTCTCCTTTACTCCATGCTCCTCAGCTATGAGCGAGCCAGGCCCACCCAGATCTCCAGTCCTGACCTTGGGACCCCAGGGCATGGGCTCCCCAAAGTAAATTTTGTGTATGGAGCACATCTTTTATCATAGGTCTAGACATACTCCCTTAAGTTTGGTGACATCTGTCCAGTTATTAATTGTGTGATATCGTAAGAATAAAAGAGGACCCCAAAAGCATGATTCTAATGCACATTTCTGGTGAAGGAAGGAATAAGTTTAATCCTCCAACAATGCCCATTTTACAGATGAGCACACTGGATGTCAGAGACCTTCTAACTTGCCCCTCACGGCCAGGCTGGAATTAAACCTGGGCTTATCTGAGCCCCAGGTCTACATTCTTTCAAATTCACTTGTAAACTCCAGCAGTAGTTAGGGATATGTAAAGAAACAATTAAATATACTGGGGCAGCTACTCCTTCAAGGAGCCTCCCAGAGAAGCATTTTGGAACACAAAAATCTTTATGTAACATATCAATAAGCACTCACTAGTTTTTCCAGTTTTATAAGTTTCTTTAAAAATATATATATTTCTTAAAGTGGGGCATGTCAGTTTGTGAACCATGACCCAGAACAGGAATTGGGCAGAATGGTGACAGGAAGACATGGCCAAGTCATGTCCCAAGTGTAGTTGTGTGTGGTGGTCGTGAACAGTAGGAAAAATATGCAGATGATCATAAATTCTAGTTTTCAAGCAGCTATTCCAAGTCACTGCCCTTCCCATCACTCTCACGAAGACAAAAGGGGCTTGACAGGGCATTTGTCGCCTTTTATTTCTTTTTCTCCTGGGCCAAAAAGGACAGAGACCAAAACATCACAGCCCTAAGGTTCCAGGCCCTACATGACCCAGAGCCCACAGACCCCCATTTTAAAGCAAGGGGTTTGCCTTCTTTTCCATAAAATATCTTTCTGGCTCTTCCCACACGTAAAGGCTCCAAGAGATCGAACCTGGGCCAAATTAACAGAGGACTAACTATGAGTGAAAAGTGTGTCAGAGCAATTCTTTGCAGAATAAAAGAACCCTGATCAACACAGGCTTCTCAAGGGCCTATAAATGGCAGGCAAGCAGGTCACATGGAATGTGCTATTATTTTTTTAAAGAAAGAAACAAAATTAGTAGATGTAGATTAGACACTGGAGGTAAGGCAGGCATTGATTTTTAGGAAAGATTTAATGCGTCCTGATTGGCCGGAATGGTACAAGGCCAAGGCTGCTGAGAAGGGAAACTGCATATTCTGGGATCAATGACTGTGCACAGGGGAGAGGGGAGGGGTGCGGGGCACACAGGGAGTGTGAATGAGTGCGTGTGTATGCATTGTGTGTGTGTGTGTGTGTGTTCTTTGAGTCCACGCCTTACAAAGCCAGAGGTACGACAGTGGGAGGGGAAGCAGGAGGCTGAGATGCAGAGCTGAATGCAGCCCGGGAACAGAAGCCATCTGAAGTGGACTGTATCTAGGGAAGTGCCCGTGCCCACAAACGGGAGAAAAACGGTGGCAAATGAAGAGCAGGAACAGGGTGATGGGAATGAAAGTGGGCCCTGATGGAGCAGGAGGCTGCAGCCATGAGGTGGGGGCAGAAGCAGAAGGCCAGTACCCTGCTATGGTGGAGGGAAGAAGCGTCCCGTGCTCTTGTAGGAACCATCTCCACGCCCCAGAGGGGCTCCTCCACCTGGAGGAGTGCGTGCCACACTGCCGTCTCCACACTGACAGAGTGCCTCACTGGGCATTTTCCAACCAAGGCGGGCCCGGCACTGCCGTTGGCCACGCGGGACTGCGGCTGACATGAATCTGTGGATGCACGCTGTCACGTTCTGTGACGGCAGACTGCCCTCGGCTTCAGTCTGTACTCAGAAGGCTGACAGTGCAGGAGTGTCCTACAGCTGTGGGAACAGACGTGCCTTAATTTTTCTGCAGTGAATATTTTGACCCCGTGTGAATGCTGCCATGAATCAAAGTGGTCATTTTGGAGGGAGTCCTGAGAGGAGCAGAGGATGGACAAGGCCAGCTGAGGTCGAGGTGTGCAGGGGAGGGACAAGACGGGGCTTCTGCTGTAGTGACTGCAGTAACAACAACAGGAGTACTAGCTACTGCGCTTTATACACCTATTACAGCCAGGGCGTGTAGAGCATTTCATATACGCTTCTTCATTTAATCCTCAAAACCACCCTTCTGCACAATGAGTATTACCAGACCCATTTTACATAGAAAAACACAAGTTCAGGGAGCTAAGGTGACTTGTCCAAGGTGACGAGTCAGAGGAGGTCGTGCTGGCATGGCAGGCAGCTCTGACACTCAGGACACTCCTGCCCCTCCTCATCAGGCATGGCGAACTCCATCCATCTGTACCCGCCCTCGCAGGGCCCTGCAGGCGCAAGTCTGTTGGTACACCCTGATGGGCCTCAGGTGGCTGCATTTACCCCTGCTCCCAGAGGGCTTGCCCAGGCCCTGTGGGTGGGGTGGCCAACTCAACGCACAGGCCCCTCCTGCTGTCCTAGACCCGCAAGTGGTAGCAGGCCAGAGCAGCCGGCCTTGTGCAGGCCCACGAGGACTTGCGCAGTGGAGGAGAGCACAGGTGAGACCAGGGGTGGTGAGGAATCTGGGCAGTAAAAAGAAGGTGGGGGGTAGAGGCAGCAGTCAGGGTGGCCAGTGGACCAGGAATAGGACAGACAGGCAGGAGAGCTCATGGAGGCAGAGCAATCAGAACACACAGGCCTGGTGCTGGCCCAAGGTTCATGTGTATCTGGGGACACAGGTACTGTGGCCTGGGCCATCCTAAGCCACCAGGGGAGGGGTGGTTATGGACTGCATGAGTAGGAAGGCCCCCACCAACATGTTCAGTAGGAACAGGATAGCCGGCACCTCCACCCACAGACTGTCAGGCGCTGCCCTGGCATGGAATGCTCTCTCCCCGTCTCTGCCCCAGAACACCTAAGCCCACAGGGACCCTCCACGCCTCCTCAGTCATCCCTCTCCTCATCCTTGCCAAGAAGAGGGCAGGGGGAAAGGGGTGGGGAACTGCCCAAGTGATAGATACAGTGAATGACACACAGACCCTCCCTGGGAGAAGGTCTCTGGCTGGAGTAGGGAGCGAATCAGGAACTATTTTGGGGGGTGACACTCTGCTGGCAGAGAGAAGGAAGGTGCTGGCTCCTCAGGATCAGTGATGGTAGGACTAAACACAGAGACAATCAGATACTAAATGCAGCAAGCTGCAGTTCGAAATGTATTTCCCCAGCTGGAAACAGCAACACCTACAAATACTGAGCTGTGGTTCTCACAGGAATGCTCCACGGCCCACATTCAATCTAGAATGGCTTCTGGATTATGGGTTAGAGTAAATAAAGAAGATCATCTAAGCAACATAACCATAGGTTTCTAGCTTAAAATGACATCTGGTACCAACATATTGTCTGTCTCTGAGAAACTCAAATTGCCAGTCATCCCAGGAGCCTCTGCTGCTCTCAGCAAGTTTTCATCCTGAGTTGCTCAGACTGGTGGGAAGAACACAAGTTTGAATTCCCAGCTCCCCTTTGGGTCTGTGAGTCTCTGTCATTACTCAGGAGCCACTGCTGTGGACAGGCAGTCACTGGTCAGCACATGGGTGGGCAGCTCCGGTCGTGGGGGCGGGGGCGGGGGGCTGGGAGGGGGGAGGGGCAGTGAGTTCAGTCTGCTCCCATCTGCGGACAGGAAGCTTGTCCCAGCTGGCCAGTCCAAACAACCCCACATGTGAGAGATCACTGTATACCTGTCTCTTCTCCAAGAGAAACAACTTGAAGTGCACAACTTCCCGATGGTTGGTCAGTGGTAGTATTTTCTTTGGAAGGAAAGAAAACTCGTTCCATGATAGATCTAATTCCTGGTTCTACAATGTACTAGCTACGTGACCCAGGGCGAGTTACGTAGCTGCTGTATGACTCAGTTCCCTCATCTAGGATGGGAACTAAGGATAAGAATATCTCTGACTGTCCTGAAGTAGTCAGAGGCTTGCTTCAATGTTCTTCCTTTCTCTCTTTACTCAGTGGGCCTTCATCCCCTGAACACCCATTACAGCAGGTCTGCCTGCGCCCCTCCCCGCATGGTGTCCCCCCACCCCGAACCCTGACCTTTGCCTCAGGAAGTCAGCCTAGTTACCAGGGCAACCTGGTTGGAGTCCCAGGATCAGGAGAAGTGCTGTGTTGAAAAGAAAAAGAACAGGGATTTATCCCTGGCCTTGACCCTGGGTATCATGAAATCCCAACTTCACATCTTCCCTCTGCACAGCTGGGCGTCTTTGAAGAGTCAGGCAGTAAGAGACTGCAGCTGCTCTCTTCTGCCGTTTTGGACATTATTCATTATCTTTTCTTCCCGTGGCTGAGGCCAGTGCAAGTGGTGAGCAACACGGGCTTTTCCGCTCGTGTGCTGCTGCCCAAAGCCCAGCTAACAGTTAACATCCCTGCTCCTTTCTTGCTTGCGATCACTGATGCAGTGAGCATATCTCACTGGCTGGTGACTGGATGGGCATCCGTCACTTTGGATGCCATGAAGCTTGGAACTGAGCCACACAGAGAAACCTGAGGAGTTCCCAGTTGTGGAGGGTAGAGCTTGTGGCTCCCCAACTATGCGAGACTCAGCTTCCGATACCTCATCTGGCAGAGCTCAGGGAAGCTGGGCATACGTGGACCTGTGAGGAGCGAGGCAGAAGATAGAATGGGATGAAGTGTTTCAGGATAGGCTCAAGCTTCAAGTGCTTCTCTGCACATAATACTGGGAATTAAGAAGTTATAAGTATGAGAATATACTAGCACTATACAATCAAGCTTTGGAAGGTCCTATGCTCTATAAGTGTGTATAGGAATGACAGAGAAACCTGAAAAGTCCCTGCTGGCACCTATGAAGAAGGACACAGCAGTTGTGAGAAACTAAGTGACCGGTATGAGCTATCATTGTGATGACCAAATTTGGAGGGTGGAAGGTAGAAGGCCTCTGTGTGAAACAACTGATAGGGCCACTGTATATAGGGGTCTTCTGACCATCCCACAAATGCTGGCCTAGACCAGATCCTTCTCTTTCATATGCCCATGGATCAAGCAACCATGGGGTCCAAGTGGCTATGATCTGTCCAAGGAATACACTTTCCAGTGCATCTGCTATTTCTGCATCAAGGAGACCCCAAATTGATGGAGTTTATTAGAAATAAGGACTCTCTCCAGGACTGATGGGCAGGGATAGTAAGGGTAGGATTATACTGGGTTTCACAATTGTTCTCTGCACCCCAGTAAATGGGCCTCTGCTTTCAGAGCTCAGTTGTCAAGATGCTTGATATACATAAACTCACCAATGTAGAGAGAAATCTAGGATGCTCAGACATGCCCAGGACTACCAGTTACAGAGACCAGAACAGCTGTCATCCAGCAAGGAACCACTGACAGTGGCTCATGTACAGTGCCCCTGTTGTATCTATAGTCTCTTCTGGAAATGTATTACGTCTCTTGCTTTAGTTACAAATACCTGGGAATATCACTTCTTTTGGGCCACTTGAAGTGGGAGAGAAGTCAAACCTATAAAGTCCAAGAATATATCTTTATAACAGAAAATTAACAAGTGGTTTCTGGACTGGACTTTTGAGGGGATCTAACAGATGCAGTTCATCAAAGTTTGCAGCACAGATCCTGGTACACAATAAGCACTCAGTAAATGTTCAATATTATTAAATTTCCTATAATATTTAAAATATAACCAGCCAGAGAGCAGGGCTCCTGGCTTCCCAGAGGCTGGTTGGTTACCTGTGGCTTCCCATTCTTTACTGCTCTCTGGCTAAATTTCTATCCAGGTCATAGTGATTTTGCCTAAGAGAATATAAATTGAGTTCAGGGAGTTGCATGATCCAGGTTCTCAAAGATTTGATTAACCTCAGGAGACATTACTCAGCACCGTGGCCTTCCCTGGCTATAATTCTGCAATTTTGTCTCCAGAAGCAGCCGAGCCTCTCTGGCATTGCTGCTTCTGTCTAAGTTCTTGGGGGTGTCTCTCTCTTCTGGCTCTGCAATTCTCTTTCAGCTTAGTCATTCCCATCTTCAGAACGGATTTACTAGGGATTAGCTTTCTAATTCATTTATCACATTTCTATTATAATTGGACTCACAACCCTGGTCCCTGGATAGACAGACACAAGACAGAGAAAGGTCGAGGGAAAATATAGGTACGGGCCCAAAGCACGGTTCTATGAAGCCCATCCTATTGCATTTCTTCTGATCTTGACCTCACTTCACCCCATTTATAAAAAATCACCAACAGGGGGCTGGCCCTGTGGTCGAGTGGTTAAGTTCGCGTGCTCCGCTGCAGGCGGCCCAGTGTTTCGTTGGTTCGAGTCCTGGGCGCGGACATGGCACTGCTCATCAGACCACGCTGAGGCAGCGTCCCACATGCCACAACTAGAAGAACCCACAACGAAGAATACACAACTATGTACCGGGGGGCTTTGGGGAGAAAAAAGAAAAAATAAAATCTTTAAAAAAAAAAAAAAAGCACTGCACAAATAAGGTATTCAGCACTGAGCTTTAAATTTAAAAAAAAAAAAAATCACCAACAGGTTTTTTAGGTCAACAATCTTAATTAGTCTAGGAAAGAATCCTCTGGAGCCTGAAAGGGCACTTTCCCTTAGAATCCCCCTCCAAATGCTGCAAGACCAAGCTCCAAGCCTTCAGGGCGTTACTTCAGACAAGACATCTGAGGCAGCGCCTTGAGGGAGATGTTAATTCTTGGATTTCACTGATGAAGAACAGACTACACACTAACTTCCCACTCCAGCCACTCCTCTCCGCAGATGCCTCACTATTCAAGCAGTGGCTAGAAGACGCCGCGTGCTCTGTCACTCTGAGAGGCAGCATTGTCCAAGCTCCTGCCCTCAAACCAAGAAGGATGGAGATCCAGCAGTGAGGCCCTGGACCACCTACAATTCCATGAATACTTCCTATATGCCAGGTACCATGCTAAGCACTGTATACAGTCATTTCATTTCATCTTCACAACAGTCCTATTAAGTACATAGTAGGGTTACCCCCATTTTACAGATGTGGAAACTGAGGCCCAGAGACGTTATGTAATCTACCCAAAGTCATATCACTAACAAGTCCAGGGCTGGGATAGGAACCCAAGTCATTAGACTCTAAAGTCTGTATTCTTGAGAAATCCACTTCAAGTGCATTGTTAAATTGGCTAAATGAGAGAGATGAGAGATTAGGGAGGTGAGTGTAGGTAGATGGGTCTCTGATGAGCAGGCTGACTCTCACACTGACTCTCTGGACCAGTTCTGCTGACCTCAGCCAGGATTCCCCTTCTGTGGGCCCTGGATTCACAGCTCTCCCCCAGGATGGTCCTGCCGCCTATAGACTTCCTGGGAAGCAATGAGATTTAGGGAAAAGAGAAACACTCTGCAGGGTTAAAAAGCTGGGTTTGAAATCCCATCTCCTTTCCTTGCAGCTGCATGTTCAGATTACTTCATGGCTCCAGCTTCAATTTCCTCATCTGTTAAGCATGGCTAATAGCTACTTCACAGACATATGAAGATCAAATTATATGTGTGATGAGAGAACACACATAAAAACTTATTTATAAACATTAGCAATTAAGTATATGTTTATTTTCATCAGTATGTGAATGACCATTAGGATTTACCCATCAAAGATACCAGCATTTTAACAGGAATTTGATAAAAACAAATGATGCTTAAATCATGTGGAGGGTTGTGAATGCGGCATCAGAAATTCAGGAGGCCCACTGCTTCCTCCAGTGGTCCGGGAGGACTGGAGCAGTGCTTGCTCCCGCTCTGAGAAGCTACAGCCCTGCCTGTGTTGTTTAGCTGGCCTCTGTGCTCTCACTCAGTGTGTTCCCTTGAACAGCCCCCAACAGAAGTGAGTTGGTGTTTCCCGGTACAGAGGAGCTGCTGCCTCCGGGATAAGGACATAGGGCCTGCACGCAGATGGGCACAGCTGTGAAATCTCAGCTCTGCCACACGGAGTGGGTAAGTCAGGGGAAGATGCCACCTCCAGCAGGAGCAGTGTCAGGATCCAAACTGGGGTAAACCAAAGGTCAAACACAGGCCAAAGGGAGGCAGCCCATCAGAACTCGTAACACTGCATCGCCTACCACACTGGGATCTGCTACCCTGCAGGTATCTGGAGGCATGCAAATTCTTTACATGACAAAATGGAAGACAATAAGTAAATCAGACAGATGCCATTTATCCTCTCAACATTCTGCCAAAGGCCTCTGTGCGCACACTATGCTAGAAACCTTTGGGGGATATGATGTATGATGACAAAAGTACATTTCTATTGTGTTGGAATTTTTGAGGTGTGCACATATGCATTATATAACTGAATTGTTGAAACATACCTGTGCAAAATGTACTCTGATGCCCATTTAGAGGTTGGGAAACTGAGGCTCGGGGAGGGAGACTGTCCTAGATCACAATGAATGGCAGAGCACAGGATAGAGGCCATTTGTTTATTCATTCACTCAGTCAGTCAGTGACGGAGTGGTTGGAATTTCTCAGACCTGATTTTGGTATAGGATTTTGGTATAGATCTGTCATCTTTTAGAAAAGACTGGCTGTTGAAGCCAGAGGATCCAGGGGCCTGTGAGAGGAAAGAACGCCTGTTTCGTTGATGCGGTCTCCCCTGGAAAGTGGCTGTTCTCTTGGACACAGAGGGAGGTGTAGAAGGTAGAAAAGAGAGCTTTTACCTCCTTCAAACTGTGCCTCTCTGTTTTTCTCAGCTCCTACTAGTCCAGAGACTGATCACACCAGGGAAACTGAGGTAGCCCAGCGGCTATCAATCCCAGTGGCAGTGAGTTGCCACTTTACACTCTCATTTCATCTCCACAGCATCCCTGTGAGGAGGTGTTAAAACCCCCACTTTACAAATGAGAAAAGCAGGAGAGGACTAGGGAGCCGAGGCTGGCTGCATCCTCACCCGTGCTCTGCAGGTCACAGGAGCGCTGACCCACGGCAGGGTCTGCCCATCACCCTGTTTTTCCCTCTCTTCCATTCTCCTGCTGTCAAAGCTCTAGTTCATCCAGACCCTGATTTTCTCTCCCTGTACTATTGCAATAGTTCCATCTGACATTTGTTAAAAAAAAGAAAATGTATATATTTAGTGAGTACCAGCAGTGTCCCAGGCTCTGTGCTGGACGCTAGAGATATAATGATGAGCACGGCAGAGTACCCACTTTTCTAGTGAGGAACACGACAGAGGACAGGCAATCCTAATATGCAGGATGAGCGCTGTAGCAGGGAGAAGTCTGGGTGCAGCGTGAGTGCATGGCTGATGCACTCGGTCCAGCTGGAGGAGGTAGAGCTCATGGGTCATGGGACCTCCACAACGAGGCTAAGTCAACCAACTTCCTAACAACGCCCTTTTGAAAATGAAAATCCCAACCAAAACTATTCCTCTTCTCAAAACTCTTCAGGGGCTCCCCATCACCGACAGGATGAAGGACAGGCTTCTTTGTGATGCCCAAAGTTTTCCATGTTCTGACCATATCTCCCACTTTGTTGTTGTTAGTGCTGTCAAGTCCATTCTGACTCCTACCGAACCTGTGTACAGCAGAGCGGAACCCTGCTTGGTCTTTTTAGCACCATCCTCTCACCTTCTGGTGCTATATCAGACAATGCTCTGCGGCTATTCATAAAGTTTTTATGGCCAATTTTTTCGGAAGTGGGTGGCCACGTCCTTCTTCCTAGTCTGTAGGCTCTGCTGAAACCTGTCCACCATGGGTGAGCCTGCTGGAATTTGAAAAACTGGTGGCACAGCTTCCAGCATCACAGCAATACACAGCCACCACAGTATGACAGATGGGTGGTGTGGTTCCCTGACTGGGAAATGAACCCAGGCTGAGGATTGAATCTTAACCACTAGACATTAGAACATGTCTGTGTACCCCAGAATGGAAGCATCTTGAAGGTAGGGTCTCTGTAATTTAGTTCTCCGTATCCAGGGCCCAGAACAGGGCTGATATATATGTGTATATATATATATATATATACACTAGGTGCTTGACGAATATTAAAAGAATGAATACATTCCTGAGCTCTGAGTCACTGTCCCAGAAGAGAAGCCCAATTCTTTCCCTTAGAAAGGGTATCATGGTAAGAAGGGCCCAAGACCCCTGTAATTTTGGTTAATAAGGGAAGAAAGGTTTTGATAAGGAAAGGAGCACACGACTCCCTGGGATGCCGCTCGAGTACCCGTATTTCCCGAGCCCAGCCCTATAGAGAGTTCTTCCTAAGTCTTGACACAGAGGAGTCCCAGGTCAGTTTCTACATCTTCTGAGCAGAGCCCGTGCAAATGTCTTTGCATGACCTGCCCCTTCCCCCAGTCCTTCAAATCTCATCCGTAGCAGCCCCCAACCCCACACAGTGCTCTGCACACACCAAGCATTTAGAAAGTTTTGTGTGAATGTTGGACACTCTACGCCTCCCACCAGGATGGGGTTTATAACAGAGACAAATTCTTCTGTCCTAATTTTCAAGAAGAAATGCACTTCAAGCAAGAAAATTGGGTATCTGGGAAGGTTTCCAGACAGGAGATTTCCAGGACTTGAAAGAACTGAGTCCATCTTGCGTTATAACAGAGTTGGGGTGGAAAGGGGGCCTTTACTCCTCCTCTTCCCAGCCCTGTGCTACTCATCCCAGAGGACACAGAAGAGGAAGACATGGAGCCTGCCCAGGAGAGTAAAACTGTGTGGATTCCTTATTTCCTAAGTATAGCTTAGGTTGTTTCTTCCTCCCCAAAGAGAAACCATGGCTGTGTCGGCCAACATCTTAGCAGAGTTAGAGTGTGTCTGACCCATGTCGACCCCAGGGGCTCCTGACTCCCAGGGAGAAAGTCTGGTCTGTAGAAAAGGTTCTCCCTTCTCCTTTTGACAGCAGAGATGGCGATTCCCAAATTTTGGGGGGAGGATGAGGAGTGAGAGATTCAGGAAAGGCATGTGGTATCACTGTCCTCTCAAGACGTAACAGAAAGCAGCTTTTGGTGCCTTACCATGAAACTCCGTGGTTTGTTTATTCACTCAATAAATATCAAGTGAGTGTCTGAGACTGTTCTAGGGTCAGCTGGGGGGTGGGGGAGGGGGGTGTCACAGCATTGAACAAAACCAAAGCTCCTGCCCTCAGGGAGTTTACATGGTGGGAGACCAGACAACAAATAGGAAAAAGGTAATGAGGGACGGGGCTGCCTTGAGGCGGGGAAGGCCTCTTTGAGAATGCTGTTGCATTGCCATTTTAAGCAAACACTCAAATGAAGTGGGAGAGAGAACCGCATGCATATGTGGAATAGAGGCTTCCACGCAGGGGGGTCAGCAAGGGCAAAAGCCCTGGGGGTGGGAAACTGCTTCGTGCATTTGAGGGCAGCTTGGGGAAGGCGGGTGGAGGGGCTCAAAGAGGTAGTGGGCACAGTGGTGGCGCAGATCCTATGGGCCCTGGAAGCCAGGCTGAACGGACTCTGGGTATTTAGTGTGCATCTTCCATGTGCCAGGCACGTCCTAGGACCTGGGGATGCTGAAATGAACAAGTCATGACCCTGCCTTCACGCAGATTATGATCTAGCGAGGGATGGCAGGCACAGACGAGTCCAGGACCCCGTGGTCAGTGCTCAGGGGGCACTTGGAGGGAAGAAGGGCTCAGACAAGGCTTCTCAGAGGAGATGACACCAAAGATGACAGGAAGAGTGGTGAAATAAGCCAGAAGCCAGCTGTGTTCTGGACCCAGTTTTGCCCACTTGCCAATTCAGTCAAGGTCCTTGATCTCTCTGACACTCTACTTCCTCGTGCATAAAATGGGAATAACAATACCTCTTCTCTAAAGAGAAAATAAGGTCATAGGTATAAAAGTGCTTTGAAAGCCCTAGACAGACGTAAAATACTGCTACTATCTCACCACACTGTTTTCTCTTCCTATGCCTGTTGTGACTGTGTGAGTGCACAGGCTCCTAGCCTCTCTCCATCCTCCTGGAGCCCACGGGAGCTGGTAGCTCAGTCGGAGAAGATCTAGAGCCAGGCTTCTTGGCCAGAAGCCTAGTTGCATCCTGTGGCCTCCACGCGTACTGTGGCCATCAGCGGCATCTGCTCCAGTGGTAACTGGCATTGCCCAAATGTGTGCAGACTCCTGTTTGCTTCCAGGCTCTTAGTGCTCTCCAACCAGAACCAGAGATGGGATCCTGCCCCTGCTCCCCAGGCCCCAGAGGAGAGGGGGTCACCCTGCACTGCCATTTGTCTGCACCAGGGAGGAGGACGCTGTTCTCACACAAGCCAGGATGGGCTCTGTCCAGAGCTGTGTTTCTCTGTAGCAAGGGGCACTCAGCCAGGGAAAGAGAAGAGCCTGTTCTCTCTATAAAGAAGGTACATTTGGGGAGTAAATTTCCATCAGCAGATTGATAAAGTCATGGTTTAACACCAAACAACCCCCAATGACGTTAGAATGAAGTGCATTCCACATATGCTATTCTGGAGCTAAAAAGCTCTTTATCTCTAGGTCCCTTTAGGAAGAACAGAGTCTCCTTTCACTAACCCCAAGGCTTTATGTATTTCATCTTCTAGTGTATTTTCTCCAGAGCTGTCCTACCATAAGCTCACCCTCCTCAGCTGAAATGCCTACGCTTGACACCTAGGGGAACATTGGTTGGGTTCAAGAACTGCTTCTGCTCCATGACCCTGAGCACCCCCTGGGCCTCAAAGGCTATCTGTAAAATGAGGGGATGAGAATAGATGACCCCAAGGTCCCATGACCCTTCATCTAATGACAGCTCCCTGCCTTCTGTCCTGGCTGAGAGTCACCAGGTCCCTTGACTTTTACCTTGACTTCTGCCTTTTCCATAGTTTCTTTCTGCTTTCTTCCCCGGTAGAGGGAGAGACACAAGTCCCTGGATAGGATTCTTGACTAATTTTGCATTTTGTGGAGCACGTAATTTGCTACTGGTGCTCAATAAACACAACAGCAGAATAATGGAACCCCCAAATAGCAAGTTTTCCTTTGTTCATTTAGATGATCAGCTGTTACAGTCTTGGCACCCCCGATGCCACGTTTCCTCGTCAGCACAAGCTGCTGCTTCTCCAATGTGCTAATAACATAAGTATCCAGTTATTCCCATCTGAGAAGTGCAGTTCCCAGGGTCTCTGTTTCATTCCAGTCTGAATGGTACTTATTTTTCTATGGATATATGTTTTCATTAGCATAGATTTATGTCGAGAAGGCTGTTAGCTGTTTTATTCATGGCAGGAATGGCTGAACTGTGGGTACTGTAGGTAAGTAGAAGGCACTGGGGGTCTGATTGGTCTGGAAAGGAGTGGACTTTAAATACTGAAAGGGTTATCACGTGTTCTAAACCTTCTTCCTGGATGAAGTGGGGCCCAGGGGCTGGACATGGGCAGAGCTTCTGGATGTCTGGGAAGGGCGTGGGGGTTGAGCCAAGTGGGGTCTGAGAGAGAGAGTCAGGAGGGCAGCTGGGATGGGAAGTCAAGCAGGAAGACCTATGGGAGGGCTCACACCAAAAGGCTGGGCCAAGGTAAGCAAAGGTGACACGAGGCAGCTGGGGAGGGGCATGTGGGGCCCAGAGACACCAGGTCACGTTTGGATGAGAGGCAAGGAGGCAGGGTTGAAGTGGTCCACTGAGACAAACCTGGACTCTGCATGGGAACTGCAGCTCAGCTGTGGGGGATGAGGGTAGAAAGAGAAGGTGGAACAAAGGAGCATGCACAGGTAGGACCAACGGGGAGTGGGGGCAGTTACAGGAAGCAGATTCTGCTTTCTCTGAGAACTGGCTGACGGCTAGAGGGGCTTGGCTGGAGTGGGTTGGGTTATCTCCTGAGATGACCAGCTCTGTGTAGACTACGGATAACCAGGAGGCAGGAACTCGTAGAGGGGCTTCCAGCAGGAAGCGGGTGGTGGCACTCTACCATACCCAACATCACTTTGACCTCTAAGAGTCTGATATTCTATGGAATCTTTTAGAAGTATATACCAAGATGGCCATCTGATGCATAATTTCAGTTAATCACATAGTAAATAAAAGCACCAACAATTTCACATCCTAATGGATTTTATTCTAATGGATTTTATGCTTTCACAAGATAAAACGTGTAACTTTATTGTTAGAAAGAACCTTATTGGATATCTTTATTATCTTGATTGTGGTGATGGTTTCATGGGTGTGTGCATATGTCCAAACTCATTGAATTAAATATTAAATGTATGCAATTTTTTGTATATCAACTATATCTCAATAAAGCTGTTAATAAGAAATTGTAAATTAAAAGATAAGAAGCTTATTGGTCATCTAATCTGAGATTGGCAAACTACAGCCTGCTGCCTGTTTTTACAAATAAAGTTTTATTGGAACAGCAATGCCCATTCATTCACATATTGTCTTTGGCTCTTTTCATGCTAGGATGGCCGAATTGAGTAGTTGCAACAGTGACCATATGGCCCATGTAGCCTAAAATATTTATTATCTGGCCCTTTAGAGAAAAGTTTGCCAACACTTTGATCTAATCCAATCCCCCATTTTATAGGTAAGAAAACTGAGGTTGACAGAGTTAAGTGACTTCCTTCAGATTGAGCTAGTTGGTGACTGAGCTGAGACAAGAACCATGACATCTGACACCCAGGTCTGAGTTATCTCCTTCAGCTCACAGCATCGTCGCATCCCTGGATGCTCTGTTTACGAGCAGCTCTTCACATCATGGCATGGTCTCATTTCACAGACACAGGGCCCAAGGGGCAGAGGGGAACCCACCGGCCCAGCCTCACTCCACGGAGCTGCCAGCCACAGGACAAGCCTCACACTCACGTGTTCTGACCCTACAGAGGTGGCTCCAAACTGCTACCCCAAGAAGGCTGAGGCCTTGGAGAGCAATGAGAGCTTCTAAGAGAAGAACTCATCTGGCTCCCCACTCCCTCTCAGCATTAGCATTCACCTGCTGTTATCCAACAAAAGGACACATTTACAACTGTCTTGAGCTCAACTTGAAAACCTTTTTCACAGGTTTCCAGGGAAATCACTCCAACCAGCCCTGATGGGTTAAAATGATTTTAACACACCCAGCTGCCTTCAATTCCTTCAGTGGCATCTGCTACACACAGCAAAACATATGAGTACCTGATATTTACCTTCTTTTGAAATAAGCGGTTCCAAAGGAGAGATGCAAAGGGAAAACAACAAGCCCCACCCGCCCACAATCATATTTAAAGAAACAAACAGCCAATCTGAGGCCCGGGGTGGGCCTCTGCTTTCTGCGTGGGAGATTTCCCAGAGCACCGAGAATCAATCAGACCATTAGAATGATCTACATTTGTCCAGGAGAATATAAATTGAAAGCCGACCCCCACTTTCACCCTTCTCCCAGCTGCCTCCCTAAGAGGGCTGTTTTCCTTCTCTTTGCCATTTATAAGCTTTTAAATTTTCTGCATTTTCACTTCTATTACACATCTCTCTTGGACAGATAGGAATGAATATTCATGGAAGAGATTAAAGTGCCTCAGCAGTCCTAACACAAGTGGTCAGGAGAATAAAGGACGCGTGTCATAAGCAGCCACATGAGACTCCCCAAAGCCTCGCCAAGGCCATACATTTAACAAGTGCGTGGTTCCCTGGGCCCACAGAGCTCCTGCCCAGCTCAGACACAAGCCTGAATTTCAAGGGTGACATTTTCCAGCCAAGAGAGGAAAGCTAAGGATGAGAGAGAAGATAGTCAACATAGGCAGCTCTGCTTGGGGCTCAGCTGTTACTTGTGTTTCTGAACTCAACTCGCCCTTCCTAGGGGGCTCAGCTCCTCATAGCCTGAAGATGAGAACCAACATGTACTGTGTCAGGCACTGGGTGGGGTGCTGGGAATCAAAGATAAATAAGGTCCTTGTCTTTACATTTAAGGAGAATCTATCTGTGCGAGGGCCTGTGCTAGGGGCTTGACACATGCCATCTCCTTAAATCTTCACACAGCCATAAGGTCAGCATTATCATCCTCATTTTACACGTGTAGCACCCATGGCTTGGGAACATTAAGTAACCAGTCCAATGACACACAGCAAATAAGTGGTGGAGCTAGGCTTTGTTTGTCTGTGTGCTTTCCATCACACAACACCACCTCCAATTCCCTGGGTACTTTCCTTCACTGCAGTGGCTGGCCAACTGTGCATCACCCACTTAGTAGGGTGCCCAGCAGCTGCAGGAACATGGGCCGAGGCACAGATGCATTGGATGTGCTGCACATAATGTTGAAATGAGAGCAAGTTGAAACACTGAAGGTCATTGGGAGAGGGGAGGCAGAGGAGTGAAATGAGGGAAGAACAAATCTGATTTGTATGGAAATACAATTGTTTATGTTGGTGTGAATTATTTGGATTGATCTTGGCTGGTGAGAGTACCAGATGTACAGACAACTGTACTCACTCAGACCCCAGGGGCTCCTGAAAAGGGGTCCCTGAGGGCCATTGCAAGGGATGCTAAAGATAGCAGAAACATGATTCCAGCTGAATCCAGAAGGAGGTGAGTGGATAAAAACAGGAGGAGCTAAGAGCCGTTTCCAAGAGAAAGGGTGGGTGGGGAGCAGGGGACCACCACTGCGAACTCACAGTTAACCAGGGCAAATGCATGAACACTCCAGGCAGGAGGGGTCAGCCTGACTCCAGAATCCCTGGTCATGTCCACGAACACCATTAGTCTTGTTCTTTACACCTATGTTTCCAACACCTCCACCTTCCATCTACTTGGCCATAGTTAGCAGAGGGAGGAAGTGAGAATGAAAATCAATATAGAATGCAGTCACTTCCAGGTGCTGGTCCCCAGAGCATCAGCTCAGAGCAACCATTCTTGATCTTACTCTTTAACACCAAGATTATCACCACCAGGTCCACTCCGAAAACTTTCAGGGTCTGAGGCAAGAATAAAAAAAGCCCACATACCATATGACTAAATATTGAAAAGTTATAAATCAAGCCTACAAACTGCTCAAGAAAATATATGTCCTACCTTGACAATTATACATCAGCATATCCGAAAGGCCAGATGCAAATTTGGAATTCTCAGACTCCACAGAGCTCTGTGTTGGACCATAGTGGTGAGGGATGGCACCCACATGGATGTGGACACCACGGTCCAAGAGGACGCACGCACTCATGGTGGGACACCAAAGTCCACAGGTCCAGGCTCCATCCACACCCTCATCTTCACTCAGGCTGGCGCCTCTGCAGGTTGACAAGGCAGTAGAGTCCACCCTCATGAGGCAGACCTGGGGAAATGGTCCACGTGGGTCCCAGAAATGGGTTCCTTAAATAGGGCTGTTCAAATAGAGAATTCTGGAGTTGTGGGAACCTGAAGCACAGTCTAGAAGGAAGAGTATGGACATGACTTCTTGGCCCTTCAGAACTCCATACCTTGTGGAGTACAGAGCCCTCTAAAGCATGGATCCCAGAACAGGAGTCCAAGAGTGGCAATGATCTTCACTGAACCCATTGAGCATCAAGTACTAATAGCTATCCTAAGCATTTTACATGGGTTAACTTATTTAATTCTCACAGCTCTAGGAGGTAGGTACTATTGTTATTGCCATTTCACAAATGAGGAATCTGAGACACAGATGGGTAAGCCACTAGGCCAAGGTAAAAGGGACGGAGCTAGGTCACCTGACTGCCGGCGCTGACTCCTCTCGACTACCTCATGTCCCCTCCTCACATGGCAGAGCTCACCTTTCGGGCACATAAGGCTCACATGGCAGCCTCCCAGAGGCATGCACAGCCCTCAAGACAACTCCCAATCAGTCATCATGAAATGCCTACTGTATACTTGTGGCCCATACTCCTGAATGTTTGAAACAGCTCTCTGTCACACTGCCGCATCGCTGACTGATTTGCTGAATCACCCCAGGTCTGTGGGGTGGATTTGCTGAAGCATCATTTTGAAGGGTTGGAACTGAGTTAGGAGATGGATTTTTTTTCCTGCCTCATTCAGGATAAGGAACACCCCTAAGCGAAGGGATAAGCATGGTCTGAGGTCATTTGTGGTTTGATGCCATAGCTGATAACCAGGAGAAGGCTGCTCTGCCCAGGGCCGGGATCTGCCTGAAGTATGAGATGGAAAACACCCCAGATAAGCTAGGTTTCTACAGCAAGTGATGGTAACTGGCCTTGAACTGGGGGAAAGTACAAACCAAAGAAAGCGACTGTGCTCATCTCGGTTCTCTTAAAAGCCCAACCCTCCTACCTAAATCAGATAATAAATGCCAAGGAAAACACCGTCAGCTTAATAGTTACATCCGATTGTAAAGTCTATCATCCAACACTCTATCAGCCAACTCACATCTCAGAATTAATAGACATCAGAATAGAGAGAGCTGCATCCCACTCTCAAATGGTTAAAAAATCTGTCTAAAGGTGAGAATCATCTCGGATCTGGGTTCAAATCCTCGTTCTCTCCCTTAGCAGCTGTGTGGTATTGTGAAGGTCACTTTATCTTCCTGAACTTGGGCTTTCTCTCCTATAAAATGGGGAAAGAAAGTATCTAACAGGATTATTGTGATAATTAAATGAAATAATGTTTGTAAAGGGTCCGGCATATAGAATGTGCTTTTAAAATGCTATGATCCCCCCTCGTAGGCCATTTTCTGCTTCCACTCCTCCTTCCCAGAGCCTCTGTGCTCAGACTGCAGGATTCCGTGAAGGGGGTTGGTCACAGCCATCGGAGGCCCTCTTTTGCATAGGGAGAAACATGGTGAGGCTGAGAGGCCTGGGAGGAGGGTACAGAAGCAGCAGAGGGCAGGGCCTGCTTTTGGTCAGAAACCACTCTAAGGAAGGCGGGAAAATACACATATTTAAAAGAAATCCCTCAGCGACAGAGAGCAGAGCAGTGGGGGCCACATCCGACATGGCGAGGTGACAGTGTGGCACGGCAGAAAGGGTTTGCTGCAAGGGGACAAGAGTTTCTCATTGCCTCTGCTGGCCCCCTGCTTCCAGGCCTTGACCTTCAAAGCCAGGCCAGGCCTCCCACACACTGGACCATTTGCAGCTTGTCCAGAACCTCAGGCCCTGGGCCTGATGGGCAGAGACCTGGCTGACAGTCAGTCTCTAGCTCTGCCTGCTCAGGCTGCCTCAGGCCACTACCTCACGGTTTCTCAGATGGGTCTGTCTTCTCTATTCCTACTGCAATTACCTCAGGTCAGGCCCTCGCCATTTCTCTCCTAGATATCAACGACAGCCCCTAACTGGTATCCTTGTCTCCAACCTTTCTCTCTAATTCACTCTCCACAGTGCTGTCAGGGTGATGTCTCCAAAATGCACAACCAACCCCAATTTAACACCCTCCAATAGCTCCTCACTGCTCAGAGGATGAAATCCCAGGTCCTTAGTGTGGTCGATTTTGTCAGGGCTTTTTCATTTACAAATGTCAGAAACCAACTTGAAGAAGCTTAGATTTTTAAGAAAAGGGTTTGTTGGCAGGATCCTGGGAAAGATCACAGCACGGAAGGAAGAACTGCAGGAACCTGAGCAGCTCCTGGGATCTCAGGGGCCAGGACTGGGGAGTCCTCCAAGGGGTAGGGAAGAGGCCTTCTGTGGCCCAGAACCATAATCCTCCAGCAACATGCCATGAGGGGCAAGCCTGACTCTTGTAGACCAGCTCCAGCAGAAATCTCAAGGGAGCATTATGATTGGCCAGCTTGGGTTACATGACCATCCCTCAATAATCACTGTGGCCAGTGGAATTGGAGGAGGTGACTTGTGTCTCGGCCCCATGCCCGGGCCTGGACAAACTGGGAAGAGGAGTGAGATCTGGGATAAAAGAAGTCAGGAGAAGGGTGCTGAGCTGATAAAGACTAAAGCTCCCCATGATCTGATCCTGTTTAGCCACATCATTCAGTGTCTCGCCTGGAACCTTACACGACAGCAATACCAGTCTCCTTGCAGTTTCCAGCACACTCCATTATGTCTTGCTCATGGGTCAAGAGAGGCTCACACCCCTATCCTGGACCATCTGCACCTTTGTTTGGATAATGCCCACTCATCCTTCTAGACTCAGTTCATTGTCACCTCTTCCAGAAATCCTTCCTGGAGCTCTTAGGCTAGATTCGATGTCTCTTTTTGAGTTCCTAGAACACCAGTGCATCTTTATAGCACTTATTACACAATGATACCAGACAACAATAATGATAATAAAAACAAATATGTACCGTTTACTATATACCAGGCACTGTTCCAGGCCCTTGACATGCTTTATTTGTTCTTCACAATAACCCTATGAAATAGGCACTATTATATTCTAATAATATAATATTATTATATAAGTTCCCATTTTATGAAGCAAAGAAACTGAGGCATAGATGGCTTATGTAACTTCCCCAAGATTACAGATCTAACAAGTGGCAGAGCCAAGTTGAAACCCAGGACTTGTGGCTCTGTGTTTGTGCTCCTAACTACTGCCTCTAGAAATGACCTGAAGACCTCAGTCTGCCCTGCTGGGTTGTGAGCCGTCAAGAGCAAAGATGGTGGCAGCCACCCTCATACTCCTAGTGATGACTGAGTTGGCACTCACAAAATACTGTCTGACAGAACCTAACAGAACTTTCTCTGTTGGGTGTCAGGAGGAGGAAGAAGGAAGGAGAAAAGGCTACTTGGGCCCCCGGGAGCTGGATTTTGTAGAGCTGTGGAAGGAATGGGGTCAGAAGAATCTAGTCCCAAATTGCCCGTGTCCTGGCAGACATGGATTGGTGGGGAGCACAGACCAAAGAGGCCAGCCAGAGCCCCACTGCCCACCAGGAGATTTCTGTGAAATGTCTCTGGCTGACTCAGCCATAATTTCTTTCTCTCCAACTTTCTCCATATTCTTTAATCAAATTTGGTTTCTCCTGTGGTGCACTGGGACTTGCCTACTGGCATAAAAAGAGGCTTCTGCTTTGTGCTCCCACCACTGCAGTTCTTTTCCATACATAACTTGATAAGGCCAGTGCTGGGGTGTGCAGTGCTGGGGTGATTTTCACCTGGAGTGGTGGCAGTGCTCAATTTAGCTTCATTTTCCTACAGTTGCTGGACCAATAGGCAGGCAGGTCTCTGACTCACCACCTTTCCTTAAATAAGCTATCAAATGCTTCCTGACTTGGTTTCCCCAGTTGCATATTGAAGCTGACTCTACTAACCTGCCTGGGGGGGCCATGGATCTCAATATAAGAGCCTATTGGTTTCCTGTAGGGAGACAGGCGGTAAGAAGGGACTGCAGCCGTCATTAAACATGGCTCATATTGCCCTCCAGTGGGACCTGAACCCAAACTACAACCCAACGGCAAATTAATCAATATCAAAGTTGGGTACAATGAGAGCAGCCTTTTATTGATTCCTTCCAATGGGTCAGGCTTTGAGCTAAGCTATTAAGAAATCTTATCTAATTTAATCCTAGAAAATCTGTGTTAATCCTTTTGACAATGTGATCTAGTACCCGTATATGCCAGGCTCCGTACTGGGCACCTGGGACATAGCAGTGAACAAAACAGCCAAAGATTGTTTACTTGTATACAGACTGCAAGCAAAAATAAACATTATTATTATTATATACAAACACAGTAAACAAGTAATAAACCACAAGACAAACCATGTAGTAGGCTAGGGAAAAATACTATGGATAAAATAGTACAGCAGGTATGAGGGGCTGGGAGTGCTGGGGATGGTCTGAGTGGGCCTTATTGAGATATTTGAGCAAAAATTTGATGAAGTGAGGGAGTTGGCCATGTGGCTACCTGGGGGAAGAAAATTCTGGGCAAAGGGAACTTCCAGTGCAGAGGCCTGAAGGTGGGAGCATGCCTGGGGTGCTCAGGGAATGTGAGGAGGCAAGTGAGGCTGGGAAGGAGTGAGGGCAGGGAAGAGGAGGATGAGGGGCAATGAAGGGTCATATCATGTAGCCCATAATATGAGTACCATTATTATCACCATTTTACAGATGAGGAAACTGAGGCAGAGAAAGGTTATGCACAAGATGACATGACCTGTAAGTATTAGAGCTGGGAATGAACCCAGGTGGTCTATATCCAGAGCTTGTGTGCATATCCTAATGCAGTGCACCCCCTCCCCACACACAGAAACCCAAAGTTTCCTGAATCCTCCCAACCAAGTTAGGCTGGGCAGGGCCAAAGACTGAGAAATTTTTGAGCTGGAAAGAATCCCAGAGATCTTCTCAGCCAATTCTGGCATTGTGGAAGGAACAACAGATTTTGAGGCTGAAGCCTGGGTCTTCTCCTTTGCTGGATGACAGGACATATCACATATGACAGGTATCTTCTCCAGTAAAATGGAAACAACCACCCTTGCCTCATAGGGTTGTGCAGATCAAATGAAATGATCTATGTATAAAGGCTCAGAAAAATGCTAACAGTTCCTCTTTATTTTCCTACCTTCTTCCCCAGCTTCTTAGAGCTGCAGCCACTGACAATTCTTCTCTGAGTTCAATCCTGCCCCAGAGAGAGACAATATATATACTGGTAGCCTCCACCCCAACCAGCACCAATCCAGTGGGGAGCTTGGGGTTTACCTGGGACTGAGGAGCATCACCTCCTTTATCTGTCCTCACACATGGCGAGTCCACTTTCCACCCAGTGGGCCCAGGATCTGGTGCTCCAGGGGTCCCCAAGCTTGAGTCTCCGCAGTCCCTCTCTCATCAGTTGGGGCCCTACTGTGCATGCTCACAGCTCTGTTTAAAGTGTTAGACACATGTTAGGTGCTCAATAAATGGTCATTATTGTTATTACTAAGAGTAGAAATGGAATTTGCTGCCACCAAAAATGTATTGCCAGTTTGAACAAACATTGGTAAAGGAAAACTTGGTGATAGAAAGAGAAAGATAAATTTAGCTCACGAATTTGTCTAACAGTCACTGCGTGTTGGGGGGAAGCCAGTGACACACATCTGCACCAAGATCAGAGAGCACACAGACCGCCTGCTGGTGTTCACCTGCAGGCTGAGGATGTTACTAAGATCACATCTCACCTGCAACAGCCCTGGTGGTTCAGGTGGCAAATTAGTCCCCACAGAATTACTTAGCATGCCCCTGTAATCATCTTAGAAATAACCTGTTAAAACATCAAGCCGTCATATCAGACACAGCATTTTGCTATTTCATAAAAACAACCTGTGAAACTGGCCTCACTAGTATAAGCTTTATTGGAGGAGTATTGGAAATCTTACACAAAATAAAAGCCCCGGATCCAGGAGCTGAAGGAAATGTGGGAACTGAGCGACAGGAGAGCTAAGTCAACAAATATCATTTTGACAGCCTAATTAGACCTATCACCAGGAGCGAAACTTTTCTTCTTTCCATTTCATCTCCTTAATTTATTCCTCTATTTATTTATTTAATTTATTCCTCGTTCATTGACTATTTCTCGTTATTTTATTCATTCCTCATTCACCTATTTTATTCCTCCCTTAAGGGTTCCTCATTCCATGCACAGTGAAATGGACCAGAGGAAGCCTGCAGCAGAAGGAAGAGAAGCAGAGGCCTTGACAGAAGTGGCCAGGTGGCAGGAGCCTGGACTGGCAGTCAGATGATTGATGTTCTGATCCTTACACTGGCACACAGGAGCTGTGTGTCCTCGGATGAGTCATGCATCTCTCTGCACCCCAGTCCCCTAAAAAGCAGGGGGTTAATACCCCTGCTAGTTTCTATCATGACAACTGAGTAGACCAACGTTGATGAAAATGCTTGATCAATTGCGAAAAGCTATACGCATGTAAACCACTATTGTTTGGATTTCAGTTGGACAATAAATGGGAGAAGGTTTCACAGCTGGATCCCTCTGCCAACATCCCCAAACCAGAACCAGGAGGACCTGGTCCTTGGGCCTCTCCTCCCACTTCCCCCTGGGAGTGAACCTGGCATGTGGCTGTCAGAGAGTGGCTGAGACAGGATCGCCTTCTTTCCTGTGGCAGATCCACAGATGCATGGAGTACCCCTTTGGCTGGTTAGCAGATAAATATTAATGACTAAATATATATGTAGGGTGGAAGATGGATGGGTGTCCTGGGAGCTATCGCTTTGATTGTCCCTTCTTAGATGCATTTAAGGATCTCAACATCATAATTGCAGAGTGCTGGAATGAAATAATAAAAAAGGTGGGGGGGGAAGGTTAAAGCAAGGTTTGTAAGAGGAAAAATAAACCAAAGTCAGGTCACCTGCCAAGGGTCAAGTTTGTGAATGTGATTGAGGTGTCTCTGGGAAGGGTGGAAGCCTTTTATGGGAACACAAACATGGGGTACCCACTCGCACTTCAAAGAGTCCAGGTCTGTTTTCCTGCCTGGGTATGTGAGCAGTGGCAGGAAGCTCAGCTGCACCAATTCAGGCTCATAGCCCCTGCTGTGAGCACACTCCTGTGTATACAGATTTGGAGCATCCCGGTGTATTGTTAGAATATTAGGAAAAAACAGCATATGGCATATGCTCGGCATGCAATTCTGCTCCTGCTGTTAACTTAGTTAATTCTAAACTCTGAATCTTTCTGCTTATAAAAAGGTGCTTTGCACAGGATCTAAGGCCCCAGGCTGAGCTTCTTTTTTTCACTGAACGTTATTTTTTGAGGGTCACGTAGTCCCTAAAAAATGATAAATGGATTTTAGAAGCCTATCTCCACTGAAAAAAAAATACATTCAGCAAACAATGTTTTTCCTGTGCCTTTTCCCACAGGAAGTGTGTGAGACCATCTCAGGCATGGATGTGGAAGGATTTGGGAAACCCACAAATTTAATGCTTTTCCCTGGCCCCTCTCCAGTGCTCAAAGTTCCTGATTCCTGGTTCTTCCTCTTATCTCCTGTTCTATTAACGGAAACCTTTTCCCCAGGGATCCAGATTCAAAATTTTAGTCATCTCTGCCTCCTCCCTTTTCTCCTTTACCCATTGCTTCCTCCCTCTGCACTTTCTCCTCCATTTGCTTCATTCTCCCCACTCCCAGCACTCTCCGTCTGGTTCAGCTCCCCTAGTCATCTTGTACTTGGCCTCTCCTCGCTCCAATCCACTCCAGACACTACTGCCAAATGACCTCTTAAACACAGCTCTGAACATGCCATTACACTGCTTAGAAATCTTCTATGGCTCCCCACTGCTGACTAAGTTAAGGACAACTTGCGAACTTGGCATTCAGAGCTTTCATAGACTGGCCACAAGGTCTTACCTCCTACCACCTTGTCCTCTACTCCTGCTTTTCTGCCCTTGATTACACTGCTCCCTCTGTTTAGACCACCTGCAAGCTATGTCATCCTGTGTCTGCCTCTGAAATCCTATTCAACCCTCAAGCCCTATCCCAAACATCACCTCTTCCCTGAAGCGCTTCTCTCCGTTATCTGAGCATCTCTTTCTGGTCTTCGGTATGTACACTCTGCATTCCAGTCATTTCTGCACTTAAATATTCCTCCCACTAGAATTTACCATCCATGAAAACAGGCACACTACTCATCTTTCTGGCTCTTCACTTCACACACAGTAGATATTAAACACACTGAAAGAAAGAAACTTGCTTGAATTGCATTAGGTAAAGCACAGACATACCGAGTGACTTGCTGGATCGTGTAGGGGTCTGGTATAGAATACACTGTTTCTTCTTTCTGCTTCTACATAATTATAGTCAAATCAGAGAAGACCAAGATGCTAAAAGATGATGATGGTGACAACCATGATGTCTGTATTTGTGCACATTGTTATCTAATGTATCCTAATAATCCTATGAGTTAATGCAGTGGTTCTCAAATGGGGGCAATTCCGCCCCCAAGGGGACACTTGGCAATATCTGGAGACACTTTCGGTTGTCATAAGGGGGAGGTGCTACTGGCATCTTGTGCTGCTAAACATGCTACAATTCACAGGACAGCAGCCCCACAATAGAGTTATTTGGACCAAAATGTCAATAGTGCCACTGTTGAGAAACCCTGAATTAATATAAAATAGGCATTATTAATCCCCTGATTGAGATTAAGAAACTGAGGCACAAGCAAGCCAGGTGGCTTTCCCAGCTGGGAAAGATAACACAGCTATTTAAGTGGCAGAAATAGGCCTATAGTTCTGATTCCCGGCCCTGTGTTCTTTCTTCTAGATTATGTGTCCATCTGTAGAGCCAGACACCATGGCAGGAACTCGGAAGCAAGAGACCCAACAAGAATGCTATTAAGCCTGGTAGAGGTCAAAGTGACCACAACGGTATGGGTGCAGGTAGGATAACTTGGTCTACCACCCCCTCTCCTGAGCCAAGATGCTTTTCTATATTTTTCTAAATTAAACAAGACAGTGGGAGGCAATGCTAGAAGCCCAGAGGCACGTGAACCCCTAACCCAGTGGGCAGGACCAGACTGCTCTAGGATTGAAGCAACTCCACTGGACCATTTTGGGAAGGGCGTCAGGGAGAAGAAAATACCTCCCCCTCCCATCAATGGATAATTGATCCCTCCAGCAGACAGTGGCTTTGCTAGGACAAAACAGCATCAAGGTCAGTTTTCCTTGTTCAAAGTACTGTGATGAAGCCCGGGAAGCGGCCCAAGGAGAGTCAATATCCAGTGATGGGAATGCCATCCTGGGAAACCCTACACCAAGCCTTGGTTACTGAATTCCTTGACTCAAGAGAGCTGAGGGATGGCATGCTGGCATGAAAAAGGAGGGCTTGACAGACACAGATGCCATTTTTTCTGAGCAATTGGGTCCATGTCCTAAAACCCATCATCTATAGGAGAGCGGTGGGATGGAAAAGGGCTGAGAAAGACTGGTGAGGAGAGCAGGAGACTAGCGGGTATAAGCGCTTCCTCAAGCATCTGTAGGGCAGCCATGTGGATCTGCGAGAAGATTTATCTTGGGGCCGTTAGTGGCAGAAATGGGATTCATGGAGACAATAAAATTGGACAAATTTGGGCTCAATATGAGGAAGAATAGGGACAATTATATAACATCACATGAGGTTTCATGTCATTGGGATTCAGGGTAAGCTGGATGATCTCTAAGGAATGTTGAAGAAGTTCCTAACTGGATACCTCCAAAATCCTGCATGTTTTATGAAAGAAAAAGCAAGGTTATGCAGCTATGCGCTAATTGTAAGGCCTGAGCTTGTGACCTCAGCGGCAGGGCTGTCTAAGACAGGAGACATGACTTGAAAAAGCCCTGCCCCTCCATAGCAGGACATGTTCAGAGAATGCTGAAGACCTAGGTCTTAAGATGCAGTGGCAGCGATGCACGCGCATTGCTTACACTCTGAACAAAGCTGTTGACTTCAGTTGAAAAAGACGTCCACTTCAACCTGAGGCTGAAAGTCAGGAAGGCCATAAGAGCTCACCTAAGTTTTCGCCAATTTTTAAAACTTCTTAGCGGATGTCTCTACAGTAAGAGCAACAGGCTACAAAGACTGGGCATGTATTAGCCGTCATTATTAAGTAAAACATAGAAAAACGACTATGATATGTTCGGTGATATCTTATCATTACTGTTGTGTAACAAGGAGATGAAGCAGTTCTCATAAATAACTGAAAGGTGTTTGGTCTTTCTGTTCGCACTTTGTTACTTAGAGGGGTGGCTCCAGACCTCTCCTCTCCAACACGCACAGTTGAAGAATATGACACACTGGAGGTGACTGACATCGCCTGAGTTCAAAATGCAACAGTGTGACCTTGGGCAAGTCACTGAATTTTCATGTTGCAGTTCCGTCATCTGTAATATGGGGAAAATACTACCGCCTACCTTTATTGGGTAACTGTTGACGATTAAATGACATGTTTATGAAGTACATGAAACAGGGTGTGTACACAGTAAGTGGCTGTGAATGTTAGCCATCATTACAAAGGGCTTTCTCACATGTCATCTCCCTTCTCCTTGTACCACCATAAGGTGCAGCAGCAGGAGATTTCCCCGAACCTGCCAATGCATGATTCTCCACCTAACAATTATTCCCTCTTGTCAAATTTTTCTGCCTAATTAGACAAACATTCTCATGTTAGGATGAAGGCACCAAGTTCGAAAGGCACTTGTTTCCAGTTGTTTTCTATGAAGGAATCCCTACAAAAAAAAAAAAAAAATTACACCAACTACGTGAACCAGTAAGGTCAGCTTTGTTGCTAACTGCCCCGAAGCATTACTAGATAAACAGTGACTGAGTTACAATACCATCTCATCGGTACGATGAAAGAATGCTTCATAATATCTGCTGGCTTCCCAAAATGAACCATGATGAAAGCAGTAAGAGCAGTTTGTAGGGGGGTTCACTGTCCTATTTATGCCTCCGGGGATAGGGGAACAATCTCTGGGGCCAGTCTAAGGTCATCAGCAGTGCTGGGAATTTGTTGGGCTACTTGCACTTACAACAATGAGGGAAATTATGGGTTGTTTATTAATCTGGCAGGATCCGGGCAGGACAAGGGGCATTGCTGACTCTGGGTAGGGGGAAGTGGCCCTCTTCTTCTCTTTGAGAGCACGATTTCTGCTAGAGTCTGGACCCTGGGGTTCTTCTCTTGGCTTCATATATGGGGAGCAAGGGCTGAGCCTTGCGGAGCTGAGTGTGCTGATCCAGAGGCTGCCGGCAGCACCTGAAACTCCTAACAGGGGCCCCTTTGGTCTTTCTCAAGAGCAGGTTATGGGAACTCTCAGGAGAGGATGCTTGCGGTTATTGTATAGTTTTAGGTTTAGAATTACACTTTCCCAAAGATGTGCACTAAGAGCACAATTTCGTAAATAAAAGAGCCTGCAATTTGCATACTCTGCCAGCAGGTGACAGCAATGTGAACCAAACTACAAGATGTCTGCTTCATGCGGGGATCTTCCCCCCAAACTCCACAGTGTAAACTGTTATTTCCAATGATTTATTAAAACATAGACAAATTTTACACAATATTAACCTGCAAAGTTGTGCAACCTTAAACAAACAAATGAAAACACACAGACCATTTCTTTCAGCAGCACTGGCTTCTCCCTCTCTGATGGCCACTCACAAGGAGCTGGCCACAATAATCATCCTGTTTGGGAAATCTCATCTCCTTTCTGTAAATATTATTATTTATTGAGCACTTATTCTATGCCAGGAACTTGACAAAACACTTTATGTCACTAATCTTATTTCATCCTCACGACAACCCCACAAGTTCCATGTTATTATCTGCATTTTACCAACGAGAGACCGGGATTCAGCTGGTGACTGAGCCACATCTGAACTCAGATTTGCCTGTGCTCTCCCCACTGTCTCTCTCATTTCCTCCAGCAGGTTCAAAGTTAAGGAAGTTATGGGGAGTTTTCTGATGCTGATAGGGGTTTCCTTACACTGTTCCTACGATGCTCATTTCCTGTCAGACGGGGAAAATTCTCTATCCTTTCTGGAAAATAAGACAAAGCAGTCCCCCTACCCCACCATCACTATTCTATTTTAGACATTCCCTGAATGTGTACATATCATATTTATTTAAAGATCCTTAGAATTTTACTACCAATGGAACTTAAGAGGGGATTTGATTGAACTGCTTTTCTTTGCGGTATGAAAAATGAGGCAGGAGAGCTGCAGTGACACCCCAGGATTAAGCAACTTGTTGGCAGAGGCAGGACTACAGCTCAGAGCTCAGGTTTCCCATCTTATGGGTGGACTGTAGGACCCTCTAGGTATTCCAAGTCACTGCAGAGAGTTCTGAAGAAGTGGTCAATTGAAAGAGACCAGAACATAAAAAAAAAGAAAGAAAGAAAGAAAAAAAGAATAGAGGTTAAACTGGCTTAACAAGACTGGAGCATGAGAGTTTAAAGCACCTCAGTAGGTCAGACCAGCATTCACCTCACCTGACACAGAACCCCTGATGGCAGAATAACAGAGGGTCATGGGAGACCCATCTATAATGTTAACTTGAAACATTTAGGAAATGTCCCTAAGTTCCCTGTAATAACCCAATTTATATCTGTCATCCTTGACTCCAAAAGTTCGTTCCTGGAATCTATTTATAATTTCAGCCCATACTGTTTCTCAGAGTAACGATTTTTACACATTTACTACCTACAGCGTAAAGTACTACCACCTTTTATTTGGCCTAAAACTATCAAGCTCGCTGACTCTGCTCAGCAGGGCAGGATGAGAAGCCATTAATATCTTTCCTCTGAAGAATTATTTTTAAAAAAGCTAATTAAGTCTACAATGAAAACAGGTATACTACTATGCAAAAACATTAATTAGGTGAATTTTGAGGTTCCTACAAGTTCCCCAAAAGAGCTCAGTCCATGTACAGGGGCTTGCCTTCTCCAGAAGACTTCCAGGTAGAACCCACTTCAGGTTCAGACACCTGTGTGAACGTGGTTTATGACTGCCCCAGAAGAAAAATGAAAAAAGTGAGTCTGAGGGGCAGGAATATATGATCTGTACTAGAGTATTATGACAGCAATGACATCTTGAAAATGCATTCTTTTGTTTTCAAAGTCCAAAACTCTGGAAACAATTCCTCTCTAAACAAGGGTCTGTTGGGAATGGCTAACCAATTCCAATAGCTAAAGCTGGGAGATGGGATAGCAGGAAACACCATCCTGATGAGGATTCAGGTTGCATTACCTGAATCCTTCTGGATCACGATTTATAATGAAAGCAGGCATTACCCCTTGTCTGTTTCGCCGGCAATAAGGAATAAGCTTCCACTGCTTTTCTGTTCAGTCCAGTAGCATGAGACATGTTGGGTGAGGACATTCTCTTTGAAGATTGAAAGAAAGGGCAGATACATAGCACTCTCTGAGTCTCCTTTTGCAGCCAGCGGAGGAAAGGGACGGAGAAGCAACCAGGCCAGAGAGAATTCCAAATGGAACAGTTTCCATCATGGTCTCAGGGTTCTAAGTTACCAGCCCCAACCAACACAGACAGAGACAGAGCGCTTCCAACTCAACATCATGGTGTTTGTCAAGGGAGGCAAGTCAGTGCCTGAAAGTGCTTCTCTCTCCTCTAAACAGATTTACATCTGTATGCATTCCACAGAGATAGTGCAAAGGTTAATAATCCGAGGTATTTTAGAATCAGTACAGACCAAACCCATTTTCTAAAAGTTCATTTTTGATATTTTAAGAAGAGACCTAGTCTCTTAAGACCCAGGAAATTCCCAGGGGCACCTGCATTTGCAAGATGGAGTAGAAGGAACGTGGAAACATGGCAAGCCTCAATGCTAAATCTTATCCAACAGCCCCTTTGAGGGAGACTTGTCACTCACCGTATTTTTAGGTGAGCTAAGTACAGTCTTAACCAAACCCTGCCAGTAATTTGCTTGCCTACAGGACCAGCTAGGGACTAGCAAAGGCCACAGAGGATGTAACAGAACAAGGCTGTAAGAATTCTAATGCATGCAGGGTGTCAGAGATTTAATAAGAGTTCAATCTTATACCAATGTCTGAATTCACAGCATGGCTTTTTCTGAGAAGTGCCAAGTGCTTTAAAGATGACACGTTAATCTTCCCAGAGACTGGGTAATGGAAACTCTGAGGCTGTGGCGATGGGCTGTGAGGTGAGGGAAGCAGACTTCTAGTTGCGTATTGGCCCCTGAGAGCAGATCAGTGACGTGGGTAACAGGACAGCCGTATCCAGGCGCCTCATCTTTCTGCTTTGACTGCTGCTGCCACTGCTGCCAACTCTCGCTGCCAGTGTTACTGCAAACTGTGACCCCTTACTTCTCTCTATTTACAGAAGCATAACTCTATTGATAAGTAATACCCAGAAATAAAAGAGCTGAAAAGCAAATGAGTAAAGGGTAAAGGGAAGATCTGCCAAAAGAAAAAAGCAATGAGCTTGTGGAAGGTAGCCTTAAGTGAGGGACATATCCACCTTCTGTGCCAGGTCCCAGGCTACCTTGCCCGTAATTGGGGCAGTATGTCTGCTCCAGATCAAGAGTCTAGGTTCCCGCTCAGTCCCTGAGTGGAAAGAGGATCTAGACGCCTGGTGGGTTGCTCAAGTTCCTGGCCTGACCAAACATGAATAAGGCTCTACCTTGTGTGTTAGTACTTACGGTACCTGGCACAGAGGAGGCAAGGCACTGTCTGCTCAGTGAATGTATTTGTACCGCACTCTACAGTTTAGAAAAACGCTTGCTCACCTTATCCCCTTCACTTCTCATAACTATGGTGTGCAGCAGGTGCTATTACACTCCACTTAAACACGAGGAAACGAAGCTCATAAGGGAGAGAGGAAGGGCCTGAACTCAGATCTTCTCCTTCCCAGTCCATCACTTTTTCTAATGACCTACGGAAAAGGAATGTTCCAGGCTGACCTCATACAAAGAGCATGAGTTGGAAGAGAGGACACCAGGTTTCTGTGCCCAGAATGTTAGACTAGGAAAGAACTTGCGGCTATAGCTGAGGGATGGCAAGCAACTGCATTTCATGTGTGTACTCAGATTTTTGGCAGTGGCTGCTGGCTCCTGGGAGCATGGTACTGAGGACCCTGGGGCTGCTCAGTAGGGCAGCGTGCTGTGATCGATTAGCCACATCTGCCACAGGGATGGAAAGGGCTAATGGGACCAAAGATGTTGCCTAGGGCCATATCTTCTTTTTCTAGTCTACCTATTCATTTTGTAGATAATAAAATTAAGTTTATCATAAAATTAATGTATTCGAAGTCACACAGCTGGACAGTAACAGAGCTGAAATTTTAATGTGGGACTCTTGAATACATGTCCAGTATTTTTTCACTATGTCATGCCATCCTGGTCCTAATACTTACGGTTATGGCTCCATAAATATGGAAATATGAGTCCCCTGTGACTCCATTTCCTCACTCACAGATTAGAGGAAATAATTTCTTTTTTATCCATCTCACAGAACTACTGACAAAATGAAAAGCCAGAATCCCAGAACTTTCAGCTCCCAGGCCCATGTTCTTGCTACTGCACCAGGATGCTATCAATAGATCTGAAAACATTGAAAAGCATAAGCAACCCTAAAAATGCAGATTAGTATTATGGGAAGCGAAGAGTCTGGAGCCCTACATTCCACTTCAGTTACATCTGCTCCACACCTGCAGGCTTTCTCGCTACAGCCTCACGTGCAGGAGCTCAGGAAGAATTAGAACAGGAGAGAATCAGTCCCCCTGGAGGCAGTTGGTCCCAGGTATGTTTCAGAAGAGAGCATGTGGCTAAAGGCAGAAACTCCTAATAGGAGCTCTGATATCCTTCTCATCCTCTCCCTCCTGCTCTCCAGAGTGGACGTCCCAGATCTAGTCAATGAACATGAACTGTGTAACTGGAACATGGGACATCGCAACTAGACTCCCACCTCCTCAGAATAGATGATGGTAGGAGGGTCTAGTGGGGAGTGAGGCTGAGTTTCCTGGGTCTCCAGCTGGGGTTTTCCTCTTTGTCTCCCACTTCTGCTCCCTCCTCACTCTCCTCATCAAAGGCTCCATCTCTACCTCCCCTGCTCTCTATCTCCTCCTCCTCTTCCTCCTGACTCACTTATTGATCCTTCAAGCAAGTTGCTCATCCTCTGTGGTCCTCTTTCTTCAGCCTCAATATCACAGTGATATCAAGGAAAGACAATCTTCCCATCCCACCTTGCAAATTTTTGAAGTGCCTTTCATAAACACAGCCACTGCATCTATCTTGTCTCTCTTCTTGGAGTGAGAGTTGCCATAGAGTGGAGGTCACAATTTGACCTAGAGGTGTTAGAATAGAGAGAGATCACTCATCTTAACTAGTCTCAGACTCATAGGATTGTAGCGCTATTTAACCAGCCAGATTCTAAGTACTGAAAGTATCCTTGAACACAGAGAACTGAATAGCTCCCAAGCAGCCCATTTTGGGGGTCTAAGAAGCTTCTACTCATAACACTTATTTTATTTCTGGATTATCTCTGCTCTCTAGAAGGTAGATTCCATGAGGGTGAGGATTTTTGTCTGTTTCATTCATTACTGCATTCCTGCTGCCTAGAATAGTGCCTGGCATTTGGCAGGTGCTCAATAAATATTTGAATGAATTAATAATTGGTCTTGTTTCCAGCCCTTGGGGCCTTTCAAGAGTCTAATCCTATTTGTCTTCTATATGACAGCACCTCAAATAATTAAAGACAGCTGTCATGTTCCCTGAGTCTTCTCCCTCCCTAAGCATTTACAATCCTTTGAACATTATACGAAGAATATCTAGACCCTTTACCATCTTGGGATGTTCTCTGAATGTGCTCCAGAATCACAAAGTAGAAAGGGGTACATCTGAAACTTTCCTGGCTAGCCTATGTTCTCATTTTACATACAAGAATATGGAGGCCCATAAAAGTACAGAGGCTGTTAGAAGGAGAGGCCTGGGTTCAAGGTTTTATTCAGTAGGAGATGGGCCAACATCAGAAAAAGCTGAAATAAGCTCCAGGATGCAGAAACTTTGTAGGTAAAACACATCCAAGACCAAGGTATTTCCCATCTTCTTGATGCTGTCCTCATGAGCAGCAGAATTCCAAAATAGGTACCTCCAAAAACACACCAACCACTATGGCTCTCTATGCAATTAGACTCTTTACTCATTCAACATACATTGCTGAGAAGACAGTAAAAGCTATGGACTGTGCTGGGCTTTGGGGATACCGAGTTGGAAAAAAGAGGTGTCTACACACTTGACACTTATAGTCTAGTGGAGAAACCCAAGCAAATAAACAAAATGGCCACAGTGACATAGGGGCAGAGTTCAGAGGGAGCAGAGAAGGAGAAGGAGCCCCTAAGTAGCCTTGGAGAGGTGAGGAAGGCTTCCTGGAAGAGGATGCAGCATTTGAGCACCAAGACCACATGTGCCTGGGCTGGGTTTGCACTGGCTTCAGATTGGACCCTGATACGTAGGTGATGTGCAGCTGGCAGAGGGGACTGCGAGGCTCGTCTTAACCAGACTAGCAAATCCCACCAGCTGCTTTTCCTACAGACACTGTCAGTCAGGTCTGTGTTGCCGCAGAAATAGCATAGTATGATGTTTCAACCAGAGAGCTGAACAGCTTTATTAGAGTTCCTCTGTTGCTGTTGGTTCCTAAGGAAGCTCCAAGTTGGGCTATACTGCTTTCGGGGTGGAGATAAGAGGCTGGACTCTTCCAGGATGTGAAGCTCGGGTGGCAGCCTCCCTACCACCATTGCCAGACCCCCCTCAGAGGTAGGATGTGATGAAGGCCATGCAGGATGCAGGGGAGGGTGGAGGCAGGTTTTCACAGACCTCTTGGGAGGACTGCTTTAAATGAGCAGGAAAGAGTTGTAGAGCACACGTGTTTCTGACACTCTATAGGAGGGCCAGACTCTTCTAAGGTAGAAGATAACCTTTCTAGAAGTGGGTAGGGCATTCCAGGAACAGAACTGCTACCTACCCATCCCACTGCCCCCCACCCCCAAGCCTTATAATGTGCAGGTCCCATGTCCAGTCTTTTCTCCACAGCACAATCCACCGCCAACATGTGGTTCCTAAGAGCTGCCCCGGTCCTGGAGAGACAAGGCTGACTTGCTGGGCAAGTGGAGACTGCAATCGGATGAGTGAACCGGCCCGGCTGGACGGCCACTTGGGAGGATTTGGATTGGACAGAGCAAGTGAATATGCAAATTGGACTCCAGACATTGTTAGCAGCTAGAAACCCTGATTATAAATCTGGGAAGCCAGACAGCAGTGTTACAGAGCTTTGGGCCTTCAGGAAACGAAAGGGCAACTAATAAATCTGAAACTTGACTTTGTAACTTAGCCAGAGGAGGGAGAAAGGCGCCATGGTCTCTGCTGGAGGGTGAATGGTGAAACTAATCTGCAGGAGGTCTCTGTCTTCTGCGAGGTTGCTCATGCTGAGTAAGTCAACATGGCATGCCTCAGTTTCCCTTATTGCAAACAGTGGGCTAAGTGGCTGATTACTAGGAAACACAAAGTGGCTTGCTGAGGTTCCTAAGAAATTGCTTGATGGTAAAACACAATAAAGAGACCTTTTTGGGGGCATGATTTGCATCAGTCCTGAACACTGGTCTGTAGCACAGAGAAGAGAGGAAGTGCTTGAAGTTTACAAAATGGTTTCCCATCATCCTGTTCACTCTCAAAACAACCCTGTGAGGCACGTATTATTATTACTAAGGTCTCCGTTTCTCAGATGGAGACCACAGCTCAGAGACACAAGGCAGCTTGCTCAGAGTTCACAGTCAGCTAACAGCAGAGCAGTGACTACAATCTGGTCTTTGGACAACAGAGCCCAAGCTGCCTTGCTGCCTCTGTAAGAAAAAGTACAATTGTCTCCCTTTATCCACGGTTTCACTTTCCATGGTTTCAGTTACCTATGGCCAAGTGCAGTCCAAAAATATTAAATGGGAAATTCCAGAAATAAACAATTCATACTTCTTTTTTAACTTAATGTTGGGCAGTAATCACTGCGGTTATAGGTACACTCCCAGTTTTGGTGTCTTGTTTATTAGTCATCCTAAGCTGCCCTCCGTCACTCAGTCTTTTTTTTTTTTTCAAGACTGGCACCTGAGCTAACATCTGTTGCCAATCTTCTTTTTTCTTTTTCCCCAAAGCCCCTCAGTACATAGTTGTATATTCTAGTTGCAGGTCCTTCTGGTTGTGGTACGTGGGATGCCACCGCAGCATGGCTTGATGAGCGGTGCTAGGTCCATGCCCAGGATCTGAACCAGTGAAACCCTGGGCTGCTGAAGCGGAGAACACGAACTTAACCAACTCGGCCACAGGGCCAGTCCTTAATTCATAAGTTTTGTGTACGGTTCTGAGTAGCATGATGGAATCCCTTTACCCAGCATATCCAAGCCGTAAATACTACCCACCTGACTGTCGCAGTATTGCAGTGCTCTTGTTTAAGTAATCCTTATTTTACTTAACAATTGCTCCAGAGCACAAGAGTAGTGATGCTGACAATTTGCATATGCCAAACAGAAGCCGTAATGTGCTTCTTTTAAGTGAAAAGGTGAAAATTCTCAACTTAAGAAAAAAAATGGTATGCTGAGGTTGCTAAGATCTATAGTAACTTTTATTTACCATATTGCTATAATTGTTCTATTTATTATTAGTAATTGCTGTTAATCTCTTGCTGTCTCTAATTATAAATCAAACTTGATCATAGATATGTATAGGAAAAAATAGTCCAAATAGGGTTGGGTACTATCCATGGTTTCAGGCATCCACTGGCGGTCTTGGAACGTATCCCCAGAAGATAAGGGGGACTACTGTAGCTGAATAAGAGGGGCATGAAGTGTTCATAAGGTGGACACCCTCTTCATGTGTCAGCAATGCTCCCCTGACGTTAAGGCCAGCCAGTGAGGGGTAGAACACTCACAAAGGGCTCACCTGCCACTGTCCAATGGACATGCATGAAGCACCCACTGCGGCAATGACCGTAAGTCTGCCCTCAGGTCTCTAGTGCGATGAACAGGTCAACATGCAATTACATCATAGTGAGACCAATGGTTGATGGGGCAAGTGCCCCATGTTGAGCACACCAGAGGTTTGGGGACATGGAAATCTCTGTGGGTCTTACTCCAGTTACTGAGCAAGACACTCCGCTCCCTGAACATCCTAACAGCATTAAACAATCAAAGGAAGAGAGGGAATATTGCTACCTGTGCATTTTCCACAGTTTTGAAACTTCTTTGTCTAAGACAGATTTTCTTAAAGATATTGTAAGTGAGTATTTACTATGTGCTAGGAGCCGGGACCATATTAGGTACTTAAAAATTTGTTAAACAAATGTAAGATCTTCACAAAAACTCTGCAAGGAAGGCTTGTTTATCCCCATTTCACAGAAAAGGAAAGTGTCCTCTTCTATACGTCCTTTGTCATATCCACATGGGGCTTGGCAAAGGGTGCCCTACAGAAAAGTGGCAGCTACCAGATGCACAGTCCACGACAGCTGGCACTGTCTTTTGCATGCACGCTGACGGATGCAAAGCTGTACAGGCCAGGCACAGACTCCAAGTGCCCCGACTCCGGAGGTGGGAGACTGCTCTGAGCTGGATGGGGAGGAGGCAGGCTGGCAGGTGCTAGGCTGGTCCTGCAAAGTCATGGTGCCCTCTGCACTCCTGGCAGCACACGCCAACTGTGAGAGGTCCTGAGTTTCCTTGCCCTGAGCACAGTTCCCCTGTGATCTGATTGGCTGTGAGGGGGAGCGGCACAGTGGCAACCAGCCCTTCTCTGCCTTGGGGTATGTCTGCATGGAAGGGGACGGCTGCCTTGTAGAGGTCTATACCTAGGTAGGTCACTAGGGACATTGTGCAATGAAAAAATATTGTTGGTGGGGGTGGGGGGGTGTCAGGCTGCACAACAAGGAGCTTCTAGTGTCCTGGACAACTTGGGTCTATTGCAGCTTGGGACTCTGTCCCCAGAAATCCACTTCCAGTCTGGAATCTCCTAGATGCCTAGGTCTTTTGAGCGACCTCTACCCGCCAGACCTGGGAAGACTGCGTAACTGAGGCTAGGACGTGAGGCAGCAGCAGAAGCCTTAAGTCCAGGGAAAGGCACTTACCAAGCGCTGGGCAATGAGATATGATACATGGTCCTTCTCTTCAAGGGGCTTGGGGTCTAGCTGGGACAAGAGGGAGACTATTTTTATATGAGGACTGACCATAAAACGAAGCACCTGGTTTGGTCTGTGATTTGAAGAATCATTTTCATTACTTTAAGTTTGTGTATAACCTTGTTTATCTCCTCGACCAAATTATAAGTTCCCCAAGGGTGGAGCCTTGTTTTCTGAATCTCTGACCCCCATAGTTGTAGCACCCAGAAGGCACTCAGGCCTCTCTCTTGTGGAATAACGTGTGGGCAACGGGCTGCATCAAGTGGGTTAGTCTGAAATCTACTGAGTCTCACAGGCCTAGAACAGTGGGTGGACTGGACAGTTTCTACCCCGAGTCAGGCAGTGTGACAGGCTCTAGGATTCAAACACACATAGCACAGGGCTTCTCAGGTCAAGGAGCTCAATTCAGAAAGAGTGATGGTTTGATCGACAGTACAAGAGGCCACAGAGCCCAGTGGTTACGAGTGTAGACTCGAGTCAGATCACTTCAGTTCGAATTTCAGCTCTAAAGAGCTGTGCAATCTTGAGAAAATCACCTAATTTTTCTGTGTTCATTTCTTCATTTGTAAGTGGCAATAATGATAAGAGTACCTAGCTCATAGGGGTGATGTGAGGATTAAACGAGTTGATATGTGAAATATTTGGGAACACATAAGTGCTAGCTTTTAACGTGTGGTAGAGGCTGGGACAGTGGCAGGGAGGGACACCTAATCCAGAATGGGAGGAGGATGCCAGAGAAGGCTCTCTGGGGAGCTGCACAGGTATCTTCTAGGAGAAAGGAAGGTGAACTTGGCTGGGGACCTGCATGTGCAAAGGCCTAGAGGCCTCATGGCTGGGGACTGCATGCAATTTGGCGTGGTTCTGGCTTACCAAGGAGGGAGTGGCAGATGTGACAGGTTAGAGATGCTCCTGGTTCCCTAAGCAGGGAAAGTCAGATCACCAGATGTGTGACATTACTTGCTAAGGAGCTTGAATTTTATCTTGAAGGGCATGGGGAACCCTGGGAGGCTTTTAAGTAGAAGGGGGTGGCATGATCAGATTTATATTCTGAGATGCCCACTCTGACGATGATGCAGAGAATAGGTGGCAGAGGGGAAGAGTGTGGAGATGGGAGGCCGGGAGGCCGGTTAGGAGGCTGTGGCAGTAATGCACGTGAGAGGAGGTGAGGCTTGTACTAAGGGAGTGGGGATGGAGAGAAGAGAGCAGACAGATCTGAGAAAGATTAGGAGGTTAAATGACAGGACTGGCAGGTTAAATGACAAATACTAAAACAACACCAACAATAATACATATTGAGCCCTTAACCACGTGTCAGACCTTTGCTAAACACTTGGCATGGATCATCTCATTTAGTCCTTACCCAAACCCTACAAACCTCACAGGGGTGGTGTGGGTAGGATGGCGAGGGAAAGGATGCCCTTAGGGCCTGAGGACAGTTGAGAAACAACCTACTAACTTACCTTTGATGAAAATAAAAAAGGAAGGAGATTTTATCAAGGACTAAGTAACCATGAGGCAGCCAAAACAGCTGACAAAAGGCACCAAAGAAATCCTGAACCCAAGTTATTGGGTCCAGTAACCAGGGTCCCCAAGGGATAAAGGGCAGTGGGTGCCTACTTTTAATTACTCAGGAAATAAATACCAAAACTCAAAACTGCCTGACAGTCTTTCAAATGCATGTGTGTGTGTGTAAGCATATACAAGAGAGGGAGAGGGGGAGAGGGAGAGAGGGAGGGAGAGAGAGAGAGAGAGAGAGGGAGGGAGGGAGGGAGGGAGAGAGGTGGGTGGGGAGAGAGAGAGAGGTAGAGAGAGAGAATATGTTTTCACAGATTCATGCATGCTCAGGCATTTGGATGGGAAGAAAGAGCTGTGAGTAAGGGAGGGGTCTAGGAATGGATGTGATCCTCCTTATGAATGATCTTGATGTGGGTGTCACAGGAATGAAATCAACAGATGGCAATAATTTTGTAGGAAATGAAAGAAACAGATTTAAATCCAGGATCACAGAAACCCTTAAACTGCTTCTATGCAAGGGAGGCATATGAACATTAAATATTTCCTAAAGGATTAGCTCAGTTCTGAAAGGTGGGAGGCAGGGATGGGGAGGAGGAGGCTGGCTGTCCTCATGATGGAGCAGGAACAATCAGAGCGTAATGGGGCGGGCGGAGAGGAGAGCAAAGAGTGGGCTCCTATTCATCTTAGGCTGTACTGGCTCTTGACAGACAGGGAGTGGGTAGCTGTTTATCTCTCAAACCACAGCTAATTTCTTCAGTAACAAGGCGTAAACTAACTTTCCTCAGGGCAAAATCTTCAGCTTCAAGGGAGAAAAGGCGTATCAAAGGTATAGAGCCCACAAGGGGAGGAGAGACCTGCCATTGCTTCACGGCAGACAGCCATCTCCACTGTGGTACCTCACCTAGAGGCTTCTCCATGAATTCATTCATCTTTCCATAAAAAAAGTAACCCTCTCTTCCAACCCCCTGCCTGTGTTCGTTTGAAAAAGCCAGAGATGGGGTAGGCGTTGGGGGAAATCGACACCACCTGCTAGACTGACTATCATTTTACAGGCACACATCAGACCCTAGTTCCTTGAATCTCAAACTCCGCCAAAGAAGACAGGTGGTAGGGCACCCTTAAGTTGGGGTGAATCCATTTTACTCAAAGTGAAGGATGTGCCGCCTGGATGGCTGATATCTACAGACTCACGAGGCCAAGGACTGCAGGAACCGCCATGCCTGCCACAGACTCGCATCTTTCCCATCAAGGTCGTTTCCATCACACTCATCTTTCCAAGTCAGAGGTGCCTCCTAAACATGGAACCAACGCAAGATTTTACAGATGTGCTTCCACCTGTCTCACTCCCCTGCCCAACCTGTCTGAATGGCAAAAATTCATCCCAGAGCCTGCCTGGCACATTGCCTTGCAGGGCATCCTGCAGGTTGGTACCAGATGCCATCATGGCATCAGCATTTTGCCCATGTTGTCAAAGGGAAAGAAGGCCTTTCAATGGGTGAAGGGGGTGTGGAAGGGTCTGTAGCCTACAGGACATTCACCTGCTTCCGCGTTTTATGGAGGAGGGAGAGGGATGAGTCAGATGTTTTCCCCCAATCCCTTTCAGCTGCTTTATGACTTTAAGAGAGGCCACAAAGCATAATCTTAGCAAAAGTCACCAAAAGATCTAGTTTTGAATTTGTATATTATCCAAGACAAGCTCAAGTCAGACACATTTTTGGCCCCAAATGGAGCCCATCTATGTAAGTTTTCTAAATGAAAGGTGACTCTTCTTCTTTTTTTTTGGTTGGCTGAACATTAAGCTGATGCTCAGATTCAGAACCTGAAAGTTAGTAGGATGGTAAAATGGACAAATAGTGGGCAAGAAGTCAGAAGATACTTTTTCAGTCCTATGTCTGAGCCTTCTGGCCTTGGACAAGTCACATAACATCTCTGAGTCTTGGTTTCTTCATTTGCGAAAAAGAGACACCTTCTCTACCTTCCTCTTACAGCTACTGTGAAGAGCAAAGGAAATGTTGTGAGCAAAAGCACTTTATAAGCTTCTATTACCAAGATGAAGGATGGTTATTATTAACATGGCTTGGAAGGTCCAAAAGCTTCCCTGAGGACAATTCAGGGGAATGCTTCAGGCCTTTAGTTCAATGGACTGATGTCTCAGAGTTACTGCCACTGCCATTGTGCTGAAAAGGATTTTGACCTCAAGGGCCAATTTCTACCTTCTCCATTCAGGGTTTTATGGCATCTGGGACCACAAAGCATTATGTTTATTTAGGATCCTGTCTGAGTCACTTTTTCTACCTCTGAATTAAACTTACTGATTATTGGGTCAGGGTGGCACATTAAGCTGATGCTCAAATTCAGAACCCAGAAGGCCAATAGGATGGTGAGGTGGAAAAACAGTGGGAAATGAGTCTTAGGGGACATCTCCATCAACCTCTCAGCAAAGGCAGAGAAGCCTCCCGAGCATTAGCATGCATTCCTTTTTGGCTCACAGGACCTGGAGTTATCCGGAGTGTCCTCTTTTGGAAGCTTTAGGTCCTTGGCCTTCTCAGCATTCAGTGCTCAGGCAAGGTCAACGACTTTGTGCTAATGACCCCCAGTCTCTCTTTGCACGTCTCATACCCAGCCACCAAGCACACGCACAAAGCCATCAGGGTTCCTAGAAAGTCTGAGCTCATAACCTCTTTCCAAGGCTTTGAGTTCTGGGTCTGGCTCTCACCTGGCTGGGGTTCAGGAGAGACCAGATCCAGAAGGAGATGATCAGAGAGAACCTTGCCCTCGGAGAGGTGGTCAGGGAAGAGCAAAGTGCAGCTTAGTACGTGCAGGATGGACACAGGGAGGGGAGATGGCCTCACAACCAGGACAGGAAAGGCTGGCTGTGCGTGAGGTAAGGACGGCCAGAAAAGTCCTAGGGGTTATGAAGGTGACAGTTGACTCCTCTTACTGGAATGCTGTGGTTTCAGTAAAAAGCAGGCACAATGCTGGGATAATAATGCCCAGATAAGAGTCAGTGAGCAAGAGGCATGGGGAAGTCCTCTCATGGCTGCTGACTGCTCGGGCCAGAACTTCTCCCCAAACAGTCCTCAGGATGAAGAAGTCAGAACCCATAAGGACGTGTTAGGGAACTTGCTCAATTCTGCCCGGAGAAGGCTGAACGAAAGGCAATTTACAGGGGTCTTCAGGGTCTGTCAGGCTACCCCTCCTCAGGTGGGCCTCCCTAACCATGAAGCCCACGGTAGACCCAGCACAAAGCCAGGCACCCAGCTGCTTACTAACACCAGCCGGGTGATCCCACCGTATAAAGGGCTTTTCCGCACAGTATGAAAAATTCCCCAGTCAGTACCGTCCTTGACACATACCAAGTAGTCTATAAATCTCTGTCCATTTAGTTGTTCATCCATTTTTAAAAAATTTAACGAAAACATATTGTGCCTGCAATGCATGGCACTGTTCTAAGCACTTTATAAATGATAATCATTTAATCTTCCTAACAACTTTAGGAAGTAGAAACTATTATTATCCCCTTTTATGGATGAGGGAGCAGTGGCACAGAGAGATTAGATAAGCTGCCTGAAGTCACACAGCTAGTAAGTGGTGGAGGCAGGATTTGAACCTATGTACAGAGGCAGCGGAGTTCATGTTTTTTAACACCATGTCACCTCCAGTCAAGGAAGAGTTAAGGGCAAGGACTCTTCAGTGACTGGTGGCTCTGAACTCCATGCCCTTTTCTACTGTTCCTGTTTATCTAATGCTTCATCTTTACCAACAACAATTACAACAATGACTCTCCAAGTCTGTGGTCCACCCATGGAGAAACCTCAGATGGATGTGAGGTAAGATCTGAGGGGTCTAGAGAGCTGGTAACACAAAGAACTCAAATCTTTGATAATATTTTTTTTAAAGAGTATTTTTATTTTTGGCTTACAGATAAATCTTGAAATACCTGTCTTATACTTGCAGTTTGGTAACAGTGTTTGCAATAGTTTTGTTATCAGATGTACAAATTATTTGCTGTGCCCAGCACTGTCAAGTCCTGCTTGGAATCTGAGGTTAATTTTTCTCTTTCAGCTGAAGCAATAATGTACTAATAAAGGTGTATGAATAATGGTGGTCAGAAGCACAGATGTGGAGTCCTTTGAACCTGGTTCTAGCACTGAAAGTCTGGGTAAGTTACGTGATCTTTCAAAAGCCTCAGCTACTTTAGGTGTGAAACAGAGAGAATATGAATTTAAATGAACTTCGAGATAAAATTTGTGTAAAACACCTAGCATCTCATGTTGGCCTGGTGCCTATCAGGTGATGACTCAGTGATGGCTATCTGGAAGAACAGGACTTACTCGACAGTCAAGTGGGTGAGAAGTTCTGATGGGCACTAAATGGAGACGGGGGAGGAGACAACTCATTGTGCCACGTGGAGCCAGGAGGCCCAGCTGACAATGGGGGCTCAGACCCTTCCTCCCGAGATGCTTTTCTATTAGGCTGGTCATTCCTGGGGACACTCATTCCATCACGGAGCGTGTGTCTCAGAAAAATCATAGGCTTTCATAAAAAAATACATTCACTGAATTCAATTATTATAAAAAACACAGACAAGTTTTAAAGTAAAAATTTTTTGAGGATCTCTGCTGGTTTGCCACCTAGCTTTCTGTAGGACCTTGGACAATTCTTTTTACCTCTTTTTTACATCAATTTGGTCAATTTTTTTTTTTATCTGTAAAATAAGGGAGTCAGACTGGGGAACTCCAACGTCTTTTCACCTCCTAAAGTTCTACCACTTTTTCTTTTTCCAGTATCAGCTACCCAAAGGGAGCAATCAGCTTGGAATTGGATGGCATGTGTGGCCACTTCCCAACTGCGTAAACCTCCCCCATCACTTAAGCTTCCTGAGCCTTGGTTGTCTCCCTTGTTACCTGGACAACAATAACACCCTCTCTAAGAGTGAGAGTGAGGCACCACAGATGTAACACACACGAAAGCATTTTTATAAATGCTGAAGTTCTAGCCTAGCCTTTTGTCACTGGAGTCTAGCTTTATGTGACCCCAACTGCCTTGAGATTGCCAGACCCCAGAATAGCTCAATGCAGGGAATTCCCGTCCTCAACCACCTCTGGAGAGAGCCAGCCTGCTGAGTGCCAGGGCAATGCCAGGCATGTGCGACTCCTCAGGGGTCCCTAGTTAGCCTTCCAAACAGCAGACAGCTTTGCCTCCCCGCCCCCTTCCCACCCTCCCTCCTCCTGTTGGTCCTTCTCAGAGCCATCTGGAAGAAAAGGACTCGAACAAGCTCACCACCTGCCAGAAGCCAAATGCCAGTGCAAGATGAGTCCCTGGGGTAAGGCCCAGAGCAGAAGAGCAAGGAAAGTTGGAGCCGACTCTTTCTGAGTCTCTGATGCTACAGAGAGACACTGAGGATGGCTGTGCACAAGCGGGGCCTCGAGGCTTCTTGGGAATGCAGCTTCCTCTCCAACAGAACATTCTGGCTTGTCAAGGCAGATGCAGGGCCCTGAAGTGTGTACAGATGGGTGACAAATGCAGTAGTCATTCAGCAGAGTCGCTTACAAAGAAACCGTGTGCACTGAGGCAGTGGTACACAACAGTCAGCTGTGCCCAGTGCACAGCGGGGGTCTTGCTGGACTCTCTCTTGGCCATAGACCCAAGACTCTCACAGGTCCTTGGCTCCCCTCTTTACCCTTAATGTCAGATTGCTAAGAAACTTCAGCTCCTTTTACCAAAGGGCCTTGCCTAGACAGGCAGCTTGCTTTGAAAGACATTCATTGAATCCACGGTTGAGCTTGCAAAATAAATCCCCAGGTGTCAAAAATAAAGAAGAAACTGAAACCAAAGAGGTAAACAGCCTCAGCCTCAAAATGTATAAAGTCACAATCGAGCGCCTTACAGGAAGAGTAAGGAACACACTAGCATAGTGAGAAATTTCCAAAGACCTCCTCAATAATTGATAGACAGAGCAGATAAAACTTGGCAAGAATATAGAACATTCGCACAACACAACTTACAAGCTAGATCTTATGGACAAAAGAAATAATGAAAACACTCATTTCAAGGATACATAGTAGCCAATCAGAAATATGCAGAAGTTGGATGGAGTAATCCAGAACTGGGATTTTGAGCGCCTATGGAAACTCATTTTTGCCAAGGAGCTGCAGGTCAAGGAGATCCATCTCATTTTGTCCTGGGTCATGCACGTACCAGAATGTTGACCCACACGGATGGCATCAGAAAAAACTGAACACCTGAGACTGGAAATGATTGCAGGAAGACCTGTAGCAGCTCAGGAGCTCACTGCTACCCCAGTCAACTGGTCTGTGCTCTTACACTCTGATATATATGTTAACTCTTGACCTGTCCTAGTAAAGACAGCCTGACCATCTAAATCTGCATGACCCTTTCAGTCAGCCTTGCTCCAGGTCTAACTCTCTGTCTAATTATGCAACAGTTCCACCTCTGAGAGTCTTTTTGCCAGTGATTAAGCAACCCCACGGGTACTCAGATGGTCTAGATTCCCTGTGGGATTCAGGTTCTGAAAAGACAACCTCTTTCAGAGACATTCGAGAGAAGCCCAGGCAATGATCGGTGCAGGAGGAAGCCCACCATGGCCGCACAGGAGCTGCTTTGGTGTTCCTGTCTCCTACCCTCCCTTCCGTCTCAGGAACCTCTTAGCTGGGGCCACTCAGCTTAGCCACCTGACTGAAGACTGTTACCTCTGGGGGCTTTTCAGCAGAGAAGACTCTGGAGGGCGGCTGTTCTCTGGCATCAGGGGTGGAGGTGAGAGCGGCTGCTTGGTCCTCCCAGGCTCACACCCGGGAGGCTAGGACAAAGCTCACACGTCAGTCCGGCCTTGTTGGGCGGGTACTACACTGACCATGGCTTCCCTTGGCCCTGTCTACATCCCATCAATGGTCCTCTTTCCTCTATCTTAGGGTCTGTTCTTGACACCTAGGCTTTTCTAATGGCTACCAAAGAGACAATGGCAGTGAACCACATTCTTAAACTTCTTTCGTCCCCTCTCTCTGCTACAGACTTACTGTGAGTTGACCAGCCTCGAATGCTGGTTGAGTCAAGCCCCTTCCCCCTTCCCCACCCACTCTGGGAAAGTCCCCAACACTCTGGTCTGTGTTTCAGCTTTCTCATCAGACCTCCAGGCCTCTAGTTCAGCTGCCCCTTAAGTCACATGTAATTTTCTTTATAAAGATCATCCATGGTTCTTGAAATCCCACTCATGAAATGAAAGTGGAGGCCCAGTGCAGGCTCTGAGGGCACGAGGAGAACAGAGTGGCTCATGGGCTCCCAGGTGCAAGACAGTGTTGCTCCTTGGGCTGTGGGCCCCTCTGCATTTGCATCTGTCACCTCAGAAGGAGAGGGTGAGCCTGACAGGGAGGACCCAGGAGGACAGAGGGCCTGGTGGCAGGCAGCTGACTAAGGCCCAGCAGCTTGAAACAGTGGCTGGCCTGAGAAAAGCAGAGGGTCAGAAACCAAGCAGGTAGACATCAAGACGGACACAGAGACAGTGCAAGCAGTGGATAGGGACAAAGGCAGGCAGGAGCCTTCAAAAATACCAAAGAATCAGGCAGTGGGGCTGATCAGACAGGCACAGGGAGCCCTGAAAGTTACAGGACTTGAAAAGATCATGCCAGGCTGGTGGGGCACTGGAGAGAGGTCCAAGTAGTCCAGGAGATCTTAAGGTGCCTCCTCCTTCAGGGAGGCCTCCAGCGAGGGCTGGAGGTAGGTCCCTAGCGCAAGTTTTGGAAGGAAGGGCCAAGGCTGGAACAGGACTGTGGAAGCAAGAGGCAGACCTGTGACATCACCCTGGATTTCCAGAGTCCTCCTCAGGAGAAGCAGCTGGAGTGGGGCAAAGACTATAGCTTTGGAGTCAGACAGACAGGCAGAGGTGACAGGCTGCTCGGAGGCATAAACTCGGCCCCCATGCAGTTCTTCCCTTAGATCCTGACAAGGCCCCAGCAAATTGTTTGGTGGCCTCGAACTGCTCGCTGCTGCTCTTCTCCACCCCCACCTCCTTTAGAGAAAGCAGACACGGCACAACTGGATCATGCTCCTAGGCTAAAATGCCTCAAGTTAACAAAAAAGAAAAGAAAAAAATGGAGAGAAATGCAACTAAAATCCACAACAGAAACAGAGTCTCCAGGCGGCTGGGGTATCCCTCTCAGACGTCCCCATCTGTTATGCTCCATGGGGGCCTCCCAGCTGAGCCCTGCTGTCAAAGGAGGGCCCCTGGCCCCCTCACAATCTGTCATCTTTGACACCACTTGGATCTTGTTTCCTCTGGAGCTGCCAGGGGCCTTGGAGCTACCTTGCCTGTCTGTGGGCAGGGGGCCAGGGAGCCCATGGATGGCATCAGCACCTGGGCTGGGGCAGGGGGTGTTGAGGGGTGGAGGAAAGGGATTCTGGGTTGTTGGGTATCCAGGCTGAATCTCAGTTTCTCCATACATGTCTCCCTCGGGCCGCCAAGCCCTCCATTTCCTGCCATCTGTAATGGGGGTCTCTGGGGAGACCCTCTCCTTTCTTGCTTGCTAATCACTGCCTACAAACACTGGGAACAGGCTGGTCTCTCTGCTCCCAGCAACTGTGTAGACATCCCTTGGGCAGAGCTGAGCTCCTCTCTGTGGTGCCCAGGGCCAGGTTCTTCCTGCAGCCTGTAGCCTCTTGAGCAGGCGGCCGTCTCTGCCCACAGACTTGGACCCTCAGCAAACAGGGTTGGGGGGGGGGGTGGATAAAAAAATAGGAGGTGGTGACCCCTGATTACTACTTTGCAGACTAAGGGTGCCCCAGCCTTGACCCACGGAGTGAGCCACCTGCTCCCCATCAGGGCCCAGTGTGGGCCAGTGGTGAAGAACATTGGCCATGGAGTTGGACGGACCTGGGTCTGAGTCCTGGTTCTACCACTCACTAGTTTGTGTCACTGCCCCTCTCTGGGCTTGTGTCCCCGTCTGTGAAATGAACAGCTGGACTGGATGATTTCCCATACTGCCCTAACACCCTGCAAGTCAAGGATGATTCTGTCGACCCACCACTTGCACTTTCCCACCTGTTTTGCTACTCTTTAACCTAGACTCTGCTATGACTGGTAGCTGGAAGGGTAAAGAGTGCCGACGTGGGTGCTGGGATGGTCCCTTGAGTCTGACCCCAAGACCCTGGTCTCATTAACATCGTGTCCTGACCAGCTGAGCAAACCAGCTGGGAGGCGAGGAGGCTGGCTATTTCCAATTTGGTTTAAACCCTTTGTTTCCCAGGTCTCCTCAGCAAAGACAAAAGCAAGCACTCAAAGAATATCCTGAAGACTCCCTATTCCTCCATTTGTTCATTCATTCACTCCATCAGTCATTCATTCAACCCTTAATGAGGCAGTATAACATCCTAAGGAGTCACTGGAATTCTGGTTTCTAATCCTGGCTTTGTCACTTACTAGCTGGGCAATGCTGGGTAAGCCACTCAACCTCTTTAGGTCTCAGTTTCATCATCTTTAATATGGGGAAAGTAATGGCACCTGCTTCACAGACAGTGTATATGAAGTACTGAGCACTACTCAATAAGTGTTCAACAAATGGCTGTTGTGGTTATTATTGGGTTGAGTAAGTTGCTTATGGCCTCAGGGGGACACAGACAATGAGCAAATACCTGCCCATTCCTCAAAGTAGACACGTGTCCCAGCAAAAGACAGGCTTCCTGGCTCTGAAGGCCAAATCTTCAATAGGAGTTTGGGTTTCGTTTTTTTGGCACAAATCTCTTTTCCTTCCTAAAAAATGTGAAGGTTGTTCACGGAAGGTTGAAACAGATTCTCAAATATTTGAGTCACTTAAGAAAAATCCAGTCTTGAATCGAGCTCCCCAGGCTCAGGTGTGGAGACTGCCATTTTGGAATGGAGGCTTAGCTGGTGGCTCTTAGGAGGAGGAAGGATGAGAAGGTAACACCCTGCTTTCTTAGAGCAAGCATGTCCAAAACCATTCAAGCCCCACACCTCCCCACATACCCTGGCTCCTGACCCCTTCCCCCTGACCCCCATGCCAAGGGCAAAGCAACATCTTATTTGTCTATTTCTGGAGGTTCCCAGGCTTGCCAAAGCCTGTCCCTGCTGCCACTCATGCCCAGAAGCCCTGACCTCCTTGGCCTGCCTGCCCCTTCAGGATGCTGCTGAGCTTCCTGACTGAGAATGCCAATTTATTGCTTCCTATTAGCCAGACCTCTGACAGCCTCTCACCTCCCCGGCCTGACATGAGCCTGCAAACCAGCTTGGAAAGGTCAGGCCCCAAGAGAGGGAGCCGGCCAGAGGCTTTCAGAGGCAGGCCTGTCATAGTAACCCCACTGAGACGCCATCAGACAGCACATGGCCTTATTTATTCTGTTTTAGTCTGACAGCCTGAAAATTTCTCTTTGCTTTTGTTGGACACATTTCAATGTTCCTATCTACCCTCTCTTGTCTCCAGAGGCCACAAGTGATGCCCGCCAAAATGCCCATGTGCTGACTGATCCAGAGGTGCTCAATGTACACGGCTCTGAGGACGACCTCTCTCATCCCCAGCTCCTGTCCCAGGTTGGCTGACCTCACATTTGGCACAGGAGGCCAGGAGTTGGGAGGCCTGGCCACCAGGCCTGATTCTACCAGCATCTGCCAGGGTGACCTTGAGAACATTATTTAATCTCTTTGAGCCTCAGCTTGTTTATGTAAAATGGGAAAAACAGTTGCCCTACGTAAGTTTCATGACTAAGGTGAAGTTCATTATGTGAGGTCCCACACAAAGACACAAAATTGTGAAAACATGTATATAAGATATATTAAAAATACATTGGAAAGAAAATATTAAAAATAGTTTCAGACGGAAATTATTTCAGGTGTTGGTTGACCCAGGCTGGAAACTCCACGCCGTCCTGAGCACGAATGGCATGGCTTACATGCTCTAGCATTGCCCTGCTCCTGCGTCCTTGGCTCCTCACCTGAGCCTGACTGATACTGTCACCTCTGGAGGGCCCAGGGCTGGGGCAGTCTCCATGAGGACGTGGCTGAGGGACAGACATCATGCCCAGGGACTGAAAGCGGCCAGGGATGCTGTCCAAAATCCACAGCTTAGAGCAGATCTGAGAGGGTGACTTCTGGGTGGGGCAAGGGGAAGCGACCACCCTCCTCTGACTATGAGTGGAAAACAGCCCTGGAGCTGGAGGTACAGAGTGAGCCTTTCTCCTCCCCTCTGGCTCTGAGCAGGGCCGTGGGGAGCAGCGGCTGAGGCGTGACAGTCCCCTCTCCAGAGTCTCAATGCTTCTTTGCCTGGGGAAGCTGCAGGGCCACAACCACAGCCTCCCTGTTCCTTGAGGCTGATCCAGAGTCATCCTCTAGAATAATAACAGTCACATTCTAAAATAATACAAATAATATGCGCACAACACATTACAGTTTGGAGAACTCTTTCACAGTTGTCATCTCACTTGATTCCTGACCCCCAGGGAAGGAGACGGGACAGATCTCATTAACGTCTATTTACATGCATGCAAACTAGACACTGAATTGGTAAGGGACCTGCCAAAGGTCACACGGCTGGCACTCAAACCCAGGTCTTCTGAGGTGAACCCTTGTGCTGGGGATCCAGCAGCTGTATCTTCAATTGGCATGGTGAACAGTTCCAACTGGCTTGTATCAGAACCTAATGAGGGAGCAGGGTCCACACAGCTAACATGGTGGCCTGAGGGGGCCTTGGAAAAAAGAATAAGAGTATAAGAATTCCTGGGAGCCAGAGGCATGTCCGATGAGCTGATGGTAGAGCCAGGGGTCCTTCCCATCCCCAGAAGGGGATCCTCTTTCTCCTCCTAATCATTTGTCCAAATAGCAATTGTCTGGAGAGTTTGAGGGACAAACAGACTCCCAAGTCCAGTAACTGAGTGGTCCGGGTGACTGTCTGCCAGGGCCCAGGCCTGCCCATCAGGGCTGACACATGACCCACAGGGAAGCTCCTGAAGGCAGTGGCCCAGGGCTAAAACCTGCAGCCCAGACTGGCCAGCCTGGGGTTCCTGAGAGCTGAGGCAGTGTCCCCCTGCCCCCAGGGAACGAGCTTCTCAGCCACAGACAGAACTGGCTCCCTGCCATCCTTGCTCCCATGCTCTCACAAGGATTCGGCTCTCACTGCTAATCGCTAGAGCCACTCTCAGGGGCAGTTCGAAGAGGTTCGCCTACAGACCTCAGAACAACTTCCAAAGGGGTGAGGACACACACAAATCAGAAAAAAACAATACAGCTGGGTCCATTTTGGAACAGAAGAGAAAACTATTGAGGCACAACGATATTTTGCAGAGTGAGTGTGGAAAGCCTCCTTCCTAGGAGGTAAGGCCATCGATTAGAAGCAGAGAAGTCACGGCACAGGGGCTGACTCCTGGCTCAGCTGCCTGCTAGCTGTGTGGCCTTGGACTAGCTATGAACGTCTCTGAGCATCACCTTGGTCTCACTCCCACCTTGGTGAGTTCTCCATGAGGCCATGTGGAAAGCACCCAGCTCATACACCTTTCACGTCATTTTATGCCCCTTCCCTGCATTTTCCTTCCCATAGCACAATCTCCTAGACTCACAAGGTGTTCCTTGATACAAACAATTCTCCCAACACTTGCACACCCGTATTCTCTTTACTAAAACCCATCACAACAATGACTCCAAAATACCTCACTGATTCAGACTGCTGAGAATGAGAGGCAACTCACCCCTGACTCTGTCTTTGGGGGGAACATCCCTCACTGTGGGCTTCTGTGCTGGTGGTGTGCGGGCTCCAGCCCTCCTGGGGACCCTCCGTGAGTGCTCACCAGAAGGCTCTGTTGCTGCTAACTTCATGTGATTTCTCTTCTCATAAGGGCCAATTTATAAATGATGGCCACCTCCTGGGGCCTGTATGGTGTTAACACAACAGAAATAGTGGCCCCTCTGGTATCTGCGACAACTTTCCTTATCAGTGGACAGAAGTGACTGATTGAAAGGAAGCTGAAGAATGACCAACTTGGGGCCTGTGGGCAACCCTGAGCTTCTCAAGAAGCATTGAGGAAGAGAGCCAGGCCCAAGACTGCAGCAGCCATCAACACTATGTTTTCTAGAGCTGATGTGAACAGAGTGCTGACCTGTCCCCATCACAGCTAGGCCAAGCTGTGACAGTGTACAGACAGGCAGGACATGGGGTCAGAAGATGTCTCAGCTCAGCCACTTATTAGACTAGTCATCCGACCTCCCTGAGCCTCAGTTTCCTCATCAGTAAGACAGGCATAACACGAGCATCGAGCTCACAGGTCACAGGGAGGTCAGACAAGATCGGAGTGTGATGCAAATCAGAGGGAAAGGGCATTTGGGGATCTTGCATCAGACTCTACATTTCCTTACTCAATCAGCAGCCTTCTTTCTTAACCTGGAACACGAAGCATCTGCAGACCTAGCCCCAAAGACAGCCTTTGTCTCTGCTGCCCCATGGAAAGTCACTGACCTTGCAGTCCAGCACCCTCCCAGCTCATCTGTCCCTGCTTTCTCTGCCCACCCAGTGCCCGCACAGCCATACTTTAGCATCCCAGGCTACACAAGCCACATTGCGTTTTTAACTCCCCGTTGCTTTCTCCCCTTCTAACTCTTGTCCTAATCATTTGTCTCCTCCCCTGTTTCCCCGACCCCCTCCAACTCTGGAGTTGTGCTTTATCTCCAGTGAGCTTAATACTTCCTGATAAGACCAGCTAATCCTCTGCTGCTCCTCTTTTGCTGAGATGGAGAAGATTAGAGGCAAAGGGTTAGGCCATCTCCCCTTCAAGGGCACTCAGGACTTTAATATGGGAATTGGGTCCTGCTTTCTGATCCTGAGTCTCGATGCTCTAGACTGGGGGTCCCCAACATTTCTGGTGATGAGCAGCTCTAGCTACTGCCAGATTATGAACCCCTGACTGGGGATGTGACAGGAATGGGGGATGGGTGTTGGCAGAAATGGCCTGGGGACTCATCAGGCTCCCTGGACAGATGGGCTGAGCTGGCCTTCAAGAGCTAAAAGCCCAAAGGAGGCATTTCTACGACCAGTGAGGGCCACTCTCAAAGCCACACTGCACACGCAGGCAGCATGCAGCCATGAACAGGAAGAGGGGTGTTAGCTCTGGTAAAAATGACCTACCAGGCAAGGTATTTAAGCACTGGCTAGGCCATGACCTTGACAAGTCCTGGGACTCAGGCCATGAGTTAGGGATGCAGGGGGAACAGAGCTACGACAAGGTTTCTATGTTACATCTCCTTCAGCAGACACTGTGTGCCACTTTAAAGGCAGGTGACATGAGAGTGAGGCTTCAGTGTTTGCTGAACACCGCTCCTGGTATACAGAACACTGCGGGCAGAGGGAGGAAGTGACAGACAGAAGCTGTGTGCTGAGGAGCAGTGGATCTGATGGGGCAGTGCACATGACACAAAATGGCACAAAAGCACAGCAGAATTCATCTGTTTATGCGCTAAGTGACTGCTGGAGTGTCTAGAGTTCAAGAGCTTTGTAGGGTTAGCCTCAAGTTTAACGTGAAAAGCTAACACATAATTTGTTGAAGAGGACACAGAATATTTGAGGTCAGAAAAGTGGTTCACTTATTTATTTTTATCAAATGTTTATTGAATATCTCTATGAGCCAAGAACTGTTCATAGAGAATAAAATGGATATAATATCTGCTTTCATGGAGCTTAAATTCTAGTAGATGGGTCAGATGTTAAACAAACATCCAATTACCTTCTTACTAACTGTAACATGTAAAAGAATTGTGCATCATTATGGAGAACCCTAATTTAAACGCTGAAATCAGGGGTGGCCTCTCTGAGGGGGTAACAGCTGCGACTTGAATGAGGAGTAGGAATTTGCTAGAAACGGGCAGGCAAGAAGAGCATTTCAGACAGAGAGCAGCATATGGAAAAGCTCTGAAGTGGGACAAAGTTCGTTCCTTTCAGGAAACGGAAAAAGGCTGACACGACTTAGGAACAGAAATTCAGAGAGCGGGAAGAGATCTTCAGATTTTATCCCAATTGTAATGGAAAGTCATTAAAGGGTTTACGCAGGGAAATGATAGCATTTACATTTTTAAAATATCACTCTGCCTGCCGTGTGGGGAACAGACTGGAAGGGGGACAAGAATGGAGGTGGCAGGTTTGATGAGAAAGCCTCTGTTGCAGCAGGTGGTAGTTGATAGCGACATGTCCTAAGATGGTATGGGCAGACGCAGAGAGTGTAGCTGGATTACAGATGTGTCTTGGAGATTGGGATGGGTAGGATGTGACGATGGGTTGATGTGTGGAGAAATATCTAGGATGACACACAGGTGTTTCTGCTCGAGCAACTCAAGAACCAGAGGTTTTATTTACTGAGATGGGGAAGAATGGTAAAGGTACAGGTTTTTGGCGGGAGCTGTTATGGAGATCAAGAGTTCAGGTTTGGACACATTGAGCTTGAGATGTCTTTCAGACAGCCAAGTGGAAATTGTGGGTAGATACACACACCTAAACTGCAGGTGACTGCATATCACAAAGCATCTGCTGCCGCTGAGATGAATGAAATTACCCAGGGAGACTAGAGAATGAGAAGAAAAATGTCCTGATGAACTGTATTTTGAGAGAAGGTAGAGAAACAGCTGGAAAAATAGCATGAAAGCTAAAAGATGGGAGTGATTCAAGATGGAGGAAGCTGCCAACCATGTGGAATAGTGCTGAAAAGGTGAGTGTCTCTCAAAAGTGCCTGCTGGATTTGGCAGTAGGGAAATTGCAGATGAACTGAGCAAGAATAGTTTCGGAATGGATAGGAACCAGCTTGGACTGAACCCAAACAGGCAACAGAGGTGGGTGGGTACAGTCTAACCCTCAATAACACTGGCTCTGAAGGAGAAGAGTGAGCTATGACCTCCTCAAGTTCTACCCAGGCCAAGGTTCTCAGTTGGCAGTTGAGATGGCTTCCATGCCATCAGGCCTGGGCTGACTACAAACAGTTCCCTTATAGCTCTAGAAGACAACGAACATGGGTTCAGAGAGAACAGGAAGGGCCTGTAGCCATTGTTGGCTCTCCCTTGACCTCAGCTTCACCTCCTCCATCCTTGGCACATGAGCCCCATTCCTTGTTCAAACCTCACTCAGGAAACCTCTTGGGTGTTGTACCCCAGCATTCAAAACCATTCCATCATAAAGGTCTTGTGCCCCAATTGAAAAGCTCCTGCATGCCCAGGAGGTATGAAGAAGGTGTATAGAGGCACCTGACACTCTGGCTAAGAAGACCTGACCTCAACCTTGCCTTTTCTAGATCATATCATCCTAGGCCTACCTTAGAGACCTCATCTCCCACTGTTCTCCTAGCTGAAACTCCACCCCAGCCTACTTACGCCCCTTAAAACATCTTATATTTTCTTACCTCCATAAATTCGCTGTTTTTCCCCTTTAGAATTAGTCCCTCCTCCTTGCCTAGTTGACTCCTATCCATACCTCTAGTCCAGCTCAAGTCCTTAGACCTCTAGAAAACCCTGCCTGGTCCCCTACTCCTCTCTCCGGCATTTTTCCTACACTGCCCTGGCTTTCTCTGCATGTGTCCATACCTCCTATGTTGAGGAACAGTGAAACTGCCTGCTTATTCCTTTGTTTTCTTTGCTGGTGCCTGTACATAGGTGGCACTTGGTAAATATTTGTTTATTGACGGGTTGATTGAGAAAGTCAGTAGCCCATCCTCCCTGAAGGATGAAGCCTTGCCGCAGTCTCATCAGGACTGCATTAGCAGGGTTCACCAGGGCCAAATGAGAAATAAATGGGTGCCACAAGTATTCGCCAGCCTGGTTTCCATAGAATCATTTGAGGAAGTTGCAAGCCACTTGAGTTCAAGTTCAAATTAAGCTCTGGCCATCACGATCATCAACTACTTCAAATGCTCCTTTAGAAGCCTACCCCTTCTTGCAAGTGTTGAAAATTTAAACCACAAATGCTCATGCTCTCTTTTGACCCTGTAGACAGAGGTTTCTTGCCATTTTAAGTTGTGGATTTCCCCTGGCATAGACCCCTTTAAAATTTGAAAAGGAGATTTTTAAGCTACACCCTCTTATCATATCATGCTTCATGTAACAAGAGCACTGCACAGGGGTGAAAATTCAGCCTGCGGTGTTTTTTCCACTCAAGGTACTGGCTAAATTAGACATAATAACAAATAGTCTGCAGCGACTTTCATGCAATATGAGCTCCCATTAAAAAGTTTACACTGGTGAAGTTCTCAGGGCATAAACATTTTGCGGAAATTGCTTCAATCAAATCTGGGCTCCAAAGCGGCCTTTAACGCGTGGCAATTATTGCAACCATGAAAAGACAGGTAGACGGTGGACATGGATCTATAATAATATGCTTTATGATTTCCTAGGGACTATTTTTGCCCCCCTGCATCAACAACATGAAAACCAAGAATCTTAAAATACTACAAGTGGCAGTTTAAAAGCAAAACTTTTTTCTAGACCCCAAAGGCAAGAATTCAGCAAGGAAAGGGCAGGGAATTTGTGTCCCTCAGAGCTGGCACTGATTCATGCCCATGAAAGTTGGTTCCAATGTGGACACACTCTTCCACAGATTCAAGGAAATTCAACTACCACGTCTGTTTATATCTCAATTCGGCTTCTCCTGAGGTAGAATATATTTTCTTTTATGGACAGAATTATTTATTTATTTGCTTTTGATTTATTGTTTTACAAGAGACGTGAGGCAACGGAGAGCCCTGGTTGTGCAGAAAAGGGAGGCTATTTCTTCTCAGTTCCTCCTGGCTTCCTCTACAGGGGCTCCAGGCTGCCATGACTGCCCCCTCCCTCCCCTGCAAGGTTGCACACTGCCATCAGGGCCAGGCCAGGGAGGAAAAAGGGAGGGCACCCTTGCCCTGTCTGGGGCTTTCTCTGATTTGGCTGGAAATAATGGGTTTCTAAGAAAAACAGCTATAAGAGACACGTGTTCAGATATAATCATTCTTTTGAGGGTGTGTCTGCTTTTAAATGGCATGATTCACCTAAAATAATATGTCCCCCATTTCTCACATCCAGCTGCCTTCCAGAAAGACAAGAACACGATGTGCAGAGGCATAGAGGAAACTGGGCTCTCACACATCCTCACTAGGAATGAACTTTCTCCAGCATTGAGCTTTCATGCTTAAAGAGAAAAGTTCAAACTCTTGGGGGAGGGGGTGCTGAGACAAAGCGAACTGTCAAAATTCCTTTCAGTACCTAAGACTAGTGTTAACTTACATGCTTTCAGAGTGCCATAAAAAACCTGCACACTGCTGCTAAAAAAATGGTTTGACCTTTTAAAATGGAAACTCCCCCACCCCATATCCATATTCAGTAGATGAACCTTGGGAGCTCTAGAGTTCTGGATTAATAAATGAAATGAGGCTGAACTTCCAGAAAAGGGTTTCCCTATAGGCTGTAGGCTAATTAGGGTGCTCCACACCGACACTGTAACGGCAGGCAGAACGCGACCCCAAACCTTTTAGCCATTGTAGTTGCTAACCGCTCAGAGTCTAGTTCTGAAAGGAGGCTGAGAGGGAGTTAACGAACATTTAGTAAATACAACAGCCCTGGACGCGACCGCCCGCAGCCTGCGGTTCCAGGGCAGGCTGTCGGCCCCTGGCGGCCGAGGAGTCGCCGCGATCCTTGGTCTCCACCGCAGCCGCCGAGCCCGGCGCGCGCCGAGCGGCGCTGCTGAAAGAAGTTGGAGAGCTCCCAGCTCGCCGACAGGATTCGGCGGTGGGCGCCGGGGAATCCCTTCGAGCGCCGCAAATAGTAAAGTTTTGAAGTAAAGACCCTAGACAAACAGGAGACCCGTACTTTTCTTAAGCATAAGGGGGACACCGCGCCGCGCCAGCCGGAGACCGCTCGCACAAGGCCATCAGCCCTGCTCGGGTGGGACACGTCCGGTGCCTTCCGGCTCCCCATCGCCCCAGAACTCGTCCAGAGGGCGTTGAGCCAGAGGCGCCTGGGCCGGGTTTGCGGTTCCGGGTGGAAACGCCTCTAGGTTTCTTGGCCTGGGAGACAAGGGTTCGAATTCAACAGTCGGAGGAGCAAGAGCAGAACTACCAAGTCCCGCCAGGACACCCAGGACCTTCTCCTCCAAGCCCGCTCTGGTTTCTCCAAAGGACGCGAGGCACAGCCCATGCGCCCCCGGCAACTCCACTCCACACCTCTTTCCACAGGTCCCCCCAAACTCTTCCTGGGAAACCTCACAAAGCACTGACGGCGCCCCGAAACTCCCAGGACACTCGCCAGCCATCCCCACCTCTGTCTCTCGAACCCTCCTTGTCGCGTTCTTCCCGCCCCGCATCGTTCTCCTTGCGTTCAGGGGAGTCAGAAGCAAACCACAAGAAAATGCCTTCGTAAGGAGCCTCCCTACACCCGCCCTGTCACTGAAACAAAAGGGTAGGGAGGAGGGAGGTGGAAGAGGAGGCGGGAGAAAGGTTTAGAAGAGGATGGGGAGAGCTGTAAGAAGGAGCTGGGGAGGAGGGTCCGGGTGGGGAGAATAGACGGAGGCCAGGGACCCCGCTCCGGCTCTGCGCGGCCGGTCGCTTACATGCCCAGGTCGCTGTAGGTGTTGAAGAACTCCATCTGGTTGCACGCCTGGATCCAGCCCACCACCCAGGTCTCGTGGCGGGGGATGGGGGGCATGACCACGCGGGCCGAGGCTTTGAAGTAGGGGGTCTTGTAGCGCAGGACGATGGGCGAGGTCTCCTCGATGCGCGTGGGGCACTGGTCGATGGTGGCGCACACATCGTACACCACGATGTTCTCGCGCCGGATCCGCGCCTTGCAGGTGATGCTTTGGATACAGCCCATCCTGCCGCCCGGCGCCGGCGCGGCGCGGCGTGGGGCAGCGCGGGGGCCCGCGCGGGCAGCCGGGGGCGCCCGTCACGCCGGCATGGCGACACGCCGCCGGCTCCCGGTCCGGCTCAGCTCACGCCTAGGAGCCGGGCGCTGCCGCCGGGCACCCTCCGGGGAAGCCCCCTCCTCTCGCCGCCGCTCGGGGTCCCCGCTGCCCCGACGCCCGCCCGCCCCCGCCCACGCCCACGCCCGCCCCCTCTCCCCGGCAGGGCGCGCGGAGCGTGCGCTCCTAGGAGGCGGCGGGCGCCCCCGCCGGCTCCAGCGCCCGCGCGGAGGGCAGGGAGGGGAGCAGCGCTGTGAGGAGTGGTGCCCACCCCAGGCCGGAGCCCCCCGCCCCTCGCCGGAGAGGAGGAGGCGGCAGCGGCGGCGGCATGGAGCCGGGGGAGGGCGGCGGCGGCGGCAGCGCCCGGTCTGCCTGCCTCCGCGGCAGCAGCAGCAGCAGCCGCAGCCGCCGCCGCCGCCGCCGCTGCATGAACCTCTGCACCGCGGCTGCCCCCCGCGTGCAGCGCACCCAGCGGCGGGCGAGCGGGCGGCCCGAGCGGCAGGCGGAGGCAGCGGCGGCGGCGGCGGAGACCCGCGCTCCCCACGGCCCCGCCCCACAGCCGGGCCGCGCCGACACTCCTCTCCCCGGCCGCCGGGGGCTGGGGGGCGCCAGGGGGCTGCGGCCGGGCGGAGAGCCCCACGGGCTAGGCAGCCCGAGACTTGACCCGCGGAGGAAACTGGCTGTACGCCATGAGTTTTGTCCCTCTCCGGCTGCCGTCCGGGTGGGGGCGGGGGGGGGGAGAAATGTGTAAGGGTGGGGGTGTTTAAAGGGCCGCTAGCGCTGGGGTGGGGCCGGACACGTGGAGCCGGGGCGAGGCGGGGCTGCGGTAGGTGGCGCCTGGGAGTGGGGACGAGGCCCGGGCGCCGACGAGGAGGGTGGGGCGGAGCAGGGCGCGGCCCTGTCCAGGGTCAGGGCGGAAACCAGCCGTGAATGTTTGGGGCAGCCAAAGGGTTGGGAGAGCAGCTGTATCTGAGATTGGTCCGTTATTTATAATGTGGTTTGTTAGATTAGAGTTAGGCTTGAGCTCCCCGGGTAGCCTACCTTGAAGAAGGCTGAAGTCTGGGCTCCAGTAATGGTGCTAAATGCAGTGCATTTGCGTCTTTCCCTGACGATTTGCTCTGGAAGCTTTTATTTTCCGCCACTGTTTGTAGGGAGGGTACCCAAAGAATCCTTCCGTGTCCTAACACCGAGTCACCAAAATGGCAATAGTTTTGGTGGAAGCACGAGCTCAGCTTTTACTCATCGCCTGCCTTCCTCCAAATCTTTTCCTTCTTAGAAAACGCTCTTTCAGTAAAACCCCACACACTGGGGAGTTGGAGCCGTGGTGGACTTACCCTAAACATCACATTTTGAATGTAGCTGTATCCTAGAGACAGGTTGTGCCTAGCAGGACCATCTAGCTGGATTAGAATGCTTAGCAGCTTTCTTGAGGTTACTCAAGGTAACCTGTGACCTGCTAAGTACAAGGGGACCTTGAAAACATTTTGGAACAAGGCTGGGTTTAAATAGTAACTGCTTAATGATACAAGTTCAGGATACCCGTTTGTAGCACTCCATCTACCCCTGGAATCTGTAGAAAGCCTGGAATCTCAGGGACCCGTTCTTATCTGTCCTTCTCCAGAGCACTGCACAGTGACTGGCACATAGTGGCTGGCCAACAGCTGTCTATTAATGAGTGAATGAGTAAGCAATGAACAGCCCGATTGTAATTGTCGTGTGGAAACTGCCGCCACAGATATTGGACATTGTGTACAGTATGACCCATGTTGTGTGTCTGGTATTGTGGTCTAATGTGCCAAACAGAAAAAAAATATTTAGCAAATGCTCTTACTGGGCATCTTTTTACATTTATATTTTCAAAGTCGATGGATGGTTTCTCTTTAAATATTTCTTGTCTGATCATTGAACATTTGCTGAACTTGGTGTGAAATACTCTAACAGGATGCAGGAGACTGGCTAGAATTAATCTTTAGTTAGGACAGATGTGATGAGTAATTTAAAGATCGATCAAGATCTAAAAGCACTCTTTATCCTTGTTTTAACTTTTCTGGCACCTTGATTCACTTTATAGTTATCAAAAAAGCAGTTTTTGTCCTTTGCTAACATAGTTCTCTCATTTTATCACGTAGCCACAGATCTTAATCACTGGTCCTTTCATTCAGCAAACCCTGACTGCCTGGCAGGAGCCAAGTATTGTGTTAAGTACTAGGATTCAAAGATGAACAAGAGCTCATGGATCGCTGAAGATAAACCTGTTAACAAGTTGTTACTGTTAACTGTGACACGTGCTTTCATGGTACTGTGTATCCAGTCTTATGGGAGCCCAGATAGAAGAGACCCTGAGGGATTTACACGTCGCTCTCTTGAAGGAGTGACATTTGAATTGGATCTTGAAGATACTGATAGAGGCTTGCCAAGAAAAGTGAAAGGGCAGTGTAGAACAAGAAGTGGGCAAATGCAAACTGCATAGAGGTATGAAGGAACATAGCCTATTCACAGAGAGAAAATGCTCACAGTCAAGGCATATTTCTCAAAGTGTTACGTGTAGACCATGGGCATCAGAATTGCTGGCCGGGAACCAGTTATTGATAGGACCGTATCTTGATCTTCAGTGGAAACCAACGGATGCAAGATTTGCATTTTGAGAAAAATTACTCTCTCAATTTGGAAGATAGAGCAAGGACAGTTTAGAGGCAAGGTGTCAGGATGTTGTGACGACAGATGATTTGGCCCTGAGCGAGGGCAGTGCCATGGGACTGGAGAGGCCTGACTGCATTTGAGAATCATTTAAGATGTAAAACCGATTTACTTGGTAATTGATTAGATGTTGGAGGAAGAGTCTGGCTGGCTCTGAATTTTCCGGCTTCAGCAATTAAATACATGTGATCCTAATAGTCAAAACAAGGAGACAGCAGTAGAAGTAGATTGAGGTTGAGTGTTGTCGTGTTAAATTTGAGGTACTTGGAGGGTATTTTGAGAAGAGGGTCAGAGTTTGAGTTTTAGTGGTTATTAGGTTCCAGGAAATAGACCAAGAGAAAAACATTCAATTGGAAGAATTTAGTTATCTTTGTTGACTTGAGTTACTTGTAAGGGTGCAATTTTGTGGATAAATGTCATCCTTTGTCTTCTGGCACCACATGCTAAGCCTTCATAAACAGGCTAGAGCAATGGTAGCCTTCCCCCAATTATAGGGAAATCATATAAAGGAGAATATATCTTTTTTCAAACTTAAGATGAGACCTTGTTATATCCAGCGGAATGCCAATCAAATATAACTCATTATTCACAGACTTGGACCCTTGACATTCTCAAAGGGTTCATCCATGACCTTCGTGAGTCTCCAAAATCATGAATGTCACCATGACATATAATTTCCACTATAAAAAGCAGTAAAGTGTGACTGAAAAATGTAAGGGATCCTTTTAGACTCTTAATGGTTCTATAAATATGGGACCAAGGTAATTTCTAAAGCTACTTAAATAAATTTTCCATTAAAATAAACTTCTGACCTCATTACATCTGTACCTTATTAATTCCATATTTCCCTGACTCTGCAAAGAAAAAAATGTTAATCACAGTATGAGAATTACTACATAGATGTCAACGAGAAGAGAAGAGCTAAGCCGTGCTGGGACACAGATGCCAGGTGTTGGGCGTGGTCCATTCACTAGCTAACTGGCTGGCAAGTACACTGTGGCCTCCTACCAAGCCATTCAAATTTGTGTCTCAGTGAATTACCTCACAGCAGGGACCTTTCAGATCACTCGGTCGAGACTGTTTTCATCCATGAATATTCAGTCTGCAAATGCCATGGACCACTCCATTGGCTTAAATGAAAGTCCTCAGAAGTGCAACAATGTTTCTGTTCTGCTCTTTGAAGTTTCTCTTTCTCTCTTGGCAGTAAATCTCCTTCTCTTCTGTTAGCATCATATACCTGCCTGTTAGCACCTTTCAAGCTGTTTCACAACTATTTGTTTGCTCACACTTGTCTCCTTCAACAGGTTGTTCACTCCTCAAGGGAATGTGGCATCATCTCCTATTACCCAACCTAGTGCTTGGCACCATGAGCTGCTCAATAAATGTTTGAATGAATAAAATTATTATTTTTAAATCTGATAAAATATTCTTTCCCATAACTTACCTGAGTTCTGTCTCCTTACCTACAGCAAGCGTACATTTTTATCCTAATTCTTTATGCATGGTACCTCTTTGCGCTCCCACTGTTTTCCCCCAATGTGCCTCCTTGTTAGGTCATGCCTATTGTCTTTGAGCACTATAAACCATCTCAAGGGCTATCTGTTCTAGGCACCAAGAAATGGAAAAATTTCAATGACAAGACCTTGATGACAATGTTTCTTTGTGAATAACTTCATTCGAGTTTATTCTCAGGGCACAGCACAGATGCTTCTTTGTACTTCCCGCTTTTGATGTTCTTGTGCATGACAGAGGCCCTCAGTTCCCCGATTTGGAGCCCTGGAGCACACTCTCCATGATGCTGACCTCTGCACCTCCTTTACAATCTGTTCCCTCAGCCTCTGATGACCCCGTGCTCCATCTTTCCAGTAGCAGGGCGATCTCTGACTTTATTTTTCCTATTGGTTGACTCATTACTCAATTTGTCAAGTGAGCTTTTTAGAAACTCTGGGTCACAATGGCCTAATTTCTAGTTGACCTTGGCAAGGGTTTTCAGACGCTGTGGAACAGACTACCAAAAGTCATTGAGGAATTGCCTCTGGAGCTGTTGAAAATGGAGATGGATTTCTGTCTAGCTTAGATGGTCAGAAGACAGGCAAGAGGTTAAATGAGTCCCCAAGGTCCAAGAGTACAGGATTAAAGAAACAATTCTTTTTTGGTTGTGAATTACCCCTACCACCACTTCAAGTCATAGTAACCAATTTCTCTTCCAGGCCAGACTAAGAAACTCAACCTGAAGTGGACCATGGCAATGGACTTGGGCAGCTTTGCCAAAGGCATTGAGCCTAAGATGCGGCAGCTGCTTCAAGGAGCCAATATTTATCATGCTTTACCCACCAGTCTCACATTACATTAGGCTGCAAAGACTATAAAGAAAGATGCCCTAGTTCCTCAGCTGTCCTGTTGAAGGTCACTCGTACCTCTCTCTGACACATTCAAAGTCCTTTTCTCAGTCCTTATCTGTAGAGTTTGATGATCTTTTCTTTTAATTCCATGATTCTGCAAAACCGATTTCTCTTCCTAGCTTCTCTGACTCCTCTTGCTTCCCCACATCTCCCAGGGTAGTATTCCTAAGGGTCTGCTCCCCTACCTGAACTCCCCCAGGGCATTTGCCCACGGTATTGGTTTTAACTACTATTTTCCACGGATATCTTTCAAGTTCGTCCCTCCAGCCCAAATGTTTCTTGAATTAAAGGCCAGCATGTCCATCTGCCTACTAGATGTTTCTGTTTGGATATACTACCATCTTCTCCATCTCAGTGAGTTGACGCCTCTCTTCTGCAAGCCAGTTTCTCCTCCTGACTCCCTTTTCTGGCTGAAGGCTCCTCCCTCTCCATCTTTGCCACTCTCATCCAACACATCAAGGCAGAGTGAATTTTGATCGTGATTCTCCCTATTGTAGAAACTTTCATTGTTCTCTTCTTACTATCAAACTCACTGTAAACCATTTGGCTGAGCATTGAACTGCACCATGATAGGACCCCAGGACCCCAAACAGCCTATCTAGCCTTCTTTCCTTCTACTTCCAACATACCTGGACCTCAGTCCAAGCAGATCACTCACCATTCCCTCCACAGGCCTCCATCCTTTCCACCTCTTTGTCTTTGTTTAAGCTTAGTCCTCAACTGCGTGTTCAAATCCCACCTGCTCCATGACAATAATGATAATAGCAAGAGTGTGTGTCTCATTTATCCCTTATGTAATTCTGTAGGGTGATATTGTTATCCTATTTTACAGATGGTGGTGCAAAGAGAGTAAGGGGCTGCCCCAAGGTCACAACTAGTAAGTGGCTGGGCCAAGATTCAGATCTCTGTCTGATCACACACTCTAACCCTCTGACTTTGATAAGAACTTCAACTAGAAATGATCTTTTCCACCCCCGAACTCCTGCTCAGAACATACAGTGGAGGCTGAGTGACTAGTACATGAATGAATAGAACAGCAGGAGTTTATAATAGCTTTATAGAAAGATCAAAGGAGAAGGAAGAGTCTAGGATAAATCCAAGGTTTTTAGGCTAATCACTTAAAGAATGATAATACTGTTATCCAGTGAATCACAAGAGAAGAGGGGAATTTTGTGGGGTTAGGGGCTACAGTAATCTCAATATCAGGGTCTCCAAGTGTTCAAGTGAAGACACCCTGTGGGGAAGTCACTGGGGGACACATCTTGTTTGATTGTCATTTTAGAAATTATAGCTTAGTGCAATTCCTTCCTTGTCTCATTTCTCGCTCCTTCGCTTTCTCTCTCTTACCTTCCCTCCTTGACTTTCTTCCAGAAATATCATTGAGCGTTTTCTTGTTGCCTGATATTATGATGCTGCTTGGAGATAGTGAGGTATATAAGATACTCCATCGTGTTATTATCTTGTTCATAGCACTCATACTTTTAAGAATATGGTTTATTTACATATCTCTCTCATGAATACATTATCATCATCTTGAGTTTGTGCCTTATATTTAATTTGACTTTGTGTCCTCAGTTCTAAGCATAGTGCCTGGCACATTGTAAATGCTCAAATGATGCTGAGTAAAAGGTAGCCTGGTGAGAAGTAAGGCAGAAGTAGTTTAGGGTGAGACCAGTGCTTCACAAATTATAATGCACGTACAAATCCCCTGAGGATCCTGTTAAAATGCAGATTCTGGTTCAGTAGGTCTGAGATGGGGCCTGAGACTCTGCATTTGTAGTGAGCTTCTAGATCCTTGTTGCTCAAAATGTGGTCAGAGGACCAGCAGCATTGGCATTCAAGTTTGAGAAGCATGACAGAGAGGATGGCATGTTAGGGAGCAGCAGGAAATTTAATACGGCTGAGCATAGCACATGGGAGAGCAGGCGTGGGAATCAAGGAAGCCAAAAAGTGAGGTTTGGACAAGAACCTGTGGCTCCTAATGTCTACATGAGGCAGAGGGAGGTATAGTGAAAAGCTAACGCAGTTGGAGTCAGACATACCTGGGTTCTAATCTCAGTTTGGACAAGAACTAGCTGTATTAATTTTTATGTTCCTAAGCCTCATTTTTCTCATCTATAAAATGAGACTAGGGAGGCACAGTGACTACTTCACAGGGCTTCCATGAGCATCAACTAAACGTAAATCTAGTCCAATGCCTGGCACATAGTAGGTCCTCAATAAGTGGTAGTGAGCGTTATCACCATTACCATTTTAGAGGATGGGTAATGTGAATCTGGGCAGATGGATTGAACACAATCCGCCTGCAGGAATTTCCAGGGTGAATGAATAGTCAGTGTGGATGCGCCTCCTGACTATAGTCCCTCCATTTTCTGTTTTGGTTTCATGACTGGAGGGGATAAGCTGTAAACTGGTTGTACAGCTTGAGGGCCTCAGGTGGGATGACCACTTGCAGGTAGGCCCAGGTCAGTAAACAGCCTCAGCAGTAGGCAGTCACCTTCTCTGAATTTGCTTTGGCCTCAATCACACCTCTTCTAGACATCTTCCCTTCTTCTCCCTTCTTACCTTATCCTTGGGTTATCCTGCTAAACACTGACTAATCTTGGATGTGGTACATTTTACCAGGATTCCTGCATGTGGGTCACACAGCAGAATTTAGATTTAGGATGTTGGAGCAGCAGTTCAGTGCCACTGTGTACCCACAGATGTCCCTCCTCAGCAGGGCTGGCTGCTGTCCAGCTCTTGTGTGTGGAAGGCAGAGCTACCACTTGTCCTCAAGTGTGCTGCTGCCCTCCACCTCCTTTGCCACTGCCCTCCACCTCCTTTGCCACTGCCACCATTCAGTCCTCATCATCTAGAGCACTGGTCTCCACTAGAACAGAAGAAGAAAGCAATAGAATTTCTATTTTCAACTTTTCCTGTTAAAATTTTGATTTTTCTGTATGATTTATTAATGCATATATCAGTATTGTGGTACTGACATATAATTTATAAATAAATAAACCAACAAACCTCTATGTCAAACACTGATCTAGACAATTGCAATTCCTTCTGGCTGGTCTCCTTGTCTCGATCCCTTCTTTTACATTACACAGAGAGTTATCTTTCTAAAACACACTTCTCATTGTTCACAGGTGTGTGTAAAGCTATTCATTCTTTCATTCATTCATTCATGCATTCACATGCTGACCAGCTGCCACCTGTCAGGCATTGTATTAGGTGCTGGAGATATGAAGATGAGTAAGATGCTGCCCTGGCCTTTACAGAATCCAGGAAAGTGGGCTCCTTGTGATCTCATGCTCCTCTGTGTGATGACAAAGACTGTAATCTGGCCCCTTCCTGCCCTGCAGTATAATCTCCCAGCTCTCTCGCTCACGTTAGCCACACTGAGGTGCTTAGCATTGCCCACTGGTTTTACCCCATGTGCTTTTTCACTTTCACATCTCACAAACAAGTAAGTTCCACGAGGGCAGGCATTTTTGCCTTTTTGTTTGCTAATGTATCCCAAATGCTTAGTGCAGTACCCAGAATATAGTAGGCACTTAACAAAGATTTACTGAAAGTGTGAATGCTCAGCATACACTGATTCCTCTTCTTCGAGGTCTTTTCTCTCTGAATGTCTGCCCACCCTTTATGAACCACTCCACTGTGAAGCCTCAAAGCCTCCCTGCTCCTTGTCCCCCGCATACACACCCTACCTTGCACAGGGACTTCTTTTTCCTTTTCCTTACTGCTCTGTATATTTCTCCATAATAGCAATGGTCAGGGTGTCCTGTAATTACTTTTTATATGTCAGTGTCTCCCATTAGCGTGTGTGCTCCTTCAGGGGAGTCACCATATCTTTTCCATTTGTGTATCTCGGTGCCTATCCCATACTAAATTGTTTAATAATTGTTTCAGAAAGCAAAGAGGGGGATGGCAGAAGCTAAGGTCTCCTTAAGGCAGGCATCCTTACAGATCTTGCTGGGCAGAGAGACTGTGATGTTTAAAGGGAGGGATCAGGTTCTGGTGGCTCCCACCTCAATAACCCTCCTGTTATGTGTCAAATTGTGTTCCCTTCAACAGATATGTTGAGGGGCTGGCGCCATGGCCAAGTGGTTAAGTTCACACACTCTGCTTCAGCGGCCCAGGGTTTTGCTGGTTCGGATCCGGGGTGCAGACATGCCATCACTCATCAGGCCGTGCTGAGGCAGCATCCCACATAGCACAACCAGAAGGACCTATAACTGGAATATACAACTATGCACTGGGAGTGCTTTGGGGAGAAGAAGGAGAAGGAGTGGAGAAGGAGAAAAAGAAGGAGAAAGATCGGCAACAGATGTTAGCTCAGGTGTCAATCTTTAAAAAAAAAGAAAAGATATGTTGAAATCCTAACCCTCAGTACCTCAAAATGTGAGCTTATTGGAACATAGGGTCATTGCAGATGTAATGAGTTAAGATGGACAAGGTCACACTGAAGTAGGGTGCACCCTTAATCCAATATGACTTGTGTCCTCTTAGGAAGACAGGTGTGTGAAGACACAGACACACCAAGAGAATACCACGTGATGATAGAGGCAGAGACTGGAGTGATGCACCTAAGGAATGCCAAGGATTGATGGCCACCCCCAGAAGCCAGGAAGAGGCAAGGGAAGGATTCTACATGGAGTCTTGAAGGGAGCGTAGTCCTGCCAATGCCTTGATTTTGGACTTCCAGCCTCCAGAATTGTGAGGGAATAAATTCTATTGTTTTAAGCTACCTAGCTTGTGGTGCTTTGTTACGGTAGCCCTCGAAACTGATACACCTCCTCTACCTTAGCTGAGGCCCTGCCCACTCCCTGTGGGCTGGGCATCGCCCCTTGCCTAAGGGTCAAGTTTTGCCTTACCAAAGGCAGCTGAAGAGGCCCAGCCTCAGCCTCTGAGCTTTGCAGTGAGGGGAACCCTGGTTGTGGGCTGAATCTGACTTAGAGCCTCGTTCACGAGGCCCAGTACCCACTTGAGTCTCTGGTCCTGGCCACAGAGTCTCTGTCTCTTCCCCAGCACCCACTCCTTACCCTATGCTCCATTTCTAAGAACTGGCTTCTGTCTGTTTCTCTTGAGCCTCCTAATTAGTTTCTCCATGTTTGCCCTTCTACCCTGCCCCTAACCTGTTTTGTTTCATAACAGTCAACATGAGCTTTTAAAAATTCAAGTAAGATCACACCACTTATTCTCTAAAAACACTTCAGTGGCTTTCTGCTGCTTTGGGACCCCATTCTCAGTCTTACCACGGCCATGACTAGGACAAGAGGCTTCACAGTCTGGCCTGGCCACCTCTCCTGCCTCACATTCCCACATGTTCTGTCTCATCTCTTCCATCCACTCACTTTCCTTCCTTGTTTCATTGAGTAAGTCAAACTACTTCCCACCTCCATTCATTTGCGTAAGATCTCTCCTCCAATGGGATCACTCTTTTTCCTTTACCTGTGCCCCGACCTCCAACCTCTGACCTCTAGCTTCTGCTCTTGCACATAGCCAAATCATCCTTCAGAGCTCAACCTAAATGCCACTCCTTCGGCAATGCTTTTCACCTCCTAGACCCAGCTAGGAGTATACTGGGTACTCTTAAAACCCCCTGTACCTCTTCCTGACAGCATATGTTAGTAATTAATCATTTCTGTGGTTATTTCACAGTGATCTCTCTTCCTTGCTAGGTCATAAGATCCATGAGGTTAGGAACTATGTTTATGTTTTTCATTGCTGTTTGCCTAGCCCTCAAAACAATGCCTGATTCATAGTGATTTTTCACAAAATACTTGTTGAATGAGTTGGGGACCTTGTCTTGATACCTTCCCAGTGCCCCAGTCTTTCTAGAGTTGTCACCTTATCTCACCTTGGACATTCCCTTCCCACTGGGTGAGAGAAAGAGAGATTCCTGAACTTGACTGTGGTGACTGACAGACTTCCCTCAGGCTACCTACCTTATCACTGTGCCTGGATGTGCCCTGCTCTGCACTCTGCCAGGACACATCTCTCACTCCACTGTAGGCTCTGGCACTGAGGCCAGGCCTTCTTGACACCATGCTGTACATGTGGGACTAGCCGTATTTCTCTCCTGCTATGGGAGCTCCACTTTAGTTGCAGGGCCCACCACTCCTGGACTGCCCCGTCCAAATTGTGTTGGGGACACGTGTCTGGAGATACAACAGGAGGTTGTAAGGAGCTGGTGCGGGGATCCCCAGGGACTGATTGTGTGGGGACTACTAACGTGTGCTGTGTTTACTCAGAAAATTCAGCCTGGGCCACTGTCCAGGCTAAATAAACACAACAGGAGGGCAGAAATCTTTGTGAACATTTACCATTGGAATAAGCACTGATTTTTATTACTGCTGGAAACTGTTGATTTATGAATAGAAAGCAAGTCCCAATCCCATTATAGTAAAGGAAATAAGCAGTATAGGAAGAAAACAATACAAAAGGAAAGGAGAAAAACCGCGAATGTCTTTAATTGGGTATGGTGTTTACTAGAATAGAAACCAATTTTATCTGTATCGCTCCGTAAGTGTCACACACAGTGGAAGCAAAATAACTTTAATGTTTACACTTTCCAAAGCAATTGGAGGCAACACCCACAATCCTGTACCAACACGAGACAAGCGTCAAGCAGGTCACACATCACAATTTCATTTCACAAACCCCCTCATGGAGCTGAGTGGAGAAGACCATGCTGTTTCTCTAAAATGTTTGAAGCACTGTTGAGCGTATCTTAAAACAGCCCCATAGCCTGGCGCTGGGAGCTTTATTGGAAAGCTATGTCTCTGAGGCTGTGTCTTTCAGTTAATGAAGGATTGGCAGTGATATCCACCTGCTGGTCTTGGGCAGATCACATAAAGCCTTTCAGCTTCAGTTTTCTTGTTTGTATGTGTAATTCAAAAAGATTATCTTCATGGTTGTCTCCAGATTTCCTCTTGTTTTTGTTCTGGGAATGCTTTGATAAACTACTTGGGGCAGAAGATGAGGATTTGACAAGGAACTTGAGATGTGGCAAAAAGTTGTTAGCTGGTTCTCTCCTAGAAATGACTATGTATTTGGGAGATGGGAAGAGAAGGGAGCAAAGAGAAACAGGGGAAGGAAGAGAGAGCAGATGGCCTACCAAAATGGATAGGGAGCTCAACCCTTTAGAACAAGGAGATCTAATGTCCTATTTTAAAAGGTTTGTATTATTTCTTCATGTAGAAGACCCACTCTTCTGTGTCCCCAAACCTTTAATACAGTCTTCCTTATTTACAAAGGTGGTGTGTGTGTGTATGTGTAAATAAGTTAAAGAATAGAGCTGAGGTCTCTGTCTGGGTCAATTCTAAGGCAAAGATATAGGATCAACTGTATGAGTTAGAGTGGAGACCAAGAGTTGAGAAATGACATGAACTCTGTGTCAAAGGAGAGTGGGAGGACATAAACTCCCTGGAATGGACAGAAATCTTGGAAAAGTGAATAAATTATCTGCAGGCATAGATTGAGAATTAGAGTCAACTTAATCCTTGTTTCTCAAGGAGAAGAAAGACCCAAGTACACCAGGTCACATGCAAAATGGTGAAAATAAACCCAACACAGGCAGAAATCTTTGTGAGCACTTACTGTTGGAATAAGTAATTATTTTTATTATTGCTGGAAACTGCCATGCCCTGCTTACCTTATATAGTTGTTGGGGGTTGAGAAGGGCCACCAGTTGGATAATGTATGTGAAAAGCTTTACTGATGTCAGATATCGTAATAACTATTACCATTTTAGGGGACTTAAAGCCCTCTCTACTTGTATCCTTAGACTTTGTGACTGAATTTCCAATCTGGAAAGTGTTACACAAGATTTATTGTTTGTTCTTGGCTGTTGGAGATCAAGGGCCACTCCATAGGGAGAGCATCTTCCTAAGCATGCTACGGTAAGAACTAAAATAAATGCAAAACTGAGAAATTTTGCAATGTATAAAGAGATCGAGCAATTTCCTCTTCAAAGAGGAAGAAATTAAAATACAGCATTAAACAAATGAAAACAATGAGTGATCGATGGGAGGAAATTCAGCTCCTTTTTCAGATAACAGAGAATGATGGGATGTGAAAAGGGGGGAATATAAAAGAAATTCTCAAGGTAAGGAGTAGAGGCAAAAGCAAGAGATTTTATCTACTTTACTCAAGTTTCACAGGGATGTGCAGACAATTGAGCAGAATGTGTAAAGCTGAAGATAGACGAGCAGAAATGGTGAAAACCAAAAGACAGACTGGCGAAATTAGTGTGATAAGTTACGCATCAAGTAAGAATAAAGTGATGACTCTCAGGCACATTAGACTGGAGCAATGACCCCCAACACTCCCAAAGTGGAAGACGCCATCACTATGGACTGGTGGGCTGTGTCTGGGAGATTGCTGACTTCTAAAATGTAAAGTGAGAAAGCCTTACTGGGCTGTTGTTCTGTCTGGCTGCACCTATTAAACTTCAATTTAAACATATTCTCTTTGCTATTTTTATTAGCGTTTTGGGGAGAGAAGTAAAGGAGGTCAAGTGCTTTGCTGGAGGTGAAAGCAATGCCTAGAAGGTCTAGAGGTCAGAGAGGCATGTCAAAGGGCTGGGGAGACTTCCATCATCTTTACCCGTGGTGGAAGTCATCCAGAGGGCAGGAATTCAGAAATGCAGATGGGATGCATAGAATCAGCACAAAGGCCCTATTAATTTCACCCCCCTCAGGTAGGGCTGGACAACTGTGGCATATACTCAAAAGAGTGGAGTAGGGCACTGCGAGCCAGGCTGGGAGTGGATCTTACTTCCTTGCCACTATCTCACTCCATAATCTTGAGTGAATAATTTATCCTTCCTGAGCTTCAGTTCCTTCATGAGAAGAGTAGGATTAATCACATCTTCCTTATATATAATATAAGGAGTATAATCAAGTCTTCCTTATCTGCTCTCAAATAGAATATTATATGTGTTAATGCTTTGACATAGTGGGGCTCTGAATGCTTATAAATTAGATATCGTAATTTTGAGTGGAAAGATGATGTTTTGTTTGTGGAATTCTTCCTATCCCCTCTGAGGATCATTTCTTCCTTTTGGATCAGTTGTCTCTGTCCCCCAGAACACTAGACGGTATCCCAAGCGACTGTCAACTATTTTCTACTAAGGTGACTATTGATCAATAATTTATGAAGGGTCTCCCACGTGCCAGGCACTGTGCTAGGCATTGAGGATTCAAAGATGAATTGAACTCTGTTCTTGCCCTGGAGGAACCCTTGGTTTAAGGAAGAAAGTAATTATTAGAGAAGGTGAAGTCCTATAATAGAAGTCCTCATAGAGTGCTGTGGGAGAGGTAGGGGAGATGGGGAGGAAGAGCCTGAGGCAGAGGGAAAGGTTTCTCAGAGCAGGAGATGATATCTGTTCTGGACTGTGAAGGATGAGTAAGAGTTCCCCGATGAGAAGAGAGTGTTTGTCGGGGCAGGGGGGTGGAGGGTATCATGATCATATGAAGGTATTTTATCTATTTAGGAAATGGAGAGAAGGCTGATGCAGAGAAAGCCTGAGCTAAGGGTAGAATGGGGGAAAGATGGAAGATAATACAGGGTGGGCTGCTGGAGGCCAGGTCTGTCAAAGGAATTTGGGGCAGGTTGGAAAAGCAATGGAGTATTACCATAATAGTTTTCCTGGGATAAACCTCATTTGGGCACGATGAATTGTCTTCTTTATATATTATCAGATTGGATTTGTTAAAATTTAGTAAAGACATTTAGTGTTTATATTATTTAGGTCTTTATTGTAATGTCATTGTCTGGTTTTGGTATCAAGATAATGCAGGCTTCATAGAATGAGTTCGAAATGCTCCCTCCTTGTATTAATTTTCTATTGCTGCTGTAACAAGGTAACACAAGTTTAGTGGCTTAAAACAAGAATATATTATCTTGCAGTTCTGGAGACCAAAAGTCCAAAATGAATCTTACTAGGCTAAAATTGAGTTGTTGGCAAGGCTGACTTCCTTCCGGAGGCACCAGGGGAGAATCAGCTTTCTTGCTTTTTCTGGCTTCTGGAGGCTGCCTGCATTCCTTGGCTCACAGCCCCTTCTTCTATCTTCAAAACAGCAGTGTAGCATTTTCCAGTTTCTCTCTTCTTCTAACTCTCCTGCCCCTCTCTTTCACTTATAAGGACCTTTGTGGTTACATTGGGCCCACCAGGATAACGCAGGGTAATCTCTCCATCTCAAGATTCTTGGCTTAATCACATCTACAAAGTCTCTTTTGCCATGCCAGTCATAGATTCTGGGGATTAGGACATGAGCATCTCTGGGGATCATTATTCTCCCTACCATACTCTTCTTCAATTTTTTGGAAGAGTTTGTATAGAATTGGTATTTTTTCTTCCTTACTTGTTTGGTAGAATTTGCCAGTGAAGTTATCTGTGCCTGGAGTTTTCTTCAGGGAAAGATTTTTAGTTACAAATACAATTTCTTTAATAGCTATAAGAGTATTCAGGTAATCTACTTCTTTTTGAGAAAGCTTCGGTAAATTATACCTTTTAAGAAATTTGTACCATATCATCCAAGTTGCTGAATCTATTGGCATAAAGTTGTTTATAACATTCCCTTGTTATCCTTTTAATTCTGTAGGCTCTGCTGTGATATCCATTCCTTCATTCTGATATTGGTCATTTGTGTCTTCTCTCTTTTTTTAATTCATGATCAATCTGTATAGAGGTTTATGGATTTTATTGATATTCTCAAAGATCCAGCTTTGGTTTCATAGACTCTCTCTATCGTTATTGTCTTTTTAATTTTATTGATTTAGAATGTTATTATTTCTTTCTCTTCGACTAGGTTTAATCCACTTTTTGCCAGTTTCTTTGGTGGAATCTTAGGTTATTGATTTGAGACCTTTCTTCTTTTCTAGTATGTGTTTAATGCTATAAATTTCTCTCTGAGAACTGTTTTCACTGTATTTCATAAACTTTGGTGTGTTGGGTTTCATCTTATTTCAGTTCAAAATACTTTATATTGTCCCTCTTAATTTCTTCTTTGACCCATGGTTTATGCATAGGTGTGTTGTTAAATTTGTAAATATTTAGGGAGCTCTATGCGAATGGTTTTTTTCTTCCTCTGTACGTGATATATCTTTTTTTTTTTTATCTGGCTCTTTTTAAGATTTTGAGGTTTTAAAAAGTCTGATTATGATGTGCCTTGTATACTTGTCTTGTTTCTTCTTTTGAACTTCTTGGGTCTATGTCTGTAGTTTTCATCAAACTTGGAAAAAAATATCTTCAATATTTCTTCAAATTTTTTTTTCTATATCCTCCTTCCCTTTCCTGTTCCTCTCTTATAGGGCCACCAATTACACATATATTAGGCTTCTTGAAATACTTCCGCAGTTCATTCATATTTTTAAAATATTTTTTTCTCTATTTCATTTTGAATATTTCTATGGTTACTTCTATTGTTATTCACTAATCTTTTCTTCTACAGTATCTGATCTTAATACCTTCCATTGTATTTTTCATCTTAGATATATTTTTAATCTGTAAAAGTTCAATTTGGGTCTTTAAAGAATATATTTCATGTCTCTCTTTATCATGCTCATGATTTCCACTATCTTCTTGAGCATATGGAATATATTTATAATAGTTGTTTTAATGTCTTTGTCTAATAATTCTATCATCAGTACCATTTCTAGGTCTGTTTCTATTGATTGATTTTTCATCACATGGATTATATTTTCTTGTTTGTTTGTATGCCTGATAATTTTTCATTAGATGCCAAACATTTTGCATTTTTGGGTGCTAAAATTTTTTGTGCTCCTTTAAATGACTTTATGCTTTGTTATGGGAAGCAGTTAAGGATCATACAGTGTGATCCCTTTGAGGCTTGTTTTTAAACTTGGTTATGTGAGACCAGGTAATCTTTTATGTGGAGCTAGTTTGGCAGTACTCTTTTAAATACTCTTTCTAATGCCCCATGTATTACAGATTTCTCCACCCTGATTGTTGGGAATGTGAACTATTCCCAGCCCTGTGTGAGTTTTGAGAATTGTTTCTCCTGCTCTTTTCTGGTGGGTCTTTCTCCTGCCTTAGTTAGTTCCTTCACACATAGCACTAATCTGTATTTAGCCAAAGACTCCAGGGGAACCCCTGCAGATCTCTAGAGCTCTCTCTGTATGCACGTCTCTCTTCTCTGATACTTCAGTTGATGAACTCTACCTGCTTTGGCTCCCCAACCTCCCAACTCTATCTTTTCAACTTAAGGAGACCTCTTTGCATGGAACTCCTCTCTGTTCTATGTCCAAGAAATTCTTTCCAAGCATTAATCTAGGACAATCATAGGGCTCTCCTTTTGTTTATTCTATCTCAGGGAACCCTGTCCTTTACTGCCTGTTTTCCAATGTCTAAAACCTGTTGTTCCACATACTTTGTTCAGTTTTTTAGTTGTTTAAGGAAGGAGGGTAACTCTAGTCATTTTTACTCCATCTTGGTTGGAAGTGGATATAGACATAAAACAGCTTAAGGTGAGATTGCTTACAGATTTGACTGTTTCAGAAGGCTCAGATCCAAAATAATGATGCCATAGTCATGAAAACCTAGAGCATAGAAGCCTAGAGTGTGGTAGGGAGCAAGAGACTGATCCCAATATGCTAAAACCTGTATAATCAGTTATACCTGCCTCAGATCCGAAGTCCACTCTAGACTCTCCTGAGAGCTTTCTTAGAGTGGACACAGAAGCCCCCATTGTCACTGAGTGCTGGGGCTTTGACCCTACCCTTAGTTCTAGTCAACCAGCTTGCCCCAATCTGCTGAAGTTGCTGAAGTCAACAGGCAGGGTTGGGCCTGGGCCCCTGGTCACAGTGGATTTGCCTGGCTTCCTTGAAGACTATCTCTGCCTGTGTTTCCAGGGAAACAGGCTTGAGCCCCATGGGGCCTCCTAACAGCTCAACGCTGAAACTCAAGACTGAGAAGTGAAGCCTGAGAAGTGAAGCCGTCTCCCAAGGTCTCACTTCTGCTCCTTGGGATCATGATTAACTCTGTGGCAGCAGAGTTATGATAAATGACTTTCTTTCCTTACAGTAATTCAGATCTCCTGGGTGGAGTGGCTCTGCTAGGATGAGGAGTAAGACTTGGGCAGCTCCCTGTGCTGCTGGGGAACTGGTAGTGTGGATGGTTGAGGATCCCTGATGACCACCCTCTTGGAAAAGGTAGATTGGAACAGAGTTCTCTGTAGGTTAAGCCTCTCCTCCAGGCCTAGAATCCTTATTTCAGGGTCTGGCTAAATGGCCGAGAAGATCCTCTCTTTATATCTCGTTGGAACTCAGTAACATTTCTCTTCTGGTTTCTTTTTACTGAGGCAGAGTACATAGAAACCAATGCCAAGGAGGTGAAGCCAAGGTGGCCCTGCCAAGGGAACCTCTCATCTCCCTCAATTACCATGAAGGCCTCTTTCAGGGCAAACTGTGATCGTTTCTGTAATGATGATAGATTATCATAGTGATGACAAATGCCAGGCATGATCTGTGTGCACCTTTCGTAGAAGGCCCTGTTGACTGTAGTGTGTGAACATATGTGTATCCAACATGTCTGCTGAATCAGCTGCAATACCTAGTGTAGGTCAGGATACACAGTAGGTGCACAGGAAATGCTCACTGAAGGAACAACAGAGAGAATTCTATAGTTGTCATGGGCTTGGAGACAGACATGTTTATTGAGCTCCTCCTGGGTGCATGGCACCAAAAATATAGCACACAAAATTGCAAATGACACCTCACCTGCCATAGGGAGTTTTCCAGTCTGGGGCAAAGAACTACAGGACAAAGTGAAAAGTTGTAATGTCTACAAAAGCAGTGATTCACAAAACCCAGGAGGAAGAGATCACTTAATTCTAGCTCCTTCCTTAAACAGTTGCTCTCTGAAGCTAATATTTGTCTATTTCCTAACCACATTTCCTAAAACCCTTCCTATATTTGGGGCATTTTCTGCAGTACAAGTCTTTCCTCCCCAAGGGGAAAGCCAGGCACTCATTTTCCCAGTCTTCCTTGTAGCTGGGTATATTCACAGGTCCAAGTTCTGCCAATTGGATTCGCTGATGGGAGCCTTCGATTAGGAGAAGAGCAGAGTGAAGAAGCAGGGGCTGTAACCCTCTGTCAGATGAGGGAGACCACGGGGCACTGGGCTATAGGGAGCAGCAGAGGCGGTGTGTTAAGCCTCCAAGGCCCAGTGTCAGGGGTGTGAACCGCGTGCTGTGTCACACTCTCCAGTGGTGTCTCTGCAGGAGCCATCCACAGTGTGGTTCAAGTGTTGTCATTGGTCACTTTTGCCTCCAAGCCTGGCTCTCTGGCCCTCCTGGAGATTTTCTGAGCTACCTAATATTTTTTAATAAATTCTTTTTCTGCTTAAGGTTGCTGGAAGGGGTTCTGTAATGTGTAACTGAGAACCTGGCTGAAAAACCTCTCCATTGTTGGTTGATAAGGGCCAGCACTTCCTGTTTCTGTGAAGGCAAATCGAACTCATTTATTCTGTTACTCAAGGTACAGCTTACTAATTGCTGCTGGGTCAGAATGAATGAACAGGTCCCAACCTACCCTGGAAGGAGTGAGCACAATTATCACTTCTTGAAGCTTCCTGGTAATTTCTGCACTCTAAATCAACTGAAAATGAATATTCTTCTGCCTGCATTCCTCATTTTTGGTTAGTATACCTGGATGCACAAGCCTGAGCTGTGTCGTCATCCCAGACTTTTCCTGTCTCTCACCTCCCAGTGACAAACTTTTGGAAGTTGACCTTGTTATTATTGCTTAAAGTTTCGTCCTTCTCTCCATCTCCAATGCTGTTTCCCTCGCTTAGACCTTTATCCATTGTATTTGTCTTCCAGTTCAGCTCCCTGCATCCAGCCCTTTTACATGTCAGGCCAGTTTCCATGCCACCAAGTTTAATTGTCACCCTTCCTTCCAAGATAAAATGTTTCAGTGGCTCCATATTTCTTGTAGACTAATGTCCAAGCTTCCTTGTGATCTTGCCCCAGAAAACCATTTTATTTTATTTTATTTGTTTTTGTTTTTTTTTTTGGAGGAAGATTAGCCCTCAGCTAACTACTGCCAGTCCTCCTCTTTTTGCTGAGGAAGCCTGGCTCTGAGCTAACATCCGTGCCCATCTTCCTCTAGTTTATACGTGGGACGCCTACCACAGCATGGCTGCCAAGCAGTGCCATGTCCGCACCCGGGATCCGAACCAGCGAACCCCGGGCTGCCGAGAAGCGGAACGTGCGAACTTAACCGCTGCGCCACCGGGCCGGCCCCCAGAAAACCATTTTAAACTCACTTCTTGCTACTCCCTCATCACCTCCTCTGTCTAGCCACCCACCAGTCTCCAAACACCAGGTTCTCATAGCTGCAACTTAGCGGGCATTACTCTGTCTTCTTGAAATGTCCTTTGTCACGTTATGCATTTGGCATACTCCTACTCATCCTTCAAGATTTAGTGAGAATGCTACCAACCCTGGGAAATGGTTCCTGCCATTTCTAGCAAAGTGTAGCGCTTTTTTCCCCGGGTTCCCAAGGTGCAATTCTCCATCCTTCTAATACAGCACTTACACATTGTTGTGGTTATTGACTGACGTGTATCTTTAGATGGTGAGGAATGAGGGATAGGGCTAGAGTACTCATCTCTGCATCTTCAGGGCCAAGGACAGTGCCTGGCACTTAGTAGATATTCAGTTGATGCTTGTGAAGTTAACTAATTAATTACTAATAAAAGAAATTGCAGGAAAGAACCTTGAAACTAATCTAAAACATTGGCAACCTGCATTTCCAAATAGAGGATGATATTGAAGTAGTAAGATGCTGGTCACTCCGGCCAAGGCCAAAGCCATCCCCTGTCCAGTGGGCCATATGCACCCCCAAGGGAATCTTCCTGTGCAGGCACCCTGAAGGAGACCCAGAAAAGGAAAGGAAGCACCTTCTAATTTTCAAACACTTAGGTATTTGGAATAGTAATTAACACAAAGCTCACTAATAGTTAGGGAGTAATTAATAGGTAAACGTTGGCGTTTAACAAAATGATGTTTTCCCCTTCTTCTACCCAAGCAATGGTTTTGAGTTGAGGATGCTCAAAATGGCTTGAAATGGGAGGAATTCATTCCAGACACCACATGTACTTAAAAGGCAGTGCTACTTGTGGGCATCCTTCATTGCTGTCATTAACCACAAAGGTAATAGCAAGCATTTACTGAGCTCCTGCCAGCCGAGGCAGAGGTGCAGAATTGAAGGCAGGCCCTCTTTCACAAAAATCTCTCCTATGAAAACAAGTTACGTTTGCAAAGCAAATGAATGTCGAGGGGGGAGGTGATCATTCACACTCCAAAAAGACCCTTTGCTACACAAAAGGGTCTACCACAGGGCTTCTTTAAATGGGAAACTCCTCAGGAGCACTTAAAATTTCATTGAGTTTATAAAGAATTGATTAAGAAATAATTCTTTCAGAAACCAATCTATTGCACAATGGGGATGTAGCTGCCTTTAGAATTGCTGCTCCAACCTTTGCCTGGCCATCAACATTTGTCAGCAACCACTATGCAGCAACCTTGTGTAAAGGAAAATGCATGGGCAGTGTCAGGAGACCCTCGCTTGAATATGGTTTTTGGTATAGGCCAGCCTCAGCCTCAGTGCTCTCATTTGGAACCAGGGCAAACAGTCTTGGGGACAAGGAATGAAAAACGAGTGTGAAATTGCCCATGACATTAAGTGGTCATTCACTCATGTATTAATTTGCCTGGGCTGCCATAACAAAGTACCACAAACTGAGTGGCTTACGTAACAGAAATGTATTGTGTCACAGTTCTGACGGCTAGAAGTCCAAGACCAAGGTGTTGGTGGGGTCGGTTCCTTCTGAAGGCTGTTCCATCTCTCTCCTAGCTTCTGGTGGTTTGCTGGCTTCTTTAGTGTTCCCTGGCTTCTGCTGCATCACCCCAATCTCTGCCTTTATCATCATACAGCGTTCTTTCTGTTTGCATGTTCAATACGACCTCATCTAAACTAACAACATCTACAAGGACCCTATTTCAAAATAAGGTCTCATTCTCAGGTATTCGGGGTTAGACCTTTAACACAGGAATTTTGAGGGAACAGAGTTCAACCCATAACAACTCATTATTGCTCTGGCCTTAAGTCACTGAAATGATAGACAAGCTGTTTTTTCTTGTTAGATATTTTGCTTTTCTTGGCTAAGATGTTGCCAAGTGAAAGGCATTTTTATGGAAACAACAGCAAGCCACAAAAAGAAAATCTTGGACATAGGAATCAAGACAAAAGGGAAACTGGAGCAGAGAGTAGGCTGGGCAGCAGCTCCAGGAGCATTTTCTTTTTCCTGCCAGCATCCTTTATCCCTTCCCTCTTAGAAAAGGGAGTGTACTCTTCAGGGATTTGGTCGTATTCTCCTTGTCACACCGAGGAGTACTAGGGAGGCCTGGCACTCCGTTCTTATCATGACTCACTTTTTGCAGGAAGAAGATTTCTCACGCCCAGCAGAAGCATCCTTCTGTCAGATGGAGATGACGCTGCCTCCACAGTTCTGCCAAACCAGCCACAGGAGCAATGAATCGGTCATTTCCTCCCAAGCATGGTTTCCAATAAGCTCCAAAAAAAAGCCAACTGATGCTGTTGTCCCACAGACTGTATTACCATTGGATTGCTAGAGGTTTGGAAGTCAGAGGCTGGAAGAAATGACTTTGGGAACTTTAAAGTCTATGACATGCTTGTTTTGTGCTCTGCTCTCCACACACTGATCCTTGGATATTGGGGTAGATTGATTATAGTAACGGACCCATTTGTTCCCAGCTCCCTGCACCCAAGCATTTGATAATGCCCTCCCACACTGACTTTTGGCTTAGCCATGCGTCTTGCTTTGGCCAAAGGGAGCAGCTTGAAAACTGCTTGTGCACTGGGGCTTGTCCTCTTGCTGCTCTTGGAAACTTCTGCCACTGCCACCAAGTGATCAAGCTCAAGCTAGCCTGCTGGAGGAAGAGAAAGCACATGGAGCAGAGATAAGCCATCCCACCTGAGCCATCATAGACTAGCCAGCTGCCAGTCAACTCTACAGCTGATCAAAGATGTCTGAGAGCCCAGCTGATATTAGCAGAGTCTAGCTCAGGCTGGACGAATCGCTCAGCTGTGGCAGGCCCAAATTGCAGATTCTCAAAACTGTGAACTAAAATAATGTTTTTCTTTTCTTTTCTTTTCTTTTTGCCATTATTGTAAGCCACTTAGTTTTGAAGTGGTTTTTTATGTAGCAAAAGCTAACTGACACAGATATTTCCCCAAGGGCTCTTCTAAAATCTTGTACCACTGGTAAGATCTTGTGTTTTGGGATTTTAGGGGCAGTTTTCTATCTAGCCAGGTGGAATTCGGGCAATCTGGGCTAAGAGGTGGGCTCTATTACCCATCATGCTCTACCCTTTGGGAGCCCAGGCTTTGAAGTCAAATGACCGCAATTCAAACCATGGCACTGTGTCAGTGTGGAGTAACAACTGTAATAACATCAAAATCTCCGTGATTTCTCTCCCACGTCACAGCCCATTTATGTATTTATATATTCAGTGTCTCATACATCTGTGATAATCTGCAGAGCTGGCTAGGGACTGGCTAGTCTAAGATGGCCCAGCTGGGATGGCTTGTCTCTGCTCCATGTGGTATCTCGTCCTCCTGAGGGCTTGCTTGTGCTTGATCACACTTATATATATCCATGTAGGGATTCAGGGACCCAGGCTCCTCCCATCTAGTGTCTCTTCTGAGTCCTCCACTGGATCCGTCTGCATCTAGCCAGGAGACAAGAAAAGAGAAAAAGTGTGGAGAATTTGGCGAGACTTGTTTTAGGGACCAGGGCTGGAAGTGCATAAATCACTTCTTCCCTCATTCCACTGTCTAGAACTAGTCACATGGCCCCACCTAGATGCAAGGGGGCTGGGAACGTGATCCAGCAGTGTGCCAAAGAAAGAGAGAAGACAGATACTGATGAGTACCGGTAGTTCATCTGGTGTAACAACTCATAACTAGGTGCTTGGGCAAGTTATATGACCTCTCTGACAGTCAACTAGTCCTGTGTGGGTTGTGCAATCTATGCAGAAGGGGGCTTGCTCCAATCTGTGTCTCTTAATTCCGCTCTGTGGCTGTTTACACTGGGGAAACTAAGGCAATTTAGTGTCACATCACTATGCTGTTGTTTTTCAGAATCCAGCCCTATCTGACATTCCAAGGATAGGACAGTGGGAATGGTCCACCCTGCGTGTAGGTAATAAGTGGGCATATTTTCTGTAGAGAATTTTTTTAAATAATAAAGCTAACTGAAAGTTGGTCTGTTTTTTATTATCATCACGTGACAGCAATAGAAATAAAATACTCCTTCTAAAAAATATTATCTAAGTAATAAATAATTACTGCATTACTGTTGAGATTATATATATATATAAACTACAATTGGCCCCTAACACACAAGGGCTCAGTTACACACTTTAGTTTTAAGAGTAAATTACAGAGGCATCTGGATTTCAGATTCACTGAGCATGATTTTCAAATGATCACTCCAGCCACTCTGTTTTGCTGTTTTAAACTGTTAAATACAAATGAAAACTACAAGTGATCACAAAGAATGACAAAACTGGAGTAACTCATGCTCTGTTTCATGATCTTCACAAGCACCGTTTATTTTTAATTTATGGCTTAAATGCAGGAATATCTAGTACCACTGGTGTTGGATATGCAAGTTGCTCCCAAAGGGAGCTTGAATGATGCTGAAACGTTATGAGCTTACCAGGAGTCCACCAAGTTCACTTCCATGTAGAATGCAGTATCTATTTAAAGTTTAAGTGTCTCAGTCTGCTTGGGCTGCTATAACGAAATACCATAGACTTAAACAACATTTATTTGGCTTAAACGACATTTATTTCTCACAATTCTGGAAGCTGGGAATCCAAGGTGAAGGTGCCAGCCAATTTGGTTCTTGGTAAGGGCTCCCTTCCTGGCTTGCAGATGGCTGCCTTCTTGCTGTATCTTCACATGGCAGAGAAAAGAAGCTCTGATGTCTCTTCCTTTTCTTATAAGCGCACTGCTCCTATCATGGGGCCTCCACTCTCATGACATCATCTAAACTTAATCTTTTCTCAAAGGCTATACCACCTAACACCATTACTTTGGGGTTAGGGCTTCAACAAATGGATTTGGGGTGGGACAAAAACATTCAGTCCACAACAATAAGTTGTGAAATTGTACTACTTTAAAGATGACTTTGGGGGAAGTTGGCAAATGATCTGCTTTAGATTCAAATTCAGTGGCTTAGTCACTGGGCTTTCCACAAATGATTGGTCTTTGGTGTTCCCTCCTTGATGGAACTCCACTCTCCACTGTGGTTCCTGGGTCCCCCTAGAAGTTTTTGGATCTTTTTAGGAAGCAGGATGACTGCACAGGCCTCTAGAATTCCAGGTCTCAGATCCAGACATTGATCATGGCCTGGACCACACTGTTCACTGGCTGGTGGGCAAAGCCATGTCAATTCCAGGTGGGCCAAGTGTAGAAGCAGATCATCAGGTCCTGAATTCCTCCCCTCCTCTCTCTTACCCATCATCTGCTGCTCCAGCTCTTTTTCTGACGTTCTTTTTTTAACTGCTGACTGCCTATAAAATAGCTCTTTTTAGTCATCATCTTGTCCAAATGAGTAAGTCCAAATTTGGAAGGACTATACTTCCCATTCATGATTCTTTTTCCAAGTGTCCCACATTCTTTCTTTCTTCCTTTTTTTTTTAATGGCACCATTTTCCTCCCAGTCTCAGTAATCTTTGGCACATTCTCTTTCATTTTCTATAGTAAATCAAGTTCTATAATCAAGTTCTCTCCTTTTCCATCTACTGGTTTGGACCCAGGTCAGCTTGCATCTAAGATCATGCCTCACCACTCCAGTCACACGCCATGCAATCCATCTGCACTCTGCTGCCAAATGAACCTTCTCAAACACCCCTTTCATCATGTTACTGCTCCCCCAAGAATCCACAATGGCTTCCTGCTGCTAATGCATCAAAACCACCTCCCTTAAGGCCTGAGGAGCCTAGAGCCAATGATACAGAGACTAAAAATTTTTCAACTAAAGATTTCAGCTTTCAACTAAATATTTTTTTCTAGATCTAAATCTAAGCCTGGTTCTTCAGGAGTGAATACATAAATAGGGCAAAGGAGACACCATTTTTCCTCCATACATGAGAACAATGTGCTGATCAACGTAGAAGATCAACAAATATTTCTTGAATAGAGAAAAGAACCTTATGGATAGTATGTGAAAATATAATTCCCTCAAATAGTATACTTTGCCCTTATTCATTCATCGATGCTGTTTTGGTTATCTATAGCTGTACTAATAAACTATCCTAAAACTTAGTGGCTTAAAATAACTGTTTATTATCTTTCATATTTCTGTGGGCTGACTGGGCTCAGTGGGGCAGCTCTTTTGCTGGTCTCTCTTGGGTTCTCTCTTGCAGTTGAAATTAGATGGAGCCTTGACTGGGATCCTGGAACAGCTGGGCCTCTATCCGTTTTTATGCGGTCTCACCTCTCCCTCTCCATGTGGCCTCTCCATGTCATCCCTCAATGTGGTCTTTCCAGAAGGGGAGCCAGACTTCTTACATGGAGGCTCAAGTTTTCCAAAATTGAAGAAGTAGAAACTGCTAGGCCTAGAAAGCTTAGGTCCTAACTGGCGAAGTGTCAGTTCTGCCATATTCTATTGGTTAAATCAAGTCTCAGGGAAGCCAGCTTCAGTCAGGGATCTATACAAAGATGTGAATGCAGGGAGGTGTGGTTCATTGGGAGCCATCATTGGAAACTAGTTAGCATCCTTTGGCTCTTAATGATTCATGTCCTTCCTACGTGAAAAATACGCTCACCCCTGCAAATCTCATTCCAATAAGGCATCAGTGTAAAGTCCAGGATATTGTCCACTAAATCAGGTGCCAGCATGGATGGGGCTTTAGGGGGCAGTCCTTCATGTGCCCTCCCTTGAGTGCAGAGACTGGTGAAGAAGGACAGGTTATCTGCCTCCCAACCATCCAATATATAATGATGAAAGAGACAGGAAAACTACAATTGACTCCCCTATTCAAAAAGAGGGAGAAAGGGAGACATGAACAGTCTCTGATTATAGCAATTCTGAAATCCAGCCTGGCACATGTCCCAATTTCTCTGACTTGAGGCAGGGGATGTTCCTTGATTAAGGCATAATTTTTCTTGTAGGAATGTTCTTCTTCTCATCTCCTGGTTTCCTTCTCTGGGCTCTGGCTCATAAGAATGGCCCATGTTTGTAGCTGCATAGCTCTAAGCCTGTTTCCTGCCTCATTGGATGTCGAAGGCCCAAAATGAGGGCAAACTCACTAGAGGGCAAACTAGCTAGTCTATAAAAAATGCCTCAGTGAATCACACCGCCTGTTTGTATTCTCTGTAGTTCCCTCACTCATTGAATCTGGGCTGGTCCTGTGACCTGCTTTAACCAACGGAGGATGGCAGAGGTGACAATGTGCCAGCTCCAGGCCAAAGTCTTTTGTTTTTTCTATTGGGGTCATAATAGCTTATAACATTGTGAACTTTCAGTTTCACAGTATTATTTGTCATACACGATATAAGTGCGTCCCTTCACCCCTTTTACCCACCCTCCACTCTCCTTCCCCTGGTAACCACTAATTTGTTCTCTTTGTCCGTTAAGTTTGTTTATATTCCACATATGAGTGAAATCATATGGTGTTGGCCTTTCTCTTTGTGGCTTGTTTCCCTTAACATAATGCCCTCAGGGTACATCCAGGTGGTTGCAAATGGGATGATTTTGTCTTTCTTTACGGCTGAGTAGTATTCATTGTATATGTACACCACATCTTCTTTATGCAGTCATCAGTTGATGGGCACTTGGGTTGCTTCCCCATCTTGGCTGTTGTGAATAATGCTGCAATGAACATAGGGATGCATAATTTTCTTTGTATTGTTGATTTCCAGTAGTGCGATAGCTGGGTCATATGATATTTCTACTTTAAACTTTTTGAGAACCCTCCATACTGTTTTCCACAGTGGCTGCACCAGTTTGCATTCCCCTCAGCAGTGGATGAGGGTTCCCTTTTCTCCACATTCTCTCCAACATTTGTTGTTTTTTGTCTTGGTGATTATAGCCATTCTAACGGGTGTAAGATGATGATCTAAGTATAGTTTTGATTTGCAGTTCCCTGATGATTAGTGATGTTGAGCATCTTTTCAAGTGCCTATTAGTCATCTGTATATCTTCTTTGGAAAAATGTCTATCCATATCCTCTGGCCACGTTTTGATTGGGTTGTTTTTTTGTAGTTCATTTGTGTGAGTTTTTATATATTATGGAGATTAACCCCTTGTTGGATATATGATTTGCAAATATTTTCTCCCAGTTGGTGGGTTGTTTTTTCATTTTGGTCTTGGTTTCCTTTGCCTTCCGGAAGCTCTTTAGTCTGATGAAGTCCCACTCATTAATTTTTTTTTTAGTTTCCCTTGTCTAAGTAGACATGGTATTCGAAAAGATCCTTTTAAGTCTGATGTCAAAGAGTGTTCTGCCTATATTTTCTGCTAGCAGTTTATGGTTTCAGGTCTTACCTTCAAGTCTTTGGTCCATTTTGAGTCTATTTTTGTGTATGGGGAAAGATAATAGTCTACTTTCATTCTTTTGCATGTGGCTGTCCAGTTTTCCCAGCACCATTTATTGAAGAGGCTTTCCTTTCTCCATTTTACGTTCTTGGCTCCTTTGTCAAAGAATAACTGTCCAAAGATGTGTAATTTTATTCCTGGGCTTTCAATTATGTTCCATTGATCTGTGTATCTGTTCTTGTACCAGCACCATGCTGTTTTGATTACTATAACTTTGTAACATATTTTGAAGTCAGGGATTGAGATGCCACCAGCTTTGCTCTTGTTTCTCAGGATTGCTTTGGCTATTCGGGGTCTTTTATTGCCCCATATGAATTTTAAGATTCTTTGTTCTATTTCTGTGAAGAATGTCATTGGGATTCTGATTGAGATTGCATTGAATCTGTAGATTGCTTTAGGTAGTATGGACATTTTAACTATGTTTATTCTTCAATCCACGTGCTTGGAATATCTTTCCATTTCTTTATGTCGTTATTGATTTCTTTCATTGATGTCTTATAGTTTTCTTTGAATAGGTCTTTCACCTCTGGTTAAATTTATTCCTAGATATTTTATTCTTTTTGTTGCAATTGTAAATGGGATTGTATTCTTGAGTTCTTGTTATTTTAGTTCGTTATTAGAATATAGAAATGCTACTGATTTTTGTAAATTGACTTTGTACCCTGAAACTTTGCTGTCGTTGTTGATTATTTCTAATAGTTTTCCAATGGATTCTTTAGGGTTTTCTATGTATAAAATCATGTCATCTGCAAACAACGAGAGTTTCTCTTCTTCACTGCCTATTTGGATTCCTTTTAATTCTTCTTCTTGCCTAATTGCTCTGTCCAAAACCTCTAGTACTATGTTGAATAAGAGTGGTGAGAGTGGGCACCCTTGTTTTATTCCTCTTTTCAAAGGGATGGTTTTCAGTTTTTCCCCATTGAGTATGATGAGGCCAAAGTCTTAAGAAGCCCTGGCAGCTTCTGATTTTGTGTTTTGGGGATCCCTGAGCCACCACCATGTAAGAAGTCTGAGTGCTCTGCTGGAAAGACCACCTGTAGAATCCACGTGGAGAGGGAGGGCCTTGGCACTATGTGAAGAAGGAGAGGGGCCAAGTCATCGCAGCATCCCCATCGAGCCTCCAGATAACTCCATGCCTAGTGGCCATCTGACTGTAAGCACATGAGAGAATTCAGAACCACCAGAACTTCCCACTGAACCTAGTCCACCTATGGAACTGCAAGAGATAAGAAAGTCATTGTTGTTTTAAGCCATTAGACTAGAGTGGTTTGTTATGTAGCAGTAGTTAACCAAACACATGTATTCACTTATTGAAAGTTATTTAACTATCTATATTTTAGGATGGTTATCCTATATAACTGTGCCTGATACTGTGTTAGGCAAAGTGGATGAAAAACTAAATAATGCATCAATTCTGAACTCTACCTTATTTGAATATGTTTGTTAATGAAAAACCATGGTAAATAGAAATATTTTAATTTTATATTTTAAAGATGAAGGTTTCTGTTTAAAATATACTTGTAGTGAATCCTTTTGTAAAAAGGAATAACTGAGGTTTTTCGTATTTTCCGTTTTCTTTATGTTACGTTTTTTAAATAGTGAAGAACACCTGAGCTTTTAATAATATAATTTGATTCAACAAATGTTTTCTAAGCACTTACTATGTGCTTACTCTGTATGTTTTCAAAATCTGTGTTGAAATTCAGGTGTTGTTTTCCACCTGACTTCTGTTAGCTTGCATGGGGCTTATTGTCCTAAGTTCCTTGGGGATCCTGTTTTTGTCTATTAGCACGTATTCTTGTTACTGTCATGCATCCCCTGGCTATTTTCTTATTGCTTCAGCAAGAATTACATTCAGTTGTTCAGTTTCTAAATGACCTAATTAGCAGCACTTTTTCAATTCTTTCCTTAGAATTCTATCTCTAGTCGGACTCCCTTCCCATTATTCTCCTTTCCTCTCTGAGTTTTACTCAACATCCTGCTAATGAGTTCACGTTCCACTCTTGTCCCTCCATGGATTTCTGCTCAGGCATTTGGAGGCCTCTTTGCCTTAATTATAGGGAAAAAAAAAAAAACCTCTCTTCTTGGTCTTTCCTTGCTAGACTCTGCTGCCTTTGTTTCCAGCCTCTTAGTTCTCATGTGTCTTTATTTTTCACAGAAACAGAGAACATAAAGTAGAGAGGAGCCCTGGAGATCATATAGTTTTACAAACGAGCAAAGTTTGTCTGGTGAGCCAAGTGACTTGTTCAAAGAACCACAGCCAGTTAGTGGCAGAGCCAGGACCAGTGCCCATACCTCCAAACGGAGAAGTCCTGCCTTCACTAATGCAACGGATGCACTGTCAAACCACATCAAACTAATATGAACGGACTAATTGATGATCAATCGATCAGCTCTATTTATAATTAATTAATGGCCTTTAAGTACATCTCTGCTCTATTCTCAGTCTTGGGTTGAAACTGGGGGAAAATAAGAGAAAAAAGATAACTATGGTAGATTCAGGAACCATTCAGTAGTTCACAATTATATTTAAAGTTTAGGATTTTGATGAACACTCTTGAGCTTCTCATTAATTTATTCAATAAATACTCACTGAGTATCTACTATGTGCACATGTGTGTGCATGTGTGCACACGTATGCACATTTTCCCAAGATTACTTTAAGGGGACACTGTGTGAAATAGCATACAACATCCTTATAAATATCTTTATAATACATACAATTACAAGCGTCATGCCCACAGCAAAGTGCTATCGATTTACTGCTTTTTTAGGAAAATGGACACTGTGATTCCTTGTAGATACTTTATCTTCCCAATCATTCTCAGTCCCCCATTCTTATAGTCATCTGATGGTTATATTTCATAGTAGGGGACCTCAAACTCAAATGCCTTCAGGGCCATGCAGTTAATATAAATAAGTGAAGCAGGCGAGGTGTTACATAGGTGGCATGCTGGGGACTGTGGCAGCATTGAGACCACAAATACCATTTAAAGCGGGCAGCTACTACTCCATGTCAGGTGATTGTTGTCATGTGGGAATTTGAGAACCACTATTTCTAGAACTTCTGCATTTTCTTTTGTGTGTGAGGAAGTTGGCCCTGAGCTAACATCTGCTTCCAATCTTCCTCTTTTTGCTTGAGGAAGATTGTTGCTGAGCTAACATCTATGCCAATCTTCCTCCGGCTTATGTGGGATGCCACCACAGAGTGGCTTGATGAGGGGTGCTAGATCCATGCCAAGGATCCGAACCTGTGAACCCTGGGCTGCCAATTTGGAGTGCGTGAACTTAACCACTATGCCACTGGGCCAGCCCCCATAACTTCTGCATTTTTAAGAGATGCTGGAAATCTTTATTTTAGGTGAAGTCTCTTGATTTTGAAAATGTTGATGATTAATTTCACTCCACTGCATGAGCCCAATGAAGCCTATTCACTAGATTCAAATCCTGGGAAGACAGTTTGACCTATCACCCTTGTATGTGCCTTCCGCACTGGCAGAGACGGCAGGATCCAAACTCTCCAGTCACAGGACTCTCTCATTTCCCAAGAATTCTGGAAGTGAGGGCTCAGGGACAGTGCTTCTTACTCACTGACCTCTGTGGGGTGGTCAAACAACCCACCTGGTGATCTGCCGGGTTAGTCTCCACTTGATATTGTTGAGAAAACCAAAGTCCCTCACCAGAGGAAATGAAGGGGGAAACAGTAGCTGCTTTTGCAAAGATCCAAATAACAGATTGCCTTGTTTTTATTAGTTCAAAATGTATTGATTATTCTAGAAATTAAAATGTAGCATTGGCAGTGCCATACGATAAGTGTGTTAGATGCTTGTTCCTACACAAATCTATACGTGGCATTTTGAATCATATTTCTCTAAACCCAACAATAAGTGTCTGTTACAACAATAGTTCAAACTGTTCAGTTCAAGGTCCTCAATAGTCTCCTAAACTTCAAATCTAATTGCCTGTTCTCATTGCTTGTCTTATTTCATTTACTCGTTTGTCAAATATTTATAGGGTGCCTTCCATGTGTCAGATATTGTTATAAACACTAAAGATCTGACAGTGAATCCGCTAGACGTGATCTCTTCTCTCATGGAGCTTACCTCTGTGAAGGCTAGGGAGATGAGAGCCAAGTAAACAAATTAATCAATAACATAGTTTCAAATAGCAATCATTGCTATGAAGACAGTAAAATGGGGAAATAGGACAAGAGTGATTGACGAAAGTCTTTACGGCACAGTCATTTGTGTTGAGACTTGAATGGTGAGAAATCAACAGCAATGCAAAGATATGGGGGCAGAGGATTCCAGTCAGGAGAAACACCTGGTGCAAAAGCCCTGAAACAGGAAAGGACTTGAAGAGTTCAAGGACCAGAAAGAAAACCTATGACTGGAATATCAAACCTGACTTCTCTCCAGCATTTGGCACTATTTACAGCCCTAGTCTGCATAGCATTCACCTAGTTCTACTTATCTGCTTCCTTTGCTGGTTCTCTCAAAGGTCCTGAAGAATGATTGCACCTCTTTTGGAGAGTTTATCCACTTCTAGAATTTCATCTCTTATCTCAATGTTGTACTCACCTGAGTACACTTACTAAGCTAGGAATTCGGGTAAATTTTATATGCCTAGAAATGGCAAGAAGACTTACCGCGTTTATAACTTTCTTCTCTCTGGAACCCAGAAACATCTTGCAGTAGTCCAGAAAGAACGTCCTGAGCGACAGTAGTGGCTGATGTAGAATCATTGGCTCCTGATAGCCTTTAGACATGTGTGCAGACATGGATGTATGTTATGGGAATGAGGAGACATATTCAGGGAGGATGATTCCAAAGTGTCAATGTTGAATCACCAGGTAGATGGTGGCACCATTCACTGAGATTCAGGAAACAAGAGGAGGAGAAGCAGATTTCACTTGGCTACAGAGCAGGGTGGGTAGCAGGGTACAGATAATAGAATGCAAGACAGAGTAGAAAGAGGGTTAAGAAGGAGTTCCTGAATCTGAAGCTGGGACTCCAGCAGGAGAAGATCTCTTTTTGACATCTCAGATTAGAACTCCAAATAATTGTTGTCAAGTCAACATGATTACAAGGGGAATATGGTTCTGTAAAACTATCGAACATTATTCTTCTACGTTAGGATAAAAGAATTTTACAGGTTGGCCTAGAACAGGACCCACCAATAATGGAATTGCTTCCAATAACATCAGAATGCTATAAGATGTGCAAGTCAAAAGTTGGGGCAATTCCCTGGAAAATTTAAGCTAGAGTTATCTGGTGTCATTTCAATCTCCCCTCTGTCCAACTAATTAGATTTTTCTGAGTATAATCACTGGATTTTGAGAATTGAAGCATAGTGGCAGACTTAGCCACTATTATATCTTGGCTATATTCATAAGTCATTAAACAAAATTTATTGGGCATTGACCTTGTGCTGGGTGCTGAGGGTGCAAAGATGAATAAGACATAGACTTTGTCTCAAAATTATCAACAAACCATACCTAAGATGACCTTCCTTTTTCAAACTAGTGATTTTTTTTCATAACTGATGGCTACTGTCTTTTAAACTAGTCTGTTATGTATCAAGAGCATGTGGGACCAACTTGTGTTTACTCTCTTAAACCTAAGGCTAATTGCAAATCACTGTCTCACCAAAAAGCCCTGTGATGCCAAGAGACTCACTGTAGGTCACTTGGAAGAGGGAAGAAGTCTAGGAGTGGTCAAGACCTGCTACATCTATTTTTTAAAGAGTTTGTTCCACTTAGAAATAGTTTCCTTGGTTATTAATTATGAATCGTCTTACCTGGTCCTCTGGTAAAGCAGCTCGAGGGCCTATGTTCTGGCATTTTGATGGAATGGGTTTATTTTCTCCACCCTGGACACCAGGTGCTACTTGCTAAAAACAGCAGAGGACTTAATCTCTTCCCTTAAGGCTCCTGGCAGCTCTGCAGCAAATTTGGTCACTGAGCTGGCCCAGGCTCTGTTACCCCCCTCTCTAATGGGCTTCCTTCCCTAATGGGCTTGTGTGTGCGTGTGTGTGCGTGTGTTTGTATGTATGTGAGAGAGAGAGAGAGAGAAAGAGAATGTGCTTTAGGGTCTCTATTCTCAAATGGAGATAATGTTCTCTGCCTTAGTTGTCTTACAGGGTTATTCTGAAAGCAAAACAAGATAAAATAGGACAATAAATATGACTTTGCCTGGAAAAAGTGAGTCAGGACATTTAAAAATATTATTAACTAATTTGCAGTATTAAATCACTATTACTCTGCATTCCTGTGAGCGACAGTATTATCTGGTGGTTAAGGCCGTGGGGTCCTTGATTTAGCCTTTGCAGACTGTGTGATCTTGGGTGAGTTACTTAATCCCTTTGAGCCTCAGTTTATTTATTTGTGAAATAGAGATGAGAACCTTATCTGCTTCATATAGTTACTTGAGGGTTGAATAACTTATTATAGGTAAGGGGCTTACCCTAGGGTCTGGCAAATGAAAAGTGTTTACTTAATCGCGTATTTGCTGTCTTTATCCCCACCATGCCCAAGAGGCCCTTATAGCTCTTTCCAAAAGTATTTTTACAGAAATGAACATGTATATCCTCCCATGACCCATCAAAAACCACAAACATTTGCAAAATGGAGAGACGGCATGCATTCAAGAGAAGAAGCTGTGGAAGGACCAGGATTTCAGTTCTGATACTTTGGCCATTTGGCCTGGTGACCTTGGACAGACTTTCTGTTTACAGTGGCATTGGCATTTCTTCAATATGCAGTGAAGATGCTGAGGTCCCGACTCATTCCCCCAAGGTAATGGAAATGTACAAGTCTCTCCCACCTTTAAAATCGACCAACCAATCAATATCCAACCAAACATTTCAATAAAAGATTTTCTGTTTTTGATCATAGTCAAGCTTCTTAAAATGTTGTCTACATTAATTTTCCCTACTTTGTCACCCGCATTCTCTTCTTAACAAGGCATGGCAATCCACCCTTGGCATCTCTCACTCTATTACATCTTCTCTGGTTCAAGTTACCTCTTCTTTGACAAAAACCAGTGGCTATCTTTTAATCTTCATTTCCTTAACTTTTGACCGCAAAGAGAAGGGAAATGACCTTTATGTGTGGGAAATACATTTTCAAGTTTGGGTCTAGACATAGCAATTCTTGATGCTGAAATCAAAATTGTCATTTAAAGAGACTTTGTTCTGTTCATAACATCCCATATTCAGATACAAAATGTGAATTATTCAAGTAATCAGGGAAACTAGGTCTACTAAAATATCTTACTGTGACATCAGATACCAAAAGCGAAATCTGATGACAGGAAAATGATTAGAGCACAAAGCAATCTGTTGCTTTGTTCTGATATGAAATGACGACGGTGAAGTAGGCACGTGCTGCCATGTGTACCTGATGGATCCTAATGCATTTCAGACTATTGTCTAATCACCCTACCCCTGTCCAATCAAAACGTATTTGTCCTGTGTCACATACCATCAAGGCTTTCTTCCTTGTTAAGGAGCCTCTACAAAGATGCATGCAAAATGTTCAAGTTCGTCATTTGCATTACAACAGACATTTTCAAGGTTTAATTTCAGGCACACAGGCAGGTGGGTGCAGGCAATATTTTTGTCAGGAGAACATTTTCCAAGCCCCCCGAAACCCTCCTCCCACCCCACTGAGCTGACTGCATTTTAATGGGGCATTTGGTGAAGCTGCTACCCTGAGCTGAGTCAGATCATTGCAGAGAAAGTTTATCATTCTCAGAGGCTGTCAAGATGATTAAATAGGGTTGTTGTGCAATAGGTCCCAAATGGCAGCAGCAATGGAGTGGAATAAACACTGGACTGGGAATCATGGGAACTGGTCTAGTCTGGTTCTGTGACTCTGGGTGAGTCTCTTCCACTCTCTTAGCCTGGGTACTGTCACCAGTAAAAGGAAGGGCTGGCTAGATGGTTTCTAAGGTCACGTCCAGTTCAATGATTCTGAAGTCATTTTTTAATCTTCTCCTCTCTAATACTGCAGCTCTCCTCCTAATTTCTTTGACCTTTTTTTACCTTGCCTGATTTTACCACTACTTTCCAAAATGATTTCTTCTTATCTCTCTGCCTCTTCACTTACTTTCTGGCTAGTTCACTCAGAGATAACCCTGGGAAATATGTATCTCACAAGCAAATCATTTTCTCCTGTGAAGATAGTATATCTCTATGCTATGTTCACAGTAGAGCAATTACATGGCAAATTCTGGATGTGTCCAGAATATTCACTCTTTCAAAGCCTGAACTCTGAGTCTTTTCCTAACATTGTTCACTGATGCGTGTGTGAAATACCAGTTGGGTGGCCAGGTTTGAAACCAGATAATTCAGCCAGACGACTGGGCCCTTTATGGAGTAGACATATCTTCCTATGCCTCTGCTCTGATAATTACTTTCTTTAAAGATTTTCAAACTCTAAGGTTGATGAAACTTTTTACATTGTTTTTTCTTGCTCCAGTTCCTCAAATCCAAGCTGACAGGGGGGAGGGGCCTGGAAGGAATGGTGACTCTCCCGTTAAATGTGTCAACAAGAACCTACCCTCTTTCCCGGGACTCAATTAGCACTAATAGAATGATTTTTTTTTTAAAGATTCACAATTAGAAATACTGTGAACTTGCAGAATATCAAGAATAAAGAGAATATCCTAAAAGTTTTCCTAACAATATTAATGGATAAAATGCAGGACACCCAGTTAAATTTGAAGTTCATATAAACAATGGATAATTCTTTAGAATAAGTATGTTCAAAATATTTCCTTATTTATTGGGAATGCAAATTTAATCAGCATCCTGTATTTTTACTTGCTAAACATGGCAATCCTATTTCCCGGAATAAAGCTAGATCTCCCAAATAGCACATCAACAGCAGTGGATGGTAGAAGGCAATCTGAGTGACGTTTTCAAAATTCTGAGATATTATGATCAGTCTAAAATCCCATAGCTATCCAACTCATCAATGAAATATATGGAAGAAATTAAAACATGTTAAGACATTCAAGGACTTAGGAAAATATGACTTCTCAGTTATCCAGCATGTGTTCCAGGAAAACAAGAGATTAAACCAAAAAAGTGAAGATGTGGGGTGCATCAAAGTGTGACCTAGGTTCGGAAAGGCAGTGAAGGGAGTTCTTAAGATGGCAGGTATTCAGCAGAACTAACATAACAGGTGAGATTCTTTCACTGCATGTAATAGAAAATCAAACTCAAATTGGCTTAAACAAAAACTAGAGGTAGAGAGGTCTCTCAAATTGATTTAATGGTTCAAAGATCAACAAAGACCCAGACTCTTACCACGTTTCTGCTCTGTCATCCTTGCTATTGGTTTCATCCTAAAGCTGCCTTTCCTCCTGTCATAAGATGGCCGCCAGAAGCAACCTGAGCAACTGCTTCTTTGTCCACACCTAGCAGGAGAGAGAGACTTCTCCCTGGGAAATATCTCCTTACATTTCATTACCCCAAATTGGCCTAGGAAGGCTGCCCATTCCCGGAAGAGTCTCCAGCAAAGGAGATGGAGTGGCTTTGATTCTTCCGCTCAGTGCTTACTGTGTGTCAGACACTGCGCTCAGCCCTAGGGGTAAAGCAGAAAATCAGACAGACAAAATTCCCCGCCTTCCTGGAGCTTATGTTCAGGTAAACAGATGATAAACAAGTGGGTAAAATATCTGTGTGTTAAGGTGATATGTGCTAGTGTGACAAATAAAGCAGAGGAGGGGATAGGAAGTGTCCGAGGGTGATGGCACTTTAGGAAAGGGGTCTGGGAATGTCCTCACTGACATTGCAACTGTTGCCTCAGTCTAATCTTCTGCAATGGAATGGATTTGGGGGAATCACCACACTGTCCATTGCACCTGCAGAACACACAACCCAGGTCAAAGCAGGAGGACAGAGGGCCCTGGGAGAGAGGTCTCCTGCAGAAAAAGGAGACTTTGGAGAATATGTCGTGTAATGGAAAATTTAAAAATAGTGTTAGACTCAGGAGAAACAAAGACATGTATGAGAAAGAAATTATACTCACAGAATACCACCTACCTCCCCCATGAATGATGTTTATATAGTCACAATAATGTAAATGCTGTTATTAGTTTTCAAATTTAAGAATGAACTGGTAGAGAAAGCATGGAAGATTTAATTATAATTCCAGAACCAAATGTAAATATTATCAATTTGAATGCTCTAAGATTGGAATGCTGAAGAAGGGAGAGAGAAGAGCTGAAGGTGAGGCTGGGAGCACCAGTGTTCTCATTGTACCCATGGACGTAAGAGAGACTGGCTATACCTGGTGGACTAAGAAATGATAGTGTATGTTTATTATCTAAAATTTCAAAGGTAGCCAAACAGTAGAGAAACTAAATATGTTATAACTATATTGAGAAGTTGTTGAGGACAGGTGGGAGGTGATATAAGTGAGCTACATCTTATAGTAGGAAGTTGAATGTCTAAAATGGACAAATTCAGGGGTCTGCCTGGTGGCGTACTGGTTAATTTCACACCCTCTGCTTTGGTGGCCTGGGGTTCGTGGGTTTAGATCTTGGATGTGGACCTACACACTGCTCCTCGAGCCATGCTGTGACAGCATCCCACACACAAAATAGAGGAAGATTGGCATGGATGTTAGCTCAGGGCCAATCTTCCTCAAGTGAAAAGAGGAGGACTGGCAACAGATGTTAGCTCAAGGCTAATCTTCCTCACCAAAAATTAAATAAATAAAATAAAATGGACAAATTCAGAAATAGTACATAAACTCCTGTAGACCATAAAGCTATAGAAGAACTACAGTATGCCTATGTCACTACAGAATAAACAAGTTAAAGCATTAGTGGGTTGACTTTGGGAGGATTGAATGAGGGTGGCAGTGAAGGGCAAAGTATTGGTTTTGTTATTAGTTTTTTGGGAAAATTTGAATTTTGAACTATATGCTCATATGACTTTGATTTAAAAGATGTCTGGTGCTTGCTTCAGCAACACATATACTAAAATTGGAACGATACAGAGAAGATGAGCATGGCCCCTATGCAAGGGTGACATGCAAATTCGTGAAACATTCCATATTTTTCTATGTATAATGATATAGTTTTTGCAAGCAAACTGTACCTACACATGTGCACACAGCCACACATTTTTGGTATTCACACAGAAAAATATTCTGGAGTCATGTTCACCAAATAATCTTGGGGGTGGGATTACAGTGAGCTTTCACATTCTAGTAGATGTAATTTTCTTACTTTTGACAATTGTATATTGTTGTTACTTTTACATTTGTATTACTTATGATAAAGATAAATCTTAAAATAAAACAACATAAAATTAAAAAAATCTGGTCTCCACTCTAGAAGAATTTCTTTCTGTATTCGTAAGAATGATACATGTTCATTACAGAAAATTTCAAAGCTATACAAAATTTTCCAGTATTTAAAGGCAACTGTAAAATATTGGTGCATTTTCTTCTAGTCTTTTTAAATCAATTATATTTATGCACATTTGCGATTATGTAGAGTAAGGATACATTTGGATGAATTCAAATTTGTAAATCTAAACTGATTAGCTTAGAGTCCGGAGATAATTTGTAACATTTTAAATCTCCTTTAGGGTGGAAAACAAGACCAAAACAAACATGGTCTTTGTGTGAAGAGACCTTTGACATTAAACTGTAACAGTAAAATTAGCCTGTTCATCAAGGAGACTAGACCCCAGCAAACCAAAGTCAAGTTCACTCTGATGTTAATCAGGCAGTGAGAACTATGAATTGCCAGACAAAATTAGATGATGGATTTGTTTTGTATCTGAAGACAATTACATAGATACCCTTTATAATTAAGTCATGGTATTTAGATCCTACTTTCTTCACTGGCCTTGTCTCCCGTTACTCCTGAACCTTGGCTCATCGCCCAAGCCACCCTGATCTAGTTAGACGTCACAGAACACACCAGCCTTCGTCCTTCCTTTGTGCTTCAGCCATACTATATCCTTTGCTTGGAATGTCTTTTCCAGGCTATTCAGCCTGAAAAAATGCTACGAATTTATTAGGTGTCAGCTTAAATCCTCTCTCTCCTGTGATGCTTAACTAACCCCTTCATGGATATCTTACTGCTTCTTCCCTGGTGCTACCGCTGTACTTTATCCATGCCATGGCTAGTGTTCTCATGGTACGGAGTTACGAGTATGTGTCGTAGGCATGACCTTGGCTCCAGTTCCACCTCTAACTGGCCATTTGAGCTTGGGCAAGTCACTTAACCACTTTGAGTCTCAATTTACTCACTTGTAAAGTGGGATTAATAACAATACCTACCTTAGTGTCTCTGGGAAGGATTAGAAGAATTTATACAAGGAAGGCACTGGGCACAGTGCCTGGACAATGGTGAGTGCTCAAGAACATCTGCTACTGTTTGTTGCTGCTGTTGCTGCTGCTGTAATGGTTGGCTTGCATGTCTAACCATTGAGGTCAGGGACTGTAACTTTTCATCTTTACGTCCTCTGAACCACTGTAGAACTTGGCATCATCTTCCTGAAAAAGTTTATAGACTATACGTATGAATTAGTGACTAATTTAGAGAGTGAATTCAGCTTCCCTTGTTTCTATAATTAACGTTTTTAGGGGTAGTAGTTCCAAGAATGGACCTCAGAGTCACGCAAAAAGCTAACCAGCATTAATTCAATGAGCCAATATTTTTCCGATTAAAACAAAGGACCACTTCCTGAATACATTTACTGTATTAGCAGCCCTGAGAAAGATTCATCTGAAAGATATGAGACATCTCCCAGCAATGCAGGACCTTGCCTCTTTCCTATAAGATTTCTCAAAGTCATACAAATGCTCATACTTCTGGTCCACAGAGGTTGAGGACTATGGGATAATGCATTTCAAGGAGATATGAAGAATTCTTAACTAGAATGCAGTAGGAGAGTCATTAAAGCAATTTAGTGAGATGCATCTATTCAGGTTTTCTGTTTTATTGCTTTTCTTCCCCCTCTACAGAATTATTGTTTCTAGGCCTGGGAGATTTCCTTTTAAGCCCAGGTATATTTAATGCCTTTGCAGTTGTGTAGGGCTGATTTGTGGCTTCAGGGACTCTAAGTACTAAAGGTGACTCTGTTCTGACTAGATGGGTCCCTCTGTGTGTACCTTACCCCAGAACCAAGGCTCGGTACGCTCCACCATCAGAATGAGAAGATGCCTTACTCCTCCTGCAAGAGAATCGGGTTCTGCTGGCATTTTTCAAGTCTGACTCCAAGCTAGACACTCTGGTAGTTACTTGGGAGAATAATATTTGCCCTGCTTATCTTCAAAGGCTGCTGGAAGACTCTAGTGAGCCATTTTATAAAGTACAAAGTGATCCACAAATACAAGGGTTTTATTATTATTAAAAACACATCTCATCTTCCACTGGAACGTCTGGATAAAGGAATGTTGAGTGTGATAAAGAGCTGGAGCCAAAGGAGAGAAACACTAAAATACCTAATTGCCAAATATCACACAAATACCACAAAGAGAATGATTTCTTAATTAATTAATGATAGGGGCCCTGCATTGAAGTCTTTCAGCTATATTGGCATCAACCCTCTTTGCCTACCAGGATTGGCTTATTTCTGCCACCGAATAACTATCAAATCACTGAGGCCTAACTGACATGTGATTAATGTGGGCTCTGTTTAATTGTCTGGCTGAGTTTTATGCATGAAGCTGTATCCTTGATTTTTCTCCCTTAATTTCCTCCTGTTTAACTGTTGGTCATAAAACAGTTTCAAATATATCTGCTGAGTATGAGAGCAAGTTTTGCAACTTGAAAAGTGCCTGAGTCAGTTTGGGCATTTCATGTAGTAAAACAGACTTGGGGGAACTCTTAGGCTGTAAGACGGATTGCCGCTTGGCTTCCACTCCCAACACTGCTGGCTCCTTTTCTGCAGCTGCTCACTGGCACTGGATCTCATCTGTTATCATTAAGCACATGCATAGCATCAATAGTGGCAAAAGGCTTAATCACTTTCTTTCTGACAGCCGATCAGATGTGGCCCTATTCAACTTCACTCTAGACAGATGGAGATGATGACATTTGCCAGTCTAGTCTTCCCAGCACCTATTTACCCTTTTTGATAACAGCACCTGATTTTCTTTTGGGAACCCACCCCTCCTCTCACTCCTTCTCTGCTTATATTCTCTGTGGTTCAAGTAGAGCTGATCTCATTTCTCTTGTTCCAGGGCTGGCCTTATACAATAAAATCCCAGTGATGGATTCAGGGACGGGCATGTGACCCAAGCTGGGCCAGTGGGAGGTAACCCTTGGATTTTAGCAGGAGCCATTGGGAAAGAGAAACTCTCTTTTTCCTCTCGGGTTTTTAGATTCATAAAACTTTGGGCCTAGAATTTCTGGCTTCTTTGCCTCTAATAAAGGAGAGCCCAATCAAGAATGAAGGAAACACAGACGAATGGAGAGCCAAGAGATGGAAAGAGACAAATTCCTGCTGGCATGGTTTGGCTACGTGGATTCAGGCATTCCCAAAGACATCCCAAGCCTGTGCTTTTCTATCATATGAGCCAGTTTAAATAGGTTTTGTTACTTATAACCTAGAGTCTTGACTCAAATGATGATGCAGAAAACACCTTATTGCCTCAGCATGTCATATATGTACAGATCTTTAAGAAAAATTAGAATGATGCAGAAAGAAGTCAGTTTTCAGGAATGAAAATTCAGAATTTTAGAAATATATATATATACATATTTAAAAATATAATTTTTTCCTCTAGAAAAAGTGTGCTTGGGTTCATTGGATATTTTCTCATATGTTGTGAGAGAGATCTGATTGAAATAATTCTGTGACATCTCGCTGGTAGGAGAATACATTGGTACTCACTAGGGGAGGACCTGTCGTTCCCTCATTTATTCAGTGATTGGGTGCCCGCCTGTGCTGGGTGATAAGGATGTGTCAGGTGAATGAGATAGCTCTGTTTGTTTCCCTAATGGGATTATGATCTAACAGATTTTAGTCAATCAAGAATCCAGGACCCATTGAGATAGAGGAAATCAGCAGATTTTGACAATGAAAGCCCATATTGACATATAGTATCACCTGGGGATTTCCAAGTGCATTGATGATATCATTACAGAATGCATTCCTGCTTTGATGTTCATTTTCGTTTATGATGACTGTCAGCTCTTTTGGTTTTTAACGTCAAAAAGGAAAAATATCCTTATAAAGGAAATTGAGGCAGCTCAACAATAAGAAGGTTTTAAGGACTGAAAAATACGACCCATTAATCCCGTGACTCTAAAGCAGTTGACTTTCTTTTGGGGCTGCTAAGATTGTTGTATACTCCAGTGAGCGGTAAACACTTTATGTGGTTGAACACATTTTAATTTCTCTAGTACCTGATGATTGTATCAGAGGCCAGAGTTACATTCCCCAATTCACAGGGAGAAAAACCAATGCAGTGAAGGCGAGAAGACTTGTCTGGTCTGTGTTGTCACAGTGAGAGGCTGAGGCAGATACTGATCCGCTCTGATCCTTGTAAGAAGCCATCATCTCCCAGAGGTCCCAACCCACCCCAGCCGATGTGCCTCCCCATGTGGTCCCTCACTTGCATTCCTGCTGCCCCAGCCCTCGTTGAGGCCCCAGTCAATGTAACTCAGGAATTTTGCAATTACCTCCTCATGGTTCTCCCCGCTGGTGCTTCCACTAATCTACTCTGCAGCACACTGCTGCTGGAGGAATCTTGCTAGCGCACAGGAACGAGTATGTTACTCCTCTGACCAGAAACTTTCATTGGTTCTTTTTTGGGGTGCAAAGCAAAGTCCAAATTCTTCAGCCAGGCTGGGGAGGCCTGCACAATGGAGCATCTATTGGATAATGGATGGAGAAAGACCATCCCATGTCTTTCTTTCCATGGCTCTCTCTTTCTCTCCACTCCCAGACCCGTTGCTCCTGCCCAACTCAGCGTTCCCCAAACATGCTCTCTACTTTCCCATGCCTCTGCTCCCTCTATTCCTTATCCTGGAATGTTTGTACCTCTGTATCTCCCCTCCCCCAACATTTTCACCTGTTGAGTTCCTACCTGTCCTTCCAGGTCTTGAGAAAAAGCCTCCTTTTTCATATAGCTCTCTCAGATCTTTCCTAGCTGGAAGCAATTTCTTCACACTCTCTCTCTTTGTTATACTTGATTTATTCTTGCACTTTTTTCAAATTTAGTCAACATTTATTTACATACCAGTCTGTCTCTCCTGATGGCATATAAGTTCATCAAGACAAGGAACGATGCCTTGATCTTCTTTGTGACTCCCATTGTGTCTGCTGCTTTGATAGAGAACTAAATAAATATTTGCTGAATGGATGATGAATGAGTTCTCTCCCAACTTAAAAATGAGGCTAAAGGCCCTTTGCTTCCTCTCACCACTGAGCCTTTGCAGAAGGTGTTCCCTTTCTTGGATGTGCTTCCATCCTCCCTGCTTCCCCCACTGGCTAGTTCACAGCCCACAGTAAGAAATGCATTTTATACTGCAACTCTCTACAAACATTTATGAAATAATACTAACCATTGCTACCTGCAGCACATTTTGATCTATTCTCTATTCTATTTTCTTCTGTTCTTTTCTCTTAACTGTACTACAGTCCAGCCTATTGTTTCATTTCAAAAGATGTTGGTTGTGATACACTAATTAATTTCCTTAGCCTACTAATAGGTTACAAGAAACACTGGCTGGTTGGTTCTTATTCATCTTTCAGATCTCTGCTCACGTGTTGCTTCTTCAGGAAAGTCTTCTCCTGACCTCCCAGGCTAGATTGAGCCTCTGATAGGTTCTCATAGCCTCCTTTTCTCCATAGCACTTAATCATCACTTTTTGTGTAAGTGTTTGGTCTTCACTTTTCCCCCACTAGATTCTAAGCTTCGTGAGGGGAGAGCTTCTTTGCTTTTTTTTTTTCACCCTCATATTCTCAGTGCCTAGCAAGTGCCTGGGACACATCTGTGCACATTAAGCCTTTGCTGAATTAACAAATTAAGTGTTTTTAAATTAGGGGATGAGGGGCTGACATAACCAGATTTGTGCTTTAGATGGATCATTGGGATACACGCATTTCATTGTTCAAAGGACAAGTGACGTTGGAGGTGGTGTTGAAGGGTGGAGGACTTCGAGGCAGAGAGCAGGGAGATTAGTTTGGAGGCCTGCACAGTGGGGATTTGGACTAAAGGACAATCAGTGGTGTCAAAGAGTTGGGGACAGATACAGATGTCGAAGGGAGAACTGAGAGGACATAATGCTCTGCTTTGGGGGTAAATCCATTTCTCGAGGACTCTTTTCCGTCATAGTCAGGAAGCAGGAAGTCACCCTTCTGGTTTATGTGGGTCTCTCCCAGGATGATGATCTTCCTCCCTGGGGATTCTGCGTCCCTGGTGGAAGGTGGGAAAATTATAATCAGCATGGCCCTGTCCAGACCCTGACAGCCTCTGTTGGACCCACTGCTTTCCTGGTCTCCACAGCCCTATTCCATTATATTTGGCTATCTTTGTTTCTCGATTGATGTTAATTTTAAGCCAATTAAGATGGGGAGGGATTTCATGTAGGATTGCCTCTTTATTGATCAGCTTCATACTAAAGCCTTAGTTCTTAATTAAGGGGAGTCCATTGCTCCTGTCTACAGACACAAACATCCTTCAGTGAACTGAACCACTGGGAGAAGAAAGGCAGGCTCCACTGCAATCGACTTAGAGATGCAGCCACACCACTGATCCCTCAGCACCCAGCACCAGCCCTGCACAAGAGTGTATTTTTGGGCATTAACCTTGGAGCCCAAAGCTGTGTCCATGCAGTGTGACCGAGACCTGCCTCTGTAGTAGATCTAGCGTTTGTGCTTGTCATGAGGGCACAGTACCCAGCAGTAGTTCATACTGTCTGTGATTGTTCTAACTTGTTGTTAAAACTGCCAAAATAATGATTAACACAACTGACAAAAATACTTTTGGTGCACAATGACATCAACCACTTGACCACTGGCCTCTATGAGAGTTGAAAAATCTAAATCAAGCAAAAATGAACAGCCGGTAGGATGAGGAGATATTTATCAGTGTGTGTCTCACGAAGTGTTATCTCCTTTTCCTGGGGTCCTGCTGTGTGGATCAGGGACACTCTGGCCCAACTCCTGCCAATGCCCCCTCTGCTCCCTGTTGCTTATCTGTCTTCATCAGATGCACCCTTCTTCCCTTCCAGATTCAATATGTATTGAACTATTTCTTCATAGATAAACTAGTTTGCATTTTCCTCCCAAGATAAATCTCATTTCACTATGTGCTGTCCATATTTCTAATCTGCTAAGTCCATTTATATTACCACTTGGCCTTGCCTGATGCCTGGCCTACTTCTCAGTTCGGTGTTGCCATGACTTCAGAGTGGCCACAGAACAAGCCAGGAGCACACTTCCTTCCATTGCAGAAAAAAGGTGGGGAGAAGAGGAAGGAAAAGCCAATGAAAAGAAAAATAACATCTGTTGACTCACTGAACAGGAACAAGCTGCGGTTTTGCACAAAATTTGCAGTAAAGAACCAGCCATAAGATAATAATAATAATAGCAAATAACATGACTTGAGTGTTTTATACATTTTCAATCCTCACAACCACTCTCTAAGTTGGTACTATTATCATCTCCTTTTTGGTTGAGGAAACTGAGGGACAGGGAGGTTAAGTAATGTGCCCAAGATAGGTTGTCATATACAACTAGTAAGCAGCCAAGACTGGATCCTGTGAAGCTAACCTCTAAATTGCACAAATCTTAAATTTTAGTAGGTTTAAAATTTTCAGGTTTTAAACTGAGATGTCAGACCCATAGCTGACTTCAGTATCTACTTGTAAAATCCACCCAATATAATTTTTCCCCACGACTCCAAAGAACAACCTTCTCCTGGGGCATTCTTCCACACTTCTCTTTACGCACAGATGATCATGTACAACATTTGTGTGTATAGATATACACATATCTGCGTAGGAAGCAGGTTTTTTGGTCATTGCTTATTTTATCAAAATGTGACCACATTATATACACAGTTACGCAACTTGTCTTTCTCACTGGTAAAAACTCATGGAAATCCTTTCAAGATAATTGTTACGGAATGAATTCATGCTTTGTAATGACTGTATCATATTTCATGAATGTACTACATTAATCCCAACATCTCCCTATAGATGGGCAATCACTTTGTCTCTATGGCCTTAATCATAATTCTAAGTGTGAGAACTGTTGTGTTAATATGAATAAATGATGCAATAAACATCCTTGAATGTGTATTCTTATGTACCTGGAATTGTATTTCTGAGAAAACCAATTCACTGGTTTTTAGAATATTCACAGAGTAGCGTATTCATCACCACAACCAATTTTAGAACATTTTTATCACCCCACAAAGAAACCCCATACCCAATAGCCGTCACTTCTCGTTTCTCCCCAACATTCCAGCTCCAGGCAATCATTCATTGATGGACATTTGGGCTATTTCCACCTTTTGGCTACTGTGAATAGTGCTAGTTTGAACATAGTGTACATGTTTTTCTTTGAGCCCCTGTTTTCAATTCTTTTGAGTATTTACTGTATTAGTCAGGATTCTCCAGAGAAACAAAACCAATAGGATATATATATATATTATACAGTACTGGCTCATGCAATTATGGAGGCTGAGAAAAAAAATTAAAACCTCAACAAACTAGGAGTACAAGGGAATTCCTAAACACGATAAAGGACACCTATGAAAAATCCACAGCTAACATCATATTTAATGATGAAAGAAAACTTGCTCCTAGATCAAGAACAAGACAAGGATGCCCATTCTCACCACTTCTGTTCAACATTGTAATGGAGGTTCTAGCCAGGGCAATTAGGCAAGAAGACAAAATAAAAGGCAACCAAACTGAAAATGAAGAGGTAAAACCACCTCTACTCACAGATGGTAGGGTATTATATAGAGAAAATCCTAAAGAATCCACACCAAAAACCTGTTAGAGATAATAAATAAACTCAGCAAAGTCTCAGGGTACTGGATCAACACATAAAACTCATTTGTATTTCTGCACACTAGCAATGAACAATCCAAAAAGAAATTAAGAAAACAATCTCTTTTACCATAGCAATAGTTTGTTTCCTCCACTGGTATATGAGGATACTCTTTTCTCTGTATTTCTTCCAATAGTAGTATCATCATTTTTATTTTTTGCCACTCTGATATGTGTAAAGTAATTTCTCATCGTCACTTTAAATCTCTTTACTACTAGTGAGCTTAAGCATTTGTTTATAATCTTTTTGGCCATTTCAGTTTGCTTATTTTCTGTTGCCTCTTCATGACTTGCCCGTTTTTCAGTTGGTCTGTCAGACTTGTTTCTGTCAATTTATAAGAGCTCCTTGTATAGTATGGATATTAATTCCCATTGTTCTCTAAATTGCAGATTTCCCCCAAGATTTATTGTGCACCTGTTATGGGCTGAATTGAGTCCCTCCAAAAAAGATGTCGGGCTCCTAATGCATGACCTTATTTAAAGATAGCATCTTTACAGAGATAATCAAGTTAAAATGATGTCTGTAGGGTAGGCCCTAATCCAACATGACTGATATCTTTATAAGAAGAGGTAATTTGAACACATGCATACAGAGGGAAGACCATGTGGAGACACAGGAACCAGACAGCTATCTATGAGACAGAGAGACCTGGAACAGATCCTTTCCTCATGGCCTTCAGAAGGAACCGATCCTGCCAACACCTTGATTTCAGACTTCTAGCCTTCAGAACTGTGAGACAATAAAATCTGTTGTTTAAGCTACTCTGTTTATGGTGCTCTGTTACAACAGACACTGATATAGCACCTACTGACTTTGCTATTTATTTATTGCTTTTGCATTTAAATATTTAAGCAACCTAAAATTTATTCTAGCCTAATGTTTAAGACAGAGGTCCAAAGTTTTTCCTCCAGATTGATAATGAGTGGGGCCAGCACTATTTATTAAATAATCCATTATTTTCTCATTGTCATATAATAGATTATCATATACAATGAGATCTATTTCTTGATTTTATAATTTGTGCTGAGCTGTTTTCTTCATCTCATGTAGATAGAATATTAGTTTGACTACAATAGCCTTATCACATATTTTGCTATCTGGTGTGCCAAGATGTCCCCTTTTGGCTGCATTGGTCACTTTTTTCTTCTGTATAAGTTTTAAGATTATTTTATCCAATTACAAAAACTAATTGAGATTTTAATTTGAAAAATTTATAGAATGATTTGGGAAATACCAGCTTTTTTGCTATTAAGTTTTAAGATTGAATTATGGTATGCCTATGTATTTTCCCACATTGTTTCATATCTTTTATGAAGATTTTCCTTTAAGATTTTATATTTTATTCACATCAATCTTGTGCTTTTGCTAATAAATTTATTCTTAAGCATTTTGTAATTTTTGTTACTATTATAAATGAAATATCTTCACATATTTAATTTTTTAGGCGTTTGTGCCAGAATAGTTAAGGTTTATTGCTTTTATGTCTTATCTGTTTAACTATAGATAATTTTGTGTTTATGATATAGACTGTACTGATTTGATTGTTGCTCTTCATTTATTTTTTGTCTTCTAGGTTTGTCTAAATATGAAATATGTGTAATGAAGTCTCTCACTGTATTTGAATTTTTATTAAATTCTCCTTACATTTCTGATAGTTTTTTCCCCCTCAATCTATTTCCTGCAATTGATTGGGTTTGTATATTTATCTTTCATCCAGTCACCATACCAAATTCTCTTAGTCTCATAATTTTACTAGCTTCTGTTTTGTTTTCTACATGTACGATCATATAATCAGCAAAAGACATAGCATTATCCCTTGTTTTCCAATGTACATGTCAGTTATTAAATTTTTCTGTTATTTTGCTTTAGCTAAAATTTCCAAGATGGTGTTAAATAATATTAAAATTGAGCACAATTACTTTTGATTCTTTGAAATGGTTTTTGCATTTTAAAATTTAGGATAATATTTGCTATTGGCTTTGGCAAATAGAATTCATTTTACATAAAGAGACTACAGTATTCCTATTGTACTCAGTTTTTTCCTTTTAGAAATATATCCTGAATTATTTTGAATGTGTTTTTAGCATGTATTGATATAATCATATGATTTTTTTTCTCTTTAATTTGTTGATGAAATGTATTGTGTTGATAGATTTTAATATTGAACCCTCCTCTGTTCTTGGAACAAGGCCTGTGTGTTTATTGAACAAAAGATCTCATGTATTTTGATAAATTATTTTCTTCTATTTATTTAAAAATGTTGCTCCTATACGTGAGATTGGTTTACAGTATTCTTTTTTGTAATACTTCTTTTAAAGAAAGATTTGCTATTAAAGTTATATTTTCTTCTTAATGTGAATTGAGGGGAGATTTTTATATCTAAGCCTCAGAATAGTTTACATAATATTGGTAATTATCTAGTATTTAAAGTTTAGATAAAGCTTAATCATAAATCCACCAAATCCTGATGACTTAAAACAATGGTAGGTCATTATTTTTTCCCCAGTCTCTTCTATGGTAAATTGTCTATTCAAAATTTCCATTTGTTCTTGAATGTACTCTGTTAATTTATATTTGCCTAGGATATTATCTATTACCTTTAGTTTTTCATAGAGAAAATGTAGTATTCTCTTGCAATTTTTTATTTTCTTGTTTTTCTATTATTATGTCTTTTTTCTCATTCTTAATTTTATCTATTTTGGTTTCTCTCTTTCTTTCCCTTAATGTAGCTTATAAGGGGTTTATCTATTTTATTGTTCTTTTCAATGAACAAACTCTTTGGTTTATTTATATATTACCCTAAGTTCCTAATTTTTTTCTTCCTATTTTGTTAACTTCAGTATTTATATTTATTCGTTCCTGCTGCATAATATATTTTGTTTTTCACTTTAAAATATCTTAAGTACTAATTGTCTTTAATTTTAATCTTTAAAAATTTATGAATACCTATGGGTATATACTTTTTTTCTCGGAGTACAGCTTTTTCTGTGCCTGAGGTCTTTGGTAGAAATTGTATAAAGCATTATATTATCCATTGCTTTCTTTATAGTTTATATATCCTTTTAGATTTTCTGTTTTATTCAATGATTAACCAGGAAGTCATTTTTAATTTCCAGAACTTAAGATTTTTCTTTTGGTTACCTTTTCATTGTCCTTGTCTTCTTTCATTTGATTTTGACTGGAAACTATGGACTGTTAAATCCTTTTAAACCTACCTTAAGTTTTTGAAAGTAAGATGCTCTTTGTGGGTAAGTACCCGATTGGTTTTTGTAAACATTCTAGGGACATAAGAAAAAAATGAGTAGTTTGTGTTTGGTGGATTTTGGTTCTAAATATATCTATAATGTAATTCTTCCTGATTTGATTATTCATTTCCTCAATGTCCTTTTTTTGTCTACTGAATCTGTCTAAATATGAAAAAGGTATAATGAAGTCTCTCACTCTATTTGAAATTTTATTGTTTTCCTTACATTTCTAATAGTTTTTTCCATAAGTTTTTAGCTGCTGTAATTGCTTTAAGCATAGTTTATGACTCATATTGTCTTCCTAAATTATGCCTTATGCCTTGTCTCAATGCATAATGTTCTCTCTTTTTCTGTTTAATGCTTTTAAATTTAACCTTGTCTGATATTAGCTTTTGCCTTAAAAAAAAAAAGAGTAGTTATTTGGTGCCCATTCTTGTAATTAATTAATTAACTAATATCTCCACTTTGTTTTAAATATGTTTTTAATAAACAACCTATGGCTAGTCTTCTCCCCTCACACCCCCACATTCCCCCATTGAATAGTCTCTGCTTTTTAATGAGAATTCAGTCATTTCACATTTATTGGCATGACTGACATGACTTTATTTCTCTCATCTTAGTGCTTTTTAAAAATTTATTTTATAAGAGGGAGAAGAGACAAAACTTCATCCCCAAATTCCAAACAAATATCTGTAGATACTCCCTGCTCCAGTAGGTGGAGCTTAATTCCTGGAGACTTACTGGTTGGCTTCCAAAGAACAGAGTAGGGAAAGAGAATAATGGTGACTTTACAATGCAGAAGGCTGGCAAACAGTACCTTAACCAAGTTATGAAAGTTCATGTCACCAGTGTTGTTATATGGGTATCATCCATCACCTGATATGATGTGACGAAAAGCGCATTTCACTTCTGTGGTGTTCTTTCCAAAAACTCATAACCCCAGTGTAACCATGAGAAAACACCAGACAAACCTAGTTTGGGGACATAAAAACTTATCTTACATTGTTATTTCTTTTCTTATGTCTGCTTATTTGTTCAAGCTGCTTTTTATTCCGTTCCCCACTCTACCTCCCTTGTTAATTTGAACGTTCCACTTTGCTTTCCCTTTTATTAATGGTTGATTCACTTTTTCTACATTAATAATCAGACACATATGTTTCTTGTATGATTTGAAAACAATATACCAACTGTTTCTCCCACCAAGATGCATATTTACCCCTTTAAGTCACTTTATCCCCGGTTTCACTCCGCCTTAATAAAGATGAGAATTCTGGAAAACTCTTACTCCCCTTTCTCTACCTCAACTGCTGCATTTTGCTACTTCTAGGTTTTCAAGCACTTTTAGTGCAGACAATTATTTCCTTGGAATATATACTGTCTGTTTCAAGAGACCTTTTAAAACATATATATTTCATATTCTTAGTGTATTATCCAATTAGATTCAATTAATTACATATAATTGCACAACTCACTGCTTACCACTGTTTCTTCTCTTGTTTTTCTCCTTCCTCTCAAAGTGTCTATTCTAGTTTATTTGTTGTTTGCTTAGAGTCCCCCCCAAATTTTTTTAAATGTAGCTAGTATGATTGAAGAAATTAATTTTTAACTTAAGTTTTAAACGTCTTTGTTGAGATATAATTCACATATGTGTACAGGCCAGTGGTTTTTAGTATATTCAGTCATGCAACTCTCGCTATAATATAACTTTAGAACATTTTCACCACTCCCAAAAGAAACTCCATACCCATGAGCGGTCATCCCCATTCCCATCCCTCCCACCGTCACAAGCCCCAGGCAACCACTAATATATTTTCGGGCTCTATAGATTTGCCTATTCAGGACATTTCATATAAATAGAGTTATACAATATCTGGCTGGCTTCTTTCACTTAACATAATGTTTTCAAGGTTCATCCATGTTGTAGAATATAGCAATACCTCATTTTTTTATTGCCAAATAACATTCCACTGTACAGATATTCCACATTTTGTTTACCCATTCATTGGTTGATGGACATCTGAGTTGTTTTCACATTTTGACTGTTGTGAATAACGCTACCATGAACATTCATGTAAAAGATTTTGTGTGGACAAATGTTTCTATTATTCTTGGGTATATATCTAGGAGTAGAATTACGGGGTCATATGGTAGTTCTATGATTAATATTTTGAAGAACTACCAAACTATTTTCCAAAGTGGCCACACCATTTTCCATTCTCACCAGCAATGTATGAGGGTCCAATTTCTCCCTGTTCTCCCTAACACTCATTATTATTTGTTTTTTACATTTTAGCCACCCTAGTGGTTGAGAAGTATATCTTGTTTTTGTTTTGATTTGCATTTCTCTAATGAGTAATGATGTCGAGCTTCTTATCATGTGCTTATTGGCCATTTGTATATCTGCTTTGGAGAAATGTCTATTTAGATCCTTTGCCCATTTTGAAATTGAGTTGTCTATTTTTTTTAAATGTTGAATTGAAAAGAATTCTTTTTATATTCTGGATACAAATCTCTTTTCAGATATATGATTTACAAATACTTTCTCCCATTCTATGGATTGTCTTCACTTTCTTGATGGTGTCCTTTGAAGTACAAACACTTTAAATTTTGATGAAGTCTAATTTTTCTCCATTTTTATTTGTTGCTTGTGATTTTGGCAACATATTTAAGACACCGTTGCTTCACCCAAGGTCATGAAGACTTCCTCCTATATTTTCTTCTAGGAGTTTTATAATTTTAGCTCTTACATTTGGGTCTGTGATCCATTTTGAATTAATTTTTTGTATGGTATTAAGTAGGGATCCAACTCCATTCTTTTGCATGTGGATATCTTCCCTAGATTCTTTTTCTAAGATGAGCTATAGGGGTGATACCCTCTCTGATTTCTGGCATGTTCCCATGCATTTTCCTTTCATTCTAACAAAGGAATATTCTTGACTGAGTATAGGGTCTTGGTTTCAGTCTCACAGTGTTTGTGGACATTTTTTACTGTTTTTCATCTTCTAAGTTTTCAGTAAAGAAATCTGATGTCATTCTGACTATTTTCCCCATATAGAGCTTATGTTCTTTTCATTTGAATGCCTGGCAGGCTTTTCTTTTTACCCAAAGTTTGGAATGTTACTAGGACATTCCTTGGTAAATCCCTTTTGTCTCTAGTCCTGTTAGAACTCAAAGAGGCCTTATATATTATGTGTCCTTTCCCTTCTGGAACACCTATAATTCACATGTAGATTTCCTGCATATATTCATGTCTGTTATATTTTCCTTCACCATTTCCATCTCTTTATTTTTTCCTCTGTGCTTTGAAATATTTCTTATATTTGACCACCCAGACCACTAACGTAGATCTCAACAATGACCACCCTTTACTTTGATTTCTCTCTTGAATCTTTTAGTAGATAATTTTTTTTAAGCTCCAGAAGATGATTTGGTTGCTGTTGCTGTTGTTGTTGTGTACGCTGCTCTTGAATCTCCTCAAGTACTCATTATTTTTTTGTTCAACATGTTGACATTCTTCCTCAGTAGGTCTATTTCACAGTTCATGCATTTGCTTTCTTCTCATGGTTACTTCTCTCTGGCAGCTAGATGAGAGACACTTCAGCTCCCTGAGGCCCAGGTCTGCTTGTTTAAGCTCCTAATGTGGCAGCAGCCCCAGGAGTGGTGGAAGGCAAAGCTGTCCCTCTCACTTGGGCTACAGCAGTGTGTGCAAGCTGTCAGATTGCCGGGGCCATGGAAGAAGACTTTTTGCTTCCTAATTTTCTCCTGCTCTCCCAGCCTTCAGGGTAGGGAGGACTCAGTCTACTAGTCCTATCCTTCTTGGCCTCTTAGAACCTGGCAACCCAGACAACTCTCCCTTGGACCCCATATCTTACTGTGATCCCCTGCTTATGACCCTACTCTGGAGCTCTCCAATACTGTCTTCCTGTGCTCCTGTTCAGCCCATTGTGGGCAAAGTTTGCACAGTTTCTTTCTGAGGAGAGATTCTACAGCTGCCAATTCTTCACTTGAACCTGCTGTCCACAGGCGCAAGAAGCCATTAGAATTGGGAGAGGCAGAGCGATTGAAGGTGAGCCTGAAGGGAGGGAAGGAGTTCAGGTCATCATCTTCCAGGATGCTCTGCTATAGATTACTCTTTAATTTTAACTGCTGATTTATTTCTCTGCCTCCTCAAGCAGAGTGTGTCCTCTTAGGCCTGGGCCTGAATCCTATTTGTTTTTGTACACCCAATGCTTGGCACAGTGCATGGGACATAATGGACTTTCATTAGCTGTATTTGGAATGAATGAATGCAAACGTGAAACTGCAATGAATGACTTGATTGGGCCTCCGGAAATCCATATAGACTCTTGAATTGCGCACAAAGCCTCTGACTCTGGCAATTTAGACAATGGAGATTTTACTGAAATGATATTGAGAGAGTCCAAGAATTGAGTAAAGTCTAGAGAACTAGGCTTGGAAATGGGCAAGAGTCAAGGCACCCCTTGAGGTCCAGGAAACTAGAAGTCAGGACTAGTCAAGGAGCAGGAATGTGGTCAGGGTCACATTATTGGATGAATGTCCTCCAGTCTTCTTTTTTTTTAAAGTGTCTTTACACTGCTCACTCAGTATTCAAATTCTGGGAGAGAACCTATTCGCTGTGCTTCTGTATGACAGCCATTGTAGGAAGGATTTGATCCACTGGCTTCCAAAATGAGAGGCAGGCATCTGGATTTCCTGTCCTGCCAAGGTGACCCACAGAGGGGAGAGTAGTTCCCCCGAGGGGGTAAGAGTGTGTGAGGAAGGGGGAAATAGTGCTGGGTGACCACAAAACAACATATGTTCCCACCAAGGGAGTATTTTAGAAGATAAGTTTCTGATTTTCAAAGCAATACGAGTGATCCCTCTATGACCCCACCCCTTCTCCCTGCTGCTGGAGCTCCTGACATGGCTGCCAAGGGTGGAGTGAGGCAGGACGGGGGAGGGGCTGATAAAACTGTTCCAGACTCTCACCCTCCACCTCCATCTTTCAGTCCTTGCTGCTCTGAAGTAGGACCTGTCTGTTGGGAGCCAGGGGAATTCCCAGAACTGGTTTTATGGAGTGGCAAATGGGCTCCTTGGGCCCTACAGTCAACCCCAGCTCTTCCCCCTTTCTCATAAAAATAGTGTGGGAGATGACATTTAGGTTCTTAGATTAAACAGGCTTTTGTGGGTTGGCTTGAGATCCTAGTCACTAAGTGTTACTAGTTTCCAAGCAACCTTCCTTTCTCCCTGTTTTTCTTTCTCTACAAATGTTTATTGAATGTCAGTCACTGGAAACCAAAATAGCCCCTTTCTTCATGGAACTTACAGTCTAGTGGGAGAAAGCAGATATGAAACAAACAACACACAACTAAGGATGTATTTTCAAGTTGGTTCAGTACTATACATAATAAGTAGAGTGTCATGACAGGGACATAATTTGGATGGGGGGCAAGTTAAGCAAAGGCCCCTTTGAGAAAATGACAAGTAAACTGAAGACCCAAATGATGGGCAGGAAGTGCCCAGGCAGAGGGCTTCACTCTCAGATTTCCGTCTCATGGCAAAAAGTTCTATGATATCGTGTGGTTCTCAACCACGGGTGGTATTCTTCTGTGTGTGTGTGCGGGGGGGTGGGTATTTGTTGTTGTCATTGTCACAGTGATCTAGGGAGTATGACTAGAAGTTTGTGAGCAGAAGCAGAGGTGCTAAACGCTAAAGATGGTTCTGCATAACAAAGAACTATTCTGCTCAAAATGCCAACAGCATCTTCATCTGAGAAACTCTAGTGGCTAAAGTCAGTTTCTTGGCAGCCAACCTCATCGGGAGACCTGTTGCTGAGCAATTGTTGCTCTAAAAGTCCGGGGATAGGGACTGGCCCAGTGGTGTAGTGGTTGAGCTTGGGGCCTCTGCTTTGGCTGCCTGGGGTTTGCAGGTTTGGATCGTGGGCGTGGACCTAGCACTGCTCCTCAAGCCATGCTGTGGTGGCATCCCACATAAAATGGAGGAAGACTGGCATAGATGTTAGCTCAGCAACGATCTTCCTCACAAACACACACACACACACACACACACAAAATAGATAAATAAATAAAAATAAAAGTCCTGGGATAGAATCAGACTGTCTTAGCTTGAGTCCTCTGTCTATCCCTGAACTAAGCACAGTGGCTGGGGATGGAATGGTGACTCAGAGTGGGGAAGGGGTGAATTTGCCAAGGAAAGTAGTGGTGCCGTTGGCATAAGAAGAGGAACCGCTGCTCAGCAGGCAAAGTCGTCAATGACCATTACATGGTTGAGAAGGGCAGTGGTGCAAGATGAGGCTGCGGAGGCAGGGCTGAATCATTCAGGGCCTTGTTAAAGGTTTTAGACTTCTCTTAAGTGCCCTGGGAAACCACTGACAGATTTGAAGTAGGAGAAGAGGGTGACAAAATCTGTCAAACTTCAGAGCCTTGCGCATTTAGGTTTAGTGGGCATTTTGCCCAGACCTTTGACCTTGTAAGAAAAACTGTATCTCTCCTGTCGCTCTCACCTTCTCCTTTTTTTACGTCTTTTTAACGTGTAGATTCCATTGCCTTCTAGCTAGTGGTAAATGACAAAGGCAGAATTGTGTTCTGGGAAAGCACTCTTCTTCCGCTGGCCTCTATCAAGTATAGTTTTATAAATGGCATAACATTTCAGAATTTGCCTTTTGCTCTGGAGACAAGAGTTGGAAATGAGCAAGTATTCTTATCCTAGGAAGTCATTGGTTTAATCCAATTAACTACCTAGTGGAAAATTTCTCTCCATCCCAGCGATGCTTATGCCATTATGACCAAGTCCAGGGCATTGCCAACGTATCTTTGCAAATTTCATTAGCGTAGCTATTTCCGTTTTCTTCTAGGTCATTAATGAGTTTGTTAAACGAGGCCAGTTCCGACACCAGCCTCTGACATGCCCTGGTGGACTTTTTGCTTCCAACCAGACGTCGTTCCCATTCATTCCTGATTGCGTAGTATTTTCGCCCTGCCAACATTCCATTTAGACGAGAGCATTAAAAAAAAGGCCAATTTAATTTGGAACACAACTTTTATGGAAGTCGTTGTCAAATGCATCTCTGACGCCCACATAATGTTGCTGCACTCTTGTCACCTGTTCATTCTCATTCTTCCATTCTGTCACTTTTACACTTCCTCCTATTGCTATTCCCCAACAGGTTTCTTTTCTTTTTAATTGTAGTAATATACACATCACATAAAATGTATTGTCTTAGCCATTTTTAAGTGTACAGTTCAGTAGTGTTAAGTATATTCACATTGCTGTGCAACCAATCCCAAGAAGGTTTTTATCTTGCAAAACTGAAACACTATACCAATTAAACAACAACTCCTATTCCCATTTTCTCCTCCCCCAAGCCCCTGGAAACTACTATTCTACTTCTGATTTTATGAATTTGGCTACTCTATATAGCTCATATAAGTGGAATCATACAGTACTTGTCTTTTTGTGACTGGCTCATTTCACTTAGCATAATTCCTTAAGATTCATCCTTTTTAAGGCTGAATAATGTTCCATCATATGTACATACCAAACTTTGTTTATCCATTCATCTGTCAATGGAGCCTTGGATTGCTTCCACCTTTTACCTATTGTGAATATTGCTGCCATGAACATGGGTGTACAAATATCGCTTCAAGACCTTGCTTTTAATTCTTTTGGGTATATACCTAAAAGTGAAATTGGTGGATCATATGGTAATTCTATTTTTAATTTTTTTATTGAAGTCATGATGGTTTATAACTGTGAAATTTCAGATGTACATTATTATTTATCAGTTTCTGTATACACTGCATTGCGCTCACTACCAATAATCTAATTTTTATCTGTCAAAATATATATGTGCCCCTTTACCCCTTTTGCCCACCCCATGACCCCCTTCCCCGCTGGTAACCACTAATCTGTTCTCTTTGTCTATGCATTTGTTTATCTTCCAAATATGAGTGAGATCATGCAGTGCTTGTCTTTCTCTGTGCTGCTTATTTTGCTTAACATAATATCCTCAAGGTCCATCCATGCTGTTGCAAATGGGACAATTTTGTCTTTTTTATGGCTGAGTAGAATTCCACTGTATATATATATATATATATATATATATATATATATATACCACATCTTCTTCATTTATCATTTGATGGGCACTTGGGTTGCTTCCACCTCTTGGCTGTTGTGAATAATGCGGCAATGAACATAGGGGTGCATAAGTCTCTTTGAATTGTTGGTTTCAGGTTCTTTGGATAAATATGCAGTAGTGGGATAGCTGGATCATATGGCCTTGCTATTTTTAATTTTTTGAGGAACTGCCATACTGTTTTCCATAGTGGCTATACCATTTTATATTCCTACCAATGGTGCACAAAGTTTCTTATTTCTCTACTACTTTGCCAACTCTTGTTATTTCCTATTTTTTTGATAGTAGTCATTGTAATGGGTATGAATTGATTTCTTGTGGTGCTTTTGATTTGCATTTCCCTAATGATTAGTGATGTTGAGCTTTTCATATGCTTCTTTGCCATTTGTATATCATTTTTGGAGAAATGTCTATTTAAGTCCTTTGCCCATTTTTTAATCTGGTTATTTTTCTTATTGTTGTTGAGTTGTAGGAGTTCTTTATATATTCTGGCTATCAACTTCTTACCAGACATATGACTTGCAAATATTTTCTCCTATTCCATAGGTTGCCTTTTCACTCTGTTGATTGTGTCCTTTGATACACAGAAGTTTTTAATTTTGATATAGTCTCCTAACAGGTTTTATAATTTTAAAAATTATCACAAATCTTTTAAAAACTACCATTCTTATCTGCTTGCCATACTTTTTTCTCTATCATCCAATTCCGATTCTTCACCTGTATTAGGGTTATCATTCCTGAATCATAACTGTTGGCGTCATTTTCCACAATATGAAAGAAATCCTAGTAAAAGCTTAAAATAAGACAAAAAAGAAAGTGGGATAGGTAATTTGTGATTTCATTTGGAGAAATTAAGAAGTGGCAAGGGTTAGTGAAGACTAACAGTAATAATAATCATTAACACTGTGTAGCATTCTGTAGCTGATCATTTCTTTCTTCCAATGACCCTGTGTAAAAGAAATTGTTACTCCCAATTTACAGATGAGGAAACTGAGAATAAAGAGAGGTATCTTGCTCAGCTTCACACAGCTGGTATGCACACAAACACCACAAACATTTTTGTGTTGTGTGTCAGATCTCTGAGGAACTTTTTTCAAATCCTTCTGAAGACAAGTGGATTCCCTCTTGCGTCATTCCTCTCATTTCACCCTGCCCTGTGTTACAAAATTGATAGAGCTTACCTATCACATGCAGGCATTGTGTTGTAAACATCACATGCATTAGGTCATTAATCCACACCTCACTGTGCAAGGCAGCCTGAGGCTCAGAGAAGTTAAAGGATTTTGCCCCAGATCACATTCTAGGAAGAGATAGAGGAAGGATTTGTATCCAGTCCAGAGCTGCCTCACCTCAAGTCTAGATCATGAAAGAGGACATAAGTCAAGTCTTCTTAGGATAAGCCACACTCTGCTTGAATTGTCCTTATTATAAAGTAATTCAAAACACTTTTTTATTGACCTATTTTGCTAAGACTTTTAAGTCCCCTTTCATTTGAAGCTTGTTATAGAAGAGAGATGTAGTCTCAAATTCCTGCCTTGCAACTAACTAGCTGTGTGACTTTGGGTAAGTCACGAACTTCTCTCAGCCTCAGTTTGCTCATCTGAAAACTATCCAATACATTACCTACCTCATGTGGTTGACTTGAGTAGTAAATGAAATAACGTATACACAGGTGCTTAGCAGACAACCTGGCACACAGTAAACATTCAGTAAGTGCCAGCTATTATTGTTAATTTTATAAACAAATTTGATCCATATGGTATATACCATAATGGCTGTATGGCCTTGTCCTGGTTCTTCATAATTTTTCCTTGCCAAACAAAGTACATGAGAGGAGACTAGTGGGAGTTTTTGCTGGAAAAATTAACCACGCACAGATTCTGTATCAGTTAGGACTTGATATAGCTGCAAATTATAGAAAAACCTAAACAACATTGAATTAGCCACATAAGGCTTATTCTCTCATGTAAAAGAAGTCTGGAGACAGGCAATGCAGAATTGGTGTGGCAGCACCATGAAGTCACTCAGATCCAGGCTCTGTCTATCTTTTCTGACTCACCATGTCTGGAGCATAGCCTCCAACTTCAATTAACATAATGGTCCAATATGGCTGCTGGAATTCCAGCCATCATGCCCACATTCCAGACAGCAGGACAGAGAAAGACTAGAAGGATAGAAAGGACACAATTCTCACTTTTAAAGAGTCTTTCTGGGAGTCTCACAAAACACTTCCACATGCTTATCATTGACCAGCCTTTAGTGACAGACCTGGCATTATCTAGTACCAAGACAGGCTGGGAAATGCAGTTTTTTAGTCGGTTTCATTCCCGCCCTAATTAGAATTCTGTTACTAAAAAAAAAGAGGAAAGGGATATCGGAATGGCAGTTGACAGCCTCTGTCTCAGAGGCAACAATTGGTGCTGACGATATTTTAGAGCAGCTGTGTTCTTTAAATTCCAGAGTTGCTTCTGAGGCTGGATGGGGTCTGGCGGGAGGAGAGACTCAGAGATGTCTGTTTATATGCTTAAAAGATTGGAGTTGCACAGGTTTATTTTTCTAAAAGGATTCCACTGCCCAAATTAACTCTGCAAACCACCATTGGAGAGGAAGAACAATGTCATTCCACTCGAAACAAGACTGAAAGCAGGAACACTACATAAAGGAATAGGGAGGAGATATACTTGGAAGTATGAGAAATAGAGGAGCACGAGATAACAAAAAAGTTACCTGTGTGCCCATCCCTATAGCCAATCAGAGAGGCGATCACCTTGATTTGTTGCACTGTGCTGTGGAAGCTGCTCAGGGAAGGGGCCAAGTCTCTTCCATTGTACAGATGGCAGTACCCATGTTTGATGTTGGATCAGAACTGATGTTTTGATTACATTGGATTTAACCACATGTGTGAAGAACCAATTGACTGTTTTGATCAATGATCCCACTGATCTTTCCAGCCTTATGTCCATCAAGCAAATGTCTTGGCTTTTCTGAGGTAGTTCCATATTCAAATTTTCTGTTCCAGCAGACTCTCAAGGGCATTTATGCTCGTCAGATCATGTGTTCTGACTTCTGGTACTCGATGCTCTGCCAAAGGATTGATTCAATCTTGCTCGCATGTTCCCCGGGCCTGGTGCATCAATGGGTATTTGATAAATGTTTGTTGACAGGAATTGCTACTAATCAGGCAATGCAATTGAATTTCAGAACAGACTGGGCCTTACTCTCTCAAACTCTCTCAGAATCTGTCTGGTAAGACCGCCTCATCATGAGGTCAGGTGTTTCTCTTCAGTGGCTAAATTCCTTGGAGGGATCCAATATGGAGCCTCCAGAAGCCGAAGCCCATTCCAAAGAGAACAGGACTTCAAGGACTCAAGAGAGGGAACCCTGAAGTGAGCACTTGCTTGATAAAAGTCTTGCCCTTATTTTGTTTTGTTTTTTTTTATCTTCCAGGTTGCCAGTTACCAGAGGGAAAAGGGAGTAGGGGGAGGGTGAAATGGATAAAGGAGGTCACTTTACAGTGCTGGATGGAAACTAGACTTTTGGTGGTGAAAAGAATGTCATATATACAGAAATCGAATATAATGATGTAAGCTGAAATCTGTACAATATAAACCAATGTTACCTCAATAAAAAAAAAAAGGGGTTGATCCTGGGCTATGTCTGACTGTCCCACCCTCCTGATTCTGGATGGGAGCCCTAGCGACTGCTGCCTGAGGGACATGAGTCCTTCTTCTCCCCTCCCTCAAAGGGCCTCTTCAGCCCAGTGAACACTTCTCCGTCTCCATCGGAGCCCTAACAGTGTGAAGGAAGCTACCGCAGGGGCCCTCCCTAGGAAAACCCTGCTTTTCGTATCTCCTCCTCATTGGGAGCCCACTTCCTGCAGGTTTTGTGGAGGGTTCCCTTTCTGACTTTTTCCCCAGTAGCTACCAGAGCTCTCTGCTCTCTCTGTCGCCATCTGACCTTCCCCTCCTGCCGCCAGTTCCCCAGAAAGGAGGGGAGTCAGGGTCAGGTTCTTGTTGGCTGACCTCAGGGAGAATTGTTCCCGGCAGCCACAGTGGGGACTTTCATGTATATTTTCTCATGAAATCACTTAGAGAAGACACGCAAGGCTCTGGACCATTCACTCTCCCAGGCCTGCGGGGATCTCCAGTCACTGTTTCTCTGGGGAATGCGTTCTGAGTTGCACACCACCACTGACGTTTTTGAACACCATTTCATTTTTTGAAACCCACAAAGTTTGGAAGTCGAGGACTGCCTGTGTTCCTGGAACACCATGTCGTAAGGATGATCAAACCTGAAGATGGGAGAGGGGAGAGCATGCGTGTTCCTGTGAGCATGAGCTACTCGGTAGCTCAATTCCAAAGCCTTTGTGGTATGAAGCAGGGCTTCAAAACCTGAATCACCTGGGAAGCTTATTGAAAATGTGGAATCTTGGATCTCACCCTGGGATACTCTGATTCAGACAGACTGGTGTTGGGACCAGACCTCTGCGTTTTTGACAAGTTCCTTGGGTGGTTTGGAGGCAGCCACTGGTTAATGGATAACTATACACGAGGAGAACAGCTTTGTCTGAGCAGGGCAGTGCACATCCATTGCTCGGGGTTATGAGAGAGCATTGGCTCTGGATCAGGGATGGCACCAAAGGCTGGTACAGTCAATACTTGCAGAGTGTGCTTGGCAAATCGATGGGCATTGGGAAAACTGGAGACCTTGGAGAGGCTCAACTTTTAAACTAATTTAGGCTACACAGGGCATGAGGCCACTCCCAAAAGGACGGAATAGATTCAAAGGGGTGAACTAGAATGAGGAGAAGGCAGGAGTTATGTTAGGGTGTTTGCAGAAGATGGAGATTGGGGATCTCTGTGGTCCACTGGACGATTTAGCTAGAGAAATGAGTAAAAAGGAGTTGCCGATGTATATTTTGTGATGTAACTGTCCTTTTTGCCATATCTTCCAAGACTTCACTGAAGACCTACATAAGTTTTCAATGTTGTTTGGTTTGGATGTGAGTTTATTTTGGATATGACACCATGCTGAAACTGACCTTACAGGCAGCGCAGATTTTTTCAGGTTATAGATGTAAAAATACTGCCCTTGGAGGATTTCTGTAAGGATTTGAGATATCCCATTTAAAACGTCTATCAAATAATAGATGCTCAAAAAAAATAGTAGCCATTATTGGATTACCAGCAATTATTGAGTACCTACTATGTACCACGTGTTGTGCTAGGCACTGAGGATACAGGAGGTGAATGAGGAGCTCACAGTTTGAGTCAGTTAACTTTTACCAGAAGTGTGTGCTCCTTCTAGAAAGGTCTTATGTATGATTCAGACATTGTCAAGTACCTGACTGCATCAGCTTTGAAGAGAAGTCTATGAGGATTAGAAGCACATATTTAAGAATCTGACCAGATTCAGGAGTGTCTGAGCTGGAAAGGGCCTTAAAGAACATCGATTTCATTTTCCATGATTTACTGATGAGAAACCAAGTCTTGCAGAGGGGAAGAATTTAGGACTGCTGATAAATTGTGACTATTTTATTAAGTGTTTAAAGATGTGGTCATTATTTATAGGGCATCTCTAAAAATTACTGCAACATAACCCTTTTTAATAGATAGACAGATAGAGTATGAAGCATAAAATGTCAACGCTGAAATTTGCCTAAGGTTCATCTGGTTCACATTGCTTATTTGACTAATCAGGAAACCGGGGATGTATTTTATTTTGTTTACTGCTGAGTCATAGCCTGTAGGTGAATGCATCTGAGCAAGATCTGGGGTATGGGATTGCTAAATGATAGTACAGCAGTCTTGAATTTTTTTTTTTCCAGAACAGTGTTGATAAACAACTGCTCAAATATTATTTCCTTTCCTTTCTTGACTAACTGATTTTATTTGGCCAAGTAGCCAAAAGTCAACTGGAATAAAGAAAGGTGAAATAGACATAAGATAGGTCTATACATAAATAAAAGATATATGTACAAGTTAGAATGTATTTGTATGCAAAGTGATGTAATGCCTAACAATGGCTGAAGCAACAAAGATGTATAATTATCCCATGTCACAAGAAGTCTGGAGATAGAGGCGTCCAGGTTTGGTGTTTTGGCTCATTCTGTCATTAGAGACCCAGGCTTTTAAAAATCCCTCTGCTCTGCCATCCTCAGCATGTTGGCTTTTTGTCCGTAGGCTGACAAGCCTAAAATGGTTGTCTGAACTCCAAGCATCATGCTTTACACATTCGCATTCAGAAAAGGAAAAACGCAGCAGACTATCTCACTATATCTTCTTATCAAGGTATCCCCAGATATCTCCAGCAGAATTTTGCCAGTTCTCATGGCTAGGTCTTTGTCACATGTCAACCAATCCCCCAAAAAGGGGAAGGAGATTGCCCGGAGTGGCTCAGACCAACCATAATTCATCTCCTAGGTCTGAAGGAGAGTCCCTCTTTCTTTGAGATGTTGCTTTTCAGACAAGGTGAAATTACATAAACTAGGTCTGTGCTATTAACTAGGAATAGCTATCAGGAGTGGGGAAATGGTGTGTGTGACATCACAGGTGAGATAGATAGATCCTGGAATTTTTTTGGAGTAATACATTGTAAGAGTACCTTTCAGGTAGGTTGGTAGTTAAGCCCGAGGACTTTAGAGTCGGACATCCTAGATTTGAATCTTGGCACCAGCACAGACGAGCTATTATTCAGTTTTCCCATTTGTAAATTGGGGATAGTAATAGTAGCTAACTCATAGTTTTGAGGGGATTATTATTTTTTTAAATAGTGAGTTGGTAATTGTGTAATTATTAAGTACTTGAAACAGTGTCAAGCACATAGTAAGAACTTAATAAACATTAGCTGTTTTTATTTTGGAACCATTGGTGCTGTAAATTTAAATTCTGTTTATCTTCATTCACGTCGAAATAGTTTAAGACCCTTCTCTATTCCCTAAGCCTGTAGCTGCATGTTTCTAAACGTAAAACACAGTATCTGGTATAGATGGGCCCTGCCCCCCTCCTAGGGGTGCTTCTCTTTGTTAGCCCAAGAAGTATAGACAGAATTTTGTTGGTACATCTTTGTAATTTTCAGGCTGCTCTGGAGTGAATCCTATTTAAAAAGCTTACTCAGGCCCAGAATCCATCTATTTGATCTCAAATTGGATGTTTGCCTCTCAGGTCCAAACCAAAACAACAATGCAATTTACCTTATCTGCTTTACATTTCTGGCTCCCAGAGAGTGGACTTGGCAGCACCTCCTCTCCTAGGACGCTGGGGCACACAGCTTGCTGAGCTTTCTTTCCCAGGCCCAGGAAACTGAGCTGATCTGGAAAATTTGGAAATTTTCAGAACACTAACAAAATCATTGCCTCAATTCACTTTAGGATATTGACGGGAGGGCATGTTCGCCTGGAATTCAATCACCAGAGTTACAAGTGTATCTGACAGGAAGTGGGGCTGGTTGCCAGAGGAAGGGCCATCATCGCTGTCATTCTTTACAAGATGGCAGGTGGGCGGATCTGTTCACGGTCCTTTTGCCCACAGTGCCCTTGAGAAGCCTCGGCATAATCAGTTGTCTGGATTTTACTGTTCCCCTTCTCTTTATTCTTGAGAGTCCCTGAGAGTTCTATAAACAAACAAGATGTCCCGTGTGAGGGACTCCATGCTGATGCTAGGAATTGATGGTCATAAGGCGGGTGCTTCCAGTATAATGGGCTTCAGACAATAACAGGCAAACACTTGGCTTCCCAATGTGGGGGAAAATGAAAACTTGCCTCTATGCGCATAAAAATTCCAGTGTAAACTTTATGGAGTCTCACATAAAGGTATTTTTACTGACCTGGAGAAAGGCTATGAAACCGGTTAACTTGGGTTTTGGATGATCCTCTTGGAAATTGGGAAAACTCAGGAAATACTTTTGCATTGTTTGGTGTATTCTTTCTTGATTTCCCCTCTTTTTTACTTTTCATTTTCCTATTTTTTTTTGAACTGATCTTTTTCCTTTCCCTCTTATCTCTGCTAGTTAGAAAAATAGAGATTATGTTTGTATTCTTCTGGTGGTTATTCAAAAATATTTAAAATATCTATTTAGTTATACATTTTTCTAACAGTCCCCAGAACTATCTGGCATTTCTATCTTTTTTCTCAACAAGAATTCATCTTCTGAAATGAATTCATCTTTTCATTATCACCCTTGTTAGCTATCTTTCTTATGTATTTTTCTAAGGTGTTTTGGAACTTTTGTTTGCAGGCTCAGCTTAAATGGAAGCTTCTCTTTCTCTCTCATTGGCTTTCTCTCCCCTCCCCACCACCTGACACCCTTTTCTGGCTAGCTATTTTGCAATTGCCTCCACCTCGCCTCCTCTCTCCATCATCAGTCCCATCCCACCCTCCCACCACAGTCCAGAACCAGGTCTTATGTTTCTGGATCAGGCTTCCTCTTTACAACAGTATTGAGGCCATCACAGATATAGTCACTGAGTCAGCAGGTGGCTGGGGCCTTGTCCTGCTGTAAGACTGTCTCTTTTATCTAGGCCCCCTAATCACAGAATTTTATGTAAGCCATGACCCAAGCTACAACTTATTGTAGCTTTTCTCGGCTTCCTTTCAAGGGTGGTAGTACCTGGGTTCAAGAAGTGACCTAGGTTCTGGTTGCTCTGCTTCCCATGGGAACGTCACCTCTTAGGAGCTGACACTGGGGTTGCCTCTGCCTCCTTCTGGATCCTGGGCCCAAAAGCTGTGTTTTAGCTCCCTCCACCTCATATTTCTTTTCTGTTTCTGGCACATATAAATGTTCTCTGTCTCTCTCTCTATCTCTCAATCTGTCCTTGCTGCACGTTGGTGGCTATGATGTGCTGAAAATACAACCTCCAGTGTCCTCCTTACTGGAAGTCCTTGACTTGTAGGAGAACTACACAACCCATCTGCCTCACTCAAATCAGTGAACAGACCGCCAGCCTGCTGAGAGCATGAGCGGGCAAGCCCTCAGACACAGGTCCACTCCATCAGATACAGTGGTCCCAAACTCGAAGTCCCTCAGAATCCAGGTGTGCAGAAGTGGGGGACTGTGGCTAATTGGAGAATGTTTACCCCACCTAAAACCGCTACTCAGCTTCAGCTGATTACTGCCATGAAGGAACAAAAACACTGTATTATGGAAATATCCAATTTTTCAAGAGAAAAAATTATGAACAATGAAAAAACTATTTTTAACATTTAGAGAAACTATTTGGACTTTTAGTTGAAATCTCCCAAGTTCTAAATGTTGACCGGTGATTCTGCGTGAGCTGACGAGAACACATGTGGTGGTGAGTGTGGCCTATGCTTTCCCTGACTGTGACCTATTGGCTGATGTATTTGTTGGTGGCTTTATCTACCCTGGTCACATCTAGACTTCCGGATGCTTGGTGCTTGCCTTCCAGAACTAACTGACATTTTCAGTCCTGTACAGTCTTTTTGGAAGAAGGCAAGTATAACTTGTGAATTACAAATAAAAAAAATTAAATGTTCTTCTGTTTGTTTTCATCTTTGGCAAGTGTTTATATGTTCCATCTTTCACATGGAACACTGTAATTGGAGATGTGAGAAGAAGCACATTTGGTATGAAAACTGTCTGGCCATTGAGCATCCAACTTACCATCAGGCAGCCTTGGGTTTGAATGCTGGTTCCTCTATTTTCTAGGGTGTCCACCTTGGGCAAATTACTTAACCTCTCAGAGGCTCACTTTCCTCATCTATCATGTGTGAAAAACAACAGCTCCTTCCTGTGCATGGTTGTGGGGTTAAATGAGATAATATACACAAGAGCCGAGTGCCTGGCACAGAGGGAGGTCCAGTAGTGGTGGGTATTATTAGAGCCCAGATCCACTCTTCTGAAATCCTGAACTCATTTGTGGCAAAACCTGACTCGAACTGATATAAAGCTGATTACAGTCTTTATATCCCACTTGGTGTGAATATGCATAAGTTCACTGAACAAATATTAATGTGTTTGACTACAGGTGCTGCCCCAGAACCTCTATTATTTTTCTTAGGGTTTGAAAAGTTCTGAATTCCACAATACATTTAACTCCACAGGTTTTGGATAAAAGATAAAGAATCTGTAGTCACAACAAAGTATCAACAAGTGGAGGATGACATAATCAAAACTGAGCACAGAACCACACAACCACTGGAAGGTGACAGAGTAAATAAGTGATTAGAGATGAGAGGGGGGAAGGTGAATTTGGGAGGGCTTCCTGGAGAGAGTGGCCTTTGAGCCTGATCTCAGGAGAAATGAAAGCACTGTATTTGGTGAAGAAGAGGCAGTCTTCCAGGGGGATGTACAAGACTATTGGGTGTCTTTCAGGGGTTCCTAGCAAACCAAATTGCTTTCAGGTCAGTGCAATGCCTGTGAGAATGAGTGATCACCTTCAGAAAGATGGACCTGGGGACTTGACAGGGAAAAGAGTCACTGGTAAGGAGGAGTGTGAAGATTGGAGTGAGAATACCCACTTTCTGATGAAGTGCTGCCTCTCTATGATAGCGAGGCAAAGTGTTCCTCAGGGGAACTTGTGAGAACCTACTTTGAGCACACAGCTCTCTTCATGTGACTTCTGCATGAACCAGCAAGCAATTGTTGCATTTCAAGATGCTCTCATGGAGCTGGGACCATGGCAAGCCAACATTTCTAAACCAAACACCCCAGATCTTTCCCTACTCCACTTATCTGTTTTTAATAAACTGGAGATGGAGCTGAAGGGATGATCTGGCTGGGCGGGGAGTTGCTACGAGAAGGGGAGTGATGAGACCTGGTTTATGTTTCGGAAAATGCACTCTGCTGCCGTGTGGATTGGAGATGGGTGATACAAGACGCAGAAAAAATAAATCTTATTTATCACTCTTTTCCCAGCACTTAGGACAGTGCCTGGCACATGCTTGTTTAACTAGTTTATTAACAAATATAATGTCCATCTTGGCACAGTCTCCTCCCTGGCAAGGAATATGGAGAATTGATGACACATTAAAAGGTGGCTCGGGACCCACACTTTCTTTACTCTGTGGGAGCAGCAACGATTGAAGGACAAGGAGGTTCCACAGTGATGTTTTTTCACAGGTAGGAACACTGAACTGCTCACATGCTAATCCTATTGTCTACAGCTGTAGGAAGAGAGCTAAGAGGAACCTAAGGGAACATAAAAATGCTAAGCACTTCCCAGGACATGCAACAGCTAAGGGTTAGCTGGTACTACTGGGAACAGCTCTGGTCTCTGAGTCTAGTAGAGAATACAAAAGTCTCTCTAATGAGAAGATACTTTTATTTTTCTCAAAGCCTTCTATTCACTGACAGGGACGGTGATTCCAGCCAGCTGCAGTGGTGACACAAGTTATGTGGGGATTGAGAGGTTGAGTCACTGATGGTTGGATGAGATGCAGAGAAGGCACATCATGAAGGTGCCTATGGAGAGAGCTCCATGGATTTTGGAGAGGGAAGGGCAGTCTCACTTGTCTACTTAGAAGTCACAATTTGCTGGTTGGAAAACATGGGTTGTGGTAGCTTATTAATCTAGTCTGGTTTATCCAGTTGTAGATTTATCTGAATCTCCCACACACATCTGCAGGACTGAGGTCACAGTTCTTCCCAATTATATGTGTGTTGGAGAGGGCTGCCTCGCTGCTGTCTTGGTTCATCTTCACTTAAGAGATCATCTTCAGTTAAGGGATGGCCTGATGCTCTTCTCAGGATTCCCTGAATTTTCATAGTTTGGATTCCAGTAACAGCACTGGTGGTGCTGCTGGTGATAACAATGTCTCCCTTGCATTGAGTACAGTGTGTCAGACTGTCCTGAATACCATGCGTACTTTGTCTCACATAATCCTCACAACACCCCTTTGAGGTGTGTACTACAATGATTTCCATTTACAGGCAAAGAAAATGGAAACTTTAAAGAGCTAAATAAGTCAAAGACACATGACTGTTAAACAGTAGACTGAGAATTTCAATCCAGGCAGATCTGACAAAGCCTGTGCTCAGTTCTGAACAAAGACTGAGTTCCTATCATGTTCAAAACACTGCATCAAATGTGGTAGGGAATTTCAAAATGGCTGCTTCAAACCCTTGTCCTCAAGGAACTCTGGATTCAAGGGAGAGAAGACATCACGAGTCAAATGAAATTAGAACACAATACAGAAACATAAGATATGAAACAGAATAGAGTGTGGTCAAGATGTCAGACAGAAGAGCCATGGAAACTGAGATGGTCCAGGAGAGATCCATGGAGGAGAAAGGGAAGGCCCTGGGAAGCCAGGCAAGATTCAGTTTCAGAAGACGTGGCTAGGCATTCAAAGAAGGGGGATGGCCAAAAGATGTGGGCATGGGATATGCACGATAGGTGACAGTGAGTGGGGTCTTTGACTAGAGAGAAGTTCATGGGGGACAATGGGAAAGAAAAACTTTGAGTTGAAAAATGTGAGGAACCAGGGGTAGAAGGACTAAGAATTTGTTTTTCGTTTCGTAGGTAAGGGGCGGGGGGCTGGTGAAGTTTTCTGAGTGTTGGAATCATATATTATTTTAGGAGGGGGTACTGGCAGAAATATGCCAGTGGATAGTCGGGGGAGACCCTGGAAACTAGCTAGGAGACTGTTGCCAGCTCCAGAGAGCAGATAGAACTCCGAATTTCAGGATAATATGATTTCATAGTTGATTGAAGGGGAGATGCGACGGCAAGTAAGTGTCACAGACAAGAGTAGTGTGATTGTTCAGAGCTTCTTAGCTACATCACTCCCAGTTATGACAGTGTCTAGACCAGTCGCAGACCTTGGGCTTTGTGCATATGAAATTTATACCTAATTAATTCACTTATATTCCTCTTCCCAATTTAATTATTTCAAGGGTTTTAAACAAATATTGCCTCTTTTGACCCCACAGGCATGCAAGTCCATTTTTATAAGAGGACATCTTCTAATTGAAAAAGTTGCTTATGATCTGGGAAGGAAGGCTCTCAATGTACCTGCCCTCTCAGCTCATTGCTCAACCACAGGCCTGAAGCTCTTTGCTCTGAGCTCGACAAAAATGGGGCCAAGGGCTGCCATCACTCATAATTTTTCAGGACCATGACTCCCTTTGACAATATGATTATAATTTTAGGGAACTGCACATTCCCTTAAGTCCATTATTAACCTAGATTAGAAAGCTGTAAGATTGAGGACTAGACATGAATTGAGCAGAAAAAATAAAAAAATTTTTAAGACAAAAGTAAAATAGAATAAAAAAAAAATAGTCAAATGAAGAGAAGGAAACTCTCCAAAGAGAATGATTGAATGTTTTAAGAATTATTGTCCTATTTTAAAGTGCAGTTCAGGAATCCTGGAGCTTTCCCAGTCCCTCAGGGTTATCTTGGGCAGCTCAGACTTTCCTTGTAGGACCCCTCCCCAGCTGCATCCCAGTCACTTGAAAAGCAAAGCCTGGAATGTGGTCCAGCCATGGGTTACTAACGGGCTCCAGTCAGCACAGGCAAAAGTTTGTTTTAGCCATTGGAAAGAGAAAGCAGGGTTTGGAAGGAGGACTGTTGTGGGGGGAACCCTTTCTTTTGGCTGGACTCCCATGGGCTAAACCGAGGCTTCTGCCCCTCAGTCTATAAAGTCAGAGCTCAGAAAGTTTGCCACTGGGCAACTGTTGAGCAGAAACAAATTCCATCTTCTAGTGGACTACTCAGCTCTGGGGCATTTGGCCAGAGAGCTGGAGTTTTCTCACAGCTGCAAATTTGCTTCTGCCTCTGAGTTGATTTAAAGACCTGCCATACATCTGTCCTCTCATTTTCCTCCCACTTGATTTCCTTCTCTGATTCTACCCACACGTTGAAAGGGTCTGTGGGCAGGGATGTACCATTAGGGTTGGCAGATCAAAGATCAAAGGATGCCAGAGCTCTTGGGTCATAAAAAGGATCTAATCCAGCCCCTTATATTACTGCCAGAATTGATTTATCCAAGGTCCCATAGCTGGCAAACATAGGACGAGGGCCCAGGGCTTCTCCCCTACTTTCTCCCTTATTTTCCACAGAGTTGCTGAAAAGATAGATGATGCAATGTATGTGAAAATGCTTTGTAAATTGTAAAGTGTAGATACACATTGTATATTATGTGTGTGTATACGTGTTATAAACAAAAGGCTCAACTAGATGCTTCCCACATAGAGAGTGGTAAGACCTCTGACTCTGAAGATGGACTTAGGTTTAAGCTCTCAAGCTCCACCATCAACAAACTACTTAACTTCTCTGAGCCACAGTTTTCTCATCTGTAAAATGGGAATAACAACTATGTCCACCTCATGTGGTTGTTGTTTGGCTCAGGCCTGGCATATAGGTAATTCTCAGTAAATACTGTGAAATAAATGAAGGGGTGAAAATCCACTTGCTCAAAATATTCTTAGATGTTATGTTCAGTTAATAGAATGTTCATTTCCACTCCAGAATATGCCTGCCACATAAAGGTGGTCCGTGAATGCTTGTTGAATCCATCCACAGATTAATCCCTTGGCTCTCTAGAAAACTGTCATTTTTGGTCACTGAGCAAAGCCAGGGCAGAGTGGCTCGGTGCTGACTGCCCAGAGTAAGAAGTGTGGGTGCTGGGAGGCGGTGAGTAAACCTACAGGAGGAGCAACATGAGAGGCTGACTCACTGGGAAAGAAATGAGGCTTAAACTTCAGAGTCCCAGTGGGAGCCAGGAGCTCCTGGGAGCTGTAGAGTGGTCTAGGTTGGTCAGGGAAGGGTTCCAATTAGCACAGGCAAAAGTTTAGCTGGAAAGCATTGCTGTGTAATCATTTCTGGAAAAGAGGTTTCTGAAGAATGGGACCTGAATTTTCAAGCATCCAGAATTGTTGTGATTTCTTTGCTTATCCTAAATAAATATCCATTTTATACCTAATTTTATATTCATGATTTTCTGTTTTTTTCTTAAAGAGTGTCCCCCTTTAGGGTACAACTACACCTGGATCCTCCCCTACGTCTTTCTCCTGCAAGAATAAGCTAATTGGGGTCTTCCTCCTTCAGAGAGCGGGTGTTCAAGTCCAGATCTGGCCTCTGACTCAAGTCTACACAATATCAATATGAGTTTCATGGTCTTTGTTGCCTTGTATGGGCAGACAAGACCATAAAAGGCACAGATGAGATGGTGTAAAAGAAAAATTGTCCTAAACATAGACTGGGACAGAATTTTTTGTGAGATGAAGTTCAGAACCGGATTCTGGGAAGAAATAGCATTTCTGATAAAATGCTTAACCTATTTTTTTTGAAACTATAATGGGATTAAAACTTGCTCTGGCAAACTAATCACCCACCCATGCACCCAGCTGCCTGTCAGTCAAGAGTCTAGTGACCTTCAACAGAACATTCCTTCTGTATCCAGTCTAATGTGATTATCTAACCATTCTCTTTTCCTATATTCTTTCCCTACTAAGAGAGAATCTTTGCATTGGTCTACTGGAGGCTATGTCTCTTATAGCACGATTATAAAAAATCTTTGATCTCATAACCAAATTGTCTGACACACTCCTCCCTCCCCCCATTTGTCATCCTTTGAATCAACTACCTTGGCAACCTCCATCCACCATGCACATTCTTTTGGCACTTTCCATCTACATTTTGTCTTGTTAAATGTCCCTATATAGCTATCTTCTCTCCCCAACTGAGGAGTAAACATTATTTTTTTAAAATAAAGGTGTGGTGTCTTGTTCATTCATCTTTCTATCCTTTCCCTGCCTTACTCCCTGACCACTGATTCCCCCAGGGTCTAGCACAGGGCTAGTACATAAATGGGACTCAATAAATATTGGACCATGGACTGGTTATTTCCTTGGAGGTGCTGGGAAGTGAGCCATGTTGTATCTCCAGTCACTTTAGCCTGGTCAAGGCCCGCAGGTGGCACAGCCTGATAGAACCTGGGCTCCCTCAGCCATAAACCAGAGCCGTGAACCCAAAGTCAGGAAACCAGAACCACAAACAAGAGCCACAAACCAAAATCCATGAACCCAGAGTCTGGAACATGGGAGAGAAATACAGCATCAGCTGTTTGGATTGGTGGCTTTGGGTGTGGTTTGCAATCTTATAGCAAGGAATGCTGCTCTGTTCCTATAACTTGCTACCCCAAATATTTATTTTCTGTTTATTGTCTAAGATTTGAAAATTCACAATTTTGTGCTTGGTTCTAGAAGAAATGGGCCCCTCAAAAGCAGATAGTCATCGAAGTCATCCTTTGACTTATCACCGAATTAGCTCTTAGTGATTGATCAAAGGTCTGACGGGGCTCAGGTCCAGCCTCTCCCACTCACTTTGTGTATGACCTCCGTGAGTCATTTAATCTCTCTGAGGCTCAGTTTACTCATTCGTGAAATGTCGTCTTGCCAATGTTCAATACTGAAATGAGCACTATTAAATTTCAATTTCTCAAACTGCAAAATGAAGATAAGTTAAATTGATTGCACATGTAGCATTTTCTACTTTTAAAATTTTTTGAGTGTGTAGTGAGGTGCTTTGAGACTGCACGTGAAAATTTTGGAACGCTCATGGCTTGAAATAGAGACAAAAGGTCTATTCTGAGGCTGCTGACGTTTTACTCCCTTTAATTCAGAGTGTGAAAGTCGGAGTTGGTGTTTGGGGCCGGGTCTTGGTTCTAAAAGACCTTTGGTGCATCTTTCTATTTATACGAATATAAGCCAAGTAGCTATTTTTTTTTTCTTTGAAGACTTTCTCTGAAGTTTGTGAAATAATCCAAATGCAAACATTTTAGCCTAGGATTTTAATATTTTTAATCATGTGAAATTATATACAGTAAGGATGGGTGCAGGGAAAGAGTACAACTTTATAGAAATAGATACTTGTTTTTCATCCCCCACTTTTTCCCCAGTGGAGGTGTGTTAAACTTGAGGCAGTTAGTAAAATAAAACTAAGAATACTCACCCCACAGGATTGTTGTAACATACTTGTTTAAGCATCGTGTTGTGTGCATTGTAAAGTGCTACATGTGTTGTTGTAACTGGTATGATCAACAACAAGTGTCACAGGGTGTCCACTCATCCCTGCCTGGCCTGTGGCACTGCAGGCGGTGGGTCTCCTAGACACAGGATTGTGGGGTCCTGCGGGGTGGAGAGAGGGACGGTGGTGCTGAGGCTAGGGAGCAAGGCCTCAAAGCCCACGCGGGGAGAGAAACCTGTCATAGAATTTGTCCCAGGCCCCAGTGCTGGGTGGGCCGCTCGGTGCCCCTCTGATCGCTTCCTCTGGCACTTCAGGGCCACAGTCCAACTGTGCACTCAGTCCAGTGTCTGACCTTCACACACTGAGGCCCCTTTCCCTGCTTTCTTTGTTTCTCTTCTGGCCCCAATTCCTGTAATTTTAGGGCCTTCAACACAAAAGAGTTCATTAAACCCTTTTTTTCCATAGTGGGTCTGGTTGGCCCAACCGGCAGGACCTGGACTATAGAAAAGGAAGAGTTTATCTTCCATGGAGGAAAGGGAGGGTCCAGATTTTGGAATCCCAGTGCTGGACCACCAATGGCTGGTGCGTGATTGCTGTGCAGGACCACCAGTGGGCAGTGGGTGGTCAAGATTACAGCAGCGTATTAACATATTCTTTTCAAACAAAGTGCTCTCCCCAAAAGGAATTCTTCCTCTATCTCATTAGGTATAGAACAAACTCGTGAAGAATGTGGCAGACAGAGCAGATGTGGAAGGCCCCCTCCCACTTTCAGCACACAGAAATGCTCAGTAAAACATAAAAAGAAATTTAAATACGTAGCTGAGCTATATATTTAAAGAAGTTATATTTAAAGAAAGAGAAGAAAATTCTCAGGTGCCAGAAAAGAACAGAAAGCTTGAGTGGTAAATGGGAGCTGATGCTAGAACAGTCAGGGCTGGAGTGGGGAGAGGGGAGGGGACCCAGATAAAGGCTTTCAGGGCCAGGCAGGGACTTTATTGCCCATCTGGGAACAGGAAATGAGACCTGAGGCCCGGGCAAGGTGGGGAGTTGAAAGAGAATCCCCTGCATTGAACTGGGTGCCTCAAAGAGCTGCCCTTTCCTTGAAGGGAAGACTAGAAGGACTCTGACAGTCTGAGGAGCTTGCCATCTGTTTAAGACCCTGCACAGAAATAATGTCACCTTAGATAAATCAGAATTCTAAGTATGCCTGAGGTTTGGGTACTCAGTCAAAATTTTACCTTACCTGTATAGTGCAGAATGCCAATTTGAGAAATGGAAGTAGAAACTGCTCCAAACAGTAAAAACATTAAGGTCCTGGCAGAGGCTAGTGGAACCCCTCTGGGGACAAATCCACAATTCTGGGCATGTGAAAGCCCCACAGGAAATAATCCCTGCCGTCAATAAGCTTAAAATAAAAAAATCAGAGGCCACCCTAAGAAACAAATTCCATGAGGGAAAGGCATTTGCAGCAGGAAATAGTAAAACTAATACCCTGAGAATTAGAGAAATCAAATAATGTAAAAGAGAGTATAAAATAAGAATCCTTAAAACGATGACAATTCTGAGTATTTACTATATGTCAAGCACTGTTATAAGCAATTTACATGTGTTACCCTTCCTCCCAGTACAGGAAATCACAGACTTTTACTGTCCACATTGTACAGATGTGGACACTAAGGCACACAGGAGTTAACTCAGCTCGTAGAATTAGGAAGTGGTGGGGCCAGATTTGAAACAGCAGACACATTGCAGCACTTACATTCTAACCGCTATGACAGAGACTGAAGCTGTCCACCTAAATCCATTTTCCTTCCTGCATAGTGATGGAATTATAGCCGGGCATATGGCTGCCCAGCTACCCTATGCTTTCTAGCCTCTGTTATAGTTTGGTGCGGCCATGTGGCTTGTTCAATTCTCTCCAATGGAATGAGAGCAGATGTGATGTATGCCACTTCTGGGCTGGTACCTGAAGACAGCGGAGGGTTCTCCTCCATGCTCTTTTTCTTTTTCATATGGCTGCAACCCAGAGGTGGTGCCCCAGCTTCAACCATGCACAGGAGGACAATGCCCTAGGGATGACTGAAGTAACAGAAGGAATCTTCGTTCTTCAATAACTGCGTGGATCAGAACTACCCACTAACCTAGATTGTTACATGAAAGAGAAATACCTTTCTATTTCCTTTGAGCTTGAGAGTTATTGTTTTGTTTGTGTTACTCCTTTATCCCTCTTGAAAACCAGTTGTGTTGGTTGGGAATCAACCCCAGATCAAATACTTGACAGGCGGCCATACTCTGCATCATACCAGGAAGACAGCTGGTAGAAGGAATAGAAATCATGAGCCAAGAAGTGGCCCAGGGTAACTGAGGAAGTTATTTTGGGGCTATAATCAGTGGAGCAAAGGGAGATTACCAGGCTAGACTGAGTTTTCTCTGGATCTTATACTTTTCCTTCTCTTGAACGTAGAGCTGAGGGTAAGAAAGCTGACTAGTGGGGGAAGGCACATATCACAGCTGTAACAGTGAGTACGTACCCTGCTGTCACCCTCACAATTGCCTCTCTGCTCATTTCTGCAGACAAATCCTTAAAGTCTAGTGACTTAAATGACCATGTAATTCAGAGATGCCCAAATCCAGGCTGTGGCCCATTTATTTCCAGCAGTACTTGAGACCATGAAATTCCAGCATCGTCAGGGAGTCTAGGCTTTGGAGGGGAATGGCCTAGGACTTGAGCTGTTTCACCAGCTTTGGCCAGGTGTTTGGAAGGGGATCAATTAATTTCTTCTTTGGCATCTAATTTCATGCTTTGGCTGATAGAGAGGTCTGCCCTAAACTGCTGCACAAGAATTTATGCTATTCTTTTTTTTTTCTAAGATTGGCCCTGAGCTAATATCTGTTACCAATATTTTCTTTTTCTTCTTCTCCCCAAAGCCCCCCAGTACATAGTGGTATATATTTTAGTGTAGGTCCTTCTAGTTCTGCTATGCGGGATGCCACCTCAACATGGCTTGATGAGTGGTGCTAGGTCCACACCCAGGATCCGAACCAGCAAAACCCTGGGCCGCTGAAGCAGAGCACGCGAACTTAACCACTCATCCACGGGGCCGGCCCCTATGCTATTCTTTATTTATCTGTTCACGGTAGGGTAAGCGTACCTATCAGTGGTAGGAAGAGTAACCTGGATACAGCAGCTGTGTGCTAGAGTTAGCTTTTAACTCAGAAGGCACTTGTAGGACTCAGAAGAGGCAATTGTTAAATTTTTAGGAAACTCGAGAGCCTGTTATTGAAAGGTAAACAAATCCAGGAATTATTAAAATTACATTATACAAACTTACCATTAAATTATATTAAAACGAAGGTAATAAATACCCAAAACTCATCACTTCCTCATTATTTTATTATCTACATTCTCAAAATTATGTGTATTTATCCGTATGGTGGAAATACTCTATAACGGGATGCTGCCACCCACTAATTGCCCTGAGGAACTCAAGGGTGGGTTTGGAAACATTTAACTGTTTTTCCAAATTGTTTCTGTTTCCTTTTGTTCTGTTAAGGAGATGCAATCACCAACCAGCCTGAACCAGACCAAGCCTCACCACAGAGCTACGCCTATGACCTTTGCCTTATTTTTTTTTTTTTGAGGAAGATTAGCCCTGAACTAACATCTGCTGCCAATCCTCCTCTTGCATTGCCAATCCCTGAGCTTGCATCGGTGCCCATCTTCCTCTACTTTATTTGTGGGACGCCTGCCACAGCATGGCTTGACAAGCAGTGCATAGGTCCGCACCTGGGATCTAAATCTGCGAACTCCAGGCCACTGAAGTGGAACATGCAAACTTAACTGCTGTGCCACCAGGCTGGCCCCACCTTTGCCTTATTTTTAATGCTAAGATCTCTCCAGGAGGAACTTAGGCCCCATTACTGTAACCTGCAGTATATGTGGAAGCATGTTTTCCAACTGATCCTGCACAAGTGAATACCCACCTCTCCCTTTTGAATATTCATTCCCCATCTGAAATAAAAGGTCCCTGCTTCCCTTTGTTGGGGAGAGCCATGACTTTGGAAATGATTCTGCATGGTCTCCTATTTGCTGCAAATATACTTTACTTTGTGTGACAACTACTTCTGGTGGACAGTCTGATTTAACTTGCTAGGAGGTAAACAAACCCACTTTGGTTTGGGTGACAATGCTACTGTGCATCTCTTCCCGACTCTGTGGTCAGTGGTGTCGCGTTGGTAGCTGAAATCAGTGGGAGTCTTCATGCCACAGACACCAGCAAACATCACAAATCAACTGCTTGCCTTCTGAGAGCCAGTTGTTAAACACATACCAGCACACCACTGTGTAAAGTTATCATTTATTGAGTGCCTACAATGTGCTAGGCATAGAGGAGCTTTGTAAATATTTATCATTCATTCAGCCAATACTGATTGATTACCTACCATACACCAGATTCTATTATTATCATTAGTTAATATTTATTGAATACTTACCATGTGCCTGGCACTCTTCTAAGTACCATATGTGTATTAGCTGCTTAATCCTTTTGATAACCCTTTGAGGGAGGTTCTATTATTATCCTCATTTTGTAGAGGAGAAAACTGAGAAACTGAGAAGTTAAATACTTTTCCCAGGTTCACACAGCTTGTAGTTTGCAGGTCCTTATTGGAACCCAGAAACCTGGGCTTCAGAGCCTGTGCTCCTCACCACTAAGCTCTCCTGCCTCTTGTTGCCTCCAGGTACCATGGATGCAGCAGTGAACAGCAAGGTCCCTGCCCTCAAGGGACTTACATTCTGGTGGATGGGGAGACAGACGTTAAGCAACAAATACAGAAATATGTTGACGTCGGATGGTGATAAGTCTCATGGATAAAAAATAAAGCAGGCTGACGGTAATAGAAAACACTGAAGTAGGGAGGGTACATTACTTCATTTATCTTATTTTTAATCTAATACTATCCCCGTCTTACAGATGAAGAAATTGAGGCTCAGAGATGTTAAAACCATATCTAAGGATACACAGCTAAGAAGCAGTAGATCTGGGATTCACACCCACAATAGTCTGGTTCCAAGTCTGTGCATATTCCCCTCTACATGCCTGCCTCCCTCTGCTTCTTGAAGCGCCCAGGTTACCAGGCCCTTAGTTCAACCTTGAATTTCCCATGCAAACTCAACTCAGCTGGAATCTGCCCTGTGTCCATTCTCCTTTGTTTCTCTGTCCTCCAAAGCCACATGAGAGGATAAACAACTGTCCATCTCACAGTGATGCTCAAAGCTGGCAGAGCTGGGGGCCCCCAAGAAGACTGCATGAGTGAATGTAACATCTGCACTGTGGAACCAGCCACACGGCTCGTCTCCACGTTGATCACCAAGGGGCCTTTGTGAAAACAGACTTATTGTGACTACTATAGGTCGCAGGTGGGAAAGGCTGGAGACTGACAAAGAGCTTAACTGGATTCCATTAGCGCTCAAAACAAGCTCAGAGAATGGGAATTGCAGGGGCTTGTGGGAACTGCTCTTTCAAGCACCCCGCATTGCCCCACTGGAAATACTGTATTTAATGTCAACTTGGTTTGACCTTTAGTTTTGGTGGCATTTACTAATTCTATGAAAGCAGCCATTTCTCACTTCCCCTGAAGTGTAATAGAAAATTACGCCATTAGTTAAACCCAACCCAGCCCGTGGAGAGGGGAAAGTCTCTAAAATGGTTCCCCAACAACCTGAAAAAAGATATAGGACAACCTCCATTATTTTGGTTCATTTAAATTTCTGACACCAAGGAGTCAAAAGAAACTAGTGTTTTGATCATAGGTCAAAGCATCATTTTGACCTCTTTGGGAAGCTAAGAGAAGCCAGCTCTCTCCAAGTGGGCCTGATTCTTGGTGGAAGCAAGCTCTCTTGTTACAATTATTTCAGGGTCCGTCATCATTCAGTGATACATAGCTACTGGTGTATTAGTTTTTCATTGATGTCATAACAAATTATCACAAACTTAGCAGCCTAAAACAACATCCATTTATTATCTCACAATTTAGTCAGAGTCCAAGGGGCCTTAGCTAGGTTCTCTGCTTGTGGGCTCACAACGCCAGGATGAAGGAGTGGGCCAGGTTGACCTTTTATTGGCGGCTGTGGGGGAAAATCTCCTTCCAAGCTCATTCGGGTCATTGGCAGAATTCAACTCCTTATAGTAGCAGGATTGAGGTCCTGGTTTCCTTGATGGCTCTCAGCTGGAGGTTTTTTCACTTCTAGAGTCCACCTGGCTTCCCTGGCTCCTCGTCCTCTCATCTTCAAGGTGAGCAATGGCAGGTCAAGAGTCTTTCCCACAGTTAAAATCTCTTTGACCTTTCTGCCACCTCTCTCTTGCTTCCAGCTGGAGAAAGTCCCCTACTTTTAAGCGCTCATGTGATTAGATTGGGTGCACCTGGATAATCCAGGCTACCCTCCCTATCTTCAAATCTGTAACCTTAATTTTACCAGCAGAGTCTCTTTGCCATGCAACTAGCATCTTCACAGGCTCTGGGGATTAGGATGTCAACATCTGTGGGGGGCTGAGGGGAGCATTCTATCTATCATACTTGGTGTCCTCTTGACCCTGTGGGACTCAGATACCTGGCTCACAGGATTCTGGAGGCAACACTGTAAAGGTGATTTGGAAGCTGGAAGTATCAAACAGCTGTGAGGCTTGAGACCTGTCTTAGAGATGAAAATAAACAGATGCGTAGTTAGAAATCAAGTCCACCAATCTAGTGTAAAAATGGATGCTTCTAATTATGATTTTCTGCCCCTGAATATTATGATAGCTCCTGTGAGGACATTTGTTCATTCATTTTCACAAGTATTTATTGAGCACTGACTATGTACCTGGTACAATTCTAAGTACTGAGAATATAGCAGTGTAGAAGAGACAAAAATCCCTGCTCTCATGAGGTTTACGTTCCAGTGTTGGGAAGCACAGAATAAACTCAGTAAACAAGTTACCCCAGATATTAGATGGTAAAAAATATTACGAAGGAAAAGAAAGTAGGGGAGGGAAATAGGGAGCAGCCTAGTGGGATGAGGGCATGTTGCAGCTTTAAATAATGGTGGTCTGGTAAGTCCTCCCTGGGAAGGTGACATTTAAGCAGAGATCTGAAGGAGAGAGAGGACTGTAGAAGGAAATGCAGAAGGTAGTTAGAAATATGGGAATTGTCTGTGTGTGCCGTTTTTATTTTTTTTTAAGCCACAAGACTGGATGAGTTTCCCGTGGGAATAGATGTAGACACAGACTAGAGGGCTGAGGAATGAGTCCGGAGGCACTCCACAGGTGGAGGTCAAGGAGATGAGGAGGAACCAGCAGGGAATGTGACAGTGAGCCACCGGTGAGGCAGGGGAACAATCGGGAGAGGATAATGTTCTAAAGAAGTGTTTTGAGGTGAAGGGCTTGTTCATCTGTGTTGAATCTTGCTGGTGGATCAAGTAAGGTGAGAATGGATAGTTGACCACTGGATTCAACAAGTTGGAAACTGCTGGTTTCTATGTCATGGGAATAACATCCTGATTGGAGAATCTCAACAGAAAATGGGAGGGGAGGATTTGGAGACAGCAGTAAGTATAGACCACTTGGGAGTTTTGAAGAGGAGCAAAGAAGTGGGGAAATACTGGGAGGGGGGTATGTGGTCAAGAGATTTTTTTTTTTTTTTTGAGGAAGATTAGCCCTGCGCTAACATCTGCTGCCAATCCTCTTCTTTTTGCTGAGGAAGACTGACCCTGAACTAACATCCATGCCCATCTTCCTCTACTTTATATGTAGGACGCCTGCCACAGCATGGCTTGCCAAGTGGTGCCATGTCCACACCCAGGATCTGAACCGGAGAACCCCGGGCCACTGAAGTGGAACGTGTACACTTACCCACTGCGCCTCCGGACCGGCCTCAAGAGATTTTTTTAAAGATTGGACAGCATGTTTATATGCTGGTGAGAATGAAGAAGTAGAAAGGAAAACATAGATGATGCAGGAGAGAGAATGACCATTTCCTTCTGCGGACCAGAGGGATGAGAACTGGAGAAGGGGTTGGACTTGGATAGTAGGATAGACGGCTTGTCTATGGTGCTAGGAGGCAAGGCAGAACATACTGGCACAGATACAAGTACGTGGGTAGGTAAAAGCATGTGGGTGTGCTCTTCTGGTAGCTTCTATTTTTTCAGGGAAATAGGAAGGAGGTTCATCAGGGAAGGGTGAGGGAAGGAAAAGAGGTGGAAGGAATGACCCTCTCTTGGTGTGACTGTTGGGGAATAGGAGCTGAGACCCAAAGGATGACAGAAAGAAATGCGGAATCCAGCATCGGTCTCACCCCTGTGAGGGAAATTCTCCCCTCATTGTCCACCACTTGGGAGATCCAAAATTGGTTTGTAGGAAGAGAGCTAGTGATATTCCTTATAGGTATCCATTCTTGAGCACCCATTTCGTAACTGGCACTATACTCAGTTTTTAATCAGTTAGCTAAATCAGTAGACACAATGATCCATGGAGTTGGGGACTATCATCCCCATTAGTATGCCCATTTTATAGAAGAGAAAACTGAGATTCAGAGTGTTCCAATAATTCGCTCAACTTCATACAACTAGTGTGTCAGTTATGATCAGAATTGTTTGCAAGTAACAGGGGCCCAAGTAAACACTGGCTTCAATTAGACAGAAGTTTTTCCTCCCTCAAATAAAAATCCAGAAGTAGGCAGTCCAGAGGTGGTTTGGTGGCTCTGTTCATGAAGTCCTTGGGAGCTAGGGTCCTTGTAATTCTTTCTTTACCTTGTATGCGGCCTTCGTTCCCCGCATCACCTTCTGGTCCAAGATAGCTGAGCCATCTCTAGTCAAGATGTCCTCTAACCAGCCTGCAAGGAGGAGTAAGAGATGAAGAAAGGGAAAAGGGCACAGGTCAGCTGTCTTTGGGGAAGGTTTCTGGAAACTTCCGTTTGATATTCTGTTTGCATTGCATTGTCCTGAAATTAGTCACATGACCACATCTGGCCACAAATGATGCAGAGAAATGTAAATTTTATTCTAGAGGGCATATTTCCAGCTAAATTTCCATTATAATGAACTAAAAGGAAATTCAATATTAGGGGACAGCTCGTATTCTCTGTCACTGCTGTTGCACTTAACAGTCTTTCTCCTCTCTTGTCATTGATTCACAATGCTCATGTTTTAGAATTTGTGCCTCCATTCCTGTTCACTAACTATTGAGTACCAGAATCTGAGAGAAAAATTATTCATTGCCTTTTGGGGGAGGCAGTGGTGCAGTAAAGTGAGCAAGGACTTTGAAGCCAGATAACCTTGGCTTCAAATCTAGGCGTTAGTTCTTACTGGTTGTGTAAAATCGAACAAGTTATTTAAATCCTCTGACCTTGTATTGTCTGCTGAATTGTAAAATTAAACCCAATTCACAAGGTTGTAGAGAGAATGACGTGAGGTAATGTGTGTAACCATGCCTGACAAATACAAGTGGTCCATGTGTCTGTGTTTTTCCTTTCCTCAGTGACCTTTCAGCCAATAGAGATGTCTAACGAATCCAGAGACCCTCAGTGGTGGCTATTTGCTGTTTGCTAACTAGCATCCAGTGCCCCTCCTCTCCCTTCCTGACAGCATCCAGATTTTCCTTTGGGTTACAATCTGCTCTCCTTCATTGTGTAGTAGCCATGTAATTTGGGGATGATTTAAACCTCTGTGCCCCTCACCAATTCTGGGGGAGATCCCAAACACTGAAAGCCCCTTTGAAGGCAGGGGTAATCTTATTCTTTCTCAGTCCTCAAGTTCCTTTCAGGCATTCAAAACATCATTGAAGTGATCTATTAATTGGTTGACTGAGTTAGTCTTGGAGAACAATCAGGCTTGGGGTGAGGATTTCTAGAGAAAAACTATGGCTGACACCGCTGTGAATGAGCCAGCAGAGTGGTCGGACATCTGTGACAGCCACGGCCAGGTGACTAGTGAGCTGGTGTAGTCTGATATGACAGCTGGGAATCATTCCAGCCGTTCCCACCTGATCTCTGTGTTTCCATTTTCACCATCTTTTGGGATGGTGACTGGCATCAAGCATTGGAACAGAAAGCACTTCTCACACGTCTGCCTCTTATTGTTGAAATCCATTCCTGTATGAAAGCTTATTTCTCCTCGTGGCGGGGAAGTGATGTCTCCCACTAGTGTGGTGCTGGCTGTCTTTGCTCTGTCTGAGGGCTTTACAGAGTTCTGGATCCATAGCAATGGCCTTTCAAACTTCCCAAGTCATACTTGGGAAGAATCTTTCCTGAACTTGCTGTTCTAAGAGGTATGGTTCAGAAGGGGGTCTGCCTTAGACTTGGAACAGAAGAAAGGAAGGAAGGAAGGAAACTGGATCCCTACCAGGGATTGTGTTCCTGGGGGCCTTCTGTGCAGAGGTTAGACCCATGGGTCTGAATCTGACTTCAGGCACTTACTAGCACCCTGACTTTGGACACGTCACTTAACTTCTTCAAGTGTTCTGCCTCATCTTTGAAATGAAGATAGCAAGGCCTACCTATCAGCATTTTGGGGAGGAATAAAGTGAGATATGTGTGTAATCTGCTTAGTACATTCTGCCACTTTAGTAAAGACTCAACAAATGGTAGCGATGATTATTAAACTCCTGAGCACAATGCTTGGCATAAAATAACCCCTCTATGAATGTTGGGTGTTATTATTATTGTCTTAAATAGAGTATTTTTTAGAGCAGTTTTAGGTTCATAGCAAAACTTAGCAGAAGGTACAGAGATTTCTCTTATACCCCCTGCCCCACATATACACAGCCTCTCCCACTATCAACATACCCCATCAGATTGGCATGCTTGTTACAACTGATGAACCTACATTGACACATCACTATTACCCAAAGTCTGCAGTTGACAATAGGGCTCACTCTTGGTGTTGTACATTCCATGGGTTTTGACAAATGTATAATGATATGTGTCAATCATTATAGTATCATACAGAATAGTTTTCTTGCCCTAAAAGTCCTGTCTGCTCCTCCTATTCATTCCTCCCTCCCTGCTAGCTCCTGGAAATCACAGATCTTTTTACTGTTTCCACAGTTTTGTCTTCCCAGAATGTCATATTTTTGATGTCATATAATAGGTAGACTTTTCAGATTGGCTCCTTTCACTTAGTAATATGCATTTAAGTTTTCTCCGTATCTTTTCCTGGCTTGATAGCTCTTTCCTTTTTACTGCAGAATAATATTGCACTGACCAGATGCACCACAGTTTATTCATTCATCTACTGAAGGACATCTTGGTTGCTTCCACGTTTTGACAATTATGCATACATCTAGTATAAACATCAGTGTGCAGGTTTTTGTGTGGACATAGTTTTCAATTCACTTGGGTAAATGCCAAGGAGTGCAATTGTTTGATTGTATGGTTAAGAGTATGTTTAGTTTTGTAAGAAACTGTTAAACTGTCTTCCAAACTGGTCTATTCCTACCTGCAATGAATGAGAGTTCCTGTTGCTCCATATCCTCACCAGCATTTGGTGCTGTCAGCATTTCAGATTTGGGCCATTCCAATAGGTATATAGTAGTATCTCATTGTTTTAATTTGCAATTCCTTAATGATGTTTGATGTTGAGCATCTTTTCAAATACTTATTTGCCATCTTCTTTGGTGAGGTGTCTGTTTATGTCTTTTGCTTATTTTTAAATTAGGTTGTTTGTTTTCATATTGTTAACTTTTAGGATTTTTTGGTATATTTTGGATAACAGTCCTTTATCAGATATGTCTTTTTCAAATATTTTTCTACCAGCCTGTGGTTTGTCTTTTCATTCTCTTGACCATGTTTTTTTTTTCAGAGCAGAAGTTTTAAATTTTAATGAAGTTAAATTATCAATGGTTTCTTATTAATTCTTATCAATTATTTCTTTCATGGGTTGTATTTTTGGTGTTGTATCTGAAAGGTCATCACTATACTAAGATCATCTAGATTTTCTTTGATGTTGTCTTCTAAGAGTTTTATAGTTTTGCATTTTATTTTCATTTTTTTAAAGACTGGCCCTGAGCTAACATCTGTTGCCAATCTTCTTCTTTTTTTTCTTTCTTCTTCTCCCCAAAGGCCCACAGTACATAGTTGCATATTTTAGTTGTAGGTCCGTCTGGTTGTGCTATGTGGGATGCCGCCTCAGCATGGCTTGATTAGCAGTGCTAGGTCCATGCCCAGGATCTGAACTGGCCAAACCCTGGGCCACTGAAGCAGAGCGTGCAAACTTAACCATTCATCAATGGGGTGGGCCCCTGCATTTTACATTTAGGCCTATGATCCATTTTGAGTTAATTTTTGTGAAGAATGTAAGTTCTGAGTCTAAATACCTTTTTTTTTTTTACACGTTGATGTTGCACTGTTCCACTGTCACTTGCTGAAAAGACTATGTTTTCTCCATTGTATTGCCTTTGATCCTTTGTCAAAGATTAGTTGACCTTTTTTTTTTTTGGTGAGAGAGGTTGGCCCTGAGCTAACATCTGTTACCAATCTTCCTCTTTTTTTTTCTCCAAAGCCCCAGTACATAGTTGTATATCCTACTTGTAAGTCCTTCTAGTTCTTCTATGGGGGATGCTGCCACAGCATGACTTGATGAGTGGTGTGTAGATCCGTGCCCAGGATCTGAACTGGTAAACCCTGGGCTGCCGAAGTGGAGTGCGCAAACTTAACCACTACACCACTGGGCTCGCCCCTCGTTGACCATATTTGTGTGGGTTATTGCTGGGCTCTGTATTCCATTCAATTGATCTATTTGTGTATTCTTGTGCCAGTATTACACTGTCTTGATTGCTATTGCTTTATAGTAAGTCTTGAAGTTGAGTAATTCAGTTCTCCAACTTTGTTCTCCTTCAATATTGTGTTGTCTCTTCTAAGTCTTTTGCCTCTGCATATAAATTTTAGAATTAGTTTGTTGATATCCACAAAATAACTTGCTGGGATTTTGATTGGGATTGTGTTGAATCTGTAGATCAAATTGAGAAGAACTGATATCTTGACAATATTAAGTCTTCCTATCCATGAACATAGAACGTCTCTCCATCTATTTAGTTCTTCTTTGATATCTTTTATCAGAGTTTTGTAGTTTTCCTCATATAGATCTTGTACGTATTTGTTAGGTTTATACAGGAGTATTTCATTTTGGGAGGTGCTAATGTAAATAGTTATATCTTTCTAACTTTACCTTCCATTTATTTCTTGCTAGTATATGGGAAAGAAATTGACGTTTGTATACTAACTATGTAGCTTACAACTTTGCTATAATTGTTTATTAGTTCCAGAGGTGTTTTTTTGTTTTCGTTTTTTGTTTTTATCCATTCTTTCTAATCTTCCACATAATCATGTCATCTGCAAACAAAGATAGTTTTCTTTCTTCCTAATCTGTATAATTTATTTCTTTTCTTATCTTATTGCATTAGTTAAAACTGCCAATACAATGTTGAAAATGAACAGTAAGAGAGGACATCCTTGCCCTGTACCTGATCTTAGTGGGAAAGCTTCAAGTTTCTCACCATTAAGAGTGATGTTCATCATTGTGGGTTTTTTGGTAGATGTTCTTTATCAACTTGAGGACGTTCCCCTCTATTCCTAGTTTACTAAATGTTTTCTTCATGAGTGGGTGTTGGAGTTTGTCAAATGTTTTTTCTGTATCTGTTGATATAATCATGTGATTTTTCTTCTTTAGCCTGTTGATGTGACGGATTATGTTAATTGACTTTTGAACAGTGAAGTAGCCTTAGATACCTAGTACAAAACGCACTTGGTCATGGTATATAATTCTTTTTATACATTGTTGGATTCGATTTGCTAATATTTTGTTGAGGATTTTTGCATCTGTGTGCCTGAAAGACAATGATTGTAGTCTTCTTTTCTTGTAATGTCTTTGTCTGGTTTTGGTATTAGGGTAATTCTGGCCTCATAGAATGAGTTAGGAAGTATTCCCTCTGCTTCTATCTTTTGAAAGAGATTGTAGACAATTGGCATAATTTCCTCCTTAAATGTTTGGTAGAATTCACCAGTGAACTCATTTGGGTCTGGTGCTTTCTCTTTGGAAGGTTATTAATAATTGATTTGAGGCCAGCCCCGTGGCCAAGTGGTTAAGTTTGCATGCTCTGCTTCAGTGGCCCAGGGTTTGGTTGGTTTGGATCCTGGGCATGGACCTAGCACCAATCATCAAGCCATGCTGAGGCAGCGTCCCACATAGCACAACCAGAAGGACCTACAACTAGAATATACAGCTGTGTACTGGGGGGCTTTGGGGAGAAGGTAAAAAAAAGAGGAAGATTGGCAACAGATGTTAGCTCAGGGCCAATCTTTAAAAAAAATAGTAATTTATTAAATTTCTTTAATAGATATAGGCTTATTCAGGTTGTCTATTTCTTCTTGTGTGAGTTTTAGCAGGTTGTGTCTTTCAAGGAATTCTTTCATTTCATCTAGGTTATAGAATTTGTGGCATAGAGTTGTTTTAGTATTCTTTTATTATCTTTTTAATGTCCATGAGATCTGCAATGATGTTCTCTCTTTCATTCTGATGTTAGTAATTTGTGCCTTCTCTCTCTTTTTCTTTTTTTTTTCAGATTGAGGTAAAATTGGCATATAATATTATGTTATATTAGTTTCAGTTTACAACATAGTAATTCAATATTGGTATACACTGCAACGTGATCACCACAAGAATTCTAGTTACCATCTCTCTCTCTCTTTCTTCTCCTGGCCAGAGGTTTATCAATTCATTGATCTTTTCCAATAACCAGTTTTTTATTTTGTTGATTTTCTCTATTGATTTCCTATTCCACTGATTTTTGCTTTAATTTTTATTATTTCTTCTCTTCTATTTACTTTGGATTTAATTTGCTCTTCTTTTCTCTAGTTTCCTAAGGTGGAGTTTAAACTATTGATTTTAGATCTTTCTTCTTTTCTAATATGTACCTTCAGTGCTATAAATTTTTCTCTAACCACTGCTTTTGCTGCATCCCAGAAATTTTGATATGTTCATTTTTAATTAGTTCAAAATATTTAAAAATTCCTCTTGAGATTTCTTCTTTGACCCATGTGTTATTTGGAAGTTTGTTGTTTAATCTCCAAGTATTTTGGGATTTTCCAGTTAATCTGTCTATTTTGGATTTCTAGTTTAATGTCATTGTGGTCTGAGAGCAGATATTGTGTGATTTATACACTTTTAAATTTACAAAGCTGTGTTATATGGTCCAGAATGTGGTCTGTCTTGCTGTCTGTTTCATATGAGCTTGAGAATAATGTGTGTTATGCTGTTGGATGAAGTAGACTATAGATATGAATTATGTCCAGTTGATTAATGGTGCTGTTGAGTTTAGCCACGTCCCTTCTAATTTTCTGCTTACTGGATCTGTCTATTTCTGATGGAAGGTTGTTGAAGTCTCCAACTATAATAGTGTTTTTCCTTGCTGTTGTATTAGCTTTTGACTTACATATTTCATGCTTTGTTGTTAGGTGTATACACATTAAAAACTATTATGTCTTCTTGGAGAACTGACCTCTTTATCACTATGTAATGCTCTTCTTTACTTCTGATAATTTTCCCTGCTCTGAAGTCTGCCCTGTCTGAAATTAATACAGCTACTCCAGCTTTCTTTTGATTAGTGTTAGCATGGTATATTTTTCTCCTTCCATTTTTTAATCTATATGTATCATTATATTTAAAGTGTATTTCTTATAGACAACATATAGTTGGGTCTTGTTTTTGATCCATTCTGACCATTTCTTTCTTTTAATTGGTATATTTATACCATTGAAATTTAAAGTGATTATTAATATAGTTGGATTAATATCTACTATAGTCATAACTATTTTCTATTCATTGCCATTGTTCCTTGTTCCTATTTTTGTCTTCCACTCCTTTTCTGCCATTTGTGGCATTTTATATTATTCCATTTTCTCTCTTAGTGTACCAATCATAATTCTTTCTTTACTGTTTTTAGTGGTTACCCTAGAGTTTGCAATATATATTACAACTAATCCAAATTCACTTTCAAATTACACTATACTGCTTTGCAAGTAGTGCGGTATCTTATAATAACAAAAAATTCCTAATTCCTCTTCCTAGTCCTTTGTATCATTACTGTTATTCATTTCACTTATACATAAGCTATAATTATCAAGCATATTGTTTGTTTTTTTTAATTCAATATCATTTTTATTTATTTATTTGAGGAAGATTAGCCCTGAGCTAACATCTGCTGCCAATCCTCCTCTTTTTGCTGAGGAAGACTGGCCCTGAGCTAATATCCGTGTCCCTCTGCCTCTACTTTTTGTATGTAGGACTCCTGCCACAGCATGGCTTGACAAGTGGTGCGTAGGTCTGTACCTGAGATCCGAACCGGTGAATGCTGGGCTGCCAAACCGGAATGTGCAAACTTAACTGCTCTGCTACCAGGCTGGCCCCAAACATATTGTTGCTATTATATTTTTATCTTAGATCATTTACCCATAAGAAAAATTAAAAAACTTTATTTTACTTTTACTTATTCCTTCTCTAATGCTCTTACTTTTTTATGTAGATCAAGTTTCTGACCTATAGTAATTTCCTTCTCTCTGAAGAACTTCTCCCCCCTCAGTTTTATTGAGGTACAATTGACAAATGAAACTGTAATGTATTTAAAATGTACAATGTGATGATTTAATATACATATACATGTGAAAGTATTCTTGCAGTCAAGTTAATCAGCATATCCATCATCTCACAAAGTTACCTTTCTTACTTTCTTTTCTTTTTTTTGGTGAGTACACTTAAAAGCTATTCTCTTAGCAAATTTCAATTATACAATGCAGTAATATCAACTGTAGTCACCAGATTAAACCTTTGATCCTCAGAATTTATTCATTTTCTAACTGAAAATTTGTGCCCTTTTACCAAGTTCTCCCCATTCTTTTTTTTAACATTTCTTGCAAAGCAGATCTACTGGCAACAAATTCCCTCAATTTCTGTTTGTCTGAGAAATTCTTTATTTTTCCTTCACTTTTAAAAGGATAATTTTGCAAAACACAGAATTCTAGGTTGGGTTTTTTTTTCTCTAAATACATCATTCTCTTCCTGTTCGGATGGTTTCTCAGAAGTGGGATGCAGTTCTTACTGTTGCTCCTCTTATAGATAAGGTGATTTTTTTCCTTTGGCTTATTTCAAGGTTTTTTTCTTTACTTTTGATTTTCTGCAGATTGAATAGGACATGTCTAGGTGTAGGGGGATTTTTGGGCATTTATCCTACTTGATATTCTCTGAGCTTCCTGGATCTGTGGTTTGATATCTGACATTAATTTGAAGGAGATTTCTGTCATTATTGCTTAGAATAGAAGTGCTTCTTCTATTGTTTTCTCTCTTTTCCTTCTGATATTACCATTACATGTATGTAATGCCTTTTTCAGTTGTCTCACAGTTCTTGGACATTCTGTTCCTTTTTTTTAAGTCTTTTTTTCTCTTTACTTTTCAGTTTTGAAAGCTTTTATTAACATATTCTCAGCTCAGAGATTCTTTTCTCAGCTGTGTCCAATCTACTGATGAGCTCATCAAAGACATTATTCACTTCTGTGACAATGTGTTTGATCTCTAGCTTTTCTTTTTGGGTCTTAGAATTTCCATCTCTCTGCTTACAGTACTCACCTGTTCTTGCATGCTGTCTACTTTTTCCATCTAAGCCCTTAGCATATTAATCAAACTGTTTTAAGTTCCTGGTCTACTAATTTCAACATTCCTGCCATATCTGACTCTGGTTCTGATGCTTTTTCAGTCTCTTCAAGTTGTGATTTTTGCCTTTTAGTATGCCTTGTAATTTTTTCTTGATAGCCAGACATGACGTTCCACGTAAAAGAAACTGTAATAAATAGGCTGTTAGTAATGTGGTGGTAATGTGCAGGAGGAGGGAAAGCATTCTACAGTCCTATGATTAAGTCCTAGTCTTTTAGTAAACCTGTGCTTCTGAACTGTGAACCCCCTAAGTGCTTTCAATTTTTTTCCCTCCTTATGTTGGACAGGATTTCTAGAGGGGGCTGGAATTGTGTTTTTCCCTTCCCCCAGGTCAACTGGGCTCTGATTAAACCTCAATGGGTTAGGCTCTGGTAAAGTGGTTTCTCTTGAGAGCAGGAACTTGTTAAAAAGAATAGAATATTCTGGCCCATTTCAAAATGTCTACCTTTCCCCTCCTCCTGCCAGAAGGGCAAGGAGATTTTTTCTCTGATCTTTACTGTGAGAGTCTGGTAGAACACATAGAGGTAAAACTCACAAAAGTGTGGGGGATCCCATATGAATGGACCTCCTTGGAGTCTTTAACTCTCGGACTTGTCCACCCTGAGCCTCCAGCAATCTGTCAACTGTGGTTTAGGTTTTCCAGCACTGGTACTAGTTTCCACTGAGGTTTCTGCTTGCGGGTTTCTGCTCCAGTAAGTTGTGATTTTCTGTATCCACCCATCTGTCTTTCCAATTTGGGGGCTGTAGTTTGCCCTCTGAACTTCTCTGGTGAATCTAAGAAGAGTTGTTGACTTTTTTAGTTTGTTCAGCTTTTTATTTGTTGTTAGGATGGAGTGACAACTTCCAAGCTCCTTACATGCTGGACTAAAATTCAGAAGTCCTCATTCTTTTTTCATGTAATCCTCACCACAGCTCTGTAAAGTCAGCTCAGCTTCAAAGATAAGGAAGAAGGCTGAGAAAGGTTAAGGACTTGTCTAAGGCCACATCGCTTAGAAGTGGCAGAACTGGGATCAAACTCAGATCTCGCTTCTTCGGGGTGGCCTTTCTCTTTCCACAGCCTTAGCTATCTCTGCTCATGTACAGCATCGCGGGCTTGTTCTTCATCTGAACAGATTTGTGCTGGTGCTTACCTTGAAGCTCTTTAAATTATAACATTGGTATTTTGACCTGGTTTTGTAAATTTGTGAGAGTTCTGGGGAAACCCAGCTCTTGATCGTTCGGTGGTCTATTGCCTAATTTCTTTTTAACCTATGACTTTTGCTTCTCCTTAGGGAAAGAAAAAGAGTGGAAAGTGAAATATGCTCACTTTATTACTTGCTATTAGCCTCAGTAAAATGATTTAGGATGGCATAATTTGAAAGGGAGAGCCAAATGAAGCTGTAGGAATACACATGTTTCCCATTAATTTGTGCAGAAAGGAAAAATGGACTTAGAGCCATAAGGACAGAATTTTGGTTGAGTCCTGGCTTTGCTCCTCAGTCCACAAAGCAAGTCTGAGCCTCAATTTCCTCACCTACTAAATAACTGCTCTCTTATATTTGCATCATGGTTCAATTAAAAAGTATTCATCAACAGTTATTGAACACTTTTGTGCCCAGCATTATGCTAGCTGGAAGGAAGAATATAGAAGAAATATAATGATGCTTGTCTGATGAGTATTTGTGGATAAAGGAGAACTGTGTGCTTCTGGAGACAGACTACAAGCTGTCAGAGTGTGTATGGGAGTCACTTCTTCCCTACAAAATCAGCTGAGGCATCTCAGCTTTTGCTCAGTTTCTTAATGTCTTTGGCTACTGCTCAGCTGACTACATTTTTCTGTTGGTCCAGGAGTCTATCTAATCCATTTGGTTGTGAAACTCTAGTTTGCTTTCGCACAGCAACTTTCTGCAGAACTGGCCACTTTTCCACGTGTAGGCCTATCCTGAATAAATGCTCAGGGATCCCTTCCTCCATTCCTTCCACAGCCCACCTTATTCGGATCTCCTTCACCTTTAAAGAAAGGTAATGCCAAAAGAATGCTTTCCCAATGTCTCAATTATAACATATATAAAAGAAATAACACTTACAATTAAGCACACTGAACAACATAAAACCTCCCACCTCACAACCAAAAGCCGACACAGGAAAGTCTGCCTAAATTGTGCCTGGCAGACTTGTCTGCATTTGCCATTCAGAATCCTGCTCTGGTCAGGTTCAGAGCAGAACATTGGAGTCTGCAGTGAGTTGCCTCAAGAGTGTGGCAGATGAGGTCAGCATCCAAGAGACAAACCGAGAAGACTCAGCAAATAGTGGATGTACTTGGCCATGCCAGAGGCGGGGGGCACCCTGAGAATTGCTTTGTCAATGTACTGCTGATGGAGACTTTTAGGAAACATTCAAGTGCAGCTGAAGGTGTGTCCTTAGGCTTGGATTTCACTGCAGGGAATATTTGTAGGATAATCCTTTGGAAAGGGTGGTTTGACAAAATGACCAGGCTGCACTGGACCTGGCAAGAAGGAATTGGGCTGTCAAATCTCATTAGAACTGACCATGCAGGGCCCCATATCTAGCAGCCACGAGGATGTGGGTCCTCAGAAATGCTTGATTGTGGTGCAGATTTCATGTAGCCTGAAGGGAGCATCCCTCAAGACCAGTGCTGAGGGAGTTTGTATTTGTTTTCTATTGCTGCCGTAACAAATTACCAAAACTAGTGGCTTGAAGCAACACAAGTGTATTCTCTTATAGTTCTGGAGGACAGAAGACTGAAATCAGCTCGCTGGGCTAAAGTCCAGGTGCCAGTAGGGCTGGTTCCTCCTGGCGGCTCTAGAGGAGATTGGCTTTCTTTGCCTTTTCCAGCCTCTGGAGGTCACCTGCCTTTCCTGGCATATGACTCTTTCCTTGCATCATTCCAGTCTCTTTCTTCCATCACCACATCTCTTATTTCTTCTGAAGTCAAATCTCCCTCTTATAAGAAGTCTTGTGATTATATTTAGTGCCCACTTAATCTGGGATAATGTCCTTATCTCAAGATTCTTAACTCAATCACATCTACAAAGTCCCTTTTTGCCGTATAAGGTGACACTCTAACAGATTCCAATAAGTAGGACTTGGATATCTTTGGAGATCTTACTTAACCTACTGCAGAGTTCTAGAATGAGGACAAGGGCATTTGGTCTGGGCTTTCAGGGATGAGTAGGAGTTCTGGCAATTTTCTAGGCTGAGGGGATATGATGTGAAAGGCCGCAACTACTTAGGAACTACTAAGATGTTTACAGTAACTAGACTATAGACGCTATAACAGAGAAAGACAGAAGTTGAAGCTGGATAGGGGAACAAGGTCAAGCCACAAAAAGTCTTGAATGCCACACCAAGAAGTTTGGATGTGGCCTTTCTAACAATAAAGCAATTACACAACAGATGGAGTGGGAGGTTGACATAGTCAAGTGGAGAGATGATGAGGTCTGAATGAAGGCAGAGACATTGACATTCATCAACTACCAAGTAATGGAGCTGTTCCTGTTGGGGTAACACCAAGCCATGCTGAATGTTCTTAACTCCTCTCTCCATCACCATGTCCTGGTTTAGGCCCTGTCATCTCTCACCTAGACGATTACTAAAACTTCCTAAAGCTCCCAGTTTTGCTGTTACCACTAGCCTGTCAATTTCTTACTCTGTAGCCAGAATGAGCTTCTAAAACCCAAGGCTGACCGTGCCACTGCTCACTTGGTTGCCAATGGCTCCTGGTTACTTTCAGGACACACACTACCCTCCAGCATCCGGGCCCTGCTCACCTCTCTAGTCTCACTACTATGCTTTACTTGGTTACTGTTCCCAAGTAAATCACAATACATCCTCAGCCACTTACTGGGCCAGAAACATCCCTCTCCCAGGAGACTTTAAACTTTTCTGTGAGCTCAAGTCACAATTCCCAACCTCTTCTCCTTGTCGGAGTGGCTTTTGAGTCCCTTAGCATCCTTGCTTGTCAGTTTGATCTTGATCAGAATCACTCTAATCCACCCCATTATGATTTTGTAGTTTTGATTCTCAGAGTGAAGGGTGGTATCCCAGGCAGGATTCTAAGATGGCCCTCAAGCTTCACCTCTTCCGTTCTTCTCCACCCCACACACAACTCTGGGTTGATGCTCTGTATAAGCCACTCCCCTGGAGTGTGGGTGGAATCTGTGAATATGGTGAGATGTCACTTCCATGTTTACGTTGCTAATCAATTGACTTTGAGTTAACCAAAAGGCAGATTTTCCTGAATGGGCCTGACCTCATCAGAGGAAGCTTTAAAAGATGTCAGAGAGTTATGCTCCTGCTGGCTTTAAGGAGGAAGATATTCAAAGTGACAGAGAGCCTATGGGGCCTGTAGATGGGAGGTAGGGTATGGCGAGGAGCTGCAGGCCTCTTCTAGAAGCTGACAGCAGCCCTGAGCCAACAGCCACCAAGAGAATGGGGGCCTCATTCCTACACTCTCAAGAAACCAAATTCTTCCTACAAGCACCTGAGTTTGGAGGAAAACCTCAAGCTCCAGAAAAGAATGCAGCCCAGCCAACACCTTGATTTCAGCCCCTGAGCAGAGAATCTAGCTCAGCTATGTGGGGACTTCTGACCTTGGAAGCCATGAGACAATCAATGAATGCTGTTTTAAACTGCTAAATTTGAGGTAATTTGTTATGCAGCAATAGAACACCATTACAGGCAGGAGTTGCAGTGTCTTCCCACCCGATAGATCCCTGAGCTCCTTATGCAAATCAGTCCATTCCCTCCCAAGGGTTCAGCACACCAAGAGGACCCGGGGAGACATCAGGCCACAAAGTACTTTTCATCTTTTTCTCCTGGATGCCTTCCAGTTATAGAGTTACATACAAGAGGAATCATTCTAAAGTTTCTCCTCTAATGATGTTCTGTGTCAAAATGACTCGCTGGCTACACCTTTACAGAGAAGCAATGCTGGAAAGGGAAGCAAGCTAGCTCGAGGAAAAAAATTACATTCTACCTCTCCAAACGGTGTATCGTGCATGGCTAAGAGTGAGGCGAGGAAGAGGAGGAACTTTGGGGAGATGGTTATAAGCGGTTTGCACAGTGTGGTCCCCAGACAGCAGCATCAGCAGCATCTGGGAGTTTGTTAGAAATGTGAATTCTTGGACCCCATGCCACATCTCTTGAATCAGAAACTGTTTTAACAAGCCCTTCAGGTGATTCCATGATGCACAATAAACTTCAAAACCACTAACTTAGACAAATTATAGTCGGCTACATAAATGCTGTGTAGCAGCATTTCCTAAGCGAAGCCCTCTAAAGAATAACATGGTACCAAAGGATGCAGAGCACAGATGAGACTTAACCCTGCCCACACTGTCCACAAAATGACCAGCCACCCTCAGGATCTTCTCATAGGCCCTGGTGACAGGAAAGTCAGAGAATCTGTGATATCTAGTTGTCAGAGTCACCTTGGGATTTTAACCCCTGCCTAGTCCCATCCTCATGAAGCCTGCCACATAGTTGATGTTCAGTAAATACTTGTGGGATGCATGAATCAAATAATCCTCTAAGGTGGGACCGGGGAGATGACCTCCGTTGTTTGGGTCCTGGGGTTGGAATCCTCCTCTCAGGTCCCCTCAAGGTTAAATCACCCTCATTAAGAGAGAGGACAATCCTCTAACCTGGCTCCCCTTAAGGAATCTTTCTGGAACATCAGAAATATGGTGCACATCGAGTAGTCCCTTGGCATTCAGAAGGAAGCCATGGAGCAGAAGAAAGTACCATTCAAGAGCCTGTGGGGACCATTTCTGCCCTTTTCGGCCCCTGATTTAGTTTTCTGGAGTGGGTGTACCACCTGTGCTTATCTCAGTCAAAACCCCGGAATGCCATCACCTTATGGGGAGGCTCGGACAGACGCTCCTGTACCGCTTTATGCAGTATTGGAGTTAAAAAGAAGACCACCTGCATTAACGTGCACCATCCACAGATGGGCAGTTGAATGACCCTTTCTTGGCAGCGAAGGTGGCCCCGGGGCTAACTGTCTATGTTTGAAGAGCACAAGGAAGTTTTTCAGTCTGGCCACCCAGTCTGTAATGCCTTCTATACCACGCGTTATTATGCGATTCCTGTTGCCTCGGAAAACTCAGATGATTAAAAGAGTTTATATTTGCCACTTCCAAGAATCCCTCTTGCAATTTAAATGATTCATGCCCCCAAATTTCACAAAGAGGAAAACAACCTCATTGTTATTTGCTCTGTTAAAGCCCTCAAGTGTTCAGCTTATTATTTTGTTATCTGGTAAAAAGGGGGAATTTATCTCTAATACTGTAATCTTTCCTAATGGGAATTCTTATGGAATAATAAAAATTCCTTATTTAACTGGCAGAGAAACAGCTGCTGCTCTCATCTTTTCTCCTATTTTGGGAGGGTGGGAGGGAGAGAGACTGTCTGTAACATGTAGTGTTCTCAAGCCATGTAGCAAATTTCAGGAGAAGAAATGGGCAGGGGTGAGGTCAGAGTGACAAGAATATTCCTCTCTCTCTTATCCTTGCACCAGAACAATAACACAGTTGCGGTGGAGACTGCTGACAGGCCCCCACATCCATCCCCTCCTTCACTCTCTCCTCTTACAGATTTCTCGAGTTTTACTTACGCTCATTAGTGTACTTGAATTTAATTCTGTGCAATTTAACACCTGTGTAGGCTTGTGTATCCACCACCGCAGTCAAGATGCAGAACAGTTTCATCATCACAAGGGTCCCTCAAATTGCCCTTTTATACCCACACCCACTTCCCTCCTGTCTCATTCTCTCTCGCCCCCCACTACTGTCCCTAATCCCTGGAAACCACTGATCTCTTCCATTTCTATAATTTTGGCATTTCAAAGATACTATATAAATGGAATCCTACATTATGTAACATGTTGAGATTGGTTTTTATTAAATTCAGCATAATTCCTTTGAGACTCATCCAAGTTGTTTCATATATCAATACTTTGTTTTTTATTGTTGAGTAGTATTCCATGGTATGGGTGTACCACAGTTTGTTTAACTATTCACCCATGGAAGAATATCTAATTTTTTCTAGCTTTTGGCTATGACATCTATGTACAGGTTTTTGTGTGAACGTATGTTGCCATTTATTTGGAATTAAATACCCAAGAGTGCAATTGCTAGGTTGCATGCATAGTTTCATAAGAAACTGACAAACGGTTTGTACCATTTTACATTTCTACCAACAATGTACGAGTGATCCAATTTCTCCACATCCTCATCTGCATTTGATGTTGTCACTATTTTTTGTTTTAGCCATTCTGATAGGTGTGTAATAGTATCTTCTTGTGGTTTTAATTTGTATTTTCTTAATGGCAAATGATGTGGAGCATCTTTTCATGGGCTTGACATCTGTGTATCCTCCAGCGAAATGTCTGTTCGTGTCCTTTGCCTATTTTCTAACTGGATTGCTCATTTTGGGGACAGTCAAGCATGGTGTGTTGAGTTTTGAGAGTTCTTTATATTTTCTCAAAACTGGTCCTTTGTCAGATATGTGGTTTGCATCCCTTCTTTCTTTTAAAAATTCAACTCTTCAGGTTTAAGCTGGGCACCTGGCTGGCCAGCTAGGGAATACTTTTCCCAACCTCCCTGCTGGCTAAGCGTGACCACGTGGCAAAGTTTGAGCCAGTGAGATGAGAATGGAAATGATACATGCAAGAGTGAGTCATCCCTAATGAAAACAAAAATTACTTGTTCCGAACTTCTATCTTCTTTTTGCTTCAAAATAGACCTTGCAGCAACACAGCTTCAACCGTGCAGATGGGGACAGAGCTTTAGAGCAGGGTCGGCAGACTTTTTGCTGAGGGACAGATAGTAGATACTTTAAGCTTGTGGGCCATGTGGTCCTGTACAAACTATTCAACTCTGCTGTTGTCACACGAAAGTAGCCATGAGCAATATGTAAACAAAGGGACATGGCTGTGTTCACATAAAAATTTATTTAAAAAAACAGGTTGTCTGCTCATGGACCTCAGTTTGCGGACCCTGCCTTAGGAGCCTATCTTAAGGCAAAGGCACTAGATAGCAGAAACTGGATCCCCGAATAGTCACGTGGAGCCACCCCATCAGCCAGGACTGCTATCCTCCAGACTGATTCATGACTTAGAAATTAACTTCTGCTTATTTAAGTCTCTTTATTTTAGGGGTTCTTTGTTGTAGCAGCTCAGCCCATGCCTATCTAATACAGAAATTGGTATTCACGCTCATTGTACGGAGATGATTCAAAGGTAAATTGTATATGTTCCTTGTCCAGACAGAGCTTGCGGTCTCGTATGAGAAAATATTCCAGTTCAGTGAGATTGAGCTGTAACTGAGTTGTAAAGAAATTGCTCTGGAAACAGGGTGGGGATGAGAGTGGGGAGAAGGGAAGAAACCCTGGGTGCCTAACATATGCAAGTGTTTTACTGTTATTATATCACTGAAGGTTCAGAGAAGTCTATGGAATATGTTACTATATTTCCATTGTAAAGGTAAAAAAATGAGTCTCTGAAAAATTATTTAACTTTCCCAGTGGCAGAGATGAATTTGAACCTTAAAAAGTATCCACTCCAGTCATGGATTTATTCACTGTCGACATTCGCAGACTGACCTGAATCCCTCCCACTGGAGCACAGAGGACCGTTTCCTTCTTCCTCAAGCCCTCCCCCGTCATCGTATTCAATTAAAGTAAGCTCGACAAACGTTTGTTAAGCATCTTCTATCTGCACAGAGCCAAAATCAAGGCTATGGGGCTAGAAGAACGAAGGAAAGGGACTGGAAAGGATTTCACCTTTAAAAGAAGAAAGCTTTTGTCAGTGTTGGACTTTATCTGAGCCCTGTGCTCCAGGAGTGGCTCACCACAAAGGACCCTCTTGCCCTTGCATATTCTGAGATAGGACCGGTCTCCATCCTTCCTCATGACTCCCATAAGACTCATGATCGCTCTCTTGTTTACCCCCCTCTATTAAATCCCGGGTCCCCTTCCTTTACCTTGAGACATTCCTCATTAATGAACATTCTCCCAATTCAATAGCCTGAATAAAATCATATCCTTTATTGTCCAGCATATTTTCTGTTTCACAGTTTTGGTGCTGTGATTTGAATAGGTTTGGATTTCACCTTTGAATCTTCCTTTACTCCATTATACAGAGGCTTCTCAGAGCCCCTTGTACTCTCTCCCCTGGGAACCTGATGGTGGGCACAATGCCTGGACTCTTGTCTCTTGGTAGTACAGTAAGTATTTGACCTTGATTCCTTTTGAGAACTCACTTGACTTCTGGTAGTGGCTTCTCTTGGTTTTATCATCATCAAATTGGTATTCTCTGGCAAAAGATTGATGTAAATGTAACAGACATAATGTCATGAAACAAATCTTTTCTCTGTTGGATGAAAGATGACATAAAATCAGATTTGTTAGTCTTTTTGTTTGTCTATTTGTCTGAGATCAAATCAATTAAGAATTTATACCCACTGAGAAGGAAATGGCTTGTTGATACGGACTGGTGAGTTTTGTATTTCTGTGTTTATACTTGACCCACGGCTGAAATTTTAGACTTGAAGCTACAAGCTTTCTCTGTGTGTATGTGTATGTTTATATGTCTGTAATTCGGGAAGGCCCTTACCTCTCATTGTGTGAATTTGTAATATTTTCCTACCACTGGATTGTATTACCAAATTAGTTAATAAAACCTCTCAAAAGAGCTCTATTCCGATTGATGTAGAGGTAAATAAGTGCTTATGTAAATGGAATATTCTTAAAATTCCCAGAAATTAAACCTCAAATAATTTACATGTGGAAAAAAAAAAAAGGTGTTCTTACATAAAGCAACTCAGAAATGTTTTAAGAATTCAAGTTCACATAATTTAGGTAACTGTTTGGCAAAGAAGACTATTTTGATAATTTTGGTTTAATAAAAATAGCTATTTCCTCTGAGTTATTGACCTTAAGTGTAATAGAAGCATACATTTTTCTTCTATTGGGTATGGGCTTTCACTTATCAAATAAGCTAGCATTACTTCTTAATGTTTAAGATAAGGAAAAATGTAAATCTGTATGCGACCAAGTTGAATCATTATTCTGAAAATTTACTTCAACAATAACTATGTTTTGTAGTATGTGAGCTTGAAGACAATTTCCAAGATCACTAGCTAATGTAACACCTTGGACTTCTGCGAAATTGAGTTAATTAATGGACATTCATGGGATACATACACCATCTCTGGGTAAGGTAACTACTAAAACATTACTTACTAATCATAATTTTAGGTTTATATACATTTGCTTCTTATTTTTATATGCTGCAGAGAGGCTGTATATTTTGGATCTGTTAATGAGCATGTTCAATTTTTGCCTCTTTGAGACGCTGTGCTGTAAGGGATGTGCATGGTTATAGGAAGTTGTGAGCTCTGCTAACCTGCTACAAAATGCTGGTGAGTGACACACTGTTCACAGTTATCAGCCTCTTAATTTTCTCTGTGGAATAGAAGTCACTGTGGTTAAAAGTTATAATCAAGATGTGTGAATGAGATGGCAGAGAGGAACAACTCTGTATGCAAGGTAGGCTGGTGTGTTTTTGTTAATGAAGAAAGACAGTAGTTTTGTTCTAAACTGACTGGTTGTTGCAGAATGAGAAAGAGGAAAGAGGAGAACCAAATGTAAATTGATATAAAAATTTATGGAAGATTTGTGGAAAGGAAATTTTATTTGTTGTGGTCAAAGTTAGCTAAGGTTTGATAGGTTTATTTATAGGATTTCAAAAAGGACCTTAGTATCAAATGTTGTGCTGATGCAAAGCTAGAATTTGTTTTTGTCTCTGTTAAAAGGACAAAATTTTCTTGGGTCATTGGTCTGCTCTTAATATGAGTTTATAAAATGTTATTCTTTACATCCTGTGTAATCTGCCTAGATTGCAAAATTGTGCATCTTAGCAGAATAACCTTCTACGGTGTATGTTGATTTTATTATATTCTTGATGATTTAAGAAAATAGAAGTTTCTCACTTCAGAAAGAGCTAAGGTTCTTTACAATTATGTTACCTTGTATGTTTCCTTCTAAATGTTTATTGTCACTTTGAAATGAGAAGCAAAATGTTGTGTCTCAGGCACCCAGGGTCCAATTCCTATCTTAGGTGTTCAAATCTCCTAACAAATTTGATTTTTGTCTTTCCAAAATCCAGTTATAATTGATATCTTTTGCACCTAAAGCTGTCTTTGAAATTTCCCAGAGGACCCCTGAAAAATCACAGAGGATTTGTTCTTTCGCCTTGTAAAAAGAGAGGTGCTCAAAATGATAAAGTTTAGCTAATATCTTATTATTGACAAATTATAAGCAAAGAGTTGTCAAATCAGAAGAGAGACTTAGCCTTTTCTAAGGAAAAGTTGTATGGGTGATGTCATTAATGCAATATTTTAGATTGTGTGTTGTGTGGAAATTTCTTAGAGATTTGTCAGTAGCCTTGCTGTCTATAATGTGTTCCTCTTTGTCAGAGTCCTGGCTCTTCCTTGTCTTACATTAGACAACAACAGTGTAATGGTAGTCATATTTTCAGTAGTCTTTATTTTTATTTATTGTTGCTGAGAAAGACTGGCCCTGAGCTAACATCCATGCCAATCTTCCTCTGCTTTATACGTGGGACACCTACCACAGCATGGCTTTTGCCAAGCGGTGCCATGTCCGCACCCGGGATCCAAACCGGCAAACCCCGGGCCGCCGAGAAGTGGAATGTGCGAACTTAACCGCTGCGTCACAGGGCTGGCCCCTCAGTATCCTTTAAAATGTTAACTTTGTTGCAACTTTACTTCAACTTAATCTAGCATCTTCTTGGGCAGTAGTTTTCAAGTGGAGCTTTATTATTTCTGGAGTTTTATTAACATCACCTCCCTATGGAGTTTTATTAACATACAGGTATTTAGGACTTAATCCAGGCTTAAAGAGTCTCTTTACTTGGTGTTCATAATATATTCTTGGCATTTTCTAACTATATGCTTGATAACTTCACGGTATATTATGTCTCAGGATTGGAATATGTTAAATATGAAGACTTTTTTCTTTGTAAAGATTATGTTCATCCATTCTTATAACTTATATGTAATATCCACTACGAAAATAGGGTTAATCATTATATTCATAGATATTTGTCTGAACTTTTTTTGGATTGAGTTTTATCTTGTTTTGCATAGAAACAAATTCCCTTGTCAGTTGCATTATTCTTGCATGAACATTCATCAGATCTTTCACTTTTGAAAACTGCAAGTAAATGATAGATATGCAAACTCTATCTTGTCTGTAGAAATTTAATTGGCTTCCCCCCTACCCTCCTAGAAAAACCTGGACCGGATCCTGCTATCTTGACCAAATTGTCAATCTTTACCAAATTTTTTAATCCTTTTAGTTTTCTTAAATATCTGGGCTACAATCCGCCAAACAAACTTTTCCTTTTTTTTCCCTCCTGCCTGACTCAGCATCACTGAGAACTAAAACCCAATTGTCCAGATTCCTATCAGGACTCTAGGTTGCCTTGCAGCTGACCCTCTTCCCCAAGATCTGAAGAAATTCTGGAAGCTGAAGCCTGACAACTTGTTCTAAACTTCCAGGGGCTCACCACTGCAGCAGACCATGCGCAGGCCAGAATTCTCCCTGGACAAGCTGCGTCTGGACCACGAGGGAAGTCCAGCAAAATGCTCAAGTGATACATGCTCTTTTACAAGAGCTAACAAAGATGGCGGACAACATCACCAAGAGCATCGACATCTGAGCTGGAGAGCTTCAAGAAACTCAGAGCATAGTGCTGAATAACCAAGGATTTCCTCCACCAACCTCTTGGAATCCATTGGACCAGTTATTCTCAGAATTCAGCTCCTGGATCTTTAGTACAACTTTATGTTAATATTTCCCTTCTTCATTTTAGGCATCTCCTTCTTACAAGATGCCTGATTCCAGAACCCTAAAACCATGGATCTGTCCCATCGCCTCTCAACAGACGGTTCAACTGGTTTTGCAGGAACGCTAACAAGAGTCCTTGGGAGACTTTCTTAGACACTGCTTTGCCTTCTCAGGAGGTTTATGATCACCTCTGAGTTTCAGCAGTGAATGACACCCATCTTGGACAAAAGGGGTTCTGACCACGTTGAATTTTTTTCTGAACCCGTGCTCCCAGAAAGTTGCAATAGTTAAGAAATCCCCCGTTCTTTTGCGTCCCAGGAGCTGCTAACTACAAAAGATTAATCCTTGCATATTCCAAGCTCCATTTCCATCCTTCCCATGACTCCCACAAGACTTGTAGGTGATTCTCTTGTTCACCTGCTTCAACAAAATCTAGGCTCCCTTCCTTTTCTTTGAGGTGTTCCTTATCAATGAACATTCTTTTCATTGTAATAGCCTGAAAAAAATCATATCCTTAATTTTCTGGAGCATTTTGTCTTTCACACTTTTCTTCCCTCTCATTTCTGTGGTTAAGTTAGCTCAATTTCTTTACTTCTCTGAGCCTCAGTTTCCTCATCCATAAAGGACTATTACTTCCACCTCCAAGAGGTGTAAAGACAAAATGAGATAATACACGGGAAAGAACTGAGCTAGGTCAAAAGCAAGTGCTGAATAAGTATTAATCCTTCTCCTTAGAGGAAAACAATCCCAACATAATAGGTGGCTGGAGTGGGAACTGGTTAAAAGAGAGGGGATAAGTCAGTGTAACTTTGTCTCCACAAATGAGAAAGCCGTTCAGAGCAGGTGCCCTGACACTGAAGTAAACAGCACAAGGGCAGGAGTGCCATTTCACATGGGGCAGAAGCTATAGCACTAGAGTATGTTGGAAGCATGTCTTCCTTCCCTCTAGGAGGCATATATCCTGTTCCTTTGGATTTGTGTGTGAGGGGAAGCCCATTGCATATGAACACTGAGATTGTCAGAACAGTAATTTACGTTCACCACCCAAGGGCAAGGAGCATCTTCAATGGTAGCCCTCTGCCTACCTCGGAGTGGCTGGCTGGGTGGGTGCCCACACTGAAAGTCTATTAAATATTTCCAGGGAGGTCCAGGTGACTCTGTCTGGCAGGTGAGAGTGCCAGCTGTGCTGATTGTGTTCCCATCTCGGGCCAGAAGAACACAAGTCTGGGGATGGGTTATGGGTGAAATTTCTGACGGTGCCAAATGAGGTTTCCATCATTCTCCCAGCTCGGCTCGCAGGGACTGACAGCTTCTAAACACATTTCGAGATCACTGCAAAGGAGAAAACTGAAAAAACTAGGAATGCTACATGGAAGTTATAAGTGAAAGAACAAAGTCTCCATTTGACAATTCAATTGGAATCTCAAATTACAGCAGTTAGCATTCACGGAATACCGGTTTTAGATACACAAAAGCAAAGTAATCAGAAAAACATTTGCTCCTGAAAAGTGATCACTGTGGTGCTTTCTATGAAGCTGTAATCGGCCTGAAGGTAAAATGTGCAAATTCTCAAGACCTGAAGATTTTAACCTCTGAGAAAGCAACACTGTGTTTAGGGACCTTGACAAAATTTGGCTAGCTCCTTTCCTGCTTTCTCTAACTCACCACCTTGTGGTCCTCATTGATTTTTTTTTTTTTTTCATATTTCGAATTCTTTCCTCCATGCCATCACCCTTTGAATTTAATTCTAACCCCTCAGGGCCAAATTATCCAGTAAGTACGTTAGGCACAATGCCTAGGGCCCACAAGACTATTCAATTTCTTTTGAAGTCAGAAAAAAAGTGAACTTTTAGGTTAAAGAAAATGTTTTAATATACAGTATTAATTTATTCATCTCTATACCAATCCATAAAATACCATTAAAAAAATATACTTTTTGGGGAGGAAGGGGCCCATGAAAGCAAATGTGCCTAGGGCCCCCAAAGGCATAGCACTGCCCTGAGCAGTTGAGTTTGTTTGTAATTTGTAAGTGCCCTTAGGGGCACCGACACTAAAGTGTTACACTTGTTTTGTCCTATGGTAAAGCCAGCAGGCCCCAGGATAACTTCGAAGGCTACTAGCCTCTGGGTTGGGGACACTTGCCATTTGCAAGCAGCATCTTGCACCTGCAGGTTTATGTCCTGGCTCCACGCATGGACTCTTGATATCAGCAGCCGCACTCCAGGCTTTTTGGAAGCTGGCAACTTTCTGGCGAGAGTGACTGTTAGAAATCCTGATTTGGATGTTATGGAGAAACCAGAGTTATGACTCAACTGACTATTGTTCAAAGCAAAATTCAAGGCACACAGTCTGATGTGGGATTTTCTTCCTCATTTTCGTGAATCTAGATTTTTAAAATTTATGTAATACAAACCCTAAAAGACAGTCATATAATTAACTCATTACTTTTATGACAGTAATTAAATTATGTGAAAATAAATACCCAGACTGGCAAATAGAGCCAATTTACTAATCTGATATTGGACTATTTATTACCTATGTTGCCCAGAAGGTCCAGGACTCAGGGACACAATAGGTTTCTGTCTCCTTCCTTTGTGAGAACAGTGCCAGATAGGGTACGGACAGACTGGTTTCTCTCCCCTATCTTTTTTTGGGAAGCACACTAACCTCGCCCAATAACAGTAACTACCATTTTGGGGCTCCTACTATAAGTCATAGCCTTTTCATAAATTATATCTGAACAATACAAAAATCCTGCAAAGTAGATATTAAATTTTTCATTTTATAGACCAGAAAAGTTGGTTAATTTTTCAACAACAAAGAGCTGGAAGTGTGGCAGCAAATTCTAATTCTGCTCAGTCTGACTGGGAAGGCCTTGGGTTTGAGATGTTTCTTGGAAGTTGCAAATCACGGGGACATTTGGAATGGAAATGAGCCTTCCAGGTAGAGGAGGGTGGGGCCTCTTGAAGCTCTCTCCTTTACGAATGGCTCCCTCTCTCTCTTCAACTTTCCTCTGAGGCCAGGTTCATCCCAGCCTCCAAAGGCTGGTTCACACAGCTTGGCTCGCTTGCCACAAATGCCCTTCCCAGCCTCTCTCTTTAGCTTCTGGGTTCAGCTCAAACCAGCTCCACTCCCAGAGAGTCTTCCACAAAGACCTCGGCCCACCCTGATCTTTCCCTTCTCCAAATTCCTGCTACTCATCTGGAAGTGGAAGACTTTACGCTTTGTGTTACGTAGGAAGAAAGAGCAAATTCACATCCTCACGGTTCCAGTTCTCAGAGATCCAAAAGACCAGAGAAGGAAAGCGTAAACTGTTCCTGACCATCAAGCTCCCCATTTTTGACACCTTGATCTGAAGTCAACTTTCCACCCTCGATGGTGTCTATGGATATTATTCATCAGCTGATGCCCTCAGCACACTGAGAAACAATACTGCTGCTTTCAGAGACCTAAAGTTTCTTCTTTTCTCTCTGGGTTTCAAGAAAACACAAGAGCTCTTTTTTGAACACCATGTTGCAGCCCAGCTGAGGAAGGCCGTGTAGTTGGTACAGGCCCGTTGGACTCTTCCAGCAGAGCCTGAGTGCTCAGAAGCCTGTTGGCCACTGAACGCGGACGAGTGAAACTAATTAACAATCAAGTGCAAATTCACGTCTTCTCCGGTTCCTTTCATTCTTGCTCTTTACACCCTACCAACTAGACTGTAAATTCCTGGTGGACAAGAATAAGCCTTACGTTTAGCTTATGCCACAGGCATCGTCTCTTTCACTCGCCAGTCTTCCGTATGTGCTTAGTACTTAATGCAATGGATGAGAGGATGAACTTACTTTTGCATTTTCTGTAATATCAACTCAGAAGTATATCTTCTGTTGGATCTGAGGAACAGAAAAACAAAAAACGGCATATCTAGGAAAACCTATTCCTAGTCCATCTAGTTGCTTAGTGCAGAGATTAGAACCCAGGGGAGGCTAACGGAGGGTGGCCTTGTGACATCCCCTCGAGCCCCCTTGAGTGACATTCTCCCTGTGACTGCTAGTCTCTCCTCTCTATGAAATCATATTCTCTTTATTGGAGCTATGGCTGTTCCGAAAGAAGTTAACAGTCCTGAGGATTAAATTCTATCAAAAAAAGAGAGAAGCATTGGGTGCTAATAAAGTGAGAAAAAGAGCAGAGGACATTTTAAGAAATGTTCCTACCTGTTCCCAGCCAGGCTGTCTGTTTCCATTCGCTCTAAGCCCCCTCCGTGTGATCATTAGTGAGGTTATGAAGATTGACTGATCTCCTGCTCGGGCCTGCGTAGAGACTTTGCTACCTTGTACTAATTTCTGTTCCATCGAACCTCAAACAAGCTTAGGGCACATGGAAATTAGATTTCAGGAGACAATGGATCTTGGAACCAACAAAACCCAAATAAATGGTGTTTACTGCCCTAGAGAAAGGACATAGCTTTAGTGCTTGTGTGTGGACTTGCTTCCTTCTGTATATTTAGGGTGGCTTCGATCAGGGCAGGGGTGAGAAGTGGGGTGGTGTACCCTTCTCCTGTCGGGGTGGGGCAGCCTGCTGACTAGTTCTCAGGAAAACAGTTGAGTTGGCAATTGGTCTGCCATAGTCCTCAGACCTCCCATTTTTCCACATTCCGTCTTGACTTCTTAGTTATGTCTCCTTATTTCCATAGATCCTAGGTATCAACAGAGTCCATGATCTACTAGCCTCTGAACTGATGGGGCTTAAGTTAAAGACCCACAGAGATGACCAACTGGCACAGCCCAAAGCTGTGCAGGACTGATTTTTAAATCCTCAAGAATCAGAGAATGGATCTTGAACCATGGCAGTGTGGGAGAGACGTGGGCAAGAGATGGTGGCAAATAATTCTGAGCCATCTTGCTTAGGACTCAAATCTCAGTCAATTTTCATACTATTTTCTTTCTTTTTAACACTTTGTCATTTACTTTTAAATAAATAATATATAAGTGGTACAATAATAAAAATATTCAAAAAGGCTGACGGTGAAAGGTAAGATTGTCTCTCACTCTTGCGCCCTCTACCTAGTTTCCTTCTCTAAAGGTAATTGCTATTATCGGTTTCCTATGCACCCTCCCAGTCGTGTTCCATGCATATGCAAAAATATGTGTAACTGTTTCTTACTCTTTAAAAAAGCAAATGTTGGCTTTCTGAACTGACTCTTTCACACTCTGATCTTTTTCATCTAACAATATATAGTATCTTGGAGATTAGTCCATGCCAATTCATATTGAGCAATCTCATTCTTTTTCTAATAGCTGCATAGTATTGAATTATAAGCATGTATCCTATATTTTTTAAGGTTCTCTATTGATACATAGTTGGAGAGTTTCCAACAGATTGCTTTTACAAACAGGGCTATAATGAGTAACTGTGTGCAAATCATTCACATGTGTTCTGGTGCATATGTAAGATTAAGTCTAAAAGTAGAATTGCTGAGTGACAGGATATATGCTTTATAATTGTAATAGACATTGCCAAATTGCTTTCAATAGAGTTTTTATCAATTTATATTACCACCTGCTGTGTGAGGGGAGTACCTGTTACTCTGCATTATTGCCAACATGGTGTTTCCAAATATTTTGATCTTTTATCATCTAATAGGTAAAGAAGGATGACATTAATTGTTTTAATTTTCATTTTGCTTATGAATAAAGTCAAGCATCCTTTTACATATAAGAGATGTCTGTAATTCATTTGCTTGTTCATACTGTTTTTTTTTTTTTAAAAATTGAGTGGCCTGGGGGCTGGCCCCGTGGCCGAGTGGTTAAGTTCGCGCGCTCCGCTGCAGGCGGCCCAGTGTTTCGTCAGTTCGAATCCTGGGCGCGGACATGGCACTGCTCATCAAACCACGCTGAGGCAGCGTCCCACATGCCACAACTAGAAGGACCCACAATGAAGAACATACAACTATGTACTGGGGGGCTTTGGGGAGAAAAAGGAGAAAAATAAAATCTTAAAAAAAAAAAAAAAAAAAAATTGAGTGGCCTGGTGGTGTAGTGGTTGAGTTCGCTCACTCCGCTTTGGCAGCCTGGGGTTTGTTGGTTTGGATCCACAATGCAGACCTAGCACTGCTCATCAAGCCACACTGTGGGGGCATCCCACATAAAATAGAGGAAGATTGGCACAGATGTTAGTTCAGCAACAGTCTTCCTCAAGAGAAAAGAAGATTGGCAACAGATGTTCGCTCAGGGCCAATCTTCCTCTTGCTTCCTCTGTGGGATTGATGGGGCCAGCCCCATGGTGTAATGGTTAAGCTCAGTGTGCTCAGCTTTGGTGGCCTGGATTTGAGGGTTTGGATCCTGAGGGCGGACCTATACCACTTGTCAGCCATGCTGAGGTGGGAACCCATATAAAAAAAGTAGATGAAGATCAGCACAGATGTTAACTCAGGGCTAATCTTCCTCAGGAAAAAAAAAAAGGAGTGATTGACATCTTTTTGCTTAGTAGGAGCCTTTTAGATATTAGTTAGCCTTCTAACTGTGATTTGAGTTGGGTGGAATTGACTGAGTCCCCCCAAATTTTTTTTACCAGTTTGTGAATTTACCTTTGGCGTTTTAAGTGGTATTTTTTCCCAACACTAACAAATTATGTAGAATTTATCAATGTTTAAAAAAAGTCTTCTGGGTTTTCATTTTACTTAGAAAACTCTTTTTGACTTTTTAATGTTAGTTGATGTCTTGGATTTTTTTCTAGTTTTATCATTATTCTGTTTTCTATATTAATTTGTACTTTCGTCTATAATATTTCCTCCCTTATGCTTTTTAGTTTTATTGTTCTTTCTTTACTTCCTTGAGTTACCATCTTGAGTCTAACTCAAGAATACTTTATGTTTATTCTTTCATATTTATTAAATGTTTTAAGTATATTTTCTAATTTATTATTAAAATATTACATAAGCAGGAATTTTTGTTTTCATTTATTAATACAGATGTACATTTTTCTGAGCACTGTTCACAGATTCTGACAATGTTTTACTTATTGTTATTTTGTTGATGAAATGCGATTTACATTTTCCTCCTTGAACTAAGAGTTGTATAAGGGGAAGACTTTCTTATTTTTTCCACTTTTGCCAATTGATTTCTGGTTCTATTGCATTGTGATCAGAGAACAGTGACTATGCTCTTTCTACATTTTGGAATGTATTGAGGCTTTCTTTGGGCCTAATAAATGGTCAACTTTTGTAAATATTTCTTGGCATCTTGAAAAAAATAATAGTCTCGGTTTTCACCACAGAGTAGACTTACACATATTTTAGAATTATGTATTATATATGGCTCTAAAATTTTATATACACACATGCAACACACACTGTTGTATTAGTCAGGTTTCTCCAGGGAAACAGAGAAAGAGATTTATTTTGAGGAATTGGCTTGCAAGATTATGGAAGTGTGGCAAGTCCAAAATCTGCAGGGTAGACAGGCAGCCTGGAGACCCAGGGAAGAGTTGCAGTTGGAGTCCAAGGGCAGTCTGCTGGTGGAATTCCTTCTTGCCCAGAAGAGATTAGTCTCTGTTCTATTAAGGTCTTCAACTAATTGAATGAGGCCCACCCGCATTATGGAAGGTGATCTGCTTTACTCAAAGTGTGCTGATTTAAATGTTAATCTCATCCAAAAAATACCTTCACAGAAACATCCAGAATAATGTTTGATCAAGTATCTGGGCATGATGACCCAGCCAAGTAGACACATAAAATCAACCATCACAATTATATATATTATGTAATGCATAGTATATATGATATATATAGATATATATTTTATAATTTATAGTATATTTTGTTCTAGCAGTCCTTTTTATAGCTATATCTTTATATAATACACCAATCTTCTATTTCTGCAGCTAGTGCCTTGATTATCTTTAACGAGCAAATAACATTAGTATACTTCCTCTGTCTCCCCTTACCCTCTCTCTTCTATGCCATTCAATTTCCATTTACTATATAATTTTTCTTAGTGTTTAACATCCTATTTTCCAATATACTTATATACCTATGACCTGGTTTAGCAGCTTTAAATAGTATATTTTGTACCTAACTAAAAAGATAAAGACATCATAATACACAATCTCCCACCGTTTGTCCTCACTTACCCTCCTAAGCTTTGCTGGTTATTTCTTATCTACATTGTAAAGATTCATAACATTTCTTTCTGTTCTGTAACTCTAATGTTCACATCTGGTTGAGCCTGTGGCTTAAAGTTAAGGACTCAGTGCTCATTACTGCCTTTTGCTGTGGTTTCTCCATTTATTTCTTAATTGGGTAAAGTTTGTCCTCATACTTCCTTCAAGAAGGACTCATGGTAAGTATTCTCTGAATTTTAACATGTTCATTAGAGATTTTCCTGCTGTCTTTATATTTGAACTAATTTTTGTCAGGATATAAAATTCCTGGGTTATATCTTTCCTCAAGGACTTAGGAAGCATTTATCATTTAATTTTTTTCATTGCTTAGCCCATTTATCACAGTCTGCTTATCATTTAGCCTGTTTCTTTCTCTGTTTAGGCGACTCATTCTTTTTGTCGAGCTTCCCAAAAGCTTCTTTATCTTTGAAGCCTTGCAATTTTATCAGATTATCTCTGCTGTTGGCCACGGGACAGTTTGTCTTTTCAATAGGAAGAGTCAAAGTTTCTTTACTTATTGTAAAGTTTATTTAACTATATCTTTAAATAATGTTTTTGTCTCTTTATTTGGATTATATTCTTTTGGGTCACTAATTATCTGTATCTTTCATGTTTGTTTTTTCTCTCTAATCCTCTTGAAGCATTTATTTACCTTGACTTCATTTTTTAAAATTTCCATTTTATTTTGTTTGTTGTCTCTCCGTCTTGTTCTTCATGTCCCTGCTATGATTTCAACAGAGATTCTTCACATTTGTGGTGCTTTCAATTTTGTTGTTCTGTTTTGTGATCCTTTTTACTTTTCTTGTGCCAGCTCGTATTTCGTCCACTTCCCCTGTCTTGCCACGTCTTCTCTGAACTCTTTTATCTCCGTTCCCAAGACTTGTTTTTATGGAGGTGATTACTTCGTGATTACTATTTTTTAATTGTGATATAGTTGGTCCAGTTTTTCATCTGCTCTATTGAAACAGTTTGCTTGCGCATGTACTTTCAACTGCTTTTGTTTTTCCTGTTGCTTTGGTAATTTTTTTCTTATAATTCCCTTATGGTCTTGTACTTATTGTTTTAAATTAATAATCATCTTTGAATTAGTTGAGTCCTTTCTGCACCAACTATTTGCAGAAGATTTGTGTCTGGGAGGGCCAGAGCCCCATCCAAGCCAGCAGGAATCTTCCCTAAGATGGGATTGTGTCGTGTGAGTGCCTCCCTCCAGTCTTTATTTCTCCCCAGCCCAATGAGGTTGGCACAGCAGGAGATTCCCAATTTAGAGTATCTCCCTTTCCTCCTGTCATCCTGATAGACTGCTTCTAGCAAACATGGCTTGTCTATGTGATTCCTCATGTAGCCCCGCCTTCCCAACTTTTCAAGGCTTTGTACCAAAAAGGATCTATGGGAAATCCTACTACCACACTATGGTTTTCCCCAGTGGTGTGTCCATATTTTAGGAACTCTTTTCTGCTAGCTTTGCCAAAACCCTAAAGCTATGAAATCCTCTCTTGGCTCTTCATGCACCCTTGTGAGACCTTTACTATAATTTGAGATCTCTCTTCTGTATTGTGGTTTGGGTTATAGATGTCTCCTAATTTCGTCAAAGAGGCAGAAATTCTCTTTCTTATTTGCTTTTTCAAGGTTACTTAAGAAGAAGAGACGGGAGCACCATCAAGCCACAAGTCTGTCCTTCATAGCACAGACTGTGTGTCTGGCCTCCAGAGGGATGGGTCCTGGTCAGACTCTGGATGGTCTCCAGCTATCCCTGACTCCAGTACTCCCAGCTTATGTAGTCCCCTTTGGGGGCAGCACCTATGACTTGCTGTCTACCAACAGAATATGGCAAAGATGACGGGATGTTATTTCCAAGATTACGTTACATGAGATTGTAAACTGTCATGCTAGGAGAACTTTGCTGTGTTTGATGAAGCAAGAGGCCATGTGGTGAAGTCTTATGTGTCAAAGAACTGACGATGGCTTCTGGCCAAAAACCATCTAGGAACTGAGAGCAACCTTGGGTCGATAGGTGGCAAGAAACTGATCCCCTTAGTGCTATAGCCCCTAAGGATCTGAATTCTGCCAACAACCATGTGAACTTGGAAGTGGCTCTTTCCCAAGTCAAGCTTATTATGAGACCACAGCCCTGGCAGACACCTTAACTGCAGCCTTGTAGAGGACCCAGCCAACCTCTATGTGGATTTCTGATCCACAGGGACTATGAGATAATAAATGTGTGCTGTTCTAGCTCCAGAATTTGTGGTGATATTATCATACATCAATAGATAACTAATACAGCATGTAAGGGCTATGTTGGAAACAGAGCATGGCCAGCAGTTCTGTAGCTTCTGGAAGGGCACCACCACATCTGCCCACATCAGGCTTATAGCTTAGTGTTAAAGAACGCCGGTTTTACAATCAAAAAGATGTGTGTTCAAGTACCAGGCCCAGCTTGACTTACTTGGTTCTCAGGTCAATTAGGAGTTATGTGGCCTGGGATAAATTGCTTAAACTGTTGGAGCTTCCATTTCCTCACTTTTAAAAGACAAGTGTTAACAGGACTCGCTTCCTAGGGTTGAGAAGGAGGCTTAAACGAGATTAATAAAATAAAATGCTTTACATAGTTCCTGGCAGAAATTACGTGCTCAGTGAGCATCAATTTTGCTGCCCCAGAAGCGCTATGAACGACTGGTTCCCAGTGGCTGCAGACCCACCAGCAGATTCCAGGCTGTGATTTTTGTTTTTTCTCAGGGAAGGCTGCTGTAGCAAAAGGAGTCAGTAGTCCAGGATTTAAATCCTCTTTGTGCCCCTGGCCAGCTGGGTGACATTGTCAAGTCATTTACTCTCTCTGAGCCTATTTCCTCATCTGAAATTAACAGTGGTTGTGCTTGCCTATGTCGTAAGGTACCAGGGAATGGGTGTATACCAAACGCTTTGTGAGCAGTCATAGAGTACATAAATATAAACATTATTATTGTTAATAAAAATGTTATATTATAAGATGGTAATTAAAATCTCGGAAGGGGTCTTTAGAATGAGTTCCCATGGCATCAGCAGCCGAACCAGGACAGCAGCTAGCTCTGACTGCTCAGGAGGTGGCCCAGGAGTGGCACGGTGGTGGAAAGCTTGGGATCCAGGGCAGGACTGCCTAGGTTAAAATCTCTCTTTGCCACTTACTGACTGTGAAGCCTGGGAAGGTATGTACGTCTTTGAGCTTCAATATCGTCAGCTGTCAGATGAGGGTGACAGTCACCTCCTAGGGTCATTTTGAGCGTCAAACGTGACAATGCATTTGAGCACTAGGAATTCTAAATCTTAGAAAAACTTCTGCATAGTAAATGCTCAGTAAACATCAGCTGAAATCATTATTCTCTCAGACTACTTTATCCTTAGGAAGTGGAAGATGCTAGGTTAGATTAGGTTAAGATCTTGGTTACTATTACATATCCTTCATTTCTACATTTTTGGTGGAGGAATGAATTTCCATTCTTATTCCAGTTTAGCTACCCGGCATGTCCTGTTTATCTCCTTATAAAGATTCCACAATAACTGTTTAAGGGAAAGACTGATTTTGACCAAATCAAGTATAATAAAGGATACCCAGAAACTACTTAAATTCGATTTGTGATTTAGTCTGCTCTTTTGAAGTAAATGATGACTAATAAAGGATTTAAAATTGGTATGAGGAAGAAGTTATCATGATAAATGCTTGCTGCAACTAAAAAAATAAAACTTCATTGTCTTAGGACAAAATGGCATAAATCTCCCCACATATTTCTATCACATGAACACACTACCTTGATTGGAAATGATTGGGTAACACAATATTTTACTTCATTGAAAACAGATTTCGTTTAGAAGGTAATTTCTTCATTATCCTCAGAGGCTCTGGAATCTGCTATTAGATTCAGACTTCAATTTTGAGTGACTTAAGGGAATAAAACCTTTATAACTTTTCTCTCTAAATTATGGAAGTTCAAAGGCTGAATGCTCCCTTTAAAGTCATTTCTTATTATACTATCTCGCACTACATAACCCGTTTAGAAACTAATAATTTTTCAATAAATTTAACTTATTACATTAATTTTAAAGAGATTTTTCTTTTATGAATTACCATTTTATCTTTCGGTTTTCATGTAATTACAGTCAGGTCAGTTTACTACTAGAATATAATATAGAATATTGTAATAATCTTCTTACTGAGAAATCTCCTTGAATTCTACAATAGCCCCATGAGTTAAGTGTGATTTTCCTTATTGATATGCTAGAATACAGGCTTGGATAGGTCCAGCGTCATGGAGCTAGGGGGATCTAAGCTCAGCTCTATTCAAATTCTACGCCTGTGTTCTTTCTACCGTAAATGCCACCCACATATTATTAAAGGACTTCTGGTGACACCCCACCCTCACCCCACAACACAAATGGAAAAATCCAAGTCTATCGAAGCTTCCGGGACCAGTTCCGGATTCCACTGTGAGCTGGCGCCAAGATGGAGGCTTGCTCATTGGCAGACGGGTCTGGGTTGTCCTTCCTGTGCCAAGCACTGGGGATGTGAGTTTAGATAATACATTTAATCTCTTTGAGTTTCAGTTTTCTTCCCTGTAAAATGAGGAACAAAAGGTACATGATAAGGATGTTCTGAGGATTAAATGAGCTTATTATATGTAGAATGCTTAGCACTAGTGCCTGGTATATGGTAAGTGATAAATGAGAGGTAATTGTTTTCCATAACACTGGTAATAATAACAGGAAATAGGGGCTGGCCCTGTGGCCGAGTGGTTAAGTTCTCGCGCTCCACTGCAGGCGGCCCAGTGTTTCGTTGGTTAGAATCCTGGGCACGGACATGGCACTGCTCATCGAGCCACGCTGAGGCAGCGTCCCACATGCCACAACTAGATGGACCCACAACGAAGAATATACAACTATGTACTGGGGGGCTTTGGGGAGAAAAAGGAAAAAAATAAAATCTTTAAAATAATAATAACAGGAAATAGAACCTAGCCCTCTGAGTTCCGATAAAGGACTTGTTCTAATTGGTCATCACTCTAGTGAAATTATATAAGTATACCAGTTTTATCACTGGTGTACTTTATCCTACCTGTGCATTTCTTTATGTATTTATTTAAACAGATCAACCTCGCTGTAGGTAGGGTTAACTTGTAGATGGAGTATATTTACATTTATTTATCATGACTATGCACTCACATACGTACAGTTTGATGCTCTTATTTCTTGGCACTGCCCACTGATTTTCTGGGCTTCTTGAGAAATTTGGAGTTGCCCTTTTGCTCTCTGCAGCCCGCTGGAACCCCACCCTTCTCTTCCCTCTGATGAGTCAGCCATGGCAGGTCCAGGTTCATTACCGATTCCCTGGGGTCTCTGGAAATCGAGGCCCCTCTAACTTGCCTGCATGCCAGCTGCCCAAGCCCTCCTCTGTTTCTGGCAGCCACTGCCCCCACGGCTTTCTGGTCATATCGCAGTAGCTCTTAATTGTCCCCAGTGTTTTCTGTGTCTTTTTCTCTGTGAGTGAAACTCAGCATGCGGAGGATTTTGTACTAATCGTTTATTTCATATGCTTCCCATTTGTCAGTGGGTTTACAACTACACCGTCCTTTCCTTCTGTGTGGGGCAGGTCAACAAAAAAGCTCTTGCTATTCTCCTATCCCCTCTGTGGTTTTCTCTGTCCTTATCTTCCTCTGTAAGCTTTTACTGACACAGCAGATTCTTACCTTGCTCCCTTCGATTTTCCCTAAGTACAAATGGTGGTTTAACTCCTTGATATCAGATGCTTTATTTATAAAGCCATATAGGGCTTTTCTATTCTTCTGGTACTCCTGCTTCCCTTCATCTGACATCAATTTTACAAGGATTCCCTTGTTATTCTCCAGTGAATGCCTTAAAGGACAGAGTCAGGAACGTAAGGGGAGTATATGGAGGCTGCTTCTCTTTGCATTTGATGCTTGATATCACACTTATTCTATATCATCTACATGTATTCTGTATCTACATCTGTGTCTGTATCTACATCCACGTCTACAGCTATATCCACATAAAACTTTGTTCGATGTGGAATATGGCGGCCAGGGAGCAAACTGTGGGAATAGTGAGTGTTCAGAAAATCAGGATGTGGGGGCCTGAGTCCGTAGCCATATAGTAGAACCTCCAACTCTCAGGAGGTGGCAGGAGCAGAAGATTGTCATCCCTAGTCTGGTCCTCCCCAAGCTACAATACTGCTCATAAACCCTCTAGAATTTCAAAACACAGTAGAGATAAGGGACTTATTGTCGTGAAATGTTCCCTCCATCTCTGCCAATGGAGGGGATGGAAAAGCCCATTTCCATTTCAAGTCTTCCCTCTCCACGAAACCCTCCCTAATGGTGTCTGAGAACCAAAAGGGGCTTATTATTTCACTCTCGGATTTGGGCGTTGAATCAGGTTGTTTTGCATCTTACTGTGTGCTCTTTTCTATTGTGTCTCTTTTCACCCTTTTCACGACAAATTGTTTAATATGTGTAACTCTTAACTCCTAACACATGCTGTATATTATTTAAAGGGAAAGCCAGTAATGTCTAGGCATCCTCCACCCTTTCATTTTAATCTGTTACTAGATTCTTCAGTGTGCATCAGCATGCATCTGGGGACCTGGAATAAAAAGATTCCTGGGTCTTTTCCCAGCCCAGGTGAATCAGAAACTCCAGCTGTGGGGACCTAAACTCTGCTATTTAAATGCACTCTTAGGGGCTTATGGTGTCAACCAAAGTTTGCTAACAACTACTTTTGGAGATGTCTCTAAAACAGCTTTAAGATTTCTCTTCTTTTCTATTCTCACTATCATCTCACTAAACCAGGCCCATATCACCCCAAACAGACACACACATACACATAAACCTCTTCTTTTAAAAATTTAGTCTTTGAACACCTAACAGACATTAGTGAATACTTAATATGTGCTGGACAGTGTGGGAGATGTAGAGAAGAATAAACCATGACCTCTGTCCTTGAGGAGTTTACAATACACAGAGGAAGACATACACGCACTTCATACACTTCAGCAGAGTACAAAGCCATGAACAAAAGCATGGCTAGAGAACTAGCCTGCCTCAAGGTTGTGCCTGGAACATACATATTATAGTTTAAGTGCTATTGTCCATCCTGTCCCAGGAATGGCAGGCTAGAAGTCAATTTGTCTGCCATTTCAGAGGTGGGGGAGATGCAGCCAAGCATAAAGAAAACAAAGGAAGGACATCAAAGCTTGGTTATTTTCCACTGGACCAGCTCTTCCTCCATGACTCAGACCCAAGCATGTCAGCCTCCCATCCAAGAGTAATCGTGGACAGGCCTTGCTCATGTATACGGTGCACAGTAGGCAACTATAAGTGGTCGTTGACTGACTGAGGCCCTTAGCTGGGTGTATGCCCAAAAGAGAGAACCAGAACTGTCCTCATGTCTGCTCAGGGCCCAGGCTTGGAGTAGATTGTCGAAACATATGTTCTCTGGTGTCAGGAATAAATTCCTAGTGTAGTGACTACTGATTCATGACAACCCATTGATACATGAAGGTTGGCAATTTTTACTGACCCGTTCAGCATTCTCATTTCTCGAAACAGAGCCTGTCATTTCAGAATATCTAACACTTGAAAACAGCTTATTGTGGTGGTGCCATGGCAACAAAAGAAGGCTTTCCCCCATTTGTACCAAATAAGAACTAGAGGTGTTTGAAGAGCAAATAGAAACAGTCTGCAGCTCAGTACGGGAAGGCATTTAATATAATTGGCAGGAGTAATTTCTGCCTCTGCAAATTGACAGAGTTGATCTCTCTTCTCTGTCTCTTGTGCTTGTGAGCCTTGAAATGTGGCAGAAGCACCGATTTGGGGTGGCTGACTTTTCTGAGTCATCATTTCACCATTTGTTCATCACATGAGCATTCTTTTCTGGTGATGTGGGGAATATTTGCACTAATGCCTTGGCCGTGGGCAAGATTTTGGTTGGACAACTGCTATTTAACCTCTGGGTCACTTTGTCTAAGTCATACCCATCACTTGTGCAGGGGGCAGTCTCCTCTGCAACATGAGAGGTTTAGATTAGCTCAGTATTCTCCAAACCTGGTTGTACATTAGAACAGCCTGGGAAGCATGTTAAAAATACAGATTCCAGACACCTATCAAGACCTACTGATTCAAAATATTCTGACAGAGGGGCCCAGGAAACGATCTTTTTAACCTGTTCCCTGGTGATTTCAATATAGGCAGGCCTCCCCCAGACACTGAGCACCATGGCCCAGGCATGCCCAGGATTCAGGATCCCACTGGCAGACTGCACCCAATTACTCCTTCCCTGCTTCTGATTCAACCCTCCCCCACCACACGCACACAAAGAACCCGCCAGGGTCTTTCTTTGGTGACTCCTTTGAGCCTTGGGAGGTCTAAGAGTTTTGTGAACATTCAGCGAAGGAGTCCTTTGCTCTGGTGTATGCAGGCTGCTCCTCAGCACTGCTGTCAGATAGCTGAGTAATGGTGGCTCTTTCCAGAATGATATGTTGCCTTTGTATAGCACTTAAAGCTTATTCTCAGGCACTTGCACACACTTTCATACAGGACTGGAATCACCAACCATTTCTGTCTGTCTGTCTGTGTGAGCTAGAATCTACAGAGGGGACAAAGACCAGAATGATATTGACTTGGGAAGTCTGTGATAAAAATCAGACAAGGGCTTAGAAGCATCTCTCTGTCTATAAATCATCCAGCCCCGTGTTTCATGCTGAGTAAAGCAATCTCGTAGTCATCCAGGAGACTAAGATTGATGCCAGGTGAGAAAGAACAGTCAGCTGATTTCCTATCTGTGGACTCTTTGAAGGGTAGAAGGGATAGAGGGGAAAAAAACCAAACTACTCTTGAATTAGTAAATTTTGAGTCATTGCTCCAGGTTGATTTAATCCACCCCGAAAGCTAATCATGCTAGCAGAGGCCACACTTAGAAAGTGAAACCTAGTTAAAACTAAAAGAAAGCTTGCTTTGGCAGACAGGAGCTCCCTGAGAGATGGTTTCTGAGTGTGTTGCTGCTGGAGACTTAGCAAGTCTCTAAATGCAATCTCTAAATGAGTGTATTTACAAGATGGGCAGGTTTCCACAGACGGGCAGAATCAAATCAATAGTGTTGTCACCTGTCTGAGTGAAGGGTGTGGTCTGTAGGGTGTGTGAAAAAGAGAGATTGGCAGAAAGGGCTTATCTGATTCTATACATGAGATGGAGGGCCTGCAACTGACAGGCACAGATGATTTAGTCACTCAGAGGAGCACTGTAAGGGGAGCAGCGAAAGTTATTAAAACTATGTTACATTATGTTTTATATTTACATATAAATTGCGTTAACCATATTATTGCATTTTCCGAACACCTACTATATGTCAGGCCCTATAGATGCTAGACTGCTTTAAAAGATCTTAAAATTTAACCTTTAAAATAACCCAGTGCCATAGGATTCTTCTCATCCACATTTTATGATGAGAAAACCAGTCCCTAGAAAGTTTTCTAAGCCAGTCACATAGCTGGTAATTGGGGAATGCAGAATTTGAAGTCAGGCCTGTCTGCCTCTAGGGCCCTGGTCTTAGCCACTCTGCTCTCCTGCCTCCCAGTGCCACTCATCATGTCCTTGTTTAGCTGTGGTGAAATATGTCTGGTACTATCCATCTCCTAGCAGCTGATTCTATGTGTGTCAGCTTCCCAAGAAACTTGATGTAGGGAGGGGAGGTGTTCTGGACATAGGCACGACTATTATGAATGATTACATTGGTATTTGGTCTGTATATTTATACCTTATAGTTTTGGTTAACTCATAGGAGATTGTGAGCCTGACCAATGGTGGGTGAACTGAAAGAGCAAATTATGAAGGCATTAGAGCTGAGTGGCTAAGAGTTTGCGCTCAAAATTTGGAGTGACTGGGTTTTATTCTTGATTTTATTTCTTGTTAGCTATGTGAATCTGGGCAAGTTCATACCTGAGCCTCAATTTTCTCATCTGTAAAACAGACATAACTGCAGTACACATTTATAGGGTTGACATGACGGTAAAGTGAAATGATGCTCAAATGTACTTAGCAGGGCTCCTGGCCATGTGAGCACTCAAAGCGTGTGACTGATTTTCATTATGGCCCTATGGCGCTAGGGGCCAGGTCTCGGTCTGTAGTCACTGCCAAGAGGCTGCCGTTCTTTGCGGACCTGCCTTGGCCCTAAGCTATTCTCTTTGATGAAAGCACTTTATCTACTTTAAGCTTACCTACTTGAAAAATTTTATGGCCTTTGCTTGTCCACATACCCCCTTTTCAAAAAATCCTTTATTTTTTTCAATTTCTAATCATATACTGCAAAATACAAAAATTATACATATTTTTTCATAAAATTCAAAGAATACAAAAGTATATAAAGCTAAGAACTAATCTCTCCCATTCTGTAGTTTAATATATAAACTTTCAAACTTTTCCCTCTGATGTATTTATGTAATATATAGGATTTTCTGTTTCGTTTCTTTTCTCTCTTTCTTTTCAAAGGTGGGCTCACACTATATATGGTGTCTCAGAACTTTTTTTCTTTGGTTGGTCAGTTTTTGTTTTTCCTCACTCAACAAGTACCATGAATATTCTCCCATGTTGCGAAATACTCATTTTGAGACATGGATGCGTGGAAGTTTAGAGGATTGTCTCCAAATTTTTCTACTGCAACTTATCCTACAGTGAATGTTCTTGTGCACATTTCCCTGGACACTTTTTATGAGAGTACTTTTGTAGACTATATTCCCAGAGGTGGAAATTCTAGGCCAAATGAGTCAGTATTATAATTAACCGTTCTCTTATTTTTGGAAAGCTAAGTTTTAAATTTTTTCTCTTTTACAGAAAATGCTAAATGATACCTTTAGAATTTAACTTTCTTTTGGATTATTTTCTTAGAATTTATTTATTAATGAATAAAATAGTTATCATAATAGGATATAGTATAGGCCAGGAAACTATTACATGCAGTTTCTCTCTCCTATCTTTCTTCCGGGCATGTAGTAAGTAGCCCATCTTACAGATAAGAAAACTGAGTGTCTAAAGAATTGACCCCTTTGGTCTGGCCTGTGGCATAGTGGTTAAGTTCATGTACTCCACTCCGCTTCAGCAGCCCAGAGTTCATGGGTTCAGATCCCAGGTGTGGACCTACACACTGCCCATCAAGCCATGTTGTGGCGGCATCCCACATACAAAAAATAGAGGAAGGTTGGTGCTGATGTTAGTTCAGGGACAATCTTCCTCGAGCAAAAAGAGGAAGATTGGCAACAGATCTTAACTCAGGGCCAATCTTCCTCTACAAAAAAAAGAATTGACCTAGAGTCATAGCATCCAAAGTGGCAGATTTAGGATTTGAGCTCAGGTCAGTCTGATTTCAAAACTGATGCTTTTTACCATAGCACTCTGCCTCTAAACACTGATTTTTGAGCTTATTCTGGCATTCTAGGGCCGTAGGGGGCTCATTGCTGGGGGTGAGAGGAGACCACCTCTAAGCCAAAGGAGGTCATATGGTGAGGGAAGTGCTGTGAGGGGGAAATCACAAGCTCTCACGTGCATACAGCCATCAGACTTAGCTCAGGGTGGGAGCAAACGCTTTTAAAAGGCAAAATCGCATTTATAGTCTCAGTGTATTTATTGGGGGTAGATAATAATTAGCCCATTTTATAGATGGAAAAGACGATGTGGGAGAGAGGTTATAATCACTTTACCCCTGTACAGTTCTGATTAAAATCAAGGGCTCTGGCAGACTGTTTTTCCACTGAGAAATACTGCTCTTTCTCCTGTGGAATGGTGATCTCAGGAAATATTATACCCAAAACAGGGCAGCCAGTCAGCTTCAAGTTGAGCAAGGGAAATCCCCAGGAGGCAAAGCCTTCTGGGTTAAAAGGCCATTTCATAAGTGAGACATCCTCCCGGAAAAGGTATATAAAGTTACTTCATGGGTCACTGGGTGGGTCAAAGTGTTCTCAGGACAGTCGATCCTGAATGCAGAAATGCTCACAGGGAGGGGCAGACACAGGTGGGCAAGTTCCTGGGCCTTTAGCACCTCCACTGACACTCACATGCATTTGTCAGTGTTTATTGAACACCTGCTGTTGGTCTGGTGATGGGTCCACACTGAGGATATAGTGGTGAGAAAGGCTGTCACAGATGCAGCCCTCAAGGAGCTCATGTTTCACTGGAGCAGAGGCTTGTAAGCCTTGAATTACAAGGCAGAGAGCTATGGGTGGTCCCAGGGTCTGTACAAAGTGCTTCTGAAGAATTAGTCTGAAGAGGGGCCTCTGAGCAGGCAGGCCGACTTCTATTTAGGGAGCACATGCTATTCTGCTTGAAAAGTGGACAACGGGCAGGTGAGCTAATAAGAACGCCTGGCTGGCATCATGCAACCTGTCACAGTATGAAGCGGGACAGATCCTGGCCATGCACGGCAGCGTCGTATTGACAAAGTGAATGCCCAACAGACACGGTCATGGGGGGAGAGGCTTTCCATCTGTGATCTGCAGGCATCTCTACTTAGCCTAAAAAGAGCCACTGAAATGCAGGAGATACCCCCCACATGAATGCTTCGGTGTACCCCAAGGCTGAAGATGGTCGGGAAAAGAGGCAGGACTGCAGGTCTATATCTATACCTGTATCTATCTATATCTATATCTATATCTATATCTATCTATATCTATATCTGTATTTGTATCTATATCTATGTCTGTATCTACATCTATATTTATATATATCACCTATATTTATATGAAACCAAAGCTAACTTCTTTGGTCTATGCACACAGACCATTCCCACCTCTACTAACTTGCTTACTGCTTTTAGTCAAGTCACAAATCTCTCCTCTCATTCTGAACAGAGTTCCTGGGGAGTTAAAATAAATTCTGAGAGTGAAACAAAAGTGGGAACTTTCTATTGCTCTCTGTATCCAGGGTGCCTAGCACAGAATCAGGTACACAGCAGGCACTCAAAGATGGATGGTCTATATGGCCCAGTGAGGCCCCAACAGCTCCCTGAACACACTCCACACTAGCCATGCCCAACCTGAAATGTCTGTGTTAGTACCATCTCTTTGGCAGGGCATTGTTTCTCTAACAATTTTGTGGAAATGCATGCTGAAATCCCTGGCATGAGGTGGAGATATTAATTGGAGAAGAGATGACCATATTTTCCATGAACAAGAATTACTTGGCCTTTCTTTGCCTCTACCTTTTTTCTTTTTCTTTCCTCCTTCTGCCTACAACTTCAATCCTGCCCAAAGTCCATTGTTTATTTTCAAAAATACATTGGACATCATACAGAGCATCTGATTTAACACAAGGAGCGATACACCAAAATGACTCCAGACCTCCCTTAATGGTTTGAGGATTCTCTGCTGTTTTACTCATTCCGTTCCTATTCCAGCATCCCAACTGGCAGCCAGGTTCTATTGTTCCTTTTCAGGCTTCTGGTTCTTATTCTCCAGTGTCCTCCACCTATCTTTTTCCCCAGAGCAGGGATGAAAACTAGGGAGTTTCAGGCATGGTCCCAGCTCTCTAGGAGCTCACAGTCTCCAATAGTGCCTTCAAAGAGCATAGTGGCATAGCGGGCATCATCTGTGCAAGCCACCATGAAGGAGCTTCATAAGCAAGCAGAGATACCTCTGGAGGAGTGGATGGAGAACTTACTCCCTTGGAAGGGCTGGCAACAGGGTCTTAAAGGGCAAAGGACTGGGGCTCTGAGGTGGGAGTGGGTAAAGCCTTCCCGCCCTGTGCAGAGTATATTTGGATAAGGCTTGCCTCTAGGGTTGGAGCATCCCATCCTGGCTTAGGGGCAAGACATCCCCAGCTCCTAATGGATGCCTTGTCTCAATCTCTGGGAGTTTGGGTGTTGACCAATTGTTCCAAGAAGCAGCATTTTGAGATTCCACTTGGACCTGAAGTACGTCTCCCTAGGGTAATTTTAGACCAGAAAAGGGTCCCCAGCACAGTCCATGTCTCTTCTTTCCCCGGCTTGCAGGATGGAGGTGTGGGATGCTCCTAGGGAGTGACCAGATGCCTGGGGGCAGCTTCAGGAGAGTGTAAGGAGTCTGAGTGGTCACCCAGACAACCTATCCCTGCAGAGCACCAAGAATCAGAGCCAGGTTTTTTTCTCACGTGAGGTGGAGCTACAGGTGTGCATTTCACAGGGTGAGCACAGAGGCCAGATAGCCACAAGGAGAAGCCATGAGGAGTCTCTGTATTCTTCCTCCTCCTTGAGCCCCCTGCAGCTCTGGGGGAGAGAAGGTTCCCCGCAGATGGGACACACTGGAGGATGTGCACAAACTAATTATTCAACAGAATCAAGGGGTTCAACCAGGGAAGCAGAGCCATTCTGATTATTAGGGAATAAGGACATTATTAGAGGAGTCAGTCCTTACACAAATGTGGAAGAGCCTGGGGAAGCAAATGTCTGACAAGGAGATTTAGAAGTTCTGAGAAAAGTTATTAATCAGCCCTCCTGGAGTGCTGATGTGAAAGGACAAGTCAGAGCTTGCAGGAAAATCTGGATGCCAGGCATATGTAGCTAAGGCAGTGGGACCATGAAAGGGGGCTGGTGTCTCTGGAAGGCTGTCTCTTTGTAGCTGTTGTATCTGTGAGTTCACAGCCTGATACTAGGCCTGGGGTGCCGTTGGTTGGCAGGAATGGAAGTTGGGAAGAAGAGCTGGGTGTGTGGCACAGGGAGGAGCAGGGCGAAATGGGCTCCATCTATACCTCTGCGTCTGACCCTCATCACCTCCATCTACAATAACCTTTGGAGCATAATGGCTGCTGCTTCATTCTGCCTTGCAAATCTTGTGCAAATTCCCTTTTGGCCAACTGTAACCTGGAACCATACAGAGGTGGTCTCTGGGAAAAATAATTCCAACTGAGCTAAGTTGACACAGTGTTAAACCATCACAGTCTATCAATTTTCCAGGCACTGTGTTATTCACCGGATATGAAGGTGGGGATCCACGGGGTCTTGGGACACTAAAATGGGCAAATTCCCAGAATCTAACAACACGATGGTGCCTTTGGGGGGATCTGTAAATGGCTCGGCATGGGTGGACCATAGAGCTCAAAACTGGTGAAGATGATGAAAGAGTGGGAGATGGAATGTTGGTTGGGGCCAGATTATTTTGTGATTTATATATCATATTTAAAAGTTTAGGCTTACAAGAAATGTACTACTTGGAAGAGTTTTAAGCAAGGGGAGGACAATGAGCACGTTGGCATCTTAGAAAGATCCTTCCAGTTGAAGTGTGAGAATGGTTTATAGGGGGCAAATGTGGTGGCAGAGACAACAGGAAGCTGCTGTAGTGACTCAATTACGCAGATGGACACGAACTTAGGTCTAAGAGATTGAGAGAAGCAGACCAATGGAAGGGATATCAAGGAGAGAGAAGTGTTGGTCCTGAAGCTTGATTGGACATGGAAGTGATGAGAGAAAGAGGAGTCTTAGGTGATTCTAGGATTTCTTACTGGGACAACTGAGCTGATGATGGCGCTGTTCATTGAGGTAAGGGAAACTGGGAAACAGGAGAAAAATGAGCTCCATCTGGGGCATGGTGCTTTAGAGAAGTCTGTTGGATACATGGGTCTGGAGCTCAGGGAGAAGTATGACTTGACCCTCTAGATTGTGGAGCATCATCACATGCCAGAGTTCTTAACTTTGTTGTGCTCACGGACCCCTTAGAGAATATGAGTAACGCTATTTTCATCAGAAAAAAGTGCATGTATATATATACATATATACATGTATACACGCAAATATTTATGTTTATTTTCAGGGGATACACAAATCACTGGAGTGACTCTAGATTCTTTAGGGATCAAAGAGTGTGGCTGGAGTCGATGGAGTGAGAAAAGGAGATGAGAATAAAACCTTGGGAGGAGTAACATTTAATGGATGGATGGAGGAAAAGAATCTCCAAAGGATGCTGAGAAGAAATGGCTCAAGGAGGAAGAAGTAAACCATCTATCCAGTAAAGTGTAGACAAGTAAATGTCAGGGTAAATAATTCAAGGAGAACATGGTAAGAGCATAAAATTGTAGAAAAGGCAAGTAAGAGAAAGACTGAAACATACCCATTTGGTTTAGCAAAAATAGAGAAATTTAAATGTAGATGAGTAGAGGTCACTAGGGTGCATATATAAAGATAAAGAAGATGAGGGGGACAATTGGAGTAGATGTGGTCTAGAGCCCAGATGGAGAGCTTGGCATTAGACAAGATGACAGGAAAGAAGGAGAGGTGTATGCAGAAAATCTAATGGGTGGAGAGGAGGGGAGCAGGAATTTGGGGGGATTCTGAGATGCTGTCGCCTGGATCTGCTCCGTCTCTGTAAAGCAGGGGGTGAAGTCAGGTAAATGGAGGGCTTGCTGGCTATAACTTTGACTTCAGGCTTCCTGGAAGCTAGCACCAAATGGGACTAGGGTAAATTATACAGTTTTTACTGTTTTTATATGGTTTTACGTGGTTTTATTTATTTTACTAAGGTAAAATACATATGTCCAAAAGAAAGAAATGTTTTCAACTCAAGAAGTACTTCAGCCCAGTCTGGCTCCTTTAAGCAGTTTGGCTGAGTCTGCATCTCATGACGGACTCGATGCAAAAGGCTAGGCCCAGTTACCCCTCTCCAATAGGAGGGAGAGCCCAGAGCTAGTCTCCTGACCCTGTCTCACATTGTCATGCCTCTCTCTCAGCTCCAAGGTGCCAGCCTTGCTCTTCACTAGTCTTTGCCGCTCTCATTTCAGATTTGATGCTGAACTCTCTTGCCTTTTCAGGAGTGACATTGACTTTCCCAAAAGTCCCTCTAGATAATCTCAGGGAACACCCCTGAGGGTGCAATCCAGCCCTGAGAACTTTCTACCAGGTAAGATGGATCCTTTCATGGGCAGCATCCTATAGAACAAAACTTAAGCCTCATAAATTTGATTCAGCCTTGGATCAAATGAAGAAGAAACTACAATTCACACTTGTATTTAGTGAGAAGGCTTGAGAAAAATAATCTTGTTGACATAGGTACTTAAGAACTGAAAGCGCTGTGTGGGTTAATATCTTTCTTAGTGATGTGGAGAAGGGCAGTTGGAGGATATTTACACTCCAGTGATGGGAGGAGCACAGTGAACTGAAAGCACTGAGGGACTCTTGCCAGAAGCCAGTAGGGCAAAAGTCTTACTAGTTTTAATCACGTTATCATGATTAAAAACTCTCTTTAACTTTTACTGATATGTGATAGGAAAGTCTCCAAGATATTTAATTATGAAGTTCTGTTTCAATTTTTTTATTTTGAAACAATTACAAATTATAAGAATAAAGAACATTTCCCACCTGCACTGTTTGAAAGGAAATTGCTAATCTGACGCCCCATCACCTCCAAATACTCTCATAATTCCTACAGATGAGCATTCTATCAACCCTTCACTCAATCATCAAAATGAGGAAATTAACATTGATATATTACCATCTAACCTTCAGATCCCCAGTTGCTCAATAATGCTATTTATAGCAAAAAGATCCAATTCAGAATCACACATTGCATTTTGATTGTCATGTTTTTTCGTTGTCTTCTATCTGGAATGGTTCTTAAGCCTTTTCTTGAATTTCATCTCCTTAAATTTTTGAAGGTACAGACCAGTTATTTTGTAGCGTGACTCAATTTAGGTTTGACGATTCTTCATGCTTAGATTCAGTTTGCACATCTTTGGCAGGAATATCACAGAAGTGGTGCTGTGTTCTTATTGCGTCTTATCGTTAGCTGATCATTAGGTATCATTAGGTGAAAAATTATAATGATTTTCATATATTCTATTACTAATGAGTCCTTTGATCACTTGATTGCCTGCCAGACTTCAACACTGAGAAGTTATTCTTTCCCCCTTTTTACCTATGAACCATTTTGTAGGGAGGCACTATGAAGCTGTGTAAATATGTCATTTCTCATCAAACTTTCAATGTATCTGTTTATGTCTGTATGTACTCATGAAAGCCTCTGGTATTCAATCAGTTATAATCCACTACTGTTATTATTTATGATGATATTTAAATTGTCCTCAATTTGACCAGTGAGAATCCCTTCAAGCAGGCTTCTCTGTCCTTTTGTCATGTTAACATCGTTTTTGAATGCTTTCTTTCTCTCTAGGACGATAATATGTTCTAGCCTTATCTTTCACTTTCCCTGTCCCAGATCTCGAATCAGCTATTTCTCCGAAGGGGCCCTGGTTCCTTTTGGTTGAGAACGGCATTTAAAAGTCAAGATCTGGGTACCGAGTGTGTTCATTGCAATTGGGGTGTCATTGCTCCCTTTCTGAGGACAGAGCTAGGGGATATACAGATGTTAATATATACGTTTACATATATATTTACTTTTATACTTATTCCTATAACTATTTCTATATATTAAAATTCTAGAGTTCACAAGAGTAACTCATTCCAATCCAACACCATTGAGTTGATTGTAGCTTTCCTCCTTTCAGTATTTGTAACTCTGTTCTTCAACAATGAAAACCTGGCTCCCATAATTTTTAATATATCTACCTATTTGGTCAACTCCCCTCCTTTTAACAGTTTTCCATCTCTGCTGCTACCCGCTTTCCCATACAGATGTCCTCTTTACCCCACTTGGGTTCTGAAACTCTGTGCCAGACTACCCCCATATTTGAACATCCTCCTCACCCTGCCGGGTTCTGGCCTGCATACTGGGCCACCCCATATGTGGATATCCTCCTCACTCTCCTTGGGGTCTCACTGCTCACACCTCTGCATGGAAGCCCTTCTCACCCTGCTCGGGTTCTGACTCTCCAATCTGGCCACTACCGTCCCAAGAGTTGAACACCCTCTTCACCTTTTTCAGGCTATGACACCCTGTGCAAGGCTACCTCTCTTCACGGATGCTAACCCCGCCTTGCTTTTACTGAATCCGAGCCCCAGGCTGCCCCCAAGTGTGGGTACCCTTCATACTCTTTTTGGGTTCTGACACTCCATACCAGACACCCCTCTTCTGGGATGCCCTCCTCAACCTGCCAGGACACTGATTCCTCATGCTGCCTACTCCCCCACCACATGGACACTTTCCTTACCCCGCTTAGTGTCTAACACTTGGTGGTAGGCTGCCTCTTTTTGGGGATAACCTCCTCACCCACTTGGACTCTGGACTTCCACACTAGACTGTTCCTTGCCTTCCATGTGGATGGCCTCCTCACCCTGCTTGGGTGTTAATTCCCCAAGACTTGTGCCCCCGTCTGGACACTTTTCTTAATGTTTTTGAACTCTTACCCCTTACACTGGGCCATCTCCTGACAACCTACACCCAGTCTCCTCCAGGCATGAGTGCCTTTGTCACCATTCTCAGGTTCTAACGCTTCGTGCCAGACTGCCCTTCTGTGTGGATGCCCTCCTCATTCTTCTTGGGCTCTGATACCTCATACCAGGCTGTCCCTATGCACGAATGCCTGTCTCACCCTGCTTGGACTTCCACACCCCATGCTGATCCACTTCCCTGCATGAACACCCTGCTTGAGAACTGACAACCCAGTCTGGGTCACTGAAGCTTGCCCATTATGCCCCTCCAGCATGGATGCCTACCTTGCTCTGCTCCACTTAATGGCATCCAGAGCATTATTACCGACTTTTGGGGGGGAAGGGAAAGGAAAGATGATGAGAAAGGGGAAAAGTTAGAGAAAAAACAGCTACCAAATTTTATCTACAAAGTTTTTGTTTAACCACTGGGGGTGTAAGTTTTAGCCATGAGGTTTCTTACACAATCTTATAAAACATGTTTGTTATAAGAAATTATATATGTTCACTTAATCAATCAATTATAGAATAAATCGGATTGAAGACTGAAATTGCTCCTTATAACTGTATATTAACTCATCAGCTCTGTTCTCTGTTTTAACTAACATATATATATTATTAACATATATATGTTAATTAATTTATATACTTAATTAACATATATAGATGGTCTCTTGAGAGCCAGAAACACCTGACTCCATGTCTCCTTCAGTCCTGCTTATATGTCCAGCAAATTCAGATCTAAAGACCATCTTAAGGGCCAGCCCTGTGGTGTAGCGTTTAACTTCATGCACTCTGCTTCAGCAGCCTGGGGTTTGTAGATTCAGATTCTGGGCACAGACCTAGCACTGCTCATCAACCCATGCTGTGGCAGAATCCCAAATAAAATAGAGGAAGATTGGCACAGATGTTAGCTCAGCAGCAATCTTCCTCAAACAAAAAGAGGAAGATGGGCAACAGGTGTTAGTTCAGGGCCAATCTTCTTCGCACACACAAAGTAATAATAAATGAAGACCATCTTAAGCCTCTTCTGCATAGTCCAATTAGAGTTGACAATTTTTCTAGAATTAAATTTTAAAATACATTTCTCACTTAGGATTATACTTTTACAATTGTCCTCATATTGCTCTAGAGTTTGGGGACTGTGCCTTCAGGGGTCTGGGGAGGATATTTCATCTTCAAGTAAATTTCAGATTTTGTATCGGTTCTACTCATTGCGATTCTCAGTAAGATCTCCTTTGAGGAGAAGGTTTTATGCTTCATACCCCTTCCTAGCATCCTTCTCAAATGCACACACACATGCACACACACACACAAGAAAAGAACGTCACTGCCTTAACTGAAGTCTTTGTTCTCAGTTTAAACATGAGGCTCTCATGTGTGGTTATTTTTTAAGCTTTAGCAGACATATTTTAAACTTTAATTTGAATGCGTTTCAGATTTTTTTCTGCAAAGCAGAATTTCTCTTAAGTAAAAGGAAGTGTGTACATGTTAGCTATTGCCATCAACATGGTGTGTAACTTATTGCCTTCAAATTTAGCCTATAACAACAGTCATTCATCCTCATTGATCTGCACGTTGGCTGACCCAGGCTGCCCGTGGCTGGGTGACTGTCGATTTTGGTTGGTCTCACTCACATTGGGGATCTGTGGGGGCCGACTCTGCTCTGTTATGTGTCATCTTCCTTGGACCAGCAGATTGGTCTGGGACCAGTCTGAGCAGGTTCTTTTCTTGGCAAGGGACAGGGGAAGACTCAGCTTGCAAGTGCTTTTTAAGTTTCTGCCGGCCTATGTCTGACTGGATGGGCACTGAAAAGAGGCATTGGATGCAGGGAGGGGTAAGGAATGGGGCCATTAATTCAATCTGCCCCAGAGCACCACACAAGGAACAGAAATGGAAAGGGCACTGCTAGACGTTAACAATTTTACCTAGAATGTTGGCTGGTTTAGATTGTTCTTAATCTTCTACATTTTCTCCTTTGTTTGAGCTAGTGGAGAGCTAGCTCCCTTAGTGGTTAGATCCTCTTCTTTCTAGAGGCTTCTCACTCTTTAGGGGCTGTTCAGTTCATCAGAATGGCGTAGGAAAAACACTCAATTGAATGAACGAATGATACCATGACTTCAACGTTACTGGGCCCTCTTTTCTAGCGTGGGTACTGAGGCTCTTACTGTAGTACACCTCCACAGCCTGAAATGAGGAACTAACCCTCCCTTAGACGTTCCATTTTCATTTTCAGTCCCTAAATTCTAGGCACGGCCAAATAATGATTCTTAAGTCTTCTAAGAGAACTGAGATTTCTTTCAAATTTTCACTTTACAAATTTTGTGTGTGTGTGTGTGTGTGTATAGTGCAATTGTCCCCATTTTAAATCACTTGTTACTTTTCAAGAAAAAATTTGCCAGTATTTTAAATTAACTTTGATAGGAGGAGATATGCCTATTCCGGTATATTGAACCCTTGCCTATTAAAATAATGGCTAGCATTTTTAAAGCCCCTCTATGTGCTGTGCACTGCTAGCTGTTTGATATATCTTAGCTTTACTCTCCAAAACACTCATACAAAATAGGCATTATTTCATATTCTCACTTAATAGTGGAGGAAATTGAGGTTTAGAAAACTTAACTTACTCAAAGTCAAACAGCTAACAAATGGATTCTTCTGGGCTACAGATCATGCCAGCTCTTTCCAATACACTGTATTGCCTTGATTTCTCAGTCAGGTTGGTCTCATGGGTACCTCTCACCCGGCAACTCTCCCAGCATCTTCTCCCGGAGAAAACAATTATGCTCATGGCATATGGTGCATGCTTTGGTGAACAGTATTTGACAAAGGCAAAACAACGACAACAAGAAACAGGCTTATGATTCACCTCGAATAAGCAAATGGTTATTGTGATGAATTCTCCTTCATCTTTACCAAGGGCAGGGGAGAGAAAAGGGCTTATGCTACTGAATAAAATATTTAGGTCAGATCCAAGCAAGGACTTCCTCTCAGGTTTGTTAAAAATGCTCGTGGGATCACTGGGAAGTCGGCTTTCTCTTTCGCTTTCACTCAGAAGAGGCATTTTAAAGCTTCTCCTTCTTTCTCCTCTCCTTCTTCTTCTTCCTCTTTCTGGGAAATATTGGATTGCAAATAAAATCTCAAAAGTAATTCCATCCATCCGTTCATTCATTTAACAAATGTTGAGCACCTACTCTGTGCCAGACACTGTTAAGACACAAAGTGAACTAAAGACCCAAACCCCATCCTCTCATTCTGTCACAGGCTGCTGCCCGGGTTGGAGGGCAGGATTCTCAGAGGTGTCCCCATTTGGCCTTCTCTCTGGAGCACCAGTGTTCTGCAAAACATCCTGAAAATCACTGCCCCATAGGCTTTTAGAGGGAATACAGATAGCTGCCCTAATCTCCACTTCCATCTCCAGCGTCTTTCCCTTGAGGAAGTCATGAAAAGAACATTTATTTTACAAATACACACAAATGTTTGTATTTGGGGATTGTTTAGAACAGAGCTGCAGCTGCCTGGAAGAACGAGGTGGAGTGTTTTCTTGGATTCTTTTTTCCTCTGCCTTTGTCTCTCCTGCCTCCAGTCTCCATCAATCTGCGTAACGAACCCATCTTCGAGGCAGCTGCTAGAGTTGTCTTCATAAAACTTTCCATGGCTCCCTGTTGATCTCTTAATAAAGTTCAATCTTTTAAACAGGTATTCAGGGACCTCATGATCTACCCTCACCCCTTGCCAGTTTTCCGGTCTCATTTTCCAATAGATCCGTTGTGTATTCTGCAGTCTCATTCACCAATCACCTGCTTGATCCCCAAACACGCAGGACGTTCACTCTTCCTCACCTTTGTTAGGCCCAGAACACCCGTTACTTCCTCCACTGATCAAAATCCATTCGACCTTCAAGGTGCAGTTCATTTGCAGCTTCTCCCTGAGGCCTCCCTTATCGCTCTGCCAGAATTAATTTCTTCCTCCTCCGTGCTCCCACAGCCCTTTCTCGTACTTTTGTTTAGCACATTTTTCTGTTCTGCTTCATCCAAACACGATATGTTTACATGTCTGTTTCCTGCAACCCCCTCGGATACTCAGAATTGAGGTCATGGGTCCGTGTCAGTTCATTATTGTATCTTCTGATGCTTTATTTATAAAAGGGCCTCTGCAAAATATCTTACATTATTGGATTAAATTCTTGTACAAGGGTTCTATCAGGTCAGGTATGGCTGGTCATAAAGGTGCTAATGACTTAATTTTTAATTTTATTTCTAAGAGGTATACTAGAACTTGGTATAAGACAGACCTGGGGTCACATCCCATATCTATACTTACGTCGTGAGCAATGGTGAATCACTTAACTTCTTTGATCCTCGGTTTTCCCATCTAAAAGTGGGGATCAAAACTTACCTCAGTGAATTGCGATGAGGATTAAGTGACATGATGTGTGTTTAGCACAATGCCTATCACATGGTAGTGAGTAAAAAATAATAGCCACTATTAATGTTTTTCTTCTGGAAGAAATCCTAGCATACATTATTGAATTCCTACATGGTGCCAGGTAGTTGTCTACACAATTCACCTGTATGATCTCATTTAACCATGATAACCACCCTTATGAGGAGGTGTCGTTGTTTCCATCCCCGTGTTACAGATGAAGAAACTGGGAGGTTATGCAGCTGGACGAGAACCAAGTCATCTGGCACTAAAGGCCATGGTCTTAGGTACTGATGCCATTTGGTGGGTTTGAAAATTTAAAAAAAAGTTCTAGTTTTAATGGAACAGGAAAATTGGGTGGTGACACCATCCCTAACCAGGATCTTGGAGAGAACCTGTCATTATGTTGGCCCCCCATAAAACCAGTGGGAACTTGCCGGCAGGATGATTTCTTCTGGTTGTGTAGAATAACCATCAGCGTGTGATCATTGTACTAAACAATCTATCAGATTCTCTGCAGAGGCTATTCTTTCAAGATTGTCTGTCCTTTAGATTTCCAAATGACTTCCTGAATTTTTTCGGTTATAATATTTAGAGGCAAAGTTGGCTTATCAGTTTCCTCAAAACCTCTCTCCCAAAGAGGAGGATAAAGTCAAATCAGCTCTGATGACAGTAGCTTCACCATGTACAGACTGCAATAATCAGCTCTAAAATTTCATTTTGTTCCCTGGTAGTTACTGTGTGATCTATCTTAAAAGGAATACAAAAAGATGCCTCTTGCACTGTTCATCTCTCTTATTTTCCACCAAAGTAATTCATATGGTTTGTTGTCTGACTCATACTGACACTGGTTTAATCCGAATTATGCATATTCTACTGTGTTGCTATAATTTAGCTAAACATGATTTTGTAGTATATTTTATTTTACATTAGTCCATGCCCTGGAGACCAAAACAAGAAAAACCCAAGCCTCTCTCCTCTCTGAAACCTTGGGGTTTGCATATTTCACACTCTTTTCCTTTCTATTTAATTCTTTGTTTCCTTTCAAACTGGAAACTAGATCCATGGTGACTGTTGTGGTTGGATTCTTGACTTTTCACAGGGACAAATCCAGGAGCTTTTCTCCTCCCCTCCTCCCTTTTCCCTACCTCTTTTTCTCCCCTTCACTTTTCCTCCTTCCCTCCCTCCCTCAGGTGCCTATAGAGAAGAAGTCTGATGAAAAGGAGACTCATTCATCTACCAGATACCCCAGAGAGATTTAATACAGTAAGAGGCTAACCTTTGGAGTGCCTAGGAGGATGAATGGTTGGAAGATGTTTTACAGAGAAGTTAGACTTCCCCCCAAATTCCCTTACCCTCTCTGTACAGCCAGGTGACTACGTGTCTCCTCTCACTCTGCCCCTCCCCCTAGGAAGTGGGAGATCCTAAGGAGAGGGGTAGGGGCAAAAAAGGGGAAGAGTAAGTCTATATATTGAGCCAAGGGATCCTCAGTACCACCTCCCTTCCTTCCCACAACAGGCTGAGACCTGCTTAATTATCCTCCTCTGATCACTCTCCCTAGGCAGGAAATTGAAAAATTCTTCTCTGGGGGAAAGACCTCCACATTCCGGCATTTGGGAATCCCCCAGTGAAAAGACTGCCTCACCCCTTAGTCACCCTATTCAGGAGGTCAACATTTGACTCTCACCTCTACCCCCAAATTAAATATGAACATAAAATAAAGAATCGTCAGATATTTGAGGAAAGCTTTAAACATAAAAGAGAAAGCAGGAAACAGCAAAAAATAAATGGGAAAAAAGAACCCTCTGTGGAAAATAAATGGTTCTCCAGGGAACAGAAAAATTTCTACAAACAAAACCACAGAATTTCCTCATAAAGATAAGAAAAGATACTGCAATCACAAGCCAAATACGGGATACTATGATAAAATAACAGAAAGGCAGTAAGAGCTTGTGGAAATTAAAAATATTATAACAAAAAATTTAAATCAGTACAAGGGCTCTTAGAAATATCCCAGAAAGAATTATAAAACATTAAAGAAATGGGCAATAGCAGAAAAAATAAATAAACTTATAAGATTGACCCAAAATGTCTCTTATCATCATAAGATTTCCAGAGGAGAAAATCAAAGAAAATTATTCAAGAAATATAGAAGCTTCTCAGAATTGAAGGGCACAAATCTCCAGTTTGAATGGACCCATTAAGTGTCAACATGATGAATGGGGAAAAAGCCAGACATCTAATTTTGAATTATTAGGACATTAGAAATAATGAAAAGCTTCTAAAAAGAGGAAAAGTATGGATCCCAAGGTCAGGAATGGCACTGGATTTCTCAATAGTAGTACTCAATAATAGATTCTGGCCATCACTGGGGTAATCCCTTCAATAGCTTTCAATCTGGAATTCTATATCTAGTCAAGCGATTCATCAAGGATGAGGATGGAAGACACTTTTAGATATATACAAACTCTAAATATTTATCCCCAAGCCTCCTTTAAGAAGCTACTTGAGGATGTTTTCCAGCAAAAGAGGTAAGTAAAGCAAGAAAGAGGGATGCTGCTTAGCCCAACAGTAAACTGTATGTACATCATAATAATATAATCTCCCTCTATTTATTTAGATAATAATTCTGATACAATTACTTAGGGACAATGGAGGGAAGGGAAATGTTCATATGTATGCTTGGACAAATTTAAAGAGTTTAATCTTCAAATGCTAGTAAGAGAAATGAAGAGATACTGTCTAAACAATAAACCAAGACATAGAAATATAAGCATATTATTTAAAAATACTATTTAGAGGGATCCAGCCCCATGGCATAGTGGTTAAGTCCAGCACACTCCACTTCTGTTGCCCAGGTTTGTGGGTTCAGACCCTGGGTGCTGACCCACACCACTCATCAAGCCATGCTGTGGCAGCGACCCACATACAAAATAGAGGAAGACTGGCACAGAGGTTAGCTCAGGGCAAATATTCCTCAAGCAAAAAAAGAGGAAGATTGGCAACAAATGTTATCTCAGAGTGAATCTTCCTCACCAGAGCAAACAAACAAACTAACTAACTAACAAACTATTTAGAAGGGGCCAGCCCCATGGTGTAGTGGTTAAGTTCATGCAGTCCACTTCAGCTGCCCTGGTTCATGGGTTCAGATCCTGGGTGTAGACCTACACCATTCATCAGCCTTGCTGTGGCAGCAACCCACATACAAAATAGAGAAAGACTGGCACAGATGTTAGCTTAAGGCTAATCTTCCTCAAGCACAAAAAGAAGAAGATTGGCAACAGATGTTAGCTCAGTGAAAATCTTCTTCAGCAAGAAAAAAAAAAAGCTAGTTAGAAAAAAATAGTATGAGAGTTCAAAGTGACTGATCTGGACAGTAGGACTGATAGGGTAGTGGGTATTGGTGGTAGAAGATAAGTGACTGCTGCTTTTAGACACATGCACTACTTTGATAAAAATAAAATAAATAATTTAAAAAGAAAGAAAAAGTTTGGACCAGATAAAAACTACTACCACAACAGAAACAATAATAAAACAAAGAAAGTAGTGGAAGGAAAACCACTAATTGTCACACTACCCAAAGATTAATAGTGTTCACATTTGGTGCAGTTTTCTTTTTTCAGGCTTTTCTCTATGCACAGGTGTTTGTTTCTAGCTTTTACACAGTTGTGTTCATACAATTGGCTATTCTGTTTTTCTTAATCTATTATCATGGCATAAACATTTTCCCACGTTATGATATCACATTAAAATTAAAACATGCTTTTAAAAGTCTTCATGATAGCCCAGTTGAGTGGCTCTGCTACAATTTACTTTTGTTATTGTCATTTATTGTTCTCTCTACCCAAAGCTCCAGCATTCTTGGAAACAGCCTCCAGTTCTCAACAGGGCAAATGCAATTCCTCCGCTTCAAGTGTGTGATTCTAGTAGGACTGCCAATCACCATCTTAGCCATCTGACCACAGCCATGAGAATGTGGCCCAAGCCTGATCAATCAGAGAACTTTCCTGGGGAGTTTTCTAACTGGAGCTGGAGTGAAGAGCTTGACGTGAGGATGTGAGCCTGGAGCAATGATGTGAGCCCAGACTCCCGGGAACAGGCATTCTGAAAGCATACAGCACAGGGAAGCAGAGAGGAGAGAAGGGACAGATGAGGAACCAACAACTAGGGCAGAGGGGAGAGAGAGAGAGAAAAGAAAGAAATCAACCGTCAGCATTTGGATCTCTGAACCTAGACATCCCTGTGACCAATCTTACTCTAGCCCTTTCCATAATTGGTTACATTAGCTGATAAATACTTCCTGTATACATTTTATAATTATGATACGTTGAATTTGCTTCTATTATTTTCAGATGAATGAGCCTTTGCCAGAGTGACTTCTGGAATGGAACAAAATATTCAAGTTGTTTGTAGCAGATATTTAATAAACGCTTATGAAACTGAATTAAACAAACCCCAGAGGCAGAATGATATAGTGCAAAGAGCATGGCCTTTAGAAATTGGCTGACCTGTGCTTGAATTATGGATCTGCAAGAACTCTGGCAAATTATTTTCTATCTTAGAGCCTTGAATTCTCCTCCTCTTTCTTCATTCTCGTCAGCATTATGATCTCTCGCATTTGTTGAGTTCTTTCTCTGTGGTTCACATCTATGCTAAATGCTTTGCATGTGTTATCTCATGGATAAAATAATCTTAAGGGATAGATCTTACTATTATTATCACATTGTTATGATCTGTGAAATAAGGATTCAGTGAGATAACCAATATAAAGCATTAAGCCCAAATAATAATGACTTTTTTCTCCCACTTTTTCCTTCCTGATTAATCCTACCTCTTACCACTTTGCCACTATTCAGAGTTATGGTCCCTTCACTTTTGGACAGGTTAATCTGTTTGCTTTTTGCCATCATAACTTGTTAGCCTTTGTGCTCTTGCCTTTTTGCTTGTCAATTACTCAGGGTGAAATGTACTCGATAATGACACAAACAACACAAAAGTAGAACTCAACAAATTGAAGGCATACCATGTTCTTGCATAGGGAGATTGAACATCATAAAGAGGTCAGTTCTCCTTAATTTATACATTTAATTTAATTCAAATGAAAACTATAACAGACTCCCCTCTTCTCCTTCCCTGGAGTTGGGCAAGTTGATTCTAAAACCCATATGGAAAAATAAACAACCAAGGATAGCCAGAAAAATTCTGAGAACAAAGAGCAATGAAGAGGTTTTAGCCCCTCTAGATAAGAATGTGTATTAAATACAGTGTATTAAATAAATAATGTGTAGTAAATAAAGAGTGATAATGATACCTGAATAGGCAAACAGACCACAACACAAACTAGAAAATTCAGAAATAGACCTATTTAATAAAAGAATTTAGTAGAGTAAGTGGTGAAGGTGGTATCAACATCCAGTCTGACAGCACTCTCTGTTGGCAAGGCTGTGGGGCTGTAGACTGATGGGAGTGCCAAACAGTACAAACCTCCATTCCGGGGATGAAAATTTGCTAATATTTATCAAAATACAAATGCATTTAACCCACTTCTGGAGATTTAACCCATTGATGTAAGTGCACACATACAAAATGGTGGGTATACCAAAGGTTTTCATTACAGCATATTTATAAGAAGAAGAAGTCCAAGGTCCATCAATAGGGAACTGGATAAATAAACTATCGCGCTTCACTAAGGGAGTAGATCTTAAAAGCTCCCACCACAAGGAAAAAATTCGTAACTAGGTGTAGTGATGCTAGACCTACCGTGGTGAACATTTTGCAATACATACAAACATTGAATCATTATGTTGTACACCTGAAACTAATAAAATTTATGTGTCAGTTATATCTCAATTAAGAAAAATAGCTATGGTACAAGTTCAAAAGATAATACACACCAAAAAAAGTATTCAGCTATAAAAATTAGAGAAATGTTCTCTATCTATATTCATATAATATATGAATAAAGAAGAAAGTGAAAAACTCAAGTGCAGAATAGTGTATATCATACATTACATTTTGTGGAAGAAAAAAGGGAATAATAATATATTTTTGTATGTGCTTGTATCTGCATAAACAAACAGTAGAAAGATACATAAATTGCTAAGAGTAGTTACCTACGGGGAAAGGAGGAATCAGCTGGTGGGAAGAGAGATGAGAACAAGGCTTGTCAATGTATACTTTGTTATATTGCTTGGTTTTTTGAATCATGAGTTTATATTACTCATTCAAATTTCAAAAACAGTAAAGGTTAAAAAATCAAGCAGTGGGCACTTACTGTAGGTAAGACACTGTGCTGAGCCTATAAATACATCATCTCATTCAGTCCTCACAAGAACTCTGTGAGGTTTTATTTTAATCTCTATTTTATAGGTGAGAAAAAGAGTTACTTAGATTGCTTAAGCAATTTTTTCATCCTTTCTGTCAATCCACATCCCTCATTTCTTCATGTCCTAGCTCAATGCCAACTTCCAGCAAGTCTCCACAAATTACTGCCACTCAATTTGAACTAGCTGTTGGAATCTGTTTAGCAAATATATGCCTAGTTCACACCATATTTTTTTTCTTGACATAACAACATCCTTAAGGTTTTTCGCCTGTACATGCTCCATCTCTTGGATTAGACTGTTAAAGCTATATTGTATACCAAAGTTTCCATATTTGTCTTCTCTCCTCTGGTACTACCAGGCACATTGAATCTCAATAAATCACAGGTCATAAAATAGCACTTATATTTGTGTAGTTCCCTGGAGTTTACATAGCCTCTAATTAAACTGAATGTCCCTAACACCCTGTCATGTAGGTTTTATTACCCTCATTTCGCAGAAGAAGAAACTGAGGCTTAGAGAGACTCGGAAAGATTAACAGGGAGTCATATCTAGGACTTCTGACTCCAAGATAAGCTCTTTTCATTACACCACAACTGCCTCTAGTTAGCCTCCCAGAAAATATCTGGCCAAACCATATTTATTGCAGGAAAATGATTAAGTCAATTATTCTAGGAATGAGGACATTGAAATGACTCAAACATAATGAAACATGGCCCTTTCTCATTCACACAAACATCACTGATTATTCAACTTTTTCTCTGGGTCTTGAAGCTGCTTCACAGTCTTTACAATCTTCCTCAAAACTGGGCTCTAGCTCCACAATCAATCAATTGTAATCCAAGCTGAACATTCAAGAAGTAATGTACTTACTATTTGAGAACTGGATAATCTCTAGGACCTCACTACTCAAAATGCGGTCCTCAGACCAGCATCATCAACATCTTCCGAAGACTTGATAGAAACCCAGAATCGGGTCCTGTCTACGGCATCAGAATCTGAATTCTAAGATCCTCAGGTGATTCCCATGAACATGAAAGTTGGAAAAGTTCTGCTCTAAGACACTGTTCAATGACAATTCTCCACAATTTTGTGACCCATGATCTCTCCATCTCTGAGAACCAACCACAGAACTTCTTCATCACCCTTGCCTCAGATCCCTGGCTCTCAGAGACACCTTTAAATCTCTCTAAAACGTCTTCCAGGACATTTCAGTTGAATGAGAAGTTGGCTCTATTTGGAAAGGTCCTTCTGAGACCAGACATGCCTGGCTGCAAACTGAGAGAAATGAGGGAAGTCTAACTCTCCTGTTTGGCTGTCAACGCATCTCTTCATTGCCTGGAGAGTTGTTCTCTGTTTCATGTTGACAGTGCAGAAGTGGGAATTTTCTGCTCTGGAGCTCCCAGCACCGCCTATGGAATCCTAGACTCTTGAGTAAGGTGAGGTCTAGCTAGCCTGGTTCAAATTCCTTGGAGGAGGAAGTACCTTTTCGATGTGTTATTTCTGGGACCACTAATGTGTTTACTGTCTGCTTCTTTATTCCAAAGGCCACTGTTGTGTTAGTAAACTTTACAGCTTCCTGCACTTTGCTGACATTTAAAAAATTTTCTTTGTATGTTTGCTTTTTGTTTTTAATTTATGGCCTGGGAGAAAGATGTCTCCAATTACAAGAATAAAATTATATTAAGAGGATTGTTCGCCAGTGGGGAGCACTAGAAAAGGTTGTAATTGAACAGAAGTAATAATTTTCCATGTTTTCCTAAAAATCTCTTGTGGGTATTTTCTTTATTTCTAAATTTATATATTATTTTTTCATTTTTATTTTAAATTGGTACACTATTTTTTTTAGTCATGAAAGAAAAGCATTTTTATTTTGAAAATCTGGAAAATTCCGAGAAGTATAAGGGGAAGTAAAATAAACAGCAACTCTAAGTCCAATACTTAACACTTTTTTTCTGTTTTTTTCCACTCTTTTTGCCATAATAGGGATCTTTTCTTGCTTCTTTCTCTCTGCAACTTATAGTGGGGAAGCTTGTTTTAGGATCTCTTATTTCATTATGACTAGAAGGACAGTGATTGAGCTCTCTCACAGAGAGCAGCAGGATGAGTCAGCCAAAGGGACACAAATAGAGATGGAATTGGACCATCTCCAGAGCAGCTGAGGTTTGCATTTTCCTCTGACTCTATGACTTCGGGCAGAGTTGCCTGAGCATCAGCCACTGCGGCGCCTTCTGCAGTGGACCTCATGTGCCCACATCTCAACCTCTACAGCTGTGAGGTTGGGCTGGTAGTACTCTCCATGACCGCTCTCCTGGCTGGAAAGATATTAATCCCACAAGGTCAAAGGTCCTCTTGCTATGTAAGAGCTGTTTCTAGGTCCCAGCAGAGATGGGATGCACATGTTCTCCATTCTTTGGATGACATATGGGCCTGTGGAAAGGACTTGGAATTCAGATCCACGCAGCCCTAGGTTCTAATTCTAACTCAGACACTTGGTAGTTTTATGATCATGAACAGGATTATTTAAGTTCTCTGAGACTTGGTTTTCTTAAATGTGCGATGGGCCTACTAAAACCTCCCCTGCAGGGTCATTGTAAGGATTAGACATGATGGATGTTCAATGCCTGCGGCTTAACAGGCACTCAATAAATGACAGCTACTGCTGTCATTGTCTCCCTTCAGTTATCTCTTTTGTAGGCTTGTGTTAAACCAACTCATTTAATTTTGGTTTCATGCTCCATTTTTCTATGTCCACATCTTTTAAGCAAATTCCTTTTGGAATTATAGAATCCCAGAACACCACCAGTGCTCTCCTAAGATTCCAAATTTTCTCTCTCTCAACATATATTTTCTTGCTGGTGGTAAAAAGATAGAAACCTAGCCTCTGTCCTTCGGGAGCATTTAATCTTATTGGGGAGACAAGACTTAGACATAAGATACAATTAGAGAATAACAAAAGAGAGCGAGAGCACTCAAATGTGCTGAGTATAATGTTCTATGCCTCTGTCTGCTTCTGAATTCCATTCTTGCTTTATTAAACAATATCACTTTGCTGCTGATTCACGCTCAGTTTTTAGACCCCCCTAAGACTAAGACTATGATATTACTCTGCTGTGTGTGCACATAACAAGTCAGAATATCCTATTATGTACAATATTTCTGCAGCATATTATATTTGGGCAGTTTTCCCTAGTGTTTTCCATAGCACTTGTCCCCATCAAAGTTCAGCATTTGCGTCTGATAATTTTTCTGTGCTGTCAACCTTGTAACGTGATGCACCAGCTTCCTAACAGAGATATCTTGGAGTAAAGCCTTCAAACAGCTGTCCTTGCCTGCAGTATCTGCTATTTCCACATTTTCTTTTTGTACTTGGGATTCAAACTCCTGGAGTGCTGGGAAGGGCAAGGGGAGATCCTAATTACTGTGTCCCTAACCAGATGGATGACCTTAGGCTTCTCTCTTCCTATCCCAGGGCTTTAGTTTTCTCATAAGGATAAGGAGGCTACGTGAGACTTCTGAGATAGACATGTTGTGATTTCACTTACGGGCCCTAGTTTTGACGTGAGTGGTTTCACCAATAACCAGCTCTGTCAATGAGGAGTGAGCACCTTTTCTGAGATGGGGCTCAGCACAGCTTTCCTTCCCATTTCCTTTCCCACTTAAGGACAGATCTGTCTGTGGGATTGTAGCTCTCCTCTGACAATGGTGGCAGGACAGTTCTCAGAGTCTTTCTCACCTCATGAAGGGTCTATAAGACAGACCCATTAGACTAGTGTGATCAGCCATAAGGCAACACAGAGAAAATACTTAGCAGGAGCAAATGTTGGTTTCTTGAGTATGTTAAAAATGGGAAGAGACAGTCTGCCAGGAGCCAGTTACATAAAGTGAGAGCTCCCTGAGGCTACTCCCTGTGGAAGATGTTTCAAAAGCGGCATCACAGCATCAGCTGCAGTGTCTACCTTCAAGATGTTTACATCTACTATAAGTGATGGGAAAGGAGAAAGGTAAGCAAGTACACAGAAAAGTGACACAGGACCAGTGCACAGCTACATCCACCCGGGGCAAATACCTGAGCACCAAACAGAATGTTAGAAATGGAGGAGACTTCATAAGATCATCTAAAAACTCACCCTTTGCAGAAAACAGAAATGACACTCAGAGGGCAAATGGCCAGAGGAAGGTCATGGAGCTGGTTAATAGCAGACTTGGGATGAGAACCCAGGTCTTCTGTTCATTGATTCTGGGTCATTTACATCACAATATTCTGCCTCTGCTGGGATTATTAGATTTGGGTTGATTAATTAAGCTTACATGGGATGGCTATATTTGAACATTATTCTCAAGTGTGAGAGGCGTGGTTTGCCTGGGAGGCAAATATTTTGGATTTGCATAGGTAGTTTTGTGGCAACAGAAGGGTGTACAGAAAGTCTTGGTTACTATCACTCTGACTTGAACTTAATAGGCATTCAGTAATAATTATTAAAACATTTTTGGATTTGCTGAACACACACACACACAAATAAAACTCCTCTTATCCTTCTCAATTAATATTTCTTGATTGATGTGGGAGTGACTGAGTCATATTCTTAAGTAGGCTTTGCCTAATTATAGGCAGTACAGCTGGTGAGTGCATTGATGGAGCCAGATAAAAAGTCTCACACATAAATATCCAGTGTGGTGGAAGGGCCAGATGTTGAGGTAAGAATGGCTGCCTCAGTGAACTTTGGGTGTCTCAGAAAATTCCCAAAGTGTAGCAGAGTTTAAAAGGTGGGGAAATATTCATATAAAAGTTATTTGTACCCTGGAATGAATGGGCCATTTTACCTGCGTAGTTTTTTCCTCATTGATCTATTAATAGTGCTAAAATAAAACGTTCTAGCGCTTCATTAACCAGTGACGATCAGATACACATTTCTGATGGAAAGTCTCCAGCTGGTAAGGAAACTTGGTTGCCCTCCTAATGACAAATGACTTTTTATAGAGAAACAGCCTGGGCTTTCCAAAGGCAGAGTAGTTACAGACGGAATATTTCACCTCTTCATTTAATCATTCATCAAATAAATTTCGAGCATTTCACAATTATCTGTTATTTGATAGTTTCCAAATGCTTTTATGTTATCTCATTAGAAACTGACAACAGCCTTCTGAGCAAGGTAAGTATATCTTATCCCGCGTTACAGAAGCAGTGGAGGAGCAGTGCATTTGGGAGCCCTGGTTGGTGAAGCCCCGCCCAGTTTTAGCCTCAGGTCTTTTGCAGTCACATTCTGGGTTTATAAGAATGAACTATTTAGGGGCTTCAGCATTAGGCTGAGACAGATTAAGTGACTTGCCTAAAGCCACACAACTATTAACTGGCAAATTCAGAATGCAGCCCAAGACTTTTGACTCTAGTCAGTTATTCTTTCCTCCACGTCCCTGGTTCTCAGATATTAGTGAGCATCAGAATTACCTGGAGGGATTATTCAAACAGAGATTGTGGGGCCCATCCCACAGTATTTGACACAGAGGTCTGGAAAGGGGAGGCCAAAAATTTGCATTTGAGTAGTTTTTCTGGAAACGTTAATGCTGGAGACCATACACTGAGAACTACTTGATGTTCAAAGTGTGGTCCCAACAGGAATCATCCAGGACATCCTTAGAAATGCAGACTCTCAGGTCCCATCTCAGACCTGCAGAACTAAAATCTGCATTTTAACAAGATCTCCGGATCTCAGGTTAAAATTTGAGGCGGGCTGTTCTACACCCCGGCTGGCCATTTGCAGGGCACTGGCCTAGGTGTTGAAGGGAGACAACAGAATAAGAAGAACTTTGTGATCAGACACTTTCCATATGTCAGGCACTCCTCTAAGCACATAAATTATATTCTCTCATTAATCCTTGCAATAATCCTACGAGGGAGATACTAATATTATTCTCATTTTAAAGTTGAAGAAGTACCAGGGAACAGAGAGGCCGATAACCTGCTCTAGACCACTCATCCAATAAAAAATGGATCCAGGTTTTGAAGCTGGGCAGTTTATTCCCAAAGACCACACTCTCATTCACTGTGCTGTAAGTTTGGAAGTCGGGTTCCACTCATACTGTTGCGGAGATAAGAAGGAAAGGCATGCAGATAAGTGTAAAGCAAGAGAGAAGTCACAGTTTGAACAGATTTCCTGGGTCAAGGTAACCTATTTAACGTCAGGAGGGCCAGGCCTCTGCAGAGCTTCTGATGATAAAAGAAGGGCTCACCAAAAAAAAACTTTGGTGAGCCCTGTTTCTTAGCATCTTCACCTGTAGAACTGAAATAATATTAATGACAATAGATAAAGAGAAAAAGGATCCCCTGGCAGCTAGACGGTGGAGGGAGGGTACCGAGAATTGAAAAAGAAACCATAATTGTTCAAAACAGACTGTACTATATCCGACAAAACAGATAAACTGCACCAAATCAAGGCGTGACGTTCATCACATGTTTTGTGATGAACAGATAGCTAAGCTGTCTAAGCTTCAGCTCTTTCAACAACAGTCTTTCATAATCCACGAGATACAAGGTAAGACCACAGACAAAATGATCTAACGGTGACTCTGAACAGACCCGTGTATTCCAAATACAAGGCCATGGACTATTCTAGCAACTTTCTAGTTTATTCCTGCCAAGCCCATCCCATGGCTACTTCAGGCTCCCAAAATCCCACAAAGACCCTTTCCTGACTCTTCCTTTTGGAGACCCCCCCACGAGTCCCCATGGTATATAGTTTCCATTGCTGTAGCAAATAATAACCCACCTTTATCCACTATAAGTGTGTTCACAGTGGTCTTTGCCTGATGGGCTCTGACACAATAAAATTTTCTTACCTACCTCATAGACTTGTTATGAACATCAAATGAAATAAGGCATAGAGAGCTCCGTACACATGTGAGCTTCTAAATTTGTTATTGTAATTTTTATATGCTGTTCCATCTTCCCCTCAAAAGCAGGGCCTCAAGTTTACAGAAGAGACCAGGTCTTATTTTGTTTGTGTTCATGGTGGATAGAATGGTTCTCGATGGATAAGATACTCAACAACTATTGATTAAATGAAAAAACAAATAAGTGGGCAAATGAAAAAAAAATTATGTTCTAGCTCTTCTTTCTCCAGGTCCAGCCCTGTGAGTCATTAAGACTTCCTCACGCCGTGAAAGAGTTCCTAAGTGTTTAAAAGTGATGGTTACCACCTGGACAGACTGTCGCTAGCATTTTGTAAGAGGTACAGATAACCTTGTTGCCTGTTAAAAGTTTCCCTACTTGCAAGCAGCCTGGAATTGCTAGTGGGAATACTATTCCCTTTGCCCACAACATCGATCCTGGAGCAGTAACCATGCAGCCGAACAGCAGCACATTTTATAGCCCTTGGAGCCGGTGGGTATCGGCAGGTTGGCTGAGTGCCTCTTGCAATCACACCCCGTGTTTAGCAGAATGATATACTGAGGTGCTTTTGTAATAGACTTGCACCAAGCAAAAATCATGGTGCATGGAACACAGTGACTCCATCGAACATTTTAAAATTCTTCTGGCACAGCGATTTCCAGCTATGGATGGAATCTCAGAGGATGTCTTTGACGGATCAGAAGCTACCAGAGATCCCTTGCCCTCAGAACGCACAGAGGCTGTCCAGTGCTGTACATTTCCTTTCTCTCCTCTAGTGCTGCCAGTAAGTGGCCCACCCCATCTTCCCTTGTCTCCCTAAGCCCGCTTTCTGGTTGTCATGAATTCTGAGAGATACACATGGAGGAGTAGGCAGGCATTTACCCTGTTGTAGGAGGTAAGTCAGCAGCCATCATTCATAGGAGAAGCAAAGCAGTTGTCTCAGGGAACACAGGCCCTACAAGTTGGCATTTAGACCAAGGGAAACAACTCCAGGCATGTATTTCCTTTCCAATGCCCTCTTCCAAAGACAGGAGTAGAGACAAACAAAACACTTTATTGGCTTCCCTTCTCACTTCAGCCATCAGAGGGATATTGCCCCTGAAACAAAAAGGCAGTGCGTCCTTCACTGGGTCCCAGCGCCAATACAGAGCTACCCTCCACAGCTCAAAAAGGATGGAGAGCTTCCCCAGCCAGGCTTTCCTGCTTCCTGGGCTCCAGCCAGGAATTTAATGGCTCCTGTGCAATTTCCAGTTTCTTCTCCCTGCCCAGAACCTGCGCTCAGCCTGGACAGGTGAGAACGTAATATTTCTTTTAAGCAATCCTCTTCATACCTCAACACTGCTGTCTAATTGGAACCTTGAGTTTGGCTAGTTACACACCCAACGTTCCTCATTATTTCTTCCTGTTCATTTCCCCTTATGTTTTGTGTGTACCTGTCCATCTTCTCCGTTAGAACACAAGCATCTCTTCTCTTCCTTTCTTCTACCTTAGAGCTTAGCATAGAGCTTGATTTATAACAAATGCAGGACAGATACCTATATTTTAAAGAAACACATATGTGACCAAGGATTGTGGGATTGTGGCAATTCAAGTAGATTTAAGACTTTTTTTCTGCAGGTCACTTTAATAAGGCTTGGGCTGACTCTCGCTTCTTGGAGCTAAAGGTCAAAGAGGAAGGGCATCACAGCCGGCTGGCTCGGGCACTGTTGGGTCCTTTTATATATTTTAGATGCTTAGAACAATGCTTGGCAGGTAGTAAGTTTTCATGGTTAGCTACTGCTTCATGAAAATAAAAACAGTATAATTTTTTTGTGTTCAAAATAGGTTTTTTTTTTAACTTTCCCTGAATGTAACAGGGCCTTTAAACTAATTTTATGTTATAGTTTTTCTCTAGCTTATGACTAGATTCATTAACACATAGTACTCACTAAGGACAGTGTTAAAGTTCTGGACATAAGGAGAAAGTCTTATTTTAAAAAGAAGAAAATCTTATTCCAGCAATGTTTGATAAATGTTTTTCCCTCTCTGCTTCAGGAAGGCAAAACATTTCTCGCTTTCCTCCTTACTTCTTCGGTTTTCTTTTGTCCTGTTCTTCACCAGGGAACTTTCGGGTGGCATATAAAACGATTGGGTTGAGTTAATGGAGTAAATCAGTCTTCTCCTGTAAGCAGCACTTCAGCGTGCATCAAATATTCCTTCTCAAAGTTCCAGCAGATTATAGGCTTGCTCCAAATCACATCCACGGCTGGCTTTGGGATGGATGGCTTAGCTTGCGGTGGCACCAGGTACCAATTTTCACGTTTGTATCACAAACTTCTCAGGAGACAGAGGTCAATGCCAAGAAGAATGCTTATTCTTTCCACTGGAGGGCACCACCTCCTTGGGCGAGAGGGGAGCCAGCCAGGTTTCATGTATTCTAGGAGGCGTGAGGGAGCCTGGATTCAGCTTTAGGCTTCTGGTGTTTTGGTACTTGTTTTGGATGATGCTCCAAGCTACTGCCCTAGCCTTGACTGGGCTGTGCCCTGAAGTCATTTGAGCCTGTGCTGCTGAGAAATTCGAGAGGATGAAAGTTGATTCCTGGGAGACTGTTTTGAAAAGCTCAAATTCGAATGTGAATGTTATCATTGTTAATTATAAGTTCAAGCTCAAAGTGATATTATCACTACCAATTACAGTTAGCTCCCTTTTTGCAGAGAAGATGGAGGATGAAAGCTATACATTTTGTACTTTGATTACTTATGTTCAAAGAGTTAGAAGCTACACCATGGTCTTACTATATGGAGAATAATTTAAAGTTTCTTTGATTCAGAAAACACTTCAGCAGCTTGCAGTTAATCTGCTAACATTAAGAAATTCTGATTTTTGTATGGTTAATTGAATTTTGGGCAAACTCTAGTTTACCACATATTTAGTAGCAGTATTAACATATATTTAATTATTGATTCAACAGACAGTTGTTGAAAACTCAGTGTGTGCAGGATACTGTGACATAGGATAACTATAAACAAAAGTCTAGGTGAATAAAACATAACTCCATGAGACAGAGCAAAGGGCAGCTCCACTGCAAGGACACTGAGCAAAAGGCCTGGCTAGAAAAGAGCAAGATGTGTTTAGGGAATAGAGAGTGATGTGTGCAGTTCAAAGCGGGGCTTTGGCAGATAGTAATAATAATTATTAGGACAATAGATGCATGCCATTTATTGAACATTTACCACTTGTCAGGCATTGTGCTGTGTTTTACATTAGAAAAGCATTGACTTTTCACAGTTACTCTGTGAGGAAGGTACTGTTTTGTTTCTCATTTTACAGATGAGGAAGCTGAGGCACGAAGGAGATTAACTGACTGACCGCTTTAGTAAGTGGTGGAGCTGAGATTTGTGCCCAGGCTGTCTGACTCTGGAGCCTGTGCTTTTGGGAGACACGATGGGAGAGGGCCGGGTAGCAGCGTGAGAAAGGAGCAGGGGATGCACCTGAACAAAGAAACACAGGTGAGAAGGTACAAAAAGGTCCCCAAATTCACTATCAAGATTATTAAAAGTCCTTCCTCTCAAGCTGTGCTCTTGAGTCTAGAACCCACTATCTTTTCCCCTCTGTAATTTCTCATCTTTCCCGGAATAGCACAATAGAAAGATGGGATAGATCTGGGTTCAACTCTGTATTTTGCTGTTAGTCAGCTGTCTGACCTTGGATAGGCTATTCAGCCTCCCCAAGCCTCAATTTCCTCAACTCTAAAATAGGAACAATAATTCCAGGGCAGTTGTCAGGATCACATTAGATATCCTTTGTAAAATATATAGATCGGAATATGAACTCATTAGCAGTAACTAGGAAAGTTATTCCAAATAGTCTCTTTCATGAAGTTTTATCAATCTCAATTATCTACAGTAAGAAATTATCCTTGAATAGTGATTATTCACCTTTTTCCCCATCTAAAATGTGAGCTCCTCAGGGCTAGAGACAGCATCTCCACTATTCATAGTCCCAACCCCAGCACAGCTCCTGTTGAATGTTGAATGACTTCAGAATCCCTTCCCACTAGAACCGGTCTTGGGGACCACCAGTTTCATCAGCTCACTGGAATGACAGCCTTGTGGATGAGCAGACAGGGAGGAAGAGCCACCTGTTGATAGTTAAGGTGTGAAGAAGAAGTAAGGGGAGCTAATGTAAAATGCAGGTGCGATGGGGACCACTAAAAGGCCCATGCATCACAGAAGGCATTGTGGAGTGGACAGATGGTGGTGGAGGGAATATCAAAGAGGAATTGCTCAAAGATGCCCCATTTGGCCCAAGACTGGCTGTACTGGCATTCTCCTCCCCACCTTCCCATTGCCCCCAGCCTCCCCTGCAATAAGGGGCCAATGTCATCTATGAATTCTGTTTTATGAATTCTATTTACACCTCTCTGCAAACTTCATTTCTGCTGCCTAAAAATAAGAGGTTTTTAATACAAAGGATCATATCTGGAAATGGTTTGATATAAAACATGAGTTATATTAGTCCTCTTTTCTGAGCCAGGCATTATACTAGATCCTTTACAGAAATTATCTCTAATTTTTATCAAAACTCCAAAAACGGTGTTATTATTATTACTGTTTATTGTTGATGAACTCTTGCCCAAATAATACAGCTGGTAAGTGATGGAGTCAAGATTCTAACCTGATTCCAAATACTAAAGGCTGTGGTCTGTAGTTAGAAATTTTTGCTCTGTCCTGAGCTGTGTAATATTGAGCCCCTCACTGGCCCCTCACTGTTTTCTCTGTAAATTGGGAATAGCTATTCACTTTACCACCCAGAGTAGTTATGAAATAGAGTGATGGCATTTTGACAACCATTCATACCATAAACGTTTATTGGGCACCTACCATGTGCCAGCCAATGGTAGTCAGACATTGGATGTTATTGTCATCATCTCCTGTAAACCTCAGAGTGCACAGCCCTGTACTCCTGCCCTCTGTCCTGAGATTGTCTTTCAGATAGAAGTGTTTTGCTTACACCATAGATCCAGGCAAATGCCACCCTGTTCAGTGTATTATTATTAGACAAAGTTATCACTTCCCTGCTCATCCATTTTCTCATCTAGTAAGTGAGGATAAAGATAACAAATTGTCTTAGAAAGTTCTGGGAGAAAAGTGTTACCTGGATGCAAAATATTATTCAGGAAAAAAATCCATCCAACACTGATGTGTGTGAAGTGTCAATTTTTAGCTGTTTTTCACGGGTGCACTGATAGGAGAGAAACACCAAGGGGAAAACAATCCATGCAGACATTTTGAACAGCCTGAGTAGTAGAGACAGGACAAGGCCTTGGCTGACTGTGGGGAAGGGTGCTGGTACAACTGCAGACGCTGAAAACATGAAGTCCAAGTGAAATTGGTCTCTGGCTCTCACAAGGCTTTTCTGGGGTCAAGTGTTGGCATCAGCCAAAGCCAGGAGGAAACGGATCTGGTGGGATGCCCTGCGGGTGCTATATGACTCTGCACCCAGATGGCAAATGGGCATTAACAGCAGAGCACGGCACCACAGATCAGATCATGCAGCAGGAATGCAGTCTTGGCCCCATCTGCCAGGCGATGAAATTAAGGAAAGAAACACAGCACTCATCCTCCCTGACCCATAATGTGACATTTCTCAAACACATAAGTGTAACTGTCTTTATATGACCTGGGAGTACTGAGCACTCTCTGAAATCACATAATTACTGATGCCCTGGCTGCATGGCATGTGACAGACTTTAGGTTTGCTCTTGCAGCCTCACTCTTCAGTGATGAAGGAAGAGGACCACAAAATATAAACAACATTGTTCTTATTTTTGTGGTCTTCCCACTGAGAAGCAGGAAGTCATCAGAAATCCTGGGAAAACTTGGTGGGAAGCCAGGAGGTAGAAGAGGGAGTGGAATGGAGACAAAGATGCTGTGATTGTAGAAGGCAGAAGCTATCATGTAAAGTAAAGGGTTAAGAACTGGGGCTTGAGTTCTGACTTCCGACATTATTAGCCATGTGACTTTGAACAAATCAGCTAATCTCTGGGAGTGTCAGTTTCCACATCTGACATTCCTGCCTCAGAGGGTGAATGTACGTTGGAGCACTTTGTGAACTACAGAATTTTATTTACACATAAGGTATTAGATTATGGTGATGGTGGTGTCAAAATGCTCAAAGTAGCAGGCACATCACTATCTTCATGTTTGCATGCCCAGCACTTAAGTCACTGCTTGGCACATGGTGGGCATTTATTTATTTATTTTTTAAAGATTGGCACTGGGCTAACAGCTGTTGCCAATCTTCCTCTTTTTTCCTTCTTCTCCCCAGAGCCCCCCACTACATAGTTGTATATTCTAGCTGTAATTCCTTCTAGTTCTGCTATGTGGGATGCCGCCTCAGCATGGCTTGATGAGCGGTGCTAGGTCTGTGCCCAGGACCTGAACCAGTGAAACCCTGGGCTGCCAAAGCAGAGCATGCAAATTTAACTACTCGGCCACGGGACCAAGGGTGGGCATTTAATTATGTTTGAGAGACTAATGATGCAAATCATTGAACTGCAGGAGATAAGAGTTATAATAAGCTTGGCTGGTCTGGAAGACAGAATTACCAATGAATTGGATTAGCCTCACATCTGAACAGATCAGAGGTTGAGGTCACTCTAATACATGCAGCCCTAAAAAGTCTAAAAACGCTCTAGATCATTGTTTTCCTAAACTTCAATACTATATGGGTCTTTTTTAAAGGAATAAAAATTTCTGTGGATCCACAGGGCTAACTTAAATTATTTTCGTGTGTTTTAACTTAGCTAATGAATAAGTATGAAACCAGGTATACACTCCTTATGCTTATTAACTCCTATTCAATTATATAACCAAAATTAATTTATAAAATAAATCTAAATGACACTACAATACAACACAATTCAAATGGGCATGAATTTAATATGTTGGATGATGTTGGTTTATGAAACTAATCTGACCCTGCAAATGTGAAAAACCTTCTGAGTGCTAAGGAGCAATTCTTTTGCATCCATCATGCTTATGCCCTCATCTATCATGTGCTGACTCATTCCTATCACCACTTTTTAAAATCCAAACCAATGTGAAACATTTACTCTATACCACATGCTTCTCATTTGATAAGAAGACATCATTTTTATAATACATCCTCCTAAAGTATTTTCTTCTTAGCCCAAGACAAATAAAATAGTATTATTGACACCAAAATGAATTCATTCAAAAATTATTCACTGAGCACCTACTGTGTGCCAGAGACTGTTCTAGGTACTCAGACCATATCACTAAACAAAAGAGAAGAAAAAATCCCTGCCCTTGTAGAGCTTACATTGTATGGGGGAGACAGTCAATAAATAAGAATATTAATAAATATGTAACATAAATCATTTGTTAGAAGTTGATAAGTGCTTTGAAGAAAAAAACAGCTAAGATAGGTGGATTCAGGAGTTAGGGATGAGGATATGGGTGAGTGTTGTAATTTTAAATAGAGTGGTGCCATTAGACCTCATTAAGCAAGTTAAATTTGAGCAAAGACTTGAGAAAGGTGACAAACAGCCACAGAGAGAGGGAAGAGCCAGTCCTGAGGTTGTGAGTGCCGTGCAAAGAGGCTGGTGGTACCAGATGGGAGTGAGTGAGGAGGGAGAGTAGTCAGAGAGGTAAAGGGGGACCAGATCTTGTGGTCCACATGGCCCATTGTAAGGACTCTGGCTTTTACTCTGAGAGAAATGGGATCTCGTTGGAGGACTTTGAGTTGAGGCATGACGTGATCTGACTTCCCTTTTCGTTGTATCAGCCTGACTTTTGTGTTGAGGTTAGACTGTGGGCTGAAAGGGTTGGGTTAAAAGCCTTTTGCAGTGATGTGAGAGAAGGATGATGGTGGTTCAGACCAGGATGGTAGCAGCAGAGGTAGAGCTAATGGTCAGTCTCTGCATGAGTTTCAAAGAGCCAAAGGATTCCTCTTTGGTTTGAATGTGGAATGTGAGAGAAAGAGAGGAGCTAAGAGTCTTTGACTTGAGCGACTGTATAGGCTTAACTATCCTCAACCGAAATAGGGAAGACAATAGGGAGGGGCAGTTTTGTGGAGATTAGGAGCTCAGCTGGGACATGTTAAGGTTGGGAGGCCTGTTGACTGGATGATCGTACTATTATTATCCAAACCAGTACACTTTCTAGTGTGGAAGAGAAAGGAGACACTGTTAATAATCATACTGGAATAGCAGGAGTCATTCAGGACTGTCCCAGTTCAACTGGAATATATGGTCACCCTACCCAACATCCAAATGGAGATGTTGAATAGGCAGCTGGGCTGACATTCAGGAGAGAGATCTGGATCAGTTATACATTTGGGAGTCAGCTTATTCATGATACTTAAAGTCATGTGATGGGATGAGGCCATTAAACGAGTGAGTATGAATGAAGAAGAGAAGGAGACCAAGGAGCAGAGTCAGAAGCATACATAGAGAAAGGATGGAGAACACTCCCGCTCTGTGAGGTCAAGGAGAAGAGAAGCAAGCAGCAAAGCCAGTACATATAAAACTACATTTTGGTACAGAGATGAGGTTTTCTTCAGATGGTTTTAAAAAATTCCTAGATTCATATTTTTTAGATTACCATCAAAATGTAAATGCAAATTTTAAAACTTCTCATAGAATCACCCACTTCCTCGAGAATTCTCTTGGATCCCTGGTTTGAAAGACATTGTCACATTAATCAGGGGCAGGCATTCATGACACAGATGGCTGCTAGTGGCGCCAAGGCAATCGTTGGCTGCCATAGTACATCAAGACCACCACGTGATCTTGGTGGATCCTCAAAATAATTCCTCAGTTAGGCAGGGAAAGATGGTCTCATCTCATTTTATATATGTTGTAACTCAGATGTTGAGTGAACTTCCTGGTCTCATTTCTTTATGTACAGCTGTTGCCTACTGCAAATTAAGTTTTACATCTCTTCGTTTTTGTTTTCTTCTTCTCACTGGCCTCTCATCACATTCTCTTTTTTTAAAAAAAATCACTGCAGCATTTTTAAGATTCTACTTCTGGTCGCATCATTTTTCTCTTTAAATTTCTTTGCTCCTGCCCCATGTTTAGTTAAAGCTCTCACCCCCATGGGCCTCCAGACATAGGAAGCTGGGATATCCTCCACCTATGACCTTGGAATGACTCTCTTCTAAGGACTTATTTTATGTGACCAACTTTCCTTGAGTGGGAGCCATTTTTTCTGTGAAAGTGGTGATTCTCCAAACTGGGCACATTTTTAGCAGATTACCCCACAACCCAAGATATGGGTCTTCTTGCTATTGAAGGATAGAAGATTCAGAATGAAAAGATGGAAGGGTTCTCCATGTTCTTACTACCCAGAAGAGTGCTATGTCTTGGCTGAGGATGCTCTGGGTTGAGAAACAAGAGGCCTGGGTTCTCTGGGTTTGTGTCCACCAAGTTCCTTAGGATCTCCATTTCCCAATGCTCTGGTATGAAATTTAGAGAAATACCCACACCTGTGAAGTCCCAGGGATTCTTCAGGAAATAATAAAAAATCAAAAGGGTATGAGATTTGAATTCAAATGACTTGGAACTGAGATTTTATTTTGCCTAGTTACTAGCTGTGTATCCTTAGACAGATAACATAATCTCTTTGTGCCTCAGTTTGTTTGGCTATAAAAATGGGTATTACAAATAAAACTTCACAGCGTTGTGGGAAATAAGTGGGGCAAGTGTGAAAAGCACCTAACAATTAAACATTTTACAGATGTTAGCTGTTATTATTGTTGTTGCTATTATCAATTTTAATACATTGAGCAAATATTAGTAGATTTGTTGTGGCCAGAGATCTAGAAGAAGCTGGAGAAATATAGAGAAGTGGAGTGCCAGGATTTCTGTTCTGTCATTATGAAAATGCTAACCTAATAGACTGATCCTTTGAGCAAGTAATTTCAATTTCCATCTGTGCTGATAAATACAGGGATTTACTTTGATTCTCTGAGCTCAAGAAAAGCTCACTATTCATTAGTTCTATTGTTTTCTTCACTCTGAGCCTGATCCTGGTTGACTTGTCATTTGATTAGACAGTGTCTTTCCTTGGAAAACTCAATTCATTCATTTATTTATTCAACAAAGGTTTACAGAGTTACTGCTTTGCGCTAGGGAACGTGGGGCACACAAAACTTAAGCAGACTTGAAAATTACCCTTGAGGAGATTATGGTCAAGTGGCAAAGACAACTAAAGGCACTCATGAAGGCAAAACGAAGCAAGTGCTATAACAACGGTATCAAGGATATGTCATGGGTATGAGGGGAAATAGTGTTATTTTGGCTAAAGGACTTCAGAAAAGTTTCACTGAAGAGATGACAACATTACAGGAGCACAGCAAGAGGCTGAGGGATGGCATTTTAGGCTCACATGTGTAGACTGAAACAAGACACCAGACGTCAGAAGTTCAGGGAAATAAAAAGCAGATCGGTGTTGCTGGAGTACCCTGTGTGTGTGAGAGAGAGAGAGAGAGAAAGAGAGAGAGAGAGATTAGAAAAAGAGAGAAGAGAGGGGCAGAAGAAAGAGAAAGGCATGACTGGTGATGTGCTTATTAAATAAATGGTCAAGAGAGACGAAATATCTTTCCTCTTCCACATCTTGTCTTCTCCTGAGACTCTGACAATTCATCTACTTTTGCAAACTGCATTCTGGTGCTGCTGGCTATATGCCAAGCACTGTTCTAAATGCTAAGATAAAAACAAGAATAAGACATGGGGATAACAAGGCCACCCAAAACCTTGATTTCAAGCACAAAGTTTTATCCTTGCAGCTAATTTACTCCTGTGTCACCTTCGACCCCATTAAGATCACCAATCCTTTGGTCCTACCAGTTCTTCCTCTGTTTTTCCCTTCACCATGTTATCACTTCCTCTTCACTTGGATTCCATATTCTAGCACTGCAGCCACTTCTTTATAAAAATTCTTAGTTTCTCTCCCCAACTCCTATGGTAACAACTGTCAAAGTTCCAACCTGGTTAAAACTGACCATTCACGCCCACACCAGAGAAGCTGAGTATTGCTAAAAGGAAAGAAGGGTGGAAGGAAGGAAGAGGGAAGATAGGAAGGAAGGAAGGGGAAGAGAGAGAAAAGAAAGTATACATACAACTCTGCTTGTCAGACTTCCTCAAACTTATGACTATAAATCTCAAAAGAATACACTAGCCAGGCAATCCAACTACATTTTCCTAAATGTAGAAATTCACCTTCCCACTCTCTGAGATGACTTCCTTTCCTTTCCCTCCAGTCTCTGCCACCATCCCCCAGCTGATGATCTTGCTTCAAAGATATAGTTGGAAGAAAATGAAGTCATTTGCATACATACATTCTCAAACTTCTGCATCTGTAGCCATATACCCTGCCTTCCAGCCTGTTGAAATGGAGGAAATGCCTCCACCTCTATTTAAGGTCCATCTCTCTTTTTCTGCTTTGCTCCCATCCCCTCTCACCTTCTCAAGAACTTTGAGAGGAAAGAGGACAGAGAATGATTTGTTTTCTAGTTTCAGAGTGTATTGATGTGTTATTTTTTCAATAAACTTTTTTTTCTTGGAAGAGCCCTGTGTGTCTTTGGATAACTGATTGGGCCTGAGTCTCAACTTTCTCATCTGTACAATAGGGATAACAACCTGCCCTGCCTACCTCACAGAATCACTGTGGGGATGAGACGTGTTGGAAGAATTGGAGTACTTTACAAACTACGGAAACACTACAGAGGGACATGATATGAAACAGAATATCTAGGGGCCACATCTTCTGATTTGAGACAGTAGGTTGTATGGGTATTCATCTCAGATGGCTCAAACAGAGAAATTTAAACGGAAGGACTATTTAAAGAGGAGTGGGCAGGGTTAAAGTAACAGACAAGACATATTGGTACACTCAGAGATGAGCCACAGTGGGAGGCAGTTACCTTTCCAAGGATGCGAGGAGCAAGGGAAAGAGATTGTGTTACTGGAGCTCAGGGAGAGACAGGAGGCAGGGTGGCTCAGTAGTCCTGGAAGCATGCACCTCTTCCTAGGGGACTTGATGCATGGTGGCATAGGAGACACTCTCTGTCCTCCCACCCTCTGATCTCCTGCTGCTGACTGGTGGCCAAAACCAGCAGAAGCCAGAAGGAAGGGAGCCTGGACAAGGCAGTTCACACAGTTAGCCTCTGGGTCACAGAACAGGGCAGAGTGGAGAATGGATCTGGGGAGGGAAGCAGTTAGCAAATAGAGAATAATCAGCACAGACGCCATTCTCTGAGGGAAGTGATGTGTTTCCATAAGCAGACTGCTATAGCAAGGACTCAAATTACAAATGGAAACACTGATAAGGATGGACCGCTCAACCTTCAACCTTGTCTTTATGCTCAGAGTGTGTTTTTCCCCTGTAGAGTGGGTGGCTCAGAGGTGAGCCTGCAGCCTAGTAAGCCCCTGGGCTCAACATGCAAGGCAGAGTTTGAGAGAATCGATTTAGTGCATGGACCATGCCAGAAGCTTAAAAAAGGAAACACAAACAGCCCTCCAACTTCCTATTTGTCTATTGCTCATCTTAAAGCTTTTCCTTTCCCTTTCTTCCTTCCTGTTCTTTTCTTTTTTCTCTTTTGAAAGAGAGCTTAGTTATTGAATAATTGTTAGCACATAGCTCGCATTTGATGCTCCCCCTGGAGATTTTTGTCTTTGCTTGGTAACAGTCAATCAGCATGCTTCCTTCTCAACAATATTAACATCCAAGATGGTGAGATAAACAAGCTCATTAAAAAGCAAGTTGTTACATGAAGCAAACACCTTAGATTAATAAAGCTTGGCATCCTCTGTGGTACACCCAGGGAAATAGTATTAGCAGCCTTAATAGCCGTCTGCCTTTAAGAGAAAAGCCCAGAAGGCAGCCAGTTTATCCTGTAGAATTATTCAAACAGTTTCATCCATTTATGACGCCACGGGGAAATGCTAGGCCCGCATGCTCAGAGGTACAGTGTTGAGATGGCATGCTTATAGGAGGAACTTTTCACTCATTTAAGAGGACTTTTTAAATTCACTCAACAAACATTTATCGGGCACTCGTGACATGTGCTGTACTGGCTACTGGTGCATATAAAGATGAATAAAACACCATCCTAGCCAGGAAGGAGTTCACATTCTGCTGAGTGAGATAGACTGATGGATAAACAGATCCACAATCTAGAGAGTGCAATGACAGAGAAATTTCCAGAAGAAGCCTGTGGGAACAGAAAGAAGATGTAATTAGCCCAATTAGGGCTGGGGTACAGGGTGGGGACAAGTCTTTAGGACATGCGGCTTTTTGTTTTTTTTATTTTATTGAGGTCATGATAGTTTATAACATTGTGAGATTTGAGTTGTATGTTATTATTTATAAGTCACCATATAAATGTGCCTCCTCACTCCTTACGCCCACCTCCCAACTCCCTTCTCCTCTGGTAACCGCTAATCTATTCTCTTTGTCTGTGTGTTAGTTTATCTTCTACATATGAGTGAAATCATATAGTGTTTGGCTTTCTCCGTCTGGCTTATTTTGCTTAACATAATACCCTCAAGGTCCAACCATGTTTTTGCGAATGGGACGATTTTGTCCTTTTTTTATGGCTGAGTGTACATTGTATATATATATATATACACACCTTCCATTGTTTATGTATACCACATCTTCTTTATCCAATCATCAGTTGATGTGTACTTGGGTTGCTTACACTTCTTGGCTATTGTGAATAATGCTGCAATAAACACAGGGGTGCATAAGTCTCTTTGAGCTGTTGATTCCAAGTTCTTTGGATAAATACCAAGTAGTGGGATAGCTGAGTTGAATGGTATTTCTATTTTTAACTTTTTCAGAAATCTCCATACTGTTTTCCATAGTGGCTGCACCAGTTTGCATTCCCACCAGCAGTGTATGAGGGTTCCCTTTTAGGGACTTACGGCTTTTTAATTTATTTTAAGGAACAGTTAATACAATATCACATATGAAGTTCTGTCTAAGAGCTTAATGGCCTAGTCTTTCCTTCCACTTGCAGACTAACTGAACTTGTAGGCAAAATATTTCTCTAGAGACCATATGGCTTGATGTACAGAAGGTAGTACCTGCCCCCAGACCTGGAGCCATCCCTGAGGTGAGTGGGAAGCCTCAGCATGCATATGGCACTCATGATGGCCCAGAGTGTCATGGACTGAATGCCTGCTGAGAAGTTAGGAGTCCAGGGAGGGCAGGGCAGTAGGGACTAACCTGGGCAAAGAGTGAGGTGGATTGAGATGGTTAAGACGAGATTCGTAGGATTGTCTCTAAACCAGTCCGAGAAATTTTCAAGGTGCAAGGACTACCTGGGCCTGTTTCAGGGGAGGTTAGGACCTCTCTGACCTTGAAGAAGGTCCTATCTAAAGCTCATCCATATATAAAGAGCAGGCGGATAGGAGGGAGAAATTGAACCTTTCTTGAGTACATATTACATGCTCCGCAACTCTGGAGTTTAGCTCATTTACTTTTCCCATATCTTCATGGAAAAAGTGGGCTTTTTTTTCTTTTAAGTCTCCATCTTAGAAAGGAATTTGGGGTTCCAGTGAGTTTACAGAGCTGGACCTAGTCACAGAGGAGATAAGAGTTGGGAGGTTTTGAGTCAAGGTGTAATTGACCCTCCTTGCTCCACCTTCCACAGATCCTGAGATGGGTATGGGTAGCACCTTGGCTCAGAGTGTGCCTCCAAGGTGGCTGCATTCTCATGATATCCTTGGAGTAGCATTTGGTTGGCTGGAAAAGAATGGTAATAAGTCAACATGTTATTTAGCTGGCCTGGTGTGGGCACTCAGGAGCTATTGAGACAGACCCACCAGGCCCTGGAACACCAAGGGAAGCTAGTTAAGGAAGGAACAGTAAATCTCCAGGTCTCAGAGTCCATTTAGAAGAAAAAGAGTCATGAAACGGCCACGTTTTTGTGTGATATTTTTTGCTAAATGTATTAACCTCTGAAGAAAGCTGAGATTTTGGCTAATTTTTCTAGAAAACTTTTTTTTTTGCTTATACCTTCCTAACCTGGGATTTGTTCTGTTGATCTCTATTAAGGTCATGAGATTAGATCTTTTCCAGTAGGCGTTGGATGTTTTTAAAAATTTTTTATTGGCTCTTTTATGAGGGCATTGTGTTTGTTTTTCTGTACTCATGGCATTGAGTATATTTCCTGGTGGATGCCAAATAAGTATTTGTTGAAGTAATGAATTCCGGAAACATTAACTAGGAAAGGCTGTTAGTACTGTTTGTGAGCTCACAAATGGTTCGGGGTGGAAGAACAGGATCAATGGAATCTAATGTAAATTGTCACCGATGGGAATAAAAACTGCTAGGTGCCTCTCATGTCTCCCCTTTGTGCCCTGTTCATCTTGATGCATCCCAAGTGGAGGTAGGGAGGCAAACACAGGAAAAAACTCTCATAAAAGACAGAAAGTAATAAATGTATCTCTTCATTTACTTACATCTTCTTTGATTCTTTTTTATCAGTATTTTGTAATTTTTGGCACACAGATTCTGTACGTGTTTTGTTCAATTTGTACCTAAGTATTTCATTTTCTTTGGTGCAGTTATAAATGGTATTGTGTTTTTATTTCAGTTTCCACATGTATTCTGTTAGTATATAGAAATACAGTTGATTTTTGTGTGTTGATCTTGTATTCTGTGATCTTGTTGAACTCATTCATTAGTTCTAGGAGTGTTTCTGTATGTCCCTCGGGATTTTCTCTGTGTATACAATCCTGTGATCTGTAAATAGGAATAGTTTTCGTTCTTCCTTTGCAATCTATTGGCCTAGTTTTCTTTTTCTTGCCATATTGCTCTGGCTAGGACTTAGAATATGATGCTAAATATGAATCATGAGAGGTAGACATGTTTCCCTTGTTCCTGCTCTTAGGGAGGAACCACTTAGTCTTTCATCATTATGTACTATATTACTTTTAGGTATTTTTTGTAGATTCCATTTATCAAGTTCAGGAAGTTCTCTTCCATTCCTAGTTTACCGAGGTTTTTTGAGGAAGATTAGCCCTGAGCTAACATCTGCTGCCAATCCTCCTCTTTTTGCTGAGGAAGATTGGCCGTGAGCTAACATCTGTGCCCATCTTCCTCTATTTTGTATGTGGGACACCTGCCACAGCATGGCTTGACAAGCAGTGCCTAGGTTCGCACCCGGAATCTGAACTGGCGAACCCCGGGCTGTGAAGCAGAAGGTGCGAACTTAACCACGGCGCCACCAGACTGACCCCTTTACTAAATTTTTATTATGAATGGGCGATAGATTTTGTCAAATGGTTTTTCTGCATCTATTGCATTTATGAAAAGTCATACTTGTATGATTTTTCTTCTTTTAGCCTATTAATATGCTGGACTACATTGCTTGACTTTTTGGATGGAACCAGTTTTGCATTTCCTGGTGTAAACTCCATTTGGTCATGATATATTACCCTTTCTGTATATATTGCTGGAATTGATTTGTTAATATTTTGGTGAGAACTGTTTTTGTGTCAGATCATGAGGTATGTCAGTCTATAGTTTCTTTGCTTACAATATTTTTGTCCGGTTTTGATTCAGTATAATGCTGACCTCATAATATGAGTTGGAAAGTTTCCCACTGCTTCAAATTTCTGCAAGAGATTGTATAGAATTGGTATAATGTCTTCCCTAAATGTTTGGTAGAATTCACCAAGAAGGCCGTCTGAGCCTGGAGTGTTTTATTGGAAAGGTTTTAACTACAAATTCAATTTCTTTAATAGCGATAGGATTATTCAGATTATCTATTTATTTTGAATGAGTTTTGGTAGTTTGCACCTTTCAAAGAATTGATTCATTTCATCTAAGGTTTCAAAATTATGGGAATCAAGTTTTCATACTCTTCCCTTATTGTCCTTTTAGTGTAGGTGGGATCTGTAGTGATGTCCCCTCCTTTCACTCCTGATATTGGTAATTTGTATTTTTTTTTCTAGTTAGGTGTCACTAGAAGTTTATCAATTTTGTTGACCTTTTTGAAGAAGTAGTGTTTGTTTTTATTGATTATTTCTATTGTTCGTCTTATTTCAACTTCATTTATTTCTGCTTTTGCCTTTATTATTTCCTTCCTTTTGCATGCTTTGGGTTCCATTTGCTCTTTTTCTCTGGTTTCTTAAGGCAGAAACTTATACAATTTAGACTTTTCTTCTTTTCTATATAAGTATTTAATGACTTAACTTTTCCTGTAAACCTCACTTTAGGTGCGTACCACACATTTTGACGTATTGTTTCCTCTTACAGTTTTTGCAGTTTAACCTTGTCGCCCACTTCCACAATTGTGGCCACCCTCAGGTCAAAGCTGAGAGACAAGAGGACAAATATCCCAAAAGCTCTCCGAATAAGTGCTGGTTATTCTTCAATTTTGATTTCCCAACACTATCTGGATGCTAATGTGAACTTTTCAGAGCCCTCATGTAGTTTTTTTCTTCTGTTTTCAGAGTTTTAAATTGTAACCAACGGGAGAGAGGAGCTGTGGTGAGCTACCTCCATCTTGGCCAACATCTGAAATCCTGTCTGATTTTGGGATTTTATCAGATACCTAGTAAGATGTGCTTTGAAAGAGACTCATCCTTATGAGACTAAACCCTTGCTTTAACTGCCCCCTTACCACCACCAATACCATCTGAGGGAAGAGGGCAGGAAATGAGACTTGGAAGATGTCCTCTGTTCCCAAAGGAAAGCAACTGCTACACCTGCTTTGAAAAGGAATATGAATTCCCAGGCCACTTTCAGACAAGGAGAATAATGCAAAGCTGGCCTCCACCCTGTAGATCACAGCTGAGAAGCTCTGGCCAGTGAGTGAAGATAGAGAAGTAAGAGAAAATCCCTCTGAGCAAATGCTGTCCATCTGTGGATACCCTAGTGCAATTGATATTTTTTCTTTTTCCATTCTTTTTGCTCTTCTTTCCCTCTTTCTTTTTCTCTCCTTATTCCTCTGAAGTACCAGTTGCTTAGACAGTGGTTTCAAAAATTTTAATTGTGCATCTCCATAATTAAAAATAATTTTGAGCAATCACCACACACACACACACACACATACACACACTCTCACACACGAATTACATAATTGCAGCAAACCCATTTATAATGCTTACTGTGTGTGTGCTAGGCACTTTTCTAAGTCTAGATTAGTAGATTAACTTTATTCAAACAAATATGAATAAAGTTTACTCTTGTTCTTATTTTTTTAGATAAAAAATACATGTTAATAGAAGTTCTAATATTTTCTTCTCACACTCCTTTGAGTGATCTTGCCCACCTTGGGTTGCATGCGCCTCCCACTTTTGAGACCACTGATTTAATCTACCCATTTGGAACCAAGTGATAATCAGCCTTGTATTGTTTATTGAGTATGCTATGTGCCAGCTACCTCTTTATCACAGACAGGAAAATAAAATTCAGGAAGAGATTTAGTGACAAGCTAATAAATTACTGGTACCTGTGTGGTCACACTAATAGTAAATGGTATAGCTGAGACCTCAACCTCTGGTTTTCTAATCCTCTTTTACCCAAATTCCCCAGAAATAGCATTTTCTGAAGCCAATCAGGGCCCTATTAACAGAGAAATAGGATGTATATGTTGGATGGGAGGTGGTTGGATAATGGGGGCATGGGGTTGCAGTAATTCTGGTAGCTGCTCTCATAGGAGATAGCAGCTCCAGATGCCCTGAGAGGGCCATGGATCTCGGCTCAAAGGAGGAACTCATCTTCTCCCCCATCTCCCTGAAGTCGACATCTCCATCTTCCTTCCTAGTGTGGCACCAGAGGGACAGGTGGCTTTCCCATCACACACTGTCTCTTCTCTTTTTCTCCCTGCCAACACCTATCAGCTCTCACCACCCTCCTCAGTTCCAAGCTGTTCCTTGCAATTCACTAATGAAATTCCGGTTTCTTTTGTAATTGTATTTTAACGTGGTTCATGCTGTGATACCAACCTTAAATCAAACTCTTTGCAGAAAGACTATCACAGGGTGACAAGCTCTTTTCTGCATGTCTCATTACTAAAACATTTATTCAGGGCTTCCTGGATGATATGAATGGCTGCCTTTGAGTGCTGCAATGACTTAATATACTACAACTGATGGATTTTAATTTCCTCTTCTGGTCTCCTCACTTTGGTTCCCCTCCCGAGGTTCTCCCTTATTTTGGATGCACAGCTGTTGTGAGGTGGTGGGGCTTCACTGGAGCCTAGTGACTGGAGAGGGCCTATTCTAGCCTCTGGACCTGGGACATAGATCATAGAAGGAGTCTTCAGCCCTGGGCCTGTGTTGTTTGTCCAGATTTTGACCAGCTGGTTTTCTCCTCATGGCGCCTACTCTCTCCAAAGGCAGTAAAATATAAAATGGAGAAGAAAGCTCTCAGAAAGGAGAGAGTGTGATGAGAGTTTCAACCTTCTTGCGGGCCCTGGCAAGGGACCTACATCCAGGATACTTTATGAACTTTATTCACCAGTTGAGAAATATGCTGGACTCATCATGGACCCCAGACACAAAAACAGGGCCACGAAAGTGAAACCACAAAAAAGAGACAAGGATAATTTGGAGATGACACAAGAAATACAGAATTCTGGACAGAGACCTTCCTGTGGGTTTTTGCAAGAGGGCAAAATATCACTCAGGAGATGAGCATAACAGGATGCTGAAGGGGATTTTTCTTTTTGTTCCAGGATTGGTAACTGGGACTCAAAGAAGACGACATGGAAAATCCAGTGTCAGTACATTGTAGGAGTCAAAACCAATTAGAGCCAGACACCTCTTAGGGCTTAACAAGAGGCAATCTGTCCTGGCTCAAATATTGCATGTTTACTGAGCTGTTTGAACTCAAGGACATACAAACATCAAATAAGTTTTTTCTAATCATTGTCTTCAACTCTACTTTGTTGAATATCCCTTTCTTTCCCTTTATTGGCCTCTCAAGCAATGTCTGTTATCTTCAATTTCCAGTCATTTTCAGTTATTAAAAAGTCTAGGCCAGTCCAATTTAAGGTGCCCATCTCATCTCATCCTCTCTCCCCAGCTCAGGCTGCCCCGTGACCCCAGTAACCTAGAGGGGAAAGAGCCTTGTTCTCTCTTCCTATCCTCCCTCTCCTAGTTCCAGCTTAGCTGGCATTATTGAGAGGCAAGATTAAGAGAGATGGCAAGAGTCATCCTAGGTTGCTGGCCACTGTGCATAGAATGATCTTGGAGATGGTTAAGTTAGGGACAGACCAAGCTAAAAGATATCCAGAATTCAATTGAATTTCAATTAATTAACCCATTTGATTAGCTCTTACAGATGTAAGAGTTTTGTGGCTTAAGACACAGGAAAAACTAGGCAGGATTGCATACAAACATCTTAAGGGCCAAATAGATACAAATGCAGTGAAGTGAAGAGGCAGCTAGGTGGGGGATTCAGAATTCCACGCGTGGCCTGCAACCCGGATGGTGCGGGCTCAAAGGGCTACGTGTCCTTGCTCTTAAACTGATCATCTTTAAACCTCAACAATTGAGAAGATATGCTTCAAAATTGTCAGATGAAAATTATTTTATTAGTGAAGAAGTACATTTTTAGCCCTGAGAAGACTTAGAATTATGTATTCAAATGTTTAGGAGAATTAAACTCATACTATAATATTTTTAGCCCTGAGAAGATTTAGAATTATGTATTCAAATGTTTAGGAGAATTAAACTCATACTATAATATTTTTTAATAAAGAATCTGTATATATTTGTATTTTAGGTATTTGCATTGTTGAAGAGAATCTTACCCATTAGAGTATCAGGCCCTTGTGATTCTAAGTCAAAATGGTTAACTGAGCAATTAGTGTGAACTTATAACTTTAAGGAGAAATCTTACTAAGCTCATATATTTGCATCAGAGCATTTAGGAATTCTTGTTTTACTTTTCTATAAGTTTGATTTATTAGATTGGTAAGAGTTATTCAAGCACATGGGAGGACTTTTTTGTTAAATCAGACACCTGAGGAACTTAAAAGGGAAATTAAGTATATTTAACAATTTAGTGTATAAATGCAACTTAAAGTATTTGAAGGAGTTGAACCAAGTTTGTAAATGGCACTAATTGTTAACTCAAGCCCCTTAAAAAGCAATTGTTAATGATTGCTAGAACTATAAATAGAATAATAAGATCTGTAGGCTGAACTTAAGAGTTTAAGAAAGAAATGGATTTTTGAATAAATGGAACATTAACTTCAAAATCAAAGTAACCTCCAAATAATCTTTTATATGCACCCGATCTGCCCTTGACAGCCACCTGTCAGAGTTCTCTTGGCTGCTGCTTCTCTCTTGGCTCACACTGATGGCCCCCCAAAGCGTTGTGTGTGGCACCTCTGAATGCATCCTTTGGGGGTCCCGCATTGGAGTAAGGATAGGTAAGGGGGCTCCGGACACCTTAGCTCTCCAACGTGGGACCTCTGACTTGATATATTCCAAGAACCTCCTGCAATTTCTGGCTGCTGAGGCTGCCTCACCTGCAGCTCAGCCCTCTCAGTGAGGGTAACAGCAAGATGCCTCAAATCTTCCGCAGTGTCTGCATGGCTCACAGGAAATTCATGCATCCCTCCTGTGACCAACAGTCGGAGCACAGGCTGTTCTGCCACCATCCTGCCCTCCCTTCAGGTTCATCGCTTTCTTCCTCCGCTCAGATAGGCTGAGCGGCAAACCAGCAAATCTGCCCCTTGAGCAGATGTCCAATTTGGGGATGATGGTATATCATTTTGCTCTTCCCACAGGTATGTACCATTTTAACAAGTGATTTTCTCAGGGCTCTCTCACTTAGTCTGGGGTAGAGAAAATAATTCACAAGCTTATGACTCAAGACTTCAATGATTCTGTCAATCCCCTTCTTCAACCCGTCAGATTCTTTAATAGACTGAGGGAGATAGGTAGGTGCTATATTGTTGGTTTGTGTTAGCAAAGAAGTTTGGCTCCCTCTTAATCAACCTGAGAAAGGTGTTTGGCCATTGTTGAAGGCCATCTTCACAATACACCTTCTTTGTCTATAGTCTTGTGATCTGGTTGCCAATTCCTTGAGCAGCACACAACATCCCAGTTAGCACCTATAACTTGCTTTATATTCCCAGCTTTTAGCTCAAGTCAACATTATAAACAGGAGAATGAGATAACATGAGAAGGTCCAATTCTGACCTTTCCAAGGACAGGCAACTCACACCTTGGAAACCTGAAATGTTTCCATTAAGCAGAACTGGAAATATCACTGACCACCTAATTAAATCACACATTTTGGGGGCTCATGTACAGGCACACCCGGTGGTTGGACCCTGAAAGAGACCTAGTTGCCAGATCAGGCTCGGGTACAACCAGCAGGACTTCTTTTTCAAGCCTTCCTGGAATTGCCTTACCACTCAGAAGCAACAATTGAGACCTGCTGTTGTTGCTGAACAACCTCTCTTGGTTTGCTTTACAAGTCCTCACTTGAGTCAGAGCCACAGCTGGGTACCTGGCTGTGATGATGTTATACACAGGGATTCTGAGAAAGCTGTTTTTGTTTTATTCCAGATTCTTTCTGTCACTTCCAAGGGGACCAACTTTAGTACACACACACTCCCACCCACTGAGGACCATCAGGCCCTATTGGGAAGGATAACAGTGTCTGTCACATAAAAATAAGTTGACTAATAGCACGTATATTTATTAAGCCCATATTCAATGCTGATGTTGCTATAAGAACTTTACATATGTTGGCTCATTTGGTTCTTATAACCACTCCACCTGCATGAGATAGGTACTATTATTACCCCCTTTTTGTAGATGAGGGAACTGAGGAATAGAGAGGTTAAGTAACCTGCTCAGGCTCTCACAGCTTATAACTGGAGGATCCAGGATTGGAATCCAAGCATTATGACTCCACCACATTACCTAGGTCTAGCAGCCCTCATACTTCGTCAATATACTCCTGGTCTCAGAAAAAAATGGGCTGTCTCTAGAGTTAGGATGTCTATGGAGAATCTGCTTGGCTCAGACACCTTCAGAAAAGCCCATATGTATAAACTGGAACTAACCAATAAGAATAAAGCAAGTCTTCTTAATTTTAAACCATAATGCTCCTTATAATAGAAAGATTTCTTCCAAATGCATGCACCGAAAATGTAACTTAATTCACCAAAATCTAATTTGCTCACAACTTTTCCAGAAAGGATCTCTTAGATAGAAGTTCTCTCTCTCTCCACAGAAAGAGGAAACTTTGGGGTGAGGTCGCAGGTTGCTTGTGGAGCCAGAAGGGGAACCAAGTTTAGATTCAACCCAAGTTCGATTAATTGTGGATGCATTTAATAAATTTCCACCAACAACATAAGGTAGGAAGGAAGACATTTAAATATGCTACCTTTTGGTAAAGAAAAAAATTCGAGGGCATTATGTTCTTTAGCTCATTTAAAACCTAATTCTTTCTTTAACACTCCATGCAGGTGAGCCAAGAGTTTTGCGAAGTTAATTAGTTCAAGTGCAACACCAAGTCATTGAACCTAATTTGTCACTTTCACTCAGGTCTTTTCACCACTGTTTTGGAAGAGCGGTTAAAGGAATGAGAGCCAAGAGCTTGTTGAAATCCAAGCGAGATTTTGTCAATTGTGTTTAGAGCCATGCATGGCAGTCGGAAGCTGTTGCTGAGGCTGGCACAGTGAGCAAAAACTCCACAGTATGGCCAAAGTCTAGGGTTGGAGGTAAAGGACAGGGGCTGGATTTGAGGGATTGCTAAGAAAGGAACTTTTGGTAGTAAGCAGTGTTGAACTTGGTGGTTGCTCAACCAGAGGAGATGAAGGAAACTTATTTTTACTTCTGACAAGAAATGAGGCAAAGCGTGTGATGCTTGTGTTGACATGTGAATGAAATAGAGTAGTGCAGACTCTGCAGCTGCACTCCTAGATTTGTTTTCTTTTTCTTTTTTTAAAAACCGAGATATAATTGACATGCAACATTGTGTGAATTTAAGGTATACAACACATTGATTAGATACATTTATATAGTGCAATATGATTACTACTTTTACATTAGCTACACCTCCATCACGTCACATAACTATTATTTCTTTTCTTGTGGTAAAAGCAATTAAGATCTAGTTTCTTAACAGCTTGGAAGTTCATAGTACAGAACTGTTACTATAATCACTATGCTGTGCCTTAGGTCTCCAGGATGGCCTCCTAGATTTGAATCCTCGCCCTTTCACTTGCTAGCTATGTGATCTTGTGGCAAACCTCTTGACCTCTCTGCCTCTGTTTCCTCATTTTTAAGTTGTAGATAACCTTTTCAGGTTGGGAGGATTTATTATGCTAACGCACTCTGTTCATGACAGGCTTTGTACTGCCACATCCTTTCTCTGTGTTGTTGACAACATGGGAAGGGAACACAGTGGTCATGTGTCAGCCTGTGAAGGATATGCTGACAACCAAACCCACAGACAAATGCTGCAGTGAAACAAAGTCTGTACATTGTTTGGGCAAAAATGTAAGTGCATTTAAGTGGGAAACATGAGTGAAGACGACTATGGCAGGGCCTCATAAAAGGTTACATGAAAGAAGCAACATTTCAAGAGCGGTTTGGATGACTGAAGAGAAAAAAGATTGTTTGCTGTAGAGTGTGTGGGGGTGGGGAGGGCAGAGCCTGAGATGTGGGTGGGCTGAGAGAGAATGAACAGTGCCTTGCTTTTAAGGGTCAACATCATCCTTCCTGAACACACACTTTACTTCTTTCCTATGCAGGTCCTCATGGCATTAGAGGTGACAGGGAAAATGGGGGTGGGGTAGGGGGAAGAGTGAAGGCTCCCTTTCCCCTTGTTGCTATGCTAGGATTAAAGAAGGCAGAAGCAGAATGGACAAGCACAAGCACAGCTGCCTTTGAGCTGAGCAGAGTCTTGAGCAGTGGGTCGGGACATTTTCCCTGAATGATTTTCCTTCCTTTGAATGACAATCACCAGTCACCCGATGAGACGAGCTGCCTGCCCCACATACACCTGAACATAAGGTGCAATGTAGGGTGGTAAAAGCAGTGAATGACTGCTGCTTTATCTGGGCACCTTGACTGAGGATGGTGTTGCCTCTAAGTCTACACTTCCTTTTTACTGCCATTTTGGCAATGTTCACCAACACCATCATTCATAATGGTTGAGAGCAGAAATTTAGAAGAGCCTTCACTAGGTTTGAAGTTACTTTACTTGTCTGTGCCACAGTATGCTATTGGAAAATGAGGTTGATAATCCTGCTTTTGCTTCACAGGGAGGTTAAGTTTGGACTTTGATAATATATGTATCATAATCTCTAGACATGTAGTAGGAAATCAGCCTATGATGGACATTATTATTGTTGTTGTCTATCCTGTCTTAACTCTAGGGCACAGCCTTCCTACTTCTCCCCACCGAGCCAGGCAGAATCCATGTCTTTTTCTGTAGAGCTGAGTGGGGTTTCTGAATCCTCTCAGTAGTGAGATATCAGTAAAATATTTTAAATGTATTTTTAAAATTCTTATTTTGCCAAGACTCCATTAAGACAGTGAAAAGTCAGCCCATAGGGTAGAAGAAAATATTTGCAATACTTATATCTGACAAAGGACTCATTTCAGAACATATAAAGAACTCCTACAAATTAATAAGGAAAAAACAATCAACTCAATAGAAAAATGAGCAAAAGATCTGAAAAGAACACATCCATTGAAATGGCTAAGATGGAAGACACCTACTGGGGGGAAGATGTGGAGAAACTAGACCTCTCTATAGTGCTGATGTTAATGTAAAATAGTGTATTCATGCTGGAAAACTGGCAGCATCTCATATGCATCCCAAGTGATCCAGCAGTTCCACCCATAAGCATATACCAAAAGAAATAGATATATATTTTCACCAAAAAATATTTTAGGTAGTCATAGCGGCACTATGTGTAACAGCTAAAAAATGGAAATCGGCCAAATACACATCAACATGAGAATGGATAAACACATTGTGGTATAATCACACAGTGAAATACTATACAGCAATGAGAACGAATAATCAACAACTACACAAAACAACAAATCTCATAAACTTAATGTTGAGGGGAAAAAAACATGTGAAATGCATATACTATAGAATTTAATTTTTATAAAGTACATGTCAGGCAAAATTAACCTATGCTTTTAGAAGTAAGAGGGTGGCAACCTTGGAGGTTCTAGTGACTAAAAGGGAGAAAAGTATTGGTTTCTGGGTGCTGGTAATACTCTATTCTTTTTATCTGGGTGTTAGTTACATAGATACGTTCAGTTTGTGAAAATTCATTGAGTCTTATACCTATGTGCACTTTAATGTATATATTTGTACCTTAATAAGCAGTTAAAGACATATGTCATTTATAAATGTGTAACTTCTGCTAGAAAACCACATTTCTTTGGCTTCTGGGGGGCTCATACCTTGAAGAAGCAAGATGAAAACTGAATTATACTATCATCATCATCATTACCCATCAATGATGGTCATCACCATCATTATGACCAAAGGAAGAGATCCTAGAAGCTGATGTACTTGTGGGGGAAACTCACATAAAAGGGAAATAGAAAGGTTAAGGGCAAGATTTTGGATTTGTCATTAAACTCAGGGCTTTGTTCTAATCTCTTGGGCCCACCTGGGTTTCCCTAGGCCCTGGAGCATTAAGCCAAGGGCTTATTTTGTGGCTGTCATTGACGTATGCAAACAGGCTAAAAGCTTTCTCCTGGCTTCCCAAATGTGTTAACAAAGGAGCAGCAGCAATTTATTTTTATCAACATTTGAAGCTTGATAGTGTGGATGATGTTCATGATGACAGCATGTTGATGAACCAAATTATACACTAGGCTTGGGTACGAGTTGGAGAAGGGAGAGGCACCTAGAGAATACACTCCCTGGGGATGACTCCTACTGTGGTAGATTCCTTCTCCTCTCCTTTTTATTGTCTTCATCTTCTTGTCAGAAGCCTATGTCACATATCCCTTGGCTGTTGTCTCACCAAGGACTAGCTACTATTCTTCCTCCCTGTCCCCAATATTTCTGTTTTCTCCAACTCCTATTTCTACATGTCTCAAAAATTTATTTCTAAAAAGCATATCTCTAAAAGAAAGATACCTTCAACACATTTTTTAGGATCCAAGTGTTAGGCCAAGAAAAGATAGGTCATTTCCTTCTTTTTGAGCCCAGGTCCTAGAAACACCTAATTTTATTTGAAAATCGGAATAAAGTATGTCATTGGTGCTCCGTGACCCCACTGGATTTCATAAGAATAGCCATCAGAATCCTTAAAAAGTCACTTTGAAAATAATTAATCCATTAGAGCATATTCCTAAGGAAGAGCTCATGATATTTTTTTTAAAAAAAAGAAGAAAAAGACAACCATTAGAAAGTTTCTTCTGTATGAAGTCATGGTCTGAAATTCATCTGACTTGGGAAAATGTCGCACAGATGCTATCACACCTGCAATATTCCTTCTGAAACATTCTTATCACTTACTCCTAAGCCTAACCCCCCAATCCCATCACTGAATTCCTACAATATCCATCATATCTTTTGTTTTTTTCTCCCATGCGTGGCCAGTAAAGCTGAAGATTGTAGGGAAACATATTTGATGTTTTGAATTTAATTCCGTGAGTGGAAATTTTCTTGGTCTCTCACTCAGATATTTTTGAAACTACTGTTGGCAACAGAATCTTTTACTAGAAGCTGAAAGAGACCTAAGAGAGGTCACATAGTAGCAAGAGCACGGCTTGGTTATCAGGAGACCTGTGTCTAGTCCTGGCTCTGCTTCTCATGGGTGGTGTGACCTTGCATCAGTCACTTCACTCCTTTGAACTTTAGTTTCCACCTTTGAAAAGCAGGGAAAATGCTGTTTACTTTCCCTCACACTTTTTGAGAAATCTCATGAGCTATATGAAAGTGATTTATAAGCTGTAAAGTGCTAATAAAATAAAGAGGGACTGTTAATATACATGCTTTTACCATCATACCCATCTCCTTCACTATCACTTCTGTCTCCATCACTTCCTAGGGAGGAAAACTGATTGTAGCTAAGAGGAGAAGAAAGCATTAGGAAATTCTAATCTTAATCCTCTGCTCCATTTCCACTCTGGGTCATACATCAGTATTAAAGTTTGAATTTTAATTCTAAACGGCATGGTCCCAGGGAAAATGAAAGGTCTCATTTGTCCTTAATTCTGCTTGTTAGAGAGCAGAGAGTTGGCCACCCCATAGTAATGGGAATTTAGAAATCCATATTGTTAGCGTCTTATTTTTCCCTTGACAGCCCAAACATGCATTAACACAGGCCTCCCGGTTGCCATGATTGGAGAGACTTGAAATGGGGCTTATGTGATATAATTGCTAAATGGTATCCTTTGAAACTTTCAGGGCCATGAATTCTCCATGTTTCAGGATGCTGTGTGCTGTTGTGATGTAACATTTATTTTAATGGCCCCAGAGATGCACTGAGCAATAGCGCAGCAAATTAACACCATCTTCCTGCTTGCCTGAAACTTGTAAGAGGCAATTTGAACCACATTTGCTGTTTATAATTACTTTGTAATCCGATTTGCAGAATTGAAACATTCATTGAGTATGTAGATAACATATACATCTTAATAAAGGATTTTGATTCTTTTTAGAAGACCTTCATACACGCTTGTTCACTAGAGAAGAAAGAAGGAGGAATATTTATCTATCTCTGATTTGACTCTCTTTTGACTATCAGGGGAGAGTGGCAGAGGGATTCATGAACGTATAGGAGAAAGAAGACAGCTATTGTACTGGACACTCCTCTCAGCAACAAAAGCTCACTGTAGAGACAGAGATTCACTTTGGCCATTAGGACCTGTAAGCATTTTAGCCATTGCAGACTACCCTTGGCCTTCCAAAAACTTAGATCACCTGAAGTCCATCCCAGAACAGCCCGTAATAGGGAGCTGCCTTCAGAGGTGATTAAACCTTTCAACAGCTTCCCACGCTGAGATGGTAGAGCAACTAGATAACAAGCACCCTAGATCACTAAGTCTTCACATTAAGAGCACTTATTCTGTAGAATCGTCTGGTACTGCAGCTCCCTTTGCACAAGCAGGAAAAACATCTTTCTTGCATTAAGCCTCTGAGATTGGGGCAGTTGTTTGTCACAGCAGCATAACTATGTTAGTCTGCTGGGACTGCCATAACAAAATATCATGTACTGAGTAGCTTAAACAGGAGAAATTTATTTTCTCACAGTTCTGGAGACTGGGAAGTCCAAGCTCGAATGGCTGACTGATTCAGTTCCTGACAGATGGCCACCTTCTCACTGTGTCCTCACATGATGGAGAGAGAGAGAATAAGCTCCCTAGTGTCTCTTCTTATAAGGGCACTAATCCCATCATAAGGACCCATCCTCGGTAATTCATCTAAACCCAGTCATCTCCCAGAGGCCCTGTCTCCAAATACCGTCACATTAGGGATTCAACGCATGAATCTTGGGGGAACATCATTCAGTCCATAGCAATAATTTAGCCTATCCTGACTGATTTAATAATGATTTGGGGATTTCTTAGCATCTTCGTACCCTCTTTCTAGGGTATATGAAAATTCCAATATAGGCTTTATCTCTGCAGGTGTTACTCTGTCTTCTTTTGCTATGCTGGAAATGACCTTGGTGGAATGTTCTCCTAGTGTTATGCTCAGGGAAGCATATCATTATCTTCTAAGATTTCTAGTGTTCCTAATGTCTCGCTCTCTGAATGTCCTATCACACTTCTTCCTCCTGGGTTCTACTCTGAGTGGGGAAAGCTAGGATATTCACGTTTAACCAGTTCAGGCTCTGTCTGTCTCCTGCTTCTCTCTATAATTAACTAGGATGGATAAAATGGGCTTTCCACTTTCTCTTCATGTCCAGCAAGATTTACCTGTGTCACATTTTTCTTATTTGTGAGCAAGTTTTGGTTTTGCTCTCTTCCCCTGGGCCATAAGGGTGGATTCAGGGAGAGAAACTGGCTTATTGATAAAGGAAAATAGAAATACGATATCTGCGTTTCCATCATGTGTTTATAAGTGGAATTATTTCATTGATGTTATATTCATTACTAAGTGACAAGGTACATAAGGAGAGGTATTGGCTCTATTTTCCTCACATTGTATTTCTATACTAGTACATTGCCTAGCACAGAAAAGGAGAGCTATACTCGTCCTTCAGAATGGAGATGGGTCTACACTAGGCAGATGTCCTTGACCTCATGCTTCACTCTGTCTTCTCTCAATGCATCCTTCAGATCTCTTCTCTAAAGTTTGGCTCAAATGCTGCTTCCTCCATGATTCCCTCAGTTAGAATGAATCACACATAACAATTAGCATGACAACACTGATCTCATTTTACCTTGACTTAGTTGTTTCTATGATTGTTTCCTCAAAGAGTTGTAGAGGTCAGATCCCTGTATTATCTACCTTTGTATATTCCATCTCTCCTTACCACCCACAATTGTGCCTAGCTCATTGACTCTAGCAGGTGTTTGATAAACATTTGTTGAACTAAAATGAATTCTCACTCTCATTTTCTCTCTTTTGACTTCTTAGGAAAAAACCTCTAGAACTCCACACTGTTTATATGTGAATTTTTTTGTCGTTGTTTATCAATGGGATCTTTGATCTGTTTGTCATCAGGACATCTAAGGATGTCTAGCATAGTTATAGTACAGGAAGGGCTCAGCAAATATTCTGTGTTGATACATGGATAACGAGGCACATAGGGGACGAGAAATTTACCTGGAGTCCCACAGTGGCAAATGGAAGCTGAACTTCTTGTGTGTGGTTTAGCTCTGGAGCCACACCTCCTCCTCATTTAGCATTCTTTAGTTCAACAAGCATTTATGTAGCTTAGCTAGACAGAGAATAGTGTTAATAAGATCAAAGTCATGAAATTGGTTCTGTAAGAACACTTGGCCTGGCTCTATTTCATAGCCAGAGACTGGACCACCAGCCATAGCTAGCAGTCTCGTAAATGCAGGACCCAGTTACCAGGGCTTCCATCAAGAAAGTGACACCTCCAAGTGCATTCACCACAGAAGATGGGTCTGCAGTGTTACTTTTGTAGAAGAAGCACTCTTCTTCCTACTAAACGCGTGCAATTCCCAAGAAGAACATTGGATGAAAATCCATTCCACTAACTTTAGAGTGGCTGAATCCCTGTTAGTACTGTGGAAGTCTGGTCTTCATGCTTGTGTCTGTGCTACCAAAAGAGCCTCTTACGTGTCCCATGAAAATGGTGACATCATCCTCCAAGCCATCATCTGCAGTGCCTTCAGAATTTTCCTTGAGAAACAAAGAAGCAGGCAAAAGATTTCATGTATCTGATTATGAAGTAACTCTTTATGGTAGAAAACACGGGACTCCAGAGTTGGGAGAAAATGTCAAGGGAGTCTAATTTGGTCTCCCACTCTATGACTGTTCTTTCTAGTGGGGACTGTCCAGTGAGAGGAAACTTTCTATTCCATGGAGTAGCCAGCACTTTCCATCTTTGGGTGCTTGTGACTGCTGGAAGAATCTTCCTTGAGAAGTGGGTATGATGCAATTAAATAGAAAATGTAAGTATGTGGACAATATGCAATCCCATGTTCTGTTGTCACCATCAAAAATTAACAAGATGACATAAGAAGTAACCACAGATAGGGAATTTCCAAATAATTCTGGAAACTATTTTACAAAACCTTCAGGTTAGAAATTCTTTTCCCATGAACAAACAAGCACGCTTATAAGATATGCTTTCCTGCATGAGCACAGGACACATCATTTGGTGCTCTTTCAGGCTGGCATCAAATAAGAACCATATCTCCTTACATAGAGATGTGTAAATGAAATAGAAATGTCTGCAGCTATAGAAGTGTGGGTTATTGGCATAACGAAACTTAAAGCCTGACTTTGAGTAATTGTGGACAGAAAGAGAATTTTCCGCTATTGCTCCATCAAACTTGATACAAGAAAAGGTCAAGACTGACATAGACTGGCACAGGGCTGAGAGAGATGCAGGATGAGAATACCAGGATGCAGTAGAGAACCGGACCAACACAGAGGCATACCCTTTGGCAAAATCTGACCAACATTTCTCTAATTGTGGCTACTTTACTCAGCAAATACTATATTTATTGAGTCCATGTTATGCACCAGCAGCTGTACTAGGGCCTGAGGATTTAGCAATGAACAGGGAAGTGGGAGAGTCCCTGCTTTCAAGGCCACCGTTCTGGTGGAAGGAGATAGAAAACAAACAAAACCTACATGAGCAAAAGATCAGATTATGACAAGTGGTGTCAGAGAATCAAAACAGAGTGATATAAAAGAGGATAGCCGGTGGATACTCTAGTTTGGATGATCAGGTAAGGCCTCTCTGAGGAGGTGACGTAAGAGCCGAAATCTTAATGTTCAAGAAGGAATAAACCAAGTGGAGATGAGGGGTAGGAGTATTTCAAACAGAGGAAGCAGTTAATGCAAAGTCTTAATATAGGAAGGAGGTGGCCTTCCAGAGAAAGAGGACTACAGCCAGTGGGGATGTGGGATGCGGGGTAAGGCGAGGCCAGAGAGGCAGTCCAGGGACAGATGACGTAACTGCGAACCCAGGTTAGGAGTTACAACATTATTCTGGTTGCGGAGAAAAGTCACGAGAGGATTTTAAGTAGGAGAGCGATAGGATCCAATTTATGCTTTGGAAAGATTGTTCTGGCAGCCCTGTGGAGCATGTACGTGGGAGGAAGAAATGGCAAGAGTGAAAACAGCCTGGCGAGGTAATCAGGTGAGAGATGATGGTGGCTTGGATCCGGGTTATAGTGGTGGGGATGAGGAGAGATGTGGATTCCAGATATATTTTCGAGAGAGAGGCAACAGGGCTTTCTGATAGATTGAATGTGGAGATTTTCAGCCTGAGCAGCTGGGTGGAAGATGATACCCTTTAGTGAGATGTCAAAGGCAGGGTGAAGAGCACGGTTGGGCTGGGTCCTGCATAACTGTAGTATGCCCTGCTGTACTACCACTGCCACAGCCAAAGCTTGCAGAATGACCTTCTTGCCTTCAGCTTCCCAGCCTCCTTCTCTGGGAGGAAACCCCTGCTGCCCCTACTCTGCCCATGGAAGAATCTCTTCTCAGCCTTTGCATTATTGAGCTTGACCTTTTAATGAATAAGTTGCTGCCCCTGCTGTTTCTTTCCAGAGCCTCTGAAGTGGGCTTTGTATAGAGTAGTTGCACCCGCTCCTGGAACAGAGGGTGAGCACTGTTTCTGGGAATCCCACAGGCATCCTGACACAGGCTGCTCCAGGGAAGCACACCACGGGATAACTAAAAATAACAAGGAATTCTCCTTCAAACATTTCTGTGTTCCGCCCCCACCCCCCCAGCCATACTTCCATTTATCGACATCACGGGACAAGACAGATGAGGGGACAGGTGCCCATAGTTATTCGGGTTACTGGTTACACTAACCCCAATGAGAGTTTTGGAGCCTGTAGGCTCAGTTTAACCCTGTCGAACAAAAATCCCCAAATTTCACATGAAGATCTCATCCTATGTATGCTAGTCAAACCTCTTCCAAACTTTGTCCCAGTAATTCCCCTTATAAAAAATAATCGTAGTAGATAATAGTTGTTGAGCGCTTACTCTGCATCAGGCATTTTGCTAAGCACGTTACATGGATTATCAGTTTAATCCTCAAAATAAGCATTTGAATAGGTACTATTATTATCACCATTTTACAGATAGTGTGACTGAAGCTCAGAGAAGAGGTTACTTGCTCAAGATCACACAGCTAGTGGATCATAGAGCCAGGATTTGAACACAGTTCTGTCCTCAAAGCCATTGTGCTGAAAAAACACAACGAGCACACAATGGTTGTTAGAAATGAAGATGTTCATTGCTGCATTGTTTATAATGATGAAGAATGAAAATAAAACGTCTGATAATATGGAAAGAGTCAAGTAAACTATGTAAAGCTCATATGGGAGAATAGTTTTCAGCCTTTAAAATCATGAATTTGAAGTAAATAAGTATTGTGAGGAAAGTTTCATTATATAATTCACAAAAAAAGATTATATAACTATATTTAGCATTACGTAATGTTTCTAAGACGTCTGTACCCAGATGTATGCTTTGATAAAGGAAGGGCATACACCGAAATCTCATGAGAGCTTTATTCTCTGGGTGGTAAGATTATGGGTGATTTTTCTTTTCTTTTTCTTTTCTGTGTGTCCATGGTTTATGCAATGATCATCAACATGAATGCCTACCAAGTACAGTATGTGCATTATCTCATTTAATTCTCAAATCAACACTATAGTCCCCAGTTAACAGATAACTTGCCACAGTAGATGGGTAGGAAGTAACAGAATTTTAAACTAGACCGACTCCAAAGCCCAGGAAAAAAAATTTCCTTTACATGCTGTGTCTAAATTACTTTTATAGTCAGAAAAATAAAACCACAAACGAGAAATGACACTTGTAGGCAGTTAACTAACCACACAAAACGAATGGTTGGGACAATATGTGAGTTCCTTGGGACTTGTGACTGGAGAGGAAAGCAGACTTGAGCCAGCCTTGAAAAATGGATTAATATTCTTTGAAATTCCTTGCAGAATTTAGTACATGATAAATACTTCTTAAACAGAATTTCCTTCAAGCTTTTTGGGTATTGAGGCGGAATGGCGTGCTCCAGGAGAAATCTGAGGCTCCTCCTGTGGGAGATGCAGGGCTCGGCTTTACTGGAGCCCATCCTTTGACTGAAATGCACTATGGCTGTTTGCAACACATTAGACACGGGTCAAATCCTCCTCCACAGCATCACTGACAGACTTCCACAAAGCGTGCAGAGCGTTAGCAAGCACAAATGCTCTCTGTAGAGAGAAACTTCATTTAAATTAAATAGCAAATGTAAACTGGTTTCAGAATCAGGCTAAAAGGCCTCAACAACGTGATTCTGGTGGATAAAAATGTCTTAGATGTAGCTGGAAAAATATTGCCTCTACATGGAGTCTTTGGGAAAGTTATACAGAATATTTATCTGTGAGTATTTCTGGAGTTATAAATATTTTTTTATTGATAATGAAAATGATTCTTCCTGCCAGCCCGGGGAGAATGGATGACTGTTGCTGTCTTTTCTCATTTTCTAGAGATGTCCATCTACTCTGGTCATTTGTCTAGAATTCTAGAAGTAGAAGTTGCTACTTCTAGGTGACACCTTCATGTTTGCCCACAGAATGTGGTACTCTGCTTTGTCAAGTTAACCCCTGAGCTGTGTAATTCCTCAGCCAGGAATCATCAGCATAAGCACCTAACATTTGCAGGGTGTAGTAGACACTTAAAAATGCGTGTTGAGGAAATGAATGAATGATGCATGATTATAAAAGTTGTAGATACTCCTTCACTCCTTCACACAGGCCATGGCCAGGGTTACTGGCAGTTCAATGGACAGTGTTTCTTATCTTATGGTGTAAAATGTGCTTCTTCCTTTCTGGTTGCCTTTTGTCAGTTATCACGTTTACAGGTGGCTTGTTTGGTTATGACACAGCCCGTGCAAAAATACCCAGACACTGTTTTGCTTTTGAATCTAGTGCTTATGGACAGTGAATGAGCTGGGACTGGTGCTCACTCCTCTAAGCCTGCTGTTCTGTTACTCGTGGACTGATACCCCTGGTATTGCCCCTGCAAAAGGTGTGAAGCAAGGAGCCTGCTGTCTGTTTTTTAATCATGCTCTTGTCCTTCTTATCATATATGACATAGTGTCATCCTCAGAGCTCCAGGAAGGCTTACAGGGCCATCTGGGATTTTCCCTGAGGGCAATTATTCAGGCTCTCTTACCTCTTATCTCCCCTCTCCAAATCTTGCTTTTTCCTTCTTTTTGCTCAACAGCTGTCTCCAGAAACAGGACAGTCAGCTATTTCTTGAGGCTTTGGTTAAAATTTTGTGTGGTAGGAAGAGGTTTTACTAAAATAATCTTTGAGGATCATCATTACATATGCTTCTTTATTGTGCCTCACTGGTAGATCTCATTCACTGAGTACTTCATGCGTGATAATTCTTTTATTTGTCACAATGAATCCTGTTACATATACGTAGTGTTACTATCACCTCTGTTTTCAGATGGGCAAAGGCACAGAAAGATTAAACAACTTGATAGAGCCAAGATTTGAACCCAGCTAGGCTAGTTGCCTACTTTTAACCTGCACTTTTAACATCCATGCTCTGCTGGCTTTTTACAGATGATGGAGAGTTTGGCTATATCTCATATTTATACCTGCCCCTAAAGTCAGAGCCATTTATAAATTTTCTTGTCTTCAGTCCTCATTCTTCTTTTCTGAGTTACACAAGCTGCAATGAGAGCTTTATTATAGCATTTGAGGGGAGTATCCAAGTAAATCTATCATCAGGTGTGAAACGTTCTGTCTATAAGTTGATCTGGCAGAGTGGTTGATTGGACCTAGCATAACTCCAACGGCAGCCTGACTGGGCAGCTACAGACAGCGAGGCACTTGACGAGGCATCCTAATTCTCTAGTTCTGGGTTTATTTTCAAGAGGAAAAAAAAGGTAGACCTAGATCCATTCAACTCTGCTGCTGTTTTACTCCCCCACTGAAGACTTGCCAGTCAACTCCTTCTCTTCCAATTTTTCTCTCCCTTTATTAGAAGCAGATCAGCCTTTCCAAGTAAGAAGTGAGTTTCCTGGCCCTCCTGCTCTGGGTGGCTCTTATTCTGTCTGGAATACTTCCATCTGCTGCTTCATGGTTGCCATATCCTCCTTACATACCTGCTCAAAGGAGCCTACCCTGCAGGCATCTCTGGCCTCTCCATCCTCAAGATCTCAAGATGCACAGCCTGGCACGCTAGTGCAAAAAAGTCATGACATTAGGAACAGACAAGTGAGAGGTGGGTAAAATGGTGGGTCAAGTAGATTCTAAATAATATTCCAATTTTGCCCTCTTATAACTTGTCAACTTTGAACAGGGCAGGAGTGGGAATCCCTCAGTTGGAAAGCATGATCATGTAGCCACCATCTCAGAGTCCAAGAAAACTACGCTATGCCCAAGCATGGGACTGAATGGGTTGGCTTATGCCACTTCAATGAAAGTGCATTAAAAGGAAAACAAACAAAAAGCTAGAAAATCAATATTACCGCACTTGTCCTTGTTCCAGGCATTTCTACATGCATTATCACCTCTAATCTTCATGATAATCAAGTGAGGTAGGTGTTATTGTCCACGTAGTATAAGTGAAGAGAGTAACTATTAATGAGTTTAAGTAGCTGTTCAGGGTTACAAGAGTAGTTGGTGACAGGCAAGGTTTGAACCTGGGGTTTTGACCTTCATCATAGCAATCTCTTGAATTCACGAGTAATTGTTCAAGCAAGTACCAAACTTTGCGACTGGGTTTACTTCAAATGCTCTCCAATTAGATACAATTTTTAGATACAATTATTTTCCATGATGAGTAGATTAATCAAATGTAATCACTGTGGATGATCTACCTGATTAATCTTATCCTTCCCAATTTCAGATGAGCTTCTGTGGAACTCTCCTTGTCCTTCAGACTGACTTCTGTGATTAAGTGCAACGACACTGGACTGCTTGGGTTCAGAGGGTTTATACTTCCTGAGCTCCTGATCCAGAGAATCTTCTATATTGTCTATTTTTTTGTACTCTGTATGCTGGGATTCATGTCAGAAGGTCTTTAGGGTAATTCTAACCAACTTTCTTTGGAGACTGTCACCTTGCCAACATCCCTTGCCTTCACAGATATTTTTCCTAGTCCAGTCTCATGCCTTTATCTTCATCCACTTCATTCCACTTGCCTGAGTTATTGTAATAACCTCCTAAGTGGTCTCTCTGCCTTCAATTTCTAAACTTGCATGCTATTACTTTTGTTCGAAAACTCCCCTACCCATCCAAGCCATAGGCAATGTCTACGGAAAAGTTTAAATTCCTTACTATGTGTTTAAAATTCTTCATTAACATAATTTTCTAGATGTATTGTTTTCTACTCACCCCCTCAAGATATTTATTCTTACCAAACTGACTCTTCGCTGTTCCCAGGACATGTTTTATAATTTCCTTCTCTCTGCCTCCTGCCGTGTGCTGGACCTGAAAGCACCTTGTCCCCCTCTTCCCTTGGTGACATCCTACACCTTCCTAGCCCAGTTCAGATTTTGCCTCCTTTGTGAGATCTTTCTCAGCCCTTACAATTTCACATACTCCTTCATTTCTGCTTCTCTTGCAATTTGAATTTTTTTACTATTGCAGCATTTAATAGTTTCAGCCTTGACTTATAGCGGCTTATAAAAATATGAGCCTGTCTCACCATCCTGTAACTTCCTTAAGGGAAGGACCCTTTCTTCTTCATAGCTGTATCTTCTGCAAAGCTTAGCATAGCACCTTGCTAACAATAGGTGTTCAGTAAATGCTTGACGACTTAAATATATTCTGATGAAGCTAGTTTCTAAGTGTGTGACAAAGGTTATGAAATCATTAAAACGGGATGTTTAAGAAGTAAGAGCTAAAATTATTTTTAGATTCTGCTGTCATACTGACATAATGGTATGTTTGATTAGACGCTTTCTTTAATGTAATTCCTTCTGAAACACCAAATTTCTTCATGCAAAGGACCTCGCTGTAATCTGCTCCTTATTCTAGATGTCACACTTTGTTTACTTGATGAGTATTTCAGTAGCCTTTGGATAAAAGCAAAATAACTTGACCTAACCTGAGGAAAGTTCATTCTAATGCTTCGTTGTGATCTTCTTGGCTTGTAAAAACTATCAGTTGTTCTCTCACGGCAAAAACATTCTCTAAACTGTCAATGAGATATAATTCCTATCAAAAATTGATGACTGGGGGCCCTCAATGCTCACTCTTTGCTTTCCTCCAGATTTTCTTCTTTCTTTCTTTCTATTTTCCACTTCTGATTTTAAAAAAGGGCTTGTTTGAATGCTAATGTATATATCTCATAATATGTGATATATATCATATATACATATTTATTATATATCATTTTACGTAAACCGGCAGTGGAAAAAATGCCAAAGAATGTCAGATTTGGAAGATAGGAATAATACTTTTATTGCACAGTGAGATTAAAATGAATGTACAAGTACTATGAAAATCATTTTTTAAATTAACTTATGGTCCTTTTGGCCAAATTCCGCCAGACTGAGACCAAGAAGAGAGTGGCCTTCAGAATCACATGACACACTTGTGTATGTAACTCACCAGAGAACCTGTTTGGTCCGGGCTTACAGATAGACAAAGAGGCACACGGAGAAGGTGAAATGTGTTCTGAGAATAACAATGAAAATGATAAAGCTGTGGAAAACATGAAGAAGAGGTCACCAGCATGGATCAGCCAACAGTAAGAGGGCTTCCCTCGAGGCAAGGTTTGGAACGTTGCACCTCCGTCTGCAACCAGCCCTCCCTCGCCAGCCCAGTGGTCAAACAGGGCTTTTCAGCATCAGGCACCTACTAGCTGATTGCAAACCATCGTTTCTCCTTTACAATCCCGCCGGGACCTGATACTGACCTCTTCTCTACGGAGACTACACAGAGTAAACCCTTCCCCCTTCTCCCTTTGTCTGTGATCATCAAGGTGACACTTGCTTGTGACTTTATCTGTATTTCAGTGTTTTTTCATCTTTGTGTCAAAGTCCCTGATTAGAATCTGGTACAAGGGATTTGTCCTGCGCTCAGAAAATTGCACATAGTCCCCAAAGCTTTGCATATAATTTTGGGGGTTTACAGACTCCCTGAGTCCAGTCCAGAGATTCTAAGTATATAATCCCTTCACTAGACCATAAATTATTATGAGGGCAGAGATAAGACTTTATTCATATTTGTATTCCCAAGGAACCTGTCATGTAATAAATGCTCAGGAAAGGCTTGAAGAACTAGCAAAAATAAGAAATTTGGACAATTATGTTGGAGAAGAAAGAGGGAAGACCTGCTGTGTTAGTTATAAGAATGTCTATTACATTAGCTCTTATGACTATTGGTCTCTAGCACCATTGAGTATACAAAAAGGAGAAATAGGATTAATTAGTGACTGGAGATAATTAAGCTTGCTATAAAGGAAGACTTCCCAGTAGGAAGGTGGGTGGTTTCATATTGAAGTGAGTTTAAAAGAAAGGTGAACTTCTCCAGGTCGATTTTAGAGCAGCGTTGTTCTCTGTTGTGGGACAGAGCAGCATGAAGGCAGAAGGGCCAGGCTAGGGAAGGACCAGCCTGGAGATTCCATGGTGGATGTTGCCTCCACTACACACAGCGGCTCTGCAAAGCACCAAACTTCAGAATGAACTCTGCCCCAAGGGCTTAGAGCCCTAATCTGAGACCAAACAACAGACTGAACAGGACCCCAAATCAAATGGACACTAGGTGACCAGAGCGACATTGGAGGTACAGAGGGGAATCCACTAAGAGGGGTGAGGTGGGGGCTGGATTTAGGGAGAGTTTGATGACACAAGATATAAAAGCTTGTTTGAGGCAACCAGGATAACAAGCTAACAGGGAATAACAGGAAGAAAGAGGCATCTGTTATAGCAGGACTTCGTAAATTTCCACTCCCCACTCATCCCTCCAGCCCAAAATCTATGCTCAAGGTTAGGAAGCAATGGAAGTCATCCCAAAGACCCAAGGGATTTTACCAACGTTATTCCAGAGCAACGTTATTGTTGACAACTCTCTATTTGTTTTTCCTACCCATTTCTTCTCTACGACCTTCTCTGGTTCTCCCTTCCTCTCATTACCATCTTCCTATTTCTTTTCCTTCCAACTACTTTTTTGTTGCTTTTCCAGGTGTTGCAGTCCACTGAAAATAGAAATATCTTGGTGCTTCTGCCACCTGTATGACTTTGGGCAAGTCACTTTGCCTCTCTTAGCCACATTTTGTCATCTGTAAAATAAGGACATTTGACTACAATTTCTAAGTTGTCATGGTCTAAGGATGGCTCATGTCTACCCTTCCTTTCACTCTTCTCATTTCTCATATCCCAATTTTTGGGCCCTGAGAAGGCATCCCTTAGGGCTAAAGTGTTTTTATGACTATTAGGGCATAATATTAATAATAATAATAGCTGTGGCAGGTTGTATTTTCCAAAGATGGCCACCACAATATACTCTACCCACATGCTCTCAGTATAGCATGGCACTGACATTCCTCCAGTCAGGTGGTGAGATCTATGTCACTTCCCCTTAAACTTGGGAAGGCCCTGCCACTGCGTTGACCAGAAGAACATAGACGAAGTGACACTGTGCCAATTTCTGGGCTAAGTTTTTAAGAAGCTTGCACCTTCCAATTCTTGTCTTTTGGGATACTGACTCATGGAAGCCAGCCTGCATCCTGGGAGAAGCTAAGTCGCCACATGGAGAGGTTCTGTGCTGGGCCAACAGCCTCTGCTGAATTCCCAGCCAACAGCCAGTGTCAACTGCCAGACCTGCGAGTGAAGAAGCCTTCAGATGTTTCTTTTCCAGCCTCCAACCATTGTGTCACCCCCAGACTCAGAGCCTTCCCAGCTGAGGCTTCAGATGTTATGGGGCAGAGATAAGCCGTCCCCACTATACACTTTTCAAGTTCCCGACCCACAAATCCAGGAGCATAATAACATGGTTGCTGCTTTATGTCATTAAGTATGTTGGTTTTGCAACCCAGCAATGAATAAGTGGAACAATAGCTAACCTGTATTAAGTATTTGCTGTGTGCTTAACAGTATTTTAAATGATTCTGTGTAACAGCTCATTTAACACTCAGAACAATCCTATGAAGGAGGTACTGCTATTCTTATCCTTTATTGAAAGGAAACTGAGGCAAACAGAAATTAAATAACTTGTCCACATTTACACATCTGGTAATCCAACAAAGGTAGCCCAGCCCTAGGGCCCTTCACACTTAACTGTTATGCTGCCATGCTACTCAAAAACAGGATTTGGGGGAAGATGCAGACATATTTCAACCATAGTTTATATCTGGAGGAAATCACAGGATCAGATATCTGGTATCTTGGTGATCAGCTAAGTGAAAAGTTAGGAGAAGGTGCTTGATAGGTGTTAATTCATTTAAGCATCAAAGGAACCCTGCCAGAGAGGAAGTGTTATCTTCCTTTTCTTTTAGATGAAGAAAAAAGATCCAAGGAGGTTATATAAATTGTTCCTGTACATACAGCTGGTTGGGGGAATACTGAGATTTGAACCCAGGCCTGTCGGAGTCTAAAGACTGCACTTATCCTGTTAAACTATCCACCTTCCCACCAGGCCATGTGGGCAATAAGGAGTGGAAAGATGAAGAGATAAGGAATAAAGTAGAGAATACATCTTTTCTCATTCTCCAAAAGTCCTAATTGTCATAAGAAAAACATAACATCACACTGTAAGCTCCTTGAGGAATGGGATTGTGCTTCACTTTTTTTTTTTTTAAGATTTTATTTTTTCCTTTTTTCTTCCCAAAGCCCCCGGGTACATAGTTGTATATTCTTAGTTGTGGGTCCTTCTAGTTGTGGCATGTGGGACGCTGCCTCAGCGTGGTTTGATGAGCAGTGCCATGTCCGCTCCCAGGATTCAAACCAACGAAACACTGGGCCGTCTGCAGTGGAGAGCGCGAACCTAACCCCTCGGCCACGGGGCCAGCCCCCTGTGCTTCACTTTTGATTTCCCACTACTTACCATAATATCTGGTACATGGCAGGTACTTAGTAAATATTGTTTAACGTATAAGTATGACTATTTTATAGTTATATGCTAACTTGGACTCATTATTCAGATTTACTTATTCAGATTTATTAATATTCATTTATTCAATAGATATTTATTTAGCACCTGCCATGTCTCAAGTAATAGTTTATCCTGTAAGGATATAGTTTTCAACAAGGAAAACAAGGTTCCTGCTCTCATGAACCTTAACTTTTAGTTGGCAAGCAAACAAAAAAGTGTGTGTGTGTATTATACACACACATAATATATATAAAGTATGAGTGAGAGTGAAATTTAAGTGAGGGGCTGAATGACTAGGAGACGCCCATGTAAAATCTGGAAGGAAAAGCATTCTAGGAACCAGAAACAGCTCATGTATCACGTGTTTAAGGAATGTAAGAAAGCCAGTAGACTCTTGGAACTGGGAACGAGCCCAGCATGTTTGAGGAACAGTAAGAAAACAAGTAGGCTGAGGAGAAGGGAGAGGAGAGTGCGATGAGGGGTGAGAGGAGTAGCAGGGCTGGATTTTATTCCAAGGATGGTGGGAAGTCACTGGGTGTTTGCAAGCTGAGGGTGCCGGGATGCCATTTACACTTTAAAAAAGTGACTGGATACTGTGTGGAGGATGGATTGAAGGGGCCAAAGTGGAAACAGGGAGACCCATTTAGAGGCCATTGCAGAAACCCAGGCAAGAGATAATTAATGCTGCTTTGGACTCGGGTGGTAGCAGCAGTGGTAAGGAGAAACGGACGGATGCTGGATCCTTTTGAGAGGCAGTCAGTATAATCTGTTATTGTGTTGGTTATGAGGGATGAAAGAATGAAAGGAATCATGCAGGGCTTCTAGTTTCGGGTGAAGCACCGGGGAGGATGATGATGCTATTTGATGAGGTGGAGAAGATGGTACAGTTGGGGACCAAGCTGGAGGGGAACATAAGAGACACAGTAGTACAAGACACGTCACCAGACACTAAGCGAATACTTAACAAGGGCTGTTATTTATCTAAAATGTGATCACGTATATACTAGGATTGTATGTATCTATATTGTATATATCATGTATATAGCTAGGATTGGAACTCATATTTGTTCGACTAAGAATACTGTTTTTCGTTAAACCACACTGCCTCCCAGCGCCACCCTGTTTATCCCCTGGGTCTTTATCCTGTGTCTCAGTTTTTTCTAAATTTGCTGCCCCCTGCTGTTCATTCAATGTAACCACCTGTAGTTATGAAGGGTGTTCCTGAAGCTGCCATGTTCAATTAAACTCCACAAAACCTATTGAACACAAACTAATTACAAGATTCTGTGGAAGGTGTTTGTGGGGAATATATATGAAGAGGAGACAGGCCCTGCCCTCAAAGGCACTGTGGAAGTGACAGACTTATTTTGAGCAGAGGAGTGAAATGCTTTAAGAGGCACAGAGAAGAGGTGATGGAGGGAAACCCCAAAAGGAGGTGGGTCGGGCTGGGATTAGGGAGGTCTTCTGGGAGGCTGTAGCATTTGAACATGATCCTGAAAGGTGGGCAGAAGTTGCAGGAGAAATGGCACTCCAAACCAAAGAGATAGCTTGAGCAAGGGCAGAGTAGGGTAAGCGGGTCTCTGGAATATAGGGACGGTGGAGTAGTGGTTAGAGCCAGAATACTGAAGCAAGAATGCCTCCGTCAAATTCTATCACTGACCTCCTGTGTGACCTCAGGCAAGTTATTTAACCTTTTTGAGGCTCAGTTTCCCTTTCTGTAAAATGCTGATAATAATAGTATTATTTCCTAGGATTCTCATGAGATATAAATAATTTAATGAATTTGGAAGTGCCGTAAGTCACCTGTGGATAATTGCAGGGGAAGGAAAGCCAGAAAGTTGGAACCAAGTCTTGGAGGGCCTTGAATGCCATATTAAAGATTTTCAGCTTTATTCTGTAGGCCACAAGGATCCATCAAAGGTTCTCTGAGCAAGGGAATGAGTGATCTTCCAAAGATAATTCTGGCCTCTAATGTAGAGAAATAAGAAGTAGGTGACTGGTTAGAAGGCCATCAAGTTTCCTCACTAAAGGGCATGAGAATTTTCTGAGAATATGTGTGCCTTCCGAGTTCCTGTGAATGTATGTTTTGCCTTGTATCTTCGTTCATTCACAAATGTTATAACCATATATCCAAATGAATCAAAGGCTGATTTACCCTGTTGGAAAAGGGCGATGGCTATGGCTGTGTTTATTGAGGGAAATATTTTAATGTTTCTAGAAATGCTTCAACAGTGGAAATTTATTTAGTGTAAAATGTCACATTAGCTGAGACTGGGGTTCACCAGATCAGACAAATTTCTGTGCAAATATTTTTCTAAGGTAGAAATAAGAAAAGTCACTCTCTTGTTCAAAAATTAGGATAGAAATACTATCACTTGGGGCAAATAGAAAATAATCTTTCTTGGTCTCATTGAATGAGCAGATTAACCCAAAGGCAGTCCCCCAACCTGTGAAAAACTTTCCTCCCAGGCTGCCCCTGAAAGAAGATAAAAACAAGGAAGGGCAAGGGGATCAGCATACCGCATACTTTCTTTTGAGCCTAAGAAAATTTGTGTCTCTTTCACCACAGCTACTCTTTTAACACATTGATTTTTTTTTCTTTTTAACCTGAATTAGTGAGATTACTTCCTCATAAATGTTTTATAAGAAACTTCAACAATAACTCGCAGGAAAATTGCCTTAGCAAAAATCGAGCAAACTGATTCAAGAAAACAATACTTGCTATCTGCAAAGAAATATATAAAACTGTTTACTTTATTTGAGCATCATAAAAGTAGAAGTGAGTGTGCTGAGTTCCAGAATCCATAACATCACCAAGCTGAGAAAGTCATGACTGTGATCAGATTTAATACAGCATCTGAGTGAATGTTTATTTGCATTATTGTTACTAGTGTCTGTTGTTGTTGTTTTTTTAAGCAAGCATTTACTGTCTTCTTTTAACATGCATCTTCACAACACATTCTCCTAGACAGGGGGAAAAAAAACCTGTGGCTTGATTCTTTGGACTGTGACCTAACTTTGGATGAAAAACAAATTTTATTACTTCATAAATTTCTAGCAGTAATTTCTTGGTTTATTTTGAATTCAAAAACGCAAACTATTCCAAGAGAATTGGATTTTGGCCGTTGTATTGAGATATGAAGTATCTGATTTATAAGGCTGTATCTTTGTCTACCACTGGTTGAAATCACTAACTCTTTTACTGCTTTGTTGAATGATCAAGTCCCAAGGGTGGTGACTTTTGGCAATCTGCTTACGTAAGCTCATACCTATACTTTTTTTTTATGTTTTCCTGTTTACTTGTTCTGCTGTTATCACAGTAAGAAAATAGCCTTGGCTTTACCACTCCACTTCTATGTCCATGATCATAAAAAGCCTGATGGATCAATATGAGGCTTCTAATGTATTTTTTCTGTCTTTTTCCTTAAAGGTTTGCAGGCAGAGTATTAAAATGTAGTTGAGACATAATCCATTTCTAGTATCTGCTTCCCAGGGAGAGAGAGGGTCTACACATGGTACTTTCACGAAGTCCAGCCGTGGAGCTTCAGTCCAGCGATTTTATGGGACTTCTTCTTTCTCAGGGGTTAGAAATTGTTGAGCAGATGTTTATGGCATCCTCCGTGTGCATTCTAAAGCACTGTCCTCATCTGAACGTTTAATTCTCCTTGTGAGGCCAGGATCAAATGGCTGAGAGTTTATTCCATAGCTCATCGGGAGTGTGCTCGCAAATGGTTAACAACAGGCTTTGGGGGTTGGGGGATAGCCCTGCTTTGTAGCATTTGCTGGTTTCTAAGGTGTAAATACTCCCACCAAGGCCAAGTTCAAGATACCTAATGACATCACTGATTGTGGAGTTGGGAAGCGATGCATAATAGCACATGATTATGTAGTAGTTCCATCACACAAATACAATAGATATAAATAATCTCATGATTATGGATAATAGTAAAATGTAGCAAAATAATTAGGAAGTCGTGGGTTTTGAATTTTTATTATCTTCATTTTTAGCAAAATTCATTTAGTTGTAAGTTTACATACATTTTACTCATGGCTGTTTAACAGCTGGCTTGCAAAATTCCTTGACACTTAACAATTGAGTTTGGGGAGCTGATGCCAGTGGGCTGGTGTATTTGCTTTTCTGATCAAAACATTACCTTTTTCTAGGTAAATGATCACTTCCACAATGCCTCTAGCCTCAGGGGAGAAATCCCTGCAGCCATTTTCTGAAAACCTGGCTACATTTATAGAAAGGTGGTGGAATGAGCTCTTCCCTCAGACTCTCCCTTCTAAAATGCAACCAAAAGGACATTCAAACACCAACAAAGGACACACACACAACACAGGAGACGTCTGGGAGACCCACACAGCCATACACCTGAAGGTAGTGGTGGGGCTGGATCCTCTAGAAGAAGTTGAAGCTGCTCGGCGGCAGGAGCTCTGCAGGGAGAGAGGGCCCAGGGCTAGGGGAGGTGGGAAGCTGGGGAGAGACGCCTCATCCCCATCTGGTGCTCCAGCCCCACATTCTCTGGGAGAGCAGCAAAGTGAGATAGGGGCCAGCCAGGGAAAGTGCACAGCTCAAGAGAGGTGCTCTGTTCCTTCCCGGTGCTCCAGCCCCACGTTTGTCAGGAGAGTGACAAAGTGAGAGAAGGGCCGACTAGAGGAGGGGCACAGCTGGGGAGAGGTGCCCTGTTACCGCCAGGCACTCCAGCCTCATGTTCACAGGGAGAGTGGTGCAGTGAGAGAGGGGGCCAGTTAGGAGAGGTGTGCAGCTGGGGAGATGTGCCCAGTCTCTGCCTGGCATTCCAGCCCCAAGATCTCCCAGAGGGTGGCTCAGTGACGGGGAGCCAACTGGAGGAGGCGCACAGCTGGGGAGAGGTACCCCATTCCTGCCTGGTACTCCAGCTTCATGCTACTGCCCCGTGTTCACTGGGAAAGCAGCACAGTGAAAGAGGGGTTGGCTAGGGGAGATACACAGCTGGGGAGAGGCACCCTGGTTCTGCCTGGTGCTCCAGTCTCATGCTTCAGCTGCATGATTGCTGGAAGCACTGCATGGAGAGAGAAGCAGTGGCAGGTGGAGCCCTGTGAGCACCCAGAGCAGAGAGAGAGGCAGCAGTTGAGGGAGGCATGCAGGGATAAGAAAGTGCTCCTTACCCTGCCAGGCACTCCATTCCTGCAATCGCCCAGAGGTTCACACAGGTGAGAAGTGGAGGCTGGGGGAAGCACAGGGGAAGGAGAGCACCCCTTTCCCTGCCCAGTGCTCCAGGTCTGCCATCGACCAGAGCATTGTACAGTGAGAAAAGCAGCCAGTGGCTGGAGCTGGGGAGCCCTGGATCATGCTGGGCCCAGAATACAGTGCCTGATCATCATGCAGTGGAGGCATGTGGCAGCAGTGACCAGATAATAATGCCATATGGAGGCAAAAATCCACAGCATCAAGCAGTATGAGAAAGTAAATTAAATCTCCAGACCAGAAGGAACATGACAAGTACCCAGAAACCAACCCAAAGACACAGATATCCATAACCTAAACAACAAAGAATTCAAAATAGCTATCATAAAAAACTCAACAAGTAACAAGAAAACACAGAAAGACAAATTAATGAATTCAGGAGCTTTTTCACAAAAGAGATTGAAATTTTAATGAAGAACCATTCAGAATTGTTGAAGATGAAAAACACAATGGATGAGATTAAAAAAAAACTAGACTCCTTAAACAACAAAACTGACAATATGGAAGACTGAATTAGCAATTTAGAAGACAGTACTGTAGAAATAATTCAGAGAGAGGAGAAGACAGAACTAAGACTAAAAAGAAATGAAGAGGCTCTCAGAGAAATATCCTACTCAATTAGGAAATGCAACATAAAGATTATAGGTATTACAGAGGGGGAAGAGAAGGAGAATGGAGCAGAAAGCTTGTTCGAAGAAGTAACAGTGGAGAATTTCCCAAACCTGGGGGAAGGAGATGGAAATCTATGGGAAAAAGTCTACTAGAACCTCCAAGTATGTTAATGTAAAAAGACCTACTGCAAGGTATAAGTAGTAAAGCTGGCAAAAGTCAATGACAAAGAAAAAATATTAAGGGCAGCAAGGCAGAAGAAAATAACTTACAAAGGAACCCCTATGAGGCTTTCAGCACATTTCTCAGCAAAAACTTTACAGCCTAGGAGAGAGTTGAATGATATATTCAAAATCCTGAAAGACAAAAACTTCCAAACAACAGTACTGTATCCAGAGAAATAAATTTTTCCCAGATAAACAAAAGCTAAAGGAGTTCATTGCCACAAGACCCCTACTACAAGAAATCCTCAAGAATGCCCTTATACCTGAAAGGAAACAAACAAACAAAAAAAGCAGGAAAAGGGCTACAAAGCCTTGAGCAAAGAGATGAATAGGTAGGCAACAATCAGAAATCGGCAGCTCTCTATCAGATCAGGTTGGTAAACAGTTAACTTTTACATCAAAGATAAAGAAAAGGAAGACACCAAAATAAACATTATATCATCACTTTAACCACAAACTCACAACACAAGATGGAATAAGATATGACAATAATAACTTAGAAGAGGAAGAGGAAAGGGATGGAATCAGTATAGTCTAAGGAAACAAGAGGCAATCAGAAAATGGACTATCTCATCTATAAGACTTTTTATACTAACCTAATGGTAACTGCTAAAGAAATTATTAGAACAGAGACGTATATGATAAACAAGGAGAAAATGAAGAAAACAAATACAGAAAACTACCTAATCAAATCAGTAGCCTGATATACACAGGACAAGAAACAAAGGATATGCAGAAGACCTAGAAAACATGTGATATGATGGCAGTATTAAGCCCTCATATATCAACAATCACTCTAAATGTAAATGGACTGAGTTCTGCAATCAAAAGGCACAGAATGGTAGGATGGATTAAAGAACAAGAACCAAAAATGTGCTGCCTCCAGGAAACACCTCTTGGCTCTAAAGACAAACATAGGCTCAGAGTGAAGGGATGGAAGACGATACTCCAAGCTAAAAGCAAACAAAAGAAAGCAGGTATTGCCATGCTTATATCACAGAAAGTAGACTTCAAGATAAAACAGGTAAAGAGAGACATAGAGGGACAGCATATAATGATAATAGGGACTCTCTACCAAGAAGACATAACCCTTATAAACATATATGCACCCAACACAGGAGCACCAAAGTACATAAGCAACTATTAACAAGCCTAAAAGGAGATATTACCAACAACACAATAATACTAGGAGACCTCAACACCCCCACTTACTTCAATGGATAGATCATCCAGACAAAAAGTCAACAAGGAGACAGTGGAATTAAATGAAAAACTAGACCAGATTAACTTAATAGGCATATATAGAGTACTCCATCCAAAAACAGCAGAGTGTACATTCTTCTCAAGTACACATGGAACATTCTCAAAGATAGACCATATATTGGGAAACAAGGCAAACCTCAATAAATTTAAGAAGATTGAAATCATATCTACTATCTTCTCTGACCCTAATGCTATGAAACTAGAAATCAACTACAAGAAAAAAGCAGAGAAAGGAACAAAAATATGGAGACTAAACAACATGCTACTGAACAACCAATGGGTTGTCAAAGAAATAAAAGGAGAAATCAAAATATATTTTGAGACAAATGAGAACTAAAACACACCTTACCAACTCATATGGGATGCAGCAAAAGCAGTCCTAGGAGGGCAATTTATAGCAATACAGGCCCATGTTAACAAACAAGAAGGAGCTCAAATAAACAATCTTAAACTACATCTAACAGAATTAGAAAAATAAGAACAAAGAAAGCCTAAACTCAGCAGCATGAGGGATATAATAAAAATTATTATTATTAAAGGATCAATGAAGCAAGGAGCCGGTTCTTTGAGAAGAGAAACAAAATTGAAAAACCCTTAGCCAGACTCACTAAGAAAAAAAGAGAGAAGACTCAAATAAATAAAATTAGAAATGAAAGAGGAGAAATTACAATGGATACCACAGAAATAGAAAAGATTATAAGATAATACAATGAAAAACTATATGCCAACAAACTGGACAATCGAGAAGAAACGGATAAATTCTTAGACTCTTACAACCTCCCAAGACTGAATGAAGAAGAAATAGAGAATATGAATAGATCAATCACAAGTAAAGAGATTGAAACAGGTATCAAAAACCTCCCCAGAAATAAAAGTCCAGCACCAGACAGCATCTCAGGAGAATTCTACCAAACATTCAAAGAAGATTTATTACCTATTCTTCTCAAACTATTACAGAAACTTGAAGAAGATGGATATAATCCTAACACATTCCACGAGGCCAACATCACCCTGATACCAAAGCCAGATATGGACAACACAAATAAGAAGAATTACAGGCCAATATCACTGATGAACATAGAGGCAAAAATCCTGAACAAAATGTTGGCAAACCAAAGACAGCAATACATTAAAAAGATCATACACCATGATCAAGTGGGATTCATACCAGGGACACAGAGATGGTTCAACATCCGCAAATCAATCAACGTAATATACCACATTAACAAAATGAGGAAGAAAAACCACATGATAATGTCCATAGATGCAGAGAAAGCATTTGACAAGATCCAGAATCCATTCATGGTAAAAACTCTCAATAAAATGGGTATAGAAGAAAAGTACCTCAACATGATAAAGGCCATATATGACAAACCCCCCACCAACATCATACTCAGTGGGGAAAAACTGAAAGCCATCCCTCTGAGAACAGGAATAAGACAAGGGTGCCCACTCTCACTACTCTTATTCAACATAGTTCTAGAGGTTTTGGCCAGAGTAATTAGACAAGAAAAAGAAAGAAAAGGAATCCAAATAGGCACTGAAGAAGTGAAACTCTTGCTGTTTGCAGATGACATGATTTTATATATAGAAAATCCTAAAGAATCCATCGGAAAACTAATAGAAATAATAACTACAGCAAAGTTTCAGGGTAAAAAGTCAACTTACAAAAATCAGTAGCATTTCTACACTCAAGAAGTGAGCTAACAGAATAAGAACTCAAGAATACAATCCCATTTACAATTGCAACAAAAAGAATAAAATATCTAGGAATAAATTTGATCAGGGAGGTGAAAGACCTATAAAAAGAAAACTATAAGACGTATTGAAAGAAATAGATAATGACATAAAGAAATGGAAATATATTCCATGCACATGGATTGGAAGAATAAACATAGTTAAAATGTCCATACTACCTAAAGCAATCCACAGATTTAATGCAATCCCAATCAGAATCCCAATGACCTTCTTCACAGAAATAGAACAAAGAATCTTAAAATTCATAAGGGGCAAAAAAAGATCCCAAATAGCCAAAGCAATCCTAAAAAGGAAGAACAAAGCTGGTGGCATCTCAATCCCTGGCTCCAAAATATATTACAAAACTATAGTAATCAAAACAGCATGGTACTGATATAAGAACAGACATACAGATCAATGGAACAGAATTGAAAGCCCAGAAATAAAACCACACATCTATGTACGGTTAATCTTCGACAAAAGAGCCAAGAGTACACAATAGAGAAAGGAAATCCTCTTCAATAAATGGTGCTGGGAAAACTGGACAGCCACAGGCAAAAGAATGAAAGCAGACCATTATATTTCCCCATGCACAAAAATAGACTCAAAATGGACCAAAGACTTGAAGGTAAGACCTGAAACCATAAAACTTCCAGAAAAGAATATAGGCAGTACACTCTTTGATATCAGACTTAAAAAGATCTTTTCGAATACCCTGTCTATGCAGACAAGGGAAACAAAAGAAAAAATAAACAAGTGGGACTTAATCAGACTAATGAGCTTCTGGAAGGCAAAGGAAACCAAGACCAAAATGAAAGAACAACCCATCAACTGGGAGAAAATATTTGCAAATCATATATCCAATAAGGGGTTAATCTCTATAATATATAAAGAACTCACACAAATGAACTACAAAAAAACAAACAACCCAATCAAAAAGTGGGTGGAAGATACGAACAGATATTTTTCCAAAGAAGATATACAGATGGCTAATAGGCACATGAAAAGATGCTCTTCATCACTAATCATCAGGGAAATGCAAATCAAAAGCACACTTAGATATTATCTTACACCCATTAGAATGGCTATAATCACCAAGACAAAAAACAACAAATTTTGGAAAGGTTGTGGAGAAAAGGAAACCCTCATCCACTGGTGGTGGGAATGCAAACTGGTGCAGCCACTGTGGAAAACAGTATGGAGATTTCTCAAAAAATTAAAAATAGAAATACCATATGGCCCAGCTATCTCACTACTGGGTATTTACCCAAAGAACTGGAAATCAACACTTCAAAGGGACTTATGCACCCCTATGTTCATTGCAGCATTGTTTACAATAGCCAAGATATGGAAGCAACCCAAGTGCCCATCGACGGATGACTGGATAAAGAAGATGCAGTATATATATATACCATGGAATACTGCTCAGCCATAAAAAAGACAAAATCGTCCCATTTGCAACCACATGAATGAACCTTGAGGGCATCATGTTAAGCGAAATAAGCCAGGCAGAGAAAGACAAGCACCATATGATTTCACTCATATGTGGAATATAAACAAACTTACAGACAAAAAGAACAAATTAGTGGTTACCAGGGGAAGGGGGTTGGAGGGTGGGCACAGGGGTGAGGGGGCACACTTATATGGTATATGACAAATGATAATGTACAAATGAAATCTCACTATGTTATAAGCTATTATGACCACAATTTTAAAAACCTGAAGGATTAAGTAACAGTTTAAAGAAATATCCCAAGTGGTGCCTGATGAACAAAGGACCCAGGATTTCAGGCTAATCTTATTTCCTGCTTGTATTCACTGTTTCTGTTTTGGTAAAGCCCCTTTTGGTAGTGGCATCTGAGTTTTTAGGCAGCGCTCTTTAGGAAGGGCTCACTGCTCAGTGCTCTGACCCCACTGGGACTCAATTTAGCCTAAATCATGGCACAGAGTCCAGCTAGCTGGGGTTATTTCGAGGATACAGAGAGCCACAGCACAGCCATTTTGGAAAGCCAAGGATACTCCCTTTCCTTTTGTAAAGGCTGGGTCACTACCCTTCTGCTTCTCTCTTGTCTTTTCCTGTGTCTCTGCTGGATGATGTCCTCACTTGATCTTGCCCATGGCCCATAAAGGCTGCCCTGGCTTCTTCTGTAGCCTTGGAACTCTCCATATGTTACATCCCTTTGACCTCTTCCCTATCAGTGTTAACTCTTAAAGGGTTAGGATCTCACTCCCAGTCCAGGGCTGGGAAAAAACATACTACCCAGAGCATAATTATTTAGGGCAGGAGACAATCTAGGCAGGAATTCTCCAGAAGGAAGTGTGGGTGGGTGGGCATTGTGAAATATGGTGGGCAGTTCCCAGGAAGAGCTGGGGAAGTCACTCAGCCCACGTATTTGGCACAGCTTCACTGTTCGTCACAGGAAGACCTTGAACATTGACTGCTCTTCAGTGAGTCATGGTTTTCCTCATCAGGAAAATGGACTATAGTATTACTTGCCCTACCTACTTTTTCTGAGGACCAAATTGAAAATAAAAAAAGAAGCTTACTAACGTGCTTGGAAGACAACTAAGCAACGAACAAATGTAAAGTTGTTATGAGTGTTTATCTATGTACATTTTCAGAAATGGCTGCAAATGGGAAAATTCACAGGCAAAGCACAGAGGAAATTTCATTAAAAATGGTGAGTGGGATGAGAGGGGGCAAGACAGGGCAGAACAGGTCCTGAAGACACTGGCTTGGTTCTGGAGGCAGGTGGAACCTGTGTATTCCACCGGAGGCCCCTCTACGCCTCCTGCATATTCAACTACTGTTTCTTCCCTTCGCTCCTTACCTCCATCTGGCCTGGAGACTTTTGGGAACAAGAACAACTTCTGGTTTTTTTCCCTGGCTTATTCTTCCTTGAGACAATGGCTCAGAAAGCCTGTAACCTGCTTGAATGGGAGTAAAGGAGTAAGATTTAAAAATTAATGTCCTAAACTATTATCCAGGCTCACATTCTCCCCTCTATGTTCAGGAGACTCAGGAACCAAGTGGAGCTGGATCATCACTGATTCCATCGGGGAAAGCCTGGGAAGGCAGGAACCAACCGAAATTCAAGGACCTGGGATTATTTCTGAAAAAATGAATTGTTAGAAATCTTTACTGACATAGAGGTGTTTTAACTGAATGGCAGTTCATCCTCAGTTACTGGCCTTGCAGCACTGATGATGGTCTCTGTCCCTCCAGATGATGAAGAAGAATGTGAGGAAGAAGAAAGTGGCAGTGATCAGAGCTGGGATCAGTGGTGTGGGAGCGAGTGAGTGCTGCTTGGATGAAAGGCCGGAGCCCACTTGCTTTGAGCTCACCTGTGATGACACTGGGGGGCTCTGGAGATTCCAAGTAAGTCTCCATATTCTTTCAATGGGACACAGAGCACATCCAACCTGCAACTCAACAAATATAAAACAACAACCTGCTGTGAGCTGGGAATTGTACTCCATAGGGATAGATTGATAAACAGGAATGGTTCCTGTCTCTTAGGGTTTATGGCAAAGGAAAGAGACATGGATACAGATCAGTCCCGTACAAGAGAGAGAGTGGTCAGCGCTGAGCCAGATGTCCTAGAGGTGCTGTGGATGCAGAGGCTGGTGCTGAGGGGGGCAGCCCTAAGGCAGGAAATGGGCCCTGGGACAGGAGACTGAAAGCTTCAGCCGGGCAAGTCTTAGAGCCCTCGTTTCCTAATCCATAAGAAGAGACTAGTAATCAGTTCTTCATAGGTGGCCTCTGTGAGAATACCTAACCTAGTCATTGGTTACAGAGTTGGTATTCAACACTCTCTCTCTCCTTTCCTTCCTGAGTCATCATTTTTGGGGAGGAATTTTCATCCCACTAAACCCTTCAGAACAGGAAAAATGTGTCCCATGTAACTGAATTCCAGATCAGATAAAGTCCCCCTGATGTGAAGAAAAGGAAGACTGAGTGATGAATTTCTAGAGAGCACTGTCTGGGACTTCAATAAGGGCAGGCAGGCTTGGGAACAAGTCAATAGGAAGAATCAAACACACAAAACCCTTACAAGCCTCTGGCCTTCTGAAGAACTGAGGTCTTGGCAGATCAGATGCCAAAGTCAGCTGAATGGAAGCACATGTCGGTGCTCTCTGACTTGCAGGCATTGGAGAAATCTAGCAGCAGCGTAGACTTGCACATGCCTCTTAAAGAACAATCTTGCTCTACTGCATTGCTTATCAGGATGGGAATGTTTTCCTTTACTTTCTAAAAGAGAAGTCAGAAGAAGGAAAGCCCAGCATCTATAGATCTGTGAACATCGACACTTCCAAGGAAGTGACCTATTTCAGTGACTTCTCCTTAGCTGATCATTTTCCAAATTACATGCACAGCTCACAGCCCCCAGAGTATTTGAAGATGTATGCCAAGCACCTTGACCTTGTGAAGTACATCTGTTTCCAGGTAGGCTTTAGGGTCTTTTGTAATCTTGACCCTTGAGAATCTGCTGAAGGCAGTTGTCACCTTTCTCTAGAGAAAGACACATAAATAAGACATTTTGTGTACAATTTCAGGGTATTAAATATCCTGGTTTAGAAACACTGACTATTGAGTTAGAGGCAATATTGTGTTTATTTGCAAAAGCTTTTTGCCTGCGTGGTGGTCTTTTGTATATACATGCATACATCAACCACATGACTTTCTCACTTGGCATTTTCCTTGCACAAACTCAGACCATCACTACAATCCTCTTTGCAGACGGGTCTCTTTCCAGGTGAAATGAGTGCGTGCATGTAGAACAATTACATCTATGCTTATGATAAGATAAACACTGAGTAACTGTTAGCTAATATCATCATTATCATTTTTCTAGACTCATGGAAACTTCCATTTGGAAAGGCTTGCTAGCTTTATCTCTTTTGCAACTCATCTTTTTTGCTGATGGGACATCTAGTTCCTGCCTGGTTACCTCCACAGCAGTTGTTTACCACCTCACAGGAGAGTCTGACTTAGTATTAGGTAGAATTTAATGTGTCTGTGGCATAAATCTCTAAAAAGACAACTTTTGAACATGTGTGCCTACATTTACCATCTCATCTGTCTGTTAATCCATCCATATGGTCATCAATTTGGAAGACTTGAAATCAAGGGTGTATTGGCATATATATCTGCTACATAAGCTATACGGCAGGGGAAAAAGTCAAGCAACAGGTATAAAGGAAACCAAATACCTTTCTTATTACTCACTTCTCAATTTTCATGGGAATTGTGGAACAAATCTAAATCAGATTGTAAAATCTCGCTAAAGATTTTTAAATATTGAAATATCTACAAGAAAATGATTATTCAGGATCCACTTTCCATGGAATCTGGGAAATAAACTGGATGACCTCTATTGGTCCAGAGGCAGTCCTCTAGTTTCAGGGAGGTGGAAGGAGATGGTCATGTGACACCCATATTCATCCTTTTATACTCAGATGATGGTGCACAGTGTGAGAAAACATCCTGATTTCTCATCCACTGGCCAGTGGGATGTTGTAACAGAAGCTTAGGGGAAGCAAAGGCCATCTGCCTTTGATGCAGGCATGGTCTGCAGTGGCTGTCATACTGACCTCATTTACCACTTCAATTTTTCCCACGTATGTAACTTTCCCATCTCAGGGAATCCTAAGGGTGGATGGTCTGTGGTTAAGTAAAGTGGATTTAAAATTCTCTTGATGATGGCAAGCAATAAGCTATTACCCCAAATAATACAATTAGAAGAAAAGCTGGCTTCTATAGGTTTTTAAGTTTTATAAAAGAAAAAGCCTGTTATAATCAGAATGTCTGCATCCAAGCCATGGGCACTTAAGTTTCCCTTAAGAAAGAGAGGTGTCTTTTTCACCTGTGTTGTCAAGCCATACCTGGAGTGTTGTGCTCTGCTCTGGTGCCTGCTTCAAGAAGAATGGTGAGAAAAGGGAACATAATTAGAGGAAAACAACCAGGACAGTAGAGAGTCAGGCAAATGCAGCACGATGAATATATAAAAACCACAGAAGCTATTTAGCCTGGAGGAGGAAACTTGTTAGGGGAGAGAAAGGAGCACAATCACCATCTTTGGCTAGGATATGACCATCACAGAAAGGATGGAATCAATGTCATGTGTGTTCTTGTTGGGCAGGATGAGAGCTGACAGGTAGAAGTTCCGGGGAGGTTGACTTCACTGGAAAGAAAAGGGATTTTCCAACAAGAAGTCTTGTCCCAAAATGAAATGGTCTGCCTTGTGAAGTAGTGAGTTTCCCAATTCAGGAGGTATGTAAGCAGAAACTAATAACCATTAATGAGGGATTTTTAGATCAGTGGCTCTCAAACTTTAGTATGGTAAGAGTCACCTGGAGACTTTGTTAAGCGAGATCGAGGTTCCAGCTCCCTGAGATTGATTCAGCGTGTCTGGATTGGGGCTAGTGGATTTGCTGTTGACAAAGTTTCCAGGTGCTGCTGCCGGTCGGAGAATCACATTTGAATAGCAAGGCTGTATTAATATATAGTTCAAGGTTTGTCTGGATGACTCTAATTTTCCAATTTTGAGAGTCCATAATGATAACCACAGAAAAAACATAGTACACTATGAATTTGGGTATCACCAAAACGAATTTGCTCTGTAAAAAAGTACATATAATATAACTTCATGTGTGTGCTACAGTAAGTCAAATTTCTGTTAATATCAATGGATGTTTGTGTATCATAGAGGGACAATGGAAAAGTAGTTGAAAGTGGTACTATATATACAGATTTTACTGTTAAAGTGGGTTTACTATGAAACTGTGCAAATGCAATGTAACAACTACAGTGAGCTCTACATTTCCTGAAGCTGAATTGCTATTTTCCATTTTTTTTTTCTTTACATAGGGTTTGAGAAGTTCAAAGGTCAGCGTTTCCACAGCAAGGAATATCAGAGTCCAGAGAGATTTATGGGAAAGAGAATCCTTGTGATCGGCGTTGGGAATTCTGGCCCTGGCGTGGCTGTGGAGGTCAGCCATACCACAAGGCAAGTCTGTTTTCTTAGAGTTGTGTTTTGTTGATGTGGGAATTCTCCACCTGCCTGTGCAGATGCACAAACCCAGGACAACTAAGACTCAAGGCTTCTGCTTATGGCTTTCCACTAAACGCACATATCTACACACAATACCCAGCAGAGGTTTGAGCATGTTGGCTGGGCCTAATGGATACTCAACAATCACTAGAAACAGTCAAGCCTTTTGCTCTTTGTCAAGATCTCCACTAGTTAACACATCTATACTGTGGAAAACTACATGGTCATTAGAAAAAATGAAGAACTATCATATGCGCAGACGTCAGAAGATATTCTTTGAAAAAATCAAATTATAGGACCATGTGTATTGGTGATCCAATTTATAGAAAAAACTCCTATATACCTATAGTGGTAAACGTATATGTGATTGTAAGAAGATACAAAAAACTGTTAATAGTGGCTTCCTCTGGGGATAAGGACTCTGTGTGTGTGTGTGTGTGTGTGTGTGTGTGTGTGTGTGTGTGTTTGTAAATACTAGTGGAACAAAACAGGCAGCAGCTTGGAGAATTAATTCAGACCATCACTTTCTATCCTGACTCACATGGCTTAGAACTCTCTCTATAACCTGCAAAGAAGAGTTGGGGGGCATGATCTAGACAGGTGACTTAAATATTGCAAATTTTCCAAACAGTTATTTAACATGCCACTCACTTTGAGATCTGTGACCAATTTTTGCACATGTGTAGTTGTACTTATTTAGTATGGTTAACAAGGTGCAAATAGATCAGTTGTTGGAAATGTGCTGGTAATTGCACAATAATCAAGTTGTACACTGAGGGGCGCTAACACACCAAGGTAACCCTTCTAAACCAAGGGTCAGTTTTGTCAATGTACAAGCTCGCCCTCTGCTGGCCATTCTGGGGAAATAACAGCTATTTTAAACTGTCTTCTCTGTCAGTGGTGCTGATCATTCACTCGTTCCGAGAGTATTTGCTAATCACCTACTGTGTGCCAGATGCATATATATATATATATCATCACACACAATACTTATGTGTCTGTTGTATGATTCTGTTTACTTTTTTCTATGTTTAAAATATTTTCTCATTAAAAAAATCCAATTTAAAGGGGAAAAAGGTCAGAAAAATAATATGATAAACAAAATTTCATATTTTAAAGGATTTCTGGTGGTAGCTCTTTAGACCAATTAAATGAGGTGAATACATATAATAAATAAAATATCAACATTTTAGAACTAGGGATAGCTTAAGAAATTATTTAGTTCAAGCCCCTTTATTTTTATTTTTTTTTGAGGAAGATCAGCCCTGAGCCAACTACTGCCAATCCTCCTCTCCTTGCTGAGGAAGACTGGCCCTGAGCTAACATCCATGCCTATCTTCCTCCACTTTATACGTGGGATGCCTGCCACAGCATAGCTTTTGCCAAGTGGTGCCGTGTCCATACCCGGGATCCCAACGGGGGAATCCCGGGCCACTGAGAGGTGGAATGTGCAAACTTAACTGCTGTACCCCGGGCTTACCCGGCCCCAAGCCCCTTTATTTTAAAGCCAAGAAAACTGAGGTCCAGAGGCATTAACAGCTAGCATAAAGGGAGGCAGGAAATTAGAAAAAGAAAAGGCCAGTACTAAAATTTAGATCACCTTATTAGTGGATTTGCCACATTTCAACCTAAGAATAAAAGAAATAAGTTGTTGCTGGTGTGTGTGTGTGTTTCATGTTTAAGCAATGGTCACTGATTTGACAAAGCAAATACATTAGAACTAATTTAAACTGTTTGTGTATAGATGTATATTTAAGATTAATCCAGAAATAAATAGCTGACATCAGAGAATGGATGAGAACACCAGGGTGTGAATTGAGAAGTAAAAATGAGGAAAGCTGATCCTAGCCCTTTGCAAGATGGAAGGTCTTAGGAGCTCCAGCTGAGAAAATGCTTGTGCTAACCCAGAGTGGAGGCTGGCAGAGTTCAGGAGACCAAGGAGGTGAGAAGCCCCAGGCACTGACGGGGAATCCGATATACAAAGGACAAAAGCACCTAATCTTAAACCTATAGATTAGCAGAAAACATACAGCTACACCATTGGAACATTGAAAAGTCTTGGATTACTGAGTCTTTTTTTTTTTTTTCAAAGAGGAATCCACACTAAAGTTTGGGGAAGAGTTGAAGGCATCTCTTTCAGCCCTTCTGTCAGTTCACAGGCCCCCATCCTCAGCAGGATTTCCAAAGCAGTGAGGAGGCCCAGGTCATGTTCCAAAGAGCCAGCAGTGGGAGGAGGTGTCGAATGACAGGGGAGGGGAGGGATTCTGGCTCCTGCATAGTTTCCAGACCTATATGTTCTATACGGTGACGTAGGTCACACGGTTCTGTTTTCACCGAAGGGGTCAGGTAACTTCTAGGTTCTTTTCCCTGCCCCACAGCTGCTTGACTACCCGACTTTGAACACACTCTTACTTTTCCCAGGTGTTTCTTAGCACCAGATGAGGGGCCTGGATATTGAACTGTGTGTGGGATGAAGGCTAGTCCCATGGACACTGTGCGTTTCACTTGCTTTAATATCATCAAGAAGATCGTGACAACGTCTATGTTGAGTAACTGGACGGAAAATAAATGAAAGATTAAATCATGCAAACTATGATCTAAAGACTCAGAAAAGATATTCATGTTACCTTCAGGGTGCATTTATTTTGTCTCAACTGACGTGATTGATTCTAAGAACCAGAAAGGACAGACAGACTTCTATACAGTATGACCTGTACACTTCACTAATGAGACCAGATTGAAGATAATCAGTCAGAATGTATTGACCTTTATTTTGCAGATAATTCTAACCATGAGTTGTCTTGTTTGTCAGGCCAGAGCCACAAATGAGAAGGGAAATACTGCCAGCTACAGACACAGTGACAAGAGCCATAATAATGAACAGCACAGGGAGGAGACATTGAAAGTGCATTATAGCATTTGAGCAGTAATTAAGGTGCTTAGTGAAGAAAATGAGCGATAAAAGAAGGTTATGTTCATTACACACTGTTTAAGAAATGAGACGAGTGCAATAAATTTTAGAAACATTTTCATCAAAACACTATGTAAAAAGTAAAGGAATTAAAAGTAAAAGAAGAATTTCCTTACCTGTGTACATTTCTGTGTCCTCGAAATGCTGATTATATGACAGTGCCTGATAAATGAAGCTTTATTGTATACATGCAATCACCACCACCACGTGAAGTTCAACTAAAGATCTCAGCATCTGGCAAGAGCTATGGACTAGAGCTGAGGCTCAGAGCACAGACAGAATGAAGAGTGCGTTATTGTGAGAAATGCTTGATGCGAGTTCAGCATCAGGATCCAAGTTGAGAATGGGACCCTCACATTTCCGCGTATCTGTGCCTCTGTCTTGCACTAGTGTAGACAGCTATGTTTAAAGGTGGAAAGCCAGAGGAAGCCTTTTGCATTGGAGGACCAGAACTTTGTTTTCCTGGCTTTTTACTGGCTTCTTTGTATGAGAATGGCTTTATAAAGGAAGAATAAAGGAAGAGAAAGAGAAGAGGAAAAGGATGACTTGGGAGTCTTAACATTTCCTAAAGAACATTTTTATCTCATCCATCAAAACAGAAGGGAGAAAAAGAGTGCCCAATAAAGTTTTCTGGAATGTATAAGTGGATAAGGGAATGAATAAATGAAGAGAGAGCAAAGACTAATATGAATCATCTTCCCCAGTTTTACAGATTGCTAAACTCTCAAGTGAGTATCCATGACAACCTTCGCAATCACATAATTTCTGGCAGAATAATGGTCAAATCCAACGTGAAAGAACTCATGAAATCAGATCCCACTTTTGAAGAAGGTAGCAGGTGGAGAATATTGATGTGGTCATCTTTGCTGCAGGATATACTTTCCTTGAAGATTCTGTGCATATCATTGATAACCAAATATCCCTATATCATCATGTATTCCCACTTCATTTGGAAAAACCAACTTTGGCTTTCATTGGTTTAATCCAGCCAGCGGTAATACCAACAACGGAACTCCAAAGTCACTGGGCCACCTGCATGTTAAAGGCTGTGGAATGAATTCCTGTGGTTTTTTTGCTACTGCTAGGCACCCTGAACCAAAGGAGTATTAAAATCAAGTTTAAATTAAAGTACGGGTCAATTACGACCAACATTACTATGCACTAATTTCTTTCTTTTAAAATAGTTCCATCTTCCAGTCAAATTTTATTTTACTTAAAGGTAATAACAAAGACAGATTTTTTTTTATCTTTTCTAGAGAACTTAGCGAAGCCTGAAAAAGAAAAGTGGGAGAAATCCACTTATAACAATTTTACAAACGTGAAAGTGTTCCCTGTCCTTGTACATGCTTTCTGAGCTCTAACACAGCACAAAAATAGCCAGAATCAGTAACCAGCACCAGCATTGCACCAGTGCTGTGAGTTCCATTTAGAATTTTTATTAAAATTCTGTCTGGGATAAGATTTCTCCTTGATTCTTTTTCATTCTATCTATTCTATGGAACCAACAGCAACTGAAGAACCAGAGAAGAGAAAATATGCTTTTTCTTTTTTAGCTGTTCTGGTTAACAATATAAGAATAAAAACCCTCATCTATATTACTAACAGGGAAAAGTTGGGTATGCATTTCCTTTCTAGAACTCCTCCCGCAGATCCTGTTAATCAGCTTTAGAGAAGCTGAGCACCAGAATTCCCACTTCTTTACTTTTTGGAACCATACTCTGTCTTTCCCTAGACGCTTCCTTATACTATGTTTCCTTTCAAAGGATAGAACAGGTTGCCCTCCTCTGAGGACATGATGGCTGACATTGTCTGGAGAAGACAGGCTATGGGGAAAAGATAGAGCCTTCTACCAACAAGCAAGTCTTGGAAATAGGATTTATGGGCTTAGGGTGGTGGGATCAAAGGAAAGCAAATTCTCTGAATTAGATTTTAGACATAGCTTCTAACTTCAGGGAGGCGGCTCCCAGGAATGTTCAAAGAAAAGATTGAAAGCTCATTATTGCAGACACTTACTCTGTCCTTGGTTTTAATATCTAGGTATAATTTGATTATCCTATAGGCCAAGAGAAATTACTTCATAATGTAGAAATGATAGAAACAAAGCAGAAATTCACTTGTGAAACGAATATCTGAGTGCTTACTATGTGCCAGGAGCTGTGGTATTCAGATGGAGTAAAGGTATCAGTAACATAATTCCCACCTACATAGAACTCCCAACTGATGGTAATTAAATGTTTCCTAACTGAAAAAATGAATCTTCACACAAGCTAAGACCACAAATGTGTCCAGAGAAATTCTGAAGGTGAGGGGAGTAATTTTAATGCTCTAATCAGGAAACGACCTAAGGCAACTAGATATTTTCTAGACTCTTTTTTTGCCATCTTTTAGGACACTTCTATCTAGGTCCATTTTTAGGTTTAATAAAGAAGGATAATAACCTAAACACTTAGAACAGGATAGAAATAAAACCAAATTCGACCTTTTGCTACCAGATTCTCCAGATAAAGCCTTAGTTAATTGCAGTAGACATTTAAGTAAATGTCCACTCCATATCTAAATATTTGCTGAAACATGTGTGGACTATAAAAAGGACTACGAGATCTGGTCCTTGCCCACAGACAGGTTACATACAGCATAGTTGAAAACACAAGGCTCCATGTGCGTAAAGGTACACACTCAGACAGTATACAAAGTACAGACAAGCAGTGGTAAGAGCAATCAGTGAGGGCGCGAGTGGCTGGTAGGAGAGAGTTCAGGTGGTTAGGAGGGAGGGACTCGAGCCAAGCTTGCCCTGAAAATAACACTTGTCTGCACAACCAGGAGCAAGTGTGGCCCCAGAAGCTGCAAAGTAATTAACGGTTTCTTTTCTCTCTACACAGTCAATGAGAGCCACGTGGTTTGTTTTTAAGTATGCTCAGAAGCCTTAGGACAGGCTTCCGGAGGATTACATCAACTGCATGGGCAAAGTTGCCTCTCTGGAACAAATGAAACTCAGTTTGCTGTCTGTCCTATCCACTGATCCCAAATTACCCATAGAAGATTTCTTTGGACCATGCACCCCATATCAGCACCACCAGCAGGGACTGGGGAAACGGGATGGGTCCCAGAGAGCCATCCTGACCCAGAGAGAACGGATTCTCAAAGCCATGAAGACCACAGGTGATCCATGAGTACATCCACCAACCTCATAGGTCAACCTGTTTCCAGTTTCTCTGTGCCAGCCCAGCCATCTCAGTGTTCACGGTCACCTGCTATGAACATGACAGAATGGAGCAAAGGCTACAGGGGCCGAAGTCTCCCTTCACTTCCTGAAGCAGTCCCTGATGCCTTTGGATGGCTTAATTCCCCTCACCCGGCTTACTCCCAGACCATAGATCACTAAGAGAGGAGGTTTGACTGGTTGTCATTGCTTTTCTCTATCATTATTTATTAAGCGCTTACTGTAGGCATGGAGCTACACCCAGCAATGTAGTCCTCCTTCGCTGTTGAGCATCAGTTAAAAGACAGGCACCTAAGGGAATTCTGTTTGAATAGTATCTCCATTCAGTAAGAAAAGTGAGATGACCGTTGATTTGGCCAAATCTCTCTATATATCTATTCATAACAGTGGAATTTGAGAGACATCCGCTCCCCTTAGTATGCGGTGGGATTACCGTGTAAGTGCAATTGCTCAGTATTCAGCTCTCACATAAATAAATGAACATTGATTTATCTACCATGTGCTAGCCACTTTCTAAGTGCTTTGCATGTGTTACTTGATAAACTTCACAACAATATACATACAGGAAGAGTATTTAATTTCTTTTATGGAAGATGTTAGCCCAGATTGCCCAAGGTTATGTAACTAATAAATGATGACTCAGTGTTTGAACTTGACACCAAGGCCAGTGTTCTTTGCTGTACATCAAACTATCTCCCATTCATTTTCAACTGATATTTTTCAGGCATTTACATACTGGAATATTTAAAACCCCACTGGTGTGACATGTATTTTCTTTCTTGCTGATTGCTTGCTGAGGCAAGCAAATTGTTATATTTTACATACGCAAAAAGATGTACTTTTCTAAAAAATGCATAAATATTTATAACAGAATGACTTGTTGGAGTTTATTTCTTCCATATAACTTACAAATTGCATATTACAATGATGTGAAGCTGTAAATATTTTTCAATCACACTGTATTCCCTAACATGAACATGTTTATCTCAGTCTATTTAAAATGTTTGAATAAAAGAATGCACATTTTAAAGAATTTTCAGCTAAAAGCCTTGCTTTGAATGACTAGTATGGCATACATCATCAACTCTCAATTTCTGCCTCACAAGTGGAATCTGGGTGATGGGAGTGTAAAATGTATTTTAACACTATAAAATATTTGAAAAAGCATCTATAATTCCACCAGTCTCACTGTGAGATTCATGAGTGTTATTCACCAAATATTTCTGGTTCTCCCTCTGTTCATATAGTAGGAGTTAGATTTCTTGCTCCTTTTGGAGTTAGACATGATGATGTGACTTGCTTTGGCCAAATAAATGTAAGTAGAAGTGACATATCTCACTCCCATGTAGAATCTTTAAGATATGGTACCCATCACATCTTTCCTCTGCTGAGGATGAGGAAGCAGGCGTGAAGATGGAAGCTTCTTCAGCCTGGGTCCCTCAGGAATTACAATGAGCAGAGCCTGATCATTGAGCACGAGCTTTTGTTGTGAATCACTGATAGATACGGATTGTTTGTTACTGTAGCATAACCTGGCCCATCTCGACTGATATGCTGTTACAGTGAGGGTTTCCATTTCTTCATCACACTTTATTTACATAAATATACATTTTTATACATTTATACCTTTTTAGATGGACAAAATAATAGCATACACATACTTTTCTGTGACTTTTTTCAAAACATTATATTGTAAACATTTTCTCACTTTTTCATCAAACACCATATTTATCATTTTAATAGCTGTATAACAGTCTATCATATCAATATGCAATTATTTATTAACTATTTGTCTATTATTTATGTCTTTTTTTCTATTACAAATAATGCAGTTAAGTATCTTTGCACATGTAACTTTTTTCTTTTTCAAAATTATTTTCTTGAGATAAAGGAAAGAAATAGTTGTTTTTCTTTCAGTTTTGTAGTAAAGTATTTTATAGTCAAACTTACAGTACCCTTTTCTGAAAATTGGTGCAAGAATTTTAGTACTAATGAAATTGAGAAATGATTGCCCTTTATTTTGTTATCCTTTGAAATTATGGCACTAATTGATTCTAAAAATAATGTGCTGAATATTCTGAATCCATGTCCAAGAAGATATCCTTCTGAGATAAAATCAGTTCACATTCTAAATCAGCTTGATCTAGAAGTCATTAGATGACTTGATCATAGATTTTTTTACTTACTTGATCATAAATGTTTTACTTACTATAAATGACTTGAAATTATACAAGTTTATGCCCTAAAGACAACTGAATTGTTTCTGCTGAGATTAAATTAGCAATGCTTCATCCTCAGGCTGAACAAGAGAAGCGTTATTTCTATAGACTCTTTTATTTGTGGTAAATGTGTTTATGCTGCATTTATCCTTAGGGAAACCAGACTGGTTACCCTGCCAAGAAACAAAAAAAAATATGCTTTCTTCAGTTTACATTGATCATTTTGATGAATAAAGCAATTTTATTGCTTCAAACACATAGACTATGTATCTAAGATTGTCTTCCACTTTTATATTGCAAGTATTTTATATTTGTCTATTTCCAACGCACTCAAAGCATTTCTTAGATATTATCCCATAAAAGCTTTGTAGAATGATGAAGTCAGCACTTTACACAAATATTTGAGGCATCCAGAGCCACCATTTGGGAAATTTTTAACTACTGCTAAGATTTCTTCTCCTTTCCTCCTCCTCTTCTACTCTCACTCATGCCTTATTTTTAATGTTCTCTTAAGTTTCAGTGACTAAGAGATAAAAACACCACAACCAACACCCTGACAGTAAATATGAGGGCTGTATGGAGAGATCAGGGACCCTTATTCCCCTAACGCTCACTGGTTTATGAGTTATGGCCAATTATAGGCCAGGCACCTACTGACATTATCTAATCAGCACTTATGCAACCACCCTCCGAGATTGACATTATTTCCAACTTAGAGATAAGGAAACCAAGTGTCTAAGTGGTGTTCTTGGGTAATTCTTTGAGACCTTGGGTTGCTCATATGGTCTTTCTCATACCAGATTCTTATCTCTAAAATGGAATCAGTCACCCCTATTTCATTTTCTCAAAGAATGGCTGGGAGACTCAGATGAATAATGCATGCAAAAGAGCTTTGAAATTGTCTAGGTGCATAAATAACCACATTAATCTAAGAAAATAGAATTGATGGTATTATTAAATGCTCTACCACCACATGCGAAACCAAAAGATTTTTTTTTTAAAGCCTATTTCTCTGAAAAATCTTATGTTAGGTTATGTCCTAGTGTGGGGGAAGAGAATGTGGCAGAAAAACCCATCGTGTCGAGAAATAGTTAGAAGACATTTTATGTGACAGGCATTTTTCATAAATAATAACTATGTTCTTTAGAGGCCCAGTTCTAAACTAGTTTTTTGCCACCCACCCGTTATTCCCATCAGCTGTCAGGAACTAGATTTGCTGCCAGTAGACATGGACTAAAATCTTGGATTACTCCTTTTTTTTTTTTTTCCCTTAGATTTTTATTTTTTCCTTTTTATCCCCAAAGCCCCCCAGTACATAGTTGTGTATTCTTCGTTGTGGGTTCTTCTAGTTGTGGCATGTGGGACGCTGCCTCAGCGTGGTCTGACGAGCAGTGCCATGTCCGCGCCCAGGATTCGAACCAACGAAACACTGGGCCGCCTGCAGCGGAGCGCGCGAACTTAACCACTCGGCCACGGGGCCAGCCCCCTTGGATTACTCCTTTTGTGACTTTGAGAAAAAACATCCCATCCTTCGGAGTCTGCTTCATCGATAAAGTGAGAATACCAATAGCATACATTCGCGAGGACCAAATGTGAAATTGTACATTGAAAATGTTTTATAAATTAAAAAATAAATCAGCCTCTAACAGCATCCTTCTCTATAAACTCAAACAAGATTTGAAAAAGGATATCAGGTAGCATTTCTAAATCAAAAAAGAACTTGATCATCATCGAACGTTAGTAAGAAGAACAGAAAAAGAGGAGGCCGTCATAGCTGGTAGGAATGTAGAGGTCAAGTCCTCCTTCGTTTTACAGATGAGGACTCTGGGATGGGGAAGAGGCTTGTTGCGAAGCCTGACTAGGATCAAGTTTAACATTAAGCACACAGCTCAGGGTTTCCCCACTTTTCTGCCCAGCCTCGCCCTGAGCCAAATGTCTGCATTAGCCTTCCCACTTCTTGCCCACCAGCCTACGCCTATTCAGCATACTCCTCTTCTCCCCAACCAGCCACCAAAGCAGCTCTAAAATCAGCAGTGAACTTCCAATTGCCAAAGCCAATAGGCACTTTTCAATCCTTCCTGTTTTTGGTCTTTCTTTGGCATTTGCCACATAATTGCTCCCTCCTTCTTTAAACTCTGTTTCCCTTAGAGTCTGGTGTTCCCACAGCTGCCTGATTTCCCCCGACCTCTCTTATCATACCTAGTTTATTTGTTTTTCAGAGCCCTTTTCCTCTGTCCACCATCAAATGTTGGTGTTTATATATTCATTTTCACACTTTTATAGAGCTTACTACATGCCAGGCACTGCCCTAAGGGCTTAACAGATATTCATTTGTTTAAATCTCATGCAACTCTGTAAAGTAGGTTCATATACAGTTGGGGAAAGTGAGGCATGGAAAGGGTAGGTAACTTGTTGTGCTGCTTCCTACTATGCTGTGTTAACTTTACCAATTCTTCCCTGGCCCTCCTGGCTCCTGACTTCTATTCTCATGAGGTAATAATAGCACTGTCTCCCCTGGTCTTTCTAAGATCTGTATCCAAATCCTATATGACTAGACTTCATCTCTTTCCTGAGCTCCACATTCTGTCTGCATCCTGGATATTGGAATCTCAATTTACCATGGGCATCACAAACATAATACAACCCAAACTGAATTTATCTCTCCACCCCAAATTTGCCCACCACCCAGTCTTCCTGTCTCTTTATCTCTTTGGTCCTTTTTCCTTATCTTTATAATAAATGGGTTGAACTGAATAATCACTACAAACAACCGTACTTTGACATTCTTTAATTCTCTAAACCTTTGTTCCTGCACTGCCTCCAGGTTTTACTCTCTCTCGCCTTTTAAGATTTTCTTTATTCATTCATCAATTCTATAAACAATAATTAAGTATATTCTACGGGCCAAGCACTGGGCAAGCACTGGTTGACTAAGAGAAGATCCCTGTCCTCAGAACACACACTGGGGAGAGGAATGGAAGTGAAGAAAGGCACCTCAACATGGTGTATCTTTACCTCCTAAACATTGACCTTAGTTATAGCCTCTGTCTACGCGGGCCCTTGCCTTTATGACGGCTGACCTCCTTTGATATTGGCTCATCAGTTTTCCTGCTTTGATATTTTCTCCACTCTTTACAGAGTTATCTTTCCAAAACCCAAATCACAACATGGCAGTGTCATGTTTGAAAGCTTCCATTGTCAAAAGCCTCATTGTTTACGGGAAAAGTCTTGTGAGTGGTAGATGCCTTCCCCATCGAGCCTTGGGAAACTGCCCTGTCCTCCTGGTGCTCTCCTCTTTGCTCTGCCCTCCAAGAGTGCTTTAAGCACTTGTTCCCTGGAAGCCCAGACAGCTTCTCATTTCTTCCTGTGTACGTGCAGATTCTTCAGTTGGTCTGTGTCTTATGTGGGTGATAAATTTCTTCTGATTTCTAGAAACTCAGCTCAGACACGCTTCTTCTGAGAAAGCTTCTCTGCCCTCGCCTGCCTTGGAGTCATAAATTTCCTCTTCTTGTGCCACTTCTGTCCTTTAAATATTTTTCTGTTCCTACCTGTAACATACAGCGTTGTAATTATTACTTATGGTAGAGCAGGGGGGGTCTCTAGGGTATGGACTGTGCCAGGTTAATTGCTGAACCTCCAGCAATGCCTGGATAGCAATCCATAGCAGGCCCACAATACAGGCTTTCTGATGGATAACTAAGGGGCACTACTTGGAGAAGTCACAAAAACAAGGACTGGAGTATATTAGAACATCTGGACAACAGTCCAAAATCTGAAGTGACAACAGTGCAATCAGATTTGGGTACATCACTGGCATAAGAAGAAAGGAAAGCAGAAAGCAGCTCCAGGATTTGAAGTCAGAGATGGAAGTCCACTCTCACATAAGCCCAGTGCTTCTGCACTTCACTCTTAAACTCATCTCTGGGACAGATGTACGAGATCGCCCCACGAGATGGATCGGGTCACACTGGACTCTTCAGACACACATGCAGAGCAGCATGAATCACCTGCCCTCAGTGTTCCACTATTTGCCATTTAGGGCTGGGGTTGGGAAATGTAATTCTGTTTATGCAGTGAGATAGTTCTGCGGAGGCAGAAGGCTGACTGATTCAGGCCCTTAAATACATAACTAGAGAAATAGTCTATCTACAAATTAAGGGTGTTGCAAAGGTTCTGTATGCGTCAAAAGGGATAAGCAACGTCTTAATTTCTTGTCTTGCAATTCTTATATCCTCCCCTTGCCTCAGCCTCAAAAGGCATAAACAGGCTCATATAGGCTTCCTGGGGAATTCTCCAAAAGCCATGCACGCTGTGGGCACTCTGAAGTTGGCCCTTGGGTGTAGAGAGTGCTTTAGCAAGCAATCTTTGCTCTTTGTTTACTTGTGTAGGCATCAGGCCAGAAAGACAGGCTGACTCCATCTGTAATGAGAGAAGTCTTTTTGAGAATGTAGCCTCATCTTCTCTGTGTTTTGTGGATGAGCCTTTTGCCGTGATACCAGCGGTGCAGCTGCTAAACCAGAACTCAGGTATTAGAGAAGTGCTAAACTCAATAGCCTTCTTCTCAGAGGGTCAGCTTTTGGGTTTCCTGTGCATTATGCAGCCACTCAACCCATGAGTGAAACTCCAGTTCTATCCTCTGCCACCCTCCCTACCATCTCTCACCTGCACCCTACACACACTCAAGACTCTGGTCTCTGTTTGGACCCTTGGGACCACAGTGCTGAAGTGTACTGCTCCACCCTGCAGAAGTGTGTGAGCTGCCTTTCTTACATTCTTCTCCCCTCTGCATCTTCTGAGGGCAGGAAACTTGTCTTATTTAACCTTATGTCCCTAGTGCTCAGTCCAGGGTTTAGCTCACAGAATATGCTTAATCATTGCTTGTAGAATTGATGAATGAATTAAGAAAATGTAAAAACAAGAGAGAGAGATAGTAAAACCTGGAGACAGTACAGGGACAGAGTTTGGAGAATTAAAGAATGCTAAAGTAAGAATGTTTGTAGAAATTATTTAGTTCAACTTGTTAATTGTGCAGATGAGGGCCATGGTGAGGAGGCTCACTTACTCTCAGTGAGATGAGAAGCCATTGGAAAGCTTTGAGCAGAATATTGACTTATGAGTTCAGCAAGGTAACTCTGACTGTTGGGTTGTGAATAGACTGCAGGGGAAAGGATGGAAGCAGGAGGCCCGGCCAGGAGACTATCACACTAATCCAGGAGCAGGAAGATTGCAGGTTAGGCAGGGTATTGTCAGTGGGGGTTTGATAAGAGGTCAGATTCTGCATATGTTTGGAACAGCTGGAAATATTTGCAGATGAACTGCATGTGAGGTGTCAGAGAAAGAAGAGAGTTAAGGATGATTCCAAGGTTTTGGCCTGAGCAAAGGTAGGATGAACTTTTCATTAGTTGAGACAGAAAAGACTGTGGGAGGAACAGATTTGGGAGGGAGAATCAGGAGCTTTGCATGGACATGTTAAGTTTGCAATACTTATTAGATGGCCACATTTAAAAGTCTAGTATGCACTTGGATATAAATTTTGGACTTCAGGGGAGAGATCTGGACTAGAGATATAAATGTGGAAGTGTCAACATATAAAAAGTACTTAAACCTATCAGACAAGACCACCAAGGGGTGAGAGTAGAGAGAAAAGAGATCCTAGGGCTTAGCACTGAGGCTCTCTAGCATTTAAAGGATGGGAGAATGAAGAGGAAGCAAGGAGATTGAGAAGGGGCAGATAATGAAGTAGGAGAGAACCAGGAGAGGTTGGTGTCCTGGAAGCAAGTAAAGATAGAATGCCGAGGGGGAGACCCTGATTAACTGTGTGAGACAGATGCTGCTCACAGGTGAAGCGAGACAAGTGCTGACAACTGGGTTTGGATTAGCAATGAGGAGGTTCCTGATGCTCTTGACAAGAGTAGTTTATGTGGAGAAGTGGGAGCACAAGCCTGATTGAGTGCAATCAAGAGAGAAGGAGAGGAGAGGAATTAGAGACAGCAACAAGTACCCACAGTTCTTTTAAGGAGTTCAGTTGAAACAGGAGCAGAGAAATGGGGGTGTGAGTTGATGGGGGAGCAACAGGGGTCAACAAAGGTTTTTTGTGTTTTGTTTTTGTTTTTGATGAGAGAAATAATAGCATATTTGTTTGTGGATGGGAGTTATCCAATAGAGAATAGAATCCCTTGCATGTGCTTGTGAGTAAGAAGTGAGAGACAGTTACTTCATTCAATAGAATTAATTCACTTAAACTCAATTCAACTCAACTAAATTCAATTCAATTCAACAAAGATCTATTGGCAATCTACATAGGGTAAGGCACTATTCTACATGGGATGCAACTGTGAATAACATAGACAGAGATTCCTGTCATTGTCTAGCAGAGGGAGTCAGGTAAACAACAGACATAATTAAGTAAATTATATAACATATTAGGAGATAATAAATCCTAGGCAGAGGACAATATAGAACAAACTGACAGGGGTTAAGAATACCAGGCATGGGTTGCAATTTTCAGTAGAGAGGTCTGGGTAGGTCTTGTCGAGAAGGTAAGGGAGTCGGCTATGCCCACCTCATTGAAAGAGTATTCCACATAAGGGGAACAGCCATTATACTCTAAAGAAGGAGCAACGTCAGGGAGCACATCAAGATGAAAAGAATACATGGATAAAAAACTCTCATTGCCCTTTGGTTGCTTAATGGAAGCAATAGCCAGGGAGGATTTTGGTTAGGTTGAGAGAAAGAAAGAAGCTTAGAAGAAAATAAAGAGATATTGCCAAGAGCATGATGCAAGAGCATAAGAGGAAGGTTGTCCTGAGTGCCAGGAGATGAAGAAGTTCTGAGTGTGCTAACACTTAAAAATAAACGTTTCAGATAAACAACCCCACTCTAGCTCCTGTCCCACAGTTCTTTAATTTTCTTAGTTGTGACTCCTGAGTTCAGCACCTGGAACCTAGTCCATACAGACACACGTGTTTGCTTATCCTTCTTCTGGCATAAAGGACCTGCTTCTTACTTGGCATCACTGGAGCACCTCAGCAGAGCACAGAGGTTTGGTATCCCAATGCCCCCCAAGCCACCATAAACCTCCGACCAAGCTCCTGAGTGGAGTAGAAGTGATGGAAAGTGGCAACAAAGAGAAGCATCCAGACTAGTCAGACCTGCTCCCCCATTATGTTCACAAATGATCCCCATTTGTTTCTTGCCATAAACTTCAATAAAGGTAGTGTTTCTCACAGTTTATTTTGAGGATCTTGTTAAAATGCAGATTCTAATTCAGTAGGTCTGAAGTGGGCCTGAGAATCTGAATTTCTAAGAAGCCCCAAGAGGATGTAGACGCTGCTGGTCCTCAGGCCAGTCTGAGTAACAAGGGACCAGGATACTCTTCTTTAGTATATTCTTTGCACAGAAATCTAAGAAGGCTCAAAAACCATTGACTTGTATTTGCCTGGTATATCTATTCCCATACTTCCACTTCCAATCTTTTCAAAATATCATTTTATTTTAGTGTATTTTTTAATAAACAATCTATATTGTAGTTGTGTTCTTTAAAGCACACAATCTTATATTCTCTGTCTGTTGATAAAGGGCACTATGTTGACATACATTTCACTTAATTACATGTATTGGAATTTAATTTTCTATTTATATGTCCATTAATTATTTTATGCCTTTTATTTTTATTCTCTTGTATCTTTTTTTCTTTTTACCAGCTTGGACAAGCTTTTTTTAATATTCCCTCTATTCCTTTTTAGTTTGAAATTTTCATAGTGAAATATCTAAAATAAAACTTCTAGAATTCCAAGTGTATATTGATATATCAATTAATATATTGGTAAACACACATTTGATGCAGGAGATATGCTTACATAAATACCAAAATTTGCCACAAGAAGTAGATAAATGTTAACAAAAAGCATGAAATACTTGACTAATACATTTAATAAATACATTTAGTCGGACTCAACAAAAAGATAATGTATTCTTTTTTATTATTTCATGTTCTTGCACAGAGAAAATTTAATTATTTTTTAAAAATCAACAACTTCTACTCTACCTGGAAGTTAAAGAGCACAGTCCTGAAAAATCCTTGGATCAAAGAAGAAATCAAAATCAAAAAATACAATTTAAGAAAGTAATTAAAGGAAGAACACATCAAACCCAAACTTCTAGGATATAACTTAAAACTAGACCAACTGTATTTTTTATATTATCTCTTTAAAAAATGCAAAGGACATCTAGTTTAAAAAGTTAGAAAAAAACAATAAAAGAAACCAAAGAGAAGAGAATTAATAGAGACAAAGCTGAAGTTAACACAAAGCATAAATTATTAGAAAGATAAATAAAATGTAAAGTTGGTTCTGTGAGATCTATAAAAAGGATAAACTCCCATGTTAGATGGAGTAGGCAAAAATGTAGTATTAAAATTTTTAAAGGATGTATTAACATAGATATTTAAAAGACTAAAAGAACTACTAAAGAACATATTTGCAATGCTCTAACAAAATTTTTTTAAAAACCTAAATAATATTCTATCCAAATAAAAATTATCAAAATTGACTCAAGAAAGAATAGAATATCTAAACAGATCAATAACTATAGAAGAGATTGAAAATGTAACTAAAGAACTACCATTTTCTCAGCACCATATGTAACCTCTGTGCAAGGCAAATTGGTAATATCTACCTAAATTACACAGGCACATACCCTCTGACAGAGCAATTTCATATCTGGTAACCTTTCATACAGACATTTAGTAAACATGTGAACGATGTACTTTCACACATGTGAAACAGCATAAGTCCAAGGTTATTCATTAAAATATTGCTTAAAATATGAAAATATTGGAAAAATTCTACATATGACATTGAGTTAATGAAATTATGATACATTGATTCAATGGACTACTATAAAACTGAAAAATTCTTTTACAAATTACAGTTTTAAATGAAGAAACGAGATTCAGAATTATGTGTACAATGTATGACTATTCTTGGTAGATGGGAAGTATATGTATGTGTTTGTTTCTATAAACATAAAACATCCCTGGAAGGATTCACACACTCACACCATTGACTTCCTATGATGATGGGAGTGGAATACCAAGAGATGGCTGGAAGGAAGACTTTTCATCCTATACTCTTATATTTTAAAATTTTTGTGCCATGTGAATGTATTTCCCAATCAAAAACCTAAATAAAATTACTAGGTACAATTTATAGATTTTTTTGGTAAGACTCCTAAGTAAATATCAAACAACAGTTATTTTACATGTTATTTAAATTATCTAAGAACACAGAAAAAGATATAAAAGTCCTCAATCTTTTAAAAAGCTAGTATTTTCTTAATGCTAGGTAAGGTGATTTAAAGAAAGAAGAGTTATAAACCAATTTAATTTAAAGAAAAATGGATACAGAAATTCCAAATAAAATATTAGCAAATGAAATCATCAGAGATTAAGAGTAAAATATACTATGACTAAGTAGTATAGGATCCAGGAATACAGGAATCTCTTGACATTAGGGAATCTATCTATGTACCATTTCATCAGCAAATTAAAGGAGAAAAAAAGTATATTAGATAAGTATCTGCTAAAATGGTATTTGAAAGATATTCAGCAAATATTACTACTGAGAATTTGGAAAACATCATTTTGAGTAGAAAATAAAACAAGTAGTAGAATGATATGTAGGTTATGATAGTGTTTACATAGGTTTAAATTTCATAAAGCAATAATCTATTGCTTCTGGTCACATACAACACAGAGTAAAAGTATAAAAACATAGATGGAAAGAATGCATGCCAATTTCAAGAAAAAAATAAAAATTATAAGTCCCATATTCATTAACACTAGTGGTGAACAGAGCTGATGCTGGATCCCGTCTGCCTACAACTGAGTGCCGGCTCTACCACTTAGTGGTTGCATGTGTGACCTGGGGCAAGTGGTTTTACTTCTATTCTTCAGTTTCATGATCCTTAAAAGTGTATAATGATAATCCCTACCTCATAGGCTTGTTGTTAGGGTTAAATAAATTGAGACTCATAAAGAGCTTGGAACAGTATTTGGCACAAAGTAAAGATTCAATGAATGTTAGTTGTTATAGTAAATGTGGCTGCTACTGAAGATGATGATGATGGTGGTGATAAATTCAACCTTATCTAGAAATTATAACCAAAGTCAGAAGTTACATATTTAATTGGAATTCAATAAGTAAACTTGTAAAAGTAGGAGCCTAGTGATACAGGTGATTTGGAAAAAAAAAAAGCAGTCTTTCAGCAAATACACTTCGTCAGTTAGTTAAGAAAAAGGCTAGTAAATATTTAAATACAAGGTACCACAAATTTAAGTTAATATATACTTAGTCTGTATCTTATTATGAAGTTGAATTTATAAATTTGTTTACTAAGAAGAGCAAAGAATGTTCCTGTAATATCAAAGATTTGTTTTAATACTTCCAAGGACTGTTGGCTTAAAATCTTAAGACGAACAATGCTTGTTGCATGATACTACATTAGAAACGTATTTATGGTAGAATATTATGTGCTTATCCAGTACACACAAACAGACAAATTTGGAAACTGTGTCAGTCACACAGATTGAGTTTACCCACCAACCCTGTGATTTCACTCATCCAGTTCTACTTAACTAAAATAGAATAAAAGAATTGTGGACATTTTCTGAAAATGAGCAACACAAATAAAGCATTTCCTTAAAATAAAATTGAACGTCACAAGTAAAAATAAAAGTTGAAGAACCAACGCAGAATCTTGGTGTTCCTCGGCGGGTCCTATTCTTGGAGACAGCTGGCTAAGTTAAATGCAGTTGATCTTCAGGGATCAGCCATTGCTCATCTCTGCAGACTCACCCTTCATCACTTGCAGCCTCACCTGCCTCCTTTGCTCTTCCTGCGCTGCTCTTCCCTCCGTGCGCCTTGTTTTCCATCACTTCCAAGTGTTTTCGCGTGGTGTTCCCTCATCTTGGGTCACGCCTTCCCCTCTCGTCTTCTGGCTGACTCCCACTAATGCTTCAGGTACCAGCGAGGCTGTCTCTTTCTTCACAAGGCCTCCCGTGAAGTCTCTTTCTTCATGAGGCCTCAGTGGGATGAAAGCCACTTGTAATTATTCCATTGGGCTCTTCTCAGCGTGATAATTGCTTATTTATGGGTCTGTCACTATAGTATAATCTCCTTGAGGACGGGGGCTATGTCTTTCCTACTTTTCTTCTATGTTTTGTTCCCGCTGTGTAGTACAGTGCTTGGTATATAGCAAGAATTCAGTACATATTTGTTGAAGGAAGAGAGAGAGGGAGGAAAAAAGGAAGAAAGAAGGGATCAAACATATTTAACCTACAGAAGGCAGAGTTTGGTATTTCAGTAAAATCTAGGATAATCATATGTCATTTATCACTCAACCGGGACACTTCTGAGAGTGAAAGAGAGGCACTATTCATAAATTCACAGACACAACAGGCATAGAAAGGAGTCATCTTGGGAAAATCGAGGGTGATATTGACTACCCGAAAGTCCCTAGATGTCCTAGTCAATGCCTCTGTTCACTCAGGTGTGTGTTTCCTCTGTGAGCGTTGCTATTCATTTCCTTGCCTTTGCTTACCTGGCAATCCCCTTGCTCTTCAATTCAAAATCAAGCTTCCATAACATTTTTTTGTGTGTGAAGTTTTTCTTCCCTGATCTTCCCCAGGCAGAATTGACCATTCCTTTCACTATTGTATACAATAGTGGAGTGGCTTTCTGTGAAGCAATCTTAGTATCTGATATATCTCATCCCTTCCAAGGGGTTACCAAACACTTAATAAGTTTTCTAAAACAAAGATAGTGATCTCAACTACCTGTCATTTAAGGGAAGATTTTTTTACTTTTAACTAAAACACATCTGTTATAAAAGGAATACAATTAGGCTACGAGGTCTGTGGTTCTCAAACCGGGGATATTTTACCCCCCGGGAATATCTGCCAATGTCTCTTTTTGGTTCTCACAACCTGTGGTTGGGAGTGCTACTAGCATAAAGTGGGTAGCAGCCAGGGATGCTGTTAAACGTCCTGCAACACCACAGGACAGCTCCTCCTCCCTCCAAAAGAATCATCTAGCCCAATATGTCAATAGTGCCGAGCTTGAGAAACCTGTATTGGGTCAAGAAGATGAGTCCATTGATGGTGGCTTCAGCAAAGTTTAATTGTCTCACCTTGTGCCTGCCTCTCCTTCCAACTCCTGCACAATCATCTATGACTGGCATCTGCAAAATGTAGCCTAGCATGAACTCAGAGACCATTACTCTGATGGTGATATAATAAATTGTGATTTTTTACTCCATTCTTGACCTAGTTTGCTTGGATTAATTTTATAGTCTTTACAGAACTGGTAGGCTTTCATATGAAATGACTGCTGTGATTAGTCCAATCACATGATATAACTGATTCTACATCTGCTGGCAAAAAAAGAAGCAAATGATGAAAGGAAAGTTTGGGACTTGTAGCCTCCGTTTTCAGTGTCAGAGGAAATCACTAACAGGCATGGGAAAGAACTGAGGGTTTAGGAGAATGACATAACCCTGCTCCTCATATTTTCCTGAGATATAGCGTCAGGGCCATTTCCCTGGGTGCAAACATTGGGTTGTTATGAGAGCCAAGAAATGTGGAATGTCATTTGCCAAGCTTTTATACCTATTTTTTGTGTATGCTAAGTGTTTGTAATAGGCTTGTATATTTTAATGCTTTTGTCACCATCACACCTGCATTGTTACTTTTAGCCCAATATGTAATAATTATCTGCTTATGTGTTTGCCTCTTCCATGGACCTTGAGTTCCTTAATGGCAAGAGCTCCACATCTTATTCCCTAGGCTTGGCACAGCACCTGTGACATAGTGCACGTAAAATGCAGGCTCCTTGTGCTGAGTAGTTATAATAAGGCTAAGCTGTGTTTAGGCACAGATTGAGAGTCCAAATTAAACATTAATTAAAAGAAAAATAATGAAATGGGGTTTCAGTTGTCGAGCTGAGGTCAGTTGGGATCCAGTGAAAGATGTCAGGTGCATGGAAGATCAGAGTTATTCCAAACCAAGATCAAACACACTCAAAGTCAAAATTGGGAGCTATCAAGTAAGCACTCTACATTAGGGTCACAGGTAGTCTGAGGGTTGGACCTTTGTCAGAGCGAGGTTTGGGGGTTTTAAATACCAGGTCACAAATGATAGCATCTTCTATTCCCATTTACCCAGATGCAAAGATTGACTCCTGGTGTTCCATTTGCCTGCTTCTCCAGAGGATTCTGATACTTCCAGTCAGTAAATCATCAAATACTATTGTATACCTGCTATGCCAGGCACTGTATGGGCACCAATAATACAATGATGAAAAAAAGAGAGAGCCTGCCCTCAAAAGAAGAGTTTACACACACACACAGACCACATACACAGCTTCTATACCATATACACAAATGATGCACTTGCTGGGAAAGCCCCGTCTGAGAGTGGGGATTGAGAAATGAGTGAAGTCTCCAAAATCTTTTGCTCCTGACTTTGTCACTGCCTTCACTTCCTAACTAGAAGCCAAATCTGAAAGTGGAAACTCCATTCTTTTTTTTCTCTTTATTCCCTTTTTTGGGGGGGGGGGGTGAAGAAGATTGGCCCTGAGCCAACATCTGTTGCCAATCTTCTTCTTTTTGCTTGAGGAAGACTGTTGCTGAGCTTACATCTGTGCCAATCTTCCTCTATTTTATGTGAGATGCTGCCACAGTGTGGCTTGATCAGCAGTGCTATGTCCACACCTGGGATCCAAACCTGTGAACCTGGGGCTGCTGAACTGGAGTGCACAAACTTAACCACTACATCATTAGCTGGCTCTGGAAACTTCATTCTCAAATATGATCTTTTCTTTTCTCTGGATCTTTAGAGTAGTACCTGGAATGTAACAGGAACTTTTTAAAACCTAGCTATGATTGCTATCAACTTATTTTCTGTGATAGGAGTTTTGATAGGGGTTGGTGGAAAAAGCATGAATTAAAGGAAGGAATCACCAAAGATGCAAAAGCAGGTATTGAGGGCAGCGAAATTAACTTTGCTTACTCTATGGCACATAGTAAACGTTGAATGTATAGCCTATGGTAAAGAGCTTAGATTTGCTTATTGAAGTAGCACACACTTTTTAAAAAGATAATAATCAATGGGTTGAAGATTATATTGTTGGTGGAAGTTTTGCATTGGACCGATCCTAGTTTGTTTTTTAAGTTTGAACATGAGTAGAAATTAGGAAGCTCATCTTATCTTCTGGGGCCAAAAGTTCTAAGGAAAGAAGTAGAAGGAATGTGTCTTCAAAGCTCAGAGAGACTTCCAAATCTCCTAAATACTTCTGCTTATTTTGGGTTAGGGTCTCCAGAAATTTTTGACCTCTCGGGAAAGTGAACTGATTGCCAAGATATAGTTCAGATTATTCTTTAAAATATTAAGACTCTCCATATGTAGTAGTTCTCTCCTCACTAAAACGCCTGAGTATTTAATATCTTCAATGTCACCAAGTTGTCTTGTCTCTTTGCTTTAAATAATTTAATCATTGAGGAAGTATTTTCTATTGAAGTTTTATTTTTTCCATTATAAACATAAACATCAAGGAAGAATTTCCTATTAAAATTTTATTTTTCCATCATAAAAATAATATAATAACATTGTAAAACTCTCAGGCATGTGAGAAAAATGTCACATAATCCTCCCACGCTAACTCAAAATTCCTAGCGTTTTGGTGTTTCTATCTCAGTCTTTTTTCTTATGCCTTTTTAACCTAGCCATAACCAAGAGATACATAGAGTTTTGCATTCTGCTTTTTTCTTAACATCATATTGAAGCATTGTTTTCACATGACTACATAGCTCCCTTAACCATCCCTTTAAATGACAGCGTTATCATGATGGTTAATTTTATGTTAACCTGGATAGGCTACGGTGTCCAGTTGTTTGATCAAACACTAGTCTAGAGTCCCTATGAAGGTATTTTTAACATGTGATTAGAACTTACAATCATTTGACTTTAACTAAAGCAGCTTACCCTCCATCATACGGGTTGGTCTCACCTAATCAGTTGAAGGCCTTAAGAGTAAAGACAGATTTCCCAAAGAAGAAGGAATTCTGCCTCAAGACTGCAAGACAGAAATCCTGTCTGAGTTTCCAGCCTGCTGGCCTGCCCTATGGATTTCGAATTCAAGACTATAACATCAACTCTTACCTGCATTTCCAGCCTGCCAGCCTGCCTTACAGATTTCAGAGGTGCCAGCCCCCAAAATCACAGGAGCCAATTTCTTAAAATAAATTTTTCTCTCTGTCTCTCTGTATATATATATATGCTATGCTATTGGTTCTATTTATGTGGTGAACCCTGACTGACACAATTATATTCTATTGTGCTGCTAAATTTACATAACTGGTATGCTATTGTTGGACATTTTAGTTTTTTCCAAATAATGCTACTTTAAATAACACGTCAGTAAACATATTTATACACTTGTGGCATATTTTAGATTACTCTATCTTAGAATAAATTCCTACAAGTTAACTATGGATCTTAATAATATGCCTACGTTGTTGACCTGTTCATATCTGCCAACAATATAATCTTCAGTCTATTGGCTATTATCTTTTCAATAAGCAATCTAAACTCCTTACCACAGAGTACACATTCAATGCTTACTATGTGCCAGGCTTTGTCTAGGTACAAAGAGCTTGCAAAAAGAAACAGAAAATTATGAAGCAGGAGAATCTAAATGTACAGTGCTCCAGGCAGAGGGAACAGAAAGTGCAAAGGAAAGATCCTTAAGTAAAAAACAAGCCTGACTTGATGAAAGAAAGCCAGTGTGGCTGGTGTATTGTGATCAACGAGGAGATTGCCATTGCCTGGACAGAAAGGCTTCAGTAAGGTGTGTGGGTTATATCCCAGGGGTAATGGGAAGCCAATGGAGAGTTTTATGCCTGGGGTGCTGGCATTATCTGATTTATGCTTTTAAGGATGACTCTGGCTGCTGATTGATGAAGCAAGAAGAGTAGAAGCAGGTCAGTTAGAAGGCCAGGTAGAAGGTCATATCAGTAGCCAGGTAATGTTTGGAGTAGAGAGGGAGAGGTGAAGATGGCGAGAAGTGGTTGGACTAGGAAATTTTTTGAAGGTAGAGCTGAAAGAACTTTATTGAATTGTAAGGCAGGAGTGGTAATATATAAAGTAGTTCTAGAAGTGAGGCAATTTCATTGCAAAAACCTAAAATATGAAGGCATTGGCTACATGACTGGGTAGGAGTCAGTGAAAACATCAGTATTGCGGCTAAAACCATAGGTGACCTGTATTACACCAGGGCAAAATATTTGTTAAAAGTGTCACCTATGATACCTTGGAAGGATGATCATGTTCTTACTGAGGCTTTAGTTCTAGGAAAAGTGACTGGAAAATGTCAGAGTTTATTGGCTCTTTCTTGTCACTCTTATTGAATTTCATCAAGAGAGAACTCAGGCAAGAATAAGCAATTTTTCAAGGAAAGAGGGAAAAGGATACAGCTCTGCTAAGGGTGGCTCTTTCTGGCTGGGACCAGAAATTTAAATACAGAGATGGAAGCTTTGAAAAAAACAATTGTTCTCTCCTACCAATTTAGGACAAAAGCCATTCCTTTCTTAAGTGCTTCCCTCTAGTCCTCTCTGGGAGACAAAGGGAGCCAGCCAAGAGGCATATATCAGATTAAGGGTATTACTTTCCCAGCAAGCCTGTTGTTTCAGGTGACCTCAAGATAGGCAAGACTGAGTTAAGTGAGAGGGATAGGCTACACACAAAGACCAGTAAATAAGAGGAGAGTCATCCGGGTTAAGAATGCTGTCTAGGGAAGCACTTTGATTATGGTTATGTATATTTTCCTTTACTAGAAGTTAATAAACTAAAATCCTATGAAGGTTTTGAAGAGATTACAGTACCAAAGGAGATACAAACATTGTTTACAAAGGTCTGAGACTGTTCCAATCTAAAGCAACACCTGGACTCCCAAACCTGTACCTTCAGGAAGCAAGTTGTGAAACCTGTGAAGCTTCTAAAGAAGGCACACTGTTCAATGCACATTCCAGATGTAGCTGCCAGGTACAGTGAAGAAGAGAGTTCCACAGATTGTAGGAGCATGGTCTAAGCAAAGCTTATGTCGAAAGCTCTGCCTAGCTCCTGTTTGTAGTGGGAAGGCTCTGCTCTAGGTGTGAACCTGGGTACCTGAGAGTTAGTGTAAATATTCAATAAGATTACCTTTTGACCTTGTTCCTAACACAGAGGTAGATAAAAAGAAGTCAATCTTGTAAATTTGCTGTTTTCTTGTTTAACCTGAGGGGTGACACATTGGTCACAAGGATTTATGAGCTTGTTTTACAGAAGAAAAAGAATGCCTTCAAGGAAGTTACAAACACCAGATAACCAGTCCCCAGCTGCCATTGATGCCCATAAGTTAGATTACCCAAAGGCTTATCTGGAGTGAAGGAAACACAGATTACCCTTTTCTTTCTCCAAAACTCCTTCTGCTAAGCCCCTTAGCTCTATAAAATCCTCTGCTTTCTTCTCTTGTTAAGGCAGATTTCAGAGAACCTATCCTCTCACCTTCTCATTTTGGCCAAATTGAATAAACCTTTCTCCATCTCCAAGTACTATGTCCCAGTGATTGGCTTACTGTGCATCAGGCACACAAACTTGAGATTAAGAGGTTTGGTATCAGGCACAGAAAGCCAAGAATACTAGGGTTCTGATTCTCCTCATTTCTGTTTCTACTCATGGGGCTGAGGTTTCATGCCAGGAGGGGCAATCCAGGAAAGTGGGGGCTACTATCTTCCTACAGATCCAATTCACAGACAGCTGAATCCACCACAGAAAAAAACGAAGAGGGGCCAGCCCCATGGCTGAGTGGTTAAGTTTGCACACTCCACTTCAGCAGCCCAGGGTTTTGCTGGTTTGGATCTTGGGCATGGACATGGCACTGATCATCAGGCTATGCTGAGATGGTGTCCCACATAGCACAACCAGAAGGATATACAACTATGTACTGGAGGGCTTTGGGGAGAAGAAGAAGAAAAAAAGATTGGCAACAGATGTTAGCTCAGGTGCCAATCTTAAAAAAAAAAAAAAAAAAAGGAAAGAAATGAAGAGTACTAGAAACAGTAAATAAGAAGATCAATATAAAAATTTCATAAAGATATCTGTTCTTCTCTTGGTTTCTTCAAAAGACATGAGATTATGTAAGACAACAATTATAACACTGTATTGTTGAATTTGTAAGAAATATAGACATAATATATATGACACTAATAGCACAAAGGAGGGGAGAGGGAATGGAGCTATAGATTTTCTGTATTTCACTGGAATTAAGTTAGTATAAATCTGAAGCAGCTTCTAATAGTTTTCTTCATTGTAATCCTAACAGTGCCCATGAAGAAAATAACTGAAAAATATAGTTAATAAACAATAAAGGAATTAAAATATACATTAGAAAATATCTTACCCACTTCCTACAAAATAAGTCAGTAAAGGAGGAACAGAGGAATAAAAAAGACATGAGACATGTAGAAAACAAAAATTAAAATGGCAAACATAAAACTAACTATATCAATAATACCATTAAATATGAATGGATTAAATAATTCAATCAAAAAGAAGAGATTGTCAGATAATATAAAAAAGACAAGATCCAACTATATTCTGTCTATAAGAGACACAATTTACATTAAAAAAATATAATAGGCTGAAAGTGAAAGGATAGAAGAGGATATAAGATATACCATGAAAATGGCAAACACAGAGTTAGAGGAGCTATAATAATATCATAATATCAAACAAAAAATTTAAGACAAAAAATGTTAATAAAGACAAAAAAGAAATATTTCATATTGGTAAAGGGGTCTACTTATCAGTAAGATAGAACAGCTATAAAAATATGTGTATTTAACAGCAGGGCCTCAAGGTACATTAAGCAAAAACTGATGTTATTGAAGGGAGAAATAGAAAATTCAATAATAATTGTTGGAGACATCAATGCACCATTCTCAATAGTGGACAGAAAAACCAGAGAGTAAATCAGAAAGGATATAGAAGACTTCAACATCCCTATTAAGAAACCAGATGTAACTGACTTCAGTAGAACAATCCACTCAACAACAGGAGAATACATAATCTTCTCAAGGACACAAAAAACATTATTCAGTATAAACCATATGCTAGTCCACAAAACAAATATCAACAAATTTAACATAATTGAAATCACACAAAGTATGTTCTCAGACCATAATGTGACTAAATTAGAAATCAGCAACAAACAGAAATTTGGGAAATTCATAAACATGTGGAAATTAAAACACACACTCCTAAATAACCAATGAATCAAAGATGAAATCAGAAAATATTTTGAGATGAATGAAAATTAAAATATACTATACTAAACCTTATAGGACATACTGAAAGCAATGCTTAAAGGGAAATTTATAGCATAAAGTTCACAGCAGAAATAAGGAAACTAAATAAACCAACCTTCTAAGTTAGGAAACTAGAAAAAGGAGGGAAAAGTAAACCCAAAGCAAGTAGAAGTATAGAAATAATAAATGTTTGAGTAGAAATAAATGTAATAGAAAATAGAAAAACAATAGAGGAAATCAACAAAGCCAAAAGTTGATTCTTTGAAAAGATCAACAAAATTAGCATATCTTTAGCTACATTTACCAAGAAAAAAAGGAAAAGACTCAAATTGCTGAAATCAGGAATAAAAAAGGGGACATTACTACCAACATTACAAAATTTTAAAAGATTACAAAAGAAGGCTGTAAACAACTGTACACAAACAGATTTGACAACTTATATAAAATGGAAAAATTTCCAGAAAAAAATTAAATTACCAAAACTGACTCAAGAAGAAATACAAAATCTCAGTAGACCTAAAACAAGTAAGAAAATTAAGTTAGTAACTGAAAATCTTTCCATAAAGATAATCCTAGGCCTAGATGGCTTCTCTGGTGAATTCTACCAAACATTTGAAGAATTAATACTAATTATTAACAAACTCTTGCAGAAAATAGGAAGAAGGGAACATGTCTAATTTATTCTATGAGGCCAATATTACCCTAATATCAAAAGCAGACAAAGATATCAAAATAAAAGAAAACTACAGACCAATGTCTCTCTTGAACATAGACACAAAAAATTTTTAACAAAATACTGGAAAAGTGAATCCAGTAACAAATTAAAAAAAAGACTATACTTGATGAGCAAGTGGAAGTTTTCATAGGAATGAAAGGTTGCTTTAACTTCTTAAAATTGAAATAATCCATTCTTCGAATTAAGGACAAAAATCACATAATAATCATGATAGAGGCAAAAAAGCATTTGTCAAAAGCCAATGTCTTTTCATGATAAAACTTTATAGGAATTTAAGTAAACTTCTTTAATCTGATGAAGGTCATCTATGGAAAACCCACAACCAAGATCACCCTTACTGGAGAAAAACTGAATGTCTTTCCTCTAAGAAAAGAAAAAAGACAAGAATGTCTGCTTTTACCACTTTTATTCGATATTGTACTGGAGGGTTTAGTTGGAGCAATTAGACAAGAAAAATAAATAAAATGCATAAAAACTACTAAAACTAATAAACAAGTTTGGCAAGATTGTAGGATACAAGATTAACATACAAAATTCAACTGTGGGGCCAGCCTGGTGATGTAGTGGTTAAGCTTGCATGCTCTGCTTCAGTAGCCTGGGATTCACTAGTTCAGATACTGGACGTGGACCTGCGCACCACTCATCAAGCCATGCTGTGGTGGCATCACACATACAAAATAGAGTAAGATCAACACAGATGTTAGTTCAGGGCCAATCTTCCTCAGCAAAAAAGAGAGGAAGAATGGCCACAGATGTTAGCTCAGAGCCAATCTTCCTCACCAACAACAGCAACAACAAGAAAAAAATTCAAATTGCATTTCTCTATACTAGGAACAAATAGCCTGAAAATGAGATTAAGAAAATAAGTCCATTCACAATTGCATCAAGAAAAATGAAATACTTAGGAGTAAATTTAATGAAGGAAGTGTAATATTTGTACACTAAAACCCATAAAACATTGCCGAAAGAAATTAAGGAAGACATAAATAAATAAAAGACATACCATGTTCATGGATTGGAGGCCTTCATATTGATGAGATGGCAATATTCCTAAATTGGTGTACAGATTCCACACAATCTCAAAATCCTAGTTGGCTTTTTTTCAGAAATTGACAAGCTAATCCTAAAATTCACATAGAAAGGGAAGGGATCCAGAAGGGCCAAAACAATCTTGAAAAATAACAAAGTTGGGGGACTTAGAGTATTCAATTTCAAAACTAACTACAGAGCTACAGTAATCAAGTCACTATCAGTGTTGTGTTAGCATAAGGACAAACATACACATTGATGGAATAAAACTGAGAGCCCAGAAATAAGCCCTTAAATTTATAGCCAACTGATTTTCAACAAAGGTGCCAAGAAAATTCAATGAGAAATACACAGTCTTTTCAATGAAAAACTATGGAATATTGGCCATTCACATGCAAAAATATGAATTTCAGTTCTTATCTCATACCATACACAAAATTCAAAATGTATCACATACCTAAATATAAGAGCTGAAACTATAAGATTCTTGCAAAAATATAGAAATGAATCTTCATGACTTGAGTTGGGCAATAATTTCTTAGATACAACACCAAAAGCACAAGTAATAAAAGAAAAAATTAGGAAGTTAGATTTAATAAAAATGTAAAACTTTTGTATTTCAAAAGACAATGTCAAGAAAGTAAAAAGAAAATCTAAACTGAGGTGTATACTAATCAGGAATGCATGCTTATGATCACCACAGGCATAGATAAGATTATTTATGCCAGAATTTATTCATAGAAGCCACATACTGAAAACAACTCAAACAGAATGTATAAACAAATTGTGGTATATTTAGACATTGGAACATTATACGGCAGTGAAAAATGAATTAACTATAAATTCATACCTCAACACATAATATTGAATAAAATAAGCCATACACAAAATAATACACACTATTTCATTTCATTTATTATCAGATAGATTATTTATTTAATTTATTTATTATTGTATAGCTTAAGATGTAGTCACTGTTGGAGAAACAAAGGGGGCAGTGATTGAGAGGGCCACAAAAGGAACTTCTGAGATTAGAAAATCTTTTATTCCTTGAGGTAGATAGTAATTACAAGGGTGTTTGTTTTATAATAATTCACTGTACTATACATGTATATTTTCAGCACTCTTTGGTGTGAGTATTACTTCAATTAAAATAAAACTGATTTAAAAATATATCAGCCAAAACAAAGAATAATAAAACAGAGAAATCATGGTATGGATAAACTAATAGTAAACAGGGAAACAATTCACATGTTCCAGTCTTAATAATTGTTCTAAACATAGTGTCAAATAGCATGCAAATGGCATTAACAAGTCTTTTAAGAGATGATTATGTGGAAGATTTATAATTTGTTTGAAAAACTAGTCTAAAATCCTAAAAAATCCTAAGAAATACTGGAAAGAGGAGGGGAAGGTGCAAAGAAGTAAAATTGTGCTAGTAGATTCATCCTGCCTGATTGGGGAGGTCAGTAGATTATACTTTGTTTTGTCTTGCTTTTGATATTTAAAGGCTACAAACTTTTCTTTTTTAAAACTTGCTATATCTTGCTTGCAAGAGCTATACCATAATAAAATGACTCAGGAAAGACATAAATAAAGAGTTGGGCAAAACATATGAACAAATGTAAACAAAATTAATTTCAAAAGAATATATAAAGTAGAATACGTGCAAAAATATAAAAGATTCATTGGTCATCTTCTGTTAATAAAGAACTTGATCCATGGTGGAGATGTATCAGTCAAAATTATGTACTGAATAACAGAATTAAGATGTGTGAAGCAAAATCTGACTGAAATTAAAAACAAGTATTGAGATAAATAAATATTAGTAAAAAACTCCAAAAAATGTCTTTTTTAACAGATAATACAGGAAAATTAAGAAAGGACAGTAAAGATAATAAATATAAACCAAATTCAATGCCTAGAAATACTACCTTCTTTTCCAGAACTCATGATGCACGTATATAAAATTGATAAATATGTTATGCTTCAAAGAAAGTATCAATAAATATTAGTAAATTGAAATCATTTAGGCAATATTTTTTTGAAAACTACATAAGTCCAATTAGAAATTAAGAGCAAAAATACAAGAAAATAAAATGAAACAAAATTTGGAAAAGTGACCTGGCAAATAATTCAAATTAGAGGAGAGAAATCTGAACTGTAATTACAGGGCATTTAGAAAATAATGAGCATAGGAACACTACATCTTAAAAACTTAGGTTGGGACATGGCTAAAATAGTAATTAAAGGAACATTTATAACCATAAAGAAGAATAAAGGATAATAAAAAAATAATATAAATAAAAACTCAAGAAGTTAGAAAACAAGAAATCGACCCCAAGGAAAGCATAAGAAAAGAAAGAGAAATAATAGCAGAAACTAATGCATTAATAAATCAAAAATTGTAGAGAGGTAAATCTAAGAGCCAATTCTTTAGGGAGTGTAAAGCATAACAAACAAGGCTCTAGCTCTAGCTGAGTGTGGTTGTATTCTCAAACTGATTGTTATCTATCTACTGCAAGACAAGGAGTTTGTGCAAAAATGTAAATTGACTTAGTCACTATACACATATTGCTGTTCACTAACTTTTTGCTGTGTTGCCATCCTCTCTTGAAGCAGTGTATTGATTTACAGCCTTGTGCAAACTCCTTACCCCATTGAAGGCTGATTACATTAGCTCTGCTATTAGTGCGAAGTAAAATTGTTAATGCATAATATACAAAATTAATAAAGAACATAGGGACAGTTACAAATCAACAGAGACCAAAAAGTTATAAGATTACATGTAATACTAGGTTAAAACTTTGAAACTCACAAATAATCTTCAAGGAAAATAAGAATTAATTAAATTCATATATGAAAAAGTATAAAACCTATAAAATGAAGGACTTAAAAAATAAAAATTATCTCCAAGAAAATAACCAGACTCAGATGGTTGCCCAAGAAAATTGGTGTTAGCCTTCAATATACAGATAATTACTATACTATATAAACTGCCTAAAGTGTAAAGTAACTATTGAAATGTCTATACAACTCTAATAACAAAGATAGCATAACCTTGACAAAGACAGCACACAAAAGTAAGCAATAGACCAACCTAAGTTATAATTTTAAATGCAAAAACTCTTAACGAAGTTCTAAGAAATAGAATCCAACACTTTTAAACACTGGTATATCACAACCAAGTAAGATTTAATATAGAAATGCAAATATGGTGCGAATGGGAAATCTGTTAATATAATCCATCACAGCTATAGATGAAATGAGAAAAATGTATGATTATCTTAACAGATTCCAGGAATCTATTCAATAAAATCAATACTATTTCCTGATTAAACACACACATACACACAGAGCTACGTAGGAGGAGAAGAACATTTCCTTAACATGATGTAGCACATGTTCCTTCGACAAAGAGCCAACATCATACTCAAGGGTAAAACACACAAACGAACAAGTTCAGTCACCATTTCTGTTGGAAATTGTTCTGGAAGTTCTAGATAACTTGGTAAATGAGAAGAAAAATACAGGAATACTTATCATTTTCATTTGTTGATTCTTTGGACTGATATGAGACTATGAAATGTTTAGAACAAATGAGAGTTTAGCAATGGTTGAAATTCTGTATCTATAAACTACTAAAAATATAACATATATGTATAGTTTTCTATACTATATGTAAGTAAATAAAATATATATAACTATAAACTAATATGCCAGTAATAGATAAGTTAAAACATATAATGAAAAAATTATAGTAATAAGAAATGTAACTAGAAATCAACAATAAAAATGATGGCCCACGTGAAGAAAACTCTACTACAGGATGCAAAAAAAAGACATGAATAAATGGGAAAATTCCTTGTTATAAAGACGTCAATTATCCTATAATTAACTGATAAATTGAATAAAATTTTATCTCTTGGAACTTTGCAAACTTAATCCAAGTTTCATCTAGAAAAGTAAACTTGATGGGAAAGTCAAGAAAATATTGAAAAAAAGAGTAATGATTAAAGGCTGCACAGGAAAAATCTCAAAAATCCTTTAAAGCAACAATGATTAAATCGTGTGGTTTTGATATCTGAATGGAAAGAAGCATTAGAGGAGCAGGAAATAGAGATCCACAACAAGAACAAAGCTATAAAGATGGAGGAGTTTCTAAAGACGGCATTGCTGACATGGTAGGGAAATGATGACTTGTTCAAGGAAATTGGCAGAGGCATCGAGTGAATTACTGAAAAAAAAAAGGATCAAGTTGAAGGTTTACTTCATACCATATGTCAAAATCGAACTCTGGAAATATCAAGGAGTTAAATAAAAACAGAAAACCATAAGAAAAATAACTAATATAGATGAATAATTTCATAATCTGGAGACATGGAAGACCATGAGTCTAACACAACAGCCAGTAACTATAAAGGAAAAAATGTATTTCACTTGATAAAAATGGAAGAAAAATCTATGTAATTTTTAAAAGCTAATGACAAAATGAGAAAATATTTGAAAAGGGTATAAAAGAAAAAATTGTTTCTATTCATAATATTAAAAGATTTCTTTCAACAAAAAGAATAGAAAAATGTAGAAACATTCTTCAAATTCACCAAAGAAGAAATACAAATGGACCAAAAATATATGAACAGAGTTTAGACTCGCTGATATTCAAAGAATTGCAGATTCCATTAAGAAAATGGAATATTTATGTAATTAACAAGGAGAAGGAAAAGGGTATCTTCAAACACGTTTAATTATGATCAAACTGCTTTAATCTTTATAGGAGACGATGTAAGGGAAATCTGAAAAATTGTTCCTCAAATGCCTTTGACTCAGCCCTTGCCATTGGAGGAATTTACCATTAAGAAATAGTCAGAAATACACAAAATGTTTAATATGAGGATGTTTTTGGTCAATCACTCCCAATCTCTGTTCTAGCTTTGGTGATAACGCTCTATCAATGGAAATGTATTTAGATTCATCATCTATCATCCCAGGAGACAAAACGCTTCCCCATGTTTTCCAGATTTCCCTATAGATCAATTCTCGAGCTTTTGCTGTCTTAATGGAATTCCTTCCAGGCTTCTTTGTACCTTTGACATAGTTAGACCTTGTGAGAACAACATAATTACCATGTTTAGAAAAATTTGATGACAGGACAGTTTCTTTACCTGAACTCCAATTTTAAAAGTCAGATGGAAAAAGAGAGACGAAGGGAGGGGTTTTTGCAAATTAGCCATCACATAAAACTCACCTTGATGGACTACCTCAGTGCTGGAAAGAGCAAAGAAAACCAGTAGTTTCCTTAGGCGGCAAACATCCTGAAGCCGTATCTTTACCTCGGCACCTGGAGACTTTAAGAGTAAATCTGCTTTTATTTTTCTTCTTGCTACAGGTTTGTTTTATGACCTTTATTTCCTTGAAGATGCTGGGGCTTAATGCGATTTTTAAAATTTTATCTTATGCCACATAACTGCATGATAAGAAAAATATCCTTATGTTCCATATACGCAATCAAAAGATAAAGGCTAACTAGTTAATATGGAATATTCACAAGGGAAGGAAAAATAGACCAAGAATTTATTAAAAGAGCAACTCATTACCATTTCCAGTGGAGCAGAAGACAGGTTGGGGACAGTGTTGGCTGTATATGTGGAGAGAGATTTGGCCCACTGGGGTTTTTTGGGGGTTTCTTTCCGGTGAGGGGATAAACGGACAGAGGTGATTGGGAACTAGAGTTTAAGGGGAGCTGCTGCAGGAGGGAGGGGATATAAATGATTGAGGACCCCTATAACACACTGAACACAGATTGTATGTGCTAATAGCTTCTTATTTCAACAGTCAAGGAATTCAAATACTCTGAAGAAAAGTATTTGACTAGATATTTTTGATATTTGAAAGGTGATTTTTCAAACATACACATATATACCTAATGGAAACATAATAAGCTTGGGATTTAGAAACGAACACTGAGTATTTGGATCTGCTTTTCAAATTAATAAACGCAATATTCTTTATGCATCTATTTCTGATTTCATTTTCTTGGATAATATAGACTCATTCTGCTATTCTGTAGTCCAGGGCCGTGGCTGACATTAAAATCCTGTTAAATTCTTGGAACATCTATTCGTTACCTGGTGTTATCAGGAGGATTATTTAGGTACTCGCTGTGGTCATTGGGTAAACTCATTGCTTATAGCCTTTGCATGCATTTTCAAGCGGTAGCAACACATCAGCGGTATGGGGTTATGTTAGTAAGCCTTAAATTTAAAAAGCTTACTAAGGAGCTCTCTATCGAAAAATAGTCTCATAGTTTAATAGCTGCTCCAATCCACCATAACATAAAGTTGTTAAAATGCAGTACAGAATTCCATTCAATATCTCCCTCAATTCAGAGCAGAGAGCAAAGATATGGGGAAGAAATCAGCAGTTGGTAAACTAAGGAGACATCTCTTAAGAAATTCTGTTACCTTGTGGTTCAGCTGAGTGGTAGAGGAGAAAACATTACCTTGTAGAGTGAGGAGAGAAGTAGCGTCCTCAGAGGCACTTGTAGGTAAGTAGCATTTCTGAATATCTGTTAATGTTGCTTAGTCCACATATTTTCTTTGCACCATCCTTTGAAAAAGTGCACTGCCTGATCTGATCTCTGATACCGATACTTGCTCTGATAGTGGTGCCTAATGCTTCCTCTCCAACTGCAGTATATCTTTTGCACCCTTTGGGCACCCACTCACAAAGCTTCTCTCATTTATCTTCAAAAACAGCCAGTGTGAACCTGCCTCAGGCAATCTTGGAATTCTCTTTCAGATATTCACATGGCTTGATCCCTCACTTCCTGCTTAAATGTCATCAGTGAGCCCTTCCCTGACCATTTTATAGAAACTAATACCCTCCCTCCTTTATTCATTATAGACCCTACCCTGCTTCATTTTTCTCCGTAGTATGTATTATCATCTGGCTTACTACATGTTTACTTATTTGTTTAGTCTCTACCTCATCAGAACGTTTTTGAGGAACTGTCTGATCTGTTCATGGCTCTATCAGCCCCACTAAGGTGGTGTTTGGCACATAGTAGGTACCCAGTAAATATTTATTGAATGGATGAATAGCGGGATATTAATCTCTGACATGAAGGCAGTTGGACTGTTTTTCTAAAGACCACTTAAATTTACACAGCTCACACTCTGCCCCAAGGAGAGTGATACTTACTTGATGAAATGCTCACTTGGGGTTTTCTTTTTTCCCTTACTTCAGACCCTATCATGGGGAAAAAGTCAAAATTCTTTGGCCTAAATAAAGTAAACTGTGGAAAAGTACCCAACCTGAGTGTTCCAACAAGCAGATAGTAGTAGTGGGAGGAATTAAATGTCAGTTTGGACAAAATCTATGTATGACAAGATTTTTCAGAGTATATGTGTGTGTGTGTGTGTAAATGTATCAGGTAGATGGAAGCCATCCAAAAATGTAAAAGTGAAGTCATGTGACTAGGGATATTTTAGAAGTCAAATCTTTTTTTAAATATACTTTATACTGGAAAATGAGAAAGCCTTTGTGAGGTACGATTTTCTGTCCCTCGGAGAGCCTTTGAATGACATAACCCCTTTAAGTAGGATTTTCGTTAAATGCATTAACTAGCAATTTTAGAAAAAAAAACCCTTGCAGTATAGGAAAAATTACTTGACAATAAAAATCTGATTTTACGCTAATACTTTTCTTGATGCAAGACTCAATGCCGGGAAAAAGAGTCGCAGTGATTGGTGCTGGCGTCAGCGGGTTAGGCGCCATTAAGATATGTCTGGAAGAGGGCCTGGAGCCTACCTGTTTTGAGAGAAGCAATGACATTGGAGGACTGTGGAGATACGAGGTAACTATGAATAGATTTAATGCTTCTATCCGTGCGCTGACATTTTTTCCATATCTGGGAAATAGGAATGAAAGGATTACAGCACTAATTTATCCTTCAGTTACCAGCATAATAGTTGTAATTTTATTAGTACATACATCTGTGCATTAAATCTCCGTCTTTCCTTGCCCCGGAAGGATGATGTTGCATTAGTTCTTCTTCCTTTCAGAGTCTAGCCCCTTGGAGGAGAAACGTGTGCTTGCTCTCCCCTCCTGTCGCCGCCATTGTTACATGATGGGCAACTCAGCACTTTCCAAAAATTGCTGTCCCTGTTGTTACTGATCAAAGCTGTCAAATCAAATGGACTTCCTGTCCAGAATTTTCTTGCTTTCTCAAGGGGATCTAATAATGTTAAAAGCCAACTCCTTTTTAAAACACTGGTCCCTACCTTCTGAGATTTCATGATCTTTTCTTTCTCAATATTTTTCCACTTGGCTTCTAAGTGTGGCTGATTGTGGCTCTATTCTCAGTCTTCTGGTCTTTCACCTTTTTGCAAGTTCTTTAGGATGCTTCGTTATCCCCCCTTGGCTTTAGCTACCACATATGTGCTGATACAAGACCCCTATACTTTTATCTTCAGCCCAGTAGCATACATGTATTAGTGAGGGCAACTAACACTAACTGTCCCACAGACAAACCCTAAAATCTCGAGAGCTTAGCACAATAATAGTTTTGTGCTGCATCGTAGTAATATGTGATTAAGTGGCCCTTCTCCAACTTATAGTTATACCCTTGGACCGTAGGGCCTCCAAGATTGTCACGGAAGGGAAAAGAAGGAAAAAAAAAGCATACCAACCCTTAAGTGAGTACATCTAGCCTAGAGGTGGTGGTGCTGCCTGCTTTTGCTAATCTCTGAGATGTCTCACCAAACCTCATTGGTTTTCAGGGCTTTCATTACCTGTGTGACCAGTTCCCTGCATTACATTCCCTACTTCAAGTATTGAGAGTAGTTTCCATGTTTCTGGTTGGACCCTGACAGATACAGACACATCTCCAGGAAAGCTTCTCCAGCCTTGCAGCCTGATGTCCACAGCACCCTTTGCTCACATCCACTATTATTCCTATCACACTGCATGAGAGTGTTGATCTCCTGTGTAGGGTTTGTAAGGCATTTTGTGTGCATTATTTGGTCTCCACAGCAACACTATGAGATAGGCAAGCATTTATTTACAGGTAAAGAAATAGATTTCGAAAATGATTTGATATCAAATTCCTTGTCCAAGCCATGCAATGATTTATCTCAAGGACCAAATCAAAATTCCAAAACATACCACATCAAATCACTGATTCCACTAGTGATGCCCATATTTTAAGCTTTTACTTATTAAAAATGCTGATTATATTTGCAGAGATTATCCTTATTAAGAGGGGTATTTTTGTATATGAGTGTTTCATCACGATGGGCTTTATTAATAAACAATGTTCATTTTGAAGAAGAAAGTGCATACTTTGATTTGTTCTTAAAGTTGATATAGTTTAGCAGGAATTAAATTTCTTATTTCCTGGCTTCCAGTTTAGAGGTACATGCATTACTGTAGCTTCGTAATACCATTCATAGTACATGCATTGCTGATCCTATATTTCACCAATATTGCACATAAGATGCAGAAAAAAATAAACCCCTTCAGATTGTGTTTTCTGTGTACATATATGAAAACGATTATATTTTAGGATTGCAATAAATTCTTCTAGGAGAAAATAACATATTTTCAGTGATGGTGTGTTTTTTCCTTAGCCTTAAATTACTTCGGTATCTAGCCTTCATTTTGAAAAAATCAAGAATGTCTGCTAATGCACATAACAGATATTATATGTTGTATGGGCTGCCGTTATAACCTGAAAAGTGAGGATAATAATGTGCTTCACAGGATTGAATTAGGTAATGTATGTGAAAAACCCTTTAGAAAATATAACAGTAAATGCTGAAGTACTATATACCTATCTGTATTGTATAAATAAGTAGATAACATAGAGAGAAATAGAGAGAGAGATACTGAAAGATTGAGAGACTAAGTCTGAAGGATATACATCAAAACATTTAAAGTGATCATCATGAGTGATATATTCTCTGTAACTTTCTGTAAAATTGTAATAAACATGCTGCTTTTATAATTAGAAAAAAAAGCCAATAAAAAGAAGGGAATAAAGAAAGTCTAATGTAATCATGCTCTTTCTTCTTTTCGGTCACTCACTATAAGAGCTCGGACTTCTCAGATACCCTCTGCCCGGGACTCTCTGGTCACCCCACAATCCAGTACTCTGACCCCATCAAGCTCTGTGGGCCAGGAAGCAGCCCCAACTTCCCCTGCTCATTTTCACTCTCTGGTGATCTACGTACGTTTTTCTTTTCATGTCCTTTCCGTCTTCTTTTCACGTTCTTGTGTTTGTTCCCCAGCAAAATTACCTGCTCTTTTCAATTATTTACCACAAGCTAACAGAAAAGCGACTTTAGTTTCTTTGAAAGAATTTATCCCAGGAGCCTCATAATTTGGCAAATAAAGTACTTATTTTTTAACTGTTAGTCTTGTATTCTAAAAGGACAGTGGGTGTCCTTTTTTGGTAGGAGAAGGTTGAAGCTGGTAGGCCAAGTATCTATAAATCTGTTACCAGCAACGCTTTGAAGGAGATGACAGCCTTCAGTGATTATCCCTTCCCTGATCACTTTCCCAACTACTTGCATAATTCCAAAATCATGGAGTATATCAGGATGTACCTCAAACACTTTCACCTGAAGAAGCACATCCAGGTTCTGCTAAGTGGGACACAGAACACTCAGCATGTGTGGAACCCTCTGGGTAAAGAGCCAGGCCAGGGCAAAGCGCAGTAAGCCATATTCAGTCTTGGAGCTTAGCTTTGTGTACATCTCCAGTGAAGTCAGCAAGAGCTCCTCTCCTCACTTCTTTCAGGAAAAAAGTAAAGTGGATTGGCTGAAATGCCAAACTGTGCACCTGGTGTTGGCTCACCGCTAACTACATTCAGGACCACAGCTGGGAACAAACCGGGCTACATCTCTGCTATAAAAGGCCTGGTGGGCTGGTGGTGTAGTGGTTGGGTTCTCACACTCAGCTTTGGTGGCCCTGGGTTTGAGGGTTCCGATCCTGGGCAAGGACCTAAGCACCACTGGTCAGGCCATGCTATGGCAGTGTCCCACATACAAAATAGAGGAAGATTGCCACAGATGTTAGCTCAGTGGCAATCTTCCTCAGGCAAAAAGAGGAAGACTGGTAAGAGATCTTCCTCACCAAAAAAAAAAAAAAGGCCTAGTAGGGAAACCAGTTATAAAGGAACTCTTTCACAAAACCTGAGAGGAGAGTAGCTGTAACCAAACTTATTCTTTGCGTTCTTGGACAGGAGGGCAACTGTGCAGAGTGGTCACAAGTCTGGGTTTGTCTCTTTCGCAGTCAAAGGTGTGCAGTGTGAGGAAGCACTCCGACCTCTCTTCCACAGGACAGTGCGATGTTGTGGTTGAGGTTGAAGGGAAGCAGAAATTCTTTGTCTTTGATGGGGTTATGGTGTGTACTGGCCTTTATACCAATCCCTTCTTGCCACTCCAGAACTTTCCAGGTATGTCATACTGAATGCTAAGGCACAGGTGTTGGGTTTTATCATTGTTGCAGTTATTACTTTTCAAGAAAGTTTATAACTCTGAAAGTCACCTTATTTTCTAAATAAATATTATTTTTTCTGATTATAAAGTAAGGCATGCACTTTCAAGTTTCATTCAAATAATACATAAAGTTATAAAATTGAAAATTAAAGTTACTAATACACTATTACCACCAGTTCTGGGCTGTTTCAAGACAAAAGTGCTACATTTACCACAACTGGAAGGCAAAGTGTGGGAATCGTTTTGTGTCAGTAATAGTTTGGAGTAAATAGTGAGATCAAAGCTACAGAAAATTAAATATTAAGATTTAACTTTGTGCCTGAATGTGTATGTATTGCATGATGAATATAAATATCTATGTGCTAGTGTCACTAAGCATCTTAGAGGAGACCACAATGCTATTATTTACTATTTGGAAACTTAAGCACCCTGCATATAAGGAACGGTGCAGGAATAATTTACCTGCATAAGATCTCCCTGTTTATCTCTAGAAGCGGGATGTATACTCAGTCTTCTCAAAGAAGGTTGAACCTGAGATTCCTTCGAGGTTCTCAGGAGTTTCTAGTCTGCTCCACTTTCACTGCTATGAGTGTCTGTTTCCTGGTATACGAGAAGATAGAGGAGATTAAAATTGGTCAAGAGAGGTCTATTAGTTAATCAGTTAGTTAGTTCATTAGAGATTTAAGTATTCCTGTATTCATTCATTCAACATTCATTCAAGAAATACCTATTGAGCACCAACTGTGTGCCAGAGACTCAGCAGAGAACAAAACAGATGAAATTTCTGTCCCCAAGGAGTGTGCATGGCAGTAATCGGAGACAGACACAAATGGGATAAATATGTGGGAGGCAATAACTGTGAAGAGAAACATTTATCAGGGAATGGGGAGGTATTTTAGGGATGGGGGCTGTGCTGCAAGATTAGATAGGGTGGCCATGTAAGGCTTCAGTGAGAAAGGGACATTTGAACAAATACTCAAAGGAGTTGAGGAAGTGATGCAGATATCTGGGGAAAGCACAATGCAGAAGGAAGAGTAAGTGCAAAGCCCTCAGGTGGAAGTGTGCCTGACAGGTCCAATGTGGGAGGAGTAGAAGAAAGAGTAGGAAGGAGATGATGTCAGAGAATGATATTGGTGGGTCAGATAAAGAAGAGCCTTAAAGGCCCTTGTTTGGACTCTGGTTTTAACTTTGAGTGAAGTGGGAGCTGTTGGGAGGTTTTGAGCAGAGGAGTGGCATGCTCCAATCATTTTGGCTGCTATGTTGACAATAGTTGTGGAAGGAGGTGATAAAGGTGAAAGCAGGGAGACCAGGGGCAGGCTCTTGCACTAATTCAGGTGAGAAATCCTGGTGGTTTGGACCAGGATGGTGGCAGTAGTGACATAAAGAAGTACTTGGATCCTGAGTATAGTTTGAATATAGAGATGCCACAATTTTCTGATGGACCAGATACGAGATGTGATAGAAAGAGAGGCATCAAGGATAACTCTAATCTTGTCAAACTGAGCATGGAAGTTGCCATTTCCCGAAATGGGGAAGGCTGTGGGAAGAAGAGCTGATTCTGCCCGTACGAGGGAGAAAGATTGAGGAGGCCACAATGTGACAAGGTTGTGATGTTCACTGAAAATGGGAGAGGATGGGATGGGATTGAAGACATTCAAAGAAGAGCATTAAAATTATTTTTCAAGTACTTATTATGTTATAGGAGTATTTTAAGGGGTGCTTATACCATTCCTATGAGATAGGTGAAACGATTTCCATTTTACACATTACAAATGCTGCTAATAGAGAAAGAGCTGAGATTCATGCCTAGGTTTGTTTGGCCTCAAAGTCTTCTCTCATATTGACCCACAGAGCAAAGGGTTCATTCTGGAAGAGAGGAGAAATGTTTTCTCCTGGGGAAAGGAGACAGAGGAAGGATGGATGTAAATACTTCTGGCGTTGAAGAGCTCACATAAGGTCTTTGTTGTTTCATAAAATGAGAAGAAAAGCTGTTTTCAGGGAGTGAGAGAGATTGCAGTGGGGCCAAGGAGGGGGGAAATAATTGAAAAAGCTGCAGTCAGAAATTTGATAGACAATAGAATTGGGCCAAATTGGTGTTTGGGAACTATTAGATTCATGCCAGGAGTTCTCTAGGTGAATGTCGAAGAACTGCTTCCAGGGGAAAGCTGAAGTTTTGGAGCGGATTCTGTACGGAAAATGCAACAGGGCAAGGAATGAACCACAATCAGCACTGAGTAAGGCTGTCGAGTGTCACAGGAGGAGCAAATGAAGCCGTTTATGTGCAGGCCCTCATGTTGTTTAAAAGATGCAATGCTGTGAAATCAACCAACTTTTGTGGCTTTGCCACAAGAGGTTTCTGTTTAAGTCAGAGCAAATTTTTAGGCAAAATAAGTTCTTCCATCATCTCGGCTTCAGATCCTGTGGGTGATGTTGGAGCATTGGTCCCCAGTAGGAGAGCAGAGTGGATGGTGCAAAGCAGGAAGGATGCACTAGGCCTAGGAAGAGATGGAAACAACCTAGACAGAGAGGCAGCTTGGGCTGGGAAAGGAAGACAGCGAATCGGGTCCACAGCAGTAGTTGTAAATAACAAGGATGACAGATGAGGAAGATGTGTTACTTAAACAGGAGCCAAGCTCCTCTTTGAAGGCTTTGCAGGGTATAGCTAAGTAAAAAGGAGGCAGAAATGAGATGTCTGAGATTCTTAGAAACCTGGGAATTTGAGCATAGAATTTGTGGTCTAGAACCAGACTGTAGAAGGATTCATTTTGTCTCATGATGTTGGACAGGCAGAGTCCACAGACCAGCAACAGCAGACCAGCAAATGAGAGGTTTAAATAAGATTTAAAATAGGCCTTTGAGTTCAGTAATAAGCTTTAGAATACACCAGCAGTTAAAAAAAATAAAATAATGGCCAACACTTGAGCAATTCTGTTCTTGCCCATAGGAATCAAGAGGTTCAAAGGTCAGTAGATGCACAGCGGGGAATACAAGACTCCAGAGGAATTTAGGGGCAAGAAAATCATTGTGGTCGGCATTGGAAATTCTGGAATTGATTTGGCCATCGAACTCAGTCATGTAGTTGCACAGGTTTGGTTTCTAAAATTCCCTTTCCTGAGATGCAAACTGCCTACTGCCCGCTGAGATGTGAGCATTGCATGGAATGTGTGTAGTGTGTACCCACACACTGGTTCAATCCTGATTGTTATTTACCTCTTTATACCTTTTTCTCGGTAGACATCTCAGCAATTCATTCCCCCAAAAATTGAGCATGGAATAAAAATAAATATTTCAAATTTTAGTGACTGCCATATTGTTTATTTTTACCAGAGTGCGGAGGTTTCATCAGCTCAGCCAAGAATTAAAAAAATGAACATGTCAGAAAACCTTTTTTTAAATCCCTTTATTTTAAGTTGACACGACACTTGATGCCATCTCCCAACTCTGATTCCTTCTATACTTAGATTTCTAGGGATGCAGATTAACTAAGCATTCTAGATACAATAATAATGTAATTAGCAGATAAATAGAATCTTATGTGTCAATTTGATGATCTCTAGTCTTCATGCATCACTGTTTTTTGTGGGTTTTTTCCCTGCTTTTTCTTCCCAAATCCCCCCGGTACATAGTTGTATACTCTAGTTGTGGGTCCTTCTAGTTGTGGCATGTGGGATGCCACCTCAGCGTGGCCTGATGAGCGGTGCCATGTCCACACCCAGGATCCGAACCAGTGAAACTCTGGGCCGCTGAAGCGGAGCATATGAACTTAACCACTCGGCCACGGGGCCGGCCCCAGTCACTGTGTTTTTCCAGAATTTGAAATTTAAGAGAGTGCAGGCATCAAACGCTACGTTGGAGAAGGCTCAAAAGAGATAGTGGGTGAAATCCAGAGGAAGCCTTGGGGAGATCTCTGGAGCTGTAAGCAACAAGTCAGGTGTGCGAGTGTGTGTGAGATCTGTTGGTCTACCTGTCTTTGACAATGGAGGAACTCTTCATGCTAAAAAGGCGAGAGAGTTCTTATCCATTTCTCCTCATAAGTCAAATGAGAGATATCAGAAGAACTGAGAAAAGGATCCTATGAAAGGACACTGCTATATTGTGAGGAATCTATTTTTCATTTATTTGCATTCTCTCCTAGGTGTTTCTCAGCACAAGGCAGGTTGCATGGATTTGGAACCGGGTCTGGGATAATGGGATGCCTATGGACACTGTTCTCTTCACTCGTTTTAACAGTGTCGTCAACAAATTTTACCCTACATTCTTAATCAACAAATGGGCAGAGGATAAATTAAACCTTCGATTTAACCACAACATTTATGGTTTGCTACATCAACACAGGTATGTTCTAGGATTTTTAAAACATAATTTTGCCTCTGCCTTTTGGAGTCAGCAGGTCAGACTTGGAACATATGGGTAGTTTATAGTTCATGTTTTACCACCTTGAAAATAGACTTCAACTATCTTAGGAGAACGTTAATCATTTCCTTTCTCACGTTTCTCACGTTCTACTTACTTACTTAGAGGAAAGAAATAAAGTTTCAGGAGATGGTGGCAGCTTCATCTGTCTCCATCCTTCATGTTTTCAGGCTACTAGTCACCTCTTCTCTGGACTCAGAGACCTTCAGATGATGGACAAGCAGTAGATGGTATATTATGTCATAAAAATCAACTATTTTTCCAGGCTAAAAGAATGACTCAGGAATCCAGTAAGATTCCAGCAGTAAGATGGGAGACTTGAGGGACAGAGGAGTCCTTGGAGATGCAACACATGCTTTCTTTGCCTTGACCAGAACTCTGGAACCAGATAGCTGTAGTTTGAATCCTGGCTTCATTACTTACCAGCTGTGCGATATTGTCAGATTTACTTAACTGTTTGTGCCTCACTTTCCTGATATATAAAATGAGAATAACATTAACACCAACTCAGAGGACTGTTCTGAGCATTCAAGAGGAAAATATATGTACACCTGATGCTAGTACCCAGCACATAGTCAATGCTCAACGATTTTGTGGTGTTTTATTATATTATTAATTTTCTGACTATATTAAAATTATACTCATGGGATTTTAATTTTTGAAGGTGACTGAGTGATGACATAGAGAGGCCAATGCCATTGAAAGAAGAATTTATTACTTACATTTTCTGAGAGGAGACACGCTGGGCCATGTAGGGCCACATAGGAGCACCAGGTTTGGTCAGACAGGAGAGAAGCAAGGGAAAAAGCTGAGGCCAGAGCCTTTAGTTTCCATGGGAAAGGGAAGGCAGGGCAGGTAAACAGTTTAGAATTGGCTAGTTTAAATACTTTTGGCTGCTTTGGCCTAGAGCGGTGGCCTCTAGTTGCCTGGTTCCTGGCCCTGGGATGATTTAGGACAGGGGAAATATTAGCTTGGTGTATGAGAGTTAGATAAAGAGTTGGTTGGGGCTATGGACTTGGAATTGCTTGGTTTGCTCCCGGCAGAGCCCTTTGCCATCTCTAAGAACTGGCTAGCCCTGAGAGGGTCAGCCTCTCCCTGGCCAGCAAGCTTTTCAAGATGAGAAAACATCATAAAATACAGAAAATAAAAAAAAACATGATTATATGTTGGCATTTGGTTTCTAGCTTGAATGACTGAAAAGAGAGTGTACTATCCTACAAAGGTAAGGAATTTAGAAGGAAAGCAACTTTGGAAGGTATGGGGAGGCTGGTTGCTGATTTAAGGTTTAGAAATCTGTGTTTGGGATACTTGTGAGGTAGGGGGTTAGACTTAGAGTCATCAGCCCTGGGGAGGTATATCAGAGACCCAGTGCTGGAGGGTGTGATTGCCAGAATTGGGAAGAGGGAGACCGGTGAAGTTTGAACAGGTACTTCTGGTATTCTCACTTGTACTCACACACACATCTCCATGCACACACTCTTCTCCCCATGTTGGCTTAAGAAACAATGATCTAGGGGGAAAAGACAGAAGGTCTAGATCAGAAGCTAAGGACTCCCAAATGTTAAAGGAGAAGGTGAAGAAGGGTAGTCATTAAAAACACTGAGCAGGAAAGTATACATGGAGAGGTAGGAGCATTTGTATTAAGGACAGGGAAATAAGAAGGAAAACATTTTGAGGAAGGAATGGTCAACAGTGTTGAGAGTAGCAAGTCAACAAATATTATCTGAGCCCTTCTGTGTGTTCCTTATTACCCTCAATAAATACATAGTGGAACCACAAAAATCTGAGGAAGACAATGAAAATAATGAAGGGAGACTGAAGGTCTGCCACATGAAGGCAGTCGAAATCTGCAGATATAATGGGTATGAGAAAAGGGTGAATGTGGATTCACTGAATATTTGAATACAAACTAGTAGGAAATACCCGTGAAGCAGAAAGGAGTAAAATGTGAGACGAATATAAGCATATACATTATATGATTAATACAAACATGGTGTTGATAGAATAAAACTTTGCTTAAAATGTTAGGAAAGATAAAGAGAACTATTTTCCCTTTAGTTGAATCCATATTCATCCAAGTATAAAGAATATAAATATATGTCAGTTAAAATATTTTATCAAAATCATGGATGATAAATTTATTTTGTCCTTGTTGGTAAAGAAAAGGTATTTTAGTTATGTGTGTGTATATATATACATATATATATATATATATATATGTATATATATATACAGAACACTGGACCTGCCATCACCAGCCCAGTTTTAACCAAAGTCTAGTGTTTACCTGCCATATGACTTTGGGATAGTTATGTATTTTCTCTTTCGTGTTTTATGTTGATAAAATGCAATGTCTTTTCGCCTTTCTGTTGTGAAGTATAAATAGAGAAACATGTAAAATTGACTATCTTTACAGCCTAGATACATTTAATATATTTTTGAGTACCTACTATGGTCAAGAGGGTTCTGGGTACTAGGAGTAGAATGATGACAATGCCAGATAGAGTCCTAGCTCTTGCTGATCCTCCTTTCTAGTAGGGGAGAAACCAACAAGTCTATATGTAGTGCAATGATGTGGAGTAATACGTGCTGTGAAGAAACATTAAGGATGGTTGGGGAGAGAAATATTTTTATAGATGGAGTGGTTATGGAATGCTTGTATGATGAGAGACATTTGAATCGAGATCTGAAGGAAGTGAGGAGGCAAGTTTTGAGAGAATATCTGAGTTATCTGAAAGAATAACACTTTAGGCAGAAGAAACACCAAGTTCAAAGGCAGGAATGAGCATGATTTATTCAAAGAGCAAGGAGTCCAGTGTAGCTAGAGTCCTAGGGGAGGGGGATAGCGGTAGGAAACATGTTCAGAGAGGTAGGCAGGGGACGGATCATATGGATTTTAGGATTAGGGCATGGTGATAATCTTGGATTTTATTTTGGGGGAAATAGAAACCTGTTGGGGGAATAATTTTACACTTTAAAAAGATCATTCAGGCTGGAGAGTATAGAAGAAATTGCAGGGAGTCCAGCGTGGAAGCAGGGACTATTAACAGTGTTAAAATTACATAACATTGATAAAATTTATAAAAGTGATAGACAGGTTCTCAAAATAAAATGGAAATCAGAATACGATCTGATTTTCCTCTTCCAATGTGAACACTTTGCCAACTGCTTTAAAAAATCTCTCCTCAAAAAATTGTTTTAAAGAAGTTAGATATCAATATATTACTTGTATAAACTTATATATCACCTTTCAAAATCTTCTCTTTGCATATAGTAAGCATGAAATAAATATTGTTGGCTTTCTGATCAATACAGTGTTTATTCAGTAAATAATTCAGAAAAAGCATTGAGCAAAAGAAATCTTTTGTAAAACAAAAATATAGGTCTTTCATTTTTTCAGCTAAACTAAAAAATATTTTAAGTATTTTCTCAGTTCAACTCCTTTCCAAAATAACTTACATTAATTTTTCTGAATTTCAAATTTTATTCTTCGGATATCTGAGCCATCACTCTTCTTTCGCTGATGATCTACCCAATCACATAATTTCTGGAAGAGTTCTGATAAAACCAAATATTGGAGAGTTCACAGAGACATTGGCCATCTTTGAAGATGGCACAGAAGAAGACCTTGATGTTGTTATCTTTGCCACAGGATATACTTTCTCTTTTCCCTTTTTGGGAAACGACTCAACAGTTCTAGACAGTCAGTGCTCCATGTTTAAATTTGTCTTCCCTCCTCAGCAAGAGAAACCAACACTAGCTTTCATTGGCATCCTCCAACCAGTGGGACCACCATTCCCACATCAGAACTCCAGAGCCGATGGGCTATTTGTGTATTCAAGGGTATGTGCTGACCTTAAACATATTTATAAAAGATGGCCATCCAGATAGTGTGATTTCAGATGCATTGCAAAGGTCTTTTGCTGTAAAATATATCTGAAGTTAACCTTTACAGTGTCTGAAATTCTGCAACTTGAGATTTGTTACTTCAGTATTTGATATCTATTTAATCTTTAGGATTCTTGTATGAAAATGAAGGTTGAAAAACTACTACCTTAAGCTATCATCAAATGACAATTTATTGGCAAGTAATTCTTTAGAGCACTTCAGGGAGGTATGTAGTACAGGAAGTGAGGGCAGTAGAAGAAAGATCTCAACCTAAAGTATAGATGGAAAATAACAGTTATCTTTCTTCCCAGTGTTGCTAGGATCATTCTGGAATGAATGAAGGTTAGCTATTGTCATCATATTTCTTTATTATTATTCTCTACTATATCATCAATTCTAAGGTTGAGAGTAAATTGATGAAGACAGCTTCAAAACATACCTTTATGAAACGAGGCCAATCACATTGTAATAATTCTGATCACTTGTGTGCTTCTCCTTTAAAAAGTTTCCCATGTTTTCCTGGAACATGGCTGTGTTTCTCAAAATGTAGGATTTCACCCATCAAAGAAATGAAGGAGAATTGTAGGGAGGTGCCTTCCATGAGTTATAATGGAAAGTTAAGAATAAATCTCTGTTCAACAAAAACAATCAGGAGACAATGAATCACCATTAGTAGCTACAATATACATTTGCAAACTAAGTCATCACATAAATGAACAAGTTTAACTTTTTGCTTAAAGGAAAGCCAGAGAGAATACTCTGGTAATGGGACTACACACGTACTATTTTGTGTTTTGTCAGTTAAATGTGACTGCCTTCAGTCCATCCCTCTTTGTGGGCTTTGAGGGCTGCTAGCCAACACATGAACTCATTAAAGGACACGTAAGGCACACGCACCCGATAACACAAAGAGTGGAGGGCATTCCAGAGCGACTCCTGGATCCATTTCCCCGACTCCTGTGCTACCTCACCCATGATGTTTTCTAGCAAACTGACCCTCGGGGTATCCATTTCTTCCTGAAACCACATCTTCTCCATAAGAAAGCCATGTTCAAATTTGGAATTTCTTTTCTAGGACTGAACAAATTACCTTCGATGGGTGTCATGATGGCGAACATAAGGAAGAAGAGAAGAAAAATTGAAAAAGAGTAAGAAACTTGCTTTCTGGTGAAAGTCAATTGAAAGTGGTTAGGTGGAGTTGTTTGCCTATCAAGTATTCTTCATATTTTTCTTATCATAGAGTTTGAGTCTATTTGCCTAGATGAGATCTCAAATGATCACTTTTTCATTTCCTCTTAACCAAGCATAATATCATATCTGGAATGTGTATGGGATGGAATGGGTACAGAATTGCCCAACATGGAAACCTCGGAGCTTTGTTTAAAGTTCATGGAACACTAGACACAGCAGACAATTATAAATTTATGTCACATCAAAGCCTGAGAGATGTAAACCATGTGAAAATGTAAAATGAAATAAAGAACTGTTTCACTCTTTTAAGGAGTTGGAAAGATAAATCAATGTGAGAAATGAGTTGGCAAATCATAATAGAATCCTATTAAAATTCTAACCTGAGGTTAGAAACTTGTAGGTTGTGCCAAATCTTCTTAATGAAAAATTATTCTCAACCGTTGTCATTGGGAATGCAATTTACTTCTATTCAACAAACATCAGCTGCGGATCTACAAGGTAAATGTCATAGCATGTTCTCTAGATCTAAAGGCTTCATCCTCAGAATAGTCAGTTATCCAGTAAGTTTGGTTTAAGAATGTGGGCCAGGAATTTCATGTCAGTAATACGGAAAATCAAATTAGTGTCACACATACCTAAATAACTGGCCTGTGAAATTCATATATCATATTCCTCACCACTGATTTACCAAAATGAGATTACGTCTTGAATGAGAATCAAGTGCAGGGCCAAAGTACAAGATTTAGGAAAAGAATGTCATTAATAACACAAAAATCTTCTGAAGCCCACCAATTACTATCTGAGACCATTGGAGGGATTTAAAGGGAAAAAAGTCTGCTGAATAAATATATTGTTAGAAACCAGTGAGACCATGATCACTGAAAACAAGAAAACTCATTTTATCTCTCACTTTTTTGGCAAAATCATCAGTAACTGTTAATTCTTTTCACCACAGATTATCCCCTTATACAAGGTCCACCATGTTTTAGAGGAAATTGTACTCGGAGGGATGGAAGTTGTTATCTGACTTGTTTCTGACTTTTTTCCCTTCTGATTTCAGAATGCTGAATAATCCTCGTAACATATTCAGAGTGCAGTAGGTGGATTACAAGGATGAAATTGCCTCTGAAGCAGGAGTGAAGCCCAATCTGTTCTCACTCTTCCTGAGGGATCCAAAACTGTTTAAGGAAGTTTTCTTTGGGCCATGCACACCTTACCAGTATCGCCTACAGGGGCCAGGGAAGTGGGCTGGGGCCCAGGCAGCCATCTTGACCCAGAAAAAGTGTATCATCAAGCCCCTGAGGACCCGCATCCTCATCCGTAACCAGCCTCTATACTCTGTGCTATTTTGGCTTAAAATTGTCTGTTCAGCTCTTCTCCTTTGTTCTCACTTTAGTCATTATTAAAGGATAATCTTCCTATGATGATTATTATATTGTAGGCTAACAGTGATGCACACCAATTAAGAGACTGGGCACGTGAAAGTGTTTATTCCTCAGTTCAGATCAGGCTAATGCAGTGAATTATCTAATAATTCCAAAATTTCTGATGCATGAGAATTTTGGCAAAACTGGAAATTTCTTAAACAGAGATTTCAAATGAAGTGGTTTGAATGAAACTTTGCTTTGAAGTACATATTTAATTTCTATAATATGACAAATGTTCTTCAGTTACACCAACGTCTCCTAGGCCTCCATTTATAGTAAACACACAGTTTGTCAGCTAATTGCAATTGGAAAATTTTTTGTTTTGCATGTAAAGCACAGGCAGGAAAAATTCTCTCTTCAAATGATCTAGAAAAGTAAATAATAAACAAATGTCACCAGCAGAAACCCTTTCTGTTAGGGTCACATTCTATAGGATCATGGATAGTGAGGTAACAGGTTATTTCAGGTATTATTGAGGGTATTTTTAGGGTCTGGAGGGTGCCATCGAGAGAAAAAGAGGGAGTAATAGAAGTCAGGAAATGTACGTAATCTTGTGTTCTCTTAAAACTATCAAAAATACAGGGAATAAATTCTATAGTAAACAAACAAAATTCTATAGAAACACTGAGGATAAGAAGAAGAAGAAATGAGGAGAAAGGTAGCAAATATTTGCAACATTTACAGAGACTTTTACAATTAATCAGAGGGGAAAAAACTTTATGCTCTTATTCAGTCACTCATATCACAAGCTATGTCTGAACTTAGTCTTGATGTTCTGCATAACCGTTTTTCCCCCCAGTTTCATCGATGTATGATTGAAAATAAAAATTGTATATACTTCATGTGTGCAATGTGATATTTTGATATACATATACATGATGAAATGGTTACCACAATCAAGCTAATTAGCATACTCATCACCTCACATAGCTACCCTTTTTTTTGTGGTGAGAATACTAAGATCTACTCTCTTAGCAAATTTCAAGTCTACAATATAGTGTTATTAACTGTAGTCACCATGCTGTGCATTGTCTCACTTATTCATCTTATAAATGAATGCTCCATTTACCCAACATCTCTCCATTTCCCCCAAGCGCCAGCCCCTGGTAAGCACTCTTCTACTCTCGAAGAGTTCAACTTTTCAAAATTCCACATACGAGTGAGATCATGCAGTATTTGTCTTTGTGTGTCTTATTTCACTTAGTATAATGTTCTCCAGGCTCATCTATTATGTGGTAAATAGTAGGATTTCCTTCTTTTTTAAGGCTGAATAATATTCCATTTTATACATACCACATTTTCTTTATTCCTTCATCCATCATTGTTCACTTAGTTTGCTTCCATAGCTTAGCTTTGTGATTAACACTGCATGAACATGGGAGGGCAGATATCTCTTTGAGATCCTTTTTTCATTTCCTTTGGATATATACTCAGAAGTGGGATTGCTGGATCATATGGTAGTCCTATTTTTAATTTTTTGAGGAATCCTCATACTATTTCCCATTTACCAATTTGCATTCCCACCAACAGTGTACAAGGGCTCCTTTTCTTCACATCCTTACCAATACTTGTTATTGCTTGACTTTTTTTTATTGCCATCTTAACTTGTGTGAGGTAATATTTCATTTTACGTTTGCATTTTCCTGATGATTAGTGATATTGAGCACCTCTTCAGTACCTGTTGGCCATCTGTGTCTTCTTTGGGAAAATATCACTTTAAGCCCTTTGCCCGTGTTTAAATTGGGTTATTTGGTTTCTTTTTTCTATTGAGGTGTATGAGTTCCTTATATATTTTGAACATTAACCATTATTAGATATTTGGCTTGGAAATAATTTTTCCTATTCTGTAGATTGCCTTTTTGTTTTGTTGCTGATTTCCTTAGCTGCACAGAAAACTTTCAGTTTGATGTAGTCCCACTTGTTCATTATTGCTTTTGTTGCCTTTGCTGTTTGTATCATACGAAAAAATAATTTTCAATACGCATGTCAAGGAGCTTTTTCACTTTGTTTTCATCTAGGACTTTTATGGTTTCAGGTCTTACACTTAAATCTTTAATCCATTTTGAGTTGATTTTTGCATATAGTACAGAATAAGGGTCCAATTTCATCCTTTTGCATGTGGATATCCAATTTTCCCAGAACCATTTATTGAAAAGACTATTGTTTCTCCAGTGTGTATTCTTGACGTCTTTGTCAAAGATTAGTTGACTGTATACACTTGGGTTTATATCTTGGCTCTATATTCTGTTCCGTTGGTATATGTGTTTCTTTTTATGCCAGTACCATACTATTTTGATTACAATAGCTTTGTAATATATTTTGAAATCAGAAAGCATGATGCCTCTAGTTTTGTCCTTCTAGCTCAAGATTGCTTTAGCTATGCAGGGTCTTTTGTGATTCCATACAAATTTTAGCTTGCTTTTTCTCTGAAAAATGCCATCAGGATTTTGATAGAGATTACATTGAATCTGCAGATTGCTTTGGGTAGTATGGATATTTTGACAATATTAATTAATTCAATCCACGAACACAGGATATCTTTCTATTTATTTGTATTTTCAATGTCTTTCATCAGTGTTTTGTAGTTTTCAGTGTACAGATCTTCCTTCTCCTTGGCTAAATTTATTCCTCAGTATTTTACTCTTTTTGATGCTATTGTAAATGGAATTGTTTCTTAATTTCTCTTCAGATAGTTTGTTGTTAGTGTATAGAAATGGAACTGATTTTTGTGTGTTGCTTTTGTATCCTGAAACCTTACTGAATTCATTTATTAGCTCTAACAGTTTTTGGTGGAAAGTTTAGAGTTTGCTACATATCATCTGTTAACAGAGACAATTTTACTTCTTCCTTTCTGATTTGGATGCCTACTATTTCTTTCTTTCTTTTTTTTTTTTTTGCCTAATTGCTCTGGCTAGGACTTCCAGTACTTTGTTGAATAGAAGTGTCTGGTGTGAGCATGCTTGCCTTTTTCCTGATCTTAGAGGAAATGCTTTAAGCTTTTCACCATTAAGTTTGATGTTAACTATGGGCTTGTCATATATGGGCTTCATTATGTTGAGGTATGTTCCCTCTATACCAAGTTTGTTGAGAATTTTTATTATGAAAGGATGTTGAATTTTGTCAAATGCTTTTTCTGCATCTATTGAGATGATTACGATTTTTATCTTTCATTCTGCTAATGTGGTATATTACATTGACTGATTTGTGTATATTGAACCTTGCATCCCAGAGATAAATCTCATTTTATCGTGGTATATGATCCTTTTAATATGCTGTTGAATTCAGTTTGCTAGAATTTCGTTGAGGAATGTTGCATCTGTGTTCATCATGGAGATAGACCTTTAATTTTCTTTTCTTGTAGTGTCCTCGTCTGGTTTTGGTATCAGGTTAATGCTGACTCTGTAAAATGAGTTTGGAAGTGTTCCATCCTCTTCATGTTTTTTGGAAGAGTTTGAGAAAGATTGGTATTAATTCTTTTTTAAATGTTTGATACAATTCATCAGTGAAGTCATCTAGTCTGGGTTTTTCTTTGTTGGGAAATTTTTTTATTACTGATTTAATCCTTTTACTCATCATTGGTCTGTTCATATTTTCTATTTTTTCGTGATTTGGTCTTCTTGGTTGTATGTTTCTAGAAAATTATCCAGTTCTTCTGTTATCTAATCTGTAGGCATATAATTGTTATAGTAGTCTCTTATGATCCTTTGTATTTCTGTAATATCAGTTGTAATGTCTCCTCCTTCATTTCTGATTTTTTAAAAAAATTTTCCCCCTTTTTTCTTAGTCTACCTAAAGGTTTGTCAACTATGTTTCTCTTTCAAAAAACCAGCTCAGTTTTGTCGATCTTTTCTATTGTCTTTCTTGTCTCTATTTCATTTATTTCTGCTCTGATCTTCATCATTTCCTTTTTTCTGCTGACTTTGGGCTTTGTTTGTTCTTCTTTTACTATTCTTTGAGATGTGAAGTTAGGTTGTTTAGTTGAGACCTTTCTTTTTTCATAATGTAGGCATTTATCTCTTTAAACCTCTCTCTCTGTACTGCTTTGCTGCATTCCATAAGTTTTGGTATGTTGTGTTTTCATTTTCATTTGTCTCAAGATTTTTTTTGATTTTCCTTTTGATCTGTTGGTAGTTCAGGAGCATTTTGTTTAATTTCTACATATTTGTGAATTTTTCAGCTTTCCTCCTGTTATTGATTTTTAGTTTTATACCATGTGTTCAGAAAAGATATTTGATATGGTTTCAATCTTCTTAATTTTCATAAGAATTCTTTGTGGCCTACCATTGCTATTCTGGGGAATATTCATTTGTGCTTGAGAAGAATGTGTGCTCTGCTGCTGTTAGATGGAATATTCTGTTTATGTCTTTTAGTCCATTTGGCCTAATGTGTAGTTCAAGTCAAATGTTTTGTTATTGATTTTTCTGTCTGGGTGATCTATCCATTGTTGAAAGTGGGGTACTGAAGCCCCCTACTATTATTATATTTTTGTCTATTTCTCCCTTTAGATCTGTTAGTATTTGCTTCATATATTTAGGTTCTGTGAAGTTAGACGCACATATATTTACGATTGTTAAATCCTCTTGATGAATTGACATTTTGTCATTACATAGTGAGCTTCTTTGTTTCTTTTGACAGATTTTGACTTAAAGTCTTCTTTGTCTGATATAAGCATAGCCACCCTTGCCTTCTTATGGTTATCATTTGCATGGGATATCTTTTTTCATTCCTTCACTTTCAGCCTGTGTGTGTCCTTAAAGCTGAAGTGAGTCTCTTGTAGGCAGCCTGTAGCGGGGTGATTTTTTTGTTGTTTTTTTGTGTGTTTGTTTTTCCACTCAAGCTACTCTATGTCTTTTCACTGGTGTATTTAATCCATTTACACTTAAAGTAATTATTGATAGATAAGAACTTACTATTGCCATTTTGTTAATTGTGTTCTGGATATTTTGTAGCTCCTTTCTTCCTCTCTTGCTGCCTTCCTTTGTGATTTGATGATTTTCTGTAGTGGTGTGCTTTGATTCTTTTCTCTTTATCTTTTGTGGATTGATTCTAGCTTTTTGCTATGTGGTTACTACGTGGCTTACACATAACATCTTATAGTTATATGGCTATTTTAAGCTGATAACAACTAAAATTTGATTGCATACTAAAGTTCTGCTTTTTTCTTGCCCCACTGTACATTTTGTTTTTGATGTTACAATTTACATCTTTTTGTATTGTGTATCCATTAACTACTTATTGTAGCCATAGTGATTTGTTTGTTTGTTTTGGTGAGGAAGATTGTCCCTGAGCTAACATCTGTGCTAATCTTCCTCTATTTTGTATGTGGGACACCACCACAGCATGGCTTGATGAGCAGTGTGTAGGTCCACACCCAGGATCTGAACCCATGGACCCCGGGTCCCTGAAGCAGAGCATGCAAACCTAACCACCATGCCACTGGGGTCAGCCCCATATATTTATTTTTAATACTTTTGTATTTTAACATTAATAATAGAATTAAAAGTGACTTAAACACCCCATTACAGTATTAGAGTATCTAAATTTGACTATATACTTACCTTTAACAGTGAGTTTTATGCTTCATGTGTTTTCATGTTACTAATTAGCATCCTTTCATTTTAGTTTGAAGAACTCCCTTTAGAATTTCCTGTAAGCCAGGTCTAGTAATTATGAACTCCCTCAGCTTTTGTTTGTCTGGAAAGGTCTTTATCTCTTCTTTATTTCTAGAGGACAGCTTTGCCAGGTAAAGTATTCTTGGCTAGAATTTTTTTCTTTCAGCAATTTGAATATGTCATCCCACTCTCTCCTGGCCTGAACGTTTTCTGCTAAGAAATCCATTGATGGCCTATGAGGGTTCCCTTATATATAACAATTTATTTTCCTCTTGCAGCTTTCAAAATTCTGCCTTTGATTTTTGACAGTTTGATGATAATGTGTCTCAATTAAGTCCTCTTTGGGTGGAACCTGTTTGGGGACCTTTAAGCTTCATGTTCCTGATTGTCCATATCCGTTCCAAGATTTGTGAAATGTTCAGTCATTATTCCTTTAAATAAGTTTTCTGCCCCTTTCTCTCTCTCTTTATTCTCCTTCTGGAGCCCCCACAAAGGTTATATGTGGTAGTATCCTATGAATCCTATAGGATTTCTTCATTCTTTTTCTTTCTTTTTTCTCCTCTGACTAGATAGTTTCAAATGACTTGTCTTCAAGTTCACAGATTTTTTTCTTCTGCCTGGTCAAGTCTGTTATTGATATTCTCTATTGGAAATTTATTGTCATTCATTGTATTTTCATCTCCAGAATTTCTGTTTAATTCTTTTTTATGATTTCTATTTCTTTGTTAAACTTCTCATTTTGTTCATGCATTATTTTCCTGATTTTATTGAGCTGTCTATCTGTGCTCCCCTGTAGCTCACTGAGCTTCCTTAAGACAACTATTTTGAATTCTTTGTCAGGCAATTCATAGATCTCCATTTCTTTGAGATTGGTTACTGGAACTTTATTAGTTTCCTTTGGTGCTGTCATGTTTGCCTGATTCTTCATGATCCATGTAGCCTTGCATTGCTGTCTGCATTTGAAGGAGCAAACACCTCTTCCTGTCTACAAACTGGTTTTGACAGGTAAAGACCTCCTCCTGATGGATCCTTGGACTGATAAGACTACCCTAAGATGTCAATCAGGGGAAGAATCAGGTCATCTGACTGTTTTCAGGTCCATGGTTGGGTTTGTGGTTGGCAGGTATATAACCAGAGGCATAACAGCAGGGCCCATGAGCAGAGGTTTGGATAGATTTGGCTCCCACTGTGTCGCTGTGTGGCTCCCTGGGAAGGCAGGATTGCTTCTGGGACCACAGTAGAGCAGAGCTGAAGCCAGATACAGAGTTACTCAATATCCAGTCAGGACTGAGGTCAGCAGACCTGTCACTAGGTGCTTGGATAGGGTGTCTCCTGCCAGTTTCCTAGGTGGGCAGGACCAACCCTGAACCATGCCAGGTGGGGCTGGAACCAAGTCTCAGGGACACTTCAGAGTCCACAGCTAGGGCTGAGTTCAGTGGGCCTGCTGAAAGAGGAATGGATGAGGATTACTAGGTCCTTAGGTGAGGAAGACTGAGAGTAGGGCTAGAGCTGGGTCACAAGGCCACTTCAGGATCTGCAGTATTTGGTCTGCAGCCAACAGACCTGTTTCCAGAGGTATGGACAGGCACACCTCCTCCAACGTCACTTGGCAGATAGGGCTGTTTGCAGCACCATGGCCAAGCTGGGCTGGAGCCAAGTTCACATGGGGACAGCACTGTTTTGGGCTATAGATGGGACCACATTCAATGAGTCTGCCATCGAGGCTCAGACCTTCCTTCTCAAAGCAATTCTCATTGGTCTTGGGCTTCACTAGCATTTTGCAACCTCCTACTTAAATCCCAAAGCTCTCACAAAGGCACTTTTGTCTATGGATAGCTGCCAGGTCTTGGGTAGTGAAGCCTGAGGTAGGGACCTCCTACTCTACCATCTTGCTAATATCACCTCAGTTGTTTTTGGCTGAACTATAATACTAATTCTTTCACTTACTCAAAAAAATGTTTATTGAGCATCTGCTGTGTCAGACTTTGCTCTAAGCACTGGGAATAAACAGATGCATTGGATAGCATCTGGTCTCATGGATTCGATGTCATTTATGCACTGATGGTTCTCAATCGCATGTCTCTAGCTCTGACTTCTTCCTAAAATTTAGGCTCACATCACTATATGCTTATTCAGCATATTCAAACTTAACTAAACCAAACTCGTGCAATTTACCCCCAAGATGGGTTTCCCCATCTATGTAAATGGAAATTTTGTCTTTTCAGTCGCAAACAAAAAAGTTTCAAGTCCCTTTATTCCTCTCTTCCATATCCTATATACAGTCTAGCAACAAATCTTGTCCTCTTCAAAATAAATCCAGACTCTCACCACTTCTCATCACCTCCACTCATACCACCTTAATCCCTGCCACCATCTTTTGTTTGTATTATTGTAATATTCTCCTCACTGGACTCCTTGCTTTATGCTTAATCTCTGTGGTCTATTCTCGTTATAGCATCCAAATGATACTTTTAAAGTGTAAGTCAGATTATGACACATTATGTCCAAAACTTCCAGTGGCTTCAATATTACTCAGAACAAAGGTCAAATCCTAACAATAGTCTACGAGTCCTTTCATGATCTGCTTCCCCACTACTTCTCTGACCTCATCTACTACTGTTCTCTTCTGTGTTCCTTCCTTGAACAAGCCAACCCTACTCTCACTTCAGGGCCATTGCACTTGCTGCCCCTTTTCCTGGAATACTCTTCCCCTTGGATATCCAGAAAGCTCATCCCCTCACCTTCTTGAGGTCTTTGCTCAAATGTTACCTTTTTAAGTGAGATCTTTCTTGACTACATAAGGTAGCACTTCCCATCCTCCTTGCCCTGCTTTATTTTTCTCCCTAACATAAGAGCTTCCAGACTAAGACAGAGTAGGAAGAAGGACCTGGCCACTCACTTCCAAAAAATTGGTCATGAAAACCCCATGAATAGCAATGACTCATCATCTGATATAGCTCTGGAAGGCGAGAGGATGGTGCAAAAAAGACTGGTTAGGGTTCCACTCTGCTGTAGACAGGGTCACTAAGAGTTGGAATCAACTCCATGGCATTCACAGCAAACACAATACATATTAACTGTTATTCTGTTGTGGTTTTTTTTTGGTTTTCTATCTCTCTATTCAATATAGCAGAGACTTACACTGTTCTGTCTAGAATAGTTCCTGGAACAAATTAGGAGCTTAAAACGTATTTGCTGAATAGATGAACAAGTAGATATTGTCCCTGTTCTCAAAGAACTCAAAATTTAGTAGAAAAAGTGGCAACATAAACAGGTAAATAACAAACATTGACACAACTGGCTACAGCAAATATATAAACAGCTACCATTGGAATACAGAGGATAGAGCAAAGAACTCAGAAAAGGGAAAGTGAGGAAGGAATTACAGAGATGAGGAAAGTGGACTTGTATCTTTAAAGCTGTTTAGGAGTTTTTTTTGGAAAAAGGGAAGGACATCAAATATGCAATGTGTGTGTGAGTGGAACAGACTGAAATGCTAGAATGTTCAGAGACTGACCTTAGCACAGGGTTTGTGGGAGTGGGTGACAGAGATGAACCTGAAGAGGTGGTCTGGGAACAGAATTGGAAGAACCTCTGCCCTCTACACTTACCTGATTCTCTTGGTTCGTCTGAACTACCCCACTTTCCATCTCCCCACATCCAGCATCTCCCCCTCATCATACCATCTCCTAAACTGCCACTAGAGTTGAATTTCTAAAAGTCAAATTTAGTCATATCATTCCCCTGCTTAAAGCCAATTTCACTCTTTATTGTCTGTAGAACCAAATTCAAACTCCTTAGCTTGCATATAAAGTTTCTTTTTATAGACTGTAAGTGAAGTAAAATTTCCTGTTTTTGTTGGAAGTTTTCTTTACTTTATTAAATTTTATTTACTTCAGTAATCCAGAAATGCAGTGTTGAAATTCAAATTTCCATCGGATACATATTTCAGTTGTCCTCACCTAAGATCCCTAACCATACTTCTGAGGAGAGTCATCATACAAGTATAAACACATCAGGGTAATTCCAAGCATGGAAGTTTTGTGGGATTTTTTTGATAGTTTTGGTCTGGCCTCTTCCTGACAAGTGATCTTCTTCAACAATCGTTCTCAAATTTCAGTGTGCATCAGAATTCTCTAGAGAGCTTGTTAAATTACAGATTGCTGTACTCTATCCCCAGAGATTATAATTTGGTAGGTCTGGGGTGGGGCTCAAGAATTGGCATTTCTAACAAGTTCTAAGGTAATGTTACTGCTTCTATCTGGGGATAGCACTTTGAGAACCATTGCCTTACAATAGCTGAAACCATGTGGGCAAGGTTACTTCTGAACTCATTTTACATGTCCACAGGAAGTGAATCCAGCCAAGAATGTGAAAGCATGAAGATTTTAGAAAATGACGGATTCTACTCTCTCACTCTGGACCAGCTGTATACAGATATAGAGATGATAGAGACCAGACCATCTGGGATGCTGTGAGAACCAGCTCAGCACGCTCTTTAAGTGAGTCAAAGAGGTATTCTCCATTTTAACCTTCATCTGAGAGACCTAGAGAGAGATTTCTCCTTGGTCACAGCCAGTTTCACCTGAGGCTGTCCCTGCCAGTGGGCCCATGAGTGGCAAGAAAACTCCCTACTCTATCAGCTTCTATATGCTCAACACCTATCACAGAGCTTATATCAGTGGAAACACAATAAATACTCATACCTAAATGATCAAGTTCCATTGAACCCAAATACCTTGGAGGCATTCAGTGCAAGTGGAAAGTACTTTTGGAGTACTTATTCTGGATTTTTGATGGTGTGGGTTTCAAAGAAACAAAACTTGCATACATATTATAATATCGACATCAGATAATACTTTGTACAAAATCCTTCACAGGTCAGACAGTTTTAATATCCTTTGATCCTCAAGAAATGAAACAGACATGTTAAGCTGTCTAGCCTAAGGCTGCACACTGAGTCACTGCTGGGTATGGAGATTAAAAACCCAGGAACTCTTAACAGTTACATGTTATGCCTGAAACAATACAGATGCCCAGTCACAGTGCCTTCATTTTTCTTGAAGAAATTACTAAAAGAATTGAAGGAAATTAAGAGCTCAAAAATAGAGAAATCATAATAGAAGACTGGAATTATTATGAAACCAACTAAACATAGAAATGTCTAATAATTATTTCAGCTCTGAGTACAATACTGAACACAAATGTCGATGTTATTTTCTGAAAAAACAAGTTACATAATGACCAGAGTTTTAAAAATGACAGTGGAAACTTGGATCTAAAATCTGAAATTATATTAAGGTAAGTTGGGTTGGAGGAGATGAAGAGAGACTAAACTGAGCTAAATTCCCAGTCTTGGGGCCAGCCCGGTGGTGCAGTGGTTAAGTTTGCATGTTCCACTTCCGTGGCCCCATTGTTCACCGGTTCGGATCCTGGGTGTGGACGTGGCACCGCTTGGCAAGCCATGCTGAGGCAGGCAGCCCACGTATAAAGTAGAGGCAGATGGGCACGGATGTTAGCTCAGGGCCAGTTTTCCTCAGCAAAAAGAGGAGGATCGGCAGCAGATGTTAGCTCAGGGCTAATCTTTCTCAAAAAAAAATAATAATAATAATTCCCAGTCTTAATTAATAAAGGATATTCACAATATGCCACTTACTCGTGACCACCCTGTGGTAATTCTGAGATACCACTTGGGGTAGGGAATGTTTCTGACTTGACCCTGATCCCACTTTCTGGAAGTTTGGTGTCCTCTGTGCCCCAGCTCCAACCCCTGGGCAGTTCTGCTTGTTCAGTCATCCTCCCTGTCCACACCTGGAATGGGCTTTAGGGACTCCACCCTCCTGCGTGATTAAGCGACTTTTCCTGTCTAGTATTGCCTTCATCTGTACATATATGGGAACCCAAGGGTCATTTTTAGTCTCAAACAGTTACAGTCTATTTTAGTCTAGGCAGATGGTTCTTTTGACTCGGCAACTCTCTCAAAAACTAGCTTTTTATCTAATCCGTCAGCTCCAGGTCCAAGTCAGACCAATGGCCATCGTCACAGCCTTTTCTATATGCCCTTCCTAAATTTGCTGTATTTCTTTACCTTTTCACAACCATGCTTCCCTCCAACACACACACCCACACATACTCCCACCTCCTCTGTTTCTCTCCTCTTTCTTCTCCTCCCCATCTTGAGTGAATCGCATGTTTTTTGAGACTGTCGGATATCAATGGGAGAGCAACATCCTGAGCTTTTTTGCTCATTTGAAAAGATTTACTGGGCACGACTGCCTTGCCTGGACTTGATAATCCACTCAGAGGCTTTAACAATGGATGGGATGGCTGTGTGGGGGATCAGAATTTGCCACCCCAAAATGTGTCTCTTTGGCTTGATTATTTTTAAGAACAAAAGACTCTGAAAGAAAACTTTGACCTTTCCCCTGTCTAAAAGAATTTAACATAGAAGGCCTGTTCTAGGACAGGCCATCACCGTAGATAACTCTGGGTATGATAGACTGGGAAGATCCTTGTTAAGCCCATTTTTATCAAAATTCTCTCTCTTCGGGTCACATTGTCTATACATGGTCCAGCAAACATTTGTTTACTGAACATTTGCTTTTCCATCTCCATGTAAATTGCCTTCCTCCCCTTTGAAGTCCCAAACCACCACCCCCAACTTCCTCCTTGGTCTTTAAATGAAGAAGGTATTTAAGGTAGTGGCTTCAGTCATTTTGGTGAGTTACTCAGTTTTCCTGGGTTTCTCCCATGTATGTATGTTATTAAAATTTGATTTTCTCCTATTATTTTATGTCACGTGAATTTAGTTCTTAGACCAGCCAGAAGGACCTGGAGGGTAGAGGAATAGTTCTCCTTCCCGTATGGCTGTACTCCTAATTTGATGCTGGTCCCAACACTGAGTTTTAATCAACTTTTGGTACTCAAAAGTCTTCCTAGTTTTATATTTTACTTGTTGGGTTAAGAAGCAGTTGCTTTCTCCAAATCCTGGAAGCCTTCAATTTTTTGGATTCTCTTTATTCATTTTATTCTTGTTCACAAACTAGCCAGTTCTTTTCCATGCTTATTTCTTTCTCGTAGTGCTGCCATTATAGCATGAAAGCAGCCATAGGCAGTGCTTTAATGAATGAGCATGGCTGTGTTCCTGGAAAACTTTATTTACGGGCACTGAAATTTGAATTTCATATAATTTGCACATATCATGAAATAGTATTCTTTGATTTTTTTCTCAATCATTTGAAAATGTAAAAACCATTCTCAGCTTGAAGGCTGTATAAAAACAGAGTGGGTCAAACTTTGGCCTATGCCCATAGTTTGCTGACTCCTGCTTTAGAGTTAGGAGTAACTTCATCGTTTGCCTTCCAAATTATCACAGGTGACCATTTAACCAAAAATTTCAGCTCTGCATAACTTGGATCTTTAACACTTTTCTAGATTCTGGGCATGGTAACATCCCACTTCAAGGCATCAGTATGTCTATCACTCAGAATAGGGTAGACTTTGCTGTAGTTCAAACAGCCCCCAGCCTCATTGACTCAGAATCACAAATGTTTATTTCTGCTTGTGGTAGGTCAGCAGGAGGGTTCCACATGTCATAGTCAACCAGGGACCTAGGTCTGTCCCTCTCTACTCACGTTTCCAAAATTGTTGAGACATGAGCAAGCAAGCATAATAAATTGTGCACTCATTCTTCCATCAACTCCTGAAGGTGATGTGTGTCACCACCATTCACATGTTATCGGCCAAAGCAAGTCATGTGGCCACACCTAACTTCAAAGAAGAATAGAAGTACAACCCTACTACCATTAGATAAAGTGGTTTCCCAGGAAGGCCAAAAACTGAAACATTTTTGAACAGTCCTAATGACTAGGACACAGGGATGGGTTAAAGAATACTTCTGAAAATTTTAACCAGTAAAACCAAAAAAATGATATATACAACTTTCTAAATGCCGGAGAAGAGAGAGGCAAAGAAAGTATTGTTCACATACCTAAGAAAAATATACGGATATCTTAAAAAATGGAAGCCATAAAACACAATAAATGGAAATAAAGTCCAAACTTACCATTTTTGAAAATAAATGTAAATGGGTTAAACTCTCAAATTGGTTCAATAAGACAAAGTCAACTATAGAATATAAAACAATGACACAAAAGGTTAGACCAAAGGACAGAAAACTATGTCTCGTAGGCCAAATCCAGCCTAGTTCACTGCCTATGTTTGTAAATAAAGTTTTATTGAACACAGTCACGCCCTTTTGTTTACATATGGTCTATGGCTGTTTTCTGTTGAATGATGGCAACAGAGACCGTACGGCCCACAAAGCCTATAATATTTTTCTGCTGCTTTACAAAAAAAGCTTATTAACCCCTAAGCTAAACAATAAAGGATAGACTAAGATATATGATACAAATAGAAATAAATCAATGATTGTGGCGTTATTGATAAAGTGTAATGAAATGTCAGCCTTCCTTAAGTGTATAGAAAATCCCTGGGTGTTAAAGAGGAGGAAAATGAGCTCAAAGTAGAGCAAGCTACACTTTTCAATTTCAGTTTAAGCTATACTACTCTCCTTAAAGCAGAAGCTTAATTTCCCAAATCAAAATTCTTCCTTTACAACCAATAAAGGTTAAATATAGTCTTTCGTTCTATCTAAATCAATTCTTTAATTTCTAATTTACCCTCTTTTCGGAGAATGGTATTTGAGTTAACCCAGCAACACAAGACAGTGGGTAAAGTGCTTGGCAATACAGAGATGAATTTTGGTTGAACATATGAAAAATTTTAGGAAATTACGTGCAGCATGCATTTACAACGTACCTGAGAACTTTAATAACTTCATTAAACCAAGATGCCTTGGATGAAATGTTTTTTAAAATTAGCTAAATGCAATGTTTCTCTATCTTTACTTCATTCTTTTATTGGATTAAACTTTTTTTGGTGAGGAAGATTGTCCCTGAGCTAATATCCATGCCAATCTTCCTCTATTTTGTAGGTAGGACCCTGCCACAGCATGGCTTGACAAGCAGTGTGTAGGTTCATACCTGGGGTCTAAACCCACAAACCCTGGGCCACCAAAGTGGAGTGCATGAACTTTTAACTACTATGTGACTGGGCCAATCCCTGGATTAAACTTTTTAAACTACAATCTGAAAACGCCGTGGCTCACCTCTTTGCAATATGTGCTCATTTCTTTGAATTGCTTGGAGGGCTGTATCCTAGTTTGAAAGGAATTCTCCACTGAAGCTGGAGTGGGCTTACATGCCATGAGCCAAGCCACTCCTGCCCTAGAAGAAACCAGTTCCTTTAACACTTCTGAGTCATCAAAACAAAGAGCTCATGTATCCATTACATATTTTTTAATCCTCTTATTAGTTTTTGAACATTTATGAAAGACCATATATACATCCATAAGTTCTTTGGGTAGTTAATATCATGAAATGATGTCTTAATGTTGAATATCCTGCCCCAGTACTCCTGGACAACTTATTTATTTGGAACAAAAAGGACTGTGCCACATTCCCACTCTCTCTCCTGTTTATTCATCTCACAGATATTTATTGAATGTCCATTGTATGTATTAGTCAGGGTTCTCCAGAGAAACAGAACCAATAGGATATATACAGATAGCTAGATATAGATAGAGACAGATAGATATAGACAGATCCTTATATATACAGAGAAAGACAAAGAGAGACAGAGAGAGTGAGAGAGGGAGAAAGGGAAAGAGAGAAATTTATTATAAGGAATTGCCTCATATAATCATGGAAGCCAGGAAGTCTGAAGTCTGCAGGACAGGCTGGCAGGCTGGAGACCCAGGGAAGAGTTAATGTTGCAGGCTTGAGTCTGAAGCAGTCTGGAGGCAGAATTCCTTCCTTCTCAGGAGATCTCAGTCTTTTCTCTTAAGGCCTTCAACTGATTGGATGAGGCTCACCCATGTAATGAAAAGTAATCTGCTTTACTCAAAATCTAGTGATTTAAACACTAATCACATCTAAAAAATCATCACAGCAACATCCAGAATGACATTTAACCAAGGGCACCTTTGTGTTAGTGCCCACTGAGTTGATTCTGACTCCTAGTGACCCTATGTACAGCAGAGCAGAACCCTGCCTGGTCTTTTTGAGCCACGCTCTCACCTTCTGGCACTATATCAGCCAATGCTCCTCTGCTATTCACAGGTTTCTCACCACCAGGAGGTGGGTGGCCAGGTCGTTCTTCCTACCTTGTCTTAGTCTGAAAGCTCTGGTGAAACTTGTCCACCATGGTGACCCTACTGGTATTTGAAATACCAGTGGCATAGCTTTCACTGCCTGCCTCTGCTCACACATGACCCAGAGAGAATTGTCTTTCCACAAATGATGAAGTGTGGGAGCCTTCAGAATACACTTCTGATTTCCCCGAATCTTTCTGGTTGTGGGTCCTGAGAAGGACCATGTGCTCCCAGACAGGGGGCTGTGGGCTGGTTCCCTCTGCAGATGGTGCGTATCTCCTCCACACTGAGAATAGTGTCATCTACCAGACCTTCTGTGACATGACCTCTGGAGGTGGCGGCTGGACCCTGGTGGCCAGCGTGCACAAGAACAACATGCTGGGGAAGTGCACGGTGGGCAACCGCTGGTCCACTCAGCAGCGCAGCAGGGCAGACTACCCAGAGGGGGACGGCAACTGGGCCAATCACAACACCTTTGGGTCTCCAGAGGCAGCCACCAGTGATGACTACAAGCTTGGTGCCACTCACCACCCACTTAGGAAAGGGTGAGGAGCTGAGTGTGGCTCGACCACACTGTGTAGAAGGGAGGGTTGGGAGATGGGGATGTGGAGACAGGGCTGGAGAAGAAAGACCTACTTCCAGGTCTTGAAGCACAGCTTCCTCCCAGCAAGGCCGTTAGGGACCTGGGTGGTGGGAGGCATCTTCATCTGCTGGAAGTAGGGGTGTCTGAGCGCTGCTGGCCACCTGCCCTCCTGGAGCCCAGAGCTCTCAGCTCCACTGAGGGCTGCATGTGTGTGTCTGGTGCCTGTGGGACCTCCTGGCCTGGTCAGGCTCAATGTCTGTTGCTCTCCAGAACCCTGGCTACTATGACATCCAGGCCCAGGACCTGGGCACCTGGCATGTGCCCAACAAGTCCCCCCTGCAGCAGTGGAGGAACAGCTCCCAGCTGAGGTACCGCACCAGGAATGGCTTCTTGGAGACTCTGGGACATAATCTGTTCGGCCTCTACCAGGTAACCAGGGCTGTTGGCTGAGGGGCACTTCCTCTGGTGAACAGAGAGCCAAGTGTTTGGGGTGAGAGGCAAGTCTTCTCTGTGGCCACGCGTCACCGTGAGGTGCCTGTGCTTGGCCACTTCTCCTACTCTGGGTCACTGTGAACTGCTGTGCTGCCTCTTTCAGGACCTCTGAGGCAGGCAAGGGGAGAGGCCTGTGGGAGAGGAGCGGAGAGGGAGAGCGGGAGAAGGCCAAGGGGCTTGGGGCTGTCAGAGAGACACAGCTCTGGGGAAAGAGGCGTGACTATGATGGAGACGGATTTCCGAATAATGACACGGGAAGGCATTAAATCCCCTACCTCTCAATATGATGGCATCTCTGCTGTCCTCACACAACCGCTCTTTTGGGTCCCTGCAGAAATACCCAGTGAAGTATGGAGCAGGGAAGTGTTGGACTGACAACGGCCCAGCTGTCCCTGTGATCTACGACTTCGGTGATGCTCAGAAAACGGCATCTTATTACTCACCACTTGGTCAGAGTGAGTGTCAGCTTCCTCACCCTGGTCTTAAATCCTACCCTGCTCTCTTGGGAAAAGTGTACATAATACGAGTAATAATTACTAGCATTTCCTGAACACTTTACAATGTGCCAAGCTCTTTTCTAGGAACTTGACATGGTTTGATGTCATTTCATCACCTTAAGAAACACTATGAAGTTAAAATTACTATTATCTCCATTTTACAGGATATAAACCAAGGCTGCTTAACCACCACCCTGTGTGGCCTCCCATAATAGTTAAAAAAAAAAAAAAAGTGGAGCTAATGTTCATAGGAGAGAAAAACTAGAAAAGTGATGAGAAAATTTTATTTTTGTTATGAAGGACAGCTATTAATTATCTTAAAGACATTTTTCAGCATAATAAAGGCACAGAAGTTAAGTCTTTGTTTGGAAAATAAAAGCCATTACTGTTGACGTTTGATATTTTACGAAGGCGGGTAATGGCAGTTAGGAAAACTAACACATGGTAATTGGATGAGAAGCTTGTCCACAGAAACACATGGCCACATCTGATCATTGGTTGTCCTCCTGCACCTTTGGAGATCTTCTTGGTGATCCTCTGTGGAGTCTAATTTCTCCTGTAAGCCTCGGGCAGACAAGTGTCCTCTTGCGAGCCCCAGCCTCTGTCCTCTTGCCCCAGATGGACAGAGGTTCTCCCCTGGCCAAGTTCAGGGTCGGATGTCCCGGCCACAGGAAACACAGGTGCTGGGCTCCACCCCTAAAGCTTGGAGGGCTGGGCTGTGACTTGAACTCTGGGCTTAGGAAATCCCTGGGCTGTTCAAAGGGAAGCTATTCCTGCTTCCTCCTTTGAATACTTGGCCCTTTCTCCGCTGCTTCTTTTCCAGGGAATTTGTTGCAGGATTCATCCAGTTCAGAATGTTTAATAATGAGAAAGCAGTCAATGCCCTGTGTGCTGGGGTGAGAGTTACTGGCTGCAACACTGAGAACGTGAGTTTGGGGAGATCAAAGCGTGTGCGCGTGTACATGTGGGGTGTGTTGATGTGTGTCTCCGTCACTTGCCTTTTTACTCTCTTGATGGTGTCTGGTGAACACAATCTATTTCAATGACGTTTTGTTTATCAAGATTTCCATGTATGGTTAGTACTTTAATGTTTTGTTTAAGAAGTATGTTTCTATGTTGAGGTCATAAAGATATTCTCCAATATTCATATTAACTTCCAGAAGCTTTATGTTTTTGTTGTTTTCCCAGTGCCGGAGCAGAGAGCGCCATAGCTGTGGTGACTGCAGAGTATCTTTGAGGGACATCTTGTGACTGGGGGAGGAGGAGGGAGTCAGAGCCACAAGAAGAAGGGCATTCACTTAGGGCCCTCTTGCCTGCCCAGCTGACAGTCTGAGAATGTGACCCCAAGATCACTCCATCTTCACTTCCCCCTCAGCCATCAGTTTGTCCATTTTTCAGTCATGATGAGGCAGCTGTGCCCTCATGGAAGGACCTCTAGATTGTGATCCAGAGGATAATGCAGCTGTGGACCCTGGGAGTACAGTGGGGGGGTGTGTCTCTTTTCCTAGACAACCGTTTCCTACACTGGCTTCCCTGGCTTCTTACACTGTGTGTTAGTGCATCTTTGCATATAACCTTCAGGCATTGATTCTTTCCTTAAAAATACAAGCATAGACTCGTGGTGAACACGATGCAGTCTATACAGAAACTGATAGATAATAATGTACACCTGAAATTTACACAGTGTTATAAGCCAATATGACTTCAATAAAATAATTTAAGAAAATACAAGCAGAGAACACCTGCAGACTGCTAGGTGTTAGAGGTGCACAGATGACATAACCATCTTAAGGAGCTATGAGTGGGACAGAGATGGCGATCTCCCATGGTCTGAACTGTGAGGGTAACGTAAACAAGGGGCTCTCAAACACGATAGAGGAGCTTCTAATTCTACTAATGGCACAGAGTTGATTCTCTAAGGAAGGTGACATTTGTGATGAATCTCAAAAGATGTATAAAGTTCAACAAGTAGGAAAGGTCAGAACAGTGCATTTTTAGCATGTATGACTACGATGCTCAAAATCATTGGCGTTTGAGAGGGCACGGTGTGCATATTGGGCAGAAGCAGGGGCTGATGAAGAAGATCCCTATAGGAACCAGGACCAGGAGGGACTTTACGTTATGTCAAGGATTTAGAGTTTATGTTGCAGGTGACGGGACTCAGAGAACTTTGAACAGAGGAGTGACGTGATCAGCTTTGGTTTTGCTAAGATGATGCATCGCAGTGTGGAGGACAAGGACTCAAGAGCAGGAGAATTAGGGGCCAGGAGACCGTGAGGCAGATGCAAAGGTCCAGATGCGACACACTAAGGTCCTGAGCCAAGGCTTTCTTGATGAGGTTGAACGAACGTGGATGGCTTCCAGGGATACGTAGGGGAAGGAATCATCAGTCCTTAACAAACAGATAAATACGGGCGGATGTCGAGTGAAGGAGACTAAAAAGACCTTAGGTGTTGGTTTTGGGTGACTGTGTACTATCAATTAAGACAGGTGGCAGGATGAGGAACAGATTCCTCAATCAGGGACAGTAAGAGAGATCATTAGTTTTGTTTTGCTCAAGTGGGGTTTTAGATACCTGTGAGATATCCAGGTGGTGACACCCAGGTGGTAGTTGGATATGAGGGTCTCAAGAATGAAACTATCTGGGCTGGCCTCAGAGATTAGGAGTATACTGATAGTATATGAGTATGCTAATAATGGCTGAAGTCATGGGAGAAGATGAGCCATAACAGGGAGAGTGAGATGTGGACTGAGCTCTGAAGAGCATGTAGGGGATGGGCTGAGGAAGAGAGGCAGGCCAAGGGGCCTGAGAATGCATGTTCAGGAAGGTAGAAAGGAAGTCAGGAAGGAGAGTGATTTCAGAGTCCACAGAGGAGAGGCTTTTGTGGGAGGGAGTGGTCAAAGCCAAGTCAGATGAGGACCAAAGATTCCAGGGGACTTGGCCATTAAGAGCTCAGAGCATCGGCAGCAAATCCCTCATTGTGTCTCTTCTCCTTGCTTCCCAGCACTGCATCGGTGGAGGAGGATTCTTCCCGGAGGGCAACCCCAGGCAGTGTGGGGATTTCTCCTCCTTTGGATTGGGATGGATACGGAGCTCACACTGGTTACAGCTGCAGCTGGGAGATAGCTGAGGCAGCCGTGCTCTTGTTCTACCGATGAGAGCTCTGTAGTTGGAGACTGGGAACCCGGATACTCCAAAGTGGAAAAGCTGCAACGTTAACAAGGAGGAGAGGAGAATAAATTACGTCAATTTGTGGCTCCAGGTTTCTTTGAATTCTTTTTACAAATCACCTGAGACCTTGAGGAATATCTTAAAATAGTACCTATTATTCTGGTGAATATGAGTTTGTAATTTCAAGTCTCAGGGATCCCAGAACCCAAGTGCGCCCCTCTCTCTAGGAGCCCCGAGTTAGATTCATGGGTAGGGGAAATGCTTCCTGTTAATTCTTCCTTCCATACTGTTATCAGCTAATCAAATACAGCCCTCAATATAAACATTTTAAAGAAGAAAAGATGACTATTATTTAGATTCAATAGAAAAAGAGGAAACAGAGGGCACAAGTACCCATTTCCTTACTTTCTCCTGCTTCCACAGTCAGGATACTCTCCCCAAAATGATTCTAGTACTTATTCCAACGTGTGTGTATGTGTGTGTGTGTGTGCACGTGTGTGTGTTTCTATGCCACCAAGAAATTCTCCAGCATCAGCTGGGTGTCCTAGAACTCAATTCAAATTTGGTACTATCTACTCAGAGATAGCATCAGATTCCACAGATTAAGGACTCAGTCCTCCCAAGAGTGCTGCCCCCTCCACTTTAGATGACAGTCACAAGCCCAGATTGTCACCTATGCTTTTGACCAACTGGCTATAGATTGGAGGTTCCAATGTCTCTCTCGGTGGGTTTGATTAATTTGCTAGAACAGCTCACAGATCTCAGAGGGACATTTCACTTACTAGATTACCAGTTTATTATAAAAGGATATAACTCAGGAAGAGCCAGAAGGAAGAGATGCATAGGGCAAGGTATGAGGAAAGAGCAAGGAGCTTCCATGCCCTATTCAGAACATGCCACTCTCCCCTCATCTCCATGTGTTCATCAACCTGGAAACTCTCCAGACTCCATCCTTTTGGGGTTTTATGGAGACTTCATTACAAAGGCATGATGATTAAATCATGGATGATTGATTCAACCTCCACTCCCACTCCTCTCCCTGACAATCAGGGGAGTGGGACTGAAAGTTCCAAACCTCCAATCATCAGGTGGCTTCTCCTGGCAACCAGCCCCCATTTCTAGGTGTGGTCCAAAAGTCACCTCATTAACATAACAAAAGACACCTTTGTTGCTCTGGTCACTTAGGAAATTCCCAGGGTTTGAAGAGCTCTATGCCAGAAACAGGATAAAGACTAAATTTATACTTGTAATAGATCACAATACCCCACTCTCCAAAGGCGGATGTGACTGGCAAGGTCTGGGCTCCCATCTTCAGTTGCTTATTCAAAAGGAGAGCCAAGGGTGCCAGTGAAGTCTCACTGTGTCATCTGTGCCAACAGGGTGCTGACAACAGCAGTCCTGCTTGTGAGCAGAGCTCAGACGTTTTATATAGTTTTGCTCAAAATGCAAGTCTGATGCGAACACTCCCCACCTCCCATCACCATCCTTTTTCTCCTTTGCTGCCTGTGGACTAGAGCAACAGTTCTCAAATGGGGTGGGAGGTGGGAGAGATAGGGGTAATCTCGCCTCTCGGTATGGCTAGGTAGATTTAGCAAATAAAAATACAGACGTCCACTTGAATTTTAATTTCAGATAAACGATAACAATATTTTTACTATAAGTATGTCCTGTGCAGTATTTTCTCAGGAGCCCTATCCCCAGGGACCATTTGGCAATATCTGGGGACACTGGCATGTCTGAGAGGTGGTATGGAGGATGACAGGAGCCATCTAGTGAGTGGAGGCAGGGATGCTGTGAGACGTCTGACACTGCACAGGACGCCCTCTGCACAGCAAAGAATGATATGATCTGAGGTGTCAGCAGTGCTGCAGTGGAGAAATCCTGGATGAGAGGATTTTGCTTAAAATGTATAGCGTGAAAGTCCTGAGGCCCTGGCCATTGGTAGCTGAAACCAAAGAAGAAAATTTTCAACGATGTGGTTAATTAAAAAAATAGACCCAATGTTTATTTGTTTTGCATTTTTGTCCATTTCATTATTGGTGGATAGCACATCTAACAGTTAAATACATTTAGATAATGTGCAGGTGACTGCCCCACTGCAGCATTGGTAACTAGATAAACAATTTAACTAGGACCTAGTTAACAAGAAACTGACTCCACATTTAAAATACAGCTCTCATTTAGATCATCCTTTGTTTTATCACTGGAGGGGTGGAGGGGAGTTGGAGGGAGCCTGTGCTCACACTGGAAATACATTAAGACCAAACCTTCTGAGACCCATTCCCGAGGGTTCCCACCCTGCCGGGTTAACCTCCAACTCCAGAGAAAGCCCAAGCTCGTGGCCTCCAGCATTAACTCTCATTCCATTGACCAGAATAGACAGTGTCAGCCTCACACCAGGGCTCAGAGTCTGAGTGCAGCTTACTCCGTTTGAACTAGAGCTGTTGACTTTTGCAGAAATGGAAGCAGTGGGACCCAATGGATGCTTAGCTGTAATGCCAAAACAAGGACAGTCGGTACCTAATGTCCAAGCAAGATTCACTGAAGCATCAAGATCTTCATATACTTTCTGATAAATATTCTCCAAACTCTGTCCAGTTATTGACCATAGCATGTAGCTGGATGTCTCCACTCCTATGCCTCATGGCAAAGTTACTCCTTGTCAGCTTTGATTTGGCACTGTCAAAAGTCACCCAGTGTCCAGCAAGTCAGCCCTCAGAATCAAAGCCAGCTGAACCATGGATGGCAGGTCCAGCAAAATCTAAGTCCGCATTACAACCAAGGATTTTACACTCCCTCCTGTAAGAAGACTTGAGTTTACCACTTTTCTTTCTCGTGTTGGTGAGAAGGTAGTATCAAATGTCAATTTCTACCCTTGACAAATCTGACCTTCAAGTCTGATTCAATTCTGTTCCCAGACTCTTTTCAGTGTCCCATTTTTCTGTGAAAGTCAGACCATACTCACACTGTATGAATTTGGTTTCCAAGGTCCCAGTAACTTGACCAGTGTCTGATTTAGATGGACCAGATACCAAGAAATCCGTGACACTGCATGATTTTGCTTTCACATCCAGACAACCTAAAACCAAATCCTCTGCTGAAAATATCTCTGGCAGATTTGCCAAGGTCAGCATATGATGGAGGAATATGCATTGACCACACATGGCTCTGTCTGTAGGTCGCCATGGCCAGGCCGTGAGAAGAGGTGATGGGGTGGTCTCCTGAGAGGTATGCCGCATCAGCATCTGGGGCCGCTCGGCTTGATCTGGTTTGGGCCACAGCTGCCATGGCCAGAGGGCCAAGTGAAAGCCCAGTGTTGTTCTTGGCTAAACCTGATTGATATAGTACATGGTCAGCTACTGTTAATGTATTTTGTTTTTTTCCAGTATCTTCTATTGTTTTCTCCCTCTTTAATAAACTTTTATCCCTTAATAGCTCATGCCTGCTTTTCTTCCTACTCCTTTATTCCCTCTTTCTCTACTCACTTTTGTTATCTCTTGTCTTCTTTCTTTCTCTCCCCCAATGTCAGGGTTCTGGAGGAAATACACAGTACACTCAAATGGTAATGGAACAGAGTTTAACAGAGTCAGTTTGTAAAGGTTTAGGTGGCATTATGGGAAACCAATAAGAGATGTGTAGTTTCCCCGAGTCAGCAACAGTAGGCAGCAGTTATCAAGGCTAGCATTGAAGGGCACGGGGAGAGAGCAGTTACCTGCATCCCCAGGAAAGAACACCTGCAGAAGTCTGCCAGATAGGAACTGACTCTTGGTAGAGGGATGTAGCCAGCACATGGCAACCTAGCAGGTTACCTTCATCCTTCTGTCCTTAGAACTCTTCCAGTGCCTCTCATTGGCTAAATCTATCTGGAAGCCCATGAATGAATTCGATAAAGGTCAGCAAGAGAATAGGGTGAAGAACGCATCAGAAGGGAAAATGAGAAAAATCCGATATGCTCCACTCCTTTTGCCCATCAGCATGCATTTTCGTTCTTTGTCCAGATGGAAAATTGATATCTCCAATCAGAGGACACACAATCATCCCATTAGCTCTTGTGTCATTGTGGGCTGATAATAATTCAGTCATATGCTCACGTGAAACCTTAACACATTAGTCACCACCAATGGTCTTCATATCAGGTAGCAGGTGAAAAAGAATGAGGAAGGAATTAAAACATATAAAAGAACTGCCACAGTTATTGCTTCCGTAGCTGTTCATGAGGCCTTAGTTGGTAATCCTAGTTTCATTCTTCCCCCACCCATTGCTTGTTTCCTTTACCCTCTACCCACTTCTTGGCTGGAAAACCTCCTGTAACCCAATTCTCCATTCTTGCTGGATCTGAGTCTTTGTGGTTCTACCTTTACTGGGTTGTTGTACTTTTTCTTTGACCAGGACTATTGGCCAATGTGTCAAGACATAGTCCTCCTTGTCTCCATTATGAAGCAGTAGGGAATTTCCCCTGGGAAATCAGGAACATCACCAGCCAGTACAGTGACATCTTCTTTGCCTGCTGGATCATTGGCACAAGGAAGCCAAAATGGCAAGTGGGTGGACTCAGCTTCCAAATTGAAAGAACCATAACTGCATTCCCTGGTGGAAGCATTCTTCCAAACCCACTAGCCTACTAGGACCTCCAAACCCATTGAACCCCAGGTTGTGGGGAATGAGAAGCAAAAATTCCTTCAGTACATTGTTTGGTGTAACTGTAATAGGAGCTATTTCATTTCCACCCCTGGACCCCTAGACCTGTGCATTTAGGCTGTTTGATGTGGCTGGTTTATTAGTTTTCTTGGGCTGCTATAACAAAGCATCACAGGCTGCGGGGCTTAAACAACAGAAATTTATTTCCCCGCAATTCTAGAGGCTAGAAGTCCAAGATCACGGTGTTGGCGGGGTTGGTTTTTGTGGAGGGCCGTGAGGGAAGGATGTGTTCCAGGACTCTCTCCTTGTCTCCCAGATGGCCTTCTTCTCCTTGAAATGATGACATTTTTCAAATGTCTTCCCTCCTTGTGTTTATCTGTGTCTTAATCTCCTCTTCTTATGAGGACATTAGTCATTTTTCTGGATTAGGGCCCACCCACATGAACTCATTTTACCCTAATTCCCTCTTCAAAGATCCTATCTCTAAAAACAGTCACATTGAAGTGATAGGGATTAGAACTTCAATACGTAAATTTGGGGGGGACGGGGGAACAGAATTCAGCCCATAATAGGGGGCAACCACATGTTGGCATCATTTATAGTTTGTGTCCAGTAGGACAGCAGTCTCACCTTGACAGGATGACACTGAGCCATTAGTAGCCTATTTCATCATTCTATCTATACCTCCTGAAAGATGGGGCTTGTGGTAAAATGATGAATTCCATAAAATGTGCCCCTTAGCTGGAGGCAATGTTGTGTGAGATGCCATGATATTCTGCAAGTCGGTGACTGCTGGTGTTACTAGAAGCATCATGGTCAGGGAGGGTAAACCTATCACCAGAAAATGTATCTATCCTTTTGAAGGCCAGTCATTACTCTTTCCCTTATAGAAACGTTGCAAAATAACCCAACTTATCACTGGGTAGCTTGTGGTCCCCTAACATGGGAATAGTGACACATTGAGGCTCCACAATGTCTGGTGATGTTGGCCGGTTGGATACTCAGGAGTGGTGTCAACCAGATCAGCCTTGGTGAAGAGAAGGCTGTGGAATTGAGTCTGTGCAGATCCTTGTCCCTGATGCCATTGCTGCTTTGTACATGAGCCCAATAAATGAGCACTGAGGTGGTTGGGGAAAGACACTGAGTGCCATCCACAGGTTGTGGCATCCTACTGACCTGGTAATTCAGAGCCTCCTTACGGAGGATGCGCCCTGGTGCACATTTACATGGAAGGCAAATTCCTTATTCTCTGTGCTCACAAGTAGAGGTCCATTCATGTACTTTCCCTCACAGCTTTTTGTTGCCATTCTTTCAGTCCTGCTCTATTCAAGTTCCTCCCCAAAGGGCCAACGTGCAAGCCACCGCTCATGAAGCAGTGTAGATTTGTACTTCAGGCAATGTCTTCTTCCTCACAAAGTCAGCAGCCAGATGAATCACCTGAAGTCTCCCTCAGGGAGAATTCCTTTTCACTATCACTTTTCAGGTCACCCCTGCTTGGGGCTGTAATACCGTGGCTGTCTACTTATAGCTAGAGCCAACAGATCAAGCAGATCCATTTGTAAATCACACTTTCCCTCCATTCCTTCTTCATTAGCTGCTCATAGGTTAATTCATATGAGGCCACAGGTGTGGATTTAGGAAGATGAAGCAAAGAGTCGGAGAGGATAATACGGAAGTCTGAGACATTTTGCTCATGTAGTGTAGTTCTGTCACCTTGACTTGCCTTGGTTTGGTCTTAAATACACCATTTCCTTTCACAATTATATGATTTGATGGGTTAGATAGTACCTAGTTCATGGTCATGATGGGAAGTTTGGGTTACACAGTCACTTGATGGTCCTTTGTTGAGCATTTAGTCCCTCCAGGGCCCAGTAGCAAGACAGGTTATCTTAAAACAGCTGTTTTAAATGGAGAATAATTGGCAGGAGACACAATGTCTTTACTCCAAAACTGTAGGGGTATGTGGTGTGGTTCTCCCACTGGGGCTTGCCAGAAACTCCAAATAGCTTCTTTTCCATCTGAAATCTTATCTGTTATGCTCCACAATAAGGTCCATGTGGGAAACAAAATTTCACTGGTACCCGGACCTGTTGTAGAGCCTTTTCTTGTTTTGTGTCCGCTCACAATTGGTACCCCTGTGGCCTGAGTAAGAGCAGCAGGCTCAAATGTCATATGTATTGCTTCCATATTCTGAAGAGACTAGCCTGATCTGGGATTGTGTCTTTTTCTTCAAAATAGCTGATGAAAGCTGTTTCTCACTTTAGGAAGGAGATTCAGATGTCGGAAATTCCCTGATGTGGCACATTCCGCATATACTCTGTGAATTCTTTGATAATTGTCCCTCAAAATTTGGGCTCACTTAGTGACTCAATTCCAATGAATAGAACGTGGCAGAAATGACATTGTGTGACTTCTGAGACCATGTGAAAATACCACATAGAGACAGAGGGATGTCCAAGAAGCTCTGTGTGTGTGATCCCTCCTCCAACAGTTTGAGTCTTCCCACCCAGGCAGCAGACACGTGAGTGAAGGAGTTTAAAGATTATCCCAACCTTAGCCACCAACTGACTCAAATGAGTCAGAGAACTGCAATAACAGCTTGACCTCTGGAGAGCTGGAGACTGAGGGCAGCCAAGCAGCTTTATGTGGTTGATCCCCAATAGACTCTAAACAGCAAGGACTGGGTGAGCTTTCCTGGTTGACAATTCTCTGTGTGTATTGTTACACCTTGATTCCAAGAAAGCAATGGTGTCTGTAACTCTATGAGGAGAGGACACCTGGAAGCTCTGTGCTTAGAACTTTCCTGGGCTCTTCCTCATGCACCTCTTCCTTTAGCTGATTTTAATCTGTATTCTTTGGCTGCAGTAAACCATAACTGTGAATATAGCAGCTTTCAGTGAGTTCTGACAGTCATTCTATACAATTATTTAACCTAAGAGTGGTCGTGGGGCCCTTCAAACTGGGAATTAATTTCAGAGGTGATGGTGGTGGTCTTGGGGGAGCCTTAGATTTACAATTGGTGTCAGAAGTGAGGGTGGACTTGTGCCCCATTCTTCTAACTCTGCACTCAGCATAACCATACTACAAATATCAGACAAGAATATCACAAGATAGGATAGTCACAAGCCAATCACTTTGATGATCGTAGATGTAACAATCCTAAAGAAGATATTAACTAATCTAATCCATTAATTAAAAATGCATCATGACAATGCTAAGTTTATTCCAGGAATGCAAGAAATCAATCAATGTAACTGGCTGCATTAACAGGATGAAAGAGAAAAACGAAGATCTCATAGATGCATAAAAAGAAGCTGATGAAATTCAAAATTTATATATGATGAAACCTATCAATATGATAAATAGTACATTCTAGAAAACTACAGAAGATATCATAGTCTATGGTGAAATTCAAAGCTTTCCTTTATGGGACCGGCCCCATGGCTGAGTGGTTAAGTTTGTGCACTCCGCTGCGGCGGCCCAGGGTTTTGCCGGTTTGAATCCTGGTCACCGACATGGTACAGCTCGTCAGGCCACGTTGAGGCAGTGTCCCACATGCCACAACTAGCAGGACCTGAAACTAAGATATACAACTATCTACCCGGGGGCTGGATTTGTGGAGATAAAGCGGGGGGGGGGGGCGGGGGGGAATGATTGGCAACACTGGCTAGCTCATGTGCCAATCTTTAAAAAAAAAAAAAAGACTTTTTAAAAAAAAGCTTTTCTTTAGAGACTGTGAACTCGGTGAAGATGGCTAAACCTACCATTTCTAGTCAACATTTATAAGTGACCTCAGCCAGGGAAATAAGGTGAGAACAAGAAAAGATATGATTGTGTTTGTAGAAAACACTGAAGTCTCTCTAAGCTTTAGAATGAATAAACGAATTCAGGAATGTCACAAGATCTACACACAAATATTAAGACCTATTGGAAACAAACAACTAGAAAATAAAATAAATCACCATTTACCATAACATCATCATAATCAAATACCAAAGGATAAATGTAATGGAAGATGAGCAATATCTCCAGAATAAAATCTACAAAATCTCACTGGGAGAAATTAAGACTTCAATAAATACAGGTATAAACAGGGTCATAGATTAGAAACCTTAATATTACAATGATGTCAATTCTCTCAAATTTGTCCATGGATTCAATGCCACCCCAATCAAAATCTAAGCAGGTGTTTGAATTCCAAGCTAATTATAAATTTTATGTGGAAATGAAAAGAGCCAAGAATAGTGAAAACAGTCTTGAAGAAGAAGAAGAATTTGGAGAACTTAGGCTACAAAATACATATCAAGACTTGTCTCAATTAGGGTTCTTCCAGAAGTGGATGCTGAGATGGGCATTTGGGTAAAAGGATTTTTTGGGAAGTGACCCCAGAAAATATGGTGAGGGAATGGAGAAGTGAAATAGGGTAGGCAAGAGAGCCCAAAAAATATGCCTTCACTTTAGGTGATGTGAGCAATGAAGGGGTTGCTGGTTCTGCAGGTCTTGACAATGTCCTTCACGATCTAGTCTATGCGGTGTGTGTATTAGGCACTACGGATAGACAAACGTATACCCAGTCTCTGAATAAAATCTCCTTCAAATCTTTTGCCAACAGTAACTGGGTTAGTTTTTTGTTAAGATATGCTTTTCCCATCCTGAATATGTATAGACAACTACTCAGATATCTTCATCTAAATAATAGTGTGTTATCTGAAAACAGTCTATCTCAATATTTAGAAAGGAATTCAAGGGAGGCAGTGAGCTGTCTTTCTTTTTCTTTTTTCGGTGGCAGCTTTGTTGACATTATATACTTGGAAAATTGGGCAGATCTGAGTCACCCTGGAACATTTTGGGGCCAACCATGTCTTATTATTTCTTCCACCGCAACATCTCCTTTCGCTGTTCTATTTTCTCCATTCTTTATGTCACTGGGGCAACATGACTGAGCAGATCTTTTGGCATCACCAAGTGGTAGTCTGGGCCATGGCACAGAAGATGTGCAACAGGCATGGAGTGGGTGGGTAATAGACACCCTCGGTCCCCAAGACTTCTTCCTCAATATGAGGGCCTTGATCTAGCAGAAGGGTAACATGGAGTTTCAAGAGTAGTCAGTTGGAAAAAATTAAAACTTAGGTGAAATCTGGCGTAAGAAATGGTTGTTCTTTTGATAATGTTATCAAACAATGCATTTTCACTTTTTGCAAAATATAGTTCAAAATTTTTCACTAGTTAATATATGCACATAGTACAATATTCCAAAGGCATAAAAAATATACAGTGAGGAGTATATCCACCTCTTACCACTGACCCCAGATCCCTAGCCCCATGACCCAGAGAAAACCACTGTTATACCTTTTCTTATAATAAAATTTTGAACTACAGGAGCTCTTCAGCACATTAAGTGACAGAGAGTAAGCGGCAAAGATCCTCTGAGAGAAGCTTCTGAGTGACAAGCTGCAACAAAACGTCACCTTCTAATCTGAATACCCATCCTCATTCTGGGCACAAACTGTTATTTGTAATTAAGAAAAAGGTCTCCATTTGTTCATATCCACAGGTTGACATCTCCCTGAAACATCTTGAGAATTTGTTGTTATTCCAAATATCACACTCAACTTGTTCAACTATTTTGTTAGTTTAGAAAGTATCTTTTGTCTTTCATTCAATTTTAGTATTTCCTGCAGTTTTGATGTTAGGCAATGAAAGAGTCAGAACTCTTGAAAAATCTGGCAACATTTAAAATCTTGAGGTCCAGGTATCTGTGATGAATACAAGCTGAAGAGGAGCCTGTGACTAAAGCTCTAGGAGAAAGTGATCCCTCCACCGGAATTGTAGCCATGGGCATAGTACACAGGCAGGGCGGCTGCCTGGCTTTGCATGGTTCGAGGAGGGCTGTGTGTCAGGCAGTAGGCTTTTGCTTGTCTCCATGACTTAGTGTTGTCGCCCCTAAGGTAACTCTATCGTCTCATGACAAAAGAGGAAAAGTTCTCATCCTAATTGGGAAGACCTGGCTGAACTCCACTGGAGGAGGGAAAATTATTCTTCCGTTTCCAGCAGCCAAGCTCCAATTAGTTGTATTAAAGAGTCAGCAGTTGAAGAATATCCCAATGTTTATTATGAATAATGGCCAGCCATGTCTCAAAAGGTACATTTTGGTGAAATTGCAGTTATCCTCAGGACCTTGGGAATGGCTTCTACTTGGGAGGTATTGGGTGTTGTGCCGGGAGCCGTGGCTACATCATTTGATTGGCTGTTTGACAGGGTCCAGCCCATTAACACCGAGGGGTGCAGGGTCGCCCCTTGGTGAAGAATAACCGGCCGGCCCCTCACATAGTTCTGAAACCTGTGCTGCTTCTAATTGCCCTTCATTCCTTTTCCTTTCTTAACCTCTAGTTTTCACTCCTTTGGGTGGCTGCTTGGGAGGCACTACCTCCCAGGAAAATTAGATATAGTAAGAGAACGTGACCACCTGCAGGTAACTTTCAAGATATTTTTCAGTTAATTAATGGAGGAGCACACAGTCCCTTTTGAGACAAGCAGAAAGGAATCCTGCCCAGATAAGATGTCGAATTACGTTTATGGCCTCCATCTGGTTAATGTTTCCTTCTCCCTCCAGTTCTTTGTCTAAATATATATATGCATCGTCCTTCTAAGTTTGCTGGTTAATTGGATGATCAAGAAGTATCTATATATATTATTCTTGACCTTCTGCTTTCTGTTAAAATGTTATGGAGGTTTTCTCCTAAAAGCAATAAATAATAAATAATTGATGAGTAGAAGGGCTGAGGGGTGCAGGGATGCCCCTCGGTGAAGTATGGCCAGCCGACACCCCTGATATTTTCTGAATTATATGCATGCTTTCTATCAAGGTTATGTCTATACTTATTTCTGTTTTTTATTCTTGAAGATATATAGTTTAGCTTAGCTTTTCAGCCCTTTACTTTAGTAACAAAATGATACTTTCTCGGGCAGTGTGCTTAAGGGACTGTTAGCTCTACAATCTAAAAGACAAAGGAATGCTTTCACCCCCTAAAGGGCACGAAAATACAAAGATGTTTAACTGCATGCTGAGAATGCAGATAGCCCTGGGGATAAGATACCCTGGAGTCGCCTTTTGTTCCCATTAACCATCTACACTAATGGCGTAAATGATTGAGGGAGGCAGGGATGGCTCCACCAGGATGTAACCAGACGGACCGCTGTCCTGTCTGGAGGCCTGGACCTTCTCTCTTTGATTTAACTTTTCCATGAATTACAACAGATGTCTAGGTACCTATCTCTTTTAGCTTAGAGACAACAAACACTAGTTAATTGTGGAGAAGACTACCATTAACCTTATGCTCTATAGAATAGAATGCTAATAAATATTCTTGTGCTCGTTTTTTACTTCCTTATCTCTCTGAGAATATTTCTAGAACTATTTCTGTACTAATCCCGAAAAATATATAAATGACACTTGTGCACAGTAAAGTTGGACTTGCTAACATCAACCCAAGTCTCACGTCCTCTTTATTTTCCCCTCATTGCACCAACGCCATCCATCCCTCAGGAACCTGGACTCAGCCGGGGCGGGACTCAGGCAGTGTTGCATGACAAGACATGTCACAGGAAAGAGGCTCATGCCAAACAAAATCGTAATTTTTCCTTAGAAATCTCATGGCCCTTTTAAATGAGAGAAGAGAGTAAAATTACTGAGTCCCACTTGCAGGCATGAATTGAGGAAGAGGCTGGTGAGAGGTCATCTACCTACTAGACAAGCATAGAGTATCCAGGAAATAGAATACATACTATCCAAATCTTTTTTATAGATTTGCAAAGATACGTGGACTTCTAGTATCCAAGGATACAGGAGATCTTGATGTTTAACAGCAAATAAAAACAGGCTGTCAGGATGAACGAGGACAGAACAGAAGGAGGAGGAACACCTATCTACCACCAGAGAAGGGCAGAAGATGGAATGATGATTACACACTGGCCAGATTGAGAGAAACTGGGGCCAAAGGCAACACCATTGCACTGACTGCCCAGGGATCTTGAAGAAAACGGTAAGCACATTTGTTTGTCTGTTTAGCTGAAAGAATCGAGGAATCTCAAGAGCTTTTAAATGGAACTATAATTTCTTGTTGCAGCAGTTGTGGGAATGACATTACAGTGTGATACCTACTGCTGATTCTGGACGCAAGGGATATAGAGACATTTTAGGAAGGAGCTCAGCTGCCTTTCATCTGATTCTAACTGGCTGAGTAGAATGAATGAGTCTGACGTCGTTAGCATGTTGGGGCCTGTCTTAGTATGTTTGAGATGCTACAACAAATTACCATAGACCAGGTGGCTTCTAAGCAGCACACATTTATTTCTCATGGTTCTAGGTTCTGGGAAGTCCAAGATTAAGGTCCTGGTAGATTCCGTGTCTCATGAGAGCCTGCTTCCTGGTTCATACATGGCCATCTTCTTGCTGTGTCCTCACATGGCAGAAGCAATGGGGAATCTCTTTTATGAGGGCACTAATCCGATCCATGAGGGCTCCACTCTCAGGACCCAATCGCCTCCAAAAGTCTCCGCCTCCTAATGCCATCATCTTGGTGGTTAGGAATTCAGCATGTGGATATTGGGGGAACACAAACATTCAGACGACAGCAGGACCAGAGTGAAGAGGGGATGGAGACAGGAATCTCTCGTATGTCATAGTCATTGAAACCTCTGGCAATGAACTGGGAGTTGCAGAGATGATGATGTTTGCTCTTGGTTGCTGCTCTGAGGCACTAGTATTCAGGGATCACCAATTTCAAGAATTAAGATCATTCAAAGCTACGCCTCTGCTGCTCCAGGGCTGTTGTGGTTTTTATACATATTAATGGTCTCCAACTCTCGCTTAAATTGTGTCATTTCTCTTCAAACACAGGACATTCCTGCACCAAAATCATGAATTATAAAATTTCAAGCTAAATAATAATTTTCAGTTCTTTGCTAAAATATTTATTCTGTCTTTTATTCCTTTGAACATATTAAACACAACGTAGACTCCAAGTCTGATAACTCCATTATCGGAGTGTCCTGTTGCTTTGTTCCCATTGGCTTGTTTCTCTTGGGTTGTGGTCAGATTGTTTTGTCTGCACATATGCTAGATTATGTGTGATTGGATGCTAAACGTTGTCTATGAAAAATTCTAGACAGAATTCAAGGTCTAGAACGATGATTGCTGTTGTGGGCTGAGTTGTGTTCCCCATAAAGTTATGTCAAAGTCCTGATCCCAGGTACCCGTGAATGTGACCTTAATTGGAACTACAATCTTTGCAGATGTAATGGGTTAAATTAATGAGCGCATACTGGGTTAGGGTGGGCCCTAGATCCAATATGACTGGTGTCCTTATAAGAAGAGAAAGAGACGTGGAGACAGACACACATAGTCGGAAGTCGGCTGTGGAAGATGGAGGCTGAGAACGGAGGCACGCTGCCGCAAACCAAGGAATGCCGGGATTGTCAGCAAGCACAGGAGCTAGGAAGAGGCAGCATCCTCCCCCAGGACTTTCAGAGAGAACGGCCACAGACACCTTGATTTCAGACTTCTCACCTCCACAACTGTGAGAGAAGGAATTTCTACTGTTTTAAGCCACTCAGTTTGTGGTAATTGGTTATGGCAGCCCCAGGAAACTAATACAATGGTGCTTCTGGCTGTTGGAAGCTGTGCCCACAGGGCCCGTCTGCGTTTGCCGGCCGACTGCCACTGCTTCACACACACAGGCCCAAGCTCTCTGGCGGGGACCCCCTGCCCTGGCCAACCAGCTGAGGTGGTGCTGAGGATCCAGCAACAGAAAAGGCAAAAACGTCAGCCTTTCTGGAGATTGCCCTCTAGTGTGGGAAATAGACAATATACAAAATAAATAAATAAAATAAATATAATGTTAAGTTTTGATACGTGCTATGGAGAAAGAGAAAGAAAGTATGTGTGCTAACATATGAGCAAACTCTACTTTCTCTTTCTCCATAGCACGTATCAAGAGCTAACATCATCATCTCTGCAACTCCCAGTTCATTGCCAGAGGTTTCAATGACTATGACATACGAGAGATTCCTGTCTCTACTTTCTACTGTCTCTACTACTACATGTTGGGGGTGGTGGTGGTTTGCAAGTTTAAACAGAACTTTAGAGATTCAATGTCATTCCGACAAAAATTCCAAGTTTGTGTGTGTGTGATTTAAATAGACTTAAAATTTTATGTAGAGGCAAACGGCCAAGAGTAACTGAGACACTTTTGAAGAACAGGTGGGAGGCCTTGCTTCACTGCCTGTCAAGACGTCTCATTAAGTCTGTAATGTTTACAGCAATGTGGTTGGGCACAAGGAAGTGATTCCCACAATTTAGGCTCCCGATTACCTTTAGAGAGAAGGTGGGGCTTTGTGAAGGCAGGAGCATTTCTGGGGAACTGGCAAAGTGTTATTTCTTAGCCAGGATGGCGATTACAGAGGTATTTGCCTTTCTGTAATTCATTAAACTGGATATTTAGGTTTCATATGCTTTTCCATATGTGTGTTAATTTTTTTTTACAATAAAGTTTTGTTTTCAACAACAAAGAATAAACAAGTCACTTGGAGAAGCTGGGCTGGATATGAGGTTGGAGGAGAAGGCTTTCTTCCATAATGTTCTCTCTCAGTGCACACACATACTGTCCATTTTTTTGCCTCAAGTGTGTCTGGAGCTATTTTGAGTTGGACTGGCCATTGGTGATGAATCTAAACCCACAAGAAGCAATACTCTATCAAAAGCAATTATTTTTCCTTCTTTTACATTCTTACCAACCCTCTTCCACCTACCAACAATTCCCAGGAAGTTACTACACACAACCTGGCCTCAAACTCTCCCTTGCTACCCCAGTTTAGGCTGTGATATGGTGGGAGGGTCAGGTGTCCGAAATTGCTACTCCTCACATTTCCCTCACTTTCCCTCAGCCCCCCTTCACAGCCCATGCTCTTACAGTGCTTGCCGGGTCTACACTCACCCTCTTAACTTCTCTCCCTGATTTGTATCTTCTGGTGCACATGGATGTTCAGTGATCAGAGGAGTTGATCTAAAATACATAAAAGGCCCAAAGAGGGGAAGAGAAAGGTGGAGAGGGCAAGCGCCAGGTGTTAATGCAGCTTCATTGACCAGCAGCAATGGGGTCACTATTCCTTTCAGATATGTAAGCAATTCAACTCTGAAATTCCATGCTGACAGCCTATTTCCAGAACCATTCCTGGTACTATTTTTCTCAGCCTGAGTCCTCTACAAATGAAAGCCTGAGACAAAGACTAAAGTGCTAACACTTGACTTGGGGGGTGGAAATTCAGGGAGGTAAAGATCAGGAAAAAATGGAAGAGATGCAAGGAAATATGTTAATTTCAGGATTATTCAGAACAGCCAAGGCTTTGAAACATCCTAAGTGCCCATCAACGGATGAATGGATGAAGAAGATGTGGTATGTATATACAATAGAACACTAGGCAGCGATAAGAAAGATGAAATTGTGCCACTTGCTACAACATGAATGAATCTTGAAGGTATTATGTTAAGTGAGATAAGTTGGACCCAGAAAGACAAATACTGTGTGATTTCACTCACATGAGAAGATGAATGAACAAACTCATAGACACGGAAAACAGATTGGTGGTTACCAGAGGGGAAGTGTGTAGGAAGGGAGAAAGGGGTAAAGGGGCACATATGTGTGGTGACAGATACAAACCAGACATCACAATACAGTCTATAAAAAAGCCAAAATATAATGCTTTACACCTGAAATTTACACAATGTTGTAAACCAATGTGACTTCTACAAAATAATTTTTATAAAAGATAAGACCAGAAACTACATGATTTGTGATTATCCTGCCTATCACTTTGCAATGATTCCCTAAGTGACCGGGAGGAGGCAGAGACCTGAATAGAAATCTGTCCCGGGTCCCATGGCGCTTTCTGCAGTGTGGGAGGGAGCATGGCTGAAGGACAGCTGTTGCAGTATGAGGAACGTGGAAAAGGGTGGGCAGAGAGAGGGTGGGAGAACAGAGGAAAGGGTCAGGAGGCAAAGCAAGTGCAGAGCAAAAGATGAAGGGAGAGGAGGGGGAGAGAAGGCAAACTGGGCGTGCTGAGGGGAGAGGCGTCATTGAGGAAGGAGAGAAGTTAGAAGGGATTGAAGAAGAGAGACGGCATTCAATGTCCCTGCTGACGGCATGTGCAGAGACCAAGCCATCCCCACTAAGCTCTGCTCAAATGGAAGACTCATGAGCAAAGTAAATGATTCTTGTAGTTTTAATCAGTAAGTTTTAGAGTAGTTTGTAATGCCCACAGACAACAGATGCAACCTCTATGATATGGAGTTTGAGCTTGGTGTTCTAGCTGATGACACGAACCTTTTCAGTGGGATTGTGGGTGGTTTGTGTTTTACCAGGAGCCCTTTTGGCAGCAGTATGGAGAAGGGATTGGAGCAGGCTAGTACTGGACACAGAAGAGGATTAGGAATGGGCAGGAGGCCATGTTTTCTATATTTATTCTGAGTCGATCAAGTTCAAATTTTGCTGTTAAAATTTCCTTTTCCTATCAACTGATGATATGGTAGATGTTTAATCAAAATTTTTTTTTTTTGCTTTGCTAGAAGTAATGACACAAACGGGGCCCAGCCCCGTGGCCAAGTGGTTCAGTTCGCACGCTCTGCTTCAGCGGCCCAGGGTTTTTGTTTGTTCTGATCCTGGGCAAGGACATGGCAGCGCTCATCAGGCCATGCTGAGGGGGTGTCCCACATGGCGCAACCTGAAGGGCCGACAACTAGAGTATGGAACTATGTACTGGGGGGCATGGGGAGAAGAAGAAGAAGAAGGAGCGGGAGGGGAGGGGGAGGGGAGGAGGAGGAGGAGAAGAAGAAGGAGAAAGAAGATCGGCAACAGGTGTTAGCTCAGGTGCCAATCTTCAAAAAAAAAAAACCCAAAAAACCAAAACCTACATCAACACATACCAGTCTTGTTGTCAACTTTTTTTTTTTTGGAAAAAAACACAGGTCCATGAAATCCCCAAATCCAGAAACAATGCTGGGAAATGGTGTTTCAGATTTGTATTTTAGAGCCTGTTAACTCCATGAATTATCCCTGTAGAAAGACCCTGCCCCTAGATACCTGGAGCCCTCACCTCACTGGGCATCCTGCCATGAAAGCCTGTGCTGGGTCCCACTGGTCTTTCTCCATCAATGGCTCAGGGCCCTCAACCCACACCAGGAGCCTCTGCAGAGCAAGCTCCAAGCTCTGCCCAGCTGGCAGCTCTCAGCTCCTGGCCCCAGTATGGAGGGAAGGAGGGAGCTCTGTGTGATGGAGGAAAGTGCTGCTGAACTCAGACTAGGTCTGTGAGTGGGGGGAGCCCTGATTCCAGCTCACAGATGCATGGGGTTTAGGGCAAGGGGTCCTTGGCCTTTTAGTTTTTGTAGGACTAAATTGGGGTTGAAGGTGGGGCAGGGTTGGAGAGAAAAAGGATGCTAGTGACGTTAACCATCTTGTTTTTCCTCAGGTTGCAATGACGCAACTCGGCTTCCTGCTGTTTCTCTTTATGACCACCAGAGGGAGCAGTGCAGGGGAGTAACTCCTAGGAGCAGCAGTTCCTCCAGCTCACCTCTAGGGGTCAGTAACAGAACTGGGCTGTGCTGCTCCCAGGGTCTGGTCTGTCCTGGGCCAGAGGGGATGTCTTTGAGTTGCACAGAGGCCACATCTTGCTGCAGACTTGAGATGTAGGCTGGATGCTGATTTCTGGCCTCTGGTGGGATCTGGCCTGTAGCAGTTAGGGTGTTGGCTGAGGCGTGTCCTGGGCCCAAGCTCTGTGCCCCTGTGTGGTCCAGAGGAGGCTCTGGTAAGAACTGTGTCCTCTCTGAGCCATGCTCTACTCCTGTAGCCTTGGCCTTGGGATGTCGAGGGAGTTGCATGGTCTGTTTTGTGCCCAGGAATTCTCACTTCACAGTCTTCCTCTCCACAACAAAAATAACAATGGCATTTTAAAATTTGTATTTGTCGTCTTTGTTATTTATCTATTTTTTTTTAAAAAAAAAAAAAGAAAAGCATATTCCTAAATATAATCTCACTTGATCTTGACAAAATCACTGTTTCCTAGAGTCCTTTTAGGGGTGAGGAAGCTGAGAGGGGCTCAGATATGTGAGGTGTAATTCCAAGGACACTCAACCAATAAGTGTTGAGCTACTTGTAACTGAAGACATCTGACCTCAAAGCTTGGGATTCTTCATTCTTGTAGACTTTTAGAATTGCCTGCAAACTCTTTAAAGTTTGGACTAGTATACAAGGTTCTTCATTTGATGCCTCAGTTAGCTTCTTGGTCACAGTCTCACCACCCCCTACCTCACACCATAGGTTTCAGCCACATTAAACTACTTACATTTCCTCAAGAGGCTGGGCTGGGCTTTGTTTTTCCCTCCATGTCTTTGGGCTGTTCTCCCTAGCCAGCATTGTCTTTTGTCCTACTAATAAGTCATGTTTACTCTCTTGGAATAAGCTAAGGTGTCTCTAGGACTAGGAGGCCATCTCTGACTATCAACTGACCTCTGTTCCTGGGACAACCCCCTGACCCCAGACTGCCCTCTCCATTCTCCAGTCTCACCTCAGAGTCTCTCTTTTGTTTTCCTGGGCTGGTCTTTCATTTATTCTTCTCAATATAATTTTTTTCATAGTTCAAGATAGATCAACAGACTTTAATGTGATTGAGTACAAGAAGTTCATTGACAAAGTTTCATATTCTACATTACAACTACCATTTAAAAAAATACTGCTTATTGAGTTTTGATATAGCATCAAAGAAAAATACCCACAATGATCTGAAAAGGCTGAAAACACTAAAATTTTTATTTTATTTATTATTATTATTTTTTATCATGACAATTTCCCAACTACATGTCTGAGTTAGGCTGGATTTCCTTCATTTTTTTTTTTTAATTCCACCATACGAGTTGTATTTCTAAGCAACCAGATAGCCCAATTGATGCAGAAAATTTCTTCTTTTATTATTTCATTAAAGTCATAATAGTCTATAACACTGTGAAATTTCAGGTGTACATTATTGTTTCTCAGTCATCATATCTACGTACCGCTTTGCCCCTTTTGCCCTTCCCCAAAACCCCTTCCACTCTGGTAACCACTAATCTGTTCTCCTTGTCCATGTGTTAGTTTATCTTCCACATATGAGTGAAATCATATGGTGTGTGTCTTTCTCTGTCTAGATTATTTCACTTAACATAATACACTCAATGTCCATCCATGTTGTTGCAAATGCCACGATTTTGTCTTTTTGATGGCTGAGTAGTATTCCATTGTATATATAAACCACATCTTCTTTATCCATTCATCAGTCAATGGTCACTTGGGTTGCTTCCACATCTTTGCTAGGGTGAATAATGCTGCAATGAACACACAGGTGCATAACTCTCTTTGCATTATTGATTTCAAGTTCTTTGGATAAATACCCAGTAGCAGGATAGCTGGGTCATATGGTATTTCTATTATTAATTATTTGAGGAATCTCCATACTGTTTTCCGTAGTGGCTGCACAAGGATGCGTTCCCACCAGCAATGTATGGGGGTTCCCTTTTCTCCACATCCTCTCCAACATTTGTTATTTTTTGTCTTGGTAATTATAGTCATTCTAACAGGTGTAAGGTGATATCTCATTGTGGTTTTGATTTGCATTTCCCTAATGATTAGTGATTTTGAACATCTTTTCCTGTGCCTCTTGGCCATCTGTATATCTCCTTTAGAAAAATGTCTGTTCATATCCTCTGCCCATATTTTGATCAGGTTGTTTTGTTGTTGTTGAGTTGTATGAGTTCTTTATATATTTTGGAGAGTAACACCTTGTTGGATATATAATTTGCAAATATTTTCTACCATGTGGTGAGTTTTCTTTTCATTTTGTTCCTGATTTCCTTTGCCTTGTAGAAACTCTTTAGTCTGATGTAGTCTCATTTGTTTATTTTTCCTTTTGTTTCCCTTGCCTAAGTAGACATGGTATTCAAAAGGATCCTTCTAAGACCTATGTCAAAGAATGTACTGCCTATATTTTCTTCTAAGAGTTTTATGGTTTCACATCTTACCATCAAGTCTTTAATCCATTTGGAGTTAATCTTTGTGTACGGCAAAAGATAATGGTTTACTTTCATTATTTTGCATATGGCTGTCCAGTTTTCCCAACACCATTTATTGAAAACTTTCCTTTCTCCATTCTATGTTCTTGGCTCCTTTATCAAAGATTAGCTGTCCATAGATGTGTGGGTTTATTTCTGGGCTCTTGATTCTGTTCCATTGATGTGTGTCTGTTTTTGTGCCAGTACCACGCTGTTTTGTCACCATAACTTTGTAGTATATTTTGAAGTCAGGCATTTTGGTGCCTCTAGCTTTGCTCTTTTTTTCTCAGGATTGCTTTAGCTATTTGGGTCTTTTGCTGCCCCATATGAGTTTTAGGATTCTTTGTTCTATTTCCATGAAGAGTGTCATTGGGATTCTTATTGGGATTGCACTGAATCTGTAGCTTGCTTTGAGTGGTATGGACATTTGAACTATGTTTATTCTTCCAATCCATGTGCATCGAATCTCTTTCCATCTCTTTATGTCACTTTCTATTTCTTTCAATAATGTCTTATAATTTTCATTGTATAAGTTCTTTTTTCTTTATGATTTTATTTTTTTCCTTTTTCTCCCCAAAGCCCCCCAGTACATAGTTGTATATTCTTCCTTGTGGGTCCTTCTAGTTGTGGCATGTGGGACACCACCTTAGTGTGGTTTGATGCGCAGTGCCATGTCCGCACCCAGGATTCGAACCAACGAAACACTGGGCCGCCTGCAGTGGAGCACGCAAACTTAACCACTCCACCACGGGGCCAGCCCCTCATGGTATAAGTTCTTCACCTCCTTAGTTTAATTTACTCCTAGGTACTTTATTCTTTTTTTGCAACTGTAAGTGGGATTGCATTCTTGAGTTCTCTTTCTGTAAGTTCGTTAGTAGAGCACACAAATGCAACTGATTTTTGTAAGTTGATTTTGTACCCTGCAATTTTACTGTAGTTGTTAGTTATTTCTAATAGTTTTTCCGATGGATTCTTTAGGATTTTCTATATATAAGATCATGTCATCTGCAAACAGTGAGAGTTTCCCTTCTCCACTCCCTATTTGGATTCCTTTTATTCCTTTCTCTTGCCTAATTGCTCTGGCCAAAACCACCGGTACTATGTTGAGTAAGAGTGGTGATAGTGGTCATCCTTGTCTTGTTCCTGTTCTCAGAGGGATGGTGTTCAGTTTTTCCCCATTGAGTATGATGTTGGCTGTGGGTTTGTCATATATGACCTTTATTATGTTGAGGTAATTTCCTTCTATCCCCATTGTTTTAAAGAGTTTTTATCATAAATGGCTGTTGGATCTTGTCAAATGCTTTCTCTGCATCTATTGAGATGATCGTGTGGTTTTTATTCCTCATTTTGTTAACATGCTGTATCACATTGATTGATTTGCAGGTGTTTAACCATCCCTGTGTCCCTGGTATAAATCCCACCTGATCATGATGTAGGATCTTTTTGATGTTTTGCTGTATTTGCATTGCCAATATTTTGTTGAGGATTTTTGCATCTGTGTTCATCAGGGATATTGGCCTGTAGTTTTCCTTTTTTGTGTTGTCTTTGTCAGGCTTTCGTATCGAGTGATGTTGGCCTCATAGAATGTGTTAGGAAGCATTCCATCTTCCCTAATTTTTTGGACTAGCTTGAGAAGGGAAGGTATTAAATCCTCTCTGAAAGTTTGATAGAATTCCCCAGGGAAGACATCTGGTCCTGGGCTTTTATTCTTTGGGATTCTTTTGATTACTGTTTCAATCTCTTTACTTGTGATTGGTCTACTCAGATTCTCTATTTCTTCTTGATTCAGCTTTGGGAGGTAGTAAGAGTCTAAGAATTTATCTATTTCCTCTAGATTGTCCATTTTGTTGGCATATAGTTTTTCATAGTATTCTCTTACAATCCGTTGTATTTCTGTGGTATCCATTGTTATTTCTCCTCTTTCATTTCTGATTTTATTTATCTGAGCTTTCTCTATTTTTTCTTTGTAAGTCTGGCTAGGGGTTTGTGGTTTTATTTATCTTCTCAAAGAACCAGCTCTTTGTTTCATTGATCCTTTCTACTGCCTTTTTTGTTTCAATAGCATTAATTTCTGCTCTGATTTTTATTATTTCTCTCCTTCTGCTCACTTTGGACTTTGTTTGTTCTTCCTTTTCTAATTCAATTAGGTGTAGTTTGAGATTACTCATTTGGGTTTTTTCTTGTTTGTTAAGGTAAGCCTGTATTGCAATGAATTTCCCTCTTAATACGGCTTTTGCTGTATCCCATATGAGTTGGTGTGGTACATTTTCATTTTCATTTGTCTCCAGATATTTTTTGGTTTCTCCTTTAATTTCATCAATGATCCATTGTTTGCTCAATAGCATGTTGTTTAGTCTCCACATCTTTGTCCTTTTGCAGCTTTTTTCTTGTAATTAATTTCTAGCATCATAGCATTGTGATCAGAAAAGATGCTTGTTATTCTTTCAATCTTCTTAAGTTTATCGAGGGTTGCCTTGTTTCCCAACATATGGTCTATCCTTGAGAATGTTCCATGTGCACTTGAGAAGAATGTGTATTCTGCTGTTTTTGGATGGAGTGTTCTATATATGTCTATTAAATCCAACTGGTCTAGCTTTTCATTTAATTCCACTGTTTCCTTGTTAATTTTCTGTCTGGATGATCTGTCCATTGATGTGAGTGGAGTGTTGAGGTCCCCTACTATTATTGTGTTATTATTGACATCTTCTTTTAGGTTTGTTAATAGTTGCTTTATGTATTTTGCTGCTCCTGTGTTGGGAGCATAGATATTTATAAGCGTTATTTCTTCTTGATGGAATGTCCCTTTGATCATTATATATTGCCCCTCTTTGTCTCTCTTTGCCTGTCTTATCTTGAAGTCTACATTGTCTGATATAAGTATTGCAGCATCTGCTTTCTTTTGTTTGCCATTGGCTTAGAGTATCATCCTCCATCCCTTCACTCTGAGCCTGTGTTTGTCATTGGAGCTGAGATGTGTTTCCTGGAAGCAACATATTTTTGGGTCTTGTTCTTTAATCCAACTCACTACTCTGTGTCTTTTTATTGGAGCATTCCATCCATTTATATTTAGGGTGATTATCGATATATGAGGGCTTAATGCTGCCATTTTATCACTTGTTTTCCAGTTTTCTTGCATTTCCTTTGTTTCTCATCCTGTGTATTTTGGTCTACCAGTCGAGATATGTAATTGTTTATGTTGTGTTTCTTTGTTTTCTCCTTATTTATTATTTGTGTCTCCGTTCTGCTTTTTTCTTTAGTGGTTACCATGAGGTTTGTATTCAAAATATTGTGGATGAGATAGTCCCTTTTCTGATGGCCTCTTATTTCCTTAGACTAAATCGATTCAGTCCTTTTCCTCTTCCCCCTAAGTTGTTTTTTTCACATCTTATTCCACCTTGTGTTATGAGTTTCTGGTTCAAATGACGAGATTATCTTTGTTTTTGCTATTTTCCTTCCCTTTCTCTTACATGCTATACTTGAGTGCTGGCAACCCTGCTCTTATTCTGTCTACCCATTTAACTCCTTACTCCGTGCTTTGTAACCCTCTTCTACTTTTTTTTTTTTTTCAGGTATGAGGGCCTTCTTGAGGATTTCTTGTTGTAGGGGGGAGGGGGTTCTTGAGGCTATGAACTCCCTTAGCTTATGTTTGTCCAGGAAAGTTTTTATTTCTCCATCATATCTGAGGATATTTTCATTGAATAGAGTATTCTTGGCTGAAAGCTTTTGTCCTTCAAAGATTTGAACATGTCATTCCAGTCTCTCCTAGCCTGTAAGTTTTCTGAAGAGAAATCTGCTGTAAGCCTGATGGGGGTTCCTTTGTAGGTTATTTTCTTCTGCCTTGCTGCCCTGAGTATTCTTTCTTTGTCATTCACTTTTGCCAGTTTCACTACTATCTGCCTTGCAGTAGGTCTTTTTACATTGACATATTTAGGAGATCTGATAGCCTCTTCCACATGAATTTCCATTTCCTTCCCCAGGTTTGGGATGTTCTCTGCTATTATTTCTTTGAACAAGCTTTCTACTTCATTCTGCTTTTCTTCTCCTTCTTGAATACCTATAATTCTTATGTTGCATTTTCTGAATCAGATATTTCTCAGAGACTTTCTTCACTTATTTTTAGTCTTAGTTCTCTCTCCTCCACTATCTGGAGCATTTCAACATGTCTATCTTTGATTATGCTGATACGCTTCTCTCTGATGTCCACTTGAGCATGCAGGGGATCCATATTTTGTTTTAGTTCTTTCATTGTGTCTTTCACCTCTAATATTTCCGATTGATTCTTCTTTATAGTTTTGATCTCTCTTAGAAGTAGCTCCTAAACTTGTGGAATTGCTTCTCTACATTGTCTTTTAACTCATTGAGTTTTTTGATGATAGCTATTTTGAATTCTTAGTCATTTAGATTATATATTCTGTGTCCTCAGGACTGATTTCTGGAGACTTGTCATCTTCTCTCTGGTCTGGAGATCTAATATAATGTTTGATATTGCTAGAGGGAGTGACTCTGATTTTTTGCATCTTGGTGTTATTTGGTCACAGTTACCACCTATTGCCACTGGGAGGGGGTCAAGAGCCATGTATTCTGAGTCTTAGCTGCTGGCAGTTGACCCTGAAGATCCTGTTTTTCTTTCCTCAGCCATCAGCTTGTCCCTCTCTCACTCAGGATGAGGCAGTTTTGCTGCCTAGGAGGACCTGGAATCCGATGGGGGAATGATGAGTGTGGGGACACTAAACAAGTGGGTCTCTGTGCCTTCCTTCTCTTTGTGACAACCTGGCTCTCATGGGGCCTTTCAACCATGGCCCAAAGCATGTGTAATATAGTGTGTACATGTGCCTGCATGCACCTCAACAAAGCACGCAGTGAGCACCTACACTGTGCTGCTGTGGGAGACATGAATATGGCATGTTCCTTGCTCAGTAGGTAGTAGGACAGGCATTCACACAAACACACAATTGTAGTCTGATGCATCCAAGGTATATGGAAATATTAATGAGGGGCTATAGGACCACCTGACTCTGCTGGAGTGTCAGGGGTAGCAACTGCAGGAAAGGTAACTTCTGAGCTATGTCTTGAGTGGTGTCCAAAAGTTTAGGATGTATCAGTGCAATTTAGGTTGAGGGAAGAGCACATTCCAAATCATCAATGTTAGAGAGAGCATGCAATGTTGTAGGAGCAGGAAGCTGTTTTGTAAATTTGGAGCATGGGATGTATGTCGGGTAGAGGCAGGAGCTGATGTTGGACATGTAACAGGAGCCAGATCATGGAGGGACTTTTTACATCATGACGATGATTTTGGACTTTATGCTGTAGATGATGGGAACATTAAATTATTTAAAGGGAAGACTGACCTGGTCATCTTTATATTTTACAAAGATCATGCTGTTTGCACAGTGGTGACGTACTCTAGTAGGGACAAGCAGACCAGTATTGAGTTAGGTTCAATAGTCCAGATAAAGCCTGAAGTAGAGCAGTGTGCTTCGGGATGAATGGTGGGTAATGATGAATCCTAAAGATTTTAAATTTGTGACCGGTTGAATACAGAAGATGGGAAGGGAGGAACTTTAGAATAACCCCATGATCTTCATTTGGGCGACTGATGGTCATTTATCAAGTCAGGATGTCTGCTTGATGAACTGGTTTTGGGGTAAAGAGGGATATGATTAACTCTCCTTTGGTCATGTAGAGCTTGAGGTACTTGTGTGGACATCCAGGTGGCAGCCGGATTTTGAGGTCTTCAGCACAAGAAATATTTGGATTGGAAGTAGAGAGTTTGGGGGCCATCAGTTAATTATTAGTAACTGAAGCCAAAGGGGTCATGCAATCTACAAGGGAGAGAGAGATGTGTCCTCTATTAGGGAACAACACTTATGGAATTCATGAAGGAAGAACCCAGCCAAGGAACCTGAGGATGAATGTTCAGAGAAGTTGAAGAAAAGTCATGAGATAATGAAATCACTAGAGCTAAAGGAAGAGAGGTTTTTATGTGAGGAATAGATCAACACTGCCAATGGAAATTCTGATGAGGACCAGAGATTCCCACTAAGATGTCATTGGCCTCACTGACAGATCTCTCATTACCATGTCTCCCTCTCCTTATTTCCCAGCACTGCATTGGTGGAGGAGGATTCTCCCAAGAGCTGACCCCTTGCAGTTTTGGGGGGATTTCTGTGGTTTTGATTGGCATAGATACAGAACTCATGCTAGTTTTAGCAACAGGCTGGAGACAACTGAGGCAGCTGTGCTTTTTATCTATCAGTGAGAGCTCCTTGGCATGGGACCCAGGCGTATTCTCCCAACCATGGGATCCCAAGGATGGGGAACAACTTACCTAGTAAGTAGAATGTTATTGGCAGAGGATAGGAAAATAAATCACATTAATTCAAGGTTGGTGTTTTTTGTGAATTCTTTTCCTGCAGAGGATGAAGCACTGTAACATAGTTCAAAAGAATGTCTACTCTTATGGTTGATTCTACTTTAACCACTTGTGTGCTTGGAATGTTAGGGCTCAGGAATCTTGCTAGAGGAGCAGGTCACCCCTCACCCCTCTTTCAAGTAGGCGTTAAAATAGCCAGAGGAATTAAAGGCAGGAGGAAGCATTTTATCCTAACCCTTCCTAACTCATCCAGATGGACTGATCAATTTGCATCCTTAACCTGAAGATCCTAAAAAAGAACGAGTTCTTTTAAGGGGAGCACTACATAAGGAAAGAGATACTCCCAGTAACCAGATCTGGTATATTCTAGCTGTAGTTGTGGGGCAATCTCCCTGGGGATGGATGGGACTGGGAGTCCTGTGATGATGGTGACTTTTCCTGGGCTGTGGTTTGACTGCTCCTGTGCTCCTATTGTCAGGTGCTTATACAAAAGGAGCCAAGTAGCCAAATCATCTCAAATGTGTTATCAGTACACATAGGGTGTTGGTGACATCAGTCCTGACCCATGACTAAATCTTAGACATGTTATTGTGTTTTCCTCTAGGATGCAAATCTGATGTAACAAGCCCCTCCAGTTCTCTCCACCCCAAGGGTCAATTACTACTCACTGGCTAGAACATGAAGTCCACAGTCCTTAGGCCTTGGGGAAATTAGAAGAAGAGGAAGAACAGGAAGGAACAGTAGGAGGAGAAAGAGAAGAAGGGAAAGAAGAAGAAGAAGGACAGAAATGGGAAGAAGGGGATGAGGAAGGGGAGCAAGTTTGCTTTGAAAATATCTGGGAGATTTATCTTGGTTTAAACTTGATTGATGTGGCCCTGGGTCAGAAATTGTTAATAGTTCTCTACCACCTTTCTTCCTCTATTTTTTCCTTTTGTCTGCATTCTCTATCCCCAAACACAGACATCTCTGCCCCTCATTGCACTCAGCTGCCCTTCCTCCAAATGGAGAAGATGTCCGGGAACCTGAATAAGTTTTCAGCTCTGGTTGGTGTTCCCCTGTATGTGACTCACCTCCTGTGTGGGAGTGCACAGACCAGTGATGGGACAGATGAGGGAGCATTTCTTCTTTTTCATGTATTCTTTGATGCGTTCACTCCCACAATATTCATTGAATGTGTATTGTTTTAGGCTAAGGGCTGGGGGTCCAGTGATAGAGGAGACCCATGAGCCCCATTCTACAGCTGCCAGTGGTGGAATCCACAGGCTATTTTGGTGCAAGGTGATAAGCGCTCAGATGAGGACATCTGGAGGAGCAGCCCAAACTCCAGAAAAGAATGTCAGGAAGGACCTTTCTGAGAAGGTGACCTTGCCTTCATTGTTCTCCCTTCTACCCTGGAGTGACCACAGAGATCTCTGAACTGGGAAAGTTTTCACCCGTCATTGTTTTCATTGTGCCTCACACCTGTGGAGTGAAGTGGTTAAAGATCTAAGCTCTGGAATTAGATGAAATTAGTCCACATCATGGCTCCCTAAAATCACCTGACCCTTGGAAAGCTATTCATATATCAGAGTCTCAGTTCCTTTTACTGAATACGGATAATGAATATAATACTAAAATACAGATAATAATAGTAAAGTCCTCACATGTGGTTTCCATAAAAATAAGATGACATACCATATAGAGCCCTTAAAAGAATGCCTGACTTATACTAACTGCTTAATACCTGTTAGCTTTTATTATATTGCATTCTCAAGGGTTTAAAAAAGTCTACTTCAATTCTACTTCACACACTCATTGAAAAGAAGTTTTCAGGCACTTTTGCTGAAGAATCACTGCATTGTGGTAAACTCTGCAACAGATGTAAAGAAAACTAAGACATGTTCCCCGACTCAGAGTGCAGCGGGAGGGAGGGTGAAGTGAGGGGGATGGTGGGAGAGACACATATATATATGTAAATTATTCAAACGCTGACAATACATTTTGTTTTCTATTTAAGAGAATAATGCATTCCAAAATCAATAGTTTATGTGTTTGGACACATAAGGTATAAAGATGTAATTCTGTGACATCAACAACTGAATGGATGGGGACAGAGCTCTAAAGGAGCAGAGTTATTGCACGATATTGAAGTTAAGCTGGTATAAATTCAAAGACAGTGTTATAACTTTAGGATGTTAAATATAATCTCCATGGTAACCACAAAGAAAATAGCCATAGAATATGCACAAGAGGAAACAGGCAAGGAATTTAAATTTTCACTACCAAAAAATCAACTAAATACAAAAGAAGACAGTAATGAAGAAAATGAGGGACAAAAAAGCTATAAGGCATATGGAAAACAAAGTAAGTCCTTCCTTATCAGCAATTATTTTAAATATAAATCGATTAAATTCTCCAATTGGCAGAATGGATTAAAAAAACATGCTCCAACTGTTTGCTCTCTATAAGAGACTCACTTTAGATCCAAGGACACAAATAAGTTAAAAGTGAAAGAAGGGAAAACAATATTCCATACCAATAGTAACCAAAAGAGAGCAGGATTGGTTCTAATAATATCAGACAAAATAGACTTTAAATAAAAAATTCCAAGAGACAAAGGACATTATATATTAATAATGATTCAATATACCAAGAATATATAACAATTATAAACATTTATGCAACTAATAACAGACCATTAAACATATATGAAGCAAAGATTCACATAATTGAAAGGAGAAATAGTTCTACAGTAATATTTGGAAACTGTTATTCAATGATACTCTACTAGTCTGCTCTAATAGTCTACTAGTCTACTCTCAATAATGCACAGAACAAACAGAGAGAAGAGAACTAAGGAAATAGAGAACTTGAAAACACAATAAATGAACTTTACTGAACAGATATATACAGAGTACTCTACCCAACAAAAACAGAATCCACATTCTTCTCAAGTGCACATGGGTCATTTTCTAGGAAAACCATAGGTTAGGCCACAAATTAAGTCTCAATAGATTTAAAAGATAGATATCATAGAAAGTATCTTCTCCTACAACAACTGGGTGAAGTTAGAAGTTGACAACAGAAGGAAAAGTGGAAAATTTTTAAATGTGTGGAAATTGAACAACACACTCTTAAGCAAACAATTGATCAAGAATAAATCACCAGGGAAATTAAAAATACATAGAGACAAATGAAAACTAAACCACAACATACCAAAACTTATGGGACACAGCAAGGGCAGCACTAATGGGGAAATTTATAGCTGAAAATGTTTACATTGAAAACGAAGAAAGGTCTCAAATCAATAATCCACCTTTACAACTTAAGGAACTAGAAGATGAATAAACTCAACCAAACTCTAGCAGAAGGGAGGAAATAAAGATTAGAGCAGAGATAGATGAAATATAGAATAGAAAAAGAATAGAGAAAGCCAAGGAAACCAAAGGTTGTTTCTTTGAAAAGGTCAACAAAATTGTCAATCTTTTAGCTAGGTGGACTAAGGAAAAAAGAGAAAAGACTCAAATTACTAAAATCAGAAATGAAATGAGGGGAATTACTACTGATTCTACAGAAAGCAAAAGGATATAAGAGTGAACTATGAAAAATTATATGCTAGCAAGTTGGATAACTGAGATAAAATGGACAAAATCCTAGACAAACAAAACCTGCCAAAAGTAAATCACCAAGAAATAGAAAATCTGAATAGACCTATAACTATAGGTCTTACTATAATCTTACTATAACTAGTAAGGAGATTGAATCAATAATCACAATCTCCTGACAAAGAAAAGCCCTGGATCTCATGGCTTCACTAGTGAATTCTACCAAACATTTAAAGAAGAAATAACATAAATCCTTTTCAAACTTATCAACAGATTGAAGAAGAGGAAACACTCACTCATTCAATGAGGTCAGCAGCATCCTGATACCAAGGTCAGACAAAGATGCTACTAGAAAAGAAAGCTTACAGACCAATATCCCTATGAACATTGATGCAAAAATCCCCAGAATGATAGCAGAATATTAGCAGTCGAATTCATCAGTATATTAACAGGATTATACACCATGTCTAAGGGGGATTTCTTCCTGGAATGCAAAGATGGCTCAACATACAATAATCGATCAATGTAATCACCACGTTAACAGAATGAAGGATAAAAACCACATGATCATCTCCAGCAATGCAGGAAAAGCATTTGACAAAAATCAACACCCTTTCATGATAAAAACAAAACAGGAATAGAAAGAAACTCTTTCAACATAATGAAAGTCATATATGAAAAACCCACAGTGAGCATCATACTCAGTGGTGAAACTGAAAGCTTTTCCTCCGAGATAAGAAACAAGGCAAGGATGCATTTCTGCTTCTGTTCAACATAGTACAAGAAGTTCCAGTCAGAGAAATTTGGCAAGAAAAAGAAATAAAAGGCACTCAAATTGGAAAGGAAGAAGTAAAATTTCTAAAATTTTCTACATCTAAGATGACATGATCTTAGATATAGAAAACCTTAAAGACTCCACAAAAATATTGTCAGAACTAATAAATGATTTCTGCAAGGAAGTGGGATATGGAGTCAACACAGGAAAATCAGTTGCATTTCTATACACTAACAATGAACAGCTTGAAAAGGAAATTAAGAAAATAATTCCATTTACAATAGCGTCAAAAAGAATAGAATACTTAGGAATTAACTTAGCCAAGGAGGTGAAAGATTTGTACATTGAAAACTATACAACATTTCTGAAAGAAATTGAGGAAGACATAAAGAAATAGAAGGACATCTTATGCTCACGGATCGGAAGACTTAATATTGTTAAGAGGTCAATACCGCCCAAGGTGATCTGCAGATTTCATGCATTCCCTACCAAAATCCCAATGACATTTCTTTTTCAGAAATAGAAAAACCATCCCGAATTCATATGGAATCTCAAAGGACCCTGATGAGCCAAAAGAATCCTGAAAAAGAAGAAAACAGGAGGACTCACACTTCCTGATTTCAAAACATACTACAAAGCTACAATAATCAAAATAGTGTGATTCCCGGGGCTGGCCCCGTGGCCGAGTGGTTAAGTTCGCACGCTCCGCTGCAGACGGCCCAGTGTTTCGTTGGTTCGAATCCTGGGCGCGGACATGGCACTGCTCATCAAACCACACTGAGGCAGCGTCCCGCATGCCAAAACTAGAAGGACCAACAATGAAGAATATACAACTATGTACCAGGGGGCTTTGGGGAGAAAAAGGAAAAAACAAAATCTTTAAAAAGAAAATAGTGTGATTCTGGCATAAAGACAGACATATAGACAAACAGAATAGAACACTGAGCCTAGAAATAAACCCTTGCACATGTGGTGAAATGATTTAGACAAGGATGCCAAGACTATTCAATGGAGAAAGGACAAGTTTTTCAGTTAATGGTGTTGGGAAAACTGGATATTCACACGCCAAAGAATGAAGTTGGACCCTTACATTACATTATATTCAAAAATTAACTAAAAGTAGATCCATGACCTAAATGTAAGGCCTAAAACCATAAAACTCTTAGAAGAAAACAGAGGGAAAAATCTTCATGACGTTGAAATTGGCCATAGTATCTTGGAAATGACACCAAAGGCATAGGCAACAAAAGAAAAAGCAGACAAATTGTACTTCATGAAAATGGAAAAATTCTGTGCATCCAAAGACACTATTAGCAGAGAAAAAGACAACCTATGGAATAGTAGAAAATATTCGTAACTCATATATCTGATATGTGATTAAGATTCAGAATATACAGAGAACTCCTAAAACTCAGCAACAAAAATCAACTCAATTAAACTCAAAAAACAACTCAATTAAAAAATGGGAGAAAAAATTTGTGTACAAATATACAAAAGGCCAATAAGCACATGAAAAGATGTTCTACACCACTAATCACTAGATAAACGCAGGTACCACTTCACATCCATTTGGATGGTCATGATTAAAACATAAATACCAAGTGTTGAGGAGGATGTGGAGAAAAACACTTGTGCACTGTTGGTAGGAATGTAAAATGGCACAGCTCCTGTGGGAAACAGTAAGGCAGTTCCTCAAAAAATTAAAAGACGAATGACCATATGACCCAGAAATTCCACTTTGGGGGTATATACCCAAAAGATTTCAAAGCATGTCTTGAAGAGGTATACTTGTATACCTATGTTCATAGCAGCATTATTCACAACAGCTAAAAAGTGGATGCAACCCAATGTCCATTAATAAATGGATACGCAAAATATGGTGTATACATACAATAGAATATTTCTCAGCCTTAAAAAGCAAGGAAACTCTGACATATGCTACAACATGGATGAACCTTGAGGACATTACGCTAAGTGAAGTAAGCCAGTCACAAAAAGGCAAATACCGTATAATTCCACTAATATGAGGTACTTAGAGTAATGAAATGATAGAGATAGAAAGTAGAATGGTGGTTGCCGGGGCCTGGGGCGGGGGAGAATGGAGATGTATTGTTTAATAGGTATAGAGTTTCGGTGTTGCAAGATGAAAAGAGTTACAGAGATGGATGATGGTGACGGTTGCATAACAGTAAGAACTTACTTAATACCACTGAATGGTACACTTAAAAATGGTTAAGATGGTAAATTTCATGTCATGTGTATTATACCAGAATAAAAAACGTTGAGAAAGAAGCCCACTGTGAATAAAGCTATGTCTGGTTCAACAGTTTTGGATTCCCATTTTTCAGAGTCCTTCCAGCTGCCCAGGAATAGGGAATTTCTTCAGACCAGTGGCTCTCAAGCTGTACCGTGCATCAGAATAATCTGGAAGGCTTATTAAAACACATTGCTGGAGCCCACTCCCAGAGTTCCCGATTCAGCAGATATAGAGAGGGACCCAGGAGTGTGCACTTCCAGCAAGTTCCTGGGTGATTCTAATGCTGCTGGTCTGGGAACCACAACTGAGAACCACTGTCCTAGAATTTCTATTTTCCACTTAGGATCTTGTACTAGTTTGCTGGAGCTGCTGTAACAAAATACCACACAGTGGGTGGCTTAAACAACAGAAATTGGTGTCACAGTCCTGGAGGCTGGAAATCCGAGATCCAGGTGTCAGAAGGGCTGACTTCTGAGGGGTGTGTGGGGGAGTCTGTCCTCGGCTCGCCCCCAGCTTCTCATTGTTCACTGGCAATCTTTGGCGTTCCTTCGCTTGTCGATGCAGCACCTGACCTCTGCCTTCATCCTCACATGACGGTCTGTCTCTGGGCCCAAATTTCCCCTTTTCATAAGGAGACCAGTTACACTGGATTAGGGCCCACCCTAATGACATCGTCTGAACTTCTCCTCGCCAGAGACCCTATTTCCAAATAAGGTCATATTCTGAGGTACTGGGGTTGGCAGTTGAACATCTTTTGGGGCACGATTCAACTGATAACAAGTCCCTTAGATATTTTGGTCTCCACTCGGCTGAACAATTCACTAAGCAGCACACTGAGCATTATCACGGGCAATTCTGTCCTTTCCTTCTCTGCAGGCCTGGCCTGGCCTGGGCCACTTGAATTATCGGATGCCTTTGTTCTCCTTTATACCGTAGGCTTGAAGTGGACTTTGGCTTCTAGTTCCACTTTCTTGTAATTTTAGAGGAGAAACCCTTCCATCCTGGTACATCTGTTCCTGCCCCTTTAGCACCAAGAGCAAACCCATCACAGTGGGCCATGAGACACAGCACATACATAAATCAATGACTTTCTTATATACGTGAATAACAAGCTAGAAAACAGAATGGAAGAAAAGATTCCATTTACAATAACAATAAAAGATGAAATATTTGGAGATAAATTCAACAAGTAATGTGTGAGATCTAGATGACAACCTGCAAACACTGAAAGATTCTGAGGAGGGCAATGGTGCAGACCTGGAACAACCAAGATGAAGGTGCCCACGAAGCACGCTGACAGACGTTACAGGGAGCCAGCCTGTCACAGACTCCACAGTTAAAGACCCAGGTCTTCTGAGACTGTTTCCTTTGACAACCAACTCGACCGCACAGAACAATGATAATGCCGTGTGGGATTTTTAGGAGTTCTTTATATGTTCTGGTGACAAGCCTTTTGCTATGTGTTACAAAATCTTTTCCCACTCTGTGGCTTGCTTTTTCACTCTCTTTATGTATCTTTGATGAACAGAGGTTCTTAGTTATAATGAATTGCAACTTATTGTTTCTTTTTCCTTTTGTGTCTTATTGAAGCTTTCCTTATTCTTAGGTCATGAAGATATTCAGCTATGTAATATTCTAGAAGCACTATTGTTTTATGTTTCACATATAAATCTCCAATCCACCTGTAATTAAGTTTTGTATTTATTATGAGGTAAGAGTTGTTTAATTTTCTTTCCTATATTGATTTCAAATTGTCCCAGCACCCCTGTGATGGAAAACAGTTATTTTCCCCACTTCTCTGTACTTTCCTGCTAGGTGGTTTGGCGCCCTCTTGCTTTTTCCACGTATTTCCTCTCCACACCCTCATTTCCTCGGAGGGTCCTATCCTTGGACAGTCAGGCTGGGAAGAAGAGGATGTCACATGACTGGGTGTGAGAGGAGAGACCACTTAAAGGAGTAACAGTAAAAGACTCTACCAGAGGCTCAGAAATGATCTCCCCAGGTCTGAAGCCCGCAGCGTGCTGAAGGGTTTCTGCAGCTCAGAGACATCCACTGCGACCCAGGGTAGACCCTGCTGCTGGGAATATCTTAGCACAGCTCTGTTACCTCTTCTCCATTGAACCACTAACAGAAAGGAATTGCTGCTCCTAAGAAAGTGACTCATGGGCACTGACCCCTCTCCTGGCTAGGAAGAAAAATAGCAGAGAACACAATCTGGTCATCGTCATTGAAAAAATAAAACCGTGATGCAGAAAGTCATTGTCCTAATGACCACTTTTTACTCCCCTTCGAGCATTAAACCCCAAAGAGAAAGGGATGGGAGACTTAATCATCGACTTGATCACAGCCCCCGAATTCTCCTTCCACAGGGGTACAGGAGATTTCTCTTACTCCTCCCTTCTTCCTCGACTGCCTGGAATGAAAAATTCACTGCTATGTGGGGATCCTGGGCTTGTTTTTCAAACTCTCTGAGGATTGCTGCTGAGTCCTTTATGAGGAAAGCCCAGCGGTGTCCTCTGTCCACATTCTTTGCCCAAAGGAGATGAGAACTTCAGTTTTCTCAGGGAGAGCCTAGGCTCAACACAGAATCCTAGACTTAGAACTTATCATCAAGTTCATTTCCTTCCGTGGGAAACAACATAAAGTTACAAAATTTTAAAATTAGCCAACTAGAGGTTAAAAAGCAAAAATCAAACATCTATTATCAATATCATTTCACATGAAAGATATTTCAATGACAACAAAATAGAAAGGACACAATCGCAGACTAATTATAGTTCTTTAGCTTGAATATATCTAGTTTCAAGCAAAAGCCACACTTTCATTCTTCTATTTTTTTGTTGTTGCCAACCACAGGAATGTGTCATGACCTGCTGCAACCTTTGGATGGCAATTGGGGAACCTTCCATTCAGTACAAACCCCTCTGATGATTAAAATCTTTGACATCATTCCTACCCTAGAGTTAACGAGTTCTGTAAGAAATATTTACCTCCCTCTCCCAATAATAGAATCAACCGTTTCTTCCTATGTATTTTCCTATTTTGGGGGAGAGCTTTTATTATGCAACTGATAACATTGCATTTCAAAGGTCTGTCTTTTTTAGAAAGTCTTAGGAAAAATTGGGTGACTTCCTAAGTTTCCTAAGCTAATATTTTTTATTTTGAGAATGTCAAGGAAATGCCACCCAAACACTAGCGAGACAGGCTAATGCAGAGAATGACAGCTCATTGGGAACAGAGCTGCTGGAGCCAGCAACTGTTAGGGACACTTAAATGGTAACTGACCAATTGCTGGATGCTGAGTGTGGAATAGTTGAGAGTTTAAAACTCCTGGGGGCCCAGACTTGGGGGTGAGTCCCCACACTTCTGTGAGTTTTATCTCCAGGTGCTTAAGCAGGTTCTTATGATGGAGATCAGAAAAACCCCCAAAGGACTGACACTAGCAACTTCCAGACCTGCTAGAAAGCTACAGTTATCCAAACAGTGTGGAACTGGTGAAAACACAGAAAATAGGTCAATGGAACAAAATCGGAAATAGATCTACATAAATGCAGTCAATTAATGTTTGCAAAGGAGCAAAAGCAATTCAATGGAGAAAGTATAATGATAGCCTCTTCCACAAATGATGCTGGAGCAACTGGACACCTACATTGAAAAAAAAGAATCCAGACAGAGACCTTCTTCCTTTCACAAGGTGGATTATAGTCCTAAACGTAAGGTGTAAAAACCACAAAAATTATAGAACATAACATGGAAGGATATCTAGGTGACTTTGGGTTTGGTGATGACTTTTTTGATATAACGCTAAAAGCACAATCCATGAAAGAAAAAATTGATAAGTTGGACTTCATTAAAATTAAAAACTTCTGCTCTGTGAAAGACACTGTTAAGCTAATTAAAAGCAAGCCACAGACTGGGAGAAAATCTTTGCAAAACACATATCTGATGATGGACTGGTATCCTAAATATACAAAGAACTCTTAAAACTCAACAATGAGACAGCTAACTTCCCAATTAAAAAATGGACAAAAGATCTAAAAAGACACTTCACCAAAAAAGAAATACAGATGGCAAAGAAACCTCAGAAAGATGCATAAAATCATTTGTCATTAGGGAACTGCAAATTAAAACGACAGTGAAATATCTCTCTATACCCATTAGAATGACTCAAATTCAAAGCACTGATAACACCAAATGTCGGCAAGGATGTGGATCAATAGGACTCTCATTCATTAGTGATGGGAACACAAAAATGGCACAGCCACTTTAGAAGACAGTTTGGCAGTTTCTTACAAAACTAAACATACTCTTACATTTGATCCAACAATCACAGTCCTTGGTATTTCCCCAAATGAGATGAAAAGTTATGTTCATACAAAAATCTGCAGATGAGTGCTTATAGCAGCTTTCTTCATAATTGTCAAAAAGTGGAAGGGACCGAGATGTCCTTCCTTAGGTGACTGGATAAACAAGCTGGGGTACATCTGTACAATGGAATGGTGTTCAGCAATAAAAAGAAACGAGCCATCAGGCCGTAAATGACGTGGAGGAACCTTAAACACATAGTGTTGAGTGAACAAAGCCAGTCTGAAAAGTCTACACACTGTATGATTCCAACTGTAGGACATTCCGGAAAAGGCAAAATCACAGAGACAGTGGAAAGGTCTGTGGTTGCCGTGGGTTTGTGAGGAGGAGAGGAGGGGTGGACAAGGGAAGCACCGGGACTGGTGAGCAGTGAGACTATTCTGTATGACACTGTGCTGGTGGATTCGTGACACGATGCATCTGTCAAACCCCATAGAACTGTGTGACACAAAGAATGAACTCTAATGTAAACTATGGGCTTTAGTTAATAATGAAGTATCAATATTGGTTCATCAATTGTAACAAATGTACCACAATAATGCAAGATGCCATCATAGTGGAAATTGTGTGAGGGAGAACAGGGGGTATGTGAGAACTCTATACTATCTGCTCAATTTATCTGTCAACACAAAACTGTTCTAAACAGTAACGTCTATATAGTAAAGCTGCAGGGTAAAGAGCAACAGACAAAAATCAGTTGTGTTTCTATACACTAACAATGAAATAGCAGAAAGAGAAATTAAGGATACAATCCCATTTACAATTGCAACAAAAAGAACAAAATAGCTAGGAATAAATTTAACCAAAAGGGTGAAAGACCTAGACAGTGAAAACTATAATACATTGTTCAAAGAAATCAAAGAAGACATAAAGAAATGCAAAGAAATTCCATGCTCATGGATTGGAAGAATTAACATAGTTATAATATCCATACTTCCTGAAGCAATCCACAGATTCAATGCAATCCCTATCAAAGTCCCAATGACACTTTTTACAGAAATAGAACAAAGAATACCAAAATTTATAGAGAACAATGTAAAACCCTGAATAGCCAAAAGAATCTTGAGAAAAAAGAATGATGCTGAAGGTGTCCCATGCCCTGCTTTCAAAACATACTACAAAGATATAGTAATCAAAACAGCGTGATACTGACACAAAAGCAGCACACAGATCAATGGGACAGAACTGAGATCCCAGAAATAAACCTGCACATCTATGGACAGCTACTTTTCAATAAGAGAGCCAAGAAAATACAATGGAGAAAGGAAAGTCTCTTCAGTGAATGGTGTTGGGAGAACTGAACAGCCACATGCAAAAGAATGAAAGCAGACCATTATCTTACACCATGCACAAAAATTAACACAAAATGGATTAAAGGCTTGAATGTAAGACCTGAAGCCATAAAACTTCTAGAAGAAAACCTAGGCAGTACACTCTTTGACATCAAACTTAGCAGTATCTTTTTGAATAGCGTGTCTGACCAAGCAAGGGAAACAAAAGAAAAACTGAACAAATGGGACCAAACTAAAAAACTTCTGCACAGCAAAGGAAACCATCAACAAAACAAACAGACAAACCACTAACTGGGAGAGGATATTTGCAAATCCTAGATCTGATATGAGGTTACTATCCAAAATATATAAAGAACTCATACAGCTCAAACACAGAAAAACAAACAACGCAATTAAAAAGTGGGCAAAGGATCGGAACAGACATTTTTCTAAAGAAGAAACACAGACAGTCGAAAGGACTTGACAAGATGTTCAACATTGCTAATTATTAAGGAAATGCAAATCAAAACTGCAATGAGATACCACCTCACCCTCGTCAGAACGGCTGTAATTAACGACAAGAAATAACAAGTATTGGAGAGGACGTGGAACAAAGGGAACCCTCACGCACTGCTGGTGGGAATGTAAACTGGTGTAGCCACCATGAAAAAGCATGGAGGTTCCTAAAACAATTAAGAATAGAACTACCATATGATCCAGCCACTCCATTTCTTGGTATTTATCCAAAGAACATGAAAACACAAATGCAAAAAGATATTTATACCCCTATGCTCATTGCAGCATTATTCACAATAGCCAAGACGTGGAAACAACCTAAGCGCCCATCAATGGATGAATGGGTAAAGATGTGGTATATATATATATATATATATATATACACAATGGAATACTACTCAGCTGTAAAAAATGATGCAATCTTGCCATTTGTGATAACATGGATGGAACCTGAGGGTATTATACTAAGCGAAATAAGTCAGACAAAGTCAAATACTGTATGATTACCAGAGGGGAGGAGGGAGAAAGGAGTAATAGGCCACATGTGTAGGGTGAAAGATGGTAGTTAGTCTTTGGGTGGTGGATATGATGTAGTGTACACTGAAATCGAAATATAATGATGTATATCTTAAATTATGCAATATTATAAACCAGTTACCTCAATAAAAAATGTCTATTAATTAAAAAACAAAAGTAAGGATGCCACACCCACAAATCTACGTGTGGGTGGCATCCTGTAATGGTGTGGTTAATACCAGTGTTGCGTGGCACCAACCTGGAGTCTGAAGAGCTGGTGATTCGATGCTTGTGCCTTCAGCCACTGGCCCTGGTAGTTCCCCTGGAATCCAGATGTTTGGATCAGGCAGGTCAAGTTGGCTTCGGTGCCGCAAATGTTGCAGAGAGACCAATGGCATCTGATAAGGACCAGGAGAAAACACCGCGCAGAGCAGAACTCGGTGACTATTCAGGGCTGAGATCCGGCCGCTGCCCCACCTGCGCCCACGGAGCAAGGGAGAGCGAGGGCAGGAAGTGAGAGACAAAGGATGAGTTTGCTGCCTGAAAGGTCAAAGCACCACCTCTGAAGCCGCCTCGCTTCAGGTGAGACCACAGCCTCTTGCGCCGAAGTCATCCATTTGCCATTCTTCCCTGCACTTCACCTGTCACGCTCACCTGGATTCCCCCCAGGCCCGGGGAAGGGGAAGACACACGTGGGAAGGACACCAGCGGGCTGTGCCGCCAAAGCGCTGTTGCCCTCTCCTGGCCTCCAGAGGACAGCTCCACGGGTAAGGGACTGGAGTTTGCTCACCATGCAGACCCTCGCCTGGAGGAGGGCCTGGCACCCAATACATGCTCAGTTAAGGAAGGCATTCGCCACAGGGTGCCGGGAGGGACCAAACATTTCACTGTGGACTACGTGTTTTTAGTCCCCCGGGACAGGAGGATGGGAAAGGCTTTCCAAAGTGGCCGTTGTTTAAAACTTTAATGCTGGCAGCTGAATCATAGAAATGTTCCGATTGCAGAAACATCTAGAGGGCACCACCTGCAACGGCACTGAGCTCCCACCCAGGACCCTGCAGGGCCTCAGTCTGGGGGATGCCGGTGGGCGCGAGTGGGGGTGACCCCGGAAATTGAAGAGGAGAAAGAAGGTGAGGGAGGGAAAGTGATGGGGGAGAGAGAGAAACAGAGACAGAGATGCAGATACAGCCACTACGGAAAGACCCCAGAAGAAAGCGCTGTCACCTGGGTACACCCAACCACACCGCCGCAGGTCGTGGGTGGCGCTGTGCTCACGGCGCGAGGTGTAGGGGCTCTGGCAGCTTCCGTTCGAATCCCGAATCCCATTCACAGTAGAGGAGGCCTGTCTGTCTCAGATAGAAGCCGGCAATTCCGTGTGATTTTGCCCTTTGGACTGGGAGCTCTCCCTCCGGCAAGGCGGCTCTTGGCGCGTCACAGGAGGACGATTCAGCAGTCAGAGGCACTGAGACTCCGCCCGAGGTTCCCGTACCCGGGAGTCGGCAGCGCCCCCGGTCTGGAGACCAAGCTCCCAACACCGCCAGGAGGGCAGTTGGAGACAGTCTCTTGGTGAGCCCCTCTGTCCAAGCGGACCTTCTCCGTCTAAATGGGGCGCTAGGATGGGTTTTCTTTGGACCAGCCCTTGCAGCATCCTGGGCGAGGCGAATCCCAGCACGCCGTCTCTGCGGAGGCCACAAGGAGGCGCCGTGGGCTTTCCACCGGAAAGGCTGGCCGAGGACAAGGTCTCCCACTGGTTTCAATGTCCCTTAGAGGCTGCCTATTTAAATAGGGGTCACCCCAGGCACGGGGTCACCTTGGATCAGCCCGTCCTCCCCAGGCCTCGAGGACTGGCTGTGGACGCTCCGCCACTCAGCTGGGGCCACCTCACTCTGTCTTCCAGCAAGAATCCCCAGAGGGCTCTCACCAAGGAGACATGTATCCCTCATCGCCCTCTCAGCCTGTGGTGGTCTGTGGTGGACCCTTCCTACCTTGGTTTGGACAGCGTGTGCGGTGGGGGCGCAGGGGCGGTGGATCAGGGAGGAGAGGGAAGAGGAGCAGAGGGAGGAGAGGAGAGGATGGAGAGAGTGAGGGGAAAAATGGGTGGTGAGGAAGACAGCGAGGAAGGGCGGGCGAGGAATAGAAAGGGATGAGAAGGACGAGGAGGAGAGGGAGGGGAGGGGGAGGAGGAGGAGAGGTACCATGGAGGAAGGAGAGGAGATGGAGGGAGCTGGAGAAAAGGGGTGGTGAGGGACACAGCAAGGAAAACGCGAGGGGGGGGGGCGCGGGCGCCAAGAGGAGGAGGGAGAGGCACTTCTAGGAAGTCCCAAGTCGTGTTCTGGGGATCATCAGAGCTCCCAGGGCAGTGGGAAGAGGGCAACTGCAAAGAAAAGGAAAGGAACTTCTTCTTTCCTGCCAGATAATTTACCGCAGAGCAGGAAACTCTAGTGATCCAGGCAGAGCAGGTGGATTTCGGGGAAGCCTAAAAACCCTTCCCTGTCGCTATGATGGATTTTATCTCGTTCCCCGACGTGCGAACCCAGAGAGACGGCAGAGAGCACGGGAGTCAGGGCGACCCCTCCGTCGCGGAGGAACCGCACTGGGGCCGGGAGGAGGGCGGCGACCGGCGGCGCGGGTCCCGGGCGCGGGGACTGAAAAGGCCGTGCGCTCCCCGGGCGTCCGCTCGGTGCCTTTGCCGCGCGCACTCAGGACTCGGCCTCCAGCGACCCGAGGGCACATCTCAGCGGGACTGTCCCATCAGGCCGAGCCCCCGCCACTTTTCCTCCAGCGGCCCGCAGACAGAGGGTCCCCTGGAAAGCAAACTCGCGCCTTAGACGCGGAGGGAGGGGGACGCGGTGTCCCGCCCTGTGTCCCCCTCCCTCCTGCTTTCTGGAGAGGAAGGTTCCGTCTTGGGAAGGGAGCTCCGCGTGCCGCCGGCCGCTCTGGGTCCCCGCATCCCTTCTGCTTCTGCCGCCCTTTGCGCCTCCCAGCCATGTCCCGGCGCTCTTCCGCCTCTTCCTCAAGCGGCGGGGACGCAGGAGGCGGGTTCTCTCAGTGGCGCCGTCCACAGGGACAATGCAGGCATATCAGGGTGACCGGAGCCTGGGGTGCCCCTGCGGGCCTCGTGCAGCTCTGCCCAGCCGCTCAGCATCGGAGGCCTCTGCATCGCCATCAAGGGACCCAGCGACCGAGCCAGTGCCACCCCCTCGTCAGGGTTACCCCGGGGCTTCAGGGTAAAAGGCAGAAGCTGCGTCCACTACATCCTGGACCACGAGGAGTGTTCACAGGACTGATGGTCCGTTCGTGAGGACATTGTAGGTACAAGAACCTGTGATCGCGCTAACTGGGTCATTACTGACTGTGTCTTAGTTTTGGGGTGGACAGGTCGAGACCTGAATTGGAAGTACTGTAGTTTATTCAAATAGTCTATTTTATTCAGAATTTTAACATATTCTAGTCTAACTTGTTCAGATCTTCTGCAGAATTTCTAGCTCCTGAGTCTCCATTGGACACTAGGACTGCTGTTAGGCTGAGCTTTGAAACTGACTCTGGGAAATCTCATCCTTTCCTCCCAAACTCAGCCAGAGAGAGGAATCCTGGCTACAGACTCCAGCCTCTGGGGAGACCAGGAGTCCCTGATTCACCTCCACCCGGGCCGTGGAGGAGTTTGCAGATCTGAGTGTCAAGGCTAGACTATTTTGAATATACTTTGTTTGGTTAGATATGAGTTGCAAACCATATGAAACCGAATTAAAGTTTTAACATTTGGCCTTTAGACATTGAAAACACAATGTAACAAATGAACCTAATTGTGCAAAAATGTTATAGAACAACCAAATGGATTAGAACTATTCCACGAGACTTTAAAACAATAATTTATCTATACACCAGGACAGTAAGAAAACCAAAAGCTACTTTTCTCAATCGTGTTGCTAGTGGTGTTGTTGCTATCATCTTTATTCGTGTGTCTGTATAATGTGGGAAAAGCAAACGTTGTGGGATATTCTAATTCTACTACTCCCTGTGTCCTTAACGCACAATGCTTGGTGTTAGAGGAGATTTAGATGAAAAACAAACGTTCAGTAAAAGCCCTGTGGTTCTCAGTTTGAAATGGCAGTGTTTGCGAATCTATTTGAAGCAACTAGTACGAATTAAAGGTCCTCCTGGAAGAAAATAGGACCTCAGAATCAGAACACACCACGCCTATCCCCTCAGACCTTATGTCCGTTAGAATCGCCCCAAAGAGAGAGACCCAGACCTGAGAAATCAACTTAGCCACTCAAAGCACCCAACCTTCCTACATAGAACTTTGGTTTCTCGTTCAGGGAAACTTAGGCATGTTGACATGCAAATCACACAGCAGACATGTGTTCCAAGGTGACAGAAGAGAAGAACAGAAATAGAGAGTCAAAAATTTCAGCTCATGAAAGGATTTCTCTCCAGATCAATCACACAGCATAGGAAAACTCTAAAATGACATACAATGAATCTGAGTTAAACATGCCCAACAAAGCATTTGTACACACGAACAAAACAAAACCACATAAGAAATACACAACTCAAAAGAGAAGTGGACAAGAAACAGAAAATGAGAAATTAGAATTGGCAGAAATTAGGGAAAAATGGGAGAAAAAGAAAATTCTCTGAAAAATAGGCTAAATGACAAGGTTCATAAGGGCAACATATTTGTCTAAAAATACTATAAGGGACACAGAATGAAGAAATGGAAGCATCAAACAGAAGAGAAATGAAGAAAAGATGCTGCAAAAGGATCAGAGAGAAAGTCTAGATCCCGGAGAGAAACAGAACTGGGGTGGTCAACGCTAAGACCTCACCTCCTGGAACTGACAGATTTAAAGTAAAGGAAACAACTTCCTGCGAAGCTCCAGACCCCTCTCTGCTCCTCAAAGAAGCCAATTCACATACAATAGAGAGAAAATCAATCTACGTCTACACCTCAACAGAACAACAATGCGGGACAATACCCTATAAAAACTCAGTGACAGTCATCGTGGGCAAGTACTTCATAGTCACCCAGCTGTCCCTGTGTCAAGGCAGCAGAAAAGAGTGTGACACATACAACACTCAGGGAGTCCTGCTTCCATCTTGAGGAGTCTTTTCAGGATGAACTCCACCCAACAAGAGAGGACTGAGGAAATTGGGACTTTTGAACAGCTTGGTCGTCATTGAATGTATTTAACTGTAGATCTAAAGCAGAAATCTGGAAGGGGCCAAGGGGAGAAAAACAGTGTGTCAATGGTATTCCTTTAACTGGGTTGAAATAATTCTATGAGAAGTGGCCAGGAAGGATGGAAGAAAAGAGAAAAACAGAACAAATGTCCTGGATGGTCACAGTGGTAAAAGTTTGCAGTTGAAAGATGTCATTTCAAACTCGTAAAACAATTATTAGAAGTTTGACAAGTTAGTAAGGGACTAAGATATCAAAAACACTTAGTGAAATATACAGCACTAGCTACGCAGTTCTTAAATATCAAATGAAACACACACACAGAAACATGGAAACAGAAAATAGTAAATACCATTTACTACAGGTGGGTAATACAGCCTAAAACGTGTGGGAGACTGTAGGATGTAAGTATGAAGAAGAGAGAGAAGAATGTTTATCTTAATTTATGTTTATATCCACCCAGTCAGTCATGATGATGCTGATTATAACACTGAATTTAAAAAATTCATGAGTCCACAGTGACAGTCAAAACAAAAATTTTAATGGCATAGAAGGGGAAGGAATGTTCTTTTTCATGGCACAATGCCAACAAATACAAGGCTATAGGTATGAACGGATTAGAAAATTTCCAATGTATAAATGCAAATATGTTAATCGACATACATCAGGGATCATTAAGGATGGTAAAATATTTAGAGAAAGATCTTTAGAAAAGAGGATGTTCACACACTCTCAAAGTACCACTCACCAAATTACTTACTCATTATACAAAGGAAAAAATGTGCCCTTACAATGAACAGATCTCGTAGGCCCCTCCATAACAACGTGACCCATGCTAGTACGGCAGTCACAGTGATGGACACACTGGACATTCTTAGTCTCCAGGTGGGCTCCACTAGGAAGCACCCAGCACTAACTACGTAGGGCTCTTGGCAAGAGGGTCGGCCTGAGCTTAGTCATGAGGAAGTGGTCAGACAACTACACAATGTAGACCATTTAACCAGACAACTGTCCTGACCTCTACAAACAAGGCAATGTCACCGCCACCAAAAACAACAAAAGGTGAGGAGAGGTTTTTGGATGCAAAGGACTAAAGAAATCTTTTTAGTCGTTTAGAACCCCAAAAGTCTCTTCTCCTTTTTGTTATCTTACTTGTGGTGACATTGCCTTGTTTGTAGAGGTGAGGCCAGTTGTCTTGTGCAGTGGTCTAAATTCTGCACTTGTCTCTGGACTACCTCATGACTGAATTCAGGCTAAACGTTGTCACCATAGCACTGCATAGTTAGTGCTGTCTGCTCCTCTCACAGCCCAGCTGGTGGCACAGAACGCCCGGTCTGTCATGTTGTCTTTTGCCAGTTGCTCCTGATTCTGCTGATGTGCAGGACGGGAACTGAGAGCAGCAAGGGTTAAGGTCTCTCATAACCGTGTGTGGGTCTAGGCAGTGGTCTCCTCAGTGACTTAGCGCAGTTGGAGGCTGAAGGGCTGGGATTTTTCCCGTCAAACCAGCCTTTGCAGTAAAAACCTTGGAGAGTGCTTTGTGGTTGTGATGTTGATCTTCAGCATAGGATCCCTTCACTGTTCTGTTTGGGTTTTAAATTGATTTGCTGTTTCAGATTTTTTTCATCAAGTGAAAATGGTACTTTTTGTGATGCGGTTTCTTTCAAATCAGTAATATCTTTCCTTAGTTCCAGAGATCTTGGTATCTGAGAGACAGAAAGAGAAAATAAAAATGAAATGTGAGTCTTTGCAGGTCCCAATGATAGCTGAGCCTGGAGGGATGGCTATGTGGCGACAGAGGCCAGCAGGACGCTGAGCTCCTGTTGAGGGGAGGAGCTGAAGGAGGAGCACAGGCTGCTGAAGGGGAAAGTGAGAGCCACAAGGTAGAAGAAACACCTCCCTGCACTTCCATCCAGGCTGTGGTGCAGCATCGAGGGACACCCTGTCCTCACCCCACCAGGAGCCTGGTGACATCCCAGCTCAGAGCGGCTGCAGAGCCTTAGCCAGAGCCCTACCAGCCTTTCCTCAGCAGCCACTTCACTCCTGAAGCCCCTCAGTCTGGAGCAAAGTGATGGCTTTCCCACCCCTCCCAGGGAGGGATGTGCTTAGCATCCACCCCCCACATTCAGAAACAGACTGCTGTCGGAACGAGAGGACCCTTGGCAGAGAAGCACACCCTCTTTAACTCCACGTCCCAGTGCTCTGAGGAGGAGGGGCACAACGCTTGAACTGGAACCCAGGCCTCAGGCCCTTTCCATAATTTGTGGAAGGTGAGAGCAAGGGCTCCGATCTGGAGGTGTCCACAGACCACAGACACTGTTGCATCACTTTGGCTCAACGGGAAAAAAGGTTTTACAGAGAAATTCTTCTCCAAAGAGACTGAGGAAAGAACCAAAAAAGGAGAAACTCAAAATGGAATTAACAAAAAGAGAGCAGGGACGGTAACCATGGCCCCATGCATTTTCCTGCATTCTTTAGCATTGATTCCACACCAGGATACACCTTAGGGCATTTCTAGGAATATTCTCAACATCTAGACCAAAAACTCCGAAGGGGAAGCATGAGGCACCTGGTTTGACTATGTTCTCTCCCACCCCACCCCTCTATTCCCCACAAAGCACTGCATAGGGAAAGATTCTCCTTTAGTCTTTTATGCCAGTGGAAAGAATGGCATAAGAAGCATAAACATGCAATCTTTTCCTGACTTTCAGCTGTTATTTACTATTATGTTCTCTTTAAGGGAATGAGCATAAAGATTCTCTTTGGGGCTTTTACTTAACAACAAAAATTGATCAATACTAAAATTCTCAAACTGTAGTGCTGAACGCATGGGACTTGAAATCAATTGGATGGAATAGGAACTTCTAGTATTATATGAAAAATATTAAAGAAAATACTAAATTTTATGATGTGTAATAAGGGAGGTATTGTTTTCTGTGCACTGGGTTTCAATGAAATGCTCGTTTCCTGTTTTATCTTATCTTCAGAAAAGTTGGAGAAACTCTCCTCAAAGAAGGGAGGTCAGAAGTCTAATCCATTCATCTACCTCTTTTATCTTCTCACTTTTTTCCACGTTGTACAAATAGTGCTGTTGAGAGAGGCATACAAATCCCCTCAATGGCTGATGGATATTCAGGCTTTTTAATGAAGCAGCCACACATTCTGGGCATTTCTATTCTGAACCTGAGATCATCGTAGAGGAATGGTCCTTGTCACGTCTAGCTGCATGTTAGAATCCCTGGGGAGCGTTTGAAATCTACTGAAGCCCAAACCCCTCTCCTGACAATTTAAATGAGAATCGCCAGGTGGGAGGTCAAGGCACTGATCTTAATTAAATTTTCACCAGGTGCTTATTACAGGGCAGTGTTAATGCCAGCTCCAATGAGGTCCTGAGGTGAGGATGCTGAGTCCCTGGAAGCCCCATGCACATTAGCACAGGCCTGCACATGTGGGCCGAGGAGAAAGCTGGCTCCAGGCCAGTCCAGCACTCCCACCTGTGACCCAGGTTCTCATTTGGTTTTTGTCATCTGGGCTCTTTGTCCTCACTTTTAACACTTCTTCTTCTTCTTCACATGGACAAGTCCACGGTTAAGGGTTGTCCTAAGTCAGATTCCCGAAATGACTCAGGAGGAAGATCCATGTGTGAGTGATTCATTGAGAAGAAAGAGGGAGTGGAGTTGAGGAAGCTGGGAAGGGAAGGCAAAGAAATGAAGAAAGTGTGTGATTTCAGGCAAAGTGCCTTGTGTTCAGTGGCTTCAATGATGCTCTTGTGATGAGGAGGACCATGGGCTCAGGCTTCCCCGTGGCTAAGATGAAAGCAGAGAGGGAATATCAGGACAGCAGTGGCAGGAACACAGCAGAGTTCAGAGAGCAAACGAGATGGAGCTGGAAGGGCCTGGCAGGGTGGCAGCCCTCATGGAAAACAGAGGGAAGGCCAGACAGAGGTTGCATCAGCTGTTGGAGTGAACAAACTAGGAAGAGAAGAGATAGCAGGAGATTGAGCTAGAATCTTAGCTAGAGAGCCATGAGGCATAAGTACATCTAAGAGCCACCGATGTGATTACCTCAGTACCCTCAGCTGAAGGCTGGGGAAATTGCATGTTATCCTCCACTTGTTGAAGAGCAGTTTTCTTTTGATAATCTTCTGTTTCTGGGCACTTAAGGCAGCTGAGCCCTCAAGAGCATCACCCTCCAGCTTGGGAGGTTTCTTTCCTCTGAGGGAAGCATCGAAACCCAGTCCTGAAAAAATAAAACCACAGCCAACAGGATCCATTGTTATTCCTGATCGTACTGGGACTTAATCCTCCACCCAGGAGGGACATCAAATAAGCAGAGTGGCCAGAACAAAAAAGGCCACTGAAAGTCCATGGGTGAGGTGAGGCCAATGGCGACACTTTCATATTTTCTCTTTCTTTGATCCTACTCACACTACCCAGTAGTGATGAGATTGCCAGGAGGTGTGAGAGAGGCCCATCACCTCCGCGCTCCCACCCTCTGACGACTAACAATGGACCAGAGCTTCGTATTCCCCTTTTCTCTCTCACCTTGGAAGAGCGGCCACTGATTTCTGAAGGGATCGTGGGCTCTAAAGCTCCAGGTGGTGGAGCAAAGGCCAAGCCTGGCTTTGCCGTCACCACAGTCCAACTGGTCCAGCTGCAGCAGCAGATAACTGGTCACCTGGGTGCCTGGCTGCAGCTGTGTCTGTGAAGCTTGCAGCTCTGGCCTTTGGAAACTCCAGTTTGTCCTCAAAGGCCCTCGGTGACCGGCCTCCAGGGTGGGAGCTGAAAGGAGAAGAGGGCTCACTGGGACCAATCCCAGCTTTCCTTTCCTCAGCCCTGGGAGCCCACCCATTTCTAATGTCCATGCCTGTCAGTGAGACCACCCAGCGACCCAAAGAAAAAAGGCAGACCTCATGTACATGAAGGAGCTGTCAGCTTCACGTGTGTCCCTGGGGATGCTGAGATGGCAGGTGACAGGATGCAGTGTCCCAGAAGTGAGAAACCCACTGAGTCCAGAGGACTTTGGATGGAAGGATGAAGTCATGCCTGTGAATCTGTTCTCATTAACTTAGTCCTATAGCTTAGAGAGAAGGTTCTAGAGAGGCCTTAGGACATGGGGGAGAAAGCGATGTTGATGTGTACCCACAGTATAAAAGAACAGGGAGAGAAGTATGGCCACAAGTCTTCAGGTCCGGTAGAAGACACAGTTGGGAAACCGTAGAACAGGGACCGAGTTATCCGAAGTTTTGTAAAGTTCTGCGGCCTTTTGAGCAGCTTTGTCTGTAATTTTTGACTGCCCTCCACCCACCCACACATGTAAATATCTATAGCCACGCAGGGCACCGGCAGCTACAGGACATGTAGTAGAGGTCTGAGTCCCCGATTGGAAACTTAGGGACAGAGAAGTGCCACAGAGTCAGACTTTGTGGTTCTTCAGGGAGGTAAGAGAGCGCTCAGTCCTGTGTCCCACACCCCTCGGTGGGGGCTGGGCAGTTCTCCCTAATAAACGTGTATATTTTGACTGTGAAATGAACACATACTCTCAGAAAGGGGGCTAACAAAGACTTCAAATAGCCTCAGGCCAGTCCAGGTCAGACTCAGGCGGGCTCCTGGCCCGCAGGGCCTGCTCTGCACTGCGTGGGCTCCCCTCTCTCCTGCCCTCTAGCCATCCTCATTCTCACCAAGGGTTCACTGTTCCATAGAAATGTCTCTGTGTGTCTGTTGCCATTTTGTCTTCCAGATCACAGACTCTCCTGACTCCTGTCCGTGCTCCATCCAGCCTCCCTCAAGGTGCGTTCCCTGGTTCCATCCTCTCTCACCAGCAAATGTCTCACCCGCCTTCTTACCCCAGATCCTGCCCCATCCTGTGCCTGCTCTGCTGGGGGAACTTCCTCTCCCCTCTCTGCTACACACTCTCAACTCTGCACCTCCTTTGCACTCCCTCCTTCTGTCTTCTGGCCCCTCTTTCTTCTACAGCATCGCTTCCCACACCTCCCTTAGATAAATCCTCTGGAATCAGCCTGCCCTCCAGCCCCCACCCCAGCCCTGCACCACATGCCTCTTCTGGCTTCCAGGTCTTTTTCCACAAGGACTTCTCTCGGGCTGTACCCTGTACTGCCTGTAGCCCCTCTGCTGCCATACACAGTGTTTACATGTTGTCATCCGCGAACCCCAACACAGGACGGGTCCGTGTAGAATTTAGGTGATCTCTTCACTTATCTCAGCCCATCTGCATGGGGCAATTTGTCCTCTCCTGCTGCATTTTGAACGATGGCCTGGCAAGGCCGTGCCCCATCACACACATCTCACGTCTGATGTGTGTCTGAGCATTTCTCATCCTCCTCATGGGGACCGAGACCTGGCTGTCAGGGTAACCGAGACAGAGATGTGCAGCTTTACAACGGCGGCAGGACAACTCTAAGTGAGAGCAGAAAAGCCCCGAGGGCAGGGGCTGGTGAGACAGATCTCTCAGTCCTGGCTGATTTTCCATGGAGAGAGCTCCTCATTGAGCTGCAGCTCCCCTGGGAGGACCTAGGTGAGCCGCTGGCTCTGCTCACAGGACAGAGTGCTCTGAGAGGGTAGGAGCTGGCAGATCGGCATGAGTGGAAACAGGAGTTCTTTGGATGAGTCTCCCAACCTTTCTGTTTAAGTTTAAAATTGTTTGACATAGTTTGGAACAAAGCACAAGGAAGAGGGTGAGCACCATCCCTGCTTAGTCCCTGATGTTCCGACTGCTGAGAGCAGGAGACAGAGCCTGAGCAGGGGAGTCAGGCCAACCGGGGGCCACAGTCACACTGTGCACTGACTGGGGGTCTGGGGCTAGCAAAGTGACCTTGCTGAGCCTCAGTGCCCTCGGCTCCAACATGAGATACCTCACCTATTGAGAGTGGCTCTGTGAGGACCGAATGGGTTATAGTGTCCATGGAGCTCACTTGCTGAGGGGCATGGCACACAACAGACACAAAAGACCTGTGTGACATTTTCAGTCGTGAATTGTTGTGATCCTCAGAAAGCCTTCGATTCTCTGCACCTCGGGAAGAACGGGAAACAGGAAAGAGGATGGTCCAGTGTGAAAAGGCACTTACTGACCCGAAAAGGTTGAAGGACAAATTGTTCATGGTCGATTTCACTATAAAATAGTCAGAGAGAGTCAGGAACACCACAGAGTTTCTGGCTCTTCCTACAAGATGATTTCATGAGTAAAGGCTCCTAACAATCCAACCGCCTCGCCCAGAAGTCCGGAAGATCGCCTCCGGGAGAGGAGATGAAAACTGTGTTTGAATCTCCCTGCTTGAGGAAATGGCGGCCCCAGTGGGATCTTGCTCACCAGGGAGGACTTTTCTGGAGATAATGGATAGGGAAGCTTGTGTGCTTTGCTCATAAATTAGGCCAATACCCCCATCAGGTACACAGGCTGTTGATAGTTTACATGAGATGATACCGCCGAGACTAGACACGTGATTGAAACTACAACCTCCACACGGAATAAATCAATGGTGTTGCACAAAGGACGAAACCCATGGCCATTGGTGGAGGATGAAAAATCAGAATGACAGCTTTGGCTTCATTGAAAACACAGAAACAGGCAGGATTTGGTGTTCAGGATCTCGTATCCAAATGCTTCAGAAGCGGGTTGGCACCCCAGGGGAAAAACTTTGAGCTTGGGAACCATGTAATACATGTTGCAAATATTGAGCAGACTGCAAACCTGTGTGGAAAGCCAGAGAGTTTGTACAAAACTACTCAGGAAATACAAGCAGCAACATCATTCCATGAGTATGAGAATTCTTAGGATGAAAAAGAGATGTTTTTCACAAATTCCTCCAGGTAACAAAATGATGGCTTAGACTTTTCCATTATCCCTCTATTTCCCCTCTTGAACCTGACTTGATAGGAACAGTCTGCAGTTGTGAGAAATGCCAGGTGACAGGAGTTGAGACTAGAAGAAGAAAATTATCCGACCACAGGATGCTTCTTAAAATTAACTGCAGGAGCACAACTCAAACTAGAAGGAGTTTACAGAACCCATTGGCAGGGATGCACCTCTCAGCCAATGCAGGGTGCTGGATTCAAAGAACATAGACATTACCAGAAAACCGCAAGGAATTTGTGCCATTTACAGTGGGAGTACTCACCCTCTGCATCCAGGGTTTGGAAGATTTCGTGTCTGTCAAATGACAATGAAGAATCACTGTAAGGTCTGTAGGAGGAGGACAGGTCATGTTCAATGGAACAAAAAACAAAATATTTATTCATGGCGTCCTTGGGGAATCCTTTATCTTTCATATAGAGCAGATTGCTGCTAAGGGTGTTGGGGTACAGATGAGTGAAGATAAAAAAAAAGGCATTAGGAAAGACAAAAACCAAGGGACGGTTTGGATGGGAAGGATGAGAGTGGGATCACCTAAAACAGAATTAAGGCACCCATGAAGACAGAAAAAGGAAACTTGCCCTGTCTAGGAAGAGAGTGTGGTTGGAAAGTGAACAGGAGAGAGAGGGAGATCATTAGAGAGAAAAAGAGAAAGAGGGAAAGACAAGTGGAACAAGGACCCAGCAGAGATAGCTTAGAGGATGGAGGAAAAGAAAAGATTATGAGAAAGAGGGAAAAAATGTGATGAGAAAGAGGATTGAGTATACCAGGAGACGAGAGACATGAAAAACGTAAACTCAGAAAAGAAGAAGGGTGGCATGAATAGTATTGCATAAAGTGGGCAGGACATAAACGAAGCAGCCAAGGGTAAAGTGACTCTGGCATGAGGGTAAACGCAGAGAAAGCTGGGCTTTCGGATGTATTTTAGTACCAATTGGGGCATGATGCGGACTTTGGTCACGAATGACCATCTTGGCCGGGAAATAGCCGCCACCGTGGGAACGGCAACCGGGCAGAGGCAGACATGCGTCCTCCGCTGGGTGACGGAAAAAAGAGAGAACGGGACAGCGCACGCCATCCGCTGACAGATGAGCACACCTCCGGCATCTGACTGCACGTGACCACGCTGGAGCGAGATCACGGAATTGGCCCATCTGAGGACCACGGTGAGAAACACAGAGCACTCTGGGAAAGGGACACTTGGCGGTTGCGTGCGTGGGGGAAACGGGGATAGTCAGCGCTCGCTGAATTCCCTCGATCGGACATGCCCAGATGGCCCCTTCCAATGGAGTCCCGGGATTCTTCCGAGTTACCTGCAACACAGGCCGTCTTGGACGCCCCCGTCGTCCTCCGGATCGGTGTGTTGGCCTGGAAAGAAATTCGCACGGGGCCAGTCACACTAAGCAGATCCCCACTCGACCCTTGGGAATCCAGTGTCCAGTCCCAGCCCAGGGACCTCCACATCCTCAGTGTGACAACGGCAGACGGGAAGAGCAATCTGCCAGGAGACCTCAGGCGGTGTCTCGTGAAAGCGCCGGCCTGGCTTTCCTGAGCCAGCGGGCCGCGTCTCCCCGATCGGGGAGGCCCTCAGCCCAGGATGCTCTCCCGAGTCTGGGAAAACAGCCAAAGAGGCGTGGGGCTCACAGGGCTCACACCTTCTGGGGCACCAGCCTAAGTGCCTGCTCGCACAAGTGCCGCGCTACTCAGCCTTCTCTGCGCGGGGACACTAGTTGTGGAGGCTCGAGTCGAACTCATCGCCTGAGGGGAGAAGGCCGGCTGCACTCTACAAACCCTGGCATCCAGAGGCATCGTCGCCCCCTGCTCCGCAGAAACACTGGCCACCCTGTGGGCTGGGAGAAGGCCAAGGCCTAGGCTCGCACGCGGGAAACGCGGGAGCACGGGAAACGGGACAGGTGGCTAGGGGCGTTCTTCCGAGGACTGCTTCGGAAGAGAGGCCAACGTGACGGAGACGGAGAGTGGGGCCCAGAAGAGTGAAGCCCGGGAGGCGTCTCGGAGGCAGATGTCCACAAGGAGGCCAGGCGCACGGGGTGGGCCTAGAATCTGGAGGGACGCGCCTCAGGCGTGAAAGTTAGAGCACTGAAGGTGCGAGGAGACATTTCACGCCAGTGGGGATGTTTGACAGACACCTGCCCTGGCGCTACGTGCGGCACAGGGGAGCTGAGTTTGTCCTGCCGGCTTTGGGTCCCGTGATGTGTCACTGGGGCCAGGGGCACCTGGGCGCATCCTGGCAAGAAGGAAGGGAGCGCAGCTCCCTCAAGCGTCTCCCGTCTGTGCTTCCAACTCTGTCCTCCAGCCTGATTCCCTTCAATGTGTCTGTCTGCACAGCCCGAGGGCTGGCATGCCAAGGACACGGACCGCCCAGGGAGTCCAGCTGGAGCCTTATCCCCTGCACAGCGGCAATACTCACTGGGGGTGTCTGCCAGGGAGGAGACGGCCAGGCCCTGGAAGCAGAAGACGGCACTGCTCGACTGAGTCCAGCAGGACTCGGACTGGCCGACATCCGTGGCACATGTCCAGGAGTATTCCTCCAGGCACGCTCTCGGGAGCGGAGGCTCGACCGTGGGCGGCACATCCCTGCCGAGCCTGTGGGGGGAGGGAGGGCTCAAGTGGAGACAAGCGGCTTTGGGAAACACACATTCCTACAGCTGCTTCCCCTGGAAGGTGGAAGGGTCTGCTCACAGAAGAGCAATGGGAAGGGCTCAGCCAGGGAGATCACACAATCCTCCTCTGGCTGGGGCCAGGCCGCAGTTGAAGTGGGAACAGGAGAGAGAGCTGGAAAAAGACAGAGACAGAGACAGAGAGGGCCCGGGGGGGGGGGAGGGGGGCTGGGGCGTGCAGGGAGAGAGACAGAGAGCGCGAGAGAGCGAGCGATCCAGCGTGAGCCGACGAGAGAGAGACAGACACAGAGACAGAGACAGAGACAGAGACAGAGAGACAGACAGAGAGAGACACAGAGAGAGAGAGGGAGAGAGACAGACACACAGACAGAGACAGAGGAGGAGAGAGCGAGCAGAGCTTGCTCAGAGCACCGAGCAGAAAATGAGCTCTTGAGCAAGGACAACGAGCGCCTCCACTCCACAAGAGTCATCACACACCCACACACTCAGAGGACCCTAAAGGCGGCGTCAACACTCTTGCATCCAGTTGGTGGAAATGCACAGACAGCTGCCAAGTGAACCCTGCCTGGCTCTGGCACCACTGTCGACTCCTAGAAATCTGGAAGCTGCAAGGTCTGCCTCTCTCCCGACTGGGGCATGATGCGGACTTTGGTCACGAATGACCGTCTTGGCCGGGAAATAGCCGCCACCGTGGGAACGGCAACCGGGCAGAGGCAGACATGCGTCCTCCGCTGGGTGACAGAAAAAAAGAGAGAACGGGAGAGTGCACGCCATCCGCTGACAGATGAGCACACCTCCGGCATCTGACTGCACGTGACCACACTGGAGCGAGATCACGGAATTGGCCCATCTGAGGACCACGGTGAGAAACACAGAGCACTCTGGGAAAGGGACACTTGGCGGTTGCGTGCGTGGGGGAAACGGGGATAGTCAGCGCTCGCTGAATTCCCTCGATCGGACATGCCCAGATGGCCCCTTCCAATGGAGTCCCGGGATTCTTCCGAGTTACCTGCAACACAGGCCGTCTTGGACGCCCCCGTCGTCCTCCGGATCGGTGTGTTGGCCTGGAAAGAAATTCGCACGGGGCCAGTCACACTAAGCAGATCCCCACTCGACCCTTGGGAATCCAGTGTCCAGTCCCAGCCCAGGGACCTCCACATCCTCAGTGTGACAACGGCAGACGGGAAGAGCAATCTGCCAGGAGACCTCAGGCGGTGTCTCGTGAAAGCGCCGGCCTGGCTTTCCTGAGCCAGCGGGCCGCGTCTCCCCGATCGGGGAGGCCCTCAGCCCAGGATGCTCTCCCGAGTCTGGGAAAACAGCCAAAGAGGCGTGGGGCTCACAGGGCTCACACCTTCTGGGGCACCAGCCTAAGTGCCTGCTCGCACAAGTGCCGCGCTACTCAGCCTTCTCTGCGCGGGGACACTAGTTGTGGAGGCTCGAGTCGAACTCATCGCCTGAGGGGAGAAGGCCGGCTGCACTCTACAAACCCTGGCATCCAGAGGCATCGTCGCCCCCTGCTCCGCAGAAACACTGGCCACCCTGTGGGCTGGGAGAAGGCCAAGGCCTAGGCTCGCACGCGGGAAACGCGGGAGCACGGGAAACGGGACAGGTGGCTAGGGGCGTTCTTCCGAGGACTGCTTCGGAAGAGAGGCCAACGTGACGGAGACGGAGAGTGGGGCCCAGAAGAGTGAAGCCCGGGAGGCGTCTCGGAGGCAGATGTCCACAAGGAGGCCAGGCGCACGGGGTGGGCCTAGAATCTGGAGGGACGCGCCTCAGGCGTGAAAGTTAGAGCACTGAAGGTGCGAGGAGACATTTCACGCCAGTGGGGATGTTTGACAGACACCTGCCCTGGCGCTACGTGCGGCACAGGGGAGCTGAGTTTGTCCTGCCGGCTTTGGGTCCCGTGATGTGTCACTGGGGCCAGGGGCACCTGGGCGCATCCTGGCAAGAAGGAAGGGAGCGCAGCTCCCTCAAGCGTCTCCCGTCTGTGCTTCCAACTCTGTCCTCCAGCCTGATTCCCTTCAATGTGTCTGTCTGCACAGCCCGAGGGCTGGCATGCCAAGGACACGGACCGCCCAGGGAGTCCAGCTGGAGCCTTATCCCCTGCACAGCGGCAATACTCACTGGGGGTGTCTGCCAGGGAGGAGACGGCCAGGCCCTGGAAGCAGAAGACGGCACTGCTCGACTGAGTCCAGCAGGACTCGGACTGGCCGACATCCGTGGCACATGTCCAGGAGTATTCCTCCAGGCACGCTCTCGGGAGCGGAGGCTCGACCGTGGGCGGCACATCCCTGCCGAGCCTGTGGGGGGAGGGAGGGCTCAAGTGGAGACAAGCGGCTTTGGGAAACACACATTCCTACAGCTGCTTCCCCTGGAAGGTGGAAGGGTCTGCTCACAGAAGAGCAATGGGAAGGGCTCAGCCAGGGAGATCACACAATCCTCCTCTGGCTGGGGCCAGGCCGCAGTTGAAGTGGGAACAGGAGAGAGAGCTGGAAAAAGACAGAGACAGAGACAGAGAGGGCCGGGGGGGGGGGGGTGGGGCTCGCAGGGAGAGAGACAGAGAGCGCGAGAGAGCGAGCGATCCAGCGTGAGCCGACGAGAGAGAGACAGACACAGAGACAGAGACAGAGACAGAGACAGAGAGACAGACAGAGAGAGACACAGAGAGAGAGAGGGAGAGAGACAGACACACAGACAGAGACAGAGGAGGAGAGAGCGAGCAGAGCTTGCTCAGAGCACCGAGCAGAAAATGAGCTCTTGAGCAAGGACAACGAGCGCCTCCACTCCACAAGAGTCATCACACACCCACACACTCAGAGGACCCTAAAGGCGGCGTCAACACTCTTGCATCCAGTTGGTGGAAATGCACAGACAGCTGCCAAGTGAACCCTGCCTGGCTCTGGCACCACTGTCGACTCCTAGAAATCTGGAAGCTGCAAGGTCTGCCTCTCTCCCGACTGGGGCATGATGCGGACTTTGGTCACGAATGACCGTCTTGGCCGGGAAATAGCCGCCACCGTGGGAACGGCAACCGGGCAGAGGCAGACATGCGTCCTCCGCTGGGTGACAGAAAAAAAGAGAGAACGGGAGAGTGCACGCCATCCGCTGACAGATGAGCACACCTCCGGCATCTGACTGCACGTGACCACACTGGAGCGAGATCACGGAATTGGCCCATCTGAGGACCACGGTGAGAAACACAGAGCACTCTGGGAAAGGGACACTTGGCGGTTGCGTGCGTGGGGGAAACGGGGATAGTCAGCGCTCGCTGAATTCCCTCGATCGGACATGCCCAGATGGCCCCTTCCAATGGAGTCCCGGGATTCTTCCGAGTTACCTGCAACACAGGCCGTCTTGGACGCCCCCGTCGTCCTCCGGATCGGTGTGTTGGCCTGGAAAGAAATTCGCACGGGGCCAGTCACACTAAGCAGATCCCCACTCGACCCTTGGGAATCCAGTGTCCAGTCCCAGCCCAGGGACCTCCACATCCTCAGTGTGACAACGGCAGACGGGAAGAGCAATCTGCCAGGAGACCTCAGGCGGTGTCTCGTGAAAGCGCCGGCCTGGCTTTCCTGAGCCAGCGGGCCGCGTCTCCCCGATCGGGGAGGCCCTCAGCCCAGGATGCTCTCCCGAGTCTGGGAAAACAGCCAAAGAGGCGTGGGGCTCACAGGGCTCACACCTTCTGGGGCACCAGCCTAAGTGCCTGCTCGCACAAGTGCCGCGCTACTCAGCCTTCTCTGCGCGGGGACACTAGTTGTGGAGGCTCGAGTCGAACTCATCGCCTGAGGGGAGAAGGCCGGCTGCACTCTACAAACCCTGGCATCCAGAGGCATCGTCGCCCCCTGCTCCGCAGAAACACTGGCCACCCTGTGGGCTGGGAGAAGGCCAAGGCCTAGGCTCGCACGCGGGAAACGCGGGAGCACGGGAAACGGGACAGGTGGCTAGGGGCGTTCTTCCGAGGACTGCTTCGGAAGAGAGGCCAACGTGACGGAGACGGAGAGTGGGGCCCAGAAGAGTGAAGCCCGGGAGGCGTCTCGGAGGCAGATGTCCACAAGGAGGCCAGGCGCACGGGGTGGGCCTAGAATCTGGAGGGACGCGCCTCAGGCGTGAAAGTTAGAGCACTGAAGGTGCGAGGAGACATTTCACGCCAGTGGGGATGTTTGACAGACACCTGCCCTGGCGCTACGTGCGGCACAGGGGAGCTGAGTTTGTCCTGCCGGCTTTGGGTCCCGTGATGTGTCACTGGGGCCAGGGGCACCTGGGCGCATCCTGGCAAGAAGGAAGGGAGCGCAGCTCCCTCAAGCGTCTCCCGTCTGTGCTTCCAACTCTGTCCTCCAGCCTGATTCCCTTCAATGTGTCTGTCTGCACAGCCCGAGGGCTGGCATGCCAAGGACACGGACCGCCCAGGGAGTCCAGCTGGAGCCTTATCCCCTGCACAGCGGCAATACTCACTGGGGGTGTCTGCCAGGGAGGAGACGGCCAGGCCCTGGAAGCAGAAGACGGCACTGCTCGACTGAGTCCAGCAGGACTCGGACTGGCCGACATCCGTGGCACATGTCCAGGAGTATTCCTCCAGGCACGCTCTCGGGAGCGGAGGCTCGACCGTGGGCGGCACATCCCTGCCGAGCCTGTGGGGGGAGGGAGGGCTCAAGTGGAGACAAGCGGCTTTGGGAAACACACATTCCTACAGCTGCTTCCCCTGGAAGGTGGAAGGGTCTGCTCACAGAAGAGCAATGGGAAGGGCTCAGCCAGGGAGATCACACAATCCTCCTCTGGCTGGGGCCAGGCCGCAGTTGAAGTGGGAACAGGAGAGAGAGCTGGAAAAAGACAGAGACAGAGACAGAGAGGGCCGGGGGGGGGGTGGGGCGCGCAGGGAGAGAGACAGAGAGCGCGAGAGAGCGAGCGATCCAGCGTGAGCCGACGAGAGAGAGACAGACACAGAGACAGAGACAGAGACAGAGACAGAGAGACAGACAGAGAGAGACACAGAGAGAGAGAGGGAGAGAGACAGACACACAGACAGAGACAGAGGAGGAGAGAGCGAGCAGAGCTTGCTCAGAGCACCGAGCAGAAAATGAGCTCTTGAGCAAGGACAACGAGCGCCTCCACTCCACAAGAGTCATCACACACCCACACACTCAGAGGACCCTAAAGGCGGCGTCAACACTCTTGCATCCAGTTGGTGGAAATGCACAGACAGCTGCCAAGTGAACCCTGCCTGGCTCTGGCACCACTGTCGACTCCTAGAAATCTGGAAGCTGCAAGGTCTGCCTCTCTCCCGACTGGGGCATGATGCGGACTTTGGTCACGAATGACCGTCTTGGCCGGGAAATAGCCGCCACCGTGGGAACGGCAACCGGGCAGAGGCAGACATGCGTCCTCCGCTGGGTGACAGAAAAAAAGAGAGAACGGGAGAGTGCACGCCATCCGCTGACAGATGAGCACACCTCCGGCATCTGACTGCACGTGACCACACTGGAGCGAGATCACGGAATTGGCCCATCTGAGGACCACGGTGAGAAACACAGAGCACTCTGGGAAAGGGACACTTGGCGGTTGCGTGCGTGGGGGAAACGGGGATAGTCAGCGCTCGCTGAATTCCCTCGATCGGACATGCCCAGATGGCCCCTTCCAATGGAGTCCCGGGATTCTTCCGAGTTACCTGCAACACAGGCCGTCTTGGACGCCCCCGTCGTCCTCCGGATCGGTGTGTTGGCCTGGAAAGAAATTCGCACGGGGCCAGTCACACTAAGCAGATCCCCACTCGACCCTTGGGAATCCAGTGTCCAGTCCCAGCCCAGGGACCTCCACATCCTCAGTGTGACAACGGCAGACGGGAAGAGCAATCTGCCAGGAGACCTCAGGCGGTGTCTCGTGAAAGCGCCGGCCTGGCTTTCCTGAGCCAGCGGGCCGCGTCTCCCCGATCGGGGAGGCCCTCAGCCCAGGATGCTCTCCCGAGTCTGGGAAAACAGCCAAAGAGGCGTGGGGCTCACAGGGCTCACACCTTCTGGGGCACCAGCCTAAGTGCCTGCTCGCACAAGTGCCGCGCTACTCAGCCTTCTCTGCGCGGGGACACTAGTTGTGGAGGCTCGAGTCGAACTCATCGCCTGAGGGGAGAAGGCCGGCTGCACTCTACAAACCCTGGCATCCAGAGGCATCGTCGCCCCCTGCTCCGCAGAAACACTGGCCACCCTGTGGGCTGGGAGAAGGCCAAGGCCTAGGCTCGCACGCGGGAAACGCGGGAGCACGGGAAACGGGACAGGTGGCTAGGGGCGTTCTTCCGAGGACTGCTTCGGAAGAGAGGCCAACGTGACGGAGACGGAGAGTGGGGCCCAGAAGAGTGAAGCCCGGGAGGCGTCTCGGAGGCAGATGTCCACAAGGAGGCCAGGCGCACGGGGTGGGCCTAGAATCTGGAGGGACGCGCCTCAGGCGTGAAAGTTAGAGCACTGAAGGTGCGAGGAGACATTTCACGCCAGTGGGGATGTTTGACAGACACCTGCCCTGGCGCTACGTGCGGCACAGGGGAGCTGAGTTTGTCCTGCCGGCTTTGGGTCCCGTGATGTGTCACTGGGGCCAGGGGCACCTGGGCGCATCCTGGCAAGAAGGAAGGGAGCGCAGCTCCCTCAAGCGTCTCCCGTCTGTGCTTCCAACTCTGTCCTCCAGCCTGATTCCCTTCAATGTGTCTGTCTGCACAGCCCGAGGGCTGGCATGCCAAGGACACGGACCGCCCAGGGAGTCCAGCTGGAGCCTTATCCCCTGCACAGCGGCAATACTCACTGGGGGTGTCTGCCAGGGAGGAGACGGCCAGGCCCTGGAAGCAGAAGACGGCACTGCTCGACTGAGTCCAGCAGGACTCGGACTGGCCGACATCCGTGGCACATGTCCAGGAGTATTCCTCCAGGCACGCTCTCGGGAGCGGAGGCTCGACCGTGGGCGGCACATCCCTGCCGAGCCTGTGGGGGGAGGGAGGGCTCAAGTGGAGACAAGCGGCTTTGGGAAACACACATTCCTACAGCTGCTTCCCCTGGAAGGTGGAAGGGTCTGCTCACAGAAGAGCAATGGGAAGGGCTCAGCCAGGGAGATCACACAATCCTCCTCTGGCTGGGGCCAGGCCGCAGTTGAAGTGGGAACAGGAGAGAGAGCTGGAAAAAGACAGAGACAGAGACAGAGAGGGCCCGGGGGGGGGGGAGGGGGGCTGGGGCGTGCAGGGAGAGAGACAGAGAGCGCGAGAGAGCGAGCGATCCAGCGTGAGCCGACGAGAGAGAGACAGACACAGAGACAGAGACAGAGACAGAGACAGAGAGACAGACAGAGAGAGACACAGAGAGAGAGAGGGAGAGAGACAGACACACAGACAGAGACAGAGGAGGAGAGAGCGAGCAGAGCTTGCTCAGAGCACCGAGCAGAAAATGAGCTCTTGAGCAAGGACAACGAGCGCCTCCACTCCACAAGAGTCATCACACACCCACACACTCAGAGGACCCTAAAGGCGGCGTCAACACTCTTGCATCCAGTTGGTGGAAATGCACAGACAGCTGCCAAGTGAACCCTGCCTGGCTCTGGCACCACTGTCGACTCCTAGAAATCTGGAAGCTGCAAGGTCTGCCTCTCTCCCGACTGGGGCATGATGCGGACTTTGGTCACGAATGACCGTCTTGGCCGGGAAATAGCCGCCACCGTGGGAACGGCAACCGGGCAGAGGCAGACATGCGTCCTCCGCTGGGTGACAGAAAAAAAGAGAGAACGGGAGAGTGCACGCCATCCGCTGACAGATGAGCACACCTCCGGCATCTGACTGCACGTGACCACACTGGAGCGAGATCACGGAATTGGCCCATCTGAGGACCACGGTGAGAAACACAGAGCACTCTGGGAAAGGGACACTTGGCGGTTGCGTGCGTGGGGGAAACGGGGATAGTCAGCGCTCGCTGAATTCCCTCGATCGGACATGCCCAGATGGCCCCTTCCAATGGAGTCCCGGGATTCTTCCGAGTTACCTGCAACACAGGCCGTCTTGGACGCCCCCGTCGTCCTCCGGATCGGTGTGTTGGCCTGGAAAGAAATTCGCACGGGGCCAGTCACACTAAGCAGATCCCCACTCGACCCTTGGGAATCCAGTGTCCAGTCCCAGCCCAGGGACCTCCACATCCTCAGTGTGACAACGGCAGACGGGAAGAGCAATCTGCCAGGAGACCTCAGGCGGTGTCTCGTGAAAGCGCCGGCCTGGCTTTCCTGAGCCAGCGGGCCGCGTCTCCCCGATCGGGGAGGCCCTCAGCCCAGGATGCTCTCCCGAGTCTGGGAAAACAGCCAAAGAGGCGTGGGGCTCACAGGGCTCACACCTTCTGGGGCACCAGCCTAAGTGCCTGCTCGCACAAGTGCCGCGCTACTCAGCCTTCTCTGCGCGGGGACACTAGTTGTGGAGGCTCGAGTCGAACTCATCGCCTGAGGGGAGAAGGCCGGCTGCACTCTACAAACCCTGGCATCCAGAGGCATCGTCGCCCCCTGCTCCGCAGAAACACTGGCCACCCTGTGGGCTGGGAGAAGGCCAAGGCCTAGGCTCGCACGCGGGAAACGCGGGAGCACGGGAAACGGGACAGGTGGCTAGGGGCGTTCTTCCGAGGACTGCTTCGGAAGAGAGGCCAACGTGACGGAGACGGAGAGTGGGGCCCAGAAGAGTGAAGCCCGGGAGGCGTCTCGGAGGCAGATGTCCACAAGGAGGCCAGGCGCACGGGGTGGGCCTAGAATCTGGAGGGACGCGCCTCAGGCGTGAAAGTTAGAGCACTGAAGGTGCGAGGAGACATTTCACGCCAGTGGGGATGTTTGACAGACACCTGCCCTGGCGCTACGTGCGGCACAGGGGAGCTGAGTTTGTCCTGCCGGCTTTGGGTCCCGTGATGTGTCACTGGGGCCAGGGGCACCTGGGCGCATCCTGGCAAGAAGGAAGGGAGCGCAGCTCCCTCAAGCGTCTCCCGTCTGTGCTTCCAACTCTGTCCTCCAGCCTGATTCCCTTCAATGTGTCTGTCTGCACAGCCCGAGGGCTGGCATGCCAAGGACACGGACCGCCCAGGGAGTCCAGCTGGAGCCTTATCCCCTGCACAGCGGCAATACTCACTGGGGGTGTCTGCCAGGGAGGAGACGGCCAGGCCCTGGAAGCAGAAGACGGCACTGCTCGACTGAGTCCAGCAGGACTCGGACTGGCCGACATCCGTGGCACATGTCCAGGAGTATTCCTCCAGGCACGCTCTCGGGAGCGGAGGCTCGACCGTGGGCGGCACATCCCTGCCGAGCCTGTGGGGGGAGGGAGGGCTCAAGTGGAGACAAGCGGCTTTGGGAAACACACATTCCTACAGCTGCTTCCCCTGGAAGGTGGAAGGGTCTGCTCACAGAAGAGCAATGGGAAGGGCTCAGCCAGGGAGATCACACAATCCTCCTCTGGCTGGGGCCAGGCCGCAGTTGAAGTGGGAACAGGAGAGAGAGCTGGAAAAAGACAGAGACAGAGACAGAGAGGGCCGGGGGGGGGTGGGGCGCGCAGGGAGAGAGACAGAGAGCACGAGAGAGCGAGCGATCCAGCGTGAGCCGACGAGAGAGAGACAGACACAGAGACAGAGACAGAGACAGAGACAGAGAGACAGACAGAGAGAGACACAGAGAGAGAGAGGGAGAGAGACAGACACACAGACAGAGACAGAGGAGGAGAGAGCGAGCAGAGCTTGCTCAGAGCACCGAGCAGAAAATGAGCTCTTGAGCAAGGACAACGAGCGCCTCCACTCCACAAGAGTCATCACACACCCACACACTCAGAGGACCCTAAAGGCGGCGTCAACACTCTTGCATCCAGTTGGTGGAAATGCACAGACAGCTGCCAAGTGAACCCTGCCTGGCTCTGGCACCACTGTCGACTCCTAGAAATCTGGAAGCTGCAAGGTCTGCCTCTCTCCCGACTGGGGCATGATGCGGACTTTGGTCACGAATGACCGTCTTGGCCGGGAAATAGCCGCCACCGTGGGAACGGCAACCGGGCAGAGGCAGACATGCGTCCTCCGCTGGGTGACAGAAAAAAAGAGAGAACGGGAGAGTGCACGCCATCCGCTGACAGATGAGCACACCTCCGGCATCTGACTGCACGTGACCACACTGGAGCGAGATCACGGAATTGGCCCATCTGAGGACCACGGTGAGAAACACAGAGCACTCTGGGAAAGGGACACTTGGCGGTTGCGTGCGTGGGGGAAACGGGGATAGTCAGCGCTCGCTGAATTCCCTCGATCGGACATGCCCAGATGGCCCCTTCCAATGGAGTCCCGGGATTCTTCCGAGTTACCTGCAACACAGGCCGTCTTGGACGCCCCCGTCGTCCTCCGGATCGGTGTGTTGGCCTGGAAAGAAATTCGCACGGGGCCAGTCACACTAAGCAGATCCCCACTCGACCCTTGGGAATCCAGTGTCCAGTCCCAGCCCAGGGACCTCCACATCCTCAGTGTGACAACGGCAGACGGGAAGAGCAATCTGCCAGGAGACCTCAGGCGGTGTCTCGTGAAAGCGCCGGCCTGGCTTTCCTGAGCCAGCGGGCCGCGTCTCCCCGATCGGGGAGGCCCTCAGCCCAGGATGCTCTCCCGAGTCTGGGAAAACAGCCAAAGAGGCGTGGGGCTCACAGGGCTCACACCTTCTGGGGCACCAGCCTAAGTGCCTGCTCGCACAAGTGCCGCGCTACTCAGCCTTCTCTGCGCGGGGACACTAGTTGTGGAGGCTCGAGTCGAACTCATCGCCTGAGGGGAGAAGGCCGGCTGCACTCTACAAACCCTGGCATCCAGAGGCATCGTCGCCCCCTGCTCCGCAGAAACACTGGCCACCCTGTGGGCTGGGAGAAGGCCAAGGCCTAGGCTCGCACGCGGGAAACGCGGGAGCACGGGAAACGGGACAGGTGGCTAGGGGCGTTCTTCCGAGGACTGCTTCGGAAGAGAGGCCAACGTGACGGAGACGGAGAGTGGGGCCCAGAAGAGTGAAGCCCGGGAGGCGTCTCGGAGGCAGATGTCCACAAGGAGGCCAGGCGCACGGGGTGGGCCTAGAATCTGGAGGGACGCGCCTCAGGCGTGAAAGTTAGAGCACTGAAGGTGCGAGGAGACATTTCACGCCAGTGGGGATGTTTGACAGACACCTGCCCTGGCGCTCCGTGCGGCACAGGGGAGCTGAGTTTGTCCGGCCGGCTTTGGGTCCCGTGATGTGTCACTGGGGCCAGGGGCACCTGGGCGCATCCTGGCAAGAAGGAAGGGAGCGCAGCTCCCTCAAGCGTCTCCCGTCTGTGCTTCCAACTCTGTCCTCCAGCCTGATTCCCTTCAATGTGTCTGTCTGCACAGCCCGAGGGCTGGCATGCCAAGGACACGGACCGCCCAGGGAGTCCAGCTGGAGCCTTATCCCCTGCACAGCGGCAATACTCACTGGGGGTGTCTGCCAGGGAGGAGACGGCCAGGCCCTGGAAGCAGAAGACGGCACTGCTCGACTGAGTCCAGCAGGACTCGGACTGGCCGACATCCGTGGCACATGTCCAGGAGTATTCCTCCAGGCACGCTCTCGGGAGCGGAGGCTCGACCGTGGGCGGCACATCCCTGCCGAGCCTGTGGGGGGAGGGAGGGCTCAAGTGGAGACAAGCGGCTTTGGGAAACACACATTCCTACAGCTGCTTCCCCTGGAAGGTGGAAGGGTCTGCTCACAGAAGAGCAATGGGAAGGGCTCAGCCAGGGAGATCACACAATCCTCCTCTGGCTGGGGCCAGGCCGCAGTTGAAGTGGGAACAGGAGAGAGAGCTGGAAAAAGACAGAGACAGAGACAGAGAGGGCCGGGGGGGGGTGGGGCGCGCAGGGAGAGAGACAGAGAGCGCGAGAGAGCGAGCGATCCAGCGTGAGCCGACGAGAGAGAGACAGACACAGAGACAGAGACAGAGACAGAGACAGAGAGACAGACAGAGAGAGACACAGAGAGAGAGAGGGAGAGAGACAGACACACAGACAGAGACAGAGGAGGAGAGAGCGAGCAGAGCTTGCTCAGAGCACCGAGCAGAAAATGAGCTCTTGAGCAAGGACAACGAGCGCCTCCACTCCACAAGAGTCATCACACACCCACACACTCAGAGGACCCTAAAGGCGGCGTCAACACTCTTGCATCCAGTTGGTGGAAATGCACAGACAGCTGCCAAGTGAACCCTGCCTGGCTCTGGCACCACTGTCGACTCCTAGAAATCTGGAAGCTGCAAGGTCTGCCTCTCTCCCGACTGGGGCATGATGCGGACTTTGGTCACGAATGACCGTCTTGGCCGGGAAATAGCCGCCACCGTGGGAACGGCAACCGGGCAGAGGCAGACATGCGTCCTCCGCTGGGTGACAGAAAAAAAGAGAGAACGGGAGAGTGCACGCCATCCGCTGACAGATGAGCACACCTCCGGCATCTGACTGCACGTGACCACACTGGAGCGAGATCACGGAATTGGCCCATCTGAGGACCACGGTGAGAAACACAGAGCACTCTGGGAAAGGGACACTTGGCGGTTGCGTGCGTGGGGGAAACGGGGATAGTCAGCGCTCGCTGAATTCCCTCGATCGGACATGCCCAGATGGCCCCTTCCAATGGAGTCCCGGGATTCTTCCGAGTTACCTGCAACACAGGCCGTCTTGGACGCCCCCGTCGTCCTCCGGATCGGTGTGTTGGCCTGGAAAGAAATTCGCACGGGGCCAGTCACACTAAGCAGATCCCCACTCGACCCTTGGGAATCCAGTGTCCAGTCCCAGCCCAGGGACCTCCACATCCTCAGTGTGACAACGGCAGACGGGAAGAGCAATCTGCCAGGAGACCTCAGGCGGTGTCTCGTGAAAGCGCCGGCCTGGCTTTCCTGAGCCAGCGGGCCGCGTCTCCCCGATCGGGGAGGCCCTCAGCCCAGGATGCTCTCCCGAGTCTGGGAAAACAGCCAAAGAGGCGTGGGGCTCACAGGGCTCACACCTTCTGGGGCACCAGCCTAAGTGCCTGCTCGCACAAGTGCCGCGCTACTCAGCCTTCTCTGCGCGGGGACACTAGTTGTGGAGGCTCGAGTCGAACTCATCGCCTGAGGGGAGAAGGCCGGCTGCACTCTACAAACCCTGGCATCCAGAGGCATCGTCGCCCCCTGCTCCGCAGAAACACTGGCCACCCTGTGGGCTGGGAGAAGGCCAAGGCCTAGGCTCGCACGCGGGAAACGCGGGAGCACGGGAAACGGGACAGGTGGCTAGGGGCGTTCTTCCGAGGACTGCTTCGGAAGAGAGGCCAACGTGACGGAGACGGAGAGTGGGGCCCAGAAGAGTGAAGCCCGGGAGGCGTCTCGGAGGCAGATGTCCACAAGGAGGCCAGGCGCACGGGGTGGGCCTAGAATCTGGAGGGACGCGCCTCAGGCGTGAAAGTTAGAGCACTGAAGGTGCGAGGAGACATTTCACGCCAGTGGGGATGTTTGACAGACACCTGCCCTGGCGCTACGTGCGGCACAGGGGAGCTGAGTTTGTCCTGCCGGCTTTGGGTCCCGTGATGTGTCACTGGGGCCAGGGGCACCTGGGCGCATCCTGGCAAGAAGGAAGGGAGCGCAGCTCCCTCAAGCGTCTCCCGTCTGTGCTTCCAACTCTGTCCTCCAGCCTGATTCCCTTCAATGTGTCTGTCTGCACAGCCCGAGGGCTGGCATGCCAAGGACACGGACCGCCCAGGGAGTCCAGCTGGAGCCTTATCCCCTGCACAGCGGCAATACTCACTGGGGGTGTCTGCCAGGGAGGAGACGGCCAGGCCCTGGAAGCAGAAGACGGCACTGCTCGACTGAGTCCAGCAGGACTCGGACTGGCCGACATCCGTGGCACATGTCCAGGAGTATTCCTCCAGGCACGCTCTCGGGAGCGGAGGCTCGACCGTGGGCGGCACATCCCTGCCGAGCCTGTGGGGGGAGGGAGGGCTCAAGTGGAGACAAGCGGCTTTGGGAAACACACATTCCTACAGCTGCTTCCCCTGGAAGGTGGAAGGGTCTGCTCACAGAAGAGCAATGGGAAGGGCTCAGCCAGGGAGATCACACAATCCTCCTCTGGCTGGGGCCAGGCCGCAGTTGAAGTGGGAACAGGAGAGAGAGCTGGAAAAAGACAGAGACAGAGACAGAGAGGGCCCGGGGGGGGGGGGGAGGGGGGCTGGGGCGTGCAGGGAGAGAGACAGAGAGCGCGAGAGAGCGAGCGATCCAGCGTGAGCCGACGAGAGAGAGACAGACACAGAGACAGAGACAGAGACAGAGACAGAGAGACAGACAGAGAGAGACACAGAGAGAGAGAGGGAGAGAGACAGACACACAGACAGAGACAGAGGAGGAGAGAGCGAGCAGAGCTTGCTCAGAGCACCGAGCAGAAAATGAGCTCTTGAGCAAGGACAACGAGCGCCTCCACTCCACAAGAGTCATCACACACCCACACACTCAGAGGACCCTAAAGGCGGCGTCAACACTCTTGCATCCAGTTGGTGGAAATGCACAGACAGCTGCCAAGTGAACCCTGCCTGGCTCTGGCACCACTGTCGACTCCTAGAAATATGGAAGCTGCAAGGTCTGCCTCTCTCCCGACTGGGGCATGATGCGGACTTTGGTCACGAATGACCGTCTTGGCCGGGAAATAGCCGCCACCGTGGGAACGGCAACCGGGCAGAGGCAGACATGCGTCCTCCGCTGGGTGACAGAAAAAAAGAGAGAACGGGAGAGTGCACGCCATCCGCTGACAGATGAGCACACCTCCGGCATCTGACTGCACGTGACCACACTGGAGCGAGATCACGGAATTGGCCCATCTGAGGACCACGGTGAGAAACACAGAGCACTCTGGGAAAGGGACACTTGGCGGTTGCGTGCGTGGGGGAAACGGGGATAGTCAGCGCTCGCTGAATTCCCTCGATCGGACATGCCCAGATGGCCCCTTCCAATGGAGTCCCGGGATTCTTCCGAGTTACCTGCAACACAGGCCGTCTTGGACGCCCCCGTCGTCCTCCGGATCGGTGTGTTGGCCTGGAAAGAAATTCGCACGGGGCCAGTCACACTAAGCAGATCCCCACTCGACCCTTGGGAATCCAGTGTCCAGTCCCAGCCCAGGGACCTCCACATCCTCAGTGTGACAACGGCAGACGGGAAGAGCAATCTGCCAGGAGACCTCAGGCGGTGTCTCGTGAAAGCGCCGGCCTGGCTTTCCTGAGCCAGCGGGCCGCGTCTCCCCGATCGGGGAGGCCCTCAGCCCAGGATGCTCTCCCGAGTCTGGGAAAACAGCCAAAGAGGCGTGGGGCTCACAGGGCTCACACCTTCTGGGGCACCAGCCTAAGTGCCTGCTCGCACAAGTGCCGCGCTACTCAGCCTTCTCTGCGCGGGGACACTAGTTGTGGAGGCTCGAGTCGAACTCATCGCCTGAGGGGAGAAGGCCGGCTGCACTCTACAAACCCTGGCATCCAGAGGCATCGTCGCCCCCTGCTCCGCAGAAACACTGGCCACCCTGTGGGCTGGGAGAAGGCCAAGGCCTAGGCTCGCACGCGGGAAACGCGGGAGCACGGGAAACGGGACAGGTGGCTAGGGGCGTTCTTCCGAGGACTGCTTCGGAAGAGAGGCCAACGTGACGGAGACGGAGAGTGGGGCCCAGAAGAGTGAAGCCCGGGAGGCGTCTCGGAGGCAGATGTCCACAAGGAGGCCAGGCGCACGGGGTGGGCCTAGAATCTGGAGGGACGCGCCTCAGGCGTGAAAGTTAGAGCACTGAAGGTGCGAGGAGACATTTCACGCCAGTGGGGATGTTTGACAGACACCTGCCCTGGCGCTACGTGCGGCACAGGGGAGCTGAGTTTGTCCTGCCGGCTTTGGGTCCCGTGATGTGTCACTGGGGCCAGGGGCACCTGGGCGCATCCTGGCAAGAAGGAAGGGAGCGCAGCTCCCTCAAGCGTCTCCCGTCTGTGCTTCCAACTCTGTCCTCCAGCCTGATTCCCTTCAATGTGTCTGTCTGCACAGCCCGAGGGCTGGCATGCCAAGGACACGGACCGCCCAGGGAGTCCAGCTGGAGCCTTATCCCCTGCACAGCGGCAATACTCACTGGGGGTGTCTGCCAGGGAGGAGACGGCCAGGCCCTGGAAGCAGAAGACGGCACTGCTCGACTGAGTCCAGCAGGACTCGGACTGGCCGACATCCGTGGCACATGTCCAGGAGTATTCCTCCAGGCACGCTCTCGGGAGCGGAGGCTCGACCGTGGGCGGCACATCCCTGCCGAGCCTGTGGGGGGAGGGAGGGCTCAAGTGGAGACAAGCGGCTTTGGGAAACACACATTCCTACAGCTGCTTCCCCTGGAAGGTGGAAGGGTCTGCTCACAGAAGAGCAATGGGAAGGGCTCAGCCAGGGAGATCACACAATCCTCCTCTGGCTGGGGCCAGGCCGCAGTTGAAGTGGGAACAGGAGAGAGAGCTGGAAAAAGACAGAGACAGAGACAGAGAGGGCCGGGGGGGGGGGTGGGGCTCGCAGGGAGAGAGACAGAGAGCGCGAGAGAGCGAGCGATCCAGCGTGAGCCGACGAGAGAGAGACAGACACAGAGACAGAGACAGAGACAGAGACAGAGAGACAGACAGAGAGAGACACAGAGAGAGAGAGGGAGAGAGACAGACACACAGACAGAGACAGAGGAGGAGAGAGCGAGCAGAGCTTGCTCAGAGCACCGAGCAGAAAATGAGCTCTTGAGCAAGGACAACGAGCGCCTCCACTCCACAAGAGTCATCACACACCCACACACTCAGAGGACCCTAAAGGCGGCGTCAACACTCTTGCATCCAGTTGGTGGAAATGCACAGACAGCTGCCAAGTGAACCCTGCCTGGCTCTGGCACCACTGTCGACTCCTAGAAATCTGGAAGCTGCAAGGTCTGCCTCTCTCCCGACTGGGGCATGATGCGGACTTTGGTCACGAATGACCGTCTTGGCCGGGAAATAGCCGCCACCGTGGGAACGGCAACCGGGCAGAGGCAGACATGCGTCCTCCGCTGGGTGACAGAAAAAAAGAGAGAACGGGAGAGTGCACGCCATCCGCTGACAGATGAGCACACCTCCGGCATCTGACTGCACGTGACCACGCTGGAGCGAGATCACGGAATTGGCCCATCTGAGGACCACGGTGAGAAACACAGAGCACTCTGGGAAAGGGACACTTGGCGGTTGCGTGCGTGGGGGAAACGGGGATAGTCAGCGCTCGCTGAATTCCCTCGATCGGACATGCCCAGATGGCCCCTTCCAATGGAGTCCCGGGATTCTTCCGAGTTACCTGCAACACAGGCCGTCTTGGACGCCCCCGTCGTCCTCCGGATCGGTGTGTTGGCCTGGAAAGAAATTCGCACGGGGCCAGTCACACTAAGCAGATCCCCACTCGACCCTTGGGAATCCAGTGTCCAGTCCCAGCCCAGGGACCTCCACATCCTCAGTGTGACAACGGCAGACGGGAAGAGCAATCTGCCAGGAGACCTCAGGCGGTGTCTCGTGAAAGCGCCGGCCTGGCTTTCCTGAGCCAGCGGGCCGCGTCTCCCCGATCGGGGAGGCCCTCAGCCCAGGATGCTCTCCCGAGTCTGGGAAAACAGCCAAAGAGGCGTGGGGCTCACAGGGCTCACACCTTCTGGGGCACCAGCCTAAGTGCCTGCTCGCACAAGTGCCGCGCTACTCAGCCTTCTCTGCGCGGGGACACTAGTTGTGGAGGCTCGAGTCGAACTCATCGCCTGAGGGGAGAAGGCCGGCTGCACTCTACAAACCCTGGCATCCAGAGGCATCGTCGCCCCCTGCTCCGCAGAAACACTGGCCACCCTGTGGGCTGGGAGAAGGCCAAGGCCTAGGCTCGCACGCGGGAAACGCGGGAGCACGGGAAACGGGACAGGTGGCTAGGGGCGTTCTTCCGAGGACTGCTTCGGAAGAGAGGCCAACGTGACGGAGACGGAGAGTGGGGCCCAGAAGAGTGAAGCCCGGGAGGCGTCTCGGAGGCAGATGTCCACAAGGAGGCCAGGCGCACGGGGTGGGCCTAGAATCTGGAGGGACGCGCCTCAGGCGTGAAAGTTAGAGCACTGAAGGTGCGAGGAGACATTTCACGCCAGTGGGGATGTTTGACAGACACCTGCCCTGGCGCTACGTGCGGCACAGGGGAGCTGAGTTTGTCCTGCCGGCTTTGGGTCCCGTGATGTGTCACTGGGGCCAGGGGCACCTGGGCGCATCCTGGCAAGAAGGAAGGGAGCGCAGCTCCCTCAAGCGTCTCCCGTCTGTGCTTCCAACTCTGTCCTCCAGCCTGATTCCCTTCAATGTGTCTGTCTGCACAGCCCGAGGGCTGGCATGCCAAGGACACGGACCGCCCAGGGAGTCCAGCTGGAGCCTTATCCCCTGCACAGCGGCAATACTCACTGGGGGTGTCTGCCAGGGAGGAGACGGCCAGGCCCTGGAAGCAGAAGACGGCACTGCTCGACTGAGTCCAGCAGGACTCGGACTGGCCGACATCCGTGGCACATGTCCAGGAGTATTCCTCCAGGCACGCTCTCGGGAGCGGAGGCTCGACCGTGGGCGGCACATCCCTGCCGAGCCTGTGGGGGGAGGGAGGGCTCAAGTGGAGACAAGCGGCTTTGGGAAACACACATTCCTACAGCTGCTTCCCCTGGAAGGTGGAAGGGTCTGCTCACAGAAGAGCAATGGGAAGGGCTCAGCCAGGGAGATCACACAATCCTCCTCTGGCTGGGGCCAGGCCGCAGTTGAAGTGGGAACAGGAGAGAGAGCTGGAAAAAGACAGAGACAGAGACAGAGAGGGCCGGGGGGGGGGTGGGGCGCGCAGGGAGAGAGACAGAGAGCGCGAGAGAGCGAGCGATCCAGCGTGAGCCGACGAGAGAGAGACAGACACAGAGACAGAGACAGAGACAGAGACAGAGAGACAGACAGAGAGAGACACAGAGAGAGAGAGGGAGAGAGACAGACACACAGACAGAGACAGAGGAGGAGAGAGCGAGCAGAGCTTGCTCAGAGCACCGAGCAGAAAATGAGCTCTTGAGCAAGGACAACGAGCGCCTCCACTCCACAAGAGTCATCACACACCCACACACTCAGAGGACCCTAAAGGCGGCGTCAACACTCTTGCATCCAGTTGGTGGAAATGCACAGACAGCTGCCAAGTGAACCCTGCCTGGCTCTGGCACCACTGTCGATTCCTAGAAATCTGGAAGCTGCAAGGTCTGCCTCTCTCCCGACTGGGGCATGATGCGGACTTTGGTCACGAATGACCGTCTTGGCCGGGAAATAGCCGCCACCGTGGGAACGGCAACCGGGCAGAGGCAGACATGCGTCCTCCGCTGGGTGACAGAAAAAAAGAGAGAACGGGAGAGTGCACGCCATCCGCTGACAGACGAGCACACCTCCGGCATCTGACTGCACGTGACCACGCTGGAGCGAGATCACGGAATTGGCCCATCTGAGGACCACGGTGAGAAACACAGAGCACTCTGGGAAAGGGACACTTGGCGGTTGCGTGCGTGGGGGAAACGGGGATAGTCAGCGCTCGCTGAATTCCCTCGATCGGACATGCCCAGATGGCCCCTTCCAATGGAGTCCCGGGATTCTTCCGAGTTACCTGCAACACAGGCCGTCTTGGATGCCCCCGTCGTCCTCCGGATCGGTGTGTTGGCCTGGAAAGAAATTCGCACGGGGCCAGTCACACTAAGCAGATCCCCACTCGACCCTTGGGAATCCAGTGTCCAGTCCCAGCCCAGGGACCTCCACATCCTCAGTGTGACAACGGCAGACGGGAAGAGCAATCTGCCAGGAGACCTCAGGCGGTGTCTCGTGAAAGCGCCGGCCTGGCTTTCCTGAGCCAGCGGGCCGCGTCTCCCCGATCGGGGAGGCCCTCAGCCCAGGATGCTCTCCCGAGTCTGGGAAAACAGCCAAAGAGGCGTGGGGCTCACAGGGCTCACACCTTCTGGGGCACCAGCCTAAGTGCCTGCTCGCACAAGTGCCGCGCTACTCAGCCTTCTCTGCGCGGGGACACTAGTTGTGGAGGCTCGAGTCGAACTCATCGCCTGAGGGGAGAAGGCCGGCTGCACTCTACAAACCCTGGCATCCAGAGGCATCGTCGCCCCCTGCTCCGCAGAAACACTGGCCACCCTGTGGGCTGGGAGAAGGCCAAGGCCTAGGCTCGCACGCGGGAAACGCGGGAGCACGGGAAACGGGACAGGTGGCTAGGGGCGTTCTTCCGAGGACTGCTTCGGAAGAGAGGCCAACGTGACGGAGACGGAGAGTGGGGCCCAGAAGAGTGAAGCCCGGGAGGCGTCTCGGAGGCAGATGTCCACAAGGAGGCCAGGCGCACGGGGTGGGCCTAGAATCTGGAGGGACGCGCCTCAGGCGTGAAAGTTAGAGCACTGAAGGTGCGAGGAGACATTTCACGCCAGTGGGGATGTTTGACAGACACCTGCCCTGGCGCTACGTGCGGCACAGGGGAGCTGAGTTTGTCCTGCCGGCTTTGGGTCCCGTGATGTGTCACTGGGGCCAGGGGCACCTGGGCGCATCCTGGCAAGAAGGAAGGGAGCGCAGCTCCCTCAAGCGTCTCCCGTCTGTGCTTCCAACTCTGTCCTCCAGCCTGATTCCCTTCAATGTGTCTGTCTGCACAGCCCGAGGGCTGGCATGCCAAGGACACGGACCGCCCAGGGAGTCCAGCTGGAGCCTTATCCCCTGCACAGCGGCAATACTCACTGGGGGTGTCTGCCAGGGAGGAGACGGCCAGGCCCTGGAAGCAGAAGACGGCACTGCTCGACTGAGTCCAGCAGGACTCGGACTGGCCGACATCCGTGGCACATGTCCAGGAGTATTCCTCCAGGCACGCTCTCGGGAGCGGAGGCTCGACCGTGGGCGGCACATCCCTGCCGAGCCTGTGGGGGGAGGGAGGGCTCAAGTGGAGACAAGCGGCTTTGGGAAACACACATTCCTACAGCTGCTTCCCCTGGAAGGTGGAAGGGTCTGCTCACAGAAGAGCAATGGGAAGGGCTCAGCCAGGGAGATCACACAATCCTCCTCTGGCTGGGGCCAGGCCGCAGTTGAAGTGGGAACAGGAGAGAGAGCTGGAAAAAGACAGAGACAGAGACAGAGAGGGCCGGGGGGGGGGGGCGGTGGGGCTCGCAGGGAGAGAGACAGAGAGCGCGAGAGAGCGAGCGATCCAGCGTGAGCCGACGAGAGAGAGACAGACACAGAGACAGAGACAGAGACAGAGACAGAGAGACAGACAGAGAGAGACACAGAGAGAGAGAGGGAGAGAGACAGACACACAGACAGAGACAGAGGAGGAGAGAGCGAGCAGAGCTTGCTCAGAGCACCGAGCAGAAAATGAGCTCTTGAGCAAGGACAACGAGCGCCTCCACTCCACAAGAGTCATCACACACCCACACACTCAGAGGACCCTAAAGGCGGCGTCAACACTCTTGCATCCAGTTGGTGGAAATGCACAGACAGCTGCCAAGTGAACCCTGCCTGGCTCTGGCACCACTGTCGACTCCTAGAAATCTGGAAGCTGCAAGGTCTGCCTCTCTCCCGACTGGGGCATGATGCGGACTTTGGTCACGAATGACCGTCTTGGCCGGGAAATAGCCGCCACCGTGGGAACGGCAACCGGGCAGAGGCAGACATGCGTCCTCCGCTGGGTGACAGAAAAAAAGAGAGAACGGGAGAGTGCACGCCATCCGCTGACAGATGAGCACACCTCCGGCATCTGACTGCACGTGACCACGCTGGAGCGAGATCACGGAATTGGCCCATCTGAGGACCACGGTGAGAAACACAGAGCACTCTGGGAAAGGGACACTTGGCGGTTGCGTGCGTGGGGGAAACGGGGATAGTCAGCGCTCGCTGAATTCCCTCGATCGGACATGCCCAGATGGCCCCTTCCAATGGAGTCCCGGGATTCTTCCGAGTTACCTGCAACACAGGCCGTCTTGGACGCCCCCGTCGTCCTCCGGATCGGTGTGTTGGCCTGGAAAGAAATTCGCACGGGGCCAGTCACACTAAGCAGATCCCCACTCGACCCTTGGGAATCCAGTGTCCAGTCCCAGCCCAGGGACCTCCACATCCTCAGTGTGACAACGGCAGACGGGAAGAGCAATCTGCCAGGAGACCTCAGGCGGTGTCTCGTGAAAGCGCCGGCCTGGCTTTCCTGAGCCAGCGGGCCGCGTCTCCCCGATCGGGGAGGCCCTCAGCCCAGGATGCTCTCCCGAGTCTGGGAAAACAGCCAAAGAGGCGTGGGGCTCACAGGGCTCACACCTTCTGGGGCACCAGCCTAAGTGCCTGCTCGCACAAGTGCCGCGCTACTCAGCCTTCTCTGCGCGGGGACACTAGTTGTGGAGGCTCGAGTCGAACTCATCGCCTGAGGGGAGAAGGCCGGCTGCACTCTACAAACCCTGGCATCCAGAGGCATCGTCGCCCCCTGCTCCGCAGAAACACTGGCCACCCTGTGGGCTGGGAGAAGGCCAAGGCCTAGGCTCGCACGCGGGAAACGCGGGAGCACGGGAAACGGGACAGGTGGCTAGGGGCGTTCTTCCGAGGACTGCTTCGGAAGAGAGGCCAACGTGACGGAGACGGAGAGTGGGGCCCAGAAGAGTGAAGCCCGGGAGGCGTCTCGGAGGCAGATGTCCACAAGGAGGCCAGGCGCACGGGGTGGGCCTAGAATCTGGAGGGACGCGCCTCAGGCGTGAAAGTTAGAGCACTGAAGGTGCGAGGAGACATTTCACGCCAGTGGGGATGTTTGACAGACACCTGCCCTGGCGCTACGTGCGGCACAGGGGAGCTGAGTTTGTCCTGCCGGCTTTGGGTCCCGTGATGTGTCACTGGGGCCAGGGGCACCTGGGCGCATCCTGGCAAGAAGGAAGGGAGCGCAGCTCCCTCAAGCGTCTCCCGTCTGTGCTTCCAACTCTGTCCTCCAGCCTGATTCCCTTCAATGTGTCTGTCTGCACAGCCCGAGGGCTGGCATGCCAAGGACACGGACCGCCCAGGGAGTCCAGCTGGAGCCTTATCCCCTGCACAGCGGCAATACTCACTGGGGGTGTCTGCCAGGGAGGAGACGGCCAGGCCCTGGAAGCAGAAGACGGCACTGCTCGACTGAGTCCAGCAGGACTCGGACTGGCCGACATCCGTGGCACATGTCCAGGAGTATTCCTCCAGGCACGCTCTCGGGAGCGGAGGCTCGACCGTGGGCGGCACATCCCTGCCGAGCCTGTGGGGGGAGGGAGGGCTCAAGTGGAGACAAGCGGCTTTGGGAAACACACATTCCTACAGCTGCTTCCCCTGGAAGGTGGAAGGGTCTGCTCACAGAAGAGCAATGGGAAGGGCTCAGCCAGGGAGATCACACAATCCTCCTCTGGCTGGGGCCAGGCCGCAGTTGAAGTGGGAACAGGAGAGAGAGCTGGAAAAAGACAGAGACAGAGACAGAGAGGGCCGGGGGGGGGGGGCGTTGGGGCTCGCAGGGAGAGAGACAGAGAGCGCGAGAGAGCGAGCGATCCAGCGTGAGCCGACGAGAGAGAGACAGACACAGAGACAGAGACAGAGACAGAGACAGAGAGACAGACAGAGAGAGACACAGAGAGAGAGAGGGAGAGAGACAGACACACAGACAGAGACAGAGGAGGAGAGAGCGAGCAGAGCTTGCTCAGAGCACCGAGCAGAAAATGAGCTCTTGAGCAAGGACAACGAGCGCCTCCACTCCACAAGAGTCATCACACACCCACACACTCAGAGGACCCTAAAGGCGGCGTCAACACTCTTGCATCCAGTTGGTGGAAATGCACAGACAGCTGCCAAGTGAACCCTGCCTGGCTCTGGCACCACTGTCGACTCCTAGAAATCTGGAAGCTGCAAGGTCTGCCTCTCTCCCGACTGGGGCATGATGCGGACTTTGGTCACGAATGACCGTCTTGGCCGGGAAATAGCCGCCACCGTGGGAACGGCAACCGGGCAGAGGCAGACATGCGTCCTCCGCTGGGTGACAGAAAAAAAGAGAGAACGGGAGAGTGCACGCCATCCGCTGACAGATGAGCACACCTCCGGCATCTGACTGCACGTGACCACGCTGGAGCGAGATCACGGAATTGGCCCATCTGAGGACCACGGTGAGAAACACAGAGCACTCTGGGAAAGGGACACTTGGCGGTTGCGTGCGTGGGGGAAACGGGGATAGTCAGCGCTCGCTGAATTCCCTCGATCGGACATGCCCAGATGGCCCCTTCCAATGGAGTCCCGGGATTCTTCCGAGTTACCTGCAACACAGGCCGTCTTGGACGCCCCCGTCGTCCTCCGGATCGGTGTGTTGGCCTGGAAAGAAATTCGCACGGGGCCAGTCACACTAAGCAGATCCCCACTCGACCCTTGGGAATCCAGTGTCCAGTCCCAGCCCAGGGACCTCCACATCCTCAGTGTGACAACGGCAGACGGGAAGAGCAATCTGCCAGGAGACCTCAGGCGGTGTCTCGTGAAAGCGCCGGCCTGGCTTTCCTGAGCCAGCGGGCCGCGTCTCCCCGATCGGGGAGGCCCTCAGCCCAGGATGCTCTCCCGAGTCTGGGAAAACAGCCAAAGAGGCGTGGGGCTCACAGGGCTCACACCTTCTGGGGCACCAGCCTAAGTGCCTGCTCGCACAAGTGCCGCGCTACTCAGCCTTCTCTGCGCGGGGACACTAGTTGTGGAGGCTCGAGTCGAACTCATCGCCTGAGGGGAGAAGGCCGGCTGCACTCTACAAACCCTGGCATCCAGAGGCATCGTCGCCCCCTGCTCCGCAGAAACACTGGCCACCCTGTGGGCTGGGAGAAGGCCAAGGCCTAGGCTCGCACGCGGGAAACGCGGGAGCACGGGAAACGGGACAGGTGGCTAGGGGCGTTCTTCCGAGGACTGCTTCGGAAGAGAGGCCAACGTGACGGAGACGGAGAGTGGGGCCCAGAAGAGTGAAGCCCGGGAGGCGTCTCGGAGGCAGATGTCCACAAGGAGGCCAGGCGCACGGGGTGGGCCTAGAATCTGGAGGGACACGCCTCAGGCGTGAAAGTTAGAGCACTGAAGGTGCGAGGAGACATTTCACGCCAGTGGGGATGTTTGACAGACACCTGCCCTGGCGCTACGTGTGGCACAGGGGAGCTGAGTTTGTCCTGCCGGCTTTGGGTCCCGTGATGTGTCACTGGGGCCAGGGGCACCTGGGCGCATCCTGGCAAGAAGGAAGGGAGCGCAGCTCCCTCAAGCGTCTCCCGTCTGTGCTTCCAACTCTGTCCTCCAGCCTGATTCCCTTCAATGTGTCTGTCTGCACAGCCCGAGGGCTGGCATGCCAAGGACACGGACCGCCCAGGGAGTCCAGCTGGAGCCTTATCCCCTGCACAGCGGCAATACTCACTGGGGGTGTCTGCCAGGGAGGAGACGGCCAGGCCCTGGAAGCAGAAGACGGCACTGCTCGACTGAGTCCAGCAGGACTCGGACTGGCCGACATCCGTGGCACATGTCCAGGAGTATTCCTCCAGGCACGCTCTCGGGAGCGGAGGCTCGACCGTGGGCGGCACATCCCTGCCGAGCCTGTGGGGGGAGGGAGGGCTCAAGTGGAGACAAGCGGCTTTGGGAAACACACATTCCTACAGCTGCTTCCCCTGGAAGGTGGAAGGGTCTGCTCACAGAAGAGCAATGGGAAGGGCTCAGCCAGGGAGATCACACAATCCTCCTCTGGCTGGGGCCAGGCCGCAGTTGAAGTGGGAACAGGAGAGAGAGCTGGAAAAAGACAGAGACAGAGACAGAGAGGGACGGGGGGGGTGGGGCGCGCAGGGAGAGAGACAGAGAGCGCGAGAGAGCGAGCGATCCAGCGTGAGCCGACGAGAGAGAGACAGACACAGAGACAGAGACAGAGACAGAGACAGAGAGACAGACAGAGAGAGACACAGAGAGAGAGAGGGAGAGAGACAGACACACAGACAGAGACAGAGGAGGAGAGAGCGAGCAGAGCTTGCTCAGAGCACCGAGCAGAAAATGAGCTCTTGAGCAAGGACAACGAGCGCCTCCACTCCACAAGAGTCATCACACACCCACACACTCAGAGGACCCTAAAGGCGGCGTCAACACTCTTGCATCCAGTTGGTGGAAATGCACAGACAGCTGCCAAGTGAACCCTGCCTGGCTCTGGCACCACTGTCGACTCCTAGAAATCTGGAAGCTGCAAGGTCTGCCTCTCTCCCGACTGGGGCATGATGCGGACTTTGGTCACGAATGACCGTCTTGGCCGGGAAATAGCCGCCACCGTGGGAACGGCAACCGGGCAGAGGCAGACATGCGTCCTCCGCTGGGTGACAGAAAAAAAGAGAGAACGGGAGAGTGCACGCCATCCGCTGACAGACGAGCACACCTCCGGCATCTGACTGCACGTGACCACGCTGGAGCGAGATCACGGAATTGGCCCATCTGAGGACCACGGTGAGAAACACAGAGCACTCTGGGAAAGGGACACTTGGCGGTTGCGTGCGTGGGGGAAACGGGGATAGTCAGCGCTCGCTGAATTCCCTCGATCGGACATGCCCAGATGGCCCCTTCCAATGGAGTCCCGGGATTCTTCCGAGTTACCTGCAACACAGGCCGTCTTGGACGCCCCCGTCGTCCTCCGGATCGGTGTGTTGGCCTGGAAAGAAATTCGCACGGGGCCAGTCACACTAAGCAGATCCCCACTCGACCCTTGGGAATCCAGTGTCCAGTCCCAGCCCAGGGACCTCCACATCCTCAGTGTGACAACGGCAGACGGGAAGAGCAATCTGCCAGGAGACCTCAGGCGGTGTCTCGTGAAAGCGCCGGCCTGGCTTTCCTGAGCCAGCGGGCCGCGTCTCCCCGATCGGGGAGGCCCTCAGCCCAGGATGCTCTCCCGAGTCTGGGAAAACAGCCAAAGAGGCGTGGGGCTCACAGGGCTCACACCTTCTGGGGCACCAGCCTAAGTGCCTGCTCGCACAAGTGCCGCGCTACTCAGCCTTCTCTGCGCGGGGACACTAGTTGTGGAGGCTCGAGTCGAACTCATCGCCTGAGGGGAGAAGGCCGGCTGCACTCTACAAACCCTGGCATCCAGAGGCATCGTCGCCCCCTGCTCCGCAGAAACACTGGCCACCCTGTGGGCTGGGAGAAGGCCAAGGCCTAGGCTCGCACGCGGGAAACGCGGGAGCACGGGAAACGGGACAGGTGGCTAGGGGCGTTCTTCCGAGGACTGCTTCGGAAGAGAGGCCAACGTGACGGAGACGGAGAGTGGGGCCCAGAAGAGTGAAGCCCGGGAGGCGTCTCGGAGGCAGATGTCCACAAGGAGGCCAGGCGCACGGGGTGGGCCTAGAATCTGGAGGGACGCGCCTCAGGCGTGAAAGTTAGAGCACTGAAGGTGCGAGGAGACATTTCACGCCAGTGGGGATGTTTGACAGACACCTGCCCTGGCGCTCCGTGCGGCACAGGGGAGCTGAGTTTGTCCTGCCGGCTTTGGGTCCCGTGATGTGTCACTGGGGCCAGGGGCACCTGGGCGCATCCTGGCAAGAAGGAAGGGAGCGCAGCTCCCTCAAGCGTCTCCCGTCTGTGCTTCCAACTCTGTCCTCCAGCCTGATTCCCTTCAATGTGTCTGTCTGCACAGCCCGAGGGCTGGCATGCCAAGGACACGGACCGCCCAGGGAGTCCAGCTGGAGCCTTATCCCCTGCACAGCGGCAATACTCACTGGGGGTGTCTGCCAGGGAGGAGACGGCCAGGCCCTGGAAGCAGAAGACGGCACTGCTCGACTGAGTCCAGCAGGACTCGGACTGGCCGACATCCGTGGCACATGTCCAGGAGTATTCCTCCAGGCACGCTCTCGGGAGCGGAGGCTCGACCGTGGGCGGCACATCCCTGCCGAGCCTGTGGGGGGAGGGAGGGCTCAAGTGGAGACAAGCGGCTTTGGGAAACACACATTCCTACAGCTGCTTCCCCTGGAAGGTGGAAGGGTCTGCTCACAGAAGAGCAATGGGAAGGGCTCAGCCAGGGAGATCACACAATCCTCCTCTGGCTGGGGCCAGGCCGCAGTTGAAGTGGGAACAGGAGAGAGAGCTGGAAAAAGACAGAGACAGAGACAGAGAGGGCCGGGGGGGGGGGGCGGTGGGGCGCGCAGGGAGAGAGACAGAGAGCGCGAGAGAGCGAGCGATCCAGCGTGAGCCGACGAGAGAGAGACAGACACAGAGACAGAGACAGAGACAGAGACAGAGAGACAGACAGAGAGAGACACAGAGAGAGAGAGGGAGAGAGACAGACACACAGACAGAGACAGAGGAGGAGAGAGCGAGCAGAGCTTGCTCAGAGCACCGAGCAGAAAATGAGCTCTTGAGCAAGGACAACGAGCGCCTCCACTCCACAAGAGTCATCACACACCCACACACTCAGAGGACCCTAAAGGCGGCGTCAACACTCTTGCATCCAGTTGGTGGAAATGCACAGACAGCTGCCAAGTGAACCCTGCCTGGCTCTGGCACCACTGTCGACTCCTAGAAATCTGGAAGCTGCAAGGTCTGCCTCTCTCCCGACTGGGGCATGATGCGGACTTTGGTCACGAATGACCGTCTTGGCCGGGAAATAGCCGCCACCGTGGGAACGGCAACCGGGCAGAGGCAGACATGCGTCCTCCGCTGGGTGACAGAAAAAAAGAGAGAACGGGAGAGTGCACGCCATCCGCTGACAGACGAGCACACCTCCGGCATCTGACTGCACGTGACCACGCTGGAGCGAGATCACGGAATTGGCCCATCTGAGGACCACGGTGAGAAACACAGAGCACTCTGGGAAAGGGACACTTGGCGGTTGCGTGCGTGGGGGAAACGGGGATAGTCAGCGCTCGCTGAATTCCCTCGATCGGACATGCCCAGATGGCCCCTTCCAATGGAGTCCCGGGATTCTTCCGAGTTACCTGCAACACAGGCCGTCTTGGACGCCCCCGTCGTCCTCCGGATCGGTGTGTTGGCCTGGAAAGAAATTCGCACGGGGCCAGTCACACTAAGCAGATCCCCACTCGACCCTTGGGAATCCAGTGTCCAGTCCCAGCCCAGGGACCTCCACATCCTCAGTGTGACAACGGCAGACGGGAAGAGCAATCTGCCAGGAGACCTCAGGCGGTGTCTCGTGAAAGCGCCGGCCTGGCTTTCCTGAGCCAGCGGGCCGCGTCTCCCCGATCGGGGAGGCCCTCAGCCCAGGATGCTCTCCCGAGTCTGGGAAAACAGCCAAAGAGGCGTGGGGCTCACAGGGCTCACACCTTCTGGGGCACCAGCCTAAGTGCCTGCTCGCACAAGTGCCGCGCTACTCAGCCTTCTCTGCGCGGGGACACTAGTTGTGGAGGCTCGAGTCGAACTCATCGCCTGAGGGGAGAAGGCCGGCTGCACTCTACAAACCCTGGCATCCAGAGGCATCGTCGCCCCCTGCTCCGCAGAAACACTGGCCACCCTGTGGGCTGGGAGAAGGCCAAGGCCTAGGCTCGCACGCGGGAAACGCGGGAGCACGGGAAACGGGACAGGTGGCTAGGGGCGTTCTTCCGAGGACTGCTTCGGAAGAGAGGCCAACGTGACGGAGACGGAGAGTGGGGCCCAGAAGAGTGAAGCCCGGGAGGCGTCTCGGAGGCAGATGTCCACAAGGAGGCCAGGCGCACGGGGTGGGCCTAGAATCTGGAGGGACGCGCCTCAGGCGTGAAAGTTAGAGCACTGAAGGTGCGAGGAGACATTTCACGCCAGTGGGGATGTTTGACAGACACCTGCCCTGGCGCTACGTGCGGCACAGGGGAGCTGAGTTTGTCCTGCCGGCTTTGGGTCCCGTGATGTGTCACTGGGGCCAGGGGCACCTGGGCGCATCCTGGCAAGAAGGAAGGGAGCGCAGCTCCCTCAAGCGTCTCCCGTCTGTGCTTCCAACTCTGTCCTCCAGCCTGATTCCCTTCAATGTGTCTGTCTGCACAGCCCGAGGGCTGGCATGCCAAGGACACGGACCGCCCAGGGAGTCCAGCTGGAGCCTTATCCCCTGCACAGCGGCAATACTCACTGGGGGTGTCTGCCAGGGAGGAGACGGCCAGGCCCTGGAAGCAGAAGACGGCACTGCTCGACTGAGTCCAGCAGGACTCGGACTGGCCGACATCCGTGGCACATGTCCAGGAGTATTCCTCCAGGCACGCTCTCGGGAGCGGAGGCTCGACCGTGGGCGGCACATCCCTGCCGAGCCTGTGGGGGGAGGGAGGGCTCAAGTGGAGACAAGCGGCTTTGGGAAACACACATTCCTACAGCTGCTTCCCCTGGAAGGTGGAAGGGTCTGCTCACAGAAGAGCAATGGGAAGGGCTCAGCCAGGGAGATCACACAATCCTCCTCTGGCTGGGGCCAGGCCGCAGTTGAAGTGGGAACAGGAGAGAGAGCTGGAAAAAGACAGAGACAGAGACAGAGAGGGCCGGGGGGGGGGGGGCGGTGGGGCGCGCAGGGAGAGAGACAGAGAGCGCGAGAGAGCGAGCGATCCAGCGTGAGCCGACGAGAGAGAGACAGACACAGAGACAGAGACAGAGACAGAGACAGAGAGACAGACAGAGAGAGACACAGAGAGAGAGAGGGAGAGAGACAGACACACAGACAGAGACAGAGGAGGAGAGAGCGAGCAGAGCTTGCTCAGAGCACCGAGCAGAAAATGAGCTCTTGAGCAAGGACAACGAGCGCCTCCACTCCACAAGAGTCATCACACACCCACACACTCAGAGGACCCTAAAGGCGGCGTCAACACTCTTGCATCCAGTTGGTGGAAATGCACAGACAGCTGCCAAGTGAACCCTGCCTGGCTCTGGCACCACTGTCGACTCCTAGAAATCTGGAAGCTGCAAGGTCTGCCTCTCTCCCGACTGGGGCATGATGCGGACTTTGGTCACGAATGACCGTCTTGGCCGGGAAATAGCCGCCACCGTGGGAACGGCAACCGGGCAGAGGCAGACATGCGTCCTCCGCTGGGTGACAGAAAAAAAGAGAGAACGGGAGAGTGCACGCCATCCGCTGACAGATGAGCACACCTCCGGCATCTGACTGCACGTGACCACGCTGGAGCGAGATCACGGAATTGGCCCATCTGAGGACCACGGTGAGAAACACAGAGCACTCTGGGAAAGGGACACTTGGCGGTTGCGTGCGTGGGGGAAACGGGGATAGTCAGCGCTCGCTGAATTCCCTCGATCGGACATGCCCAGATGGCCCCTTCCAATGGAGTCCCGGGATTCTTCCGAGTTACCTGCAACACAGGCCGTCTTGGACGCCCCCGTTGTCCTCCGGATCGGTGTGTTGGCCTGGAAAGAAATTCGCACGGGGCCAGTCACACTAAGCAGATCCCCACTCGACCCTTGGGAATCCAGTGTCCAGTCCCAGCCCAGGGACCTCCACATCCTCAGTGTGACAACGGCAGACGGGAAGAGCAATCTGCCAGGAGACCTCAGGCGGTGTCTCGTGAAAGCGCCGGCCTGGCTTTCCTGAGCCAGCGGGCCGCGTCTCCCCGATCGGGGAGGCCCTCAGCCCAGGATGCTCTCCCGAGTCTGGGAAAACAGCCAAAGAGGCGTGGGGCTCACAGGGCTCACACCTTCTGGGGCACCAGCCTAAGTGCCTGCTCGCACAAGTGCCGCGCTACTCAGCCTTCTCTGCGCGGGGACACTAGTTGTGGAGGCTCGAGTCGAACTCATCGCCTGAGGGGAGAAGGCCGGCTGCACTCTACAAACCCTGGCATCCAGAGGCATCGTCGCCCCCTGCTCCGCAGAAACACTGGCCACCCTGTGGGCTGGGAGAAGGCCAAGGCCTAGGCTCGCACGCGGGAAACGCGGGAGCACGGGAAACGGGACAGGTGGCTAGGGGCGTTCTTCCGAGGACTGCTTCGGAAGAGAGGCCAACGTGACGGAGACGGAGAGTGGGGCCCAGAAGAGTGAAGCCCGGGAGGCGTCTCGGAGGCAGATGTCCACAAGGAGGCCAGGCGCACGGGGTGGGCCTAGAATCTGGAGGGACGCGCCTCAGGCGTGAAAGTTAGAGCACTGAAGGTGCGAGGAGACATTTCACGCCAGTGGGGATGTTTGACAGACACCTGCCCTGGCGCTCCGTGCGGCACAGGGGAGCTGAGTTTGTCCTGCCGGCTTTGGGTCCCGTGATGTGTCACTGGGGCCAGGGGCACCTGGGCGCATCCTGGCAAGAAGGAAGGGAGCGCAGCTCCCTCAAGCGTCTCCCGTCTGTGCTTCCAACTCTGTCCTCCAGCCTGATTCCCTTCAATGTGTCTGTCTGCACAGCCCGAGGGCTGGCATGCCAAGGACACGGACCGCCCAGGGAGTCCAGCTGGAGCCTTATCCCCTGCACAGCGGCAATACTCACTGGGGGTGTCTGCCAGGGAGGAGACGGCCAGGCCCTGGAAGCAGAAGACGGCACTGCTCGACTGAGTCCAGCAGGACTCGGACTGGCCGACATCCGTGGCACATGTCCAGGAGTATTCCTCCAGGCACGCTCTCGGGAGCGGAGGCTCGACCGTGGGCGGCACATCCCTGCCGAGCCTGTGGGGGGAGGGAGGGCTCAAGTGGAGACAAGCGGCTTTGGGAAACACACATTCCTACAGCTGCTTCCCCTGGAAGGTGGAAGGGTCTGCTCACAGAAGAGCAATGGGAAGGGCTCAGCCAGGGAGATCACACAATCCTCCTCTGGCTGGGGCCAGGCCGCAGTTGAAGTGGGAACAGGAGAGAGAGCTGGAAAAAGACAGAGACAGAGACAGAGAGGGCCCGGGGGGGGGGGAGGGGGGCTGGGGCGTGCAGGGAGAGAGACAGAGAGCGCGAGAGAGCGAGCGATCCAGCGTGAGCCGACGAGAGAGAGACAGACACAGAGACAGAGACAGAGACAGAGACAGAGAGACAGACAGAGAGAGACACAGAGAGAGAGAGGGAGAGAGACAGACACACAGACAGAGACAGAGGAGGAGAGAGCGAGCAGAGCTTGCTCAGAGCACCGAGCAGAAAATGAGCTCTTGAGCAAGGACAACGAGCGCCTCCACTCCACAAGAGTCATCACACACCCACACACTCAGAGGACCCTAAAGGCGGCGTCAACACTCTTGCATCCAGTTGGTGGAAATGCACAGACAGCTGCCAAGTGAACCCTGCCTGGCTCTGGCACCACTGTCGACTCCTAGAAATCTGGAAGCTGCAAGGTCTGCCTCTCTCCCGACTGGGGCATGATGCGGACTTTGGTCACGAATGACCGTCTTGGCCGGGAAATAGCTGCCACCGTGGGAACGGCAACCGGGCAGAGGCAGACATGCGTCCTCCGCTGGGTGACAGAAAAAAAGAGAGAACGGGAGAGTGCACGCCATCCGCTGACAGATGAGCACACCTCCGGCATCTGACTGCACGTGACCACACTGGAGCGAGATCACGGAATTGGCCCATCTGAGGACCACGGTGAGAAACACAGAGCACTCTGGGAAAGGGACACTTGGTGGTTGTCTGCATGGGAAACGGGGATAGCGAGCACTTCCTGATGTCCCTATATCCGAGATCATCACATTTCCCCTTCAAATGAAGTCCCTTCTTGTTTCATTGTATAATCCCCATGATGGTCTCCATTCTATGCTTCTTTCTCTGACTGTTTACAGAACAGGTACATTTTTCTCATCTCACTGCATTTTTGTTGTTTAATGCGGTTAATCATCCCTTTAGTTTTTGCACTGCTAGTTTACTTCCTTCCAGAGACCATCGTTAATTTGTAGCAGTTAGATATGCGTCTCACCCTGATTTTTCTTGCAGGAGAGAATAGACCTTTTCTCTATGTGCATGATTTCCTAAGGGTGTTGAGTTCTCTTGTGTCAGACTTACAGGTCCATAGAGACGAGTGACATTGAAGTTAACAGAGCCTTTTCCTTGTTGGTTGAGTGAATTAAATCATTACAACCTCCACGTTTCCTTCTCTTGCCTCTGGCACTTGTGACTTTGTTCCTCTCACTTACTGTTCTTTCTGAGACCGTCTCCACATTTTCCCCACCCATTACCGGCACCAGATTATTCATTGTCACCTGTGAGTGAGTGTGCCTTGTGTCTTTTCATCTTCCTTATCTTCGTTATTCCCTGCAAATAAATTCAGAAATGTCCAGTTAGCTCTTTCCCACTTTAACCTCTATAAACGCAGTGACCTCAACAGCCATAGAGACATAAATATCTATGCAGGAGTCCGTATGGTCTTGAAGTCCTAGCGCATTGTCTTGAAAGCATTGCCCCAGCATGGATTTCTGATTTACCAGGCGGTGTGTCTGTGATCCGCTGGATCACCATCATTGCAGACTCTGCCTGAAATTGGGCAAAAGTTTAAGCTGTCTTTTGTTCCTCATATCACTGGGTACTTGTCCAGCTTCCATCTTGAATTCTGCGACTGCGTGCTCCATTCTGCCACAAATCCTGCCAAAGGCACAGGCCCTATATCCTTTCCCAGCTCTCACAGAGAACCTCGTCCTTTCTCTAAGGAGACAACAAAGAACCCAAGCCAACATCCCTCATCTGGGGACTTTAAGGGCCCTCCAAGTTGGCTTCTGTGTGTTGTGGAGGGAAATTCTCTCTACGGAAAGGTCTCCAGTCTAAACTCTCTACCACCAAGTTCTACCACATCCAGTACCTTGCCCAACCCCACAGAGCGAGGGGCTTGCTTTGTTCTGAAGTGCATTCATAGACATTCCTACGTTTGATGACTACAGCTACCGTGAACAGATTATTGGATCCATTTTACTGCTGAGGAGATTGATACGGATGAAGTAAAAATCAATCTCTCACCCAGTGTTAGTACCGTCAGCTCTCAGGCTGGAGCCTGGGAATGGCCACCCTTAGTCCAAGGCTCTTTTCACTCAAACAAGCTGCCTCCTGTCACGTCCTCTTTTGTGTCCTCTGACAGTAGGTAGGTGTGGCCTCCTGCCCTAAAGGTCACAGTCCATCAGGAAGGAAGCCGACACTTGCACCACTATGACCTCCACCCTGGGCATATCTGCTCTCTGCGCCCACCTAGCCAGTCCTGGTCCTACCACGGTCCCAAGTGCAACACGCAAACTGGGACAGCTTGTCAAAACATTACGAGGGGAGGTGTGGAGGGTCTTGTGAGCCAGGCACCTTGGAGAAGTTCAGTGCAGTGAGGGCCTGTGGCCACCTTACCTGGGCTGAGTATGTGGGCAAGGTGCTTGGCCAGCCTATATCCCTCAGCCAGTTGCTGGTGGAAGGCCTGCCCTTGGTGGTCGTCAGAGCCATTGTGTGTCAGCAGGTCATTGAGGTGCTGACTCAGCAGGGCCCACACTTCTCGCCCTTCCTGTAACTTGTGCCGCAGATAGGCCAGTTGCTGCTCCTGCTCTTGAATTAGGAGATTGGATTCCCTAAGGTGGGACAGAAGAGAAAACTTGAGAGTCCAAAGGGATGAGTGACAGATTCTAAAGATTTTCAAGATTTCTGTGAGAACTGCCCCCAAGGAGTCCTCAGAGAATTCTGGCCGATGTGTGGTGACTTGCCTGTGGCAAAGAGAAAGAGGAAGGTAAATCACAGGTTTCCTGTGTATCAGAGAGAGCTCCTATCAGATTCCTGGACATCCTAGTCATTGTTTCTGCTGTCAACAAAACCAGGTGTCTTCCTAAACCTGTTTTAAAAATGTGTCTCTTCAGTTACCCCCTTCAGCCATGCCCGCTTCTATGTTGAAATACACATGGTGCATTCTGCAGTGAATGGACACAAAGCCAGACACAGAAATGTACACGAGCACAGCTGGGTTAGCTGGAAAGCACACGAGAATGACAGGGTCAAGGAGACAGAATTCTTTAGAAAGAAAACACAACAAGCCCTCGTGAGACAGGCGGTGATTGTGATTAAAGGGAAATGAGCGGGTGATGGCACAACACTGTCAACGTACTAAATGCCACCGAATTGTTCACCTCAATTTGTGCAAATTCGTGTTTGGTGAATTTCAGTTCAAAAATTTATAGTTTTAAAAAAAAGAGTAAGTGAGCCTCTGAATAACTGGAGTCCATAATTTTCCAATTACTTTTCCCTAGTTGCTTTATAAACATTTGAACACAAGTGCCTGCCATGTACATTTCTGCCTTCTCTTGGCCCAAAGTTGCTCCCTGCCCCACTTCAGCTTTTCCCACAGCTACCCACCAGCCTACCCCCACACAGCCCTCCTTACCTGAGCTTCTTGGCTAGCGTTGACTCCTCTGCCAGCTTCCCCTCCTGAAAAGGCAGCTTGTCCCCAAGCACGGATTCAATGATGTCTTTGCACTCTCCACACTCTGAAAAAGGACAGAGAGCCCTGCCTCAGTGGAAAGCTGGCCATGCTGCTGTGGTCACTGCCTTCAAGGGAGGAAGCAGGGTCCATGCCCAGTACCAGGCTCCACACTGGGATTTCCGCATCTTATTCCTCGGCCTCCAAACTACTACACAGCATTGGGTTACTCCCCATTTTAGAGCTGAGGAAAGAGAAGCTTCAAGGCACAGAAAGTAACTAGATACATTAACTTCTATTTGACAAAGGCAGAATTCCCATCCCCTGAGACTGACCCTGAGTCGTGGGCCTTAGTCACGTTACCAAGCCTCACAGCCTCTTAAGTGAAACACCAAGCAGGCGTGTGCAGTAGCGATTGCCTGTGTGCTTGGGAAGGCCCGGTGGACTCTACTGACTGTTGGTTCCCTTGAGCTCAGAATTTCAAGGTCAAGTACATCCAAGATAAAGACATTTATATGGATTCAACCCTGTAAAATATTATGCATTTGCCCATAAATTTCTGAAGGAAACGTGCACAGATACTAAGAAAGTTTGTGTTAAATTAAAAGCAATAGAAGGAAGAACTAACAAATAGTGTTGGCCCTGTGACAGGGACTTACAGAAATCATCCATGTGATGCATTGCAACAACTCAAACAAGTAGGTACCATGACAGCACCGTATTAACAGAGGAGGAAACTGAGGCACAGAAAGACACACAGCTTGGATTGGAGCCCAGAAAGACTGGCCCAGAGTCCATGCTCTTCACCACTGCACCGTGTTACATTGACACCCAGGTCTTAAGTGATATCTTTCTTCTTCATCAGCTTCAAAATGTGTTTCCTACAGTTACGCTGTGATTCTAAGGCAGGATGTAAATAAAACTTCGTTTGTCCTTTCCTGAAAGCTCATCTCTTCACTTTTTAAATGGCAGGCTTTGATTTTCTCTGTGTCAGTCATTTTAGTTACTACCCCCTCAATGGCTTATTGAAAAGCAATTGTAGGAAACGACCCCAATTCAGGCTCCGAGTTGTCAAGATCCTTCTAAACACTCTGCTGTGCACATGCCCTGGTTGTCACGGTTCTTGTCGTCACTACAGCCCAGTCTCACTGAGCAGGCAATCGAGCTTCCAGTTTTGAGGCTGACTGGGGCAGGGAAGGGCCTGCCTCACACACTGGCTTGAGTTTTCCTGGGGCTAGTGGTCTCCCCCACCTACCTCACTTTGTGGCCTCAATTTGGCCACAGGTCTCATAGCCCAGACTCTCAAGGTCACCTGGACCTGTTGGTTGCCTTGCGTCCCTGAGGGTTCACCAGCTGAGAGGGAGAGAGAGGTGGCGGGACAGATTCTCTGGTTTCCATAGAAACAGCCCCAACCTTACCACAGGGTGTCAAACATCTTCCTCAGACTCAGGAAGAAGAGCCCGTGCCCTGGAAGAGAGGGCTTCCCTCTCACCAGGGCTTTCCCTGTCTTGATGGTGTCACTCCTGGATAGCACAGTTTCGGTGAGGAGCATATTCATCTTTAAGCTCCTATAAAGCAGCTACTATCATCTGTTTTCCCACTGTAAGTAGCACAGTGCTTTGCCCATGGGACCTCAGAGAAGCTTGAACTGAGGGAGTTCACTTGTCCCAGACATTTAGGCCAAGAGCGATGCAGGATGTGGTAAAGGACAGAGAGGATGCTGAGAGAAACAGTGCAGCCCTTTCCTGAGAGGAAGACACAATTGTGTGGCTGCACCAGCAATCGATGTCTGGGACTCGAATTCTAAAGCCGCCCTATACCACACTGCAAATCTGAAAAAGTTGCTAAACTCTTTGTGCATCAGTTTCTCCATCCCCAGCAAAATGAGGGCAAAATACCTACCTCTGACTTTCCTGGATTGTGGTCAGAATGAAAGTTATTTTGACAAAGGGACCAGAGGGTAAAGTCTGGAGAAATTTTAGTGTCTTAGAGGGCAGACAGGGATCCCTCACCCATCTGGGGAGCACAGCCCTGGGAGACTTACTGTGCTTCTGCAGCTCGGTGGCCAGGGAGTAGGCAGCAGCTTCGGATACAAGGAATTCCTCCATGAGGGCTTGGAAGTCCTGCTTGCTTTGTGCCAGCTGTGAACGTAATTCCTGGTTGGACTCCTGGAGGGTCACCTCTGCCCTCGGATCAGACAAAGCGTGAGGACACACGGCCATGGTGATGTTGGCAGAAGAGGTAGAGCCAGAGACTGGGCAGAGAAACCCAAACATATAATGAGTGAAAAACAAGCAAAGACAAAAAGGTTTCATCAGGCCAGAGGGGTGTTTACACAGGAATCCTTAACTTACCGTTGGGGACAACTAGATCAACACTGTACAACAGCTGAGGGTCCAGAACTGCCAAAACAAGGTTCAAGATGACAGAGCTCAGAGCCACAGGCACTGCCTGCAGCTCAGAGTCAGACAGGAGTGATGGAGAGAGGCCCCAGTGCGCCGGTTAACGGTCTGGCGTTGCAATAACAGAATTGGAAGGTGGAGGTGTCATGGAATCTTAGGAGCCCCTGCCTTCCAGTTGCCTGGGCCCTGCTGCTACCCCAGGCTGCCCGGCCTTTTCTGAAGGCCACTGCTGATGGGCATCACCCCAAAGCAGCTGTCTACTCTCGGGGTGACACTACCGACCTGTCTCTTTCCAGAAAATATCTAAGCATAGTTCTCAGTGCCCATTCCTGTGTGCATCTCAAAACAGAAAGAGAAACCAGTGTCCCAACAAAGTTTGTCTTCTGAAGCACCGTCACGAAGTCACCCCACTTTCTCTCTAAATGTAAACCGATCTTAAGGTTTTCCCATATGTGAAAGATGGCAAACTTTTAGACTCTCATGCTGCTATTTGCTGGGCTTTCTCCAGTTTTTTCTACATCCATTAAAAGGGACAAAAGCAGAGTGTAACACTAAGTGAATGAATACTTCGTTAAAAAGTTATTCTCTGTCCTGACTCACAATACTCCTCTTGCTGCATCCCTGTGTTGTGTCAACTTCTTGCCCCTCACTAGGGCAGCATGTTGGCTTATCTTCAAACTTAAGTCAGTGTGACATCTCTACCTCCTAAAATCCTTCTCTATGTGTGGGCCACTTTTGTGGTTGTTACTTTTTAAATGTCTGTAAACACTATCTTTCCTACTTGTTGCTTCCGGATATCCACATATTATGCCTTCTAGTCCCACAAGAGCTCTTTTTCAGCTCTGAAAATGATTACAGTGGTTTATGAGTATATCCTGAATACATGTAGTGGCCCTTTCTTTTGCAAACACTTGTCAACCTGATGCTATTTCTTGTCGTCATTCAGTTCACTCACGTTTGGAACAGATCAGGGATGCGGAGCAGTGTTGATGGATTGTTGCTGGACAGATCCCTTCGAGCTGTCGTCATGCTACTGACCTGCGGTTATATTCCTCTACCAGAATGTGGAATTTCAAGGTCACGGTTCAGGGATGGTGGATGACCCACAGTGTTACGTGTGTGATGGGGTTCAGTGACAGAGAAGCTGAGGTTGACAAGAGAGGCACAGGCAGGCAGGGGAAAGTGGTGCCCTGAATGCCCTGCTCACTTTCTTGTCATCTCTTCCCACCCGGGTCTTGTGAAGAGGAGACTTGGGAGACCCCCTGTGGCATTGGTCTCTTCAGTTTAGCTGCTGGACTTGCCCGAGCTGAGGGCGCGATGGGTCTGGCCATGAACCACCAAGCTTTCATGTCAAGATAAAGGACAGAGGACCGCATCAACCGCTTTGGAAGCTCATCTCCTCCCCACACCACGCCATCCTCCAACGACACTGTGGAATGCTATTGGTGTGTCAGAGCCATGAAAAGCTTTAAAGAAATCTCTCTTTTGGCGTCAGTTGGATGTGACATTCTTTTCTTTATGTCTCAAAGTCTGTGGTCTAGTGGGCCCAACTGTCCTGAACTGGAATGGACTTGCCAACTTTCTGGTGTTTTGTTAGGTGGCTAGAATATTTATAAGATTTTCTGACTTCAAACCTCACTGTTGAAGTTTGAATGAAGAATGACAGGATTTACTTTGTAAAGTGAGAGACTCAGAGAAGATTGGTCTCATCGATGAGCAGAAAGAGTAAATTTCACTTCTACTCAAAGCACGCTAGAATTTGAAATTATGGCTCTCACTGTTGTCAAGGTGGAGTGCCGGGTGCCTGAGGCGTATGTCCCTAAGGCCTCATGTCTATGCTATAAAATGGATGAAGTTAAAATGCAGTCAGATGGGCCAGATCCCCTTCCATTCTAGAGTCCTCCAACAGTTTCTCCCCTGCTTTAGCAACTTGATTGAAAGTATCCTTGTTGTTCTGCTCTGTCCTGCTTTTGTCTTTTGCATAAAAGTTATACAGCTCCATGTTTCCTACCCCCAGGTCAATCATTATAATAAGCACCTGCATCCAAAGCAGTCCTGAGACAAAAGAAACAAAGCTGGAGGTATGGTACTCCCTGATTTCAAAAATATACTACAAGCTCTATTAATCAAAACATTACGGGGCCAGCCCGTTGGCAGGCAGAGTGCTTTGAGCTCACATGTGCCACTTCAGCGGCCCAGGGTTCGCCAGTTTGGATAGCGGGTGTGGACCTACTCACTGCTTAACAAGTCATGCTGTGGCACCGGTCCTACAGAAAAGAAAATAGAGGAAGATGTGCACGGATGTCAGCTCAGGCCCAATCTTCCACAGCAAAAAGGTGAAGATTGGTGGCAGATGTTAGATGAGGACTAAACTTCCTCAAAAAAAAAATCATGATACTGGAAAGAAAACAGACACAAAGATCAATGGAACTGGAGCTCGATCCAAGATGGCCCTGTGAGCAGTCCTCTTTGTCTCTCCCCCTTCGAGTCTACAATTATTTGGACACTTATCGCTTAACAAAGGATATCCAGACAGCATCTCAGGACGTCTGAGAGACCCACACGACAATACATCGGAAGGCGGACGGACTTTCCTCTGGGAGGATGTGGAAATAGGTGAAAACTCTCCAACCCCGACCCAACAGCCTAGTACCCGCAAGCGGCTTTCTTCCAATGGACGCCCCCAGAAGATCAACACACATCTAGGGCAGGAGCGAGCACATAACAGAGGAGCGACGGTGGAAACAGGTGACCAGAACCCTACCTAAACCTCCCGCAATTACTCCTAAATGCAGAGGGAAACTTTGGAGTTGCACACCTGGGCCCGCAAGGAGAGTCTCTCCCCGCCATTGGCAGGGAGATCCCGGCTGGTGTTCGCGGCGCCCGGAGGGTCCCAGAGAGAGTCGCTGAGTTTACGGAGGTCCCCCGGCTGCCACTGCCTGCACGGTGGGGCTAGGGAGTGCCGGAGATCTCCGAGCGGACTGGGGCTGGGTGAAGCTCCAGGGGCCGGCTCTGCGCCCTGGAGGGGAAGCTCTGGAGTTCCGCCAGGGCAGCAGACAGGGCTCTCTGTCTGCCATTAGCAGAGGGGCCATACCCAGCATTCACAACTCCGGGAAAGTCCCGGAGAGAACCCCAGAGGGCGAAGTGACCTCCAGCTGCCGTTGCCCGCCCCATGGGGCTAGGGATTGCCGGAGATCTTGGAGAGGACTGGGGCTGGGTGAAGCTCCAGAGGCTGGCTCCGCAGCCCGGAGGGGAAGCTCCAGAGTTCTGCCCGGGCAGCAGACAAAACTCTCTGTCTGCTATTAGTGGAGGGGCCACGCCCAGCATCCACAATACTGGGAGGGTCCCAGAGAGGAGAATATCAGGCAGGGCAGCAGCTGACCAGCTACCACTGAAATCAGGATCTCTGGCTATCCCCCAAGACAGGGCAAAGGGCTCCCCGAGTTCCTGGGGAACAGGACTGGGGCTGGGGGGAGTTCCAGCGACCCAGCTCCATAGCCTAGGGGGAAGCCCTACAGGCTCACAGCAGCCTCAGGTAAAGCCTCTGCACAGCACTAGTAGAAAGCACCCATCTGGCAGCCACAAGGCTGGAAGAACCCGGGACAAAAGTAGCATAGCTAGGTGAACTAACCACAGACTGTAGAAGATGCCAATAGCTCTCCTGCGACCCATCGTGGACAAGTGAGATTTTGTGGGTGCTGACAGTGACGGAGCGACAAATATAAGTGATCCCACCCCTGGCCGCTGGAAAAGCCCATAACACTGTTGCAGACCCCAAGGAGGGAGCACATCTAGGTGGGCTGCAACAGTAGGCACCAGCAGCCTGAAGCCCCCCTGTGACGGCCCCCATGGCAGAGGAGGGAATCCAAAGGACCACTGTGACTACGAGGAGGGGCCCAGGCCCAGTTAGCAACTGCAGATAGGGTTCCTGGTTGGTGCAGTATAAACAGCTGCTTCCCCACCGCAGCAGCAGAAACAAGTGAAAGGAGCAACTAAACTCTATCTCTATGCGGAGGCACAAATCAACAACATCAAGCAATATGAAAAAATACATTAAATCTCCAGAACAGAAAGAAAATAACAAATACACAGAAAACAATCCCAAAGAAAATGAGATATATAATCTAAATGATGATGACTTCAAAACAGCCATCATTAAAATACTCAATGAGTTAAGAGAGAATTCTGACTGACAACTCAACGAGTTCAGGAGCTATGTCACAAAAGAGTTTGATACGATAAAGAAGAACCAAACAGAAATATTGGAAATGAAGAACACAATAGAGGAGATTAAGAAAAATCTAGATGCTCTGAACAGTAGGGCCGATAATATGGAGGAAAGAATTAGCAATTTGGAAGATGGCAATATAGAATTGCTGCAGGCAGAGGAGGAGAGAGCAGTAAGACTAAAAAGAAATGAAGAAACTCTCCAAGAATTATCAGACACAATTAGGAGATGCAACGTAAGGATTATAGGTATACCAGAGGGAGAAGAGAAGGAGAAAGGGGCATAAAGCCTATTCAAAGAAATAATGGCTGAGAACTTCCCAAATCTGGTGAGAGAGATGGATCTTCAGGTGACAGAAGCCAATAGATCTCCAAACTTTATCAATGCAAGAAGACCAACTCCACGGCATATAGTAGTGAAGCTAGCAAAAGTCAACGACAAGGAGAAAATACTAAGGACAGCCAGGCAAAAGAAACTAACCTACAAAGGAACCCCCATCAGGCTATCAGCAGATTTCTCAGCAGAAACTTTACAGGCTAGAAGAGAGTGGAATGATATATTCAAAAATCTGAAGGACAAAAATCTACAGCCGAGAATTCTTTACCCAGCGAAAATATCCTTCAAATACGATGGAGAAATAAAAACTTTCCCAGATAAACAAAAATTAAGGGAGTTCATTGCCACAAAACCTCCTCTTCAGGAAATCCTCAGGAAAACCCTCATTCCTGAAAAATCCAAAAAAGGAAAGGGGCTACAAAACCAAGAGCAGAGGAGAAAAGTAGAAGGACAACAACAGAGAGTAGCAGCTCTTCATCAGAACAGATTAAACCATGGGACGAGAAACAAAGGAAATTGAAGAAAACTGGAAAACAAGACACAAAATGGTAGTGGTAGGCCCCCACATCTCAATAATCACTCTAAATGTAAATGGATTGAACTCCCCAATCAAAAGACACAGAGTGGCAGGATGGATCAAAGAACAAGATCCAACAATATGCTGCCTCCAGGAAACACACCTCAGCCGCAAAGACAAACACAGACTCAGAGTGGAGGGATGGAGAACAATACTCCAAGCTAATAATGAACAAAAGAAAGCAGGTGCTGCTATACTAATATCAGACAAGGGAGATTTCAAAGCAAAACAGATAAAGAAAGACAAAGAGGGACAGTATATAATGATAAAAGGGACTCTCCACCAAGAAGACATAACACTTATAAATATATACGCACCCAACACAGGAGCACCAAAATTTGTAAAGCAACTCTTAATAGAACTAAAAGAAGACATCAACAACAATACAATAATAGTAGGGGACCTCAACACACCATTAACACCAATGGACAGAACATCCAGACAGAAAATCAACAAGGAAATAATAGAATTAACTGAAAAATTAGACCAGATGGACTTAATAGATATATATAGAACACTTCATCCAAAAACAGCAGGTTACACATTCTTCTCAAGTGCACATGGAACATTCTCAAGGATTGACCATATTTTGGGAAACAAAGCAAACATCAATAAATACAAGAGAGTTGAAATAATATCAAGCATCTTTTCTGATCATAATGCTATGAAACTAGAAATCAACTACAAGAAAAAAGCAGAGAAAGGTGCAAAAATGTGGAGACTAAACAACACGCTTCGGAACAAACAATGGATCATTGAAGAAATTAAAGAAGTAGTCAAATATTATCTGGAGACAAATGAAAATGAGAACACGACATACCAAATCATTTGGGATGCAGCAAAAGCAGTCCTAAGAGGGAAATTCATCGCAATACAGGCTCACCTCACTAAACAAGAAAAAGCTCACATAAGCAACCGCAAACGACACCTAACAGAACTAGAGAAAGAAGAACAAACAAAGCCCAGAGTCAGTAGAAGGAGGGAAATAATAAAAATAAGAGCAGAAATAAACGATATTGAAACAAAAAAGACAATAGAAAGGATCAATGAAACAAAGAGTTGGCTCTTCGAAAGAATTAACAAAATTGACAAACCCTTAGCCAGACTCACCAAGAAAAGAAGAGAGAAATCGCAAATAAATAAAATTAGGAATGAGAGAGGAGAAATCACAACAGATACCAATGAAATACAAGAGATCATAAGAGAATACTATGAAAAACTATATGCCAACAAATTGAACAACCTGGAAGAAATGGACAAATTCCTAGACTCCTACAATCTCCCCAAACTGAATCAGGAAGAAATGGAGAATCTGAATAGGCCAAACACAAGTAAGGAAATAGAAACGGTAATCAAAAACCTCCCCAAAAATAAGAGTCCAGGACCAGACGGCTTCTCTGGAGAATTCTACCAAACATTCAAAGAAGACTTAACACCTATTCTTCTCAAACTGTTACAGAAAATTGAGAAAGATGGAGTACTCCCTAACACATTCTATGAAGCCAACATCACTCTGATCGCCAAACCTGACAAGGACAACACAAAGAAGGAGAACTACAGGCCGATATCACTGATGAACATAGATGCAAAAATCCTCAACAAAATTTTGGCAAACCGAATACAGCAATACATCAAAAAGATTATACACCATGATCAAGTGGGATTTATACCAGGGACACAGGGATGGTTCAACATCCGCAAGTCAATCAACGTAATACACTACATCAACAAAATGAAAAACAAAAACCACATGATCATCTCAATAGATGCAGAGAAAGCATTCGACAAGATCCAACACCCATTTATCATAAAAACCCTCAATAAAATGGGTATAGAAGGAAACTACCTCAACATAATAAAGGCCATATATGACAGACCCACAGCCAACATCATACTCAATGGACAAAAACTGGAAGCCATCCCTCTGAGGACAGGAACAAGACAAGTGTGCCCACTTTCACCACTCCTATTCAACATAGTACTGGAGGTGCTGGCCAGAGCAATTCGGCAGGAAAAAGAAATAAAAGGAATCCAAATAGGTAACGAAGAAGTAAAACTCTTGCTGTTTGCAGATGACATGATCTTATATATAGAAAACCCCAAAGAATCCATAGAAAGACTATTAGAAATAATCAACTACAGCAAAGTAGCAGGCTATAAAATTAACGTGTATAAATCAGTAGCATTTCTATACACTAACAATGAACTAACAGAAAAAGAACTCAAGAACTCAATCCCATTCACAATCGCAACGAAAAGAATAAAATACCTTGGGATAAACTTAACCAAGGAAGTGAAGGATCTATACAATGAAAACTACAAGACTTTCTTGAAAGAAATTGACGATGACATAAAGAGATGAAAAGACATTCCATGCACATGGATTGGAAGAATAAACATAGTTCAAATGTCCATACTACCTAAAGCAATCTACAGATTCAATGCTATCCCAATCAGAATCCCAAGAACATTCTTCACAGATATTGAACAAACAATCCTAAAATTCATATGGGGCAACAAAAGACCGCGAATTGCTAAAGCAATCTTGAGCAAGAAAAACAAAGCCGGTGGAATCACAATCCCCGATTTCAAAACATACTACAAAGCTACAGTGATCAAAACAGCATGGTACTGGTACAAAAACAGGTCCACAGATCAATGGAACAGAATTGAAAGCCCAGAGAGAAAACCACACATCTATGGACAGCTAATCTTCGACAAAGGAGCAGAGGGCCTACAATGGAGAAAAGAAAGTCTCTTCAACAAATGGTGCTGGGAAAACTGGACATCCACAAGCAAAAGATTGAAAATTGACCATTCTTTTTCACCACACACCAAAATAAACTCAAAATGGATCAAAGACCTAAAGATTAGGCCTGAGACAATAAGTCTTTTGGAAGAGAATATAGGCAGTACACTCTTTGACATCAGTTTCAAAAGAATCTTTTCAGACACTATAACTCCTCAGTTGAGGGAAACAATAGAAAGAATAAACAAATGGGACTTCATCACACTAAAGAGCTTCTTCAAGGCAAGGGAAATCAGGATTGAAACAAAAAAACAGCTCACTAATTGGGAAAAAATATTTACAAGCCACTTATCCGACAAAGGGTTAATCTCCATAATATACAAAGAACTCACACTGCTTAACAACAAAAAAACAAACAACCCGATCAAAAAATGGGCAGAGGACATGAACAGACATTTCTCAAAAGAAGATATGAATATGGCCAATAGACACATGAAAAGATGTTCATCATCGCTAATCATCAGGGAAATGCAAATCAAAACTACACTAAGATATCACCTTACACCCGTTAGATTGGCAAAAACATCCAAAACCAAGAGCGACAAATGTTGGAGAGGTTGTGGAGAAAAAGGAACCCTCATACACTGTTGGTGGGAATGCAAACTGGTACAGCCACTATGGAAAACAGTATGGAGATTTCTCAAAAAGTTACAAATAGAAATACCCTATGACCCAGCCATCCCATTACTGTATCTATACTAAGAACCTGAAATCAGAAATCTCAAGAGTCCGTTGCACCCCTATGTTCATCGCAGCATTATTTACAATAGCCAATACGTGGAACCAACCTACATGCCCAGAAACTGATGATTGGATAAAGAAGATGTGGTATATATACACAATGGAATACTACTCAGCCATAAAAAAAGACAAAATTGGCCCATTCACAGCAACGTGGATGGACCTCGAGGGTATTATGTTAAGCGAAATAAGCCAGTCAGAGAAAGACGAACTCTATATGACTCCACTCATAGGTGGAAGTTAGTATATTGATAAGGAGATCTGATCAGTGGTTACCAGGGAAAAGGGGGGGTGGGGGGAGGGCACAAAGGGGGAAGTGGTGTACCCACAACATGACTAACAAAAATGTACAACTGAAATCTCAGAAGGTTGTAATCTACCATAACATTAATAAAAAAAAATCAAAAAAAAAAAGATCAATGGAACTGAATGGAGAGCACAGAAATAAACCCTCACATCTATGGACAGCTAATCTTTGACAAAAGAGCCAAGAACGTACAGTGGGGAAAGGAACATCTCTTCAATAAATGTTACTGGGAAATTGGACAGCCACATGCAAAAGAATGAAAGCAGACCATTATCTTACACGACACAGAAAACTAACTCAAAATGCATTAAGGACTGGAATGTAAGACGTGAAACCAGAAAATTAGAAGAAAACATAGGCAGTGCACTCTTTGACATTGGTCTTCACAGTATCCTTTGGATTATCATGTCTCCTCAGGCAAGGGAAACAGAAGAAAGAAGAAACAAATGGGACTACGTCAAACAAGACTTCTTAACTCACGGTTGAGAACAACTTGATCAGCACTCCACAACAGCTGAGGGTCCGGAACTGCCAAAATAAGGTTCAAGATGACAGAGCTCAGAGCCACAGGCACCGCCTGCAGCTCAGAGTCAGACAGGAGTGATGGAGAGAGGCCCCAGCGCGCCGGTTAATGGTCTGGCGTTGCAATAACAGAATTGGAAGGTGGAGGTGTCATGGAATCTTAGGAGCCCCTGCCTTCCAGTTGCCTGGGCCCTGCTGCTACCCCAGGCTGCCCGGCCTTTTCTGAAGGCCACTGCTGATGGGCATCACCCCAAAGCAGTTGTCTACTCTCGGGGTGACACTACCGACCTGTCTCTTTCCAGAAAATATCTAAGCATAGTTCTCAGTGCCCATTCCTGTGTGCATCTCAAAACAGAAAGAGAAACCAGTGTCCCAACAAAGTTTGTTTTCTGAAGCACCGTCACGAAGTCACCCCACTTTCTCTCTAAATGTAAACAGATCTTAAGGTTTTCCCAGACGTGAAAGATGGCAAACTTTTAGACTCTCATGCTGCTATTCGCTGGGCTTTCTCCAGTTTTTTCTACATCCATTAAAAGGGACAAAAGCAGAGTGCAATACTAAGTGAATGAATACTTCGTTAAAAAGTTATTCTCTGTCCTGACTCACAATACTCCTCTTGCTGCACCCCTGTGTTGTGTCGACTTCTTGCCCCTCACTAGGGCAGCATGTTGGCTTATCTTCAAACTTAAGTCAGTGTGACATCTCTACCTCCTAAAATCCTTCTCTATGTGTGGGCCGCTTTTGTGGTTGTTTTTTAAATGTCCATAAACACTATCTTTCCTACTTGTTGCTTCCGGATATCCACATATTATGCCTTCTAGTCCCACAAGAGCTCTTTTTCAGCTCTGAAAATGATCACAGTAGTTTGTGAGTGTATCCCGAATACATGTAGTGCCCATTTCTTTGGCAAACACTTGTCAACCTGATGCTATTTCTTGTCTTCATTCAGTTCACTCATGTTTGGAACAGAACAGGGATGTGGAGCAGGTTTTATGGATTATTGCTGGACAGATCCCTTCGAGCTGTCCTCATGCTACTGACCTGCGGTTATATTCCTCTACCAGAACATGGAATTTCAAGGTCACGGTTCAGGGATGGTCGATCACCCACAGGGGACATGTGCAATGGGCTTCACAGACAGAGAAGCTGAGGTTGAGAAGAGGAGGACAGGCAGGGAGGGAAAGTTGTACCCTGAACCCCCTCTTCACACTCTTGTCATCTGTTCCCACCTGGGTCTTGTGAAGATGAGACTTGGGAGACCCCCGGTAGCATTGGTCTCTTCAGTTTAGCTGCTCCAGTACTTTGATTTGAGGGTGCGATGCCTCTGCCCAAGTACCACAGAGCATTTATGTCAAGGTAAAGGGCAGAGGACCGCATCAACCGCTTTTGAAGCTCATCTTCTTTCTACCCTACACCATCCTCCAACCACACTGCGGAAGGATTTGGTGTTTGAGATGCATGTAAAGCTTTAAAGAGATCTCTCTTTTGGTGTCAGTTGGACCCGACATTCCTTTCTTTACATCTCAAAGTCTGTGATCTAGTGGACCCAACTGTACTGAACTCGAGTGGAGTTGGACTTGCTAACTTTCTGGTGTTTTGTTAGATGGCTAGTATATTTCTAAGATTTTCTTACTTAAATGCCACTGTTGAAGTTTAACGAGTAATAATAGGATTTATTTCGTAAGGTGACAGACTCAGAGAATACTGGTCTCATCCATGTGCAAAATCTAATTTTCACTTCTATTCAAAGAAGGCCAGAATTTGACATTAGGGCTCCCACCATTTTCAAGGTGGACTCTCACTTACCTCAGGATATCTTCCCAAGGGTTCATGTCTCTGCTATAAAATGGATGAAATTAAAATGAAATCAGATGGGCCAGGTCCTCTCCATTCTAGAGGGCTCCAACAGTTTCTCCCCTGCTTTAGAGACTTGACTGAAAATATCCTTGTTGTTCTGCTCTGTCTTGCTTTTGTCTTTTGCATAAAAGTGATACGGTTCAGTGTTTCCTACCCCCAAGTCAATCATTTTAAGATTCACCTGGATCCAAAGCATCCTGAGTCAAAAGAACAAAGCCGGAGAGATCATATTCCCTGATTTCAAAATATACTACAAAGCTATATTAATCAAAACGTCATGATAGTGGCAGGAAAACAGACACACAGATCAATGGAACCGAATGGAGAGCACAGAAATAAACCTTCACATCTACGGACAGCTAATTTTCAACAAAAGAGCAGAGACCATACAAAAGAGGAAAGGAAAGTCTCTTTGATAAATGGTCCCGGGGAAATTGTACAGCCGTATGCAAAAGAACGAACGTAGACCCTTATCTTACACCACACAGAGAAATGAACTCAAAATGCATTAAAGACTTGAATGTAAGACCTGGAACCATAAACTCCTAGAAGAAAGCAGAGGCAGTACACTCTTTGGCACTGGTCTTAGCAGTACCTTGCTGAATATTATATCTCCTCAGGCTAGGGAAACAAATGAAAAAGTAACCAAATGAGACTACACCAAACAGGAATTCTTAACTTACTGTTGAGGACAACTTGATCAATACCCCACAACACTTGAGAGTCTGTAACTGCCACAACAAGGTTGAAGATCTCAGAGCTCAGAGCCCTAAGCACCACCTGTAGCTCAGAGTCAGACAGGAGTGATGGAGAGAGGACTCAGTGCGCCAGTTAACGGTCTGGTGTTGCAATAACAGAATTGGAAGGTGGGGGTGTCATGGAATCTGAGGAGCCCCTTCCTTCCAGTTGCCTAGGCCGTGCTGATACCCAAGGCTGCCTGGTCTCTTCCAAAGGCCACCACTGTTGGGGACCACCTTCCAGCCACCACTCCCAATAGCTGTCTGCCCTTCTGCTGATAGCGACCTGTTTCCAAAAAATATCGAAGCATAATTCTCACCGTTCTTTGTTATGTGTGTGTCTAAAAACACCAAGACAAAACTGTTCCCCTTTTATTTCTTGGGATATTAAGCATGGCAAGGGATACCATCAACACAATGAAAAGACCATTACCAACTGGGAGAAGATATTTGCCAATCATAAATCAGATAAGGGGCTAACATGCAAAGTATGGAAAGAACTTATACAACTCAACAACAACAAAACAAACAGGAAAAACCCAATTAAAACATGTGCGGAGGATCTTAACAGACAGTTTTCCAAACAAGGTATTCAGGTGGCCAATAGGCACCTGAGAAGACGTTCTACATCACTAATTCCTAGGGAAACGCAAATCCAAACCATAATGAGATATCACCTCATGCTTGTCAGAATGGCTATCACGAAAAAGAAAATAAGTGTTGGAGAGGATGTAGAGAAAAGGGAACCCTCATATGTTACTGGTGGGAATGTAAACTGGGGCAGCCACTATAGAAAACAGCATGGAGATCTCTCAGAAAACAAAAAACAGAACTACCATATAATCCAGGTAGTCCACTTCTGTGTATTTATCCAAAGAACACAAACTCACTGATTCCAAAAGATTTATGCACCCCTATTTTCATGGGAGCATTATTCATAACAGCCGAGACTTGCAAGCAACCTAAGTGACCATCAACAGATGAATGGATAAAGACGATGTGACACACACACACACACACACACACACACACACACACCATGGAGTACTACTCAGCCATAAAAAGAGGGAATCTTGCCATTTTTGACAACGTGGAGGAAACTTGAGAGTATTATGCTAAGCGAAATAAGTCTGACGGAGAAAGTCAAATGCCATAGGATTTCACTCATACATGGAAGATAAAACAACAACAACAAATAAACATATAAACACAGAGAATAAATTGCTGTTTCCCAGAGGCGAAGGGGGGAGGGGAGAGGGCAAAGGGGTAAAGGGGCACATATGCTGGGTGACTGATGACAACCAGACTTCTGGTAGTGAATCTGATGGAGTCGATACAGAAGTTGAAATATAATGATGTACACTAACATTGATATAATGTTATAAACCAGTATTACTGCAATAAAAATTAATTTAACAGAAAAAGGAAATATATGTCAAGCAGAGATGGAATACCTGTTGCGAGAAATTAGAGGTCCTCTGCCAAGGCATACCCTTGCAGCGTCTAAATTTCTGCCATTAAAAATTCACCTCTTCGGATCAAAACATCCCACAGGAATACCCTGTTAAAATGTTAAGCTTACCTGGAATATTAATTCTATCAGCATCATAGGCTCACAACAAGTGGTAAGAAGATCACTGAAAAACCAAGAAGAATGGATTTGACCGAAGACTTATAACAATATTACAAAGATGAATGTTCTTGGCTGTACTCCTACCAATTTCTTAAGAACCCCAACTCTCTTCAAATTCCTTTGAAATAGCTCTGGGAATTCCCCAAGGGGACTGAAATCTGCATTCCAGAAACTTCTCTGGTCACCAAGGTGCACCTGCCATTTGGTCATCTGGTAGCTGCAGATAACCAAAGGGGCAACTTTGCTCTGAGGCCACCAAGGACTCTATGATGAAGATCTCTGCCATCTCCGGTGCCAGCTCTCCTGCCAGTGCCTTCCACTCTGTGGCTGCTGAGGCCCGACATGGAAGGAATTCCTGTCTCTCCCAGGAAGCCATCTATCCTCTCAGCCCCAACTCTAGCCCACCGTTGCTTCTTATGTCTGGAGCCTTCCTGTATCAACATTTTACCACTTTCCTCATTATTTCATTAGAATGCCTGTGTATCAGAGTTCTGAGTTGAAACATTTGATTTTCATAGATGACTCCATGGTCAAATGTAAAAACAACTTCAACAACCTTGCATTTAGTTTTACTGGGTTTGGGGAATTAAACCTATTTAAATTTAAAAAAAAAAAGCATCACCTGGGAGAGTTAGTACAAATACAAGTCCAGAGTCTTCACCTGTAATGACCCTGATTCAGTGGGCTGAGGGGGCCTGGAACCTATTGTTAAAGTTGCTCAGATGTACAGTCAGGTTGAGGACCTACTGATAGCATCGACCTTCCTCACAGTTTTGGGGATGAGCATTTCACATACATACTACTTCTAATCCTCACGATCAATCTGTGAGGAGAGCGTGGCCTTTCCCTGGTTTGCGGATGACGAAACCAAGACACAGAGAGGGTCTGAGACTAGCCCAAAGTGCCCTCGCTCTAAGTGCTGGAGCCAGGTGTCAGGTAGAGTGCCCCTTCACCCCAAACCCCCTCCCACATTTTCCAATTCACTCTGAGTCAGGTCTTTCCACGTACATGCTTCCTGCCTATACCTCATTTCTACCAAAAACTTCCCGATTTTAATGTTTCCATCCGATATATTTCCATCTGACATATTTCACAACAGGCTAACAGCATCCTATCCTGGCCACTGACTATTAACTTGGGACACGTTGCTAATGAAAATACAGGACGTGGGAATGTGCAAAGACACATTGCTTTATGATGATGATGTAATTTTCAGGCTATAAAATTCTCCGTTTTGTGTACAATTCAGTGACTTGTGGTCTATTTACAAGGTTGTGACACCATCACCACCATCTCATTCTGGAGTATTTTCTTTACCTCACAAAAGAAACCCTGTCCCGGGGGCTGGCCCCATGGCTGAGTGGTTAAGTTCCCGCACTCCGCTGCAGGCGGCCCAGTGTTTCGTTGGTTCGAATCCTGGGCGCGGACATGACACTGCTCATCAAACCACGCTCAGGCAGCGTCCCACGTGCCACAACTAGAAGGACCCACAACGAAGAATATACAACTATGTACCGGGGGGCTTTGGGGAGAAAAAGGAAAAAATAAAATCTTTAAAAAAATAAAATAAAATAAAATAAAAAAAAGAAACCCCGTCCCTATTGGCAGTCACTCCCTATTCCTCACATTCTTCCAGCCCTTGGCAATTGCTAATCTACTTTCTCCCCGTATGGATTTGCCTACTCTGGACATCTATTCTCAATGGAATCATAAAACACGTTGCCTTTGGTGTCTGGCTTCTTCACTTGCCATAATGTTGCCAAGGTTCATCCAGATTTTGGCAGGTATCTGTACTTTATTCTTTCTATCCTTGAATAAGACTTCATTTTACGACTATACTCCATTTTGTGCATTCTTCAGCTGAGGGCATTTGGGTTCTTTCCACTTTTACTACTATGAGTAATGCTGCTGTGAATATTCATGTGCAAGTTTGTTTGTGACCGTGGGTTTTCAATTCTCTTGCTATGTACCCAGGAGTAGAATTGCTACATCTATGTCAACGCTGTATGTAACTTTGAGGAACTGACATGCCGTTTTCCAAAGCGTTTGCGCCTTTTTACATTTCCACTAGCAATGCATGAGGATTTCAATTTCTCCACATCCTCCTCCACACTTGTGGTTGCCCATCTTTTAATTACAGCCACACTAGTGGGTGTGAAGTGGTATCTCATTGTGGATTTCAGTTCTGTTTTCTTCATGATCAATGATAAACATCTTTTCATGAGCTTCTTGGCCATTTGTACATCGTCTATGGAGAAATGTCCATTCAAATCCTTTTCCCATTGATAAAGTGGATTGTCTTTTTATTATTGACTTGTAAGAGTCAATACTAGACACATGTCAGATATCTGTTTTGCAACGGTTTTTTTCTGATTCTGTGCATTGTCTTTTCACTTCGTTATTAGCATCCTTTGAAGCACGAAAGATTTCAATTTTGATGAAGTCCAATTTATCTATTCATTGACTGTTCTTGCTTTAGCTGTCACGTCTAAGATATCATTATCTAATCAAAGATTACAAAGATTTACACCTATGCTTTCTTTGCCACATTGCTTTGAATAAAAACTTTCCTGGGTTAGGGTACAGGGATATTTTTGAATTTGGAGTCCTATAAATTGATATGGATCCCTCCTGACCGATATTCACAGGTCTGCCAGTCACTTCAAAGGAACATCCCTGTGCCGTTGCAGAGATCTGGGAAATTGTATTTATGACTATCCTGGCTTTGACTCAGGTGAGAGTCCTGGTCATGTGCTTCAGTTTCTCCTTGACCTCTCCTGGTTTCAAAATTTGTTCAATATCTTTGGAGTTGAAGAACTGATTGAGTGTCTTTCTGAGGAACACTCAAGGGCCCAGGTTATTCTGAACCTAGTGGACTTCCTCATTCCGCTCCAGACAGAGAAGACTGTGGGGGTTGGATAGGGTCTAGACTTCCATCTCTGGTCTTAGAGAGAAACTAGCCTTGCTTCGGGGTTTGGGGATGGTTGTTGAAAAGACTCTTGCCCCCCTCTAATTCTTTGTACTCTATACATGACTTCTTTCTAGAAATGGTGGGAAAATACTTATTTTAGAACATCTTGTCTGTTCTCTGCCAATTGCTTTCTGTCTACACATTTAAAGTGGGTAAAGGAGGACTCAGAGACAAATTTGTTCTTAGCGTCTATTATTGTTCAAGTGACCGTATTTAATCCTATGCACTATCTTATTAGCCAGGTTTTATCCTTTTCCTTTTGAGGAAAAAAGCTCAAAAAGGTTAAAAAATACTCCAAGGTCACAGTCTAGGGAGGAGAGGAGTGAGCGTTAGAAACCAGTTTCGTTTGACCTCAAATTTTCATCCACGGTGAGTGTCTTGGTGTTATGTCTAAGATTTCTTTGCTTATTCCTTGTTCATGAGAATATGTCCACTTTTCCTCCAAAACCTTTACAATTTTAACTTTCACATCTCCAATTAACTCAGTGTGTGGTAGAAGGTAGTTGTGAATATTAATTTATTTCTAAATACTCATTCATTCTAGAGCTTTTTACCAAAAACGTCTTTCATTATCCCAGTGAAGTGTCTTGGTGAATTTAAAAAAATCAAATAATTGTATGTGTGGGAGTCAATTTCTTACACTCCGCTCTTTCACATGATACATTTGTGTGGCGTCTACTTCCACCGATACTATAGTGTGTTAATTACTGTGGCTTTAAAGTGAGTTTTGAAATCTAGTAGAGTGTGTCCTCTAATTCTTTTGAAATCTAGTAAGTGTGTCTCCAGTTAATTCTTCTTCAAGGCTGTCTTGGCTATTACAGGTACTTTGATTTCCATATACATTTTAGAAATAGCTGGTAAATCCCCTCCCAATGCCTGCTACAATATTAACTGGAACAATCTTGATTTGACATTCTTACAATATGGAATCTTCTAATCTATGAAATTGATATATATTTTTCTCTTTATCTAGTGTTCTTTAATTTCTCTCAGAAACAGTTTTCAGGGATCTTCACTATATGTGTTCTTAGGCATTTAATGACTGTGAATGTGTGAATGTTAATCTCTATTGTGTTTTATTGAATTTCATTTTCTAAATACTCAGTGCTAATGTGGAGAAATACAGTACATTGCTATATGAATGCCATTGAGGTACAACTTAGGTACAATAGACCGCACCACTTTAAAGTACACAATTCGGGGCATTTCAGCAGCCGTAAACACTAATGAAACTACTGCCCCAATCGAGGTGCAGGGCATTTCGATTATCTCACAGCATTCCTTTGTCCCTTTGCAGTCCGTCACCCCCTCAACCCTCAGCTCCAGGCAACCACTGTCCTTACAGATGGCTTGGCACTTTAACAACTTTATGTAAATGGAACCATACCTGTATTCTTTCATGTCTGCGTTCCTTCATGTAGCATAATGACTTTAAAATCCATCCATTTGTATGGTAGCGAATGGAAACCTTTTGGTGGTGAACACGATGTAGTATATACAGAAGTCAAGTTATAATGATGTATACCTGAAATCTATAAAATGTGACAAAACCAAAGTTACGTCAAGAAACAATGAAAAATAAGAAATAATAAGAAAAGGACGGATTAACTTGCCTCTTTATTTCTGCAGCTGGCCAGGACACAGTCAGTAGCTGTGACACCAGCTGTTCCCTCTGGAGACTTTGGCAGTGTTGAGGGCTTGGAGCCAACATGGAGTCCAAGCATTGGTTCTGAGAAGCTGCAATCTGGCTGAGGTTCAGGGTCGCGGGTCAGGACAGGTCATCCAGCTGTCGGAAAAAGCAGAAGGGGGTCCAGCAAAACCACTGAGGTCATCTCTGGGTAGCACTGGCCACTTCCTCCAAGGAATCCACCACCACTACACTTCTCATGACTTCCTGGTACTAGACCGAGAGCTCCGGGAAGTTGGGATAATTTTGATTCATCTCTGCGTTCATGACCCCTAGCACCGAGTCAAGCACTCGAGGAGGCTCTCAGCAACATTTGTGCAACGGATTGAACAAAAGCGGCTGCAAATCGTCAGTCATCTCAACAACACTCCTGTCCCCAATGTCCTGTCAGGGATGCTCTGCTTTCTCCCAAGATGTAGCAAATCACCTTGCTTAGGATGGGGTCTGCCCTACACTCTCCATGTCTGAGGACACTCACCTGTGGTGAGCTCTGATGAAGAACGGATTGCCCTGAGGGATTCCTGACAATGGTTCACTCTGCCATTAGGAAGAGATGGCCTTGGCCTACCCTCCCATCATCTGGGCTGCCGCAACTCCCCAGTTGAGGAGACCTATCATTTTGTTGAAACCATCTGTTCATGTTCTTCCTCTCACTGCTTTGATTTCCTTAGGGAAATATTACCAATAGGCGAACTCCCAGTCCTTATCACAGCATAAGGAAAATGAGGCACTCAACAAATATTTAAGAGATATTGTGGCTAAAGCTTTATTCAACTATAAATGCAAAAGAATATTACTATCACTGCTTCAGATGCAAGGGTCCCATTACCCTGGCCCCTCCTGACTCGAGGGCACAACTGCTTAAGGTAAGAATGGACATCTCCAACCCTTCTCCAAACACCGTTTATCCCTCTAAGCCCACATTTACTTGGAGGGCGTCCACTGTGAGGGCAGCACTGAGGTCAAGGCTGGGGGGTCTGGCGAAGAGCCTTGGGTGTGCCACCCTCCTCCTCTTGGAATTGGTACTCCCCAGCAGGAGAAACCAAACCTGATCCATCCTTGGGCCTCCCTGGCTGTTGCACAGGTTCCCTGTGGAGTAAGTTACTCTCCCAGTCCTCACTGCTCAGCTTAGGTTGCTCCTTGAGGAGTGGAGGATGCTGTACTCATTCCTCAGTGTCCCTTGATTTCTCTGAACTCAACTTGTCCTTATTCTCACCTCCTTTGCCAACGCACCTCCTCCACCAGCACCTTAATCTTCTTTGGGTTATCATCATCCTCCAAGTCTGCTGACTTTCTTTCTTCCATCTGCTCCCTCAATTCTGTGTTTTCAAGATGTGGTCTCAGCTCAGGCTCCTACAGGAGACACACAGAGAAGGGACCAATGCCAGGTCTCACCCGCAGTTCCCAGGGCACATTCCACACGCATCTCAGTCTCCCACGCACTCAGAGAAAACTGAACAGGAAGGGACATTGGAGAATTTGACTAACAACCTTATCTTACCGATGGGGAAAGTGAGGCCCAGAGGGAATAGGAGATTTTCCCACACTCCCTCAACGCTTGACAACAGCAGAGCCCCCACATAAGCCTTGGCCACAAGCTTCCCATCCAGAGTGTCTGCCACACCCTCCAGGAACCCACGGCTGAATTTCAGGAGCCAATGGATCAAACATGAGGATTTCCACTCTTCAAACAAAAACGGCTGAAGAACCTTTCCAGGGACAAATCTTTTACCACAGTTCTTTAGTCCTATTATTAATATTCAGTCGGTTTTCACACCTGGCTGACACCATGGGACCAAGGAACACAGAAATATTAAATAAAATTTATCACAGCCAAAATTAAAATCTATTTATATGATTATCTGTAAAATGTCTGGCTCTCGTGACGGAAGCTCATCTTCCAGAGAGCGGGCACTCTGTCCACCCGTTCGCCCCATCTCCCCAGTGCCTCCGCAAGGGCCTGACAGAGAAGCCATTCAGTAAATATTTATCAAATGGGTAAATAACAGTTTCCAAGAATAACTAACCCTCCCTGATGCCTTCCACTCCAATCACATTTCCACTCAAATCCTATTCCAGCTGTGAGCGGAAGCAATAAAGGCACAGCCTGAGGAAAGGCAGAGGAAGATTCAAACACCAGCTCCACCGTGGACCACACATGCTTCAGTGGATGATTTCATTGCCTGCTTTGAGCACGTCTATCCCCTGTACAAGAGAGAAGAATGTATAATGTAAAGTACAGAAGCTGCATTGACCACTACAGTTTTGGATGATTGAACGTGATATCAAGCAGCAGACAGGGCTCTAACCCCTGGGCACCAGCTGCAGAGCTAAAGAACCCCTACGTCAGAGTCAACGCGGTGCTTGTTCAAAACTTATGGGGACAAGGCCCAAGAAACTGCATTTCAGACAAAAATTCCAAGGAGATTCTCATACAAGGAAAAAGCCTCATCATTTAAAAATTTTAAAAAGCCTAGGATGGAGACTCTGAGACTCCCATTGGTAAGAAGAATGACTCAGCTTTCAGCACAGCAAGTCCCTTGTCCAAGGTCACCTTTCAATGGGAAACGTCCCCGTGTCCAGGAAGAGTTCCTAAGTGATGTGGGACGCCAAGAGGACTCTGCTTCCCAGTCTGGACTTTTAGCGTCTCCCTTGTCCTTTGATTTTCTCCTCTGCTCTGATCACTGGGGGATGTCAGCCCTCATAGGGGTCATTTCTTGATGAAGACCTCTGTTATTTTAGCCTCCTCTTGGAGAAACATATGGCAGAGGTCAATTCTGGGGCTCCACAGAGCTAGGCTTTCTCCTAAGCCACCTTGGTGAGCTGAAAGATGCCGTGACTGCTAGAAATCATATTAATAAAGAGGGACAGCGATAAACAGCGGATCATGAGGGCAGCCTCTCAGGTGACATAGAACCACAACATGATCAATATCAGACCTACTCAGGTGGGGAGGACATACCGACCAATTCTGTCAGCAGAGAGCGCAGCCACATCATTCTAGAATTCTGATCCACAGAACTGTGAGACAACAAATCTGTGATGTCTCACACCACTGTTTTTGTAATCTGTTAATATGCATCAATAAGGAACTAATTCAGATACTTACCTCTACTCTCCTGACTTTTCAATTTTCAGAAACATGTATGCTAATCCCTATAAAGCAAAAAAATCAAAGACCACAGTAGAAATGGTGTGCTCACTTCAGGTGACTATTCCCAAGCCCTTGTAATGGGAACACACTGTGAAGGGTATTTCAGGCACTGGACGAACGTCTCTTTCACGTTACCAAGCAGACCTCTAAAAGAATAAAGAGGATACAACACTTAACTCCATGTAACATTGTCTACGAATCCATCAGCTGTCTCTGTTTCCTACTGCAGATTATGTTTAGCTCCTTGTTCTCCTGAACTCACCAGACAAGGTGTTCTAGCAAGTGCCAGTTACCAGCATGGGCGAACCAATTCAAGGAGAGCAAGAGAGCCGCCGCTAGAGTAAGTTCCCCAGACAAAGTCCTTTGAATGCAATCTCCCCACTTATTTGGACTGGGAATACAGAAAAGATCTATTTTTTAAAGTCTCATTCTAACGAAAATTCAAACGTCTCTGTTTACCAATTTGTATTTTTCTCAAGCCCCATCGTGGAAACCTCACTTTTCAGAATGACTGAGTTCCCAATTGCTCGAGCCTGGCCTGTCTGTCAAGGGAAGTTAGGTAAGCCCAACCTCAAACCTCTCCTGTGAACCAGCCCCTCACCCTCAAAATCCAGAACAGCATGTGAACCCACAGGCAGTAGCATCCAACAAGTAAGAGGGATATGTTTGCACTGCTCTTGGCCCAGATCATCTGAGAGAACACAGCAGTCAGAAAACAGAAGAGCATAGAGAAAAATCATATTGATTTCAGCTTTTCCAGGATGTCAGATAAGTTATGCCAATGAGTGTACTTACTGGGTAAATCTCTCAATAAGGGGTTAATTGTTGGCAAAAATAAGTGATAGGTGTTGGCAAAAATAAATGCTATCCAGTGTTGGCAAGAGGGTGGAGACAAGAATATTCTCCTAAATGATTCAGAATACGAATTGGTAAAGCTTCGCTGCAAGGCCACAGGGCAGGAATAAACAAAAATTAGGTATGTACAAACATATTTCTAAACTGAGCAATTCTCTTTCCAGGAGTATATACTAGAGAAACACTTACACAGGCGGTGATGGAGATGTATAAATACAGATCTACAGACGTCCACTGCAGCACTGTTTGTAAAAATAGACACTGGAACCAATTTCATGTTCCTCAGTTGGAGAACCTTGACTCGTCATGCTCCATCCGCACCCTGAAAGGGCCCGCAGCTGTTCAAAAGAACAAGGCAGATCAAAGAAATGCTGATAGGGATGGAAGGCAAGAGCTACTATGTGCTGAGTACTCACTATGTGCCAGGCTCTGGGCTCCATGCTTCACCTGCACGTCTCATGTAAACCTGGGACAAACCATGCAGGAAGAACTCCTATCCGACACATGTTAAAAGGAGAAATCGAGCCACAGACAAGTCAAGAAACTTCGTCAAAGTCACACTGTTACCCAGCCAGGTTTGCCCCTACAGCTTGTGAGACTGGAGTGTTCTGCCTTCTTCTCTATTTTAGGGATTTCCAGTGAGAGAGAAAATACCAGCTTCCGCTGCTCAGCTGCACTGCTCTGACACACAGCCTGACTGTTTAGTTCTCCTGTCGGAAATCACCTCAGACGTAGAACATCAGCCTCACACAAGATTACTCCGAAATCCAGATAAAAATGAGACAAAACAATGTTACCTCATAATTCTGTCCAGGCACAGACAAAGGCAAGGTCACTGTGCAATCTACAAAATCCCAAATACCCTCCTCTTTCCATAGGAAATGACTGTTACCTCTTTACTCCAATCATAGAACTGCCCGTGCGGACCACACTATTCACTAGGGGGCACACTCTGCTTCCTCCCATCCTCCCCAAATCACCCAACCGAAGCCCAAGTCCTTTCATAGGTTCGACCACGGGGTGTGTTTTTTCTGGCTGCAAGGAATAAAAAATGCAACTTGTCCAATAAGACGTGTGTTCCTGATGATTTAACTTAAGGGCATTGACATCAGGTTTCCAGAAACGAGCAGCTGTAAAAACCCAGCCTTGGGAAGAATGACTATTCACACAGTCTGTAAGAAACGTAGGCTCTGGAACTCCAAAACTTGCTTTTACCCCTAAAACAAAATTCTTTCTACCAAAACCCTTCAGTAACTAACATGAACCTTGCAAGTTCAAGCAGGATTTTTCCACGTCTGATTTAAAGTACGGAGATTGAAGATAAGGTTCAGCGACAAGCTAATTAAGAGACAATGTGCAGCCCAAGCATATCTGAAAAGAACCTGGAATCGGTCAAAACCCAGTATGCCCAACTGGGCTTGAACCACCAACCCTTCAGTTAACAGATGAAGGAGCTCATGGATTACCCAGCTGAAGGCAGGCACTGATCCTCTAGACAATGTCTCTCTAGCCCCAAGCTTCCTCAGCCAGGGCTCTTCTGCCTTGGCACATTTGGCCAGCTCCAGAGAAAGAGCCCAAGAATCCTGTGGACATATCTGTAGCTACCATAACGTGATATCATAAGAATTGGAATTTTTTGTTGGTGACAAAGTTACAGTACTCTCATGTACCCACATTCAAAAGGAAGTGATTTCACTCATATGTGGGAGATAAACTAACAAACTCATGGATACAGAGAACAGACTCTTGGTTACCAGAGGGGAAGAGGATGGAGAGAGGGCGAAAAGGGTAAAGGGGCACGTGTGTATGGTAACGGACGGCGACTAGGCTTTCGGTGGTGAACACGATGTAGTCTATACAGAAGTCAAAATATAATGATGTACACCTGGAATTTACATGATGTTATAAACTAATGTTACCACAATAAAACAATTAATTAAATTAAGTGTCAATTTCTTAAAGAGATTAATCAAAATAAAGATATTATCCCACCCAATTTAAATAGTGTTTTAGAATGTTTTTCTCTGGATCCTGTAGCAAAGGCCTTTACCTGGTTTTGGTGCCCAGCAGCCGAGGCCAAAGGCATGGAGGACTTGGCATGCTCTGTGGGGTCTCCTGCCACAAAGGTGTGTGGCCCTTCCCTCCCTGCCTCTTCCCACTAAACTGTGGGATGCTGCTCCCAATTCCTTCTCCGTGGTGAGCTTGTGACTGTGGTAACAGCTCTTTGTTCCTGGAAATCCTGTTCCTCAAACCTGGACTTACCAGACCCGCCTTTTGCGAGTAGCTTTCTTCCCCTTTTAGTCCCTTAAAATTTTTTTTTTTTTTTGAAGATTTTATTTTTTCCTTTTTCTCCCCAAAGCCCCCCGGTACATAGTTGTGTATTCTTCATTGTGGGTTCCTCTAGTTGTGGCATGTGGGACGCTGCCTCAGCGTGGTCTGACGAGCATTGCCATGTCCGCGCCCAGGATTCGAACCGACGAAACACTGGGCCGCCTGCAGCGGAGCGCGCGAACTTAACCACTCGGCCACGGGGCCAGCCCCTAGTCCCTTAAAATTTTTGCTCTGATCTCCAGCATACGTCCTCGGCATGATCCTGCTAATTTTTGTTGTTGTTCTTACGCTACTATTGTGCTTTTCATTTTCAAGAGCTCGAGCCCGTTTTCAAAGTTTATCTCTGGATGAAGAGAAAACAACGGACACGAGGCCTTACCTTCCACAGGCAGCCTAAACCTGGAGGGTGAGGACGTCACTTCCTGTTATGTCTGCTGACCGCCATTGGCTGGGAGGGTAGAGTGGGCGGGGAAGTTGTGCGCAGGGGGCCGGGCATGGGCCGGAAGGAAAGTAACGCCGGCGCTGTCCTGCGTGGGGCGTGTCTCATGTGGATGACGCGGCTCCGGGGCCAGCTGTTTAGACGTCCGTTACTCCTGCTCTAGGAGACTTCCTGAGCCACTGGGACCGAGTCAAGGACTGTTGCATGAATTTGAGTGCAAGTTCTGTGTAGAGGAGCTCTGGGGGGCTACAGGGGGCAGGGCGGTGGGGGTGGTTCTAGAGAAGGTGAGTGGACGGCGTAAGGAATGTAAGGGTATGCCAGGGCGGCAGAAAGCAAGTTTTCAAATTCCCCAGATATCCCCCAAATGGCTGTGCTTCCTCAGGGTAAGCTGGTTCGATTATCCCTCATATTTTCTTCTCTCTGCCATTTTGCTGACTCTACCAAATTGACTTTGTAATATGTGGTGGGGAGTTACGGTGTATGGGTTTTATTCTATTTGGGAGTCCAGGAGAGCTGCCTTGATCCCGAGCTTCTAGCTCCGTTTTCTACTTTTTGGTTCTTCCCCATCTGTTCTTCCTTCCTTTCAAATTTACCACTCTAGCTCTTCCGCTGACTCCCTGCTGTGGACAGTGAGGTTCTCTCCTGTATGTCGCGCGAAGCCTACCACAGACTTTAAAGGAGGAACAGCCTTGGCTAGGTCCATTGTCTCCACTGTCTGCTGCTTTGCTACTGTTGGCGTCAGCTGTTGTTTTTCCCTTTGTTGTCGCCCCGTGAGGGAGTGTGTGTGTGTTTCTCCCATGTGCTTCCACGGAGGGTGAGCTTTTGGGGACACCTGAGAAAGTGGCTGCTGGGAACCTCAGGCCATCTTCTGTAGGTTCTGCCTCTTCTCTGGCTGTATGTTCTTTCCCAGGTTGTTGACTTCTGTTGGAGGCCACCATCCCCTCACCTCTGCATTTGGGCATTGCTTGTCTAAGGGCTCTGAGATATTTGGAATGTCCTGGCAATCCTGCCCTTGAGGAGCTCTGCCCAACGGGCCCTCATAATACCTGGGGGTAACTGGGAAGTTCCCTTCTCTGCCATGGTTATCACACACACTTCCTGCTTTGAAAGCCTCCTCGAGTTAGGAAAATTCTCTATTCCTACCTCTACCCCAAAAAGCTTGGCACTTCATTCCATGGCTCTAGAATGGACTGGGTTCCAAGCTCCTCAGAGATACCGCTGTTGGTCCAGGGACAATAGGTCAGGGCTGTGGTTGCCAGCATTGTCTCTGTCAGACGTGGCCTCCTCCAGTCCTGGTGCCACCACTGGTCTGGTTGGGACAAGGGGCTACATCCTATGATTTCCTCGTGGGTCACGTGGCTGTAATGGTGCCCCACACCTCACAGTGTTGTGCAGATGAAGATAACCCAACTGCTCACTTAGCGTAGTTTGTGCTTCCTGGCATGATGTACATTGACAGAATGATATTTTTCTTTAATTACGTAACACAATATGCAGAAGGCTGCATAAAACAAAATTGGGGTTGCACTCCATTTTGCAGTCCGAGATGGGCAGAAATGCAGGTTGCACTCTCATTTGTGGCTAAGGGTCCCACCAAACCTCTGTCAGCCTCAGGGGAATTACATCAGCCATTAGGAGAAAGCCTTGGCTGGGCCTTCACTGTAAGGGTTTTGATTTCAGGGACGCTTGAAATTTTCACCATCTGATTCTAGCTAAATTCTAAAACAAATCTAAATTCTGAAACAATGGGAAATCCTAATTTGATCTCCACCTGTAGCCCCTTAGGCTGCATTCTCTGGAATTGGGAGACTTTTAGCTATGAGTACCTAGTATGAGCTACTGAGTACTAATTGATTTATTCATCTTCTCCTCCCAAAGACAGTTGCTGTTTTTCCTTATCTCTGTTTTTCTGTGTCATTTGTCATAAAATGGAAAAATGTAGGGCAAGAAGCAGGCATCTCCCTAAGCCTGTTGTCTGGGTAGCCCAAGTAGACTTTGCCATAGGGCCCGCCTATAGACTATGTGCAAAAGGTGGAAGCTGTTGCTAAGGGACATCTTGGAGGTCAAACAAGGCCACAATATTGGTGGGCAAGTGTTAAGCAGTTAAGAGCCATTACGGCACTCGCACCTCAAGAAGTCTCCTGTCACAGGCTAAGTTGGTCACAGAATGAGGTAGATGATGACAGGTCTCCCACCAACCTCAAGAAAATGTCCATGCAATGATGAGGTACTCTGTAAAGCACAATCCCCAACCCTGTGGCACCTCTCCCTAGGTATTAGTGTGGCTGCAAGAGACCAAAGCGTAGCTAAAACTGTTAATGTGCATGTAAGATGAGATTTTCTTTTCTTTTGCCTTGTTTCATGTCTTGAGAGCTTGGCTTTGTGACCCCTTTACTCACGAGGGGTCCCAGTTCATCTTGGGCTTCTGTCGTCTCAACCTTCCTCATTTGTTAGTGCACTACTGCCTACGCAACTGAAGCCTTTGCTTTCTTGGACTCTCTTTGTGGGTGAACTTACCAGATCTTATGAAGGCTGCTTCTTTTGCACTCTCTTTTGCATGCGCCTCTTACGTCCATAGTTAAGCCATAAATGCTTATTGGTTTGCGTCACTATTAAGATCCTACTCACCAATGGTCAGAGGATGGATCCTTTCTTCTTTGTTTTTTTAGATTTTTTTTCTTTTTCTCCCCAAAGCCCGCCAGTACGTAGTTGTATATTCTTCATTGTGGGTCCTTCTAGTTGTGGCATGTGGGACGCTGCTTCAGCGTGGTTTGATGAGCAGTGCCATGTCCGCGCCCAGGATTCGAACCAACGAAACACTGGGCTGCCTGCAGTGGAGCACGTGAACTTAACCACTCAGCCATGGGGCCAGCCCCAGGATGGATCCTTAAATTGGAAAAACTTCTAAATTGAAAAGAAAAATGTAGCTGAAAGGGGTGGGTCAACCTCTTTTCACTTCTTTGGGGAAACTCAGACCATCTTTGTCTTGAAAATCCCTGCAGGGCCAGGCTCTGGAGGGTGGTTCAAAGTTCACTTGTCCTTTTCCAATCCCAAAGACTCCCCTGTTCCTCTCAAAATCCTCAAAGATATTGGGACGTTAGAAACTGACAAGGCAAATATGCCCCAGAAACATCATCTTGAAGAAAACTTAAGTGGTTTCTCTGTGTCTTTGTGATATAGCTGGACACGTAGATCAACCTGTAATGTCATTTGACTTGCAACCCAATTTCTGAGAAATCAAGAGTGTAGAGGAGGAAGACATTTCCTCAGCCCACTCTAGGTCCTTCTGCCTGGGCTATGAATTAAATTGACATTAGACAGAATAACAGGAGGAAATTACACAAAGCTTTATAACATGTATACATGGGAGAGACCCAGAAAAACTAAGTAACCCACCAAAATGGCAGAAGCTCTCACCTTCAATACCATCCTCAGCTAAAGACAAAAGAGGATGTTGAGGGTGGGTGGAATCAGTTATGGGAGATTACCAGAAAAGTACAGTAAACAAGAGTAAGGTTATTATGCAGATTTAAGTCCTTGCCTTCCGCATTGATAAGAGTTTCTAGAGATAAGGTCATCCCCTCTTCTTCCTGATACAGAGAAGGAGACACCTTCACAGATGATGATTTCCTTTACAAACGTAAATGTCTCTTAACAAAAGGTAACTTCTACTTTTCAGAGTTTCTCTCACATCTGCAGTTTTTAAAAGTAACCAGCCCAGGAGTGGTGCTTACCACAGAGGAAGAGGGGAGGGGGGAGGGCAAAAGGGGTGATTAGGCTCACATGTGTGGTGATGGACTATAATTAGATTTTGGGTGGTGAACATGATGTAATCTACACAGAATTTGAAATATATTACAATGTACTTCTGAAGCTATGTAACTTTTTTTTAACAACTGTTGCAAATCTTTTTTTTCTTCTGCTTTATCTCCCCAAACCGCCCCCCACCCCCGCCGCCATACATAATTGTATATCTTAGTTGTGGGTCCTTCTATGTATGGCACATGGGACGTGTGCCTCAATGTGACCTGATGAGCAGTGCCATGTCCGCGCCCAGGATCCGAACCCTGGGCCACTGCAGTGGAGCATGAGAACTTAACCACTCGGCCACGGGGTTGGCCCTGAAAGCTATATAATGTTATAACTGAATGTTACTGCAATAAAAAATGAGAAATAAAATAAAATAATGATTATTCTATATGTTGGTTGTATATATTCTATGTAATTACAGTTTTTCAATTTGTTTTTAAAACATATCATACATTTTAAAGTATTTTATCTGTTTTTAAATGACATATTAAAACTAATATTAAAAATGGGAAATTTTAATCATTCCCTTGTATTTTCTAATGATGTTTAATTTTTCATTTAAAATTAACATGTTAGTTCTTAGGAGCTTATGATTGCAGTCTTCCTTTAATTGTAATTACTTTTCAATGGTGAAATATCTATCACTGATCATTTATTGCCTTTTGCATTGAATTTCATTTCATATTATATTAAAGTTACCAGGTCTGAATTACTTGTTACATTTGCACAATAAAATGTTTTTCTGAAAATAAAATAATAATGAAACAAAAATAATAAAAATAAAAAATAAAAGTAACCAGCCCAAAATAGTCCTCATGCCAAAGACACATATCTTTGGCTGGCCAATTCCAATTCCCCTCAAGAGCAATTGTTGTTAAGAAATCCTTGCAAGACTGGAAATTCAGCCCTAGAGGCAGTTCAGGTTCCACTCATTTCACTTATCTCAAAGAGAGATACCTCTGGGGAATATCTAGCCCATCACTAATTCCTAGGACTGAAGAAAAAAGAAGGAAAAGGGAAAGAAAAATGGCCATAAGTGCACCCTCACAAAAACCTAGAATCTTGAGTGTCTTATTCACAAATATTAGTAAAAAAAAAAAAAAAAGGATTAAAACAAAATTTGGATTCATAACTAGGGAGCTTTGTATTACTGTACCAGATTCCTGGCAGTAATTTTAAAACAATAGCTGTTGAGACTGTGTGTGTGTGTCTATGTGTATGTTATGTATGTCTGATATTTTGCCTCTGGCTGGTATAATTTCTAAAGAGTTCCATTCAATTGGTTTAAAGTAAGCACTTATATAAATTATTTCTAAATGTAATAGAAATTAGACCAAATGTCTTTCAAGTTAACATGATATAAGTTAATCCTTGATAACTGAAAGCTTATTTAAGGTTGTTGGTTTGATTAAAATGGACACGTTCTCCAAGTTGTCAGCAATGGATATGATGCAGACATGCAGCCTTTATTATACATTTACGGGTCATATAAGCTGACATTATCTCTACTACAAAACTGCTTAGCTAAAATAATAACTTAAAATGGTGGCTAATTTTGTCTAATGTCTCATGAAGTTTTGTAGGCAATCTAAATAATTATTGGGAACAAGTAAACTAAATAGATGTGGAAAAGATAAAAGTGCTTTTTAACAATAATTATGTATTATGTCATGTGTATTTAAAATAACTTCCAAAGTCTTTCTGGTAGCTTGAAACTTAGAAGTTTTGCTAGACAAAATTAAATGAAAATTCATTGGATATCTGGGTCATTTTCAAATAACATACTGAAACATTTTTGTTAAATATGTATGTTTATCTACTTTTGGCTTCTTGTTACAGACAAACTAAAGTACATTTGGGCCTATTACTAAATACGTCTTGTATTTTATTAAACATTGTACTATGAATTAGCATGTTTCTGGAAATTATGAAAAACGTTTAGAATGCTAATATCAAAGACAATTCATAATTGCTTTTTAGTTTTCACTAAGGTCTGCAAGGTTTAAAAATTCTACTAAAAATTAATAAGGAAAATATCTTGGTATTCAAGGAAAGCAAGATATATGTTTTCAGTAAGGAAGGCATAAAGAATGGAAATATTTTTGAGAGGTTGGAGCAAAATGGTGGGGTGAGCTGACCCGGGATTCTCTCCCCTTCAAAATACAACAAAAGATTGGAAGAACTGAATTTCAGAGAATAAACATAATGCCAGCTCGTTAGAGACCTACAATACCAAGAAGGAGGAGATCATAAACCTAGCTTTACACCTTCGGAGGCGCCGGAACGGTAGGAGAGAACATCACTCCGTCCCCTAGAGTCTGCGATCGCTGCAGCGCAGGTTGGGAAGGAGCGGGGCAGGGGCCGCAGGACCGGGGGATCATCCAGGACTCCTGCCGCTGATTCAGTGGAGACCCACTGATGGGGGGGGGGTGGGAAGCTTCCGTCGGCGGGGACCCTATAAAGCAAGGGCCTTGGGAGACCAGAGAACAGAACTGATCTGAACCCAGACTGGCACGTGTGAGTAACAGCCCCTCCCCCACAGCAAAGCCAGTGGGCGCAGCCATCTTGGCCCAAGGCAGAGAGCTAACACGCTGCTTTCGACCCCCATCTAGTGGCGACAGGCTGTAACTGCAACTGAATTCTACCACCATGAGAAAAAACCACTCCTCTACCATCCAGCAATTTATAAAAGCCCCAGACCAGAAGGAAAACAATAAAAACACAGAATTAAGTCCTGAGGACTTGGAATTAGGTAAACTAAGTGATAATGAATTCAGAGCAGCTATAATCAAAAAACTCAATGAGGTAGAGAGAAAGATAGAGAAACAAGCCAAGTTCTGGAGTTGCTTCACAAAAGAGATTGAAATCATAAAGAAGAATCAAACAGAATTACTTGAGATGAAAAACACAATGGACCAGATAAAACAGAATACGGATTCCCTGAATGCCTGTGTAGACAATATAGAGGAGCAAATCAGCATAATCGAGGACAGACAGGCTGAATGGTGCCAGACAGAGGAAGAAAGAGAACTATGAATTAAAAAACATGAGGAAAATCTCCGAGAGATAATGGATTCAATGAGGAGTAAGAACATAAGGATCACAGGAATTTCCAAGAATATGGAAAAGGAAAATGGAGCAGAAAGTGTGCTTAACGAAATTATTGAAGACAACTTCCCAAATCTAGGGATCAACGGAGAAATGTGTGTAGAGGAGGGTTTTAGATCTCCTAGATTTGTCAATGTAAAAAGACCCACCACAAGGCACATAATAGTAAAGTTGGCAAATAGGAATGATAAGGAAAGAATACTCAGGGAAGTAAGGGGAAAAAAGAGAATAACCTATAAAGGAGCCCCCATCAGACTGCCAGCGGATTTCTCTACAGAAACCCTACAAGCTAGGAGAGAATGGAGTGATATATTCAAAGCTTTAAAGGATAAAAACCTTCAGCCAAGAATACTCTATCCAGCAAGAATTTCCTTCAGATATGAGGGAGAAATTACATCTTTTCCAGACAAACAAAACTTAAGGGAATTTGTAACTAAAAGCCCTCCGTTACAAGAAATCCTCAAGAAGGCTCTCATACTTGAAAAAAGAAAAAAGGGAGAAACGGGACACAATCCACAGACTAGGGAGACCGATAGATAGAACCAGAACAGGATAGCAAATATTCAACTATAGCATTAGGGTAAAAATAAGGAAACTACCAAAACAAGGACGATCTTAGCACTCTAACTACAAATTAATAAGACGAGTTGGAATAAAAAATGAAAATAATTATTTAGGAGGGGAAGAGCAAAGGGTCTAAATCAGTATTGGTCAAGTAAGTAAGAGACCACCAGAGAATAGACTATATTATACACGAGATTCTAAATACAAACTTCAAGGTAGACACTAAAATAAAGTACAGAACAGAGTCACAAATCATAGATAAGGAAAAATCTAAGAAACCCAGCATAAGAAATTGCAGTATTAAATGGGTAGTCTAAAGCACACAGGAAAAGAAACACAGGAAAACAAGATAATGAGCGACAGATTGACAGCATTAAGTCCACATGCATCAATAATCACTCTCAATGTGAACGGATTGAACTCTCCAATAAAAAGACACAGAGTGGCAAAATGGATTAAAGAACAAGATCCAACAATTTGTTGCCTCCAGGAAACACACCTCAGCCCCAACGACAAACACAGACTCAGGGTGAAGGGGTGGAGGACAATACTTCAAGCAAAGAGCAAGGAAAAAAAGGCAGGTGTTGCAATTCTCATATCAGACCAAGTGGATTTCAAAATAAGACAGGTAAAGAGAGACACAGAGGGACAATATATAATGATCAAAGGGACACTTCATCAAGAAGAAATAACACTTATAAATATCTATGCACCCAACACAGGAGCACCAAGATTCATAAAGCAACTATTAACAGACCTAAAGGAAGATGTTAAAAACACAATAATAGGAGGGGACCTCAACACCCCACTCACATCAATGGACAGATCATCCAGACAGAAAATCAACAAGGAAATAGTGGGGCTGAATGAAAAACTAAAACAATTGGACTTAATAGGCATATATAGATCACTCCACCCTGAAGGAGCTGAATACACATTCTTCTCAAGTGCACATGGAACATTCTCTAGGATAGACCATATGTTGGGAAACAAGGCAAGCCTCTACAAATTTAAAAAAATTGAAATAATAACAAGCATCTTCTCAGATCATAGTGCTATAAGGCTAGAAATTAATTACAAGAAAAAAGCTGAGAAAGCCACAAAGATGTGGAGACTAAACAGCACACTACTGAACAAGCAATGGATCATTGAAGAAATTAAAGAAGAAATAAAAAAATACCTGGAAACAAATGAAAATGATAGCATGCCATACCAACTCATATGGGATACAGCAAAAGCTGTATTAAGAGGAAAATTCATCACAATACAGGCACATCTTAACAAACAAGAAAAACCCCAAATAAGCAACCTTAAAGCACACCTAACTGAACTAGAGAAAAAAGAACAAATGAAGCCCAAAGTCAGCAGGAGGAGAGAAATAATAAAAATCAGAGCAGAAATAAATACTATTGAAACGAAAAAGGCAGTAGAAAGGATCAATGAGACAAAGAGCTGGTTTTTTGAGAAGATAAATAAAATTGACAAACCACTAGCCACACTTAAAAAGAAAAAAAGGGAGAAAGCTCAAATAAACAAAATCAGAAATGAGCGAGGAGAAATAACAACAGACTCTGCAGAAATACAACAGATTATAAGAGAATACTGCAAAAAACTATATGCCAACAGAATGGATAACCTAGAGGAAATGGATAAATTCTTGGACTCCTACAATCTCCCAAAGCTCACTCAAGAAGAGGCAGACAATTTGAACAGACCAATCACAAGGAAAGAGATTGAAACAGCAATCAAAAACATCCCAAAGAATAAAACCCCAGGACCAGATGGCTTTCCTGGGGAATTCAGAGAGGATTTAATACCTATCCTTTTCAAGCTATTCCAAAAAATTAGGGAAGATAGAACACTTCCTAACACATTCTATGAGGCCAACATCACGCTGATACCAAAGCCTGACAAGGACACCATGAAAAAAGAGAACTACAGGCCAATATCACTGATGAACATAGATGCAAAAATTCTAAACAAAATTTTGGCAACCAGAATTCAACAATTCATCAAAAGAATCATACATCGGGATCAGGTGGGATTCATACCAGGGACACAGGGATGGTTCAACATCTGCAAATCGATCAACGTGATACACCACATCAACAAACTGAGGAATAAAAACCACATGATCATCTCAATAGATGCAGGAAGGCATTTGACAAGATCCAACAGCCATTTATGATAAAAACTCTGAACAAAATGGGCATAGAAGGAAACTACCTCAACATAATAAAGGCCATATACGACAAACCCACAGCCAACATCATACTCAATGGGCAAAAACTGAATGCCATCCCCCTGAAAACAGGAACGAGACAAGGATGCCCTCTATCACCACTCTTATTTAACATAGTACTGGAGGTCCTGGCCAGAGCAATCAGGCAAGAGAAAGGAATAAAAGGAATCCAAATAGGGAGGGAAGAAGTGAAGCTCTCGCTGTTTGCAGACGACATGATCTTATACATAGAAAATCCCAAAGAATCCATTGGAAAACTGTTAGAAGTAATCAACAACTACAGCAAAGTTGCAGGGTATAAAATCAATTTGCATAAATCAGTAGCATTTCTATACTCCAGTAATGAACCAACAGAAAAAGAACTCAAGAATACAATACCATTCACAATCGCAACAAAAAGAATAAAATACCTTGGGGTAAATTTAACTAATGAAGTGAAGGACCTATATAATGAAAATTACAAGGCCTTTCTGAGAGAATTGGATGACGACATAAGGAGATGGAAAGACATTCCATGTACATGGATTGGAAGAATAAACATAGTTAAAATGTCCAGTCTACCTAAAGCAATCTACAGATTCAACGCCATCCCAATCAGAATCCCAATGACATTCTTTACAGAATTAGAACAAAGAATCCTAAAATTCATATGGGGCAACAAAAGACCCCGCATTTCTAAAGCAATCCTGAGAAAAAATAACAAAACGGGAGGCATCACAATCCCTGACTTCAAAACATACTACAAAGCTACAGTAATCAAAACAGCATGGTCCTGGTACAAAAACAGGTGCACAGATCAATGGAACAGAATTGAAAGCCCAGAAATAAAACCACACATCTATGGACAGCTTATCTTTGACAAAGGAGCTGAGGGCATACAATGGAGAAAAGAAAGTCTTTTCAACAAATGGTGCTGGGAAAACTGGAAAGCCACATGTAAAAGAATGAAAATTGACCATTCACCAAAATAAACTCAAACTGGATTAAAGACCTAAAGGTGAGACCTGAAACCATAAGGCTTCTGGAAGAAAACGTAGGCAGTACACTCTTTGACATCAGTATTAAAAGGATCTTTTCGGACACCATGTCTTCTCAGAGAAGGGAAACAATAGAAAGAATAAACAAATGGGACTTCATCAGATTAAAGAGCTTCTTCAAGGAAAATGAAAACAGGATTGAAACAAAAAAACAACCCACTAACTGGGAAAAAATATTTGCAAGTCATATATCTGACAAAGGCTTAATATCCTTAATATATAAAGAACTCTCGCAACTCAACCACAAAACATCAAACAACCCAATCAAAAAATGGGCTGGAGACATGAACAGACATTTCTCCAAAGAAGATATACTGATGGCCAATAGGCACATGAAAAGATGCTCATCATCGCTGATCATCAGGGAAATGCAAATCAAAACTACACTAAGATATCACCTTACACCCGTTAGAATGACAAAAATATCTAAAACTAATAGCAACAAATGTTGGAGAGGTTGCGGAGAAAAAGGAACCCTCATACACTGCTGGTGGGAGTGCAAACTGGTGCAGCCACTATGGAAAACAGTATGGAGATTCCTCAAAAAACTAAAAATAGAACTACCATACGATCCAGCCATCCCACTACTGGGTATTTATCCAAAGAGCCTCAAGTCAGCAATCCCAAAAGTCCTGTGCACCCCAATGTTTATTGCAGCACTGTTTACAATAGCCAAGATGTGGAAGCAACCTAAGTGCCCATCAACAGACGAATGGATAAAGAGGATGTGGTACATATATACAATGGAATACTACTCAGCTGCAAAACAGACCAAAATCATTCCATTTGCAATATCATGGACGGACCTTGAGAGAATTATGTTAAGTGAAATAAGCCAGCGAGAGAAAGATAATCTGTGTATGACTCCACTCATCGGAGGAATTTAAAACTATGGACCAAGAACAGTTTAGTGGATACCAGGGGAAAGGTGGGGTGGGGGGTGGGCACAAAGGGTGAAGTGGTGCACCTACAACATGACTGACAAACATTAATGTACAATTGAAATTTCACAAGATTGTAACCTATCAATAACTCAATAAAAAATAATAATAATAATAATAAAGAATGGAAATATTTTTGTTCGTTTTGTTGAGAAAATAAATTTAGGGGCCAGCCTCGTGGCTAAGTGGTTAAGTTCACACGCTCCACATCAGCTGCCCAGAGTTTTGCCAGTTTGGATTCTGGGTGTGGACATAACACCATTCATCAAGCCATGCTAAGGTGGCATCCCACGTAGCAGAGCCAGAAGAACCTACAACTAGAATATATAACGATGCTCTGGGCGGCTTTGGGGAGAAGAAGAAAAGAAGGAAAAAAGAAGACTGGCAACAGATGTTAGCTCACGTTCCAATCTTTAAAAAAGAAAAAGAAAATAAATTTGCCCTAAAGCCCTAGAAGGGAAAAAAGAAGGCATGGGACAAATTCTGAGTGTAAAAAGAAAATTATAGAAGATTTGTGAAAGAGAAAGCCTGAAAAGAGTTTTATGCATGGTCAAGTTAGCTAAGATTGCAATAAATTTAATTAAGTGAATGAGCTTTAACATAAAAAGTAAGCTGGTACAAAATAAAAATTTTGTTCTTTTTTTTTTTTTTGAGGAAGATTAGCCCTGAGCTAACTGCTGCCAATCCTTCTCTTTTTGCTGAGGAAGACTGGACCTGAGCTGACATCTGTGCCCATCTTCCTCTACTTTATATGTGGGATGCCTACCACAGCATGGCTTGCCAAGCAGTGCCATGTCTACACCCAGGATCCGAACCAGCAAACCCCAGGCTGCCAAAGCAGAACGTGCGTACTTAACCACTGCGCCACCAGGCCGGCCCCTGTTCTCTCTCTTGGGATAATTTCCCCGGACTTTTAGTCTACTCTTGATAAAGAGCTTATAAAAGGTTTTTCTTTATTTTTGAGTAAGTTTACCTAAAAGACAGAAGATCAATGTTTTATTAAAATAATTTCCTATGTTCAATAATACTGAAGTCTCTCTATTAAGGTTTTCAAACTGTTTTAACTCCCTCATTGCCCTTGACTGTTTCTGTTGTCACTTTGATTGAATTGTTTTGCAGTGACTGTTGTTTCCTATTAGACCAAGTGTTTTAAAAAACTTTTGATATTTTTGACAAGCTTCTCTCAAAATTCAAATCATAAGTGAAGTCTTTCTTTTGACCCGAAGGGAAAAAAGTTTTCTTTAAGAATTTTCAGAGGCCCCTGGGACTACTCAAAGAAATTTGTTCTCTCTCTTCCTATAAAGAAAAAGGTGCTAAACTAATTAGGCTTATTTGGTCTATTAAATTACATGGGAAGCTTTATTAAATAAGTGATGATAAACTTTTTTAGGTGGTATTATGTGGATGTTATTAATATAAATGTTTTAAAAATTATATAACACTCCTAAAATTCTGATCTGTCCTGGTTGCCAGCCATAATTCTAGTTACTATCTTGAAGTGTTGTATGTCACAGAAATAGCCAAGTTTCTTTTTCAATTTCCCTTCTGAGTCTTTTGTCACTTGCAGATAGTTGCTGTTTTACTCTGATGCTTTTGCAAATATGTTTCATCTTCAGAGAGATTCATGGAAAAGACACTGACACTTACTCTAGAACACAGGTTTCTGATAAACTTTCAGATCATAAAACTGAACTGGGTAAGAAATTACAGAACTCTAATGGAGAAACCGATGACTTCATGAAACTGCTAACAGAAGGTTAAGAATCTATTACACAGGACCGAATGAACTGATGAGGGTGATTATAAGTTATATAACTTTTTTGAGATATTGCTGATTTTTTTAATGTTTTTGGGTTTTTTCCAGATTTTAGGAAACCTTTTTCTCTTTTCCTTAAGCTAACTGTGATTTATAACAATTTGGTAAAATTATACCTTTGTAGGCAAAATTGAAACATTCTTTTTTTCTCCCTAGCTTATCCCTCCAGAATTTGGAAACCCTTAGTGAGGTGAACGCTGTTTTCATGGCAATACAGTTACTTGCTTAAGTTCAGTAAGAATCTGTTCTCCTTATAACAGGACACAATTCATTATATTACCAAGCCTTTGACTGGAATGTCATATTTGAGAGAAACATGCAGACTCAGATATGACAAGTCAGCTTTTGAAGAATAAAGGTCGACTTTATGGAATAAAGCCACCTGGAAATATTAGCCTGGTCTCTTAGTTACAGGATTCCAAGTGAGTAAAGAAGGTCACTTCCCTGACAGATGCAAAAGACCTCAGGATATTTGGGGAAATCTCAAAAAAAAAGAGAGGAATTCACCGAAATCTATAGGTATTGCAGCCAAAGTCTGATGGCAACTCCTTGCTTTGGTTTTCCTGGCCTTGAGAGGCCAATAAATTTCAATCTGAGATTCCTTATAAAAAGTTCCAGGGGAGCAGATTTAAAACAACCTCTATAGTCAATTGCTTTTCTTGTTGTATTTATATAAATAATTGGGCCAATTTTATTAAAACTAAACTTATTGGACAAACCAACGAGTCTTAATTGGCCATGTTTGGTCAAAATGAAGGTGATTTAAAGACAAAAATTCTGTTTCAAATGAAACTATAGTACACATTCATGGATATTAGGTTCTAGTTCTGATACTTGTCTTTGAGGTTTTGTTTTATATCTATTAACTGGACTGGATCTTGAATTCTACTAGTCTCCTGAAATATCTGTCTATAAATCTCCAAACTAACATTTTCCATCATTTTCATTTAGAATCACTGAGAACTGAACCTGCCCTTTTTCCTGAAGCCCTACAAACTGAAGCTGGACATCTTTATATAAATTTTAGAGAGGGGCTGGCTTGGTGGCTCAGTGACTAAGTGCACACGTTCCACTTCAGCAGCCCAGGCTTCGCCAGTTTGGATCCCGGGTGCGGACATGGCACCCCTTGAAAAGCCATGCTATGGTAGGCATCCCACATATAAAGTAGAGGAAGATGGGCATGGATGTTAGCTCAGGGCTAATCTTCCTCAAAAAAAAAAAAAGGATTCATGTTGGTTGCTGTGTAAGCTGCTCTGAAAGATACCTGAACACCTAATGACATCATCAGAGACATTTCAAATTATAAAAGAGGCCTCAACTCTGACATCTAGAAATTCTTTGACTGGCTGATCCCCGGGCTCAGAAACTGGTCTATAATTTGCTCTGACTGTTGACCTTGTTTTCCTTGTTGTTTCCCTAGAAATGCTTCTTATTAAATACCTGGTTTCTTGCTTACCCAATATAGGCCTAATTTTGGGAGCCCCCTTACATCACCTTACTAAAAGGCTGGTTTAATAAATGGAACAACCTATGCCCTTTATCAGTAGGCAGAAGTCACAACAGTCATTGCTCTATGTTCCTTGAGATTGAGGAATGAACAACAAAAAGAGGGGATTTGTAGCTGCAGGCCCTCCAGCACCAGTTCAACTGACCCTCTCTCTTATCAACAGAGTGATTAAGAATTGTCTTAATCTGCAAAGTCGCATCACCATGACATGTGCAAAAGAAGAAATCATGTCCTGAAATGACCTTGGAACCAACCCACAGAACCCAAGGACTGGGACATGACCAGAACTTGAAAGTCGGACTCTTATCAGAAGTGAGGGGTCCCTCATTCAGGAAGATCTGGTGTTAAAATTCCTTCCTCGCCTCATCAAAAATGTTTAGGACTCCATCCTAAATGTTTAGAACCCTATCATAAGTGTTTAAAACCTTACCATAAATGCTTGAAGCCCACCAATCAAAGCCTGTCCTAGCAGTGTTTCTGTGGACCAGCCCATGCTCCCTAACCTCTTAAATCTTACCCCAAATCCTGAATCAGGAATACAGATCTGAGGGTACATGCCGCCTGTCTCCCTGAAGATTGATTTCACAGAATAAAAGCTGATTCTCCCCCAAAGGCTGATGCCATAATTAATTGGCTTGTTTATGCACATCAGGCAGAGAACTCCAATTTTGTGTGGTAATGTGACCTTTCAGATTTGTATTTTAGAGCCTGTTATCTCCATGAATTATCCTTGTAGAAAAAGCCTGCCCCTAGATACCTACAGGCCTCACCTGCACTGGGCATCCTGCCGTGAAAGCCTGGGCTGGGTCCCACTGGTCTTTCTCCATAAAGGACTCAGGAGCCTCAACCCACACCAGGAGCCTCTACAAGAAAGCTCCCAGTCTCCACCCAGCTGGCAACTCTCAGCAACTGGTGTCAGTGTGGAGGGAAGGTGGGAGCTCTGTGAGCTGGAAGAAAGTGCTGTTGAGACTCAAACTAGGTCTGTGAGTTGGGGGAGCCCTGATTCCAGCTCAGAGATATGTGGGGTTTAGGGCAAGGGGTCCTTGGCCTTTGAGTTTTTGTGGGACTGGACAAGGGTAGGGGGTGGGGTCAGGGATGGAGAGAAAAACCAATGGTTGAAACCTTAACCATCATCTTGTTTTCCTTAGATTACAATGACCCCACTTGGCTTCCTGCTGTTTCACATTGTATTCACCAACCAGGAAGCTCTTTGAACTCCATCCTTTTGGGTTTTTATGGAGGCTTCATTACATAAGGCATGATTGATTAAATCATTGGCCATTGGTGATTGATTCAACTTCCAGCCCCTTTCCTCTTCCGGGGAGGGAGGCTGGGGGGACTAAAAGTTCCAATCCTCTAATCAAATGGTTGATTCCTCTGCTGACCAGTTCCCACCCTTAGGTGACCTAGGGGCATTCCGAAAGTCACCTCATTAACACACAAAAGACATCTTTATCACTTAGGAAATTCCAGTGGTTTTAGGAGTTCTGTGCAGAAAATGAGGACAAAGAACAAATATATATTTCTTATTATAAATCACAATATCACAATCTTGAACCCCAAACTCCCTTTCAGTGTCTACTACCAGATAAGCCAACGTGAACACCAGCCCATGTGTTAACATACATGTTATATTATAATTAGGTATGATGAGGCTAGTAGACAGAAATGTGGGCAATAGCTTTTATCGTGGTTTCCATAGGAAGGAACAGGTGAGGCAGGGTAAGCAGGCCTAGGATTGGCTAGTTTGAATAATTTCAGCAGGTCCTGGATCATAGGGCTGTCCCTAGTTGTCTAGTACCTGATCCTGGGTGACTAGGGCAGGTGGATAGTGGCCTAGACTATAAGATCCCAAAAGACAGGTGGTTGGGGGTATGGGCTCTGGATTGCATATGAAAGGCACACTCACAACCAAGTTGCTTGCTATCTTTAGGAATTAGTTAACCTCCAGTCTCTCCAGTGTCAACAAGGCCCCAAGAAGTCAAAGCATTGTTACCTAAAGTTCAGTCTCTGAACTCAGTGCCAATTCAAATAATGAGAACAGAGTTTTGGGTGAAAAGGAAAGCAATCCAGGCAAAGGGAGCAGCAGCAGGCTAGCACCTTAGGAACTGCTGGCTCCCCGTCAAGAAGTGGGTCAGGGGTTTTATAGGGGAAGTCCAAGAGTCCAGTTCAGGGCTACGTGCCAAAAGGCACATTTTTCTTTCCTGCTGGTGGTCTTCAGATTGCTGGGCAGGTGCCAGACCTTGTCAGCTGACACAGATATTTTTCTTCTTTATGGCCAGAGAGATGCAGGACACGAGAACCAGACCCCTTTGTTGCAAGATGTTATCCAGACTCCCTGGAACCAGAGTTATTCTTAAGTCCTAAGGGAGGGGGAGAGTAAGCAGAGAAACATGAGGAAGGAAAAATTATACGTACTTTGAATTGCCAGCCTCAGTTGCTGGGGAAGTTTCACTTCAGATAAGGAAGACATTGCTAGTCAGGTTGTTATTTAACCTGTATACTTCTAATTTCAGATAGAAAAAGCCAGTAACCGCATCAGAAAATAAAAGGAATGATTAGTACGGCCTCACTCCCATAGACTGAGTTAGATGCACCCTGAAAACACTTGTATCATCAGATTTATTAAACTCCATTGTACCAATTGTTTTGTTGGGTTTTGCCTTTAGATAGAGTTCTTGTGGATAAAGATTTTGCCTCCATTTTTGTATTCTCAGCTCATAGTACATTGCCTTGCCTGGAGCTTCCCAGCTCCTGTATCATAGCCCCTTGACATGGGATAAACAGGGTACAGGTGTCCCAGGAGATGCTGATGGTTGCAAATTTTTTGTAGTGATACAAAACCCAAAACCATGTTTTCACAACCATTTAAATTTTTACTTCAGTTAAAATTATATTTGATCATTATTTGTATGGCTTCCTCTGTATACTTCCTATATTCACTTATTACTATCTTGGCAAAAGACTTCAGACATAATGCCCACCACCAGAGAGTGTTCTCTGCTGGTTACACCAAGAAGAACCTCCCCCAGGAATAGCATGCAAATATTATCCTTTTCTGTGTGTGCCAGGATGCAAAGGTTTGGAAGCATTGGCCAAGCAGGATTCGAAAAAAGGGATTTGGATCAATCAAATAAGATTGCGTGAATGAATTGATGAAGGAAATCAAAGTACTTGCTTTGCCTCTTAGATACTACAAATCACCAGTCTCTCCAAGCTTTGATTTTCCAGCTGCAAAGAGAGTAAAAGGCCCATAGGAATATGAAGATTAATAAGAAATTATCTAAGTGAAACTTCAGCTGTAAAACATACAAATTTAATTACTACCAGCTTTGGCATTCAGCATTACACTACCATCTCCCTAACTGATCACTCTTTCTTCAACCTCACATGCCTGCCAGATAGCCTGCTTTCATCAGCAAATTGTTCTTCAAACATCTTTCTTTTTTCAAGTCACTCTCCACATTGAACACTTGTGGTAGGGGCTGGCCTCACGGCCAAGAGGTTAAGTTCACATGCTCCGCTTCGGTGGCCCAAGGTTTCTCAGGTTCAGATCCTGGGCACAGACATGACACCATTCATCAAGCCATGTTGTGGTGGCATCCCACATAACACAACCAGAGGGACCTACAACCAAGAATATGCAAGTATGTACTGAGGGGCTTTGGGAAGAAGAAAGAAGGAGAAGGAAGAAGGAGAAGGAGGAGGAGGAGGAGGAGGAGAGGGAGAGGGAGAGGGAGAGGGAGAAGGAGAAGAAGGAGAGGGAGAAGGAGGAGGAGATTGGCAACAGATGTTAACTCAGGTGCCAATCTTTAAAATAAAATTAAAAAATAAAAACCTTTGGCAGCTCCCCTTTGCCTACTCATTTAAGTCTAAACTCAACCCACAAGGACCTTCAAGGACCTGGCTGCAACCCCCTCTGTTCTTCATGAAACCTATGACAGACAGCTTGGGGGGAAAGGGGGTATCTAAGGCCAATTTGTGTCAGGTACACCAGCCACTAGAGGTTAAGGTTCCAGGGTCAAGCTATATTAGGCAAAGGTTTACTTAGAGAAGTCAGAAGCAACATCACAAAGGGGCAAGTTCAACAGATCAGGCAGAGAACCAGAAGTCAGAACTGTAGAAGCAGCAGCAGCAGCAAATTCAGGGGCGAGGCAAAGACACAAGCCATGTGTTTTAATCAGGATGGGCTCAGTTATGCTGCCCTAACAAGCAATGTTCAAACTTGAGCAGCTTAACACAACAGAGGTTTATCACTTGCTAATGCGAAGTTGGCTGCAGGTCTGGATGACTCTGCAAGGTAATTGTCTTCCATGGAATAATTTCACCATGAGGCCTTCTTGGCTGCAGAAGAGATGATACATCTGGAGGATTGCTCGGGCTTTTCTTTGCTTCTGCCTGGAAGTGAAATATGTCACTTTTGCTCACAGCCATTGTCCGCAACTAGTCAAATGATCTTGCCTAAGTGCAAAAGGGCTGTTAAATGTGGGTGTGGTAGGTAGAATCCAAAGATGCTGCCCACAATCCCTCCCCTCCCTGTACACGTGACTCATTCCTCCCATCAAGAAGTGCAGCCCATTTCCCTCCTCCCTCATCTGGGCTGGCATTGTGACCTCCTTTGACCAATAGAATGTAGCAGAAATGAGGTGGGTGTAGCCTAGCCCTTAAGAAGTGGCACCTTCTGTTTTTGTTCTCTTGGAACCCAGCCTCCATCTATAAGGAGGTCCAAGCTATCCTGCTGGAGAGACAGAGGGGCTGTGTGATGAGGCCCTGCAGGGTGAGATACCACATGGAGAGAGAGGCACATATGGCTAGCACAAACAAATATTTAATTTTAATTAATTTAAATTTAAAAATTGATCATCTGTTGTTCCTGGGAAAAGTTTTAAGTATGTTTGGAACAACTTTTTCAACTGTAAATTTTATGAAATCTAAATGCAGATGAACAATTTCTGATGAAAATTTAGCATGCAAACTGAGCCAAGCGGTGAATACTAAAGACACACTGAATTTTTTTTTTAAGATTTTATTTTTTCCTTTTTCTCCCCAAAGCCCCCCAGTGCATAGTTGCATGTTTTTAGTTGTGGGTCCTTCTAGTTGTGGCATATGGGGTGTCGCCTCAGCATGGCCTGATGAGCGGTGGGATGTCCGCGCCCAGGATCCAAACCAGTGAAACCCTGGGCCGCCAAAACAGAGTGCACCGACTTAACCACTAGACCACGGTGCCAGCCCCTAGACATTGAATTTTGAAGACTTAGAAGAAAAAAATTTTTATATCAACTACATGTTGAAATTATAATATGATGGTTACACACATACACACATATATTAAGGTTAATTTCACTTGTGTTTTTTTTTTTTAATTTTTTTAGCATCATGCTTCTATTGGACAGTGCTGCTCTATGGTACATCCAAAGGATGTTTAGCTGCTAAGGAAAGGGGCAGGAGTCTGGAGAATCCATTTGTCAGAAAGCATATGAAGATCTTGACGCTTCAGTGAATGCTTGGATGAGTGGAGCATTCCAGCTGGTCATTTAGTACCTCATGGAGTCAATTTCTTTCACTCGACTAATGCAGACTGAGGACCTACTACGTGCCAGGCACTTTGTGTAGTCCTGGGGATATGGTGATGACCCACACACAGTCCCTGTCCTCATGGAGAAGGAGAAAGGTATTAAGCAAATACCTATAGAAATACTCAAATAGGATTCAGAAGCTTCCTGAGGAGGAACTCACACAGGTGTCCCAATGATGGTAGCTCAGGCTTCTATGCCAAAAGTCAATCAGAGCGTAGCATAGTGCCCTTCAGATGTATCCCCTATCCTCACCTTTTTAGCCTTCTGTCTGGGTCTAAGAGGGGGGATTCTGGAGGAAACCCTGAAAGGGCAGTTTCACTGAGGTCACTGGGGCACTGGGAAACCAGTCCTGCTTTGGCCCCATCATAGGAGAGGACAGGCATTTCCTTTCTTCAGCACCGAGCAGGGTGGGTGTCTCCTGCCCCTTGGACCGCAAAGAGACGAGGTGCTGGAGGCCTGGGAGTGAGAGGAAGCAGTGCCCGAACATCAGCAGCTGGTCCCGGTGAGCAGGCCCAGCACCAGAGGCGGCAGGGCTGGCGAATCTAGGCCCCATGGGGAGCCGGAGCCTTGGCAGTGGACAGTGCTGAAAGGTGCCGGCAGGCTGGGAGTGCGTGCAGAACGGAGAAATCCTCTTTGTTAGCACATGTAAGACACGGCCCAGGGAATAAGGACTTAGAAGAGGAGGGGAAGTTCCCGACAATAGGAGGAGATGAAAGCCAAGAAATTTCAGTGCCATGAATGCCAACGCAGCATGACCCCCGCTGGTGTACCCTAGGAAAGTACCAGGTACATTAAAAAGAGTCAATGATATGAAGTTGATAATTGCACTGTGGTTATGTATGAGAAAAATCCCTTTTCTTAGAAAACTCGCACTCATCTAGGAGTAAAGGGCCATGATGTGTGTAACTTACCCTCAGATCATTCAGGAAACAATGTGTGTGTGCACGAGTGTGTGTGTGCACGAGTGTGTGTGCAGAGAGAGTGCACAAATGATAAAGCAAACGGGGTAAAATATTAACACCAGGTGAACCTAGGTAGAAGGCATATGTGCGTTTTTGTACAATTTTTATTTTTGCAATGTTCTGTAAATTTTAAATTATTCCTAAACAAAAGGTTCATAAAACAATGAAATTACAGTGTGATGCCTGTCCTCATTAGTGTAGGACAAAGCAGAGCAGTAGGTCAAGGAGAAAGCCATCAGCTTTGCCTGGGGGTGGGGGTGTCAGGGGGGGCTTCCCCGAGAGGCTTAAGCAGAGATGAAGGATGATGTCCTGACAGGGATGCATGTGAGGCGCTGGAGCAGCTCATCGAGGTGGGAGGGGGGTAGGCGGGAGTGAAGAAATGTAGGGTCCGACCTATCCTGAGTGTCTGATTACCTAATAAACAGTGCAGCCGCTCGGATGAAGCAGAGACCCCCTCCTCAGATGGTGAGTGTCAACTGTGTGACCAATGCTCCTCTGGCCAACCACACGCCCCTCTTACTCCCCAGATGGTGAGTGTCACCTGTGTGACCCATGCTCCTCTGGCCAACCAGGCGCCCCTCTTACTAGCGGAGGCCCAGCCCAGGGACCTTCAAAGGGAAGCACGTCAGAGGGAGGGGCCAGCAGCCTGGGCAGGGCTGGGCAGGGCTTGCAGCGTTTGGCTCTCCCCAAAAGGGCTCAGCACTTCACTTGAGTCAGGACCCTCTGCAGAGGCAGGGAGCTCTGAGTCTGCACCTGGCAGGGAACTCTCAGCTGTGGCATCTGTGAGGAAGGAAGGAGGGAGCTCTCTGTCCCGGTGAGGATTTCTGAGTGGGCGACAAGACCTGTGGGTGTGGGGAGCAACGATGCGAGCTCAGGTCTGGTCTTGGCCTCAGGGATTGAGAGTTTCCAAGAAAGCAGCCCATGGCCCCTTAAGAACTTCTAGGATTGGGAAGGGATGGAGGATATTCGGGGAGGTTCCAGAATGCCCAGAAGCCCATCACTTTCCATTTGCGGTTTCTTGACTCAGAAAGGATGGAGAGCAAGGATGAGAGGAAGGGAAAGGATGGTGCAGCCAGTGACTTGTGCATCTCCTTTCCCCTTAGGGGACAATGGCCAGATTCTGCTTCCTGCTGTTCGTCTCTGTGGCCACCAGAGGGTGGAGTGCAGGTAAGTGACTCGTGCAGCAGTTTCTTCAGCTCACCTCTCCTGTGCAGGGGAGTGAGGGGGTAGAGTTGGGCTGGATGCTGACATCCTGGGCCTGAAGGAGAGTCATGGAGATGCACAGAAGCCACACGTGGCAGCTGACTTGAGATGTGGCCTGGGTGCTGATTGCTGGCCTCTCCAGGTGTCTGATCTGAAGTAGTCACAGTGTTAGCTAAGTCATGTCCTGGGGCCCCACTCTGTGCCTGTGTGTGGCTGTGAGGGGGCTCAGGAAGGGGATGGTAGGGACTGTGTCCCCTCCCGGCTACTCCTGCCCCTGTGGCCTTGGCCTCTGCCTCTCCAAAGGGAGCTAGGTGGTCATGCTGTGTCCCAGAACATCCCCGTCTAGTCCCCATCCTCCCAATTCCATTCCTCACAACAGGTGTAATGATAGTTTTCAGTTTTGGTTAGTTGAGAAGAAGAATTCAGTGTTAAGCCTGTATGAGATCGTGGTCAGATAGTCTTAGCAGACGGAATCCTGGGTGCTCACAGCATAGTGACAAACTGGCGAAGTGGGCAGGGGCTGGGAGCTGATGCCAGGAAGGATGGTATCAGGCAACAGACTGTTAATGACAATTATTCTCACATCCTCCAGCAGTGCCCCAGGCTCCTGAGATGTTCCAGGTGGGCAAAACCTGTGCCTCCTCCCTTTCTTTCCTGCCTCGAAGCTGCAAGGAACTCAAAGAAAGTTGCAATAGAGCAGGTGGTGAGTAATAAACCAACCCAGCCTTCTCTCCTTGAAGACACTTTTTAGCTAAACAGAGCCCAGGCACGGAAATCAGGAGGAATGTACCCACCGCTACTGTCTGTTCTGGCTCCAGCTCCCACCCAAGCAGCTTTCCAGTGGGAATTTGGAGGCTTTGTGTCCCACCCAGTCACAGCAGGCATGATCTTCTGAGCACAGGGAGAAGGCAGTGTTCCTGGCGACACATGGGGTGGTGGCAAGAGCCATGATGAGTCTAAGATTTTCCTCTAGTTGTGAGCTAATGTTAGCCTGCCAGTTTCATGGGTGCTGGCAGGAAACATGAGACTCCAGAAGCTGAGACGAAGACCTTTATTATTCACAGCAATAGCAGTAGCCAGAGTATCAGCATTTTCTCGTGCTGGTTCCCTGAGCCCCAGTTCCAACACGGTGACGTGAAGAGGGCCAGGAGACATCTGCACAGGTAGTGGTTTTGTCAAGCAGGCTGACAAGTGGACTGGTAAAGAAACAACAAGCCTTTTTTAGATCAGACAGTTTATTACTCACATAGACTGCAAAACCAAGATAGCAAAGATGTCACCTTCTCCCATCCCTTGGCCCAGAGGACAGCACAGAAACGAAAGGGGCCGGATGACAAGGTAACATGGGTAGCGAGGGACTCTGATGCAGAGGATCTGACCCAGGCTGCAGCTATGCAGTTTTGTCACCTGTAGCTGCATCCTAAGAGACTGCGGCGGGCAGCAAGGCAAAAAGCCCCACCCCTCATCAGAAGCTGGAGTCAAAGACAAACTGTCTCACGACAGCCTCCCTGCAAGATAGGGAGGTGGGTGAGCACCGACCTTGTAGCAGCCCCCACAAGCCTGCCAGGCTTCCGTGTTTCAGGAGGATGACAGGTGTTCTACCAGGGGTTAGGTCCACTGTGGTTAGGCCTTGCCCATGTGGCACATGTGGAGATGTGCAAAGTGACTAGGGTGGCACAATGGAGCCTTCTCCTCCAAGGCTGTGTACAGGAGAGGAACTCTGAGCTTCGGGAATCTGAATCTTGCACAGTCACATGCCACATAACAATGTTTCGGTCAACAAGGGACAGCGTAGACGATGGTGTCCCATAAGATTAGTACCACATAGCCTAGGTGTGTAGTAGGCTATATCATCTAGTCGGCGTAGGGACACTATGTGATAGCACAATGAAATCACCTAACGATGCATTTCTCAGAGCATATCCCCGTCATTTAGCGAGGCGTGACTGTATAATGGTCAGTGGCCTTGCCTGCCCTTTGCTCTGGGATGAACTTGATGTAAACTTGGGATGTGATAGGGTGCTGATTTCTGGCCTCTCCTGGCCAGAAGCAGGCACTATCCGGAAAGAGATGCCATCTCTCTGTTCTGAGGCTGTTTGCTCTGCAATCTCTTTGAAAAGATAGTGTGGAACTAAGGCAGGCAGTGCCTCTGCTCACAGATGACCCAGAGAGAATTGTCTTCCCACAAATGACGAAGTGTGGGAGCCTTCAGAATACGCTTCTGATTTCCCCGAATCTTTCTAGTTGTGGGTCCTGAGAAGGACCATGTGCTCCCAGACAGGGGGCTCTGGGCTCGTTCCCTCTGCAGATGGTGTGTATCTCCTCCGCACTAAGAATAGTGTCATCTACCAGAACTTCTGTGACATGACCTCTGGAGGTGGCGGCGGGACCCTGGTGGCCAGCGTGCACGAGAACAACATGCTGGGGAAGTGCACGGTGGGCGACCACTGGTCCAGTCAGCAGGGCAGCAGGGCAGACTACCCAGAGGGGGACGGCAACTGGGCCAATCACAACACCTTTGGGTCTGCAGAGGCGGCCACCAGCGATGACTACAAGCTTGGTGCCACTCACCACCCTCTTGGGAAAGGGTGAGGAGCTGAGTGTGGCTCGACCACACCGTGTAGAAGGGCAGGTTGGAAGATGGGGATGTGGAGACAGGGCTGGAGAAGAAAGACCTACTTCCAGGTCTTGAAGCACAGCTTCCTCCCAGCAAGGCCGTTAGGGACCTGGGTGGTGGGAGGCATCTTCATCTGCTGGAAGTTGGGGTGTCTGAGCACTGCTGGCCACCTGCCCTCCTGGAGCCCAGAGCTCTCAGCTCCACTGAGGGCTGCATGTGTGTGACTGGTGCCTGTGGGACCTCCTGATCTGGTCAGGCTCAATGTCTGTTGCTCTCCAGAACCCTGGCTACTATGACATCCAGGCCCAGGACCGGGGCACCTGGCATGTGCCCAACAAGTCCCCCCTGCAGCAGTGGAGGAACAGCTCCCAGCTGAGGTACCGCACCAGGAATGGCTTCTTGGAGACTCTGGGACATAATCTGTTCGGCCTCTACCAGGCAACCAGGGCTGTTGGCTGAGGGGCACTTCCTCTGGTGAACAGAGAGCCAAGTGTTTGGGGTGAGAGGTAAGTCTCTGTGGCCACGCATCACCGTGAGGTGCCTGTGCTTGGCCACTTCTCCTACTCTGGGTCACTGTGAACTGCTGTGCTGCCTCTTTCAGGACCTCTGAGGCAGACAAGGGGAGAGGCCTGTGGGAGAGGAGAGGAGAGGGAGAGCGGGAGAAGGCCAAGGGGCTTGGGGCTGTCAGAGAGACACAGCTCTGGGGAAAGAGGCGTGACTATGATGGAGACGGATTTCTGAATAATGACACGGGAAGGCATTAAATCCCCTACCTCTCAATATGACGGCATCTCTGCTGTCCTCACACAACCGCTCTTTTGGGTCCCTGCAGAAATATCCAGTGAAGTATGGAGCAGGGAAGTGTTGGACTGACAACGGCCCAGCCGTCCCTGTGATCTACGACTTCGGTGATGCTCAGAAAACTGCATCTTATTACTCACCACTTGGTCAGGGTGAGTGTCGGCTTCCTCAGACTGGTCTTAAATCCCGCCGTGCCCTCTTGGGAAAAGTGTACATAAAACAAATAATAATTACTAGCATTTCCTGAACACTTTACAATGTGCCAAGCTCTTTTCTAGGAACTTGACACAGTTTTGTGTCATTTCATCATCTTGAGAAAGGCTTGAAGTTAAAATCACTATTATCTCCATTTTACAGGATATAAACCAAGGCTGCTTAACCACCACCCTGTGTGGCCTGTTAGAACAGTCAAGAAAAGGTGGAGGCTAGTGTTCACAGGAGAGAAAAACTAGCAAAGTGATGAGAAAATTTTATTTTTGTTATGAAGGACAGCTATTAATTATCTTAAAGACATTTTTCAGCATAATAAAGGCACAGAAGTTAAGTCTTTGTTTGGAAAATAAAAGCCATTACTGTTGACGTTTGATATTTTACGAAGGCGGGTAATGGCAGTTAGGAAAACAAACACACGGTAATTGGATGAGAAGTGTGTCCACAGAAGCACATGGCCACACCTGATCATTGGTTGTCCTCCTGCACCTTTGGAGATCTTCTTGGTGATCCTCTGTGGAGTCTAATTTCTCCTGTAAGCCTCGGGCAGACAAGTGTCCTCTTGCGAGCCCCAGCCTCTGTCCTCTTGCCCCAGATGGACAGAGGTTCTCCCCTGGCCAAGTTCAGGGTCAGATGTCCCAGCCACAGGAAACACAGGTGCTGGGCTCCACCCCTACAGCTTGGAGGGTTGGGCTGTGACTTGAACTCTTGGCTTAGGGAATCCCTGGGCTGTTCAAAGGGAAGCTATTCCCAGTTCCTCCTTTGAACATTTGGCCCTTTCTCTGCTGCTTCTTTTCCAGGGAATTTGTTGCAGGATTCGCACAGTTCAGAGTGTTTAATAATGAGAAATCAGTCAATGCCCTGTGTGCTGGGGTGAGAGTTACTGGCTGCAACACTGAGAACGTGAGTTTGGGGAGATCAAAGCGTGTGCGCGTGTACATGTGGGGTGTGTTGATGTGTGTCTCCGTCACTTGCCTTTTTACTCTCTTGATGGTGTCTGGTGAACGTAATCTATTTCAATGACATTTTGTTTATCAAGATTTCCATGTATGGTTAGTACTTTAATGTTTTGTTTAAGAAGTATGTTTCTATGTTGAGGTCATGAAGATATTCAAGACCAGATTCAAGACCAGATTGTCACCTGTGCTTTTGACCAACTGGCTATAGATTGGAGGTTCCAAGGGCTCTCTCGAGGGGTTTGATTAATTTGCTAGAACAGCTCACAGATCTCAGAGGGACATTTCACTTACTAAATTACCAGTTTATTATAAAAGGATATAACTCAGGAAGAGCCAGAAGGAAGAGATGCATAGGGCAAGGTATGAGGAAAGGGCAAGGAGCTTCCATGCCCTATTCAGAACATGCCACTCTCCCCTCATCTCCATGTGTTCATCAACCTGGAAACTCTCCAGACTCCATCCTTTTGGGTTTTTATGGAGACTTCATTACAAAGGCATGATGATTAAATCATGGATGATTGATTCAACCTCCACTCCCACTCCTCTCCCTGACAATCAGGGGAGTGGGACTGAAAGTTCCAAACCTCCAATCATCAGGTGGCTTCTCCTGGCAACCAGCCCCCATTTCTAGGTGTGGTCCAAAAGTCACCTCATTAACATAACAAAAGACACCTTTGTTGCTCTGGTCACTCAGGAAATTCCCAGGGTTTGAAGAGCTCTATGCCAGAAACAGGATAAAGACTAAATTTATACTTGTAATAGATCACAATACCCCACTCTGCAAAGGTGGATGTGACTGGCAAGGTCTGGGCTCCCATCTTCAGTTGCATATTCAAAAGAAGAGCCAAGGTTGCCAGTGAAGTCTCACTGTGTCATCTGTGTCAACAGGGTGCTGACAACAGCAGTTCTGCTTGTGAGCAGAGCTCAGACATTTTAAATAGTTTTGCTCAAAATGCAAGTCTGATTCGAACACTCCCCACCTCCCATCACCATCCTTTTTCTCCTTTGCTGCCTGTGGACTAGAGCAACAGTTCTCAAATGGGGTGAGAGGTGAGAGAGATAGGGGTAATCTCGCCTCTCAGTAGGGCTGGATAGATTTAGCAAATAAAAATACAGATGTCCACTTGAATTTTAATTTCAGATAAACAATAACAATATTTTTACTATAAGTATGTCCTGTGCAGTATTTTCTCGGGTGCCCTATCCCCAGGGACCATTTGGCAATATCTGGGGACACTGGCATGTCTGAGAGGTGGTGTGGAGGATGACAGGAGCCATCTAGTGAGTAGAGGCAGGGATGCTGTGAGACGTCTGACACTACACAGGACGCCCTCCCCACAGCAAAGAATCATATGATCTGAGGTGTCAGCAGTGCTGCAGTGGAGAAATCCTGGATGAGAGGATTTTGTTTAAAATGTATAGCGTGAAAGTCCTGAGGCCCTGGCCATTGGTAGCTGAAACCAAAGAAGAAAATTTTCAACGACGTGGTTAATTAAAAATATAGACCCAATGTTTATTTGTTTTACATTTTTGTCCATTTCATTATTGGTGGATAGCACTCTAACACTTAAATACATTTAGATAATGCGCAAGTGACTGCCCTACTGCAGCATTGGTAAGTAGATAAACAATTTAACTAGGACCTAGTTAACAAGAAACTGACTCCACATTTAAAATACAGCTCTCATTTAGATCATCCTTTGTTTTATCACTGGAGGGGTGGAGGGGAGTTGGAGGGAGCCTGTGCTCACACTGGAAATACATTAAGACCAAACCTTCTGAGACCCATTCCCAAGGGTTCCCACCCTGCCGGGTTAACCTCCAACTCCAGAGAAAGCCCAAGCTCGTGGCCTCCAGCATTAACTCTCATTCCATTGACCAGAATAGGCAGTGTCAGCCTCACACCAGGCCTCAGAGTCTGAGTGCAGCTTACTCCGTTTGAACTAGAGCTGTTGACTTTTGCAGAAATGGAAGCAGTGGGATCCAATGGATGCTTAGCTGTAATGCCAAAACAAGGTCAGTCGGTACCTAATGTCCAAGCAAGATTCACTGAAGCATCAAGATCTTCATATACTTTCTGATAAATATTCTCCAAATTCTGTCCAGTTATTGACCATATTATGTAGCTGGATGTCTCTACTCCTATGCCTCATGGCAAAGTTACTCCTTGTCAGCTTTGATTTGGCACTGTCAAAAGTCACCCAGTGTCCAGCAAGTCAGCCCTCAGAATCAAAGACAGCTGAACCATGGATGGCAGGTCCAGCAAAATCTAAGTCCGCATTACAACCAAGGATTTTACACTCCCTCCTGTAAGAAGACTTGAGTTTACCACTTTTCTTTCTCGTGTTGGTGAGAAGGTAGTATCAAATGTCAATTTCTACCCTTGACAAATCTGACCTTCAAGTCTGATTCAATTCTTCCCAGACTCTTTTCAGTGTCCCATTTTTCTGTGAAAGTCAGACCATACTCACACTGTATGAATTTGGTTTCCAAGGTGCCAGTAACTTGACCAGTGTCTGATTTAGATGGACCAGATACCAAGAAATCCGTGACACTGCATGATTTTGTTTTCACATCCAGACAACCTAAAACCAAATCCTCTGCTGAAAATATCTCTGGCAGATTTGCCAAGGTCAGCATATGATGGAGGAATATGCATTGACCACACATGGCTCTGTCTGTAGGTCGCCATGGCCAGGCCGTGAGAAGAGGTGATGGGGTGGTCTCCTGAGAGGTATGCCACATCTGCATGTGGGGCCGCTCGGCTTGCTCTGGTTTGGGCCACAGCTGCCATGGCCAGAGGGCCAAGTGAAAGCCCAGTGTTGTTCTTGGCTAAACCTGATTGATATAGTACATGGTCAGCTACTGTTAATGTATTTTGTTTTTTTCCAGTATCTTCTATTGTTTTCTCCCTCTTTAATAAACTTTTATCCCTTAATAGCTCATGCCTGCTTTTCTTCCTACTCCTTTATTCCCTCTTTCTCTACTCACTTTTGTTATCTCTTGTCTTCTTTCTTTCTCTCCCCCAATGTCAGGGTTCTGGAGGAAATACACAGTACACTCAAATGGTAATGGAACAGAGTTTAACAGAGTCAGTTTGTAAAGGTTTAGGTGGCATTATGGGAAACCAATAAGAGATGTGTAGTTTCCCCGAGTCAGCAACAGTAGGCAGCAGTTATCAAGGCTAGCATTGAAGGGCACGGGGAGAGAGCAGTTACCTGCATCCCCAGGAAAGAACACCTGCAGAAGTCTGCCAGATAGGAACTGACTCTTGGTAGAGGGATGTAGCCAGCACATGGCAACCTAGCAGGTTACCTTCATCCTTCTGTCCTTAGAACTCTTCCAGTGCCTCTCATTGGCTAAATCTATCTGAAAGCCCATGAATGAATTCGATAAAGGTCAGCTTCCTGAGCAACAGAATAGAGTGAAGAATGCATCAGAAGGACAAATGAGAAAAATCCAATATGCTCCACTCCTTTTGCCCATCAGCGTGCATTTTCGTTCTTTGTCCAGATGGAAAATTGATATCTCCAATCAGAGGACACACAATCATCCCATTAGCTCTTGTGTCATTGTGGGCTGATAATAATTCAGTCATATGCTCACGTGAAACCTTAACACATTAGTCACCACCAATGGTCTTCATATCAGGTAGCAGGTGAAAAAGAATGAGGAAGGAATTAAAACATATAAAAGAACTGCCACAGTTATTGCTTCCGTAGCTGTTCATGAGGCCTTAGTTGGTAATCCTAGTTTCATTCTTCCCCCACCCATTGCTTGTTTCCTTTACCCTCTACCCACTTCTTGGCTGGAAAACCTCCTGTAACCCAATTCTCCATTCTTGCTGGATCTGAGTCTTTGTGGTTCTACCTTTACTGGGTTGTTGTACTTTTTCTTTGACCAGGACTATTGGCCAATGTGTCAAGACATAGTCCTCCTTGTCTCCATTATGAAGCAGTAGGGAATTTCCCCTGGGAAATCAGGAACATCACCAGCCAGTACAGTGACATCTTCTTTGCCTGCTGGATCATTGGCATAAGGAAGCCAAAATGGCAAGTGGGTGGACTCAGCTTCCAAATTGAAAGAACCATAACTGCACTCCCTGGTGGAAGCATTCTTCCAAACCCACTAGCCTACTAGGACCTCCAAACCCATTGAACCCCAGGTTGTGGAGAATGAGAAGCAAAAATTCCTTCAGTATGTTGTTTGCTGTAACTGTAATAGGAGCTATTTCCTTTCCACCCCTGGACCCCCAGACCTGTGCATTTAGGCTATTTGATGTGACTGGTTTATTAGTTTTCTTGGGCTGCTGTAACAAAGCACAACAGGCTGGGGGGGCTTAAACAACAGAAATTCATTTCCCCACAATTCTAGAGGCTAGAAGTCCAAGGTCACGGTGTTGGCGGGGTTGGTTTTTATGGAGGGCCGTGAGGGAAGGATGTGTTCCAGGACTCTCTCCTTGTCTCCCAGATGGCCTTCTTCTCCTTGAAATGATGACATTTTTCAAATGTCTTCCCTCCTTGTGTGTATCTTTCTCTTAATCTCCTCTTCTTATGAGGACATGAGTCATTTTTCTGGATTAGGGCCCACCCACATGAACTCATTTTACCTTAATTCCCTCTTCAAAGATCCTATCTCTAAAAACAGTCACATTGAAGTGATAGGGATTAGAACTTCAATATGTAAATTTGGGGGGGAGGGGGGAACAGAATTCAGCCCATAATAGGGGACAACCACATGTTGGCATCATTTATAGTTTGTGTCCAGTAGGACAGCAGTCTCACCTTGACAGGATGACACTGAGCCATTAGTAGCCTATTTCATCATTCTATCTATACCTCCTGAAAGATGGGGCTTGTGGTAAAATGATGAATTCCATAAAATGTGCCCCCTAGCTGGAGGCAATGTTGTGTGAGATGCCATAATATTCTGTAAGTCGGTGACTGTTGCTGTTACTAGAAGCATCATGGTCAGGGAGGGTAAACCTATCACCAGAAAATGTATCTATCCTTTTGAAGGCCAATCATTACTCTTTCCCTTATAGAAATGTTGCAAAATAACCCAACTTATCACTGGGTAGCCTGTGGTCCCCTAACATGGGAATAGTGCCACATTGAGGCTCCACAATGTCCGGTGATGTTGGCCGGTTGGATACTCAGGAGTGGTGTCAACCAGATCAGCCTTGGTGAAGAGAAGGCTGTGGAATTGAGTCTATGCAGATCCTTGTCCCTGATGCCATTGCTGCTTTGTACATGAGCCCAATAAATGAGCACTGAGGTGGTTGGGGAAAGACACTGAGTGCCATCCACAGGTTGCGGCATCCTACTGACCTGGTAATTCAGAGCCTCCTTACAGAGGATGCGCCCTGGTGCACATTTACATGGAAGGCAAATTCCTTATTCTCTGTGCTCACATGTAGAGGTCCATTCATGTACTTTCCCTCACAGCTTTTTGTTGCCATTCTTTCAGTCCTGCTCTATTCAGGTTCCTCCCCAAAGGGCCAACGTGCAAGCCACCGCTCATGAAGCAGTGTAGATTTGTACTTCAGGCAATGTCTTCTTCCTCACAAAGTCAGCAGCCAGATGAATCACCTGAAGTCTCCCTCAGGGAGAATTCCTTTTCACTATCACTTTTCAGGTCACCCCTGCTTGGGGCTGTAATACCGTGGCTGTCTACTTATAGCTAGAGCCAACAGATCAAGCAGATCCATTTGTAAATCACACTTTCCCTCCATTGCTTCTTCATTAGCTGCTCATAGGTTAATTCATATGAGGCCACAGGTGTGGATTTAGGAAGATGAAGCAAAGAGTCGGAGAGGATAATACGGAAGTCTGAAACATTTGCTCATGTAGTGTAGTTCTGTCACCTTGACTTGCCTTGGTTTGGCCTTAAATACACCATTTCCTTTCACAATTATATGATTTGATGGGTTAGATAGTACCTAGTTCATGGTCATGATGGGAAGTTTGGGTTACACAGTCACTTGATGGTCCTTTGTTGAGCATTTAGTCCCTCCAGGGCCCAGTAGCAAGACAGGTTATCTTAAAACAGCTGTTTTAAATGGAGAATAATTGGCAGGAGACACAATGTCTTTACTCCAAAACTCTAGGGGTATGTGGTGTGGTTCTCCCACTGGGGCTTGCCAGAAACTCCAAATAGCTTCTTTTCCATCTGAAATCTTATCTGTTATGCTCCAGAATAAGGTCCATGTGGGAAACAAAATTTCACTGGTACCCGGACCTGTTGTAGAGCCTTTTCTTGTTTTGTGTCCGCTCACAATTGGTACCCCTGTGGCCTGAGTAAGAGCAGCAGGCTCAAATGTCATATGTATTGCTTCCATATTCTGAAGAGACTAGCCTGATCTGGGATTGTGTCTTTTTCTTCAAAATAGCTGATGAAAGCTGTTTCTCACTTTAGGAAGGAGATTCAGATGTCGGAAATTCCCTGATGTGGCACATTCCGCATATACTCTGTGAATTCTTTGATAATTGTCCCTCAAAATTTGGGCTCACTTAGTGACTCAATTCCAATGAATAGAATGTGGCAGAAATGACATTGTGTGACTTCTGAGACCATGTGAAAATACCACATAGAGACAGAGGGATGTCCAAGAAGCTCTGTGTGTTCCCTCCTCCAACAGTTTGAGTCTTCCCACCCAGGCAGCAGACACGGGAGTGAAGGAGCCTTAAAGATTATCCCAACCTTAGCCACCAACTGACTCAAATGAGTCAGAGAACTGCAATAACAGCTTGACCTCTGGAGAGCTGGAGACTGAGGGCAGCCAAGCAGCTTTATGTGGTTGATCCCCAATAGACTCTAAACAGCAAGGACTGGGTGAGCTTTCCTGGTTGACAATTCTCTGTGTGTATTGTTACACCTTGATTCCAAGAAAGCAACGGTGTCTGTAACTCTATGAGGAGAGGACACCTGGAAGCCCTGTGCTTGGAACTTTCCTGGGCTCTTCCTCATGCACCTCTTCCTTTAGCTGATTTTAATCTGTATTCTTTGGCTGCAGTAAACCATAACTGTGAATATAGCAGCTTTCAGTGAGTTCTGACAGTCATTCTATACAATTATTTAACCTAAGAGTGGTCGTGGGGCCCTTCAAACTGGGAATTAATTTCAGAGGTGATGGTGGTGGTCTTGGGGGAGCCTTAGATTTACAATTGGTGTCAGAAGTGAGGGTGGACTTGTGGCCCATTCTTCTACCTGTGCACTCAGCATAACCATACTACAAATATCAGACAAGAATATCACAAGATAGGATAGTCACAAGCCAATCACTTTGATGATCGTAGATGTAACAATCCTAAAGAAGATATTAACTAATCTAATCCGTTAATTAAAAATGGATCATTACAATGCTAAGTTTATTCCAGGAATGCAAGAAATCAATCAATGTAACTGGCTGCATTAACAGGATGAAAGAGAAAAACGAAGATCTCATAGATGCATAAAAAGAAGCTGATGAAATTCAAAATTTATATATGATGAAACCTATCAATATGATAAATAGTACATTCTAGAAAACTACAGAAGATATCATAGTCTATGGTGAAATTCAAAGCTTTCCTTTATGGGACCGGCCCCATGGCTGAGTGGTTAAGTTTGTGCACTCCGCTGCGGCGGCCCAGGGTTTTGCCGGTTTGAATCCTGGTCACCGACATGGTACAGCTCGTCAGGCCACGTTGAGGCAGTGTCCCACATGCCACAACTAGCAGGACCTGAAACTAAGATATACAACTATCTACCCGGGGGCTGGATTTGTGGAGATAAAGCGGGGGGGGGGGGGGGCGGGGGGGAATGATTGGCAACACTGGCTAGCTCACGTGCCAATCTTTAAAAAAAAAAAAAGACTTTTTAAAAAAAAGCTTTTCTTTAGAGACTGTGAACTCGGTGAAGATGGCTAAACCTACCATTTCTAGTCAACATTTATAAGTGACCTCAGCCAGGGAAATAAGGTGAGAACAAGAAAAGATATGATTGTGTTTGTAGAAAACACTGAAGTCTCTCTAAGCTTTAGAATGAATAAACGAATTCAGGAATGTCACAAGATCTACACACAAATATTAAGACCTATTGGAAACAAACAACTAGAAAATAAAATAAATCACCATTTACCATAACATCATCATAATCAAATACCAAAGGATAAATGTAATGGAAGATGAGCAATATCTCCAGAATAAAATCTACAAAATCTCACTGGGAGAAATTAAGACTTCAATAAATACAGGTATAAACAGGGTCATAGATTAGAAACCTTAATATTACAATGATGTCAATTCTCTCAAATTTGTCCATGGATTCAATGCCACCCCAATCAAAATCTAAGCAGGTGTTTGAATTCCAAGCTAATTATAAATTTTATGTGGAAATGAAAAGAGCCAAGAATAGTGAAAACAGTCTTGAAGAAGAAGAAGAATTTGGAGAACTTAGGCTACAAAATACATATCAAGACTTGTCTCAATTAGGGTTCTTCCAGAAGTGGATGCTGAGATGGGCATTTGGGTAAAAGAATTTTTTGGGAAGTGACCCCAGAAAATATGGTGAGGGAATGGAGAAGTGAAATAGGGTAGGCAAGAGAGCCCATAAAATATGCCTTCACTTTAGGTGATGTGAGCAATGAAAGGGTTGCTGGTTCTGCAGGTCTTGACAATGTCCTTCACGATCTAGTCTATGCGGTGTGTGTATTAGGCACTACGGATAGACAAACGTATACCCAGTCTCTGAATAAAATCTCCTTCAAATCTTTTGCCAACAGTAACTGGGTTAGTTTTTTGTTAAGATATGCTTTTCCCATCCTGAATATGTACAGACAACTACTCAGATATCTTCATCTAAATAATAGTGTGTTATCTGAAAACAGTCTATCTCAATATTTAGAAAGGATTTCAAGGGAGGCAGTGAGCTGTCTTTCTTTTTCTTTTTTCGGTGGCAGCTTTGTTGACATTATACACTTGGAAAATTGGGCAGATCTGAGTCACCCTGGAACATTTTGGGGCCAACCATGTCTTATTATTTCTTCCACCGCAACATCTCCTTTCGCTGTTCTATTTTCTCCATTCTTTATGTCACTGGGGCAACATGACTGAGCAGATCTTTTGGCATCACCAAGTGGTAGTCTGGGCCATGGCACAGAAGATGTGCAACAGGCATGGAGTGGGTGGGTAATAGACGCCCTCGGTCCCCAAGACTTCTTCCTCAATATGAGGGCCTTGATCTAGCAGAAGGGTAACATGGAGTTTCAAGAGTAGTCAGTTGGAAAAAATTAAAACGTAGGTGAAATCTGGCGTAAGAAATGGTTGTTCTTTTGATAATGTTATCAAACAATGCATTTTCACTTTTTGCAAAATATAGTTCAAAATTTTTCACTAGTTAATATATGCACATAGTACAATATTCCAAAGGCATAAAAAATATACAGTGAGGAGTATATCCACCTCTTACCACTGACCCCAGATCCCTAGCCCCATGACCCAGAGAAAACCACTGTTATATCTTTTCTTATAATAAAATTTTGAACTACAGGAGCTCTTCAGCACATTAAGTGACAGAGAGTAAGCGGCAAAGATCCTCTGAGAGAAGCTTCTGAGTGACAAGTTGCAACAAAACGTCACCTTCTAATCTGAATACCCATCCTCATTCTGGGCACAAACTGTTATTTGTAATCAAGAAAAATGTCTCCATTTGTTCATATCCACAGGTTGACATCTCCCTGAAACATCTTGAGAATTTGTTGTTATTCCAAATATCACACTCAACTTGTTCAACTATTTTGTTAGTTTAGAAAGTATCTTTTGTCTTTCATTCAATTTTAGTATTTCCTGCAGTTTTGATGTTAGGCAATGAAAGAGTCAGAACTCTTGAAAAATCTGGCAACATTTAAAATCTTGAGGTCCAGGTATCTGTGATGAATACAAGCTGAAGAGGAGCCTGTGACTAAAGCTCTAGGAGAAAGTGATCCCTCCACCGGAATTGTAGCCATGGGCATAGTACACAGGCAGGGCGGCTGCCCGGCTTTGCATGGTTCGAGGAGGGCTGTGTGTCAGGCAGTAGGCTTTTGCTTGTCTCCATGACTTAGTGTTGTCGCCCCTAAGGTAACTCTATCGTCTCATGACAAAAGAGGAAAAGTTCTCATCCTAATTGGGAAGACCTGGCTGAACTCCACTGGAGGAGGGAAAATTATTCTTCCGTTTCCAGCAGCCAAGCTCCAATTAGTTGTATTAAAGAGTCAGCAGTTGAAGAATATCCCAATGTTTATTATGAATAATGGCCAGCCATGTCTCAAAAGGTACATTTTGGTGAAATTGCAGTTATCCTCAGGACCTTGGGAATGGCTTCTACTTGGGAGGTATTGGGTGTTGTGCCGGGAGCCGTGGCTACATCATTTGATTGGCTGTTTGACAGGGTCCAGCCCATTAACACCGAGGGGTGCAGGGTCGCCCCTTGGTGAAGAATAACCGGCCGGCCCCTCACATAGTTCTGAAACCTGTGCTGCTTCTAATTGCCCTTCATTCCTTTTCCTTTCTTAACCTCTAGTTTTCACTCCTTTGGGTGGCTGCTTGGGAGGCACTACCTCCCAGGAAAATTAGATATAGTAAGAGAACGTGACCACCTGCAGGTAACTTTCAAGATATTTTTCAGTTAATTAATGGAGGAGCACACAGTCCCTTTTGAGACAAGCAGAAAGGAATCCTGCCCAGATAAGATGTCGAATTACGTTTATGGCCTCCATCTGGTTAATGTTTCCTTCTCCCTCCAGTTCTTTGTCTAAATATATATATGCATCGTCCTTCTAAGTTTGCTGGTTAATTGGATGATCAAGAAGTATCTATATATATTATTCTTGACCTTCTGCTTTCTGTTAAAATGTTATGGAGGTTTTCTCCTAAAAGCAATAAATAATAAATAATTGATGAGTAGAAGGGCTGAGGGGTGCAGGGATGCCCCTCGGTGAAGTATGGCCAGCCGACACCCCTGATATTTTCTGAATTATATGCATGCTTTCTATCAAGGTTATGTCTATACTTATTTCTGTTTTTTATTCTTGAAGATATATAGTTTAGCTTAGCTTTTCAGCCCTTTACTTTAGTAACAAAATGATACTTTCTCGGGCAGTGTGCTTAAGGGACTGTTAGCTCTACAATCTAAAAGACAAAGGAATGCTTTCACCCCCTAAAGGGCACGAAAATACAAAGATGTTTAACTGCATGCTGAGAATGCAGATAGCCCTGGGGATAAGATACCCTGGAGTCGCCTTTTGTTCCCATTAACCATCTACACTAATGGCGTAAATGATTGAGGGAGGCAGGGATGGCTCCACCAGGATGTAACCAGACGGACCGCTGTCCTGTCTGGAGGCCTGGACCTTCTCTCTTTGATTTAACTTTTCCATGAATTACAACAGATGTCTAGGTACCTATCTCTTTTAGCTTAGAGACAACAAACACTAGTTAATTGTGGAGAAGACTACCATTAACCTTATGCTCTATAGAATAGAATGCTAATAAATATTCTTGTGCTCATTTTTTACTTCCTTATCTCTCTGAGAATATTTCTAGAACTATTTCTGTACTAATCCCGAAAAATATATGACACTTGTGCACAGTAAAGTTGGACTTGCTAACATCAACCCAAGTCTCACGTCCTCTTTATTTTCCCCTCATTGCACCGACGCCATCCATCCCTCAGGAACCTGGACTCAGCCGGGGCGGGACTCAGGCAGTGTTGCATGACAAGACATGTCACAGGAAAGAGGCTCATGCCAAACAAAATCGTAATTTTTCCTTAGAAATCTCATGGCCCTTTTAAATGAGAGAAGAGAGTAAAATTACTGAGTCCCACTTGCAGGCATGAATTGAGGAAGAGGCTGGTGAGAGGTCATCTACCTACTAGACAAGCATAGAGTATCCAGGAAATAGAATACATACTATCCAAATCTTTTTTATAGATTTGCAAAGATACGTGGACTTCTAGTATCCAAGGATACAGGAGATCTTGATGTTTAACAGCAAATAAAAACAGGCTGTCAGGATGAATGAGGACAGAACAGAAGGAGGAGGAACACCTATCTACCACCAGAGAAGGGCAGAAGATGGAATGATGATTACACACTGGCCAGATTGAGAGAAACTGGGGCCAAAGGCAACACCATTGCACTGACTGCCCAGGGATCTTGAAGAAAACGGTAAGCACATTTGTTTGTCTGTTTAGCTGAAAGAATCGAGGAATCTCAAGAGCTTTTAAATGGAACTATAATTTCTTGTTGCAGCAGTTGTGGGAATGACATTACAGTGTGATACCTACTGCTGATTCTGGACGCAAGGGATATAGAGACATTTTTAGGAAGGAGCTCAGCTGCCTTTCATCTGATTCTAACTGGCTGAGTAGAATGAATGAGTCTGACGTCGTTAGCATGTTGGGGCCTGTCTTAGTATGTTTGAGATGCTACAACAAATTACCATAGACCAGGTGGCTTCTAAGCAGCACACATTTATTTCTCATGGTTCTAGGTTCTGGGAAGTCCAAGATTAAGGTCCTGGTAGATTCCGTGTCTCATGAGAGCCTGCTTCCTGGTTCATACATGGCCATCTTCTTGCTGTGTCCTCACATGGCAGAAGCAATGGGGAATCTCTTTTATGAGGGCACTAATCCGATCCATGAGGGCTCCACTCTCAGGACCCAATCGCCTCCAAAAGTCTCCGCCTCCTAATGCCATCATCTTGGTGGTTAGGAATTCAGCATGTGGATATTGGGGGAACACAAACATTCAGACGACAGCAGGACCAGAGTGAAGAGGGGATGGAGACAGGAATCTCTCGTATGTCATAGTCATTGAAACCTCTGGCAATGAACTGGGAGTTGCAGAGATGATGATGTTTGCTCTTGGTTGCTGCTCTGAGGCACTAGTATTCAGGGATCACCAATTTCAAGAATTAAGATCATTCAAAGCTACGCCTCTGCTGCTCCAGGGCTGTTGTGGTTTTTATACATATTAATGGTCTCCAACTCTCGCTTAAATTGTGTCATTTCTCTTCAAACACAGGACATTCCTGCACCAAAATCATGAATTATAAAATTTCAAGCTAAATAATAATTTTCAGTTCTTTGCTAAAATATTTATTCTGTCTTTTATTCCTTTGAACATATTAAACACAACGTAGACTCCAAGTCTGATAACTCCATTATCGGAGTGTCCTGTTGCTTTGTTCCCATTGGCTTGTTTCTCTTGGGTTGTGGTCAGATTGTTTTGTCTGCACATATGCTAGATTATGTGTGATTGGATGCTAAACGTTGTCTATGAAAAATTCTAGACAGAATTCAAGGTCTAGAACGATGATTGCTGTTGTGGGCTGAGTTGTGTTCCCCATAAAGTTATGTCAAAGTCCTGATCCCAGGTACCCGTGAATGTGACCTTAATTGGAACTACAATCTTTGCAGATGTAATGGGTTAAATTAATGAGCGCATACTGGGTTAGGGTGGGCCCTAGATCCAATATGACTGGTGTCCTTATAAGAAGAGAAAGAGACGTGGAGACAGACACACATAGTCGGAAGTCGGCTGTGGAAGATGGAGGCTGAGAACGGAGGCACGCTGCTGCAAACCAAGGAATGCCGGGATTGTCAGCAAGCACAGGAGCTAGGAAGAGGCAGCATCCTCCCCCAGGACTTTCAGAGAGAGCACGGCCACAGACACCTTGATTTCATACTTCTCACCTCCACAACTGTGAGAGAAGGAATTTCTACTGTTTTAAGCCACTCAGTTTGTGGTAATTGGTTATGGCAGCCCCAGGAAACTAATACAATTGCTTCTGGCTGTTGGAAGCTGTGCCCACAGGGCCCGTCTGCGTTTGCCGGCTGACTGCCACTGCTTCACACACACAGGCCCAAGCTCTCTGGCGGGGACCCCCTGCCCTGGCCAACCAGCTGAGGTGGTGCTGAGGATCCAGCAACAGAAAAGGCAAAAACGTCAGCCTTTCTGGAGATTGCCCTCTAGTGTGGGAAATAGACAATATACAAAATAAATAAATAAAATAAATATAATGTTAAGTTTTGATACGTGCTATGGAGAAAGAGAAAGAAAGTATGTGTGCTAACATATGAGCAAACTCTACTTTCTCTTTCTCCATAGCACGTATCAAGAGCTAACATCATCATCTCTGCAACTCCCAGTTCATTGCCAGAGGTTTCAATGACTATGACATACGAGAGATTCCTGTCTCTACTTTCTACTGTCTCTACTACTACATGTTGGGGGTGGTGGTGGTTTGCAAGTTTAAACAGAACTTTAGAGATTCAATGTCATTCCGACAAAAATTCCAAGTTTGTGTGTGTGTGATTTAAATAGACTTAAAATTTTATGTAGAGGCAAACGGCCAAGAGTAACTGAGACACTTTTGAAGAACAGGTGGGAGGCCTTGCTTCACTGCCTGTCAAGACGTCTCATTAAGTCTGTAATGTTTACAGCAATGTGGTTGGGCACAAGGAAGTGATTCCCACAATTTAGGCTCCCGATTACCTTTAGAGAGAAGGTGGGGCTTTGTGAAGGCAGGAGCATTTCTGGGGAACTGGCAAAGTGTTATTTCTTAGCCAGGATGGCGATTACAGAGGTATTTGCCTTTCTGTAATTCATTAAACTGGATATTTAGGTTTCATATGCTTTTCCATATGTGTGTTAATTTTTTTTTACAATAAAGTTTTGTTTTCAACAACAAAGAATAAACAAGTCACTTGGAGAAGCTGGGCTGGATATGAGGTTGGAGGAGAAGGCTTTCTTCCATAATGTTCTCTCTCAGTGCACACACATACTGTCCATTTTTTTGCCTCAAGTGTGTCTGGAGCTATTTTGAGTTGGACTGGCCATTGGTGATGAATCTAAACCCACAAGAAGCAATACTCTATCAAAAGCAATTATTTTTCCTTCTTTTACATTCTTACCAACCCTCTTCCACCTACCAACAATTCCCAGGAAGTTACTACACACAACCTGGCCTCAAACTCTCCCTTGCTACCCCAGTTTAGGCTGTGATATGGTGGGAGGGTCAGGTGTCCGAAATTGCTACTCCTCACATTTCCCTCACTTTCCCTCAGCCCCCCTTCACAGCCCATGCTCTTACAGTGCTTGCCGGGTCTACACTCACCCTCTTAACTTCTCTCCCTGATTTGTATCTTCTGGTGCACATGGATGTTCAGTGATCAGAGGAGTTGATCTAAAATACATAAAAGGCCCAAAGAGGGGAAGAGAAAGGTGGAGAGGGCAAGCGCCAGGTGTTAATGCAGCTTCATTGACCAGCAGCAATGGGGTCACTATTCCTTTCAGATATGTAAGCAATTCAACTCTGAAATTCCATGCTGACAGCCTATTTCCAGAACCATTCCTGGTACTATTTTTCTCAGCCTGAGTCCTCTACAAATGAAAGCCTGAGACAAAGACTAAAGTGCTAACACTTGACTTGGGGGGTGGAAATTCAGGGAGGTAAAGATCAGGAAAAAATGGAAGAGATGCAAGGAAATATGTTAATTTCAGGATTATTCAGAACAGCCAAGGCTTTGAAACATCCTAAGTGCCCATCAACGGATGAATGGATGAAGAAGATGTGGTATGTATATACAATAGAACACTAGGCAGCGATAAGAAAGACGAAATTGTGCCACTTGCTACAACATGAATGAATCTTGAAGGTATTATGTTAAGTGAGATAAGTTGGACCCAGAAAGACAAATACTGTGTGATTTCACTCACATGAGAAGATGAATGAACAAACTCATAGACACGGAAAACAGATTGGTGGTTACCAGAGGGGAAGTGTGTAGGAAGGGAGAAAGGGGTAAATGGGCACATATGTGTGGTGACAGATGCAAACCAGACATCACAATACAGTCTATAAAAAAGCCAAAATATAATGCTTTACACCTGAAATTTACACAATGTTGTAAACCAATGTGACTTCTACAAAATAATTTTTATAAAAGATAAGACCAGAAACTACATGATTTGTGATTATCCTGCCTATCACTTTGCAATGATTCCCTAAGTGACCGGGAGGAGGCAGAGACCTGAATAGAAATCTGTCCCGGGTCCCATGGCGCTTTCTGCAGTGTGGGAGGGAGCATGGCTGAAGGACAGCTGTTGCAGTATGAGGAACGTGGAAAAGGGTGGGCAGAGAGAGGGTGGGAGAACAGAGGAAAGGGTCAGGAGGCAAAGCAAGTGCAGAGCAAAAGATGAAGGGAGAGGAGGGGGAGAGAAGGCAAACTGGGCGTGCTGAGGGGAGAGGCGTCATTGAGGAAGGAGAGAAGTTAGAAGGGATTGAAGAAGAGAGACGGCATTCAATGTCCCTGCTGACGGCATGTGCAGAGACCAAGCCATCCCCACTAAGCTCTGCTCAAATGGAAGACTCATGAGCAAAGTAAATGATTCTTGTAGTTTTAATCAGTAAGTTTTAGAGTAGTTTGTAATGCCCACAGACAACAGATGCAACCTCTATGATATGGAGTTTGAGCTTGGTGTTCTAGCTGATGACACGAACCTTTTCAGTGGGATTGTGGGTGGTTTGTGTTTTACCAGGAGCCCTTTTGGCAGCAGTATGGAGAAGGGATTGGAGCAGGCTAGTACTGGACACAGAAGAGGATTAGGAATGGGCAGGAGGCCATGTTTTCTATATTTATTCTGAGTCGATCAAGTTCAAATTTTGCTGTTAAAATTTCCTTTTCCTATCAACTGATGATATGGTAGATGTTTAATCAAAATTTTTTTTTTTTGCTTTGCTAGAAGTAATGACACAAACGGGGCCCAGCCCCGTGGCCAAGTGGTTCAGTTCGCACGCTCTGCTTCAGCAGCCCAGGGTTTTTGTTTGTTCTGATCCTGGGCAAGGACATGGCAGCGCTCATCAGGCCATGCTGAGGGGGTGTCCCACATGGTGCAACCTGAAGGGCCGACAACTAGAGTATGGAACTATGTACTGGGGGGCATGGGGAGAAGAAGAAGAAGAAGGAGCGGGAGGGGAGGGGGAGGGGAGGAGGAGGAGGAGAAGAAGAAGGAGAAAGAAGATCGGCAACAGGTGTTAGCTCAGGTGCCAATCTTCAAAAAAAAAAACCCAAAAAACCAAAACCTACATCAACACATACCAGTCTTGTTGTCAACTTTTTTTTTTTTTTGGAAAAAAACACAGGTCCATGTAATCCCCAAATCCAGAAACAATGCTGGGAAATGGTGTTTCAGATTTGTATTTTAGAGCCTGTTAACTCCATGAATTATCCCTGTAGAAAGACCCTGCCCCTAGATACCTGGAGCCCTCACCTCACTGGGCATCCTGCCATGAAAGCCTGTGCTGGGTCCCACTGGTCTTTCTCCATCAATGGCTCAGGGCCCTCAACCCACACCAGGAGCCTCTGCAGAGCAAGCTCCAAGCTCTGCCCAGCTGGCAGCTCTCAGCTCCTGGCCCCAGTATGGAGGGAAGGAGGGAGCTCTGTGTGATGGAGGAAAGTGCTGCTGAACTCAGACTAGGTCTGTGAGTGGGGGGAGCCCTGATTCCAGCTCAGAGATGCATGGGGTTTAGGGCAAGGGGTCCATGGCCTTTTAGTTTTTGTAGGACTAAATTGGGGTTGAAGGTGGGGCAGGGTTGGAGAGAAAAAGGATGCTAGTGACGTTAACCATCTTGTTTTTCCTCAGGTTGCAATGACGCAACTCGGCTTCCTGCTGTTTCTCTTTATGACCACCAGAGGGAGCAGTGCAGGGGAGTAACTCCTAGGAGCAGCAGTTCCTCCAGCTCACCTCTAGGGGTCAGTAACAGAACTGGGCTGTGCTGCTCCCAGGGTCTGGTCTGTCCTGGGCCAGAGGGGATGTCTTTGAGTTGCACAGAGGCCACATCTTGCTGCAGACTTGAGATGTAGGCTGGATGCTGATTTCTGGCCTCTGGTGGGATCTGGCCTGTAGCAGTTAGGGTGTTGGCTGAGGCGTGTCCTGGGCCCAAGCTCTGTGCCCCTGTGTGGTCCAGAGGAGGCTCTGGTAAGAACTGTGTCCTCTCTGAGCCATGCTCTACTCCTGTAGCCTTGGCCTTGGGATGTCGAGGGAGTTGCATGGTCTGTTTTGTGCCCAGGAATGCTCTCTTCACAGTCTTCCTCTCCACAACAAAAATAACAATGGCATTTTAAAATTTGTATTTGTCGTCTTTGTTATTTATCTATTTTTTTTTAAAAAAAATAAAGAAAAGCATATTCCTAAATATAATCTCACTTGATCTTGACAAAATCACTGTTTCCTAGAGTCCTTTTAGGGGTGAGGAAGCTGAGAGGGGCTCAGATATGTGAGGTGTAATTCCAAGGACGCTCAACCAATAAGTGTTGAGCTACTTGTAACTGAAGACATCTGACCTCAAAGCTTGGGATTCTTCATTCTTGTAGACTTTTAGAATTGCCTGCAAACTCTTTAAAGTTTGGACTAGTATACAAGGTTCTTCATTTGATGCCTCAGTTAGCTTCTTGGTCACAGTCTCACCACCCCCTACCTCACACCATAGGTTTCAGCCACATTAAACTACTTACATTTCCTCAAGAGGCTGGGCTGGGCTTTGTTTTTCCCTCCATGTCTTTGGGCTGTTCTCCCTAGCCAGCATTGTCTTTTGTCCTACTGATAAGTCATGTTTACTCTCTTGGAATAAGCTAAGGTGTCTCTAGGACTAGGAGGCCATCTCTGACTATCAACTGACCTCTGTTCCTGGGACAACCCCCTGACCCCAGACTGCCCTCTCCATTCTCCAGTCTCACCTCAGAGTCTCTCTTTTGTTTTCCTGGGCTGGTCTTTCATTTATTCTTCTCAATATAATTTTTTTCATAGTTCAAGATAGATCAACAGACTTTAATGTGATTGAGTACAAGAAGTTCATTGACAAAGTTTCATATTCTACATTACAACTACCATTTAAAAAAATACTGCTTATTGAGTTTTGATATAGCATCAAAGAAAAATACCCACAATGATCTGAAAAGGCTGAAAACACTAAAATTTTTATTTTATTTATTATTATTATTTTTTATCATGACAATTTCCCAACTACATGTCTGAGTTAGGCTGGATTTCCTTCATTTTTTTTTTTTTAATTCCACCATACGAGTTGTATTTCTAAGCAACCAGATAGCCCAATTGATGCAGAAAATTTCTTCTTTTATTATTTCATTAAAGTCATAATAGTCTATAACACTGTGAAATTTCAGGTGTACATTATTGTTTCTCAGTCATCATATCTACGTACCGCTTTGCCCCTTTTGCCCTTCCCCAAGACCCCTTCCACTCTGGTAACCACTAATCTGTTCTCCTTGTCCATGTGTTAGTTTATCTTCCACATATGAGTGAAATCATATGGTGTGTGTCTTTCTCTGTCTAGATTATTTCACTTAACATAATACACTCAATGTCCATCCATGTTGTTGCAAATGCCACGATTTTGTCTTTTTGATGGCTGAGTAGTATTCCATTGTATATATAAACCACATCTTCTTTATCCATTCATCAGTCAATGGTCACTTGGGTTGCTTCCACATCTTTGCTAGGGTGAATAATGCTGCAATGAACACACAGGTGCATAACTCTCTTTGCATTATTGATTTCAAGTTCTTTGGATAAATACCCAGTAGCAGGATAGCTGGGTCATATGGTTTTTCTATTATTAATTATTTGAGGAATCTCCATACTGTTTTCCGTAGTGGCTGCACAAGGATGCGTTCCCACCAGCAATGTATGGGGGTTCCCTTTTCTCCACATCCTCTCCAACATTTGTTATTTTTTGTCTTGGTAATTATAGTCATTCTAACAGGTGTAAGGTGATATCTCATTGTGGTTTTGATTTGCATTTCCCTAATGATTAGTGATTTTGAACATCTTTTCCTGTGCCTCTTGGCCATCTGTATATCTCCTTTAGAAAAATGTCTGTTCATATCCTCTGCCCATATTTTGATCAGGTTGTTTTGTTGTTGTTGAGTTGTATGAGTTCTTTATATATTTTGGAGAGTAACACCTTGTTGGATATATAATTTGCAAATATTTTCTACCATGTGGTGAGTTTTCTTTTCATTTTGTTCCTGATTTCCTTTGCCTTGTAGAAACTCTTTAGTCTGATGTAGTCTCATTTGTCTATTTTTCCTTTTGTTTCCCTTGCCTAAGTAGACATGGTATTCAAAAGGATCCTTCTAAGACCTATGTCAAAGAATGTACTGCCTATATTTTCTTCTAAGAGTTTTATGGTTTCACATCTTACCATCAAGTCTTTAATCCATTTGGAGTTAATCTTTGTGTACGGCAAAAGATAATGGTTTACTTTCATTATTTTGCATATGGCTGTCCAGTTTTCCCAACACCATTTATTGAAAACTTTCCTTTCTCCATTCTATGTTCTTGGCTCCTTTATCAAAGATTAGCTGTCCATAGATGTGTGGGTTTATTTCTGGGCTCTTGATTCTGTTCCATTGATGTGTGTCTGTTTTTGTGCCAGTACCACGCTGTTTTGTCACCATAACTTTGTAGTATATTTTGAAGTCAGGCATTTTGGTGCCTCTAGCTTTGCTCTTTTTTTCTCAGGATTGCTTTAGCTATTTGGGTCTTTTGCTGCCCCATATGAGTTTTAGGATTCTTTGTTCTATTTCCATGAAGAGTGTCATTGGGATTCTTATTGGGATTGCACTGAATCTGTAGCTTGCTTTGGGTGGTATGGACATTTGAACTATGTTTATTCTTCCAATCCATGTGCATCGAATCTCTTTCCATCTCTTTATGTCACTTTCTATTTCTTTCAATAATGTCTTATAATTTTCATTGTATAAGTTCTTTTTTCTTTATGATTTTATTTTTTTCCTTTTTCTCCCCAAAGCCCCCCAGTACATAGTTGTATATTCTTCCTTGTGGGTCCTTCTAGTTGTGGCATGTGGGACACCACCTTAGTGTGGTTTGATGCACAGTGCCATGTCCGCACCCAGGATTCGAACCAACGAAACACTGGGCCGCCTGCAGTGGAGCACGCAAACTTAACCACTCCACCACGGGGCCAGCCCCTCATGGTATAAGTTCTTCACCTCCTTAGTTTAATTTACTCCTAGGTACTTTATTCTTTTTTTGCAACTGTAAGTGGGATTGCATTCTTGAGTTCTCTTTCTGTAAGTTCGTTAGTAGAGCACACAAATGCAACTGATTTTTGTAAGTTGATTTTGTACCCTGCAATTTTACTGTAGTTGTTAGTTATTTCTAATAGTTTTTCCGATGGATTCTTTAGGATTTTCTATATATAAGATCATGTCATCTGCAAACAGTGAGAGTTTCCCTTCTCCACTCCCTATTTGGATTCCTTTTATTCCTTTCTCTTGCCTAATTGCTCTGGCCAAAACCACCGGTACTATGTTGAGTAAGAGTGGTGATAGTGGTCATCCTTGTCTTGTTCCTGTTCTCAGAGGGATGGTGTTCAGTTTTTCCCCATTGAGTATGATGTTGGCTGTGGGTTTGTCATATATGACCTTTATTATGTTGAGGTAATTTCCTTCTATCCTCATTGTTTTAAAGAGTTTTTATCATAAATGGCTGTTGGATCTTGTCAAATGCTTTCTCTGCATCTATTGAGATGATCGTGTGGTTTTTATTCCTCATTTTGTTAACATGCTGTATCACATTGATTGATTTGCAGGTGTTTAACCATCCCTGTGTCCCTGGTATAAATCCCACCTGATCATGATGTAGGATCTTTTTGATGTTTTGCTGTATTTGCATTGCCAATATTTTGTTGAGGATTTTTGCATCTGTGTTCATCAGGGATATTGGCCTGTAGTTTTCCTTTTTTGTGTTGTCTTTGTCAGGCTTTCGTATCAAGTGATGTTGGCCTCATAGAATGTGTTAGGAAGCATTCCATCTTCCCTAATTTTTTGGACTAGCTTGAGAAGGGAAGGTATTAAATCCTCTCTGAAAGTTTGATAGAATTCCCCAGGGAAGACATCTGGTCCTGGGCTTTTATTCTTTGGGATTCTTTTGATTACTGTTTCAATCTCTTTACTTGTGATTGGTCTACTCAGATTCTCTATTTCTTCTTGATTCAGCTTTGGGAGGTAGTAAGAGTCTAAGAATTTATCTATTTCCTCTAGATTGTCCATTTTGTTGGCATATAGTTTTTCATAGTATTCTCTTACAATCCGTTGTATTTCTGTGGTATCCATTGTTATTTCTCCTCTTTCATTTCTGATTTTATTTATCTGAGCTTTCTCTATTTTTTCTTTGTAAGTCTGGCTAGGGGTTTGTGGTTTTATTTATCTTCTCAAAGAACCAGCTCTTTGTTTCATTGATCCTTTCTACTGCCTTTTTTGTTTCAATAGCATTAATTTCTGCTCTGATTTTTATTATTTCTCTCCTTCTGCTCACTTTGGACTTTGTTTGTTCTTCCTTTTCTAATTCAATTAGGTGTAGTTTGAGATTACTCATTTGGGTTTTTTCTTGTTTGTTAAGGTAAGCCTGTATTGCAATGAATTTCCCTCTTAATACGGCTTTTGCTGTATCCCATATGAGTTGGTGTGGTACATTTTCATTTTCATTTGTCTCCAGATATTTTTTGGTTTCTCCTTTAATTTCATCAATGATCCATTGTTTGCTCAATAGCATGTTGTTTAGTCTCCACATCTTTGTCCTTTTGCAGCTTTTTTCTTGTAATTAATTTCTAGCATCATAGCATTGTGATCAGAAAAGATGCTTGTTATTCTTTCAATCTTCTTAAGTTTATCGAGGGTTGCCTTGTTTCCCAACATATGGTCTATCCTTGAGAATGTTCCATGTGCACTTGAGAAGAATGTGTATTCTGCTGTTTTTGGATGGAGTGTTCTATATATGTCTATTAAATCCAACTGGTCTAGCTTTTCATTTAATTCCACTGTTTCCTTGTTAATTTTCTGTCTGGATGATCTGTCCATTGATGTGAGTGGAGTGCTGAGGTCCCCTACTATTATTGTGTTATTATTGACATCTTCTTTTAGGTTTGTTAATAGTTGCTTTATGTATTTTGCTGCTCCTGTGTTGGGAGCATAGATATTTATAAGCGTTATTTCTTCTTGATGGAATGTCCCTTTGATCATTATATATTGCCCCTCTTTGTCTCTCTTTGCCTGTCTTATCTTGAAGTCTACATTGTCTGATATAAGTATTGCAGCATCTGCTTTCTTTTGTTTGCCATTGGCTTAGAGTATCATCCTCCATCCCTTCACTCTGAGCCTGTGTTTGTCATTGGAGCTGAGATGTGTTTCCTGGAAGCAACATATTTTTGGGTCTTGTTCTTTAATCCAACTCACTACTCTGTGTCTTTTTATTGGAGCATTCCATCCATTTATATTTAGGGTGATTATCGATATATGAGGGCTTAATGCTGCCATTTTATCACTTGTTTTCCAGTTTTCTTGCATTTCCTTTGTTTCTCATCCTGTGTATTTTGGTCTACCAGTCGAGATATGTAATTGTTTATGTTGTGTTTCTTTGTTTTCTCCTTATTTATTATTTGTGTCTCTGTTCTGCTTTTTTCTTTAGTGGTTACCATGAGGTTTGTATTCAAAATATTGTGGATGAGATAGTCCCTTTTCTGATGGCCTCTTATTTCCTTAGACTAAATCGATTCAGTCCTTTTCCTCTTCCCCCTAAGTTGTTTTTTTCACATCTTATTCCACCTTGTGTTATGAGTTTCTGGTTCAAATGACGAGATTATCTTTGTTTTTGCTATTTTCCTTCCCTTTCTCTTACATGCTATACTTGAGTGCTGGCAACCCTGCTCTTATTCTGTCTACCCATTTAACTCCTTACTCCGTGCTTTGTAACCCTCTTCTACTTTTTTTTTTTTTTCAGGTATGAGGGCCTTCTTGAGGATTTCTTGTTGTAGGGGGGAGGGGGTTCTTGAGGCTATGAACTCCCTTAGCTTATGTTTGTCCAGGAAAGTTTTTATTTCTCCATCATATCTGAGGATATTTTCATTGAATAGAGTATTCTTGGCTGAAAGCTTTTGTCCTTCAAAGATTTGAACATGTCATTCCAGTCTCTCCTAGCCTGTAAGTTTTCTGAAGAGAAATCTGCTGTAAGCCTGATGGGGGTTCCTTTGTAGGTTATTTTCTTCTGCCTTGCTGCCCTGAGTATTCTTTCTTTGTCATTCACTTTTGCCAGTTTCACTACTATCTGCCTTGCAGTAGGTCTTTTTACATTGACATATTTAGGAGATCTGATAGCCTCTTCCACATGAATTTCCATTTCCTTCCCCAGGTTTGGGATGTTCTCTGCTATTATTTCTTTGAACAAGCTTTCTACTTCATTCTGCTTTTCTTCTCCTTCTTGAATACCTATAATTCTTATGTTGCATTTTCTGAATCAGATATTTCTCAGAGACTTTCTTCACTTATTTTTAGTCTTAGTTCTCTCTCCTCCACTATCTGGAGCATTTCAACATGTCTATCTTTGATTATGCTGATACGCTTCTCTCTGATGTCCACTTGAGCATGCAGGGGATCCATATTTTGTTTTAGTTCTTTCATTGTGTCTTTCACCTCTAATATTTCCGATTGATTCGTCTTTATAGTTTTGATCTCTCTTAGAAGTAGCTCCTAAACTTGTGGAATTGCTTCTCTACATTGTCATTTAACTCATTGAGTTTTTTGATGATAGCTATTTTGAATTCTTAGTCATTTAGATTATATATTCTGTGTCCTCAGGACTGATTTCTGGAGACTTGTCATCTTCTCTCTGGTCTGGAGATCTAATATAATGTTTGATATTGCTAGAGGGAGTGACTCTGATTTTTTGCATCTTGGTGTTATTTGGTCACAGTTACCACCTATTGCCACTGGGAGGGGGTCAAGAGCCATGTATTCTGAGTCTTAGCTGCTGGCAGTTGACCCTGAAGATCCTATTTTTCTTTCCTCAGCCATCAGCTTGTCCCTCTCTCACTCAGGATGAGGCAGTTTTGCTGCCTAGGAGGACCTGGGATCTGATGGGGGAATGATGAGTGTGGGGACACTAAAGTGGGTCTCTGTGCCTTCCTTCTCTTTGTGACAACCTGGCTCTCATGGGGCCTTTCAACCATGGCCCAAAGCATGTGTAATATAGTGTGTACATGTGCCTGCATGCACCTCAACAAAGCACGCAGTGAGCACCTACGCTGTGCTGCTGTGGGAGACATGAATATGGCATGTTCCTTGCTCAATATTTAGTAGGACAGGCATTCACACAAACACACAATTGTAGTCTGATGCATCCAAGGTATATGGAAATATTAATGAGGGGCTATAGGACCACCTGACTCTGCTGGAGTGTCAGGGGTAGCAACTGCAGGAAAGGTAACTTCTGAGGTATGTCTTGAGTGGTGTCCCAAAGTTTAGGATGTATCAGTGCAATTTAGGTTGAGGGAAGAGCACATTCCAAATCATCAATGTTAGAGAGAGCATGCAATGTTGTAGGAGCAGGAAGCTGTTTTGTAAATTTGGAGCATGGGATGTATGTCGGGTAGAGGCAGGAGCTGATGTTGGACATGTAACAGGAGCCAGATCATGGAGGGACTTTTTACATCATGACGATGATTTTGGACTTTATGCTGTAGATGATGGGAACATTAAATTATTTAAAGGGAAGACTGACCTGGTCATCTTTATATTTTACGAAGATCATGCTGTTTGCACAGTGGTGACGTACTCTAGTAGGGACAAGCAGACCAGTATTGAGTTAGGTTCAATAGTCCAGATAAAGCCTGAAGTAGAGCAGTGTGCTTCGGGATGAATGGTGGGTAATGATGAATCCTAAAGATTTTAAATTTGTGACCGGTTGAATACAGAAGATGGGAAGGGAATAAGTTTAGAATAACCCCATGATCTTCATTTGGGCGACTGATGGTCATTTATCAAGTCAGGATGTCTGCTTGATGAACTGGTTTTGGGGTAAAGAGGGATATGATTAACTCTCCTTTGGTCATGTAGAGCTTGAGGTACTTGTGTGGACATCCAGGTGGCAGCCGGATTTTGAGGTCTTCAGCACAAGAAATATTTGGATTGGAAGTAGAGAGTTTGGGGGCCATCAGTTAATTATTAGTAACTGAAGCCAAAGGGGTCATGCAATCTACAAGGGAGAGAGAGATGTGTCCTCTATTAGGGAACAACACTTATGGAATTCATGAAGGAAGAACCCAGCCAAGGAACCTGAGGATGAATGTTCAGAGAAGTTGAAGAAAAGTCATGAGATAATGAAATCACTAGAGCTAAAGGAAGAGAGGTTTTTATGTGAGGAATAGATCAACACTGCCAATGGAAATTCTGATGAGGACCAGAGATTCCCACTAAGATGTCGTTCGCCTCACTGACAGATCTCTCATTACCATGTCTCCCTCTCCTTATTTCCCAGCACTGCATTGGTGGAGGAGGATTCTCCCCAGAGCTGACCCCTTGCAGTTTTGGGGGGATTTCTGTGGTTTTGATTGGCATAGATACAGAACTCATGCTAGTTTTAGCAACAGGCTGGAGACAACTGAGGCAGCTGTGCTTTTTATCTATCAGTGAGAGCTCCTTGGCATGGGACCCAGGCGTATTCTCCCAACCATGGGATCCCAAGGATGGGGAACAACTTACCTAGTAAGTAGAATGTTATTGGCAGAGGATAGGAAAATAAATCACATTAATTCAAGGTTGGTGTTTTTTGTGAATTCTTTTCCTGCAGAGGATGAAGCACTGTAACATAGTTCAAAAGAATGTCTACTCTTATGGTTGATTCTACTTTAACCACTTGTGTGCTTGGAATGTTAGGGCTCAGGAATCTTGCTAGAGGAGCAGGTCACCCCTCACCCCTCTTTCAAGTAGGCGTTAAAATAGCCAGAGGAATTAAAGGCAGGAGGAAGCATTTTATCCTAACCCTTCCTAACTCATCCAGATGGACTGATCAATTTGCATCCTTAACCTGAAGATCCTAAAAAAGAACGAGTTCTTTTAAGGGGAGCACTACATAAGGAAAGAGATACTCCCAGTAACCAGATCTGGTATATTCTAGCTGTAGTTGTGGGGCAATCTCCCTGGGGATGGATGGGACTGGGAGTCCTGTGATGATGGTGACTTTTCCTGGGCTGTGGTTTGACTGCTCCTGTGCTCCTATTGTCAGGTGCTTATACAAAAGGAGCCAAGTAGCCAAATCATCTCAAATGTGTTATCAGTACACATAGGATGTTGGTGACATCAGTCCTGACCCATGACTAAATCTTAGACATGTTATTGTGTTTTCCTCTAGGATGCAAATCTGATGTAACAAGCCCCTCCAGTTCTCTCCACCCCAAGGGTCAATTACTACTCACTGGCTAGAACATGAAGTCCACAGTCCTTAGGCCTTGGGGAAATTAGAAGAAGAGGAAGAACAGGAAGGAACAGTAGGAGGAGAAAGAGAAGAAGGGAAAGAAGAAGAAGAAGGACAGAAATGGGAAGAAGGGGATGAGGAAGGGGAGCAAGTTTGCTTTGAAAATATCTGGGAGATTTATCTTGGTTTAAACTTGATTGATGTGGCCCTGGGTCAGAAATTGTTAATAGTTCTCTACCACCTTTCTTCCTCTATTTTTTCCTTTTGTCTGCATTCTCTATCCCCAAACACAGACATCTCTGCCCCTCATTGCACTCAGCTGCCCTTCCTCCAAATGGAGAAGATGTCCGGGAACCTGAATAAGTTTTCAGCTCTGGTTGGTGTTCCCCTGTATGTGACTCACCTCCTGTGTGGGAGTGCACAGACCAGTGATGGGACAGATGAGGGAGCATTTCTTCTTTTTCATGTATTCTTTGATGCGTTCACTCCCACAATATTCATTGAATGTGTATTGTTTTAGGCTAAGGGCTGGGGGTCCAGTGATAGAGGAGACCCATGAGCCCCATTCTACAGCTGCCAGTGGTGGAATCCACAGGCTATTTTGGTGCAAGGTGATAAGCGCTCAGATGAGGACATCTGGAGGAGCAGCCCAAACTCCAGAAAAGAATGTCAGGAAGGACCTTTCTGAGAAGGTGACCTTGCCTTCATTGTTCTCCCTTCTACCCTGGAGTGACCACAGAGATCTCTGAACTGGGAAAGTTTTCACCCGTCATTGTTTTCATTGTGCCTCACACCTGTGGAGTGAAGTGGTTAAAGATCTAAGCTCTGGAATTAGATGAAATTAGTCCACATCATGGCTCCCTAAAATCACCTGACCCTTGGAAAGCTATTCATATATCAGAGTCTCAGTTCCTTTTACTGAATACGGATAATGAATATAATACTAAAATACAGATAATAATAGTAAAGTCCTCACATGTGGTTTCCATAAAAATAAGATGACATACCATATAGAGCCCTTAAAAGAATGCCTGACTTATACTAACTGCTTAATACCTGTTAGCTTTTATTATATTGCATTCTCAAGGGTTTAAAAAAGTCTACTTCAATTCTACTTCACACACTCATTGAAAAGAAGTTTTCAGGCACTTTTGCTGAAGAATCACTGCATTGTGGTAAACTCTGCAACAGATGTAAAGAAAACTAAGACATGTTCCCCGACTCAGAGTGCAGCGGGAGGGAGGGTGAAGTGAGGGGGATGGTGGGAGAGACACATATATATATGTAAATTATTCAAACGCTGACAATACATTTTGTTTTCTATTTAAGAGAATAATGCATTCCAAAATCAATAGTTTATGTGTTTGGACACATAAGGTATAAAGATGTAATTCTGTGACATCAACAACTGAATGGATGGGGACAGAGCTCTAAAGGAGCAGAGTTATTGCACGATATTGAAGTTAAGCTGGTATAAATTCAAAGACAGTGTTATAACTTTAGGATGTTAAATATAATCTCCATGGTAACCACAAAGAAAATAGCCATAGAATATGCACAAGAGGAAACAGGCAAGGAATTTAAATTTTCACTACCAAAAAATCAACTAAATACAAAAGAAGACAGTAATGAAGAAAATGAGGGACAAAAAAGCTATAAGGCATATGGAAAACAAAGTAAGTCCTTCCTTATCAGCAATTATTTTAAATATAAATCGATTAAATTCTCCAATTGGCAGAATGGATTAAAAAAACATGCTCCAACTGTTTGCTCTCTATAAGAGACTCACTTTAGATCCAAGGACACAAATAAGTTAAAAGTGAAAGAAGGGAAAACAATATTCCATACCAATAGTAACCAAAAGAGAGCAGGATTGGTTCTAATAATATCAGACAAAATAGACTTTAAATAAAAAATTCCAAGAGACAAAGGACATTATATATTAATAATGATTCAATATAGCAAGAATATATAACAATTATAAACATTTATGCAACTAATAACAGACCATTAAACATATATGAAGCAAAGATTCACATAATTGAAAGGAGAAATAGTTCTACAGTAATATTTGGAAACTGTTATTCAATGATACTCTACTAGTCTGCTCTAATAGTCTACTAGTCTACTCTCAATAATGCACAGAACAAACAGAGAGAAGAGAACTAAGGAAATAGAGAACTTGAAAACACAATAAATGAACTTTACTGAACAGATATATACAGAGTACTCTACCCAACAAAAACAGAATCCACATTCTTCTCAAGTGCACATGGGTCATTTTCTAGGAAAACCATAGGTTAGGCCACAAATTAAGTCTCAATAGATTTAAAAGATAGATATCATAGAAAGTATCTTCTCCTACAACAACTGGGTGAAGTTAGAAGTTGACAACAGAAGGAAAAGTGGAAAATTTTTAAATGTGTGGAAATTGAACAACACACTCTTAAGCAAACAATTGATCAAGAATAAATCACCAGGGAAATTAAAAATACATAGAGACAAATGAAAACTAAACCACAACATACCAAAACTTATGGGACACAGCAAGGGCAGCACTAATGGGGAAATTTATAGCTGAAAATGTTTACATTGAAAACGAAGAAAGGTCTCAAATCAATAATCCACCTTTACAACTTAAGGAACTAGAAGATGAATAAACTCAACCAAACTCTAGCAGAAGGGAGGAAATAAAGATTAGAGCAGAGATAGATGAAATATAGAATAGAAAAAGAATAGAGAAAGCCAAGGAAACCAAAGGTTGTTTCTTTGAAAAGGTCAACAAAATTGTCAATCTTTTAGCTAGGTGGACTAAGGAAAAAAGAGAAAAGACTCAAATTACTAAAATCAGAAATGAAATGAGGGGAATTACTACTGATTCTACAGAAAGCAAAAGGATATAAGAGTGAACTATGAAAAATTATATGCTAGCAAGTTGGATAACTGAGATAAAATGGACAAAATCCTAGACAAACAAAACCTGCCAAAAGTAAATCACCAAGAAATAGAAAATCTGAATAGACCTATAACTATAGGTCTTACTATAATCTTACTATAACTAGTAAGGAGATTGAATCAATAATCACAATCTCCTGACAAAGAAAAGCCCTGGATCTCATGGCTTCACTAGTGAATTCTACCAAACATTTAAAGAAGAAATAACATAAATCCTTTTCAAACTTATCAACAGATTGAAGAAGAGGAAACACTCACTCATTCAATGAGGTCAGCAGCATCCTGATACCAAGGTCAGACAAAGATGCTACTAGAAAAGAAAGCTTACAGACCAATATCCCTATGAACATTGATGCAAAAATCCCCAGAATGATAGCAGAATATTAGCAGTCGAATTCATCAGTATATTAACAGGATTATACACCATGTCTAAGGGGGATTTCTTCCTGGAATGCAAAGATGGCTCAACATACAACAATCGATCAATGTAATCACCACGTTAACAGAATGAAGGATAAAAACCACATGATCATCTCCAGCAATGCAGGAAAAGCATTTGACAAAAATCAACACCCTTTCATGATAAAAACAAAACAGGAATAGAAAGAAACTCTTTCAACATAATGAAAGTCATATATGAAAAACCCACAGTGAGCATCATACTCAGTGGTGAAACTGAAAGCTTTTCCTCCGAGATAAGAAACAAGGCAAGGATGCATTTCTGCTTCTGTTCAACATAGTACAAGAAGTTCCAGTCAGAGAAATTTGGCAAGAAAAAGAAACAAAAGGCACTCAAATTGGAAAGGAAGAAGTAAAATTTCTAAAATTTTCTACATCTAAGATGACATGATCTTAGATGTAGAAAACCTTAAAGACTCCACAAAAATATTGTCAGAACTAATAAATGATTTCTGCAAGGAAGTGGGATATGGAGTCAACACAGGAAAATCAGTTGCATTTCTATACACTAACAATGAACAGCTTGAAAAGGAAATTAAGAAAATAATTCCATTTACAATAGCGTCAAAAAGAATAGAATACTTAGGAATTAACTTAGCCAAGGAGGTGAAAGATTTGTACATTGAAAACTATACAACATTTCTGAAAGAAATTGAGGAAGACATAAAGAAATAGAAGGACATCTTATGCTCACGGATCGGAAGACTTAATATTGTTAAGAGGTCAATACCGCCCAAGGTGATCTGCAGATTTCATGCATTCCCTACCAAAATCCCAATGACATTTCTTTTTCAGAAATAGAAAAACCATCCCGAATTCATATGGAATCTCAAAGGACCCTGATGAGCCAAAAGAATCCTGAAAAAGAAGAAAACAGGAGGACTCACACTTCCTGATTTCAAAACATACTACAAAGCTACAATAATCAAAATAGTGTGATTCCCGGGGCTGGCCCCGTGGCCGAGTGGTTAAGTTCGCACGCTCCGCTGCAGACGGCCCAGTGTTTCGTTGGTTCGAATCCTGGGCGCGGACATGGCACTGCTCATCAAACCACACTGAGGCAGCGTCCCGCATGCCAAAACTAGAAGGACCAACAATGAAGAATATACAACTATGTACCAGGGGGCTTTGGGGAGAAAAAGGAAAAAACAAAATCTTTAAAAAGAAAATAGTGTGATTCTGGCATAAAGACAGACATATAGACAAACAGAATAGAACACTGAGCCTAGAAATAAACCCTTGCACATGTGGTGAAATGATTTAGACAAGGATGCCAAGACTATTCAATGGAGAAAGGACAAGTTTTTCAGTTAATGGTGTTGGGAAAACTGGATATTCACACGCCAAAGAATGAAGTTGGACCCTTACATTACATTATATTCAAAAATTAACTAAAAGTAGATCCATGACCTAAATGTAAGGCCTAAAACCATAAAACTCTTAGAAGAAAACAGAGGGAAAAATCTTCATGACGTTGAAATTGGCCATAGTATCTTGGAAATGACACCAAAGGCATAGGCAACAAAAGAAAAAGCAGACAAATTGTACTTCATGAAAATGGAAAAATTCTGTGCATCCAAAGACACTATTAGCAGAGAAAAAGACAACCTATGGAATAGTAGAAAATATTCGTAACTCATATATCTGATATGTGATTAAGATTCAGAATATACAGAGAACTCCTAAAACTCAGCAACAAAAATCAACTCAATTAAACTCAAAAAACAACTCAATTAAAAAATGGGAGAAAAAATTTGTGTACAAATATACAAAAGGCCAATAAGCACATGAAAAGATGTTCTACACCACTAATCACTAGATAAACGCAGGTACCACTTCACATCCATTTGGATGGTCATGATTAAAACATACAAAAAGCAAGTGTTGAAGAGGATGTGGAGAAAAACACTTGTGCACTGTTGGTAGGAATGTAAAATGGCACAGCTCCTGTGGGAAACAGTAAGGCAGTTCCTCAAAAAATTAAAAGACGAATGACCATATGACCCAGAAATTCCACTTTGGGGGTATATACCCAAAAGATTTCAAAGCATGTCTTGAAGAGGTATACTTGTATACCTATGTTCATAGCAGCATTATTCACAACAGCTAAAAAGTGGATGCAACCCAATGTCCATTAATAAATGGATACGCAAAATATGGTGTATACATACAATAGAATATTTCTCAGCCTTAAAAAGCAAGGAAACTCTGACATATGCTACAACATGGATGAACCTTGAGGACATTACGCTAAGTGAAGTAAGCCAGTCACAAAAAGGCAAATACCGTATAATTCCACTAATATGAGGTACTTAGAGTAATGAAATGATAGAGATAGAAAGTAGAATGGTGGTTGCCGGGGCCTGGGGCGGGGGAGAATGGAGATGTATTGTTTAATAGGTATAGAGTTTCGGTGTTGCAAGATGAAAAGAGTTACAGAGATGGATGATGGTGACGGTTGCATAACAGTAAGAACTTACTTAATACCACTGAATGGTACACTTAAAAATGGTTAAGATGGTAAATTTCATGTCATGTGTATTATACCAGAATAAAAAACGTTGAGAAAGAAGCCCACTGTGAATAAAGCTATGTCTGGTTCAACAGTTTTGGATTCCCATTTTTCAGAGTCCTTCCAGCTGCCCAGGAATAGGGAATTTCTTCAGACCAGTGGCTCTCAAGCTGTACCGTGCATCAGAATAATCTGGAAGGCTTATTAAAACACATTGCTGGAGCCCACTCCCAGAGTTCCCGATTCAGCAGATATAGAGAGGGACCCAGGAGTGTGCACTTCCAGCAAGTTCCTGGGTGATTCTAATGCTGCTGGTCTGGGAACCACAACTGAGAACCACTGTCCTAGAATTTCTATTTTCCACTTAGGATCTTGTACTAGTTTGCTGGAGCTGCTGTAACAAAATACCACACAGTGGGTGGCTTAAACAACAGAAATTGGTGTCACAGTCCTGGAGGCTGGAAATCCGAGATCCAGGTGTCAGAAGGGCTGACTTCTGAGGGGTGTGTGGGGGAGTCTGTCCTCGGCTCGCCCCCAGCTTCTCATTGTTCACTGGCAATCTTTGGCGTTCCTTCGCTTGTCGATGCAGCACCTGACCTCTGCCTTCATCCTCACATGACGGTCTGTCTCTGGGCCCAAATTTCCCCTTTTCATAAGGAGACCAGTTACACTGGATTAGGGCCCACCCTAATGACATCGTCTGAACTTCTCCTCGCCAGAGACCCTATTTCCAAATAAGGTCATATTCTGAGGTACTGGGGTTGGCAGTTGAACATCTTTTGGGGCACGATTCAACTGATAACAAGTCCCTTAGATATTTTGGTCTCCACTCGGCTGAACAATTCACTAAGCAGCACACTGAGCATTATCACGGGCAATTCTGTCCTTTCCTTCTCTGCAGGCCTGGCCTGGCCTGGGCCACTTGAATTATCGGATGCCTTTGTTCTCCTTTATACCGTAGGCTTGCAGTGGACTTTGGCTTCTAGTTCCACTTTCTTGTAATTTTAGAGGAGAAACCCTTCCATCCTGGTACATCTGTTCCTGCCCCTTTAGCACCAAGAGCAAACCCATCACAGTGGGCCATGAGACACAGCACATACATAAATCAATGACTTTCTTATATACGTGAATAACAAGCTAGAAAACAGAATGGAAGAAAAGATTCCATTTACAATAACAATAAAAGATGAAATATTTGGAGATAAATTCAACAAGTAATGTGTGAGATCTAGACGACAACCTGCAAACACTGAAAGATTCTGAGGAGGGCAATGGCGCAGACCTGGAACAACCAAGATGAAGGTGCCCACGAAGCACGCTGACAGACGTTACAGGGAGCCAGCCTGTCACAGACTCCACAGTTAAAGACCCAGGTCTTCTGAGACTGTTTCCTTTGACAACCAACTCGACCGCACAGAACAATGATAATGCCGTGTGGGATTTTTAGGAGTTCTTTATATGTTCTGGTGACAAGCCTTTTGCTATGTGTTACAAAATCTTTTCCCACTCTGTGGCTTGCTTTTTCACTCTCTTTATGTATCTTTGATGAACAGAGGTTCTTAATTATAATGAATTGCAACTTATTGTTTCTTTTTCCTTTTGTGTCTTATTGAAGCTTTCCTTATTCTTAGGTCATGAAGATATTCAGCTATGTAATATTCTAGAAGCACTATTGTTTTATGTTTCACATATAAATCTCCAATCCACCTGTAATTAAGTTTTGTATTTATTATGAGGTAAGAGTTGTTTAATTTTCTTTCCTATATTGATTTCAAATTGTCCCAGCACCCCTGTGATGGAAAACAGTTATTTTCCCCACTTCTCTGTACTTTCCTGCTAGGTGGTTTGGCGCCCTCTTGCTTTTTCCACGTATTTCCTCTCCACACCCTCATTTCCTCGGAGGGTCCTATCCTTGGACAGTCAGGCTGGGAAGAAGAGGATGTCACATGACTGGGTGTGAGAGGAGAGACCACTTAAAGGAGTAACAGTAAAAGACTCTACCAGAGGCTCAGAAATGATCTCCCCAGGTCTGAAGCCCGCAGCGTGCTGAAGGGTTTCTGCAGCTCAGAGACATCCACTGCGACCCAGGGTAGACCCTGCTGCTGGGAATATCTTAGCACAGCTCTGTTACCTCTTCTCCATTGAACCACTAACAGAAAGGAATTGCTGCTCCTAAGAAAGTGACTCATGGGCACTGACCCCTCTCCTGGCTAGGAAGAAAAATAGCAGAGAACACAATCTGGTCATCGTCATTGAAAAAATAAAACCGTGATGCAGAAAGTCATTGTCCTAATGACCACTTTTTACTCCCCTTCGAGCATTAAACCCCAAAGAGAAAGGGATGGGAGACTTAATCATCGACTTGATCACAGCCCCCGAATTCTCCTTCCACAGGGGTACAGGAGATTTCTCTTACTCCTCCCTTCTTCCTCGACTGCCTGGAATGAAAAATTCACTGCTATGTGGGGATCCTGGGCTTGTTTTTCAAACTCTCTGAGGATTGCTGCTGAGTCCTTTATGAGGAAAGCCCAGCGGTGTCCTCTGTCCACATTCTTTGCCCAAAGGAGATGAGAACTTCAGTTTTCTCAGGGAGAGCCTAGGCTCAACACAGAATCCTAGACTTAGAACTTATCATCAAGTTCATTTCCTTCCGTGGGAAACAACATAAAGTTACAAAATTTTAAAATTAGCCAACTAGAGGTTAAAAAGCAAAAATCAAACATCTATTATCAATATCATTTCACATGAAAGATATTTCAATGACAACAAAATAGAAAGGACACAATCGCAGACTAATTATAGTTCTTTAGCTTGAATATATCTAGTTTCAAGCAAAAGCCACACTTTCATTCTTCTATTTTTTTGTTGTTGCCAACCACAGGAATGTGTCATGACCTGCTGCAACCTTTGGATGGCAATTGGGGAACCTTCCATTCAGTACAAACCCCTCTGATGATTAAAATCTTTGACATCATTCCTACCCTAGAGTTAACGAGTTCTGTAAGAAATATTTACCTCCCTCTCCCAATAATAGAATCAACCGTTTCTTCCTATGTATTTTCCTATTTTGGGGGAGAGCTTTTATTATGCAACTGATAACATTGCATTTCAAAGGTCTGTCTTTTTTAGAAAGTCTTAGGAAAAATTGGGTGACTTCCTAAGTTTCCTAAGCTAATATTTTTTATTTTGAGAATGTCAAGGAAATGCCACCCAAACACTAGCGAGACAGGCTAATGCAGAGAATGACAGCTCATTGGGAACAGAGCTGCTGGAGCCAGCAACTGTTAGGGACACTTAAATGGTAACTGACCAATTGCTGGATGCTGAGTGTGGAATAGTTGAGAGTTTAAAACTCCTGGGGGCCCAGACTTGGGGGTGAGTCCCCACACTTCTGTGAGTTTTATCTCCAGGTGCTTGAGCAGGTTCTTATGATGGAGATCAGAAAAACCCCCAAAGGAATGACACTAGCAACTTCCAGACCTGCTAGAAAGCTACAGTTATCCAAACAGTGTGGAACTGGTGAAAACACAGAAAATAGGTCAATGGAACAAAATCGGAAATAGATCTACATAAATGCAGTCAATTAATGTTTGCAAAGGAGCAAAAGCAATTCAATGGAGAAAGTATAATGATAGCCTCTTCCACAAATGATGCTGGAGCAACTGGACACCTACATTGAAAAAAAAGAATCCAGACAGAGACCTTCTTCCTTTCACAAGGTGGATTATAGTCCTAAACGTAAGGTGTAAAAACCACAAAAATTATAGAACATAACATGGAAGGATATCTAGGTGACTTTGGGTTTGGTGATGACTTTTTTGATATAACGCTAAAAGCACAATCCATGAAAGAAAAAATTGATAAGTTGGACTTCATTAAAATTAAAAACTTCTGCTCTGTGAAAGACACTGTTAAGCTAATTAAAAGCAAGCCACAGACTGGGAGAAAATCTTTGCAAAACACATATCTGATGATGGACTGGTATCCTAAATATACAAAGAACTCTTAAAACTCAACAATGAGACAGCTAACTTCCCAATTAAAAAATGGACAAAAGATCTAAAAAGACACTTCACCAAAAAAGAAATACAGATGGCAAAGAAACCTCAGAAAGATGCATAAAATCATTTGTCATTAGGGAACTGCAAATTAAAACGACAGTGAAATATCTCTCTATACCCATTAGAATGACTCAAATTCAAAGCACTGATAACACCAAATGTCGGCAAGGATGTGGATCAATAGGACTCTCATTCATTAGTGATGGGAACACAAAAATGGCACAGCCACTTTAGAAGACAGTTTGGCAGTTTCTTACAAAACTAAACATACTCTTACATTTGATCCAACAATCACAGTCCTTGGTATTTCCCCAAATGAGATGAAAAGTTATGTTCATACAAAAATCTGCAGATGAGTGCTTATAGCAGCTTTCTTCATAATTGTCAAAAAGTGGAAGGGACCGAGATGTCCTTCCTTAGGTGACTGGATAAACAAGCTGGGGTACATCTGTACAATGGAATGGTGTTCAGCAATAAAAAGAAACGAGCCATCAGGCCGTAAATGACGTGGAGGAACCTTAAACACATAGTGTTGAGTGAACAAAGCCAGTCTGAAAAGTCTACACACTGTATGATTCCAACTGTAGGACATTCCGGAAAAGGCAAAATCACAGAGACAGTGGAAAGGTCTGTGGTTGCCGTGGGTTTGTGAGGAGGAGAGGAGGGGTGGACAAGGGAAGCACCGGGACTGGTGAGCAGTGAGACTATTCTGTATGACACTGTGCTGGTGGATTCGTGACACGATGCATCTGTCAAACCCCATAGAACTGTGTGACACAAAGAATGAACTCTAATGTAAACTATGGGCTTTAGTTAATAATGAAGTATCAATATTGGTTCATCAATTGTAACAAATGTACCACAATAATGCAACATGCCATCATAGTGGAAATTGTGTGAGGGAGAACAGGGGGTATGTGAGAACTCTATACTATCTGCTCAATTTATCTGTCAACACAAAACTGTTCTAAACAGTAACGTCTATATAGTAAAGCTGCAGGGTAAAGAGCAACAGACAAAAATCAGTTGTGTTTCTATACACTAACAATGAAATAGCAGAAAGAGAAATTAAGAATACAATCCCATTTACAATTGCAACAAAAAGAACAAAATAGCTAGGAATAAATTTAACCAAAAGGGTGAAAGACCTAGACAGTGAAAACTATAATACATTGTTCAAAGAAATCAAAGAAGACATAAAGAAATGCAAAGAAATTCCATGCTCATGGATTGGAAGAATTAACATAGTTATAATATCCATACTTCCTGAAGCAATCCACAGATTCAATGCAATCCCTATCAAAGTCCCAATGACACTTTTTACAGAAATAGAACAAAGAATACCAAAATTTATAGAGAACAATGTAAAACCCTGAATAGCCAAAAGAATCTTGAGAAAAAAGAATGATGCTGAAGGTGTCCCATGCCCTGCTTTCAAAACATACTACAAAGATATAGTAATCAAAACAGCGTGATACTGACACAAAAGCAGCACACAGATCAATGGGACAGAACTGAGATCCCAGAAATAAACCTGCACATCTATGGACAGCTACTTTTCAATAAGAGAGCCAAGAAAATACAATGGAGAAAGGAAAGTCTCTTCAGTGAATGGTGTTGGGAGAACTGAACAGCCACATGCAAAAGAATGAAAGCAGACCATTATCTTACACCATGCACAAAAATTAACACAAAATGGATTAAAGGCTTGAATGTAAGACCTGAAGCCATAAAACTTCTAGAAGAAAACCTAGGCAGTACACTCTTTGACATCAAACTTAGCAGTATCTTTTTGAATAGCGTGTCTGACCAAGCAAGGGAAACAAAAGAAAAACTGAACAAATGGGACCAAACTAAAAAACTTCTGCACAGCAAAGGAAACCATCAACAAAACAAACAGACAAACCACTAACTGGGAGAGGATATTTGCAAATCCTAGATCTGATATGAGGTTACTATCCAAAATATATAAAGAACTCATACAGCTCAAACACAGAAAAACAAACAACGCAATTAAAAAGTGGGCAAAGGATCGGAACAGACATTTTTCTAAAGAAGAAACACAGACAGTCGAAAGGACTTGACAAGATGTTCAACATTGCTAATTATTAAGGAAATGCAAATCAAAACTGCAATGAGATACCACCTCACCCTCGTCAGAACGGCTGTAATTAACGACAAGAAATAACAAGTATTGGAGAGGACGTGGAACAAAGGGAACCCTCACGCACTGCTGGTGGGAATGTAAACTGGTGTAGCCACCATGAAAAAGCATGGAGGTTCCTAAAACAATTAAGAATAGAACTACCATATGATCCAGCCACTCCATTTCTTGGTATTTATCCAAAGAACATGAAAACACAAATGCAAAAAGATATTTATACCCCTATGCTCATTGCAGCATTATTCACAATAGCCAAGACGTGGAAACAACCTAAGCGCCCATCAATGGATGAATGGGTAAAGATGTGGTATATATATATATATATATATATATACACAATGGAATACTACTCAGCTGTAAAAAATGATGCAATCTTGCCATTTGTGATAACATGGATGGAACCTGAGGGTATTATACTAAGCGAAATAAGTCAGACAAAGTCAAATACTGTATGATTACCAGAGGGGAGGAGGGAGAAAGGAGTAATAGGCCACATGTGTAGGGTGAAAGATGGTAGTTAGTCTTTGGGTGGTGGATATGATGTAGTGTACACTGAAATCGAAATATAATGATGTATATCTTAAATTATGCAATATTATAAACCAGTTACCTCAATAAAAAATGTCTATTAATTAAAAAACAAAAGTAAGGATGCCACACCCACAAATCTACGTGTGGGTGGCATCCTGTAATGGTGTGGTTAATACCAGTGTTGCGTGGCACCAACCTGGAGTCTGAAGAGCTGGTGATTCGATGCTTGTGCCTTCAGCCACTGGCCCTGGTAGTTCCCCTGGAATCCAGATGTTTGGATCAGGCAGGTCAAGTTGGCTTCGGTGCCGCAAATGTTGCAGAGAGACCAATGGCATCTGATAAGGACCAGGAGAAAACACCGCGCAGAGCAGAACTCGGTGACTATTCAGGGCTGAGATCCGGCCGCTGCCCCACCTGCGCCCACGGAGCAAGGGAGAGCGAGGGCAGGAAGTGAGAGACAAAGGATGAGTTTGCTGCCTGAAAGGTCAAAGCACCACCTCTGAAGCCGCCTCGCTTCAGGTGAGACCACAGCCTCTTGCGCCGAAGTCATCCATTTGCCATTCTTCCCTGCACTTCACCTGTCACGCTCACCTGGATTCCCCCCAGGCCCGGGGAAGGGGAAGACACACGTGGGAAGGACACCAGCGGGCTGTGCCGCCAAAGCGCTGTTGCCCTCTCCTGGCCTCCAGAGGACAGCTCCACGGGTAAGGGACTGGAGTTTGCTCACCATGCAGACCCTCGCCTGGAGGAGGGCCTGGCACCCAATACATGCTCAGTTAAGGAAGGCATTCGCCACAGGGTGCCGGGAGGGACCAAACATTTCACTGTGGACTACGTGTTTTTAGTCCCCCGGGACAGGAGGATGGGAAAGGCTTTCCAAAGTGGCCGTTGTTTAAAACTTTAATGCTGGCAGCTGAATCATAGAAATGTTCCGATTGCAGAAACATCTAGAGGGCACCACCTGCAACGGCACTGAGCTCCCACCCAGGACCCTGCAGGGCCTCAGTCTGGGGGATGCCGGTGGGCGCGAGTGGGGGTGACCCCGGAAATTGAAGAGGAGAAAGAAGGTGAGGGAGGGAAAGTGATGGGGGAGAGAGAGAAACAGAGACAGAGATGCAGATACAGCCACTACGGAAAGACCCCAGAAGAAAGCGCTGTCACCTGGGTACACCCAACCACACCGCCGCAGGTCGTGGGTGGCGCTGTGCTCACGGCGCGAGGTGTAGGGGCTCTGGCAGCTTCCGTTCGAATCCCGAATCCCATTCACAGTAGAGGAGGCCTGTCTGTCTCAGATAGAAGCCGGCAATTCCGTGTGATTTTGCCCTTTGGACTGGGAGCTCTCCCTCCGGCAAGGCGGCTCTTGGCGCGTCACAGGAGGACGATTCAGCAGTCAGAGGCACTGAGACTCCGCCCGAGGTTCCCGTACCCGGGAGTCGGCAGCGCCCCCGGTCTGGAGACCAAGCTCCCAACACCGCCAGGAGGGCAGTTGGAGACAGTCTCTTGGTGAGCCCCTCTGTCCAAGCGGACCTTCTCCGTCTAAATGGGGCGCTAGGATGGGTTTTCTTTGGACCAGCCCTTGCAGCATCCTGGGCGAGGCGAATCCCAGCACGCCGTCTCTGCGGAGGCCACAAGGAGGCGCCGTGGGCTTTCCACCGGAAAGGCTGGCCGAGGACAAGGTCTCCCACTGGTTTCAATGTCCCTTAGAGGCTGCCTATTTAAATAGGGGTCACCCCAGGCACGGGGTCACCTTGGATCAGCCCGTCCTCCCCAGGCCTCGAGGACTGGCTGTGGACGCTCCGCCACTCAGCTGGGGCCACCTCACTCTGTCTTCCAGCAAGAATCCCCAGAGGGCTCTCACCAAGGAGACATGTATCCTTCATCGCCCTCTCAGCCTGTGGTGGTCTGTGGTGGACCCTTCCTACCTTGGTTTGGACAGCGTGTGCGGTGGGGGCGCAGGGGCGGTGGATCAGGGAGGAGAGGGAAGAGGAGCAGAGGGAGGAGAGGAGAGGATGGAGAGAGTGAGGGGAAAAATGGGTGGTGAGGAAGACAGCGAGGAAGGGCGGGCGAGGAATAGAAAGGGATGAGAAGGACGAGGAGGAGAGGGAGGGGAGGGGGAGGAGGAGGAGAGGTACCATGGAGGAAGGAGAGGAGATGGAGGGAGCTGGAGAAAAGGGGTGGTGAGGGACACAGCAAGGAAAACGCGAGGGGGGGGGGGCGCGGGCGCCAAGAGGAGGAGGGAGAGGCACTTCTAGGAAGTCCCAAGTCGTGTTCTGGGGATCATCAGAGCTCCCAGGGCAGTGGGAAGAGGGCAACTGCAAAGAAAAGGAAAGGAACTTCTTTCCTGCCAGATAATTTACCGCAGAGCAGGAAACTCTAGTGATCCAGGCAGAGCAGGTGGATTTCGGGGAAGCCTAAAAACCCTTCCCTGTCGCTATGATGGATTTTATCTCGTTCCCCGACGTGCGAACCCAGAGAGACGGCAGAGAGCACGGGAGTCAGGGCGACCCCTCCGTCGCGGAGGAACCGCACTGGGGCCGGGAGGAGGGCGGCGACCGGCGGCGCGGGTCCCGGCCGCGGGGACTGGAAAGGCCGTGCGCTCCCCGGGCGTCCGCTCGGTGCCTTCGCCGCGCGCACTCAGGACTCGGCCTCCAGCGACCCGAGGGCACATCTCAGCGGGACTGTCCCATCAGGCCGAGCCCCCGCCACTTTTCCTCCAGCGGCCCGCAGACAGAGGGTCCCCTGGAAAGCAAACTCGCGCCTTAGACGCGGAGGGAGGGGGACGCGGTGTCCCGCCCTGTGTCCCCCTCCCTCCTGCTTTCTGGAGAGGAAGGTTCCGTCTTGGGAAGGGAGCTCCGCGTGCCGCCGGCCGCTCTGGGTCCCCGCATCCCTTCTGCTTCTGCCGCCCTTTGCGCCTCCCAGCCATGTCCCGGCGCTCTTCCGCCTCTTCCTCAAGCGGCGGGGACGCAGGAGGCGGGTTCTCTCAGTGGCGCCGTCCACAGGGACAATGCAGGCATATCAGGGTGACCGGAGCCTGGGGTGCCCCTGCGGGCCTCGTGCAGCTCTGCCCAGCCGCTCAGCATCGGAGGCCTCTGCATCGCCATCAAGGGACCCAGCGACCGAGCCAGTGCCACCCCCTCGTCAGGGTTACCCCGGGGCTTCAGGGTAAAAGGCAGAAGCTGCGTCCACTACATCCTGGACCACGAGGAGTGTTCACAGGACTGATGGTCCGTTCGTGAGGACATTGTAGGTACAAGAACCTGTGATCGCGCTAACTGGGTCATTACTGACTGTGTCTTAGTTTTGGGGTGGACAGGTCGAGACCTGAATTGGAAGTACTGTAGTTTATTCAAATAGTCTATTTTATTCAGAATTTTAACATATTCTAGTCTAACTTGTTCAGATCTTCTGCAGAATTTCTAGCTCCTGAGTCTCCATTGGACACTAGGACTGCTGTTAGGCTGAGCTTTGAAACTGACTCTGGGAAATCTCATCCTTTCCTCCCAAACTCAGCCAGAGAGAGGAATCCTGGCTACAGACTCCAGCCTCTGGGGAGACCAGGAGTCCCTGATTCACCTCCACCCGGGCCGTGGAGGAGTTTGCAGATCTGAGTGTCAAGGCTAGACTATTTTGAATATACTTTGTTTGGTTAGATATGAGTTGCAAACCATATGAAACCGAATTAAAGTTTTAACATTTGGCCTTTAGACATTGAAAACACAATGTAACAAATGAACCTAATTGTGCAAAAATGTTATAGAACAACCAAATGGATTAGAACTATTCCACGAGACTTTAAAACAATAATTTATCTATACACCAGGACAGTAAGAAAACCAAAAGCTACTTTTCTCAATCGTGTTGCTAGTGGTGTTGTTGCTATCATCTTTATTCGTGTGTCTGTATAATGTGGGAAAAGCAAACGTTGTGGGATATTCTAATTCTACTACTCCCTGTGTCCTTAACGCACAATGCTTGGTGTTAGAGGAGATTTAGATGAAAAACAAACGTTCAGCAAAAGCCCTGTGGTTCTCAGTTTGAAATGGCAGTGTTTGCGAATCTATTTGAAGCAACTAGTACGAATTAAAGGTCCTCCTGGAAGAAAATAGGACCTCAGAATCAGAACACACCACGCCTTTCCCCTCAGACCTTATGTCCGTTAGAATCGCCCCAAAGAGAGAGACCCAGACCTGAGAAATCAACTTAGCCACTCAAAGCACCCAACCTTCCTACATAGAACTTTGGTTTCTCGTTCAGGGAAACTTAGGCATGTTGACATGCAAATCACACAGCAGACATGTGTTCCAAGGTGACAGAAGAGAAGAACAGAAATAGAGAGTCAAAAATTTCAGCTCATGAAAGGATTTCTCTCCAGATCAATCACACAGCATAGGAAAACTCTAAAATGACATACAATGAATCTGAGTTAAACATGCCCAACAAAGCATTTGTACACACGAACAAAACAAAACCACATAAGAAATACACAACTCAAAAGAGAAGTGGACAAGAAACAGAAAATGAGAAATTAGAATTGGCAGAAATTAGGGAAAAATGGGAGAAAAAGAAAATTCTCTGAAAAATAGGCTAAATGACAAGGTTCATAAGGGCAACATATTTGTCTAAAAATACTATAAGGGACACAGAATGAAGAAATGGAAGCATCAAACAGAAGAGAAATGAAGAAAAGATGCTGCAAAAGGATCAGAGAGAAAGTCTAGATCCCGGAGAGAAACAGAACTGGGGTGGTCAACGCTAAGACCTCACCTCCTGGAACTGACAGATTTAAAGTAAAGGAAACAACTTCCTGCGAAGCTCCAGACCCCTCTCTGCTCCTCAAAGAAGCCAATTCACATACAATAGAGAGAAAATCAATCTACGTCTACACCTCAACAGAACAACAATGCGGGACAATACCCTATAAAAACTCAGTGACAGTCATCGTGGGCAAGTACTTCATAGTCACCCAGCTGTCCCTGTGTCAAGGCAGCAGAAAAGAGTGTGACACATACAACACTCAGGGAGTCCTGCTTCCATCTTGAGGAGTCTTTTCAGGATGAACTCCACCCAACAAGAGAGGACTGAGGAAATTGGGACTTTTGAACAGCTTGGTCGTCATTGAATGTATTTAACTGTAGATCTAAAGCAGAAATCTGGAAGGGGCCAAGGGGAGAAAAACAGTGTGTCAATGGTATTCCTTTAACTGGGTTGAAATAATTCTATGAGAAGTGGCCAGGAAGGATGGAAGAAAAGAGAAAAACAGAACAAATGTCCTGGATGGTCACAGTGGTAAAAGTTTGCAGTTGAAAGATGTCATTTCAAACTCGTAAAACAATTATTAGAAGTTTGACAAGTTAGTAAGGGACTAAGATATCAAAAACACTTAGTGAAATATACAGCACTAGCTACGCAGTTCTTAAATATCAAATGAAACACACACACAGAAACATGGAAACAGAAAATAGTAAATACCATTTACTACAGGTGGGTAATACAGCCTAAAACGTGTGGGAGACTGTAGGATGTAAGTATGAAGAAGAGAGAGAAGAATGTTTATCTTAATTTATGTTTATATCCACCCAGTCAGTCATGATGATGCTGATTATAACACTGAATTTAAAAAATTCATGAGTCCACAGTGACAGTCAAAACAAAAATTTTAATGGCATAGAAGGGGAAGGAATGTTCTTTTTCATGGCACAATGCCAACAAATACAAGGCTATAGGTATGAACGGATTAGAAAATTTCCAATGTATAAATGCAAATATGTTAATCGACATACATCAGGGATCATTAAGGATGGTAAAATATTTAGAGAAAGATCTTTAGAAAAGAGGATGTTCACACACTCTCAAAGTACCACTCACCAAATTACTTACTCATTATACAAAGGAAAAAATGTGCCCTTACAATGAACAGATCTCGTAGGCCCCTCCATAACAACGTGACCCATGCTAGTACGGCAGTCACAGTGATGGACACACTGGACATTCTTAGTCTCCAGGTGGGCTCCACTAGGAAGCACCCAGCACTAACTACGTAGGGCTCTTGGCAAGAGGGTCGGCCTGAGCTTAGTCATGAGGAAGTGGTCAGACAACTACACAATGTAGACCATTTAACCAGACAACTGTCCTGACCTCTACAAACAAGGCAATGTCACCGCCACCAAAAACAACAAAAGGTGAGGAGAGGTTTTTGGATGCAAAGGACTAAAGAAATCTTTTTAGTCGTTTAGAACCCCAAAAGTCTCTTCTCCTTTTTGTTATCTTACTTGTGGTGACATTGCCTTGTTTGTAGAGGTGAGGCCAGTTGTCTTGTGCAGTGGTCTAAATTCTGCACTTGTCTCTGGACTACCTCATGACTGAATTCACGCTAAACGTTGTCACCATAGCACTGCATAGTTAGTGCTGTCTGCTCCTCGCACAGCCCAGCTGGTGGCACAGAACGCCCGGTCTGTCATGTTGTCTTTTGCCAGTTGCTCCTGATTCTGCTGATGTGCAGGACGGGAACTGAGAGCAGCAAGGGTTAAGGTCTCTCATAACCGTGTGTGGGTCTAGGCAGTGGTCTCCTCAGTGACTTAGCGCAGTTGGAGGCTGAAGGGCTGGCATTTTTCCCGTCAAACCAGCCTTTGCAGTAAAAACCTTGGAGAGTGCTTTGTGGTTGTGATGTTGATCTTCAGCATAGGATCCCTTCACTGTTCTGTTTGGGTTTTAAATTGATTTGCTGTTTCAGATTTTTTTCATCAAGTGAAAATGGTACTTTTTGTGATGCGGTTTCTTTCAAATCAGTAATATCTTTCCTTAGTTCCAGAGATCTTGGTATCTGAGAGACAGAAAGAGAAAATAAAAATGAAATGTGAGTCTTTGCAGGTCCCAATGATAGCTGAGCCTGGAGGGATGGCTATGTGGCGACAGAGGCCAGCAGGACGCTGAGCTCCTGTTGAGGGGAGGAGCTGAAGGAGGAGCACAGGCTGCTGAAGGGGAAAGTGAGAGCCACAAGGTAGAAGAAACACCTCCCTGCACTTCCATCCAGGCTGTGGTGCAGCATCGAGGGACACCCTGTCCTCACCCCACCAGGAGCCTGGTGACATCCCAGCTCAGAGCGGCTGCAGAGCCTTAGCCAGAGCCCTACCAGCCTTTCCTCAGCAGCCACTTCACTCCTGAAGCCCCTCAGTCTGGAGCAAAGTGATGGCTTTCCCACCCCTCCCAGGGAGGGATGTGCTTAGCATCCACCCCCCACATTCAGAAACAGACTGCTGTCGGAACGAGAGGACCCTTGGCAGAGAAGCACACCCTCTTTAACTCCACGTCCCAGTGCTCTGAGGAGGAGGGGCACAACGCTTGAACTGGAACCCAGGCCTCAGGCCCTTTCCATAATTTGTGGAAGGTGAGAGCAAGGGCTCCGATCTGGAGGTGTCCACAGACCACAGACACTGTTGCATCACTTTGGCTCAACGGGAAAAAAGGTTTTACAGAGAAATTCTTCTCCAAAGAGACTGAGGAAAGAACCAAAAAAGGAGAAACTCAAAATGGAATTAACAAAAAGAGAGCAGGGACGGTAACCATGGCCCCATGCATTTTCCTGCATTCTTTAGCATTGATTCCACACCAGGATACACCTTAGGGCATTTCTAGGAATATTCTCAACATCTAGACCAAAAACTCCGAAGGGGAAGCATGAGGCACCTGGTTTGACTATGTTCTCTCCCACCCCACCCCTCTATTCCCCACAAAGCACTGCATAGGGAAAGATTCTCCTTTAGTCTTTTATGCCAGTGGAAAGAATGGCATAAGAAGCATAAACATGCAATCTTTTCCTGACTTTCAGCTGTTATTTACTATTATGTTCTCTTTAAGGGAATGAGCATAAAGATTCTCTTTGGGGCTTTTACTTAACAACAAAAATTGATCAATACTAAAATTCTCAAACTGTAGTGCTGAACGCATGGGACTTGAAATCAATTGGATGGAATAGGAACTTCTAGTATTATATGAAAAATATTAAAGAAAATACTAAATTTTATGATGTGTAATAAGGGAGGTATTGTTTTCTGTGCACTGGGTTTCAATGAAATGCTCGTTTCCTGTTTTATCTTATCTTCAGAAAAGTTGGAGAAACTCTCCTCAAAGAAGGGAGGTCAGAAGTCTAATCCATTCATCTACCTCTTTTATCTTCTCACTTTTTTCCACGTTGTACAAATAGTGCTGTTGAGAGAGGCATACAAATCCCCTCAATGGCTGATGGATATTCAGGCTTTTTAATGAAGCAGCCACACATTCTGGGCATTTCTATTCTGAACCTGAGATCATCGTAGAGGAATGGTCCTTGTCACGTCTAGCTGCATGTTAGAATCCCTGGGGAGCGTTTGAAATCTACTGAAGCCCAAGCCCCACTCCTGACAATTTAAATGAGAATCGCCAGGTGGGAGGTCAAGGCACTGATCTTAATTAAATTTTCACCAGGTGCTTATTACAGGGCAGTGTTAATGCCAGCTCCAATGAGGCCCTGACGTGAGGATGCTGAGTCCCTGGAAGCCCCATGCACATTAGCACAGGCCTGCACATGTGGGCCGAGGAGAAAGCTGGCTCCAGGCCAGTCCAGCACTCCCACCTGTGACCCAGGTTCTCATTTGGTTTTTGTCATCTGGGCTCTTTGTCCTCACTTTTAACACTTCTTCTTCTTCTTCACATGGACAAGTCCACGGTTAAGGGTTGTCCTAAGTCAGATTCCCGAAATGACTCAGGAGGAAGATCCATGTGTGAGTGATTCATTGAGAAGAAAGAGGCAGTGGAGTTGAGGAAGCTGGGAAGGGAAGGCAAAGAAATGAAGAAAGTGTGTGATTTCAGGCAAAGTGCCTTGTGTTCAGTGGCTTCAATGATGCTCTTGTGATGAGGAGGACCATGGGCTCAGGCTTCCCCGTGGCTAAGATGAAAGCAGAGAGGGAATATCAGGACAGCAGTGGCAGGAACACAGCAGAGTTCAGAGAGCAAACGAGATGGAGCTGGAAGGGCCTGGCAGGGTGGCAGCCCTCATGGAAAACAGAGGGAAGGCCAGACAGAGGTTGCATCAGCTGTTGGAGTGAACAAACTAGGAAGAGAAGAGATAGCAGGAGATTGAGCTAGAATCTTAGCTAGAGAGCCATGAGGCATAAGTGCATCTAAGAGCCACCGATGTGATTACCTCAGTACCCTCAGCTGAAGGCTGGGGAAATTGCATGTTATCCTCCACTTGTTGAAGAGCAGTTTTCTTTTGATAATCTTCTGTTTCTGGGCACTTAAGGCAGCTGAGCCCTCAAGAGCATCACCCTCCAGCTTGGGAGGTTTCTTTCCTCTGAGGGAAGCATCGAAACCCAGTCCTGAAAAAATAAAACCACAGCCAACAGGATCCATTGTTATTCCTGATCGTACTGGGACTTAATCCTCCACCCAGGAGGGACATCAAATAAGCAGAGTGGCCAGAACAAAAAAGGCCACTGAAAGTCCATGGGTGAGGTGAGGCCAATGGCGACACTTTCATATTTTCTCTTTCTTTGATCCTACTCACACTACCCAGTAGTGATGAGATTGCCAGGAGGTGTGGGAGAGGCCCATCACCTCCGCGCTCCCACCCTCTGACGACTAACAATGGACCAGAGCTTCGTATTCCCCTTTTCTCTCTCACCTTGGAAGAGCGGCCACTGATTTCTGAAGGGATCGTGGGCTCTAAAGCTCCAGGTGGTGGAGCAAAGGCCAAGCCTGGCTTTGCCGTCACCACAGTCCAACTGGTCCAGCTGCAGCAGCAGATAACTGGTCACCTGGGTGCCTGGCTGCAGCTGTGTCTGTGAAGCTTGCAGCTCTGGCCTTTGGAAACTCCAGTTTGTCCTCAAAGGCCCTCGGTGACCGGCCTCCAGGGTGGGAGCTGAAAGGAGAAGAGGGCTCACTGGGACCAATCCCAGCTTTCCTTTCCTCAGCCCTGGGAGCCCACCCATTTCTAATGTCCATGCCTGTCAGTGAGACCACCCAGCGACCCAAAGAAAAAAGGCAGACCTCATGTACATGAAGGAGCTGTCAGCTTCACGTGTGTCCCTGGGGATGCTGAGATGGCAGGTGACAGGATGCAGTGTCCCAGAAGTGAGAAACCCACTGAGTCCAGAGGACTTTGGATGGAAGGATGAAGTCATGCCTGTGAATCTGTTCTCATTAACTTAGTCCTATAGCTTAGAGAGAAGGTTCTAGAGAGGCCTTAGGACATGGGGGAGAAAGCGATGTTGATGTGTACCCACAGTATAAAAGAACAGGGAGAGAAGTATGTCCACAAGTCTTCAGGTCCGGTAGAAGACACAGTTGGGAAACCGTAGAACAGGGACCGAGTTATCCGAAGTTTTGTAAAGTTCTGCGGCCTTTTGAGCAGCTTTGTCTGTAATTTTTGACTGCCCTCCACCCACCCACACATGTAAATATCTATAGCCACGCAGGGCACCGGCAGCTACAGGACATGTAGTAGAGGTCTGAGTCCCCGATTGGAAACTTAGGGACAGAGAAGTGCCACAGAGTCAGACTTTGTGGTTCTTCAGGGAGGTAAGAGAGCGCTCAGTCCTGTGTCCCACACCCCTCGGTGGGGGCTGGGCAGTTCTCCCTAATAAACGTGTATATTTTGACTGTGAAATGAACACATACTCTCAGAAAGGGGGCTAACAAAGACTTCAAATAGCCTCAGGCCAGTCCAGGTCAGACTCAGGCGGGCTCCTGGCCCGCAGGGCCTGCTCTGCACTGCGTGGGCTCCCCTCTCTCCTGCCCTCTAGCCATCCTCATTCTCACCAAGGGTTCACTGTTCCATAGAAATGTCTCTGTGTGTCTGTTGCCATTTTGTCTTCCAGATCACAGACTCTCCTGACTCCTGTCCGTGCTCCATCCAGCCTCCCTCAAGGTGCGTTCCCTGGTTCCATCCTCTCTCACCAGCAAATGTCTCACCCGCCTTCTTACCCCAGATCCTGCCCCATCCTGTGCCTGCTCTGCTGGGGGAACTTCCTCTCCCCTCTCTGCTACACACTCTCAACTCTGCACCTCCTTTGCACTCCCTCCTTCTGTCTTCTGGCCCCTCTTTCTTCTACAGCATCGCTTCCCACACCTCCCTTAGATAAATCCTCTGGAATCAGCCTGCCCTCCAGCCCCCACCCCAGCCCTGCACCACATGCCTCTTCTGGCTTCCAGGTCTTTTTCCACAAGGACTTCTCTCGGGCTGTACCCTGTACTGCCTGTAGCCCCTCTGCTGCCATACACAGTGTTTACATGTTGTCATCCGCGAACCCCAACACAGGACGGGTCCGTGTAGAATTTAGGTGATCTCTTCACTTATCTCAGCCCATCTGCATGGGGCAATTTGTCCTCTCCTGCTGCATTTTGAACGATGGCCTGGCAAGGCCGTGCCCCATCACACACATCTCACGTCTGATGTGTGTCTGAGCATTTCTCATCCTCCTCATGGGGACCGAGACCTGGCTGTCAGGGTAACCGAGACACAGATGTGCAGCTTTACAACGGCGGCAGGACAACTCTAAGTGAGAGCAGAAAAGCCCCGAGGGCAGGGGCTGGTGAGACAGATCTCTCAGTCCTGGCTGATTTTCCATGGAGAGAGCTCCTCATTGAGCTGCAGCTCCCCTGGGAGGACCTAGGTGAGCCGCTGGCTCTGCTCACAGGACAGAGTGCTCTGAGAGGGTAGGAGCTGGCAGATCGGCATGAGTGGAAACAGGAGTTCTTTGGATGAGTCTCCCAACCTTTCTGTTTAAGTTTAAAATTGTTTGACATAGTTTGGAACAAAGCACAAGGAAGAGGGTGAGCACCATCCCCGCTTAGTCCCTGATGTTCCGACTGCTGAGAGCAGGAGACAGAGCCTGAGCAGGGGAGTCAGGCCAACCGGGGGCCACAGTCACACTGTGCACTGACTGGGGGTCTGGGGCTAGCAAAGTGACCTTGCTGAGCCTCAGTGCCCTCGGCTCCAACATGAGATACCTCACCTATTGAGAGTGGCTCTGTGAGGACCGAATGGGTTATAGTGTCCATGGAGCTCACTTGCTGAGGGGCATGGCACACAACAGACACAAAAGACCTGTGTGACATTTTCAGTCGTGAATTGTTGTGATCCTCAGAAAGCCTTCGATTCTCTGCACCTCGGGAAGAACGGGAAACAGGAAAGAGGATGGTCCAGTGTGAAAAGGCACTTACTGACCCGAAAAGGTTGAAGGACAAATTGTTCATGGTCGATTTCACTATAAAATAGTCAGAGAGAGTCAGGAACACCACAGAGTTTCTGGCTCTTCCTACAAGATGATTTCATGAGTAAAGGCTCCTAACAATCCAACCGCCTCGCCCAGAAGTCCGGAAGATCGCCTCCGGGAGAGGAGATGAAAACTGTGTTTGAATCTCCCTGCTTGAGGAAATGGCGGCCCCAGTGGGATCTTGCTCACCAGGGAGGACTTTTCTGGAGATAATGGATAGGGAAGCTTGTGTGCTTTGCTCATAAATTAGGCCAATACCCCCATCAGGTACACAGGCTGTTGATAGTTTACATGAGATGATACCGCCGAGACTAGACACGTGATTGAAACTACAACCTCCACACGGAATAAATCAATGGTGTTGCACAAAGGACGAAACCCATGGCCATTGGTGGAGGATGAAAAATCAGAATGACAGCTTTGGCTTCATTGAAAACACAGAAACAGGCAGGATTTGGTGTTCAGGATCTCGTATCCAAATGCTTCAGAAGCGGGTTGGCACCCCAGGGGAAAAACTTTGAGCTTGGGAACCATGTAATACATGTTGCAAATATTGAGCAGACTGCAAACCTGTGTGGAAAGCCAGAGAGTTTGTACAAAACTACTCAGGAAATACAAGCAGCAACATCATTCCATGAGTATGAGAATTCTTAGGATGAAAAAGAGATGTTTTTCACAAATTCCTCCAGGTAACAAAATGATGGCTTAGACTTTTCCATTATCCCTCTATTTCCCCTCTTGAACCTGACTTGATAGGAACAGTCTGCAGTTGTGAGAAATGCCAGGTGACAGGAGTTGAGACTAGAAGAAGAAAATTATCCGACCACAGGATGCTTCTTAAAATTAACTGCAGGAGCACAACTCAAACTAGAAGGAGTTTACAGAACCCATTGGCAGGGATGCACCTCTCAGCCAATGCAGGGTGCTGGATTCAAAGAACATAGACATTACCAGAAAACCGCAAGGAATTTGTGCCATTTACAGTGGGAGTACTCACCCTCTGCATCCAGGGTTTGGAAGATTTCGTGTCTGTCAAATGACAATGAAGAATCACTGTAAGGTCTGTAGGAGGAGGACAGGTCATGTTCAATGGAACAAAAAACAAAATATTTATTCATGGCGTCCTTGGGGAATCCTTTATCTTTCATATAGAGCAGATTGCTGCTAAGGGTGTTGGGGTACAGATGAGTGAAGATAAAAAAAAAGGCATTAGGAAAGACAAAAACCAAGGGACGGTTTGGATGGGAAGGATGAGAGTGGGATCACCTAAAACAGAATTAAGGCACCCATGAAGACAGAAAAAGGAAACTTGCCCTGTCTAGGAAGAGAGTGTGGTTGGAAAGTGAACAGGAGAGAGAGGGAGATCATTAGAGAGAAAAAGAGAAAGAGGGAAAGACAAGTGGAACAAGGACCCAGCAGAGATAGCTTAGAGGATGGAGGAAAAGAAAAGATTATGAGAAAGAGGGAAAAAATGTGATGAGAAAGAGGATTGAGTATACCAGGAGACGAGAGACATGAAAAACGTAAACTCAGAAAAGAAGAAGGGTGGCATGAATAGTATTGCATAAAGTGGGCAGGACATAAACGAAGCAGCCAAGGGTAAAGTGACTCTGGCATGAGGGTAAACGCAGAGAAAGCTGGGCTTTCGGATGTATTTTAGTACCAATTGGGGCATGATGCGGACTTTGGTCACGAATGACCATCTTGGCCGGGAAATAGCCGCCACCGTGGGAACGGCAACCGGGCAGAGGCAGACATGCGTCCTCCGCTGGGTGACGGAAAAAAGAGAGAACGGGACAGCGCACGCCATCCGCTGACAGATGAGCACACCTCCGGCATCTGACTGCACGTGACCACGCTGGAGCGAGATCACGGAATTGGCCCATCTGAGGACCACGGTGAGAAACACAGAGCACTCTGGGAAAGGGACACTTGGCGGTTGCGTGCGTGGGGGAAACGGGGATAGTCAGCGCTCGCTGAATTCCCTCGATCGGACATGCCCAGATGGCCCCTTCCAATGGAGTCCCGGGATTCTTCCGAGTTACCTGCAACACAGGCCGTCTTGGACGCCCCCGTCGTCCTCCGGATCGGTGTGTTGGCCTGGAAAGAAATTCGCACGGGGCCAGTCACACTAAGCAGATCCCCACTCGACCCTTGGGAATCCAGTGTCCAGTCCCAGCCCAGGGACCTCCACATCCTCAGTGTGACAACGGCAGACGGGAAGAGCAATCTGCCAGGAGACCTCAGGCGGTGTCTCGTGAAAGCGCCGGCCTGGCTTTCCTGAGCCAGCGGGCCGCGTCTCCCCGATCGGGGAGGCCCTCAGCCCAGGATGCTCTCCCGAGTCTGGGAAAACAGCCAAAGAGGCGTGGGGCTCACAGGGCTCACACCTTCTGGGGCACCAGCCTAAGTGCCTGCTCGCACAAGTGCCGCGCTACTCAGCCTTCTCTGCGCGGGGACACTAGTTGTGGAGGCTCGAGTCGAACTCATCGCCTGAGGGGAGAAGGCCGGCTGCACTCTACAAACCCTGGCATCCAGAGGCATCGTCGCCCCCTGCTCCGCAGAAACACTGGCCACCCTGTGGGCTGGGAGAAGGCCAAGGCCTAGGCTCGCACGCGGGAAACGCGGGAGCACGGGAAACGGGACAGGTGGCTAGGGGCGTTCTTCCGAGGACTGCTTCGGAAGAGAGGCCAACGTGACGGAGACGGAGAGTGGGGCCCAGAAGAGTGAAGCCCGGGAGGCGTCTCGGAGGCAGATGTCCACAAGGAGGCCAGGCGCACGGGGTGGGCCTAGAATCTGGAGGGACGCGCCTCAGGCGTGAAAGTTAGAGCACTGAAGGTGCGAGGAGACATTTCACGCCAGTGGGGATGTTTGACAGACACCTGCCCTGGCGCTCCGTGCGGCACAGGGGAGCTGAGTTTGTCCTGCCGGCTTTGGGTCCCGTGATGTGTCACTGGGGCCAGGGGCACCTGGGCGCATCCTGGCAAGAAGGAAGGGAGCGCAGCTCCCTCAAGCGTCTCCCGTCTGTGCTTCCAACTCTGTCCTCCAGCCTGATTCCCTTCAATGTGTCTGTCTGCACAGCCCGAGGGCTGGCATGCCAAGGACACGGACCGCCCAGGGAGTCCAGCTGGAGCCTTATGCCCTGCACAGCGGCAATACTCACTGGGGGTGTCTGCCAGGGAGGAGACGGCCAGGCCCTGGAAGCAGAAGACGGCACTGCTCGACTGAGTCCAGCAGGACTCGGACTGGCCGACATCCGTGGCACATGTCCAGGAGTATTCCTCCAGGCACGCTCTCGGGAGCGGAGGCTCGACCGTGGGCGGCACATCCCTGCCGAGCCTGTGGGGGGAGGGAGGGCTCAAGTGGAGACAAGCGGCTTTGGGAAACACACATTCCTACAGCTGCTTCCCCTGGAAGGTGGAAGGGTCTGCTCACAGAAGAGCAATGGGAAGGGCTCAGCCAGGGAGATCACACAATCCTCCTCTGGCTGGGGCCAGGCCGCAGTTGAAGTGGGAACAGGAGAGAGAGCTGGAAAAAGACAGAGACAGAGACAGAGAGGGCCCGGGGGGGGGGAGGGGGGCTGGGGCGTGCAGGGAGAGAGACAGAGAGCGCGAGAGAGCGAGCGATCCAGCGTGAGCCGACGAGAGAGAGACAGACACAGAGACAGAGACAGAGACAGAGACAGAGAGACAGACAGAGAGAGACACAGAGAGAGAGAGGGAGAGAGACAGACACACAGACAGAGACAGAGGAGGAGAGAGCGAGCAGAGCTTGCTCAGAGCACCGAGCAGAAAATGAGCTCTTGAGCAAGGACAACGAGCGCCTCCACTCCACAAGAGTCATCACACACCCACACACTCAGAGGACCCTAAAGGCGGCGTCAACACTCTTGCATCCAGTTGGTGGAAATGCACAGACAGCTGCCAAGTGAACCCTGCCTGGCTCTGGCACCACTGTCGACTCCTAGAAATCTGGAAGCTGCAAGGTCTGCCTCTCTCCCGACTGGGGCATGATGCGGACTTTGGTCACGAATGACCGTCTTGGCCGGGAAATAGCCGCCACCGTGGGAACGGCAACCGGGCAGAGGCAGACATGCGTCCTCCGCTGGGTGACAGAAAAAAAGAGAGAACGGGAGAGTGCACGCCATCCGCTGACAGATGAGCACACCTCCGGCATCTGACTGCACGTGACCACACTGGAGCGAGATCACGGAATTCGCCCATCTGAGGACCACGGTGAGAAACACAGAGCACTCTGGGAAAGGGACACTTGGCGGTTGCGTGCGTGGGGGAAACGGGGATAGTCAGCGCTCGCTGAATTCCCTCGATCGGACATGCCCAGATGGCCCCTTCCAATGGAGTCCCGGGATTCTTCCGAGTTACCTGCAACACAGGCCGTCTTGGACGCCCCCGTCGTCCTCCGGATCGGTGTGTTGGCCTGGAAAGAAATTCGCACGGGGCCAGTCACACTAAGCAGATCCCCACTCGACCCTTGGGAATCCAGTGTCCAGTCCCAGCCCAGGGACCTCCACATCCTCAGTGTGACAACGGCAGACGGGAAGAGCAATCTGCCAGGAGACCTCAGGCGGTGTCTCGTGAAAGCGCCGGCCTGGCTTTCCTGAGCCAGCGGGCCGCGTCTCCCCGATCGGGGAGGCCCTCAGCCCAGGATGCTCTCCCGAGTCTGGGAAAACAGCCAAAGAGGCGTGGGGCTCACAGGGCTCACACCTTCTGGGGCACCAGCCTAAGTGCCTGCTCGCACAAGTGCCGCGCTACTCAGCCTTCTCTGCGCGGGGACACTAGTTGTGGAGGCTCGAGTCGAACTCATCGCCTGAGGGGAGAAGGCCGGCTGCACTCTACAAACCCTGGCATCCAGAGGCATCGTCGCCCCCTGCTCCGCAGAAACACTGGCCACCCTGTGGGCTGGGAGAAGGCCAAGGCCTAGGCTCGCACGCGGGAAACGCGGGAGCACGGGAAACGGGACAGGTGGCTAGGGGCGTTCTTCCGAGGACTGCTTCGGAAGAGAGGCCAACGTGACGGAGACGGAGAGTGGGGCCCAGAAGAGTGAAGCCCGGGAGGCGTCTCAGAGGCAGATGTCCACAAGGAGGCCAGGCGCACGGGGTGGGCCTAGAATCTGGAGGGACGCGCCTCAGGCGTGAAAGTTAGAGCACTGAAGGTGCGAGGAGACATTTCACGCCAGTGGGGATGTTTGACAGACACCTGCCCTGGCGCTACGTGCGGCACAGGGGAGCTGAGTTTGTCCTGCCGGCTTTGGGTCCCGTGATGTGTCACTGGGGCCAGGGGCACCTGGGCGCATCCTGGCAAGAAGGAAGGGAGCGCAGCTCCCTCAAGCGTCTCCCGTCTGTGCTTCCAACTCTGTCCTCCAGCCTGATTCCCTTCAATGTGTCTGTCTGCACAGCCCGAGGGCTGGCATGCCAAGGACACGGACCGCCCAGGGAGTCCAGCTGGAGCCTTATCCCCTGCACAGCGGCAATACTCACTGGGGGTGTCTGCCAGGGAGGAGACGGCCAGGCCCTGGAAGCAGAAGACGGCACTGCTCGACTGAGTCCAGCAGGACTCGGACTGGCCGACATCCGTGGCACATGTCCAGGAGTATTCCTCCAGGCACGCTCTCGGGAGCGGAGGCTCGACCGTGGGCGGCACATCCCTGCCGAGCCTGTGGGGGGAGGGAGGGCTCAAGTGGAGACAAGCGGCTTTGGGAAACACACATTCCTACAGCTGCTTCCCCTGGAAGGTGGAAGGGTCTGCTCACAGAAGAGCAATGGGAAGGGCTCAGCCAGGGAGATCACACAATCCTCCTCTGGCTGGGGCCAGGCCGCAGTTGAAGTGGGAACAGGAGAGAGAGCTGGAAAAAGACAGAGACAGAGACAGAGAGGGCCCGGGGGGGGGGGGGAGGGGGGCTGGGGCGTGCAGGGAGAGAGACAGAGAGCGCGAGAGAGCGAGCGATCCAGCGTGAGCCGACGAGAGAGAGACAGACACAGAGACAGAGACAGAGACAGAGACAGAGAGACAGACAGAGAGAGACACAGAGAGAGAGAGGGAGAGAGACAGACACACAGACAGAGACAGAGGAGGAGAGAGCGAGCAGAGCTTGCTCAGAGCACCGAGCAGAAAATGAGCTCTTGAGCAAGGACAACGAGCGCCTCCACTCCACAAGAGTCATCACACACCCACACACTCAGAGGACCCTAAAGGCGGCGTCAACACTCTTGCATCCAGTTGGTGGAAATGCACAGACAGCTGCCAAGTGAACCCTGCCTGGCTCTGGCACCACTGTCGACTCCTAGAAATCTGGAAGCTGCAAGGTCTGCCTCTCTCCCGACTGGGGCATGATGCGGACTTTGGTCACGAATGACCGTCTTGGCCGGGAAATAGCCGCCACCGTGGGAACGGCAACCGGGCAGAGGCAGACATGCGTCCTCCGCTGGGTGACAGAAAAAAAGAGAGAACGGGAGAGTGCACGCCATCCGCTGACAGATGAGCACACCTCCGGCATCTGACTGCACGTGACCACACTGGAGCGAGATCACGGAATTGGCCCATCTGAGGACCACGGTGAGAAACACAGAGCACTCTGGGAAAGGGACACTTGGCGGTTGCGTGCGTGGGGGAAACGGGGATAGTCAGCGCTCGCTGAATTCCCTCGATCGGACATGCCCAGATGGCCCCTTCCAATGGAGTCCCGGGATTCTTCCGAGTTACCTGCAACACAGGCCGTCTTGGACGCCCCCGTCGTCCTCCGGATCGGTGTGTTGGCCTGGAAAGAAATTCGCACGGGGCCAGTCACACTAAGCAGATCCCCACTCGACCCTTGGGAATCCAGTGTCCAGTCCCAGCCCAGGGACCTCCACATCCTCAGTGTGACAACGGCAGACGGGAAGAGCAATCTGCCAGGAGACCTCAGGCGGTGTCTCGTGAAAGCGCCGGCCTGGCTTTCCTGAGCCAGCGGGCCGCGTCTCCCCGATCGGGGAGGCCCTCAGCCCAGGATGCTCTCCCGAGTCTGGGAAAACAGCCAAAGAGGCGTGGGGCTCACAGGGCTCACACCTTCTGGGGCACCAGCCTAAGTGCCTGCTCGCACAAGTGCCGCGCTACTCAGCCTTCTCTGCGCGGGGACACTAGTTGTGGAGGCTCGAGTCGAACTCATCGCCTGAGGGGAGAAGGCCGGCTGCACTCTACAAACCCTGGCATCCAGAGGCATCGTCGCCCCCTGCTCCGCAGAAACACTGGCCACCCTGTGGGCTGGGAGAAGGCCAAGGCCTAGGCTCGCACGCGGGAAACGCGGGAGCACGGGAAACGGGACAGGTGGCTAGGGGCGTTCTTCCGAGGACTGCTTCGGAAGAGAGGCCAACGTGACGGAGACGGAGAGTGGGGCCCAGAAGAGTGAAGCCCGGGAGGCGTCTCGGAGGCAGATGTCCACAAGGAGGCCAGGCGCACGGGGTGGGCCTAGAATCTGGAGGGACGCGCCTCAGGCGTGAAAGTTAGAGCACTGAAGGTGCGAGGAGACATTTCACGCCAGTGGGGATGTTTGACAGACACCTGCCCTGGCGCTCCGTGCGGCACAGGGGAGCTGAGTTTGTCCTGCCGGCTTTGGGTCCCGTGATGTGTCACTGGGGCCAGGGGCACCTGGGCGCATCCTGGCAAGAAGGAAGGGAGCGCAGCTCCCTCAAGCGTCTCCCGTCTGTGCTTCCAACTCTGTCCTCCAGCCTGATTCCCTTCAATGTGTCTGTCTGCACAGCCCGAGGGCTGGCATGCCAAGGACACGGACCGCCCAGGGAGTCCAGCTGGAGCCTTATGCCCTGCACAGCGGCAATACTCACTGGGGGTGTCTGCCAGGGAGGAGACGGCCAGGCCCTGGAAGCAGAAGACGGCACTGCTCGACTGAGTCCAGCAGGACTCGGACTGGCCGACATCCGTGGCACATGTCCAGGAGTATTCCTCCAGGCACGCTCTCGGGAGCGGAGGCTCGACCGTGGGCGGCACATCCCTGCCGAGCCTGTGGGGGGAGGGAGGGCTCAAGTGGAGACAAGCGGCTTTGGGAAACACACATTCCTACAGCTGCTTCCCCTGGAAGGTGGAAGGGTCTGCTCACAGAAGAGCAATGGGAAGGGCTCAGCCAGGGAGATCACACAATCCTCCTCTGGCTGGGGCCAGGCCGCAGTTGAAGTGGGAACAGGAGAGAGAGCTGGAAAAAGACAGAGACAGAGACAGAGAGGGCCCGGGGGGGGGGGAGGGGGGCTGGGGCGTGCAGGGAGAGAGACAGAGAGCGCGAGAGAGCGAGCGATCCAGCGTGAGCCGACGAGAGAGAGACAGACACAGAGACAGAGACAGAGACAGAGACAGAGAGACAGACAGAGAGAGACACAGAGAGAGAGAGGGAGAGAGACAGACACACAGACAGAGACAGAGGAGGAGAGAGCGAGCAGAGCTTGCTCAGAGCACCGAGCAGAAAATGAGCTCTTGAGCAAGGACAACGAGCGCCTCCACTCCACAAGAGTCATCACACACCCACACACTCAGAGGACCCTAAAGGCGGCGTCAACACTCTTGCATCCAGTTGGTGGAAATGCACAGACAGCTGCCAAGTGAACCCTGCCTGGCTCTGGCACCACTGTCGACTCCTAGAAATCTGGAAGCTGCAAGGTCTGCCTCTCTCCCGACTGGGGCATGATGCGGACTTTGGTCACGAATGACCGTCTTGGCCGGGAAATAGCCGCCACCGTGGGAACGGCAACCGGGCAGAGGCAGACATGCGTCCTCCGCTGGGTGACAGAAAAAAAGAGAGAACGGGAGAGTGCACGCCATCCGCTGACAGATGAGCACACCTCCGGCATCTGACTGCACGTGACCACACTGGAGCGAGATCACGGAATTCGCCCATCTGAGGACCACGGTGAGAAACACAGAGCACTCTGGGAAAGGGACACTTGGCGGTTGCGTGCGTGGGGGAAACGGGGATAGTCAGCGCTCGCTGAATTCCCTCGATCGGACATGCCCAGATGGCCCCTTCCAATGGAGTCCCGGGATTCTTCCGAGTTACCTGCAACACAGGCCGTCTTGGACGCCCCCGTCGTCCTCCGGATCGGTGTGTTGGCCTGGAAAGAAATTCGCACGGGGCCAGTCACACTAAGCAGATCCCCACTCGACCCTTGGGAATCCAGTGTCCAGTCCCAGCCCAGGGACCTCCACATCCTCAGTGTGACAACGGCAGACGGGAAGAGCAATCTGCCAGGAGACCTCAGGCGGTGTCTCGTGAAAGCGCCGGCCTGGCTTTCCTGAGCCAGCGGGCCGCGTCTCCCCGATCGGGGAGGCCCTCAGCCCAGGATGCTCTCCCGAGTCTGGGAAAACAGCCAAAGAGGCGTGGGGCTCACAGGGCTCACACCTTCTGGGGCACCAGCCTAAGTGCCTGCTCGCACAAGTGCCGCGCTACTCAGCCTTCTCTGCGCGGGGACACTAGTTGTGGAGGCTCGAGTCGAACTCATCGCCTGAGGGGAGAAGGCCGGCTGCACTCTACAAACCCTGGCATCCAGAGGCATCGTCGCCCCCTGCTCCGCAGAAACACTGGCCACCCTGTGGGCTGGGAGAAGGCCAAGGCCTAGGCTCGCACGCGGGAAACGCGGGAGCACGGGAAACGGGACAGGTGGCTAGGGGCGTTCTTCCGAGGACTGCTTCGGAAGAGAGGCCAACGTGACGGAGACGGAGAGTGGGGCCCAGAAGAGTGAAGCCCGGGAGGCGTCTCAGAGGCAGATGTCCACAAGGAGGCCAGGCGCACGGGGTGGGCCTAGAATCTGGAGGGACGCGCCTCAGGCGTGAAAGTTAGAGCACTGAAGGTGCGAGGAGACATTTCACGCCAGTGGGGATGTTTGACAGACACCTGCCCTGGCGCTACGTGCGGCACAGGGGAGCTGAGTTTGTCCTGCCGGCTTTGGGTCCCGTGATGTGTCACTGGGGCCAGGGGCACCTGGGCGCATCCTGGCAAGAAGGAAGGGAGCGCAGCTCCCTCAAGCGTCTCCCGTCTGTGCTTCCAACTCTGTCCTCCAGCCTGATTCCCTTCAATGTGTCTGTCTGCACAGCCCGAGGGCTGGCATGCCAAGGACACGGACCGCCCAGGGAGTCCAGCTGGAGCCTTATCCCCTGCACAGCGGCAATACTCACTGGGGGTGTCTGCCAGGGAGGAGACGGCCAGGCCCTGGAAGCAGAAGACGGCACTGCTCGACTGAGTCCAGCAGGACTCGGACTGGCCGACATCCGTGGCACATGTCCAGGAGTATTCCTCCAGGCACGCTCTCGGGAGCGGAGGCTCGACCGTGGGCGGCACATCCCTGCCGAGCCTGTGGGGGGAGGGAGGGCTCAAGTGGAGACAAGCGGCTTTGGGAAACACACATTCCTACAGCTGCTTCCCCTGGAAGGTGGAAGGGTCTGCTCACAGAAGAGCAATGGGAAGGGCTCAGCCAGGGAGATCACACAATCCTCCTCTGGCTGGGGCCAGGCCGCAGTTGAAGTGGGAACAGGAGAGAGAGCTGGAAAAAGACAGAGACAGAGACAGAGAGGGCCCGGGGGGGGGGGGGGAGGGGGGCTGGGGCGTGCAGGGAGAGAGACAGAGAGCGCGAGAGAGCGAGCGATCCAGCGTGAGCCGACGAGAGAGAGACAGACACAGAGACAGAGACAGAGACAGAGACAGAGAGACAGACAGAGAGAGACACAGAGAGAGAGAGGGAGAGAGACAGACACACAGACAGAGACAGAGGAGGAGAGAGCGAGCAGAGCTTGCTCAGAGCACCGAGCAGAAAATGAGCTCTTGAGCAAGGACAACGAGCGCCTCCACTCCACAAGAGTCATCACACACCCACACACTCAGAGGACCCTAAAGGCGGCGTCAACACTCTTGCATCCAGTTGGTGGAAATGCACAGACAGCTGCCAAGTGAACCCTGCCTGGCTCTGGCACCACTGTCGACTCCTAGAAATCTGGAAGCTGCAAGGTCTGCCTCTCTCCCGACTGGGGCATGATGCGGACTTTGGTCACGAATGACCGTCTTGGCCGGGAAATAGCCGCCACCGTGGGAACGGCAACCGGGCAGAGGCAGACATGCGTCCTCCGCTGGGTGACAGAAAAAAAGAGAGAACGGGAGAGTGCACGCCATCCGCTGACAGATGAGCACACCTCCGGCATCTGACTGCACGTGACCACACTGGAGCGAGATCACGGAATTGGCCCATCTGAGGACCACGGTGAGAAACACAGAGCACTCTGGGAAAGGGACACTTGGCGGTTGCGTGCGTGGGGGAAACGGGGATAGTCAGCGCTCGCTGAATTCCCTCGATCGGACATGCCCAGATGGCCCCTTCCAATGGAGTCCCGGGATTCTTCCGAGTTACCTGCAACACAGGCCGTCTTGGACGCCCCCGTCGTCCTCCGGATCGGTGTGTTGGCCTGGAAAGAAATTCGCACGGGGCCAGTCACACTAAGCAGATCCCCACTCGACCCTTGGGAATCCAGTGTCCAGTCCCAGCCCAGGGACCTCCACATCCTCAGTGTGACAACGGCAGACGGGAAGAGCAATCTGCCAGGAGACCTCAGGCGGTGTCTCGTGAAAGCGCCGGCCTGGCTTTCCTGAGCCAGCGGGCCGCGTCTCCCCGATCGGGGAGGCCCTCAGCCCAGGATGCTCTCCCGAGTCTGGGAAAACAGCCAAAGAGGCGTGGGGCTCACAGGGCTCACACCTTCTGGGGCACCAGCCTAAGTGCCTGCTCGCACAAGTGCCGCGCTACTCAGCCTTCTCTGCGCGGGGACACTAGTTGTGGAGGCTCGAGTCGAACTCATCGCCTGAGGGGAGAAGGCCGGCTGCACTCTACAAACCCTGGCATCCAGAGGCATCGTCGCCCCCTGCTCCGCAGAAACACTGGCCACCCTGTGGGCTGGGAGAAGGCCAAGGCCTAGGCTCGCACGCGGGAAACGCGGGAGCACGGGAAACGGGACAGGTGGCTAGGGGCGTTCTTCCGAGGACTGCTTCGGAAGAGAGGCCAACGTGACGGAGACGGAGAGTGGGGCCCAGAAGAGTGAAGCCCGGGAGGCGTCTCGGAGGCAGATGTCCACAAGGAGGCCAGGCGCACGGGGTGGGCCTAGAATCTGGAGGGACGCGCCTCAGGCGTGAAAGTTAGAGCACTGAAGGTGCGAGGAGACATTTCACGCCAGTGGGGATGTTTGACAGACACCTGCCCTGGCGCTCCGTGCGGCACAGGGGAGCTGAGTTTGTCCTGCCGGCTTTGGGTCCCGTGATGTGTCACTGGGGCCAGGGGCACCTGGGCGCATCCTGGCAAGAAGGAAGGGAGCGCAGCTCCCTCAAGCGTCTCCCGTCTGTGCTTCCAACTCTGTCCTCCAGCCTGATTCCCTTCAATGTGTCTGTCTGCACAGCCCGAGGGCTGGCATGCCAAGGACACGGACCGCCCAGGGAGTCCAGCTGGAGCCTTATGCCCTGCACAGCGGCAATACTCACTGGGGGTGTCTGCCAGGGAGGAGACGGCCAGGCCCTGGAAGCAGAAGACGGCACTGCTCGACTGAGTCCAGCAGGACTCGGACTGGCCGACATCCGTGGCACATGTCCAGGAGTATTCCTCCAGGCACGCTCTCGGGAGCGGAGGCTCGACCGTGGGCGGCACATCCCTGCCGAGCCTGTGGGGGGAGGGAGGGCTCAAGTGGAGACAAGCGGCTTTGGGAAACACACATTCCTACAGCTGCTTCCCCTGGAAGGTGGAAGGGTCTGCTCACAGAAGAGCAATGGGAAGGGCTCAGCCAGGGAGATCACACAATCCTCCTCTGGCTGGGGCCAGGCCGCAGTTGAAGTGGGAACAGGAGAGAGAGCTGGAAAAAGACAGAGACAGAGACAGAGAGGGCCCGGGGGGGGGGGGGGAGGGGGGCTGGGGCGTGCAGGGAGAGAGACAGAGAGCGCGAGAGAGCGAGCGATCCAGCGTGAGCCGACGAGAGAGAGACAGACACAGAGACAGAGACAGAGACAGAGACAGAGAGACAGACAGAGAGAGACACAGAGAGAGAGAGGGAGAGAGACAGACACACAGACAGAGACAGAGGAGGAGAGAGCGAGCAGAGCTTGCTCAGAGCACCGAGCAGAAAATGAGCTCTTGAGCAAGGACAACGAGCGCCTCCACTCCACAAGAGTCATCACACACCCACACACTCAGAGGACCCTAAAGGCGGCGTCAACACTCTTGCATCCAGTTGGTGGAAATGCACAGACAGCTGCCAAGTGAACCCTGCCTGGCTCTGGCACCACTGTCGACTCCTAGAAATCTGGAAGCTGCAAGGTCTGCCTCTCTCCCGACTGGGGCATGATGCGGACTTTGGTCACGAATGACCGTCTTGGCCGGGAAATAGCCGCCACCGTGGGAACGGCAACCGGGCAGAGGCAGACATGCGTCCTCCGCTGGGTGACAGAAAAAAAGAGAGAACGGGAGAGTGCACGCCATCCGCTGACAGATGAGCACACCTCCGGCATCTGACTGCACGTGACCACACTGGAGCGAGATCACGGAATTCGCCCATCTGAGGACCACGGTGAGAAACACAGAGCACTCTGGGAAAGGGACACTTGGCGGTTGCGTGCGTGGGGGAAACGGGGATAGTCAGCGCTCGCTGAATTCCCTCGATCGGACATGCCCAGATGGCCCCTTCCAATGGAGTCCCGGGATTCTTCCGAGTTACCTGCAACACAGGCCGTCTTGGACGCCCCCGTCGTCCTCCGGATCGGTGTGTTGGCCTGGAAAGAAATTCGCACGGGGCCAGTCACACTAAGCAGATCCCCACTCGACCCTTGGGAATCCAGTGTCCAGTCCCAGCCCAGGGACCTCCACATCCTCAGTGTGACAACGGCAGACGGGAAGAGCAATCTGCCAGGAGACCTCAGGCGGTGTCTCGTGAAAGCGCCGGCCTGGCTTTCCTGAGCCAGCGGGCCGCGTCTCCCCGATCGGGGAGGCCCTCAGCCCAGGATGCTCTCCCGAGTCTGGGAAAACAGCCAAAGAGGCGTGGGGCTCACAGGGCTCACACCTTCTGGGGCACCAGCCTAAGTGCCTGCTCGCACAAGTGCCGCGCTACTCAGCCTTCTCTGCGCGGGGACACTAGTTGTGGAGGCTCGAGTCGAACTCATCGCCTGAGGGGAGAAGGCCGGCTGCACTCTACAAACCCTGGCATCCAGAGGCATCGTCGCCCCCTGCTCCGCAGAAACACTGGCCACCCTGTGGGCTGGGAGAAGGCCAAGGCCTAGGCTCGCACGCGGGAAACGCGGGAGCACGGGAAACGGGACAGGTGGCTAGGGGCGTTCTTCCGAGGACTGCTTCGGAAGAGAGGCCAACGTGACGGAGACGGAGAGTGGGGCCCAGAAGAGTGAAGCCCGGGAGGCGTCTCGGAGGCAGATGTCCACAAGGAGGCCAGGCGCACGGGGTGGGCCTAGAATCTGGAGGGACGCGCCTCAGGCGTGAAAGTTAGAGCACTGAAGGTGCGAGGAGACATTTCACGCCAGTGGGGATGTTTGACAGACACCTGCCCTGGCGCTACGTGCGGCACAGGGGAGCTGAGTTTGTCCTGCCGGCTTTGGGTCCCGTGATGTGTCACTGGGGCCAGGGGCACCTGGGCGCATCCTGGCAAGAAGGAAGGGAGCGCAGCTCCCTCAAGCGTCTCCCGTCTGTGCTTCCAACTCTGTCCTCCAGCCTGATTCCCTTCAATGTGTCTGTCTGCACAGCCCGAGGGCTGGCATGCCAAGGACACGGACCGCCCAGGGAGTCCAGCTGGAGCCTTATCCCCTGCACAGCGGCAATACTCACTGGGGGTGTCTGCCAGGGAGGAGACGGCCAGGCCCTGGAAGCAGAAGACGGCACTGCTCGACTGAGTCCAGCAGGACTCGGACTGGCCGACATCCGTGGCACATGTCCAGGAGTATTCCTCCAGGCACGCTCTCGGGAGCGGAGGCTCGACCGTGGGCGGCACATCCCTGCCGAGCCTGTGGGGGGAGGGAGGGCTCAAGTGGAGACAAGCGGCTTTGGGAAACACACATTCCTACAGCTGCTTCCCCTGGAAGGTGGAAGGGTCTGCTCACAGAAGAGCAATGGGAAGGGCTCAGCCAGGGAGATCACACAATCCTCCTCTGGCTGGGGCCAGGCCGCAGTTGAAGTGGGAACAGGAGAGAGAGCTGGAAAAAGACAGAGACAGAGACAGAGAGGGCCCGGGGGGGGGGGGGGAGGGGGGCTGGGGCGTGCAGGGAGAGAGACAGAGAGCGCGAGAGAGCGAGCGATCCAGCGTGAGCCGACGAGAGAGAGACAGACACAGAGACAGAGACAGAGACAGAGACAGAGAGACAGACAGAGAGAGACACAGAGAGAGAGAGGGAGAGAGACAGACACACAGACAGAGACAGAGGAGGAGAGAGCGAGCAGAGCTTGCTCAGAGCACCGAGCAGAAAATGAGCTCTTGAGCAAGGACAACGAGCGCCTCCACTCCACAAGAGTCATCACACACCCACACACTCAGAGGACCCTAAAGGCGGCGTCAACACTCTTGCATCCAGTTGGTGGAAATGCACAGACAGCTGCCAAGTGAACCCTGCCTGGCTCTGGCACCACTGTCGACTCCTAGAAATCTGGAAGCTGCAAGGTCTGCCTCTCTCCCGACTGGGGCATGATGCGGACTTTGGTCACGAATGACCGTCTTGGCCGGGAAATAGCCGCCACCGTGGGAACGGCAACCGGGCAGAGGCAGACATGCGTCCTCCGCTGGGTGACAGAAAAAAAGAGAGAACGGGAGAGTGCACGCCATCCGCTGACAGATGAGCACACCTCCGGCATCTGACTGCACGTGACCACACTGGAGCGAGATCACGGAATTCGCCCATCTGAGGACCACGGTGAGAAACACAGAGCACTCTGGGAAAGGGACACTTGGCGGTTGCGTGCGTGGGGGAAACGGGGATAGTCAGCGCTCGCTGAATTCCCTCGATCGGACATGCCCAGATGGCCCCTTCCAATGGAGTCCCGGGATTCTTCCGAGTTACCTGCAACACAGGCCGTCTTGGACGCCCCCGTCGTCCTCCGGATCGGTGTGTTGGCCTGGAAAGAAATTCGCACGGGGCCAGTCACACTAAGCAGATCCCCACTCGACCCTTGGGAATCCAGTGTCCAGTCCCAGCCCAGGGACCTCCACATCCTCAGTGTGACAACGGCAGACGGGAAGAGCAATCTGCCAGGAGACCTCAGGCGGTGTCTCGTGAAAGCGCCGGCCTGGCTTTCCTGAGCCAGCGGGCCGCGTCTCCCCGATCGGGGAGGCCCTCAGCCCAGGATGCTCTCCCGAGTCTGGGAAAACAGCCAAAGAGGCGTGGGGCTCACAGGGCTCACACCTTCTGGGGCACCAGCCTAAGTGCCTGCTCGCACAAGTGCCGCGCTACTCAGCCTTCTCTGCGCGGGGACACTAGTTGTGGAGGCTCGAGTCGAACTCATCGCCTGAGGGGAGAAGGCCGGCTGCACTCTACAAACCCTGGCATCCAGAGGCATCGTCGCCCCCTGCTCCGCAGAAACACTGGCCACCCTGTGGGCTGGGAGAAGGCCAAGGCCTAGGCTCGCACGCGGGAAACGCGGGAGCACGGGAAACGGGACAGGTGGCTAGGGGCGTTCTTCCGAGGACTGCTTCGGAAGAGAGGCCAACGTGACGGAGACGGAGAGTGGGGCCCAGAAGAGTGAAGCCCGGGAGGCGTCTCGGAGGCAGATGTCCACAAGGAGGCCAGGCGCACGGGGTGGGCCTAGAATCTGGAGGGACGCGCCTCAGGCGTGAAAGTTAGAGCACTGAAGGTGCGAGGAGACATTTCACGCCAGTGGGGATGTTTGACAGACACCTGCCCTGGCGCTCCGTGCGGCACAGGGGAGCTGAGTTTGTCCTGCCGGCTTTGGGTCCCGTGATGTGTCACTGGGGCCAGGGGCACCTGGGCGCATCCTGGCAAGAAGGAAGGGAGCGCAGCTCCCTCAAGCGTCTCCCGTCTGTGCTTCCAACTCTGTCCTCCAGCCTGATTCCCTTCAATGTGTCTGTCTGCACAGCCCGAGGGCTGGCATGCCAAGGACACGGACCGCCCAGGGAGTCCAGCTGGAGCCTTATGCCCTGCACAGCGGCAATACTCACTGGGGGTGTCTGCCAGGGAGGAGACGGCCAGGCCCTGGAAGCAGAAGACGGCACTGCTCGACTGAGTCCAGCAGGACTCGGACTGGCCGACATCCGTGGCACATGTCCAGGAGTATTCCTCCAGGCACGCTCTCGGGAGCGGAGGCTCGACCGTGGGCGGCACATCCCTGCCGAGCCTGTGGGGGGAGGGAGGGCTCAAGTGGAGACAAGCGGCTTTGGGAAACACACATTCCTACAGCTGCTTCCCCTGGAAGGTGGAAGGGTCTGCTCACAGAAGAGCAATGGGAAGGGCTCAGCCAGGGAGATCACACAATCCTCCTCTGGCTGGGGCCAGGCCGCAGTTGAAGTGGGAACAGGAGAGAGAGCTGGAAAAAGACAGAGACAGAGACAGAGAGGGCCCGGGGGGGGGGAGGGGGGCTGGGGCGTGCAGGGAGAGAGACAGAGAGCGCGAGAGAGCGAGCGATCCAGCGTGAGCCGACGAGAGAGAGACAGACACAGAGACAGAGACAGAGACAGAGACAGAGAGACAGACAGAGAGAGACACAGAGAGAGAGAGGGAGAGAGACAGACACACAGACAGAGACAGAGGAGGAGAGAGCGAGCAGAGCTTGCTCAGAGCACCGAGCAGAAAATGAGCTCTTGAGCAAGGACAACGAGCGCCTCCACTCCACAAGAGTCATCACACACCCACACACTCAGAGGACCCTAAAGGCGGCGTCAACACTCTTGCATCCAGTTGGTGGAAATGCACAGACAGCTGCCAAGTGAACCCTGCCTGGCTCTGGCACCACTGTCGACTCCTAGAAATCTGGAAGCTGCAAGGTCTGCCTCTCTCCCGACTGGGGCATGATGCGGACTTTGGTCACGAATGACCGTCTTGGCCGGGAAATAGCCGCCACCGTGGGAACGGCAACCGGGCAGAGGCAGACATGCGTCCTCCGCTGGGTGACAGAAAAAAAGAGAGAACGGGAGAGTGCACGCCATCCGCTGACAGATGAGCACACCTCCGGCATCTGACTGCACGTGACCACACTGGAGCGAGATCACGGAATTCGCCCATCTGAGGACCACGGTGAGAAACACAGAGCACTCTGGGAAAGGGACACTTGGCGGTTGCGTGCGTGGGGGAAACGGGGATAGTCAGCGCTCGCTGAATTCCCTCGATCGGACATGCCCAGATGGCCCCTTCCAATGGAGTCCCGGGATTCTTCCGAGTTACCTGCAACACAGGCCGTCTTGGACGCCCCCGTCGTCCTCCGGATCGGTGTGTTGGCCTGGAAAGAAATTCGCACGGGGCCAGTCACACTAAGCAGATCCCCACTCGACCCTTGGGAATCCAGTGTCCAGTCCCAGCCCAGGGACCTCCACATCCTCAGTGTGACAACGGCAGACGGGAAGAGCAATCTGCCAGGAGACCTCAGGCGGTGTCTCGTGAAAGCGCCGGCCTGGCTTTCCTGAGCCAGCGGGCCGCGTCTCCCCGATCGGGGAGGCCCTCAGCCCAGGATGCTCTCCCGAGTCTGGGAAAACAGCCAAAGAGGCGTGGGGCTCACAGGGCTCACACCTTCTGGGGCACCAGCCTAAGTGCCTGCTCGCACAAGTGCCGCGCTACTCAGCCTTCTCTGCGCGGGGACACTAGTTGTGGAGGCTCGAGTCGAACTCATCACCTGAGGGGAGAAGGCCGGCTGCACTCTACAAACCCTGGCATCCAGAGGCATCGTCGCCCCCTGCTCCGCAGAAACACTGGCCACCCTGTGGGCTGGGAGAAGGCCAAGGCCTAGGCTCGCACGCGGGAAACGCGGGAGCACGGGAAACGGGACAGGTGGCTAGGGGCGTTCTTCCGAGGACTGCTTCGGAAGAGAGGCCAACGTGACGGAGACGGAGAGTGGGGCCCAGAAGAGTGAAGCCCGGGAGGCGTCTCAGAGGCAGATGTCCACAAGGAGGCCAGGCGCACGGGGTGGGCCTAGAATCTGGAGGGACGCGCCTCAGGCGTGAAAGTTAGAGCACTGAAGGTGCGAGGAGACATTTCACGCCAGTGGGGATGTTTGACAGACACCTGCCCTGGCGCTACGTGCGGCACAGGGGAGCTGAGTTTGTCCTGCCGGCTTTGGGTCCCGTGATGTGTCACTGGGGCCAGGGGCACCTGGGCGCATCCTGGCAAGAAGGAAGGGAGCGCAGCTCCCTCAAGCGTCTCCCGTCTGTGCTTCCAACTCTGTCCTCCAGCCTGATTCCCTTCAATGTGTCTGTCTGCACAGCCCGAGGGCTGGCATGCCAAGGACACGGACCGCCCAGGGAGTCCAGCTGGAGCCTTATCCCCTGCACAGCGGCAATACTCACTGGGGGTGTCTGCCAGGGAGGAGACGGCCAGGCCCTGGAAGCAGAAGACGGCACTGCTCGACTGAGTCCAGCAGGACTCGGACTGGCCGACATCCGTGGCACATGTCCAGGAGTATTCCTCCAGGCACGCTCTCGGGAGCGGAGGCTCGACCGTGGGCGGCACATCCCTGCCGAGCCTGTGGGGGGAGGGAGGGCTCAAGTGGAGACAAGCGGCTTTGGGAAACACACATTCCTACAGCTGCTTCCCCTGGAAGGTGGAAGGGTCTGCTCACAGAAGAGCAATGGGAAGGGCTCAGCCAGGGAGATCACACAATCCTCCTCTGGCTGGGGCCAGGCCGCAGTTGAAGTGGGAACAGGAGAGAGAGCTGGAAAAAGACAGAGACAGAGACAGAGAGGGCCCGGGGGGGGGGGGGAGGGGGGCTGGGGCGTGCAGGGAGAGAGACAGAGAGCGCGAGAGAGCGAGCGATCCAGCGTGAGCCGACGAGAGAGAGACAGACACAGAGACAGAGACAGAGACAGAGACAGAGAGACAGACAGAGAGAGACACAGAGAGAGAGAGGGAGAGAGACAGACACACAGACAGAGACAGAGGAGGAGAGAGCGAGCAGAGCTTGCTCAGAGCACCGAGCAGAAAATGAGCTCTTGAGCAAGGACAACGAGCGCCTCCACTCCACAAGAGTCATCACACACCCACACACTCAGAGGACCCTAAAGGCGGCGTCAACACTCTTGCATCCAGTTGGTGGAAATGCACAGACAGCTGCCAAGTGAACCCTGCCTGGCTCTGGCACCACTGTCGACTCCTAGAAATCTGGAAGCTGCAAGGTCTGCCTCTCTCCCGACTGGGGCATGATGCGGACTTTGGTCACGAATGACCGTCTTGGCCGGGAAATAGCCGCCACCGTGGGAACGGCAACCGGGCAGAGGCAGACATGCGTCCTCCGCTGGGTGACAGAAAAAAAGAGAGAACGGGAGAGTGCACGCCATCCGCTGACAGATGAGCACACCTCCGGCATCTGACTGCACGTGACCACACTGGAGCGAGATCACGGAATTGGCCCATCTGAGGACCACGGTGAGAAACACAGAGCACTCTGGGAAAGGGACACTTGGCGGTTGCGTGCGTGGGGGAAACGGGGATAGTCAGCGCTCGCTGAATTCCCTCGATCGGACATGCCCAGATGGCCCCTTCCAATGGAGTCCCGGGATTCTTCCGAGTTACCTGCAACACAGGCCGTCTTGGACGCCCCCGTCGTCCTCCGGATCGGTGTGTTGGCCTGGAAAGAAATTCGCACGGGGCCAGTCACACTAAGCAGATCCCCACTCGACCCTTGGGAATCCAGTGTCCAGTCCCAGCCCAGGGACCTCCACATCCTCAGTGTGACAACGGCAGACGGGAAGAGCAATCTGCCAGGAGACCTCAGGCGGTGTCTCGTGAAAGCGCCGGCCTGGCTTTCCTGAGCCAGCGGGCCGCGTCTCCCCGATCGGGGAGGCCCTCAGCCCAGGATGCTCTCCCGAGTCTGGGAAAACAGCCAAAGAGGCGTGGGGCTCACAGGGCTCACACCTTCTGGGGCACCAGCCTAAGTGCCTGCTCGCACAAGTGCCGCGCTACTCAGCCTTCTCTGCGCGGGGACACTAGTTGTGGAGGCTCGAGTCGAACTCATCGCCTGAGGGGAGAAGGCCGGCTGCACTCTACAAACCCTGGCATCCAGAGGCATCGTCGCCCCCTGCTCCGCAGAAACACTGGCCACCCTGTGGGCTGGGAGAAGGCCAAGGCCTAGGCTCGCACGCGGGAAACGCGGGAGCACGGGAAACGGGACAGGTGGCTAGGGGCGTTCTTCCGAGGACTGCTTCGGAAGAGAGGCCAACGTGACGGAGACGGAGAGTGGGGCCCAGAAGAGTGAAGCCCGGGAGGCGTCTCGGAGGCAGATGTCCACAAGGAGGCCAGGCGCACGGGGTGGGCCTAGAATCTGGAGGGACGCGCCTCAGGCGTGAAAGTTAGAGCACTGAAGGTGCGAGGAGACATTTCACGCCAGTGGGGATGTTTGACAGACACCTGCCCTGGCGCTCCGTGCGGCACAGGGGAGCTGAGTTTGTCCTGCCGGCTTTGGGTCCCGTGATGTGTCACTGGGGCCAGGGGCACCTGGGCGCATCCTGGCAAGAAGGAAGGGAGCGCAGCTCCCTCAAGCGTCTCCCGTCTGTGCTTCCAACTCTGTCCTCCAGCCTGATTCCCTTCAATGTGTCTGTCTGCACAGCCCGAGGGCTGGCATGCCAAGGACACGGACCGCCCAGGGAGTCCAGCTGGAGCCTTATGCCCTGCACAGCGGCAATACTCACTGGGGGTGTCTGCCAGGGAGGAGACGGCCAGGCCCTGGAAGCAGAAGACGGCACTGCTCGACTGAGTCCAGCAGGACTCGGACTGGCCGACATCCGTGGCACATGTCCAGGAGTATTCCTCCAGGCACGCTCTCGGGAGCGGAGGCTCGACCGTGGGCGGCACATCCCTGCCGAGCCTGTGGGGGGAGGGAGGGCTCAAGTGGAGACAAGCGGCTTTGGGAAACACACATTCCTACAGCTGCTTCCCCTGGAAGGTGGAAGGGTCTGCTCACAGAAGAGCAATGGGAAGGGCTCAGCCAGGGAGATCACACAATCCTCCTCTGGCTGGGGCCAGGCCGCAGTTGAAGTGGGAACAGGAGAGAGAGCTGGAAAAAGACAGAGACAGAGACAGAGAGGGCCCGGGGGGGGGGGAGGGGGGCTGGGGCGTGCAGGGAGAGAGACAGAGAGCGCGAGAGAGCGAGCGATCCAGCGTGAGCCGACGAGAGAGAGACAGACACAGAGACAGAGACAGAGACAGAGACAGAGAGACAGACAGAGAGAGACACAGAGAGAGAGAGGGAGAGAGACAGACACACAGACAGAGACAGAGGAGGAGAGAGCGAGCAGAGCTTGCTCAGAGCACCGAGCAGAAAATGAGCTCTTGAGCAAGGACAACGAGCGCCTCCACTCCACAAGAGTCATCACACACCCACACACTCAGAGGACCCTAAAGGCGGCGTCAACACTCTTGCATCCAGTTGGTGGAAATGCACAGACAGCTGCCAAGTGAACCCTGCCTGGCTCTGGCACCACTGTCGACTCCTAGAAATCTGGAAGCTGCAAGGTCTGCCTCTCTCCCGACTGGGGCATGATGCGGACTTTGGTCACGAATGACCGTCTTGGCCGGGAAATAGCCGCCACCGTGGGAACGGCAACCGGGCAGAGGCAGACATGCGTCCTCCGCTGGGTGACAGAAAAAAAGAGAGAACGGGAGAGTGCACGCCATCCGCTGACAGATGAGCACACCTCCGGCATCTGACTGCACGTGACCACACTGGAGCGAGATCACGGAATTCGCCCATCTGAGGACCACGGTGAGAAACACAGAGCACTCTGGGAAAGGGACACTTGGCGGTTGCGTGCGTGGGGGAAACGGGGATAGTCAGCGCTCGCTGAATTCCCTCGATCGGACATGCCCAGATGGCCCCTTCCAATGGAGTCCCGGGATTCTTCCGAGTTACCTGCAACACAGGCCGTCTTGGACGCCCCCGTCGTCCTCCGGATCGGTGTGTTGGCCTGGAAAGAAATTCGCACGGGGCCAGTCACACTAAGCAGATCCCCACTCGACCCTTGGGAATCCAGTGTCCAGTCCCAGCCCAGGGACCTCCACATCCTCAGTGTGACAACGGCAGACGGGAAGAGCAATCTGCCAGGAGACCTCAGGCGGTGTCTCGTGAAAGCGCCGGCCTGGCTTTCCTGAGCCAGCGGGCCGCGTCTCCCCGATCGGGGAGGCCCTCAGCCCAGGATGCTCTCCCGAGTCTGGGAAAACAGCCAAAGAGGCGTGGGGCTCACAGGGCTCACACCTTCTGGGGCACCAGCCTAAGTGCCTGCTCGCACAAGTGCCGCGCTACTCAGCCTTCTCTGCGCGGGGACACTAGTTGTGGAGGCTCGAGTCGAACTCATCGCCTGAGGGGAGAAGGCCGGCTGCACTCTACAAACCCTGGCATCCAGAGGCATCGTCGCCCCCTGCTCCGCAGAAACACTGGCCACCCTGTGGGCTGGGAGAAGGCCAAGGCCTAGGCTCGCACGCGGGAAACGCGGGAGCACGGGAAACGGGACAGGTGGCTAGGGGCGTTCTTCCGAGGACTGCTTCGGAAGAGAGGCCAACGTGACGGAGACGGAGAGTGGGGCCCAGAAGAGTGAAGCCCGGGAGGCGTCTCAGAGGCAGATGTCCACAAGGAGGCCAGGCGCACGGGGTGGGCCTAGAATCTGGAGGGACGCGCCTCAGGCGTGAAAGTTAGAGCACTGAAGGTGCGAGGAGACATTTCACGCCAGTGGGGATGTTTGACAGACACCTGCCCTGGCGCTACGTGCGGCACAGGGGAGCTGAGTTTGTCCTGCCGGCTTTGGGTCCCGTGATGTGTCACTGGGGCCAGGGGCACCTGGGCGCATCCTGGCAAGAAGGAAGGGAGCGCAGCTCCCTCAAGCGTCTCCCGTCTGTGCTTCCAACTCTGTCCTCCAGCCTGATTCCCTTCAATGTGTCTGTCTGCACAGCCCGAGGGCTGGCATGCCAAGGACACGGACCGCCCAGGGAGTCCAGCTGGAGCCTTATCCCCTGCACAGCGGCAATACTCACTGGGGGTGTCTGCCAGGGAGGAGACGGCCAGGCCCTGGAAGCAGAAGACGGCACTGCTCGACTGAGTCCAGCAGGACTCGGACTGGCCGACATCCGTGGCACATGTCCAGGAGTATTCCTCCAGGCACGCTCTCGGGAGCGGAGGCTCGACCGTGGGCGGCACATCCCTGCCGAGCCTGTGGGGGGAGGGAGGGCTCAAGTGGAGACAAGCGGCTTTGGGAAACACACATTCCTACAGCTGCTTCCCCTGGAAGGTGGAAGGGTCTGCTCACAGAAGAGCAATGGGAAGGGCTCAGCCAGGGAGATCACACAATCCTCCTCTGGCTGGGGCCAGGCCGCAGTTGAAGTGGGAACAGGAGAGAGAGCTGGAAAAAGACAGAGACAGAGACAGAGAGGGCCCGGGGGGGGGGGGGAGGGGGGCTGGGGCGTGCAGGGAGAGAGACAGAGAGCGCGAGAGAGCGAGCGATCCAGCGTGAGCCGACGAGAGAGAGACAGACACAGAGACAGAGACAGAGACAGAGACAGAGAGACAGACAGAGAGAGACACAGAGAGAGAGAGGGAGAGAGACAGACACACAGACAGAGACAGAGGAGGAGAGAGCGAGCAGAGCTTGCTCAGAGCACCGAGCAGAAAATGAGCTCTTGAGCAAGGACAACGAGCGCCTCCACTCCACAAGAGTCATCACACACCCACACACTCAGAGGACCCTAAAGGCGGCGTCAACACTCTTGCATCCAGTTGGTGGAAATGCACAGACAGCTGCCAAGTGAACCCTGCCTGGCTCTGGCACCACTGTCGACTCCTAGAAATCTGGAAGCTGCAAGGTCTGCCTCTCTCCCGACTGGGGCATGATGCGGACTTTGGTCACGAATGACCGTCTTGGCCGGGAAATAGCCGCCACCGTGGGAACGGCAACCGGGCAGAGGCAGACATGCGTCCTCCGCTGGGTGACAGAAAAAAAGAGAGAACGGGAGAGTGCACGCCATCCGCTGACAGATGAGCACACCTCCGGCATCTGACTGCACGTGACCACACTGGAGCGAGATCACGGAATTGGCCCATCTGAGGACCACGGTGAGAAACACAGAGCACTCTGGGAAAGGGACACTTGGCGGTTGCGTGCGTGGGGGAAACGGGGATAGTCAGCGCTCGCTGAATTCCCTCGATCGGACATGCCCAGATGGCCCCTTCCAATGGAGTCCCGGGATTCTTCCGAGTTACCTGCAACACAGGCCGTCTTGGACGCCCCCGTCGTCCTCCGGATCGGTGTGTTGGCCTGGAAAGAAATTCGCACGGGGCCAGTCACACTAAGCAGATCCCCACTCGACCCTTGGGAATCCAGTGTCCAGTCCCAGCCCAGGGACCTCCACATCCTCAGTGTGACAACGGCAGACGGGAAGAGCAATCTGCCAGGAGACCTCAGGCGGTGTCTCGTGAAAGCGCCGGCCTGGCTTTCCTGAGCCAGCGGGCCGCGTCTCCCCGATCGGGGAGGCCCTCAGCCCAGGATGCTCTCCCGAGTCTGGGAAAACAGCCAAAGAGGCGTGGGGCTCACAGGGCTCACACCTTCTGGGGCACCAGCCTAAGTGCCTGCTCGCACAAGTGCCGCGCTACTCAGCCTTCTCTGCGCGGGGACACTAGTTGTGGAGGCTCGAGTCGAACTCATCGCCTGAGGGGAGAAGGCCGGCTGCACTCTACAAACCCTGGCATCCAGAGGCATCGTCGCCCCCTGCTCCGCAGAAACACTGGCCACCCTGTGGGCTGGGAGAAGGCCAAGGCCTAGGCTCGCACGCGGGAAACGCGGGAGCACGGGAAACGGGACAGGTGGCTAGGGGCGTTCTTCCGAGGACTGCTTCGGAAGAGAGGCCAACGTGACGGAGACGGAGAGTGGGGCCCAGAAGAGTGAAGCCCGGGAGGCGTCTCGGAGGCAGATGTCCACAAGGAGGCCAGGCGCACGGGGTGGGCCTAGAATCTGGAGGGACGCGCCTCAGGCGTGAAAGTTAGAGCACTGAAGGTGCGAGGAGACATTTCACGCCAGTGGGGATGTTTGACAGACACCTGCCCTGGCGCTCCGTGCGGCACAGGGGAGCTGAGTTTGTCCTGCCGGCTTTGGGTCCCGTGATGTGTCACTGGGGCCAGGGGCACCTGGGCGCATCCTGGCAAGAAGGAAGGGAGCGCAGCTCCCTCAAGCGTCTCCCGTCTGTGCTTCCAACTCTGTCCTCCAGCCTGATTCCCTTCAATGTGTCTGTCTGCACAGCCCGAGGGCTGGCATGCCAAGGACACGGACCGCCCAGGGAGTCCAGCTGGAGCCTTATGCCCTGCACAGCGGCAATACTCACTGGGGGTGTCTGCCAGGGAGGAGACGGCCAGGCCCTGGAAGCAGAAGACGGCACTGCTCGACTGAGTCCAGCAGGACTCGGACTGGCCGACATCCGTGGCACATGTCCAGGAGTATTCCTCCAGGCACGCTCTCGGGAGCGGAGGCTCGACCGTGGGCGGCACATCCCTGCCGAGCCTGTGGGGGGAGGGAGGGCTCAAGTGGAGACAAGCGGCTTTGGGAAACACACATTCCTACAGCTGCTTCCCCTGGAAGGTGGAAGGGTCTGCTCACAGAAGAGCAATGGGAAGGGCTCAGCCAGGGAGATCACACAATCCTCCTCTGGCTGGGGCCAGGCCGCAGTTGAAGTGGGAACAGGAGAGAGAGCTGGAAAAAGACAGAGACAGAGACAGAGAGGGCCCGGGGGGGGGGGGGGGGGCGGGGGCGTGCAGGGAGAGAGACAGAGAGCGCGAGAGAGCGAGCGATCCAGCGTGAGCCGACGAGAGAGAGACAGACACAGAGACAGAGACAGAGACAGAGACAGAGAGACAGACAGAGAGAGACACAGAGAGAGAGAGGGAGAGAGACAGACACACAGACAGAGACAGAGGAGGAGAGAGCGAGCAGAGCTTGCTCAGAGCACCGAGCAGAAAATGAGCTCTTGAGCAAGGACAACGAGCGCCTCCACTCCACAAGAGTCATCACACACCCACACACTCAGAGGACCCTAAAGGCGGCGTCAACACTCTTGCATCCAGTTGGTGGAAATGCACAGACAGCTGCCAAGTGAACCCTGCCTGGCTCTGGCACCACTGTCGACTCCTAGAAATCTGGAAGCTGCAAGGTCTGCCTCTCTCCCGACTGGGGCATGATGCGGACTTTGGTCACGAATGACCGTCTTGGCCGGGAAATAGCCGCCACCGTGGGAACGGCAACCGGGCAGAGGCAGACATGCGTCCTCCGCTGGGTGACAGAAAAAAAGAGAGAACGGGAGAGTGCACGCCATCCGCTGACAGATGAGCACACCTCCGGCATCTGACTGCACGTGACCACACTGGAGCGAGATCACGGAATTGGCCCATCTGAGGACCACGGTGAGAAACACAGAGCACTCTGGGAAAGGGACACTTGGCGGTTGCGTGCGTGGGGGAAACGGGGATAGTCAGCGCTCGCTGAATTCCCTCGATCGGACATGCCCAGATGGCCCCTTCCAATGGAGTCCCGGGATTCTTCCGAGTTACCTGCAACACAGGCCGTCTTGGACGCCCCCGTCGTCCTCCGGATCGGTGTGTTGGCCTGGAAAGAAATTCGCACGGGGCCAGTCACACTAAGCAGATCCCCACTCGACCCTTGGGAATCCAGTGTCCAGTCCCAGCCCAGGGACCTCCACATCCTCAGTGTGACAACGGCAGACGGGAAGAGCAATCTGCCAGGAGACCTCAGGCGGTGTCTCGTGAAAGCGCCGGCCTGGCTTTCCTGAGACAGCGGGCCGCGTCTCCCCGATCGGGGAGGCCCTCAGCCCAGGATGCTCTCCCGAGTCTGGGAAAACAGCCAAAGAGGCGTGGGGCTCACAGGGCTCACACCTTCTGGGGCACCAGCCTAAGTGCCTGCTCGCACAAGTGCCGCGCTACTCAGCCTTCTCTGCGCGGGGACACTAGTTGTGGAGGCTCGAGTCGAACTCATCGCCTGAGGGGAGAAGGCCGGCTGCACTCTACAAACCCTGGCATCCAGAGGCATCGTCGCCCCCTGCTCCGCAGAAACACTGGCCACCCTGTGGGCTGGGAGAAGGCCAAGGCCTAGGCTCGCACGCGGGAAACGCGGGAGCACGGGAAACGGGACAGGTGGCTAGGGGCGTTCTTCCGAGGACTGCTTCGGAAGAGAGGCCAACGTGACGGAGACGGAGAGTGGGGCCCAGAAGAGTGAAGCCCGGGAGGCGTCTCGGAGGCAGATGTCCACAAGGAGGCCAGGCGCACGGGGTGGGCCTAGAATCTGGAGGGACGCGCCTCAGGCGTGAAAGTTAGAGCACTGAAGGTGTGAGGAGACATTTCACGCCAGTGGGGATGTTTGACAGACACCTGCCCTGGCGCTCCGTGCGGCACAGGGGAGCTGAGTTTGTCCTGCCGGCTTTGGGTCCCGTGATGTGTCACTGGGGCCAGGGGCACCTGGGCGCATCCTGGCAAGAAGGAAGGGAGCGCAGCTCCCTCAAGCGTCTCCCGTCTGTGCTTCCAACTCTGTCCTCCAGCCTGATTCCCTTCAATGTGTCTGTCTGCACAGCCCGAGGGCTGGCATGCCAAGGACACGGACCGCCCAGGGAGTCCAGCTGGAGCCTTATGCCCTGCACAGCGGCAATACTCACTGGGGGTGTCTGCCAGGGAGGAGACGGCCAGGCCCTGGAAGCAGAAGACGGCACTGCTCGACTGAGTCCAGCAGGACTCGGACTGGCCGACATCCGTGGCACATGTCCAGGAGTATTCCTCCAGGCACGCTCTCGGGAGCGGAGGCTCGACCGTGGGCGGCACATCCCTGCCGAGCCTGTGGGGGGAGGGAGGGCTCAAGTGGAGACAAGCGGCTTTGGGAAACACACATTCCTACAGCTGCTTCCCCTGGAAGGTGGAAGGGTCTGCTCACAGAAGAGCAATGGGAAGGGCTCAGCCAGGGAGATCACACAATCCTCCTCTGGCTGGGGCCAGGCCGCAGTTGAAGTGGGAACAGGAGAGAGAGCTGGAAAAAGACAGAGACAGAGACAGAGAGGGCCCGGGGGGGGGGGAGGGGGGCTGGGGCGTGCAGGGAGAGAGACAGAGAGCGCGAGAGAGCGAGCGATCCAGCGTGAGCCGACGAGAGAGAGACAGACACAGAGACAGAGACAGAGACAGAGACAGAGAGACAGACAGAGAGAGACACAGAGAGAGAGAGGGAGAGAGACAGACACACAGACAGAGACAGAGGAGGAGAGAGCGAGCAGAGCTTGCTCAGAGCACCGAGCAGAAAATGAGCTCTTGAGCAAGGACAACGAGCGCCTCCACTCCACAAGAGTCATCACACACCCACACACTCAGAGGACCCTAAAGGCGGCGTCAACACTCTTGCATCCAGTTGGTGGAAATGCACAGACAGCTGCCAAGTGAACCCTGCCTGGCTCTGGCACCACTGTCGACTCCTAGAAATCTGGAAGCTGCAAGGTCTGCCTCTCTCCCGACTGGGGCATGATGCGGACTTTGGTCACGAATGACCGTCTTGGCCGGGAAATAGCCGCCACCGTGGGAACGGCAACCGGGCAGAGGCAGACATGCGTCCTCCGCTGGGTGACAGAAAAAAAGAGAGAACGGGAGAGTGCACGCCATCCGCTGACAGATGAGCACACCTCCGGCATCTGACTGCACGTGACCACACTGGAGCGAGATCACGGAATTGGCCCATCTGAGGACCACGGTGAGAAACACAGAGCACTCTGGGAAAGGGACACTTGGCGGTTGCGTGCGTGGGGGAAACGGGGATAGTCAGCGCTCGCTGAATTCCCTCGATCGGACATGCCCAGATGGCCCCTTCCAATGGAGTCCCGGGATTCTTCCGAGTTACCTGCAACACAGGCCGTCTTGGACGCCCCCGTCGTCCTCCGGATCGGTGTGTTGGCCTGGAAAGAAATTCGCACGGGGCCAGTCACACTAAGCAGATCCCCACTCGACCCTTGGGAATCCAGTGTCCAGTCCCAGCCCAGGGACCTCCACATCCTCAGTGTGACAACGGCAGACGGGAAGAGCAATCTGCCAGGAGACCTCAGGCGGTGTCTCGTGAAAGCGCCGGCCTGGCTTTCCTGAGCCAGCGGGCCGCGTCTCCCCGATCGGGGAGGCCCTCAGCCCAGGATGCTCTCCCGAGTCTGGGAAAACAGCCAAAGAGGCGTGGGGCTCACAGGGCTCACACCTTCTGGGGCACCAGCCTAAGTGCCTGCTCGCACAAGTGCCGCGCTACTCAGCCTTCTCTGCGCGGGGACACTAGTTGTGGAGGCTCGAGTCGAACTCATCGCCTGAGGGGAGAAGGCCGGCTGCACTCTACAAACCCTGGCATCCAGAGGCATCGTCGCCCCCTGCTCCGCAGAAACACTGGCCACCCTGTGGGCTGGGAGAAGGCCAAGGCCTAGGCTCGCACGCGGGAAACGCGGGAGCACGGGAAACGGGACAGGTGGCTAGGGGCGTTCTTCCGAGGACTGCTTCGGAAGAGAGGCCAACGTGACGGAGACGGAGAGTGGGGCCCAGAAGAGTGAAGCCCGGGAGGCGTCTCGGAGGCAGATGTCCACAAGGAGGCCAGGCGCACGGGGTGGGCCTAGAATCTGGAGGGACGCGCCTCAGGCATGAAAGTTAGAGCACTGAAGGTGCGAGGAGACATTTCACGCCAGTGGGGATGTTTGACAGACACCTGCCCTGGCGCTCCGTGCGGCACAGGGGAGCTGAGTTTGTCCTGCCGGCTTTGGGTCCCGTGATGTGTCACTGGGGCCAGGGGCACCTGGGCGCATCCTGGCAAGAAGGAAGGGAGCGCAGCTCCCTCAAGCGTCTCCCGTCTGTGCTTCCAACTCTGTCCTCCAGCCTGATTCCCTTCAATGTGTCTGTCTGCACAGCCCGAGGGCTGGCATGCCAAGGACACGGACCGCCCAGGGAGTCCAGCTGGAGCCTTATGCCCTGCACAGCGGCAATACTCACTGGGGGTGTCTGCCAGGGAGGAGACGGCCAGGCCCTGGAAGCAGAAGACGGCACTGCTCGACTGAGTCCAGCAGGACTCGGACTGGCCGACATCCGTGGCACATGTCCAGGAGTATTCCTCCAGGCACGCTCTCGGGAGCGGAGGCTCGACCGTGGGCGGCACATCCCTGCCGAGCCTGTGGGGGGAGGGAGGGCTCAAGTGGAGACAAGCGGCTTTGGGAAACACACATTCCTACAGCTGCTTCCCCTGGAAGGTGGAAGGGTCTGCTCACAGAAGAGCAATGGGAAGGGCTCAGCCAGGGAGATCACACAATCCTCCTCTGGCTGGGGCCAGGCCGCAGTTGAAGTGGGAACAGGAGAGAGAGCTGGAAAAAGACAGAGACAGAGACAGAGAGGGCCCGGGGGGGGGGAGGGGGGCTGGGGCGTGCAGGGAGAGAGACAGAGAGCGCGAGAGAGCGAGCGATCCAGCGTGAGCCGACGAGAGAGAGACAGACACAGAGACAGAGACAGAGACAGAGACAGAGAGACAGACAGAGAGAGACACAGAGAGAGAGAGGGAGAGAGACAGACACACAGACAGAGACAGAGGAGGAGAGAGCGAGCAGAGCTTGCTCAGAGCACCGAGCAGAAAATGAGCTCTTGAGCAAGGACAACGAGCGCCTCTACTCCACAAGAGTCATCACACACCCACACACTCAGAGGACCCTAAAGGCGGCGTCAACACTCTTGCATCCAGTTGGTGGAAATGCACAGACAGCTGCCAAGTGAACCCTGCCTGGCTCTGGCACCACTGTCGACTCCTAGAAATCTGGAAGCTGCAAGGTCTGCCTCTCTCCCGACTGGGGCATGATGCGGACTTTGGTCACGAATGACCGTCTTGGCCGGGAAATAGCCGCCACCGTGGGAACGGCAACCGGGCAGAGGCAGACATGCGTCCTCCGCTGGGTGACAGAAAAAAAGAGAGAACGGGAGAGTGCACGCCATCCGCTGACAGATGAGCACACCTCCGGCATCTGACTGCACGTGACCACACTGGAGCGAGATCACGGAATTGGCCCATCTGAGGACCACGGTGAGAAACACAGAGCACTCTGGGAAAGGGACACTTGGCGGTTGCGTGCGTGGGGGAAACGGGGATAGTCAGCGCTCGCTGAATTCCCTCGATCGGACATGCCCAGATGGCCCCTTCCAATGGAGTCCCGGGATTCTTCCGAGTTACCTGCAACACAGGCCGTCTTGGACGCCCCCGTCGTCCTCCGGATCGGTGTGTTGGCCTGGAAAGAAATTCGCACGGGGCCAGTCACACTAAGCAGATCCCCACTCGACCCTTGGGAATCCAGTGTCCAGTCCCAGCCCAGGGACCTCCACATCCTCAGTGTGACAACGGCAGACGGGAAGAGCAATCTGCCAGGAGACCTCAGGCGGTGTCTCGTGAAAGCGCCGGCCTGGCTTTCCTGAGCCAGCGGGCCGCGTCTCCCCGATCGGGGAGGCCCTCAGCCCAGGATGCTCTCCCGAGTCTGGGAAAACAGCCAAAGAGGCGTGGGGCTCACAGGGCTCACACCTTCTGGGGCACCAGCCTAAGTGCCTGCTCGCACAAGTGCCGCGCTACTCAGCCTTCTCTGCGCGGGGACACTAGTTGTGGAGGCTCGAGTCGAACTCATCGCCTGAGGGGAGAAGGCCGGCTGCACTCTACAAACCCTGGCATCCAGAGGCATCGTCGCCCCCTGCTCCGCAGAAACACTGGCCACCCTGTGGGCTGGGAGAAGGCCAAGGCCTAGGCTCGCACGCGGGAAACGCGGGAGCACGGGAAACGGGACAGGTGGCTAGGGGCGTTCTTCCGAGGACTGCTTCGGAAGAGAGGCCAACGTGACGGAGACGGAGAGTGGGGCCCAGAAGAGTGAAGCCCGGGAGGCGTCTCGGAGGCAGATGTCCACAAGGAGGCCAGGCGCACGGGGTGGGCCTAGAATCTGGAGGGACGCGCCTCAGGCGTGAAAGTTAGAGCACTGAAGGTGCGAGGAGACATTTCACGCCAGTGGGGATGTTTGACAGACACCTGCCCTGGCGCTCCGTGCGGCACAGGGGAGCTGAGTTTGTCCTGCCGGCTTTGGGTCCCGTGATGTGTCACTGGGGCCAGGGGCACCTGGGCGCATCCTGGCAAGAAGGAAGGGAGCGCAGCTCCCTCAAGCGTCTCCCGTCTGTGCTTCCAACTCTGTCCTCCAGCCTGATTCCCTTCAATGTGTCTGTCTGCACAGCCCGAGGGCTGGCATGCCAAGGACACGGACCGCCCAGGGAGTCCAGCTGGAGCCTTATGCCCTGCACAGCGGCAATACTCACTGGGGGTGTCTGCCAGGGAGGAGACGGCCAGGCCCTGGAAGCAGAAGACGGCACTGCTCGACTGAGTCCAGCAGGACTCGGACTGGCCGACATCCGTGGCACATGTCCAGGAGTATTCCTCCAGGCACGCTCTCGGGAGCGGAGGCTCGACCGTGGGCGGCACATCCCTGCCGAGCCTGTGGGGGGAGGGAGGGCTCAAGTGGAGACAAGCGGCTTTGGGAAACACACATTCCTACAGCTGCTTCCCCTGGAAGGTGGAAGGGTCTGCTCACAGAAGAGCAATGGGAAGGGCTCAGCCAGGGAGATCACACAATCCTCCTCTGGCTGGGGCCAGGCCGCAGTTGAAGTGGGAACAGGAGAGAGAGCTGGAAAAAGACAGAGACAGAGACAGAGAGGGCCCGGGGGGGGGGGAGGGGGGCTGGGGCGTGCAGGGAGAGAGACAGAGAGCGCGAGAGAGCGAGCGATCCAGCGTGAGCCGACGAGAGAGAGACAGACACAGAGACAGAGACAGAGACAGAGACAGAGAGACAGACAGAGAGAGACACAGAGAGAGAGAGGGAGAGAGACAGACACACAGACAGAGACAGAGGAGGAGAGAGCGAGCAGAGCTTGCTCAGAGCACCGAGCAGAAAATGAGCTCTTGAGCAAGGACAACGAGCGCCTCCACTCCACAAGAGTCATCACACACCCACACACTCAGAGGACCCTAAAGGCGGCGTCAACACTCTTGCATCCAGTTGGTGGAAATGCACAGACAGCTGCCAAGTGAACCCTGCCTGGCTCTGGCACCACTGTCGACTCCTAGAAATCTGGAAGCTGCAAGGTCTGCCTCTCTCCCGACTGGGGCATGATGCGGACTTTGGTCACGAATGACCGTCTTGGCCGGGAAATAGCCGCCACCGTGGGAACGGCAACCGGGCAGAGGCAGACATGCGTCCTCCGCTGGGTGACAGAAAAAAAGAGAGAACGGGAGAGTGCACGCCATCCGCTGACAGATGAGCACACCTCCGGCATCTGACTGCACGTGACCACGCTGGAGCGAGATCACGGAATTGGCCCATCTGAGGACCACGGTGAGAAACACAGAGCACTCTGGGAAAGGGACACTTGGCGGTTGCGTGCGTGGGGGAAACGGGGATAGTCAGCGCTCGCTGAATTCCCTCGATCGGACATGCCCAGATGGCCCCTTCCAATGGAGTCCCGGGATTCTTCCGAGTTACCTGCAACACAGGCCGTCTTGGACGCCCCCGTCGTCCTCCGGATCGGTGTGTTGGCCTGGAAAGAAATTCGCACGGGGCCAGTCACACTAAGCAGATCCCCACTCGACCCTTGGGAATCCAGTGTCCAGTCCCAGCCCAGGGACCTCCACATCCTCAGTGTGACAACGGCAGACGGGAAGAGCAATCTGCCAGGAGACCTCAGGCGGTGTCTCGTGAAAGCGCCGGCCTGGCTTTCCTGAGCCAGCGGGCCGCGTCTCCCCGATCGGGGAGGCCCTCAGCCCAGGATGCTCTCCCGAGTCTGGGAAAACAGCCAAAGAGGCGTGGGGCTCACAGGGCTCACACCTTCTGGGGCACCAGCCTAAGTGCCTGCTCGCACAAGTGCCGCGCTACTCAGCCTTCTCTGCGCGGGGACACTAGTTGTGGAGGCTCGAGTCGAACTCATCGCCTGAGGGGAGAAGGCCGGCTGCACTCTACAAACCCTGGCATCCAGAGGCATCGTCGCCCCCTGCTCCGCAGAAACACTGGCCACCCTGTGGGCTGGGAGAAGGCCAAGGCCTAGGCTCGCACGCGGGAAACGCGGGAGCACGGGAAACGGGACAGGTGGCTAGGGGCGTTCTTCCGAGGACTGCTTCGGAAGAGAGGCCAACGTGACGGAGACGGAGAGTGGGGCCCAGAAGAGTGAAGCCCGGGAGGCGTCTCGGAGGCAGATGTCCACAAGGAGGCCAGGCGCACGGGGTGGGCCTAGAATCTGGAGGGACGCGCCTCAGGCGTGAAAGTTAGAGCACTGAAGGTGCGAGGAGACATTTCACGCCAGTGGGGATGTTTGACAGACACCTGCCCTGGCGCTCCGTGCGGCACAGGGGAGCTGAGTTTGTCCTGCCGGCTTTGGGTCCCGTGATGTGTCACTGGGGCCAGGGGCACCTGGGCGCATCCTGGCAAGAAGGAAGGGAGCGCAGCTCCCTCAAGCGTCTCCCGTCTGTGCTTCCAACTCTGTCCTCCAGCCTGATTCCCTTCAATGTGTCTGTCTGCACAGCCCGAGGGCTGGCATGCCAAGGACACGGACCGCCCAGGGAGTCCAGCTGGAGCCTTATGCCCTGCACAGCGGCAATACTCACTGGGGGTGTCTGCCAGGGAGGAGACGGCCAGGCCCTGGAAGCAGAAGACGGCACTGCTCGACTGAGTCCAGCAGGACTCGGACTGGCCGACATCCGTGGCACATGTCCAGGAGTATTCCTCCAGGCACGCTCTCGGGAGCGGAGGCTCGACCGTGGGCGGCACATCCCTGCCGAGCCTGTGGGGGGAGGGAGGGCTCAAGTGGAGACAAGCGGCTTTGGGAAACACACATTCCTACAGCTGCTTCCCCTGGAAGGTGGAAGGGTCTGCTCACAGAAGAGCAATGGGAAGGGCTCAGCCAGGGAGATCACACAATCCTCCTCTGGCTGGGGCCAGGCCGCAGTTGAAGTGGGAACAGGAGAGAGAGCTGGAAAAAGACAGAGACAGAGACAGAGAGGGCCCGGGGGGGGGGGGGAGGGGGGCTGGGGCGTGCAGGGAGAGAGACAGAGAGCGCGAGAGAGCGAGCGATCCAGCGTGAGCCGACGAGAGAGAGACAGACACAGAGACAGAGACAGAGACAGAGACAGAGAGACAGACAGAGAGAGACACAGAGAGAGAGAGGGAGAGAGACAGACACACAGACAGAGACAGAGGAGGAGAGAGCGAGCAGAGCTTGCTCAGAGCACCGAGCAGAAAATGAGCTCTTGAGCAAGGACAACGAGCGCCTCCACTCCACAAGAGTCATCACACACCCACACACTCAGAGGACCCTAAAGGCGGCGTCAACACTCTTGCATCCAGTTGGTGGAAATGCACAGACAGCTGCCAAGTGAACCCTGCCTGGCTCTGGCACCACTGTCGACTCCTAGAAATCTGGAAGCTGCAAGGTCTGCCTCTCTCCCGACTGGGGCATGATGCGGACTTTGGTCACGAATGACCGTCTTGGCCGGGAAATAGCCGCCACCGTGGGAACGGCAACCGGGCAGAGGCAGACATGCGTCCTCCGCTGGGTGACAGAAAAAAAGAGAGAACGGGAGAGTGCACGCCATCCGCTGACAGATGAGCACACCTCCGGCATCTGACTGCACGTGACCACGCTGGAGCGAGATCACGGAATTGGCCCATCTGAGGACCACGGTGAGAAACACAGAGCACTCTGGGAAAGGGACACTTGGCGGTTGCGTGCGTGGGGGAAACGGGGATAGTCAGCGCTCGCTGAATTCCCTCGATCGGACATGCCCAGATGGCCCCTTCCAATGGAGTCCCGGGATTCTTCCGAGTTACCTGCAACACAGGCCGTCTTGGACGCCCCCGTCGTCCTCCGGATCGGTGTGTTGGCCTGGAAAGAAATTCGCACGGGGCCAGTCACACTAAGCAGATCCCCACTCGACCCTTGGGAATCCAGTGTCCAGTCCCAGCCCAGGGACCTCCACATCCTCAGTGTGACAACGGCAGACGGGAAGAGCAATCTGCCAGGAGACCTCAGGCGGTGTCTCGTGAAAGCGCCGGCCTGGCTTTCCTGAGCCAGCGGGCCGCGTCTACCCGATCGGGGAGGCCCTCAGCCCAGGATGCTCTCCCGAGTCTGGGAAAACAGCCAAAGAGGCGTGGGGCTCACAGGGCTCACACCTTCTGGGGCACCAGCCTAAGTGCCTGCTCGCACAAGTGCCGTGCTACTCAGCCTTCTCTGCGCGGGGACACTAGTTGTGGAGGCTCGAGTCGAACTCATCGCCTGAGGGGAGAAGGCCGGCTGCACTCTACAAACCCTGGCATCCAGAGGCATCGTCGCCCCCTGCTCCGCAGAAACACTGGCCACCCTGTGGGCTGGGAGAAGGCCAAGGCCTAGGCTCGCACGCGGGAAACGCGGGAGCACGGGAAACGGGACAGGTGGCTAGGGGCGTTCTTCCGAGGACTGCTTCGGAAGAGAGGCCAACGTGACGGAGACGGAGAGTGGGGCCCAGAAGAGTGAAGCCCGGGAGGCGTCTCGGAGGCAGATGTCCACAAGGAGGCCAGGCGCACGGGGTGGGCCTAGAATCTGGAGGGACGCGCCTCAGGCGTGAAAGTTAGAGCACTGAAGGTGCGAGGAGACATTTCACGCCAGTGGGGATGTTTGACAGACACCTGCCCTGGCGCTCCGTGCGGCACAGGGGAGCTGAGTTTGTCCTGCCGGCTTTGGGTCCCGTGATGTGTCACTGGGGCCAGGGGCACCTGGGCGCATCCTGGCAAGAAGGAAGGGAGCGCAGCTCCCTCAAGCGTCTCCCGTCTGTGCTTCCAACTCTGTCCTCCAGCCTGATTCCCTTCAATGTGTCTGTCTGCACAGCCCGAGGGCTGGCATGCCAAGGACACGGACCGCCCAGGGAGTCCAGCTGGAGCCTTATGCCCTGCACAGCGGCAATACTCACTGGGGGTGTCTGCCAGGGAGGAGACGGCCAGGCCCTGGAAGCAGAAGACGGCACTGCTCGACTGAGTCCAGCAGGACTCGGACTGGCCGACATCCGTGGCACATGTCCAGGAGTATTCCTCCAGGCACGCTCTCGGGAGCGGAGGCTCGACCGTGGGCGGCACATCCCTGCCGAGCCTGTGGGGGGAGGGAGGGCTCAAGTGGAGACAAGCGGCTTTGGGAAACACACATTCCTACAGCTGCTTCCCCTGGAAGGTGGAAGGGTCTGCTCACAGAAGAGCAATGGGAAGGGCTCAGCCAGGGAGATCACACAATCCTCCTCTGGCTGGGGCCAGGCCGCAGTTGAAGTGGGAACAGGAGAGAGAGCTGGAAAAAGACAGAGACAGAGACAGAGAGGGCCCGGGGGGGGGGGGAGGGGGGCTGGGGCGTGCAGGGAGAGAGACAGAGAGCGCGAGAGAGCGAGCGATCCAGCGTGAGCCGACGAGAGAGAGACAGACACAGAGACAGAGACAGAGACAGAGACAGAGAGACAGACAGAGAGAGACACAGAGAGAGAGAGGGAGAGAGACAGACACACAGACAGAGACAGAGGAGGAGAGAGCGAGCAGAGCTTGCTCAGAGCACCGAGCAGAAAATGAGCTCTTGAGCAAGGACAACGAGCGCCTCCACTCCACAAGAGTCATCACACACCCACACACTCAGAGGACCCTAAAGGCGGCGTCAACACTCTTGCATCCAGTTGGTGGAAATGCACAGACAGCTGCCAAGTGAACCCTGCCTGGCTCTGGCACCACTGTCGACTCCTAGAAATCTGGAAGCTGCAAGGTCTGCCTCTCTCCCGACTGGGGCATGATGCGGACTTTGGTCACGAATGACCGTCTTGGCCGGGAAATAGCCGCCACCGTGGGAACGGCAACCGGGCAGAGGCAGACATGCGTCCTCCGCTGGGTGACAGAAAAAAAGAGAGAACGGGAGAGTGCACGCCATCCGCTGACAGATGAGCACACCTCCGGCATCTGACTGCACGTGACCACGCTGGAGCGAGATCACGGAATTGGCCCATCTGAGGACCACGGTGAGAAACACAGAGCACTCTGGGAAAGGGACACTTGGCGGTTGCGTGCGTGGGGGAAACGGGGATAGTCAGCGCTCGCTGAATTCCCTCGATCGGACATGCCCAGATGGCCCCTTCCAATGGAGTCCCGGGATTCTTCCGAGTTACCTGCAACACAGGCCGTCTTGGACGCCCCCGTCGTCCTCCGGATCGGTGTGTTGGCCTGGAAAGAAATTCGCACGGGGCCAGTCACACTAAGCAGATCCCCACTCGACCCTTGGGAATCCAGTGTCCAGTCCCAGCCCAGGGACCTCCACATCCTCAGTGTGACAACGGCAGACGGGAAGAGCAATCTGCCAGGAGACCTCAGGCGGTGTCTCGTGAAAGCGCCGGCCTGGCTTTCCTGAGCCAGCGGGCCGCGTCTACCCGATCGGGGAGGCCCTCAGCCCAGGATGCTCTCCCGAGTCTGGGAAAACAGCCAAAGAGGCGTGGGGCTCACAGGGCTCACACCTTCTGGGGCACCAGCCTAAGTGCCTGCTCGCACAAGTGCCGTGCTACTCAGCCTTCTCTGCGCGGGGACACTAGTTGTGGAGGCTCGAGTCGAACTCATCGCCTGAGGGGAGAAGGCCGGCTGCACTCTACAAACCCTGGCATCCAGAGGCATCGTCGCCCCCTGCTCCGCAGAAACACTGGCCACCCTGTGGGCTGGGAGAAGGCCAAGGCCTAGGCTCGCACGCGGGAAACGCGGGAGCACGGGAAACGGGACAGGTGGCTAGGGGCGTTCTTCCGAGGACTGCTTCGGAAGAGAGGCCAACGTGACGGAGACGGAGAGTGGGGCCCAGAAGAGTGAAGCCCGGGAGGCGTCTCGGAGGCAGATGTCCACAAGGAGGCCAGGCGCACGGGGTGGGCCTAGAATCTGGAGGGACGCGCCTCAGGCGTGAAAGTTAGAGCACTGAAGGTGCGAGGAGACATTTCACGCCAGTGGGGATGTTTGACAGACACCTGCCCTGGCGCTCCGTGCGGCACAGGGGAGCTGAGTTTGTCCTGCCGGCTTTGGGTCCCGTGATGTGTCACTGGGGCCAGGGGCACCTGGGCGCATCCTGGCAAGAAGGAAGGGAGCGCAGCTCCCTCAAGCGTCTCCCGTCTGTGCTTCCAACTCTGTCCTCCAGCCTGATTCCCTTCAATGTGTCTGTCTGCACAGCCCGAGGGCTGGCATGCCAAGGACACGGACCGCCCAGGGAGTCCAGCTGGAGCCTTATGCCCTGCACAGCGGCAATACTCACTGGGGGTGTCTGCCAGGGAGGAGACGGCCAGGCCCTGGAAGCAGAAGACGGCACTGCTCGACTGAGTCCAGCAGGACTCGGACTGGCCGACATCCGTGGCACATGTCCAGGAGTATTCCTCCAGGCACGCTCTCGGGAGCGGAGGCTCGACCGTGGGCGGCACATCCCTGCCGAGCCTGTGGGGGGAGGGAGGGCTCAAGTGGAGACAAGCGGCTTTGGGAAACACACATTCCTACAGCTGCTTCCCCTGGAAGGTGGAAGGGTCTGCTCACAGAAGAGCAATGGGAAGGGCTCAGCCAGGGAGATCACACAATCCTCCTCTGGCTGGGGCCAGGCCGCAGTTGAAGTGGGAACAGGAGAGAGAGCTGGAAAAAGACAGAGACAGAGACAGAGAGGGCCCGGGGGGGGGGGGAGGGGGGCTGGGGCGTGCAGGGAGAGAGACAGAGAGCGCGAGAGAGCGAGCGATCCAGCGTGAGCCGACGAGAGAGAGACAGACACAGAGACAGAGACAGAGACAGAGACAGAGAGACAGACAGAGAGAGACACAGAGAGAGAGAGGGAGAGAGACAGACACACAGACAGAGACAGAGGAGGAGAGAGCGAGCAGAGCTTGCTCAGAGCACCGAGCAGAAAATGAGCTCTTGAGCAAGGACAACGAGCGCCTCCACTCCACAAGAGTCATCACACACCCACACACTCAGAGGACCCTAAAGGCGGCGTCAACACTCTTGCATCCAGTTGGTGGAAATGCACAGACAGCTGCCAAGTGAACCCTGCCTGGCTCTGGCACCACTGTCGACTCCTAGAAATCTGGAAGCTGCAAGGTCTGCCTCTCTCCCGACTGGGGCATGATGCGGACTTTGGTCACGAATGACCGTCTTGGCCGGGAAATAGCCGCCACCGTGGGAACGGCAACCGGGCAGAGGCAGACATGCGTCCTCCGCTGGGTGACAGAAAAAAAGAGAGAACGGGAGAGTGCACGCCATCCGCTGACAGATGAGCACACCTCCGGCATCTGACTGCACGTGACCACGCTGGAGCGAGATCACGGAATTGGCCCATCTGAGGACCACGGTGAGAAACACAGAGCACTCTGGGAAAGGGACACTTGGCGGTTGCGTGCGTGGGGGAAACGGGGATAGTCAGCGCTCGCTGAATTCCCTCGATCGGACATGCCCAGATGGCCCCTTCCAATGGAGTCCCGGGATTCTTCCGAGTTACCTGCAACACAGGCCGTCTTGGACGCCCCCGTCGTCCTCCGGATCGGTGTGTTGGCCTGGAAAGAAATTCGCACGGGGCCAGTCACACTAAGCAGATCCCCACTCGACCCTTGGGAATCCAGTGTCCAGTCCCAGCCCAGGGACCTCCACATCCTCAGTGTGACAACGGCAGACGGGAAGAGCAATCTGCCAGGAGACCTCAGGCGGTGTCTCGTGAAAGCGCCGGCCTGGCTTTCCTGAGCCAGCGGGCCGCGTCTACCCGATCGGGGAGGCCCTCAGCCCAGGATGCTCTCCCGAGTCTGGGAAAACAGCCAAAGAGGCGTGGGGCTCACAGGGCTCACACCTTCTGGGGCACCAGCCTAAGTGCCTGCTCGCACAAGTGCCGTGCTACTCAGCCTTCTCTGCGCGGGGACACTAGTTGTGGAGGCTCGAGTCGAACTCATCGCCTGAGGGGAGAAGGCCGGCTGCACTCTACAAACCCTGGCATCCAGAGGCATCGTCGCCCCCTGCTCCGCAGAAACACTGGCCACCCTGTGGGCTGGGAGAAGGCCAAGGCCTAGGCTCGCACGCGGGAAACGCGGGAGCACGGGAAACGGGACAGGTGGCTAGGGGCGTTCTTCCGAGGACTGCTTCGGAAGAGAGGCCAACGTGACGGAGACGGAGAGTGGGGCCCAGAAGAGTGAAGCCCGGGAGGCGTCTCGGAGGCAGATGTCCACAAGGAGGCCAGGCGCACGGGGTGGGCCTAGAATCTGGAGGGACGCGCCTCAGGCGTGAAAGTTAGAGCACTGAAGGTGCGAGGAGACATTTCACGCCAGTGGGGATGTTTGACAGACACCTGCCCTGGCGCTCCGTGCGGCACAGGGGAGCTGAGTTTGTCCTGCCGGCTTTGGGTCCCGTGATGTGTCACTGGGGCCAGGGGCACCTGGGCGCATCCTGGCAAGAAGGAAGGGAGCGCAGCTCCCTCAAGCGTCTCCCGTCTGTGCTTCCAACTCTGTCCTCCAGCCTGATTCCCTTCAATGTGTCTGTCTGCACAGCCCGAGGGCTGGCATGCCAAGGACACGGACCGCCCAGGGAGTCCAGCTGGAGCCTTATGCCCTGCACAGCGGCAATACTCACTGGGGGTGTCTGCCAGGGAGGAGACGGCCAGGCCCTGGAAGCAGAAGACGGCACTGCTCGACTGAGTCCAGCAGGACTCGGACTGGCCGACATCCGTGGCACATGTCCAGGAGTATTCCTCCAGGCACGCTCTCGGGAGCGGAGGCTCGACCGTGGGCGGCACATCCCTGCCGAGCCTGTGGGGGGAGGGAGGGCTCAAGTGGAGACAAGCGGCTTTGGGAAACACACATTCCTACAGCTGCTTCCCCTGGAAGGTGGAAGGGTCTGCTCACAGAAGAGCAATGGGAAGGGCTCAGCCAGGGAGATCACACAATCCTCCTCTGGCTGGGGCCAGGCCGCAGTTGAAGTGGGAACAGGAGAGAGAGCTGGAAAAAGACAGAGACAGAGACAGAGAGGGCCGGGGGCGGGGGCGGTGGGGCGCGCAGGGAGAGAGACAGAGAGCGCGAGAGAGCGAGCGATCCAGCGTGAGCCGACGAGAGAGAGACAGACACAGAGACAGAGACAGAGACAGAGACAGAGACAGAGAGACAGACAGAGAGAGACACAGAGAGAGAGAGGGAGAGAGACAGACACACAGACAGAGACAGAGGAGGAGAGAGCGAGCAGAGCTTGCTCAGAGCACCGAGCAGAAAATGAGCTCTTGAGCAAGGACAACGAGCGCCTCCACTCCACAAGAGTCATCACACACCCACACACTCAGAGGACCCTAAAGGCGGCGTCAACACTCTTGCATCCAGTTGGTGGAAATGCACAGACAGCTGCCAAGTGAACCCTGCCTGGCTCTGGCACCACTGTCGACTCCTAGAAATCTGGAAGCTGCAAGGTCTGCCTCTCTCCCGACTGGGGCATGATGCGGACTTTGGTCACGAATGACCGTCTTGGCCGGGAAATAGCCGCCACCGTGGGAACGGCAACCGGGCAGAGGCAGACATGCGTCCTCCGCTGGGTGACAGAAAAAAAGAGAGAACGGGAGAGTGCACGCCATCCGCTGACAGATGAGCACACCTCCGGCATCTGACTGCACGTGACCACGCTGGAGCGAGATCACGGAATTCGCCCATCTGAGGACCACGGTGAGAAACACAGAGCACTCTGGGAAAGGGACACTTGGCGGTTGCGTGCGTGGGGGAAACGGGGATAGTCAGCGCTCGCTGAATTCCCTCGATCGGACATGCCCAGATGGCACCTTCCAATGGAGTCCCGGGATTCTTCTGAGTTACCTGCAACACAGGCCGTCTTGGACGCCCCCGTCGTCCTCCGGATCGGTGTGTTGGCCTGGAAAGAAATTCGCACGGGGCCAGTCACACTAAGCAGATCCCCACTCGACCCTTGGGAATCCAGTGTCCAGTCCCAGCCCAGGGACCTCCACATCCTCAGTGTGACAACGGCAGACGGGAAGAGCAATCTGCCAGGAGACCTCAGGCGGTGTCTCGTGAAAGCGCCGGCCTGGCTTTCCTGAGCCAGCGGGCCGCGTCTACCCGATCGGGGAGGCCCTCAGCCCAGGATGCTCTCCCGAGTCTGGGAAAACAGCCAAAGAGGCGTGGGGCTCACAGGGCTCACACCTTCTGGGGCACCAGCCTAAGTGCCTGCTCGCACAAGTGCCGCGCTACTCAGCCTTCTCTGCGCGGGGACACTAGTTGTGGAGGCTCGAGTCGAACTCATCGCCTGAGGGGAGAAGGCCGGCTGCACTCTACAAACCCTGGCATCCAGAGGCATCGTCGCCCCCTGCTCCGCAGAAACACTGGCCACCCTGTGGGCTGGGAGAAGGCCAAGGCCTAGGCTCGCACGCGGGAAACGCGGGAGCACGGGAAACGGGACAGGTGGCTAGGGGCGTTCTTCCGAGGACTGCTTCGGAAGAGAGGCCAACGTGACGGAGACGGAGAGTGGGGCCCAGAAGAGTGAAGCCCGGGAGGCGTCTCGGAGGCAGATGTCCACAAGGAGGCCAGGCGCACGGGGTGGGCCTAGAATCTGGAGGGACGCGCCTCAGGCGTGAAAGTTAGAGCACTGAAGGTGCGAGGAGACATTTCACGCCAGTGGGGATGTTTGACAGACACCTGCCCTGGCGCTACGTGCGGCACAGGGGAGCTGAGTTTGTCCTGCCGGCTTTGGGTCCCGTGATGTGTCACTGGGGCCAGGGGCACCTGGGCGCATCCTGGCAAGAAGGAAGGGAGCGCAGCTCCCTCAAGCGTCTCCCGTCTGTGCTTCCAACTCTGTCCTCCAGCCTGATTCCCTTCAATGTGTCTGTCTGCACAGCCCGAGGGCTGGCATGCCAAGGACACGGACCGCCCAGGGAGTCCAGCTGGAGCCTTATCCCCTGCACAGCGGCAATACTCACTGGGGGTGTCTGCCAGGGAGGAGACGGCCAGGCCCTGGAAGCAGAAGACGGCACTGCTCGACTGAGTCCAGCAGGACTCGGACTGGCCGACATCCGTGGCACATGTCCAGGAGTATTCCTCCAGGCACGCTCTCGGGAGCGGAGGCTCGACCGTGGGCGGCACATCCCTGCCGAGCCTGTGGGGGGAGGGAGGGCTCAAGTGGAGACAAGCGGCTTTGGGAAACACACATTCCTACAGCTGCTTCCCCTGGAAGGTGGAAGGGTCTGCTCACAGAAGAGCAATGGGAAGGGCTCAGCCAGGGAGATCACACAATCCTCCTCTGGCTGGGGCCAGGCCGCAGTTGAAGTGGGAACAGGAGAGAGAGCTGGAAAAAGACAGAGACAGAGACAGAGAGGGCCCGGGGGGGGGGGGTGGGGCGCGCAGGGAGAGAGACAGAGAGCGCGAGAGAGCGAGCGATCCAGCGTGAGCCGACGAGAGAGAGACAGACACAGACACAGAGACAGAGACAGAGACAGAGAGACAGACAGAGAGAGACACAGAGAGAGAGAGGGAGAGAGACAGACACACAGACAGAGACAGAGGAGGAGAGAGCGAGCAGAGCTTGCTCAGAGCACCGAGCAGAAAATGAGCTCTTGAGCAAGGACAACGAGCGCCTCCACTCCACAAGAGTCATCACACACCCACACACTCAGAGGACCCTAAAGGCGGCGTCAACACTCTTGCATCCAGTTGGTGGAAATGCACAGACAGCTGCCAAGTGAACCCTGCCTGGCTCTGGCACCACTGTCGACTCCTAGAAATCTGGAAGCTGCAAGGTCTGCCTCTCTCCCGACTGGGGCATGATGCGGACTTTGGTCACGAATGACCGTCTTGGCCGGGAAATAGCCGCCACCGTGGGAACGGCAACCGGGCAGAGGCAGACATGCGTCCTCCGCTGGGTGACAGAAAAAAAGAGAGAACGGGAGAGTGCACGCCATCCGCTGACAGATGAGCACACCTCCGGCATCTGACTGCACGTGACCACGCTGGAGCGAGATCACGGAATTGGCCCATCTGAGGACCACGGTGAGAAACACAGAGCACTCTGGGAAAGGGACACTTGGCGGTTGCGTGCGTGGGGGAAACGGGGATAGTCAGCGCTCGCTGAATTCCCTCGATCGGACATGCCCAGATGGCCCCTTCCAATGGAGTCCCGGGATTCTTCCGAGTTACCTGCAACACAGGCCGTCTTGGACGCCCCCGTCGTCCTCCGGATCGGTGTGTTGGCCTGGAAAGAAATTCGCACGGGGCCAGTCACACTAAGCAGATCCCCACTCGACCCTTGGGAATCCAGTGTCCAGTCCCAGCCCAGGGACCTCCACATCCTCAGTGTGACAACGGCAGACGGGAAGAGCAATCTGCCAGGAGACCTCAGGCGGTGTCTCGTGAAAGCGCCGGCCTGGCTTTCCTGAGCCAGCGGGCCGCGTCTCCCCGATCGGGGAGGCCCTCAGCCCAGGATGCTCTCCCGAGTCTGGGAAAACAGCCAAAGAGGCGTGGGGCTCACAGGGCTCACACCTTCTGGGGCACCAGCCTAAGTGCCTGCTCGCACAAGTGCCGCGCTACTCAGCCTTCTCTGCGCGGGGACACTAGTTGTGGAGGCTCGAGTCGAACTCATCGCCTGAGGGGAGAAGGCCGGCTGCACTCTACAAACCCTGGCATCCAGAGGCATCGTCGCCCCCTGCTCCGCAGAAACACTGGCCACCCTGTGGGCTGGGAGAAGGCCAAGGCCTAGGCTCGCACGCGGGAAACGCGGGAGCACGGGAAACAGGACAGGTGGCTAGGGGCGTTCTTCCGAGGACTGCTTCGGAAGAGAGGCCAACGTGACGGAGACGGAGAGTGGGGCCCAGAAGAGTGAAGCCCGGGAGGCGTCTCGGAGGCAGATGTCCACAAGGAGGCCAGGCGCACGGGGTGGGCCTAGAATCTGGAGGGACGCGCCTCAGGCGTGAAAGTTAGAGCACTGAAGGTGCGAGGAGACATTTCACGCCAGTGGGGATGTTTGACAGACACCTGCCCTGGCGCTACGTGAGGCACAGGGGAGCTGAGTTTGTCCTGCCGGCTTTGGGTCCCGTGATGTGTCACTGGGGCCAGGGGCACCTGGGCGCATCCTGGCAAGAAGGAAGGGAGCGCAGCTCCCTCAAGCGTCTCCCGTCTGTGCTTCCAACTCTGTCCTCCAGCCTGATTCCCTTCAATGTGTCTGTCTGCACAGCCCGAGGGCTGGCATGCCAAGGACACGGACCGCCCAGGGAGTCCAGCTGGAGCCTTATCCCCTGCACAGCGGCAATACTCACTGGGGGTGTCTGCCAGGGAGGAGACGGCCAGGCCCTGGAAGCAGAAGACGGCACTGCTCGACTGAGTCCAGCAGGACTCGGACTGGCCGACATCCGTGGCACATGTCCAGGAGTATTCCTCCAGGCACGCTCTCGGGAGCGGAGGCTCGACCGTGGGCGGCACATCCCTGCCGAGCCTGTGGGGGGAGGGAGGGCTCAAGTGGAGACAAGCGGCTTTGGGAAACACACATTCCTACAGCTGCTTCCCCTGGAAGGTGGAAGGGTCTGCTCACAGAAGAGCAATGGGAAGGGCTCAGCCAGGGAGATCACACAATCCTCCTCTGGCTGGGGCCAGGCCGCAGTTGAAGTGGGAACAGGAGAGAGAGCTGGAAAAAGACAGAGACAGAGACAGAGAGGGCCCGGGGGGGGGGGTGGGGCGCGCAGGGAGAGAGACAGAGAGTGCGAGAGAGCGAGCGATCCAGCGTGAGCCGACGAGAGAGAGACAGACACAGAGACAGACACAGAGACAGAGACAGAGAGACAGACAGAGAGAGACACAGAGAGAGAGAGGGAGGGAGACAGACACACAGACAGAGACAGAGGAGGAGAGAGCGAGCAGAGCTTGCTCAGAGCACCGAGCAGAAAATGAGCTCTTGAGCAAGGACAACGAGCGCCTCCACTCCACAAGAGTCATCACACACCCACACACTCAGAGGACCCTAAAGGCGGCGTCAACACTCTTGCATCCAGTTGGTGGAAATGCACAGACAGCTGCCAAGTGAACCCTGCCTGGCTCTGGCACCACTGTCGACTCCTAGAAATCTGGAAGCTGCAAGGTCTGCCTCTCTCCCGACTGGGGCATGATGCGGACTTTGGTCACGAATGACCGTCTTGGCCGGGAAATAGCCGCCACCGTGGGAACGGCAACCGGGCAGAGGCAGACATGCGTCCTCCGCTGGGTGACAGAAAAAAAGAGAGAACGGGAGAGTGCACGCCATCCGCTGACAGATGAGCACACCTCCGGCATCTGACTGCACGTGACCACACTGGAGCGAGATCACGGAATTCGCCCATCTGAGGACCACGGTGAGAAACACAGAGCACTCTGGGAAAGGGACACTTGGCGGTTGCGTGCGTGGGGGAAACGGGGATAGTCAGCGCTCGCTGAATTCCCTCGATCGGACATGCCCAGATGGCCCCTTCCAATGGAGTCCCGGGATTCTTCCGAGTTACCTGCAACACAGGCCGTCTTGGACGCCCCCGTCGTCCTCCGGATCGGTGTGTTGGCCTGGAAAGAAATTCGCATGGGGCCAGTCACACTAAGCAGATCCCCACTCGACCCTTGGGAATCCAGTGTCCAGTCCCAGCCCAGGGACCTCCACATCCTCAGTGTGACAACGGCAGACGGGAAGAGCAATCTGCCAGGAGACCTCAGGCGGTGTCTCTTGAAAGCGCCGGCCTGGCTTTCCTGAGCCAGCAGGCCGCGTCTCCCCGATCGATCGGGGAGGCCCTCAGCCCAGGATGCTCTCCCGAGTCTGGGAAAACAGCCAAAGAGGCGTGGGGCTCACAGGGCTCACACCTTCTGGGGCACCAGCCCAAGTGCCTGCTCGCACAAGTGCCGCGCTACTCAGCCTTCTCTGCACGAGGACACTAGTTGTGGAGGCTCGAGTCGAACTCATCGCCTGAGGGGAGAAGGCCGGCTGCACTCTACAAACCCTGGCATCCAGAGGCATCGTCGCCCCCTGCTCCACAGAAACACTGGCCACCCTGTGGGCTGGGAGAAGGCCAAGGCCTAGGCTCGCACGCGGGAAACGCGGGAGCACGGGAAACGGGACAGGTGGCTAGGGGCGTTCTTCCGAGGACTGCTTCGGAAGAGAGGCCAACGTGACGGAGACGGAGAGTGGGGCCCAGAAGAGTGAAGCCCGGGAGGCGTCTCGGAGGCAGATGTCCACAAGGAGGCCAGGCGCACGGGGTGGGCCTAGAATCTGGAGGGACGCGCCTCAGGCGTGAAAGTTAGAGCACTGAAGGTGCGAGGAGACATTTCTCGCCAGTGGGGATGTTTGACAGACACCTGCCCTGGCGCTACGTGCGGCACAGGGGAGCTGAGTTTGTCCTGCCGGCTTTGGGTCCCGTGATGTGTCACTGGGGCCAGGGGCACCTGGGCGCATCCTGGCAAGAAGGAAGGGAGCGCAGCTCCCTCAAGCGTCTCCCGTCTGTGCTTCCAACTCTGTCCTCCAGCCTGATTCCCTTCAATGTGTCTGTCTGCACAGCCCGAGGGCTGGCATGCCAAGGACACGGACCGCCCAGGGAGTCCAGCTGGAGCCTTATCCCCTGCACAGCGGCAATACTCACTGGGGGTGTCTGCCAGGGAGGAGATGGCCAGGCCCTGGAAGCAGAAGACGGCACTGCTCGACTGAGTCCAGCAGGACTCGGACTGGCCGACATCCGTGGCACATGTCCAGGAGTATTCCTCCAGGCACGCTCTCGGGAGCGGAGGCTCGACCGTGGGCGGCACATCCCTGCCGAGCCTGTGGGGGGAGGGAGGGCTCAAGTGGAGACAAGCGGCTTTGGGAAACACACATTCCTACAGCTGCTTCCCCTGGAAGGTGGAAGGGTCTGCTCACAGAAGAGCAATGGGAAGGGCTCAGCCAGGGAGATCACACAATCCTCCTCTGGCTGGGGCCAGGCCGCAGTTGAAGTGGGAACAGGAGAGAGAGCTGGAAAAAGACAGAGACAGAGACAGAGAGGGCCGGGGGGGGGGGTGGGGCGCGCAGGGAGAGAGACAGAGAGCGCGAGAGAGCGAGCGATCCAGCGTGAGCCGACGAGAGAGAGACAGACACAGACACAGAGACAGAGACAGAGACAGAGAGACAGACAGAGAGAGACACAGAGAGAGAGAGAGGGAGAGAGACAGACACACAGACAGAGACAGAGGAGGAGAGAGCGAGCAGAGCTTGCTCAGAGCACCGAGCAGAAAATGAGCTCTTGAGCAAGGACAACGAGCGCCTCCACTCCACAAGAGTCATCACACACCCACACACTCAGAGGACCCTAAAGGCGGCGTCAACACTCTTGCATCCAGTTGGTGGAAATGCACAGACAGCTGCCAAGTGAACCCTGCCTGGCTCTGGCACCACTGTCGACTCCTAGAAATCTGGAAGCTGCAAGGTCTGCCTCTCTCCCGACTGGGGCATGATGCGGACTTTGGTCACGAATGACCGTCTTGGCCGGGAAATAGCCGCCACCGTGGGAACGGCAACCGGGCAGAGGCAGACATGCGTCCTCCGCTGGGTGACAGAAAAAAAGAGAGAACGGGAGAGTGCACGCCATCCGCTGACAGATGAGCACACCTCCGGCATCTGACTGCACGTGACCACACTGGAGCGAGATCACAGAATTGGCCCATCTGAGGACCACGGTGAGAAACACAGAGCACTCTGGGAAAGGGACACTTGGTGGTTGTCTGCATGGGAAACGGGGATAGCGAGCACTTCCTGATGTCCCTATATCCGAGATCATCACATTTCCCCTTCAAATGAAGTCCCTTCTTGTTTCATTGTATAATCCCCATGATGGTCTCCATTCTATGCTTCTTTCTCTGACTGTTTACAGAACAGGTACATTTTTCTCATCTCACTGCATTTTTGTTGTTTAATGCGGTTAATCATCCCTTTAGTTTTTGCACTGCTAGTTTACTTCCTTCCAGAGACCATCGTTAATTTGTAGCAGTTAGATATGCGTCTCACCCTGATTTTTCTTGCAGGAGAGAATAGACCTTTTCTCTATGTGCATGATTTCCTAAGGGTGTTGAGTTCTCTTGTGTCAGACTTACAGGTCCATAGAGACGAGTGACATTGAAGTTAACAGAGCCTTTTCCTTGTTGGTTGAGTGAATTAAATCATTACAACCTCCACGTTTCCTTCTCTTGCCTCTGGCACTTGTGACTTTGTTCCTCTCACTTACTGTTCTTTCTGAGACCGTCTCCACATTTTCCCCACCCATTACCGGCACCAGATTATTCATTGTCACCTGTGAGTGAGTGTGCCTTGTGTCTTTTCATCTTCCTTATCTTCGTTATTCCCTGCAAATAAATTCAGAAATGTCCAGTTAGCTCTTTCCCACTTTAACCTCTATAAACGCAGTGACCTCAACAGCCATAGAGACATAAATATCTATGCAGGAGTCCGTATGGTCTTGAAGTCCTAGCGCATTGTCTTGAAAGCATTGCCCCAGCATGGATTTCTGATTTACCAGGCGGTGTGTCTGTGATCCGCTGGATCACCATCATTGCAGACTCTGCCTGAAATTGGGCAAAAGTTTAAGCTGTCTTTTGTTCCTCATATCACTGGGTACTTGTCCAGCTTCCATCTTGAATTCTGCGACTGCGGGCTCCATTCTGCCACAAATCCTGCCAAAGGCACAGGCCCTATATCCTTTCCCAGCTCTCACAGAGAACCTCGTCCTTTCTCTAAGGAGACAACAAAGAACCCAAGCCAACATCCCTCATCTGGGGACTTTAAGGGCCCTCCAAGTTGGCTTCTGTGTGTTGTGGAGGGAAATTCTCTCTACGGAAAGGTCTCCAGTCTAAACTCTCTACCACCAAGTTCTACCACATCCAGTACCTTGCCCAACCCCACAGAGCGAGGGGCTTGCTTTGTTCTGAAGTGCATTCATAGACATTCCTACGTTTGATGACTACAGCTACCGTGAACAGATTATTGGATCCATTTTACTGCTGAGGAGATTGATACGGATGAAGTAAAAATCAATCTCTCACCCAGTGTTAGTACCGTCAGCTCTCAGGCTGGAGCCTGGGAATGGCCACCCTTAGTCCAAGGCTCTTTTCACTCAAACAAGCTGCCTCCTGTCACGTCCTCTTTTGTGTCCTCTGACAGTAGGTAGGTGTGGCCTCCTGCCCTAAAGGTCACAGTCCATCAGGAAGGAAGCCGACACTTGCACCACTATGACCTCCACCCTGGGCATATCTGCTCTCTGCGCCCACCTAGCCAGTCCTGGTCCTACCACGGTCCCAAGTGCAACACGCAAACTGGGACAGCTTGTCAAAACATTACGAGGGGAGGTGTGGAGGGTCTTGTGAGCCAGGCACCTTGGAGAAGTTCAGTGCAGTGAGGGCCTGTGGCCACCTTACCTGGGCTGAGTATGTGGGCAAGGTGCTTGGCCAGCCTATATCCCTCAGCCAGTTGCTGGTGGAAGGCCTGCCCTTGGTGGTCGTCAGAGCCATTGTGTGTCAGCAGGTCATTGAGGTGCTGACTCAGCAGGGCCCACACTTCTCGCCCTTCCTGTAACTTGTGCCGCAGATAGGCCAGTTGCTGCTCCTGCTCTTGAATTAGGAGATTGGATTCCCTAAGGTGGGACAGAAGAGAAAACTTGAGAGTCCAAAGGGATGAGTGACAGATTCTAAAGATTTTCAAGATTTCTGTGAGAACTGCCCCCAAGGAGTCCTCAGAGAATTCTGGCCGATGTGTGGTGACTTGCCTGTGGCAAAGAGAAAGAGGAAGGTAAATCACAGGTTTCCTGTGTATCAGAGAGAGCTCCTATCAGATTCCTGGACATCCTAGTCATTGTTTCTGCTGTCAACAAAACCAGGTGTCTTCCTAAACCTGTTTTAAAAATGTGTCTCTTCAGTTACCCCCTTCAGCCATGCCCGCTTCTATGTTGAAATACACATGGTGCATTCTGCAGTGAATGGACACAAAGCCAGACACAGAAATGTACACGACCACAGCTGGGTTAGCTGGAAAGCACACGAGAATGACAGGGTCAAGGAGACAGAATTCTTTAGAAAGAAAACACAACAAGCCCTCGTGAGACAGGCGGTGATTGTGATTAAAGGGAAATGAGCGGGTGATGGCACAACACTGTCAACGTACTAAATGCCACCGAATTGTTCACCTCAATTTGTGCAAATTCGTGTTTGGTGAATTTCAGTTCAAAAATTTATAGTTTTAAAAAAAAGAGTAAGTGAGCCTCTGAATAACTGGAGTCCATAATTTTCCAATTACTTTTCCCTAGTTGCTTTATAAACATTTGAACACAAGTGCCTGCCATGTACATTTCTGCCTTCTCTTGGCCCAAAGTTGCTCCCTGCCCCACTTCAGCTTTTCCCACAGCTACCCACCAGCCTACCCCCACACAGCCCTCCTTACCTGAGCTTCTTGGTTAGCGTTGACTCCTCTGCCAGCTTCCCCTCCTGAAAAGGCAGCTTGTCCCCAAGCACAGATTCAATGATGTCTTTGCACTCTCCACACTCTGAAAAAGGACAGAGAGCCCTGCCTCAGTGGAAAGCTGGCCATGCTGCTGTGGTCACTGCCTTCAAGGGAGGAAGCAGGGTCCATGCCCAGTACCAGGCTCCACACTGGGATTTCCGCATCTTATTCCTCGGCCTCCAAACTACTACACAGCATTGGGTTACTCCCCATTTTAGAGCTGAGGAAAGAGAAGCTTCAAGGCACAGAAAGTAACTAGATACATTAACTTCTATTTGACAAAGGCAGAATTCCCATCCCCTGAGACTGACCCTGAGTCGTGGGCCTTAGTCACGTTACCAAGCCTCACAGCCTCTTAAGTGAAACACCAAGCAGGCGTGTGCAGTAGCGATTGCCTGTGTGCTTGGGAAGGCCCGGTGGACTCTACTGACTGTTGGTTCCCTTGAGCTCAGAATTTCAAGGTCAAGTACATCCAAGATAAAGACATTTATATGGATTCAACCCTGTAAAATATTATGCATTTGCCCATAAATTTCTGAAGGAAACGTGCACAGATACTAAGAAAGTTTGTGTTAAATTAAAAGCAATAGAAGGAAGAACTAACAAATAGTGTTGGCCCTGTGACAGGGACTTACAGAAATCATCCATGTGATGCATTGCAACAACTCAAACAAGTAGGTACCATGACAGCACCGTATTAACAGAGGAGGAAACTGAGGCACAGAAAGACACACAGCTTGGATTGGAGCCCAGAAAGACTGGCCCAGAGTCCATGCTCTTCACCACTGCACCGTGTTACATTGACACCCAGGTCTTAAGTGATATCTTTCTTCTTCATCAGCTTCAAAATGTGTTTCCTACAGTTACGCTGTGATTCTAAGGCAGGATGTAAATAAAACTTCGTTTGTCCTTTCCTGAAAGCTCATCTCTTCACTTTTTAAATGGCAGGCTTTGATTTTCTCTGTGTCAGTCATTTTAGTTACTACCCCCTCAATGGCTTATTGAAAAGCAATTGTAGGAAACGACCCCAATTCAGGCTCCGAGTTGTCAAGATCCTTCTAAACACTCTGCTGTGCACATGCCCTGGTTGTCACGGTTCTTGTCGTCACTACAGCCCAGTCTCACTGAGCAGGCAATCGAGCTTCCAGTTTTGAGGCTGACTGGGGCAGGGAAGGGCCTGCCTCACACACTGGCTTGAGTTTTCCTGGGGCTAGTGGTCTCCCCCACCTACCTCACTTTGTGGCCTCAATTTGGCCACAGGTCTCATAGCCCAGACTCTCAAGGTCACCTGGACCTGTTGGTTGCCTTGCGTCCCTGAGGGTTCACCAGCTGAGAGGGAGAGAGAGGTGGCGGGACAGATTCTCTGGTTTCCATAGAAACAGCCCCAACCTTACCACAGGGTGTCAAACATCTTCCTCAGACTCAGGAAGAATAGCCCGTGCCCTGGAAGAGAGGGCTTCCCTCTCACCAGGGCTTTCCCTGTCTTGATGGTGTCACTCCTGGATAGCACAGTTTCGGTGAGGAGCATATTCATCTTTAAGCTCCTATAAAGCAGCTACTATCATCTGTTTTCCCACTGTAAGTAGCACAGTGCTTTGCCCATGGGACCTCAGAGAAGCTTGAACTGAGGGAGTTCACTTGTCCCAGACATTTAGGCCAAGAGCGATGCAGGATGTGGTAAAGGACAGAGAGGATGCTGAGAGAAACAGTGCAGCCCTTTCCTGAGAGGAAGACACAATTGTGTGGCTGCATCAGCAATCGATGTCTGGGACTCGAATTCTAAAGCCGCCCTATACCACACTGCAAATCTGAAAAAGTTGCTAAACTCTTTGTGCATCAGTTTCTCCATCCCCAGCAAAATGAGGGCAAAATACCTACCTCTGACTTTCCTGGATTGTGGTCAGAATGAAAGTTATTTTGACAAAGGGACCAGAGGGTAAAGTCTGGAGAAATTTTAGTGTCTTAGAGGGCAGACAGGGATCCCTCACCCATCTGGGGAGCACAGCCCTGGGAGACTTACTGTGCTTCTGCAGCTCGGTGGCCAGGGAGTAGGCAGCAGCTTCGGATACAAGGAATTCCTCCATGAGGGCTTGGAAGTCCTGCTTGCTTTGTGCCAGCTGTGAACGTAATTCCTGGTTGGACTCCTGGAGGGTCACCTCTGCCCTCGGATCAGACAAAGCGTGAGGACACACGGCCATGGTGATGTTGGCAGAAGAGGTAGAGCCAGAGACTGGGCAGAGAAACCCAAACATATAATGAGTGAAAAACAAGCAAAGACAAAAAGGTTTCATCAGGCCAGAGGGGTGTTTACACAGGAATCCTTAACTTACCGTTGGGGACAACTAGATCAACACTGTACAACAGCTGAGGGTCCAGAACTGCCAAAACAAGGTTCAAGATGACAGAGCTCAGAGCCACAGGCACTGCCTGCAGCTCAGAGTCAGACAGGAGTGATGGAGAGAGGCCCCAGTGCGCCGGTTAACGGTCTGGCGTTGCAATAACAGAATTGGAAGGTGGAGGTGTCATGGAATCTTAGGAGCCCCTGCCTTCCAGTTGCCTGGGCCCTGCTGCTACCCCAGGCTGCCCGGCCTTTTCTGAAGGCCACTGCTGATGGGCATCACCCCAAAGCAGCTGTCTACTCTCGGGGTGACACTACCGACCTGTCTCTTTCCAGAAAATATCTAAGCATAGTTCTCAGTGCCCATTCCTGTGTGCATCTCAAAACAGAAAGAGAAACCAGTGTCCCAACAAAGTTTGTTTTCTGAAGCACCGTCACGAAGTCACCCCACTTTCTCTCTAAATGTAAACCGATCTTAAGGTTTTCCCATATGTGAAAGATGGCAAACTTTTAGACTCTCATGCTGCTATTTGCTGGGCTTTCTCCAGTTTTTTCTACATCCATTAAAAGGGACAAAAGCAGAGTGTAACACTAAGTGAATGAATACTTCGTTAAAAAGTTATTCTCTGTCCTGACTCACAATACTCCTCTTGCTGCATCCCTGTGTTGTGTCAACTTCTTGCCCCTCACTAGGGCAGCATGTTGGCTTATCTTCAAACTTAAGTCAGTGTGACATCTCTACCTCCTAAAATCCTTCTCTATGTGTGGGCCACTTTTGTGGTTGTTACTTTTTAAATGTCTGTAAACACTATCTTTCCTACTTGTTGCTTCCAGATATCCACATATTATGCCTTCTAGTCCCACAAGAGCTCTTTTTCAGCTCTGAAAATGATTACAGTGGTTTATGAGTATATCCTGAATACATGTAGTGGCCCTTTCTTTTGCAAACACTTGTCAACCTGATGCTATTTCTTGTCGTCATTCAGTTCACTCACGTTTGGAACAGATCAGGGATGCGGAGCAGTGTTGATGGATTGTTGCTGGACAGATCCCTTCGAGCTGTCGTCATGCTACTGACCTGCGGTTATATTCCTCTACCAGAATGTGGAATTTCAAGGTCACGGTTCAGGGATGGTGGATGACCCACAGTGTTACGTGTGTGATGGGGTTCAGTGACAGAGAAGCTGAGGTTGACAAGAGAGGCACAGGCAGGCAGGGGAAAGTGGTGCCCTGAATGCCCTGCTCACTTTCTTGTCATCTCTTCCCACCCGGGTCTTGTGAAGAGGAGACTTGGGAGACACCCTGTGGCATTGGTCTCTTCAGTTTAGCTGCTGGACTTGCCCGAGCTGAGGGAGCGATGGGTCTGGCCATGAACCACCAAGCTTTCATGTCAAGATAAAGGACAGAGGACCGCATCAACCGCTTTGGAAGCTCATCTCCTCCCCACACCACGCCATCCTCCAACGACACTGTGGAATGCTATTGGTGTGTCAGAGCCATGAAAAGCTTTAAAGAAATCTCTCTTTTGGCGTCAGTTGGATGTGACATTCTTTTCTTTATGTCTCAAAGTCTGTGGTCTAGTGGGCCCAACTGTCCTGAACTGGAATGGACTTGCCAACTTTCTGGTGTTTTGTTAGGTGGCTAGAATATTTATAAGATTTTCTGACTTCAAACCTCACTGTTGAAGTTTGAATGAAGAATGACAGGATTTACTTTGTAAAGTGAGAGACTCAGAGAAGATTGGTCTCATCGATGAGCAGAAAGAGTAAATTTCACTTCTACTCAAAGCACGCTAGAATTTGAAATTATGGCTCTCACTGTTGTCAAGGTGGAGTGCCGGGTGCCTGAGGCGTATGTCCCTAAGGCCTCATGTCTATGCTATAAAATGGATGAAGTTAAAATGCAGTCAGATGGGCCAGATCCCCTTCCATTCTAGAGTCCTCCAACAGTTTCTCCCCTGCTTTAGCAACTTGATTGAAAGTATCCTTGTTGTTCTGCTCTGTCCTGCTTTTGTCTTTTGCATAAAAGTTATACAGCTCCATGTTTCCTACCCCCAGGTCAATCATTATAATAAGCACCTGCATCCAAAGCAGTCCTGAGACAAAAGAAACAAAGCTGGAGGTATGGTACTCCCTGATTTCAAAAATATACTACAAGCTCTATTAATCAAAACATTACGGGGCCAGCCCGTTGGCAGGCAGAGTGCTTTGAGCTCACATGTGCCACTTCAGCAGCCCAGGGTTCGCCAGTTTGCATATAGGGTGTGGACCTACTCACTGCTTAACAAGTCATGCTGTGGCACCGGTCCTACAGAAAAGAAAATAGAGGAAGATGTGCACGGATGTCAGCTCAGGCCCAATCTTCCACAGCAAAAAGGTGAAGATTGGTGGCAGATGTTAGATGAGGACTAAACTTCCTCAAAAAAAAAATCATGATACTGGAAAGAAAACAGACACAAAGATCAATGGAACTGGAGCTCGATCCAAGATGGCCCTGTGAGTAGTCCTCTTTGTCTCTCCCCCTTCGAGTCTACAATTATTTGGACACTTATCGCTTAACAAAGGATATCCAGACAGCATCTCAGGACGTCTGAGAGACCCACACGACTATACATCGGAAGGCGGACGGACTTTCCTCTGGGAGGATGTGGAAATAGGTGAAAACTCTCCAACCCCGACCCAACAGCCTAGTACCCGCAAGCGGCTTTCTTCCAACGGACGCCCCCAGAAGATCAACACACATCTAGGGCAGGAGCGAGCACACAACAGAGGAGCGACGGTGGAAACAGGTGACCAGAACCCTACCTAAACCTCCCGCAATTACTCCTAAATGCAGAGGGAAACTTTGGAGTTGCACACCTGGGCCCGCAAGGAGAGTCTCTCCCCGCCATTGGCGGGGAGATCCCGGCTGGTGTTCGCGGCGCCCGGAGGGTCCCAGAGAGAGTTGCTGAGTTTACGGAGGTCCCCCGGCTGCCACTGCCTGCACGGTGGGGCTAGGGAGTGCCGGAGATCTCCGAGCGGACTGGGGCTGGGTGAAGCTCCAGGGGCCGGCTCTGCGCCCTGGAGGGGAAGCTCTGGAGTTCCGCCAGGGCAGCAGACAGGGCTCTCTGTCTGCCATTAGCAGAGGGGCCATTCCCAGCATTCACAACTCCGGGAAAGTCCCGGAGAGAACCCCAGAGGGCGAAGTGACCTCCAGCTGCCGTTGCCCGCCCCGTGGGGCTAGGGATTGCCGGAGATCTTGGAGAGGACTGGGGCTGGGTGAAGCTCCAGAGGCTGGCTCCGCAGCCCGGAGGGGAAGCTCCAGAGTTCTGCCCGGGCAGCAGACAAAACTCTCTGTCTGCTATTAGCGGAGGGGCCATGCCCAGCATCCACAATACTGGGAGGGTCCCAGAGAGGAGAATATCAGGCAGGGCAGCAGCTGACCAGCTACCACTGAAATCAGGATCTCTGGCTATCCCCCAAGACAGGGCAAAGGGCTCCCCGAGTTCCTGGGGAACAGGACTGGGGCTGGGGGGAGTTCCAGCGACCCAGCTCCATAGCCTAGGGGGAAGCCCTACAGGCTCACAGCAGCCTCAGGTAAAGCCTCTGCACAGCACTAGTAGAAAGCACCCATCTGGCAGCCACAAGGCTGGAAGAACCCGGGACAAAAGTAGCATAGCTAGGTGAACTAACCACAGACTGTAGAAGATGCCAATAGCTCTCCTGCGACCCATCGTGGACAAGTGAGATTTTGTGGGTGCTGACAGTGACGGAGCGACAAATATAAGTGATCCCACCCCTGGCCGCTGGAAAAGCCCATAACACCGTTGCAGACCCCAAGGAGGGAGCACATCTAGGTGGGCTGCAACAGTAGGCACCAGCAGCCTGAAGCCCCCCTGTGACGGCCCCCATGGCAGAGGAGGGAATCCAAAGGACCACTGTGACTACGAGGAGGGGCCCAGGCCCAGTTAGCAACTGCAGATAGGGTTCCTGGTTGGTGCAGTATAAACAGCTGCTTCCCCACCGCAGCAGCAGAAACAAGTGAAAGGAGCAACTAAACTCTATCTCTATGCGGAGGCACAAATCAACAACATCAAGCAATATGAAAAAATACATTAAATCTCCAGAACAGAAAGAAAATAACAAATACACAGAAAACAATCCCAAAGAAAATGAGATATATAATCTAAATGATGATGACTTCAAAACAGCCATCATTAAAATACTCAATGAGTTAAGAGAGAATTCTGACTGACAACTCAACGAGTTCAGGAGCTATGTCACAAAAGAGTTTGATACGATAAAGAAGAACCAAACAGAAATATTGGAAATGAAGAACACAATAGAGGAGATTAAGAAAAATCTAGATGCTCTGAACAGTAGGGCCGATAATATGGAGGAAAGAATTAGCAATTTGGAAGATGGCAATATAGAATTGCTGCAGGCAGAGGAGGAGAGAGCAGTAAGACTAAAAAGAAATGAAGAAACTCTCCGAGAATTATCAGACACAATTAGGAGATGCAACGTAAGGATTATAGGTATACCAGAGGGAGAAGAGAAGGAGAAAGGGGCATAAAGCCTATTCAAAGAAATAATGGCTGAGAACTTCCCAAATCTGGTGAGAGAGATGGATCTTCAGGTGACAGAAGCCAATAGATCTCCAAACTTTATCAATGCAAGAAGACCAACTCCACGGCATATAGTAGTGAAGCTAGCAAAAGTCAACGACAAGGAGAAAATACTAAGGACAGCCAGGCAAAAGAAACTAACCTACAAAGGAACCCCCATCAGGCTATCAGCAGATTTCTCAGCAGAAACTTTACAGGCTAGAAGAGAGTGGAATGATATACTCAAAAATCTGAAGGACAAAAATCTACAGCCGAGAATTCTTTACCCAGCGAAAATATCCTTCAAATACGATGGAGAAATAAAAACTTTCCCAGATAAACAAAAATTAAGGGAGTTCATTGCCACAAAACCTCCTCTTCAGGAAATCCTCAGGAAAACGCTCATTCCTGAAAAATCCAAAAAAGGAAAGGGGCTACAAAACCAAGAGCAGAGGAGAAAAGTAGAAGGACAACAACAGAGAGTAGCAGCTCTTCACCAGAACAGATTAAACCATGGGACGAGAAACAAAGGAAATTGAAGAAAACTGGAAAACAAGACACAAAATGGTAGTGGTAGGCCCCCACATCTCAATAATCACTCTAAATGTAAATGGATTGAACTCCCCAATCAAAAGACACAGAGTGGCAGGATGGATCAAAGAACAAGATCCAACAATATGCTGCCTCCAGGAAACACACCTCAGCCGCAAAGACAAACACAGACTCAGAGTGAAGGGATGGAGAACAATACTCCAAGCTAATAATGAACAAAAGAAAGCAGGTGCTGCTATACTAGTATCAGACAAGGTAGATTTCAAAGCAAAACAGATAAAGAAAGACAAAGAGGGACAGTATATAATGATAAAAGGGACTCTCCACCAAGAAGACATAACACTTATAAATATATACGCACCCAACACAGGAGCACCAAAATTTGTAAAGCAACTCTTAATAGAACTAAAAGAAGACATCAACAACAATACAATAATAGTAGGGGACCTCAACACACCATTAACACCAATGGACAGAACATCCAGACAGAAAATCAACAAGGAAATAATAGAATTAACTGAAAAATTAGACCAGATGGACTTAATAGATATATATAGAACACTTCATCCAAAAACAGCAGGTTACACATTCTTCTCAAGTGCACATGGAACATTCTCAAGGATTGACCATATTTTGGGAAACAAAGCAAACATCAATAAATACAAGAGAGTTGAAATAATATCAAGCATCTTTTCTGATCATAATGCTATGAAACTAGAAATCAACTACAAGAAAAAAGCAGAGAAAGGTGCAAAAATGTGGAGACTAAACAACACGCTTTGGAACAAACAATGGATCATTGAAGAAATTAAAGAAGAAGTCAAATATTATCTGGAGACAAATGAAAATGAGAACACGACATACCAAATCATTTGGGATGCAGCAAAAGCAGTCCTAAGAGGGAAATTCATCGCAATACAGGCTCACCTCACTAAACAAGAAAAAGCTCACATAAGCAACCGCAAACGACACCTAACAGAACTAGAGAAAGAAGAACAAACAAAGCCCAGAGTCAGTAGAAGGAGGTAAATAATAAAAATAAGAGCAGAAATAAACGATATTGAAACAAAAAAGACAATAGAAAGGATCAATGAAACAAAGAGTTGGCTCTTCGAAAGAATTAACAAAACTGACAAACCCTTAGCCAGACTCACCAAGAAAAGAAGAGAGAAATCGCAAATAAATAAAATTAGGAATGAGAGAGGAGAAATCACAACAGATACCAATGAAATACAAGAGATCATAAGAGAATACTATGAAAAACTATATGCCAACAAATTGAACAACCTGGAAGAAATGGACAAATTCCTAGACTCCTACAATCTCCCCAAACTGAATCAGGAAGAAATGGAGAATCTGAATAGGCCAAACACAAGTAAGGAAATAGAAACGGTAATCAAAAACCTCCCCAAAAATAAGAGTCCAGGACCAGACGGCTTCTCTGGAGAATTCTACCAAACATTCAAAGAAGACTTAACACCTATTCTTCTCAAACTGTTACAGAAAATTGAGAAAGATGGAGTACTCCCTAACACATTCTATGAAGCCAACATCACTCTGATCGCCAAACCTGACAAGGACAACACAAAGAAGGAGAACTACAGGCCGATATCACTGATGAACATAGATGCAAAAATCCTCAACAAAATTTTGGCAAACCGAATACAGCAATACATCAAAAAGATTATACACCATGATCAAGTGGGATTTATACCAGGGACACAGGGATGGTTCAACATCCGCAAGTCAATCAACGTAATACACTACATCAACAAAATGAAAAACAAAAACCACATGATCATCTCAATAGATGCAGAGAAAGCATTCGACAAGATCCAACACCCATTTATCATAAAAACCCTCAATAAAATGGGTATAGAAGGAAACTACCTCAACATAATAAAGGCCATATATGACAGACCCACAGCCAACATCATACTCAATGGACAAAAACTGGAAGCCATCCCTCTGAGGACAGGAACAAGACAAGTGTGCCCACTTTCACCACTCCTATTCAACATAGTACTGGAGGTGCTGGCCAGAGCAATTCGGCAGGAAAAAGAAATAAAAGGAATCCAAATAGGTAACGAAGAAGTAAAACTCTTGCTGTTTGCAGATGACATGATCTTATATATAGAAAACCCCAAAGAATCCATAGAAAGACTATTAGAAATAATCAACTACAGCAAAGTAGCAGGCTATAAAATTAACGTGTATAAATCAGTAGCATTTCTATACACTAACAATGAACTAACAGAAAAAGAACTCAAGAACTCAATCCCATTCACAATCGCAACGAAAAGTATAAAATACCTTGGGATAAACTTAACCAAGGAAGTGAAGGATCTATACAATGAAAACTACAAGACTTTCTTGAAAGAAATTGACGATGACATAAAGAGATGAAAAGACATTCCATGCACATGGATTGGAAGAATAAACATAGTTCAAATGTCCATACTACCTAAAGCAATCTACAGATTCAATGCTATCCCAATCAGAATCCCAAGAACATTCTTCACAGATATTGAACAATCCTAAAATTCATATGGGGCAACAAAAGACCGCGAATTGCTAAAGCAATCTTGAGCAAGAAAAACAAAGCCGGTGGAATCACAATCCCCAATTTCAAAACATACTACAAGGCTACAGTGATCAAAACAGCATGGTACTGGTACAAAAACAGGTCCACAGATCAATGGAACAGAATTGAAAGCCCAGAGAGAAAACCACACATCTATGGACAGCTAATCTTCGACAAAGGAGCAGAGGGCCTACAATGGAGAAAAGAAAGTCTCTTCAACAAATGGTGCTGGGAAAACTGGACAGCCACAAGCAAAAGATTGAAAATTGACCATTCTTTTTCACCACACACCAAAATAAACTCAAAATGGATCAAAGACCTAAAGATTAGGCCTGAGACAATAAGTCTTTTGGAAGAGAATATAGGCAGTACACTCTTTGACATCAGTTTCAAAAGAATCTTTTCAGACACTATAACTCCTCAGTTGAGGGAAACAATAGAAAGAATAAACAAATGGGACTTCATCACACTAAAGAGCTTCTTCAAGGCAAGGGAAATCAGGATTGAAACAAAAAAACAGCTCACTAATTGGGAAAAAATATTTACAAGCCACTTATCCGACAAAGGGTTAATCTCCATAATATACAAAGAACTCACACTGCTTAACAACAAAAAAACAAACAACCCGATCAAAAAATGGGCAGAGGACATGAACAGACATTTCTCAAAAGAAGATATAAATATGGCCAATAGACACATGAAAAGATGTTCATCATCGCTAATCATCAGGGAAATGCAAATCAAAACTACACTAAGATATCACCTTACACCCGTTAGATTGGCAAAAACATCCAAAACCAAGAGCGACAAATGTTGCAGAGGTTGTGGAGAAAAAGGAACCCTCATACACTGTTGGTGGGAATGCAAACTGGTACAGCCACTATGGAAAACAGTATGGAGATTTCTCAAAAAGTTACAAATAGAAATACCCTATGACCCAGCCATCCCATTACTGTATCTATACTAAGAACCTGAAATCAGAAATCTCAAGAGTCCGTTGCACCCCTATGTTCATCGCAGCATTATTTACAATAGCCAATACGTGGAACCAACCTACATGCCCAGAAACTGATGATTGGATAAAGAAGATGTGGTATATATACACAATGGAATACTACTCAGCCATAAAAAAAGACAAAATTGGCCCATTCACAGCAACGTGGATGGACCTCGAGGGTATTATGTTAAGCGAAATAAGCCAGTCAGAGAAAGACGAACTCTATATGACTCCACTCATAGGTGGAAGTTAGTATATTGATAAGGAGATCTGATCAGTGGTTACCAGGGAAAAGGGGGGGTGGGGGGAGGGCACAAAGGGGGAAGTGGTGTACCCACAACATGACTAACAAAAATGTACAACTGAAATCTCACAAGGTTGTAATCTACCATAACATTAATAAAAAAAAAATCAAAAAAAAAAAAGATCAATGGAACTGAATGGAGAGCACAGAAATAAACCCTCACATCTATGGACAGCTAATCTTTGACAAAAGAGCCAAGAACGTACAGTGGGGAAAGGAACATCTCTTCAATAAATGTTACTGGGAAATTGGACAGCCACATGCAAAAGAATGAAAGCAGACCATTATCTTACACGACACAGAAAACTAACTCAAAATGCATTAAGGACTGGAATGTAAGACGTGAAACCAGAAAATTAGAAGAAAACATAGGCAGTGCACTCTTTGACATTGGTCTTCACAGTATCCTTTGGATTATCATGTCTCCTCAGGCAAGGGAAACAGAAGAAAGAAGAAACAAATGGGACTACGTCAAACAAGACTTCTTAACTCACGGTTGAGAACAACTTGATCAGCACTCCACAACAGCTGAGGGTCCGGAACTGCCAAAATAAGGTTCAAGATGACAGAGCTCAGAGCCACAGGCACCGCCTGCAGCTCAGAGTCAGACAGGAGTGATGGAGAGAGGCCCCAGCGCGCCGGTTAATGGTCTGGCGTTGCAATAACAGAATTGGAAGGTGGAGGTGTCATGGAATCTTAGGAGCCCCTGCCTTCCAGTTGCCTGGGCCCTGCTGCTACCCCAGGCTGCCCGGCCTTTTCTGAAGGCCACTGCTGATGGGCATCACCCCAAAGCAGCTGTCTACTCTCGGGGTGACACTACCGACCTGTCTCTTTCCAGAAAATATCTAAGCATAGTTCTCAGTGCCCATTCCTGTGTGCATCTCAAAACAGAAAGAGAAACCAGTGTCCCAACAAAGTTTGTTTTCTGAAGCACCGTCACGAAGTCACCCCACTTTCTCTCTAAATGTAAACAGATCTTAAGGTTTTCCCAGACGTGAAAGATGGCAAACTTTTAGACTCTCATGCTGCTATTCGCTGGGCTTTCTCCAGTTTTTTCTACATCCATTAAAAGGGACAAAAGCAGAGTGCAATACTAAGTGAATGAATACTTCGTTAAAAAGTTATTCTCTGTCCTGACTCACAATACTCCTCTTGCTGCACCCCTGTGTTGTGTCGACTTCTTGCCCCTCACTAGGGCAGCATGTTGGCTTATCTTCAAACTTAAGTCAGTGTGACATCTCTACCTCCTAAAATCCTTCTCTATGTGTGGGCCGCTTTTGTGGCTGTTTTTTAAATGTCCATAAACACTATCTTTCCTACTTGTTGCTTCCGGATATCCACATATTATGCCTTCTAGTCCCACAAGAGCTCTTTTTCAGCTCTGAAAATGATCACAGTAGTTTGTGAGTGTATCCTGAATACATGTAGTACCCATTTCTTTGGCAAACACTTGTCAACCTGATGCTATTTCTTGTCTTCATTCAGTTCACTCATGTTTGGAACAGAACAGGGATGTGGAGCAGGTTTTATGGATTATTGCTGGACAGATCCCTTCGAGCTGTCCTCATGCTACTGACCTGCGGTTATATTCCTCTACCAGAACATGGAATTTCAAGGTCACGGTTCAGGGATGGTCGATCACCCACAGGGGACATGTGCAATGGGCTTCACAGACAGAGAAGCTGAGGTTGAGAAGAGGAGGACAGGCAGGGAGGGAAAGTTGTACCCTGAACCCCCTCTTCACACTCTTGTCATCTGTTCCCACCTGGGTCTTGTGAAGATGAGACTTGGGAGACCCCCGGTAGCATTGGTCTCTTCAGTTTAGCTGCTCCAGTACTTTGATTTGAGGGTGCGATGCCTCTGCCCAAGTACCACAGAGCATTTATGTCAAGGTAAAGGGCAGAGGACCGCATCAACCGCTTTTGAAGCTCATCTTCTTTCTACCCTACACCATCCTCCAACCACACTGCGGAAGGATTTGGTGTTTGAGATGCATGTAAAGCTTTAAAGAGATCTCTCTTTTGGTGTCAGTTGGACCCGACATTCCTTTCTTTACATCTCAAAGTCTGTGATCTAGTGGACCCAACTGTACTGAACTCGAGTGGAGTTGGACTTGCTAACTTTCTGGTGTTTTGTTAGATGGCTAGTATATTTCTAAGATTTTCTTACTTAAATGCCACTGTTGAAGTTTAACGAGTAATAATAGGATTTATTTCGTAAGGTGACAGACTCAGAGAATACTGGTCTCATCCATGTGCAAAATCTAATTTTCACTTCTATTCAAAGAAGGCCAGAATTTGACATTAGGGCTCCCACCATTTTCAAGGTGGACTCTCACTTACCTCAGGATATCTTCCCAAGGGTTCATGTCTCTGCTATAAAATGGATGAAATTAAAATGAAATCAGATGGGCCAGGTCCTCTCCATTCTAGAGGGCTCCAACAGTTTCTCCCCTGCTTTAGAGACTTGACTGAAAATATCCTTGTTGTTCTGCTCTGTCTTGCTTTTGTCTTTTGCATAAAAGTGATACGGTTCAGTGTTTCCTACCCCCAAGTCAATCATTTTAAGATTCACCTGGATCCAAAGCATCCTGAGTCAAAAGAACAAAGCCGGAGAGATCATATTCCCTGATTTCAAAATATACTACAAAGCTATATTAATCAAAACGTCATGATAGTGGCAGGAAAACAGACACACAGATCAATGGAACCGAATGGAGAGCACAGAAATAAACCTTCACATCTACGGACAGCTAATTTTCAACAAAAGAGCAGAGACCATACAAAAGAGGAAAGGAAAGTCTCTTTGATAAATGGTCCCGGGGAAATTGTACAGCCGTATGCAAAAGAACGAACGTAGACCCTTATCTTACACCACACAGAGAAATGAACTCAAAATGCATTAAAGACTTGAATGTAAGACCTGGAACCATAAACTCCTAGAAGAAAGCAGAGGCAGTACACTCTTTGGCACTGGTCTTAGCAGTACCTTGCTGAATATTATATCTCCTCAGGCTAGGGAAACAAATGAAAAAGTAACCAAATGAGACTACACCAAACAGGAATTCTTAACTTACTGTTGAGGACAACTTGATCAATACCCCACAACACTTGAGAGTCTGTAACTGCCACAACAAGGTTGAAGATCTCAGAGCTCAGAGCCCTAAGCACCACCTGTAGCTCAGAGTCAGACAGGAGTGATGGAGAGAGGACTCAGTGCGCCAGTTAACGGTCTGGTGTTGCAATAACAGAATTGGAAGGTGGGGGTGTCATGGAATCTGAGGAGCCCCTTCCTTCCAGTTGCCTAGGCCGTGCTGATACCCAAGGCTGCCTGGTCTCTTCCAAAGGCCACCACTGTTGGGGACCACCTTCCAGCCACCACTCCCAATAGCTGTCTGCCCTTCTGCTGATAGCGACCTGTTTCCAAAAAATATCGAAGCATAATTCTCACCGTTCTTTGTTATGTGTGTGTCTAAAAACACCAAGACAAAACTGTTCCCCTTTTATTTCTTGGGATATTAAGCATGGCAAGGGATACCATCAACACAATGAAAAGACCATTACCAACTGGGAGAAGATATTTGCCAATCATAAATCAGATAAGGGGCTAACATGCAAAGTATGGAAAGAACTTATACAACTCAACAACAACAAAACAAACAGGAAAAACCCAATTAAAACATGTGCGGAGGATCTTAACAGACAGTTTTCCAAACAAGGTATTCAGGTGGCCAATAGGCACCTGAGAAGACGTTCTACATCACTAATTCCTAGGGAAACGCAAATCCAAACCATAATGAGATATCACCTCATGCTTGTCAGAATGGCTATCACGAAAAAGAAAATAAGTGTTGGAGAGGATGTAGAGAAAAGGGAACCCTCATATGTTACTGGTGGGAATGTAAACTGGGGCAGCCACTATAGAAAACAGCATGGAGATCTCTCAGAAAACAAAAAACAGAACTACCATATAATCCAGGTAGTCCACTTCTGTGTATTTATCCAAAGAACACAAACTCACTGATTCCAAAAGATTTATGCACCCCTATTTTCATGGGAGCATTATTCATAACAGCCGAGACTTGCAAGCAACCTAAGTGACCATCAACAGATGAATGGATAAAGACGATGTGACACACACACACACACACACACACACACACACACCATGGAGTACTACTCAGCCATAAAAAGAGGGAATCTTGCCATTTTTGACAACGTGGAGGGAACTTGAGAGTATTATGCTAAGCGAAATAAGTCTGACGGAGAAAGTCAAATGCCATAGGATTTCACTCATACATGGAAGATAAAACAACAATAACAAATAAACATATAAACACAGAGAATAAATTGCTGTTTCCCAGAGGTGAAGGGGGGAGGGGAGAGGGCAAAGGGGTAAAGGGGCACATATGCTGGGTGACTGATGACAACCAGACTTCTGGTAGTGAATCTGATGGAGTCGATACAGAAGTTGAAATATAATGATGTACACTAACATTGATATAATGTTATAAACCAGTATTACTGCAATAAAAATTAATTTAACAGAAAAAGGAAATATATGTCAAGCAGAGATGGAATACCTGTTGCGAGAAATTAGAGGTCCTCTGCCAAGGCATACCCTTGCAGCGTCTAAATTTCTGCCATTAAAAATTCACCTCTTCGGATCAAAACATCCCACAGGAATACCCTGTTAAAATGTTAAGCTTACCTGGAATATTAATTCTATCAGCATCATAGGCTCACAACAAGTGGTAAGAAGATCACTGAAAAACCAAGAAGAATGGATTTGACCGAAGACTTATAACAATATTACAAAGATGAATGTTCTTGGCTGTACTCCTACCAATTTCTTAAGAACCCCAACTCTCTTCAAATTCCTTTGAAATAGCTCTGGGAATTCCCCAAGGGGACTGAAATCTGCATTCCAGAAACTTCTCTGGTCACCAAGGTGCACCTGCCATTTGGTCATCTGGTAGCTGCAGATAACCAAAGGGGCAACTTTGCTCTGAGGCCACCAAGGACTCTATGATGAAGATCTCTGCCATCTCCGGTGCCAGCTCTCCTGCCAGTGCCTTCCACTCTGTGGCTGCTGAGGCCCGACATGGAAGGAATCCCTGTCTCTCCCAGGAAGCCATCTATCCTCTCAGCCCCAACTCTAGCCCACCGTTGCTTCTTATGTCTGGAGCCTTCCTGTATCAACATTTTACCACTTTCCTCATTATTTCATTAGAATGCCTGTGTATCAGAGTTCTGAGTTGAAACATTTGATTTTCATAGATGACTCCATGGTCAAATGTAAAAACAACTTCAACAACCTTGCATTTAGTTTTACTGGGTTTGGGGAATTAAACCTATTTAAATTTAAAAAAAAAAAGCATCACCTGGGAGAGTTAGTACAAATACAAGTCCAGAGTCTTCACCTGTAATGACCCTGATTCAGTGGGCTGAGGGGGCCTGGAACCTATTGTTAAAGTTGCTCAGATGTACAGTCAGGTTGAGGACCTACTGATAGCATCGACCTTCCTCACAGTTTTGGGGATGAGCATTTCACGTACATACTACTTCTAATCCTCACGATCAATCTGTGAGGAGAGCGTGGCCTTTCCCTGGTTTGCGGATGACGAAACCAAGACACAGAGAGGGTCTGAGACTAGCCCAAAGTGCCCTCGCTCTAAGTGCTGGAGCCAGGTGTCAGGTAGAGTGCCCCTCCACCCCAAACCCCCTCCCACATTTTCCAATTCACTCTGAGTCAGGTCTTTCCACGTACATGCTTCCTGCCTATACCTCATTTCTACCAAAAACTTCCCGATTTTAATGTTTCCATCCGATATATTTCCATCTGACATATTTCACAACAGGCTAACAGCATCCTATCCTGGCCACTGACTATTAACTTGGGACACGTTGCTAATGAAAATACAGGACGTGGGAATGTGCAAAGACACATTGCTTTATGATGATGATGTAATTTTCAGGCTATAAAATTCTCCGTTTTGTGTACAATTCAGTGACTTGTGGTCTATTTACAAGGTTGTGACACCATCACCACCATCTCATTCTGGAGTATTTTCTTTACCTCACAAAAGAAACCCTGTCCCGGGGGCTGGCCCCATGGCTGAGTGGTTAAGTTCCCGCACTCCGCTGCAGGCGGCCCAGTGTTTCGTTGGTTCGAATCCTGGGCGCGGACATGACACTGCTCATCAAACCACGCTCAGGCAGCGTCCCACGTGCCACAACTAGAAGGACCCACAACGAAGAATATACAACTATGTACCGGGGGGCTTTGGGGAGAAAAAGGAAAAAATAAAATCTTTAAAAAAATAAAATAAAATAAAATAAAAAAAAGAAACCCCGTCCCTATTGGCAGTCACTCCCTATTCCTCACATTCTTCCAGCCCTTGGCAATTGCTAATCTACTTTCTCCCCGTATGGATTTGCCTACTCTGGACATCTATTCTCAATGGAATCATAAAACACGTTGCCTTTGGTGTCTGGCTTCTTCACTTGCCATAATGTTGCCAAGGTTCATCCAGATTTTGGCAGGTATCTGTACTTTATTCTTTCTATCCTTGAATAAGACTTCATTTTACGACTATACTCCATTTTGTGCATTCTTCAGCTGAGGGCATTTGGGTTGTTTCCACTTTTACTACTATGAGTAATGCTGCTGTGAATATTCATGTGCAAGTTTGTTTGTGACCGTGGGTTTTCAATTCTCTTGCTATGTACCCAGGAGTAGAATTGCTACATCTATGTCAACGCTGTATGTAACTTTGAGGAACTGACATGCCGTTTTCCAAAGCGTTTGCGCCTTTTTACATTTCCACTAGCAATGCATGAGGATTTCAATTTCTCCACATCCTCCTCCACACTTGTGGTTGCCCATCTTTTAATTACAGCCACACTAGTGGGTGTGAAGTGGTATCTCATTGTGGATTTCAGTTCTGTTTTCTTCATGATCAATGATAAACATCTTTTCATGAGCTTCTTGGCCATTTGTACATCGTCTATGGAGAAATGTCCATTCAAATCCTTTTCCCATTGATAAAGTGGATTGTCTTTTTATTATTGACTTGTAAGAGTCAATACTAGACACATGTCAGATATCTGTTTTGCAACGGTTTTTTTCTGATTCTGTGCATTGTCTTTTCACTTCGTTATTAGCATCCTTTGAAGCACGAAAGATTTCAATTTTGATGAAGTCCAATTTATCTATTCATTGACTGTTCTTGCTTTAGCTGTCACGTCTAAGATATCATTATCTAATCAAAGATTACAAAGATTTACACCTATGCTTTCTTCGCCACATTGCTTTGAATAAGAACTTTCCTGGGTTAGGGTACAGGGATATTTTTGAATTTGGAGTCCTATAAATTGATATGGATCCCTCCTGACCGATATTCACAGGTCTGCCAGTCACTTCAAAGGAACATCCCTGTGCCGTTGCAGAGATCTGGGAAATTGTATTTATGACTATCCTGGCTTTGACTCAGGTGAGAGTCCTGGTCATGTGCTTCAGTTTCTCCTTGACCTCTCCTGGTTTCAAAATTTGTTCAATATCTTTGGAGTTGAAGAACTGATTGAGTGTCTTTCTGAGGAACACTCAAGGGTCCAGGTTATTCTGAACCTAGTGGACTTCCTCATTCTGCTCCAGACAGAGAAGACTGTGGGGGTTGGATAGGGTCTAGACTTCCATCTCTGGTCTTAGAGAGAAACTAGCCTTGCTTCGGGGTTTGGGGATGGTTGTTGAAAAGACTCTTGCCCCCCTCTAATTCTTTGTACTCTATACATGACTTCTTTCTAGAAATGGTGGGAAAATACTTATTTTAGAACATCTTGTCTGTTCTCTGCCAATTGCTTTCTGTCTACACATTTAAAGTGGGTAAAGGAGGACTCAGAGACAAATTTGTTCTTAGCGTCTATTATTGTTCACGTGACCGTATTTAATCCTATGCACTATCTTATTAGCCAGGTTTTATCCTTTTCCTTTTGAGGAAAAAAGCTCAAAAAGGTTAAAAAATACTCCAAGGTCACAGTCTAGGGAGGAGAGGAGTGAGCGTTAGAAACCAGTTTCGTTTGACCTCAAATTTTCATCCACGGTGAGTGTCTTGGTGTTATGTCTAAGATTTCTTTGCTTATTCCTTGTTCATGAGAATATGTCCACTTTTCCTCCAAAACCTTTACAATTTTAACTTTCACATCTCCAATTAACTCAGTGTGTGGTAGAAGGTAGTTGTGAATATTAATTTATTTCTAAATACTCATTCATTCTAGAGCTTTTTACCAAAAACGTCTTTCATTATCCCAGTGAAGTGTCTTGGTGAATTTAAAAAAATCAAATAATTGTATGTGTGGGAGTCAATTTCTTACACTCCGCTCTTTCACATGATACATTTGTGTGGCGTCTACTTCCACCGATACTATAGTGTGTTAATTACTGTGGCTTTAAAGTGAGTTTTGAAATCTAGTAGAGTGTGTCCTCTAATTCTTTTGAAATCTAGTAAGTGTGTCTCCAGTTAATTCTTCTTCAAGGCTGTCTTGGCTATTACAGGTACTTTGATTTCCATATACATTTTAGAAATAGCTGGTAAATCCCCTCCCAATGCCTGCTACAATATTAACTGGAACAATCTTGATTTGACATTCTTACAATATGGAATCTTCTAATCTATGAAATTGATATATATTTTTCTCTTTATCTAGTGTTCTTTAATTTCTCTCAGAAACAGTTTTCAGGGATCTTCACTACATGTGTTCTTAGGCATTTAATGACTGTGAATGTGTGAATGTTAATCTCTATTGTGTTTTATTGAATTTCATTTTCTAAATACTCAGTGCTAATGTGGAGAAATACAGTACATTGCTATATGAATGCCATTGAGGTACAACTTAGGTACAATAGACCGCACCACTTTAAAGTACACAATTCGGGGCATTTCAGCAGCCGTAAACACTAATGAAACTACTGCCCCAATCGAGGTGCAGGGCATTTCCATGATCTCACAGCATTCCTTTGTCCCTTTGCAGTCCGTCACCCCCTCAACCCTCAGCTCCAGGCAACCACTGTCCTTACAGATGGCTTGGCACTTTAACAACTTTATGTAAATGGAACCATACCTGTATTCTTTCATGTCTGCGTTCCTTCATGTAGCATAATGACTTTAAAATCCATCCATTTGTATGGTAGCGAATGGAAACCTTTTGGTGGTGAACACGATGTAGTATATACAGAAGTCAAGTTATAATGATGTATACCTGAAATCTATAAAATGTGACAAAACCAAAGTTACGTCAAGAAACAATGAAAAATAAGAAATAATAAGAAAAGGACGGATTAACTTGCCTCTTTATTTCTGCAGCTGGCCAGGACACAGTCAGTAGCTGTGACACCAGCTGTTTCCTCTGGAGACTTTGGCAGTGTTGAGGGCTTGGAGCCAACATGGAGTCCAGGCATTGGTTCTGAGAAGCTGCAATCTGGCTGAGGTTCAGGGTCGCGGGTCAGGACAGGTCATCCAGCTGTCGGAAAAAGCAGAAGGGGGTCCAGCAAAACCACTGAGGTCATCTCTGGGTAGCACTGGCCACTTCCTCCAAGGAATCCACCACCACTACACTTCTCATGACTTCCTGGTACTAGACCGAGAGCTCCGGGAAGTTGGGATAATTTTGATTCATCTCTGCGTTCATGACCCCTAGCACCGAGTCAAGCACTCGAGGAGGCTCTCAGCAACATTTGTGCAACGGATTGAACAAAAGCGGCTGCAAATCGTCAGTCATCTCAACAACACTCCTGTCCCCAATGTCCTGTCAGGGATGCTCTGCTTTCTCCCAAGATGTAGCAAATCACCTTGCTTAGGATGGGGTCTGCCCTACACTCTCCATGTCTGAGGACACTCACCTGTGGTGAGCTCTGATGAAGAACGGATTGCCCTGAGGGATTCCTGACAATGGTTCACTCTGCCATTAGGAAGAGATGGCCTTGGCCTACCCTCCCATCATCTGGGCTGCCGCAACTCCCCAGTTGAGGAGACCTATCATTTTGTTGAAACCATCTGTTCGTGTTCTTCCTCTCACTGCTTTGATTTCCTTAGGGAAATATTACCAATAGGCGAACTCCCAGTCCTTATCACAGCATAAGGAAAATGAGGCACTCAACAAATATTTAAGAGATATTGTGGCTAAAGCTTTATTCAACTATAAATGCAAAAGAATATTACTATCACTGCTTCAGATGCAAGGGTCCCATTACCCTGGCCCCTCCTGACTCGAGGGCACAACTGCTTAAGGTAAGAATGGACATCTCCAACCCTTCTCCAAACACCGTTTATCCCTCTAAGCCCACATTTACTTGGAGGGCGTCCACTGTGAGGGCAGCACTGAGGTCAAGGCTGGGGGGTCTGGCGAAGAGCCTCGGGTGTGCCACCCTCCTCCTCTTGGAATTGGTACTCCCCAGCAGGAGAAACCAAACCTGATCCATCCTTGGGCCTCCCTGGCTGTTGCACAGGTTCCCTGTGGAGTAAGTTACTCTCCCAGTCCTCACTGCTCAGCTTAGGTTGCTCCTTGAGGAGTGGAGGATGCTGTACTCATTCCTCAGTGTCCCTTGATTTCTCTGAACTCAACTTGTCCTTATTCTCACCTCCTTTGCCAACGCACCTCCTCCACCAGCACCTTAATCTTCTTTGGGTTATCATCATCCTCCAAGTCTGCTGACTTTCTTTCTTCCATCTGCTCCCTCAATTCTGTGTTTTCAAGATGTGGTCTCAGCTCAGGCTCCTACAGGAGACACACAGAGAAGGGACCAATGCCAGGTCTCACCCGCAGTTCCCAGGGCACATTCCACACGCATCTCAGTCTCCCACGCACTCAGAGAAAACTGAACAGGAAGGGACATTGGAGAATTTGACTAACAGCCTTATCTTACCGATGGGGAAAGTGAGGCCCAGAGGGAATAGGAGATTTTCCCACACTCCCTCAACGCTTGACAACAGCAGAGCCCCCACATAAGCCTTGGCCACAAGCTTCCCATCCAGAGTGTCTGCCACACCCTCCAGGAACCCACGGCTGAATTTCAGGAGCCAATGGATCAAACATGAGGATTTCCACTCTTCAAACAAAAACGGCTGAAGAACCTTTCCAGGGACAAATCTTTTACCACAGTTCTTTAGTCCTATTATTAATATTCAGTCGGTTTTCACACCTGGCTGACACCATGGGACCAAGGAACACAGAAATATTAAATAAAATTTATCACAGCCAAAATTAAAATCTATTTATATGATTATCTGTAAAATGTCTGGCTCTCGTGACGGAAGCTCATCTTCCAGAGAGCGGGCACTCTGTCCACCCGTTCGCCCCATCTCCCCAGTGCCTCCGCAAGGGCCTGACAGAGAAGCCATTCAGTAAATATTTATCAAATGGGTAAATAACAGTTTCCAAGAATAACTAACCCTCCCTGATGCCTTCCACTCCAATCACATTTCCACTCAAATCCTATTCCAGCTGTGAGCGGAAGCAATAAAGGCACAGCCTGAGGAAAGGCAGAGGAAGATTCAAACACCAGCTCCACCGTGGACCACACATGCTTCAGTGGATGATTTCATTGCCTGCTTTGAGCACGTCTATCCCCTGTACAAGAGAGAAGAATGTATAATGTAAAGTACAGAAGCTGCATTGACCACTACAGTTTTGGATGATTGAACGTGATATCAAGCAGCAGACAGGGCTCTAACCCCTGGGCACCAGCTGCAGAGCTAAAGAACCCCTACGTCAGAGTCAACGCGGTGCTTGTTCAAAACTTATGGGGACAAGGCCCAAGAAACTGCATTTCAGACAAAAATTCCAAGGAGATTCTCATACAAGGAAAAAGCCTCATCATTTAAAAATTTTAAAAAGCCTAGGATGGAGACTCTGAGACTCCCATTGGTAAGAAGAATGACTCAGCTTTCAGCACAGCAAGTCCCTTGTCCAAGGTCACCTTTCAATGGGAAACGTCCCCGTGTCCAGGAAGAGTTCCTAAGTGATGTGGGACGCCAAGAGGACTCTGCTTCCCAGTCTGGACTTTTAGCGTCTCCCTTGTCCTTTGATTTTCTCCTCTGCTCTGATCACTGGGGGATGTCAGCCCTCATAGGGGTCATTTCTTGATGAAGACCTCTGTTATTTTAGCCTCCTCTTGGAGAAACATATGGCAGAGGTCAATTCTGGGGCTCCACAGAGCTAGGCTTTCTCCTAAGCCACCTTGGTGAGCTGAAAGATGCCGTGACTGCTAGAAATCATATTAATAAAGAGGGACAGCGATAAACAGCGGATCATGAGGGCAGCCTCTCAGGTGACATAGAACCACAACATGATCAATATCAGACCTACTCAGGTGGGGAGGACATACCGACCAATTCTGTCAGCAGAGAGCGCAGCCACATCATTCTAGAATGCTGATCCACAGAACTGTGAGACAACAAATCTGTGATGTCTCACACCACTGTTTTTGTAATCTGTTAATATGCATCAATAAGGAACTAATTCAGATACTTACCTCTACTCTCCTGACTTTTCAATTTTCAGAAACATGTATGCTAATCCCTATAAAGCAAAAAAATCAAAGACCACAGTAGAAATGGTGTGCTCACTTCAGGTGACTATTCCCAAGCCCTTGTAATGGGAACACACTGTGAAGGGTATTTCAGGCACTGGACGAACGTCTCTTTCACGTTACCAAGCAGACCTCTAAAAGAATAAAGAGGATACAACACTTAACTCCATGTAACATTGTCTACGAATCCATCAGCTGTCTCTGTTTCCTACTGCAGATTATGTTTAGCTCCTTGTTCTCCTGAACTCACCAGACAAGGTGTTCTAGCAAGTGCCAGTTACCAGCATGGGCGAACCAATTCAAGGAGAGCAAGAGAGCCGCCGCTAGAGTAAGTTCCCCAGACAAAGTCCTTTGAATGCAATCTCCCCACTTATTTGGACTGGGAATACAGAAAAGATCTATTTTTTAAAGTCTCATTCTAACGAAAATTCAAACGTCTCTGTTTACCAATTTGTATTTTTCTCAAGCCCCATCGTGGAAACCTCACTTTTCAGAATGACTGAGTTCCCAATTGCTCGAGCCTGGCCTGTCTGTCAAGGGAAGTTAGGTAAGCCCAACCTCAAACCTCTCCTGTGAACCAGCCCCTCACCCTCAAAATCCAGAACAGCATGTGAACCCACAGGCAGTAGCATCCAACAAGTAAGAGGGATATGTTTGCACTGCTCTTGGCCCAGATCATCTGAGAGAACACAGCAGTCAGAAAACAGAAGAGCATAGAGAAAAATCATATTGATTTCAGCTTTTCCAGGATGTCAGATAAGTTATGCCAATGAGTGTACTTACTGGGTAAATCTCTCAATAAGGGGTTAATTGTTGGCAAAAATAAGTGATAGGTGTTGGCAAAAATAAATGCTATCCAGTGTTGGCAAGAGGGTGGAGACAAGAATATTCTCCTAAATGATTCAGAATACGAATTGGTAAAGCTTCGCTGCAAGGCCACAGGGCAGGAATAAACAAAAATTAGGTATGTACAAACATATTTCTAAACTGAGCAATTCTCTTTCCAGGAGTATATACTAGAGAAACACTTACACAGGCGGTGATGGAGATGTATAAATACAGATCTACAGACGTCCACTGCAGCACTGTTTGTAAAAATAGACACTGGAACCAATTTCATGTTCCTCAGTTGGAGAACCTTGACTCGTCATGCTCCATCCGCACCCTGAAAGGGCCCGCAGCTGTTCAAAAGAACAAGGCAGATCAAAGAAATGCTGATAGGGATGGAAGGTAAGAGCTACTATGTGCTGAGTACTCACTATGTGCCAGGCTCTGGGCTCCATGCTTCACCTGCACGTCTCCTGTAAACCTGGGACAAACCAGGCAGGAAGAACTCCTATCCGACACATGTTAAAAGGAGAAATCGAGCCACAGACAAGTCAAGAAACTTCGTCAAAGTCACACTGTTACCCAGCCAGGTTTGCCCCTACAGCTTGTGAGACTGGAGTGTTCTGCCTTCTTCTCTATTTTAGGGATTTCCAGTGAGAGAGAAAATACCAGCTTCCGCTGCTCAGCTGCACTGCTCTGACACACAGCCTGACTGTTTAGTTCTCCTGTCGGAAATCACCTCAGACGTAGAACATCAGCCTCACACAAGATTACTCCGAAATCCAGATAAAAATGAGACAAAACAACGTTACCTCATACTTCTGTCCAGGCACAGACAAAGGCAAGGTCACTGTGCAATCTACAAAATCCCAAATATCCTCCTCTTTCCATAGGAAATGACTGTTACCTCCTTACTCCAATCATAGAACTGCCCGTGCGGACCACACTATTCACTAGGGGGCACACTCTGCTTCCTCCCATCCTCCCCAAATCACCCAACCGAAGCCCAAGTCCTTTCATAGGTTCGACCACGGGGTGTGTTTTTTCTGGCTGCAAGGAATAAAAAATGCAACTTGTCCAATAAGACGTGTGTTCCCGATGATTTAACTTAAGGGTATTGACATCAGGTTTCCAGAAACGAGCAGCTGTAAAAACCCAGCCTTGGGAAGAATGACTATTCACACAGTCTGTAAGAAACGTAGGCTCTGGAACTCCAAAACTTGCTTTTACCCCTAAAACAAAATTCTTTCTACCAAAACCCTTCAGTAACTAACATGAACCTTGCAAGTTCAAGCAGGATTTTTCCACGTCTGATTTAAAGTACGGAGATTGAAGATAAGGTTCAGCGACAAGCTAATTAAGAGACAATGTGCAGCCCAAGCATATCTGAAAAGAACCTGGAATCGGTCAAAACCCAGTATGCCCAACTGGGCTTGAACCACCAACCCTTCAGTTAACAGATGAAGGAGCTCATGGATTACCCCGCTGAAGGCAGGCACTGATCCTCTAGACAACGTCTCTCTAGCCCCAAGCTTCCTCAGCCAGGGCTCTTCTGCCTTGGCACATTTGGCCAGCTCCAGAGAAAGAGCCCAAGAATCCTGTGGACATATCTGTAGCTACCATAACGTGATATCATAAGAATTGGAATTTTTTGTTGGTGACAAAGTTACAGTACTCTCATGTACCCACATTCAAAAGGAAGTGATTTCACTCATATGTGGGAGATAAACTAACAAACTCATGGATACAGAGAACAGACTCTTGGTTACCAGAGGGGAAGAGGATGGAGAGAGGGCGAAAAGGGTAAAGGGGCACGTGTGTATGGTAACGGACAGCGACTAGGCTTTCGGTGGTGAACACGATGTAGTCTATACAGAAGTCAAAATATAATGATGTACACCTGGAATTTACATGATGTTATAAACTAATGTTACCACAATAAAACAATTAATTAAATTAAGTGTCAATTTCTTAAAGAGATTAATCAAAATAAAGATATTATCCCACCCAATTTAAATAGTGTTTTAGAATGTTTTTCTCTGGATCCTGTAGCAAAGGCCTTTACCTGGTTTTGGTGCCCAGCAGCCGAGGCCAAAGGCATGGAGGACTTGGCATGCTCTGTGGGGTCTCCTGCCACAAAGGTGTGTGGCCCTTCCCTCCCTGCCTCTTCCCACTAAACTGTGGGATGCTGCTCCCAATTCCTTCTCCGTGGTGAGCTTGTGACTGTGGTAACAGCTCTTTGTTCCTGGAAATCCTGTTCCTCAAACCTGGACTTACCAGACCCGCCTTTTGCGAGTAGCTTTCTTCCCCTTTTAGTCCCTTAAAATTTTTTTTTTTTTTGAAGATTTTATTTTTTCCTTTTTCTCCCCAAAGCCCCCCGGTACATAGTTGTGTATTCTTCATTGTGGGTTCCTCTAGTTGTGGCATGTGGGACGCTGCCTCAGCGTGGTCTGACGAGCATTGCCATGTCCGCGCCCAGGATTCGAACCGACGAAACACTGGGCCGCCTGCAGCGGAGCACGCGAACTTAACCACTCGGCCACGGGGCCAGCCCCTAGTCCCTTAAAATTTTTGCTCTGATCTCCAGCATACGTCCTCGGCATGATCCTGCTAATCTTTGTTGTTGTTGTTCTTACGCTACTATTGTGCTTTTCATTTTCAAGAGCTCGAGCCCGTTTTCAAAGTTTATCTCTGGATGAAGAGAAAACAACGGACACGAGGCCTTACCTTCCACAGGCAGCCTAAACCTGGAGGGTGAGGACGTCACTTCCTGTTATGTCTGCTGACCGCCATTGGCTGGGAGGGTAGAGTGGGCGGGGAAGTTGTGTGCAGGGGGCCGGGCATGGGCCGGAAGGAAAGTAACGCCGGCGCTGTCCTGCGTGGGGCGTGTCTCATGTGGATGACGCGGCTCCGGGGCCAGCTGTTTAGACGTCCGTTACTCCTGCTCTAGGAGACTTCCTGAGCCACTGGGACCGAGTCAAGGACTGTTGCATGAATTTGAGTGCAAGTTCTGTGTAGAGGAGCTCTGGGGGGCTACAGGGGGCAGGGCGCTGGGGGTGGTTCTAGAGAAGGTGAGTGGACGGCGTAAGGAATGTAAGGGTATGCCAGGGCGGCAGAAAGCAAGTTTTCAAATTCCCCAGATATCCCCCAAATGGCTGTGCTTCCTCAGGGTAAGCTGGTTCGATTATCCCTCATATTTTCTTCTCTCTGCCATTTTGCTGACTCTACCAAATTGACTTTGTAATATGTGGTGGGGAGTTACGGTGTATGGGTTTTATTCTATTTGGGAGTCCAGGAGAGCTGCCTTGATCCCGAGCTTCTAGCTCCGTTTTCTACTTTTTGGTTCTTCCCCATCTGTTGTTCCTTCCTTTCAAATTTACCACTCTAGCTCTTCCGCTGACTCCCTGCTGTGGACAGTGAGGTTCTCTCCTGTATGTCGCGCGAAGCCTACCACAGACTTTAAAGGAGGAACAGCCTTGGCCAGGTCCATTGTCTCCACTGTCTGCTGCTTTGCTACTGTTGGCGTCAGCTGTTGTTTTTCCCTTTGTTGTCGCCCCGTGAGGGAGTGTGTGTGTGTTTCTCCCATGTGCTTCCACGGAGGGTGAGCTTTTGGGGACACCTGAGAAAGTGGCTGCTGGGAACCTCAGGCCATCTTCTGTAGGTTCTGCCTCTTCTCTGGCTGTATGTTCTTTCCCAGGTTGTTGACTTCTGTTGGAGGCCACCATCCCCTCACCTCTGCATTTGGGCATTGCTTGTCTAAGGGCTCTGAGATATTTGGAATGTCCTGGCAATCCTGCCCTTGAGGAGCTCTGCCCAACGGGCCCTCATAATACCTGGGGGTAACTGGGAAGTTCCCTTCTCTGCCATGGTTATCACACACACTTCCTGCTTTGAAAGCCTCCTCGAGTTAGGAAAATTCTCTATTCCTACCTCTACCCCAAAAAGCTTGGCACTTCATTCCATGGCTCTAGAATGGACTGGGTTCCAAGCTCCTCAGAGATACCGCTGTTGGTCCAGGGACAATAGGTCAGGGCTGTGGTTGCCAGCATTGTCTCTGTCAGACGTGGCCTCCTCCAGTCCTGGTGCCACCACTGGTCTGGTTGGGACAAGGGGCTACATCCTATGATTTCCTCGTGGGTCACGTGGCTGTAATGGTGCCCCACACCTCACAGTGTTGTGCAGATGAAGATAACCCAACTGCTCACTTAGCGTAGTTTGTGCTTCCTGGCATGATGTACATTGACAGAATGATATTTTTTCTTTAATTACGTAACACAATATGCAGAAGGCTGCATAAAACAAAATTGGGGTTGCACTCCATTTTGCAGTCCGAGATGGGCAGAAATGCAGGTTGCACTCTCATTTGTGGCTAAGGGTCCCACCAAACCTCTGTCAGCCTCAGGGGAATTACATCAGCCATTAGGAGAAAGCCTTGGCTGGGCCTTCACTGTAAGGGTTTTGATTTCAGGGACGCTTGAAATTTTCACCATCTGATTCTAGCTAAATTCTAAAACAAATCTAAATTCTGAAACAATGGGAAATCCTAATTTGATCTCCACCTGTAGCCCCTTAGGCTGCATTCTCTGGAATTGGGAGACTTTTAGCTATGAGTACCTAGTATGAGCTACTGAGTACTAATTGATTTATTCATCTTCTCCTCCCAAAGACAGTTGCTGTTTTTCCTTATCTCTGTTTTTCTGTGTCATTTGTCATAAAATGGAAAAATGTAGGGCAAGAAGCAGGCATCTCCCTAAGCCTGTTGTCTGGGCAGCCCAAGTAGACTTTGCCATAGGGCCCGCCTATAGACTATGTGCAAAAGGTGGAAGCTGTTGCTAAGGGACATCTTGGAGGTCAAACAAGGCCACAATATTGGTGGGCAAGTGTTAAGCAGTTAAGAGCCATTACGGCACTCGCACCTCAAGAAGTCTCCTGTCACAGGCTAAGTTGGTCACAGAATGAGGTAGATGATGACAGGTCTCCCACCAACCTCAAGAAAATGTCCATGCAATGATGAGGTACTCTGTAAAGCACAATCCCCAACCCTGTGGCACCTCTCCCTAGGTATTAGTGTGGCTGCAAGAGACCAAAGCGTAGCTAAAACTGTTAATGTGCATGTAAGATGAGATTTTCTTTTCTTTTGCCTTGTTTCATGTCTTGAGAGCTTGGCTTTGTGACCCCTTTACTCACGAGGGGTCCCAGTTCATCTTGGGCTTCTGTCGTCTCAACCTTCCTCATTTGTTAGTGCACTACTGCCTACGCAACTGAAGCCTTTGCTTTCTTGGACTCTCTTTGTGGGTGAACTTACCAGATCTTATGAAGGCTGCTTCTTTTGCACTCTTTTGCATGCGCCTCTTACGTCCATAGTTAAGCCATAAATGCTTATTGGTTTGCGTCACTATTAAGATCCTACTCACCAATGGTCAGAGGATGGATCCTTTCTTCTTTGTTTTTTTAGATTTTTTTTCTTTTTCTCCCCAAAGCCCCCCAGTATGTAGTTGTATATTCTTCATTGTGGGTCCTTCTAGTTGTGGCATGTGGGACGCTGCTTCAGCGTGGTTTGATGAGCAGTGCCATGTCTGCGCCCAGGATTTGAACCAACGAAACACTGGGCTGCCTGCAGTGGAGCACGCGAACTTAACCACTCAGCCATGGGGCCAGCCCCAGGATGGATCCTTAAATTGGAAAAACTTCTAAATTGAAAAGAAAAATGTAGCTGAAAGGGGTGGGTCAACCTCTTTTCACTTCTTTGGGGAAACTCAGACCATCTTTGTCTTGAAAATCCCTGCAGGGCCAGGCTCTGGAGGGTGGTTCAAAGTTCACTTGTCCTTTTCCAATCCCAAAGACTCCCCTGTTCCTCTCAAAATCCTCAAAGATATTGGGATGTTAGAAACTGACAAGGCAAATATGCCCCAGAAAAATCATCTTGAAGAAAACTTAAGTGGTTTCTCTGTGTCTTTGTGATATAGCTGGACACGTAGATCAACCTGTAATGTCATTTGACTTGCAACCCAATTTCTGAGAAATCAAGAGTGTAGAGGAGGAAGACATTTCCTCAGCCCACTCTAGGTCCTTCTGCCTGGGCTATGAATTAAATTGACATTAGACAGAATAACAGGAGGAAATTACACAAAGCTTTATAACATGTATACATGGGAGAGACCCAGAAAAACTAAGTAACCCACCAAAATGGCAGAAGCTCTCACCTTCAATACCATCCTCAGCTAAAGACAAAAGAGGATGTTGAGGGTGGGTGGAATCAGTTATGGGAGATTACCAGAAAAGTACAGTAAACAAGAGTAAGGTTATTATGCAGATTTAAGTCCTTGCCTTCCGCATTGATAAGAGTTTCTAGAGATAAGGTCATCCCCTCTTCTTCCTGATACAGAGAAGGAGACACCTTCACAGATGATGAGTTCCTTTACAAACGTAAATGTCTCTTAACAAAAGGTAACTTCTACTTTTCAGAGTTTCTCTCACATCTGCAGTTTTTAAAAGTAACCAGCCCAGGAGTGGTGCTTACCACAGAGGAAGAGGGGAGGGGGGAGGGCAAAAGGGGTGATTAGGCTCACATGTGTGGTGATGGACTATAATTAGATTTTGGGTGGTGAACATGATGTAATCTACACAGAATTTGAAATATATTACAATGTACTTCTGAAGCTATGTAACTTTTTTTAACAACTGTTGCCAATCTTTTTTTTCTTCTGCTTTATCTCCCCAAACCGCCCCCCACCCCCGCCGCCATACATAGTTGTATATCTTAGTTGTGGGTCCTTCTATGTATGGCACATGGGACGTGTGCCTCAATGTGACCTGATGAGCAGTGCCATGTCCGCGCCCAGGATCCGAACCCTGGGCCACTGCAGTGGAGCATGAGAACTTAACCACTCGGCCACGGGGCTGGCCCTGAAAGCTATATAATGTTATAACTGAATGTTACTGCAATAAAAAATGAGAAATAAAATAAAATAATGATTATTCTATATGTTGGTTGTATATATTCTATGTAATTACAGTTTTTCAATTTGTTTTTAAAACATATCATACATTTTAAAGTATTTTATCTGTTTTTAAATGACATTAAAACTAATATTAAAAATGGGAAATTTTAATCATTCCCTTGTATTTTCTAATGATGTTTAATTTTTCATTTAAAATTAACATGTTAGTTCTTAGGAGCTTATGATTGCAGTCTTCCTTTAATTGTAATTACTTTTCAATGGTGAAATATCTATCACTGATCATTTATTGCCTTTTGCATTGAATTTCATTTCATATTATATTAAAGTTACCAGGTCTGAATTACTTGTTACATTTGCACAATAAAATGTTTTTCTGAAAATAAAATAATAATAAAACAAAAATAATAAAAATAAAAAATAAAAGTAACCAGCCCAAAATAGTCCTCATGCCAAAGACACATATCTTTGGCTGGCCAATTCCAATTCCCCTCAAGAGCAATTGTTGTTAAGAAATCCTTGCAAGACTGGAAATTCAGCCCTAGAGGCAGTTCAGGTTCCACTCATTTCACTTATCTCAAAGAGAGATACCTCTGGGGAATATCTAGCCCATCACTAATTCCTAAGACTGAAGAAAAAAGAAGGAAAAGGGAAAGAAAAATGGCCATAAGTGCACCCTCACAAAAACCTAGAATCTTGAGTGTCTTATTCACAAATATTAGTAAAAAAAAAAAAAAAAGGATTAAAACAAAATTTGGATTCATAACTAGGGAGCTTTGTATTACTGTACCAGATTCCTGGCAGTAATTTTAAAACAATAGCTGTTGAGACTGTGTGTGTGTCTATGTGTATGTTATGTATGTCTGATATTTTGCCTCTGGCTGGTATAATTTCTAAAGAGTTCCATTCAATTGGTTTAAAGTAAGCACTTATATAAATTATTTCTAAATGTAATAGAAATTAGACCAAATGTCTTTCAAGTTAACATGATATAAGTTAATCCTTGATAACTGAAAGCTTATTTAAGGTTGTTGGTTTGATTAAAATGGACACGTTCTCCAAGTTGTCAGCAATGGATATGATGCAGACATGCAGCCTTTATTATACATTTACGGGTCATATAAGCTGACATTATCTCTACTACAAAACTGCTTAGCTAAAATAATAACTTAAAATGGTGGCTAATTTTGTCTAATGTCTCATGAAGTTTTGTAGGCAATCTAAATAATTATTGGGAACAAGTAAACTAAATAGATGTGGAAAAGATAAAAGTGCTTTTTAACAATAATTATGTATTATGTCATGTGTATTTAAAATAACTTCCAAAGTCTTTCTGGTAGCTTGAAACTTAGAAGTTTTGCTAGACAAAATTAAATGAAAATTCATTGGATATCTGGGTCATTTTCAAATAACATACTGAAACATTTTTGTTAAATATGTATGTTTATCTACTTTTGGCTTCTTGTTACAGACAAACTAAAGTACATTTGGGCCTATTACTAAATACGTCTTGTATTTTATTAAACATTGTACTATGAATTAGCATGTTTCTGGAAATTATGAAAAACGTTTAGAATGCTAATATCAAAGACAATTCATAATTGCTTTTTAGTTTTCACTAAGGTCTGCAAGGTTTAAAAATTCTACTAAAAATTAATAAGGAAAATATCTTGGTATTCAAGGAAAGCAAGATATATGTTTTCAGTAAGGAAGGCATAAAGAATGGAAATATTTTTGAGAGGTTGGAGCAAAATGGTGGGGTGAGCTGACCCGGGATTCTCTCCCCTTCAAAATACAACAAAAGATTGGAAGAACTGAATTTCAGAGAATAAACATAATGCCAGCTCGTTAGAGACCTACAATACCAAGAAGGAGGAGATCATAAACCTAGCTTTACACCTTCGGAGGCGCCGGAACGGTAGGAGAGAACATCACTCCGTCCCCTAGAGTCTGCGATCGCTGCAGCGCAGGTTGGGAAGGAGCGGGGCAGGGGCCGCAGGACCGGGGGATCATCCAGGACTCCTGCCGCTGATTCAGTGGAGACCCACTGATGGGGGGGGGTGGGAAGCTTCCGTCGGCGGGGACCCTATAAAGCAAGGGCCTTGGGAGACCAGAGAACAGAACTGATCTGAACCCAGACTGGCACGTGTGAGTAACAGCCCCTCCCCCACAGCAAAGCCAGTGGGCGCAGCCATCTTGGCCCAAGGCAGAGAGCTAACACGCTGCTTTCGACCCCCATCTAGTGGCGACAGGCTGTAACTGCAACTGAATTCTACCACCATGAGAAAAAACCACTCCTCTACCATCCAGCAATTTATAAAAGCCCCAGACCAGAAGGAAAACAATAAAAACACAGAATTAAGTCCTGAGGACTTGGAATTAGGTAAACTAAGTGATAATGAATTCAGAGCAGCTATAATCAAAAAACTCAATGAGGTAGAGAGAAAGATAGAGAAACAAGCCAAGTTCTGGAGTTGCTTCACAAAAGAGATTGAAATCATAAAGAAGAATCAAACAGAATTACTTGAGATGAAAAACACAATGGACCAGATAAAACAGAATACGGATTCCCTGAATGCCTGTGTAGACAATATAGAGGAGCAAATCAGCATAATCGAGGACAGACAGGCTGAATGATGCCAGACAGAGGAAGAAAGAGAACTAAGAATTAAAAAACATGAGGAAAATCTCCGAGAGATAATGGATTCAATGAGGAGTAAGAACATAAGGATCACAGGAATTTCCGAGAATATGGAAAAGGAAAATGGAGCAGAAAGTGTGCTTAACGAAATTATTGACGACAACTTCCCAAATCTAGGGATCAACGGAGAAATGTGTGTAGAGGAGGGTTTTAGATCTCCTAGATTTGTCAATGTAAAAAGACCCACCACAAGGCACATAATAGTAAAGTTGGCAAATAGGAATGATAAGGAAAGAATACTCAGGGAAGTAAGGGGAAAAAAGAGAATAACCTATAAAGGAGCCCCCATCAGACTGCCAGCGGATTTCTCTACAGAAACCCTACAAGCTAGGAGAGAATGGAGTGATATATTCAAAGCTTTAAAGGATAAAAACCTTCAGCCAAGAATACTCTATCCAGCAAGAATTTCCTTCAGATATGAGGGAGAAATTACATCTTTTCCAGACAAACAAAACTTAAGGGAATTTGTAACTAAAAGCCCTCCGTTACAAGAAATCCTCAAGAAGGCTCTCATACTTGAAAAAAGAAAAAAGGGAGAAACGGGACATAATCCACAGACTAGGGAGACCGATGGATAGAACCAGAACAGGATAGCAAATATTCAACTATAGCATTAGGGTAAAAATAAGGAAACTACCAAAACAAGGACGATCTTAGCACTCTAACTACAAATTAATAAGACGAGTTGGAATAAAAAATGAAAATAATTATTTAGGAGGGGAAGAGCAAAGGGTCTAAATCAGTATTGGTCAAGTAAGTAAGAGACCACCAGAGAATAGACTATATTATACACGAGATTCTAAATACAAACTTCAAGGTAGACACTAAAATAAAGTACAGAACAGAGTCACAAATCATAGATAAGGAAAAATCTAAGAAACCCAGCATAAGAAATTGCAGTATTAAATGGGTAGTCTAAAGCACACAGGAAAAGAAACACAGGAAAACAAGATAATGAGCGACAGATTGACAGCATTAAGTCCACATGCATCAATAATCACTCTCAATGTGAACGGATTGAACTCTCCAATAAAAAGACACAGAGTGGCAAAATGGATTAAAGAACACGATCCAACAATTTGTTGCCTCCAGGAAACACACCTCAGCCCCAAGGACAAACACAGACTCAGGGTGAAGGGGTGGAGGACAATACTTCAAGCAAAGAGCAAGGAAAAAAAGGCAGGTGTTGCAATTCTCATATCAGACCAAGTGGATTTCAAAATAAGACAGGTAAAGAGAGACACAGAGGGACAATATATAATGATCAAAGGGACACTTCATCAAGAAGAAATAACACTTATAAATATCTATGCACCCAACACAGGAGCACCAAGATTCATAAAGCAACTATTAACAGACCTAAAGGAAGATGTTAAAAACACAATAATAGGAGGGGACCTCAACACCCCACTCACATCAATGGACAGATCATCCAGACAGAAAATCAACAAGGAAATAGTGGAGCTGAATGAAAAACTAAAACAATTGGACTTAATAGGCATATATAGATCACTCCACCCTGAAGGAGCTGAATACACATTCTTCTCAAGTGCACATGGAACATTCTCTAGGATAGACCATATGTTGGGAAACAAGGCAAGCCTCTACAAATTTAAAAAAATTGAAATAATAACAAGCATCTTCTCAGATCATAGTGCTATAAGGCTAGAAATTAATTACAAGAAAAAAGCTGAGAAAGCCACAAAGATGTGGAGACTAAACAGCACACTACTGAACAAGCAATGGATCATTGAAGAAATTAAAGAAGAAATAAAAAAATACCTGGAAACAAATGAAAATGATAGCATGCCATACCAACTCATATGGGATACAGCAAAAGCTGTATTAAGAGGAAAATTCATCACAATACAGGCACATCTTAACAAACAAGAAAAACCCCAAATAAGCAACCTTAAAGCACACCTAACTGAACTAGAGAAAAAAGAACAAATGAAGCCCAAAGTCAGCAGGAGGAGAGAAATAATAAAAATCAGAGCAGAAATAAATACTATTGAAACGAAAAAGGCAGTAGAAAGGATCAATGAGACAAAGAGCTGGTTTTTTGAGAAGATAAATAAAATTGACAAACCACTAGCCACACTTAAAAAGAAAAAAAGGGAGAAAGCTCAAATAAACAAAATCAGAAATGAGCGAGGAGAAATAACAACAGACTCTGCAGAAATACAACAGATTATAAGAGAATACTGCAAAAAACTATATGCCAACAGAATGGATAACCTAGAGGAAATGGATAAATTCTTGGACTCCTACAATCTCCCAAAGCTCACTCAAGAAGAGGCAGACAGTTTGAACAGACCAATCACAAGGAAAGAGATTGAAACAGCAATCAAAAACATCCCAAAGAATAAAACCCCAGGACCAGATGGCTTTCCTGGGGAATTCAGAGAGGATTTAATACCTATCCTTTTCAAGCTATTCCAAAAAATTAGGGAAGATAGAACACTTCCTAACACATTCTATGAGGCCAACATCACGCTGATACCAAAGCCTGACAAGGACACCATGAAAAAAGAGAACTACAGGCCAATATCACTGATGAACATAGATGCAAAAATTCTAAACAAAATTTTGGCAACCAGAATTCAACAATTCATCAAAAGAATCATACATCGGGATCAGGTGGGATTCATACCAGGGACACAGGGATGGTTCAACATCTGCAAATCGATCAACGTGATACACCACATCAACAAACTGAGGAATAAAAACCACATGATCATCTCAATAGATGCAGGAAGGCATTTGACAAGATCCAACAGCCATTTATGATAAAAACTCTGAACAAAATGGGCATAGAAGGAAACTACCTCAACATAATAAAGGCCATATACGACAAACCCACAGCCAACATCATACTCAATGGGCAAAAACTGAATGCCATCCCCCTGAAAACAGGAACGAGACAAGGATGCCCTCTATCACCACTCTTATTTAACATAGTACTGGAGGTCCTGGCCAGAGCAATCAGGCAAGAGAAAGGAATAAAAGGAATCCAAATAGGGAGGGAAGAAGTGAAACTCTCGCTGTTTGCAGACGACATGATCTTATACATAGAAAATCCCAAAGAATCCATTGGAAAACTGTTAGAAGTAATCAACAACTACAGGAAAGTTGCAGGGTATAAAATCAATTTGCATAAATCAGTAGCATTTCTATACTCCAGTAATGAACCAACAGAAAAAGAACTCAAGAATACAATACCATTCACAATCGCAACAAAAAGAATAAAATACCTTGGGGTAAATTTAACTAATGAAGTGAAGGACCTATATAATGAAAATTACAAGGCCTTTCTGAGAGAATTGGATGACGACATAAGGAGATGGAAAGACATTCCATGTACATGGATTGGAAGAATAAACATAGTTAAAATGTCCAGTCTACCTAAAGCAATCTACAGATTCAACGCCATCCCAATCAGAATCCCAATGACATTCTTTACAGAATTAGAACAAAGAATCCTAAAATTCATATGGGGCAACAAAAGACCCCGCATTTCTAAAGCAGTCCTGAGAAAAAATAACAAAACGGGAGGCATCACAATCCCTGACTTCAAAACATACTACAAAGCTACAGTAATCAAAACAGCATGGTCCTGGTACAAAAACAGGTGCACAGATCAATGGAACAGAATTGAAAGCCCAGAAATAAAACCACACATCTATGGACAGCTTATCTTTGACAAAGGAGCTGAGGGCATACAATGGAGAAAAGAAAGTCTTTTCAACAAATGGTGCTGGGAAAACTGGAAAGCCACATGTAAAAGAATGAAAATTGACCATTCACCAAAATAAACACAAACTGGATTAAAGACCTAAAGGTGAGACCTGAAACCATAAGGCTTCTGGAAGAAAACGTAGGCAGTACACTCTTTGACATCAGTATTAAAAGGATCTTTTCGGACACCATGTTTTCTCAGAGAAGGGAAACAATAGAAAGAATAAACAAATGGGACTTCATCAGATTAAAGAGCTTCTTCAAGGAAAATGAAAACAGGATTGAAACAAAAAAACAACCCACTAACTGGGAAAAAATATTTGCAAGTCATATATCTGACAAAGGCTTAATATCCTTAATATATAAAGAACTCTCGCAACTCAACCACAAAACATCAAACAACCCAATCAAAAAATGGGCTGGAGACATGAACAGACATTTCTCCAAAGAAGATATACTGATGGCCAATAGGCACATGAAAAGATGCTCATCATCGCTGATCATCAGGGAAATGCAAATCAAAACTACACTAAGATATCACCTTACACCCGTTAGAATGACAAAAATATCTAAAACTAATAGCAACAAATGTTGGAGAGGTTGCGGAGAAAAAGGAACCCTCATACACTGCTGGTGGGAGTGCAAACTGGTGCAGCCACTATGGAAAACAGTATGGAGATTCCTCAAAAAACTAAAAATAGAACTACCATACGATCCAGCCATCCCACTACTGGGTATTTATCCAAAGAGCCTCAAGTCAGCAATCCCAAAAGTCCTGTGCACCCCAATGTTTATTGCAGCACTGTTTACAATAGCCAAGATGTGGAAGCAACCTAAGTGCCCATCAACAGACGAATGGATAAAGAAGATGTGGTACATATATACAATGGAATACTACTCAGCTGCAAAACAGACCAAAATCATTCCATTTGCAATATCATGGACGGACCTTGAGAGAATTATGTTAAGTGAAATAAGCCAGCGAGAGAAAGATAATCTGTGTATGACTCCACTCATCGGAGGAATTTAAAACTATGGGCCAAGAACAGTTTAGTGGATACCAGGGGAAAGGTGGGGTGGGGGGTGGGCACAAAGGGTGAAGTGGTGCACCTACAACATGACTGACAAACATTAATGTACAATTGAAATTTCACAAGATTGTAACCTATCAATAACTCAATAAAAAATAATAATAATAATAATAAAGAATGGAAATATTTTTGTTCGTTTTGTTGAGAAAATAAATTTAGGGGCCAGCCTCGTGGCTAAGTGGTTAAGTTCACACGCTCCACATCAGCTGCCCAGAGTTTTGCCAGTTTGGATTCTGGGTGTGGACATAACACCATTCATCAAGCCATGCTAAGGTGGCATCCCACGTAGCAGAGCCAGAAGAACCTACAACTAGAATATATAACGATGCTCTGGGCGGCTTTGGGGAGAAGAAGAAAAGAAGGAAAAAAGAAGACTGGCAACAGATGTTAGCTCACGTTCCAATCTTTAAAAAAGAAAAAGAAAATAAATTTGCCCTAAAGCCCTAGAAGGGAAAAAAGAAGGCATGGGACAAATTCTGAGTGTAAAAAGAAAATTATAGAAGATTTGTGAAAGAGAAAGCCTGAAAAGAGTTTTATGCATGGTCAAGTTAGCTAAGATTGCAATAAATTTAATTAAGTGAATGAGCTTTAACATAAAAAGTAAGCTGGTACAAAATAAAAATTTTGTTCTTTTTTTTTTTTTTGAGGAAGATTAGCCCTGAGCTAACTGCTGCCAATCCTTCTCTTTTTGCTGAGGAAGACTGGACCTGAGCTGACATCTGTGCCCATCTTCCTCTACTTTATATGTGGGATGCCTACCACAGCATGGCTTGCCAAGCAGTGCCATGTCTACACCCAGGATCCGAACCAGCAAACCCCAGGCTGCCAAAGCAGAACGTGCGTACTTAACCACTGCGCCACCAGGCCGGCCCCTGTTCTCTCTCTTGGGATAATTTCCCCGGACTTTTAGTCTACTCTTGATAAAGAGCTTATAAAAGGTTTTTCTTTATTTTTGAGTAAGTTTACCTAAAAGACAGAAGATCAATGTTTTATTAAAATAATTTCCTATGTTCAATAATACTGAAGTCTCTCTATTAAGGTTTTCAAACTGTTTTAACTCCCTCATTGCCCTTGACTGTTTCTGTTGTCACTTTGATTGAATTGTTTTGCAGTGACTGTTGTTTCCTATTAGACCAAGTGTTTTAAAAAACTTTTGATATTTTTGACAAGCTTCTCTCAAAATTCAAATCATAAGTGAAGTCTTTCTTTTGACCCGAAGGGAAAAAAGTTTTCTTTAAGAATTTTCAGAGGCCCCTGGGACTACTCAAAGAAATTTGTTCTCTCTCTTCCTATAAAGAAAAAGGTGCTAAACTAATTAGGCTTATTTGGTCTATTAAATTACATGGGAAGCTTTATTAAATAAGTGATGATAAACTTTTTTAGGTGGTATTATGTGGATGTTATTAATATAAATGTTTTAAAAATTATATAACACTCCTAAAATTCTGATCTGTCCTGGTTGCCAGCCATAATTCTAGTTACTATCTTGAAGTGTTGTATGTCACAGAAATAGCCAAGTTTCTTTTTCAATTTCCCTTCTGAGTCTTTTGTCACTTGCAGATAGTTGCTGTTTTACTCTGATGCTTTTGCAAATATGTTTCATCTTCAGAGAGATTCATGGAAAAGACACTGACACTTACTCTAGAACACAGGTTTCTGATAAACTTTCAGATCATAAAACTGAACTGGGTAAGAAATTACAGAACTCTAATGGAGAAACCGATGACTTCATGAAACTGCTAACAGAAGGTTAAGAATCTATTACACAGGACCGAATGAACTGATGAGGGTGATTATAAGTTATATAACTTTTTTGAGATATTGCTGATTTTTTTAATGTTTTTGGGTTTTTTCCAGATTTTAGGAAACCTTTTTCTCTTTTCCTTAAGCTAACTGTGATTTATAACAATTTGGTAAAATTATACCTTTGTAGGCAAAATTGAAACATTCTTTTTTTCTCCCTAGCTTATCCCTCCAGAATTTGGAAACCCTTAGTGAGGTGAACGCTGTTTTCATGGCAATACAGTTACTTGCTTAAGTTCAGTAAGAATCTGTTCTCCTTATAACAGGACACAATTCATTATATTACCAAGCCTTTGACTGGAATGTCATATTTGAGAGAAACATGCAGACTCAGATATGACAAGTCAGCTTTTGAAGAATAAAGGTCGACTTTATGGAATAAAGCCACCTGGAAATATTAGCCTGGTCTCTTAGTTACAGGATTCCAAGTGAGTAAAGAAGGTCACTTCCCTGACAGATGCAAAAGACCTCAGGATATTTGGGGAAATCTCAAAAAAAAAGAGAGGAATTCACCGAAATCTATAGGTATTGCAGCCAAAGTCTGATGGCAACTCCTTGCTTTGGTTTTCCTGGCCTTGAGAGGCCAATAAATTTCAATCTGAGATTCCTTATAAAAAGTTCCAGGGGAGCAGATTTAAAACAACCTCTATAGTCAATTGCTTTTCTTGTTGTATTTATATAAATAATTGGGCCAATTTTATTAAAACTAAACTTATTGGACAAACCAACGAGTCTTAATTGGCCATGTTTGGTCAAAATGAAGGTGATTTAAAGACAAAAATTCTGTTTCAAATGAAACTATAGTACACATTCATGGATATTAGGTTCTAGTTCTGATACTTGTCTTTGAGGTTTTGTTTTATATCTATTAACTGGACTGGATCTTGAATTCTACTAGTCTCCTGAAATATCTGTCTATAAATCTCCAAACTAACATTTTCCATTTTTCCATCATTTTCATTTAGAATCACTGAGAACTGAACCTGCCCTTTTTCCTGAAGCCCTACAAACTGAAGCTGGACATCTTTATATAAATTTTAGAGAGGGGCTGGCTTGGTGGCTCAGTGACTAACTGCACACGTTCCACTTCAGCAGCCCAGGCTTCGCCAGTTTGGATCCCGGGTGCGGACATGGCACCCCTTGAAAAGCCATGCTATGGTAGGCATCCCACATATAAAGTAGAGGAAGATGGGCATGGATGTTAGCTCAGGGCTAATCTTCCTCAAAAAAAAAAAAAAGGATTCATGTTGGTTGCTGTGTAAGCTGCTCTGAAAGATACCTGAACACCTAATGACATCATCAGAGACATTTCAAATTATAAAAGAGGCCTCAACTCTGACATCTAGAAATTCTTTGACTGGCTGATCCCCGGGCTCAGAAACTGGTCTATAATTTGCTCTGACTGTTGACCTTGTTTTCCTTGTTGTTTCCCTAGAAATGCTTCTTATTAAATACCTGGTTTCTTGCTTACCCAATATAGGCCTAATTTTGGGAGCCCCCTTACATCACCTTACTAAAAGGCTGGTTTAATAAATGGAACAACCTATGCCCTTTATCAGTAGGCAGAAGTCACAACAGTCATTGCTCTATGTTCCTTGAGATTGAGGAATGAACAACAAAAAGAGGGGATTTGTAGCTGCAGGCCCTCCAGCACCAGTTCAACTGACCCTCTCTCTTATCAACAGAGTGATTAAGAATTGTCTTAATCTGCAAAGTCGCATCACCATGACATGTGCAAAAGAAGAAATCATGTCCTGAAATGACCTTGGAACCAACCCACAGAACCCAAGGACTGGGACATGACCAGAACTTGAAAGTCGGACTCTTATCAGAAGTGAGGGGTCCCTCATTCAGGAAGATCTGGTGTTAAAATTCCTTCCTCGCCTCATCAAAAATGTTTAGGACTCCATCCTAAATGTTTAGAACCCTATCATAAGTGTTTAAAACCTTACCATAAATGCTTGAAGCCCACCAATCAAAGCCTGTCCTAGCAGTGTTTCTGTGGACCAGCCCATGCTCCCTAACCTCTTAAATCTTACCCCAAATCCTGAATCAGGAATACAGATCTGAGGGTACATGCCGCCTGTCTCCCTGAAGATTGATTTCACAGAATAAAAGCTGATTCTCCCCCAAAGGCTGATGCCATAATTAATTGGCTTGTTTATGCACATCAGGCAGAGAACTCCAATTTTGTGTGGTAATGTGACCTTTCAGATTTGTATTTTAGAGCCTGTTATCTCCATGAATTATCCTTGTAGAAAAAGCCTGCCCCTAGATACCTACAGGCCTCACCTGCACTGGGCATCCTGCCGTGAAAGCCTGGGCTGGGTCCCACTGGTCTTTCTCCATAAAGGACTCAGGAGCCTCAACCCACACCAGGAGCCTCTACAAGAAAGCTCCCAGTCTCCACCCAGCTGGCAACTCTCAGCAACTGGTGTCAGTGTGGAGGGAAGGTGGGAGCTCTGTGAGCTGGAAGAAAGTGCTGTTGAGACTCAAACTAGGTCTGTGAGTTGGGGGAGCCCTGATTCCAGCTCAGAGATATGTGGGGTTTAGGGCAAGGGGTCCTTGGCCTTTGAGTTTTTGTGGGACTGGACAAGGGTAGGGGGTGGGGTCAGGGATGGAGAGAAAAACCAATGGTTGAAACCTTAACCATCATCTTGTTTTCCTTAGATTACAATGACCCCACTTGGCTTCCTGCTGTTTCACATTGTATTCACCAACCAGGAAGCTCTTTGAACTCCATCCTTTTGGGTTTTTATGGAGGCTTCATTACATAAGGCATGATTGATTAAATCATTGGCCATTGGTGATTGATTCAACTTCCAGCCCCTTTCCTCTTCCGGGGAGGGAGGCTGGGGGGACTAAAAGTTCCAATCCTCTAATCAAATGGTTGATTCCTCTGCTGACCAGTTCCCACCCTTAGGTGACCTAGGGGCATTCCGAAAGTCACCTCATTAACACACAAAAGACATCTTTATCACTTAGGAAATTCCAGTGGTTTTAGGAGTTCTGTGCAGAAAATGAGGACAAAGAACAAACATATATTTCTTATTATAAATCACAATATCACAATCTTGAACCCCAAACTCCCTTTCAGTGTCTACTACCAGATAAGCCAATGTGAACACCAGCCCATGTGTTAACATACATGTTATATTATAATTAGGTATGATGAGGCTAGTAGACAGAAATGTGGGCAATAGCTTTTATCGTGGTTTCCATAGGAAGGAACAGGTGAGGCAGGGTAAGCAGGCCTAGGATTGGCTAGTTTGAATAATTTCAGCAGGTCCTGGATCATAGGGCTGTCCCTAGTTGTCTAGTACCTGATCCTGGGTGACTAGGGCAGGTGGATAGTGGCCTAGACTATAAGATCCCAAAAGACAGGTGGTTGGGGGTATGGGCTCTGGATTGCATATGAAAGGCACACTCACAACCAAGTTGCTTGCTATCTTTAGGAATTAGTTAACCTCCAGTCTCTCCAGTGTCAACAAGGCCCCAAGAAGTCAAAGCGTTGTTACCTAAAGTTCAGTCTCTGAACTCAGTGCCAATTCAAATAATGAGAACAGAGTTTTGGGTGAAAAGGAAAGCAATCCAGGCAAAGGGAGCAGCAGCAGGCTAGCACCTTAGGAACTGCTGGCTCCCCGTCAAGAAGTGGGTCAGGGGTTTTATAGGGGAAGTCCAAGAGTCCAGTTCAGGGCTACGTGCCAAAAGGCACATTTTTCTTTCCTGCTGGTGGTCTTCAGATTGCTGGGCAGGTGCCAGACCTTGTCAGCTGACACAGATATTTTTCTTCTTTATGGCCAGAGAGATGCAGGACACGAGAACCAGACCCCTTTGTTGCAAGATGTTATCCAGACTCCCTGGAACCAGAGTTATTCTTAAGTCCTAAGGGAGGGGGAGAGTAAGCAGAGAAACATGAGGAAGGAAAAATTATACGTACTTTGAATTGCCAGCCTCAGTTGCTGGGGAAGTTTCACTTCAGATAAGGAAGACATTGCTAGTCAGGTTGTTATTTAACCTGTATACTTCTAATTTCAGATAGAAAAAGCCAGTAACCGCATCAGAAAATAAAAGGAATGATTAGTACGGCCTCACTCCCATAGACTGAGTTAGATGCACCCTGAAAACACTTGTATCATCAGATTTATTAAACTCCATTGTACCAATTGTTTTGTTGGGTTTTGCCTTTAGATAGAGTTCTTGTGGATAAAGATTTTGCCTCCATTTTTGTATTCTCAGCTCATAGTACATTGCCTTGCCTGGAGCTTCCCAGCTCCTGTATCATAGCCCCTTGACATGGGATAAACAGGGTACAGGTGTCACAGGAGATGCTGATGGTTGCAAATTTTTTGTAGTGATACAAAACCCAAAACCATGTTTTCACAACCATTTAAATTTTTACTTCAGTTAAAATTATATTTGATCATTATTTGTATGGCTTCCTCTGTATACTTCCTATATTCACTTATTACTATCTTGGCAAAAGACTTCAGACATAATGCCCACCACCAGAGAGTGTTCTCTGCTGGTTACACCAAGAAGAACCTCCCCCAGGAATAGCATGCAAATATTATCCTTTTCTGTGTGTGCCAGGATGCAAAGGTTTGGAAGCATTGGCCAAGCAGGATTCGAAAAAAGGGATTTGGATCAATCAAATAAGATTGCGTGAATGAATTGATGAAGGAAATCAAAGTACTTGCTTTGCCTCTTAGATACTACAAATCACCAGTCTCTCCAAGCTTTGATTTTCCAGCTGCAAAGAGAGTAAAAGGCCCATAGGAATATGAAGATTAATAAGAAATTATCTAAGTGAAACTTCAGCTGTAAAACATACAAATTTAATTACTACCAGCTTTGGCATTCAGCATTACACTACCATCTCCCTAACTGATCACTCTTTCTTCAACCTCACATGCCTGCCAGATAGCCTGCTTTCATCAGCAAATTGTTCTTCAAACATCTTTCTTTTTTCAAGTCACTCTCCACATTGAACACTTGTGGTAGGGGCTGGCCTCACGGCCAAGAGGTTAAGTTCACATGCTCCACTTCGGTGGCCCAAGGTTTCTCAGGTTCAGATCCTGGGCACAGACATGACACCATTCATCAAGCCATGTTGTGGTGGCATCCCACATAACACAACCAGAGGGACCTACAACCAAGAATATGCAAGTATGTACTGAGGGGCTTTGGGAAGAAGAAAGAAGGAGAAGGAAGAAGGAGAAGGAGGAGGAGGAGGAGGAGGAGAGGGAGAGGGAGAGGGAGAGGGAGAAGGAGAAGAAGGAGAGGGAGAAGGAGGAGGAGATTGGCAACAGATGTTAACTCAGGTGCCAATCTTTAAAATAAAATTAAAAAATAAAAACCTTTGGCAGCTCCCCTTTGCCTACTCATTTAAGTCTAAACTCAACCCACAAGGACCTTCAAGGACCTGGCTGCAACCCCCTCTGTTCTTCATGAAACCTATGACAGACAGCTTGGGGGGAAAGGGGGTATCTAAGGCCAATTTGTGTCAGGTACACCAGCCACTAGAGGTTAAGGTTCCAGGGTCAAGCTATATTAGGCAAAGGTTTACTTAGAGAAGTCAGAAGCAACATCACAAAGGGGCAAGTTCAACAGATCAGGCAGAGAACCAGAAGTCAGAACTGTAGAAGCAGCAGCAGCAGCAAATTCAGGGGCGAGGCAAAGACACAAGCCATGTGTTTTAATCAGGATGGGCTCAGTTATGCTGCCCTAACAAGCAATGTTCAAACTTGAGCAGCTTAACACAACAGAGGTTTATCACTTGCTAATGCGAAGTTGGCTGCAGGTCTGGATGACTCTGCAAGGTAATTGTCTTCCATGGAATAATTTCACCATGAGGCCTTCTTGGCTGCAGAAGAGATGATACATCTGGAGGATTGCTCGGGCTTTTCTTTGCTTCTGCCTGGAAGTGAAATATGTCACTTTTGCTCACAGCCATTGTCCGCAACTAGTCAAATGATCTTGCCTAAGTGCAAAAGGGCTGTTAAATGTGGGTGTGGTAGGTAGAATCCAAAGATGCTGCCCACAATCCCTCCCCTCCCTGTACACGTGACTCATTCCTCCCATCAAGAAGTGCAGCCCATTTCCCTCCTCCCTCATCTGGGCTGGCATTGTGACCTCCTTTGACCAATAGAATGTAGCAGAAATGAGGTGGGTGTAGCCTAGCCCTTAAGAAGTGGCACCTTCTGTTTTTGTTCTCTTGGAACCCAGCCTCCATCTATAAGGAGGTCCAAGCTATCCTGCTGGAGAGACAGAGGGGCTGTGTGATGAGGCCCTGCAGGGTGAGATACCACATGGAGAGAGAGGCACATATGGCTAGCACAAACAAATATTTAATTTTAATTAATTTAAATTTAAAAATTGATCATCTGTTGTTCCTGGGAAAAGTTTTAAGTATGTTTGGAACAACTTTTTCAACTGTAAATTTTATGAAATCTAAATGCAGATGAACAATTTCTGATGAAAATTTAGCATGCAAACTGAGCCAAGCGGTGAATACTAAAGACACACTGAATTTTTTTTTTAAGATTTTATTTTTTCCTTTTTCTCCCCAAAGCCCCCCAGTGCATAGTTGCATGTTTTTAGTTGTGGGTCCTTCTAGTTGTGGCATATGGGGTGTCGCCTCAGCATGGCCTGATGAGCGGTGGGATGTCCGCGCCCAGGATCCAAACCAGTGAAACCCTGGGCCGCCAAAACAGAGTGCACCGACTTAACCACTAGACCACGGTGCCAGCCCCTAGACATTGAATTTTGAAGACTTAGAAGAAAAAAATTTTTATATCAACTACATGTTGAAATTATAATATGATGGTTACACACATACACACATATATTAAGGTTAATTTCACTTGTGTTTTTTTTTTTTTAATTTTTTTAGCATCATGCTTCTATTGGACAGTGCTGCTCTATGGTACATCCAAAGGATGTTTAGCTGCTAAGGAAAGGGGCAGGAGTCTGGAGAATCCATTTGTCAGAAAGCATATGAAGATCTTGACGCTTCAGTGAATGCTTGGATGAGTGGAGCATTCCAGCTGGTCATTTAGTACCTCGTGGAGTCAATTTCTTTCACTCGACTAATGCAGACTGAGGACCTACTACGTGCCAGGCACTTTGTGTAGTCCTGGGGATATGGTGATGACCCACACACAGTCCCTGTCCTCATGGAGAAGGAGAAAGGTATTAAGCAAATACCTATAGAAATACTCAAATAGGATTCAGAAGCTTCCTGAGGAGGAACTCACACAGGTGTCCCAATGATGGTAGCTCAGGCTTCTATGCCAAAAGTCAATCAGAGCGTAGCATAGTGCCCTTCAGATGTATCCCCTATCCTCACCTTTTTAGCCTTCTGTCTGGGTCTAAGAGGGGGGATTCTGGAGGAAACCCTGAAAGGGCAGTTTCACTGAGGTCACTGGGGCACTGGGAAACCAGTCCTGCTTTGGCCCCATCATAGGAGAGGACAGGCATTTCCTTTCTTCAGCACCGAGCAGGGTGGGTGTCTCCTGCCCCTTGGACCGCAAGGAGACGAGGTGCTGGAGGCCTGGGAGCGAGAGGAAGCAGTGCCCTGAACATCAGCAGCTGGTCCCGGTGAGCAGGCCCAGCACCAGAGGCGGCAGGGCTGGCGAATCTAGGCCCCATGGGGAGCCGGAGCCTTGGCAGTGGACAGTGCTGAAAGGTGCCGGCAGGCTGGGAGTGCGTGCAGAATGGAGAAATCCTCTTTGTTAGCACATGTAAGACACGGCCCAGGGAATAAGGACTTAGAAGAGGAGGGGAAGTTCCCGACAATAGGAGGAGATGAAAGCCAAGAAATTTCAGTGCCATGAATGCCAACGCAGCATGACCCCCCGCTGGTGTACCCTAGGAAAGTACCAGGTACATTAAAAAGAGTCAATGATATGAAGTTGATAATTGCACTGTGGTTATGTATGAGAAAAATCCCTATTCTTAGAAAACTCGCACTTATCTAGGAGTAAAGGGCCATGATGTATGTAACTTACCCTCAAATCATTCAGGAAAAAAATGTGTGTGTGCACGAGTGTGTGTGTACAGAGAGAGTGCATAGATGATAAAGCAAACGGGGTAAAATATTAACAACAAGTGAACCTAGTTAGAAGGCATATGTGCGTTTTTGTACAATTTTTATTTTTGCAATGTTCTGTAAATTTTAAATTATTCCTAAACAAAAGGTTCATAAAACAATGAAATTACAGTGTGATGCATGTCCTCATTAGTGTAGGACAAAGCAGAGCAGTAGGTCAAGGAGAAAGCCATCAGCTTTGCCTGGGGGTGGGGGTGTCAGGGGGGGCTTCCCCGAGAGGCTTAAGCAGAGCTGAAGGATGATGTCCTGACAGGGATGCATGTGAGGCGCTGGAGCAGCTCATCGAGGTGGGAGGGGGGTAGGCGGGAGTGAAGAAATGTAGGATCCGACCTATCCTGAGTGTCTGATTACCTAATAAACACTGCAGCCGCTCGGATGAAGCAGAGACCCCCTCCTCAGATGGTGAGTGTCAACTGTGTGACCAATGCTCCTCTGGCCAACCAGGCACCCCTCTTACTAGCGGAGGCCCAGCCCAGGGACCTTCAAAGGGAAGCACGTCAGAGGGAGGGGCCAGCAGCCTGGGCAGGGCTGGGCAGGGCTTGCAGCGTTTGGCTCTCCCCAAAAGGGCTCAGCACTTCACTTGAGTCAGGACCCTCTGCAGAGGCAGGGAGCTCTGAGTCTGCACCTGGCAGGGAACTCTCAGCTGTGGCATCTGTGAGGAAGGAAGGAGGGAGCTCTCTGTCCCGGTGAGGATTTCTGAGTGGGCGACAAGACCTGTGGGTGTGGGGAGCAACGATGCGAGCTCAGGTCTGGTCTTGGCCTCAGGGATTGAGAGTTTCCAAGAAAGCAGCCCATGGCCCCTTAAGAACTTCTAGGATTGGGAAGGGATGGAGGATATTCGGGGAGGTTCCAGAATGCCCAGAAGCCCATCACTTTCCATTTGCGGTTTCTTGACTCAGAAAGGATGGAGAGCAAGGATGAGAGGAAGGGAAAGGATGGTGCAGCCAGTGACTTGTGCATCTCCTTTCCCCTTAGGGGACAATGGCCAGATTCTGCTTCCTGCTGTTCGTCTCTGTGGCCACCAGAGGGTGGAGTGCAGGTAAGTGACTCGTGCAGCAGTTTCTTCAGCTCACCTCTCCTGTGCAGGGGAGTGAGGGGGTAGAGTTGGGCTGGATGCTGACATCCTGGGCCTGAAGGAGAGTCATGGAGATGCACAGAAGCCACACGTGGCAGCTGACTTGAGATGTGGCCTGGGTGCTGATTGCTGGCCTCTCCGGGTGTCTGATCTGAAGTAGTCACAGTGTTAGCTAAGTCATGTCCTGGGGCCCCACTCTGTGCCTGTGTGTGGCTGTGAGGGGGCTCAGGAAGGGGATGGTAGGGACTGTGTCCCCTCCCGGCTACTCCTGCCCCTGTGGCCTTGGCCTCTGCCTCTCCAAAGGGAGCTAGGTGGTCATGCTGTGTCCCAGAACATCCCCGTCTAGTCCCCATCCTCCCAATTCCATTCCTCACAACAGGTGTAATGATAGTTTTCAGTTTTGGTTAGTTGAGAAGAAGAATTCAGTGTTAAGCCTGTATGAGATCGTGGTCAGATAGTCTTAGCAGACGGAATCCTGGGTGCTCACAGCATAGTGACGAACTGGCGAAGTGGGCAGGGGCTGGGAGCTGATGCCAGGAAGGATGGTATCAGGCAACAGACTGTTAATGACAATTATTCTCACATCCTCCAGCAGTGCCCCAGGCTCCTGAGATGTTCCAGGAGGGCAAAACCTGTGCCTCCTCCCTTTCTTTCCTGCCTCGAAGCTGCAAGGAACTCAAAGAAAGTTGCAATAGAGCAGGTGGTGAGTAATAAACCAACCCAGCCTTCTCTCCTTGAAGACACTTTTTAGCTAAACAGAGCCCAGGCACGGAAATCAGGAGGAATGTACCCACCGTTACTGTCTGTTCTGGCTCCAGCTCCCACCCAAGCAGCCTTCCAGTGGGAATTTGGAGGCTTTGTGTCCCACCCAGTCACAGCAGGCATGATCTTCTGAGCACAGGGCGAAGGCAGTGTTCCTGGCGACACATGGGGTGGTGGCAAGAGCCATGATGAGTCTAAGATTTTCCTCTAGTTGTGAGCTAATGTTAGCCTGCCAGTTTCATGGGTGCTGGCAGGAAACATGAGACTCCAGAAGCTGAGACGAAGACCTTTATTATTCACAGCAATAGCAGTAGCCAGAGTATCAGCATTTTCTCGTGCTGGTTCCCTGAGCCCCAGTTCCAACACGGTGACGTGAAGAGGGCCAGGAGACATCTGCACAGGTAGTGGTTTTGTCAAGCAGGCTGACAAGTGGACTGGTAAAGAAACAACAAGCCTTTTTTAGATCAGACAGTTTAGATCAGACTCACATAGACTGCAAAACCAAGATAGCAAAGGTGTCACCTTCTCCCATCCCTTGGCCCACAGGACAGCACAGAAACGAAAGGGGCCGGATGACAAGGTAACATGGGTAGTGAGGGACTCTGATGCAGAGGATCTGACCCAGGCTGCAGCTATGCAGTTTTGTCACCTGTAGCTGCATCCTAAGAGGCTGGGGTGGGCAGCAAGGCAAAAAGCCCCAGGCCTCATCAGAAGCTGGAGTCAAAGACAAACTGTCTCACGACAGCCTCCCTGCAAGATAGGGAGGTGGGTGAGCACCGACCTTGTAGCAGCCCCCACAAGCCTGCCAGGCTTCCGTGTTTCAGGAGGATGACAGGTGTTCTACCAGGGGTTAGGTCCACTGTGGTTAGGCCTTGCCCATGTGGCACATGTGGAGATGTGCAAAGTGACTAGGGTGGCACAATGGAGCCTTCTCCTCCAAGGCTGTGTACAGGAGAGGAACTCTGAGCTTCGGGAATCTGAATCTTGCACAGTCACATGCCACATAACAATGTTTCGGTCAACAAGGGACAGCGTAGACGATGGTGTCCCATAAGATTAGTACCACATAGCCTAGGTGTGTAGTAGGCTATATCATCTAGTCGGCGTAGGGACACTATGTGATAGCACAATGAAATCACCTAACGATGCATTTCTCAGAGCATATCCCCGTCATTTAGCGAGGCGTGACTGTATAATGGTCAGTGGCCTTGCCTGCCCTTTGCTCTGGGATGAACTTGATGTAAACTTGGGATGTGATAGGGTGCTGATTTCTGGCCTCTCCTGGCCAGAAGCAGGCACTATCCGGAAAGAGACGCCATCTCTCTGTTCTGAGGCTGTTTGCTCTGCAATCTCTTTGAAAAGATAGTGTGGAACTAAGGCAGGCAGTGCCTCTGCTCACAGATGACCCAGAGAGAATTGTCTTCCCACAAATGACGAAGTGTGGGAGCCTTCAGAATACGCTTCTGATTTCCCCGAATCTTTCTAGTTGTGGGTCCTGAGAAGGACCATGTGCTCCCAGACAGGGGGCTCTGGGCTCGTTCCCTCTGCAGATGGTGTGTATCTCCTCCGCACTAAGAATAGTGTCATCTACCAGAACTTCTGTGACATGACCTCTGGAGGTGGCGGCGGGACCCTGGTGGCCAGCGTGCACGAGAACAACATGCTGGGGAAGTGCACGGTGGGCGACCACTGGTCCAGTCAGCAGGGCAGCAGGGCAGACTACCCAGAGGGGGACGGCAACTGGGCCAATCACAACACCTTTGGGTCTGCAGAGGCGGCCACCAGCGATGACTACAAGCTTGGTGCCACTCACCACCCTCTTGGGAAAGGGTGAGGAGCTGAGTGTGGCTCGACCACACCGTGTAGAAGGGCAGGTTGGAAGATGGGGATGTGGAGACAGGGCTGGAGAAGAAAGACCTACTTCCAGGTCTTGAAGCACAGCTTCCTCCCAGCAAGGCCGTTAGGGACCTGGGTGGTGGGAGGCATCTTCATCTGCTGGAAGTTGGGGTGTCTGAGCACTGCTGGCCACCTGCCCTCCTGGAGCCCAGAGCTCTCAGCTCCACTGAGGGCTGCATGTGTGTGACTGGTGCCTGTGGGACCTCCTGACCTGGTCAGGCTCAATGTCTGTTGCTCTCCAGAACCCTGGCTACTATGACATCCAGGCCCAGGACCAGGGCACCTGGCATGTGCCCAACAAGTCCCCCCTGCAGCAGTGGAGGAACAGCTCCCAGCTGAGGTACCGCACCAGGAATGGCTTCTTGGAGACTCTGGGACATAATCTGTTCGGCCTCTACCAGGCAACCAGGGCTGTTGGCTGAGGGGCACTTCCTCTGGTGAACAGAGAGCCAAGTGTTTGGGGTGAGAGGTAAGTCTCTGTGGCCACGCATCACCGTGAGGTGCCTGTGCTTGGCCACTTCTCCTACTCTGGGTCACTGTGAACTGCTGTGCTGCCTCTTTCAGGACCTCTGAGGCAGACAAGGGGAGAGGCCTGTGGGAGAGGAGAGGAGAGGGAGAGCGGGAGAAGGCCAAGGGGCTTGGGGCTGTCAGAGAGACACAGCTCTGGGGAAAGAGGCGTGACTATGATGGAGACGGATTTCTGAATAATGACACGGGAAGGCATTAAATCCCCTACCTCTCAATATGACGGCATCTCTGCTGTCCTCACACAACCGCTCTTTTGGGTCCCTGCAGAAATATCCAGTGAAGTATGGAGCAGGGAAGTGTTGGACTGACAACGGCCCAGCCGTCCCTGTGATCTACGACTTCGGTGATGCTCAGAAAACTGCATCTTATTACTCACCACTTGGTCAGGGTGAGTGTCGGCTTCCTCAGACTGGTCTTAAATCCCGCCGTGCCCTCTTGGGAAAAGTGTACATAAAACAAATAATAATTACTAGCATTTCCTGAACACTTTACAATGTGCCAAGCTCTTTTCTAGGAACTTGACACAGTTTTGTGTCATTTCATCATCTTGAGAAAGGCTTGAAGTTAAAATCACTATTATCTCCATTTTACAGGATATAAACCAAGGCTGCTTAACCACCACCCTGTGTGGCCTGTTAGAACAGTCAAGAAAAGGTGGAGGCTAGTGTTCACAGGAGAGAAAAACTAGCAAAGTGATGAGAAAATTTTATTTTTGTTATGAAGGACAGCTATTAATTATCTTAAAGACATTTTTCAGCATAATAAAGGCACAGAAGTTAAGTCTTTGTTTGGAAAATAAAAGCCATTACTGTTGACGTTTGATATTTTACGAAGGCGGGTAATGGCAGTTAGGAAAACAAACACACGGTAATTGGATGAGAAGTGTGTCCACAGAAGCACATGGCCACACCTGATCATTGGTTGTCCTCCTGCACCTTTGGAGATCTTCTTGGTGATCCTCTGTGGAGTCTAATTTCTCCTGTAAGCCTCGGGCAGACAAGTGTCCTCTTGCGAGCCCCAGCCTCTGTCCTCTTGCCCCAGATGGACAGAGGTTCTCCCCTGGCCAAGTTCAGGGTCAGATGTCCCAGCCACAGGAAACACAGGTGCTGGGCTCCACCCCTACAGCTTGGAGGGTTGGGCTGTGACTTGAACTCTTGGCTTAGGGAATCCCTGGGCTGTTCAAAGGGAAGCTATTCCCAGTTCCTCCTTTGAACATTTGGCCCTTTCTCTGCTGCTTCTTTTCCAGGGAATTTGTTGCAGGATTCGCACAGTTCAGAGTGTTTAATAATGAGAAATCAGTCAATGCCCTGTGTGCTGGGGTGAGAGTTACTGGCTGCAACACTGAGAACGTGAGTTTGGGGAGATCAAAGCGTGTGCGCGTGTACATGTGGGGTGTGTTGATGTGTGTCTCCGTCACTTGCCTTTTTACTCTCTTGATGGTGTCTGGTGAACGTAATCTATTTCAATGACATTTTGTTTATCAAGATTTCCATGTATGGTTAGTACTTTAATGTTTTGTTTAAGAAGTATGTTTCTATGTTGAGGTCATGAAGATATTCAAGACCAGATTCAAGACCAGATTGTCACCTGTGCTTTTGACCAACTGGCTATAGATTGGAGGTTCCAAGGGCTCTCTCGAGGGGTTTGATTAATTTGCTAGAACAGCTCACAGATCTCAGAGGGACATTTCACTTACTAAATTACCAGTTTATTATAAAAGGATATAACTCAGGAAGAGCCAGAAGGAAGAGATGCATAGGGCAAGGTATGAGGAAAGGGCAAGGAGCTTCCATGCCCTATTCAGAACATGCCACTCTCCCCTCATCTCCATGTGTTCATCAACCTGGAAACTCTCCAGACTCCATCCTTTTGGGTTTTTATGGAGACTTCATTACAAAGGCATGATGATTAAATCATGGATGATTGATTCAACCTCCACTCCCACTCCTCTCCCTGACAATCAGGGGAGTGGGACTGAAAGTTCCAAACCTCCAATCATCAGGTGGCTTCTCCTGGCAACCAGCCCCCATTTCTAGGTGTGGTCCAAAAGTCACCTCATTAACATAACAAAAGACACCTTTGTTGCTCTGGTCACTCAGGAAATTCCCAGGGTTTGAAGAGCTCTATGCGAGAAACAGGATAAAGACTAAATTTATACTTGTAATAGATCACAATACCCCACTCTGCAAAGGTGGATGTGACTGGCAAGGTCTGGGCTCCCATCTTCAGTTGCATATTCAAAAGAAGAGCCAAGGTTGCCAGTGAAGTCTCACTGTGTCATCTGTGTCAACAGGGTGCTGACAACAGCAGTTCTGCTTGTGAGCAGAGCTCAGACATTTTAAATAGTTTTGCTCAAAATGCAAGTCTGATTCGAACACTCCCCACCTCCCATCACCATCCTTTTTCTCCTTTGCTGCCTGTGGACTAGAGCAACAGTTCTCAAATGGGGTGAGAGGTGAGAGAGATAGGGGTAATCTCGCCTCTCAGTAGGGCTGGATAGATTTAGCAAATAAAAATACAGATGTCCACTTGAATTTTAATTTCAGATAAACAATAACAATATTTTTACTATAAGTATGTCCTGTGCAGTATTTTCTCGGGTGCCCTATCCCCAGGGACCATTTGGCAATATCTGGGGACACTGGCATGTCTGAGAGGTGGTGTGGAGGATGACAGGAGCCATCTAGTGAGTAGAGGCAGGGATGCTGTGAGACGTCTGACACTACACAGGACGCCCTCCCCACAGCAAAGAATCATATGATCTGAGGTGTCAGCAGTGCTGCAGTGGAGAAATCCTGGATGAGAGGATTTTGTTTAAAATGTATAGCGTGAAAGTCCTGAGGCCCTGGCCATTGGTAGCTGAAACCAAAGAAGAAAATTTTCAACGACGTGGTTAATTAAAAATATAGACCCAATGTTTATTTGTTTTACATTTTTGTCCATTTCATTATTGGTGGATAGCACTCTAACACTTAAATACATTTAGATAATGCGCAAGTGACTGCCCTACTGCAGCATTGGTAAGTAGATAAACAATTTAACTAGGACCTAGTTAACAAGAAACTGACTCCACATTTAAAATACAGCTCTCATTTAGATCATCCTTTGTTTTATCACTGGAGGGGTGGAGGGGAGTTGGAGGGAGCCTGTGCTCACACTGGAAATACATTAAGACCAAACCTTCTGAGACCCATTCCCAAGGGTTCCCACCCTGCCGGGTTAACCTCCAACTCCAGAGAAAGCCCAAGCTCGTGGCCTCCAGCATTAACTCTCATTCCATTGACCAGAATAGGCAGTGTCAGCCTCACACCAGGCCTCAGAGTCTGAGTGCAGCTTACTCCGTTTGAACTAGAGCTGTTGACTTTTGCAGAAATGGAAGCAGTGGGATCCAATGGATGCTTAGCTGTAATGCCAAAACAAGGTCAGTCGGTACCTAATGTCCAAGCAAGATTCACTGAAGCATCAAGATCTTCATATACTTTCTGATAAATATTCTCCAAATTCTGTCCAGTTATTGACCATATTATGTAGCTGGATGTCTCTACTCCTATGCCTCATGGCAAAGTTACTCCTTGTCAGCTTTGATTTGGCACTGTCAAAAGTCACCCAGTGTCCAGCAAGTCAGCCCTCAGAATCAAAGACAGCTGAACCATGGATGGCAGGTCCAGCAAAATCTAAGTCCGCATTACAACCAAGGATTTTACACTCCCTCCTGTAAGAAGACTTGAGTTTACCACTTTTCTTTCTCGTGTTGGTGAGAAGGTAGTATCAAATGTCAATTTCTACCCTTGACAAATCTGACCTTCAAGTCTGATTCAATTCTGTTCCCAGACTCTTTTCAGTGTCCCATTTTTCTGTGAAAGTCAGACCATACTCACACTGTATGAATTTGGTTTCCAAGGTGCCAGTAACTTGACCAGTGTCTGATTTAGATGGACCAGATACCAAGAAATCCGTGACACTGCATGATTTTGTTTTCACATCCAGACAACCTAAAACCAAATCCTCTGCTGAAAATATCTCTGGCAGATTTGCCAAGGTCAGCATATGATGGAGGAATATGCATTGACCACACATGGCTCTGTCTGTAGGTCGCCATGGCCAGGCCGTGAGAAGAGGTGATGGGGTGGTCTCCTGAGAGGTATGCCACATCTGCATGTGGGGCCGCTCGGCTTGCTCTGGTTTGGGCCACAGCTGCCATGGCCAGAGGGCCAAGTGAAAGCCCAGTGTTGTTCTTGGCTAAACCTGATTGATATAGTACATGGTCAGCTACTGTTAATGTATTTTGTTTTTTTCCAGTATCTTCTATTGTTTTCTCCCTCTTTAATAAACTTTTATCCCTTAATAGCTCATGCCTGCTTTTCTTCCTACTCCTTTATTCCCTCTTTCTCTACTCACTTTTGTTATCTCTTGTCTTCTTTCTTTCTCTCCCCCAATGTCAGGGTTCTGGAGGAAATACACAGTACACTCAAATGGTAATGGAACAGAGTTTAACAGAGTCAGTTTGTAAAGGTTTAGGTGGCATTATGGGAAACCAATAAGAGATGTGTAGTTTCCCCGAGTCAGCAACAGTAGGCAGCAGTTATCAAGGCTAGCATTGAAGGGCACGGGGAGAGAGCAGTTACCTGCATCCCCAGGAAAGAACACCTGCAGAAGTCTGCCAGATAGGAACTGACTCTTGGTAGAGGGATGTAGCCAGCACATGGCAACCTAGCAGGTTACCTTCATCCTTCTGTCCTTAGAACTCTTCCAGTGCCTCTCATTGGCTAAATCTATCTGAAAGCCCATGAATGAATTCGATAAAGGTCAGCTTCCTGAGCAACAGAATAGAGTGAAGAATGCATCAGAAGGACAAATGAGAAAAATCCAATATGCTCCACTCCTTTTGCCCATCAGCGTGCATTTTCGTTCTTTGTCCAGATGGAAAATTGATATCTCCAATCAGAGGACACACAATCATCCCATTAGCTCTTGTGTCATTGTGGGCTGATAATAATTCAGTCATATGCTCACGTGAAACCTTAACACATTAGTCACCACCAATGGTCTTCATATCAGGTAGCAGGTGAAAAAGAATGAGGAAGGAATTAAAACATATAAAAGAACTGCCACAGTTATTGCTTCCGTAGCTGTTCATGAGGCCTTAGTTGGTAATCCTAGTTTCATTCTTCCCCCACCCATTGCTTGTTTCCTTTACCCTCTACCCACTTCTTGGCTGGAAAACCTCCTGTAACCCAATTCTCCATTCTTGCTGGATCTGAGTCTTTGTGGTTCTACCTTTACTGGGTTGTTGTACTTTTTCTTTGACCAGGACTATTGGCCAATGTGTCAAGACATAGTCCTCCTTGTCTCCATTATGAAGCAGTAGGGAATTTCCCCTGGGAAATCAGGAACATCACCAGCCAGTACAGTGACATCTTCTTTGCCTGCTGGATCATTGGCATAAGGAAGCCAAAATGGCAAGTGGGTGGACTCAGCTTCCAAATTGAAAGAACCATAACTGCACTCCCTGGTGGAAGCATTCTTCCAAACCCACTAGCCTACTAGGACCTCCAAACCCATTGAACCCCAGGTTGTGGAGAATGAGAAGCAAAAATTCCTTCAGTATGTTGTTTGCTGTAACTGTAATAGGAGCTATTTCCTTTCCACCCCTGGACCCCCAGACCTGTGCATTTAGGCTATTTGATGTGACTGGTTTATTAGTTTTCTTGGGCTGCTGTAACAAAGCACAACAGGCTGGGGGGGCTTAAACAACAGAAATTCATTTCCCCACAATTCTAGAGGCTAGAAGTCCAAGGTCACGGTGTTGGCGGGGTTGGTTTTTATGGAGGGCCGTGAGGGAAGGATGTGTTCCAGGACTCTCTCCTTGTCTCCCAGATGGCCTTCTTCTCCTTGAAATGATGACATTTTTCAAATGTCTTCCCTCCTTGTGTGTATCTTTCTCTTAATCTCCTCTTCTTATGAGGACATGAGTCATTTTTCTGGATTAGGGCCCACCCACATGAACTCATTTTACCTTAATTCCCTCTTCAAAGATCCTATCTCTAAAAACAGTCACATTGAAGTGATAGGGATTAGAACTTCAATATGTAAATTTGGGGGGGAGGGGGGAACAGAATTCAGCCCATAATAGGGGACAACCACATGTTGGCATCATTTATAGTTTGTGTCCAGTAGGACAGCAGTCTCACCTTGACAGGATGACACTGAGCCATTAGTAGCCTATTTCATCATTCTATCTATACCTCCTGAAAGATGGGGCTTGTGGTAAAATGATGAATTCCATAAAATGTGCCCCCTAGCTGGAGGCAATGTTGTGTGAGATGCCATAATATTCTGTAAGTCGGTGACTGTTGCTGTTACTAGAAGCATCATGGTCAGGGAGGGTAAACCTATCACCAGAAAATGTATCTATCCTTTTGAAGGCCAATCATTACTCTTTCCCTTATAGAAATGTTGCAAAATAACCCAACTTATCACTGGGTAGCCTGTGGTCCCCTAACATGGGAATAGTGCCACATTGAGGCTCCACAATGTCCGGTGATGTTGGCCGGTTGGATACTCAGGAGTGGTGTCAACCAGATCAGCCTTGGTGAAGAGAAGGCTGTGGAATTGAGTCTATGCAGATCCTTGTCCCTGATGCCATTGCTGCTTTGTACATGAGCCCAATAAATGAGCACTGAGGTGGTTGGGGAAAGACACTGAGTGCCATCCACAGGTTGCGGCATCCTACTGACCTGGTAATTCAGAGCCTCCTTACAGAGGATGCGCCCTGGTGCACATTTACATGGAAGGCAAATTCCTTATTCTCTGTGCTCACATGTAGAGGTCCATTCATGTACTTTCCCTCACAGCTTTTTGTTGCCATTCTTTCAGTCCTGCTCTATTCAGGCTCCTCCCCAAAGGGCCAACGTGCAAGCCACCGCTCATGAAGCAGTGTAGATTTGTACTTCAGGCAATGTCTTCTTCCTCACAAAGTCAGCAGCCAGATGAATCACCTGAAGTCTCCCTCAGGGAGAATTCCTTTTCACTATCACTTTTCAGGTCACCCCTGCTTGGGGCTGTAATACCGTGGCTGTCTACTTATAGCTAGAGCCAACAGATCAAGCAGATCCATTTGTAAATCACACTTTCCCTCCATTGCTTCTTCATTAGCTGCTCATAGGTTAATTCATATGAGGCCACAGGTGTGGATTTAGGAAGATGAAGCAAAGAGTCGGAGAGGATAATACGGAAGTCTGAAACATTTGCTCATGTAGTGTAGTTCTGTCACCTTGACTTGCCTTGGTTTGGCCTTAAATACACCATTTCCTTTCACAATTATATGATTTGATGGGTTAGATAGTACCTAGTTCATGGTCATGATGGGAAGTTTGGGTTACACAGTCACTTGATGGTCCTTTGTTGAGCATTTAGTCCCTCCAGGGCCCAGTAGCAAGACAGGTTATCTTAAAACAGCTGTTTTAAATGGAGAATAATTGGCAGGAGACACAATGTCTTTACTCCAAAACTCTAGGGGTATGTGGTGTGGTTCTCCCACTGGGGCTTGCCAGAAACTCCAAATAGCTTCTTTTCCATCTGAAATCTTATCTGTTATGCTCCAGAATAAGGTCCATGTGGGAAACAAAATTTCACTGGTACCCGGACCTGTTGTAGAGCCTTTTCTTGTTTTGTGTCCGCTCACAATTGGTACCCCTGTGGCCTGAGTAAGAGCAGCAGGCTCAAATGTCATATGTATTGCTTCCATATTCTGAAGAGACTAGCCTGATCTGGGATTGTGTCTTTTTCTTCAAAATAGCTGATGAAAGCTGTTTCTCACTTTAGGAAGGAGATTCAGATGTCGGAAATTCCCTGATGTGGCACATTCCGCATATACTCTGTGAATTCTTTGATAATTGTCCCTCAAAATTTGGGCTCACTTAGTGACTCAATTCCAATGAATAGAATGTGGCAGAAATGACATTGTGTGACTTCTGAGACCATGTGAAAATACCACATAGAGACAGAGGGATGTCCAAGAAGCTCTGTGTGTTCCCTCCTCCAACAGTTTGAGTCTTCCCACCCAGGCAGCAGACACGGGAGTGAAGGAGCCTTAAAGATTATCCCAACCTTAGCCACCAACTGACTCAAATGAGTCAGAGAACTGCAATAACAGCTTGACCTCTGGAGAGCTGGAGACTGAGGGCAGCCAAGCAGCTTTATGTGGTTGATCCCCAATAGACTCTAAACAGCAAGGACTGGGTGAGCTTTCCTGGTTGACAATTCTCTGTGTGTATTGTTACACCTTGATTCCAAGAAAGCAACGGTGTCTGTAACTCTATGAGGAGAGGACACCTGGAAGCCCTGTGCTTGGAACTTTCCTGGGCTCTTCCTCATGCACCTCTTCCTTTAGCTGATTTTAATCTGTATTCTTTGGCTGCAGTAAACCATAACTGTGAATATAGCAGCTTTCAGTGAGTTCTGACAGTCATTCTATACAATTATTTAACCTAAGAGTGGTCGTGGGGCCCTTCAAACTGGGAATTAATTTCAGAGGTGATGGTGGTGGTCTTGGGGGAGCCTTAGATTTACAATTGGTGTCAGAAGTGAGGGTGGACTTGTGGCCCATTCTTCTACCTGTGCACTCAGCATAACCATACTACAAATATCAGACAAGAATATCACAAGATAGGATAGTCACAAGCCAATCACTTTGATGATCGTAGATGTAACAATCCTAAAGAAGATATTAACTAATCTAATCCGTTAATTAAAAATGGATCATTACAATGCTAAGTTTATTCCAGGAATGCAAGAAATCAATCAATGTAACTGGCTGCATTAACAGGATGAAAGAGAAAAACGAAGATCTCATAGATGCATAAAAAGAAGCTGATGAAATTCAAAATTTATATATGATGAAACCTATCAATATGATAAATAGTACATTCTAGAAAACTACAGAAGATATCATAGTCTATGGTGAAATTCAAAGCTTTCCTTTATGGGACCGGCCCCATGGCTGAGTGGTTAAGTTTGTGCACTCCGCTGCGGCGGCCCAGGGTTTTGCCGGTTTGAATCCTGGTCACCGACATGGTACAGCTCGTCAGGCCACGTTGAGGCAGTGTCCCACATGCCACAACTAGCAGGACCTGAAACTAAGATATACAACTATCTACCCGGGGGCTGGATTTGTGGAGATAAAGCGGGGGGGGGGGGGGGGGGGGGGGGGGAATGATTGGCAACACTGGCTAGCTCACGTGCCAATCTTTAAAAAAAAAAAAAAAGACTTTTTAAAAAAAAGCTTTTCTTTAGAGACTGTGAACTCGGTGAAGATGGCTAAACCTACCATTTCTAGTCAACATTTATAAGTGACCTCAGCCAGGGAAATAAGGTGAGAACAAGAAAAGATATGATTGTGTTTGTAGAAAACACTGAAGTCTCTCTAAGCTTTAGAATGAATAAACGAATTCAGGAATGTCACAAGATCTACACACAAATATTAAGACCTATTGGAAACAAACAACTAGAAAATAAAATAAATCACCATTTACCATAACATCATCATAATCAAATACCAAAGGATAAATGTAATGGAAGATGAGCAATATCTCCAGAATAAAATCTACAAAATCTCACTGGGAGAAATTAAGACTTCAATAAATACAGGTATAAACAGGGTCATAGATTAGAAACCTTAATATTACAATGATGTCAATTCTCTCAAATTTGTCCATGGATTCAATGCCACCCCAATCAAAATCTAAGCAGGTGTTTGAATTCCAAGCTAATTATAAATTTTATGTGGAAATGAAAAGAGCCAAGAATAGTGAAAACAGTCTTGAAGAAGAAGAAGAATTTGGAGAACTTAGGCTACAAAATACATATCAAGACTTGTCTCAATTAGGGTTCTTCCAGAAGTGGATGCTGAGATGGGCATTTGGGTAAAAGAATTTTTTGGGAAGTGACCCCAGAAAATATGGTGAGGGAATGGAGAAGTGAAATAGGGTAGGCAAGAGAGCCCATAAAATATGCCTTCACTTTAGGTGATGTGAGCAATGAAGGGGTTGCTGGTTCTGCAGGTCTTGACAATGTCCTTCACGATCTAGTCTATGCGGTGTGTGTATTAGGCACTACGGATAGACAAACGTATACCCAGTCTCTGAATAAAATCTCCTTCAAATCTTTTGCCAACAGTAACTGGGTTAGTTTTTTGTTAAGATATGCTTTTCCCATCCTGAATATGTACAGACAACTACTCAGATATCTTCATCTAAATAATAGTGTGTTATCTGAAAACAGTCTATCTCAATATTTAGAAAGGATTTCAAGGGAGGCAGTGAGCTGTCTTTCTTTTTCTTTTTTCGGTGGCAGCTTTGTTGACATTATACACTTGGAAAATTGGGCAGATCTGAGTCACCCTGGAACATTTTGGGGCCAACCATGTCTTATTATTTCTTCCACCGCAACATCTCCTTTCGCTGTTCTATTTTCTCCATTCTTTATGTCACTGGGGCAACATGACTGAGCAGATCTTTTGGCATCACCAAGTGGTAGTCTGGGCCATGGCACAGAAGATGTGCAACAGGCATGGAGTGGGTGGGTAATAGACGCCCTCGGTCCCCAAGACTTCTTCCTCAATATGAGGGCCTTGATCTAGCAGAAGGGTAACATGGAGTTTCAAGAGTAGTCAGTTGGAAAAAATTAAAACGTAGGTGAAATCTGGCGTAAGAAATGGTTGTTCTTTTGATAATGTTATCAAACAATGCATTTTCACTTTTTGCAAAATATAGTTCAAAATTTTTCACTAGTTAATATATGCACATAGTACAATATTCCAAAGGCATAAAAAATATACAGTGAGGAGTATATCCACCTCTTACCACTGACCCCAGATCCCTAGCCCCATGACCCAGAGAAAACCACTGTTATATCTTTTCTTATAATAAAATTTTGAACTACAGGAGCTCTTCAGCACATTAAGTGACAGAGAGTAAGCGGCAAAGATCCTCTGAGAGAAGCTTCTGAGTGACAAGTTGCAACAAAACGTCACCTTCTAATCTGAATACCCATCCTCATTCTGGGCACAAACTGTTATTTGTAATCAAGAAAAATGTCTCCATTTGTTCATATCCACAGGTTGACATCTCCCTGAAACATCTTGAGAATTTGTTGTTATTCCAAATATCACACTCAACTTGTTCAACTATTTTGTTAGTTTAGAAAGTATCTTTTGTCTTTCATTCAATTTTAGTATTTCCTGCAGTTTTGATGTTAGGCAATGAAAGAGTCAGAACTCTTGAAAAATCTGGCAACATTTAAAATCTTGAGGTCCAGGTATCTGTGATGAATACAAGCTGAAGAGGAGCCTGTGACTAAAGCTCTAGGAGAAAGTGATCCCTCCACCGGAATTGTAGCCATGGGCATAGTACACAGGCAGGGCGGCTGCCCGGCTTTGCATGGTTCGAGGAGGGCTGTGTGTCAGGCAGTAGGCTTTTGCTTGTCTCCATGACTTAGTGTTGTCGCCCCTAAGGTAACTCTATCGTCTCATGACAAAAGAGGAAAAGTTCTCATCCTAATTGGGAAGACCTGGCTGAACTCCACTGGAGGAGGGAAAATTATTCTTCCGTTTCCAGCAGCCAAGCTCCAATTAGTTGTATTAAAGAGTCAGCAGTTGAAGAATATCCCAATGTTTATTATGAATAATGGCCAGCCATGTCTCAAAAGGTACATTTTGGTGAAATTGCAGTTATCCTCAGGACCTTGGGAATGGCTTCTACTTGGGAGGTATTGGGTGTTGTGCCGGGAGCCGTGGCTACATCATTTGATTGGCTGTTTGACAGGGTCCAGCCCATTAACACCGAGGGGTGCAGGGTCGCCCCTTGGTGAAGAATAACCGGCCGGCCCCTCACATAGTTCTGAAACCTGTGCTGCTTCTAATTGCCCTTCATTCCTTTTCCTTTCTTAACCTCTAGTTTTCACTCCTTTGGGTGGCTGCTTGGGAGGCACTACCTCCCAGGAAAATTAGATATAGTAAGAGAACGTGACCACCTGCAGGTAACTTTCAAGATATTTTTCAGTTAATTAATGGAGGAGCACACAGTCCCTTTTGAGACAAGCAGAAAGGAATCCTGCCCAGATAAGATGTCGAATTACGTTTATGGCCTCCATCTGGTTAATGTTTCCTTCTCCCTCCAGTTCTTTGTCTAAATATATATATGCATCGTCCTTCTAAGTTTGCTGGTTAATTGGATGATCAAGAAGTATCTATATATATTATTCTTGACCTTCTGCTTTCTGTTAAAATGTTATGGAGGTTTTCTCCTAAAAGCAATAAATAATAAATAATTGATGAGTAGAAGGGCTGAGGGGTGCAGGGATGCCCCTCGGTGAAGTATGGCCAGCCGACACCCCTGATATTTTCTGAATTATATGCATGCTTTCTATCAAGGTTATGTCTATACTTATTTCTGTTTTTTATTCTTGAAGATATATAGTTTAGCTTAGCTTTTCAGCCCTTTACTTTAGTAACAAAATGATACTTTCTCGGGCAGTGTGCTTAAGGGACTGTTAGCTCTACAATCTAAAAGACAAAGGAATGCTTTCACCCCCTAAAGGGCACGAAAATACAAAGATGTTTAACTGCATGCTGAGAATGCAGATAGCCCTGGGGATAAGATACCCTGGAGTCGCCTTTTGTTCCCATTAACCATCTACACTAATGGCGTAAATGATTGAGGGAGGCAGGGATGGCTCCACCAGGATGTAACCAGACGGACCGCTGTCCTGTCTGGAGGCCTGGACCTTCTCTCTTTGATTTAACTTTTCCATGAATTACAACAGATGTCTAGGTACCTATCTCTTTTAGCTTAGAGACAACAAACACTAGTTAATTGTGGAGAAGACTACCATTAACCTTATGCTCTATAGAATAGAATGCTAATAAATATTCTTGTGCTCATTTTTTACTTCCTTATCTCTCTGAGAATATTTCTAGAACTATTTCTGTACTAATCCCGAAAAATATATGACACTTGTGCACAGTAAAGTTGGACTTGCTAACATCAACCCAAGTCTCACGTCCTCTTTATTTTCCCCTCATTGCACCGACGCCATCCATCCCTCAGGAACCTGGACTCAGCCGGGGCGGGACTCAGGCAGTGTTGCATGACAAGACATGTCACAGGAAAGAGGCTCATGCCAAACAAAATCGTAATTTTTCCTTAGAAATCTCATGGCCCTTTTAAATGAGAGAAGAGAGTAAAATTACTGAGTCCCACTTGCAGGCATGAATTGAGGAAGAGGCTGGTGAGAGGTCATCTACCTACTAGACAAGCATAGAGTATCCAGGAAATAGAATACATACTATCCAAATCTTTTTTATAGATTTGCAAAGATACGTGGACTTCTAGTATCCAAGGATACAGGAGATCTTGATGTTTAACAGCAAATAAAAACAGGCTGTCAGGATGAATGAGGACAGAACAGAAGGAGGAGGAACACCTATCTACCACCAGAGAAGGGCAGAAGATGGAATGATGATTACACACTGGCCAGATTGAGAGAAACTGGGGCCAAAGGCAACACCATTGCACTGACTGCCCAGGGATCTTGAAGAAAACGGTAAGCACATTTGTTTGTCTGTTTAGCTGAAAGAATCGAGGAATCTCAAGAGCTTTTAAATGGAACTATAATTTCTTGTTGCAGCAGTTGTGGGAATGACATTACAGTGTGATACCTACTGCTGATTCTGGACGCAAGGGATATAGAGACATTTTAGGAAGGAGCTCAGCTGCCTTTCATCTGATTCTAACTGGCTGAGTAGAATGAATGAGTCTGACGTCGTTAGCATGTTGGGGCCTGTCTTAGTATGTTTGAGATGCTACAACAAATTACCATAGACCAGGTGGCTTCTAAGCAGCACACATTTATTTCTCATGGTTCTAGGTTCTGGGAAGTCCAAGATTAAGGTCCTGGTAGATTCCGTGTCTCATGAGAGCCTGCTTCCTGGTTCATACATGGCCATCTTCTTGCTGTGTCCTCACATGGCAGAAGCAATGGGGAATCTCTTTTATGAGGGCACTAATCCGATCCATGAGGGCTCCACTCTCAGGACCCAATCGCCTCCAAAAGTCTCCGCCTCCTAATGCCATCATCTTGGTGGTTAGGAATTCAGCATGTGGATATTGGGGGAACACAAACATTCAGACGACAGCAGGACCAGAGTGAAGAGGGGATGGAGACAGGAATCTCTCGTATGTCATAGTCATTGAAACCTCTGGCAATGAACTGGGAGTTGCAGAGATGATGATGTTTGCTCTTGGTTGCTGCTCTGAGGCACTAGTATTCAGGGATCACCAATTTCAAGAATTAAGATCATTCAAAGCTACGCCTCTGCTGCTCCAGGGCTGTTGTGGTTTTTATACATATTAATGGTCTCCAACTCTCGCTTAAATTGTGTCATTTCTCTTCAAACACAGGACATTCCTGCACCAAAATCATGAATTATAAAATTTCAAGCTAAATAATAATTTTCAGTTCTTTGCTAAAATATTTATTCTGTCTTTTATTCCTTTGAACATATTAAACACAACGTAGACTCCAAGTCTGATAACTCCATTATCGGAGTGTCCTGTTGCTTTGTTCCCATTGGCTTGTTTCTCTTGGGTTGTGGTCAGATTGTTTTGTCTGCACATATGCTAGATTATGTGTGATTGGATGCTAAACGTTGTCTATGAAAAATTCTAGACAGAATTCAAGGTCTAGAACGATGATTGCTGTTGTGGGCTGAGTTGTGTTCCCCATAAAGTTATGTCAAAGTCCTGATCCCAGGTACCCGTGAATGTGACCTTAATTGGAACTACAATCTTTGCAGATGTAATGGGTTAAATTAATGAGCGCATACTGGGTTAGGGTGGGCCCTAGATCCAATATGACTGGTGTCCTTATAAGAAGAGAAAGAGACGTGGAGACAGACACACATAGTCGGAAGTCGGCTGTGGAAGATGGAGGCTGAGAACGGAGGCACGCTGCTGCAAACCAAGGAATGCCGGGATTGTCAGCAAGCACAGGAGCTAGGAAGAGGCAGCATCCTCCCCCAGGACTTTCAGAGAGAGCACGGCCACAGACACCTTGATTTCATACTTCTCACCTCCACAACTGTGAGAGAAGGAATTTCTACTGTTTTAAGCCACTCAGTTTGTGGTAATTGGTTATGGCAGCCCCAGGAAACTAATACAATTGCTTCTGGCTGTTGGAAGCTGTGCCCACAGGGCCCGTCTGCGTTTGCCGGCTGACTGCCACTGCTTCACACACACAGGCCCAAGCTCTCTGGCGGGGACCCCCTGCCCTGGCCAACCAGCTGAGGTGGTGCTGAGGATCCAGCAACAGAAAAGGCAAAAACGTCAGCCTTTCTGGAGATTGCCCTCTAGTGTGGGAAATAGACAATATACAAAATAAATAAATAAAATAAATATAATGTTAAGTTTTGATACGTGCTATGGAGAAAGAGAAAGAAAGTATGTGTGCTAACATATGAGCAAACTCTACTTTCTCTTTCTCCATAGCACGTATCAAGAGCTAACATCATCATCTCTGCAACTCCCAGTTCATTGCCAGAGGTTTCAATGACTATGACATACGAGAGATTCCTGTCTCTACTTTCTACTGTCTCTACTACTACATGTTGGGGGTGGTGGTGGTTTGCAAGTTTAAACAGAACTTTAGAGATTCAATGTCATTCCGACAAAAATTCCAAGTTTGTGTGTGTGTGATTTAAATAGACTTAAAATTTTATGTAGAGGCAAACGGCCAAGAGTAACTGAGACACTTTTGAAGAACAGGTGGGAGGCCTTGCTTCACTGCCTGTCAAGACGTCTCATTAAGTCTGTAATGTTTACAGCAATGTGGTTGGGCACAAGGAAGTGATTCCCACAATTTAGGCTCCCGATTACCTTTAGAGAGAAGGTGGGGCTTTGTGAAGGCAGGAGCATTTCTGGGGAACTGGCAAAGTGTTATTTCTTAGCCAGGATGGCGATTACAGAGGTATTTGCCTTTCTGTAATTCATTAAACTGGATATTTAGGTTTCATATGCTTTTCCATATGTGTGTTAATTTTTTTTTACAATAAAGTTTTGTTTTCAACAACAAAGAATAAACAAGTCACTTGGAGAAGCTGGGCTGGATATGAGGTTGGAGGAGAAGGCTTTCTTCCATAATGTTCTCTCTCAGTGCACACACATACTGTCCATTTTTTTGCCTCAAGTGTGTCTGGAGCTATTTTGAGTTGGACTGGCCATTGGTGATGAATCTAAACCCACAAGAAGCAATACTCTATCAAAAGCAATTATTTTTCCTTCTTTTACATTCTTACCAACCCTCTTCCACCTACCAACAATTCCCAGGAAGTTACTACACACAACCTGGCCTCAAACTCTCCCTTGCTACCCCAGTTTAGGCTGTGATATGGTGGGAGGGTCAGGTGTCCGAAATTGCTACTCCTCACATTTCCCTCACTTTCCCTCAGCCCCCCTTCACAGCCCATGCTCTTACAGTGCTTGCCGGGTCTACACTCACCCTCTTAACTTCTCTCCCTGATTTGTATCTTCTGGTGCACATGGATGTTCAGTGATCAGAGGAGTTGATCTAAAATACATAAAAGGCCCAAAGAGGGGAAGAGAAAGGTGGAGAGGGCAAGCGCCAGGTGTTAATGCAGCTTCATTGACCAGCAGCAATGGGGTCACTATTCCTTTCAGATATGTAAGCAATTCAACTCTGAAATTCCATGCTGACAGCCTATTTCCAGAACCATTCCTGGTACTATTTTTCTCAGCCTGAGTCCTCTACAAATGAAAGCCTGAGACAAAGACTAAAGTGCTAACACTTGACTTGGGGGGTGGAAATTCAGGGAGGTAAAGATCAGGAAAAAATGGAAGAGATGCAAGGAAATATGTTAATTTCAGGATTATTCAGAACAGCCAAGGCTTTGAAACATCCTAAGTGCCCATCAACGGATGAATGGATGAAGAAGATGTGGTATGTATATACAATAGAACACTAGGCAGCGATAAGAAAGACGAAATTGTGCCACTTGCTACAACATGAATGAATCTTGAAGGTATTATGTTAAGTGAGATAAGTTGGACCCAGAAAGACAAATACTGTGTGATTTCACTCACATGAGAAGATGAATGAACAAACTCATAGACACGGAAAACAGATTGGTGGTTACCAGAGGGGAAGTGTGTAGGAAGGGAGAAAGGGGTAAATGGGCACATATGTGTGGTGACAGATGCAAACCAGACATCACAATACAGTCTATAAAAAAGCCAAAATATAATGCTTTACACTTGAAATTTACACAATGTTGTAAACCAATGTGACTTCTACAAAATAATTTTTATAAAAGATAAGACCAGAAACTACATGATTTGTGATTATCCTGCCTATCACTTTGCAATGATTCCCTAAGTGACCGGGAGGAGGCAGAGACCTGAATAGAAATCTGTCCCGGGTCCCATGGCGCTTTCTGCAGTGTGGGAGGGAGCATGGCTGAAGGACAGCTGTTGCAGTATGAGGAACGTGGAAAAGGGTGGGCAGAGAGAGGGTGGGAGAACAGAGGAAAGGGTCAGGAGGCAAAGCAAGTGCAGAGCAAAAGATGAAGGGAGAGGAGGGGGAGAGAAGGCAAACTGGGCGTGCTGAGGGGAGAGGCGTCATTGAGGAAGGAGAGAAGTTAGAAGGGATTGAAGAAGAGAGACGGCATTCAATGTCCCTGCTGACGGCATGTGCAGAGACCAAGCCATCCCCACTAAGCTCTGCTCAAATGGAAGACTCATGAGCAAAGTAAATGATTCTTGTAGTTTTAATCAGTAAGTTTTAGAGTAGTTTGTAATGCCCACAGACAACAGATGCAACCTCTATGATATGGAGTTTGAGCTTGGTGTTCTAGCTGATGACACGAACCTTTTCAGTGGGATTGTGGGTGGTTTGTGTTTTACCAGGAGCCCTTTTGGCAGCAGTATGGAGAAGGGATTGGAGCAGGCTAGTACTGGACACAGAAGAGGATTAGGAATGGGCAGGAGGCCATGTTTTCTATATTTATTCTGAGTCGATCAAGTTCAAATTTTGCTGTTAAAATTTCCTTTTCCTATCAACTGATGATATGGTAGATGTTTAATCAAAATTTTTTTTTTTTGCTTTGCTAGAAGTAATGACACAAACGGGGCCCAGCCCCGTGGCCAAGTGGTTCAGTTCGCACGCTCTGCTTCAGCAGCCCAGGGTTTTTGTTTGTTCTGATCCTGGGCAAGGACATGGCAGCGCTCATCAGGCCATGCTGAGGGGGTGTCCCACATGGCGCAACCTGAAGGGCCGACAACTAGAGTATGGAACTATGTACTGGGGGGCATGGGGAGAAGAAGAAGAAGAAGGAGCGGGAGGGGAGGGGGAGGGGAGGAGGAGGAGGAGAAGAAGAAGGAGAAAGAAGATCGGCAACAGGTGTTAGCTCAGGTGCCAATCTTCAAAAAAAAAAAACCCAAAAAACCAAAACCTACATCAACACATACCAGTCTTGTTGTCAACTTTTTTTTTTTTTTGGAAAAAAACACAGGTCCATGTAATCCCCAAATCCAGAAACAATGCTGGGAAATGGTGTTTCAGATTTGTATTTTAGAGCCTGTTAACTCCATGAATTATCCCTGTAGAAAGACCCTGCCCCTAGATACCTGGAGCCCTCACCTCACTGGGCATCCTGCCATGAAAGCCTGTGCTGGGTCCCACTGGTCTTTCTCCATCAATGGCTCAGGGCCCTCAACCCACACCAGGAGCCTCTGCAGAGCAAGCTCCAAGCTCTGCCCAGCTGGCAGCTCTCAGCTCCTGGCCCCAGTATGGAGGGAAGGAGGGAGCTCTGTGTGATGGAGGAAAGTGCTGCTGAACTCAGACTAGGTCTGTGAGTGGGGGGAGCCCTGATTCCAGCTCAGAGATGCATGGGGTTTAGGGCAAGGGGTCCATGGCCTTTTAGTTTTTGTAGGACTAAATTGGGGTTGAAGGTGGGGCAGGGTTGGAGAGAAAAAGGATGCTAGTGACGTTAACCATCTTGTTTTTCCTCAGGTTGCAATGACGCAACTCGGCTTCCTGCTGTTTCTCTTTATGACCACCAGAGGGAGCAGTGCAGGGGAGTAACTCCTAGGAGCAGCAGTTCCTCCAGCTCACCTCTAGGGGTCAGTAACAGAACTGGGCTGTGCTGCTCCCAGGGTCTGGTCTGTCCTGGGCCAGAGGGGATGTCTTTGAGTTGCACAGAGGCCACATCTTGCTGCAGACTTGAGATGTAGGCTGGATGCTGATTTCTGGCCTCTGGTGGGATCTGGCCTGTAGCAGTTAGGGTGTTGGCTGAGGCGTGTCCTGGGCCCAAGCTCTGTGCCCCTGTGTGGTCCAGAGGAGGCTCTGGTAAGAACTGTGTCCTCTCTGAGCCATGCTCTACTCCTGTAGCCTTGGCCTTGGGATGTCGAGGGAGTTGCATGGTCTGTTTTGTGCCCAGGAATGCTCTCTTCACAGTCTTCCTCTCCACAACAAAAATAACAATGGCATTTTAAAATTTGTATTTGTCGTCTTTGTTATTTATCTATTTTTTTTTAAAAAAAATAAAGAAAAGCATATTCCTAAATATAATCTCACTTGATCTTGACAAAATCACTGTTTCCTAGAGTCCTTTTAGGGGTGAGGAAGCTGAGAGGGGCTCAGATATGTGAGGTGTAATTCCAAGGACGCTCAACCAATAAGTGTTGAGCTACTTGTAACTGAAGACATCTGACCTCAAAGCTTGGGATTCTTCATTCTTGTAGACTTTTAGAATTGCCTGCAAACTCTTTAAAGTTTGGACTAGTATACAAGGTTCTTCATTTGATGCCTCAGTTAGCTTCTTGGTCACAGTCTCACCACCCCCTACCTCACACCATAGGTTTCAGCCACATTAAACTACTTACATTTCCTCAAGAGGCTGGGCTGGGCTTTGTTTTTCCCTCCATGTCTTTGGGCTGTTCTCCCTAGCCAGCATTGTCTTTTGTCCTACTGATAAGTCATGTTTACTCTCTTGGAATAAGCTAAGGTGTCTCTAGGACTAGGAGGCCATCTCTGACTATCAACTGACCTCTGTTCCTGGGACAACCCCCTGACCCCAGACTGCCCTCTCCATTCTCCAGTCTCACCTCAGAGTCTCTCTTTTGTTTTCCTGGGCTGGTCTTTCATTTATTCTTCTCAATATAATTTTTTTCATAGTTCAAGATAGATCAACAGACTTTAATGTGATTGAGTACAAGAAGTTCATTGACAAAGTTTCATATTCTACATTACAACTACCATTTAAAAAAATACTGCTTATTGAGTTTTGATATAGCATCAAAGAAAAATACCCACAATGATCTGAAAAGGCTGAAAACACTAAAATTTTTATTTTATTTATTATTATTATTTTTTATCATGACAATTTCCCAACTACATGTCTGAGTTAGGCTGGATTTCCTTCATTTTTTTTTTTTTAATTCCACCATACGAGTTGTATTTCTAAGCAACCACATAGCCCAATTGATGCAGAAAATTTCTTCTTTTATTATTTCATTAAAGTCATAATAGTCTATAACACTGTGAAATTTCAGGTGTACATTATTGTTTCTCAGTCATCATATCTACGTACCGCTTTGCCCCTTTTGCCCTTCCCCAAGACCCCTTCCACTCTGGTAACCACTAATCTGTTCTCCTTGTCCATGTGTTAGTTTATCTTCCACATATGAGTGAAATCATATGGTGTGTGTCTTTCTCTGTCTAGATTATTTCACTTAACATAATACACTCAATGTCCATCCATGTTGTTGCAAATGCCACGATTTTGTCTTTTTGATGGCTGAGTAGTATTCCATTGTATATATAAACCACATCTTCTTTATCCATTCATCAGTCAATGGTCACTTGGGTTGCTTCCACATCTTTGCTAGGGTGAATAATGCTGCAATGAACACACAGGTGCATAACTCTCTTTGCATTATTGATTTCAAGTTCTTTGGATAAATACCCAGTAGCAGGATAGCTGGGTCATATGGTTTTTCTATTATTAATTATTTGAGGAATCTCCATACTGTTTTCCGTAGTGGCTGCACAAGGATGCGTTCCCACCAGCAATGTATGGGGGTTCCCTTTTCTCCACATCCTCTCCAACATTTGTTATTTTTTGTCTTGGTAATTATAGTCATTCTAACAGGTGTAAGGTGATATCTCATTGTGGTTTTGATTTGCATTTCCCTAATGATTAGTGATTTTGAACATCTTTTCCTGTGCCTCTTGGCCATCTGTATATCTCCTTTAGAAAAATGTCTGTTCATATCCTCTGCCCATATTTTGATCAGGTTGTTTTGTTGTTGTTGAGTTGTATGAGTTCTTTATATATTTTGGAGAGTAACACCTTGTTGGATATATAATTTGCAAATATTTTCTACCATGTGGTGAGTTTTCTTTTCATTTTGTTCCTGATTTCCTTTGCCTTGTAGAAACTCTTTAGTCTGATGTAGTCTCATTTGTCTATTTTTCCTTTTGTTTCCCTTGCCTAAGTAGACATGGTATTCAAAAGGATCCTTCTAAGACCTATGTCAAAGAATGTACTGCCTATATTTTCTTCTAAGAGTTTTATGGTTTCACATCTTACCATCAAGTCTTTAATCCATTTGGAGTTAATCTTTGTGTACGGCAAAAGATAATGGTTTACTTTCATTATTTTGCATATGGCTGTCCAGTTTTCCCAACACCATTTATTGAAAACTTTCCTTTCTCCATTCTATGTTCTTGGCTCCTTTATCAAAGATTAGCTGTCCATAGATGTGTGGGTTTATTTCTGGGCTCTTGATTCTGTTCCATTGATGTGTGTCTGTTTTTGTGCCAGTACCACGCTGTTTTGTCACCATAACTTTGTAGTATATTTTGAAGTCAGGCATTTTGGTGCCTCTAGCTTTGCTCTTTTTTTCTCAGGATTGCTTTAGCTATTTGGGTCTTTTGCTGCCCCATATGAGTTTTAGGATTCTTTGTTCTATTTCCATGAAGAGTGTCATTGGGATTCTTATTGGGATTGCACTGAATCTGTAGCTTGCTTTGGGTGGTATGGACATTTGAACTATGTTTATTCTTCCAATCCATGTGCATCGAATCTCTTTCCATCTCTTTATGTCACTTTCTATTTCTTTCAATAATGTCTTATAATTTTCATTGTATAAGTTCTTTTTTCTTTATGATTTTATTTTTTTCCTTTTTCTCCCCAAAGCCCCCCAGTACATAGTTGTATATTCTTCCTTGTGGGTCCTTCTAGTTGTGGCATGTGGGACACCACCTTAGTGTGGTTTGATGCACAGTGCCATGTCCGCACCCAGGATTCGAACCAACGAAACACTGGGCCGCCTGCAGTGGAGCACGCAAACTTAACCACTCCACCACGGGGCCAGCCCCTCATGGTATAAGTTCTTCACCTCCTTAGTTTAATTTACTCCTAGGTACTTTATTCTTTTTTTGCAACTGTAAGTGGGATTGCATTCTTGAGTTCTCTTTCTGTAAGTTCGTTAGTAGAGCACACAAATGCAACTGATTTTTGTAAGTTGATTTTGTACCCTGCAATTTTACTGTAGTTGTTAGTTATTTCTAATAGTTTTTCCGATGGATTCTTTAGGATTTTCTATATATAAGATCATGTCATCTGCAAACAGTGAGAGTTTCCCTTCTCCACTCCCTATTTGGATTCCTTTTATTCCTTTCTCTTGCCTAATTGCTCTGGCCAAAACCACCGGTACTATGTTGAGTAAGAGTGGTGATAGTGGTCATCCTTGTCTTGTTCCTGTTCTCAGAGGGATGGTGTTCAGTTTTTCCCCATTGAGTATGATGTTGGCTGTGGGTTTGTCATATATGACCTTTATTATGTTGAGGTAATTTCCTTCTATCCTCATTGTTTTAAAGAGTTTTTATCATAAATGGCTGTTGGATCTTGTCAAATGCTTTCTCTGCATCTATTGAGATGATCGTGTGGTTTTTATTCCTCATTTTGTTAACATGCTGTATCACATTGATTGATTTGCAGGTGTTTAACCATCCCTGTGTCCCTGGTATAAATCCCACCTGATCATGATGTAGGATCTTTTTGATGTTTTGCTGTATTTGCATTGCCAATATTTTGTTGAGGATTTTTGCATCTGTGTTCATCAGGGATATTGGCCTGTAGTTTTCCTTTTTTGTGTTGTCTTTGTCAGGCTTTCGTATCAAGTGATGTTGGCCTCATAGAATGTGTTAGGAAGCATTCCATCTTCCCTAATTTTTTGGACTAGCTTGAGAAGGGAAGGTATTAAATCCTCTCTGAAAGTTTGATAGAATTCCCCAGGGAAGACATCTGGTCCTGGGCTTTTATTCTTTGGGATTCTTTTGATTACTGTTTCAATCTCTTTACTTGTGATTGGTCTACTCAGATTCTCTATTTCTTCTTGATTCAGCTTTGGGAGGTAGTAAGAGTCTAAGAATTTATCTATTTCCTCTAGATTGTCCATTTTGTTGGCATATAGTTTTTCATAGTATTCTCTTACAATCCGTTGTATTTCTGTGGTATCCATTGTTATTTCTCCTCTTTCATTTCTGATTTTATTTATCTGAGCTTTCTCTATTTTTTCTTTGTAAGTCTGGCTAGGGGTTTGTGGTTTTATTTATCTTCTCAAAGAACCAGCTCTTTGTTTCATTGATCCTTTCTACTGCCTTTTTTGTTTCAATAGCATTAATTTCTGCTCTGATTTTTATTATTTCTCTCCTTCTGCTCACTTTGGACTTTGTTTGTTCTTCCTTTTCTAATTCAATTAGGTGTAGTTTGAGATTACTCATTTGGGTTTTTTCTTGTTTGTTAAGGTAAGCCTGTATTGCAATGAATTTCCCTCTTAATACGGCTTTTGCTGTATCCCATATGAGTTGGTGTGGTACATTTTCATTTTCATTTGTCTCCAGATATTTTTTGGTTTCTCCTTTAATTTCATCAATGATCCATTGTTTGCTCAATAGCATGTTGTTTAGTCTCCACATCTTTGTCCTTTTGCAGCTTTGTTCTTGTAATTAATTTCTAGCATCATAGCATTGTGATCAGAAAAGATGCTTGTTATTCTTTCAATCTTCTTAAGTTTATCGAGGGTTGCCTTGTTTCCCAACATATGGTCTATCCTTGAGAATGTTCCATGTGCACTTGAGAAGAATGTGTATTCTGCTGTTTTTGGATGGAGTGTTCTATATATGTCTATTAAATCCAACTGGTCTAGCTTTTCATTTAATTCCACTGTTTCCTTGTTAATTTTCTGTCTGGATGATCTGTCCATTGATGTGAGTGGAGTGCTGAGGTCCCCTACTATTATTGTGTTATTATTGACATCTTCTTTTAGGTTTGTTAATAGTTGCTTTATGTATTTTGCTGCTCCTGTGTTGGGAGCATAGATATTTATAAGCGTTATTTCTTCTTGATGGAATGTCCCTTTGATCATTATATATTGCCCCTCTTTGTCTCTCTTTGCCTGTCTTATCTTGAAGTCTACATTGTCTGATATAAGTATTGCAGCATCTGCTTTCTTTTGTTTGCCATTGGCTTAGAGTATCATCCTCCATCCCTTCACTCTGAGCCTGTGTTTGTCATTGGAGCTGAGATGTGTTTCCTGGAAGCAACATATTTTTGGGTCTTGTTCTTTAATCCAACTCACTACTCTGTGTCTTTTTATTGGAGCATTCCATCCATTTATATTTAGGGTGATTATCGATATATGAGGGCTTAATGCTGCCATTTTATCACTTGTTTTCCAGTTTTCTTGCATTTCCTTTGTTTCTCATCCTGTGTATTTTGGTCTACCAGTCGAGATATGTAATTGTTTATGTTGTGTTTCTTTGTTTTCTCCTTATTTATTATTTGTGTCTCTGTTCTGCTTTTTTCTTTAGTGGTTACCATGAGGTTTGTATTCAAAATATTGTGGATGAGATAGTCCCTTTTCTGATGGCCTCTTATTTCCTTAGACTAAATCGATTCAGTCCTTTTCCTCTTCCCCCTAAGTTGTTTTTTTCACATCTTATTCCACCTTGTGTTATGAGTTTCTGGTTCAAATGACGAGATTATCTTTGTTTTTGCTATTTTCCTTCCCTTTCTCTTACATGCTATACTTGAGTGCTGGCAACCCTGCTCTTATTCTGTCTACCCATTTAACTCCTTACTCCGTGCTTTGTAACCCTCTTCTACTTTTTTTTTTTTTCAGGTATGAGGGCCTTCTTGAGGATTTCTTGTTGTAGGGGGGAGGGGGTTCTTGAGGCTATGAACTCCCTTAGCTTATGTTTGTCCAGGAAAGTTTTTATTTCTCCATCATATCTGAGGATATTTTCATTGAATAGAGTATTCTTGGCTGAAAGCTTTTGTCCTTCAAAGATTTGAACATGTCATTCCAGTCTCTCCTAGCCTGTAAGTTTTCTGAAGAGAAATCTGCTGTAAGCCTGATGGGGGTTCCTTTGTAGGTTATTTTCTTCTGCCTTGCTGCCCTGAGTATTCTTTCTTTGTCATTCACTTTTGCCAGTTTCACTACTATCTGCCTTGCAGTAGGTCTTTTTACATTGACATATTTAGGAGATCTGATAGCCTCTTCCACATGAATTTCCATTTCCTTCCCCAGGTTTGGGATGTTCTCTGCTATTATTTCTTTGAACAAGCTTTCTACTTCATTCTGCTTTTCTTCTCCTTCTTGAATACCTATAATTCTTATGTTGCATTTTCTGAATCAGATATTTCTCAGAGACTTTCTTCACTTATTTTTAGTCTTAGTTCTCTCTCCTCCACTATCTGGAGCATTTCAACATGTCTATCTTTGATTATGCTGATACGCTTCTCTCTGATGTCCACTTGAGCATGCAGGGGATCCATATTTTGTTTTAGTTCTTTCATTGTGTCTTTCACCTCTAATATTTCCGATTGATTCGTCTTTATAGTTTTGATCTCTCTTAGAAGTAGCTCCTAAACTTGTGGAATTGCTTCTCTACATTGTCATTTAACTCATTGAGTTTTTTGATGATAGCTATTTTGAATTCTTAGTCATTTAGATTATATATTCTGTGTCCTCAGGACTGATTTCTGGAGACTTGTCATCTTCTCTCTGGTCTGGAGATCTAATATAATGTTTGATATTGCTAGAGGGAGTGACTCTGATTTTTTGCATCTTGGTGTTATTTGGTCACAGTTACCACCTATTGCCACTGGGAGGGGGTCAAGAGCCATGTATTCTGAGTCTTAGCTGCTGGCAGTTGACCCTGAAGATCCTATTTTTCTTTCCTCAGCCATCAGCTTGTCCCTCTCTCACTCAGGATGAGGCAGTTTTGCTGCCTAGGAGGACCTGGGATCTGATGGGGGAATGATGAGTGTGGGGACACTAAAGTGGGTCTCTGTGCCTTCCTTCTCTTTGTGACAACCTGGCTCTCATGGGGCCTTTCAACCATGGCCCAAAGCATGTGTAATATAGTGTGTACATGTGCCTGCATGCACCTCAACAAAGCACGCAGTGAGCACCTACGCTGTGCTGCTGTGGGAGACATGAATATGGCATGTTCCTTGCTCAATATTTAGTAGGACAGGCATTCACACAAACACACAATTGTAGTCTGATGCATCCAAGGTATATGGAAATATTAATGAGGGGCTATAGGACCACCTGACTCTGCTGGAGTGTCAGGGGTAGCAACTGCAGGAAAGGTAACTTCTGAGGTATGTCTTGAGTGGTGTCCCAAAGTTTAGGATGTATCAGTGCAATTTAGGTTGAGGGAAGAGCACATTCCAAATCATCAATGTTAGAGAGAGCATGCAATGTTGTAGGAGCAGGAAGCTGTTTTGTAAATTTGGAGCATGGGATGTATGTCGGGTAGAGGCAGGAGCTGATGTTGGACATGTAACAGGAGCCAGATCATGGAGGGACTTTTTACATCATGACGATGATTTTGGACTTTATGCTGTAGATGATGGGAACATTAAATTATTTAAAGGGAAGACTGACCTGGTCATCTTTATATTTTACGAAGATCATGCTGTTTGCACAGTGGTGACGTACTCTAGTAGGGACAAGCAGACCAGTATTGAGTTAGGTTCAATAGTCCAGATAAAGCCTGAAGTAGAGCAGTGTGCTTCGGGATGAATGGTGGGTAATGATGAATCCTAAAGATTTTAAATTTGTGACCGGTTGAATACAGAAGATGGGAAGGGAATAAGTTTAGAATAACCCCATGATCTTCATTTGGGCGACTGATGGTCATTTATCAAGTCAGGATGTCTGCTTGATGAACTGGTTTTGGGGTAAAGAGGGATATGATTAACTCTCCTTTGGTCATGTAGAGCTTGAGGTACTTGTGTGGACATCCAGGTGGCAGCCGGATTTTGAGGTCTTCAGCACAAGAAATATTTGGATTGGAAGTAGAGAGTTTGGGGGCCATCAGTTAATTATTAGTAACTGAAGCCAAAGGGGTCATGCAATCTACAAGGGAGAGAGAGATGTGTCCTCTATTAGGGAACAACACTTATGGAATTCATGAAGGAAGAACCCAGCCAAGGAACCTGAGGATGAATGTTCAGAGAAGTTGAAGAAAAGTCATGAGATAATGAAATCACTAGAGCTAAAGGAAGAGAGGTTTTTATGTGAGGAATAGATCAACACTGCCAATGGAAATTCTGATGAGGACCAGAGATTCCCACTAAGATGTCGTTCGCCTCACTGACAGATCTCTCATTACCATGTCTCCCTCTCCTTATTTCCCAGCACTGCATTGGTGGAGGAGGATTCTCCCCAGAGCTGACCCCTTGCAGTTTTGGGGGGATTTCTGTGGTTTTGATTGGCATAGATACAGAACTCATGCTAGTTTTAGCAACAGGCTGGAGACAACTGAGGCAGCTGTGCTTTTTATCTATCAGTGAGAGCTCCTTGGCATGGGACCCAGGCGTATTCTCCCAACCATGGGATCCCAAGGATGGGGAACAACTTACCTAGTAAGTAGAATGTTATTGGCAGAGGATAGGAAAATAAATCACATTAATTCAAGGTTGGTGTTTTTTGTGAATTCTTTTCCTGCAGAGGATGAAGCACTGTAACATAGTTCAAAAGAATGTCTACTCTTATGGTTGATTCTACTTTAACCACTTGTGTGCTTGGAATGTTAGGGCTCAGGAATCTTGCTAGAGGAGCAGGTCACCCCTCACCCCTCTTTCAAGTAGGCGTTAAAATAGCCAGAGGAATTAAAGGCAGGAGGAAGCATTTTATCCTAACCCTTCCTAACTCATCCAGATGGACTGATCAATTTGCATCCTTAACCTGAAGATCCTAAAAAAGAACGAGTTCTTTTAAGGGGAGCACTACATAAGGAAAGAGATACTCCCAGTAACCAGATCTGGTATATTCTAGCTGTAGTTGTGGGGCAATCTCCCTGGGGATGGATGGGACTGGGAGTCCTGTGATGATGGTGACTTTTCCTGGGCTGTGGTTTGACTGCTCCTGTGCTCCTATTGTCAGGTGCTTATACAAAAGGAGCCAAGTAGCCAAATCATCTCAAATGTGTTATCAGTACACATAGGATGTTGGTGACATCAGTCCTGACCCATGACTAAATCTTAGACATGTTATTGTGTTTTCCTCTAGGATGCAAATCTGATGTAACAAGCCCCTCCAGTTCTCTCCACCCCAAGGGTCAATTACTACTCACTGGCTAGAACATGAAGTCCACAGTCCTTAGGCCTTGGGGAAATTAGAAGAAGAGGAAGAACAGGAAGGAACAGTAGGAGGAGAAAGAGAAGAAGGGAAAGAAGAAGAAGAAGGACAGAAATGGGAAGAAGGGGATGAGGAAGGGGAGCAAGTTTGCTTTGAAAATATCTGGGAGATTTATCTTGGTTTAAACTTGATTGATGTGGCCCTGGGTCAGAAATTGTTAATAGTTCTCTACCACCTTTCTTCCTCTATTTTTTCCTTTTGTCTGCATTCTCTATCCCCAAACACAGACATCTCTGCCCCTCATTGCACTCAGCTGCCCTTCCTCCAAATGGAGAAGATGTCCGGGAACCTGAATAAGTTTTCAGCTCTGGTTGGTGTTCCCCTGTATGTGACTCACCTCCTGTGTGGGAGTGCACAGACCAGTGATGGGACAGATGAGGGAGCATTTCTTCTTTTTCATGTATTCTTTGATGCGTTCACTCCCACAATATTCATTGAATGTGTATTGTTTTAGGCTAAGGGCTGGGGGTCCAGTGATAGAGGAGACCCATGAGCCCCATTCTACAGCTGCCAGTGGTGGAATCCACAGGCTATTTTGGTGCAAGGTGATAAGCGCTCAGATGAGGACATCTGGAGGAGCAGCCCAAACTCCAGAAAAGAATGTCAGGAAGGACCTTTCTGAGAAGGTGACCTTGCCTTCATTGTTCTCCCTTCTACCCTGGAGTGACCACAGAGATCTCTGAACTGGGAAAGTTTTCACCCGTCATTGTTTTCATTGTGCCTCACACCTGTGGAGTGAAGTGGTTAAAGATCTAAGCTCTGGAATTAGATGAAATTAGTCCACATCATGGCTCCCTAAAATCACCTGACCCTTGGAAAGCTATTCATATATCAGAGTCTCAGTTCCTTTTACTGAATACGGATAATGAATATAATACTAAAATACAGATAATAATAGTAAAGTCCTCACATGTGGTTTCCATAAAAATAAGATGACATACCATATAGAGCCCTTAAAAGAATGCCTGACTTATACTAACTGCTTAATACCTGTTAGCTTTTATTATATTGCATTCTCAAGGGTTTAAAAAAGTCTACTTCAATTCTACTTCACACACTCATTGAAAAGAAGTTTTCAGGCACTTTTGCTGAAGAATCACTGCATTGTGGTAAACTCTGCAACAGATGTAAAGAAAACTAAGACATGTTCCCCGACTCAGAGTGCAGCGGGAGGGAGGGTGAAGTGAGGGGGATGGTGGGAGAGACACATATATATATGTAAATTATTCAAACGCTGACAATACATTTTGTTTTCTATTTAAGAGAATAATGCATTCCAAAATCAATAGTTTATGTGTTTGGACACATAAGGTATAAAGATGTAATTCTGTGACATCAACAACTGAATGGATGGGGACAGAGCTCTAAAGGAGCAGAGTTATTGCACGATATTGAAGTTAAGCTGGTATAAATTCAAAGACAGTGTTATAACTTTAGGATGTTAAATATAATCTCCATGGTAACCACAAAGAAAATAGCCATAGAATATGCACAAGAGGAAACAGGCAAGGAATTTAAATTTTCACTACCAAAAAATCAACTAAATACAAAAGAAGACAGTAATGAAGAAAATGAGGGACAAAAAAGCTATAAGGCATATGGAAAACAAAGTAAGTCCTTCCTTATCAGCAATTATTTTAAATATAAATCGATTAAATTCTCCAATTGGCAGAATGGATTAAAAAAACATGCTCCAACTGTTTGCTCTCTATAAGAGACTCACTTTAGATCCAAGGACACAAATAAGTTAAAAGTGAAAGAAGGGAAAACAATATTCCATACCAATAGTAACCAAAAGAGAGCAGGATTGGTTCTAATAATATCAGACAAAATAGACTTTAAATAAAAAATTCCAAGAGACAAAGGACATTATATATTAATAATGATTCAATATAGCAAGAATATATAACAATTATAAACATTTATGCAACTAATAACAGACCATTAAACATATATGAAGCAAAGATTCACATAATTGAAAGGAGAAATAGTTCTACAGTAATATTTGGAAACTGTTATTCAATGATACTCTACTAGTCTGCTCTAATAGTCTACTAGTCTACTCTCAATAATGCACAGAACAAACAGAGAGAAGAGAACTAAGGAAATAGAGAACTTGAAAACACAATAAATGAACTTTACTGAACAGATATATACAGAGTACTCTACCCAACAAAAACAGAATCCACATTCTTCTCAAGTGCACATGGGTCATTTTCTAGGAAAACCATAGGTTAGGCCACAAATTAAGTCTCAATAGATTTAAAAGATAGATATCATAGAAAGTATCTTCTCCTACAACAACTGGGTGAAGTTAGAAGTTGACAACAGAAGGAAAAGTGGAAAATTTTTAAATGTGTGGAAATTGAACAACACACTCTTAAGCAAACAATTGATCAAGAATAAATCACCAGGGAAATTAAAAATACATAGAGACAAATGAAAACTAAACCACAACATACCAAAACTTATGGGACACAGCAAGGGCAGCACTAATGGGGAAATTTATAGCTGAAAATGTTTACATTGAAAACGAAGAAAGGTCTCAAATCAATAATCCACCTTTACAACTTAAGGAACTAGAAGATGAATAAACTCAACCAAACTCTAGCAGAAGGGAGGAAATAAAGATTAGAGCAGAGATAGATGAAATATAGAATAGAAAAAGAATAGAGAAAGCCAAGGAAACCAAAGGTTGTTTCTTTGAAAAGGTCAACAAAATTGTCAATCTTTTAGCTAGGTGGACTAAGGAAAAAAGAGAAAAGACTCAAATTACTAAAATCAGAAATGAAATGAGGGGAATTACTACTGATTCTACAGAAAGCAAAAGGATATAAGAGTGAACTATGAAAAATTATATGCTAGCAAGTTGGATAACTGAGATAAAATGGACAAAATCCTAGACAAACAAAACCTGCCAAAAGTAAATCACCAAGAAATAGAAAATCTGAATAGACCTATAACTATAGGTCTTACTATAATCTTACTATAACTAGTAAGGAGATTGAATCAATAATCACAATCTCCTGACAAAGAAAAGCCCTGGATCTCATGGCTTCACTAGTGAATTCTACCAAACATTTAAAGAAGAAATAACATAAATCCTTTTCAAACTTATCAACAGATTGAAGAAGAGGAAACACTCACTCATTCAATGAGGTCAGCAGCATCCTGATACCAAGGTCAGACAAAGATGCTACTAGAAAAGAAAGCTTACAGACCAATATCCCTATGAACATTGATGCAAAAATCCCCAGAATGATAGCAGAATATTAGCAGTCGAATTCATCAGTATATTAACAGGATTATACACCATGTCTAAGGGGGATTTCTTCCTGGAATGCAAAGATGGCTCAACATACAACAATCGATCAATGTAATCACCACGTTAACAGAATGAAGGATAAAAACCACATGATCATCTCCAGCAATGCAGGAAAAGCATTTGACAAAAATCAACACCCTTTCATGATAAAAACAAAACAGGAATAGAAAGAAACTCTTTCAACATAATGAAAGTCATATATGAAAAACCCACAGTGAGCATCATACTCAGTGGTGAAACTGAAAGCTTTTCCTCCGAGATAAGAAACAAGGCAAGGATGCATTTCTGCTTCTGTTCAACATAGTACAAGAAGTTCCAGTCAGAGAAATTTGGCAAGAAAAAGAAACAAAAGGCACTCAAATTGGAAAGGAAGAAGTAAAATTTCTAAAATTTTCTACATCTAAGATGACATGATCTTAGATGTAGAAAACCTTAAAGACTCCACAAAAATATTGTCAGAACTAATAAATGATTTCTGCAAGGAAGTGGGATATGGAGTCAACACAGGAAAATCAGTTGCATTTCTATACACTAACAATGAACAGCTTGAAAAGGAAATTAAGAAAATAATTCCATTTACAATAGCGTCAAAAAGAATAGAATACTTAGGAATTAACTTAGCCAAGGAGGTGAAAGATTTGTACATTGAAAACTATACAACATTTCTGAAAGAAATTGAGGAAGACATAAAGAAATAGAAGGACATCTTATGCTCACGGATCGGAAGACTTAATATTGTTAAGAGGTCAATACCGCCCAAGGTGATCTGCAGATTTCATGCATTCCCTACCAAAATCCCAATGACATTTCTTTTTCAGAAATAGAAAAACCATCCCGAATTCATATGGAATCTCAAAGGACCCTGATGAGCCAAAAGAATCCTGAAAAAGAAGAAAACAGGAGGACTCACACTTCCTGATTTCAAAACATACTACAAAGCTACAATAATCAAAATAGTGTGATTCCCGGGGCTGGCCCCGTGGCCGAGTGGTTAAGTTCGCACGCTCCGCTGCAGACGGCCCAGTGTTTCGTTGGTTCGAATCCTGGGCGCGGACATGGCACTGCTCATCAAACCACACTGAGGCAGCGTCCCGCATGCCAAAACTAGAAGGACCAACAATGAAGAATATACAACTATGTACCAGGGGGCTTTGGGGAGAAAAAGGAAAAAACAAAATCTTTAAAAAGAAAATAGTGTGATTCTGGCATAAAGACAGACATATAGACAAACAGAATAGAACACTGAGCCTAGAAATAAACCCTTGCACATGTGGTGAAATGATTTAGACAAGGATGCCAAGACTATTCAATGGAGAAAGGACAAGTTTTTCAGTTAATGGTGTTGGGAAAACTGGATATTCACACGCCAAAGAATGAAGTTGGACCCTTACATTACATTATATTCAAAAATTAACTAAAAGTAGATCCATGACCTAAATGTAAGGCCTAAAACCATAAAACTCTTAGAAGAAAACAGAGGGAAAAATCTTCATGACGTTGAAATTGGCCATAGTATCTTGGAAATGACACCAAAGGCATAGGCAACAAAAGAAAAAGCAGACAAATTGTACTTCATGAAAATGGAAAAATTCTGTGCATCCAAAGACACTATTAGCAGAGAAAAAGACAACCTATGGAATAGTAGAAAATATTCGTAACTCATATATCTGATATGTGATTAAGATTCAGAATATACAGAGAACTCCTAAAACTCAGCAACAAAAATCAACTCAATTAAACTCAAAAAACAACTCAATTAAAAAATGGGAGAAAAAATTTGTGTACAAATATACAAAAGGCCAATAAGCACATGAAAAGATGTTCTACACCACTAATCACTAGATAAACGCAGGTACCACTTCACATCCATTTGGATGGTCATGATTAAAACATACAAAAAGCAAGTGTTGAAGAGGATGTGGAGAAAAACACTTGTGCACTGTTGGTAGGAATGTAAAATGGCACAGCTCCTGTGGGAAACAGTAAGGCAGTTCCTCAAAAAATTAAAAGACGAATGACCATATGACCCAGAAATTCCACTTTGGGGGTATATACCCAAAAGATTTCAAAGCATGTCTTGAAGAGGTATACTTGTATACCTATGTTCATAGCAGCATTATTCACAACAGCTAAAAAGTGGATGCAACCCAATGTCCATTAATAAATGGATACGCAAAATATGGTGTATACATACAATAGAATATTTCTCAGCCTTAAAAAGCAAGGAAACTCTGACATATGCTACAACATGGATGAACCTTGAGGACATTACGCTAAGTGAAGTAAGCCAGTCACAAAAAGGCAAATACCGTATAATTCCACTAATATGAGGTACTTAGAGTAATGAAATGATAGAGATAGAAAGTAGAATGGTGGTTGCCGGGGCCTGGGGCGGGGGAGAATGGAGATGTATTGTTTAATAGGTATAGAGTTTCGGTGTTGCAAGATGAAAAGAGTTACAGAGATGGATGATGGTGACGGTTGCATAACAGTAAGAACTTACTTAATACCACTGAATGGTACACTTAAAAATGGTTAAGATGGTAAATTTCATGTCATGTGTATTATACCAGAATAAAAAACGTTGAGAAAGAAGCCCACTGTGAATAAAGCTATGTCTGGTTCAACAGTTTTGGATTCCCATTTTTCAGAGTCCTTCCAGCTGCCCAGGAATAGGGAATTTCTTCAGACCAGTGGCTCTCAAGCTGTACCGTGCATCAGAATAATCTGGAAGGCTTATTAAAACACATTGCTGGAGCCCACTCCCAGAGTTCCCGATTCAGCAGATATAGAGAGGGACCCAGGAGTGTGCACTTCCAGCAAGTTCCTGGGTGATTCTAATGCTGCTGGTCTGGGAACCACAACTGAGAACCACTGTCCTAGAATTTCTATTTTCCACTTAGGATCTTGTACTAGTTTGCTGGAGCTGCTGTAACAAAATACCACACAGTGGGTGGCTTAAACAACAGAAATTGGTGTCACAGTCCTGGAGGCTGGAAATCCGAGATCCAGGTGTCAGAAGGGCTGACTTCTGAGGGGTGTGTGGGGGAGTCTGTCCTCGGCTCGCCCCCAGCTTCTCATTGTTCACTGGCAATCTTTGGCGTTCCTTCGCTTGTCGATGCAGCACCTGACCTCTGCCTTCATCCTCACATGACGGTCTGTCTCTGGGCCCAAATTTCCCCTTTTCATAAGGAGACCAGTTACACTGGATTAGGGCCCACCCTAATGACATCGTCTGAACTTCTCCTCGCCAGAGACCCTATTTCCAAATAAGGTCATATTCTGAGGTACTGGGGTTGGCAGTTGAACATCTTTTGGGGCACGATTCAACTGATAACAAGTCCCTTAGATATTTTGGTCTCCACTCGGCTGAACAATTCACTAAGCAGCACACTGAGCATTATCACGGGCAATTCTGTCCTTTCCTTCTCTGCAGGCCTGGCCTGGCCTGGGCCACTTGAATTATCGGATGCCTTTGTTCTCCTTTATACCGTAGGCTTGAAGTGGACTTTGGCTTCTAGTTCCACTTTCTTGTAATTTTAGAGGAGAAACCCTTCCATCCTGGTACATCTGTTCCTGCCCCTTTAGCACCAAGAGCAAACCCATCACAGTGGGCCATGAGACACAGCACATACATAAATCAATGACTTTCTTATATACGTGAATAACAAGCTAGAAAACAGAATGGAAGAAAAGATTCCATTTACAATAACAATAAAAGATGAAATATTTGGAGATAAATTCAACAAGTAATGTGTGAGATCTAGACGACAACCTGCAAACACTGAAAGATTCTGAGGAGGGCAATGGCGCAGACCTGGAACAACCAAGATGAAGGTGCCCACGAAGCACGCTGACAGACGTTACAGGGAGCCAGCCTGTCACAGACTCCACAGTTAAAGACCCAGGTCTTCTGAGACTGTTTCCTTTGACAACCAACTCGACCGCACAGAACAATGATAATGCCGTGTGGGATTTTTAGGAGTTCTTTATATGTTCTGGTGACAAGCCTTTTGCTATGTGTTACAAAATCTTTTCCCACTCTGTGGCTTGCTTTTTCACTCTCTTTATGTATCTTTGATGAACAGAGGTTCTTAATTATAATGAATTGCAACTTATTGTTTCTTTTTCCTTTTGTGTCTTATTGAAGCTTTCCTTATTCTTAGGTCATGAAGATATTCAGCTATGTAATATTCTAGAAGCACTATTGTTTTATGTTTCACATATAAATCTCCAATCCACCTGTAATTAAGTTTTGTATTTATTATGAGGTAAGAGTTGTTTAATTTTCTTTCCTATATTGATTTCAAATTGTCCCAGCACCCCTGTGATGGAAAACAGTTATTTTCCCCACTTCTCTGTACTTTCCTGCTAGGTGGTTTGGCGCCCTCTTGCTTTTTCCACGTATTTCCTCTCCACACCCTCATTTCCTCGGAGGGTCCTATCCTTGGACAGTCAGGCTGGGAAGAAGAGGATGTCACATGACTGGGTGTGAGAGGAGAGACCACTTAAAGGAGTAACAGTAAAAGACTCTACCAGAGGCTCAGAAATGATCTCCCCAGGTCTGAAGCCCGCAGCGTGCTGAAGGGTTTCTGCAGCTCAGAGACATCCACTGCGACCCAGGGTAGACCCTGCTGCTGGGAATATCTTAGCACAGCTCTGTTACCTCTTCTCCATTGAACCACTAACAGAAAGGAATTGCTGCTCCTAAGAAAGTGACTCATGGGCACTGACCCCTCTCCTGGCTAGGAAGAAAAATAGCAGAGAACACAATCTGGTCATCGTCATTGAAAAAATAAAACCGTGATGCAGAAAGTCATTGTCCTAATGACCACTTTTTACTCCCCTTCGAGCATTAAACCCCAAAGAGAAAGGGATGGGAGACTTAATCATCGACTTGATCACAGCCCCCGAATTCTCCTTCCACAGGGGTACAGGAGATTTCTCTTACTCCTCCCTTCTTCCTCGACTGCCTGGAATGAAAAATTCACTGCTATGTGGGGATCCTGGGCTTGTTTTTCAAACTCTCTGAGGATTGCTGCTGAGTCCTTTATGAGGAAAGCCCAGCGGTGTCCTCTGTCCACATTCTTTGCCCAAAGGAGATGAGAACTTCAGTTTTCTCAGGGAGAGCCTAGGCTCAACACAGAATCCTAGACTTAGAACTTATCATCAAGTTCATTTCCTTCCGTGGGAAACAACATAAAGTTACAAAATTTTAAAATTAGCCAACTAGAGGTTAAAAAGCAAAAATCAAACATCTATTATCAATATCATTTCACATGAAAGATATTTCAATGACAACAAAATAGAAAGGACACAATCGCAGACTAATTATAGTTCTTTAGCTTGAATATATCTAGTTTCAAGCAAAAGCCACACTTTCATTCTTCTATTTTTTTGTTGTTGCCAACCACAGGAATGTGTCATGACCTGCTGCAACCTTTGGATGGCAATTGGGGAACCTTCCATTCAGTACAAACCCCTCTGATGATTAAAATCTTTGACATCATTCCTACCCTAGAGTTAACGAGTTCTGTAAGAAATATTTACCTCCCTCTCCCAATAATAGAATCAACCGTTTCTTCCTATGTATTTTCCTATTTTGGGGGAGAGCTTTTATTATGCAACTGATAACATTGCATTTCAAAGGTCTGTCTTTTTTAGAAAGTCTTAGGAAAAATTGGGTGACTTCCTAAGTTTCCTAAGCTAATATTTTTTATTTTGAGAATGTCAAGGAAATGCCACCCAAACACTAGCGAGACAGGCTAATGCAGAGAATGACAGCTCATTGGGAACAGAGCTGCTGGAGCCAGCAACTGTTAGGGACACTTAAATGGTAACTGACCAATTGCTGGATGCCGAGTGTGGAATAGTTGAGAGTTTAAAACTCCTGGGGGCCCAGACTTGGGGCTGAGTCCCCACACTTCTGTGAGTTTTATCTCCAGGTGCTTGAGCAGGTTCTTATGATGGAGATCAGAAAAACCCCCAAAGGAATGACACTAGCAACTTCCAGACCTGCTAGAAAGCTACAGTTATCCAAACAGTGTGGAACTGGTGAAAACACAGAAAATAGGTCAATGGAACAAAATCGGAAATAGATCTACATAAATGCAGTCAATTAATGTTTGCAAAGGAGCAAAAGCAATTCAATGGAGAAAGTATAATGATAGTCTCTTCCACAAATGATGCTGGAGCAACTGGACACCTACATTGAAAAAAAAGAATCCAGACAGAGACCTTCTTCCTTTCACAAGGTGGATTATAGTCCTAAACGTAAGGTGTAAAAACCACAAAAATTATAGAACATAACATGGAAGGATATCTAGGTGACTTTGGGTTTGGTGATGACTTTTTTGATATAACGCTAAAAGCACAATCCATGAAAGAAAAAATTGATAAGTTGGACTTCATTAAAATTAAAAACTTCTGCTCTGTGAAAGACACTGTTAAGCTAATTAAAAGCAAGCCACAGACTGGGAGAAAATCTTTGCAAAACACATATCTGATGATGGACTGGTATCCTAAATATACAAAGAACTCTTAAAACTCAACAATGAGACAGCTAACTTCCCAATTAAAAAATGGACAAAAGATCTAAAAAGACACTTCACCAAAAAAGAAATACAGATGGCAAAGAAACCTCAGAAAGATGCATAAAATCATTTGTCATTAGGGAACTGCAAATTAAAACGACAGTGAAATATCTCTCTATACCCATTAGAATGACTCAAATTCAAAGCACTGATAACACCAAATGTCGGCAAGGATGTGGATCAATAGGACTCTCATTCATTAGTGATGGGAACACAAAAATGGCACAGCCACTTTAGAAGACAGTTTGGCAGTTTCTTACAAAACTAAACATACTCTTACATTTGATCCAACAATCACAGTCCTTGGTATTTCCCCAAATGAGATGAAAAGTTATGTTCATACAAAAATCTGCAGATGAGTGCTTATAGCAGCTTTCTTCATAATTGTCAAAAAGTGGAAGGGACCGAGATGTCCTTCCTTAGGTGACTGGATAAACAAGCTGGGGTACATCTGTACAATGGAATGGTGTTCAGCAATAAAAAGAAACGAGCCATCAGGCCGTAAATGACGTGGAGGAACCTTAAACACATAGTGTTGAGTGAACAAAGCCAGTCTGAAAAGTCTACACACTGTATGATTCCAACTGTAGGACATTCCGGAAAAGGCAAAATCACAGAGACAGTGGAAAGGTCTGTGGTTGCCGTGGGTTTGTGAGGAGGAGAGGAGGGGTGGACAAGGGAAGCACCGGGACTGGTGAGCAGTGAGACTATTCTGTATGACACTGTGCTGGTGGATTCGTGACACGATGCATCTGTCAAACCCCATAGAACTGTGTGACACAAAGAATGAACTCTAATGTAAACTATGGGCTTTAGTTAATAATGAAGTATCAATATTGGTTCATCAATTGTAACAAATGTACCACAATAATGCAACATGCCATCATAGTGGAAATTGTGTGAGGGAGAACAGGGGGTATGTGAGAACTCTATACTATCTGCTCAATTTATCTGTCAACACAAAACTGTTCTAAACAGTAACGTCTATATAGTAAAGCTGCAGGGTAAAGAGCAACAGACAAAAATCAGTTGTGTTTCTATACACTAACAATGAAATAGCAGAAAGAGAAATTAAGAATACAATCCCATTTACAATTGCAACAAAAAGAACAAAATAGCTAGGAATAAATTTAACCAAAAGGGTGAAAGACCTAGACAGTGAAAACTATAATACATTGTTCAAAGAAATCAAAGAAGACATAAAGAAATGCAAAGAAATTCCATGCTCATGGATTGGAAGAATTAACATAGTTATAATATCCATACTTCCTGAAGCAATCCACAGATTCAATGCAATCCCTATCAAAGTCCCAATGACACTTTTTACAGAAATAGAACAAAGAATACCAAAATTTATAGAGAACAATGTAAAACCCTGAATAGCCAAAAGAATCTTGAGAAAAAAGAATGATGCTGAAGGTGTCCCATGCCCTGCTTTCAAAACATACTACAAAGATATAGTAATCAAAACAGCGTGATACTGACACAAAAGCAGCACACAGATCAATGGGACAGAACTGAGATCCCAGAAATAAACCTGCACATCTATGGACAGCTACTTTTCAATAAGAGAGCCAAGAAAATACAATGGAGAAAGGAAAGTCTCTTCAGTGAATGGTGTTGGGAGAACTGAACAGCCACATGCAAAAGAATGAAAGCAGACCATTATCTTACACCATGCACAAAAATTAACACAAAATGGATTAAAGGCTTGAATGTAAGACCTGAAGCCATAAAACTTCTAGAAGAAAACCTAGGCAGTACACTCTTTGACATCAAACTTAGCAGTATCTTTTTGAATAGCGTGTCTGACCAAGCAAGGGAAACAAAAGAAAAACTGAACAAATGGGACCAAACTAAAAAACTTCTGCACAGCAAAGGAAACCATCAACAAAACAAACAGACAAACCACTAACTGGGAGAGGATATTTGCAAATCCTAGATCTGATATGAGGTTACTATCCAAAATATATAAAGAACTCATACAGCTCAAACACAGAAAAACAAACAACGCAATTAAAAAGTGGGCAAAGGATCGGAACAGACATTTTTCTAAAGAAGAAACACAGACAGTCGAAAGGACTTGACAAGATGTTCAACATTGCTAATTATTAAGGAAATGCAAATCAAAACTGCAATGAGATACCACCTCACCCTCGTCAGAACGGCTGTAATTAACGACAAGAAATAACAAGTATTGGAGAGGACGTGGAACAAAGGGAACCCTCACGCACTGCTGGTGGGAATGTAAACTGGTGTAGCCACCATGAAAAAGCATGGAGGTTCCTAAAACAATTAAGAATAGAACTACCATATGATCCAGCCACTCCATTTCTTGGTATTTATCCAAAGAACATGAAAACACAAATGCAAAAAGATATTTATACCCCTATGCTCATTGCAGCATTATTCACAATAGCCAAGACGTGGAAACAACCTAAGCGCCCATCAATGGATGAATGGGTAAAGATGTGGTATATATATATATATATATATATATATATATATATATACACAATGGAATACTACTCAGCTGTAAAAAATGATGCAATCTTGCCATTTGTGATAACATGGATGGAACCTGAGGGTATTATACTAAGCGAAATAAGTCAGACAAAGTCAAATACTGTATGATTACCAGAGGGGAGGAGGGAGAAAGGAGTAATAGGCCACATGTGTAGGGTGAAAGATGGTAGTTAGTCTTTGGGTGGTGGATATGATGTAGTGTACACTGAAATCGAAATATAATGATGTATATCTTAAATTATGCAATATTATAAACCAGTTACCTCAATAAAAAATGTCTATTAATTAAAAAACAAAAGTAAGGATGCCACACCCACAAATCTACGTGTGGGTGGCATCCTGTAATGGTGTGGTTAATACTAGTGTTGCGTGGCACCAACCTGGAGTCTGAAGAGCTGGTGATTCGATGCTTGTGCCTTCAGCCACTGGCCCTGGTAGTTCCCCTGGAATCCAGATGTTTGGATCAGGCAGGTCAAGTTGGCTTCGGTGCCGCAAATGTTGCAGAGAGACCAATGGCATCTGATAAGGACCAGGAGAAAACACCACGCAGAGCAGAACTCGGTGACTATTCAGGGCTGAGATCCGGCCGCTGCCCCACCTGCGCCCACGGAGCAAGGGAGAGCGAGGGCAGGAAGTGAGAGACAAAGGATGAGTTTGCTGCCTGAAAGGTCAAAGCACCACCTCTGAAGCCGCCTCGCTTCAGGTGAGACCACAGCCTCTTGCGCCGAAGTCATCCATTTGCCATTCTTCCCTGCACTTCACCTGCCACGCTCACCTGGATTCCCCCCAGGCCCGGGGAAGGGGAAGACACACGTGGGAAGGACACCAGCGGGCTGTGCCGCCAAAGCGCTGTTGCCCTCTCCTGGCCTCCAGAGGACAGCTCCACGGGTAAGGGACTGGAGTTTGCTCACCATGCAGACCCTCGCCTGGAGGAGGGCCTGGCACCCAATACATGCTCAGTTAAGGAAGGCATTCGCCACAGGGTGCCGGGAGGGACCAAACATTTCACTGTGGACTACGTGTTTTTAGTCCCCCGGGACAGGAGGATGGGAAAGGCTTTCCAAAGTGGCCGTTGTTTAAAACTTTAATGCTGGCAGCTGAATCATAGAAATGTTCCGATTGCAGAAACATCTAGAGGGCACCACCTGCAACGGCACTGAGCTCCCACCCAGGACCCTGCAGGGCCTCAGTCTGGGGGATGCCGGTGGGCGCGAGTGGGGGTGACCCCGGAAATTGAAGAGGAGAAAGAAGGTGAGGGAGGGAAAGTGATGGGGGAGAGAGAGAAACAGAGACAGAGATGCAGATACAGCCACTACGGAAAGACCCCAGAAGAAAGCGCTGTCACCTGGGTACACCCAACCACACCGCCGCAGGTCGTGGGTGGCGCTGTGCTCACGGCGCGAGGTGTAGGGGCTCTGGCAGCTTCCGTTCGAATCCCGAATCCCATTCACAGTAGAGGAGGCCTGTCTGTCTCAGATAGAAGCCGGCAATTCCGTGTGATTTTGCCCTTTGGACTGGGAGCTCTCCCTCCGGCAAGGCGGCTCTTGGCGCGTCACAGGAGGACGATTCAGCAGTCAGAGGCACTGAGACTCCGCCCGAGGTTCCCGTACCCGGGAGTCGGCAGCGCCCCCGGTCTGGAGACCAAGCTCCCAACACCGCCAGGAGGGCAGTTGGAGACAGTCTCTTGGTGAGCCCCTCTGTCCAAGCGGACCTTCTCCGTCTAAATGGGGCGCTAGGATGGGTTTTCTTTGGACCAGCCCTTGCAGCATCCTGGGCGAGGCGAATCCCAGCACGCCGTCTCTGCGGAGGCCACAAGGAGGCGCCGTGGGCTTTCCACCGGAAAGGCTGGCCGAGGACAAGGTCTCCCACTGGTTTCAATGTCCCTTAGAGGCTGCCTATTTAAATAGGGGTCACCCCAGGCACGGGGTCACCTTGGATCAGCCCGTCCTCCCCAGGCCTCGAGGACTGGCTGTGGACGCTCCGCCACTCAGCTGGGGCCACCTCACTCTGTCTTCCAGCAAGAATCCCCAGAGGGCTCTCACCAAGGAGACATGTATCCCTCATCGCCCTCTCAGCCTGTGGTGGTCTGTGGTGGCCCCTTCCTACCTTGGTTTGGACAGCGTGTGCGGTGGGGGCGCAGGGGCGGTGGATCAGGGAGGAGAGGGAAGAGGAGCAGAGGGAGGAGAGGAGAGGATGGAGAGAGTGAGGGGAAAAATGGGTGGTGAGGAAGACAGCGAGGAAGGGCGGGCGAGGAATAGAAAGGGATGAGAAGGACGAGGAGGAGAGGGAGGGGAGGGGGAGGAGGAGGAGAGGTACCATGGAGGAAGGAGAGGAGATGGAGGGAGCTGGAGAAAAGGGGTGGTGAGGGACACAGCAAGGAAAACGCGAGGGGGGGGGGGCGCGGGCGCCAAGAGGAGGAGGGAGAGGCACTTCTAGGAAGTCCCAAGTCGTGTTCTGGGGATCATCAGAGCTCCCAGGGCAGTGGGAAGAGGGCAACTGCAAAGAAAAGGAAAGGAACTTTTTCTTTCCTGCCAGATAATTTACCGCAGAGCAGGAAACTCTAGTGATCCAGGCAGAGCAGGTGGATTTCGGGGAAGCCTAAAAACCCTTCCCTGTCGCTATGATGGATTTTATCTCGTTCCCCGACGTGCGAACCCAGAGAGACGGCAGAGAGCACGGGAGTCAGGGCGACCCCTCCGTCGCGGAGGAACCGCACTGGGGCCGGGGGGAGGGCGGCGCCCGGCGGCGCGGGTCCCGGCCGCGGGGACTGGAAAGGCCGTGCGCTCCCCGGGCGTCCGCTCGGTGCCTTCGCCGCGCGCACTCAGGACTCGGCCTCCAGCGACCCGAGGGCACATCTCAGCGGGACTGTCCCATCAGGCCGAGCCCCCGCCACTTTTCCTCCAGCGGCCCGCAGACAGAGGGTCCCCTGGAAAGCAAACTCGCGCCTTAGACGCGGAGGGAGGGGGACGCGGTGTCCCGCCCTGTGTCCCCCTCCCTCCTGCTTTCTGGAGAGGAAGGTTCCGTCTTGGGAAGGGAGCTCCGCGTGCCGCCGGCCGCTCTGGGTCCCCGCATCCCTTCTGCTTCTGCCGCCCTTTGCGCCTCCCAGCCATGTCCCGGCGCTCTTCCGCCTCTTCCTCAAGCGGCGGGGACGCAGGAGGCGGGTTCTCTCAGTGGCGCCGTCCACAGGGACAATGCAGGCATGTCAGGGTGACCGGAGCCTGGGGTGCCCCTGCGGGCCTCGTGCAGCTCTGCCCAGCCGCTCAGCATCGGAGGCCTCTGCATCGCCATCAAGGGACCCAGCGACCGAGCCAGTGCCACCCCCTCGTCAGGGTTACCCCGGGGCTTCAGGGTAAAAGGCAGAAGCTGCGTCCACTACATCCTGGACCACGAGGAGTGTTCACAGGACTGATGGTCCGTTCGTGAGGACATTGTAGGTACAAGAACCTGTGATCGCGCTAACTGGGTCATTACTGACTGTGTCTTAGTTTTGGGGTGGACAGGTCGAGACCTGAATTGGAAGTACTGTAGTTTATTCAAATAGTCTATTTTATTCAGAATTTTAACATATTCTAGTCTAACTTGTTCAGATCTTCTGCAGAATTTCTAGCTCCTGAGTCTCCATTGGACACTAGGACTGCTGTTAGGCTGAGCTTTGAAACTGACTCTGGGAAATCTCATCCTTTCCTCCCAAACTCAGCCAGAGAGAGGAATCCTGGCTACAGACTCCAGCCTCTGGGGAGACCAGGAGTCCCTGATTCACCTCCACCCGGGCCGTGGAGGAGTTTGCAGATCTGAGTGTCAAGGCTAGACTATTTTGAATATACTTTGTTTGGTTAGATATGAGTTGCAAACCATATGAAACCGAATTAAAGTTTTAACATTTGGCCTTTAGACATTGAAAACACAATGTAACAAATGAACCTAATTGTGCAAAAATGTTATAGAACAACCAAATGGATTAGAACTATTCCACGAGACTTTAAAACAATAATTTATCTATACACCAGGACAGTAAGAAAACCAAAAGCTACTTTTCTCAATCGTGTTGCTAGTGGTGTTGTTGCTATCATCTTTATTCGTGTGTCTGTATAATGTGGGAAAAGCAAACGTTGTGGGATATTCTAATTCTACTACTCCCTGTGTCCTTAACGCACAATGCTTGGTGTTAGAGGAGATTTAGATGAAAAACAAACGTTCAGCAAAAGCCCTGTGGTTCTCAGTTTGAAATGGCAGTGTTTGCAAATCTATTTGAAGCAACTAGTACGAATTAAAGGTCCTCCTGGAAGAAAATAGGACCTCAGAATCAGAACACACCACGCCTTTCCCCTCAGACCTTATGTCCGTTAGAATCGCCCCAAAGAGAGAGACCCAGACCTGAGAAATCAACTTAGCCACTCAAAGCACCCAACCTTCCTACATAGAACTTTGGTTTCTCGTTCAGGGAAACTTAGGCATGTTGACATGCAAATCACACAGCAGACATGTGTTCCAAGGTGACAGAAGAGAAGAACAGAAATAGAGAGTCAAAAATTTCAGCTCATGAAAGGATTTCTCTCCAGATCAATCACACAGCATAGGAAAACTCTAAAATGACATACAATGAATCTGAGTTAAACATGCCCAACAAAGCATTTGTACACACGAACAAAACAAAACCACATAAGAAATACACAACTCAAAAGAGAAGTGGACAAGAAACAGAAAATGAGAAATTAGAATTGGCAGAAATTAGGGAAAAATGGGAGAAAAAGAAAATTCTCTGAAAAATAGGCTAAATGACAAGGTTCATAAGGGCAACATATTTGTCTAAAAATACTATAAGGGACACAGAATGAAGAAATGGAAGCATCAAACAGAAGAGAAATGAAGAAAAGATGCTGCAAAAGGATCAGAGAGAAAGTCTAGATCCCGGAGAGAAACAGAACTGGGGTGGTCAACGCTAAGACCTCACCTCCTGGAACTGACAGATTTAAAGTAAAGGAAACAACTTCCTGCGAAGCTCCAGACCCCTCTCTGCTCCTCAAAGAAGCCAATTCACATACAATAGAGAGAAAATCAATCTACGTCTACACCTCAACAGAACAACAATGCGGGACAATACCCTATAAAAACTCAGTGACAGTCATCGTGGGCAAGTACTTCATAGTCACCCAGCTGTCCCTGTGTCAAGGCAGCAGAAAAGAGTGTGACACATACAACACTCAGGGAGTCCTGCTTCCATCTTGAGGAGTCTTTTCAGGATGAACTCCACCCAACAAGAGAGGACTGAGGAAATTGGGACTTTTGAACAGCTTGGTCGTCATTGAATGTATTTAACTGTAGATCTAAAGCAGAAATCTGGAAGGGGCCAAGGGGAGAAAAACAGTGTGTCAATGGTATTCCTTTAACTGGGTTGAAATAATTCTATGAGAAGTGGCCAGGAAGGATGGAAGAAAAGAGAAAAACAGAACAAACGTCCTGGATGGTCACAGTGGTAAAAGTTTGCAGTTGAAAGATGTCATTTCAAACTCGTAAAACAATTATTAGAAGCTTGACAAGTTAGTAAGGGACTAAGATATCAAAAACACTTAGTGAAATATACAGCACTAGCTACACAGTTCTTAAATATCAAATGAAACACACACACAGAAACATGGAAACAGAAAATAGTAAATACCATTTACTACAGGTGGGTAATACAGCCTAAAACGTGTGGGAGACTGTAGGATGTAACTATGAAGAAGAGAGAGAAGAATGTTTATCTTAATTTATGTTTATATCCACCCAGTCAGTCATGATGATGCTGATTATAACACTGAATTTAAAAAATTCATGAGTCCACAGTGACAGTCAAAACAAAAATTTTAATGGCATAGAAGGGGAAGGAATGTTCTTTTTCATGGCACAATGCCAACAAATACAAGGCTATAGGTATGAACGGATTAGAAAATTTCCAATGTATAAATGCAAATATGTTAATCGACATACATCAGGGATCATTAAGGATGGTAAAATATTTAGAGAAAGATCTTTAGAAAAGAGGATGTTCACACACTCTCAAAGTACCACTCACCAAATTACTTACTCATTATAGAAAGGAAAAAATGTGCCCTTACAATGAACAGATCTCGTAGGCCCCTCCATAACAACGTGACCCATGCTAGTACGGCAGTCACAGTGATGGACACACCGGACATTCTTGGTCTCCAGGTGGGCTCCACTAGGAAGCACCCAGCACTAACTACGTAGGGCTCTTGGCAAGAGGGTCGGCCTGAGCTTAGTCATGAGGAAGTGGTCAGACAACTACACAATGTAGACCATTTAACCAGACAACTGTCCTGACCTCTACAAACAAGGCAATGTCACCGCCACCAAAAACAACAAAAGGTGAGGAGAGGTTTTTGGATGCAAAGGACTAAAGAAATCTTTTTAGTCGTTTAGAACCCCAAAAGTCTCTTCTCCTTTTTGTTATCTTACTTGTGGTGACATTGCCTTGTTTGTAGAGGTGAGGCCAGTTGTCTTGTGCAGTGGTCTAAATTCTGCACTTGTCTCTGGACTACCTCATGACTGAATTCAGGCTAAACGTTGTCACCATAGCACTGCATAGTTAGTGCTGTCTGCTCCTCGCACAGCCCAGCTGGTGGCACAGAACGCCCGGTCTGTCATGTTGTCTTTTGCCAGTTGCTCCTGATTCTGCTGATGTGCAGGACGGGAACTGAGAGCAGCAAGGGTTAAGGTCTCTCATAACCGTGTGTGGGTCTAGGCAGTGGTCTCCTCAGTGACTTAGCGCAGTTGGAGGCTGAAGGGCTGGCATTTTTCCCGTCAAACCAGCCTTTGCAGTAAAAACCTTGGAGAGTGCTTTGTGGTTGTGATGTTGATCTTCAGCATAGGATCCCTTCACTGTTCTGTTTGGGTTTTAAATTGATTTGCTGTTTCAGATTTTTTTCATCAAGTGAAAATGGTACTTTTTGTGATGCGGTTTCTTTCAAATCAGTAATATCTTTCCTTAGTTCCAGAGATCTTGGTATCTGAGAGACAGAAAGAGAAAATAAAAATGAAATGTGAGTCTTTGCAGGTCCCAATGATAGCTGAGCCTGGAGGGATGGCTATGTGGCGACAGAGGCCAGCAGGACGCTGAGCTCCTGTTGAGGGGAGGAGCTGAAGGAGGAGCACAGGCTGCTGAAGGGGAAAGTGAGAGCCACAAGGTAGAAGAAACACCTCCCTGCACTTCCATCCAGGCTGTGGTGCAGCATCGAGGGACACCCTGTCCTCACCCCACCAGGAGCCTGGTGACATCCCAGCTCAGAGTGGCTGCAGAGCCTTAGCCAGAGCCCTACCAGCCTTTCCTCAGCAGCCACTTCACTCCTGAAGCCCCTCAGTCTGGAGCAAAGTGATGGCTTTCCCACCCCTCCCAGGGAGGGATGTGCTTAGCATCCACCCCCCACATTCAGAAACAGACTGCTGTCGGAACGAGAGGACCCTTGGCAGAGAAGCACACCCTCTTTAACTCCACGTCCCAGTGCTCTGAGGAGGGGCACAACGCTTGAACTGGAACCCAGGCCTCAGGCCCTTTCCATAATTTGTGGAAGGTGAGAGCAAGGGCTCCGATCTGGAGGTGTCCACAGACCACAGACACTGTTGCATCACTTTGGCTCAACGGGAAAAAAGGTTTTACAGAGAAATTCTTCTCCAAAGAGACTGAGGAAAGAACCAAAAAAGGAGAAACTCAAAATGGAATTAACAAAAAGAGAGCAGGGACGGTAACCATGGCCCCATGCATTTTCCTGCATTCTTTAGCATTGATTCCACACCAGGATACACCTTAGGGCATTTCTAGGAATATTCTCAACATCTAGACCAAAAACTCCGAAGGGGAAGCATGAGGCACCTGGTTTGACTATGTTCTCTCCCACCCCACCCCTCTATTCCCCACAAAGCACTGCATAGGGAAAGATTCTCCTTTAGTCTTTTATGCCAGTGGAAAGAATGGCATAAGAAGCATAAACATGCAATCTTTTCCTGACTTTCAGCTGTTATTTACTATTATGTTCTCTTTAAGGGAATGAGCATAAAGATTCTCTTTGGGGCTTTTACTTAACAACAAAAATTGATCAATACTAAAATTCTCAAACTGTAGTGCTGAACGCATGGGACTTGAAATCAATTGGATGGAATAGGAACTTCTAGTATTATATGAAAAATATTAAAGAAAATACTAAATTTTATGATGTGTAATAAGGGAGGTATTGTTTTCTGTGCACTGGGTTTCAATGAAATGCTCGTTTCCTGTTTTATCTTATCTTCAGAAAAGTTGGAGAAACTCTCCTCAAAGAAGGGAGGTCAGAAGTCTAATCCATTCATCTACCTCTTTTATCTTCTCACTTTTTTCCACGTTGTACAAATAGTGCTGTTGAGAGAGGCATACAAATCCCCTCAATGGCTGATGGATATTCAGGCTTTTTAATGAAGCAGCCACACATTCTGGGCATTTCTATTCTGAACCTGAGATCATCGTAGAGGAATGGTCCTTGTCACGTCTAGCTGCATGTTAGAATCCCTGGGGAGCTTTTGAAATCTACTGAAGCCCAAACCCCTCTCCTGACAATTTAAATGAGAATCGCCAGGTGGGAGGTCAAGGCACTGATCTTAATTAAATTTTCACCAGGTGCTTATTACAGGGCAGTGTTAATGCCAGCTCCAATGAGGTCCTGAGGTGAGGATGCTGAGTCCCTGGAAGCCCCATGCACATTAGCACAGGCCTGCACATGTGGGCCGAGGAGAAAGCTGGCTCCAGGCCAGTCCAGCACTCCCACCTGTGACCCAGGTTCTCATTTGGTTTTTGTCATCTGGGCTCTTTGTCCTCACTTTTAACACTTCTTCTTCTTCTTCACATGGACAAGTCCACGGTTAAGGGTTGTCCTAAGTCAGATTCCCGAAATGACTCAGGAGGAAGATCCATGTGTGAGTGATTCATTGAGAAGAAAGAGGGAGTGGAGTTGAGGAAGCTGGGAAGGGAAGGCAAAGAAATGAAGAAAGTGTGTGATTTCAGGCAAAGTGCCTTGTGTTCAGTGGCTTCAATGATGCTCTTGTGATGAGGAGGACCATGGGCTCAGGCTTCCCCGTGGCTAAGATGAAAGCAGAGAGGGAATATCAGGACAGCAGTGGCAGGAACACAGCAGAGTTCAGAGAGCAAACGAGATGGAGCTGGAAGGACCTGGCAGGGTGGCAGCCCTCATGGAAAACAGAGGGAAGGCCAGACAGAGGTTGCATCAGCTGTTGGAGTGAACAAACTAGGAAGAGAAGAGATAGCAGGAGATTGAGCTAGAATCTTAGCTAGAGAGCCATGAGGCATAAGTACATCTAAGAGCCACCGATGTGATTACCTCAGTACCCTCAGCTGAAGGCTGGGGAAATTGCATGTTATCCTCCACTTGTTGAAGAGCAGTTTTCTTTTGTTAATCTTCTGTTTCTGGGCACTTAAGGCAGCTGAGCCCTCAAGAGCATCACCCTCCAGCTTGGGAGGTTTCTTTCCTCTGAGGGAAGCATCGAAACCCAGTCCTGAAAAAATAAAACCACAGCCAACAGGATCCATTGTTATTCCTGATCGTACTGGGACTTAATCCTCCACCCAGGAGGGACATCAAATAAGCAGAGTGGCCAGAACAAAAAAGGCCACTGAAAGTCCATGGGTGAGGTGAGGCCAATGGCGACACTTTCATATTTTCTCTTTCTTTGATCCTACTCACACTACCCAGTAGTGATGAGATTGCCAGGAGGTGTGGGAGAGGCCCATCACCTCCGCGCTCCCACCCTCTGACGACTAACAATGGACCAGAGCTTCGTATTCCCCTTTTCTCTCTCACCTTGGAAGAGCGGCCACTGATTTCTGAAGGGATCGTGGGCTCTAAAGCTCCAGGTGGTGGAGCAAAGGCCAAGCCTGGCTTTGCCGTCACCACAGTCCAACTGGTCCAGCTGCAGCAGCAGATAACTGGTCACCTGGGTGCCTGGCTGCAGCTGTGTCTGTGAAGCTTGCAGCTCTGGCCTTTGGAAACTCCAGTTTGTCCTCAAAGGCCCTCGGTGACCGGCCTCCAGGGTGGGAGCTGAAAGGAGAAGAGGGCTCACTGGGACCAATCCCAGCTTTCCTTTCCTCAGCCCTGGGAGCCCACCCATTTCTAATGTCCATGCCTGTCAGTGAGACCACCCAGCGACCCAAAGAAAAAAGGCAGACCTCATGTACATGAAGGAGCTGTCAGCTTCACGTGTGTCCCTGGGGATGCTGAGATGGCAGGTGACAGGATGCAGTGTCCCAGAAGTGAGAAACCCACTGAGTCCAGAGGACTTTGGATGGAAGGATGAAGTCATGCCTGTGAATCTGTTCTCATTAACTTAGTCCTATAGCTTAGAGAGAAGGTTCTAGAGAGGCCTTAGGACATGGGGGAGAAAGCGATGTTGATGTGTACCCACAGTATAAAAGAACAGGGAGAGAAGTATGGCCACAAGTCTTCAGGTCCGGTAGAAGACACAGTTGGGAAACCGTAGAACAGGGACCGAGTTATCCGAAGTTTTGTAAAGTTCTGCGGCCTTTTGAGCAGCTTTGTCTGTAATTTTTGACTGCCCTCCACCCACCCACACATGTAAATATCTATAGCCACGCAGGGCACCGGCAGCTACAGGACATGTAGTAGAGGTCTGAGTCCCCGATTGGAAACTTAGGGACAGAGAAGTGCCACAGAGTCAGACTTTGTGGTTCTTCAGGGAGGTAAGAGAGCGCTCAGTCCTGTGTCCCACACCCCTCGGTGGGGGCTGGGCAGTTCTCCCTAATAAACGTGTATATTTTGACTGTGAAATGAACACATACTCTCAGAAAGGGGGCTAACAAAGACTTCAAATAGCCTCAGGCCAGTCCAGGTCAGACTCAGGCGGGCTCCTGGCCCGCAGGGCCTGCTCTGCACTGCGTGGGCTCCCCTCTCTCCTGCCCTCTAGCCATCCTCATTCTCACCAAGGGTTCACTGTTCCATAGAAATGTCTCTGTGTGTCTGTTGCCATTTTGTCTTCCAGATCACAGACTCTCCTGACTCCTGTCCGTGCTCCATCCAGCCTCCCTCAAGGTGCGTTCCCTGGTTCCATCCTCTCTCACCAGCAAATGTCTCACCCGCCTTCTTACCCCAGATCCTGCCCCATCCTGTGCCTGCTCTGCTGGGGGAACTTCCTCTCCCCTCTCTGCTACACACTCTCAACTCTGCACCTCCTTTGCACTCCCTCCTTCTGTCTTCTGGCCCCTCTTTCTTCTACAGCATCGCTTCCCACACCTCCCTTAGATAAATCCTCTGGAATCAGCCTGCCCTCCAGCCCCCACCCCAGCCCTGCACCACATGCCTCTTCTGGCTTCCAGGTCTTTTTCCACAAGGACTTCTCTCGGGCTGTACCCTGTACTGCCTGTAGCCCCTCTGCTGCCATACACAGTGTTTACATGTTGTCATCAGCGAACCCCAACACAGGACGGGTCCGTGTAGAATTTAGGTGATCTCTTCACTTATCTCAGCCCATCTGCATGGGGCAATTTGTCCTCTCCTGCTGCATTTTGAACGATGGCCTGGCAAGGCCGTGCCCCATCACACACATCTCACGTCTGATGTGTGTCTGAGCATTTCTCATCCTCCTCATGGGGACCGAGACCTGGCTGTCAGGGTAACCGAGACAGAGATGTGCAGCTTTACAACGGCGGCAGGACAACTCTAAGTGAGAGCAGAAAAGCCCCGAGGGCAGGGGCTGGTGAGACAGATCTCTCAGTCCTGGCTGATTTTCCATGGAGAGAGCTCCTCATTGAGCTGCAGCTCCCCTAGGAGGACCTAGGTGAGCCGCTGGCTCTGCTCACAGGACAGAGTGCTCTGAGAGGGTAGGAGCTGGCAGATCGGCATGAGTGGAAACAGGAGTTCTTTGGATGAGTCTCCCAACCTTTCTGTTTAAGTTTAAAATTGTTTGACATAGTTTGGAACAAAGCACAAGGAAGAGGGTGAGCACCATCCCTGCTTAGTCCCTGATGTTCCGACTGCTGAGAGCAGGAGACAGAGCCTGAGCAGGGGAGTCAGGCCAACCGGGGGCCACAGTCACACTGTGCACTGACTGGGGGTCTGGGGCTAGCAAAGTGACCTTGCTGAGCCTCAGTGCCCTCGGCTCCAACGTGAGATACCTCACCTATTGAGAGTGGCTCTGTGAGGACCGAATGGGTTATAGTGTCCACGGAGCTCACTTGCTGAGGGGCGTGGCACACAACAGACACAAAAGACCTGTGTGACATTTTCAGTCGTGAATTGTTGTGATCCTCAGAAAGCCTTCGATTCTCTGCACCTCGGGAAGAACGGGAAACAGGAAAGAGGATGGTCCAGTGTGAAAAGGCACTTACTGACCCGAAAAGGTTGAAGGACAAATTGTTCATGGTCGATTTCACTATAAAATAGTCAGAGAGAGTCAGGAACACCACAGAGTTTCTGGCTCTTCCTACAAGATGATTTCATGAGTAAAGGCTCCTAACAATCCAACCGCCTCGCCCAGAAGTCCGGAAGATCGCCTCCGGGAGAGGAGATGAAAACTGTGTTTGAATCTCCCTGCTTGAGGAAATGGCGGCCCCAGTGGGATCTTGCTCACCAGGGAGGACTTTTCTGGAGATAATGGATAGGGAAGCTTGTGTGCTTTGCTCATAAATTAGGCCAATACCCCCATCAGGTACACAGGCTGTTGATAGTTTACATGAGATGATACCGCCGAGACTAGACACGTGATTGAAACTACAACCTCCACACGGAATAAATCAATGGTGTTGCACAAAGGACGAAACCCATGGCCATTGGTGGAGGATGAAAAATCAGAATGAGAGCTTTGGCTTCATTGAAAACACAGAAACAGGCAGGATTTGGTGATCAGGATCTCGTATCCAAATGCTTCACAAGAGGGTTGGCACCCCAGGGGAAAAACTTTGAGCTTGGGAACCATGTAATACATGTTGCAAATATTGAGCAGACTGCAAACCTGTGTGGAAAGCCAGAGAGTTTGTACAAAACTACTCAGGAAATACAAGTAGCAACATCATTCCATGAGTATGAGAATTCTTAGGATGAAAAAGAGATGTTTTTCACAAATTCCTCCAGGTAACAAAATGATGGCTTAGACTTTTCCATTATCCCTCTATTTCCCCTCTTGAACCTGACTTGATAGGAACAGTCTGCAGTTGTGAGAAATGCCAGGTGACAGGAGTTGAGACTAGAAGAAGAAAATTATCCGACCACAGGATGCTTCTTAAAATTAACTGCAGGAGCACAACTCAAACTAGAAGGAGTCTACAGAACCCATTGGCAGGGATGCACCTCTCAGCCAATGCAGGGTGCTGGATTCAAAGAACATAGACATTACCAGAAAACCGCAAGGAATTTGTGCCATTTACAGTGGGAGTACTCACCCTCTGCATCCAGGGTTTGGAAGATTTCGTGTCTGTCAAATGACAATGAAGAATCACTGTAAGGTCTGTAGGAGGAGGACAGGTCATGTTCAATGGAACAAAAAACAAAATATTTATTCATGGCGTCCTTGGGGAATCCATTATCTTTCATATAGAGCAGATTGCTGCTAAGGGTGTTGGGGTACAGATGAGTGAAGATAAAAAAAAACACATTAGGAAAGACAAAAACCAAGGGACGGTTTGGATGGGAAGGATGAGAGTGGGATCACCTAAAACAGAACTAAGGCACCCATGAAGACAGAAAAAGGAAACTTGCCCTGTCTAGGAAGAGAGTGTGGTTGGAAAGTGAACAGGAGAGAGAGGGAGATCATTAGAGAGAAAAAGAGAAAGAGGGAAAGACAAGTGGAACAAGGACCCAGCAGAGATAGCTTAGAGGATGGAGGAAAAGAAAAGATTATGAGAAAGAGGGAAAAAGTGTGATGAGAAAGAGGATTGAGTATACCAGGAGACGAGAGACATGAAAAACGTAAACTCGGAAAAGAAGAAGGGTGGCATGAATAGTATTGCATAAAGTGGGCAGGACATAAACGAAGCAGCCAAGGGTAAAGTGACTCTGGCATGAGGGTAAACGCAGAGAAAGCTGGGCTTTCGGATGTATTTAGTACCAATTGGGGCATGATGCGGACTTTGGTCACGAATGACCATCTTGGCCGGGAAATAACCGCCACCGTGGGAACGGCAACCGGGCAGAGGCAGATATGCGTCCTCCGCTGGGTGACAGAAAAAAAGAGAGAACGGGAGAGTGCACGCCATCCGCTGACAGATGAGCACACCTCCGGCATCTGACTGCACGTGACCACACTGGAGCGAGATCACGGAATTGGCCCATCTGAGGACCACGGTGAGAAACACAGAGCACTCTGGGAAAGGGACACTTGGCGGTTGCGTGTGTGGGGGAAACGGGGATGGTCAGCGCTCGCTGAATTCCCTCGATCGGACATGCCCAGATGGCCCCTTCCAATGGAGTCCCAGGATTCTTCCGAGTTACCTGCAACACAGGCCGTCTTGGACGCCCCCGTCGTCCTCCGGATCGGTGTGTTGGCCTGGAAAGAAATTCGCACGGGGCCAGTCACACTAAGCAGATCCCCACTCGACCCTTGGGAATCCAGTGTCCAGTCCCAGCCCAGGGACCTCCACATCCTCAGTGTGACAACGGCAGACGGGAAGAGCAATCTGCCAGGAGACCTCAGGCGGTGTCTCGTGAAAGCGCCGGCCTGGCTTTCCTGAGCCAGCGGGCCGCGTCGCCCCGATCGATCGGGGAGGCCCTCAGCCCAGGATGCTCTCCCGAGTCTGGGAAAACAGCCAAAGAGGCGTGGGGCTCACACCTTCTGGGGCACCAGCCTAAGTGCCTGCTCGCACAAGTGCCGCGCTACTCAGCCTTCTCTGCGCGGGGACACTAGTTGTGGAGGCTCGAGTCGAACTCATCGCCTGAGGGGAGAAGGCCGGCTGCACTCTACAAACCCTGGCATCCAGAGGCATCGTCGCCCCCTGCTCCGCAGAAACACTGGCCACCCTGTGGGCTGGGAGAAGGCCAAGGCCTAGGCTCGCACGCGGGAAACGCGGGAGCACGGGAAACGGGACAGGCGGCTAGGGGCGTTCTTCCGAGGACTGCTTCGGAAGAGAGGCCAACGTGACGGAGACGGAGAGTGGGGCCCAGAAGAGTGAAGCCCGGGAGGCGTCTCGGAGGCAGATGTCCACAAGGAGGCCAGGCGCACGGGGTGGGCCTAGAATCTGGAGGCACACGCCTCAGGCGTGAAAGTTAGAGCACTGAAGGTGCGAGGAGACATTTCACGCCAGTGGGGATGTTTGACAGACACCTGCCCTGGCGCTCCGTGCGGCACAGGGGAGCTGAGTTTGTCCTGCCGGCTTTGGGTCCCGTGATGTGTCACTGGGGCCAGGGGCACCTGGGCGCATCCTGGCAAGAAGGAAGGGAGCGCAGCTCCCTCAAGCGTCTCCCGTCTGTGCTTCCAACTCTGTCCTCCAGCCTGATTCCCTTCAATGTGTCTGTCTGCACAGCCCGAGGGCTGGCATGCCAAGGACACGGACCGCCCAGGGAGTCCAGCTGGAGCCTTATCCCCTGCACAGCGGCAATACTCACTGGGGGTGTCTGCCAGGGAGGAGACGGCCAGGCCCTGGAAGCAGAAGACGGCACTGCTCGACTGAGTCCAGCAGGACTCGGACTGGCCGACATCCGTGGCACATGTCCAGGAGTATTCCTCCAGGCACGCTCTCGGGAGCGGAGGCTCGACCGTGGGCGGCACATCCCTGCCGAGCCTGTGGGGGGAGGGAGGGCTCAAGTGGAGACAAGCGGCTTTGGGAAACACACATTCCTACAGCTGCTTTCCCTGGAAGGTGGAAGGGTCTGCTCACAGAAGAGCAATGGGAAGGGCTCAGCCAGGGAGATCACACAATCCTCCTCTGGCTGGGGCCAGGCCGCAGTTGAAGTGGGAACAGGAGAGAGAGCTGGAAAAAGACAGAGACAGAGACAGAGAGGGCCGGGGGGGGTGGGGGCGGGTGGGGCGCGCAGGGAGAGAGACAGAGAGCGCGAGAGAGCGAGCGATCCAGCGTGAGCCGACGAGAGAGAGACAGACACAGACACAGAGACAGAGACAGAGACAGAGAGACAGACAGAGAGAGACACAGAGAGAGAGAGAGGGAGAGAGACAGACACACAGACAGAGACAGAGGAGGAGAGAGCGAGCAGAGCTTGCTCAGAGCACCGAGCAGAAAATGAGCTCTTGAGCAAGGACAACGAGCGCCTCCACTCCACAAGAGTCATCACACACCCACACACTCAGAGGACCCTAAAGGCGGCGTCAACACTCTTGCATCCAGTTGGTGGAAATGCACAGACAGCTGCCAAGTGAACCCTGCCTGGCTCTGGCACCACTGTCGACTCCTAGAAATCTGGAAGCTGCAAGGTCTGCCTCTCTCCCGACTGGGGCATGATGCGGACTTTGGTCACGAATGACCGTCTTGGCTGGGAAATAGCCGCCACCGTGGGAACGGCAACCGGGCAGAGGCAGACATGCGTCCTCCGCTGGGTGACAGAAAAAAAGAGAGAACGGGAGAGTGCACGCCATCCGCTGACAGATGAGCACACCTCCGGCATCTGACTGCACGTGACCACGCTGGAGCGAGATCACGGAATTGGCCCATCTGAGGACCACGGTGAGAAACACAGAGCACTCTGGGAAAGGGACACTTGGCGGTTGCGTGCGTGGGGGAAACGGGGATAGTCAGCGCTCGCTGAATTCCCTCGATCGGACATGCCCAGATGGCCCCTTCCAATGGAGTCCCGGGATTCTTCCGAGTTACCTGCAACACAGGCCGTCTTGGACGCCCCCGTCGTCCTCCGGATCGGTGTGTTGGCCTGGAAAGAAATTCGCACGGGGCCAGTCACACTAAGCAGATCCCCACTCGACCCTTGGGAATCCAGTGTCCAGTCCCAGCCCAGGGACCTCCACATCCTCAGTGTGACAACGGCAGACGGGAAGAGCAATCTGCCAGGAGACCTCAGGCGGTGTCTCGTGAAAGCGCCGGCCTGGCTTTCCTGAGCCAGCGGGCCGCGTCTCCCCGATCGATCGGGGAGGCCCTCAGCCCAGGATGCTCTCCCGAGTCTGGGAAAACAGCCAAAGAGGCGTGGGGCTCACAGGGCTCACACCTTCTGGGGCACCAGCCTAAGTGCCTGCTCGCACAAGTGCCGCGCTACTCAGCCTTCTCTGCGCGGGGACACTAGTTGTGGAGGCTCGAGTCGAACTCATCGCCTGAGGGGAGAAGGCCGGCTGCACTCTACAAACCCTGGCATCCAGAGGCATCGTCGCCCCCTGCTCCGCAGAAACACTGGCCACCCTGTGGGCTGGGAGAAGGCCAAGGCCTAGGCTCGCACGCGGGAAACGCGGGAGCACGGGAAACGGGACAGGTGGCTAGGGGCGTTCTTCCGAGGACTGCTTCGGAAGAGAGGCCAACGTGACGGAGACGGAGAGTGGGGCCCAGAAGAGTGAAGCCCGGGAGGCGTCTCGGAGGCAGATGTCCACAAGGAGGCCAGGCGCACGGGGTGGGCCTAGAATCTGGAGGGACACGCCTCAGGCGTGAAAGTTAGAGCACTGAAGGTGCAAGGAGACATTTCACGCCAGTGGGGATGTTTGACAGACACCTGCCCTGGCGCTCCGTGCGGCACAGGGGAGCTGAGTTTGTCCTGCCGGCTTTGGGTCCCGTGATGTGTCACTGGGGCCAGGGGCACCTGGGCGCATCCTGGCAAGAAGGAAGGGAGCGCAGCTCCCTCAAGCGTCTCCCGTCTGTGCTTCCAACTCTGTCCTCCAGCCTGATTCCCTTCAATGTGTCTGTCTGCACAGCCCGAGGGCTGGCATGCCAAGGACACGGACCGCCCAGGGAGTCCAGCTGGAGCCTTATCCCCTGCACAGCGGCAATACTCACTGGGGGTGTCTGCCAGGGAGGAGACGGCCAGGCCCTGGAAGCAGAAGACGGCACTGCTCGACTGAGTCCAGCAGGACTCGGACTGGCCGACATCCGTGGCACATGTCCAGGAGTATTCCTCCAGGCACGCTCTCGGGAGCGGAGGCTCGACCGTGGGCGGCACATCCCTGCCGAGCCTGTGGGGGGAGGGAGGGCTCAAGTGGAGACAAGCGGCTTTGGGAAACACACATTCCTACAGCTGCTTTCCCTGGAAGGTGGAAGGGTCTGCTCACAGAAGAGCAATGGGAAGGGCTCAGCCAGGGAGATCACACAATCCTCCTCTGGCTGGGGCCAGGCCGCAGTTGAAGTGGGAACAGGAGAGAGAGCTGGAAAAAGACAGAGACAGAGACAGAGAGGGCCGGGGGGGGTGGGGGGGGTGGGGCGCGCAGCGAGAGAGACAGAGAGCGCGAGAGAGCGAGCGATCCAGCGTGAGCCGACGAGAGAGAGACAGACACAGACACAGACACAGAGACAGAGACAGAGAGACAGACAGAGAGAGACACAGAGAGAGAGAGAGGGAGAGAGACAGACACACAGACAGAGACAGAGGAGGAGAGAGCGAGCAGAGCTTGCTCAGAGCACCGAGCAGAAAATGAGCTCTTGAGCAAGGACAACGAGCGCCTCCACTCCACAAGAGTCATCACACACCCACACACTCAGAGGACCCTAAAGGCGGCGTCAACACTCTTGCATCCAGTTGGTGGAAATGCACAGACAGCTGCCAAGTGAACCCTGCCTGGCTCTGGCACCACTGTCGACTCCTAGAAATCTGGAAGCTGCAAGGTCTGCCTCTCTCCCGACTGGGGCATGATGCGGACTTTGGTCACGAATGACCGTCTTGGCCGGGAAATAGCCGCCACCGTGGGAACGGCAACCGGGCAGAGGCAGACATGCGTCCTCCGCTGGGTGACAGAAAAAAAGAGAGAACGGGAGAGTGCACGCCATCCGCTGACAGATGAGCACACCTCCGGCATCTGACTGCACGTGACCACGCTGGAGCGAGATCACGGAATTGGCCCATCTGAGGACCACGGTGAGAAACACAGAGCACTCTGGGAAAGGGACACTTGGCGGTTGCGTGCGTGGGGGAAACGGGGATAGTCAGCGCTCGCTGAATTCCCTCGATCGGACATGCCCAGATGGCCCCTTCCAATGGAGTCCCGGGATTCTTCCGAGTTACCTGCAACACAGGCCGTCTTGGACGCCCCCGTCGTCCTCCGGATCGGTGTGTTGGCCTGGAAAGAAATTCGCACGGGGCCAGTCACACTAAGCAGATCCCCACTCGACCCTTGGGAATCCAGTGTCCAGTCCCAGCCCAGGGACCTCCACATCCTCAGTGTGACAACGGCAGACGGGAAGAGCAATCTGCCAGGAGACCTCAGGCGGTGTCTCGTGAAAGCGCCGGCCTGGCTTTCCTGAGCCAGCGGGCCGCGTCTCCCCGATCGATCGGGGAGGCCCTCAGCCCAGGATGCTCTCCCGAGTCTGGGAAAACAGCCAAAGAGGCGTGGGGCTCACAGGGCTCACACCTTCTGGGGCACCAGCCTAAGTGCCTGCTCGCACAAGTGCCGCGCTACTCAGCCTTCTCTGCGCGGGGACACTAGTTGTGGAGGCTCGAGTCGAACTCATCGCCTGAGGGGAGAAGGCCGGCTGCACTCTACAAACCCTGGCATCCAGAGGCATCGTCGCCCCCTGCTCCGCAGAAACACTGGCCACCCTGTGGGCTGGGAGAAGGCCAAGGCCTAGGCTCGCACGCGGGAAACGCGGGAGCACGGGAAACGGGACAGGCGGCTAGGGGCGTTCTTCCGAGGACTGCTTCGGAAGAGAGGCCAACGTGACGGAGACGGAGAGTGGGGCCCAGAAGAGTGAAGCCCGGGAGGCGTCTCGGAGGCAGATGTCCACAAGGAGGCCAGGCGCACGGGGTGGGCCTAGAATCTGGAGGGACACGCCTCAGGCGTGAAAGTTAGAGCACTGAAGGTGCGAGGAGACATTTCACGCCAGTGGGGATGTTTGACAGACACCTGCCCTGGCGCTCCGTGCGGCACAGGGGAGCTGAGTTTGTCCTGCCGGCTTTGGGTCCCGTGATGTGTCACTGGGGCCAGGGGCACCTGGGCGCATCCTGGCAAGAAGGAAGGGAGCGCAGCTCCCTCAAGCGTCTCCCGTCTGTGCTTCCAACTCTGTCCTCCAGCCTGATTCCCTTCAATGTGTCTGTCTGCACAGCCCGAGGGCTGGCATGCCAAGGACACGGACCGCCCAGGGAGTCCAGCTGGAGCCTTATCCCCTGCACAGCGGCAATACTCACTGGGGGTGTCTGCCAGGGAGGAGACGGCCAGGCCCTGGAAGCAGAAGACGGCACTGCTCGACTGAGTCCAGCAGGACTCGGACTGGCCGACATCCGTGGCACATGTCCAGGAGTATTCCTCCAGGCACGCTCTCGGGAGCGGAGGCTCGACCGTGGGCGGCACATCCCTGCCGAGCCTGTGGGGGGAGGGAGGGCTCAAGTGGAGACAAGCGGCTTTGGGAAACACACATTCCTACAGCTGCTTTCCCTGGAAGGTGGAAGGGTCTGCTCACAGAAGAGCAATGGGAAGGGCTCAGCCAGGGAGATCACACAATCCTCCTCTGGCTGGGGCCAGGCCGCAGTTGAAGTGGGAACAGGAGAGAGAGCTGGAAAAAGACAGAGACAGAGACAGAGAGGGCCGGGGGGGGTGGGGGGGGTGGGGCGCGCAGCGAGAGAGACAGAGAGCGCGAGAGAGCGAGCGATCCAGCGTGAGCCGACGAGAGAGAGACAGACACAGACACAGACACAGAGACAGAGACAGAGAGACAGACAGAGAGAGACACAGAGAGAGAGAGAGGGAGAGAGACAGACACACAGACAGAGACAGAGGAGGAGAGAGCGAGCAGAGCTTGCTCAGAGCACCGAGCAGAAAATGAGCTCTTGAGCAAGGACAACGAGCGCCTCCACTCCACAAGAGTCATCACACACCCACACACTCAGAGGACCCTAAAGGCGGCGTCGACACTCTTGCATCCAGTTGGTGGAAATGCACAGACAGCTGCCAAGTGAACCCTGCCTGGCTCTGGCACCACTGTCGACTCCTAGAAATCTGGAAGCTGCAAGGTCTGCCTCTCTCCCGACTGGGGCATGATGCGGACTTTGGTCACGAATGACCGTCTTGGCCGGGAAATAGCCGCCACCGTGGGAACGGCAACCGGGCAGAGGCAGACATGCGTCCTCCGCTGGGTGACAGAAAAAAAGAGAGAACGGGAGAGTGCACGCCATCCGCTGACAGATGAGCACACCTCCGGCATCTGACTGCACGTGACCACGCTGGAGCGAGATCACGGAATTGGCCCATCTGAGGACCACGGTGAGAAACACAGAGCACTCTGGGAAAGGGACACTTGGCGGTTGCGTGCGTGGGGGAAACGGGGATAGTCAGCGCTCGCTGAATTCCCTCGATCGGACATGCCCAGATGGCCCCTTCCAATGGAGTCCCGGGATTCTTCCGAGTTACCTGCAACACAGGCCGTCTTGGACGCCCCCGTCGTCCTCCGGATCGGTGTGTTGGCCTGGAAAGAAATTCGCACGGGGCCAGTCACACTAAGCAGATCCCCACTCGACCCTTGGGAATCCAGTGTCCAGTCCCAGCCCAGGGACCTCCACATCCTCAGTGTGACAACGGCAGACGGGAAGAGCAATCTGCCAGGAGACCTCAGGCGGTGTCTCGTGAAAGCGCCGGCCTGGCTTTCCTGAGCCAGCGGGCCGCGTCTCCCCGATCGATCGGGGAGGCCCTCAGCCCAGGATGCTCTCCCGAGTCTGGGAAAACAGCCAAAGAGGCGTGGGGCTCACAGGGCTCACACCTTCTGGGGCACCAGCCTAAGTGCCTGCTCGCACAAGTGCCGCGCTACTCAGCCTTCTCTGCGCGGGGACACTAGTTGTGGAGGCTCGAGTCGAACTCATCGCCTGAGGGGAGAAGGCCGGCTGCACTCTACAAACCCTGGCATCCAGAGGCATCGTCGCCCCCTGCTCCGCAGAAACACTGGCCACCCTGTGGGCTGGGAGAAGGCCAAGGCCTAGGCTCGCACGCGGGAAACGCGGGAGCACGGGAAACGGGACAGGCGGCTAGGGGCGTTCTTCCGAGGACTGCTTCGGAAGAGAGGCCAACGTGACGGAGACGGAGAGTGGGGCCCAGAAGAGTGAAGCCCGGGAGGCGTCTCGGAGGCAGATGTCCACAAGGAGGCCAGGCGCACGGGGTGGGCCTAGAATCTGGAGGGACACGCCTCAGGCGTGAAAGTTAGAGCACTGAAGGTGCGAGGAGACATTTCACGCCAGTGGGGATGTTTGACAGACACCTGCCCTGGCGCTCCGTGCGGCACAGGGGAGCTGAGTTTGTCCTGCCGGCTTTGGGTCCCGTGATGTGTCACTGGGGCCAGGGGCACCTGGGCGCATCCTGGCAAGAAGGAAGGGAGCGCAGCTCCCTCAAGCGTCTCCCGTCTGTGCTTCCAACTCTGTCCTCCAGCCTGATTCCCTTCAATGTGTCTGTCTGCACAGCCCGAGGGCTGGCATGCCAAGGACACGGACCGCCCAGGGAGTCCAGCTGGAGCCTTATCCCCTGCACAGCGGCAATACTCACTGGGGGTGTCTGCCAGGGAGGAGACGGCCAGGCCCTGGAAGCAGAAGACGGCACTGCTCGACTGAGTCCAGCAGGACTCGGACTGGCCGACATCCGTGGCACATGTCCAGGAGTATTCCTCCAGGCACGCTCTCGGGAGCGGAGGCTCGACCGTGGGCGGCACATCCCTGCCGAGCCTGTGGGGGGAGGGAGGGCTCAAGTGGAGACAAGCGGCTTTGGGAAACACACATTCCTACAGCTGCTTCCCCTGGAAGGTGGAAGGGTCTGCTCACAGAAGAGCAATGGGAAGGGCTCAGCCAGGGAGATCACACAATCCTCCTCTGGCTGGGGCCAGGCCGCAGTTGAAGTGGGAACAGGAGAGAGAGCTGGAAAAAGACAGAGACAGAGACAGAGAGGGCCGGGGGGGGGGGGGGGTGGGGCGCGCAGGGAGAGAGACAGAGAGCGCGAGAGAGCGAGCGATCCAGCGTGAGCCGACGAGAGAGAGACAGACACAGACACAGAGACAGAGACAGAGACAGAGAGACAGACAGAGAGAGACACAGAGAGAGAGAGAGGGAGAGAGACAGACACACAGACAGAGACAGAGGAGGAGAGAGCGAGCAGAGCTTGCTCAGAGCACCGAGCAGAAAATGAGCTCTTGAGCAAGGACAACGAGCGCCTCCACTCCACAAGAGTCATCACACACCCACACACTCAGAGGACCCTAAAGGCGGCGTCAACACTCTTGCATCCAGTTGGTGGAAATGCACAGACAGCTGCCAAGTGAACCCTGCCTGGCTCTGGCACCACTGTCGACTCCTAGAAATCTGGAAGCTGCAAGGTCTGCCTCTCTCCCGACTGGGGCATGATGCGGACTTTGGTCACGAATGACCGTCTTGGCCGGGAAATAGCCGCCACCGTGGGAACGGCAACCGGGCAGAGGCAGACATGCGTCCTCCGCTGGGTGACAGAAAAAAAGAGAGAACGGGAGAGTGCACGCCATCCGCTGACAGATGAGCACACCTCCGGCATCTGACTGCACGTGACCACACTGGAGCGAGATCACAGAATTGGCCCATCTGAGGACCACGGTGAGAAACACAGAGCACTCTGGGAAAGGGACACTTGGTGGTTGTCTGCATGGGAAACGGGGATAGCGAGCACTTCCTGATGTCCCTATATCCGAGATCATCACATTTCCCCTTCAAATGAAGTCCCTTCTTGTTTCATTGTATAATCCCTATGATGGTCTCCATTCTATGCTTCTTTCTCTGACTGTTTACAGAACAGGTACATTTTTCTCATCTCACTGCATTTTTGTTGTTTAATGCGGTTAATCATCCCTTTAGTTTTTGCACTGCTAGTTTACTTCCTTCCAGAGACCATCGTTAATTTGTAGCAGTTAGATATGCGTCTCACCCTGATTTTTCTTGCAGGAGAGAATAGACCTTTTCTCTATGTGCATGATTTCCTAAGGGTGTTGAGTTCTCTTGTGTCAGACTTACAGGTCCATAGAGACGAGTGACATTGAAGTTAACAGAGCCTTTTCCTTGTTGGTTGAGTGAATTAAATCATTACAACCTCCACGTTTCCTTCTCTTGCCTCTGGCACTTGTGACTTTGTTCCTCTCACTTACTGTTCTTTCTGAGACCGTCTCCACATTTTCCCCACCCATTACCGGCACCAGATTATTCATTGTCACCTGTGAGTGAGTGTGCCTTGTGTCTTTTCATCTTCCTTATCTTCGTTATTCCCTGCAAATAAATTCAGAAATGTCCAGTTAGCTCTTTCCCACTTTAACCTCTATAAACGCAGTGACCTCAACAGCCATAGAGACATAAATATCTATGCAGGAGTCCGTATGGTCTTGAAGTCCTAGCGCATTGTCTTGAAAGCATTGCCCCAGCATGGATTTCTGATTTACCAGGCGGTGTGTCTGTGATCCGCTGGATCACCATCATTGCAGACTCTGCCTGAAATTGGGCAAAAGTTTAAGCTGTCTTTTGTTCCTCATATCACTGGGTACTTGTCCAGCTTCCATCTTGAATTCTGCGACTGCGGGCTCCATTCTGCCACAAATCCTGCCAAAGGCACAGGCCCTATATCCTTTCCCAGCTCTCACAGAGAACCTCGTCCTTTCTCTAAGGAGACAACAAAGAACCCAAGCCAACATCCCTCATCTGGGGACTTTAAGGGCCCTCCAAGTTGGCTTCTGTGTGTTGTGGAGGGAAATTCTCTCTACGGAAAGGTCTCCAGTCTAAACTCTCTACCACCAAGTTCTACCACATCCAGTACCTTGCCCAACCCCACAGAGCGAGGGGCTTGCTTTGTTCTGAAGTGCATTCATAGACATTCCTACGTTTGATGACTACAGCTACCGTGAACAGATTATTGGATCCATTTTACTGCTGAGGAGATTGATACGGATGAAGTAAAAATCAATCTCTCACCCAGTGTTAGTACCGTCAGCTCTCAGGCTGGAGCCTGGGAATGGCCACCCTTAGTCCAAGGCTCTTTTCACTCAAACAAGCTGCCTCCTGTCACGTCCTCTTTTGTGTCCTCTGACAGTAGGTAGGTGTGGCCTCCTGCCCTAAAGGTCACAGTCCATCAGGAAGGAAGCCGACACTTGCACCACTATGACCTCCACCCTGGGCATATCTGCTCTCTGCGCCCACCTAGCCAGTCCTGGTCCTACCACGGTCCCAAGTGCAACACGCAAACTGGGACAGCTTGTCAAAACATTACGAGGGGAGGTGTGGAGGGTCTTGTGAGCCAGGCACCTTGGAGAAGTTCAGTGCAGTGAGGGCCTGTGGCCACCTTACCTGGGCTGAGTATGTGGGCAAGGTGCTTGGCCAGCCTATATCCCTCAGCCAGTTGCTGGTGGAAGGCCTGCCCTTGGTGGTCGTCAGAGCCATTGTGTGTCAGCAGGTCATTGAGGTGCTGACTCAGCAGGGCCCACACTTCTCGCCCTTCCTGTAACTTGTGCCGCAGATAGGCCAGTTGCTGCTCCTGCTCTTGAATTAGGAGATTGGATTCCCTAAGGTGGGACAGAAGAGAAAACTTGAGAGTCCAAAGGGATGAGTGACAGATTCTAAAGATTTTCAAGATTTCTGTGAGAACTGCCCCCAAGGAGTCCTCAGAGAATTCTGGCCGATGTGTGGTGACTTGCCTGTGGCAAAGAGAAAGAGGAAGGTAAATCACAGGTTTCCTGTGTATCAGAGAGAGCTCCTATCAGATTCCTGGACATCCTAGTCATTGTTTCTGCTGTCAACAAAACCAGGTGTCTTCCTAAACCTGTTTTAAAAATGTGTCTCTTCAGTTACCCCCTTCAGCCATGCCCGCTTCTATGTTGAAATACACATGGTGCATTCTGCAGTGAATGGACACAAAGCCAGACACAGAAATGTACACGACCACAGCTGGGTTAGCTGGAAAGCACACGAGAATGACAGGGTCAAGGAGACAGAATTCTTTAGAAAGAAAACACAACAAGCCCTCGTGAGACAGGCGGTGATTGTGATTAAAGGGAAATGAGCGGGTGATGGCACAACACTGTCAACGTACTAAATGCCACCGAATTGTTCACCTCAATTTGTGCAAATTCGTGTTTGGTGAATTTCAGTTCAAAAATTTATAGTTTTAAAAAAAAGAGTAAGTGAGCCTCTGAATAACTGGAGTCCATAATTTTCCAATTACTTTTCCCTAGTTGCTTTATAAACATTTGAACACAAGTGCCTGCCATGTACATTTCTGCCTTCTCTTGGCCCAAAGTTGCTCCCTGCCCCACTTCAGCTTTTCCCACAGCTACCCACCAGCCTACCCCCACACAGCCCTCCTTACCTGAGCTTCTTGGTTAGCGTTGACTCCTCTGCCAGCTTCCCCTCCTGAAAAGGCAGCTTGTCCCCAAGCACAGATTCAATGATGTCTTTGCACTCTCCACACTCTGAAAAAGGACAGAGAGCCCTGCCTCAGTGGAAAGCTGGCCATGCTGCTGTGGTCACTGCCTTCAAGGGAGGAAGCAGGGTCCATGCCCAGTACCAGGCTCCACACTGGGATTTCCGCATCTTATTCCTCGGCCTCCAAACTACTACACAGCATTGGGTTACTCCCCATTTTAGAGCTGAGGAAAGAGAAGCTTCAAGGCACAGAAAGTAACTAGATACATTAACTTCTATTTGACAAAGGCAGAATTCCCATCCCCTGAGACTGACCCTGAGTCGTGGGCCTTAGTCACGTTACCAAGCCTCACAGCCTCTTAAGTGAAACACCAAGCAGGCGTGTGCAGTAGCGATTGCCTGTGTGCTTGGGAAGGCCCGGTGGACTCTACTGACTGTTGGTTCCCTTGAGCTCAGAATTTCAAGGTCAAGTACATCCAAGATAAAGACATTTATATGGATTCAACCCTGTAAAATATTATGCATTTGCCCATAAATTTCTGAAGGAAACGTGCACAGATACTAAGAAAGTTTGTGTTAAATTAAAAGCAATAGAAGGAAGAACTAACAAATAGTGTTGGCCCTGTGACAGGGACTTACAGAAATCATCCATGTGATGCATTGCAACAACTCAAACAAGTAGGTACCATGACAGCACCGTATTAACAGAGGAGGAAACTGAGGCACAGAAAGACACACAGCTTGGATTGGAGCCCAGAAAGACTGGCCCAGAGTCCATGCTCTTCACCACTGCACCGTGTTACATTGACACCCAGGTCTTAAGTGATATCTTTCTTCTTCATCAGCTTCAAAATGTGTTTCCTACAGTTACGCTGTGATTCTAAGGCAGGATGTAAATAAAACTTCGTTTGTCCTTTCCTGAAAGCTCATCTCTTCACTTTTTAAATGGCAGGCTTTGATTTTCTCTGTGTCAGTCATTTTAGTTACTACCCCCTCAATGGCTTATTGAAAAGCAATTGTAGGAAACGACCCCAATTCAGGCTCCGAGTTGTCAAGATCCTTCTAAACACTCTGCTGTGCACATGCCCTGGTTGTCACGGTTCTTGTCGTCACTACAGCCCAGTCTCACTGAGCAGGCAATCGAGCTTCCAGTTTTGAGGCTGACTGGGGCAGGGAAGGGCCTGCCTCACACACTGGCTTGAGTTTTCCTGGGGCTAGTGGTCTCCCCCACCTACCTCACTTTGTGGCCTCAATTTGGCCACAGGTCTCATAGCCCAGACTCTCAAGGTCACCTGGACCTGTTGGTTGCCTTGCGTCCCTGAGGGTTCACCAGCTGAGAGGGAGAGAGAGGTGGCGGGACAGATTCTCTGGTTTCCATAGAAACAGCCCCAACCTTACCACAGGGTGTCAAACATCTTCCTCAGACTCAGGAAGAATAGCCCGTGCCCTGGAAGAGAGGGCTTCCCTCTCACCAGGGCTTTCCCTGTCTTGATGGTGTCACTCCTGGATAGCACAGTTTCGGTGAGGAGCATATTCATCTTTAAGCTCCTATAAAGCAGCTACTATCATCTGTTTTCCCACTGTAAGTAGCACAGTGCTTTGCCCATGGGACCTCAGAGAAGCTTGAACTGAGGGAGTTCACTTGTCCCAGACATTTAGGCCAAGAGCGATGCAGGATGTGGTAAAGGACAGAGAGGATGCTGAGAGAAACAGTGCAGCCCTTTCCTGAGAGGAAGACACAATTGTGTGGCTGCATCAGCAATCGATGTCTGGGACTCGAATTCTAAAGCCGCCCTATACCACACTGCAAATCTGAAAAAGTTGCTAAACTCTTTGTGCATCAGTTTCTCCATCCCCAGCAAAATGAGGGCAAAATACCTACCTCTGACTTTCCTGGATTGTGGTCAGAATGAAAGTTATTTTGACAAAGGGACCAGAGGGTAAAGTCTGGAGAAATTTTAGTGTCTTAGAGGGCAGACAGGGATCCCTCACCCATCTGGGGAGCACAGCCCTGGGAGACTTACTGTGCTTCTGCAGCTCGGTGGCCAGGGAGTAGGCAGCAGCTTCGGATACAAGGAATTCCTCCATGAGGGCTTGGAAGTCCTGCTTGCTTTGTGCCAGCTGTGAACGTAATTCCTGGTTGGACTCCTGGAGGGTCACCTCTGCCCTCGGATCAGACAAAGCGTGAGGACACACGGCCATGGTGATGTTGGCAGAAGAGGTAGAGCCAGAGACTGGGCAGAGAAACCCAAACATATAATGAGTGAAAAACAAGCAAAGACAAAAAGGTTTCATCAGGCCAGAGGGGTGTTTACACAGGAATCCTTAACTTACCGTTGGGGACAACTAGATCAACACTGTACAACAGCTGAGGGTCCAGAACTGCCAAAACAAGGTTCAAGATGACAGAGCTCAGAGCCACAGGCACTGCCTGCAGCTCAGAGTCAGACAGGAGTGATGGAGAGAGGCCCCAGTGCGCCGGTTAACGGTCTGGCGTTGCAATAACAGAATTGGAAGGTGGAGGTGTCATGGAATCTTAGGAGCCCCTGCCTTCCAGTTGCCTGGGCCCTGCTGCTACCCCAGGCTGCCCGGCCTTTTCTGAAGGCCACTGCTGATGGGCATCACCCCAAAGCAGCTGTCTACTCTCGGGGTGACACTACCGACCTGTCTCTTTCCAGAAAATATCTAAGCATAGTTCTCAGTGCCCATTCCTGTGTGCATCTCAAAACAGAAAGAGAAACCAGTGTCCCAACAAAGTTTGTCTTCTGAAGCACCGTCACGAAGTCACCCCACTTTCTCTCTAAATGTAAACCGATCTTAAGGTTTTCCCATATGTGAAAGATGGCAAACTTTTAGACTCTCATGCTGCTATTTGCTGGGCTTTCTCCAGTTTTTTCTACATCCATTAAAAGGGACAAAAGCAGAGTGTAACACTAAGTGAATGAATACTTCGTTAAAAAGTTATTCTCTGTCCTGACTCACAATACTCCTCTTGCTGCATCCCTGTGTTGTGTCAACTTCTTGCCCCTCACTAGGGCAGCATGTTGGCTTATCTTCAAACTTAAGTCAGTGTGACATCTCTACCTCCTAAAATCCTTCTCTATGTGTGGGCCACTTTTGTGGTTGTTACTTTTTAAATGTCTGTAAACACTATCTTTCCTACTTGTTGCTTCCAGATATCCACATATTATGCCTTCTAGTCCCACAAGAGCTCTTTTTCAGCTCTGAAAATGATTACAGTGGTTTATGAGTATATCCTGAATACATGTAGTGGCCCTTTCTTTTGCAAACACTTGTCAACCTGATGCTATTTCTTGTCGTCATTCAGTTCACTCACGTTTGGAACAGATCAGGGATGCGGAGCAGTGTTGATGGATTGTTGCTGGACAGATCCCTTCGAGCTGTCGTCATGCTACTGACCTGCGGTTATATTCCTCTACCAGAATGTGGAATTTCAAGGTCACGGTTCAGGGATGGTGGATGACCCACAGTGTTACGTGTGTGATGGGGTTCAGTGACAGAGAAGCTGAGGTTGACAAGAGAGGCACAGGCAGGCAGGGGAAAGTGGTGCCCTGAATGCCCTGCTCACTTTCTTGTCATCTCTTCCCACCCGGGTCTTGTGAAGAGGAGACTTGGGAGACACCCTGTGGCATTGGTCTCTTCAGTTTAGCTGCTGGACTTGCCCGAGCTGAGGGAGCGATGGGTCTGGCCATGAACCACCAAGCTTTCATGTCAAGATAAAGGACAGAGGACCGCATCAACCGCTTTGGAAGCTCATCTCCTCCCCACACCACGCCATCCTCCAACGACACTGTGGAATGCTATTGGTGTGTCAGAGCCATGAAAAGCTTTAAAGAAATCTCTCTTTTGGCGTCAGTTGGATGTGACATTCTTTTCTTTATGTCTCAAAGTCTGTGGTCTAGTGGGCCCAACTGTCCTGAACTGGAATGGACTTGCCAACTTTCTGGTGTTTTGTTAGGTGGCTAGAATATTTATAAGATTTTCTGACTTCAAACCTCACTGTTGAAGTTTGAATGAAGAATGACAGGATTTACTTTGTAAAGTGAGAGACTCAGAGAAGATTGGTCTCATCGATGAGCAGAAAGAGTAAATTTCACTTCTACTCAAAGCACGCTAGAATTTGAAATTATGGCTCTCACTGTTGTCAAGGTGGAGTGCCGGGTGCCTGAGGCGTATGTCCCTAAGGCCTCATGTCTATGCTATAAAATGGATGAAGTTAAAATGCAGTCAGATGGGCCAGATCCCCTTCCATTCTAGAGTCCTCCAACAGTTTCTCCCCTGCTTTAGCAACTTGATTGAAAGTATCCTTGTTGTTCTGCTCTGTCCTGCTTTTGTCTTTTGCATAAAAGTTATACAGCTCCATGTTTCCTACCCCCAGGTCAATCATTATAATAAGCACCTGCATCCAAAGCAGTCCTGAGACAAAAGAAACAAAGCTGGAGGTATGGTACTCCCTGATTTCAAAAATATACTACAAGCTCTATTAATCAAAACATTACGGGGCCAGCCCGTTGGCAGGCAGAGTGCTTTGAGCTCACATGTGCCACTTCAGCGGCCCAGGGTTCGCCAGTTTGCATATAGGGTGTGGACCTACTCACTGCTTAACAAGTCATGCTGTGGCACCGGTCCTACAGAAAAGAAAATAGAGGAAGATGTGCACGGATGTCAGCTCAGGCCCAATCTTCCACAGCAAAAAGGTGAAGATTGGTGGCAGATGTTAGATGAGGACTAAACTTCCTCAAAAAAAAAATCATGATACTGGAAAGAAAACAGACACAAAGATCAATGGAACTGGAGCTCGATCCAAGATGGCCCTGTGAGTAGTCCTCTTTGTCTCTCCCCCTTCGAGTCTACAATTATTTGGACACTTATCGCTTAACAAAGGATATCCAGACAGCATCTCAGGACGTCTGAGAGACCCACACGACTATACATCGGAAGGCGGACGGACTTTCCTCTGGGAGGATGTGGAAATAGGTGAAAACTCTCCAACCCCGACCCAACAGCCTAGTACCCGCAAGCGGCTTTCTTCCAACGGACGCCCCCAGAAGATCAACACACATCTAGGGCAGGAGCGAGCACACAACAGAGGAGCGACGGTGGAAACAGGTGACCAGAACCCTACCTAAACCTCCCGCAATTACTCCTAAATGCAGAGGGAAACTTTGGAGTTGCACACCTGGGCCCGCAAGGAGAGTCTCTCCCCGCCATTGGCGGGGAGATCCCGGCTGGTGTTCGCGGCGCCCGGAGGGTCCCAGAGAGAGTCGCTGAGTTTACGGAGGTCCCCCGGCTGCCACTGCCTGCACGGTGGGGCTAGGGAGTGCCGGAGATCTCCGAGCGGACTGGGGCTGGGTGAAGCTCCAGGGGCCGGCTCTGCGCCCTGGAGGGGAAGCTCTGGAGTTCCGCCAGGGCAGCAGACAGGGCTCTCTGTCTGCCATTAGCAGAGGGGCCATTCCCAGCATTCACAACTCCGGGAAAGTCCCGGAGAGAACCCCAGAGGGCGAAGTGACCTCCAGCTGCCGTTGCCCGCCCCATGGGGCTAGGGATTGCCGGAGATCTTGGAGAGGACTGGGGCTGGGTGAAGCTCCAGAGGCTGGCTCCGCAGCCCGGAGGGGAAGCTCCAGAGTTCTGCCCGGGCAGCAGACAAAACTCTCTGTCTGCTATTAGCGGAGGGGCCATGCCCAGCATCCACAATACTGGGAGGGTCCCAGAGAGGAGAATATCAGGCAGGGCAGCAGCTGACCAGCTACCACTGAAATCAGGATCTCTGGCTATCCCCCAAGACAGGGCAAAGGGCTCCCCGAGTTCCTGGGGAACAGGACTGGGGCTGGGGGGAGTTCCAGCGACCCAGCTCCATAGCCTAGGGGGAAGCCCTACAGGCTCACAGCAGCCTCAGGTAAAGCCTCTGCACAGCACTAGTAGAAAGCACCCATCTGGCAGCCACAAGGCTGGAAGAACCCGGGACAAAAGTAGCATAGCTAGGTGAACTAACCACAGACTGTAGAAGATGCCAATAGCTCTCCTGCGACCCATCGTGGACAAGTGAGATTTTGTGGGTGCTGACAGTGACGGAGCGACAAATATAAGTGATCCCACCCCTGGCCGCTGGAAAAGCCCATAACACCGTTGCAGACCCCAAGGAGGGAGCACATCTAGGTGGGCTGCAACAGTAGGCACCAGCAGCCTGAAGCCCCCCTGTGACGGCCCCCATGGCAGAGGAGGGAATCCAAAGGACCACTGTGACTACGAGGAGGGGCCCAGGCCCAGTTAGCAACTGCAGATAGGGTTCCTGGTTGGTGCAGTATAAACAGCTGCTTCCCCACCGCAGCAGCAGAAACAAGTGAAAGGAGCAACTAAACTCTATCTCTATGCGGAGGCACAAATCAACAACATCAAGCAATATGAAAAAATACATTAAATCTCCAGAACAGAAAGAAAATAACAAATACACAGAAAACAATCCCAAAGAAAATGAGATATATAATCTAAATGATGATGACTTCAAAACAGCCATCATTAAAATACTCAATGAGTTAAGAGAGAATTCTGACTGACAACTCAACGAGTTCAGGAGCTATGTCACAAAAGAGTTTGATACGATAAAGAAGAACCAAACAGAAATATTGGAAATGAAGAACACAATAGAGGAGATTAAGAAAAATCTAGATGCTCTGAACAGTAGGGCCGATAATATGGAGGAAAGAATTAGCAATTTGGAAGATGGCAATATAGAATTGCTGCAGGCAGAGGAGGAGAGAGCAGTAAGACTAAAAAGAAATGAAGAAACTCTCCGAGAATTATCAGACACAATTAGGAGATGCAACGTAAGGATTATAGGTATACCAGAGGGAGAAGAGAAGGAGAAAGGGGCATAAAGCCTATTCAAAGAAATAATGGCTGAGAACTTCCCAAATCTGGTGAGAGAGATGGATCTTCAGGTGACAGAAGCCAATAGATCTCCAAACTTTATCAATGCAAGAAGACCAACTCCACGGCATATAGTAGTGAAGCTAGCAAAAGTCAACGACAAGGAGAAAATACTAAGGACAGCCAGGCAAAAGAAACTAACCTACAAAGGAACCCCCATCAGGCTATCAGCAGATTTCTCAGCAGAAACTTTACAGGCTAGAAGAGAGTGGAATGATATATTCAAAAATCTGAAGGACAAAAATCTACAGCCGAGAATTCTTTACCCAGCGAAAATATCCTTCAAATACGATGGAGAAATAAAAACTTTCCCAGATAAACAAAAATTAAGGGAGTTCATTGCCACAAAACCTCCTCTTCAGGAAATCCTCAGGAAAACGCTCATTCCTGAAAAATCCAAAAAAGGAAAGGGGCTACAAAACCAAGAGCAGAGGAGAAAAGTAGAAGGACAACAACAGAGAGTAGCAGCTCTTCACCAGAACAGATTAAACCATGGGACGAGAAACAAAGGAAATTGAAGAAAACTGGAAAACAAGACACAAAATGGTAGTGGTAGGCCCCCACATCTCAATAATCACTCTAAATGTAAATGGATTGAACTCCCCAATCAAAAGACACAGAGTGGCAGGATGGATCAAAGAACAAGATCCAACAATATGCTGCCTCCAGGAAACACACCTCAGCCGCAAAGACAAACACAGACTCAGAGTGAAGGGATGGAGAACAATACTCCAAGCTAATAATGAACAAAAGAAAGCAGGTGCTGCTATACTAGTATCAGACAAGGTAGATTTCAAAGCAAAACAGATAAAGAAAGACAAAGAGGGACAGTATATAATGATAAAAGGGACTCTCCACCAAGAAGACATAACACTTATAAATATATACGCACCCAACACAGGAGCACCAAAATTTGTAAAGCAACTCTTAATAGAACTAAAAGAAGACATCAACAACAATACAATAATAGTAGGGGACCTCAACACACCATTAACACCAATGGACAGAACATCCAGACAGAAAATCAACAAGGAAATAATAGAATTAACTGAAAAATTAGACCAGATGGACTTAATAGATATATATAGAACACTTCATCCAAAAACAGCAGGTTACACATTCTTCTCAAGTGCACATGGAACATTCTCAAGGATTGACCATATTTTGGGAAACAAAGCAAACATCAATAAATACAAGAGAGTTGAAATAATATCAAGCATCTTTTCTGATCATAATGCTATGAAACTAGAAATCAACTACAAGAAAAAAGCAGAGAAAGGTGCAAAAATGTGGAGACTAAACAACACGCTTCGGAACAAACAATGGATCATTGAAGAAATTAAAGAAGAAGTCAAATATTATCTGGAGACAAATGAAAATGAGAACACGACATACCAAATCATTTGGGATGCAGCAAAAGCAGTCCTAAGAGGGAAATTCATCGCAATACAGGCTCACCTCACTAAACAAGAAAAAGCTCACATAAGCAACCGCAAACGACACCTAACAGAACTAGAGAAAGAAGAACAAACAAAGCCCAGAGTCAGTAGAAGGAGGTAAATAATAAAAATAAGAGCAGAAATAAACGATATTGAAACAAAAAAGACAATAGAAAGGATCAATGAAACAAAGAGTTGGCTCTTCGAAAGAATTAACAAAACTGACAAACCCTTAGCCAGACTCACCAAGAAAAGAAGAGAGAAATCGCAAATAAATAAAATTAGGAATGAGAGAGGAGAAATCACAACAGATACCAATGAAATACAAGAGATCATAAGAGAATACTATGAAAAACTATATGCCAACAAATTGAACAACCTGGAAGAAATGGACAAATTCCTAGACTCCTACAATCTCCCCAAACTGAATCAGGAAGAAATGGAGAATCTGAATAGGCCAAACACAAGTAAGGAAATAGAAACGGTAATCAAAAACCTCCCCAAAAATAAGAGTCCAGGACCAGACGGCTTCTCTGGAGAATTCTACCAAACATTCAAAGAAGACTTAACACCTATTCTTCTCAAACTGTTACAGAAAATTGAGAAAGATGGAGTACTCCCTAACACATTCTATGAAGCCAACATCACTCTGATCGCCAAACCTGACAAGGACAACACAAAGAAGGAGAACTACAGGCCGATATCACTGATGAACATAGATGCAAAAATCCTCAACAAAATTTTGGCAAACCGAATACAGCAATACATCAAAAAGATTATACACCATGATCAAGTGGGATTTATACCAGGGACACAGGGATGGTTCAACATCCGCAAGTCAATCAACGTAATACACTACATCAACAAAATGAAAAACAAAAACCACATGATCATCTCAATAGATGCAGAGAAAGCATTCGACAAGATCCAACACCCATTTATCATAAAAACCCTCAATAAAATGGGTATAGAAGGAAACTACCTCAACATAATAAAGGCCATATATGACAGACCCACAGCCAACATCATACTCAATGGACAAAAACTGGAAGCCATCCCTCTGAGGACAGGAACAAGACAAGTGTGCCCACTTTCACCACTCCTATTCAACATAGTACTGGAGGTGCTGGCCAGAGCAATTCGGCAGGAAAAAGAAATAAAAGGAATCCAAATAGGTAACGAAGAAGTAAAACTCTTGCTGTTTGCAGATGACATGATCTTATATATAGAAAACCCCAAAGAATCCATAGAAAGACTATTAGAAATAATCAACTACAGCAAAGTAGCAGGCTATAAAATTAACGTGTATAAATCAGTAGCATTTCTATACACTAACAATGAACTAACAGAAAAAGAACTCAAGAACTCAATCCCATTCACAATCGCAACGAAAAGTATAAAATACCTTGGGATAAACTTAACCAAGGAAGTGAAGGATCTATACAATGAAAACTACAAGACTTTCTTGAAAGAAATTGACGATGACATAAAGAGATGAAAAGACATTCCATGCACATGGATTGGAAGAATAAACATAGTTCAAATGTCCATACTACCTAAAGCAATCTACAGATTCAATGCTATCCCAATCAGAATCCCAAGAACATTCTTCACAGATATTGAACAATCCTAAAATTCATATGGGGCAACAAAAGACCGCGAATTGCTAAAGCAATCTTGAGCAAGAAAAACAAAGCCGGTGGAATCACAATCCCCAATTTCAAAACATACTACAAAGCTACAGTGATCAAAACAGCATGGTACTGGTACAAAAACAGGTCCACAGATCAATGGAACAGAATTGAAAGCCCAGAGAGAAAACCACACATCTATGGACAGCTAATCTTCGACAAAGGAGCAGAGGGCCTACAATGGAGAAAAGAAAGTCTCTTCAACAAATGGTGCTGGGAAAACTGGACAGCCACAAGCAAAAGATTGAAAATTGACCATTCTTTTTCACCACACACCAAAATAAACTCAAAATGGATCAAAGACCTAAAGATTAGGCCTGAGACAATAAGTCTTTTGGAAGAGAATATAGGCAGTACACTCTTTGACATCAGTTTCAAAAGAATCTTTTCAGACACTATAACTCCTCAGTTGAGGGAAACAATAGAAAGAATAAACAAATGGGACTTCATCACACTAAAGAGCTTCTTCAAGGCAAGGGAAATCAGGATTGAAACAAAAAAACAGCTCACTAATTGGGAAAAAATATTTACAAGCCACTTATCCGACAAAGGGTTAATCTCCATAATATACAAAGAACTCACACTGCTTAACAACAAAAAAACAAACAACCCGATCAAAAAATGGGCAGAGGACATGAACAGACATTTCTCAAAAGAAGATATAAATATGGCCAATAGACACATGAAAAGATGTTCATCATCGCTAATCATCAGGGAAATGCAAATCAAAACTACACTAAGATATCACCTTACACCCGTTAGATTGGCAAAAACATCCAAAACCAAGAGCGACAAATGTTGCAGAGGTTGTGGAGAAAAAGGAACCCTCATACACTGTTGGTGGGAATGCAAACTGGTACAGCCACTATGGAAAACAGTATGGAGATTTCTCAAAAAGTTACAAATAGAAATACCCTATGACCCAGCCATCCCATTACTGTATCTATACTAAGAACCTGAAATCAGAAATCTCAAGAGTCCGTTGCACCCCTATGTTCATCGCAGCATTATTTACAATAGCCAATACGTGGAACCAACCTACATGCCCAGAAACTGATGATTGGATAAAGAAGATGTGGTATATATACACAATGGAATACTACTCAGCCATAAAAAAAGACAAAATTGGCCCATTCACAGCAATGTGGATGGACCTCGAGGGTATTATGTTAAGCGAAATAAGCCAGTCAGAGAAAGACGAACTCTATATGACTCCACTCATAGGTGGAAGTTAGTATATTGATAAGGAGATCTGATCAGTGGTTACCAGGGAAAAGGGGGGGTGGGGGGAGGGCACAAAGGGGGAAGTGGTGTACCCACAACATGACTAACAAAAATGTACAACTGAAATCTCACAAGGTTGTAATCTACCATAACATTAATAAAAAAAAATCAAAAAAAAAAAGATCAATGGAACTGAATGGAGAGCACAGAAATAAACCCTCACATCTATGGACAGCTAATCTTTGACAAAAGAGCCAAGAACGTACAGTGGGGAAAGGAACATCTCTTCAATAAATGTTACTGGGAAATTGGACAGCCACATGCAAAAGAATGAAAGCAGACCATTATCTTACACGACACAGAAAACTAACTCAAAATGCATTAAGGACTGGAATGTAAGACGTGAAACCAGAAAATTAGAAGAAAACATAGGCAGTGCACTCTTTGACATTGGTCTTCACAGTATCCTTTGGATTATCATGTCTCCTCAGGCAAGGGAAACAGAAGAAAGAAGAAACAAATGGGACTACGTCAAACAAGACTTCTTAACTCACGGTTGAGAACAACTTGATCAGCACTCCACAACAGCTGAGGGTCCGGAACTGCCAAAATAAGGTTCAAGATGACAGAGCTCAGAGCCACAGGCACCGCCTGCAGCTCAGAGTCAGACAGGAGTGATGGAGAGAGGCCCCAGCGCGCCGGTTAATGGTCTGGCGTTGCAATAACAGAATTGGAAGGTGGAGGTGTCATGGAATCTTAGGAGCCCCTGCCTTCCAGTTGCCTGGGCCCTGCTGCTACCCCAGGCTGCCCGGCCTTTTCTGAAGGCCACTGCTGATGGGCATCACCCCAAAGCAGCTGTCTACTCTCGGGGTGACACTACCGACCTGTCTCTTTCCAGAAAATATCTAAGCATAGTTCTCAGTGCCCATTCCTGTGTGCATCTCAAAACAGAAAGAGAAACCAGTGTCCCAACAAAGTTTGTTTTCTGAAGCACCGTCACGAAGTCACCCCACTTTCTCTCTAAATGTAAACAGATCTTAAGGTTTTCCCAGACGTGAAAGATGGCAAACTTTTAGACTCTCATGCTGCTATTCGCTGGGCTTTCTCCAGTTTTTTCTACATCCATTAAAAGGGACAAAAGCAGAGTGCAATACTAAGTGAATGAATACTTCGTTAAAAAGTTATTCTCTGTCCTGACTCACAATACTCCTCTTGCTGCACCCCTGTGTTGTGTCGACTTCTTGCCCCTCACTAGGGCAGCATGTTGGCTTATCTTCAAACTTAAGTCAGTGTGACATCTCTACCTCCTAAAATCCTTCTCTATGTGTGGGCCGCTTTTGTGGTTGTTTTTTAAATGTCCATAAACACTATCTTTCCTACTTGTTGCTTCCGGATATCCACATATTATGCCTTCTAGTCCCACAAGAGCTCTTTTTCAGCTCTGAAAATGATCACAGTAGTTTGTGAGTGTATCCTGAATACATGTAGTACCCATTTCTTTGGCAAACACTTGTCAACCTGATGCTATTTCTTGTCTTCATTCAGTTCACTCATGTTTGGAACAGAACAGGGATGTGGAGCAGGTTTTATGGATTATTGCTGGACAGATCCCTTCGAGCTGTCCTCATGCTACTGACCTGCGGTTATATTCCTCTACCAGAACATGGAATTTCAAGGTCACGGTTCAGGGATGGTCGATCACCCACAGGGGACATGTGCAATGGGCTTCACAGACAGAGAAGCTGAGGTTGAGAAGAGGAGGACAGGCAGGGAGGGAAAGTTGTACCCTGAACCCCCTCTTCACACTCTTGTCATCTGTTCCCACCTGGGTCTTGTGAAGATGAGACTTGGGAGACCCCCGGTAGCATTGGTCTCTTCAGTTTAGCTGCTCCAGTACTTTGATTTGAGGGTGCGATGCCTCTGCCCAAGTACCACAGAGCATTTATGTCAAGGTAAAGGGCAGAGGACCGCATCAACCGCTTTTGAAGCTCATCTTCTTTCTACCCTACACCATCCTCCAACCACACTGCGGAAGGATTTGGTGTTTGAGATGCATGTAAAGCTTTAAAGAGATCTCTCTTTTGGTGTCAGTTGGACCCGACATTCCTTTCTTTACATCTCAAAGTCTGTGATCTAGTGGACCCAACTGTACTGAACTCGAGTGGAGTTGGACTTGCTAACTTTCTGGTGTTTTGTTAGATGGCTAGTATATTTCTAAGATTTTCTTACTTAAATGCCACTGTTGAAGTTTAACGAGTAATAATAGGATTTATTTCGTAAGGTGACAGACTCAGAGAATACTGGTCTCATCCATGTGCAAAATCTAATTTTCACTTCTATTCAAAGAAGGCCAGAATTTGACATTAGGGCTCCCACCATTTTCAAGGTGGACTCTCACTTACCTCAGGATATCTTCCCAAGGGTTCATGTCTCTGCTATAAAATGGATGAAATTAAAATGAAATCAGATGGGCCAGGTCCTCTCCATTCTAGAGGGCTCCAACAGTTTCTCCCCTGCTTTAGAGACTTGACTGAAAATATCCTTGTTGTTCTGCTCCGTCTTGCTTTTGTCTTTGGCATAAAAGTGATACGGTTCAGTGTTTCCTACCCCCAAGTCAATCATTTTAAGATTCACCTGGATCCAAAGCATCCTGAGTCAAAAGAACAAAGCCGGAGAGATCATATTCCCTGATTTCAAAATATACTACAAAGCTATATTAATCAAAACGTCATGATAGTGGCAGGAAAACAGACACACAGATCAATGGAACCGAATGGAGAGCACAGAAATAAACCTTCACATCTACGGACAGCTAATTTTCAACAAAAGAGCAGAGACCATACAAAAGAGGAAAGGAAAGTCTCTTTGATAAATGGTCCCGGGGAAATTGTACAGCCGTATGCAAAAGAACGAACGTAGACCCTTATCTTACACCACACAGAGAAATGAACTCAAAATGCATTAAAGACTTGAATGTAAGACCTGGAACCATAAACTCCTAGAAGAAAGCAGAGGCAGTACACTCTTTGGCACTGGTCTTAGCAGTACCTTGCTGAATATTATATCTCCTCAGGCTAGGGAAACAAATGAAAAAGTAACCAAATGAGACTACACCAAACAGGAATTCTTAACTTACTGTTGAGGACAACTTGATCAATACCCCACAACACTTGAGAGTCTGTAACTGCCACAACAAGGTTGAAGATCTCAGAGCTCAGAGCCCTAAGCACCACCTGTAGCTCAGAGTCAGACAGGAGTGATGGAGAGAGGACTCAGTGCGCCAGTTAACGGTCTGGTGTTGCAATAACAGAATTGGAAGGTGGGGGTGTCATGGAATCTGAGGAGCCCCTTCCTTCCAGTTGCCTAGGCCGTGCTGATACCCAAGGCTGCCTGGTCTCTTCCAAAGGCCACCACTGTTGGGGACCACCTTCCAGCCACCACTCCCAATAGCTGTCTGCCCTTCTGCTGATAGCGACCTGTTTCCAAAAAATATCGAAGCATAATTCTCACCGTTCTTTGTTATGTGTGTGTCTAAAAACACCAAGACAAAACTGTTCCCCTTTTATTTCTTGGGATATTAAGCATGGCAAGGGATACCATCAACACAATGAAAAGACCATTACCAACTGGGAGAAGATATTTGCCAATCATAAATCAGATAAGGGGCTAACATGCAAAGTATGGAAAGAACTTATACAACTCAACAACAACAAAACAAACAGGAAAAACCCAATTAAAACATGTGCGGAGGATCTTAACAGACAGTTTTCCAAACAAGGTATTCAGGTGGCCAATAGGCACCTGAGAAGACGTTCTACATCACTAATTCCTAGGGAAACGCAAATCCAAACCATAATGAGATATCACCTCATGCTTGTCAGAATGGCTATCACGAAAAAGAAAATAAGTGTTGGAGAGGATGTAGAGAAAAGGGAACCCTCATATGTTACTGGTGGGAATGTAAACTGGGGCAGCCACTATAGAAAACAGCATGGAGATCTCTCAGAAAACAAAAAACAGAACTACCATATAATCCAGGTAGTCCACTTCTGTGTATTTATCCAAAGAACACAAACTCACTGATTCCAAAAGATTTATGCACCCCTATTTTCATGGGAGCATTATTCATAACAGCCGAGACTTGCAAGCAACCTAAGTGACCATCAACAGATGAATGGATAAAGACGATGTGACACACACACACACACACACACACACACACACACCATGGAGTACTACTCAGCCATAAAAAGAGGGAATCTTGCCATTTTTGACAACGTGGAGGGAACTTGAGAGTATTATGCTAAGCGAAATAAGTCTGACGGAGAAAGTCAAATGCCATAGGATTTCACTCATACATGGAAGATAAAACAACAATAACAAATAAACATATAAACACAGAGAATAAATTGCTGTTTCCCAGAGGCGAAGGGGGGAGGGGAGAGGGCAAAGGGGTAAAGGGGCACATATGCTGGGTGACTGATGACAACCAGACTTCTGGTAGTGAATCTGATGGAGTCGATACAGAAGTTGAAATATAATGATGTACACTAACATTGATATAATGTTATAAACCAGTATTACTGCAATAAAAATTAATTTAACAGAAAAAGGAAATATATGTCAAGCAGAGATGGAATACCTGTTGCGAGAAATTAGAGGTCCTCTGCCAAGGCATACCCTTGCAGCGTCTAAATTTCTGCCATTAAAAATTCACCTCTTCGGATCAAAACATCCCACAGGAATACCCTGTTAAAATGTTAAGCTTACCTGGAATATTAATTCTATCAGCATCATAGGCTCACAACAAGTGGTAAGAAGATCACTGAAAAACCAAGAAGAATGGATTTGACCGAAGACTTATAACAATATTACAAAGATGAATGTTCTTGGCTGTACTCCTACCAATTTCTTAAGAACCCCAACTCTCTTCAAATTCCTTTGAAATAGCTCTGGGAATTCCCCAAGGGGACTGAAATCTGCATTCCAGAAACTTCTCTGGTCACCAAGGTGCACCTGCCATTTGGTCATCTGGTAGCTGCAGATAACCAAAGGGGCAACTTTGCTCTGAGGCCACCAAGGACTCTATGATGAAGATCTCTGCCATCTCCGGTGCCAGCTCTCCTGCCAGTGCCTTCCACTCTGTGGCTGCTGAGGCCCGACATGGAAGGAATCCCTGTCTCTCCCAGGAAGCCATCTATCCTCTCAGCCCCAACTCTAGCCCACCGTTGCTTCTTATGTCTGGAGCCTTCCTGTATCAACATTTTACCACTTTCCTCATTATTTCATTAGAATGCCTGTGTATCAGAGTTCTGAGTTGAAACATTTGATTTTCATAGATGACTCCATGGTCAAATGTAAAAACAACTTCAACAACCTTGCATTTAGTTTTACTGGGTTTGGGGAATTAAACCTATTTAAATTTAAAAAAAAAAAGCATCACCTGGGAGAGTTAGTACAAATACAAGTCCAGAGTCTTCACCTGTAATGACCCTGATTCAGTGGGCTGAGGGGGCCTGGAACCTATTGTTAAAGTTGCTCAGATGTACAGTCAGGTTGAGGACCTACTGATAGCATCGACCTTCCTCACAGTTTTGGGGATGAGCATTTCACGTACATACTACTTCTAATCCTCACGATCAATCTGTGAGGAGAGCGTGGCCTTTCCCTGGTTTGCGGATGACGAAACCAAGACACAGAGAGGGTCTGAGACTAGCCCAAAGTGCCCTCGCTCTAAGTGCTGGAGCCAGGTGTCAGGTAGAGTGCCCCTCCACCCCAAACCCCCTCCCACATTTTCCAATTCACTCTGAGTCAGGTCTTTCCACGTACATGCTTCCTGCCTATACCTCATTTCTACCAAAAACTTCCCGATTTTAATGTTTCCATCCGATATATTTCCATCTGACATATTTCACAACAGGCTAACAGCATCCTATCCTGGCCACTGACTATTAACTTGGGACACGTTGCTAATGAAAATACAGGACGTGGGAATGTGCAAAGACACATTGCTTTATGATGATGATGTAATTTTCAGGCTATAAAATTCTCCGTTTTGTGTACAATTCAGTGACTTGTGGTCTATTTACAAGGTTGTGACACCATCACCACCATCTCATTCTGGAGTATTTTCTTTACCTCACAAAAGAAACCCTGTCCCGGGGGCTGGCCCCATGGCTGAGTGGTTAAGTTCCCGCACTCCGCTGCAGGCGGCCCAGTGTTTCGTTGGTTCGAATCCTGGGCGCGGACATGACACTGCTCATCAAACCACGCTCAGGCAGCGTCCCACGTGCCACAACTAGAAGGACCCACAACGAAGAATATACAACTATGTACCGGGGGGCTTTGGGGAGAAAAAGGAAAAAATAAAATCTTTAAAAAAATAAAATAAAATAAAATAAAAAAAAGAAACCCCGTCCCTATTGGCAGTCACTCCCTATTCCTCACATTCTTCCAGCCCTTGGCAATTGCTAATCTACTTTCTCCCCGTATGGATTTGCCTACTCTGGACATCTATTCTCAATGGAATCATAAAACACGTTGCCTTTGGTGTCTGGCTTCTTCACTTGCCATAATGTTGCCAAGGTTCATCCAGATTTTGGCAGGTATCTGTACTTTATTCTTTCTATCCTTGAATAAGACTTCATTTTACGACTATACTCCATTTTGTGCATTCTTCAGCTGAGGGCATTTGGGTTGTTTCCACTTTTACTACTATGAGTAATGCTGCTGTGAATATTCATGTGCAAGTTTGTTTGTGACCGTGGGTTTTCAATTCTCTTGCTATGTACCCAGGAGTAGAATTGCTACATCTATGTCAACGCTGTATGTAACTTTGAGGAACTGACATGCCGTTTTCCAAAGCGTTTGCGCCTTTTTACATTTCCACTAGCAATGCATGAGGATTTCAATTTCTCCACATCCTCCTCCACACTTGTGGTTGCCCATCTTTTAATTACAGCCACACTAGTGGGTGTGAAGTGGTATCTCATTGTGGATTTCAGTTCTGTTTTCTTCATGATCAATGATAAACATCTTTTCATGAGCTTCTTGGCCATTTGTACATCGTCTATGGAGAAATGTCCATTCAAATCCTTTTCCCATTGATAAATTGGATTGTCTTTTTATTATTGACTTGTAAGAGTCAATACTAGACACATGTCAGATATCTGTTTTGCAACGGTTTTTTTCTGATTCTGTGCATTGTCTTTTCACTTCGTTATTAGCATCCTTTGAAGCACGAAAGATTTCAATTTTGATGAAGTCCAATTTATCTATTCATTGACTGTTCTTGCTTTAGCTGTCACGTCTAAGATATCATTATCTAATCAAAGATTACAAAGATTTACACCTATGCTTTCTTCGCCACATTGCTTTGAATAAGAACTTTCCTGGGTTAGGGTACAGGGATATTTTTGAATTTGGAGTCCTATAAATTGATATGGATCCCTCCTGACCGATATTCACAGGTCTGCCAGTCACTTCAAAGGAACATCCCTGTGCCGTTGCAGAGATCTGGGAAATTGTATTTATGACTATCCTGGCTTTGACTCAGGTGAGAGTCCTGGTCATGTGCTTCAGTTTCTCCTTGACCTCTCCTGGTTTCAAAATTTGTTCAATATCTTTGGAGTTGAAGAACTGATTGAGTGTCTCTGAGGAACACTCAAGGGTCCAGGTTATTCTGAACCTAGTGGACTTCCTCATTCTGCTCCAGACAGAGAAGACTGTGGGGGTTGGATAGGGTCTAGACTTCCATCTCTGGTCTTAGAGAGAAACTAGCCTTGCTTCGGGGTTTGGGGATGGTTGTTGAAAAGACTCTTGCCCCCCTCTAATTCTTTGTACTCTATACATGACTTCTTTCTCGAAATGGTGGGAAAATACTTATTTTGGAACATCTTGTCTGTTCTCTGCCAATTGCTTTCTGTCTACACATTTAAAGTGGGTAAAGGAGGACTCAGAGACAAATTTGTTCTTAGCGTCTATTATTGTTCACGTGACCGTATTTAATCCTATGCACTATCTTATTAGCCAGGTTTTATCCTTTTCCTTTTGAGGAAAAAAGCTCAAAAAGGTTAAAAAATACTCCAAGGTCACAGTCTAGGGAGGAGAGGAGTGAGCGTTAGAAACCAGTTTCGTTTGACCTCAAATTTTCATCCACGGTGAGTGTCTTGGTGTTATGTCTAAGATTTCTTTGCTTATTCCTTGTTCATGAGAATATGTCCACTTTTCCTCCAAAACCTTTACAATTTTAACTTTCACATCTCCAATTAACTCAGTGTGTGGTAGAAGGTAGTTGTGAATATTAATTTATTTCTAAATACTCATTCATTCTAGAGCTTTTTACCAAAAACGTCTTTCATTATCCCAGTGAAGTGTCTTGGTGAATTTAAAAAAATCAAATAATTGTATGTGTGGGAGTCAATTTCTTACACTCCGCTCTTTCACATGATACATTTGTGTGGCGTCTACTTCCACCGATACTATAGTGTGTTAATTACTGTGGCTTTAAAGTGAGTTTTGAAATCTAGTAGAGTGTGTCCTCTAATTCTTTTGAAATCTAGTAAGTGTGTCTCCAGTTAATTCTTCTTCAAGGCTGTCTTGGCTATTACAGGTACTTTGATTTCCATATACATTTTAGAAATAGCTGGTAAATCCCCTCCCAATGCCTGCTACAATATTAACTGGAACAATCTTGATTTGACATTCTTACAATATGGAATCTTCTAATCTATGAAATTGATATATATTTTTCTCTTTATCTAGTGTTCTTTAATTTCTCTCAGAAACAGTTTTCAGGGATCTTCACTACATGTGTTCTTAGGCATTTAATGACTGTGAATGTGTGAATGTTAATCTCTATTGTGTTTTATTGAATTTCATTTTCTAAATACTCAGTGCTAATGTGGAGAAATACAGTACATTGCTATATGAATGCCATTGAGGTACAACTTAGGTACAATAGACCGCACCACTTTAAAGTACACAATTCAGGGCATTTCAGCAGCCGTAAACACTAATGAAACTACTGCCCCAATCGAGGTGCAGGGCATTTCCATGATCTCACAGCATTCCTTTGTCCCTTTGCAGTCCGTCACCCCCTCAACCCTCAGCTCCAGGCAACCACTGTCCTTACAGATGGCTTGGCACTTTAACAACTTTATGTAAATGGAACCATACCTGTATTCTTTCATGTCTGCGTTCCTTCATGTAGCATAATGACTTTAAAATCCATCCATTTGTATGGTAGCGAATGGAAACCTTTTGGTGGTGAACACGATGTAGTATATACAGAAGTCAAGTTATAATGATGTATACCTGAAATCTATAAAATGTGACAAAACCAAAGTTACGTCAAGAAACAATGAAAAATAAGAAATAATAAGAAAAGGACGGATTAACTTGCCTCTTTATTTCTGCAGCTGGCCAGGACACAGTCAGTAGCTGTGACACCAGCTGTTTCCTCTGGAGACTTTGGCAGTGTTGAGGGCTTGGAGCCAACATGGAGTCCAGGCATTGGTTCTGAGAAGCTGCAATCTGGCTGAGGTTCAGGGTCGCGGGTCAGGACAGGTCATCCAGCTGTCGGAAAAAGCAGAAGGGGGTCCAGCAAAACCACTGAGGTCATCTCTGGGTAGCACTGGCCACTTCCTCCAAGGAATCCACCACCACTACACTTCTCATGACTTCCTGGTACTAGACCGAGAGCTCCGGGAAGTTGGGATAATTTTGATTCATCTCTGCGTTCATGACCCCTAGCACCGAGTCAAGCACTCGAGGAGGCTCTCAGCAACATTTGTGCAACGGATTGAACAAAAGCGGCTGCAAATCGTCAGTCATCTCAACAACACTCCTGTCCCCAATGTCCTGTCAGGGATGCTCTGCTTTCTCCCAAGATGTAGCAAATCACCTTGCTTAGGATGGGGTCTGCCCTACACTCTCCATGTCTGAGGACACTCACCTGTGGTGAGCTCTGATGAAGAACGGATTGCCCTGAGGGATTCCTGACAATGGTTCACTCTGCCATTAGGAAGAGATGGCCTTGGCCTACCCTCCCATCATCTGGGCTGCCGCAACTCCCCAGTTGAGGAGACCTATCATTTTGTTGAAACCATCTGTTCGTGTTCTTCCTCTCACTGCTTTGATTTCCTTAGGGAAATATTACCAATAGGCGAACTCCCAGTCCTTATCACAGCATAAGGAAAATGAGGCACTCAACAAATATTTAAGAGATATTGTGGCTAAAGCTTTATTCAACTATAAATGCAAAAGAATATTACTATCACTGCTTCAGATGCAAGGGTCCCATTACCCTGGCCCCTCCTGACTCGAGGGCACAACTGCTTAAGGTAAGAATGGACATCTCCAACCCTTCTCCAAACACCGTTTATCCCTCTAAGCCCACATTTACTTGGAGGGCGTCCACTGTGAGGGCAGCACTGAGGTCAAGGCTGGGGGGTCTGGCGAAGAGCCTCGGGTGTGCCACCCTCCTCCTCTTGGAATTGGTACTCCCCAGCAGGAGAAACCAAACCTGATCCATCCTTGGGCCTCCCTGGCTGTTGCACAGGTTCCCTGTGGAGTAAGTTACTCTCCCAGTCCTCACTGCTCAGCTTAGGTTGCTCCTTGAGGAGTGGAGGATGCTGTACTCATTCCTCAGTGTCCCTTGATTTCTCTGAACTCAACTTGTCCTTATTCTCACCTCCTTTGCCAACGCACCTCCTCCACCAGCACCTTAATCTTCTTTGGGTTATCATCATCCTCCAAGTCTGCTGACTTTCTTTCTTCCATCTGCTCCCTCAATTCTGTGTTTTCAAGATGTGGTCTCAGCTCAGGCTCCTACAGGAGACACACAGAGAAGGGACCAATGCCAGGTCTCACCCGCAGTTCCCAGGGCACATTCCACACGCATCTCAGTCTCCCACGCACTCAGAGAAAACTGAACAGGAAGGGACATTGGAGAATTTGACTAACAACCTTATCTTACCGATGGGGAAAGTGAGGCCCAGAGGGAATAGGAGATTTTCCCACACTCCCTCAACGCTTGACAACAGCAGAGCCCCCACATAAGCCTTGGCCACAAGCTTCCCATCCAGAGTGTCTGCCACACCCTCCAGGAACCCACGGCTGAATTTCAGGAGCCAATGGATCAAACATGAGGATTTCCACTCTTCAAACAAAAACGGCTGAAGAACCTTTCCAGGGACAAATCTTTTACCACAGTTCTTTAGTCCTATTATTAATATTCAGTCGGTTTTCACACCTGGCTGACACCATGGGACCAAGGAACACAGAAATATTAAATAAAATTTATCACAGCCAAAATTAAAATCTATTTATATGATTATCTGTAAAATGTCTGGCTCTCGTGACGGAAGCTCATCTTCCAGAGAGCGGGCACTCTGTCCACCCGTTCGCCCCATCTCCCCAGTGCCTCCGCAAGGGCCTGACAGAGAAGCCATTCAGTAAATATTTATCAAATGGGTAAATAACAGTTTCCAAGAATAACTAACCCTCCCTGATGCCTTCCACTCCAATCACATTTCCACTCAAATCCTATTCCAGCTGTGAGCGGAAGCAATAAAGGCACAGCCTGAGGAAAGGCAGAGGAAGATTCAAACACCAGCTCCACCGTGGACCACACATGCTTCAGTGGATGATTTCATTGCCTGCTTTGAGCACGTCTATCCCCTGTACAAGAGAGAAGAATGTATAATGTAAAGTACAGAAGCTGCATTGACCACTACAGTTTTGGATGATTGAACGTGATATCAAGCAGCAGACAGGGCTCTAACCCCTGGGCACCAGCTTCAGAGCTAAAGAACCCCTACGTCAGAGTCAACGCGGTGCTTGTTCAAAACTTATGGGGACAAGGCCCAAGAAACTGCATTTCAGACAAAAATTCCAAGGAGATTCTCATACAAGGAAAAAGCCTCATCATTTAAAAATTTTAAAAAGCCTAGGATGGAGACTCTGAGACTCCCATTGGTAAGAAGAATGACTCAGCTTTCAGCACAGCAAGTCCCTTGTCCAAGGTCACCTTTCAATGGGAAACGTCCCCGTGTCCAGGAAGAGTTCCTAAGTGATGTGGGACGCCAAGAGGACTCTGCTTCCCAGTCTGGACTTTTAGCGTCTCCCTTGTCCTTTGATTTTCTCCTCTGCTCTGATCACTGGGGGATGTCAGCCCTCATAGGGGTCATTTCTTGATGAAGACCTCTGTTATTTTAGCCTCCTCTTGGAGAAACATATGGCAGAGGTCAATTCTGGGGCTCCACAGAGCTAGGCTTTCTCCTAAGCCACCTTGGTGAGGTGAAAGATGCCGTGACTGCTAGAAATCATATTAATAAAGAGGGACAGGGATAAACAGCGGATCATGAGGGCAGCCTCTCAGGTGACATAGAACCACAACATGATCAATATCAGACCTACTCAGGTGGGGAGGACATACCGACCAATTCTGTCAGCAGAGAGCGCAGCCACATCATTCTAGAATGCTGATCCACAGAACTGTGAGACAACAAATCTGTGATGTCTCACACCACTGTTTTTGTAATCTGTTAATATGCATCAATAAGGAACTAATTCAGATACTTACCTCTACTCTCCTGACTTTTCAATTTTCAGAAACATGTATGCTAATCCCTATAAAGCAAAAAAATCAAAGACCACAGTAGAAATGGTGTGCTCACTTCAGGTGACTATTCCCAAGCCCTTGTAATGGGAACACACTGTGAAGGGTATTTCAGGCACTGGACGAACGTCTCTTTCACGTTACCAAGCAGACCTCTAAAAGAATAAAGAGGATACAACACTTAACTCCATGTAACATTGTCTACGAATCCATCAGCTGTCTCTGTTTCCTACTGCAGATTATGTTTAGCTCCTTGTTCTCCTGAACTCACCAGACAAGGTGTTCTAGCAAGTGCCAGTTACCAGCATGGGCGAACCAATTCAAGGAGAGCAAGAGAGCCGCCGCTAGAGTAAGTTCCCCAGACAAAGTCCTTTGAATGCAATCTCCCCACTTATTTGGACTGGGAATACAGAAAAGATCTATTTTTTAAAGTCTCATTCTAACGAAAATTCAAACGTCTCTGTTTACCAATTTGTATTTTTCTCAAGCCCCATCGTGGAAACCTCACTTTTCAGAATGACTGAGTTCCCAATTGCTCGAGCCTGGCCTGTCTGTCAAGGGAAGTTAGGTAAGCCCAACCTCAAACCTCTCCTGTGAACCAGCCCCTCACCCTCAAAATCCAGAACAGCATGTGAACCCACAGGCAGTAGCATCCAACAAGTAAGAGGGATATGTTTGCACTGCTCTTGGCCCAGATCATCTGAGAGAACACAGCAGTCAGAAAACAGAAGAGCATAGAGAAAAATCATATTGATTTCAGCTTTTCCAGGATGTCAGATAAGTTATGCCAATGAGTGTACTTACTGGGTAAATCTCTCAATAAGGGGTTAATTGTTGGCAAAAATAAGTGATAGGTGTTGGCAAAAATAAATGCTATCCAGTGTTGGCAAGAGGGTGGAGACAAGAATATTCTCCTAAATGATTCAGAATACGAATTGGTAAAGCTTCGCTGCAAGGCCACAGGGCAGGAATAAACAAAAATTAGGTATGTACAAACATATTTCTAAACTGAGCAATTCTCTTTCCAGGAGTATATACTAGAGAAACACTTACACAGGCGGTGATGGAGATGTATAAATACAGATATACACAGGTCCACTGCAGCACTGTTTGTAAAAATAAACACTGGAACCAATTTCATGTTCCTCAGTTGGAGAACCTTGACTCGTCATGCTCCATCCGCACCCTGAAAGGGCCCGCAGCTGTTCAAAAGAACAAGGCAGATCAAAGAAATGCTGATAGGGATGGAAGGTAAGAGCTACTATGTGCTGAGTACTCACTATGTGCCAGGCTCTGGGCTCCATGCTTCACCTGCACGTCTCCTGTAAACCTGGGACAAACCAGGCAGGAAGAACTCCTATCCGACACATGTTAAAAGGAGAAATCGAGCCACAGACAAGTCAAGAAACTTCGTCAAAGTCACACTGTTACCCAGCCAGGTTTGCCCCTACAGCTTGTGAGACTGGAGTGTTCTGCCTTCTTCTCTATTTTAGGGATTTCCAGTGAGAGAGAAAATACCAGCTTCCGCTGCTCAGCTGCACTGCTCTGACACACAGCCTGACTGTTTAGTTCTCCTGTCGGAAATCACCTCAGACGTAGAACATCAGCCTCACACAAGATTACTCCGAAATCCAGATAAAAATGAGACAAAACAACGTTACCTCATACTTCTGTCCAGGCACAGACAAAGGCAAGGTCACTGTGCAATCTACAAAATCCCAAATATCCTCCTCTTTCCATAGGAAATGACTGTTACCTCCTTACTCCAATCATAGAACTGCCCGTGCGGACCACACTATTCACTAGGGGGCACACTCTGCTTCCTCCCATCCTCCCCAAATCACCCAACCGAAGCCCAAGTCCTTTCATAGGTTCGACCACGGGGTGTGTTTTTTCTGGCTGCAAGGAATAAAAAATGCAACTTGTCCAATAAGACGTGTGTTCCCGATGATTTAACTTAAGGGTATTGACATCAGGTTTCCAGAAACGAGCAGCTGTAAAAACCCAGCCTTGGGAAGAATGACTATTCACACAGTCTGTAAGAAACGTAGGCTCTGGAACTCCAAAACTTGCTTTTACCCCTAAAACAAAATTCTTTCTACCAAAACCCTTCAGTAACTAACATGAACCTTGCAAGTTCAAGCAGGATTTTTCCACGTCTGATTTAAAGTACGGAGATTGAAGATAAGGTTCAGCGACAAGCTAATTAAGAGACAATGTGCAGCCCAAGCATATCTGAAAAGAACCTGGAATCGGTCAAAACCCAGTATGCCCAACTGGGCTTGAACCACCAACCCTTCAGTTAACAGATGAAGGAGCTCATGGATTACCCCGCTGAAGGCAGGCACTGATCCTCTAGACAACGTCTCTCTAGCCCCAAGCTTCCTCAGCCAGGGCTCTTCTGCCTTGGCACATTTGGCCAGCTCCAGAGAAAGAGCCCAAGAATCCTGTGGACATATCTGTAGCTACCATAACGTGATATCATAAGAATTGGAATTTTTTGTTGGTGACAAAGTTACAGTACTCTCATGTACCCACATTCAAAAGGAAGTGATTTCACTCATATGTGGGAGATAAACTAACAAACTCATGGATACAGAGAACAGACTCTTGGTTACCAGAGGGGAAGAGGATGGAGAGAGGGCGAAAAGGGTAAAGGGGCACGTGTGTATGGTAACGGACAGCGACTAGGCTTTCGGTGGTGAACACGATGTAGTCTATACAGAAGTCAAAATATAATGATGTACACCTGGAATTTACATGATGTTATAAACTAATGTTACCACAATAAAACAATTAATTAAATTAAGTGTCAATTTCTTAAAGAGATTAATCAAAATAAAGATATTATCCCACCCAATTTAAATAGTGTTTTAGAATGTTTTTCTCTGGATCCTGTAGCAAAGGCCTTTACCTGGTTTTGGTGCCCAGCAGCCGAGGCCAAAGGCATGGAGGACTTGGCATGCTCTGTGGGGTCTCCTGCCACAAAGGTGTGTGGCCCTTCCCTCCCTGCCTCTTCCCACTAAACTGTGGGATGCTGCTCCCAATTCCTTCTCCGTGGTGAGCTTGTGACTGTGGTAACAGCTCTTTGTTCCTGGAAATCCTGTTCCTCAAACCTGGACTTACCAGACCCGCCTTTTGCGAGTAGCTTTCTTCCCCTTTTAGTCCCTTAAAATTTTTTTTTTTTTTGAAGATTTTATTTTTTCCTTTTTCTCCCCAAAGCCCCCCGGTACATAGTTGTGTATTCTTCATTGTGGGTTCCTCTAGTTGTGGCATGTGGGACGCTGCCTCAGCGTGGTCTGACGAGCATTGCCATGTCCGCGCCCAGGATTCGAACCGACGAAACACTGGGCCGCCTGCAGCGGAGCACGCGAACTTAACCACTCGGCCACGGGGCCAGCCCCTAGTCCCTTAAAATTTTTGCTCTGATCTCCAGCATACGTCCTCGGCATGATCCTGCTAATCTTTGTTGTTGTTGTTCTTACGCTACTATTGTGCTTTTCATTTTCAAGAGCTCGAGCCCGTTTTCAAAGTTTATCTCTGGATGAAGAGAAAACAACGGACACGAGGCCTTACCTTCCACAGGCAGCCTAAACCTGGAGGGTGAGGACGTCACTTCCTGTTATGTCTGCTGACCGCCATTGGCTGGGAGGGTAGAGTGGGCGGGGAAGTTGTGTGCAGGGGGCCGGGCATGGGCCGGAAGGAAAGTAACGCCGGCGCTGTCCTGCGTGGGGCGTGTCTCATGTGGATGACGCGGCTCCGGGGCCAGCTGTTTAGACGTCCGTTACTCCTGCTCTAGGAGACTTCCTGAGCCACTGGGACCGAGTCAAGGACTGTTGCATGAATTTGAGTGCAAGTTCTGTGTAGAGGAGCTCTGGGGGGCTACAGGGGGCAGGGCGCTGGGGGTGGTTCTAGAGAAGGTGAGTGGACGGCGTAAGGAATGTAAGGGTATGCCAGGGCGGCAGAAAGCAAGTTTTCAAATTCCCCAGATATCCCCCAAATGGCTGTGCTTCCTCAGGGTAAGCTGGTTCGATTATCCCTCATATTTTCTTCTCTCTGCCATTTTGCTGACTCTACCAAATTGACTTTGTAATATGTGGTGGGGAGTTACGGTGTATGGGTTTTATTCTATTTGGGAGTCCAGGAGAGCTGCCTTGATCCCGAGCTTCTAGCTCCGTTTTCTACTTTTTGGTTCTTCCCCATCTGTTGTTCCTTCCTTTCAAATTTACCACTCTAGCTCTTCCGCTGACTCCCTGCTGTGGACAGTGAGGTTCTCTCCTGTATGTCGCGCGAAGCCTACCACAGACTTTAAAGGAGGAACAGCCTTGGCCAGGTCCATTGTCTCCACTGTCTGCTGCTTTGCTACTGTTGGCGTCAGCTGTTGTTTTTCCCTTTGTTGTCGCCCCGTGAGGGAGTGTGTGTGTGTTTCTCCCATGTGCTTCCACGGAGGGTGAGCTTTTGGGGACACCTGAGAAAGTGGCTGCTGGGAACCTCAGGCCATCTTCTGTAGGTTCTGCCTCTTCTCTGGCTGTATGTTCTTTCCCAGGTTGTTGACTTCTGTTGGAGGCCACCATCCCCTCACCTCTGCATTTGGGCATTGCTTGTCTAAGGGCTCTGAGATATTTGGAATGTCCTGGCAATCCTGCCCTTGAGGAGCTCTGCCCAACGGGCCCTCATAATACCTGGGGGTAACTGGGAAGTTCCCTTCTCTGCCATGGTTATCACACACACTTCCTGCTTTGAAAGCCTCCTCGAGTTAGGAAAATTCTCTATTCCTACCTCTACCCCAAAAAGCTTGGCACTTCATTCCATGGCTCTAGAATGGACTGGGTTCCAAGCTCCTCAGAGATACCGCTGTTGGTCCAGGGACAATAGGTCAGGGCTGTGGTTGCCAGCATTGTCTCTGTCAGACGTGGCCTCCTCCAGTCCTGGTGCCACCACTGGTCTGGTTGGGACAAGGGGCTACATCCTATGATTTCCTCGTGGGTCACGTGGCTGTAATGGTGCCCCACACCTCACAGTGTTGTGCAGATGAAGATAACCCAACTGCTCACTTAGCGTAGTTTGTGCTTCCTGGCATGATGTACATTGACAGAATGATATTTTTTCTTTAATTACGTAACACAATATGCAGAAGGCTGCATAAAACAAAATTGGGGTTGCACTCCATTTTGCAGTCCGAGATGGGCAGAAATGCAGGTTGCACTCTCATTTGTGGCTAAGGGTCCCACCAAACCTCTGTCAGCCTCAGGGGAATTACATCAGCCATTAGGAGAAAGCCTTGGCTGGGCCTTCACTGTAAGGGTTTTGATTTCAGGGACGCTTGAAATTTTCACCATCTGATTCTAGCTAAATTCTAAAACAAATCTAAATTCTGAAACAATGGGAAATCCTAATTTGATCTCCACCTGTAGCCCCTTAGGCTGCATTCTCTGGAATTGGGAGACTTTTAGCTATGAGTACCTAGTATGAGCTACTGAGTACTAATTGATTTATTCATCTTCTCCTCCCAAAGACAGTTGCTGTTTTTCCTTATCTCTGTTTTTCTGTGTCATTTGTCATAAAATGGAAAAATGTAGGGCAAGAAGCAGGCATCTCCCTAAGCCTGTTGTCTGGGTAGCCCAAGTAGACTTTGCCATAGGGCCCGCCTATAGACTATGTGCAAAAGGTGGAAGCTGTTGCTAAGGGACATCTTGGAGGTCAAACAAGGCCACAATATTGGTGGGCAAGTGTTAAGCAGTTAAGAGCCATTACGGCACTCGCACCTCAAGAAGTCTCCTGTCACAGGCTAAGTTGGTCACAGAATGAGGTAGATGATGACAGGTCTCCCACCAACCTCAAGAAAATGTCCATGCAATGATGAGGTACTCTGTAAAGCACAATCCCCAACCCTGTGGCACCTCTCCCTAGGTATTAGTGTGGCTGCAAGAGACCAAAGCGTAGCTAAAACTGTTAATGTGCATGTAAGATGAGATTTTCTTTTCTTTTGCCTTGTTTCATGTCTTGAGAGCTTGGCTTTGTGACCCCTTTACTCACGAGGGGTCCCAGTTCATCTTGGGCTTCTGTCGTCTCAACCTTCCTCATTTGTTAGTGCACTACTGCCTACGCAACTGAAGCCTTTGCTTTCTTGGACTCTCTTTGTGGGTGAACTTACCAGATCTTATGAAGGCTGCTTCTTTTGCACTCTCTTTTGCATGCGCCTCTTACGTCCATAGTTAAGCCATAAATGCTTATTGGTTTGCGTCACTATTAAGATCCTACTCACCAATGGTCAGAGGATGGATCCTTTCTTCTTTGTTTTTTTAGATTTTTTTTCTTTTTCTCCCCAAAGCCCCCCAGTACGTAGTTGTATATTCTTCATTGTGGGTCCTTCTAGTTGTGGCATGTGGGACGCTGCTTCAGCGTGGTTTGATGAGCAGTGCCATGTCTGCGCCCAGGATTCGAACCAACGAAACACTGGGCTGCCTGCAGTGGAGCACGCGAACTTAACCACTCAGCCATGGGGCCAGCCCCAGGATGGATCCTTAAATTGGAAAAACTTCTAAATTGAAAAGAAAAATGTAGCTGAAAGGGGTGGGTCAACCTCTTTTCACTTCTTTGGGGAAACTCAGACCATCTTTGTCTTGAAAATCCCTGCAGGGCCAGGCTCTGGAGGGTGGTTCAAAGTTCACTTGTCCTTTTCCAATCCCAAAGACTCCCCTGTTCCTCTCAAAATCCTCAAAGATATTGGGATGTTAGAAACTGACAAGGCAAATATGCCCCAGAAAAATCATCTTGAAGAAAACTTAAGTGGTTTCTCTGTGTCTTTGTGATATAGCTGGACACGTAGATCAACCTGTAATGTCATTTGACTTGCAACCCAATTTCTGAGAAATCAAGAGTGTAGAGGAGGAAGACATTTCCTCAGCCCACTCTAGGTCCTTCTGCCTGGGCTATGAATTAAATTGACATTAGACAGAATAACAGGAGGAAATTACACAAAGCTTTATAACATGTATACATGGGAGAGACCCAGAAAAACTAAGTAACCCACCAAAATGGCAGAAGCTCTCACCTTCAATACCATCCTCAGCTAAAGACAAAAGAGGATGTTGAGGGTGGGTGGAATCAGTTATGGGAGATTACCAGAAAAGTACAGTAAACAAGAGTAAGGTTATTATGCAGATTTAAGTCCTTGCCTTCCGCATTGATAAGAGTTTCTAGAGATAAGGTCATCCCCTCTTCTTCCTGATACAGAGAAGGAGACACCTTCACAGATGATGAGTTCCTTTACAAACGTAAATGTCTCTTAACAAAAGGTAACTTCTACTTTTCAGAGTTTCTCTCACATCTGCAGTTTTTAAAAGTAACCAGCCCAGGAGTGGTGCTTACCACAGAGGAAGAGGGGAGGGGGGAGGGCAAAAGGGGTGATTAGGCTCACATGTGTGGTGATGGACTATAATTAGATTTTGGGTGGTGAACATGATGTAATCTACACAGAATTTGAAATATATTACAATGTACTTCTGAAGCTATGTAACTTTTTTTAACAACTGTTGCCAATCTTTTTTTTCTTCTGCTTTATCTCCCCAAACCGCCCCCCACCCCCGCCGCCATACATAGTTGTATATCTTAGTTGTGGGTCCTTCTATGTATGGCACATGGGACGTGTGCCTCAATGTGACCTGATGAGCAGTGCCATGTCCGCGCCCAGGATCCGAACCCTGGGCCACTGCAGTGGAGCATGAGAACTTAACCACTCGGCCACGGGGCTGGCCCTGAAAGCTATATAATGTTATAACTGAATGTTACTGCAATAAAAAATGAGAAATAAAATAAAATAATGATTATTCTATATGTTGGTTGTATATATTCTATGTAATTACAGTTTTTCAATTTGTTTTTAAAACATATCATACATTTTAAAGTATTTTATCTGTTTTTAAATGACATTAAAACTAATATTAAAAATGGGAAATTTTAATCATTCCCTTGTATTTTCTAATGATGTTTAATTTTTCATTTAAAATTAACATGTTAGTTCTTAGGAGCTTATGATTGCAGTCTTCCTTTAATTGTAATTACTTTTCAATGGTGAAATATCTATCACTGATCATTTATTGCCTTTTGCATTGAATTTCATTTCATATTATATTAAAGTTACCAGGTCTGAATTACTTGTTACATTTGCACAATAAAATGTTTTTCTGAAAATAAAATAATAATAAAACAAAAATAATAAAAATAAAAAATAAAAGTAACCAGCCCAAAATAGTCCTCATGCCAAAGACACATATCTTTGGCTGGCCAATTCCAATTCCCCTCAAGAGAAATTGTTGTTAAGAAATCCTTGCAAGACTGGAAATTCAGCCCTAGAGGCAGTTCAGGTTCCACTCATTTCACTTATCTCAAAGAGAGATACCTCTGGGGAATATCTAGCCCATCACTAATTCCTAAGACTGAAGAAAAAAGAAGGAAAAGGGAAAGAAAAATGGCCATAAGTGCACCCTCACAAAAACCTAGAATCTTGAGTGTCTTATTCACAAATATTAGTAAAAAAAAAAAAAAAAGGATTAAAACAAAATTTGGATTCATAACTAGGGAGCTTTGTATTACTGTACCAGATTCCTGGCAGTAATTTTAAAACAATAGCTGTTGAGACTGTGTGTGTGTGTCTATGTGTATGTTATGTATGTCTGATATTTTGCCTCTGGCTGGTATAATTTCTAAAGAGTTCCATTCAATTGGTTTAAAGTAAGCACTTATATAAATTATTTCTAAATGTAATAGAAATTAGACCAAATGTCTTTCAAGTTAACATGATATAAGTTAATCCTTGATAACTGAAAGCTTATTTAAGGTTGTTGGTTTGATTAAAATGGACACGTTCTCCAAGTTGTCAGCAATGGATATGATGCAGACATGCAGCCTTTATTATACATTTACGGGTCATATAAGCTGACATTATCTCTACTACAAAACTGCTTAGCTAAAATAATAACTTAAAATGGTGGCTAATTTTGTCTAATGTCTCATGAAGTTTTGTAGGCAATCTAAATAATTATTGGGAACAAGTAAACTAAATAGATGTGGAAAAGATAAAAGTGCTTTTTAACAATAATTATGTATTATGTCATGTGTATTTAAAATAACTTCCAAAGTCTTTCTGGTAGCTTGAAACTTAGAAGTTTTGCTAGACAAAATTAAATGAAAATTCATTGGATATCTGGGTCATTTTCAAATAACATACTGAAACATTTTTGTTAAATATGTATGTTTATCTACTTTTGGCTTCTTGTTACAGACAAACTAAAGTACATTTGGGCCTATTACTAAATACGTCTTGTATTTTATTAAACATTGTACTATGAATTAGCATGTTTCTGGAAATTATGAAAAACGTTTAGAATGCTAATATCAAAGACAATTCATAATTGCTTTTTAGTTTTCACTAAGGTCTGCAAGGTTTAAAAATTCTACTAAAAATTAATAAGGAAAATATCTTGGTATTCAAGGAAAGCAAGATATATGTTTTCAGTAAGGAAGGCATAAAGAATGGAAATATTTTTGAGAGGTTGGAGCAAAATGGTGGGGTGAGCTGACCCGGGATTCTCTCCCCTTCAAAATACAACAAAAGATTGGAAGAACTGAATTTCACAGAATAAACATAATGCCAGCTCGTTAGAGACCTACAATACCAAGAAGGAGGAGATCATAAACCTAGCTTTACACCTTCGGAGGCGCCGGAACGGTAGGAGAGAACATCACTCCGTCCCCTAGAGTCTGCGATCGCTGCAGCGCAGGTTGGGAAGGAGCGGGGCAGGGGCCGCAGGACCGGGGGATCATCCAGGACTCCTGCCGCTGATTCAGTGGAGACCCACTGATGGGGGGGGGGGTGGGAAGCTTCCGTCGGCGGGGACCCTATAAATCAAGGGCCTTGGGAGACCAGAGAACAGAACTGATCTGAACCCAGACTGGCACGTGTGAGTAACAGCCCCTCCCCCACAGCAAAGCCAGTGGGCGCAGCCATCTTGGCCCAAGGCAGAGAGCTAACACGCTGCTTTCAACCCCCATCTAGTGGCGACAGGCTGTAACTGCAACTGAATTCTACCACCATGAGAAAAAACCACTCCTCTACCATCCAGCAATTTATAAAAGCCCCAGACCAGAAGGAAAACAATAAAAACACAGAATTAAGTCCTGAGGACTTGGAATTAGGTAAACTAAGTGATAATGAATTCAGAGCAGCTATAATCAAAAAACTCAATGAGGTAGAGAGAAAGATAGAGAAACAAGCCAAGTTCTGGAGTTGCTTCACAAAAGAGATTGAAATCATAAAGAAGAATCAAACAGAATTACTTGAGATGAAAAACACAATGGACCAGATAAAACAGAATACGGATTCCCTGAATGCCTGTGTAGACAATATAGAGGAGCAAATCAGCATAATCGAGGACAGACAGGCTGAATGATGCCAGACAGAGGAAGAAAGAGAACTAAGAATTAAAAAACATGAGGAAAATCTCCGAGAGATAATGGATTCAATGAGGAGTAAGAACATAAGGATCACAGGAATTTCCGAGAATATGGAAAAGGAAAATGGAGCAGAAAGTGTGCTTAACGAAATTATTGACGACAACTTCCCAAATCTAGGGATCAACGGAGAAATGTGTGTAGAGGAGGGTTTTAGATCTCCTAGATTTGTCAATGTAAAAAGACCCACCACAAGGCACATAATAGTAAAGTTGGCAAATAGGAATGATAAGGAAAGAATACTCAGGGAAGTAAGGGGAAAAAAGAGAATAACCTATAAAGGAGCCCCCATCAGACTGCCAGCGGATTTCTCTACAGAAACCCTACAAGCTAGGAGAGAATGGAGTGATATATTCAAAGCTTTAAAGGATAAAAACCTTCAGCCAAGAATACTCTATCCAGCAAGAATTTCCTTCAGATATGAGGGAGAAATTACATCTTTTCCAGACAAACAAAACTTAAGGGAATTTGTAACTAAAAGCCCTCCGTTACAAGAAATCCTCAAGAAGGCTCTCATACTTGAAAAAAGAAAAAAGGGAGAAACGGGACACAATCCACAGACTAGGGAGACCGATGGATAGAACCAGAACAGGATAGCAAATATTCAACTATAGCATTAGGGTAAAAATAAGGAAACTACCAAAACAAGGACGATCTTAGCACTCTAACTACAAATTAATAAGACGAGTTGGAATAAAAAATGAAAATAATTATTTAGGAGGGGAAGAGCAAAGGGTCTAAATCAGTATTGGTCAAGTAAGTAAGAGACCACCAGAGAATAGACTATATTATACACGAGATTCTAAATACAAACTTCAAGGTAGACACTAAAATAAAGTACAGAACAGAGTCACAAATCATAGATAAGGAAAAATCTAAGAAACCCAGCATAAGAAATTGCAGTATTAAATGGGTAGTCTAAAGCACACAGGAAAAGAAACACAGGAAAACAAGATAATGAGCGACAGATTGACAGCATTAAGTCCACATGCATCAATAATCACTCTCAATGTGAACGGATTGAACTCTCCAATAAAAAGACACAGAGTGGCAAAATGGATTAAAGAACACGATCCAACAATTTGTTGCCTCCAGGAAACACACCTCAGCCCCAAGGACAAACACAGACTCAGGGTGAAGGGGTGGAGGACAATACTTCAAGCAAAGAGCAAGGAAAAAAAGGCAGGTGTTGCAATTCTCATATCAGACCAAGTGGATTTCAAAATAAGACAGGTAAAGAGAGACACAGAGGGACAATATATAATGATCAAAGGGACACTTCATCAAGAAGAAATAACACTTATAAATATCTATGCACCCAACACAGGAGCACCAAGATTCATAAAGCAACTATTAACAGACCTAAAGGAAGATGTTAAAAACACAATAATAGGAGGGGACCTCAACACCCCACTCACATCAATGGACAGATCATCCAGACAGAAAATCAACAAGGAAATAGTGGAGCTGAATGAAAAACTAAAACAATTGGACTTAATAGGCATATATAGATCACTCCACCCTGAAGGAGCTGAATACACATTCTTCTCAAGTGCACATGGAACATTCTCTAGGATAGACCATATGTTGGGAAACAAGGCAAGCCTCTACAAATTTAAAAAAATTGAAATAATAACAAGCATCTTCTCAGATCATAGTGCTATAAGGCTAGAAATTAATTACAAGAAAAAAGCTGAGAAAGCCACAAAGATGTGGAGACTAAACAGCACACTACTGAACAAGCAATGGATCATTGAAGAAATTAAAGAAGAAATAAAAAAATACCTGGAAACAAATGAAAATGATAGCATGCCATACCAACTCATATGGGATACAGCAAAAGCTGTATTAAGAGGAAAATTCATCACAATACAGGCACATCTTAACAAACAAGAAAAACCCCAAATAAGCAACCTTAAAGCACACCTAACTGAACTAGAGAAAAAAGAACAAATGAAGCCCAAAGTCAGCAGGAGGAGAGAAATAATAAAAATCAGAGCAGAAATAAATACTATTGAAACGAAAAAGGCAGTAGAAAGGATCAATGAGACAAAGAGCTGGTTTTTTGAGAAGATAAATAAAATTGACAAACCACTAGCCACACTTAAAAAGAAAAAAAGGGAGAAAGCTCAAATAAACAAAATCAGAAATGAGCGAGGAGAAATAACAACAGACTCTGCAGAAATACAACAGATTATAAGAGAATACTGCAAAAAACTATATGCCAACAGAATGGATAACCTAGAGGAAATGGATAAATTCTTGGACTCCTACAATCTCCCAAAGCTCACTCAAGAAGAGGCAGACAGTTTGAACAGACCAATCACAAGGAAAGAGATTGAAACAGCAATCAAAAACATCCCAAAGAATAAAACCCCAGGACCAGATGGCTTTCCTGGGGAATTCAGAGAGGATTTAATACCTATCCTTTTCAAGCTATTCCAAAAAATTAGGGAAGATAGAACACTTCCTAACACATTCTATGAGGCCAACATCACGCTGATACCAAAGCCTGACAAGGACACCATGAAAAAAGAGAACTACAGGCCAATATCACTGATGAACATAGATGCAAAAATTCTAAACAAAATTTTGGCAACCAGAATTCAACAATTCATCAAAAGAATCATACATCGGGATCAGGTGGGATTCATACCAGGGACACAGGGATGGTTCAACATCTGCAAATCGATCAACGTGATACACCACATCAACAAACTGAGGAATAAAAACCACATGATCATCTCAATAGATGCAGGAAGGCATTTGACAAGATCCAACAGCCATTTATGATAAAAACTCTGAACAAAATGGGCATAGAAGGAAACTACCTCAACATAATAAAGGCCATATACGACAAACCCACAGCCAACATCATACTCAATGGGCAAAAACTGAATGCCATCCCCCTGAAAACAGGAACGAGACAAGGATGCCCTCTATCACCACTCTTATTTAACATAGTACTGGAGGTCCTGGCCAGAGCAATCAGGCAAGAGAAAGGAATAAAAGGAATCCAAATAGGGAGGGAAGAAGTGAAGCTCTCGCTGTTTGCAGACGACATGATCTTATACATAGAAAATCCCAAAGAATCCATTGGAAAACTGTTAGAAGTAATCAACAACTACAGCAAAGTTGCAGGGTATAAAATCAATTTGCATAAATCAGTAGCATTTCTATACTCCAGTAATGAACCAACAGAAAAAGAACTCAAGAATACAATACCATTCACAATCGCAACAAAAAGAATAAAATACCTTGGGGTAAATTTAACTAATGAAGGGAAGGACCTATATAATGAAAATTACAAGGCCTTTCTGAGAGAATTGGATGACGACATCAGGAGATGGAAAGACATTCCATGTACATGGATTGGAAGAATAAACATAGTTAAAATGTCCAGTCTACCTAAAGCAATCTACAGATTCAACGCCATCCCAATCAGAATCCCAATGACATTCTTTACAGAATTAGAACAAAGAATCCTAAAATTCATATGGGGCAACAAAAGACCCCGCATTTCTAAAGCAATCCTGAGAAAAAATAACAAAACGGGAGGCATCACAATCCCTGACTTCAAAACATACTACAAAGCTACAGTAATCAAAACAGCATGGTCCTGGTACAAAAACAGGTGCACAGATCAATGGAACAGAATTGAAAGCCCAGAAATAAAACCACACATCTATGGACAGCTTATCTTTGACAAAGGAGCTGAGGGCATACAATGGAGAAAAGAAAGTCTTTTCAACAAATGGTGCTGGGAAAACTGGAAAGCCACATGTAAAAGAATGAAAATTGACCATTCACCAAAATAAACTCAAACTGGATTAAAGACCTAAAGGTGAGACCTGAAACCATAAGGCTTCTGGAAGAAAACGTAGGCAGTACACTCTTTGACATCAGTATTAAAAGGATCTTTTCGGACACCATGTCTTCTCAGAGAAGGGAAACAATAGAAAGAATAAACAAATGGGACTTCATCAGATTAAAGAGCTTCTTCAAGGAAAATGAAAACAGGATTGAAACAAAAAAACAACCCACTAACTGGGAAAAAATATTTGCAAGTCATATATCTGACAAAGGCTTAATATCCTTAATATATAAAGAACTCTCGCAACTCAACCACAAAACATCAAACAACCCAATCAAAAAATGGGCTGGAGACATGAACAGACATTTCTCCAAAGAAGATATACTGATGGCCAATAGGCACATGAAAAGATGCTCATCATCGCTGATCATCAGGGAAATGCAAATCAAAACTACACTAAGATATCACCTTACACCCGTTAGAATGACAAAAATATCTAAAACTAATAGCAACAAATGTTGGAGAGGTTGCGGAGAAAAAGGAACCCTCATACACTGCTGGTGGGAGTGCAAACTGGTGCAGCCACTATGGAAAACAGTATGGAGATTCCTCAAAAAACTAAAAATAGAACTACCATACGATCCAGCCATCCCACTACTGGGTATTTATCCAAAGAGCCTCAAGTCAGCAATCCCAAAAGTCCTGTGCACCCCAATGTTTATTGCAGCACTGTTTACAATAGCCAAGATGTGGAAGCAACCTAAGTGCCCATCAACAGACGAATGGATAAAGAGGATGTGGTACATATATACAATGGAATACTACTCAGCTGCAAAACAGACCAAAATCATTCCATTTGCAATATCATGGACGGACCTTGAGAGAATTATGTTAAGTGAAATAAGCCAGCGAGAGAAAGATAATCTGTGTATGACTCCACTCATCGGAGGAATTTAAAACTATGGACCAAGAACAGTTTAGTGGATACCAGGGGAAAGGTGGGGTGGGGGGTGGGCACAAAGGGTGAAGTGGTGCACCTACAACATGACTGACAAACATTAATGTACAATTGAAATTTCACAAGATTGTAACCTATCAATAACTCAATAAAAAATAATAATAATAATAATAAAGAATGGAAATATTTTTGTTCGTTTTGTTGAGAAAATAAATTTAGGGGCCAGCCTCGTGGCTAAGTGGTTAAGTTCACACGCTCCACATCAGCTGCCCAGAGTTTTGCCAGTTTGGATTCTGGGTGTGGACATAACACCATTCATCAAGCCATGCTAAGGTGGCATCCCACGTAGCAGAGCCAGAAGAACCTACAACTAGAATATATAACGATGCTCTGGGCGGCTTTGGGGAGAAGAAGAAAAGAAGGAAAAAAGAAGACTGGCAACAGATGTTAGCTCACGTTCCAATCTTTAAAAAAGAAAAAGAAAATAAATTTGCCCTAAAGCCCTAGAAGGGAAAAAAGAAGGCATGGGACAAATTCTGAGTGTAAAAAGAAAATTATAGAAGATTTGTGAAAGAGAAAGCCTGAAAAGAGTTTTATGCATGGTCAAGTTAGCTAAGATTGCAATAAATTTAATTAAGTGAATGAGCTTTAACATAAAAAGTAAGCTGGTACAAAATAAAAATTTTGTTCTTTTTTTTTTTTTTGAGGAAGATTAGCCCTGAGCTAACTGCTGCCAATCCTTCTCTTTTTGCTGAGGAAGACTGGACCTGAGCTGACATCTGTGCCCATCTTCCTCTACTTTATATGTGGGATGCCTACCACAGCATGGCTTGCCAAGCAGTGCCATGTCTACACCCAGGATCCGAACCAGCAAACCCCAGGCTGCCAAAGCAGAACGTGCGTACTTAACCACTGCGCCACCAGGCCGGCCCCTGTTCTCTCTCTTGGGATAATTTCCCCGGACTTTTAGTCTACTCTTGATAAAGAGCTTATAAAAGGTTTTTCTTTATTTTTGAGTAAGTTTACCTAAAAGACAGAAGATCAATGTTTTATTAAAATAATTTCCTATGTTCAATAATACTGAAGTCTCTCTATTAAGGTTTTCAAACTGTTTTAACTCCCTCATTGCCCTTGACTGTTTCTGTTGTCACTTTGATTGAATTGTTTTGCAGTGACTGTTGTTTCCTATTAGACCAAGTGTTTTAAAAAACTTTTGATATTTTTGACAAGCTTCTCTCAAAATTCAAATCATAAGTGAAGTCTTTCTTTTGACCCGAAGGGAAAAAAGTTTTCTTTAAGAATTTTCAGAGGCCCCTGGGACTACTCAAAGAAATTTGTTCTCTCTCTTCCTATAAAGAAAAAGGTGCTAAACTAATTAGGCTTATTTGGTCTATTAAATTACATGGGAAGCTTTATTAAATAAGTGATGATAAACTTTTTTAGGTGGTATTATGTGGATGTTATTAATATAAATGTTTTAAAAATTATATAACACTCCTAAAATTCTGATCTGTCCTGGTTGCCAGCCATAATTCTAGTTACTATCTTGAAGTGTTGTATGTCACAGAAATAGCCAAGTTTCTTTTTCAATTTCCCTTCTGAGTCTTTTGTCACTTGCAGATAGTTGCTGTTTTACTCTGATGCTTTTGCAAATATGTTTCATCTTCAGAGAGATTCATGGAAAAGACACTGACACTTACTCTAGAACACAGGTTTCTGATAAACTTTCAGATCATAAAACTGAACTGGGTAAGAAATTACAGAACTCTAATGGAGAAACCGATGACTTCATGAAACTGCTAACAGAAGGTTAAGAATCTATTACACAGGACCGAATGAACTGATGAGGGTGATTATAAGTTATATAACTTTTTTGAGATATTGCTGATTTTTTTAATGTTTTTGGGTTTTTTCCAGATTTTAGGAAACCTTTTTCTCTTTTCCTTAAGCTAACTGTGATTTATAACAATTTGGTAAAATTATACCTTTGTAGGCAAAATTGAAACATTCTTTTTTTCTCCCTAGCTTATCCCTCCAGAATTTGGAAACCCTTAGTGAGGTGAACGCTGTTTTCATGGCAATACAGTTACTTGCTTAAGTTCAGTAAGAATCTGTTCTCCTTATAACAGGACACAATTCATTATATTACCAAGCCTTTGACTGGAATGTCATATTTGAGAGAAACATGCAGACTCAGATATGACAAGTCAGCTTTTGAAGAATAAAGGTCGACTTTATGGAATAAAGCCACCTGGAAATATTAGCCTGGTCTCTTAGTTACAGGATTCCAAGTGAGTAAAGAAGGTCACTTCCCTGACAGATGCAAAAGACCTCAGGATATTTGGGGAAATCTCAAAAAAAAAGAGAGGAATTCACCGAAATCTATAGGTATTGCAGCCAAAGTCTGATGGCAACTCCTTGCTTTGGTTTTCCTGGCCTTGAGAGGCCAATAAATTTCAATCTGAGATTCCTTATAAAAAGTTCCAGGGGAGCAGATTTAAAACAACCTCTATAGTCAATTGCTTTTCTTGTTGTATTTATATAAATAATTGGGCCAATTTTATTAAAACTAAACTTATTGGACAAACCAACGAGTCTTAATTGGCCATGTTTGGTCAAAATGAAGGTGATTTAAAGACAAAAATTCTGTTTCAAATGAAACTATAGTACACATTCATGGATATTAGGTTCTAGTTCTGATACTTGTCTTTGAGGTTTTGTTTTATATCTATTAACTGGACTGGATCTTGAATTCTACTAGTCTCCTGAAATATCTGTCTATAAATCTCCAAACTAACATTTTCCATTTTTCCATCATTTTCATTTAGAATCACTGAGAACTGAACCTGCCCTTTTTCCTGAAGCCCTACAAACTGAAGCTGGACATCTTTATATAAATTTTAGAGAGGGGCTGGCTTGGTGGCTCAGTGACTAACTGCACACGTTCCACTTCAGCAGCCCAGGCTTCGCCAGTTTGGATCCCGGGTGCGGACATGGCACCCCTTGAAAAGCCATGCTATGGTAGGCATCCCACATATAAAGTAGAGGAAGATGGGCATGGATGTTAGCTCAGGGCTAATCTTCCTCAAAAAAAAAAAAAAGGATTCATGTTGGTTGCTGTGTAAGCTGCTCTGAAAGATACCTGAACACCTAATGACATCATCAGAGACATTTCAAATTATAAAAGAGGCCTCAACTCTGACATCTAGAAATTCTTTGACTGGCTGATCCCCGGGCTCAGAAACTGGTCTATAATTTGCTCTGACTGTTGACCTTGTTTTCCTTGTTGTTTCCCTAGAAATGCTTCTTATTAATATACCTGGTTTCTTGCTTACCCAATATAGGCCTAATTTTGGGAGCCCCCTTACATCACCTTACTAAAAGGCTGGTTTAATAAATGGAACAACCTATGCCCTTTATCAGTAGGCAGAAGTCACAACAGTCATTGCTCTATGTTCCTTGAGATTGAGGAATGAACAACAAAAAGAGGGGATTTGTAGCTGCAGGCCCTCCAGCACCAGTTCAACTGACCCTCTCTCTTATCAACAGAGTGATTAAGAATTGTCTTAATCTGCAAAGTCGCATCACCATGACATGTGCAAAAGAAGAAATCATGTCCTGAAATGACCTTGGAACCAACCCACAGAACCCAAGGACTGGGACATGACCAGAACTTGAAAGTCGGACTCTTATCAGAAGTGAGGGGTCCCTCATTCAGGAAGATCTGGTGTTAAAATTCCTTCCTCGCCTCATCAAAAATGTTTAGGACTCCATCCTAAATGTTTAGAACCCTATCATAAGTGTTTAAAACCTTACCATAAATGCTTGAAGCCCACCAATCAAAGCCTGTCCTAGCAGTGTTTCTGTGGACCAGCCCATGCTCCCTAACCTCTTAAATCTTACCCCAAATCCTGAATCAGGAATACAGATCTGAGGGTACATGCCGCCTGTCTCCCTGAAGATTGATTTCACAGAATAAAAGCTGATTCTCCCCCAAAGGCTGATGCCATAATTAATTGGCTTGTTTATGCACATCAGGCAGAGAACTCCAATTTTGTGTGGTAATGTGACCTTTCAGATTTGTATTTTAGAGCCTGTTATCTCCATGAATTATCCTTGTAGAAAAAGCCTGCCCCTAGATACCTACAGGCCTCACCTGCACTGGGCATCCTGCCGTGAAAGCCTGGGCTGGGTCCCACTGGTCTTTCTCCATAAAGGACTCAGGAGCCTCAACCCACACCAGGAGCCTCTACAAGAAAGCTCCCAGTCTCCACCCAGCTGGCAACTCTCAGCAACTGGTGTCAGTGTGGAGGGAAGGTGGGAGCTCTGTGAGCTGGAAGAAAGTGCTGTTGAGACTCAAACTAGGTCTGTGAGTTGGGGGAGCCCTGATTCCAGCTCAGAGATATGTGGGGTTTAGGGCAAGGGGTCCTTGGCCTTTGAGTTTTTGTGGGACTGGACAAGGGTAGGGGGTGGGGTCAGGGATGGAGAGAAAAACCAATGGTTGAAACCTTAACCATCATCTTGTTTTCCTTAGATTACAATGACCCCACTTGGCTTCCTGCTGTTTCACATTGTATTCACCAACCAGGAAGCTCTTTGAACTCCATCCTTTTGGGTTTTTATGGAGGCTTCATTACATAAGGCATGATTGATTAAATCATTGGCCATTGGTGATTGATTCAACTTCCAGCCCCTTTCCTCTTCCGGGGAGGGAGGCTGGGGGGACTAAAAGTTCCAATCCTCTAATCAAATGGTTGATTCCTCTGCTGACCAGTTCCCACCCTTAGGTGACCTAGGGGCATTCCGAAAGTCACCTCATTAACACACAAAAGACATCTTTATCACTTAGGAAATTCCAGTGGTTTTAGGAGTTCTGTGCAGAAAATGAGGACAAAGAACAAACATATATTTCTTATTATAAATCACAATATCACAATCTTGAACCCCAAACTCCCTTTCAGTGTCTACTACCAGATAAGCCAATGTGAACACCAGCCCATGTGTTAACATACATGTTATATTATAATTAGGTATGATGAGGCTAGTAGACAGAAATGTGGGCAATAGCTTTTATCGTGGTTTCCATAGGAAGGAACAGGTGAGGCAGGGTAAGCAGGCCTAGGATTGGCTAGTTTGAATAATTTCAGCAGGTCCTGGATCATAGGGCTGTCCCTAGTTGTCTAGTACCTGATCCTGGGTGACTAGGGCAGGTGGATAGTGGCCTAGACTATAAGATCCCAAAAGACAGGTGGTTGGGGGTATGGGCTCTGGATTGCATATGAAAGGCACACTCACAACCAAGTTGCTTGCTATCTTTAGGAATTAGTTAACCTCCAGTCTCTCCAGTGTCAACAAGGCCCCAAGAAGTCAAAGCGTTGTTACCTAAAGTTCAGTCTCTGAACTCAGTGCCAATTCAAATAATGAGAACAGAGTTTTGGGTGAAAAGGAAAGCAATCCAGGCAAAGGGAGCAGCAGCAGGCTAGCACCTTAGGAACTGCTGGCTCCCCGTCAAGAAGTGGGTCAGGGGTTTTATAGGGGAAGTCCAAGAGTCCAGTTCAGGGCTACGTGCCAAAAGGCACATTTTTCTTTCCTGCTGGTGGTCTTCAGATTGCTGGGCAGGTGCCAGACCTTGTCAGCTGACACAGATATTTTTCTTCTTTATGGCCAGAGAGATGCAGGACACGAGAACCAGACCCCTTTGTTGCAAGATGTTATCCAGACTCCCTGGAACCAGAGTTATTCTTAAGTCCTAAGGGAGGGGGAGAGTAAGCAGAGAAACATGAGGAAGGAAAAATTATACGTACTTTGAATTGCCAGCCTCAGTTGCTGGGGAAGTTTCACTTCAGATAAGGAAGACATTGCTAGTCAGGTTGTTATTTAACCTGTATACTTCTAATTTCAGATAGAAAAAGCCAGTAACCGCATCAGAAAATAAAAGGAATGATTAGTACGGCCTCACTCCCATAGACTGAGTTAGATGCACCCTGAAAACACTTGTATCATCAGATTTATTAAACTCCATTGTACCAATTGTTTTGTTGGGTTTTGCCTTTAGATAGAGTTCTTGTGGATAAAGATTTTGCCTCCATTTTTGTATTCTCAGCTCATAGTACATTGCCTTGCCTGGAGCTTCCCAGCTCCTGTATCATAGCCCCTTGACATGGGATAAACAGGGTACAGGTGTCACAGGAGATGCTGATGGTTGCAAATTTTTTGTAGTGATACAAAACCCAAAACCATGTCTTCACAACCATTTAAATTTTTACTTCAGTTAAAATTATATTTGATCATTATTTGTATGGCTTCCTCTGTATACTTCCTATATTCACTTATTACTATCTTGGCAAAAGACTTCAGACATAATGCCCACCACCAGAGAGTGTTCTCTGCTGGTTACACCAAGAAGAACCTCCCCCAGGAATAGCATGCAAATATTATCCTTTTCTGTGTGTGCCAGGATGCAAAGGTTTGGAAGCATTGGCCAAGCAGGATTCGAAAAAAGGGATTTGGATCAATCAAATAAGATTGCGTGAATGAATTGATGAAGGAAATCAAAGTACTTGCTTTGCCTCTTAGATACTACAAATCACCAGTCTCTCCAAGCTTTGATTTTCCAGCTGCAAAGAGAGTAAAAGGCCCATAGGAATATGAAGATTAATAAGAAATTATCTAAGTGAAACTTCAGCTGTAAAACATACAAATTTAATTACTACCAGCTTTGGCATTCAGCATTACACTACCATCTCCCTAACTGATCACTCTTTCTTCAACCTCACATGCCTGCCAGATAGCCTGCTTTCATCAGCAAATTGTTCTTCAAACATCTTTCTTTTTTCAAGTCACTCTCCACATTGAACACTTGTGGTAGGGGCTGGCCTCACGGCCAAGAGGTTAAGTTCACATGCTCCGCTTCGGTGGCCCAAGGTTTCTCAGGTTCAGATCCTGGGCACAGACATGACACCATTCATCAAGCCATGTTGTGGTGGCATCCCACATAACACAACCAGAGGGACCTACAACCAAGAATATGCAAGTATGTACTGAGGGGCTTTGGGAAGAAGAAAGAAGGAGAAGGAAGAAGGAGAAGGAGGAGGAGGAGGAGGAGGAGAGGGAGAGGGAGAGGGAGAGGGAGAAGGAGAAGAAGGAGAGGGAGAAGGAGAAGAAGGAGAGGGAGAAGGAGGAGGAGATTGGCAACAGATGTTAACTCAGGTGCCAATCTTTAAAATAAAATTAAAAAATAAAAACCTTTGGCAGCTCCCCTTTGCCTACTCATTTAAGTCTAAACTCAACCCACAAGGACCTTCAAGGACCTGGCTGCAACCCCCTCTGTTCTTCATGAAACCTATGACAGACAGCTTGGGGGGAAAGGGGGTATCTAAGGCCAATTTGTGTCAGGTACACCAGCCACTAGAGGTTAAGGTTCCAGGGTCAAGCTATATTAGGCAAAGGTTTACTTAGAGAAGTCAGAAGCAACATCACAAAGGGGCAAGTTCAACAGATCAGGCAGAGAACCAGAAGTCAGAACTGTAGAAGCAGCAGCAGCAGCAAATTCAGGGGCGAGGCAAAGACACAAGCCATGTGTTTTAATCAGGATGGGCTCAGTTATGCTGCCCTAACAAGCAATGTTCAAACTTGAGCAGCTTAACACAACAGAGGTTTATCACTTGCTAATGCGAAGTTGGCTGCAGGTCTGGATGACTCTGCAAGGTAATTGTCTTCCATGGAATAATTTCACCATGAGGCCTTCTTGGCTGCAGAAGAGATGATACATCTGGAGGATTGCTCGGGCTTTTCTTTGCTTCTGCCTGGAAGTGAAATATGTCACTTTTGCTCACAGCCATTGTCCGCAACTAGTCAAATGATCTTGCCTAAGTGCAAAAGGGCTGTTAAATGTGGGTGTGGTAGGTAGAATCCAAAGATGCTGCCCACAATCCCTCCCCTCCCTGTACACGTGACTCATTCCTCCCATCAAGAAGTGCAGCCCATTTCCCTCCTCCCTCATCTGGGCTGGCATTGTGACCTCCTTTGACCAATAGAATGTAGCAGAAATGAGGTGGGTGTAGCCTAGCCCTTAAGAAGTGGCACCTTCTGTTTTTGTTCTCTTGGAACCCAGCCTCCATCTATAAGGAGGTCCAAGCTATCCTGCTGGAGAGACAGAGGGGCTGTGTGATGAGGCCCTGCAGGGTGAGATACCACATGGAGAGAGAGGCACATATGGCTAGCACAAACAAATATTTAATTTTAATTAATTTAAATTTAAAAATTGATCATCTGTTGTTCCTGGGAAAAGTTTTAAGTATGTTTGGAACAACTTTTTCAACTGTAAATTTTATGAAATCTAAATGCAGATGAACAATTTCTGATGAAAATTTAGCATGCAAACTGAGCCAAGCGGTGAATACTAAAGACACACTGAATTTTTTTTTTAAGATTTTATTTTTTCCTTTTTCTCCCCAAAGCCCCCCAGTGCATAGTTGCATGTTTTTAGTTGTGGGTCCTTCTAGTTGTGGCATATGGGGTGTCGCCTCAGCATGGCCTGATGAGCGGTGGGATGTCCGCGCCCAGGATCCAAACCAGTGAAACCCTGGGCCGCCAAAACAGAGTGCACCGACTTAACCACTAGACCACGGTGCCAGCCCCTAGACATTGAATTTTGAAGACTTAGAAGAAAAAAATTTTTATATCAACTACATGTTGAAATTATAATATGATGGTTACACACATACACACATATATTAAGGTTAATTTCACTTGTGTTTTTTTTTTTTTAATTTTTTTAGCATCATGCTTCTATTGGACAGTGCTGCTCTATGGTACATCCAAAGGATGTTTAGCTGCTAAGGAAAGGGGCAGGAGTCTGGAGAATCCATTTGTCAGAAAGCATATGAAGATCTTGACGCTTCAGTGAATGCTTGGATGAGTGGAGCATTCCAGCTGGTCATTTAGTACCTCGTGGAGTCAATTTCTTTCACTCGACTAATGCAGACTGAGGACCTACTACGTGCCAGGCACTTTGTGTAGTCCTGGGGATATGGTGATGACCCACACACAGTCCCTGTCCTCATGGAGAAGGAGAAAGGTATTAAGCAAATACCTATAGAAATACTCAAATAGGATTCAGAAGCTTCCTGAGGAGGAACTCACACAGGTGTCCCAATGATGGTAGCTCAGGCTTCTATGCCAAAAGTCAATCAGAGCGTAGCATAGTGCCCTTCAGATGTATCCCCTATCCTCACCTTTTTAGCCTTCTGTCTGGGTCTAAGAGGGGGGATTCTGGAGGAAACCCTGAAAGGGCAGTTTCACTGAGGTCACTGGGGCACTGGGAAACCAGTCCTGCTTTGGCCCCATCATAGGAGAGGACAGGCATTTCCTTTCTTCAGCACCGAGCAGGGTGGGTGTCTCCTGCCCCTTGGACCGCAAGGAGACGAGGTGCTGGAGGCCTGGGAGCGAGAGGAAGCAGTGCCCTGAACATCAGCAGCTGGTCCCGGTGAGCAGGCCCAGCACCAGAGGCGGCAGGGCTGGCGAATCTAGGCCCCATGGGGAGCCGGAGCCTTGGCAGTGGACAGTGCTGAAAGGTGCCGGCAGGCTGGGAGTGCGTGCAGAATGGAGAAATCCTCTTTGTTAGCACATGTAAGACACGGCCCAGGGAATAAGGACTTAGAAGAGGAGGGGAAGTTCCCGACAATAGGAGGAGATGAAAGCCAAGAAATTTCAGTGCCATGAATGCCAACGCAGCATGACCCCCCGCTGGTGTACCCTAGGAAAGTACCAGGTACATTAAAAAGAGTCAATGATATGAAGTTGATAATTGCACTGTGGTTATGTATGAGAAAAATCCCTATTCTTAGAAAACTCGCACTTATCTAGGAGTAAAGGGCCATGATGTATGTAACTTACCCTCAAATCATTCAGGAAAAAAATGTGTGTGTGCACGAGTGTGTGTGTACAGAGAGAGTGCATAGATGATAAAGCAAACGGGGTAAAATATTAACAACAAGTGAACCTAGTTAGAAGGCATATGTGCGTTTTTGTACAATTTTTATTTTTGCAATGTTCTGTAAATTTTAAATTATTCCTAAACAAAAGGTTCATAAAACAATGAAATTACAGTGTGATGCATGTCCTCATTAGTGTAGGACAAAGCAGAGCAGTAGGTCAAGGAGAAAGCCATCAGCTTTGCCTGGGGGTGGGGGTGTCAGGGGGGGCTTCCCCGAGAGGCTTAAGCAGAGCTGAAGGATGATGTCCTGACAGGGATGCATGTGAGGCGCTGGAGCAGCTCATCGAGGTGGGAGGGGGGTAGGCGGGAGTGAAGAAATGTAGGATCCGACCTATCCTGAGTGTCTGATTACCTAATAAACACTGAAGCAGAGACCCCCTCCTCAGATGGTGAGTGTCAACTGTGTGACCAATGCTCCTCTGGCCAACCAGGCGCCCCTCTTACTAGCGGAGGCCCAGCCCAGGGACCTTCAAAGGGAAGCACGTCAGAGGGAGGGGCCAGCAGCCTGGGCAGGGCTGGGCAGGGCTTGCAGCGTTTGGCTCTCCCCAAAAGGGCTCAGCACTTCACTTGAGTCAGGACCCTCTGCAGAGGCAGGGAGCTCTGAGTCTGCACCTGGCAGGGAACTCTCAGCTGTGGCATCTGTGAGGAAGGAAGGAGGGAGCTCTCTGTCCCGGTGAGGATTTCTGAGTGGGCGACAAGACCTGTGGGTGTGGGGAGCAACGATGCGAGCTCAGGTCTGGTCTTGGCCTCAGGGATTGAGAGTTTCCAAGAAAGCAGCCCATGGCCCCTTAAGAACTTCTAGGATTGGGAAGGGATGGAGGATATTCGGGGAGGTTCCAGAATGCCCAGAAGCCCATCACTTTCCATTTGCGGTTTCTTGACTCAGAAAGGACAGAGAGCAAGGATGAGAGGAAGGGAAAGGATGGTGCAGCCAGTGACTTGTGCATCTCCTTTCCCCTTAGGGGACAATGGCCAGATTCTGCTTCCTGCTGTTCGTCTCTGTGGCCACCAGAGGGTGGAGTGCAGGTAAGTGACTCGCGCAGCAGTTTCTTCAGCTCACCTCTCCTGTGCAGGGGAGTGAGGGGGTAGAGTTGGGCTGGATGCTGACATCCTGGGCCTGAAGGAGAGTCATGGAGATGCACAGAAGCCACACGTGGCAGCTGACTTGAGATGTGGCCTGGGTGCTGATTGCTGGCCTCTCCGGGTGTCTGATCTGAAGTAGTCACAGTGTTAGCTAAGTCATGTCCTGGGGCCCCACTCTGTGCCTGTGTGTGGCTGTGAGGGGGCTCAGGAAGGGGATGGTAGGGACTGTGTCCCCTCCCGGCTACTCCTGCCCCTGTGGCCTTGGCCTCTGCCTCTCCAAAGGGAGCTAGGTGGTCATGCTGTGTCCCAGAACATCCCCGTCTAGTCCCCATCCTCCCAATTCCATTCCTCACAACAGGTGTAATGATAGTTTTCAGTTTTGGTTAGTTGAGAAGAAGAATTCAGTGTTAAGCCTGTATGAGATCGTGGTCAGATAGTCTTAGCAGACGGAATCCTGGGTGCTCACAGCATAGTGACGAACTGGCGAAGTGGGCAGGGGCTGGGAGCTGATGCCAGGAAGGATGGTATCAGGCAACAGACTGTTAATGACAATTATTCTCACATCCTCCAGCAGTGCCCCAGGCTCCTGAGATGTTCCAGGTGGGCAAAACCTGTGCCTCCTCCCTTTCTTTCCTGCCTCGAAGCTGCAAGGAACTCAAAGAAAGTTGCAATAGAGCAGGTGGTGAGTAATAAACCAACCCAGCCTTCTCTCCTTGAAGACACTTTTTAGCTAAACAGAGCCCAGGCACGGAAATCAGGAGGAATGTACCCACCGCTACTGTCTGTTCTGGCTCCAGCTCCCACCCAAGCAGCCTTCCAGTGGGAATTTGGAGGCTTTGTGTCCCACCCAGTCACAGCAGGCATGATCTTCTGAGCACAGGGAGAAGGCAGTGTTCCTGGCGACACATGGGGTGGTGGCAAGAGCCATGATGAGTCTAAGATTTTCCTCTAGTTGTGAGCTAATGTTAGCCTGCCAGTTTCATGGGTGCTGGCAGGAAACATGAGACTCCAGAAGCTGAGACGAAGACCTTTATTATTCACAGCAATAGCAGTAGCCAGAGTATCAGCATTTTCTCGTGCTGGTTCCCTGAGCCCCAGTTCCAACACGGTGACGTGAAGAGGGCCAGGAGACATCTGCACAGGTAGTGGTTTTGTCAAGCAGGCTGACAAGTGGACTGGTAAAGAAACAACAAGCCTTTTTTAGATCAGACAGTTTATTACTCACATAGACTGCAAAACCAAGATAGCAAAGGTGTCACCTTCTCCCATCCCTTGGCCCACAGGACAGCACAGAAACGAAAGGGGCCGGATGACAAGGTAACATGGGTAACGAGGGACTCTGATGCAGAGGATCTGACCCAGGCTGCAGCTATGCAGTTTTGTCACCTGTAGCTGCATCCTAAGAGACTGCGGCGGGCAGCAAGGCAAAAAGCCCCACCCCTCATCAGAAGCTGGAGTCAAAGACAAACTGTCTCACGACAGCCTCCCTGCAAGATAGGGAGGTGGGTGAGCACCGACCTTGTAGCAGCCCCCACAAGCCTGCCAGGCTTCCGTGTTTCAGGAGGATGACAGGTGTTCTACCAGGGGTTAGGTCCACTGTGGTTAGGCCTTGCCCATGTGGCACATGTGGAGATGTGCAAAGTGACTAGGGTGGCACAATGGAGCCTTCTCCTCCAAGGCTGTGTACAGGAGAGGAACTCTGAGCTTCGGGAATCTGAATCTTGCACAGTCACATGCCACATAACAATGTTTCGGTCAACAAGGGACAGCGTAGACGATGGTGTCCCATAAGATTAGTACCACATAGCCTAGGTGTGTAGTAGGCTATATCATCTAGTCGGCGTAGGGACACTATGTGATAGCACAATGAAATCACCTAACGATGCATTTCTCAGAGCATATCCCCGTCATTTAGCGAGGCATGACTGTATAATGGTCAGTGGCCATGCCTGCCCTTTGCTCTGGGATGAACTTGATGTAAACTTGGGATGTGATAGGGTGCTGATTTCTGGCCTCTCCTGGCCAGAAGCAGGCACTATCCGGAAAGAGACGCCATCTCTCTGTTCTGAGGCTGTTTGCTCTGCAATCTCTTTGAAAAGATAGTGTGGAACTAAGGCAAGCAGTGCCTCTGCTCACAGATGACCCAGAGAGAATTGTCTTCCCACAAATGACGAAGTGTGGGAGCCTTCAGAATACGCTTCTGATTTCCCCGAATCTTTCTAGTTGTGGGTCCTGAGAAGGACCATGTGCTCCCAGACAGGGGGCTCTGGTCTGGTTCCCTCTGCAGATGGTGTGTATCTCCTCCGCACTAAGAATAGTGTCATCTACCAGAACTTCTGTGACATGACCTCTGGAGGTGGCGGCGGGACCCTGGTGGCCAGCGTGCACGAGAACAACATGCTGGGGAAGTGCACGGTGGGCGACCACTGGTTCAGTCAGCAGGGCAGCAGGGCAGACTACCCAGAGGGGGACGGCAACTGGGCCAATCACAACACCTTTGGGTCTGCAGAGGCGGCCACCAGCGATGACTACAAGCTTGGTGCCACTCACCACCCTCTTGGGAAAGGGTGAGGAGCTGAGTGTGGCTCGACCACACCGTGTAGAAGGGCAGGTTGGAAGATGGGGATGTGGAGACAGGGCTGGAGAAGAAAGACCTACTTCCAGGTCTTGAAGCACAGCTTCCTCCCAGCAAGGCCGTTAGGGACCTGGGTGGTGGGAGGCATCTTCATCTGCTGGAAGTTGGGGTGTCTGAGCACTGCTGGCCACCTGCCCTCCTGGAGCCCAGAGCTCTCAGCTCCACTGAGGGCTGCATGTGTGTGACTGGTGCCTGTGGCACCTCCTGGCCTGGTCAGGCTCAATGTCTGTTGCTCTCCAGAACCCTGGCTACTATGACATCCAGGCCCAGGACCTGGGCACCTGGCATGTGCCCAACAAGTCCCCCCTGCAGCAGTGGAGGAACAGCTCCCAGCTGAGGTACCGCACCAGGAATGGCTTCTTGGAGACTCTGGGACATAATCTGTTCGGCCTCTACCAGGTAACCAGGGCTGTTGGCTGGGGGGCACTTCCTCTGGTGAACAGAGAGCCAAGTGTTTGGGGTGAGAGGTAAGTCTTCTCTGTGGCCACGCATCACCGTGAGGTGCCTGTGCTTGGCCACTTCTCCTACTCTGGGTCACTGTGAACTGCTGTGCTGCCTCTTTCAGGACCTCTGAGGCAGACAAGGGGAGAGGCCTGTGGGAGAGGAGAGGAGAGGGAGAGTGGGAGAAGGCCAAGGGGCTTGGGGCTGTCAGAGAGACACAGCTCTGGGGAAAGAGGCGTGACTATGATGGAGACGGATTTCTGAATAATGACACGGGAAGGCATTAAATCCCCTACCTCTCAATATGACGGCATCTCTGCTGTCCTCACACAACCGCTCTTTTGGGTCCCTGCAGAAATACCCAGTGAAGTATGGAGCAGGGAAGTGTTGGACTGACAACGGCCCAGCCGTCCCTGTGATCTACGACTTCGGTGATGCTCAGAAAACTGCATCTTATTACTCACCACTTGGTCAGGGTGAGTGTCGGCTTCCTCAGCCTGGTCTTAAATCCCGCCGTGCCCTCTTGGGAAAAGTGTACATAAAACAAATAATAATTGCTAGCATTTCCTGAACACTTTACAATGTGCCAAGCTCTTTTCTAGGAACTTGACACAGTTTTGTGTCATTTCATCATCTTGAGAAAGGCTTGAAGTTAAAATTACTATTATCTCCATTTTACAGGATATAAACCAAGGCTGCTTAACCACCACCCTGTGTGGCCTGTTAGAACAGTCAAGAAAAGGTGGAGGCTAGTGTTCACAGGAGAGAAAAACTAGCAAAGTGATGAGAAAATTTTATTTTTGTTATGAAGGACAGCTATTAATTATCTTAAAGACATTTTTCAGCATAATAAAGGCACAGAAGTTAAGTCTTTGTTTGGAAAATAAAAGCCATTACTGTTGACGTTTGATATTTTACGAAGGCGGGTAATGGCAGTTAGGAAAACTAACACATGGTAATTGGATGAGAAGCTTGTCCACAGAAACACATGGCCACATCTGATCATTGCTTGTCCTCCTGCACCTTTGGAGATCTTCTTGGTGATCCTCTGTGGAGTCTAATTTCTCCTGTAAGCCTCGGGCAGACAAGTGTCCTCTTGCGAGCCCCAGCCTCTGTCCTCTTGCCCCAGATGGACAGAGGTTCTCCCCTGGCCAAGTTCAGGGTCAGATGTCCCAGCCACAGGAAATACAGGTGCTGGGCTCCACCCCTACAGCTTGGAGGGTTGGGCTGTGACTTGAACTCTTGGCTTAGGGAATCCCTGGGCTGTTCAAAGGGGAGCTATTCCCAGTTCCTCCTTTGAACATTTGGCCCTTTCTCTGCTGCTTCTTTTCCAGGGAATTTGTTGCAGGATTCGCACAGTTCAGAGTGTTTAATAATGAGAAATCAGTCAATGCCCTGTGTGCTGGGGTGAGAGTTACTGGCTGCAACACTGAGAACGTGAGTTTGGGGAGATCAAAGCGTGTGCACGTGTACATGTGGGGTGTGTTGATGTGTGTCTCTGTCACTTGCCTTTTTACTCTCTTGATGGTGTCTGGTGAACGTAATCTATTTCAATGACATTTTGTTTATCAAGATTTCCATGTATGGTTAGTACTTTAATGTTTTGTTTAAGAAGTATGTTTCTATGTTGAGGTCATGAAGATATTCTCCAATATTCATATTAACTTCCAGAAGCTTTCTGTTTTTGTTGTTTTCCCAGTGCCGGAGCAGAGAGCACCATAGCTGTGGTGACTGCAGAGTATCTTTGAGGGACATCTTGTGACTGGGGGAGGAGGAGGGAGTCAGAGCCACAAGAAGAAGGGCGTTCACTTAGGGCCCTCTTGCCTGCCCAGCTGACAGTCTGAGAATGTGACCCCAAGATCACTCCATCTTCACTTTCCCCTCAGCCATCAGTTTGTCCATTTTTCAGTCACGATGAGGCAGCTGTGCCCTCATGGAAGGACCCCTAGATTGTGATCCAGAGGATAATGCAGCTGTGGACCCTGGAAGTGCAGTGGGGGGTGCGTCTCTTTTCCTAGACAACCATTTCCTACACTGGCTTCCCTGGCTTCTTACACTGTGTTTTAGTGCATCTTTGCATATAACCTTCAGGCATTGATTCTTTCCTTAAAAATACAAGCATAGACTCGTGGTGAACACGATGCAGTCTATACAGAAACTGATAGATAATAATGTACCCCTGAAATTTACACAGTGTTATAAGCCAGTATGACTTCAATAAAATAATTTAAGAAAATACAAGCAGAGAACACCTGCAGAGTGCTAGGTGTTAGAGGTGCACAGATGACATAACCATCTTAAGGAGCTATGAGTGGGACAGAGATGGTGATCTCCCATGGTCTGAACTGTGAGGGTAAACGTAAACAAGGGGCTCTCAAACACGATAAAGGAGCTTCTAATTCTACTAATGGCACAGAGTTGATTCTCTAAGGAATGTGACATTTGTGATGAATCTCAAAAGATGTATAGAGTTCGACAAGTAGGAAAGGTCAGAACAGTGCATTTTTAGTGCGTATGACTACGATGCTCAAAATCATTGGCGTTTGAGAGGGCACGGTGTGCATATTGGGCAGAAGCAGGGGCTGATGAAGAAGATCCCTACATGACCCAGGACCAGGAGGGACTTTACGTTATGTCAAGGATTTAGAGTTTATGTTGCAGGTGACGGGACTCAGAGAACTTTGAACAGAGGAGTGACGTGATCAGCTTTGGTTTTGCTAAGATGATGCATCGCAGTGTGGAGGACAAGGACTGAAGAGCAGGAGAATTAGGGGCCAGGAGACCGTGGGGCAGATGCAAAGGTCCAGATGCGACACACTAAGGTCCTGAGCCAAGGCTTTCTTGATGAGGTTGAAAGAGCATGGATGGCTTCCAGGGATACGTAGGGGAAGGAATCATCAGTCCTTAACGAACAGATAAATATGGGGGGTTGTCGAGTGAAGGAGACTAAAAAGACCTTAGGTGTTGGTTTTGGGTGACTGTGTACTACCAATTAAGACAGGTGGCAGGATGAGGAACAGATTCCTCAATCAGGGACAGTAAGAGAGATCATTAGTTTTGTTTTGCTCAAGTGGGGTTTTAGATACCTGTGAGATATCCAGGTGGTGACACCCAGGTGGTAGTTGGATATGAGGGTCTCAAGAATGAAACTATCTGGGCTGGCCTCAGAGATTAGGAGTATACTGATAGTATATGAGTATGCTAATAATGGCTGAAGTCATGGGAGAAGATGAGCCATAACAGGGAGAGTGAGATGTGGACTGAACCCTGAAGAGCATGTAGGGGATGGGCTGAGGAAGAGAGGCAGGCCAAGGGGCCTGAGAATGCATGTTCAGGAAGGTAGAAAGGAAGTCAGGAAAGAGAGTGATTTCGGAGTCCACAGAGGAGAAGCTTTTACGGGAGGGAGTGGTCAAAGCCAAGTCAGATGAGAACCAAAGATTCCAGGGGACTTGGCCATTAAGAGCTCAGAGCATCGGCAGCAAATCCCTCATTGTGTCTCTTCTCCTTGCTTCCCAGCACTGCATCGGTGGAGGAGGATTCTTCCCGGAGGGCAACCCCAGGCAGTGTGGGGATTTCTCCTCCTTTGATTGCAATGGATACGGAGCTCACACTGGTTACAGCTGCAGCCGGGAGATAACTGAGGCAGCCATGCTCTTGTTCTACAGATGAGAGCTCTGTGGTGGGAGACCGGGAACCCGGATACTCCGAGGTGGAAAAGCTGGAACGCTAACAAGGAGGAGAGGAGAATAAATTACATCAATTTGTGGCTCCAGGTTTCTTTGAATTCTTTTTACAAATCACCTGAGACCTTGAGGAATATCTTAAAATAGTGCCTATTATTCTGGTGAATATGAGTTTGTAATTTCAAGTCTCAGGGATCCCAGAACCCAAGTGCGCCCCTCTCTCTAAGAGCCCCGAGTTAGATTTACGGGCAGGGGAAATGCTTCCTGTTAATTCTTCCTTCCATACTGTTATCAGCTAATCAAATACAGCCCTCAATATAAACATTTTAAAGAAGAAAAGATGACTATTATTTAGATTCAATAGAAAAAGAGGAAACAGAGGGCACAAGTACCCATTTCCTTACTTTCTACTCCTTCCACAGTCAGGATACTCTCCCGAAAATGATTCTAGTACTTATTCCAACGTGTGTGTGTGCACGTGTGTGTGTTTCTATGCCACCAAGAAATTCTCCAGCATCAGCTGGGCGTCCTAGAACTCAATTCATCTTTGGTACTATCTACTCAGAGATAGCATCAGATTCCACAGATTAAGGACTCAGTCCTCCCAAGAGTGCTACCCCCTCCACTTTAGATGACAGACACAAGACCAGATTGTCACCTGTGCTTTTGACCAACTGGCTATAGATTGGAGGTTCCAAGGGCTCTCTCGAGGGGTTTGATTAATTTGCTAGAACAGCTCACAGATCTCAGAGGGACATTTCACTTACTAAATTACCAGTTTATTATAAAAGGATATAACTCAGGAAGAGCCAGAAGGAAGAGATGCATAGGGCAAGGTATGAGGAAAGGGCAAGGAGCTTCCATGCCCTATTCAGAACATGCCACTCTCCCCCCATCTCCATGTGTTCATCAACCTGGAAACTCTCCAGACGCCATCCTTTTGGGTTTTTATGGAGACTTCATTACAAAGGCATGATGATTAAATCATGGATGATTGATTCAACCTCCACTCCCACTCCTCTCCCTGACAATCAGGGGAGTGGGACTGAAAGTTCCAAACCTCCAATCATCAGGTGGCTTCTCCTGGCAACCAGCCCCTATTTCTAGGTGTGGTCCAAAAGTCACCTCATTAACATAACAAAAGACACCTTTGTTGCTCTGGTCACTTAGGAAATTCCCAGGGTTTGAAGAGCTCTATGCCAGAAACAGGATAAAGACTAAATTTATACTTGTAATAGATCACAATACCCCACTCTGCAAAGGTGGATGTGACTGGCAAGGTCTGGGCTCCCATCTTCAGTTGCATATTCAAAAGAAGAGCCAAGGTTGCCAGTGAAGTCTCACTGTGTCATCTGTGTCAACAGGGTGCTGACAACAGCAGTTCTGCTTGTGAGCAGAGCTCAGACGTTTTATATAGTTTTGCTCAAAATGCAAGTCTGATTCGAACACTCCCCACCTCCCATCACCATCCTTTTTCTCCTTTGCTGCCTGTGGACTAGAGCAACAGTTCTCAAATGGGGTGAGAGGTGAGAGAGATAGGGGTAATCTCGCCTCTCAGTAGGGCTGGATAGATTTAGCAAATAAAAATACAGATGTCCACTTGAATTTTAATTTCAGATAAACAATAACAATATTTTTACTATAAGTATCTCCTGTGCAGTATTTTCTCGGGTGCCCTATCCCCAGGGACCATTTGGCAATATCTGGGGACACTGGCATGTCTGAGAGGTGGTGTGGAGGATGACAGGAGCCATCTAGTGAGTAGAGGCAGGGATGCTGTGAGACGTCTGACACTACACAGGACGCCCTCCCCACAGCAAAGAATGATATGATCTGAGGTGTCAGCAGTGCTGCAGTGGAGAAATCCTGGATGAGAGGATTTTGTTTAAAATGTATAGCGTGAAAGTCCTGAGGCCCTGGCCATTGGTAGCTGAAACCAAAGAAGAAAATTTTCAATGACGTGGTTAATTAAAAATATAGACCCAATGTTTATTTGTTTTACATTTTTGTCCATTTCATTATTGGTGGATAGCACTCTAACACTTAAATACATTTAGATAATGCGCAAGTGACTGCCCTACTGCAGCATTGGTAAGTAGATAAACAATTTAACTAGGACCTAGTTAACAAGAAACTGACTCCACATTTAAAATACAGCTCTCATTTAGATCATCCTTTGTTTTATCACTGGAGGGGTGGAGGGGAGTTGGAGGGAGCCTGTGCTCACACTGGAAATACATTAAGACCAAACCTTCTGAGACCCATTCCCAAGGGTTCCCACCCTGCTGGGTTAACCTCCAACTCCAGAGAAAGCCCAAGCTCGTGGCCTCCAGCATTAACTCTCATTCCATTGACCAGAATAGGCAGTGTCAGCCTCACACCAGGCCTCAGAGTCTGAGTGCAGCTTACTCCGCTTGAACTAGAGCTGTTGACTTTTGCAGAAATGGAAGCAGTGGGATCCAATGGATGCTTAGCTGTAATGCCAAAACAAGGTCAGTCGGTACCTAATGTCCAAGCAAGATTCACTGAAGCATCAAGATCTTCATATACTTTCTGATAAATATTCTCCAAATTCTGTCCAGTTATTGACCATATTATGTAGCTGGATGTCTCTACTCCTATGCCTCATGGCAAAGTTACTCCTTGTCAGCTTTGATTTGGCACTGTCAAAAGTCACCCAGTGTCCAGCAAGTCAGCCCTCAGAATCAAAGCCAGCTGAACCATGGATGGCAGGTCCAGCAAAATCTAAGTCCGCATTACAACCAAGGATTTTACACTCCCTCCTATAAGAAGACTTGAGTTTACCACTTTTCTTTTTCTTGTTGGTGAGAAGGTAGTATCTATTGAATGTCAGTTTCTACCCTTGACAAATCTGGTCTTCAAGTCTGATTCAATTCTGTTCCCAGACTCTTGTCAGTGTCCCATTTTTTTTTGAAAGTCAGACCATACTCACACTGTATGAATTTGGTTTCCAAGCTCCCAGTAACTTGACCAGTGTCTGCTTTAGATGGACCAGATACCAAGAAATCCGTGATACTGCGTGATTTTGTTTTCACATCCAGACAACCTAAAACCAAATCCTCTGATGAAAATATCTCTGGCAGATTTGCCAAGGTCAGCATATGATGGAGGAATATCCATTGACCACACATGGCTCTGTCTGTAGGTCGCCATGGCCAGGCCGTGAGAAGAGGTGATCGGGTGGTCTCCTGAGAGGTATGCCGCATCAGCATCTGGGGCCGCTCGGCTTGCTCTGGTTTGGGCCACAGCTGCCATGGCCAGAGGGCCAAGTGAAAGCCCAGTGTTGTTCTTGGCTAAACCTGATTGATATAGTACATGGTCAGCTACTGTTAATGTATTTTGTTTTTTTCCAGTATCTTCTATTGTTTTCTCCCTCTTTAATAAACTTTTATCCCTTAATAGCTCATGCCTGCTTTTTCTTCCTACTCCTTTATTCCCTCTTTCTCTACTCACTTTTGTTACCTCTTGTCTTCTTTCTTTCTCTCCCCCAATGTCAGGGTTCTGGAGGAAATACACAGTACACTCAAATGGTAATGGAACAGAGTTTAACAGAGTCAGTTTGTAAAGGTTTAGGTGGCATTATGGGAAACCAATAAGAGATGTGTAGTTTCCCAGAGTCAGCAACAGCAGGCAGCAGTTATCAAGGCTAGCATTGAAGGGCACGGGGAGAGAGCAGTTACCTGCATCCCCAGGAAAGAACACCTGCAGAAGTCTGCCAGATAGGAACTGACACTTGGTAGAGGGATGTAGCCAGCACATGGCAACCTAGCAGGTTACCTTCATCCTTCTGTCCTTAGAACTCTTCCAGTGCCTCTCATTGGCTAAATCCATCTGGAAGCCCAAGAAAGAATCCAATAAAGGTCAGCTTCCTGAGCAACAGAATAGGGTGAAGAACGCATCAGAAGGGAAAATGAGAAAAATCCGATATGCTCCACTCCTTTTGCCCATCAGCATGCATTTTCGTTCTTTGTCCAGATGGAAAATTGATATCTCCAATCAGAGGACACACAATCATCCCATTAGCTCTTGTGTCATTGTGGGCTGATAATAATTCAGTCATATACTCACGTGAAACCTTAACACATTAGTCACCACCAATGGTCTTCATATCAGGTAGCAAGTGAAAAAGAATGAGGAAGGAACTAAAACATATAAAAGAACTGCCACAGTTATTGCTTCCGTAGCTGTTCATGAGGCCTTAGTTGATAATCCTAGTTTCATTCTTCCCCCATTCCTTGTTTCCTTTACCCTCTACCAACATCTTGGCTGGAAAACCTCCTGTAACCCAATTCTCCATTCTTGCTGGATCTGAGTCTTTGTGGTTCTACCTTTACTGGGTTGTTGTACTTTTTCTTTGACCAGGACTGTTGGCCAATGTTTTGAGACGTGGTCCTCCTTGTCTCCATTATGAAGCAGTAGGGAATTTCCCCTGGGAAATCAGGAACATCACCAGCCAGTACAGTGACATCTTCTTTGCCTGCTGGATCATTGGCACAAGGAAGCCAAAATGGCAAGTGGGTGGACTCAGCTTCCAAATTGAAAGAACCATAACTGCATTCCCTGGTGGAAGCATTCTTCCAAACCCACTAGCCTACTAGGACCTCCAAACCCATTGAACCCCAGGTTGTGGGGAATGAGAAGCAAAAATTCCTTCAGTACGTTGTTTGGTGTAACTGTAATAGGAGCTATTTCATTTCCACCCCTGGACCCCTAGACCTGTGCATTTAGGCTGTTTGATGTGGCTGGTTTATTAGTTTTCTTGGGCTGCTATAACAAAGCATCACAGGCTGCGGGGCTTAAACAACAGAAATTTATTTCCCCACAATTCTAGAGGCTAGAAGTCCAAGATCACAGTGTTGGCGGGGTTGGTTTTTGTGGAGGGCCGTGAGGGAAGGATGTGTTCCAGGACTCTCTCCTTGTCTCCCAGATGGCCTTCTTCTCCTTGAAATGATGACATTTTTCAAATGTCTTCCCTCCTTGTGTTTATCTGTGTCTTAATCTCCTCTTCTTATGAGGACATTAGTCATTTTTCTGGATTAGGGCCCACCCACATGAACTCATTTTACCCTAATTCCCTCTTCAAAGATCCTATCTCTAAAAACAGTCACATTGAAGTGATAGGGATTAGAACTTCAATACGTAAATTTGGGGGGGAGGGGGGAACAGAATTCAGCCCATAATAGGGGGCAACCACATGTTGGCATCATTTATAGTTTGTGTCCAGTAGGACAGCAGTCTCACCTTGACAGGATGACACTGAGCCATTAGTAGCCTATTTCATCATTCTATCTATACCTCCTGAAAGATGGGGCTTGTGGTAAAATGATGAATTCCATAAAATGTGCCCCTTAGCTGGAGGCAATGTTGTGTGAGATGCCATGATATTCTGCAAGTCGGTGACTGTTGGTGTTACTAGAAGCATCATGGTCAGGGAGGGTAAACCTATCACCAGAAAATGTATCTATCCTTTTGAAGGCCAGTCATTACTCTTTCCCTTATAGAAACGTTGCAAAATAACCCAACTTATCACTGGGTAGCTTGTGGTCCCCTAACATGGGAATAGTGACACATTGAGGCTCCACAATGTCTGGTGATGTTGGCCGGTTGGATACTCAGGAGTGGTGTCAACCAGATCAGCCTTGGTGAAGAGAAGGCTGTGGAATTGAGTCTGTGCAGATCCTTGTCCCTGATGCCATTGCTGCTTTGTACATGAGCCCAATAAATGAGCACTGAGGTGGTTGGGGAAAGACACTGAGTGCCATCCACAGGTTGTGGCATCTTACTGACCTGGTAATTCAGAGCCTCCTTACAGAGGATGCCCCCTGGTGCACATTTACATGGAAGGCAAATTCCTTATTCTCTGTGCTCACATGTAGAGGTAAATTCATGTACTTCCCCTCACAGCTTTTTGTTGCCATTCTTTCAGTCCTGCTCTATCCAAGTTCCTCCCCAAAGGGCCAACGTGCAAGCCACCACTCATGAAGCAGTGTAGATTTGTACTTCAGGCAATCTTTTCTTCCTCACAAAGTCAGCAGCCAGATGAATCACCTGAAGTCACCCTCAGGGAGAATTCCTTTTCACTATCACTTTTCAGGTCACCCCTGCTTGGGGCTGTAATACCGTGGCTGTCTACTTATAGCTAGAGCCAACAGATCAAGCAGATCCATCTGTAAATCACACTCTCCCTCCATTCCTTCTTCATTAGCTGCTCATAGGTTAATTCATGTGAGGCCACAGGTGTGGATTTAGGAAGATGAAGCAAAGAGTTGGAGAGGATAATACAGGAGTCTGAGACATTTGCTCATGTAGTGTAGTTCTGTCACCTTGACTTGCCTTGGTTTGGCCTTAAATACACCATTTCCTTTCACAATTATATGATTTGATGGATTAGATAATACCTAGTTCATGGTCATGATGGGAAGTTTGGGTTACACAGTCACTTGATGGTCCTTTGTCGTGCATTTAGTCCCTCCAGGGCCCAGTAGCAAGACAGGTTATCTTAAAACAGCTGTTTTAAATGGAGAATAATTGGCAGGAGACACAATGGCTTTACTCCAAAACTGTAGGGGTATGTGGTGTGGTTCTCCCACTGGGGCTTGCCAGAAACTCCAAATAGCTTCTTTTCCATCTGAAATCTTATCTGTTATGCTCCACAATAAGGTCCATGTGGGAAACAAAATTTCACTGGTACCCGGACCTGTTGTAGAGCCTTTTCTTGTTTTGTGTCCACTCACAATTGGTACCCCTGTGGCCTGAGTAAGAGCAGCAGGCTCAAATGTCATATGTGTTGCTTCCATATTCCGAAGAGACTAGCCTGACCTGGGATTGTGTCTTTTTCTTCAAAATAGCTGATGAAAGCTGTTTCTCACTTTAGGAAGGAGATTCAGATGTCGGAAATTCCCTGATGTGGCACATTCCGCATATACTCTGTGAATTCTTTGATAATCGTCCCTCAAAATTTGGGCTCACTTAGTGACTCAATTCCAATGAATAGAATGTGGCAGAAATGACATTGTGTGACTTCTGAGACCCTGTGAAAATACCACATAGAGACAGAGGGATGTCCAAGAAGCTCTGTGTATTCCCTCCTCCAACTGTTTGAGTCTTCCTACCCAGCAGCAGACACGTGAGTGAAGGAGCCTTAAAGATTATCCCAACCTTAGCCACCATCTGACTCAAATGAGTCAGAGAGCTGCAATAACAGCTTGACCTCTGGAGAGCTGGAGACCAAGGGCAGCCAAGCAGCTTTATGTGGTTGAGCCCCAATAAATTCTAAACAGCAAGGACCAGGTGAGCTTTCCTGGTTGACAATTCTCTGTGTGTATTGTTGCACCTTGATTCCAAGAAAGCAACGGTGTCTGTAACTCTATGAGGAGAGGACACCTGGAAGCTCTGTGCTTAGAACTTTCCTGGGCTCTTCCTCATGCACCTCTTCCTTTAGCTGATTTTAATCTGTATTCTTTGGCTGCAGTAAACCATAACTGTGAATATAGCAGCTTTCAGTGAGTTCTGACAGTCATTCTATACAATTGTTTAACCTAAGAGTGGTCGTGGGGCCCTTCAAACTGGGAATTAATTTCAGAGGTGATGGTGGTGGTCTTGGGGGAGCCTTAGACTTGCAATTGGTGTCAGAAGTGAGGGTGGACTTGTGCCCCATTCTTCTAACTCTGCACTCAGCATAACCATACTACAAATATCAGACAAGAATATCACAAGATAGGATAGTCACAAGCCAATCACTTTGATGATCGTAGATGTAACAATCCTAAAGAAGATATTAACTAATCTAATCCATTAATTAAAAATGCATCATTACAAAGCTAACTTTATTCCAGGAATGCAAGAAATCAATCAATGTAACTGGCTGCATTAACAGGATGAAAGAGAAAAACAAAGATCTCATAGATGCATAAAAAGAAGCTGATGAAATTCAAAATTTATATATGATGAAACCTCGCAATATGATAAATAGTATCTTCTGGAAAACTACAGAAGATATCATAGTCTATGGCAAAATTCAAAGCTTTCCTTTATGGGACCGGCCCCATGGCTGAGTGGTTAAGTTTGTGCACTCCGCTGCGGCGGCCCAGGGTTTCGCTGGTTCAAATCCTGGTCACTGACATGGTACAGTTCGTCAGGCCACGTTGAGGCAGTGTCCCACATGCCACAACTAGCAGGACCTGAAACTAAGGTATACAACTATCTACCCAGGGGCAGGATTTGGGGAGATAAAGCAGGGGGAAAGGAAAAAACATTAGTAACACTGGCTAGCTCAGGTGCCAATCTTTAAAAAAAAAAAAAGCTTTTATTTAGAGACTGTGAACTCGGTGAAGATGGCTAAACCTACCATTTCTAGTCAACATTTATAAGTGACCTCAGCCAGAGAAATAAGGTGAGAACAAGAAAAGATATGATTGTGTTTGTAGAAAATACTGAAGTCTCTCTAAGCTTTAGAATGAATAAACGAATTCAGGAATGTCACAAGATCTACACACAAATATTAAGACCTATTGGAAACAAATAACTAGAAAATAAAATAAACCACCATTTACCATAACATCATCATAATCAAATACCAAAGGATAAATGTAATGGAAGATGAGCAGTATCTCCAGAATAAAATCTACAAAATCTCACTGGGATAAATTAAGACTTCAATAAATGCAGGTATAAACAGGGTCATAGATTAGAAACCTTAATATTACAATGATGTCAATTCTCTCAAATTTGTCCATGGATTCAATGCCACTCCAATCAAAATCTAAGCAGGTGTTTGAATTCCAAGCTAATTATAAATTTTATGTGGAAATTAAAAGAGCCAAGAATAGTGAAAACAGTCTTGAAGAAAAAGAAGAATTTGGAGAACTTATGCTACAAAATACATATCAAGACTTGTCTCAATTAGGGTTCTTCCAGAAGTGGATGCTGAGATGGGCATTTGGGTAAAAGGATTTTTTGGGAAGTGACCTCAGAAAATATGGTGAGGGAATGGAGAAGTGAAATAGGGTAGGCAAGAGAGCCCATAAAATATGCCTTCACTTTAGGTGATGTGAGCAATGAAGGGGTTGCTGGTTCTGCAGGTCTTGACAATGTCCTTCACGATCTAGTCTATGCGGTGTGTGTATTAGGCACTACGGATAGACAAACGTATACCCAGTCTCTGAATAAAATCTCCTTCAAATCTTTTGCCAACAGTAACTGGGTTAGTTTTTTGTTAAGATATGCTTTTCCCATCCTGAATATGTACAGACAACTACTCAGATATCTTCATCTAAATAATAGTGTGTTATCCGAAAACAATCTATCTGAATATTTAGAAAGGATTTCAAGGGAGGCAGTGAGCTGTCTTTCTTTTTCTTTTTTCAGTAGCAGCTTCGTTGACATTATATACTTGGAAAATTGGGCAGATCTGAGTCACCCTGGAACATTTTGGGGCCAACCATGTCTTATTATTTCTCCCACCTCAACATCTCCTTTCGCTGTTCTGTTTTCTCCATTCTTTATTCACTGGGGCAACATCTTTTGGCATCACCAAGTGGTAGTCTGGGCCATGGCACAGAAGATGTGCAACAGGCATGGAGTGGGTGGGTAACAGACGCCCTCGGTCCCCAAGACTTCTTCCTCGATATGAGGGCCTTGATCTAGCAGAAGGGTAACATGGAGTTTCAAGAGTAGTCAGTCGGAAAAAATTAAAACATAGGTGAAATCTGGGGTAAGAAATGGTTGTTCTTTTGATAATGCTATCAAACAATGCATTATCACTTTTTGCAAAATATAGTTCGAAATTTTTCACTACTTAATATATGCACATAGTACAATATTCCAAAGGCATAAAAAATATACAGTGAGGAGTATATCCACCTCTTACCACTGACCCCAGATCCCTAGCCCCATGACCCAGAGAAAACCACTGTTATACCTTTTCTTATAATAAAATTTTGAACTACAAGAGCTCTTCAGCTCATTAAGTGACAGAGAGTAAGCGGCAAAGGTCCTCTGAGAGAAGCTTCTGAGTGACAAGCTGCAACAAAATGTCATCTTCTAACCTGATAACCTATCCTCATTCTGGGCACAAACTGTTATTTGTAATCAAGAAAAATGTCTCCATTTGTTCATATCCAGAGGTTGACATCTCCCTGAAACTTCTTGAGAATTTGTTGTTATTCCAAAAATCACACTCAACTTGTTCAACTATTTTGTTAGTTTAGAAAGTATCTTTCGTTTTCATTCAACTTTAGTATTTCCTGCAGTTTTGATGTTAGGCAAGGAAAGAGTCAGAACTCTTGAAAAATCTGGCAACATTTAAAATCTTGAGGTCCAGGTATCTGTGATGAATACAAGCTGAAGAGGAGCCTGTGACTAAAGTTCTAGGAGAAAGTGATCCCTCCACCGGAATTGTAGCCATGGGCATAGTACACAGGCAGGGCGGCTGCCCGGCTTTGCACGGTTCCAAGGAGGGCTGTGTGTCAGGCAGTAGGCTTTTGCTTGTCTCCATGACTTAGTGTTATCGCCCCTAAGGTAACTCTATCCTCTCATGACAAAAGAGGGAAAGTTCTCATCCTAATTGGGAAGACCTGGCTGAACTCCACTGGAGGAGGGAAAATTATTCTTCCGTTTCCAGCAGCCAAGCTCCAATTAGTTGTATTAAAGAGTCAGCAGTTGAAGAATATCCCAATGTTTATTATGAATAATGGCCAGCCATGTCTCAAAAGGTACGTTTGGTGAAATTGCAGTTATCCTCAGGACCTTGGGAATGGCTTCTACTTGGGAGGTATTGGGTGTTGCATGACAAGACATGTCACAGGAAAGAGACTCATGCCAAACAAAATTGTAATTTTTCCTTAGAAACCTCACGGCCCTTTTAAATGAGAGAAGAGAGTAAAATTACTGAGTCCCACTTGCAGGCATGAATTGAGGAAGAGGCTGGTGAGAGGTCATCTACCTACTAGACAAGCATAGAGTATCCAGGAAATAGAATACATACTATCCAAATCTTTTTTATAGATTTGCAAAGATACGTGGACTTCTAGTATCCAAGGATACAGGAGACCTTGACGTTTAATGGCAAATAAAAACAGGCTGTCAGGATGAATGAGGACAGAACAGAAGGAGGAGGAACACCTATCTACCACCAGAGAAGGGCAGAAGATGGAATGATGATTACACAGTGGCCAGATTGAGAGACACTGGGGACAAAGGCAACGCCATTGCACTGACTGCCCAGGGATCTTGAAGAAAACGGTAAGCACATTTGTTTGTCTGTTTAGCTGAAAGAATCGGGGAATCTCAAGAGCTTTTAAATGGAACTATAATTTCTTGTTGCAGCATTTGTGGCAATGACATTACAGTGTGATACCTACTACTGATTCTGGACGCAAGGGATATTGAGACATTTTAGGAAGGAGCTCAGCTGCCTTTCATCTGATTCTAACTGGCTGAGTGGAATGAATGAGTCTAACGTCGTTAGCATGTTGGGGCCTGTCTTAGTATGTTTGAGATGCTACAACAAATTACCATAGACCAGGTGGCTTCTAAGCAGCACACATTTATTTCTCACGGTTCTCGAGTGTGGGAAGTCCAAGATTAAGGTCCTGGTAGATTCTGTGTCTCATGAGAGCCTGCTTCCTGGTTCATACATGGCCATCTTCTTACTGTGTCCTCACATGGCAGAAGTCCCCTGGTCAGTGAGAGACATAGCAACTGGTATTTGACTGACACCTCAAAATTCTAAAGATAAATGGCTGGGTCTGTGATTGCCTTGGCCACATAACAGAGCAGAAAAAAATGACCACATTATGAGAGGACCACACTGAGACTGTTGAAGGGAAAAATGTCTGCTTACTGGGGATCCTACAAAAAAGCATCACCCTAATCATACAGAACTCTGGCAGGACAAACAAGCCACAACAGAGAAGTGGACTTTTACAAGCAGCAGCAGCAGCTTGGAGCTCCAGCAGCAAAGGAGCACTTGCAAAAATCAATTGTGCCAACATTAACCATTAACCACCTTCCAGCTCTGTAAGCAAAGGCCAAGAAATTCAGCAAGGAATGTTATTAAAGCTAAAAGTGAGAACTTTGTTAGAAAAAGCTGTTTGGCTTGCTATCAATTCCAGCTCACCTTTTTGGGGGGAAAGAAAGGAAAGAATTTCTTCTCCAAACTCATTCAAAGAAGAGAGACTGTCTCATTAATTAATGTTCTTCATATCCAGGATTTCTGTTTTTGTTGTTTGTTTGTTTGTTTTTGAGTTTCAATCTCTTTGGTGAAGTATTCCTTCTGCTCATTAATTTTATTCCTGAGCTCCTTGAACTGTCTTTCTGAGTTTTCTTGTAACTTGTTGAGTTTCTTTACGATAACTATTTTGAATTCTCTGTCACTTAGATTGTAAATTTCTGTGAGTTCAGGATTGTTTTCTGGAGACTTGTCATTTTCCTTCTGTTCTGAAATGTTAACCTGGTTCTTAGTGGTGTTTGATGAAGTGATCCTTTGCCAGCACATTTGTGGTAGTATTGCAGATTCTACCACAGATTCCCAAAGTTTGCAGATTCCACCTGCCACCACTGGTGAGGACAGGAGCTGTGTTTTCTGATCCTGCCTGGTCTGCTGGAAGTTGTGCCACTAGGGCTTCTGTACATTTGCATGCTGACCACAGCTGTTTGGCAGGTCACACATGCATGCACAAGCAGGGCCTCTGTGCTCCACCAGCAAGTTGCTCTGATGCAGGACCACTATGCTCAGCAGGGGATTGGCTGAGCTGGTGTGCTAGGTGGGGGAAGGGTGATGTGCTTTCTTTCATGCACAGGCTGGCTCTGTGCTTGCAGTTGGCTCCTTTGAGCTGCTGAGCTTGGTGGGGGCTCCTTTGCACCACTCAGTGGGGAATCCTCCCACAGATGGGGCTGCTGTGGCACAATGGGCACTCCCATGGGCCAGGCTAGAACTCTGAAAGCATTCATGTGGGCTGGGCTGCCCCTGCCTCCTTTTACAGTCATGCCGGCCACTGTATGAGAACCCAAGACCTGGATTGCTGCTGCCAGGGAGTGGGAGGGGTGTGCTCCCTTGTTCCACTGCTTCCCAGGTATCCAGTTCACCCACCTTCAGATGCACGGCTGTGTGGATCTCTCAGATGCCCTGTTGTGCTGTGCATGGAAACCTCTGCTTGTTAATGAATGTCCATTTAGTTGTAACTTAGAGAGGAGAGACAAAGGCAACAACACACTCCCCCATGATGCTGATGCCACTTCTTAATTGGCCTGCTCTTAGTGTGATTGACAATTTTGACAGATTTGTTAAATCTTCATGCAGTTGTCTGGCAGGAAAGACTTCCCTGCGTTTACATCAGTAAGTAAATTTTCCTATTGCTGCAATAGATTATATATGAGAAACAAGTCTTCCTATTGATTTTTCAGATAACTGAGAGTTTATGGAAGAAAGAGTTCAATATTTTGCTGAAACGTTTGCAAGAATTCATTATATGAGAAGCCATACAAGTGATCGATAGCATCTCTAACATCAATAATTTTATATAACAGAAGATTCAGTTACTGGAATCTGGAACCATTCATATACTTGCCTGAGCATATCCTGTGTTTTATGTGCTCTAAGATGGATTTTCATGGTACTAACTACTTTAACCCTGTCTTACGCAAAACTCTGAGAAATCAAAGTTTTGATGTATCATTAATTATATTTTCAAAAACACGTTTAACTAAGACAACTGTTAAAATAAAAATGTCTTCCCATTTATCACCTAAGATTATCAGATGTATCACCAGTGGCATGCATATCAACTTGGGAAACACTGGAATAGTGGGAAAAGCACTATAATTGGAACCAAAATACCTAAATTCAAATTATGGTTCTGCTGCTTAGTAGTTATACAACCTTGAAAAAAGTTACTTAGCATTTCTAAGCTCCAGTTTCATTTTTAAAAGGAAAATATGCAATAAAAAGCATATTTGGGAGTCATCCAGAATACCATCATATAACCAAATACTGCCTCATATTTCAAAGCTTGTGTTTTGCACTTGCATTTGCATATAAGCCAAGTGGAGTCCAACACAGTCTTGGTGAATAAAACCTTCCTAGTAGTTCATATAGAGAAAAATAGGGGGAGAACTGAGTCACAGGGCACAGGCATGCAGAACTCAAAATAATCTCCCCTTTAGGCAGCAACACTATATTCAGGAATTTTACTTCTTTAAAAATACAACTAATACCTTCATGCCAAGGGAAGACTGGATGATGCTGCATCATGAATTATCATTGCAGAAGAAAAGCTTTATCCTTAAACTGTTAAAAGAATTCAACACCATCACAGTAACAGCTATGGGCCAATTAGCATTTTGACCTTACCGTATATCAGACTTTATTACAGCACATTAAAGATCAAGTACTGTCACTTAGGGGATCACTGGGTGACAATGCAATCAAAACACAAATGTAAATGTGAGACCTGTTCTAGAATATCCTTCTATCTGACTTTAAAAATAGTTTCAAAATGAAAATATAAGATTAAAAAATTCTGATGGGAAGATTTACATATTGTCAGATTTTCTCTTATCATGACGTCAGTACCATCATGTCAGGTTTACCCTCATCTTACTCTTCCATTTATACAATCATCTGTATGTAAGATGTTTTGATAAGACATTTATATGTAAGTATATGTGGTTGATACAGTCACCAGTACAGATAAGGAGTAGGCTAATTATATGTGACCCAAAAAAAATTAATACAGAAAATTACAATTAGATATCAGATCTTTAAGATAATACTAGTTGATGGTAGGCAATCTGCATCTTTATTTTGGTAGGAGTTTACTGATTCATTCTTGGCCCTCAAAAGATATATAATTATAGCCCAAGAAAGGGAAGCATGTCCCATTCATACAGCCGTGATTAATGATAATCTGGGTTTATTTACCTAGGCCTTATGCAGACTCACTCTATTAATTTGAATACTTTTAGCAACAGGCAACAGAAAATCCTCATTCATTTTGACTTAAAAAAAAAAAAAAACTTGTATGGGGCCAGCCTGGTGGTGTAGCAGTTAAGTTCATGTGCTCCACTTCGGCAGCCTGGGGTTTGCCAGTTCGGATCACAGATGTGGACCAATACACCACTTATCCAGCCATGCTGTGGCAGGCATCCCACATATAAAGTAGAGGAAGATGGGCACAGATGTTATCTCAGGGCCAATCTTCCTCAGCAAAAAGGGGAAGATTGGAGGGAGATGTTAGCTCAGGGCTAATCTTCCTCAAATAAGAAAAAGACATATTTTTTCCCTATAATAAGGTGTTCAGAAGTTGGCAAGTTCCATGTATGATTCACCGGGCTCCAACTCTTCTTCTCTGTGATTCTCCCAGTAGCAATGGCTGAAGCAGTTCTAAACGTGGTACTCAAAAACAACAATATTCAGAGATAGAAAAATGTGAATGTGTCCTCCTTAGGAGTGAGAATGACTTTTCCCAGAAAAATCTTAGTAGCACTCACACATCTCATTGGACAACACTGAGTCACATGCTCACCCCTAAACAGATGACTGGCAGGGGAAATGGGACTAACGTAAGTGATTAAAACAATCAAGACTTAACTCTGAGCAGGGGATGGGGTTACCTTCTGATGAGTCACTTGGGTAAGAGATGGATCACTGTGACCAAGAAAGAAGAAGGAATTGAGTACTAGAAGGGCAGAAGTAAATACACAAACATCTCATGTCTTCCATTCATCAAAATGCCCAAACTGGACATGAAAAGAGTAGTTGGACAATTTAGCTCTATAGCAATTTAACTATATTGTTTTTCATACCTGGGGAGGTTGTCTACTCTCTAATAATCAAATAATTTATTGGATATTTTTTTAATTCCATTTAATCTCTACTTTTGGTTTATTAACTGTACTGGGTCGACTAGTATCCCCCAAAATTCATGTTCACTAAAAAATAAAAATGTGACTTTTTTGGGGAAATAGAGTGTTTGCAAATATAATTTCTTAAGATGAGGTCATCCTCGATTAGGATGGGCTTTAATCCAATCACTGGTCTCCTTATGAGAAAAGAAAATAGACGCACGGACACACAGGAGAACGCCAAATGATGGTGGCAGAGAGTGTAATGATGCATCTACAAACTAAGGGATGCCAAAGATTGCCAGCAACCACCAGAAGCTAGAAAGAGGCAAGAAAGGATTCTTGCCTAAGCCTTCAGTCACCTTGGCCCTGCTGATGCCTCGATTTTAGACTTCTAGCCTTTAGAACTCTGAGAGAATAAATTTCAGCTGTTTTAAATCACTCAGTTTGTAGTAGTTTGTTATGGCAGTCCTAGGAAACTAATACATTAGCTATATACCTCTTAATCTTTTTTTTAGGGAGATGCTTTAGAGTGTACAATATTTTTAATTCATCACAGTCTACTTTCAAAATATTGTACAATCTAAGATATAATTTAAGAAACAGCAGAACACTTAAAATTTCTCCCTGCCATTCTTTGTGGTATCCTTGTATTTTATTTTTACTTCTGTCATAAACCTCAGAATACATTGTATCTTTTAAAGTTTTTGCTTTAAATAATTACGTGTGAAGATATTTCTAAGTTAGAAAAAGTCATATATATATCTACATATTTATCATTTCTTGATCTCTTCATTTCTTTTTGTATATCTGGCTTTCCATCTGGTATTATTTTTCTTCAGTCTAAAGAGCTTCTTTTAGCATTTATTTTAATGCAGGTCAGCTGGTGACAAATTTTCTCAGCTTCTCCTTCTCTAAAGATGTCTTGATTTTGCCTTCATCTTTGAACAATATTTTTTGCCAAATATAGAATTCTAGGCTGAGAGGCTTTTTAAAAATGTCAGCACTTGAAATAGGTCATTCCATTATCTCCTAGCTTGCATTGTTTCTGATAAGAAGTCAGGAAAGTCTTATCTTTGTATTTCTGTCTATAGTTTGTCTTTCTGTTTTTCTGGCTGCTTCAAAGATTTTTCTCTATACTACTGGTTTCCAGCAATTTAATTATTATGTTTCTTTGTGTGGTTTGTGTGTTTATGTGTGTGCGTCTGTGTGTTATTCTAGTGGGGTGCTTTTAGCTTCTTAAATAATTAGGTTTGTAGTTTTCATCAAAATGGACGTTTTTGCATCATTGCATTTTGAAATATTTTCCCCCTATTCTATGACTCCAATTACACATGTATTAGGCCACTTGATATCGTCCCAGAGGTCACTGTAGCTGTTTGTTGTGGGGTTTTTTCCAGCTTCCTCCCCCCCGCCCCCATGAAGCTCCATTTAGATAGTTTCTATTGCTGTCTTCAAGTTTACCAGTCTTTTCTTTTACAGTTTTTAATATGCTATTAAGTCCATCCAGTGAGTTTTTCACTTCAGATAGTATATTTTTCAGCTCTAGAGAGTCCATTTGATTCTTTTTTTCATAGTTTTCATTTCTCCTCGCATATTCATATTTTACATTAAATCTTTTTAAGACTTGCTTTATTTGTTTGTTGTATGGGACAATCTATAAATTTTTTCCATTAAATCTTGAACATATTTACAATATCTGTTTTAAAATTTTGTCTACTACTCCCATCTTGGCCTGTTTATATTGACTGATTTTTCTCTTGGTGATGGATCCTGTTTTCTTGCTTCTTCATGTGTTTAGTCATCTTTTATTAGATGCTAGACATTTTGTATATCACATCATTGGTTTTATTTTGATGCCTCCCTTTAAAGAAAGTTTAATTTTGTTTTGAGAGGCAGCTAAGTCACTTTCAGACCACCTTGAATCTTTTGAGACTTGTTTTTAAACTTTTTAAGGGTAGACTTTGAATAGGCTTTACTCAGTGGTATTGAGAGGTTTTTTTCCTACTGACATCAATGAATTCTGACATCAACTAGGTGTCCTACAATGCAATTTAATTCTGATATGAACTACCTGGAGTTAATGTCAGATGTCACAGGTTTCAGGGCTCAGTCCCACAAGATTGTCCTCACTTCAGATGCCCGTCACAAGTATCAGGTCCCAGGTTACTCACACTTCTGTTCAACTTGACTACAAAGTTGGGGGTTCCCACAATCCCTTCCTCTTCAGGTTTGATAATTTGATAGAACAACTCACAAAACTCAAGAAAGCACTTTGTTTACTACTACTGGTTTACTATAAAGGATAAAACTGAGGAACAGCCAAATGTAAGGGATGTCTATGGAAATGTATTGAAGCCTAGTGAGGGGGAGGCATACCACCCTCCAAGCACGTCAATATGTTCACCAACCCAGAAGTTCTCTGAACCCCATTGTTTAGGAGTTTTTATGGAGGTTTCATTACATAGGCACAACTGATTAAATCATTGGCCATTGGTGATTGAACTCAATCTCCACCCCCTCTCCCTTCCCCAGAGGTTGGGTGGTAGGGCTGAAAGTACCAAGCTTCTAATCAAGGCTTGGTTTTTTGGGCAACCAGGCCCCATCCTGTCAAGAGTCGTGACTGGGTCCTGTCAAGAGTCATCTGATTAGAAGAAAGGATGCTCCTATTACCCTTATCACACAGGAAATTCCAAGGGTTTTAGGAGCTCTGGGCTAGTAACCAGGGACAAAGACCAAATATCTTTCTATGATACCGTAGGGTATGCTGGTAAATGTTTGACAACCAAATCTCCAGGGAAAAATAAAACAGCAACCCTGATTTGTAGTGTATGCTGATTTTCTTGGTGTAAATATTTCATAATGGCTGATTTCTAGCTACTAACATGTTACTGAAGGTGGAGTTGGGAAGAGATGTGCACAGTTGGCTCTCACAAACTAGTGTGAGCCAGCTCTGACACACCACTGCCTTTACTCTGGTCTAGTTTAGCCCTAATGCTAAAGCATAACTATCTTGGGGTCTCTACTGAATGCACGGGTGTTGGAAGAGGGTCCTCCAATCTGAAAGTTCAGAAACTGAACATCTGCCCATCCTATGTGAGCTCTGGGAATTGCTCATCTTATATTTCTCCAGTAATTGTTCCTTCTCTCATAATTTTATTTACCAGTGCTTTTCTTACCTTCATGGAGCTTTATTCTACATATGTACAGCTTAGTGTTCTGCCAGGAATTCAAAAGAAAACTGTATGCACATTTCTGAATCTCTTTCTCTATTTGGCTCCCTTATTTCTGGTACTCTGCTTTGCATATTCAAGATGGCTTGGCCTCCCTGAACTCTGTCTCCTCAACTCAGTGAGACTGCTACGATCTCTTGGGTTTCCCACCTCTGCATGACATTCCAGAAAGTGCCTCCAGGCTGGAAACTGTGTTAATCACAGGTCTCACCTTATTTGTCTCCTTTCTCTCAGAGGTCAGAGTTCTGTGCTGCCTGTTGTGCAAGGTCTGAAGCAGTTGTTTCATACATTTTGTCAAGTTTTCTAGCTGTTTACAGTGAGAATTGAAAGTCTGTTATCAGTTACTCCCTTGCAGCCAGAAGAGGGAGTCATCCTCAGTTTCTATTTAAGTAAAGCAGATTCCTTCTTACAAGGAGATATCGTATTTCTGATTTCCTGTTTCCCTTTTACAAAGAAGGAGCTTATCTTTTTTCAGTTTTCACAGAAACCAACAGCTTGCTGGTCTTTTACCTTACTTTGCTTTAGAAAATGAATTGCCCACACCCCCTGGAATAAGCCTTGGGAAAGCGGCATTCTGAAAGTACCATTCATTTGACTTGCACTCTCTGAGCAACAGAGCTAGCCTGCTATACTCGGGTGGGGTCCGCTGGGTCCACAATTATCCATAACAACATCAGGATGAGTTCTTTACCTTAGGAGATTATGAAAATAGCATAAGGACTAATTAAAAGGAACTGAATTCACATCAGCAAACGAGAATAAAGTGCAATTTGTTATAATTAGTTAAGCATAAAATAACAGTCACTTAACATTTGATTTTTTAAAATATTACCTTCAAATTCTTTCTTATGAGGAAAGTAGAATAAAGCTTTGCGAAGTATGCCTCAAGGGCTCGTGTCTGTTCTGGTATAATCTGGATTTCCCTTTTCTCACATTGCCCAGGCTTGGCTGATCCTCTTCTGAGTGTCTCATGCTGTTCTCGTTCCACAGGAGTCTGTGCTGAGATGGAGGCATCTATTTACCAGTGCTTTTCTTACCAGATGCACAACCCTTTTTCAACCTCTGTCTAAAATTGCTCATTTATACTTTGGATGTCAGGGTCTTTAACAACCAAAATGGTCATGTGGTTTTTCTTTCTTCCAATGTGCTCTGCCAAATGCCTCCCAGTGGTTACTTGTCATCAGGGAACAGCTTGACTTTTTAGTAGTTTGGTCTGTTCCTTTCCTGTGGCTCCTATAACAAATTACCACAAACTTGGTGGCTGAAAACAACAGAAATGGATTCTCTCACAGTTCTGGAGGCCAGAATTTGGTAGTTAGTTTCACTGGATCAACATCAAGGTGTTGACAGGGCTGCACTCCCCCCAGAGGCTCTCGGGGAGAATCTGTCCCTTGTCCCTTCCAACTTTCGGTGGAGGCCTGCACTCCTTGCCTTGGGGCTGCATTACTCCAATTTTCAAGGCCAGCATCTTCAACTCCTTCTCTGCTTCTTCTTCACATTGCCTTGTCCTCTGGGTATATCGACTCTTCCTCTGCCTCTCACCTATAAGGACATTTCTGATGGCATTTAGGGCCCACCTGGATAAACCAGGATAATTTCCTCATCTCAAGATCCTTAATAACGTCTGCAAAGAGTTATTTTTCGCAAATAAGATAACATTTACAAGTTCCAGAGATTAAGATGTGGATATTTTTGGGGGGGGGCATTTTTCAGCCCATCACATGGGGAATTCTGTTTCTCGTCTACATGTATGCCCTCAATGGCTGCTGAATTCTGTGAGGCAAGTCTTCAGGCCATGCTGTGGCATTTGGGGAGTAACATCTAAAGGGAGAAAAAAAAAAAAAAACAGGAAAAATGAACCGAGTAGAAATATGGATGCTATGGGGCCTCTGTTTAACACAATTAAGTTAAATACCCTTTCTGTCAGAAGTAACTAAAGATTTTTCTTTTCATCCTTTTTTGGGCCCACTCTAGTCAAGGTTCCCCTACATCTATAAGAAGTACTGTGACATATCCCAGAGAGTGTTTAGGTGACACTAGTATCCCTGTTTGTCCATGATCTTCATTTATTCTAGAACTATTCTGCACAGCCTCTTAACCTCAAGAGAATCTAGATGAGCAAGGCAATGCCTGTGGCCACCATCAGTCACCCGAGAGTGTAAGTGAGATAAAAAAATAGGAAAAGCAAAAAGAAAGATGCTGGGGCACAGCTGGATAGAAAGAGAGGAGAGAAAAATAAAGGAGGAAAAATCAAGGAAAGAAATAGCCCCACGTGGAGGGGAACAATCAACTGATAAGTGAAAAAGCATTTAATAAGCAAGCGTAATACGACAGAACGTGCCAGGCCCTGTTGAGCGAAAGAAGACAAGTGTGACATCATGCTTGCCCTCAGAGAGCCTTCCATCTAGGAAGACAGAAATTCAAACATCCAACTGTACTATAAGGCATGTTAATATAAGGCCTGTACAAAAGTGTCAAAATGTTGTGGGAAGTTAAAGGAAAGTCCACATCTAGTTCGAGGGATCAGGGAAGCTTTTGCGAAGGAGACAGTGTTCAAGTGATGCTGAGATTTAATATAGAAAAGACAAAGGAGTCCACACAGCTGTGTGGCTCAGGCCTTTGCGAATGCACGGTCTGTAACCTCAGCTAAGCAGCTCTGACCCAGGTCCTCACAATTCCTCTTTCACTATAAAATAGTTCCACAGCAACTAATTTAGACCCTGCTCGCTCCCCTCAAGCTCCTTACCCCACCGCCTCCCTCTGATTCTTAACAGAGAACCGTCAGCAAGAACGTTTCTGGCTACTTTCCTCCCTCTGTGAGGCCAACCGTGTCACCCTCATCCGACCCTGCTTCCTTCTCCCCTGGCTCAGGGAAGAGGTGCTCCTCTCCCGTGGAAGACGAATGGATGACCACGCCCACCCCAAGGTGGGTTGCTCCTCTTTCCGTCTCTCAAGGGACGTGGCTCCGCTTGTTAATCCCTCTCTCTTAGATGAAGTTGTTAACAGAGCGCACTCGAAGTTGAACAGCCTGAGTTCAAACCTCAGCTCTCCTTCCTTCTAGCTGTAACACGAATAGACTCCCTCTTTGGGCCCCAGTTTCCCTATCTGTAAAATGGAAACAGCAATAGTACTTACTTTGTAAGGTTGTTGAGAGGACTGAATGAATTATTCCTTATAAAGCAGAGTCAAGTCTCTGGCCCAGAGAAGGTGTTCACTGGGCACCAGAATGTATCTTTAACCTCCCCTGAATGGGGCTCTTGAATCTCTGCCTTAAGTCGTGTCCCAGTCACTTCTGTCCATCAAAATAAGACTCCCTCTTTGATCATCTCTTTTACCATTTGCTCTTTCTACTTCTCTTCATAACCAAACCTCTTGAAAGAGTGGTTCACGTGGGTGTAAGCAGCAACCTGAGCTTCAGAAAGCCTGGAATATGATTGGAGAACACAGGAATAGTGGAACATGCCAGAAGGGTAGCGTGGGGCCAAGTCACAGACAGCCTGAGGTGTAGGACTTTACCCTGCGGGTCACAGGGAGCTATTGACTTCTGGCAGAGGAGTGATCCAATGGAACTGGACTTTAAGAATATTAATCAGGCAGTGCCGTGTAGGTGAGAACCCTTAGAAAGTTACTGCACTGGGAGAGATGAACTTATGAACCAAGAAGAGGCAGTGGAAGAAGGGGCAAGATACATAAAATCAATGCAAGTCAAATTGATAGACCTTGGCAATGCATGGGTTGTGCGAGAAGAGAGAGAAGAAATTTTTGGTGATGACTGTGAAGTTTTCAGCCTGGTACAAACGGGAGAAGAGGGGAGGAGGAGAAGCCGATTTGGGGATGGAGAAGATGAGCTCAGATTGGAATTGCTGGGTTTGAAAAATGCTGCCAGACACCAGGTGTCACTCTTCTCCCAGTCTAAAAATTGCAAAGCAGCCACTGAGCTACCAAAGGATCATAAAAAGCTGTGACAATTGTCACCTCTTGCACGGGCTCCTGTCCTGACTTCCTCTCCTGCGGGGCTGGTACACAAACTCCACATGCATTAGAGACTCATGGTGTGTTACCAACATCCGCACTGCTGACGGCTCCTTGGGAGCTCTGTGCTCTGAAATCCCACCATTGAAGAACCAGTCCTTTGCGCCTTTAAGGATTTTGACTTTGGGGATGGTAAGACTTTAAACCAGGGGTCACAGACTCATACGTCTTTAGGGGCCTAATAAGGACGATATTATGTGGAGAAATGAGGTCTGTGCAAACTAGACTGTGTGACCTCCCTAAAGACATTCAAATTCAGAAATTAAAAACAAACAGTCAGTCACTGTGCTGGCCTAACCAAATACATCTGCAGCCAGCTACTTTGCAACCTATGCCTTAAGCTTCTCACTCAAGGGATCTGTTGACAGACATCTGACAGCAAAGCCTTGGAGACATCAGAGACACGGGGTGGGGGTGGGGTAGATATTAGAAGTGGGATAAATTGGGCCTTGGCCTATTAAGTCTTTTGTATACATAGTTTGTTTCTTTCCCCCATTCAAAGGACTCCAAATGTCCAATAGTTGGAGACACAGTGCCAGAGGCTCAGAGAGACCACAGTCCTCCTGTGTCCTCATGGAACCAGTGAACATTGGAGCACATTATCTGATTCAACAACCCTCAAACCTCAGGCATTTGTGAAGGTCCCCACCTTCACAATTTTTGCCATATCACTTGGCCTGACTTAGCACTTTTCTTTAAATAAACTTTAAATCAATTCACTTTTTTATTTAGACTTTTCCTAAGCAATATCTATGAAATAGCAAGCTTTATGTTATATTTTTTCTAACACACTTTAAAGCAAAAAACATGATCATTACAATTAGTGAATATCTGGCACCACCTAAGATATGATGAAGTACCCCTAGCAGTATGCGGGTCATATGCCGGGAAGCACTAGGTCAAGCCCTTCATTCCACAGATGAAGAAGATAAGAGAGCCTGAAGGCAGCATGGTGTTTCAGAGCTGGCTCTGAATTAGTAAGTCCCAGGTTTCAGGCCAGACTCTGGGACCTTGGTCTAATTGCTCACACTTTCTGAGTCTCATCTATAAAATGGAGAAAACTACACCTGACTCTCAACAATGCTTTGGGAATTAGTGACAGTACGTGTAAAGCACTCAAGAAATGGTGCTGTTGTGAATGCTGCCATCACTGCTCAACCTGCCCCCATCCCAGAGTGAGCCACTGGCAGGCCTAGAACCAGCTGCCTGGGCCAGAACACATGGTCCACACACAGGGAATGATCCACCGCTTCTGACCAGACCAGCCAAATTCTCCTGGTGGTTAGCCCTGGGGCAGCCCTGCTGGCCCTCCCTCCTGCCTTCACAGGATGGCTATGCAATCACCATGTTATAATTTGAGGAAATCAGGATGCTCAGATGTTGAGGAATGTGTCATGAAAAGAAGAGAATGTCTACTCTTCTCACATTTCAAATTTTCAACACTTTCTAGAGTGACTGATGGCCTTACAGAAACATGCAAAACAACTATTTTCTGTGCGTAGCTATGTTCAAGCCAACTGTGTTCCGGAACACACTACAGAAGAATCAATAAATCAAGCTGCTTGAACCAAAGAATTCGGAATATTAGGGCTGAAAGGAACCACCCTGGAAATCATTCAGTCCAACCAGTTCTCTTGGCAAATAGACAAAACCAAAACCCATGACTTCCCAGAGAGGCCAATGACTTCCCAAGCTCACAGACACAGCCAGAGTGGCAGCATTTGGGACAAGATGCCAGGTCTCCCAGATGGGAAATCTCACTGCCTGCCACTTGTGCTGTTGGTTATTTTTCTGTAGGTTTACCATTTTGTGCATAAGTGGTTGGAGAACCTTAAGTATGAAATTCTAGGAGAGATGGCATGTGGGTGAGGGGCTGAAGTTGGGTTTTAAAAGTTAAATATTGGAGGATGGGATGTGATTAACAGCATGAGCTTGGAGTCAGACAGCCCTGAGATCGAAGCTAGCTAGCTACTTATAAGTCGTGTATGTTTGTCCTTGGTCACGTTAGTCAATCTCTCTACTTCAATTTCCTCACCCGCAGCCTAGGGGTAACAGCGCCTACACAGCAGGATGGTTGTGAGGATCAAATGAGATGCTTGCACCTGGCCATATTAGGTGTTCAAACTGTCCTTAACCCAAGGGGACACTAATATATACTGTATAGTCCCCCTGGAGTTATGCAAAGGCCCTGTATTACTGGACATACAATTCTAGGTCTAAAAAAAGTGAAGCTCAGACATTCTGAAAATCTCCTATGAAGTAATGGAAAACTTGAACGGTGCATGGTTGTTCAGGAACCACACTTATCACTTTCAGATAACAGAGCTCTAATGGTTTTTTCTTTGCAAGAAGGAAAGGAGGAAAGGAGAATGAGAGGAAAGCAGGGTGATGTCAGTGAGATGAAGGAAGGTTAGGAATGATGGTGGGGTGAAACTGGCAAAGAGTTAGCCATTGATGATTAAGTAGCTAGAAACTAAAGGATTTTTTCCTTTTTGCAATTACTGATTATAGCTTTTAGCTGTTTAACCCACCTATTGATAACTGTGCTGTTTAGGCAATATGCTATCTGACTCCCACTAGGTTCCTTTAGATAACATCTCCCTGGAGCCTGGGTCACCATGGTAATGGGCGTGTGAGCTGTTTTTCAGGAATTAGAACTCCTTGTCCACTTCAGGCCGGTTGAGACCACCAACTCATCAACTGGGCCCAAGCAGATGTCCAATGGGCGACCTTTTGACATCAAGAGGCTAAAAACTCCACCCTCAGATCATGCTAATGCCACCATTTTGTGAGCTTGCATCCTGTGAAGAGCCATGAAGTCTGACTACGCTTGCACAGGTCATCAATTAACTCACCTTACCTCACCTCCAATCACCTCTCTCCACATTTCAGACCACCTTGCCCCCCATTCCATAAATATCCCTGAGTCCCTATTTTTAGGGAAGTGAATTTGAGGCTCGTGTTCCCGCTTTCTCACATGGCTGCCTTGTGAGTAAGCCCTCTCTGCTGCAAATCTCATTGTCTTGGTGTTTGGCTTTCTGGGCGGCGGGCAGAAGTGAACCTGGTTTGGTAACAGGGGGAACTCCCAAGGTTGATTGGAACAAGCTTGAACTGGGTTTTCAAAAGGAAGAACATAATTTTTTAGAGAAAGAATGTCGGCAGGAGTTGGAACTCTGGGGCAGTGCCACTCCGTCTCAATCATGTTGCTGCTATTTTAGGTGTCTCCTTGGATGGGAGCGTTGGCTCTCGGAGCACATAGCTGGGTTTCCTCCTGTCTGGAGTGAGGTGTCCCTTGGGTTTCCACTCAGGCCAGGGATGCCTGTGGCAGCCTTGCTCTGCTCACCACCTTGCTCCATGCTATGCTTTCTGTCTTCCCAGAGAAGGCCCGCAGCCGACCCACCTCCACCCTCACCTCTACCCCAACCCCCACCCGCATTCGAGGCAGCACCTCCCTGGGTAGCTGCAGCCACCGGATGTGTGGGGGCCACCCCGCCAACAAAAGCAAGGGGCTGGCAGCTGGCTCCGAAGCCCAGTTTCTGAGGACACCTCAGGAATTGCTCGAGCTTTAAAAGTTACCTTGTTAAAGTTTAGTCCCCAGAACAAAGCAAACTAAAAAAAGGGAAAAATTTGTTTACCTAAATCACAATTGCCAGATGGAAGGAACAAAGAATCAAAAATGATGGTTTCCTTTATCACCCTGAGCGTAAAACCGAGGCACAGAGACAGCTTCTACTAAGCGCACATAGTGAGTCAGAAACAGGAAGAATAATATACTCGTTTAGCAAATAATCACTATTTTATCATTCATTTAATGGTCAATAAATATTTGTGAATGTGGCAAGCAGTGGGTCAGGCGTTTTTAGACATCTCTAATCTCTACAACTACTTAGCCATATTGGAAGACTAAGGCTCAGAAGGGAAAAGCACCCAAGATCACCCATGGGATAGGCAGCAGAATTCAGATTTGAGCCTAAGTCTGCATGTGGTTCTGAAGCCCCCACAAAGCTCAGACTACAATGATCTCTCCTGCTCCCAAGTAAACGTTCATCTTTGCCTCATTGTCTGGGTTTCCTCTCAATACTGAATCTAAGACTTACCCTTTGTTAAGCCCTCTGTGATCTTTATATTCCTCATTGTTTTTACCCTTAGAATTGGGGGTGGGGGTTCATTCCTGTGAGGGTGACAAAAGGAACGTGTGGTGAGCATATAGGAAGCAGAGGAGGAGATTTGTGATGCTCATGTTAGAATGAAGAGACCGAGGTTCACAGAGTGAAGTGACTTGCCCAAGGTCAACAGTAAGTATGGTAAAGCCAGATTCCATAGCCTGTGTGTCTGACCCCAAAGCCGAGGCTTCCCCATGGCTCCAGGCTACCTGACAAGGCTACACTTAAATGACATTCATGCATGCCAGGCAATGGAAGGAGTATCCTGGAGAGAAGATGTATGGATTAAATGTTTTTAGTGGGTAATCCACCAACTGAAATATCTATGAGCTGAAAGCTACATGTATATACAACAGGTTGAATTTATCATGTAATTTGTTGGCTGTAGGATGGTGAGAAGTCACATCTGAACTAGATTCAAGTCAAGCTGGAAAAGATAACACCTGGAGATGTGGACTCACAGAAGTGTTACCTATGACATTCCTAGATACTAATTTGGATTGTCTCTTACAGGGAGATACTTTTGCTTTTCTATAAGATGATTAATTTACGTTAAGTAAGTGCATCTTTGGAAGTAGAGGGGAGACAGCCAGCCAGCCATGGGCAAGAGTACACTGGATTCCCATTGATTTGTCTGGTCTAGCAGCCCCTCCCCGGGACCTGCCCCTTTTCCCACTTTGTTTGTACAAAGTTACCTGACTCCCTCCACACATACCTTAGGTGGTTAGTTCAGGATTCGGTGCCTGATCCATGTTGGACCATTGTCCCTTCCCTGGGCATTTGGAAGTGGGCCTGAGAAAAAGAAAGCCTCACTCTCTCTTCAAGCAACTGTGGCCTGGACACTTTCTGTCTATTGTGTGAACCGGAGAAGTCCCCAGTTCAAGTCAGTCTCTAATGACCCCAGTGACATTACGGCCCTTGGGTTCTATGAGACACTCCCATATCCTTATAATAAAGGCTCCTTCCCCAACCCTTCTTTAATTAATCTGGATAAAGTTGCTTTGTTACTTCCAACCAAGAATTCTTACTAATATCCTCACCCTTCTCTAGCCCCATATCCAGAGAGGCATCACGTCTATTATTTCTCCCTCTTCAATCTGTCGTATACCCACCTCTTTCTCTCCATGCCACTCCTTCCTCAGAGCCTTCCAATCTCATGCCTGGATTTCTACAACAGGCTCCAAACAGGTCTCCCGACTTCAGTCCTTCCCTCCAATCCATTCTGTATGCTATTGCCAGGACCATCAGCTGGAACTCCAGTTTATTTACTTCATTCCCTTGCTTATAACAATTTTGGCATCCCCCTCCCCATAGCTTCTGGCTTAAAATCCAGACTCCCAGCATATACACAGGCCTTGTGTGATCTGGCCCTCCATTCTCACCTCTCCCTATTTCCTTTTCTTTTCCCTCCATTGTAACCCCTGTTCTCCCATTTTGCTTGCATTTCCCAAAAACTCATCACAGTTTTAGAATCTCTAGTCTTCTAGCTGGCTTACTCCTCTCCCAGGTGTTACTGAACCAGTTTCTATTCATCTCTAAAGATCAGGAATCAATATGAGTCCTTAGACCTCATTTCTAGTCTAACAAGGAGTAAAACATGGACCAGGCCTTCCCTTTCTCCACGTCCCCCTCTCTGGGTTTGTCCTATAACATGTCTTTTTAACTTCACAGTGTCTTCCCACTGCTACTTCCCAGGCAAAATCTGTTATCAGTTATTTATTCCCCGGTATAGACTTAAGGCAATGCATTCCCCCTACCAAGTGTATTTGCACGTAAAGGCTTGTCACTGAAGGCAGAACTCATTAAAGTGACATCAGGCATCTGTGAGAAGGCGAGGAGGCAGGTGAATATCCTGAAAAAGCAAACCACATGATAGCACATAGTTGCTCTGTTTGTGAGCGCGGAGGTCTCTTAGAACCAGGAGAGAGAGGGGGGGAGGGAGAGAGAGATCACAGTGTGTAGAAAGCACCAGGCTGTTCTCAGTGTTTCTGAGCGGTCCCAGGATAGCGTTTGGTGGTTGCAGGTTGTGCTGCACGATTCTCGGGGGGTCCATTCACGTGGCTATGATGTGAACGGTATCTCCTGGAGTTGTGCCCTGGAGCAGCCCTGGGAAGCTCCTTAGGAAGGCAAAGGGCCTCGGCCTGCCTATCCCTCTGTGGTCACCATGTGTCATAGAGGGCAGGGGAACCCCCTCTGGGTCACAGCAATGACCCATCCAGCATTGGACTCGGGCTCGGGCAGAACCAGCTCAGGAGGCCAGGTGGTCTGCAAACTGAGGACTATGGTTATTGCTTTGCCTTTCTCTCTGCTTTCTACTCTTCACCACCCGAGTAACTTGTCTAATCTGCAAATCTGACTGGCATTCTCCTGGCCCAAATCCTTTAATGGCTCTTCATTGCCTGCAAGACATCCTGCCAGCTCTCTCACAGTTAAGAAAACCTTCTTTCTTTACTAAAATATCTTGAGGGAGAGAAAAAAAAAAAAGCTCTTTTGTATGCCTCCCTAGGATTATACATTTATAATCTTTATAACATGAGCTCCTAAAGGCAGGGGTCTTGTCTCTTTGTCTTCGTGTGTTCAGCAGGCCGCAGAGCACCTGGCTCATAATATACGTTCAACAAATGAGTTAAACTGAATTAAAGGAGAGAGAAAATGCAGAAGATCAAAGGCAAAACAAGAAGCCGAGAAAACAGCAAAGCAGAGTGAACAGGGGAAAAAAGACCTCATTTTCAGCCGTGCTTTCCATCATCCCTTTCCAACATTTTATGGCAGTTCCCTGGCAGGGCTCCCACCCCGTAGCGAGCCAGGGAAGGGGGATGGCAGAATGATGTTGCTCGTGGGATTTTGCTCTGCTCTTTGATTCTGCTGCTGCGGGGCAGGTGCATTTTCTAAATTACACACTAAGGTGGCAGGTCATTTCTAGCCAGCCCGGCCCCACCTGGCAAACGAAGTGTTGGTTTTCAACAGACATGAATTTCAGAACAAAGCCAAGAGGCTCCCAGATAAACTGGAAAGCAGATGCTCTTGCCAGAAGCAAACTTGGCTGGGGAGGCCTGGTGGATGCAGCAGCTGGGGGGACCCCCAGAATCCAGCAACAGGCTGGCCAGCCGAAACTGGTCCTGGGTCTCAGGTAGCTGAAGCTGCAAGCTCATAGCTTTCTGAGCCCCTGTTCTTTGAACATTTCCACAGCAAGTATGTCCCTCTTTGTGCCTGTTTCCTCATTGAAAAAAGAGATTTTTTGAACACAAAATGATGCCTGGCACATGGTACAGGGTAGCCGTCACACATCTCATTGCCTTGGTGCCTTAGTGACTTCATCTGTTAAACAGAGAGAGTAATGCTTATTTTACACCAATATGATGAGGATCAAGTGAAGCGGAACCTGTAGGTACTTAGCAAAGGATGCAAGGAGTTTACAGGGCGTCAACTTGGATGTTCTAAATCCAAACCGAGCTCATCTCAGGATCTTCAGGTCAGGTTATCAGACTGGCAGGTGGGAGGAATGCCACCAACAGTGCATCTTGATTTCTGAAAGGTAGGTGACAAGAGTCTTTTGAGAAATGCTTGTAGACATGATGAAGATGTGGGGGCTGGGCACCAACACCTCTGACTGACTGAGAAGTCACACCAAAAGGGTTACTATCAATAAGGAAAGACTTTTCCTATAATGGTAGGCTCTAGAATCTGGTACTACCTGAATGAATATGACTTTTTAAAATTAATGCTTTGAATTAAGACAGAAACTATGCTTATTGAATTTGGAAATTACCCTAAACTTTGACAAGAGCAAAACCAGCAAGATTTCGACAGGATGGAAAGATGGGCCAAGGCCATTATAATATTTAGTGGGGAAAAATGTAAAGGCGTGTACTCGGGTTAAGAAAAAGAACAGAGCTGGAAAGCACAGGATGGAGGAAACCAGCATATAATCCACCTTAAAAACAAAAAAGAAAGAAAAGGAAAAAACTACATGTAAAAAAATAAATCAATGTGAATCACTGGTGCAATGTAACTGCCAAAAAAGCTAAGGCAATCTTGGGCTGCGTTAATAAAGTAACAGTGCCCAGAAGAAGAGAAGAAATGGTTTCAAGATGCTCTAACATCTACTCAAACTGGAGCTTTTCTAGAGAAAAAAATAACCAGAATAACAGAAGGTCTGGAAAGCCATGTGATCTGAGAAACAGGTGAATAAAATGGAGATAAAGGTGAAGAAAGTGGGTGTAGTTAGCTTGAGAAAGAGGAGATTTAGAAGGTACTTACCTTCTATCTTTAAGTGGAAGAAAAGCTGTCTTGTGGGAAAGGTCTTAGATTTATTCTGTGTAGGACCACAGGACTGAAGTTTAAAAGGAAACTTTAAAAGTGGACTTTAAAAGGAGATAGATTTCAGTTCAACAGGAGAAAGGACTCATGGTCATGAGATGGCAGCCACAGCTCCAGGCACCATGATTGTACTCAAAGACAAGAACTGGGGGAACAGTAGCACCAGAAAGCTCCTCTCCCCTATTTGTTTCTTTTATCAGGAAGCAAAATATCTTTTCTAGAAACTCTCCGCAGACTTATTTTATTCTATGGGCCAGAACGGAATCATATGGCTACCCCTAGCTGCAAGAGAGATTGGGAAATTAAATGTGTGGCAAAAGAGTATGGCAAAGGAGTGGCTTAAACCAATAATGATTAGGTCAAAAAGGCAATACCTTAAGAATAATAGAGTGGAAAATGGAAAGAGCTTGGGTCCTTGATGACATCACTGAGCTGCCGAACCAAACTTCAAACAGCCAATCTCCAATTCTTCTGAGAGTGGGAGAAAAATAAACTCATATTTGATTAAGCCATTGTAGATTTTCTGCTACTTGCAGTCAAATGCACACTGATGGATACAAAGATCGTATTTATGAAGGTCATTGGGAATACATCCAGCTGGACTATTTGTAGTTCCCACTCAGTCAACCGATTTTATTTAGTGTCTGCTTAGTTCCAGGCACTGGCTAAACTCTGGGACTGTAATGATGAACAAAACCAGACAAGAGCCCTGCCCTCATGGAGTTTACAGTTTAGTGGGGAAGACAGGCACTACTGAAACACACACAAAGGCCTATAAAAACGTACTTCCCATAATTCTGTGAAGAAGAGGCACGTGGTATAATGGGAGCATATAATAGGGGAATCACCCTGGGGTGGAGTCAAGTAGTCTTCCCTGAGAAGTGAGCAGCAGTCTGCCATCTGAATACACACATTCAGGCTGGTCTGTCTGCCCCGAATGGCCTCTCTCTCTTGCCTACATCTTATTGATTTATCTACTGCCTTTTTGAAAGCTTCCCATCATCCCAGTCATCTCCAGTGTCACTCCAGTGTCATGAAACCTTGACCTTTCAACTAGAAGGGACCTATTCCTCCTTGAAGCCCCATGGAATATCCTGCTGCTCTGCCCTATGATTTGAGTATTTATTCTGCTTACCACCCCTCTCCTACCCCTACTCCTTCTGGAGGACACGGACTATCTCATCTTCCCATTAAATATCTAACAACCTAGCTTATCTTGCATCTAGCTGACATTCAACACTTATTTTAATTGAATTTTAAAACTATATTTTATAGATGTTTACACACAACTGGTTTAGGAAAATATTTGATAGCTTACATAGAGTCTTGAGTGTGTGTGTGTGACACTTCCTCAAGCCCAGACACCCAGAACCTTCGATTTTGTCCATAAACCGCGATTTAAAAAAATTAAAATATATTAATAAGGGTTATTATACGAGCTGAAGTCGCCTTAGTTTATTACTTAGATGATTACAACCCTCATTGCTTAGCATAACAGAGGCAAGGTGTTTGAATTTCCCAAGGATGCATAATAATCTCTCTCACATCTTTGAAGTGGCCTGGCTCTGTTCAATATTTTCAGGTTGGCACTTGTTCTGGAAGGTATAGTGCCTTTCCTTAAATTCATACCCTGTTAATCTTCACAGTAGGTGTCTAAAAGGGACACTAAGGGACATTGTAACATAATTGCACACTCTTGAAGGCAGACGCCCTCTTAGAGAACATCTAGTTTAACAGAGACCCTGAGACCTGTCCCAGACCACGAAGATAGTCAGAGCTGTTCCCTTTGATAATCATTTGCTTCTCGGGCAGTAGCTTCCCCCACAGGGACATTCAAAGAGTGTTAGAGATTTACAGCCACTCTCTTTGTATTTAATATTTACACCACTGCGGACGCACTCCAGCAGGGAGTTCAATAGTCATCCTCTGGGTGGAGGTATTACCAGGTTCTAAAGCTGTGGCAGGCAAGCAAACGACCAGTGGCGCTAAGTTCAAAGCTGCCCGAGATCTTGCTCAGAGTCAAGTCGGGGGGGAAAGAAATGCCCAAGAGCAAACGCTCCTTCTCTCTCGCGGGGAGCAACAGAAGCAGTGTGCCGAGGATGCCTGCAGGCTCGGGCTTGGGGCGAGCGCTCGGTGCCTGCCTCCCCACTCAGAGCAAACTCGCTCCCCTCGGCGAGAATGGGCACAAGTGATCCCCAAGCCTCAGGGACCCCACCGAGGGTAACTCTCTCCCTTCAACATCGACGGAAGGTGAAAGCAGAGAGGCGCTCTGCCGACGTGCCCCCGGCGGCCGCGCGCGGCCCGCTCCTCCGCCTCCTCCGCGCCGTCACTGGCTGCATCCCCGCGGCCCCGGCACAATAGAGGCTCCGCCCCTCCCTCCGCGCGAGCGCTCCGCCGCCCTCGCCCAGCAGCTCTCGCCGCCGCGCCGCCGCCGCCGCCCCGCGCTGGTCCCCGTGCGCCCCGAGGCTCCCCGCCGCCCGCCCCCCGCGCACCGCCCGCGTCTGCGCGGACCCTTTCCTCCCGCTGAGCCCTTCTGCAGAGGACGGCGCGCGCGGCCCGCCCGTGCCACCTCCACCTTCCCAGTCACCTCCTCCTTCCCTGCGCCCCGCTCTCCACGGGGGCCGCACAGTCGAGGGCTGCTCCCGTCGGGAAGGAGATGACCAGGGTCTCTGGGGCGCACCTTCCTGTCCCGCTCAGCCGCACCCAGCTTTAGAAGGCGCTCTGAGCAGCCACCCTTGGGCTCCAGCCAAGACACCCTATCGCCTCCGTCCTTGCCGAGACCCCCGACCCCAGCCTTTCTCCAAGGGGGCCGAGCCCCTTCTTGTCGCGTCCCTCATGGCCAAGCCTCTGCTGCTAGTTCTCTGCTTCGCTCTGGTGGTAGCTGCGGACTGGGGGTCCAGCACTCCTCATGCAGGAACCAGCGAGCTCCCAGACGTACAGACGGTGGCGCCCACGGAGGACGAGACTCTGCAAAACGAAGCGGACAACCAGGAGAACGTTTTATCTCAGGTAGGATGCGAGTCCCATGCCCACTCCTCTTGCCTTGGGTGGTGGCAAGAGCCAGAAGACCGTCCTCACTGAAGCGCTGGGAGGCAGCTGTTTCTCCCTCCATTACCGAAGGGAGGGGCATTGACTTCATTTATCAGAATATTTTCTTAAGTGAAAGGACATGGGTCCTCCTTCCAAACTCATGGGCTCTCTCAAGGTTACCAAATCAGGAGAAAGGAGAGGAGATGGAAACTCAGAACTCCCTAAGAAGAAGGGAAAAAAGCAACACCAAAACCTTTTGGTTCAAGGGTTGTGGAAAGTATGGCCATCTCTTGTCTGTGTGGCTGTTTGTCAGAACTGGAATGGGAAAACAGGCAGGCATTTTGGACAAGAGGCAGACTGGGTAACCCCGGGGAGATATTTCAGGGCACAGAGTGAGACACTCAGGGACAAGCATGGGGTGAAGACAGAGCAGCAACGTGTGTGATAAATGTGAGGTCACCCCAAAACTGAGGGACTGACGACAAGACGCCCGTGTTGGGGAGGTGGAGTGGAAATACAGATCCACTCAGGTCTGGCAGATCATCAGTGGGGGGCCAGTGACAGCTGATGGTGACAGCTTTGTAACTGTCCCTTTACAGAGTACTTTCACTTGCTTTATCTGACTCAACCCTCACACACCCTCATTTCCATTCTCTAGATGAGGGCTATAAGTCTTGGAACAGTAAAGAGTACTGGAACAGTAAAGACCTGGGTACAGCTGGGTCTTCTGACAATCTTGAGCCCAGATCTCATGACTGTAAGGGATAGTCTCTCTGGAGTGTTTATTTCGTGCTCTCCGGAGCTGGCATGATGATGTGTGGTGGGTGTCACCATATCCTGAGGATGAGGGATGGCTGAGAAAGGATCCCTATAGCTCCGCCAGCAGCTTCACGAAGCCCTCGGACTGGGTCTTGTCTCTTTCCAGTAGAAAGAACGATCAGCTCCACTTTGACATTTCTCAAACACTAGTCTCCTCCCCCTCCCTTTAATAATTATGCTAATGTATGCCCTGTACCCACTCATAACCTCGCACTGACCCCTCAATTGAAAAGACATAAATGTCCTTCACATGGGGGCTCTGGAGGGCCTACAACAAAAGCTTTCCTGAAACCCGAGCCCCCTGAAAGGAAGGAATCCACCCAGGGTCTCAGAGCAGGGTTCCGTAGGAATCTAGGCAGAGTTTCAGAGAGCAGACAGCTACAATTTACTGTCAGCCCATAAGGACCAGCCGCTTAAGTCACCTTGAACTACAGCTGTTTTTTCTGCTGATCCATTCTGTATTTGACAACAGCCCCAATACAAATATTAGTCTTAGGAGAAACCCAACCTTTGCAAGAAAAACATTACAAGCCTTCTTCCCCCTAAACAGCATCCCAGGAGCATTTCCACTCCAGCGAGCTCAGTGCCTGCCTGCCGGGGTCATTAGTCAAATGAAGGGAGCCCTTCTCCATGCCTAGAAAGGGAGCACCGGCTTTGGGGATGCAGGATCTGTTGGGGAGGAGCTGGGAGGAGCCTTTTCTCTAGCAAGTGCCCAGGATGGTGGCTCCAGAAAGCCTGCTGTTGCGTGTTTTCCTGCCTGGAGATGCTGGCAGGGGCAAGCGCTCAGAAGGAAATGTTTAGCATTGTAGAGGCAGCAAGCGCTGCCAGCTCACTTTCCTGGCTATGGCCTAGGGTTTGGGTGCAGAAGCTGCTCTAGGAGCCAAGTGAACCCTGAGGCTGAGTAAACCTTGCTGACTTCTGGACCTATCTCTCTCCTCCCAATTCCCTTTCTCCAAATCTAACCCATCCTTCGAGGCCCAGTTTAAATACCGCTCCCTCCAGGAAGTCTTCCCTGGTGCATGGCTGGAGCCGTTCTCCGTGGCTCTCTCTGAGCTCCCACTGCACTTCGCCACCTCGGGGGCACTGATGGCTCTCTCCTTGGTGTGACTATTATTTATATACCTCCTGCACTGTAAGCTCCTTGGCAGCAGGCTCTCTGGCCCTCTCCTTCACCTCTGACACCACCTAGCACAGTCCCAAGTAGGCACTCAACAAATGCTGAAGGAATGAATGAGGATAGAAGCAAGTCATCTTCAGATTTGCATCTCAGCTTTCCAATCCCTCCATCATCGCTTCTCCTTTTCCTTATTTAATCTAAATCTGGATTCTAGCTAAGGCAAGGACTATTGAAAGAATGATGGGGCTCATTTGTTTCTTCCTTTAAATGGTGAAAGGCTAAGGCCCCCTGAGAAATGCACAGCTTTCCAAGACAAATGGAGAGAACTGAACTCTGAGTGCCTCAAGGAAACGTCAGAGTCAGCAAATTGTGTGGCAGTGACCTCTTTGCTCCACAGCTCAGAGTTGTCTGAGGTCTCCCATCAGCGTAGGACATTCGACAAAGTGAATGGAGAGCCTTCTTCAGGACCCTGACTGAGGCCTGTGTTTGCACACCCCCAACCTGTTCCCTCTCTCTCTGTCTGTCTGTCTAGTTGCTGGGTGACTATGACAAGGTCAAGGCCGTGTCTGAGGGCTCAGACTGTCAGTGCAAGTGTGTAGTGAGACCCCTGGGCCGAGATGCCTGCCAGAGGGTCAACGAGGGGACCTCCAGGAAGGAAGATTTCTACACCGTGGAAACCATCACCTCAGGCTCGTCCTGCAAGTGTGCCTGTGTCGCACCACCGTCGGCCCTCAATCCCTGTGAGGGAGACTTCAGGCTCCGGAAGCTGCGGGAGGCGGACAGCCGGGACTTGAAGGTGGGACCCGGTGTGGGGTAATGCCGTGGGTGAGAGGGCGCTTTAGGGACCCATGAGTCTGGCAAGGCCATTGCGGGGGATCGTAGGCTTTCGAATAAGTGGAACCTGTTTTCACCTTTAAAGCAGGTCAGGCCCTGGGCCCTAGAGTGTTGCATGTGGATCCGAGGCTGATGATCTGACAAATTGGTCATTTGCAACCCTGATGTCTAAAGGGGACACCAAGAGCGGAGTGTGCCTACCTCTCCTTAAGGAGACAGGCCTGGAGCAGCTGCCAGGCCCCACCAGCCAAAAGAACTCTGTGTTCTTCTTCAGGAGAGTTACTGCCACGATTTCCTGTCAGCCCAGCAGGCACCTCAAAGAGAAGAGAGACACACAGAGAGCAGGGAGTCTTTTAGTCCTCAGCACACGGTCTAGGCGACCCAGGGAAGGAGAGGCCTGGGGTCTGTGCTTGATCCAGTCGTCAAGGTGCGATCCTGTGATCATGGTCCACAGGGTGGGGAAGCTCAGACCCTACCTGGGGCAGCCCCACGGGTTGGCTGAGGGTTTCATCTGATGCCTGCCTGCCCCACTCCACTTGCAGTGTTGGGTAGTGAGATGGGCTTGCTTTGGGAGCCAGACAGACTTGGGTTCAGATCACTGCTCTGCCATTCCTTACTGTAGCATCCTACTCAAGTGATTTAACTTCTCTGACCTCAGTGTCCTTGAATGAAAAGTGGGAATAATAACATCTACTTTCTGGGTCATTTTGAGAATCAGTGAGATGACAACTGCTGAGTATTTGGGACCACACCTGACATAGTCAGGGCTTGATAGAGACTAGTTCCATTAATGATGACCATGTACAGTGCACTGCTGTGCCTGGAACCTGGTACACGCTCAGTAACTGGGAGTCGTTGATATCCTTGTAAGTAGAGTTTTGTTTATCAGTACAGTGAATGTCTCAGGATCCAGCCACATCCCTCAGAGCTGCAGCTCTGCCGTGAAAATACTTTCTGAACCAAAGGCACAGTCGCCCAGTTGAGGGATTGGACTCAGGGGCATCCGGAACAACAGCAGGCAACATTTTCTATTAGGAGTCAGAAAACCATCCCAGTGCATGCTGCTCATCAGCTAGCTTTCATGGTGCTTACCTGGGATTCAGCTGTCTTCCTCTGGTGGAGAGGAAAATGAGCTTCTGAAAATGAATATTTCATACATGGAATTTTTCATTTGGAAGCAAGGCTGGGAAATGAGTGGGGAGCAGAGACTGCAAAAGTGTATCCAGCCAACTCTCCTGGGGATCGGTCCTTGGCAGGGAGGCTCAGCTCAGTGTCTCTCATCTGCCCCTTTGCCTGCACTCTGCATGCCCGGAATGCCACCAGAGCCACAGCCGCCTTCTTCCTAGTGGCTCTGTACTGGCAGAAGGGCCAATATGGAAAAAACTGGGAAGGCTGGGTGCCCTATGGCAGCTTTCCACCTCAAAGAGGGGTCTTTGGATCTCTTTTACTCTACAGTCCATTTAGCTTTTGGTGCTAAGGAAAAAAAACCTTGTTGGTGTCTTCCAGGGCCTTCCATAGACAATGAAGTTGAGTGTTTCAGAAGCATATCCTCAAGGCATTGGAGTTTATAAGCCACTTTGTTGAGTAGTTAAAGATGACCTGTTATGGGCCAAGTACTCTGCCAGGTCTTGGGGCAACAAAGATGAAGATGACATAGGCACTGCTTTCAAGGAACTCACAGTCTAGTAGGGAAGACAGATGTGCGTGCAACTGACAGATTTAATAAAAGAGGTGTAAACAGTTTGGTGAAGATGTCTAGACCTCAGGTTTACTTGTTCTTGTAGGATTCTCCCATTTCCTTACCCAAGTATTCCAGTAGGCAGAATATACTGACGCCATTGTGTTTGCTTATGTGCCCGGCTACACAAGTGCCAGTTTCTGAGGGCCACCTCTCACGTCCTGGCTTTTAGCTTCCTTGTCGAGCCTCCAACATAGAGGTCTAAGAGGAAACATCTCCCCCGGGTCTGTCTGCCCCAGCCCTGGACTAACCCCTACCCTTGTTTCATAGCTCTCCACCATCATAGACATGCTGGAAGGAGCTTTCTATGGCCTGGATCTCCTGAAGCTGCATTCGGTCACTACCAAACTGGTGGGGCGAGTGGATAAGCTGGAGGAGGTAAGGAAGATTCTGGGTTTCCATATCTTTCTTTCGATAAGGCCCAAAAGTGTATCAAACTTCCCACAGTACTTTTTCAGAAAGCACGTGTCCCGACTAGACTCAACCCATTCTATTCTCTGGAAAGAAAAAAATATTCATAAAACGTTCATCCAAAATCATGCCAAATTATTGGTGACAAAGAGAATCAGTGAAATACCTTCTTTTTTCATACGTAAGAACCACATAACCGATGTATTTCTATTTTTACTTTGACTTCCAGGGAACTTAGAGCTAAATAAAATGTCAAAGTACAATAAGCATCTTACTTCTGCTTTTAAGGTAGAGTCGTCTCCCTCCTGGGTAGATGGTTGTTAATATCTTGTTCTGGTTTTTATTTTTTTTTTTAACTGTTTTAGTGCTTGCCTCTGTGTGTGTGTGGTAATCCATCTCAAATCCATTTTAGAGAAAGAAGACATAAAAATGATTACTAATAAATAATATTCCCTACTAGAAAACATTCAGGCTGATCACCCAGGAAGAATGGACTAGTAAAGTAATTTCCATAGGTAGAGACACCACATTATTATGGCTGAGCTCCAGAGAGATGTACAGTTGGTGCCATGGTTTTCAGTTAGTGGTATGTGATGTGATAGTGGGAGACAGAAGTTGCTGTGGACGTAATAATGGTGACATTGTTTTGTTGCTGTGATGCTTGAACATATAGATAAGAAATCATTTAGTCACCAGAAGAGTAATGATCATCATTCATCTTTATTGGTAAGAAGCTGACGGATATGTTTCTTTGCCTGGCATCCAGTTCTTGAACCGATACTTGAAACAGGGACTCCCAGAGCTGCTGCTTCAAGTAGAAAGCTAGGTATTTTGTTGTTGTTGTTGTTGAGGTATGATTGATATACAACACTGTATTAGTTTCAGGTATATAACATAATGATTCAATATTTGTATATATTACAAAATGATCTCTGCAATAAGTCTAGTTAACATCCATCTGTGTAATTTTCAGAATGTTACTCTAAGTGGTAAATTTAATAACAGTGTAAACATGCAAACATATCAATATTCTTCATGAAAAAGTGGGTACTGGGGGGGGGGGTCTCTCATGGAGGAGCTGAGGTTCCCAGATGGGTGACTAGTAGATGTTAAGATATGAAAAAAGCAGTGCTCTTTAGTTTGGCGGAAAGAGCCTCCCTGGACTAGGAGTCAGGACAGAGTGAATTACTCTGTTAGCAGCTGCTAAGCAGCCATGTCTCACTTTCTCCATGTGTAAAGTGGGAAAGGCACCCTACCAACTTTGTATGTTTGCTGAGGGGTGAAAGGTGAGCTAGGCATTTTGGAAGTACTTTGAAATTATTAAATGCAACAGGGCACTCAGGTTGTGGCAAACTTCGCCCCATCACTCTGCCAAGAGAGCTGGGACAAGGACGATGAAACACTGTAGTTGCGTGGATTGGTTTCAGCACTCTCCTTGCACTCCTAAAAATGTTCCCAGAAGGTGAACACCAGTTCCTTCTCCACCCACCCTTAGGCTTGGCTCCCCCAGAGCTGTGATGAAGTGTTTTCTGCATGTGGCCATTTGCTCTGGGAGGATTGGTGGGGCCACAATCACTTTACAAGGTCTGATAAGTGGGATCAGGGTACCGGAGCCCGAGCTTTGCAGGTAGGTCACAGTGGCAAACAGGACCACATCAGCCCACTCTCATCAGCCCCCTCTTCCTGGAGGGGCTCCCTAAGAGAATTAGGCCACTCAGCATCTTGGCTCTCTCCTTCCCCAATGTTGACAGCTGGAATGATGAGATTGGGAATGGTCAACACTATCCTACAACCAATGGACTTCATGCAGCCTTGGGATTCTTTCTCCTATTTAAAACCACTTTCTGATTCTTCCAAAAGAGTTCAAAAGGAATTAAACCAGGATCCAGTTGGACTTTGGAAATTGGAAAGTGCCTCTCTTTCTCTTGGCCCCCAGAACCATCCAAATGTGCAATACCCCTTTAAAAAAAAGGATTGCATTTTTATAGGAACAGGCTGACAGCCACCTCTTCTGTGTTCACCTGACCTTGGCAGCCATATGGTTTTTATTCTGTCTGGAGAACACAGCCTGGGAAAGATAGCTCCGGGGGTAGAGCACAGTGCTCTTGAGGCCAAGGTCAGACACTCAGCCTCTGAGAAGGCCAGCTCTGTTCAAGGGCCATAATCTGTTTCCAGCCTGGTCTAGCAGCTGAGCCCTCCTTGCTTGGCAAAGGGTAGGCATGTGGGTGAATTTGGTGCAATGCCACTACCCCAGCAGGATGGTGTCTTCTGTGCAGTCACACAATAACTGGGTTTTTGCCAAAACGAATCTTAGTTACATTGATGAGAGTTCTCTTCTTTTCAAAACTGTGATATGTTTAGCAGCGAAAACTGGACCTTTATAATAATGATAATAATCCCTTATATTTGTATAGCACTTACGGTTTTTAAAGCCTTCTGTATACATTTAGCTCATTTGTGAGCTGGACAGGATGAGAGACCTAAGGAAATTAGATGCTCTCCCTGTGATTGTGGTGCTAGGACAGTATAGGCTGGAGCTCACGCCTTCTGGTTCCTGGTCCAGGGCTTTTTCTAATCAACGCCATAAGCTTCTTTGAATCATCGCTGTCTGCTCTGGAAGCATCAGTTTTTCCTAACCAAAACTTAAAACAATAACCCTTCCAAGGGAATTTCTAGGCAGAACCGTAACTGTATCCCATAAATCCCCTTAATAGGATTAAAGTTGAGTTAGGGAAGGTCCCATGCAGTGAGAAGTTCCCCAAACCAGGCAGTCCAAAGCGACAGGGTGCTGTGGTGTGGCAGTAGTCACAGATGGGTCTGGGCCCTGGGCCCATAGAGCAGAGCAATGTCTCTTGGCTTGAGGTCCAGCCACTCGTCTCCTGGCTTGTGCTGGCTAAGTCTGTCTGCCGTCTGCAGTCACCGAAAAGGCAGAATCTTGGGTAAATGGAAAAAACACTCCTGCAGCCTGGCTCTGCAGGAGGAATGGAAGTGCAATTCTGCTCCCCGTCTTCGGATATTCTGAAATCCCAAGAGGAGTTCTTTGGAGGTCAGACCAGACAAAAGGGGTCAGTTGGAGGGGCATTTTGCCCAGCGTCAGATCAGGACTTGGCGGTAGAAGCGGGCACACGTGTATATCCACCTCGGGTGTGTAGGAGGCTGTAGGAATGGAAACTCCATTTGCAGATGAAAGAGGAAGGAAGGAGAGAGAAATGGAATCTGAGCTGTTCAGAGTCTCACCTCTTGGTAAAATCAGCTGTGGGATCTCTGCTTAGTGGCGTGGTTTTGGTTAAGCTTTTGTTTTAAACTGTGAAAAATAACACATGCATGGAAAAAGTGCACAAACAATGTATAGCCTAACAAATTATTATAAAGCAAATACTAGTGTAAGTATCACCCCACTCAAGAAACACAGCAAGGCTAACACCCAAAATGCCCTCTGCTATTCACACCCCCTCCCTCAAGGGAACCTCTATCCTGACTTTTATGTTAATTTATGTTAATCATCTTCCTTAGTTTCCTTTAGTTTCATCATCTAAGGACAATAGTTTTGTCTGTTTTTGAACTCTAAATATATAGAATCTTACAGAATCCTGTGTGTGTGTGTGTGTGTGTGTGTGTGTTGGGCTTCTTTCACTCAACTTTTGGTTTTTGATACTTACGTATGTTGTTTTTATGTCTTGTAGTTCATTCGTTTTTATTCCTGTGTAGTATTCTCTTGTATGAATATCCACAATTTGTTGATCAGCTCTACTGATGATGGATATGGGGGTTGTTTTCTGTTTTGTAATTCATAATAGCCCCAGGAGCACCCCTCTACGTGAACGTCCCTGTGCGTGTACCCTGGCCCACGCACGCGTGCATTCCTCTATGGTATATACATAGAAATGGAACTACTGAGCTTTTAGTTATGCTTTTTTCAACTTCAGGGGAAATTGCCAAATTGTTTTCCCGAGCGGTAGTACAAGTTTACAGTCCCTCCAGCAGGGTATGAAAGTTCCACACCCACTCTCACCAACACTTGGGATTGGTAGACTTTCTATTTTGTGTCAGTTTGGAGTGTGTATCTCAGTAGGGCCATTTCACTGTGTTCCAAAAACTTAACCCTCAAAACATCTTTCCTGTTCACCTGGTGGAGGCCTGAAGTCCCACAGGCATTCCTCTAGAACTGGTCCAAGTGAGAAGTAGCATCCAAGGTGGTCAGCAGTCCAAGAAGCTTTAATGTGGTAGACCCAGGCTGAGCCTCTCCGGGAGTGCCTGGGAAGGGGGACACATACACAGAAGGTGAATGTGTTGGAGTTGGGGGTGGGGGTGGGCACAGGGCATAGGTGCCAGAAGAGATGGGAATTAGAAGTCTAGACAGGAAATCTATAGCTCCCAAAGGCAAAGGCGAACCCTGTCCTTTGCATGTAGACCTGGCAGGGGTCCTGATTCAGCTCAAGGACACTCTTCCCCTGAGTTCTCAGTGCATCCAGGGACCCAAAGACTTGTAGGCTGCCCAGGCCTAAAAATGGATTCTGAAGGCAGCAGGACAAGAGGCAGGGGTATAAGTACTGTTTTCAGGAGGAGGTTTATTGTCAAAGTGGAGAAAAAGACAAACTGAGGGACAGATCACTAAAATAATCTCTTCTAGCATCAAGGCTTTAGTTGAATTAAGTCATGCCAATCAAAATTGCAAAGCTTTGTGAAGAAATGCCCCGCCTCTACTTAGCTGCCAGACACCTGTCAACATTTATAAGTACTTGGATGTGCATATGGCTGTGTATGTGTATGCCTTTGTGTGAATGGGTGCATATCCTGCGCTCTTAAAATAGATGTGTGCCCACAAGCTTCCCAAAGTGTGATTTCTGTTGGCAAAGCCCTGTCCCCTCTAGTGTGTTTGACTTCTCTTTCTCTCGCCTCTACCCGCTGGAGTTCACAAACCCTGTCCATGAGCACAGATGGACACCTTGTGTGGAACCTTGTGTATCTTCTGAAGCCTTTTCTCCTGATAGCGTTGTGTCCACGTAAGCTTTACAGTCTACGATGGATTTACCAGACCCAGAACTGGCCTGCTCCCCAGAATGTGCTGGCACAGACCTTGCTGAGGCTTCTCCCCCAAACCTAAGGATTTGGTGGCCTTTGTGTTTCTGGTCTGGAAGGCAAGATCAAAGGAGCATTCCAGACCCTGGGGGATATATCTTTTCACCAACTACTAGGAAAATGTAATTTTCATGTGTGCAGGCCTGGCTGTGACTTAGGGAGCTGTGTCTTTCCAAGCCTCCCCTCCTGCCCACCGTCCACTCCCACTGAGACGCCCCCAGCGCTCACTGTCTCTCCTGACCAAATCGGCTTCCGGGGAAGGGTTTGCTGTTAAGTCATTTTACTCTTCTCCTGACTCAGGTGCATCCTTGGAGAGCGAGTGTCACTCAGCCTGTCTAACCACAGTGTCATCAGCTGTGAAAAGGGAAAGGGTTGCAGATAAATACTTCTAAGATACATTTCAGCTCTAACATTATTTAATTCAGTTTACATCTTAATATGAGTTCAAGTCAATATATTACCTCTCCTGGGGTTATATGTACTTCACATCTAATTTGTTACTGTGGAATGAAAGATTTTCTTCTTAGCTAAAGGGATTTAAGGTGTGAGTCAGCTCTCCACCTGCTGGCCTAGGAACAGCTCGTAGCTGCCAGGATGTGAGGGAGCACGTGGCTGTAGTTAAAGTGTGGGGTTCTCCCTAATATGGAAATTCATCCTCAGAGGCCTGGAATGTCTTGCTCTTTATATGTTTGACTCTCTTCCAGGCTGTGGACTTCTTGAGGGCAAGCTGGGTCTAAGTCATCTTTGTTTCCCAGCGTCTGGTGTGGACTAGACGCTCAACAGCTGTTTGGTTGGGGAAGCGATAGAATGTGGCAGCTGGCGGCCCCCTGCACGCAGGCCGGCTGCCTGTCTCCATCAGCTGTGGTCAGAGGGATTGTGCCACGTCCAGCCTGTCCTGTCCTCAGGAGCACTGGCTGTTCCCAGCTGCTGTCCCTCTCCAGCTCTCTTATCAGGGGCTGGAGACACCTGTCGGCTGCAGCGGCTGTCCCAGGCCACCTGGTCCTAGTTGTGTCCTGGAGGGCTCAGAGTGGGGAAGAATAGGGCGAGCTCATGGGAACCTCAAGCCCTCCCACCGAGGGTCCAGTTACCCCTACACTTTACTCCACCAACGGAGCCTGTCCCTCTGCCCTCAGGCTTGCCATCTGTATCTGGGCCCTGTGCCCATCCAGCCGTCTACTGGTGGGGGTCAGGCGGCCTCCACAGATGTGGGAGCCCATGCTTGCCGCATGACTTGGGCCCAGGTTTGGCCCAGCTGCAGTCCAGCTTAGTCTCCTCCTACAAGTATCTAGTGTGTCTCTTTATAACACACCAGCCTTGGGTCCTCGCCATCCTTCGTGTCCGAGCCACACCAGACCTTAGCTCCCCTTTCTTTTCTACCTGCATATCTGCTACTGAGATCCCAAGGGTCCGTCCCACTCCAGCTTCGCCTACATGTGTCCAGCCCTATTTTGTGCCTGGCACTGTGCCCCACGCAGCCCCTCATCCATTCTCCATACCAAGCCCGGTGAGGTAGGTATCACTACTCCTCCTTTTTCCACCTGGGGCCTGGAGAGGTCCCATCGCTTGCCTTCTTTGGTTACATAACCAGGCAGGGACCGTGGTGTGGGTTTCATACCTGGTCTCCAGCGCCAGCACCTTCCCCCACCACACCCCTGTCCCTGGTTCTGGTGGGGAGAACACGACCACAGAGAGCTGCCAGGGCTCTGCACCATGGTCATCTTTCCCTTGAGTCCCAACGCTTTTGGCTTAAGCTGCTACGTGTTCTCACCCAGGCACACACACACTTGCCCAACAGCTGGACAAAGCCACAACACAGTTTGTACCCATGGAACAGCTTTACCCCCCATGCCCGTTTCACCTGCCTGCACACCTGGTTGTGTTGACCATCCTTAAAGCTGTGCTCTGACCAACTGTGCTGCCCAGTGCTGACTGCCAGCTGTATCCCCAACTCCACCTACATCCAATTCCCTCTTTCCCAGGGACCCTGCCTAGTTTGCACACTTCTCCCTTCTGGTATCTGTGCATCTGGCTGTAGTCAGCATGGGACACCTGTCCCCATTTGGCACTGCAGGCTTGCTCTCAGCAAGCACTCTCTGATGCCCAAATGCATGCCCCTCCAGCACATGACACTTGTTCTGTGAACACCTCTCAGTTCCTTGGCTCTGTCTGGCCCAACGACCCGTGACAGAGTTCCCAGATCTTTAATTGCCATGACTGGCTCTGTACAGGCCTCTATCTACCTGCTCTTCCTCCCTTCCCCCCTCCCTCCTCTTCACAGTGCCAGGATCCTTGGCAGGGGCCATGTGGTGTGCTTGCCCCTGCTAGATAGGCACCCTTCCCGCCTCCTCCACCACACTGCCGTCACCGCCCACAAGCCACGCTGCACACACTGTAAATGTCACTGTTGCAGCTGTCCCACAAGGGAAGAGCCTGAAGCATGAAGTCATGGCGTTCACCCTTCTGCCAGGGCAGGAACGAGAGTGCCCTGTGTGGGTGGCATCCCCCATGCCTTCTGAGAAGTGCCCCACAAAAGCCTCTTGGTGTGAGGAAAGCAGAGCCCTAGGGACGAGTGGGGACCCCTGCAAGGCCAGCACCTCCAGGTTAGAGATGGCTGAATGGGAGGTAGCCAAGGAGGGGCCTGCTGCTGCTGACCTGGGGGACACCAGCTGGCCCGGCCCAGCAGGCCAATAGGGTGATGCCACTGCCAGCCTGGTGTTTATTCAGGTGGCTGGCGGGCTTTGCCATTCCCGTGAGGGGAATAAACTATATTGCTCCTCTGGGTTCTCAGGGCCAGGACTGCCTCAAACCTTCCTCTATGGAAACCTAGAATAATGACTCCTCACTAAAACCAGAAAGAGGATTGGAGATTTATTAATCAATGAGAAGAGGGGCCTAGAAACCCCAAAATCTGGGAGGCAGGACCTAAATCTGTGGAGCTGCCCCTCTGCCTCACAGGGAATGTATGGGCCAGTGCCGATGACTCTTTCAAGGTGTTCAGGAATCGGGCAGCATCTTATTTTAATAGCAAGGCTACTTAGGCCCAGAGTGGAGTCCTAGGGCCGTGGCCGGGCAGCAGATGTGGGCACACCTCAGTCCCCACCTTAGAGACATGTCCTGTCCTGACCTTGCCGAGGAGTCAGAACCTGCATCTGTCCCATCGCCCTGACTGACTTTCAGTTAGTGAATGCTTTGTTGTTTATTTCTTGTTTATTGCTTACTTCCCCTCATGGACGGTGGTCTTCATCAGAGCAGGGTCCTCACCAGTCTGGCTTACACTCGACCTCTCAACGCCCAGAACTGAACACATCCATGAGTTAATGAAGAAGTAATATATTGAACCCCTGGCCCTGCTGGGCCTCATTATATGTGTCAGGACATGAGCGTTTCAGGGGGAGACACCAGGCACTGCTCTTAGCAGGTGCTTATGGATGGACGGAAATGCTTGAATCTCACTAAGGCATCGGGAACATTAACATTCCCTGTCGCCCCCGGAAAGAAGCTGGCTCCCAGAAAACAGCCTCTCACGCATTTTGGCCCCCTTTCCAGCAGCTGTATCCCAAGCTTCCTACATTGAAGGCAGTGCTTCTCAAACTTTAATGTGTATGCAAATCACCTGGGATCTTGTTAAAATGCAGATTCTGATTCAGCAGGTCTGGGTGGGGCCTGAGATTCTGCATTTTAACGAGCTCCCGTGTGATGGAGTGATGCCTGTGTGGCTGGTCTCTGGACCACACTTTGAGTAGCAAGGACTTATGGGAGTCCAACATTTCTATATTTCTTTGCATATGCAAATCTTCTCATATATCCTGAGACCAAAGTGCAGGTATTCACAGGCCCCTTTCATGTGCTCAGTGCTGCTTGAGAGTTGGCTGAATGCCGGGACCCTCTCCTCGTGTTCTTAGTGACCCAGCGAGGGAAGTGAAGAAGCAAGGGCCAGCAAGCTGGGTGCTGGGTTCAGCTCTGCCCCTTGTTTTATGATCTTGGGCAAATCACACCCTTACTCTGGGCCTCACAGATGAAATGAAGGGTTAGGCTTGAGTTCTGGAGTCCGTTCCAGCTGTAAGATTCTATGAAAAATAGCAACGACTTAGTATGTCCATGCACTTCCACGTGTATAAGTCATGTACTCCTCATAACAACCCAGAGGGCAGGTGCTGCTCTTAACCTCATTGGACTCATGGGCAAACTGAAGCACAGGGAGTTTAAGTAATTTGTCCAAGATCACAGATTCAGCACTAGCAGCATTGAGATGTCACCCAGACCGTCTCCTCCAACATCCATGCTCTTAACCTCTGCACTTGACTGCCCCTCATGGCACCTGTGGGGAATGACGACACACCCGGTAAGACCACTCTTTCCGGGGATTCTTGAAACAGGACCTCTTTCTCGCGGGCTTTAGCTCCCACAGTTCTTTCTGTGAGATTTAGAGAGGCTGGCTGGGCCCAAGCCCCCCAGGACACATCGAGCCCCTCCAGTGCTCAGTAGCTGGCGTGCAGGGAAATGCTGTAGGACTAGCACGGCCTGTGGTTCTAGAGCCTCGCTGGTGTTAACAAGCGAGTTTTAACTAGTGGCCTCTTCTGGGCAGCCCCTGTAGGAGCCACCAGAGTTACAGTGTCAGGGTGTCACCATCTGCCTGGATAGATGCACACTCCCCCCCCCCCCCCCCGCCCCGGCTCTGAGCCACCATGGCTTCCCTCTAGGACATCAGCAGCATCCTACCAGGCTGCACGCTGTGCCTGGCAATGACTCAGTTTTTATGCTTCCCATGTCTGTCTGTTAAACAAAGATGGAAAGCCAATGCAACCTCTGTTTTACATGGTTGCTTCCTCCACCCCTCTCATAAACTAGGCCCAAAGGAGAACATCACGTTTAAAAACTCAGATCCCCATGGCAACCTTAGAATGAGGGCCAGAGTTGGACAATGTTGGATCTCAGTGTAGTAGACTTCTCTAAAAATAACTAGAGGAGACGGGGCACCTTTCAGCCTGTCCACAACTGTCCGTGATTCAAATCCCCTGCAGCATCACCTTCTCCAGGATGCGCCTCTCAGGCCTCGAGTCCATTCCCTCCCTCCTCTGAACTCACTAAACCTCACGTTTGCCACTAACAGAACCTGATGTGGTTGGTCATCTTTTCCCTGCAGTGTGGACCTCTCTCCCCAGTTACAGTTGTCATCCCCTCTCCCCTGCACCAGGACAAGAACCCTGGGCATATTTAGAGCCTTTCTTTCTGCCCCACTGTACCTTAAATACACAGGAGGTACTCACCAGTGTTGGCTGACTGAAGCGTAGGTTGGTCCTTTCTGGTATGAAGCATGTCTGGAACACAGCTAATTTGCCAAGTGGGAGTGATTTAGAAAACTGTTTTTGTGGGTAAATAGAAAACTTTAAAGCCAGCCTATCTGTTTTCTACATAAATGATACTTTTAAAGTGTTGGGGAATCGTTTGTGCTCATTAGAAAAGCAGACTAAGTGTATTTCTTTGGGCACCCCTTCTAAAACTGCTTAGGAAACCCTTCGTTCATTAATTGAGCTACTGGTTCAGGTGTATGGGGTGCAAGTGAGTGGAATTTTTTTGTAATGTTACTCATCACTGGATAAGGGCAGACTATGTACAAACAAGAGAGAAAGAACAGGTGTCCTGGTGGCCCAGGGACATGGCAGTGTTATTATTAGGAAAGCTGTGGCCGTCTGAGGCATTATTTCCAGCAGTGGGACATAACAGAGCCGAGCCGTCCCTAAAGGCTGCCTGGGACCTGGCACTGTCCTCAGCACAGGGCTGGGCACACTCTGGGACCCCACTTGCTCCTTGGCCGATTCCTCAGCCTGTCTGTGTGTGTCCGTGCTCTGAGCAGAAGATGGCTGCCAGCTGCTTCCTGCTTGTCTTCAGAGCACTTTCACCTTTTTCCTCTTCTCAGGAAGTTTCTAAAAACCTCACCAAGGAAAACGAGAAAATTAAAGAGGACATGGAAGAAATTCGAACTGAGATGAACAAACGAGGCAAAGAGAACTGCTCCGATAACCTCCTGGATAGCATGCCGGACATCCGCTCGGCCCTGCAGAGGGACGCGGCAGCAGCCTACGCCCACCCAGAGGTACAGCCCCAGCCTCCAAGGGCCTCTGACCACAGCCCCCTGGGAAGCCTGCTGCCAGCACCTCCCGTGTGCATAGAGCTTTCAGGTCCTTTCACTGTCATGGCCCCATTTCCTCCCTACAACAGTCTGTAGTTCTGTAGGTCTGATGGGGCATTTAATGTGTTGGGTTATCTCCTAAGTTGATGCCCAAGAAACAGACATTAATTGAGGAGATAACCCAAAAGAGTGGAGGAGGAAGCAGGTACATTTTGTTGGCAGGACTTGAAGAGTGAGGGATGCGATTAGCGAGGCAGCTCTGGAGGAAGTATTGTAAGAGGGCTCCCCGGACACCGGGGGATAGCAGCAGTTAAGAGAGGCCTTGTTTACTTTGACTGTTTGCCGGGGGCTGGTGGTGGATGGCACAGTGTGGATTCCAGGTGTGCCCTGAGGGATCCCCTCAGCCTGGGGCAGTCTGGCAGGGTGCAGACAGAGCAGGGCTGCGACAGTCAGGGCCCCGGAGCTGTTGTTCTGTGTGCTGTGATGGGAAAAAGGGCTGGGCAGCATTATCACCTAGGACTCTGTTGCCTGGGTCATTAAGACTTGGGGTACAAGAGGAAGTCAGACTGGGTATGTGAGCTTGGGACTCTTGGGCAGAGAAACTCATCAAGGTGGTGCCAACCAGGCAGGACCTGTGGGTTTGGGGAGCCTGGGGCACATGTGTTCTGAAGGCAGGATAGCGGGCAGGTTAGGACTTCGGAGACAACAAGCCCTGAAGAGAGTATGGTGCCTATACCCTGGCCAATATGTAACTCAAAATAAAGCAATTTCAAACCAGAAAATAATTAGAAGGAAGGCCAATAATTTTCTGGCTTTGCCCATGATGACTACTTTGATGCTTTTTTGGAAATATCATAGTCCTTCAAAAATTATTTTTATTCTCATTTTTGGGTGTCCCCAACATGCTAGCTACTGAGCATGTGTTTAGTCTGTTTGGTGGGTCATCCCTGAGCAGGTCTGAGCTTGTAAACCAAAGAGCCAGAGGACAGTTGGGCTGGAAGGGAACCTGGAGGCCCTCCGATCATCACACCAGGGGCCCAGTGGCTCCTATCGCAGCCCATCTGGCATCCTCCACCGGCCGGGCTGCCCAGTGGAGTCAGGCGCTCCCCACCGTCTCTGGCTTCCAATTTCCCGGTCGGCTGAGCTTGAGAATTCATCTGTTGTCTTGATGACACATTATGTGGTATGTTCAGGAACCCAGCTCAGATTTCCTGAGGGCAAACAGCAAACCAAATCAAACACACCAAACTTTTTCTCCTTGCTCAGCAAAGCCCTTTCCCCTCCTGAAATCCCCATTCATCACACTGCTGACATTAGCACAATCCACCCAAACCAGGGTGGTGGGGGGAGATCCTGCGCCGGGGAGGGGCCGGAAAGGGGGAAGTGGTAAAGGAGGCCTGAGGTTGGGATCTTTCTGTCCCTTTTCATCCCTCTGTCTCTTTGGTGAACCCCTCGCTGGAAAGGGGGCAAATGCGGTGTCTGAGTTTAGTTATTTTCAGGGTTCTTGTAGATGATGTCAGAGTTTCTCGGAATGGCGTATGGCAATTTGTTGGAGGCCTCTCTCCAAGAAGGTCTTTGCCTGGAGGGTTGGCAAGGAGCTCTGGGGGCTGTGTGAAGAGTGGAGAGGGCAGGGTGGGAGTGGGAACACGGGGATGCCAGGAGCTGAAGTCACACAACAGACTCTTGGATTAGCAGAGAGAGGAAATCAAAGCTTGGTGGCGGCTGCCGAGGCCCAGTGCATCCTGTCGCCAGTGAATCCAGGGAAATTATATGTTCTCTGGCAGAGGCTGTCCATGGTCTTGCTCCATCTCCTTGGCTGGGAGAAAACACTGCTGTTCCCACCCGTCCCTGAGAGCCTGGAGTTAAAGACGCTTCCTGGGGTTTGCCACGAAGAAATGACAACCTGCTTCTGCAATGCAGAGGGAGCCAGGGGCCTGCAATTAGATGGCCCACAGCGTCTGAGTCAAGGGCTGGGGCCTCTTGTCAGCTTCCCAGGCAGCTCTTTCCAGTGGGAAATGAGGGATCCCCAAGTCTGCTGGGCACTAGCCAGACCATGGCCCTGAGGGCTTGGGGACGCAGATGAGTTTTTAGACAGCAAACGAGTTAGTCCCGTGGTCACGGCTGGGGGCAGTGTGGCTTACTGTAAGGAAGAGCACGGGTCCTGAAGGCAGGCAGGCCTGCTGTGGCTTAAGAAGCGCCACTCTCAGCCACTTCATTGACCTTCAACCAAGTTGCAAAATGACTCTGAGCCTCTCTTTCCTCATCTATAGAATGTAAAGAATATCTATCTTGCCCCATTGTTCTAAGCGTTAAAAATAACATAAAGGGACATGTCTGCCGTAATAGGTGCTCACTAAAATGTCATCCCCACCAGCCAAGTATCCCTTGTACCTCTAGTCAAGGTCACCTCACTGGCAAGAAATAGGAGGTGAGAGAGGGCCAGGTGGCAGGAGTGAGGGCTGCCCAGGGCACGTCTGCCTGCTTCTTCTGGGCAACTCTCTGGTCCCAGCCAGGGGAAGCTGGCAGAAAGGTGTCCCCCGTCACCCAGGAGTCAATCTCCATTTGTGCTGAGGAGCGGGAAGCACACATTTAGGAACTGCCTTGTCTGTCGTACCATCTGGATAAACTCTCTTGTTACGGGAAAACCAGTACAGACTTGGGGGTGTGGCTGGGAGTGAGGACTCCGGGTTTTCTCCAGGCCAGATTTTAAAGGTCAAAACAAGAACCAGATTTGCTTCTTCCTGTGCAAAGTGAGAAAGTTGGCCATGAGAGCTGGGTCCCTGCCAGCTCACATTCAGTGACCACGAAGGTCCTGCTCTGCCCTCAGGGCTCTGGGTATCTGAGGACAGAGGTTTTGTTTCCAAGTGGGCACTGGTCCCTGGGTGGATTTCACCCAGATCGAGAGTTCCAGGAGGTAAGGGATCTCACTCACTTCTTCCTGGTGAGAAGTGGGCTTTCATGGCTGAGGCGCCTTCAGGAGGCTGTTTCTTCTTATTCAGCCATTGACGGACTCCTGAGAGCAGGGCTGGGCGACACTCCCCCGTAGGTCCCCGCACACCACCCTGATGGAGCCACTGCCCCTCAGGAGCTGGACCCCGCTGTGGGGTGGCCCTGACTTTGAACACAGCCGGCTCACAGGCCCTGCACCCAAGGTCCTTTGGTTTCAAAGGTGGGTAATTCTGATCCTGGCTGGGGGACATGACTAGATGGACCAAGGCAGGACCCAGAGACCCTGCCACACCGTGGACACAAGAGGTCAGTCCCTGGGCAGCTGCCCTGTGGAGGACTGGGTGGTCCTTCGATGTGACCAGCACCATCATAGCGGTGCTCTCCTGATGCCCAGGTCATGAGCTACCTACTTTGAAGCATCATTTGATTTGACAAAATCTCAGTGCCAGGCACAAATACAGACAGTTCCTTGGGATTTTTCATGATTCAAAAATTCAATTTAACCAATATTAAGGAGCATCCACCCAGAGAAATCAAAGATGGAGAAGAGATGGTCTCTACCCCTCCAGCTGTTCACAGTCTACGGAGGCATCCTTCCGTAATGCTCGTGGAAGGCAGGCTGGGAGAGCTGCCCTAATAGCAGTACAGGCTTGTATCCATTAGGAGTTGTGTTCAGCTTTGAGTAAGAGACCCAAATACAGTGCCATAAACAATAGAGGGGTTTGTTGTTTGTTCATGAAGAAGAGCTCTGGACCAGGCGGACCAGGCCTGGTGTGGCTAGGTATAAGATGTCCATCTGCAAAATCTCCTTCTGGTCACAAGATGGCTGCTCAGCTCCAACCATCCTGTCCACAGTTCAGGCCAGAGAAATGAGGAAGAGCGCAAAAGATGCCTGGGCTCAGCCTCCCTTTTAAGAAACTTTTCCGAAAGCTCTTCCCACCAGCTTCTACTTACACTCCACCGGCCAGAACTTAGTCCCATGACCACTCCCACAAAACCAGTTTCCCATCAGTAAGGAACAAAGACACAGGGGATGTGGGTAGTCAATTAGAAGGCTCTGCCACAGAGTGCACAGTGAGGATTGGGAAGGAAAGATTACTGCTGAATGAGAAGTTCTAGGAGTATTTCCTTCAGGACCTGAGATTTTAGCCAGGCCTTGAGCAAAGGGTAGATGACAGTAAGAGCTCTATAGGGGGAAGAGAATGGCCTTCCAGACAGAACTCAGTGTGAGCAAAGACCCAGCAGCTCAGGAGAACCGAGAGGTTCAGGAGTTAGCCAAGTGCCTGGAGTCCCGAGGGCATGGGGGCTGGGCACCAAACGAGAGAAGAGTTCTGAGTGCCGGGCCAAGGACTCTGGACTTTGTTCTGGATGCGTTAGGGAGGGGTTGGGGCAGTCTGTTCTGACAGCAGAAGTAAAAGCAATCATGCTCCATCCTGAGGTGTGCATCTCAGTCCGCAGGCTTCATGTCCCACCCAGCACCCTTGCCCTCGCGTGGATCTCACTGGAAACAATGATACCAGCTCTAGGTCACCCAGCATCGCTAGGCCAGAGCTGAGAGGGGAATGGCACTGAGAAGTATAGCGTGGAGGTTAGAGACAGATTCTTAAGCCAGACTGCCTAGGTTCATATCCTGCCTCTACCACTTACCTGCTGTGGGACCTTAGGCAATTTACATAACCTCTCTGTGCCTCAGTTTCCTAATCTGTAAATGGGATGATAAAAATGGTTCCAATCTCTTAGGACTGCTGAGAAGATTCAATTGGTGAACATATTTAAGCGCATAGACCAGAGCCTGGCTCTTGGGAAGTGCTTTTATGATTAGCCACCGTCACTAGTATGGCCTGGGCTCCAGCACTGGCCCCACCTGACCGCTGCCTCTCTGACCAGTGACCTGACCTTCCCTTGTTCCCCTCTGAGGAGCAGTATGAGGAGCGGTTTCTGCAGGAGGAGACCGTGTCCCAGCAGATCAACTCCATCGAGCTCCTGCACACGCGGCCCCTGGCTCCGCCCGAGGTGGTGAAGCCACAGCGGCCCCTACAGAGGCAGGTCCACTTGCGGGGCCGGCCAGCCTCCAAGCCCACGGTCATTCGGGGCATCACCTACTACAAGGCCAAGGAGCCTGAGGAGGAGAACGACATCGAGGAGCAGCGTGAGTTGCGGTCAGCAGGGCCACTGCAGGGGCGGGGCAGGGAGCAGGGTCACCATTCGTGTCCATCTGTGGAGATGCACTTCCTGTGAGCGCACATCCCTTGTGCAGTCTGATTACTGCTGTGGCCCTGCCGAGCCAGCTGGGTCACCTGAAAATTCCCTGTGATTACGAATCCTCCAGAGTTCTCATGCACTTCCTCCCAGTTTGCCAAGTGGCCTTGGGCAAGTTGCTTGACTTCTCTGGGCTTGCAGAATCCCACAGGACAGAGCATGGTTGAGCTGGAAGGGACTTCACTGTCCTCCAGTCCAGTCCTCCCCATTTGCAGATGAGGACACTGAGGCCTGGAGGGGGAGTGACTGGCTCAGAGCCACATAGTGGGCTTCTCCAGGTTGTTCCTCCCTCCAGGGTCGCTGGGCTTCCCAGCTGAGTCTCCAGCACCTCCCCCTTTATCTGCATCCTTCTTACTATTTCACAGAAAGTAGATGCTCCCTTTTGTCTCATCTTTATCTTGTCTCCTCTTCCTGTCTTCCTCCTTGCCCCCTGCCCCCTTCCCTTTCATCCTTCTTTTCCCTGCCCAGCCCCCCTCAGAAGCCCCGAACCTCGCCTCTCCCTGCTCTGCCTGGTCCAGCGCCGCAGCCTCCTGACCCCCCGCCGCCCCCCCGGCCTCTGCCTCCTTCCAGTTTATGATCACCCATCCACTGGCATAATCATTTTGTCCGCTTTTAACTATCTGTTGTCTTTTTTTATTACTGATATGCGGGAGCTGTTTGTTTTCACATATTCTGGAATAGGTCCTTTGTCAGTTGTGTGTACTGCAAATATTTTCTCCCAGCCCGTGGCTTGTATTTTCAGTTCCTTAAAAGTGTTTTTGATGAGCAGAAAAAGCCAATTTACCAATTTTTTCTTCTGTGGTTAGGCCTCTTCGTTTCCTCTCTAAGAAATCTCTGCCTCTGCATATTCCTTCTCTGCTCACAACCCTGCAGACTCGTCCATTTCACTCAGAATAAAAACTGAGGTCCAACAGCACCCAAGCCTCTACATGACTCAGTTCCCGTGCTTTCTCTGACCTCACTCCTGTTACTCTCCTCTCACACCCTCTGCTCTGTCCACATTGGCCACCTCACTGCTCCTCAGCTGTCATGTTCTGGCCTCAGGGCCTTTGCACTGCTACTCCTGGAATACTTTTCTCCCTCATAGCTGCTTGACTAACCCCCTTACCTCCTTCAAGCCTGGAGTCCCATCTTCACCATTTTATCCATTATTGCAAGTTTCCCTTCTCTCCAGCTCTCTGAACCCTCCTCACTCTCCTTGAGTCTTTTTTTTCATAGCACCTTCAAGTGAATTATCCATCTATTGTTTAGTGTCTCTACCACTAGTTAGAAGCTCTGTGAGGGCAGGGATCTCTGTTTTGCTGTACATGCTCCATACTGTACTGTACAGGTACATGTACATACATGCCCTGTCGCTGTACATGCTCCATAAATTTCTCCTGAATGAATGGACGGAGACGAACCTCCTCCCAGGTTTCAAAGCCCATGGCTGTGTGTTCCCTTGGTGGCCCCTGAGTCCCGGGTGGAGGATGGCAGCAGGCTATTGAGAGAGATCCTACAGGAAATCCTTCCATCTGTGGTCCTTTTCACCTTCTTCTTCTGAATCCCAGCTGGGCTCCATCTCTCAATTAGGGCATCATGTTGAGGGAAGAAACCCTCCTATTAACCTGCCCTATACTGCCTGCCCTTGGTCATCAAACGGTGGTTCCTCTCCCCGAGTCACAAATGGACCTTGTGTTTGTTTCCCAGAAGACGAGTTTTTCAGCGGTGACAACGGAGTGGATCTGCTGGTTGAAGATCAGCTTCTGAGACATAACGACCTGCCAACCACTGCCAGCCGGAGGCCAGTAACCCCCCCTCCCAGTGCCGCTGTGACAACTGATGCTGGCACTCAGACCACACCCCTGTCCTCAGCACAGCCACAGGCCACGACCTCAGCTCCCGGTGTCCCCGACCCTACACTTTCTGCCTCAGTTGAACAGTTTTCAACCCCACTCCCAACCACCTCAGTGTTGCCAGATCCCATGGAGGAGGCAGTCCTTAAACCTTCTACTCAGGTGCCAGCCACCACCGTGGCCCACACAGCCACCCAGCAACCTCCGGCCTCAGCTTCTCCATCAGTGGCTCCTGAGGACCTGTTTGTGGAGGCTACGCACCTGGCCCCAGTGCCTCCCACCACAGTCAGGACAGAAGATGCTACCGCTGGGCAGGGCACAGCCCCTGCCAGCCCCACCCTGAGCCCTGAAGAAGAAGATGACATCCGCAATGTCATAGGTGAGTTCACCCTACCTTGCCTTGGTCTCCTGGTCAGTTCAGGTCAAAGGCTGAGCCTGGAAACAGGTTGAAAGGAGAGGGAGGGGCCAGATGGTCAGCCTTCTTCCTAAAGAAAGGTGAGCGGAGGTGCGCCTTTGGCCAGTGACCAGTTTTAACGTCCACAGTTTATGTACTCACAGTGGGCCAGCGACAAGAGGGGGAACTGCCTTTCTAAAGCATGTATACATCAGTGGAGCCAAGCACTCACTTCATCAGCGGTTTTACGAACATGTGTCAAGGTCTTTCTGTGGACTGCGCTTTGTGATGCGTATTGGGTATTTGGCAACGGCTAAGTCAAGTTTTCTGCAGTATGTTTACCAGGCCACGAAATAACAAGGGATTCTCATGGGAGGTGGGGGAGAAATCCCAAAATAATAGAGGAGTGGGAGCAGGGGACTAACCGGTGCAACGGGTCCCAGGGCAAAGTCCCACGAGGCGGGCTTGGAGAGCGTGGAACACTGTGGCACCGTGTGATAAAGGCTGGAACAGAGGAGTGGAGAAACAGACATGGAAGCGGGAGCACCAGCTTGGTGGCTGCTTAGAAGGCGAGGGAAGCTTTTCTAAGGAGGTTTTATTCGAGCTGGATTTTGAAGGATGAACAGGACTTTTCTAAGCAGAGAAGGGAAGCCTTCTGGCTGTAGGGGTGTTCCAGGAGCTCAGAGAATGCAGCCCTGTTCTGTGCCCGAGAGCTCCGTGGTCACAAGATGACTCTGAGAACAGTGAAAGATGAGAGTGTGGGGGGAAGACAACCAGAGAGAGAGGTGGGAGCTAGCTACAGCTCTCTAGTCCCAGAAGAACTAAACCAAACATTCATCAAGTCACTGCCGACAGTGATTGAAAAATAACACTATTGAATAATAATTTCATCAGAATGCTTGTTGAAAAATATATGTGAATTGGCAGAAGATGCGGTTTGCCTTCTTCCTATCTTTGCCTTCTTCCCATTTTCTGCTCCCTTGGCAGCCTCATTCCCAATCCTTCCTCAGAATAAGGGGCCCGCTACTGCTAGAGGCAAGGTGGTGGAGGGAGCACCTGCCGGGTGCTGCTGGTCGCTGCCGCTGACAGCTGTGTGACCCTTGGCCAAACCCCTGCCCTCTGTGGGGCTCAGTTGAAATTAGAACTTTGCTAAGGACTCTTTCTCCCATTATATTCTGTGGTTTTCTGCAGTAAGTTTATCAGGCCGTGATCCAGCAAGGGATTCTTATTGGGTGAAAATCCCGGAATAATGGCAGAGTTGGGAGCAGGGAAAGAGCCGGTCAAAATGGACCCCAGGGCAAAATCTCATGAACCTTGGCCTGGAGGACGCTAAGCAAGAAGGCAAATCTTGGGCCATAGGAGTTTGGTGGGAGCAGGAGAGAATGTTTTTCTTTTCCTTTCTTTTCCTTCCATGGTGGGAGCAGGCTGCCCGTAGAGTAGAAGGCTGATTCCTCATTGCGTGGATTGTCAGTTCTGAAGCTGCAGGTCCTGCTCAATTTCTGCAGAATGCCCTGGGGTCCGAGCAGAGGTCCTGCTTCCACATCAGCACTAGGCAGCCTTGACCATGCTCTAGGGACCGCCCCCTGAGCCCAGCACTCCGTCTCCCCATCTGTCATGCTAGTGAGCTCCCCTTGGCCCCCATACCTCCCACACCGCTCCCTTGGGTGGGAGGGACAGTTCCTCTGGAAACTTAGAAGTCTGCCCCCACTACCTCTCCGCAGGCAGCTGGAATACCAACAGTGGAGACCTGCTACAGGCAGACCCACACACCTTATGCGTCCTCAGAGATGGGGTTTGCCAGCCTGGGAGCCTCTTCCCTCGGTGACTTCCTAGCCAGGAGTGGAGTTCTCCACTGACTCCACGCCCCCTCCAGCCTGGGTCCCAGCACCCAGAGCCTATTCCCACCTTCCTCCCCCAGGGGTTGCCATCTGTGGGCTGTTCTGGTGTAACTCCCAACATGCACCTTTTTGGGGTTCTTAGGACTCTGTCCTCCTCCAGTAGCCTGACTGAGAAGCTGGTACCCAGACAGGAGAAACCCTGTGTCCTGGCAGCCATTTACCTGGTGGTAGGAGCTGGAGGTGGGGATACATTCTCTCTTGCTCAATTTTCTATTCAACTAGAATGACGTCGTCACACAGAGGAAGTAAGGTTTTGCTTAAAGACTGGCCTCTAGGGTTTTTCAGAAGAGCTGGGGTTCTTGCCTCTTGAGTCTACTATAGAAAAAACACAGGACATGGACACAGATGTAGCGTTTTCTTCAAATACCGAGGAGTGAAAAGAGAGGGTGACACAGTGAGAGGAAAGGTTTGGCTGTTCAGGTAATATGCAGTCTTGGCAAGTTTGTTCTCGGGAATCATTTTTAATCGTTTATCACCATCAAGTGCCTCTCTCGGGCTACTGTTCGTGTGGATAGGATTTCCTTTCTGGAACCTATTCTGTGGACCCCCTAACTTGCCTGTACCTGGCTGAGTAAGAGCGTGATGTGCTGCACGTCCTAGTCATCAGTTAAATAAAAATCATTTGGCTGAAACCGACACAGGCCACTGCTTTGCTGCCTGTGAAAGGTTGTTTGCTGTTTAATGAGTCTGGCAATTTTGATTTTGAGGCGTGGTTTTAACTGGGGCTCCTTTTAAAGATTTTATTTTTCTTTTTTCTCCCCAAAGTCCCCCGGTACATAGTTGTGTATTTTTAGTTGTGGGTCCCTCTAGTTGTGGCATGTGGGACGCCGCCCCAGCATGGCTTGATGAGTGGTACCATGTCCGTGCCCAGGATCTGAACTGGCGAAACCCTGGGCCGCTGAAGCTGAGCACACGAACTTAACCACTCAGCCACGGGGCCAGTAAATCGGGCTCCTTTTAAAAGGAACATCCTATGCCACAGTTTTCCAATCTGATTTTGTGATGTCCTAACATGTCTACCATGATCCTCAGGAGAACTGTAAAACTCTCAGAAAAATTCCAAAAACAAGTAAATTAGAATTTACTTTTGGTTGTGAAAACAAGCATTTGGCCAGAGTGTGGCTCTAGGATGGGGAGAGGAAAGATCCCGTCAGTGATGGGAGCCAGGGCTGGCGGCGGGTAGGGACCGGTCACCATGCGCGACTGGCTTGGGGAAGTCTGCTCAGGCTACTGCAGGGGAAGAAAATGGTTGTGCCACATGGCCAAGGCTTTGCGGAGTCCCAGACTTTAATGACTACAATTCCTGGTGCGTGCTTTAGAAGGGGCTGGTTTGGGGCAGGGGTGGGGAGCAGGGAGGAGCAGACAAAGAGAACAGTCAGGATAACAACAATCCCAGAGAAAGCCTGTCTCATAATTGAATCTAGGAAACATCACGATCTCTGAAGAATGTCTCCCCTACAAAGCATATGACCTTAACCCTCCTGAGGCCTGGCCGGCCCCTCTGGCTGTGGGAGTGAGAGGGCCTGCCTGCCCACCTCGTGTCAGCGGGCTGGTCTGAGGCAGCTAAGCAAGGACAGGGGCAGTGCTGGCCAGAGCCTCCACAGTGCTCAGACTCAGGACCAAGAGTGTTCCCAGTTGGCCACCCTAAGTCACCTGACAGGCAGCTCCCCACCCCCAGCTCCACAGGTGCACTGTGCTCTGAGTCACTTTGCTGGCTCGCCTAACCAGCCCCCTCAAACCCATGGGAACTTGAGTCATAACACAGGGGCCTCTGGCCCTAGAAACAAGAGCATAAATTAGAGACGTTCCTTGTAAATGGACAAGGAATAAGATCTACGCCTCCCTACAAGGATAAAGAGTCCATTCCTCATTCATTCAGTACTACACCGTGCTGGCTGTGAAAGTGTGGGAGATGTGGTCACTTCCACAGATGGCTAACCATGGGTGGCGGGGGGCAGGTGACTAAAGAGGCCAAGCACGTGGGAAGTACAGTGATATACACGGTCCAGTGAAGGGCTTTGTCAGATCTGACGATGGAGCGCCATCTCCAAGGGTGGTCACCAGCTCACTGGCTCCGAGGACCCCTCCAGGCAGAGCCGAAAGCATGAGCCAGGTGGGGAGGGGGTACTGAAGAAAGCCCACACATCCTGGCACATCCTGGGAGAGGGATGGGATTCTGGAATAGGGAGTGAGGGGCCTGATGATAAAGGGCATGAGAAGTCAGAACTTAATTCTAAAGGTGGTGAGCAGGTTCTAAGCAGGGAACAATATTCAGATTTATCAGTTAAAGGAAAGTGTTGAGCGCTGATGATGCGTAGGTGCTGGGAATATAGACACAATATAGACAGTAGTTTGTGTATGAGACACATAAACATAACCGCGACTCAGGGAGCTGAGCGCTGTGGTGAAGGAACGCACAGTGTGCTTTGGGCTCAGAGGGACTCTTTTCTGGAAGGAGGTGCTGATCCTGCTATCTTAAAGGATGGGGAAAAGTTAGCTGGGCCGAGAAGGAAGGTGGCATTGCGGTGGGAAGCACCAGAGCCACCGAGAGGACCAGAAGTGACCCAGCCTTTGTGGAACCCCATCCAGCAGGAAAGTGTGGGGCCCGAGTTCAAAAAGCAGGGGGAAGTTCCATGAAAGGCGGTGAATATAAAGCTTTTTCCTTTCTTCTGTGGTGTGCATGTGTCTGTCTCTTTTGTTATCGTGTTTTTTTATTTGCTACTTCATGTCATTATAAGCGAAGAAATATTAAAAATTTAAATTATTAGCATGAATTTTATCATTCATCTTTATGTTTTGCAATGTCCGTTTTAAATGCAAATATAAGATCTTATAGCTCATATGTGGAATGCACCAAAAATGACACAATTTGCATCTCGTAGCTCCTCTGTACTTAGGAATTTGTTCCTAGCAGAACAGGGGAAACGCAGCACAAAGCTCACTCGTCTGTCTTGTTTCACTTCTTGATATACGTACATTTTGCCAACACTCCCTACCTTCGGCTTATTGAGTAAGGAAGGACTAAAAAGGAAGGGAACCGTATCTTCCCCTCTTCTTCTGCATCATTTTTAGCATAAGTTCTTGGCTGATACAGGGAAGTAACACAAGAAAGAAAGAATGTGATAGAGTTACTTGTTTATTCGTGTTTCTTAAAACACCACTGTCTTCTTTCTACCTTCAAAGCAAGTTCAGGTTCGAACGGGAAGTGTCGCCTCTGGGGTGGGCAGGTCCACTTACTCAGTCCCAGAGACAACACACTTACCTTGTATTTGCTTTGAGTGTGATGGAACTCCCACACAGTGGGTCCACCTGGAATTCTGTGTTCATTAGTCATAGCAAATGCTGCATGCAAATGGGCGACAAGGAAGGCGGACACACACAGGGTGCATTCTCCTGTGTTCACACACGTTCCATTGTCCTATTAGACTTCACTTATAGAACACAAGTTCGAAGGTAAAATTATTAAGAATTTCAAGATGGCAACAGCAGAGCATTAAACCAGTGGTGACCCCTTCGGAGCGAGAGCCCTGTATGATTGCACAGGTCACATGCCCATGAGGCCAGCCCTGGGCAGGTCACCCACAGGGAGTCCAGGCAATTAGGTATGGGCAAGAGAGCTCAAGCTGGCCACCTGAGGGCCGAATTCACGCCAAGATGTTTTTACAGTCTTGCCTTTGAATGCCTTCGGGCCAAGCTGCTCTTCCAATCCACCAGTCTCTGTTGCTGCCTAATGTCTCACACTGGGCCTGCTTCACCTTTTTCAGTTCCCACCTGGCCCCCGGAGGCATTTGAGTTTGAGAACTCTGAAGGAAGGAGATGGCAGGAAGTAAGAATGTCAGCACAGGAGGGGCTGATGTGCTGGGGTAGGGACTTTGGGCTTTGCGCAGTGGCTGGTGATGGTGACCCAAGGGTTTAAGCAGAAAAGCAGCTCAGGACTACTGGGTAGGGTAGGTTAGAAGAGGGCGGAGATGAGCCAGAGAGACCAAGGGCGTAATTGGAGTGATCCAGGCAAGAGGCAGTGAGGTCTAAGCTAAGCCATAGAGGTGGAGGGAAGGGCAGAGAGGTGAAGAGGTGCGAGACAGACTAGGTGTGACGCAGTGACCAATGGGAGCGTGTGTGGAGAAGGGGCCATCAGGGATGAGCACGGTTCCCGGCTTGGTTGATGGGTGGTGTGCCATGCCTTTCTCCAAGACAGGACGTACAGGAGGAGGAAGTTCACTTGTGACTCCATTTTTAATTCATTAAGTTTGAGGAGCCAGGAGGACACACAGGAGAAAAATGTCTAGTAGGCAATTGGATGGACGGTGCTCAGAAACAAGCTCTGGGCTGCAAGTCATCAGTAAGAGCTGAGTTTGCCCAATGAATGCAGGAGGAATGAGGAGAGTCTAAAGTGGACCTCTAAAGGATGGCATTTGAAAGGTGGGCAGAAAAAAACCAGCCAAAGAGCTGGAGAAGGCATGACCAGGGAGGTGGGCGGGGACCATGAGAGCGTGCTGTGAAAGCCAAGTGAGGGAGGGAACCGTCTCCTGAGGTGGGTGGGCGGGTGTCAGGGACGGTGCATGGTTTCAGACCAACAAGGGGCTTGACTAGAATAAAAGGAACGCAGAGCATCCTTGAGGGGCTGTGTGTGAGCGCTTAAGGTAGCAGTCACGTTGAGGGTCTGAGGGTTAATGAGTATGTGGGCTCCCCTCCACCCTGCGGGGGAGGCCTGCCCGGTGAGCGCCGCAGCTGAGAGCCAGGAATGGCGGGGAGCCTCTTGCTTGCTGATTTATTTTTTCAAGATGGCGAGATTGGAGCAGGTTTATATGCTGAGGGGAAGAACCCCTTCTTTTCAGACCCTGGGAGCCTTTGAAGCAGGGCCAGCTGCCTCGCAGGACTATTGATGATTAAATGAGTTAATATGTAGAGAGTGCTCAGTAAACGTCAGCCGCCCCCGGCCTTGGGAGAAAACTTCTGAGATGAGTTGCAGGCGACACTCTTCGCTCTCTTTTCTCGGCAGCTCCTTTGAACGGTCTCCCATCTTTCTCTCATTGCCCTTGAAGAGGAGTCCACATGCAGTGTCTTCTCTCCAAGGCTGACAGTTCGCTGCCAAGGGTGGGAGCACCCAAATGACCTCAGATTCTCAGACAGTGATGATGAGTCTGGGCCTCATGGTTTCCTGACCTGCTCCCTTGAACCTGTCTTCAAAGGCTCTCGAACCACCAGGGTCTGTCCCACGTTCCTGCCTGTGCTTGGTAGCCCTTCGTGCCACCAGCGTCTGCTCTGTATGAGGGCAAGTGGAAATCCGTCCCGAGGTTCTGGGTATCAGGACTTCAAGGCTGCAAGCTGGGACTCCCCTCCTCCCACAGAAATGAGGATGCCTGACTCCAGAAACTGACTCCATCTGTATTAATTTCCTATGCCTCCTGGAACAAATTACCACAAACTTAGTGACTTAAACAACAGAAATTTATTCTCCAACAGTTCTGGAGGCCAGAAGTCCAATGTGAGTCTTACAGGGCTAAAATCAAGGTGTCGGAAGGGCTGGTTCCTTCCCGAGGCTCCATGGGAGAATCCATTTCTTGCCTTTTCTGGCTTCAGGTGGCTGCCAGCATTCCTTGGCTTGTGGCTGCATCACTCCTGTCTTTGCTTCCTTTGTCACGTTGCCTCCTCATCTCTAGTCAGATCTCCCTCTGCCTCCTCGTTATGAGGATACTTCTGATTGCAATTAGGGCCCACCTGGATAATCAGGGGACTCCCCCATCCCAAGATTCTTGAGGTAATGGCATCTACAGAGTGTCTTTTGCCATATAAGGTCACATTCATAGGTTCCAGCGATTAGCACCTGGATGTCTTTGGGGGCCATTACTCAGCCTACTGTGCCATCATCAGAGTGGATTCCCATGCACTCTCGTGAAGTAGGTAGGGCATATATTATACTCATTTCACTGCAGAAGAAATGAAAACTTTCTGACATTTTAGAGGCAACACAGACTTTGGAGTCAGTAGCAGGGCCAAGACCATGGCCAGGCCTCTGGCTGCAAGCCCCGGGCACATTCTATACCCCACATCAGGGCCCTGCCATTGCGGAGCCTCAGTGCTGAGACAGGACCCTGTAGGGCTACGGGCACTGCCCGGGGTGACCCAGCACATCCAAACTGATGAGTCCTGGCTTCTAGGAGCTCATCTGTAGTTTCCATGTCTGGCCAGAGAGGTGGCATAGCCATAGCCACCCCCTGACAGAAACCCCTTGCTCCCATGGCCATTGCTGGGGCTCTGGGGCATGGGCTGGGGGTGGCTCTGGGACAGGGAGTTGGTGTCCTGGCTGGGCTTTGCCAGGGGAAGGGGGGCACATAAAAATGCCTCTTCTTGGGGATGGTCCGCTGGAGCTCACCTCAGTGCGGAGGGAGCATGGCTTCTCCACTGGCAGCCAGGCCCCGCTCTCCGCCAGGGAATGAGATATTTTCCATCAGACCTCTGCTGCCCGGGCTCCACCAGAGCCTTCTATTTATTGTCCTGAACTGATGAGCTCAGTTGTGGGGGAATGAGGCCTTGGCGGGTAGGTTCTGTTGTTTGTCTTACGGGGTCTGAATCCCTCCCCGCCCTGTGAGACCAGGACCTAATAAACCCCACACAGAGCTGCCTGAACCCTGCCAACGGCACCCAACTGTGGGGCCTGCCTGGGAAACAATGTTCATCCCGCTTCCAGCTGCCCGGCTGCCTCAGGCCCGCAGCCAAGGGCACAGCGCCTGCCCTGTCCTGCCAGTTTGGGCTCCTTCCTCAGACCACTAATAGGGGAGCAGCACGGATGGAACAGATTAGCACAGTTTGGGAGTAGGGGTGGCCTGGAATTTAGAGAACCCCAAATCTGAACTGTAGGCCTTTGTTCTCTTGTCTCAGGTGAATGTCAGGGACCAATTATTCTCATCACTGTTGCCCATCTGTGCACCAATCTCGGGGGCAAGTGGGGGGTGTTTTCCCAGGAGGAGTGGGGGCAGTGGGAGAGCTGGATGCATCTGCTTCTCCCCCAGCCCTCCCATTGCCCTCTTCCTGGCTCCTCGCTAACCCACTAAGGCAGGGACAGAGGAGCAGTGCTCTCAGTGCTCATGCGTGGTTTCAGTATTGTTCACAGCCATGTTCCATAATAATGGTGCATGTTAAGCATTGCAGACTCCTAACTTGGTCTAGAACCCAGCGTAGTTCTAGTGGCCTTTTAGGGCCTCTCCTGAACTCTAGATCACTACAAAGGGTCTCTCAGGAGGACTTTGCTGAGTTTCTGTGCCATGAAGGCAGACTCGACCTTTGAAGGAGGCTCCTACAGCCAGAGTGAGTTCCTTATGCGGGACCTTGGTCCCCTGCCTCTGACACGCCCCAGAAGGGGGCCCTGGCATCCTGCCCACAGTGGTGACAGGGGCATAGGCTTGAGCTCAGCTCTCTAGGGCCCGGCAGGTGGGCTTCAGGGGCATGAACATCCACTGCTCAGTCAGGGCTGGTCTCTGCTGGTGGCCTGGGCCCCAGACAGACTGGGCCAAGCCCCTCGGGACAGCTCAGCGTCTGGTGGAGCTGCCTGTTCCTGGTCACAGCCAGCAGAGTCCTCACCTCATGTTGCCGTGTGTTCATCCAAGTTTCAGAACATCTGCTGGGTGCTTACGACATGGTGGACACTGTGTATTCTGAGGACTGAGGACACAAAGAGGAAAGCCCCAGCCCCTGCTCCCTTGGGGCTTATGCTCTGGCTGGGGATGGGCATGGAGGGAGGAGAGAGATGCACCAGCATCGTTGAGATGTAAGCTGGCACATCCTGTAAGACAGGCACATCCACAGTACTGTGGGAGCAGGATGGAATCCCATAGAGGATAGAATGGTTTTCCAGAGGAGGATGTGGTGTCAGAAAAGGACATTGGAGCTTGGATCCTTGAGGGATGAGTCTGTAGGATTGAGAAGTCAGAGGATGGCAGGAGCAAAGCATGGTGGCTGAAAAAAGGCCCAGGATGGCGACAGCGGATGGTTGCGTAGGAGTAGAGTATAGGATGGGTGAGGGGAGTGTGGAGTTGATGCTGAGAAAATGTCTGGGGTCAGGTTACACAGGGCTGTTGGGGCCTGCCGGGGAGTTCAGACTCTGGAGTGGGGGTGGGGGAGCCAGCAAAGGTTTCAGGGGTGGGACATTGTTGGCTCATCCCCACGCCTCCATCCACCTCTTCTCCATCAGGAAGGTGCAAGGACACCCTGTCCACAATCACGGGGCCGACCACCCAGAACACATATGGGCGGAACGAAGGGGCCTGGATGAAGGACCCCCTGGCCAAGGACGAGCGGATTTATGTAACCAATTATTACTATGGCAACACCCTGGTAGAGTTCCGGAACCTGGAGAACTTCAAACAAGGTAGGTGTGTTGGGTCCACTTGGGGTTTCTTCCTTCCCCACTGTCCTCTGTTTTAATTATGGCCAGATCTCTTTGGGTGGTGACAGTGGGCAAGAAAGGCGACACCTTATTCTGATGGTGAAAGGACTGTCCTTGGTAGCGGGACACCCCCCTTGCATACTCCCTTACATCCTCTGCTCACTCATCTCTCAGCTCTGCCCCTCCTTCCCAGCCCCTGGGTCATGGTACGACCTGGAGTCCAGTCCAGAAGACGGTAGTGAAACATCCTCCCTTCTCATGGCCCTTAACAGTTTACAAACCACACTTAGGTAGCTTAGCGCCTGGATCCTTGAAACAGCTCAGTGAGCTGAGTGGGAATTGTGATTTCTATATGGCAGAGGAGGGTGCAGAGGTCAGGAAGGTTAAGCGCTTTGCTATACAAAACTAGAAAGTGCCAGAGCCATGACACAAGCCCGGGCCTGTGACCCCTGACTGATTGCTGGTCCCCTCGCACGGGGCTGCCCCCGTCCTGGCAGGCAGCTTGTCTCTGCACCATTGCCCTGAAGCCTCCTGCCTTCTCACGGCCCGCAGGTCGCTGGAGCAATTCCTACAAGCTCCCCTACAGCTGGATCGGCACGGGCCACGTGGTGTACAATGGCGCCTTCTACTACAACCGGGCCTTCACCCGCAACATCATCAAGTATGACCTGAAGCAGCGCTACGTGGCGGCCTGGGCCATGCTCCATGACGTGGCCTACGAGGAGGCCACACCCTGGCGGTGGCAGGGCCACTCGGATGTGGACTTTGCTGTGGACGAGAATGGCCTGTGGCTCATCTACCCGGCCCTGGATGACGAGGGCTTCAGCCAGGAGGTCATCGTACTGAGCAAGCTCAACGCCGTGGACCTGAGCACGCAGAAGGAGACCACGTGGCGCACGGGGCTCCGGCGGAACTTCTACGGCAACTGCTTCGTCATCTGCGGGGTGCTGTACGCCGTGGACAGCTACAACCAGCGCAACGCCAACATCTCCTACGCCTTCGACACCCACACCAACACGCAGATCGTCCCCAGGCTGCTGTTTGAAAATGAGTACTCCTACACCACCCAGATAGACTACAACCCCAAGGACCGCCTGCTCTATGCCTGGGACAATGGCCACCAGGTCACCTACCATGTCATCTTTGCCTACTGACACCCCTGTCCCCACAAGCAGAAGTGCAGAGGGGCTACTGGCACCTTGTGTTTGTGTGTGTGTGTGTGTGCGTGTGTGTGTGTGTGTGTGTAGATGGGTATGTTTTGTTTAAAAATATATATATTATTTTGTATAATATTGCAAACGTAAAATGACAATTTGGGTCTATTTTTTTTATATGGATTGTAGATCAATCCATAAGTGTATGTGCTGGTCTCATCCTCCACGGTTTATATTTTTGTGCAAATGAACTTCTCCTTTTGACCAGTAACCACCTTCCTTCAAACCCTCGACCCCTCCAGCTCACGGATCTCCACCACTGAGAAGGGTCCTTCATCTGGGTCTTGCAGGCAGGCGGCACCAGGAGCAGGAGTGAGGGAGGCAAGAAAGAAGTTCTAAGGGGCAGGAAAAAAAATTGATGTATTGGAGAAGTTTTAAAAACCCAGAAAAATGCTTTTTTTTTTTTTTTAAATAAAGAAGAAATTTAAAATCACCAGCAAATGCGTTTTTGTTTAGCACTGCTATTCTGGCTGGAGTCTCGTAGGGGCGGGAGGTGGGGGGGATTTGGAATGAGCATCCCCGTGCTGGCTTTAAGTTTGTGGCATTGATCTGTTCACTGCTCTTCCACTGTCACACCAGCTTCCTTGCTCTGTTCTGCTGTTTTCTGGTCATTTTACCCAAGATGTGGGAACCTGTTCATTCCTTGGTGCTCCTTCATGTGGCCTGGTGGGAGGCACTCTTGAAAATATGAAGCTGAAGTTGGCCCAGAGGCTCAGTGGTTAAGTGTGCACATTCCACTTTGGCAGCCCGGGGTTCACCAGTTCAGATCCCGGGTGCGGACACGGCACTGCTTGGCACACCATGCTGTGGTAGGCATCCCACATATGAAGTAGAGGAAGATGGGCATGGATGTTAGCTCAGGGCCAGTCTTCCTCAGCAAAAAGAGGAGGACTGGCAGCAGTTAGCTCAGGGCTAATCTTCCTCTAAATAAATAAAGAAATAAAATTTTAAAAAAAAAGAAAATATGAAGCTGAGTGTGACCCTGTTCCTGCACTTCCTTGAGCAGCTTACAATCTCTCTCTCTCTCTCTCTCCTCTATCTCATGCTGGACATTCGCATGCTGCCAGGTTTTCCTTCGCACTCTCCCCTCCAGGAAAGGGGCCTGGTTCTGAAACAAGGTCCCCGAGGGAAATGTTTTCCCACAGGCATGCCCTTTCCTCCACATTATCCAAAACAAGAGACAGAAAGTCAGAAAAATCCTCACGAGGTGTCTCCTGAGGTTGTGGGAGGAGGAAGGAACCCAAGGATGACGTGGGGGACAAGCACATCATGTCACCACACTGTCCCCACTGCCCCCCCTTTAGGGAGCAGCTGCTGTGTGGTGAGTCCTTCCGCCCAGACCTCAGATGCCCTCCCATGCATGCTGCCCTGTCAACCCCTGTGCTGCTTACAGCTTCCTGCCTGGGGGGTGGCTGCCACCCCCACCCTGCTATCTACTTCCTCCACTTACGCTATTGCAAATAAATCTCCAGATGACTTCCCTTTGTCTTGGGGCTGTTTGGTCAAATTTTCCTGAGCAAATGCAAGTGCCTGTCTGGTTTGGTGGCAGCAGAAGGGCTGGAGGCAGGGTGATGATGTGTCCAGGGCTCAAAAGGGTTTGGTTGATGATGGTGATAGGAGGGCTGCCCATGTTCAGAGGCCTTGCCCGGCCAGAGGAGGGAGCAGGCATTCCCTCCCAAAACCCTGGTCCCTCTGCCAGGCTGTAGGCGGGAAACCATAGCAGAGACTCAGCCTGAGCCCCCAGTAGGCTGCTCTCAGGGAATGGGGTCACCTCCAGGAGAGTCGCTGGTGGGGAACTTGCATCTTGTGGAAATGTTAACTCTCTATCTATCCATCTGACATCCATGTGAAGTGACATGTTTACCATTGCCAGACTCCTGGACCAGGACTTGTCCGAACTCCTTCGCCCCCTTCCCCCCACCTCCCTGCCTAGGAGGACCACATTGCTGGGTAGCTCAGAGGCCAGTGCTGGATATTTTGGATATTTGTCCCTCTACCACCCATGCCTGGCCCCAGCTTAGGCTCTTTGCTGCCAGGCCCCTCAGTTTGTCCACTCTTCAGGTCTCTGCATTCACCTCCTAAAAGCTGGTCTGCCCTGCAGTGTCCAGAAAGGCCTCAGAATGCAGGGTGGCCTGTGCAGATGGGCCTCAGGAACAAGCAATCAGGTCAGTAGGAAGTGGTCAGGGCTCGGTCAGGGCCCAGCGGTCATGCAAAGTAATTCTGGGAGGCCTGGCTCGCAAGGTGTGGGTGTAGGATCCCAAGATGTAGGCCATCTCCCTGGAAAGCCAGGGCCGGGGCTGAGAAGCCTCAAGGTGGAGGGGCAGGGCAGGGGCCAGGCAGCAGGACTGCCTAAGTCAAAGGGAGCGGCTGCCCTGTCCGTGGCCAAGATCTGTGGGCCCAGGATGGAGGCGGTCAGCAGAAAAGGAGGGCAGCTCCCCACCTTGGTGACTCTGGGGTCAGGCTCCAACCTGGAAACTCACGTGGTCAGGTCTCCTGCTGTGGCTCCTCTGAGCCTCCTCCTGGCCCCCTGTGTGGAGCATCCTCACTTCCTGACCCTCCAGTGTGGCAGTGGGTCAGGAACTCCCACTGCTGGGAGAGCGAGGGGGCCACAAGGAACGGCCCCTGGGGATGCTAGCTGCAGCATGTCTGCGTGAATTAATTGCCCTAGGGCTCAGCTGCCCACTCAGCCAGGTGCGGCCCTGCTCCCCAGGTGCCTCCCACACACTGGACAGAAGAAGCAGAGAAAAGGGTGGCCGGGCCTGAGGTGAGGATGACCGCAGGCCTGAAGCTGGGTGGTCGGGAACAGCATCTGTGAGCACACCCAGGACTTCTCCAAGCGGCTTTCTCATCGTGGGATTCAACTTTGCAAAGCCCAAGACTTAGAGAACGAGTTTCTCGGAAGGTTGAAGAGGTGAAGCAACGGCTGGGTCGTGTTCCTCCTGCTGCCAGGTCTGAGGTACATGACCCCCCGCCTCCACCTTCCCCGGCCTTTCCCTCACCTGTAAAACAAAGGCGGATTTTCCAGCTCTCAGGCCTGCTGACTGAGCCTTCTCTGAGCTTTGTAACCCCTCACCTTACCTAGGGCATTCTAATTGCTTGATACTGATGGGAAAATGGATTTACTTTTGGTTTTCCTGTTGAAGTATTTGCCAACAGTATCATTTTCAAAGGTAGAGAAAAAATGACTAACAACTCACCCTTTATTCTCTCTACGTTCATTTATTCATGTAACAAATATTCATTCAACAAATAATCATGGAGCCTGCACTGGGGATCCTGAGTGTCAGAGACGAAGTCCCCCACCTCACAAAGCTTGCATTCTAGACGAAAGAGAAGAAATGCATTTATGTGTGATATGACAGGTGGCAATAAAAACAAGAAGAGAAAGGATATGGAGGAAGATGGGAGAGTGGGAGGGAGTGGCTTTTTGTAAAGGCAGATCAGAGAAAGCCTGTGTGGTGAGGGGGCTTTTGGGCAGAAGCAAAAGATAGTGAGGGGCTGAGCATGCAGGCCTAGGGGCTGACGGCAGGGGGCAGGATGGAGCAGAAGCCCTGAAGCAGCCCCGCCGACCCCACGTCCTCCCAGCAGTGCTTGGGGCGCTGAGGGAGGCTGGTGGAGCACCTGCACCCACCCCAGCACGTCGGGCAGTGAGGAAGTTTATTCTTCTGCCACTCGATGTGCGCACACACCTGGGCACAAGCGGGCCTTCCGCCTCCTCGCTACCAGCCAGGGAAGAGGGATGTTTGCTGGAGGAAACTGTCTCCAGGGCCTGGGTCTGAGTCCTGGCTCCCCGATCTGGCATTCGTGTGACCTTGGATAAGTCACTTAGCTTCTCTGAGCCTGGCTGTCATCTGTAAAAGGGAGCACAGTCTGCCTACAAGGAGGGTGAATTCATGGAAGATTCAAGCAAGGCAATGCAAGTAAAAGTGAGAAACACATTATCACTGTCCAGGCTCGAGTGCTGATCTTGATTCCTCAAGCCAGCTCCTCTCTTGGACTACTTCTCTGATGCTAGCCTGGTCCACTAGGATACAAGCCTGAGGGCCCTTGTTTTACTCCCCTGAGATACTTTCCTTTCGCACAAGGCATGATAGGAGCAGTGGGTGCCCGTGGACGAATCCTGGCTCTGCTCCATTCCAGCTGTGTGATCTTGGACAAAACGCTGACCTTCTCTGAGCCCTCAGTGATGGATCTGTCTTATATGGCTGTTTGGGGGACTTTATTAAATAATACCTAAAGCACAAGGCAAATAGGCACTCAATAGTTTTTATCATGACAACTTTCAATCATACAGAAAAACAGGGAAGTATGATGAACACCATATCCCCATTACCAAGATATAACAATTATCAATATTTTGTTATATTTGGTTCATCTGCTTTAAAAAAATTTGCTGAAATGTTTTAAATTAAAAACATCCTCTCAACAAACAAGAAGAATCCCTGATAAACAATCTAAAAGCTCATCTAAAGGTACTGGAAAAAGAAGAACAAACAAAGCCCAAAATCAGCAGAAGGAAGGAAATAATAAAAATCAGAGCAGAAATAAACGAAATAGAGACTAAAAAAAGAATAGGAAAAATTAATGAAACCAAGAGCTGGTTCTTTGAAAAGATAAACAAAATTGAAAAACCCTTAGCTAGACTCACCAAGAAAAAAAGAGAGAAGGCTCAAATAAAATCAGAAATGAGGGGCCGGCCCCGTGGCCGAGTGGTTAGGTTGGCGCGCTCCGCTGCAGGCGGCCCGGTGTTTCATCAGTTCGGATCCTGGGCGCGGACATGGCGCCGCTCACCGGCCACGCTGGGGCGGTATCCCACATGCCACAACTGGAGGGACCCACAACTAAGAGTGTACAACTATGTACCGGGGGGCTTTGGGGAGAAAAAAGAAAAAATAAAATCTTAAAAAAAAAATCAGAAATGAAAGAGGAGAGATTACTACAGACACCTCAGAAATACAAAAGATAATAAGAGAATACTATGAAAAGCTATACGCCAACAAATTGGATAAGCTAGAAGAAATGGATAAATTCTTAGAAACATACAACCTTCCACAACTGGACCAAGAAGAAGTAGAGAATTTGAATAGACCAATCACCAGTAAGGAGATCGAAACAGCAATCAAAAACCTCCCTGAAAATAAAAGTCCAGGACCAGATGGCTTCCCTGGTGAATTCTACCAAACATTCAAAGAAGACTTAATACCTATCCTTCTCAAACTCTTCCGAAAAACTGAAGGGGAGGGAAAGCTTCCTAACTCATTCTACAAAGCCAACATTATCCTGATACCAAAACCAGACAAGGACAACAGGAAAAAAGAAATTACAGGCCAATATCACTGATGAACATCGCTGCAAAAATCCTCAACAAAGTACTAGCAATCGAATACAATACATTAGAAAGATCATACATCATGATCAAGTTGGATTCATTCCAGGGATTCAGGGATGGTTCAACATCCACAAATCTATCAACGCGATACACCACATTAACAAAACGAAGAATAAAAATCACATGATCCTCTCAATAGATGCAGAGAAAGCATTTGACAAGATACAGCATCCATTTATGATAAAAACTTGAAATGAAATGGGTATAGAAGGAAAATACCTCAACATAATAAAGGCCATATATGACAAACCCACAGCAAATATCATTCTCAATGGAGAAAAACTGAAAGCTATCCCTCTAAGAACAGGAACCAGACAAGGATGCCCACTGTCACCACTCTTATTTAACATAGTATTGGAAGTCCTAGCCAGAGCAAACAGGCAAGAAAAAGAAATAAAAGGGATCCACATTGGAAAGGAAGAAGTGAAACTGTCACTCTTTGCAGATGACATGATTTTATATCTAGAAAACCCTAAAGAGTCCACTAAAAAACTTTAAGAAACAATAAATGAATACAGTCAAGTCGCGGGATACAAAATCAATGTACAAAAATCAGTTGCATTTCTATACATTAACAACAAAGTAGCAGGAAGAGAAATTAAGAATACAATCCCATTTACAATTGCAAGAAAAAGAATAAAATACCTCGGAATAAACTTAACCAAAGAGATGAAAGATCTATACACCAAAAACTATAAAACATTGTTGAAAGACATCGAAGAAGACACAAAGAAATGAAAAGATATTCCGTGCTCTTGGATTGGAAGAATTAACATCGTTAAAATGTCCATACTTCCTACAGCAATCTATAGATTCAACGCAATCCCTATCAAAGTTCCAACAACATTTTTCACAGAAATAGAATAAAGAATCCTAAAATTTATATGGAACAACAAAAGACCGTGAATAGCCAAAGGATTCCTGAGAAGAAAGAACAAAGCTGGAAGTATCACACTCCCTAATTTCAAAATATACTACAAAGCCATAGTAACCAAAACAGCATGGTACTGGCACAGAAACAGACACACAGATCAATGGAACAAAATTGAGAGCCCAGAAACAAACCCACACACTTATGGACAGCTAATATTCGACAAAGGAGCCAAGAGCATACAATGGAGAAAGGAGAGTCTCTTCAATAAATGGTGTTGGGAAAACTGGACAACCACATGCAAAAGAATGGAAGTAGACCATTCCCTTACACCATGCACAAAAATCAACTCAAAATGGATTAAAGACTTGAATGTAAGACCCGAAACCATGAGACTTCTAGAAGAAAACATAGGCAGTACGCTCTATGACATTGGTCTTAGCAGCATATTTTCAAGTACCATGTCTGACTGGGCAAGGGAAACAAAAGAAAAAAAAAGAACAAATGGGACTCCATCAAACTAAAAAGTTTCTGCGCAGCAAAGGAAACCATCAACAAAACGAAAAGACAACTTAACAATTGGGAGAAGATATTTGCAAACCATATATCAGATAAGGGGTTAATATCCAAAATATACAAAGAACTAATGCAGCTCAACAACAAGAAAACCAACAACCCAATTAAAAAATGGGCAAAAGATCTGAACAGAGATTTCTCCAGAGAAGATATACAGATGGCCAACAGGCATAGGAAAAGATGCTCACATCATTAGCTATCAGGGAAATGCAAATCAAAACTACAATGAGGTATCACCTCACTCCGATCAGAATGGCTATAATTAACAAGACAGGAAACAACAAGCGTTGGAGAGGATGTGGTGAGAAGGGAACCCTCATACACTGCTGGTGGGAGTGCAAACTGGTGCAACCACTATGGAAAGCAGTATGGAGTATCCTCAGAAAATTAAGGATATGATCCAGCTATCCCACTGCTGGGTATTTATCCAAAGAACTTGAAAACGCAAATGCATAAAGATACTTGCACCACTACGTTCACTGCAGCATTATACACAATAGCCAAGACTTGGAAGCAACCTAGGTGCCCATCAAGGGAAGAATGGATAAAGAAGATGTGGTGTATATACACAATGGAATACTACTCAGCCATAAGAAATGATGAAATCCGGCCATTTGTGACAACATGGATGGACCTTGAGGGTATTATGCTGAGTGAAATAAGTCAGAGGGAGAAAGTCAAATACCGTTTGATCTCACTCATAAGTAGAAGATAAAAAGAATGACAAACAAATACATAGCAATGGAGATTGGATTGGTGGTTACCATAGGGGAAGGAGGGAGGGCAAAAGGGGTGATTAGGCTCACATGTGTGGTGATGGACTATAATTAGTTTTTGGGCAGTGAACATGATGTAATCTACACAGAATTCTAAATATATTACGATTTACATCTGAAAGCTATATATTGTTATAATCCAATGTTACTGCAATTAAAAAAATAATAATAATAATTTTTTTTAAAAATCCTGATATTTTACCCAAACACTTCAGAAAGTATCCCTTAAAAGAAGGACATTTTTCTACATAACCTCAGTGTAACAAGATTAACAATGATTCCTCAAAATCAGTGACACCCAGCCCACATTCAATTTCCCCAGTTGTCTCAAAAATGTCCTATATTTTGGGTCTCTGAACCAGATCAATCAACGTCCACACATTGAATTTATAGTTTTGCATCTTAACACTCTTTCTCATAAACTTTTATTTTGGAATAATTTTAGATTTACAGAAAAGTCGCAAAGGTAGTATGGAGAATTCCCAAATCCCCTTCACCCAGTTTCCCCTAATGTTAACATCTGACATGATTGTGGTATTTGTTAAAACTAAGAAACCAGTGTGGGTCCATTACTAGTCACTGAATTCCAGTTGAATCGCCTTTTGTCTAGAATAGTTCCCTCTTGCTCTGCCTGCTTTCTTTCATGCCATTGATCTGCTGAAGAAACCATGTTGGTTTTTCTGCAGAATATCACTTTCTGGCTTTATCTGATTGCTTCATCCAACCATCATTTATTTGGTTCCTCTCCCTATTTCTTCTTTAAACCAGAAGTTAGATCTAAAGGCTTGATGAGGTTCAGCTTCAACAATTTCCCTAAGAAGAGTTCATGGCGATGCTGTGAACTTGGGGCTCAGTATCTTCCGTATTTGCCCTACTAGTTCCACTGCCTCTTCAGCCTCACCACATCGGGATGGCATATTGCAAACACCCCATACCGGTTCCCCCGGACCCCTGGGTCCCTGCCCACAGATCTGTCAAGCCCACTGCTGGCAGATGAGTCTTGCTTTGATCATGTCCCTGTAACTGTCAGGTTGAATGAGAGTGTCCCCAGGGCTGTAAACATCCAGCAACTGGATTTTTCTTACCAATATCCCTCTAAATGTGTTTCATGGGCTGAGTTCTCTTCCTGCTCCTGTACGAAAACTTGGGCAGGTCCCTTGTCTTCTCTGGGAACTCTCAGGTAATAAAAAGTCCTATGCAAAAACCCAACACTGATTCAGTTGAGTAATTAAAATGCCCAGTCAAGGGGCTGGCCTGGTGGCATAGTGGTAAAGTTCACGTGCTCTGCTTCAGTAGCCCAGAGTTTGCGGGTTTGGATCCGGGGTATGGACCTCCCCACAGCTCGTCAGGCCATGCTGTGGCAGGCGTCCCACATACAGGGTACAGGAAAATTGGCACGAATCTTAGCTCAGGGCCAATCTTCCTCACCAAAAAATGCCCAGTCAAGTTTAATAATCAAAATATTGAACTTGAGTTCAGGTTGCTGCCCCAAGCTCCACGCCTGCCGGGGCCCGTAGGAGGCAGGAATCCTGCTGATGGTGAGCAGGTCACTGACTCCCCCAGATGCAGGCGGCCCCTCCAGAGTTGGACAGGAGAGTGAGGAGAGCAGAGGGAGCAGGAAAGTTATGACCTGCCTGGTGACGTCATGCTGGTCCGGCACTCTTGGGAGATGTTTAAAATACTCTCTCTCCTGGGCACTTTTGTGGTCTTTTGAAGAACTTCCTCCCCTTTTGACAGAGATGCCTCGTCATTTTCTCTTGACAGGGACTAAAGCGTCTCCACTCTAGCTGGTTGTCCACCCTTCCCCGGCCCCTAGGAATCTAGTGATACTTCTAGTGGCATTCTGCTGAAGTCTCTGTCCCTCTAAGACGTCCATTTGGATCGGACCTAAGATGATCCCACGTATGGCTACATCTGGTCAACAGGAAATTTTCACACATTCTATATCTTGACCAAGCCTGGAACGCAGGTTGGCCCCCACCTAAGTAATATACACTCTGAAAGTAGCCAGCCCATCGTCCCTCCTTCGGTCTCCCCAGTGGGAGTCAGTCACCCTCCACTGTGACCCTCAAACTATAGGGAACACGGATTAAGTGTCCCAACTGATTCAGTGAAAGCTGTCTCCCTTAGCCTTGAGGTGATGGGTGCACACTCCCCGCCTCAGGAGGAGGGCCAGGACTCCAAAAACCTCTCTTCAAACATCCTCTTAAAAAAAATCCAACTCAAATTTTTTTTTACACTCTTAATGTGGGTGAAAAGTTTAAAAGTCTCTACACAGTTTCCGGACACCTCCTCAGTGAATACAGCACATGGTCTGGCCCCTCCTTTGGAACGTGAGATCTAGTGTCTCCCGGGGCCTTGGCTGAAAACTCCCACTTTCATTTCCTACAGTCCTTCCAAGGTTCCCTTCTCCTAGAACGCCTGCCCAGCCGCCACCCTCCTTCTCTTCTTGATACTTAGACTGTCTTTAAGGTCCAGCTCAAGGGAAGTCTTGTCCAATTCCCCAGCCAGAGCAGTGGTAGCCCTGAATACAGTGCGTGGCACCAACTACATTTGCCCTTTATTGCAATTATCTGTGGATAAGTCCTATCTGCTCAGTGAGGTGTCCCGCTCCTGGAGGGCAGAGGCTGTTCCTTGTTCATCAGGGATTCACCATTGCCGTTAGCACAGAGTCTGGCTCAAAATGCTTGTTCACTAGGAATCTGCCTAATGAATGAAGAAGGAACTCACTTTGGCCACACAAAATTCAAGGTCAAATCAGTGACTTCACAAACAGGAAGCTGACCAAAGTCACAGGCTTTCCTGCAGTATACATTTGGAGAGTTAGTCTCAAACAGTGTTTTTCCCAAGGTTGTCCTGCCCACAGACTCTTAGTACAATGCTCACCAGACCAGGTGGACCGCATTCATGGGGTTGTGCTGAAGCTCAGGGAAGTTAAGACTTAGGAGGGCAGACTCACGGACACCCTCAGGGAGAATCCCTGCTGGGGTCAACAGTCTCCACCTAGCGGTCATCCCTGAGCCCAGGAGGTGTCCAGCTCACCCATTGTTAAGGCCTCAGTGAGGATGATGGGCTACTTTCCCTCCTTGAAACTGAGACAGAATTATGCCCAGTTTCTCAACCAGTTACCAGTTAACAGGGAATATGGCCATCTGGGGTTTTTATTGTACACAGGTGAGCAACCTTCAAGTCTCCGAAGGCTTGATCCTGAGTAGGTTGGTGGGTGACCTTAGCCCACCTGATCATAGAGCTTCCACGGCTGCGTCTGGGACATCCTCCCCGCCTCCTCCATTAACTCCTTGACTTCCTCAATCTCCCCCCCACCCCACTCTTGTGAAATCACAAATAGACCCCAATAAAAGGTCTTGGATTGTGACTTTCCAAGAAGGCAACTCAAGATGAATATTGGTTTTTTTGAGAGCATTCTCATATTCCACATGAACTCGTTAGCATCATATCTTTAGGAGTCCTTAGTTGTAAGTAACGAAAACAGACTTTTGTTAGCTTAAGCTTAAGGAATTTATTGAGAGGATACTGGGAAATCACAGGCTCAAAGGAAAACGTGAAAAATCAGGACATGGGAAGGACAGAACCAGGCCAGCTCTGGGGCTCTGGGTAGCAGGACATTTTGAATTGTCTTTTGAAGAAACCCTCATGAGAGCCTCTGCTTTAACAACCTACAGCCCCCCAGGTATCTCCACTCAAGATGCAAATTTCCAGGAGAGGATCTGATTAGTGAGCTGGGTCCAAAGCCTACCTCCTAACCAGGGTGGGGTTCTGTGATTGACAGCTCACCCTAATCACCCCAAGTCCGGAAGGGCCATTTCCCCGGATGAAGGGCTGCTGAGCAGACAAATACAAACACAAACAGCAAACAAACACCAAAAAACCAAACCAGATGTCCGCTACAAAGGTTTTCTTTAACAGCAACCTCCAACCTCCACTAATATATTTGAAACATGATTCAATTTTCCAAAGTTCAGTTTATACACGACTCTTTGTGTAACTAATCAAATTTCTCTTTTCATAGCAGCTGCTGGAAAGCTTAGGGCCCAACTGTGTTTTCCCCATAGCAACCATGTTGGATTTTGACGGTGTCCATCTTGTCTTTGCCCCTCTCCTGGTTCTATTGTGTATTTTTGATGTTCCTTTTTCTTTCTCTCTAATTTGTCATCTTGGTGATGCTGTGGCTTTTGTTTTTTGTTTTTCTTCCTTCCCTGGAATGAGGCAGACTATAAGTGAGCAGATCATCTGTGACTCTTTAGGAATGTGTTATGGTGTAAAGCAGAGTTCATCAGCACTGCGAGTTTTACCATTGGAAGGGCTCATAGTCTGGAAGCCAACAGTTACAAAGACATCGTGGCACGGTATCCCTGGAGTTCTCCACTTTTAAAGCTTTCCCAGAGTCATGAGATGCAAACAAGTTGTCTCAAACTTTTACTGCATAGCACTCCTGTGTATAGGGGAATGCGACCTGACCTTTGGTGAAACAGGCCAGTTTCATGTGAGAAGGAGAGCAAGAACAAAGAGAAGTTGGCTGAAGCAGCTCGGGGCAGGGCCCTGCTCCAGGGTTATTTTCCATGTGACCTCAGCTGAGCTCTCTCTCTCTCTCTGGAGAGACTGCCTGGCCTGGGAGCACCAAGGAAAATTTGGCAGTGCCTGAGGGAGTTAAAGAGCAGCCAGCAGCAGCAGGTGCCAGGAATGGGCCGGAAAACTCTGGTGAACTTGCCAGAGTCACATAGCAGCTTCAGTTTGGGTTTGGAGAGGCAAGGCTGGGGTTGGAGAGAAAGATGGGAGGTCCGCTTGCTGCCCTCAAAAGAACCCCAGCTCCATCCTCCAAGCTCCGTGATAAGCTGGCTTTTCCTGCCTGAGCTCAGAGGCTAGGGGAGCTAGAGGGTGGTGTTCTCATCAAGGATCTCCTGCTTGCGAAGATCAGAAGCCCACTCAGGAGCTCAAACAGAAGACAATTGTTTGTAAGGCTATAACAGGCAGTCCCGCAGATATTCAGTGAGGGATCACAAGCCTCTTCGGGGCTGGGACAGAAGATTCAGCAACTGTGTCAATCCTCTCCAGCCCTCAGGGGCCCTCAGAGAGCTCTCTTACTTTGGCTTCTCTCTGCTCACTCTTCTTGCATGTGGCCCAACAAGATGGCAGCCTCAACTGTACAAGCAGCCCCAACCAGCTCTCTGAGAACACACAGTTCACTGTCTCTGTGTCCTTGTTCAAACTCCCTGATGGGGCCAGCTCGTCTATTCGTACTGAGCATGTGGATTGACTACGCCTTCCCCTTGTCCAGCCAGCCATGGCCAGGAGGAACAGGTCTTCTGGAAGGGCTCAGTAAATGTTAACTTCCCTGGAGGGTGTCGATGCTGGCTTTTCCTCTAGTCGAAGAGCCACTGAGAGGATCCTCAAGACCCTTAGGGCCCAGAAGGGCTCTTGTCAGGAGAGCTGTGGAAGGAATTCCTGCACCCCAGGGCCACTGAGCCCAATGACTCTGAGGACAGTGAGGTGTGTTCTGGTTGCTGCAGGACAGCAACGCCTGTGACTTCCGATGAAATACTCACTTTTTGCAAGTTGACACCTATATCCTTTCGCTTAGAGAACTCCTCAGAGTGTCACTCTCTTGCGATAAAGCTATCCAAGTTCAAGCTATCCAAGTTCAAGGAGCCGTTTGAGGTTATTCAAAACTGACCTCACCATCAAAGTCCTACTTCGAGATGCAAAAAGTTATCTACCAGCCAGTTTTACACCCCCTTGGGCACAACAGGCTTGAGGTCACCCTCCCTGCTTTTGCTCAGGCTGTTCCCCTGGAATGCCCTGACAGGTGACCCTCCCCAGTCACTACCTGACTGAATTCTCCCCTTCCCTAAAGCCTTACCCCAAACCCACCTCCAGGAAGGCCTCCCTGGCTCCACTGAGTCAGCGCCTACCCTCTCCTCCCCTTCTCCCGCCTCCTCAGCGATGTCTTGGTACACACCACATCTGACCACCTCCAAGTTGCTTGTGCCTGTGTTCTTCTCTCTAGCCTGGCTGTTGCATGAGGACATCCCTATGTCCCCATTAGAGCTTGGCTAGGGCCTGGCTCAGAGTAGATGGGGCTGACGTGTGGGCTGCCACCAGAGAGCTCAATTCTGGTCACACAGAAGCACTTTTGACCTTTCCAACAGCCCCTGGAACTGACCAGGCTCCAGTGGCCCCTAGGTCACCCTGACCCTTCCAGACCTCTCTGCCAGCCATGGAATCTCCGCCTCCCTAAAGACCTTAGCCCCATTCTCACTCCTTCATCTCACAATGGCCACTTCTGTTACGGAGGGACCATTGCCCTCCATGGTGCACTTTCAGAACAGACAGAGCCTTCACACGGACACCCTTAGGGGTTACAGCATTCCTGCAGGACAGACTGTCCTACCCACTGCAGCTCTGCAGGAGACGGGCCCCCAACCCTGGGGTCCTAGCGTGCCCTCTCCCCAACACACGCTTCTCTCCTCTCCCCTGAAAAATAAGGGCCAGTGGTTTCAGCTCCCAGGCTTGCCATCTTTCTAATCCGAGGAAACCAAACTACTTTTTGTCTCCCTGCGAGGCCAGGCCAGTGGTCAGGATGGACGGGAGGCAGAGCAGAGAGAGGGAGGTCTGCCAGTAAGTGGAGAGCTGAGGCCCTGGACTGCTCTCCCACAGGAAACCACTGACTGGAAACTCTGAGGTGCTCACAGGCAGCTCCCAGCAGCAGGGCTCAGCGCATTATCGTGTGAATCCCAAAGCACCTCAAAGCTGGCTGGCAAGACCTTCCAGGGGGAGGGACGGGCTTGAGCAGAGGCACCGAGGGGCCTGGGCAACCTAGTGTGGCAAGGCCTGTGGTGCCCACGGAGGAATAAAACTGGTTGGGGGATAACATTCAGCATCTTGACACACTTGATGTTGGATATCGGAACTTGAGTTTCCAATAACCCAAAACGGTTCCTTGAGCTTGAACAGCTTCTATCTTGACACTCTCGGGAAAGCAGTTCCTGTTGGGGAGGGCATTATCCTGGAGGGCGGTGGTGGGGTCTTTGTGCTCCATCCTGTGCTGTCTCACTACTGAAGGTGGAACCTGCCTGCTCACCTCTCAGAACGTGCTGAGCATCAGAGGGGCGGCATCGTGTGACACGGTTGGTATATCCACTTTGCAGATGGCTCGTCATTAGCACGTGGGTTACAGTCACACCCAGTCATGAGAAGCCTCCTGATTTTGCACAAAGTAGGTGTAGACTCTTTCGTCCAGGAATTTAAGAGATTATGTAATTTTTCTTGGTTTTGTCTGCAAGGCTTTTTTTTCCTCTGTGACTCAGTATTTGGATGGCTCTCCCTGAGGGAAGCCATGAGGGTGAGATGTAAGAATCCAGGGCTGGTGCTGGGCTCAGGATAGGGGAGCTGCCCCCAACACCCATGGGAGCCAGAGGCCTGCACCCAGGACTCGCCCGCATGTCCCTCAGGGGCAAACTGCAGCACATGCCCTCTTTCCCTCGGGGAGACTTGGAAGAAGAAAGGTCTGGCTCCCCAACATCAGGCCCAGAGCTCCCTCCTCTGTGAAGCCTGCATAGCCAGGAGCGGGGAGAAAGGAGAGGGAATGCTCTGGCAATCTGCTGTCTTGTCCCTTCCCCTCAAGGAGCTGTTGTGGTGAGCAGCTGTCCTCTCAGCCTTCTCCTGGGAAACTCTCCATCTCGTCCGTGAGCCCGAGGCTGGGTGGGCTTGGGGTCAACCTCTGCATCTGCGTGTTTTCTTCTCTTAGCAGTTGATTCCTTCTCTCCCTCTTGGCTTATTTTTTCCTTCTGTTGCTTCAGGCTTCTTCTAGGTCAGCAGCTGTCTGTCCTCTTTCACCCATTCCTCATGCCAACTCAAACCAGCCTCTCGCCCCTTTGCACTTCTTGTCACATCTTCATGTGATTTTACCAGCAAATCTCTCTCCTTTCTTCTCTCTGACCTGGGCCTTCCCCTCCCCCTCGTCGCTCTCCCTTTTTTCCTTCTCTCCTTCCCCCCTTCTCTCCCCTCCCTGCTCCTTCTCCTTCCAAGAACATGCCATTTCACAGAAAGTTCCATTTCCACAGCCACGGTTACGTTCATGCATTTCCCCAGTTCTAACATCACAGAGGAATGTGTGACATCATCTCCACAAGTGAGTCCAGTGCACACCAGCCCCCACCCCTACCTTTCTCCCCTCCTGTCTTTACCAGCTATTTGCTAAGTCTTGACTCTGTCTGATGATTCAAACACATTTTTTTCTTGTCCCGGGAACCCTGCCCCACCCTCCACCTCTAGGACTGTGTTATTCCATAAACGTCAGAACGCGAGCAAGGTCTTGGCCTCAGAAGACATTGTTTATTGGCTCCCAAACTATTCTGCACGTTAGAATCAGCTGGGGAAATTTTACCACGCCTATGGCCAGGTCACCCCCTGTACCGATTAAATCAGAACGCCTCAGGGCGGGAGACAGGCAGCAGTTTTTAAAGATCCCCAGGTGATTCCAATGTGCAGCAAAGTTTGGGACCCATGGACACAGTGCTGTATTGAAGGGAGTTAGAGCCTGCAGCCCAGTGAATAAACCCCAGGGAGCCTGGGGCACAGACCTGGTCTTCAGAGCTGTGATGGGGAGAGAAAGGGAGCAGGTCCCAGGTCCTCAGCGGGGCCAGGAGCATTCTCTCTGGGGCGCCCCTGCCAAGTGCACTGGGGGCTCTCCCAGACCTGCTCCAGGGAGAGCTCACAGCAGCCCAGGAGAGCTCCCCCTTCCACAGGCCGCGCTGGTTCCAGGGGAAACCTCGCAGGAGCTCAGTCCCCAGGAGAGCCTTGGATCTGTGGGTAAGCAGCCAGTTCTGTCCTTCCTGGATGCAGCCCCGAGCCCTGAGGTTGCTGACTTGGCTGAGCGCACACTTCTGCTTAAGGGCACAGTCCAGAGTCCTAGTCCCTGCCCCTCAGCTGGGAGTGCGGCCACCCGGGGCAGCAGGAGGCCAGCGATGCACCAAGAGATGAGAGGCTGTGGAGGCTCAAGATGTAATCCCTGTGGACTTTCACAGAGGGAGTGACAAAAAGGAAATTCTTTCCTGGTATTTCCCGAAAGCCCCAGCGAGAGCAGCCACGGGAAGGTTTATCTCTGGTGGAAGTCTGATCTGCTCCCTCCTCCCTCCTCTCTGATAGGCATCTACATGGGTGGTTCTCAAGCTCCTATCAGAATCCTCTGGAGGGCTTGTTAAAGCACAGATTGTTGGGCCCAGCCTCGGAGTCTGACTCAGTAGGTCTGGGTCAGGGCCAGAGAAGTTGCATTTCTTCCAGTTCCATGGTGCTCCTGCTGCAGAATGGGGGCGGCACTTGCAGACCCACTGGGCCACAGCCTCTTTCCAGGTCCACTTCCAGTTTGCCACAGACTGAAATCGGAGGGAAAAGCAATAGGAAGAAAGAAACAAGGGAAGAGGAAAGCTAACATTTTCTTACCTGTTGAGAGAAGGAGGGCTCTGGTCTTGTGCGTCCCTTGAAGTGCTTGCTCAGCACTGGGCACGGTGTGTCCCGTGTGGCACGTGCTCCATGAACATTTGCATATCATGATGTAGCTAGTACGTGCAAACGTAAGCGACAAATGCCAGGCTACCATGTACACTCCTGGAAAGACAATGCTATCTGTGGCTTTCTAAATGCTCAATAATTCAAGTCAGCAAAAATACTGATTTAACCTAAAATGGCCAAGGTACCATATCCCAAGCACACTATGTCAAAGCACTACTGGGGACAAAATAGTGAATTAGACACTGATTGGAGTCCTGCCCTTCTGGAGCTTACTGTCCTAAAGGGATGACACATATTAACTGCAGAGGTGCTGAGAGTTAGGAAAGGCACAGGACAAGGTGCTGCTATGGGAACCAAAAAAGGAGACTCTGACTTTCTAAGAGCAGATTTTTCCTTCCTTGGACTGTTCATGCCCTGCTGCCTTGTAGCAGATTATAAATCTTGGGGAGATGAAGTTAGCCCCTGTGTTGCTGCTAGTTGTGCCGCTAGTTGGAATGTGCTTCTAGTGTGTTCACCTGAGTGGTGACCCATAGGGCCATTTCAAACAAGAGGTTAAATGTTTCAGCATCTTTCCTGCTCATACTGTTTAAATTAAGATGAATTTCCAGTTCCCTCCGGCCAAGGGTTTGATGGACACTGCTGGGCTCGTGGCGTGGGAGTTGCTGTAATTCCGTCTTCCTTGAGGCTGCCAGGCTGGAGGGGGCAATGTGTTGGTCTGATGTGAACAAGTTGCTTAGTAGAGGAGAATTCCAGCAACTCCAGGGAACCAGAGACAATGTGGTGAAATGCATCATTTTGTGTCCCAGGACCAGCAGCCAAGGGAGTGGGTGAGTTCTGCGGCCATGAGAAAGACACTGGCCAACGAACCTTCCATCCCAAAGCTCTCCTGAGAACAGCTTGTGTCTAACCAAACTTATTTTTCAAGCTGACCAGAAATCCTACCCTCTTCTGGAAATTATCTGTATTCTTCTGTGGGAACAGAAGGGTGACCACATAGATCCATGGAAGAGACAGCATTCACATGTCTTTGAGGACAAGGATATTGTCTGGTTCATCTGTATAGTTTCCCACAGATCAGTGGTAGATGTCTGAGCTTGGTCCAACGCTTAGAATCTGTGGCAAAAGTTTAAATTCTGGGGCCACTACCTCTAGCCCACCGTCTATGCAGAAATGGAGCCCAAGAATCCAAGTTCCACTGGGTGCTCAGGCAATGTGGATGACCTCAGAGGCTCCAGATGTCAAGCGACACCTAAGAAATGAGAATCAGGGATGGCTTTTGAGTCTCTCCATTCTTCCTTTGTAACCAGCTGATGTTTGCAGAAATAGGGCTATGCCTATAAACAACTGGAGGTAATATTTTTTGGTTAGCTTCACAGGGTCCCCCATCTAAATGGGCATGGATTTGAGGAGTGACAGTGCTGCAAACAGTTAATCTTACAAGATGATCCATTTCTTAATATGGTACACTGCATCTATTTTAAAGATACATCTTTCACTTCTGGTCCCAAACATTTTGATTTTGGATCTGGAGGTTAGTGATCTCTTACATGAGCATCTCTCACCATCTCATAGTTCAGCGTCCACACTAGAAGTTGCTTCTGCAGTGAAAACTTTCTAAAGACAGTAGAACTTGTGATCAAAAGAGTAGGCAGTGGATACACTCTGGGGATGGGGTTGAATGTCACCCTTCGGCCTTGGACGTGAGCAGAGTGGGAGGGCTGTCCGAGCCTGGGCCTTCAATTATGAGAGCACCCAGCTTGTCTTCACCCGACTGAGTAACTCATCCAAGATGAGGACCAAGATGAGGATGAGGTCCAGAAGGAGAAGCAGGGCAGCAGCCTACTGTGGGCTCTGCATGCAACTAGCACTGAGTACACGCCTGCTAAGGGAATGAGTTATTCACAGAAAACCCACCAGCATTATTGGACCTTGCCTCTTAGCTATCTTAGCTTTTCTGAACAGGCCTCCACACTCTGGTTGCCTGTGATGTGTGCTTGGTTTATTCCTCTCTGTGTATTTCATCCTTTTATGTCTTTAAAGACCAAGTGGCAAGGTAGTGTAGTAGAAAGAATGTGGCTTTAAAATCAAGATAGATTTAATTTCAAATCCCAGCTCTAGTATGTGCTAGTTATCTTGGACAAGTTCTTTAATCTCTTATATCCATTTATAAGAGATGCTGCTGTAAAGTTTAATTAATGCTTGTAAATGCTTAGCACAATGTGTGGCAAGGAAGGATTCTCTTCAGGCATTTGTACAGACCACACCAAATGAATCTGATGGAGTGAAATATGCTACAGATCTCCTATGGTAAGCAAAATATTGGAAGCGGTCTAAATTTCTAACAAAAGAAGAACAGTTAGATAAATTGCAGAGCATATGATAGAAAAGCCCTCTCTTTATGGCACAATGTATTGTGTAATCCAAATGTCAGTTGTGGTTATCCTTTGAGAGCCAAAAATTGGCTTCAACTGTATCCCACATATGTGGGAAGTTCCAAGGGACAATCCCATGAGGATGTGGTGGTGGGCTCTGGTTATATTTCTCTATACACCTCTGTTGCTTCACTGACTCTTCAGTTTATGAATTATCTTGCTTTACTGTCTGCATGCACTTTCCTCACTAATTACAGCACACTGAATCCTGCTCCCTTCCTTTTACTCCCCCAAACAACGCTGATATAAAGCTCTGGGCACAAGGAAGAGGATTTACATTTTAGCACCAGTCTAGAACAGTGCTTTTCCCCTCCTGCCACCAGGGGGTCCTTTCATGAGCTTCCTCTCTGGAGGCTCCAGCATCCAGAGACCATGCCATGTTGCTTGGCCCCCTTTTCTCTTTTCTGTTGCTCAGTGTCCCTACCCTTGATTGTCTGCTAACTTTCTCTGCAGAAGACGGAATTTGGGGTCTCACTTTCTAGACACATCTATCAAGGTATCTTCCGAAATAAGTGTAGTTTTGCCTCTAAGAGCACATTGGCGTTATCGTAATTTTGCATGTTTATGTATCTGGCTCCACAGGCTGACTCGGAGCTCTTTTAGGGCAGGAAGCTAAGCTGGATCTAAGCCTTGGGAGGTGGAACTATAGTGGTTAAGAATCCACGAGCTGAAGCTAAATTGCCTGGGTCCAAATACTGGTTCTACCACTTACCAGGTAGGTAACCATCTTAGGAAATGGGCTGTAGGGAGGACTGAAATAACATGACAGAGTTAACGAACTGAACGCAGTGTCTCAGGCACACACTGGGAGCTTGGCAAAAGCCTGCATTAATTACTCCTGGATGGATTCTTTGCTGTCAGTCTGCAGTAACTAGCTTCATGCATGGTGACATTTGTCGTTCCAAGCTGGGAAGAGGCCTTTGGTGAGACTGAGTAATCCAGTTTCCTGATGTCAAAGGATAAAGTATCAGTGTTCAGACAATCTTTTTTCCTTGATGAGATTGTGTTCAAATATCTGGACACAATAAAGGAAACTTTTACTTAACCAGGCTGGGGAGAAGAGTGGGACAGAGATCAGTAATTTTGTCTAAAGAGTAAGAGGCCACAGAACCGTTGTAGGCATCCCTTCTCACTACTGTCCACTTAAACTGAAGATTCACTTTGGGTCTTTTTTCTTTTTCTATATTCAGAACAAAACAAGAGAAGTTTAAAAATTCTTTATTTGAATTTTAGACAAAGAAGAAGTATTGTATTATAAAGACTTGCTTGAAAGCATGAAATAGTCTGTTGTCATTGTTTCTTTATGTATTGTAAACCAACGTAAACATTAAGGGAGAGAACGGTAGATCTTTCCTCCTCATCTTTAACCCATTCTTAATTTAGCATGGATACAATCTTAGAAAGTCCTGCTGAAATGGCATCTTTAACACTCTCTCCTTGGGTTCTAATGGCTCCGTGGGTGAAGCACTATGCTCTTAGCCCAACCATACTTGCCCACATGACAAGAACAAGAAACCAGTGTCTCTAAGGCCAGACGTGCATAGTCGTTTTCATCTAAAGCTCAATTTCCTCATCATCTCTTATCCAGATGACTGACCTGGAAATTAGGGCTCAGTGTGAGTTAAAATGGTTTCTGGTGTGAAAGTCAATTTGCTAATCTCTATCTGGGATTATCATGCTGGGGGACATGCCAAGCCTCCTGGTTTGTTTATTTAACCGATGGTCACCAAGTTCATTGGGGCAAGCGGCAAAACAGCATGGTGTTTGTTGACCTTGGCAAATGATAAACTATGATTTATTTACTCCTTGGTTCCCCAATCTAATATAATTAAAAACCTTTGAATGTGCTAAATCTTTATTGCTTAAAGTTAGCAAACCAGTATGTTGAGAATGGTGTCCACTATTTGACAGTGACTAGCCATGACACGATTCATACACAGAACTGAATTTCCTATCAAGAAACCTTTGCCATCCTTCTTTTCATAAATTCTGACAGATAACCTGGCAGAGAACACAGACATTAGAACAAACTGCTGAAAGTTCTAGTCTTATCCAAAATAAACTTTAAGATTAGTCATTAAAAATCTAAGTTAACAGCATACACTCTGATTTCTTTTTCAGGTAGGAGAAAACTGCATTTCTTTTATGTGCATAGTTCCATTTGGACTCCAGCCAGATCTTTTTGGGTAGTCCAGGAATCTGTTTCCTAGAAAATTAAAAATCAGCCACAACCCCTACAGGTAGCAGAAAACGGGAATTGCCCGTGCCCCATCCCCCAAATGTTATTAGGGGTAGGAATGAAAATTTCTCACATTTCGTTCTTTTTCTTTTAGGCTTTGTTCTTGTTTTTAAGGCAAAAGTTATCATTAGTATTCACATTAGCAACAAAGATCCTAATTTCTGTAAATTAAAATGACTCGAGACGGACAAAAATCACATCTTGGTAAAGAATGAGGGTCCATAGGTATTAACAAGCGTTTATCAGTTCTGGCAAAAAGCAATCTTATTTGAGAGGTTAATTTGTAAGAAATGGCCAGCAGGATGAAAGGTCTCATCTGAAGTTCAGTTCCTTCAAAGGAAGGAAGCCAAGCCGGCCCATTGGGATGCAGTGGAAAGGGGGCTTTCATGGGTGGGAAATTTCCACGAAGTCAGACTGAGAGGAAGTCTCGCTCTGGCTCTTCAGTAAAAGTGGTTACTTCTAATAGGTAGTTCAAAGTGGAAGTCACTTGAAACCTTGCAATGTATTAGAAAGTCAAATACAAAGAGAAGTTTTTCCCTGTGATATTTTTCTGTCAACCTAAGCTTAGTAAAATGGCAAGAATCAGAAAATAGTACAAAAGTCACCAAGAGCTTGAGATTTCTCCAGTTTTAATCATTGTAAATGCCACAGCAGCAGTATCTTGTCGGAGCCTCACTGCCTTGACTACTGGGGATCCACGCCCAGGAGGAAGATTCAAGCCAGGAAGGTTTAATCAGGACGGTGTCTCTTTAAAAATGACAGAAAAATCAGTTTCAATCCCAAGTTCCTTGTCTGTTTCTAAGTGATGTTTATTCAGAACACTCAAGAATGACTCATATAACATTGCTGCTTTCAAATACCTCCGTGGCTACTTTTTGCTAACAAAAAAAAACCCAAAGAAATGCCAGCATTGTGCTGCAGCTTGTAGTCATTTAACAAAAAAATTAGAAGATGCTCTGAGCTTTTATAATCATAGGGTTTTTTTTACTTGTGAACACACAAATACCCAATAATCTAAGGTCAAGTTTCTAAACTACAAGCATGGCAAGCAATACATTTGTCTCAAGACCGATCCTTTTACAAATCCTAACTTTAGAAGGAGGCCATTTACACTACATTCTAATGGAGCTGCGTCCCTGTTCTGCTGGCTGAGTTGCCCAAGGGCAAGAAGCCCCTAACATCTGACTCAATAGTTAGCACCAGGAAACATCCACTTCCATTAAGCCTAAAACTTGGGAATCGCAACCAGGCAGAAGAACCGTCTCCAGCAGTCTCCACCATCACTTCCTGAGACAGCAGTAATGGCGGCCCGAAGGGCACAGAGTCATCTAACAGCAGACTGGCCTCCTCCATGAGTTTATCTAATTTTCTCACAAGCTTGCAAAATCTCACTTAAAAATGTAATAAATTAAAATAATATATATATATATATACACCCACACACATATCCCCCATAATTCCTGGCTGCAATCCCCAAAAGGCAATCTCACAAAAAAAATTAAGCCAAAACACCAGTTTATTTTATTTAAGCCGGCATAGCAACTTTCCATTTCCTGAAGGGCCTTCTGCTGCAGACAGACACTAAAAGTAAAAACTACTATTGTGCCCAGGGATTAAGAATAGCTTTGATAACAAGTAAAAAAGTCGAATACTTCTTCATACTTGTTAGTTGCCTCTCACTCATTTCCCGAACCCTTACCCTGAGGAGACTCCTGTTCCCTCATCTCAGAGAGATCAGTTCTGAACAGGTAACAACAAGAAGCGGAAGGGGCAGCGAGTGCACAGAGAAGGCTCGGCTTCCAGACGGCTTTGACGGTCACTTCACAGGCACTCTGAACGTTGTGACGGGGGCACCTGCCTGCTCTTCAGTCACGACTCCTTCCTCACTCGCTCACATTTCACCCGTCAGAGAGGCATGAAGGTCGGCTAACATAGCTGCAGCCTTCAGTCTGACAGGCTGGTAAAATGAGCACAGGAAAAGCGGGGAATAGAGGGATCAAGGAAAATCAAGGTGCTAAAAATAAGTCCATGTGATGGTTTGTTCCTGTGGGATTCAGTGCAAAGGAGAGGAAGGAAGCACCATATATAATCACTCCATGCATAAAGTGTTTGTATCTACTGTTAGAACTACGACGCTCCAGTAGAAGATTAGCAGCTTGAGAAGGACCATGTCGCCACTGCCTACTAGCCCCGGTCACAGCCTCCTGCTGGGCTAATTCAAACAACATGGGAAGGGGGCAGGGCCAGGAGAAGATGCTCCAGGAGAAGACTGCCCTGTAATCTAAAGGTCGTCTACACATTTGCCTTCCATTCTTTGGCCCCATTAGAAGTAAGATGGTCCCCAGGGAAAATGGTTCTTGCGTGAACATCACCCAGGATGGCCGAATCAAGGAGAGAGCTGCACTGACTGACAACAGTCTGTACAAGAGGTTAGAAAAGAGGAAGGCTAATTAATGCTGGCAGCTGCAGATTCCCAGGCAACAGAGAGTTAGAGCCCCCTGGCATCCCTCACAAAAGTTAAACTGATTTCCTAGGAAAGAATCTAACTAGCTTGGGCAGAGAGGCATCACTACCCAGAGTTAGAAGGGTCAGTGATTCTTTGAAATCATTTAGAAGCCATGCCTAATTTCACAGGCAGAAAACTACCCAGCTGCATGTAATCCTTCAGGAGTTGAGATAATTTCTCTTTCCTTTTCTTGCAAGAAGGAAGACACTGATATAGTGTGAAATGGAGTGGAAGAAATCTGACAGAGGCAAGTCAATTAGGGTAAGAAGCAGTGTTTGCAGAATGCGTTCTATTGAGAAACTGAACAGTTTCACAGGAGGGGCAGAAGGACTCACTTTAGAAACTGAAGGTAGAAACTGGAGAGAAGAACGGAGTCAAAGTACAGGAAAAAGTAAGTGAATACAGTAGTGTTTTCTGTGTTTTTTTTACCATGGAAGGACAAAAGAGTTAATCCCTTCTCTGTTTTCTCACTGGACAAACTGAGAATTATTGCCATATTATGGGATGTATTCCCCCAGCAGAAATCCAAGCTTGCTTGTCTGCATAGTCTTAAGGAATAAATTCTTGTCAATTTTCAAGATAAAAAGCTCTTTTTGCTTAGTCTAAAGTTACCTACGTGTTCCTTAAGTGAATTTGGTATCATCATATTAATAGAAGGTGTGTAGTGGGTGGGGATTCACAATAAAAATGAAGCATTTGTCCTGTGCACCAGATTAGCAGAGAGAAGACATAAGTACGTGGGCTAATAGGCAGTGGCCTCGAGTCCTCAACATAAACGGCAGCTGTGGCTTTAATCCTAAGCTGCAGTTGCATTAAACTTCCAGGGCTTTACATATTTGTATTAATAGAGCTATCTCCTCTTTCAAAGCCCCATCACTGACCCTTCTCTTCTGTTTCATTCTCTCAAATTTGCTACCCACCCCCTGACCTCCAACATAGGTATCCATGAGCAGTGTCAGGTGTGAACTGCAAATCCCAAGTAAAGATAAACTTTACCAAATGGGAATTTTCCCTTTACCTAAAGCTCCAAATTGTTTTGACTGTTTTGGGGATGTTTTTGGCCCTTCTGGTTTTGAAATTTGTTATCCAATAAGCACAATATCCACAATGGGTTTGCATTAAATTAATGAAAAATCTAATCAGTGGAAACGCCTGTGTGCTGTTAGCTGTAAATAAGAATCTCTTTACTGTCTCAATAAGTGAAATGGCAGAGAGGGGAAGAGGAGCTTATTTGAAAGAAGATGACTATTTAAACACAAAACAAATATAGAGGGAAAAGCAATTTAAAAAGGTACAGACAAAATCCACGCCAGGACACACTGGAAGATGCAGGGCTGCATTTACCAGTGGAGAAACGCTGTTCCCCTTACATCAGAATTCCAGTGCTTTCCAAGTAGATGGGCAGATGATGAAAAACAGAGCAGCTTCTTTTTCTCCCTCTCTATCCCCTTGAACTCTGTTGTGAGGCAGTCCTCTGCTTGCCACCCAGAAGGCGGAAGGAAGCATTTCTCTCACCCATTCTCCAATTTGGCAGGTCCCACTCTTAGTTTTCCAACATAGCCCCAGGGTACTATTGTAATGACTCAGGGATGGTGCTGACAACGTGGGCTGCCTCCGTGGCTGCTGGAGGGGAACCAAAGAAGGTGTTGGTTTGATTCCTCTGCTGATCTCGGAGGTAAGGAGGAACTGACGAGCTTTTGATGTGAAGGATCCTGGTGTCCATCACCTGACAGTCAATCTGCATCATCACTTCGTAATCCTGCCCATTGATCACATTCTCTGCAGGGAGGAATACACACAAGGAATAAATATTCAACAGAACGTGCAACACTGTCATAAGCTTCAATCCCAGAAAGACAGAAATGAGCTTTAAGGGTGTGAACTGTCAATATGCTTTCAAGGGTGCAGAGGGACTTCATCAGCCACTAGGCAGAGCTATAGTTGGGCTGGGGGCTGGGATGGCCTGTCCTCTCCTCAATTGTAGTTCTCAAACAATCTTCATTGGCTCAATAAGGGCTGAAGCCACTGTCAGAGTTAATATCGTAGAGTATTTGTCCACAGACGTTATGTCTTGTATGCCTTCCATGCAGTATATCACCATGACGGGAACAACTGGAACAGAAGGAGATTTTAGTGCAGGTCGGGGGAAGAGTACCTAAGCCCTCCCCTTCCCCTTCAACACTGGGAAGGAATAATTGTCAAAAGGACCAATATATCATGTAAATGGTCAGGAGACTTTTTTTGGCCAACACTGCTTGGCTCCTATTCATCAGTAATATTTCTAATTTCATTGAGAGATTCCCAGCTATGAATTTAAGGGTTTGCCTTAGGAGCATAAAGTACAGTGAAGACTGACAATTAGAGACATCTGACATCTCTGGCTTATTCCTAGAGATCACGATCACTTCCCTTCCACACTAAGGCAATCTTTAGTTCCAGAGTTCTTGATTCCAGGTACAAAGAGACAGTACATTTCCAATTGGGATTAGAGGGAGTGCCAGAGGACTTGCAGGTAAACTAGAGGCTATTGCAGAAGGGAACAGGAAAACCATAGAGAGCCATGCTTGACGCGTATGGGGTAACTTATTATGAGTTTAAAATACACAGACACATACTACACTCCATTCTTACTTCCTAAGAGGAGGAAAGCTCTTTATTTTAGGGAGAGGGGTAAATTATTTTCTGATTGGTAATTCTGGGGTGTCATTTCCAACTTGGAGTCAATGAAACTTGAGCATAAAACTGATGAGAGAAGTATAAATAGACAATACTTTTCAAACCCAGCTGGACATTCAGAGCAACACAGTGAGAAGATGTGTGAACTTGGAATAATGCTGGGTAGTCAACGTGGCATCTCAGTTTGCATTTTCATCTGCAGATCTGGAGCTGGGTGTGGGGACCGGGAAGAGCGACTGCTGGCAGAGGCCTAGTCCTGTGCTGCTTTTTTGTGAAGATGATACAGAGCCAACCAGTGATTTTTAAAATTAAACACTTGGCTTCTCCAGGACAAAGAATTGAACTTAAAAGTAGAATTCTTTCTATTCCTTTTTTTTTCTTTTTACTTCAACACTGTGCATGCCAAGTGCTATAAATCTAGAGGAAGAAAATCCAAAGTTTGACATCTGATCTTCAGATTCCATTGATATGTTTGGGCAAACTGAGACATGGATTGTCACTTATGAAGCTGGGAAAGACTTATAGAGATCATCTAACCCAGGGTGTCTTAAATTAGGGTCTAATGCACAGACTTCAGGGGGTCCATAAGTTCCCTAAAATTGCATGCAAAGTTTTATTTGTGTGTGCGTTTTTCTGCAGAGGGGCTCCATCAGATTTTCACTGGGGTCTAAACCCCCCCAAAATTAAAACTATTATATCTAATAATCTATCAACTTTAAGAGGCTTAAGCAGATGATATATTCTATTTTAAAGCCAATGGAAGACATCATTCCTCCACTTCCAGTGGTTGGTTATCTGTTGCAATTTTTAAAATAGTATCCATTGATGATGAATTTTTTATTCCAAGTCTTACAGATCTCTTCCATTACAGTTGAAGCTCATTTTCTTCTTTCTCATCCTTACTAGAAGAACAGCTGGTTTCTGCTGTGTATTGACTAATCCTACCTATTCTTTAAGACCATCGCCATGGAAACTTAACTCCAATTTTACAAGTCCTGCCACTTAGCAACAGCTATCAAATCATTTGCTTATCTTTAGAGAATTAAATCTGAATGCCTGTAAGTTAGCCATTGTTTCCCATCAAAGCGTTTTCTTTCCCAAAAAGTAGGAGATGGAAGAAAGACAACCTACTAATGTATTTGGAGTCATTCCATTCATAACACGTGACTGGGTTCAGATTTCAAGGTGCCACACCAATTATTTCCTTTTGGAACCACAGTTCCTTCCCATTTTAGAAAAACTGAAAGATTGTGGAGTATGCATATGTGCACGCGCGCACACTGGGACATAGACGACCAAATAATGGAAAACATATGTATTAGAGACATGTAATACACATTACTAATTTTTACTGCTTTCCTGGATTAACTTGGAATCCAGATGACAGTTTAAGATCAAGACTAGCTTTTCTTACATAGCCCAAACCACCTGCAGAAGTCATTAGAGTCCATGTGCCTGCTATGGGTCAAGCTGATAGCTGGAGTTCCTTAATACCTTAAATATCAAGAAGAGATGAAAAACCTGGGGACATAAGCTTAGATGCTTTGAGGGAAAATTAAAGCTGAGACCTGATTCCAAAACCAGGGAGTCCCCAGCCGTGGCTGAAACGACATTGTTATCTTAAGCCCAACCAGAATGAGACTCAGGTCAGGCACAGTCTACATGCCTTTAAAATGGGTTCTCTCCTTCTCTCCTTTCTGAAGGTAACAATTTCTGGGCCAAGGAAATTATCAGCATTACTAGAGGAAGACTCTGCCAGATAGGATGTGAAAGCCTTCAACTGAATTCAGGAAGCCCCCTCTGAAGGACAAGCTGGATACTTCAGGATTTGAAGTGACATGCCAGTAGGGGTCCCAAGTTACCCGACACCTCTAAAAAACAATTAAAGCGGCTACAGCAATATTCTTTAGTCTGCTCTGTGGGATCTTATAGAGGAGTTCTCTGGGTGTTTCAGTACTAACTCCCTTGGACAGTTAGTGAGGTAGTCGCAGCAGTACTGATGAGGTTCTGTGTGTTTCATTTAAAGGACAGACTGGGAAACAGCTGAGGATAACTCGTGATCTCTACTGGGCTGTCGCGCATCTGTTCACACAGAATGCTTCCAGGAGCAGCATAGAGGCTCCGGACTCCTCTCGACTGGCAAAGGAAGCTCCTATTATCCTTTACTTTAAGGCTTTGAGCACGGTTAATCGGGCTGCACTCCTGATTTCTATTTACTCCTCAATTAGGTCTGCGCTGCTCCTTCACTGAAGCCAATTAATATTAATTTCATTATAAAGTCCATCTCCTATGTGCAGTATCGTGTGTTCGAATGGAAAGGACAACACTTTGAATTGTTGCCTATAATGTGTACCTCAGTGTGAATAAAAAATACCAGAGAGCAGGTTCTAACTGGAGAGATGAGAACCTGAAGACTCTGGTTGCTCAGGGAGGACAAGAGGAAGGGCCCCTGAAGGAAAGCACAGGCAGGATGTGAGAGGCTGAGGACAGACTGCACACTTTCAGGAAGGGCCAGGTCTGTGTGGTTAACATACGCGCTCTAGGAAAAAGAGAAAACATTACAGCTCACGGGTTTTCTGACAAGAGGAACATGGTGAACATCGGATTAGGGAGGTGTGAGAGCCCAGTTATGTGAAAAGACTGCTAAACTATTTTTGTGAACTTAATGAAAAAAGACCGTGACTATTTCGGAGAACTAGAACCAAAAGGAATAGTATGGAGAGAAAACGTTAAAGGCTCACTCTCCCTCTTTTATCAGCAAACATTTGGGTGTCGCACGAGTGATATAAATACTCTTATGTTCTGGGCCTTCTGAAGTAAACAGAATGAGAGGAAACACTGATCTGAGTTGGGAAAAAGGTATAAAATACCAATACTTCAAATTCAAAATTAATCAGGCAAATAAAAAGAAAAAGAGATGAGAGGTTTCAAACACAAGCACTAAAATGGGATTCTGAATGCTTAGGAGGGCTGAGGAAGCAAGAAAAAGTGCCTGGACACTGGAGGCGGAAAAACTCTAGGCAATGTGGAATTCTGACCATCCCGTAAACACACAATAACTGAATTAAGAACGGCCTGCCAAGAGGCTGTTAGCTAGGAGACAACTAACACACACACCAGAACCTTGACCGTATCAGAATGAAATATCCAAAAATGTTTCAAAAGTCACAAGTTTAATTTTAAAAAGTGACAACACTTCACTAGTACTTTGCAAAGAAGTATATACAATAAAACAGACTTCTATTCAGAATCAGACGCTAATCCTAACAAGAGATAGTTTGCTCTGTGTAAGCTAGGCGATAGGTGGTGACAGGCTGTCAGTATCTGTGCCTGAATCCAGTGGGATGTGGGGGGTGTGTGGGGGAGGCATGGAAGGTCGATAAAAATCCGCCCATTCATGGATCACAAGGGATACCTTCAACCAAAACAAACAAATGGAAAAATAAGGAAAGAAACCAAAAAGGGTAAGAAAGGGAAGACAAAGTTGTAGAAGGGAAAGTAAGGTGGAAATACAATGAACAATGAAGTGGTAAAATGTCACCTTGGGACACTGCCTTTCAAGAACTTCTATACAACCTGACTCCACTATGCCTAGTCAATCTTCTCTCCAATTTTCAACCTGAGTCCTGGTTTGACCATCCCAACACAGCATGCATTGTATCTCTGCTGGCATATTTTCCTCGCTTAGAAAAAAAGCCCTTTCTGCTCTTCTCTACCTAGTCAAATTCTCTGTCCAGTCAAATTCTATTAATCTTTTAAGGCCCATTTCAAGTCTCACTTTAAGAAACCTCCCGTGGGAAGTCAAATATTCATCTTTTTCTTTAGAATCAATATATAAATGTTCCATTTTATTGAATAATGTTAAAACACTTAAAGAAAAGAGGTTCGGCTCCTTTGAGAAACGCCTGGCGTTTCTGAAGGGGGGCGGGGGGGTACACAGGGCGGTGGAGAGAACTAGAACCTCTCCCTCATCAGCTGGGAAGAACACTGGGTGAATAAGTGACAGTCACACTGCAGATGGAAACACAGTACATGCCTCCAACTTGAAGAATCTCTCCAGAGACATAAGGGAGAACATGTGCAAGAGCAAAGGGCTCCTAGCAACCACCAGGTCTGTCTGCCCTTTGCCAGAAGAAATCAAAACAGAGTTTCTCTGATGGGAGAGATTTTGGGATGGGAGTGTCCCAAGCCAGGGAGGGACATCCTATGTTTAACTGTAAGATAAACCAGAATTTGTTAAATGTTATGGACACTGAGCAATGGGGAGTTAGACAAAAAAGAGCTTATCTGGAAGATCCATAATAATTTCACAAAAAAAAGTGTGTGGGCCTAGAAGGATGTATATAAAAATCACAGACCCTTAAGGGGCACTTGTAGTGGTCAGGATGATTAAGGAAACTTCTAGAATTTAGTGAGCGGGGGCCAGGATGCTGGACATTCTGTATGCACAGGGCCAGCCCCATGCAACAACTGTCCCATATCTCATATGATATTCCTGCAGGTAAAAAACCCCTGATTAATACCAGATTAGTCTAGATATAACCTCTGTTTTACATTTAAATATAAAGTACTTTTTTTTTTTTTTTAAAGATTTTATTTTTTTCCTTTTTCTCCCCAAAGCCCTCCGGTACATAGTTGTATATTCTTCGTTGTGGGTCCTTCTAGTTGTGGCATGTGGGACGCTGCCTCAGCGTGGTTTGATGAGCAGTGCCATGTCCGCGCCCAGGATTCGAACCAACGAAACACTGGGCCGCCTGCAGCGGAGTGCGCGAACTTAACCACTCGGCCACGGGGCCAGCCCCAAATATAAAGTACTTTTACATGAGGTTTAATATATATACTAAATTTCCAGGAATAAAACTACAGAATAATTTATTTTATTTATTTAATAAACACATAGAGCTTCTGTATGCTAGACATTGTTCATCTGATTCTCATAACAACCTAAGTAGGGTATTACCCCTCATTTTACAGATGAGAGAACTGGAGTGTAGAGGCATCATGAGACTAGCCACTCATCTGGCAAATGGCAGAGCAGGAAGTTCAAACCTAGGCAGTCTGGCTTCAGAATACATTCTTATAACCACTCCCCTACGCTGGGAATGTTTTTTTCTGAATTCAACCAAGAATTGTTCATCATTTCAAAAAATCACATCACCTATGGCTAAGACACTCTTGGTACTTGAGTCACCATCAGAACCCTCTAGTATCAATTTGCATTTGTGGCTGGTGCACTCACAGTAATAGTATGTATCAGTGCAAGCACCTGATGTGTTCCTTCTATCTTCTAATGCAATAGAAACATTGTAATATATAATGCCTGACTATTAAATACACTCACTCATTCAACAAACATTTATTGAATTCCTACCACGTGCCAGGCACTGAAGATACAGCAGTAAACAAAACAGAAAAAAAATCCCTGTTCTCATAGAGCTTAATTCTTATAAAAGGAGACAGTGAGAGAATGCAGACAGAAAATAAATAGGTAAAATAGATAGAATGTTAAATAAGTGCTCTGGAGAAAAATAACACACAGAAGGTGGTTAGGGAGTAAGTGTGGGTGGGGTGGGGAGGCGCCTGCAGTTTTAGATGCCGTGCCCAGGGGAGGCCTCTCCAGGAAGGTGACCTCTGAGTAAAGACTTCAGGAGGCGAGGGGGAAGCCATGCAGCTGGCGAGGGGAGAGCTGAGCGCACAGATATCATAGATTCCAGGAGGACATTTTAGTGGAGAGGATTGGCAAGCGGCAGGAAGTAGGGGTGAGGACCGACTGGCAGGAGAAAACAGGCTAAACTGTAACATGGGAGTTATCTGCAGACAAGAGACAGATGGAGCCCTGGATCAAACGGTATCACTCTTGGGGAAGAACGATGGGAACGTGCGTGTTAAGAGGGATGGGTGTGAAGGAAAAGGGAAGGTCTGTGGCTTCATGAGATCACTGAGAGTACTTTCAACTGAGAAACCAAACTCTGCTTGTAACATTCAGTCATTCATTCAATGGTTACCTGAGCACTGATTACATGCCAGGCACTGTTAAGACTCTCCTAAGCATTTAGATCCAATTTCCTGTAACCAAATTAGACAGAGAGAGAGTTTTCCAAAGGAAAATGGAGACCATATGACGAGTCAGAAAACTGTCAGTCAACATTTACTGAGTACCTTAAACTGTGAGGAGTTACAGAAGGAAATGAAGTTCCTTCCCTTACTCACCTTACTGGAGTGTTCCAAAAGCAGCAGAATTACATTTAAAATATTGGTAGAACATCCAACAAGTACATTTCCTCAGAAAGGCCCTTTCTTACTACTTCTTAATACCAAATTCAAGTGGCATCCCCAAATCACGTCAGTTCTTTTCCTTCATAACACTTGTTACAATGTGTAATTAAACACTGGCTTATTCCACTTGTTTAATGATACGTCTCCCCCACTAGACCGGCGACTCCATAAAGTCAAGCAGTGTGTCTGTCTCACTCATCACCACATACTCAGAGTAGCACAGTCCCTGACACCCGGCAGACAATGAAAAACAGAGAACACGACCTCAGTGTTCTCTGAGGCTAGTCATGTCATCAGGTAATTCTTTGCTTTCTAAAATTTCCACCATTTTTGGCCCTAACTTGAGAACAAGTGCCATCCCGGAATAGCTCTAGAAATGGTAGTAGCAGCAAAGGATTTCTAAAACATCCTCAAATACAAAAATACCCTGTTAAGACTCTGTCTCTGAAACATAGCCCAAGTCACTTCTCTTCAACCTCGAGTTTATATTTTGAATTCATAACCATCAACAACGACTCTTTTAAAGGTGACTAGATAAAATGTATCCCCCAGGGAAATTTAGGGGCCTATGCTACAGAGGTCTAAGCTATATGGTCAACTTCCTGCTTTTTCTCAAGTTCAGCTCCTCTAGGGCTTTTGACAGTCTCCGAGGATGATTTCAGAAAATCTGGATAGTTTCATAGTTGTTCAAACACTAACAGTATCAGATTTGCTTTTCTCTGGACCTGCCTACTCTTTCCCTTAGAATACCGCCCACAGATGTGGGTGGTTCTTTTCATTAGATCATAGAAAAGAGTTACATTTTGTTGATCTCAAACAGCTCCTGAAAGATCATTAAAAAGGATATGACTAACAAAATTTTTACTCATTTCTTCAAATTGAGTTTCTAGACCACCAAACTGACATCTGGTTATATAATTTAAATTAGTGCTCAAAAACTGAAAACAAGTGAACTTCAGGTATGCATAGCAACAAAGGGATTCATGAGAAGGCTGGGTTTGGGTTAAAATTCATTCTGAAAACTGAGTGAACTAGACCTTGGACCTGGTTTGCTGCCCTAAGACACAGTTTGGAGTTTTAGCCTGGGGTCTGGGGTCCAACTCTAGGAATGGCCAATAACTCTCTTGCTTCTAATAATTAAATCACTGGCACCAAGCACTAGAAAACTGTTTTACAGTGTCACAATCTGAAATTGGAGACCCATGAAAATTGAACCAATGTTCAGAAGCATGTCCCTATAAAATCCAGAACCCATGGAATAACTACCCTACAGGCAGATTAAGGCCCAAGCCTCTGCAATTACTACTATTATGTCAAAGAGCACTCTCTCCTCTGAAACACTGTGGCTCTTTAATTGTATTTAAAATCAATGTATGGGAATTATACATTCTTCTCAAGGCATCAAAATGGCCTTCTCTGCAATATTTCTGCCCATTGTGTTGGGGAGGCTGAGCTTCTAAAAGGAAACACTGAATCATAATTTCAGAGCATGAAGGAACCTTAAAAAGACAAGGCCTGATATCACCCAAGTACACTCAGCCTATTGAAAAGCCTAGCATAACTTTTGTTCATAAAATGGAATCTTAAAATATTTTGGGGATGGTAGTCACACAATACCAGGTGTATTCAGAAAAACTAATTCAAATGCTGGAAACAACTGCCAACAGGTTAAAATGAATGAGATTTAACATGATACTGCAATTTTAGACTAAAAACCAATAAATTGAGTTTTCTTATATCCACAGAAAGTGATTTGTATAACACTAAAGGCTACTGTTCCACACATTTTTTTTAGTAGGAAGTGTCTCTCCTCTCCCACATCTGCTCAGGCATAAAGCCTGCTGCAGGCAGAGGAACACGTTAGGGGCTCTGCAAAGTTGTGAGGCTGCTCAGACACATCTGTCTGCTCCTGAAGCTCAATTCGACTCAGACAAACTCCCCGGAAGATGCCCACTAGAATGTCAGCTCCCTGAGGGCAGGCATTTTTATCTGTTTGTTCACTGCTGAATCCTCAGTATTTGGCACACAGATGCACTCAATAAACATTTTTTGAATAAATGAATGTATGAGGCCTTGGTTGTGTAGAAATGGCCCCACTGGATGCTGACTTGAGGAAGGTTGGAAGTATTCTTCTCCACTATACTCAGGGAACTGAGCTAAGCAAGAATTAGAGTAAGGCAGCTGCCACAGGAGAGACAGGTTGTCCTAGTGACTAAGTTTTTAACTAGAGGATTCCTTCCCCCTCAAAGAAGGGGCAGAAGCGGAGGTAGGAGGCGGATGGAGACTAGGCTCACAGGTCAATGTCCAGAACATTATTTGCCATTCTGGATCTCACTTTCTCTACTGAAATGTCAGCACTTCTCAGTCTGCATTAAACTTGGCTGCTTTTCAATCACATAACGTCCACAAAAGCCAAGACATTTGAGACTATCCATGTGTTTACTTCCCTCAGTTACTTACAGTTGATAGCTCTGTAGGCTTACGTAAGTGAAAGCAAGGAAACAGGTCTTCATAAAGGTGTCTGGATTTATAAATAGTTTTACTGCTCTCTTTAAGCTTTGCAACATGCAGCCCTGCTTGCAAGTTTCATTAACAATAGGTAAACCCAAAATATACGTTGAGAATCTGAGATTGCTAATTCAACCTCATCCTTAGCTAATCATGGAATCATGGAAAACAACCATGGAAAAGACATAACTGATCTTTGCCTTATTTAGACATTCCTATAAATGACTGAAGTTCACTTTGGTATTTTCAATGTTCACTTCACTCTTGCAGATGAAGTAATCAGAAAACATTTATTCTGGAAAAGATGGAAGGAAGGATTTTCCCATTTGCCACTACTAGAAATCAATCTAGAAAAGTTGTCTAACAAAGAACTAAGGAAGGATCCCTATATCATTTAGAGAAGTAGTACTGGAGAATACACGATTCAATAGCTAGAGAGGTTGCTACCAAGTACAATGAAGGCACTGCTCTGCTGTGAACTGATATCTCAAACCAAAAAAAAATTAGGAACATACTGGCTACTACCCTTCTCTCAGATTCTCCAAAAAAAAGACTTACTCACTGTGGAATATTTATGAATTCCATAACAGAAAATAATTTAGAATATATTACTCTACACATTTTGTAATTTTTCCATTCTGTGAATTCTGATACACTACCACATAAGTCTACAAATAGCACTGTGTATAAATCTTACAACAAATGCTTTTCCCAAGAATTTGTCATGACTTTTGAATTATTCTAAAGTGGGATACAGAGAAGTCATTTCTTGCTATGGTTATACTATTATTCTCTGAGCCATAAAAAGTCATTTCTCTTTTTAGCAGGGAAGCCATTTTTCTCTCAGTCCTATTTCAGTTTCTTCCAGAAAGAGGAAGTGGTCATAGCTACAAAGCTACTGAGTAGATCCTGGTACTACAGCTCTGTAGGCAAGAAGTCAAATGGTATTTTGGAAAATTTTAAAGTGAATTAAAAAAAAAAAAGCTCTGATCAATAAATGTCATGTGAGAACAGCAAGTGAAGGATAAAACCCAGGGATGAAGTCCAGGGGAGAGAAGTCTCTCGCTCGCATCTGTTTTACCAACTAAACTCACAAAAGCGAAGAGGTTGTTTGTTTGTTTTTAAGATAAGACCTGCCACATTGAAAACGATAAATACTGAAAGAAAAATGGGCATAACTGAGCAAATGTCACATTCCAGCGTTCCATTCAGCTGTGAAGATGACAAACACTGCTGAAAACCAAAAACTAAGCCCACGCCATCCCCCAGGCCCCTGTGGAATGCATGCGACACATGCTCTGAGAATAGCTTCAAGACCCAATTCCCAGAGAGTCCTGGTTTCAACTATGATACTGAAACCATAAAGAGATTTTTTATCAAGGATGTCATTTTGATTTTGTGAACTCCAGAGAATTTCTCATGCTCTCTCACGGAACAATTCCTAATAGGTGTCACTGACACAGCAAAAACAATCTTTTCAGAAGATCCATAGTTGTCTCACAGGAGTGTCACCACCAGGGATAAAATGAAGGAGGTTCTTCCCAACATTCTCTCCTGTTTGTTAAAGACTCTGCAGGTTTGAAGTCAGGCACCCTGCAGCATCACAGGAAATGTGCTCATAGAGGCAAGAGGCTGCGAGCTCGGTGGACCCAGGGTGGTATTAAGGCAGGGACTGCTTTCAGCCGAGATGTCTAAGCAAATTCCCAATTCGCTCTGATCAGTCACAGAACTAGCATGTATTCTTCTCTGAATGATTACATAACACCATTTCTATCTTTAAGTAGTTTACAATCAAGTTGGCAGACAAAATAGACAGGGAAGGAAAACACTGACAACACTTCAGAGGAGGGGATATGAAAAACTACAGGAAAATGTAATAGTATGTCTATATGCAAGAGAAATTAACAAACTATAAACTCATTATTAGGATCCCATTTGTAGTTCTGTTTGAAGGATAATTATAATTTCTCTCAGTGAAAAGTCATTCAAGAAGAGATACAGTAGAGATGGAGTGGTGTTTCGGAAATTAAAAGACTTATTTGTGAAATCCAAAGACTAGCTGGTACAGCAACAGGATTCATAGCTACGATAAATTAAGACAACTTCAGTTCAAGCAAAGAAATTAATAGAGCTGCCTTTAACCAAGTGCAGATACAGAAGTGCTCAGGGATAAGCAGAAAGAAGAGATTAATTCCTTCTGAAGCAAATGGAAACCGAGGAAGAGAAAGGCGACTAAGAATGCTGCCATTTTGTTTTATTTTGTTTTCAAATAAAAGTTTTGGTTCAACTACCAATCCCAAATCCTGTAATTAACTTGCCATTCTTACTTTCTCAAACTTGTTCTATTTCGCCCTGGTTTGCAGGTTCACTTTGTCATAAACCATTGTGCAGTGGTATAATAGGAGTGGGAATCACAAACCTCACTCAAGTTGTGCATTTAATAACTAATATTTGTGAAGGAGCTTGGAAAGCTGCCTCCTGCTCACAAGGATATGTACACCACCTCCAAATAAATGTATTTTACTCTCTACAGAAGGAATTTTTACCAAAGAAATCGGCTAAGACAGAATGCAAAACATTGCATTTAACCTTCTTTGCCAAGACTGCTGGGGAGTTGGACAGCCAGCAGCCTGACTTACCGGTGCACTTCTTTTTAGGCCTGACAACCCATGTGCACGTCCTTAATTCAGAATAGCAACGAGTGCGGGGCCATGTTGCAGACATAATTCCTCTCCTGACCCATGTGTCACTGTACTGTTCCTGATTTAGTTCCCTGGCCTTAAGTGGCCTTGCCTTCTGGTTTGTTTGTCCCTTGGATAACTGCGGAAGCAGCGGTTAGTCTTTGTGCAGCAGAGGCTGCACAAGAGGATCGCCTTGCCTGCTGATCCTGCAATGTAACACTGAGATGAAAAGCCGACATTTTGCATAAACGCAGAGGAAAGAATCAACATGTGTGCAGAGGTAATCAGTGATAAAAGGGGAGTTGCAGGAATATGCATGCGTAGCTCATCTCCAGAACAAACTCTGCACACCGTGTATGCACAGAATTGAGCAAACTAAAAAGAAAACTGGGCATTTCACCTATTTTTGTGATAGAGTCAAGGTAAGTCAGAGCTGTGTGGGGCTTTGAAATGACGTAACCCCTCATTTCAGAAGTTCAGAATCAGAGGCCCAGAAACACCTAGGTTTATGTGTTCTCTAACCTGGTGTCATTCCTGCTGCATGGAGGCAGTCCAAAGAAAGGCTGCTCTACAGCCCCTGTGACACAGTAATTGATGAAATAATTGTTTTAAAAGTGAAAATTACATAGGAAGTCTTCATAATTAACTGAGTTTTCTTTTATGACACTACTTATAACTTCTTCTGGATCTTGGCCTAGTTAGGCTCCCAACTGAGACAGCATGGGATGCAGATCAAGACCAGAGTCAGTCTAAGTTCTGACACTTTTGGGTCACATTGTTTTCTGGGGAGAATCACTTTACCTTTTTGATCTTCCATTTTCGAATTTATTTTCATTCATCAAACATTTACTGAGTGTCTCCTATGTGCCAAGCCTTTCTAGGTGCGGGAGTTGAGACGTGAACAAAACCGACAAAAGCATTTCTTCTCAGAATTTCAATTCCAGTGGGCAGGAGGAAGCAGACGATAAACAACAGAAGTAAATACATAGTAGTGTTGAGAACAGTGAAGACTAAGGACAAAATTAAAGCATGGAAGGGGCATATGAAATTTTGGGGGCTAGACTGGGACTTTAGAGAGTGGTTTGGGAAGGCCTGACCAGGAAGATGATTTTTGGTGAAAAGGTCTTTTTCGTTAACACCTGAGAGAACTGAGGGAGCTCATCCTGCAGGTATCCGGGGAAAGGGCATTTCAGGCAGCGGAAACGGCCAGTATAAAGGCCCTGAGCATCTGAGGAACAGCAACGAGGCCAGTGTGACTGCAGCGGAGAGAAGGAGGAGAACAGTAGGAGAAATAAGGCCAGGGAGGGGGGTCAGGGGACCAGACTCCTTGCAGGTTGCACAGATTTGGGCCTTTACTCTAGTTAGAGGGAATGCAGTTGGAGAGTTTGAGCAGGAGTCTCATGAACTGACTTAGGTTTCAGTAAGATCATTTTGACTAGTGTCTTAATTATTTATTGCAAAGGGTATGATAAGCACTCCTATTTCCAAAGTTCTTAAGGATTAAACGTGATGATGTCTGTGGAGGACTTCCAGGCTATAAAGCGACATAAAAACGTGACTTATTTTTATTATGTGGAGTCAGTGTAGCACGGTGGAAAGACATCAGGCTTTGGAATAACAGATATGGGTCTGAAGGCCAACTTTTCCAGTTAGTAGCCATTAAGTTTTCGCAACTTCATCTGTAACAGGGATATTAATACCTAACCCATCGGGTGGTTGTGAGAGTTAAACATATTATGTCAAGTACCTACCACAGCATCCAACATATACCTTTCAATGTAGCAGAACTGAAAGGTGTCAAAGCATAGGGAAGAGCCCTGAGAATCAGTGATCCTGGGATCTAGCCCTGACCTTCCACTACCTCATGGTCTTGTAGAGAGGAAATCAACTGCATTCTCCATAGGTCATTCATTTTCTCCATCTCTCCACGAATGGGGGCTACAGTGACTGCTGTTTTCCTGTGGTGGTGTAAGGGTTAAGGATTTAATGTTCTAACACCACTGTATGAAAGGAGATACCACAGAGTGTTTCTACTGTTAATACAAGTGTGACGAAGACTTTTAAGGAGACAGTGAAAGAATCCAGAGGAAGTTGCTGTAGTGGAAACAATGTGAGATTTATCTGTTTATCGTGAAAACCTTATCCAGACCTTTTGAGTTCTGACTGAGTGTACCAAAAAAAAAAGACAGGTTTGCAGCAGCATATCCATCTCTCTATCACACAGTGGAAAGGGTTTCAGAGAGGAAAATTTGGCAAGTATTAAAACCTTCTTTAAGTCTTCTTTTAGTGCTAAGAAAGCACTAGAAAATTTGGCAAGTTTCCTATTTTTCTTTCATTTTTAAGACAAGTTATCCCAGTCAGCTTCTTGTAACTTAGTACTTCTCACCAGCATCTGTGGCGTCTCTTCTTTCTGGGTTTCTTCAATGAAAATCTTGGAGCCCTTCATGGGTAAAACAACTGGAACCACCACAGAGTTCATGTGGGTCACCGTTAATCTCTACGCGAGTCAGGCTGAAGGCTGAAAACTGGGCTGGTTTATGACTTAGAAAACGCAGGCCATAAACTTTCTTAAAAGAACCTACCTTTCTCGGGATTTTTTAAAAAGTAAGACTTTAAAGCAGAGAAGGCTTGCCACCCAACCTCTTCCACAGACCAACAGTGACTTGTTACTTTTACACTATTAGCTCATCTAGTTGAAATACCACCCAACACAGAAAGCCACCCTAGTCTGCAGCTGGGCATCACAAATCCCAAGCAACTGTAAAGTATAGTCACAACCTATGTTTTTGCTCTAACAGGCACTCTGTAATCTTAACAGGGCTATGAATACGCTCAATTTAACCTTTATTTTTTAAGCAGGGACTAAATACCCAATTTAATATATAGCTCAGCAGCTCTCAATTAATAGAGTATAAAAAACAAGGGCTTTTCTCAGATATATAAGGCAGGGCAGATGTTCTCCCAGTGGGAGCTTGTTCATATGATCAATATGATTCAATTACACAAATATTTACTTAGCATCTGTTATGTGTTGGGCACTGTGCTGGGTGCTGGAGAAACAGAGATGAGTAAGAGCTGGCCCCTGATCAAGGCGTTTACCACGTAGTAAGGGAAGCAGCTATGTAAACAGATATAGTGCCTGGCATAAGTGTGATATGGGCATGCATACGGTGTCATGAGAACAAAGAGAAGGAGTGCCTTGCCTAGCCTGGGGGGGTGAAGAGGTGACAAGGAAGGCTTTCTGAAAGAGGTGACATGAGCTAAACTCTGAAGGATTCTTCAACCTGGTTTGAGGTGGGGGAAATTCTAGAGAAGGATAAGCATGGTAAATACATGAAGTCATGAGGCAACTGTTCTGTGCAAGGTGTTGTTGAAGTATAAAGTGTGAGGGGGAAAGTGGGAATATGAGGTGAGAAGGGGTGGTTCACACAAAGTTTGGAATTTATCCCAATGGCAATGGGGAGCCACTGAAGGGTTTTAAGGAAGTGAGAAACAGGATAGGATATGTATTTTATTTAAATAGGTCACTCTGGTAGTAAGAAGGGAAAGATCTAGTAGAGAATGGAGATAAGAACAAATGGAAGATTCGATCTTAAATTTTATACATCTGGACTTTTCTCCTCTAGAGCTAATAAGTGGTCTATTAATTTTGCCTTACATCTGCCAGTGAAGACAAAAGTAAACAACAAAGATTTTTAATGTATGCCCAACATTCTAAAGCATATTCCATTTGATGCATGAGTCACACTCTATCCTTATTAGGGCTGGTTTATCACTAATAAATGTCGCTAATATATAAGCTCAACGTAAGAGAGGAATCTCAAAAAGTCTAATACGGCTCTTAGACCCACAGAGAAAAAAATCCCCCCTCCCTTTTTTGGTAATAAAGTGGCACCATCTACTGTGGAATTTTTTTCCCTTAAATAGAATTTTTATTGTTTTTAAACATTCAAAATAGGCTACTCAAAAAGGATTTGGAAAAACAAGGGATTATCAACAGATTATTGAAGAATCTGCCACATTTCCTACATTGATTCCAATTCCTGTATTGTTTCCTATTTACCTAACCAACTTTGGTTACACTATTATAGAACACACAAACATATGAAGCCACTGCTGTGGCTATGGCTCCTCCAAAATGAACACAGTTCAACCAGACAATGGCAGTAAATGCTCTCATTAGGGAGGAGGAAAGTAGTTCAGGTAAAGGGAAGTGGGAAAGGATTTGGAAACAGGAAAGGAACTGTACCAAGGCACCTGGCATACAAAGTTTCATTCAATCCTCATGACAGCCCTATGAGGTACCTATTATATCCCCAATATTAACATGCAGGAAATCTGAGTCTGAGACATTTATGTAAATTGCCCAAAAGCACACTGCTAGTGAAGTGGCAGAATCAGCTTGAACCAGGTCTGATTCCAAAGTCTGGGTACCCTTCCATGACAGCAAGCTATAAGACCTTTCAAGAAGAGGGTGCAATTCAAATTTTATCAAAATATACTTTATTTGAGCTCAAAAAGATCTTTTAGGTTCCTTAAAATGCCATATATTTTAGAAATGTCTCCATTCCCTGTTTGCTTTTTCTTTTCTCTTACCACAGAGAAGAAAAATAGTATAGAAACAGATTCTCTTGGAACCTTTGAGATTTGATTTCTAAACCCAAGATTGATTGGGTCCAAGATTTTAGGTGACTGAACACAAAATAATTTTGCCCATCTCTATTCTGCATATCTAGTCATTCCACAAACACTGAATTTCTACTTCATCCCTTTCGTGGTGGTGGGTCTCTTAGTTATAGCAACCTAACCTATACTTATATACTGTAGTGAAATAAGAAGAAGTATTTGAGCATCCAATAAATATTAAGCACATAATACATGTCAGGCACCATCTCAGGGGCTAGAGAAACAAATCTAAATCCTGCCCTCAAGGTAGTTATTTAACAGTGGAGAAATCAGAGCAAAAACAAAGATATAGTTTCAGATAGTGACAGTGCTATGAGGAAACCACAACAGGATAAGTACCCAGAGGAGGTAGGGATGCACATGACAAGGAGGGTGAGGGAGGGAAAGAGGAAGAAGGGAAGGAGGGAGAAAGAAAGGGAACAAGGGAAAGCAGGGGAGGGAGAAAGGAAGAGGAAAGAATAGCTACATTCAACAACAGTATGGTTAGAGAAAGAACTTTCTGAGGATGTCCTCTTTCAGCTGAGTTCTAAGTGATGGCAAGGAGAGAGCCATGAAAGGACCAGATGGAAGAGTTTTCTAGGCAGAGGGACTCGCAAGTGTAAAGGCCTAACGAAGGAATGAGCTCAGCATGTTCCAGGAAGCCCAAGATGGCCAGGGAGGCTGGAGTAGGGCAAGTGAGGAAGAAAAATAAAGTCAAAGAAGAAGGCAGAGACCCAATCACGCAGGAATCTATAAGCCAGGGTAAGGGATCTGGAGATTTTCTAAGTGCGACAAGAAGCCATTGTAGGATTTTGAGTAGAACATTGCAGGACTTTTTAAGTCTACGTTAAGAAAAAATCACTCTGGCTGCTGTGGGAAGAGGAGAATGACAGATTAGTAGCTAGGAAGGAATTACAGTCATTCTGCTGAGAGAGAAGGATGGCTTAGATTAGAGTGATGGAGTGGAGATGGTGAGAAGTGGTAGGACTTGGTGTCTATTTTGAAGATAAAGTTAATAGGACTTACAGATGGATTGGCTATTGGATGAGAAAGAGAGGAATCAAGGTTGTCCTAGGTTTCTGTCATGAGCAGCTGGGAGACCTAAGATGAGGAATGGATTTGGGAAGAAAAGTCAAGAGTTCAGTTTTGGACCTGCAGGTGTTTGGGGATGTCAGCGAGGCAGCTGGGTATAGAGTCTGGAACTCAGGGAATAGGTCAAGGCTAGAGATACAAAACTGGGAGGCACCAGGGCATAGATAATATTTAAAGCCATGTGTGCCAGGAATTGCTCGTAGTCCACCAAAATCCATTATCCTCTTTTTCCTCTAGTAAAAGAAGTGTGAAATTTCAGCTGGAATCCATGGCTACCTGACTAAAGACTATGTTCCCTAGAGTCCCTTCAGCACGTTGTTGTCATATGACTCAGTTCTGGCCAATGGGATGAGAGTATAAGAAATGGGTTTAACAAAGGGTAGGGATGTGTCCTCCTTCCTGCTGGCTAGAAAACAGACATGGTGTAGAGGCTGGAGCAGCCATCTGGGACCAGGAGATGGAGGCAGCATGTTGAGAACAACAGAGCAACAGGAAAGAAAGAGCCTGGGTTTCCAACACTAATAAGCTACCATATCTGTCCTGGACCATCTACCCGTACTTTTACAGGAAAGGGAAATACACTTTCACCTTGCTTAAGCATCTGCATTCTGGAGTCTCTTGGTTACAACAACTTAATCTATATGGTAATTTATAGACCATGGGATTGAATGAGATCACTTAGGCGAAAGACTAGGGCTAAGGTCTAAGTCCTGGGACTTTTCAATGTTTAGGGTTTGGGAGAAAAGAAAGAGTCAACAGATGAGAACAAGAAAAAGCAGCTAGTGAAATAAGATGAAAACCAAAACAGGTCATACTGGAAATCAAGTTAATAGACGGTTTCAGATGGTGCCAAATGTTGTTGGGAGTAAGATGAGGACAGAGAAGAGAGTTTGGCGGATGAAGGGGAAGGAAGCTTTGACAAGAAGTTTCAGTGGAGCAATGAGATGAAAGCCCATTTAAAATGGGTTAAAGAATGAATGGGAGGAGAGGAGGAAAGAGCAAGTACAGACGAGTCTTTCAAGGAGCTCTGCTAAAGAGGTAATGGAGAAAGGGGTCGTAACGGAGAGGAAACAAAGGATGGAGGGAGGAATTTTCTGTAAGGGAGTGCTACTGTTATCAAACCCACGGTAATTACAGGTTTAATAAAAAGCAAGGGCTCTGAAGCACAGTATGAAATACTTATTATTTTTATAAAGGATTAATTCTTTCTTTGAAAATATAATCCAAACTCACCTCCTTAAAGGAATGACAGCGTAAGCTGTTAAACTTGAGACCCTTAAGGTCATCTTAATAATACAAAGGCTATTGCTATACTACAAATGGAAATAGGGGGATTTAGGGGATTCCTTCTCATTTAGAAATCAGTGCCTGCAATTAAAAAAAATCTTTTTGATAGTCTGACATAACTTTCTTCTACAAACTTTTTTGTCTACCTTGTATTTTTGGTACCAATAGATAAAACCTTACTGTACTTTTCCCATTTGAGAAATCTGACCATTTCCTTGAAAATCCTTACGCTCCTGTATTTCTCTTAGATTCACAGGCATATCTCAAGTACTGTAAAAAAAAAAAATTACTAAGATTTAATAGGAAAGGATTTGGGGGAGGAATTTGCTGGGGGAGGGAACTGTTTACACACAATACTCTGTGTAGAGGCAATTATTTCTATAGATGTAATTTTAATATATTCAGGTATGTGAGTCCAGTAGCCAAATCTCCAGTTGCCGTTAGTCAAAAGAGTCCTGTAGCTTCTATTATTACCATAGAGTCTCATAAAATACCTAAACAAAGAATGAGAGCTGAAGTTTTCACGTCAAGGATTGCCAGACATTGAGTGATGAAGACACTGCACTCTGGGCAAAGGGAACAGTAAACACAAAGGTCCTGACGTGGGAGTATGCTTGACATGTTCAGGGAGTTGCAAGGAGGACACTGTGCGTAGAGAGGAGAAAATAGGGTAGAAGAGTAGAAAACGAGGTCAGAAATGCAGCGCATTTGTGTGTGGTGGGGGGGAGTCATGATCATGCAGGGTGGTGCAGGCAATTACTAGGGCTTTAGCGGTTACTCTGAGTGAGATGGAAAGCTACTGGTGTTTGTGTGTGAGCAAGATTGGCCCTGAGCTAACATTCGTGGCCAATCTTCCTCTTTTTGCTTGAGGAAGATTGTCGCTGAGCTAAAACATCTGTGCCAATCCTCTTCTATTTTATGTGGGATGCCGCCACAGCATGGCTTGACAAATGTGCTACATCTGAGCCTGGGATCCAAACCTGTGAACCCTGGGCCACTGAAGTGAAGCATGCAAACTTAACTGCTACACCACTGGGCCAGCCCCAGTGGTAGGTTTTTTTAAACTTTTTTTTTTTTTTGAGGAAGATTAGCCCCGAGCTAACATACACTACCAATCCTTCTCTTTTTGCTAAGGAAGATTGGCCCTGAGCTAACATCTGTGCCCATCTTCCTCTATTTTATATGTGGGACAGCTGCTACAGCATGGCTTGGTAAGCAGTGCACAGGTCCACACCTGGGATCTAAACCAGCAAACCCCGGGCCGCTAAAGTGGAGTATGCCAACTTAACTGCTACACCACTGAGTAGGTTTTGAACAGAGGAGTGACATGATATAATTTGTGGTTTAACAGGATCACTCCAGCTGTAGCATTTAGGAGAGACTAAAGGAGGCAAAAGTAAAAAGAGAAAATGCTAGGAGTCTGTTGAAGTTTCCAGATAGGACATGATGATAGTCTGGTCCGAAGTGGTAGGGCAAGGAGGTGAGAAGTAGAAGAAGTATGATTCAGGACATATTTTGAAGTAGAGTCAGCAGAATTAGCTGAGGGATTAGATGTGGGGTGAGGGAGAAAAAGAAAGGAGCCAAGGATGAGTCCAAGGTTTTGGCTGTACAAAATTGGGATGGATATGCCATTAACTGAGATGGGAAGACTACAGGAGGAGAAGATTGAGGTGTGGAAATCAGGAAGCTGGTTAAGTGTGAGCTACCTAGGAACCATCTAAGAGGAGATGTTAAATAGGCAGTTGGATGTACGAATCCAGAGTTCAGGGTAGGTTGAGTCTGGAGGCATAAATTTCCTTCCCTGTTAAATACTTCTAACAATTCAAATGTAGATATCGAACACATGCTGAGGAAGTACGAAGCCAAGTCACTCACTGTCATAACCAGGACTCCAAAACAGCTTGATAGGCTGGGGGGGAAAGTGAGCAAATTCTAACAAGATGAAATTTAATAGGCTGAAATGTAAAATTCCATACAAATATACGATGAAGGAGACAGTGTGGAAAACAGACATGTTCGACGAAGATTTGGAGGTCTTAATCAAGTATAAGTTTGATAAGTCAAAGGTGAAACATAACTACCTCCCAAACTCATGCCAACTAAGGTTGTAGTAAGAACACAACAGAAAAGGTGAGGGTTCTACTGTCCACTGGTGATGAGAACACACTCACAGTGTGGTGTTCTGTCCTGGGTTGGTTTGAACCCAGGCCATGAGAGAGTGGATAAAGTCTATTTCCCTGCACTGATGGGGAGAAGATGCAGAGGTACAAAACAGCCATCTTCGAAGACCTGGAAGCCTACCCTATGGGAAAGGGATTAGACTCTTTTCTGAGGCCTAAGAATACTGAATTAGAACCAATAATCAAAAAGTACAGATTTTGGAACAACACAAAAAGAAATTTCTAACATTTATAGCTGTGTAAAGCAGAATGGACTGTCTCTATACATAATCAATTCCCTTTAATTAGAAACGTTGGAGCACTGTCATTATTTACTGAGAATCTACTATGTATGCTTTCATATGCTGGACATATTATTAGGCATTTTACATAACATATTATTAGGCACTTTACATAACATATAAGACACTTCATAATCTTATATAAAGAAATTACAACTCAGAGCAAAGTGAGTAAATCATATAGCTAAGGAAGAGTTGAGATTCACACCTCTGTCCATCTGTCTCAAAAGCCCATGCTTATAAGCATATCTTTCTCTCTGGATATTTTCAAGTGTATATAATAGCATTGTCAAGTGTGTATGTTGTAACTAACATGGATTCAAAAATATCCTTCCAAAAACAGACACCCAGATCAATTGAACAGAATTGAGAGCCTAGAAATAAACCCACACATCTGAAGATAGCTAATTTTTGACAAAGGAGCCAAGAACATACAATGGAGAAAGGAAAGTCTTTTCAATAAATGGCATTGGGAAAACTGGACAGCTACATGCAAAAGAATGAAAGTAGACCAGTATCTTACACCATACACAAAAATTAACTCAAAATGGATTAAATCTTGAATGTAAGACCTGAAACCATGAAACTCCTAAAAGAAAACATAGGTAGTATGCTCTTTGACATCAGTCTCAGCAGTATCTTTTCGATACTCAGGCAAGGGAAACAAAAGAAAAAATAAACAAATGGGACTATATCAAGTTAAAAAGCTTCTGCATGGCAAAGGAAACCACCAATAAAACAAAAAGACAACCCACCAACTGGGAGAAGATATTTACAAGTCATATATCTGATAAGGGGTTAACATCCAAAATATATAAAGGTCACACAACTCAACAACAAAACAACCCGATCAAAAATTGGGCAGAGGATCTGATCATTTTTCCAAAGAAGATATACAGATGGCCAATAGGCACACGAAAAGACGTTTGACATCACTAATTATTAGGGAAATGCAAATCAAAACTACAAGATATCTCACACCCATCAGAATGGCAGGTCTTGTCTTATTAAAAAGACAAGGAATAACAAGTGTTGGAGAGGATGTGAAGAAAAGGGAACGCTGCTGGTAGGAATGTAAATTGGTGCAGCCACTATGGAAAACAGTACAGAGATTCTTCAAAAAATTAAAAATAGAAATGTCATATGATCCAGCTATTCCACTTCTGGAACATGAAACATTAATTTAAAAAGATATATGCAGGGCCAGCCCGGTGGCACAGAGGTTGGGTTCGCACGTTCTGCTTCTTGGCGGCCTGGGGTTTGCTGGTTCGGATCCCAGGTGTGGCCATGGCACCGCCTGGCAAACACCATGATGTGGTAGGTGTCCCACATATAAAGTAGAGGAAAGTGGGCATGGATGTTAGCTCAGGGCAAGTCTTCCTCAGCAAAAAGAGGAGGATTGGCAGTAGTTAGCTCAGGGCTAATCTTCCTAAAAAAAAAAAAAAAAGATATATGCACCCCTATGTTCATTGCAGCATTATTCACAATAGCCAAGATCTGAAAGCAACCTAAGCGTTCATCAACGGATGAATGGATAAAGATGTGATATATATACACAATGGAATACTACTCATCCATAAAAAAGATGAAATCTTGCCACATGTGACAACACGGATGGCCCTTGAGGGTACTATACTAAGTAAAATAAGTCAGAGGGAGAAATTACTGTATGATTTCACTCACATGTGGAAGATAAACAAACACACACACACATAGATACAGAGAACGGATTGGTTGTTGCCAGAGGGGACAGGGGTGGGGAGAGGGCAAAAGGGGTAAAGGGGCACATGTGTATGGTAACTGATGGCAACTAGACTTTTGGTGGTGAACATGATGTAGTCTATACATAAGTCAAAATATGATGTATCTCTGAAATTTATATAATGTTATAAAACAGTTTTACCTCAATTAAAAAAAATCCTGCCTAGTTTATAAGTACCCGTTAATCTAAAGAGTTGTGGCACCTTCATACCAATTACTGAAACTGAGCTGCATCTTTCTTTACAACTGACTGCAGTATATATCAAGATTTCTCTGTAAAGTCTGTATAGACAAAGTCTCTCTATCTACGATTGAAGGTCAATTGGAAGGAGGGTAGAGACAGAAGAAATGTTATTTCTGGGAGGAAACTTTCTGGGAGTGGTGAGCACAATGGGTGATGCCCCAGGGACAAAGCAGAGAATGTGAAAGCTGGTCATCACTACTCTCCCCCTGCCCCTAGGAAAGCATGGGTTACCTCAGGAACACGAGTTTAATGCTTTCGGTGGTACAATGAGCTTACTGCTTGGAAAACAATGCATTTATAACATGCTAAGTGCCATGGAAACAGACTTGTTCTTTCCACAAGCATGTGAAAAATACAGGGAAAAAATAAATCACTGAGCTTAAGAACAAGGGGAAAAATAATCGGAAGAGAGCTTAGAAAAAGACAAACTGCCAAACCATAACTCCTACGGAAAAAACTTACAGTTGAACCCACACTCCTGAGAGTTATGGGCCTTTACACAGAGGGCGTTGGCCATACATTTTCTTTCAAAGGGCTTTGGGAAAGTATGTGGTGCACCCAGCAGAAGCTCTGCCAACACCCTAGGAAATGCCTATGAACTGAAGGAGTCTTGGGAGCAACAGCACATACGTGTATATCACTTTGAAGAACTCACTCCTTCTTCCAGCTGAGCTCCTACCACATCAGTGGTTTTTATTCCTGATAAAAATCTGCTAAGAATTTAACCTTGTCAGATAAAAACCTGGTAAGAATTTCCTGCTGCTTTGGCACTTCCTATTTTTATCAAATTTTTCTTTACTTGGTTTTGGGGTGTGAGGCGGCTCTGTTAACAGGGTAGGGAGGAAGGTAGCAACAATTTATGGACATTGTAAACCAGAGGGAAGATCTGGATTCTACAGGCCATTTGCGTAGCCCTCCTCATGCTGAAGGTGGTCTTCCCGCTGGAGTTCCCAGGTGAAGCAGAAGCACTGGCTTGGATGGAGCTTTGCTTCACGTGGGGCAGGCAGTCTTCCTTCTCGTTCAAAGGACATGTGTGTGGCTTCAAACATTGTGTCACAATTAAAATTTTTCCTCATAGAGCAACACGTGTTATCCCCACACTAGCTGAAGATTAATTAGCCACCAACACTCACCCACTGGCTGGATCTGCGCTTAGTTTCCAACTGTCACTCTATACACTGTTTGACATAGTTTTCAGGTGGCTGTTTTCCCACTAGCACCCATGCTACTCAATATAGTGACCTGTATTAAAAATGAAACCTTTACTTCCCTACATGATAATAGTTGATACCAATACTCTTACAAGTAATCACACAGATGACTGTGAACCTGTCAGGGGAGTCTTAGCACAAAAGCTGGCCTCAATCAAGTTTTCACTAACTTCCTTTTTTTAAAACTGCATTCACTAACTTTTTATTCTTTGACACTCATTTTCATGATAGAATCAAGTGAATTAAATCTGAGACTGCCAAATTCATCAGTTTAGAGGACTCGAGGATTCTTTATTTATTATTATTTTTTTTTGAGGAAGATTAGCCCTGAGCTAACTACTGCCAATCCTCCTCTTTTTGCTGAGGAAGACTGGTCCTGAGCTAACATCCATGCCCATCTTCCTCTACTTTATATGTGGGATACCTACCACAGCATGGTGTGCCAAGCGGGGCCATGTCCGCACCCGGGATCCAAACTGGTGAACCCCGGACCACCGAGAAGCGGAATGTGTGAACTTAACTGCTGCACCACCGGGCTGGCACCGAGGACTGGAGAATTCTTTATCAGGGTGACCTACTTACCCACAATAACATCTCTGCAGTCTTAAAATGTCCTTGGCACAGATGGACGAGAAAAAAATATGTATGAAGAAAACCTCATATATATTTCAGAAAACACAAACACCAGAATGACTGCGATAAAAAAAAAGGGTCTAAAAGAATACCTAGGCTTTGAGTAGGCCATAGAGACAGGCAAAGGAGCCAGTCAAAATCACGTGCAGTAGCACTGAATGCTTGACACAAACACTGAAAACTCCATGAGATTTCTCTACTCAAGTGCAGAAGCAGGAAGAGTGGTTTGTAATCTTACTGAAAATATGTCGATAACTAGATTGCCAATTCAGAAAAAACCGACCCTGTACATTCCTTATAATAATTAGGTAAACAGAAAGACCAATAGCAGATGTTTTCCATTAAGCTCATAGAGAGATATCTCCCCTGTGCTAGAGACGATCACACAGTAACCATGGAGACCCCACTGTCCTTCATCAACATGACATTTGTGTTCATGAGGGGAGCATTTCTCATGAACAAGTCTACAAGGCCAAGGCAATAAAATGGACAAAATTGTATGCAAAGAGTTGAACAGAGTCCTTTAAAAATGAAGTCAGTTAAATGGTCAAGAAAATGTAATGTGGTTTTGGTGGGTTACTCGCCATCTTCTGTAGTGTCGTGTTCTGCTTAGGAGTACATCATCCTAACCTTTCTTCCAGGTCAGATCATTATCAATTCACACCTGAATGAGTGTGAAAGTTCCTAACTGTGGCTTCTGTTCACCCATATCTAATCCAGCCTTTGTTGACATACATCTTGTGACAAGTCATCTTGAACACTGTCAGCAGATTAATCTTTCTCAAACATCATTTTTATCATGTCCTTGGCCTTTCATGGTCCTTACTACATTGTGAAGGGTGGTGAATGAATACCCCTTTATGGTAGTGATGCTGGAAAAGAGAAGTAAATGAAGTGAAGGAGTGAGCCATGTGATGATCTGGAATAAGAGGTTTGCAAAAAGACGGAAAGGCCTAAGGCATGAATGAGCAGTCAGGCTGAGGATGAGCAAGAAGGAGTGTGTACTGGAGTGGAATGAACAAGGGGATGGTGGTGAAAGAGGAGATGAAGTTGGAGAGATGGAAGAGATCATTTGAGCTATAGAGGCCAAAGTCAGGAGTGTAGACTTTTCTATAGGTGTAACTTCTAATGAGTTACAAGAGTAACTCAATAAGCCCTGTTGAACAAATGAATTATCAAAGTCCATTCAGAACTACTTACTTTGTTAAATTAGAAATGAAGTTTATAGTACAATTTAAGAGGAAAAAGTATTCTTTTGCATGTTGAACATGTTTAAATTAAAATCATGTTTATCTTGGCCAAAGTTTTTCCTCATTAAAATTGAATAATGTCAATCTTTCTAAGTCAAGGGAAAAAAATGAAGTTACACATAAAAATTTCTCTTCTAATTATGTCTCAGAATTTTAAGGCCTTCTCTTGATAAAATGGATTAATAAATAGCTAGTGAATATTTATCATTAAGATGCATTTAAATATTATCTCTATCTCTCTATTAGGACGGAGAGACTTGCTTATAATATATATTTTCTGAAGATCAAATCATCACTTATTTGAATGATGGAATTACATATGTCAATATTCGATCTAGGAACACCATGACTTTTGGGTACGCCATGATTGAACAACAGATTCACTGGGTCTGACAGGCAGCCTCTAAGCTCACCCCCAGTGAGCCTCACATCGCTTTCATACCCTTGGGATTCCCTCCTATTGAGTACGGGGTGTATTTAATGATTTGCTTCTAAAGGGTAGAATATGGTAAAAGTGATGGGATATCACCTCTAAGATTAGGTTACAAAGAGACAGTGGCTTCTATCTTGAGCCTTCTCTGGTTTGCTCATTCTGAGAGAAGCCAGAGCCATGTTGTGAGCTGTCCTATAGAGAAGCTCATGTGACAAGGAACTGAGGGAGGCCGCTGGCCAGTAGCCAGTGAGAAACTGTAGCTCTCAGTCCAACAGACCACAAGGAATTGGATTCTACCAACAGCCTTGAGTGAACTTTGAACATGGATCCTCCCCAAGGTGAGCCTTCAGAATGAGACTGCAGCCCCAGCTGACAGCTTGAATGCAACCTCATGAGAGACCCTGGGCCAGAGCCACTCAGCTAGGCGACACCTGGATTCCTGACCCACAGAAACTGTGAAATAATAAATGTTGTCTTAAGCCACTAAGTTTTGGGGTAATTTGTTAGACAGCAATATATAACTAATACACTGAGCTACTAATACATTTTAATGGAGAAGTGGATCAGTTAAATTCTTAATAGCGGCTAATCCAAAAGACATCTAAAATGTCTGAAATATACCACTTCGTAATAGCCACTGTACTTTTATAATATTTTTTAAACTTTGACTAATATTAGAATTCATTTGAAAGGGGAAATTTGGAGGGGACAGTAAAAAAATCAAAAGGATATATGATGAAAACATTTGGTGAGAAACTAAGAAATTCCAGTTTCAAAGAGGCAAAAATCTAACAGCAGAAGTAAATGACTAGGCTCCAATATGCCTGAGAAAAACCTAGGGATTGTTAATGGATGAAAAATGAAGCCGTAAAATAATACTGTTTTTAAAAGCATGATAGTGGAATATAGAGACACAAAATAAAGTATGAGTGTTGGTTAAGAAAATAACCTGCACTGGCATTCCAACTTATTAGTGTTTTTAAATTTTTTACAACTCATTTAACCTCTTCACGCCTCTGTCTCTTCATCTGTATAATAGGAATAATCAGAAAATCTATTTTGGGGGTTGTAAAGCACTCGACACAGTGCTTGGCACATGGTAAACAACCAAAAACTGCTGGTTCCTATAACAATTACTGTTTTCTGTTAGAGTGTTAAACTAAAATCAAGTTCTATTTTCAAAGAATTTCAGGTTACTTCACAACTTGAGACATTTAGAAAATTTAGCAAAAAGTTCAGGAAACCAGAATTCAATCAGATTTAAGAATAGAGCTTCCTCAAGAAAGTGAAAAGACAAACCCATAGAATAAGTGAAAATATTTGCAAATCATATATCTGATAAGGAACTTGCATCTAGAATATATAAAGAACTCTTACAACCCAGTAATAAAAAGACAAATAATCAAATTGAAAAATGTACAAATGATCTGATGAGACAGTTCTCCAACGAAGATGTACAAATGGCCAATAAACATGAAAAGATGCTCAACATCATTAGCCATTGGTAATATGCAAATCAAAACCACAACTGACATACCATTTCATACCAACAAGGATGGCTATAATTAAAGACAGACAACAATGAGTGTTGTCAAGAATGTAGAGAAAATGGAACCCTTGGACACAACTGGTGGGAACATAAAAGGTACAGGTGCTGTGGAAAAAAGTTTAGCATTTACTCAATTGATTCAATTTATTTATTTTAAATACACAATTTACTACCATTTCTTTCACTGAACTAATTGAATCAAAACAGGAAAACAGCTGACCAGTAGATACAGAATCTCTCCAAAATTCTCTACTTTATAATAAATGTGAAGAATCTTGCATTTCATATTGAGATAAAACTATTTTTGAAAGAAACATGAGAACATTTTAATTCATTATCATAAACGCAACTTAATCCTCAAATGTTAAATCAGGTACTCTATGGCTTAAAATCTACTTGGGAAATAGACTATTGAAACTAAAGGCTCTTACAAAAATAGAAGCCAAAAATACAGATGACAAATTCAATGAGTATTTCCCCTGCTGCAGCTTGAATGCCTAAACCATACTGTGTGGGAAAATACCATTGTTTAAAAAAACCCAAAAGACAAAAAACTAAGTGGGAGGTGGAGATTTAATTCTTTGAGTTCATAGAAATTTACTGTCACCAAAAAATAAACTCATGATATACTGGCCTTCTAAAACACAATAAATTTAAGTAAAAATATTAACTGTCATTAGCCTATTATGTAGAAGTCCCAGAATTTTAGAGCCCACAGGGCACTTTAAAGATCACCTACCTCAAGCGTCTCATGTTATAGATGAGAACAGGAAATTGAACTCCTTGCTTACAGGGCACACATTTGGTTAAGGGCTGAGTAGGGTGAGAACTCAGTGCTTTGACTCTAAGTGTGGGTGGCTTTCCTGGATATTACGCTGAACTAACCCTTTCCAAAGAGATGACAGTTCCTGTACGTGCAGAGAGCAAATGGGCCTCTGTGGGGGTTACGTTCTTTAGGACCTTATGAACCTCTGAGAATATCAGCTATCACCTAGCCTTCCATTAACTGAGTTTTATCAAATGGTTAAGGAAAACATTGTTTTTTCTTCTTCTAGTGATAGTAAGGTCAAACTCACTGTATTTCCCTTTGCTTTTCATTTCCTTCTTCTCTCTTCCTGGATTTAACCTTCTCTGATTATTCAAAATGCTGTTGATAGAAGTTTTTGGCCACTTAGCATCTGACTATCTTTCTAGCTTTAGAGAATCTCACATTTTATGAGGCAAAGCTTACCTCCCACTATATAAGTTTAAGTACCTGTGAGGTAATAGATAATATATATTGGTCTCTGCCCCGGTTCCTGGCACAGAACTCCTGAAACTCTTTTAATTTCCTAAATGATAAGACCACAAGGAGCATCTTTTGTTCTAATATTTGGTTTTTGACCCCAGTTCCTGACACAGGGCTCCTGAAACTCTTGTAATTTCCTGGGTGGCAGGAGTGTCTTTTGTTCTAATGAGGTCACTCTGCGTGGGCTCCTGGATGAGGCTGATCACCAGAAAGACCGGCCATGCTTAGAAGCTTGGAATTTTCAGCCCTGCCCCCCATCCTCTTGATAGTCTGAGGGCAAGCCTGTTTTCCTGGGAAAACACACAGACGCATCTATAGCCATGTAGACAGTAAATTCATTAGTGAGAAGACGGACTGTTTATTTTTACTATTAAATGATGTTTTATTTTGAATGTAGAACTGATCTGTTGGTCTGGGACAGGCTAGTTTAGGGAAATGACTAACACTTACTAGAAAATGTAAAAAAAGACGTTTGTATGTTTCAATGCCATGGAAAATGCAAGCAAACTCTGAAATCAATGTTTGCTAAATTTGGATGGAATGAATTTATTAAAAAGGTGCTTTAATTAGGTGAACTTATGATGCCAAGACAGCTGGAGCTTACAGTCTCCCAATTTGTTTCTTCATATTTTAATATAGTGGTGAAGAAAGTCTTTCTGGTTTATCACAGAAATTCTAAGGAATTAGCTTGTGAACACATCTATCTTATTACAAATATAAATACTTCATTTTTTTGTTAGCCATCATGCCAAATTATGTGCTTAATATTAAATATTTACAGATGACCGGAACATAACACAGTAGCTGTTACTTGGAAATTATGGTAACATAAACTGGTACTTAGTTCTACTGTCTTCATTTAGTCACAAACTGTACTTAAGGGAAAGACTGAAAACACCATGAGGAGTTAGCTCTTGGGCTACAGAAAATTGACTGCAAAGGACTATTCAGAAAGTTCAGTTACGGTTCTCTTAAATGCTCAGCCACCTCAGCTGTAAAACAGGGATAAAAATATATCATGGAGACTTTGTCAGGACCAAACACAATTATATATGTTAATGAACCCAGAAATATGTTTAATATACTTGGTGAGTGCTCAGAAAAAGGGGAACTAAACCTAAATTTAAACAAACTATTCAGTAATACAGGCAATGGATGGTTAAACAGTATTTTGCTTGAAAAGAAAAACAACTCCAAAATATTTTAAACTGTGATATATACAGTTTAATCTTGCAAATGCTTAATTTTATTTATTTCTATCATCTCATTATTCTAACAGTGTAGCTCAGACTTGCATACTATTTTCACTCAATTTATACCATAATTCTTACTTTATTTAACTCTGGATATTATCACTTTAAAATGGGAAAATTTATGTAAATATCTCACTGTCAATTAGGGTGGCCCCTGCTTCAAAAACCTGTAAGGTACCGGCACTGCAAATTATTTTCTCTGTTTTTACCAATGTATTATAATTTAGCTCAAAGTCATATAGTAATCACTGACGGAATGAGTTGGTTTTCTAGCAGAAGACAGAAATGTCTTCTAAGACATTTATGTCTTGCCTTTCTCCACATCAAATACTAAGTCATTTCGCTTCAAATATAAAAATGGTTTATGTTTTCAAAGAACGTCCCTGGTGGTATAAACAAATTACCTTTCAGGTTTAACTAAAGAGCTGTGCCTGGGGATCTAGAGAACTGGGCTCTGGGCACAGCTCCAGTAACAGCTGGGTTGGATCAGCCATTTGCCTTCCCAGACATGTTTTCTTACCTGTGTCAGCAGGTTGTTGTGTTAGACTGTCCCTAAGTCTTCTTCCGGCTCCAAGATTCTCTATAATCTATGTATGTCCTGCTTCCTGGTAAGATTATTAGCTCTTTGAAGGTATGAATCACATCTCAGGGTTCTTTTGAAATCTGCACATTACTTAGCATAGTGCTATGCACTCTTTATTTGTAGATCTGAACTGCAATTATATTAGACTATAAAAACAAATATGCGACCAGATTATCATATTTTATAGTATAAAATTAAGCAATGACTATAAAGTAACCATTATTTAACATTTGCAGTGGGGTCTTAACTATCTTACCTTTCAGTCGAGCAAATGCTTCCTTTATCTGTTCTAGGTAGTAGGAAGTTGGGAAGAATGACCAATAAGGTAGTTTCTATGTGAATTATTCCATCCTCTTATCTCCATAAACCATCAAAATATTCTCAACTTCTAGTCTTACTCTTTATACACTGTGAAAAGCCAGCTTGGTAAGCAGCCTCGAAGATGATCCCCACCTCCTGGTATTCACACCCTCGTGCAGTGCTCTCCTATAATGTACCAGGGTCAGTCTATGTAACCAATGACGTGGCAGAAGTGACAGTACATCACTTTCGTGATTAGGTTTAAAAGACTAGCTTCTGTCTTGGGAGCTCTCTCACTTGCTCACTTTCTCACTCTCATGGATCAGCTGCTTTGGGGGAAGTCCCAAGGAGAGCCCCACATGCTGAGAAGCTGAACCCACCTACCAACAGTGAGGTTGGGAGCAGATCCTTCAGCCCCCATCAAATCTTCAGCTCCACCAACTGTGTGACTGTAACCTCGCAAGAGACCCGGGGCCAGAACCACTCAGCTAAGCTACTCCAGATTCCCGTCCCTCAGAAACTGTGTGAGATAATTAATGTTTGTTTTTTCAAACTGCTAGGTTTGGAGGTAACTTGTTATGCAGGTTATATATATATATATATATTAGGTAATTTATATATATAATCCTTTTTTATATGAAGTACCCATCATTTCTTGCCTAGATGATTATAATAACTTCCTAACTGTTGACTCTGTAAAAGAGTCCCCCCTCTAACCTATCCTTTACATTGCTGTCAGGGAAATATTTGAAACATGATCTATTTGTGCCTCTCCTCTGTTCAAAATCTTTTAGTAGCTCCCTATTACTCATAGGATAAAATCAAAACTCTGTGCCATGTCATACAAGGCCTTCACAAAGTGGCTTCCACTTGCCTATCTAGCCTCCTCTATACCTCAGTGCCTACGCACTTTAATCCCCCAAGTGGGCTAAGTATCTCTGATATCCCTATTTATAATGCTCTCTTTGCCTAGAATGTCTCATCCATTTGGCTAATCCTACTTATCCTTCAAGATTCAGTTCAAATAACAGTGTGTGTGTGGGGCGGGCCCGGTGGTGCAGTGGTTAAGTTTGCACGTTCTGCTTCAGTGGCCCAGGGTTCACCAGGTTCGGATCCCGGGTGCGGTCATGGCACCGCTTGGCAAGCCATGCTGTGGCAGGTGTCCCACATATAAAGTAGGGGAAGATGGGCATGGATGTTAGCTCAGGGCCAGTCTTCCTCAGCAAAAAGAGGAGGATGGGCAGCAGATGTTAGCTCAGAGCTAATCTTCTTCTTCAAAAAAAATAATAACAACATTGTGTGTGTGTATTTAGATAATTACATTTTTTCTTGGATACAACGTGGTTTGCACACATGCTTTATACATTTAATTCAATTCAACAAATATTTTTTTGAGCACCTACTATGTGTTAAGCACTTATTTTTATAAGGTACTAGGAAATAACAAAAAATACTAAACAAACAGGGTCCCTAACCTTAAGGTGCTTATAGTTTTGTAGGGAAGTTAGACAATAAACTACTGATTACCAATGAGATGAATGGTACAAAAATAAGGGAGTTCAGAGTATTTAGGACAGATAAGATGGGGGAGGCACACCTAACCTATTTTATGGGCTTAGGAAAGCCTTCTCTGAATGTTTGTTGAGTAAGGGATTAAAAAAAAACTTTATTGAAAAGATGTTCCAACAGGCTAAAATCAGTCCTAAACTTCAGCCCATAAATCAAAATTGGCAAGCAAAATGCAGGAGACATGCTTTGGTAGTAATATATGCGAAAAAGAGTTATGGACTAGAAAGTGTAATGTATAACATGACTGGAAAAAACCACTTTGGTTTCACCAATAGAAATTCACCGCATAGAATTTGGAGATACTCCATTATACTCAGCATTCATAGCCCTCTTTAAGAGAGGTGGAAAAACCAGAGCCCATTCAGAAGAGAATGACCAGAACTAAGGCACCTCGAGCTCAGGTCAAAGAGGAACAGCTTCTGAAAACTGGAAGGCCACGGTATGTGAGGACTTAGGGGGCATCCAGGGTACAAACAGCTAAGGGTCTGTCACATGGAAGAAAGATTATATTTACATATAATCCTGTGGATTTATGGGTAGTAAGGAAGAGACAGAAAGGGAACAATTTATAAATTGCCAGAGCTGTTTAAAGCAGGTAGTCTCCATCCTGGGAGGTGACTGTAGCTAAACTGGTTGGTCACTGAGCAAAGTGTTACAGAAGAGAATCCAAACACTGGAAGGGAGTTAGCACGGATGACTTTGTACTAAAGCCTTTTAACCCTGATATTTTATGGCTTGAATACAGGAATATTAATGAGTCTTTCTTTGTCCTGATCTCTACAGTAGTGAGCCAAGTAGAACACCTTTCCCACAGGGTTCGGTCCTATATAGTAAGTAGAAGGAAAACAAAGAGATGGGCTTTAGATATCTTCAGGGAGATTAATAACATGGCCTTTCTAATAACTCTGCTCCCAGCAACAAACTATTTGACAGTTCACATTTGTCTCATTACTTAATCTAAATCTTATGTTTAAGGCACGCATTTGTTTCTGTAAAATCTGTAATAAATCTGGAGGAAAACATCTCTGCGGATATTTGGTTGAATCCAAAGGCAACTCTTGACTGACATACTCAGGATTCTCAAAGCACAAGTTCTCTCTAATTAACCATCTGTATCCATATTTTCAATTTCAAGATTCTGGATTCAGAAAAATGAAATACACATTTCTTAGAATTCTCTTTTTTTTGAAGAAGAAGAAGAAGATTAGCCCTGAGCTAACATCCGTGACCATCTTCTTCTACTTTATATGTGGGATGCCTGCCACAGCATGGCCTGCCAAGCAGTGCATAGGTCCGCACCCAGGATCTGAACCGGCAAACCCTGGGCCCCCGAAGCAGAATGTGTAAACTTAACCGCTGCACCACCGGGCCGGCCCCAGGACTCTCTAACTTTTATTTGTAAAAGCCCAAGAGGAAGGGTATTTCCCAATGTGAACAAAATTATAATGTCTTTGACATGTATGTCTCTGAGAGGATGCTGGCCAATCACCCTGTCCTCAGCTTGCAGATGTCTTAAATAACAAAGAAATTATCATGCAAGTGCGGAAAGAACTATGTAACACGTCACAAAAAGTTATGATCCCTGGTGTTTCCAGTTGGTGTCATTACAAAAGAGAATACACAGAGGAGTTGAACCTGTGCTTGTTAAGCAGTTCTTCTGAAAAACAGAAACTTGAGATTATGTGAAATGGCTCAATCTACTAATATACTACAAGGTTCTTGATTTTCCAGTACAAAGATAAGTCCATTCTGAGGAGCTTAATATGTGTAAAATACAGAAATAATTCATATTTTGGACAGTTAATAGGAGGCTGAAACCAACTTTGTTGGCTTAAATAGAAGCTGATCTCTAGTTTTTATTACTTGAAAGCTAAACCATCTGTTTGAGTAGAAACAGATTTTTTGCCACAAGGGAGAAGGAGTGAAAGTGATCTCACTGAAAGCTAACGGGACTCTGAAGGTCAGTTAGGTACAGTGGGCTCGGCAGTTGGCCCCTTGGGGTCAAGGAAGTACTAATATCCTAATATCCTAGAAGACGCAGTGCAAGCTGATCTAATCTAAACTGCTGGAGTCTTGTGAAAGTCCCTGTAGACTAAACAGCTTATTAGTAAATCGAATACAAAAAAAGACAAACTACTCAAGGAAAAAAATTACCTGTGCAATTGCCAGTAAATCATCAAAGCAATAATCATTCTCAACAAAGTGATAAGTATTCCAAGCACACAAAGGCAGATCTATCATTAATCCTACTTTTTCCATTTAAAAAATCTATTTTCAGATTTACTTTGTAGACGAGGGTTCAGAAGAGGCGACACTAAGTGGGGATAAGCGAATGGTTGGGGAGGAGTTAAAAACCGATACCGATGACTTCAAGAGACAACAAGGAAAGAAAGCCAACCAGAGGAAATGAGGGCGGCAAGAAACAGCTATAGGACAGTTATTTCAAAATCATGCAATCAGCTTCTACTTCTCCCTGCTTCAGCCGCCAAGCACTACAGATTTTCCCTTTGACATTTCTTCGGACTTTTTTCCTTCCTCTCCATTCCAGGCCTGTAATGGCCTTACCCCAGGACTGCTGCAATGTCTCCCAGCTCATCTTCTTTACAGCTCCCACTTATCCTACCCTTCCACCTAGCTCATCTTCCCTCCTAACTTTTTTTGTATTGACAGACCTTAGCCAGATTAACAGTCTTTTAACAGAGCTTTCATGGTGTTATTTTTATGTTAGACAGCTTAAAGTCACTTCTTGAACTCACTAATGACCTAAATCATACAGCTGTATCCCATGCAGTAAACACTTATTTATCATCTCTCTTCAGCATGAATCCTTTCTCTACTGTCTCCTCCCAGACTCCTTGCTCAGTCCCAGCTTGGCACATGAAGTGCTGCAGCAAGCAGCTACTGCCATTTATTTGTCCATCCAACATACATTATTTTCATACTAAGAAAAGCCCACAGTTTTTTCAGATCAAGGTGTACCTAGTTAAATGCTACATTTCTGAGCCTCCCTTGAAGCTAGGCATAAGCAGGTGACACAATTTAATTTATGTACAATGAGACGTAAGCAAAAGTATGCTATAAATTTCTAAAAAAATGTTTTATTTACTGATAGACGCCATGCCTTCCTCCTTTTTTCTGTCTGAAATACAGATAAGATGGCTTGAGCGGCAGCAGCCACTTTGAGGTCATCTGGGAAAGGGCAAGAGAATTACAGTAATCTTAGTCCTAGCATCCTTAAACTGCTGAATCAATACCAGCAACTGGACTGGTTCATTGCTGTGAACTTCTTAATACACACACACACACACACACACACACACACAAATCCAATTTATTTAAGCCAATGCTTAATTAGGTTTTATGTTGTAGATGAATGCAATCCTTATATAAAAAAAATCATATCTTCTCTTTATACTTATAGTCAAAGTTCCCTTTACTGTCCAGTTCAAGTTTTATCTTCCAAGGTACCAACTGATGTTAGTCACAAAGATTGTATCATCTATCATATTCTTCTAATTTTCGATCGTATACCACAGACATTGGGATTTATAACTACCTAGTACCTAATCGATCTCTCTTTAAAAAAATTAATCAGCATGTTGTTTCTGGTTTAAAACTGATCTAAATTATCACTGTCGGTCTAGGCCTAGCTGGTAGCATCAATGGGGGCTATGAGCTAAAAAAGGATCTAAGGAATTGAGCCAAATTTCATCTAAATTCTAAAGATAATTTGAATCATACTCTGCCTCCATTAGGTGACTATCTTCTTCCTAGAAAAGTGCCAACTCAATCCAGGGACTCAAAATGTAAACGTAGGTCTTTACAAAGGTATTACTTATCATAGTGAATGTTAATGCTCATCATTCTACTTGCCAGTTATACATAATTAATAGATCTGTGTATATATTTTGAGAGAAATAAATTCTTTTTTCCAGATGAATAGTGTGATTTTTCTCAGTAGAAATTCTCAGTGTGGGAATTTTACTACTGGTTTTAGAAGTGAGTCAAAAGTCAGACAACTATTTGATTATGCCTTTTTTAAAAACTAAAACATGGTTTTGAAGAAGACTCCATTTATTCAACTGTCTGGTTGCAATTATATAACACTGAAATGGAATGAATTGCAATGAAAATGCAAGGTTGTAAATACATTTTTAAGAAAATAGATTATGGTCAGGCCTTTAAGGAAAAATCAATTTACAAGAGTAAAAGGGACAACTCTCAGGCACAACTCTTTTAGGCAACCAGACAGCTTGAGCAAAACATGTCTAAAACAGGACAGTTTCCAAACATATCTTCTTTGGGATAGCCCTTTTATGAAACTGTGATCATCAAAAGCAGTTGTATCAACATTCTCTTCTTATTAAAACCAACCCACTTACTTGGTTGGTTTGCTTCCTGCCCTTCTGCTATATCCTCTCCAACTAAAATAGTGTTTCATTGCTAGTAAATTCTTCTTGACTTTCTTTACATGTAAATTACTTTGAGATTAAATATAACTACAGTTTAGCCTTGTAGTCATTTGTTCCCCTACTTGGGCCTTTAATAAGGATAGGGTAGAATGAGAGTTACAATTTTATTTTTATTACTCATGTACCACACCAACGTAGGTACATGGCGGACGGAGGGAAGGTGAAAGGTAAAAACAACTCAATGAAAGCACTGGTCAAATTAGGGAATGTATCTGCTAATGGCCGAGTTCATTCCCTGATGAAAGATGTCTACAAAGTAGCTACCATTAAAAAACGATCTCTTCTATGTTCTATTTTGTTGAACTACTTATCAAGCATGAAAGAAAGGAAATTGAGCAGTTTTACCAAAACATAAGTAGAAATAATTTAAAAGCAGGAAATGTTGACTTACAGTACAAGGAGAACTTCCAGAATCCCTTTTTAAAAATAGCAATAGCTTTTAATTCATTATCCACTGCTCTGCCAACCATCTGCAATCATTTTTTAAAAAGCTTTTTAAGTGTACCTAGCATTTTATTTTACTTCAATGATCTTCCGTGTGAAGACTTCCTCAGACAAAGAAAGACTTTCTTGCAGCTTCACTAACCTGTTTCGACTCTCTTATGAGACAAAGGAAATTAAATAATAAAGAGAATGAAAAATGGAGAACAATCAATTACAAAAATTAAATTGGCATGGAGAACACAGAATGATGTGACTAGTATTTTCTAAATGACATTAATTTCACACCCATATCCTACTCTCTTTAGCTATTTCTTATATAGACTTCTTTCCACAGCTCAAAACCACAAAGTAGAATCATTATACATTATAGTTTCAGACTAGACATTGACCTGGGAATGTAATTTACTTTGCTAAAATTGGAAAATCAAATTCCTCTTCCCCAAAATCCTTACCCAAGGCACGACATAAACCAGGTGCTCAATAAAATTTGACTTTATGTCCTCTACCACCCTCTCCTAAATTCTATGGGCTCCACTTAAGTCAGAGAGAAGTATCAAATCCACAACTCATTTTCTTTCCAAGTAACATGTAACTTTTGAACTCAGGGCAGAAAATGTATTTTATTCAACTTTCTCAAATCCTTATATTGCTCAAGATGAAAAACTTTGATATTAGAAATGTCTGAGGCCGGCCCCACGGCCAAGTGGTTAAGTTCGCAAGCTCTGCTTCGGCAGCCCAGAGTTTTGCCAGTTTGGATCCTGGGTGCAAACATAGCCCCTCATCAGGCTATGCTGAGGGGGTGTCCCACATAGCACAACCAGAAGGACCTACAACTAGAATATACAACTACGTACTGGGAAGCTTTGGGGAAAAGAAGAAGGGAGAAAAAAAAGAAGATTGGCAACAGATGTTAGCTCAGGTGGTAATCTTTAAAAAAAAAAAAAAGAAATGTCCTCAAAACATCTCTGCTCTTTCAATAAACAGGTGCCCAAACTCTTTTGTGCCTACATAACTTATACTCTTCAGATTATAAATGATATATTTATAATACAGCCTGTCAAATTCATATGCCTAATAAGCCAAAGAAATTTCTCTGGATCTTGGAGAGTTCTATCGGTTGATTTTTGCATGTGTTTTCCTTTGTAGAACAATTGTTGAAAAGGAGGTTGATAATTTCAATTTACTTCTTACTGTGAATTCCAAATCTCAACTAATGTGGTAGAAAGATGACCCAGAACACATTTTAATTATTTTACATTTGAAAAGATTCAACTGTGCTTGCCAATTGTTTTTGATCATATAAAGAATTAAAATAGTAAAATCCTTCAAGTGACCACAAAGTAATGACCAAATAACATTTACTTTACTTATTCTGTCATTCAACAAACATGCGTCTATCAAATTCAAAAGACTGTATTACATTGTATTATACTGCTTTCAATGAATGTGCCTAACCTTATAGATAGGAATAAAGTGGTATAAAAATCTATCTTAAATTCTGGAGTCCCAAGTATTTTCAATATTTGCACATCTGTCTTTAATACTGAAATAACAATATAACAATTAACCAGAACATATTTTATACAATGAATTTAAATCCTGGCTCTCTGCTACGCAGGGTTGTCTAAGTGGTACAAATTACTTTCTTGAGCTTTAACGTCTTCATCTATAAAATGAAGATAATACTTAGCCGGCAGCTGAGCAATATATGAATTAACAGAGATGGAAGTGTCTCATCTTGCAATGTTTCCTATGCCAGGCACTGTTCTAGGTGCTGGGGATATGGTTCTAAGTGGCAAACAAACAAACAAGCCTCCTGTCCTTACAGAGGAGGAGAAGCTGGCTCAGCTGACTGAGGAGGAGACACAAGAGGAAAACTAGACAAGTCACGGTATCACAAAAGCCTACAAAATAAAGTCTTTCAAAAAACGGGGAATGTACAAAATGTACTTGAAGGGACTGACGGCAAAGGGACACAAGGAAAGTTTCCGAAGTAATAAAAACATTTATATCATGAAATATTTATATCACGATTGACATGATGGTTTCACAACTGTTTATATTTGTCAAAACTCATTAAATTACACACATAAAACTGGTGATTTTTATTGTATGTACATTATACCTCAATAAACCTAATTCCTAAAAAAATGTACTTGTCATTAAAGAAAATTTAGAGAAAAAGGCAGGGGAGCTGTTCTAGATGAAAGACTAATAAAGAGGTGTGACAAGTGGATGTAATGAATCATCTTTGACTGGATTCTGAATCCCTCCCCCTCAAAAAGCTATAAAGAATATTTTGGTGGTAAATGTAGAAATTCGAATATGGACTATATATTAAACTGTATCAACGTTAAACATTTCTTTTTTCAGTGTGGACATTTTATTGTGCTTATATAGGAGAATATTCCTTTTTTAGGAATGCATATTCAAATATTTAGGGATAAATTTTCAGAATGTCTGCAACCTACTCTCAAATAGTTCAGAAAAAACCATATGAGTGTAAATAGATAAACAGATAAAGATGAAGCAAATGTGGAAAAATGTTAACTATTGGTGAAGTCTAGGTAAATGGTCTCCAAATATTCACTGCACTCATCTTTTAACTTTTCTGTAGATTTGAAATTTTAAAAATAAAAATTGGAGGGCTGAAAAAAAGAGGGAATAGTCAACCATGTCAAATAGTGTTGAAAGGTCAGGTAAAACGAGGACAGAGACATGATCTTTGGCTTTGGCAAGATATTGGTCATCAGTGACCCATTTGCAAGAGCATTTCAGTAGAGTGAGAGGCAAAAGCTAGATATGAATGGGCAGAGGAGAGAATGGAAGATAAGCAAATAGGGGCAATGAGTACAAGTAACTCTTTCAAGAGTTTTGTTACAGAGGGTAGCAGAGAAACATGGAGTCAAGAGAGTCACGGAGGACATGGAGTCAAGAGAGTCTCCCTACACCAAGGATAACATTAAGACATTTTGTATGTTGATGAGAATGATCCAGTAGAGAAACTGATCACGCAGGATAGAAAAGGTATAAATGCAGGAGCAAAGTCTTTGAAACTGTGAGAGGAGCTGGGATGCAGAGTCCAAAAGGAAGTAGTCCCCTTAGATGATGGTGCTGATGATGACAATGACAACAAATGACAAAGGTGATAGCAGTGTCTAACCTGAAAATAGCTGGCACTAATTAAAGCATTTTTACTCATTTAATTCTCACATCAACTCTAAGAGGAAAGTATTAGTAATATCTTCTTTTACAGATGAGGAAGCTGAGGTACAGAAAAGTTAATTATCTAATTCTAAAAAGTTAATACATATCTAATAAGTAGCAAGGTTGAGATTTAGAACCCAACAGAAGAGATTTTCCTTCAGTGCAACAAGAAGGCAGGCAGAGTTTGTGGGTGTAGATGCAGCTGGGCTCTTGGTAGTGGAAAGATGAGGTAGCTCTTGTATGATTACATCTATTTTCTCAATGTAGCATTTGGTGAGTTCACCAGCTAAGGGAGTGGGGAGAGGGGATGTTGGAGATTTGAGAAAAGGAGATGAGAAATTCTTGTTTCAGCGAGAAGGTAAGTGAATTTACTAGCAATGACTGGCAGTATTGAATGCCCCTTTAGAATTAATGGTCATAAATCTGAAGTGAATCTACTTGTCCTGACTAGATGATATTTTCTAGCAATTTTCAGCTGCTTGAAAGCAGGCATAAAGAGGACAGTTGGATTTAACTAGGGTGGGATTTTTTACAGACAAGTGGGACCTAAGAAAAAAGGAGCCAGGGAGTAAGCGGGGTTCGCAAGAGAGTGCTGATACTATGGGACATGGGATCTAGGCTAGGTAAGAAGTGGTGTATGGCCATTAAGGATGTGATGGATACAGAAAAAGAGGTAGGGTCAGAGGACCGGAGATTTGTGAGGTCAGAAAGTAGTTGGAGTGTGGGTAGTACGGTAAGAGAGTAAGTAAAAGTGGGATGCTTGAAGAGATTTCAAAGGGAGTGCCATTATTGATGATGATGAGGTCTAGAGTATGGCCGTGTGGATGGGAGGCAGGGGTGGTGCAGAACAGATGACTGGATCAAAAGAGGCCAGAGTGCTGGATGAATCTTCTAAGTGGACGCTGAAGTTATACAGAGATGACAGAAGCAGCAGTAGAGAGTCAACAGTGAAGGTGGGGTAGAAGAGCACAACAAAGAAGGGTACGAGGAGTAAAGTCTGATGTTATATACTTGCAAGATGTTAGGGAGACTGAAGGAGAGCTAATTTGGAAGCTGTAGTGGGGAGCAAGGATACTACCCACTCCACCTGCAGGCTCAGAGGTACATGAGGTGGGGAAGAGAAACAAGGCTCTAATTTGAGAAGTATCCTCAGCTAGAACAAGAAGGTGAAGGGACTGTTCAGAAAAGAGGCTGAGGATGTAGCACAGTATTTGACACATGGTATATACTCAATCCATATTTCTTGAATTTAAATTTTAACTTTTCTAATAATTTACCATAGCATAAAAAGAAAAAAACCACAACTTATGTACAATGAAATCCAATTAAATTAAAAAGGAAATGATCCTCTAAGGATTATATTTTTTAAATCCTTGAAAGGTTCATTTTCAAAAATTAGTCCCTTGGCCAAGATAGAATCAAACAGCATCTTATTGTTTTTGGCTTAATATAAACGGATAGCTCACTGTTATAAAATAAAACCAGGCATCTTCTTACATAAGAATCCAGTACCAGAAACACAAAATTAAGTGAATTCTGCCTTGTTAAGACATAGACAATAGCCTTTCTGAACACAGCTGACCGGAAGTTAAATCTATTATCATTCAAGCAGAGAAAGCTAGGTATCTATGGAATAAGAATAAATGATATTTCCTAAATATACTCTTTGGAGTGTAATATAGTACACTTTGGAATATACTGTCCTTCTTGAAGTAGGAGTTGATGGCTCAGTGAAAGCTTCAGAGGTATGCCTTTACTGAAGGAAGATAAGTTCTTCTCAGTGTTACAGTTTGGTTTTTTAAATTTGTTCTAAATGTCTTTGTAAGACTAACATAATTCTTTTATGCTTTCACAACAAAAATAAAATACTGTATGTCTATAAAGTTGCCTCCTAAGCATTTCCAATAAGCTGCCTATATACAGCTCGTTGAAATTCTATAGTCCTCACGGTCTTAAAATGTAGAATGAATATGTAATACTTTTTCTCTAAGACTAAATTTTATTGGAATTTACCTAGAATTCCAGTGTTTTGTTTTACAATTGTATTTGGTGGTTTAATGATGATCACCAATGAGAATGTGGACTGGCTCAACTGCAGGTTAGTTCAAACGGCTTTTCATTTTCATTTTACTCATAAACCATGAAGTTTTTACTACTAGACAGAAGATTTACTGGTAATTCTATTATAATAGATAAATGGATTTGAAAAGGATGGCCAATCCTCCTAGTTTCATTAGAGCCTAATACGATATGTCAAAGAAAGCAATTAGAAAACAGCACACACTGAGCTCATTTACAACACACAGCTGACATTGCAAGTAAGCTATTTCTCTTTTCTATGAAGAACCCAGCTGGAAGTAATCTCTCCTTGACTAAATTTCTTTAGTACTTTGTATATTCGTTATGGGACTTTTTCTTTGGATTACAGTGATTTCTGTGCTTATCTTATTTTTCCTTCTAGACTATAAGCAATGCCTTCACATCTTTGGATAGGCTCAAAGCATTATAGTATTATTTGTATTTTATTTAATACCCAGCACCAGTAGGAGAACAAAATGCAATAGTAATACTATCAATATCAAATTCATCAGTATGGGTAGATTCACTATTTATAAATATAAGCAGGCTTCTGAAGTTTGGTCTGGGAATCATATCACCATTTACATAATACAACTGCTTTGAGTTCCAAAACCTAACTTACAAATTCACTCTCAGAACACAGCAGGGACTTCTTACACTGCATGTATAACCAGAAAGGCCCCAGACAAGTCTGTACAGCAGTCAATATGCTAACTTTTCCAATTTTGTAAATGAAAGAGAATGAATTTTTTTCTTTAAAAAATATAGTAATTTAAAAATAATATTTTGTGACAACAGAATATTATTCTCTATTATTCCTCTCACAACAGAGGAAAAATGTTTCAAAATTAGTGTATGCTTATATATCTAACCAACTGAATATTTTAAATGTCTTTTAGTTAATCCAGAGAATTTTGGTTAAACAAAGCAAATCATGTCATTCATAAACCAAAATTTCAACTTACCATTTATGTTTATTGCTGGTAATACAATTGACATCTTTGGTCGTGTGGTCTTGTTATGGGTGGTAGCTGGCAACAGCAGGTGATCCTAAGATTAACAAAGAACAATCTGTTATATACAGCAATTGGCTTAGTCCTGTAACAGACCAAATTCAGAGTTTCTGAGATGCCAACATTTTACTGGGATCAGAAAAAATTACAGTTTTATCTGAACTTGGCTTAGGGGCAATTAACTACAAATCAGCTTACGATTCATTCATTCATAATGCAATAAACATTTATGAGTGTCGGTCAGTGCCAGGTACTACGTAGTATTCTTGGAATACTCCTAGATTCTGATAACATATATGCTGCAGTGTACTACAAAGAGTATTGGTCAAGCAGTCAGAACAGAGAAATTCTCATCAGTTCTGCCGCTGAATAGCTATATGATCTGGGTCTGTTTCCAGTCCTGCAAAATGAGGGAGCTAGACTAGATAATGTCACAAGATACTGAAGTTATCTATCCAATGGAGTCATTTTCAAACTTTTTTTAAGAGGAAGAATGTTTTTTTCCCCAAAAACATTCTGATCCCAAGCTATCGATATAAAAGAGAGATTCTCATTGAAGCGGGGCCAGGGCCTGGAGCTTTGCCTGGATAGTCTCCTCTTCTCCCTCTGAAGCAGCCACAGCATTAGACTGCTTTTTGTAAGTAACAGGTACATAGTAAAGAAGAAGTATACTTCTTGACCTTAAAAAGCATACAGTTTAGTGGAAGAGTTTTAAAAAATTATAAATGCATGTCTAGTACAATTATATAGTTCTTAGTATAATATTGCCAACCTTTGATGATCTAGAAGTGACCCAGGGCATCTGAGGTTTCTGGTTTCCAGTCACAAAAATACTAAAAGGAAGAATGAGCCAAGAGGAGTTTGGCTTCACAAAAGGGGGAAGCACAAGCGTTGTGGAAAAGGTATGTACAGCTCTGGTATTCGAAAGCTGATTATACATGACTTATGATTGTGATATTAACCACTGTTTTCAGGAACTCCCCTTCTGCCTAGCAAGCACAGGAATTGCCACGGTGAAAACAAAAAAAGGAAAAGATGTACATTAGTGTTTCTATTTAAGGGAGCATGGTTAAACTGAGATAAAGCTGAAGCTAACTCCTTTTGCATTCTTTTCTTGTCCCTTTGTTAGTTTGTTTCAAAATTCATTCAACAAACCCGCCAAATGAAAGGACTCATCAAAAGTAGGATCTGACACAGCTGAGAGTGACAAAAATTCCAACCAACTTAGTTCAAAATTAATGTGATTATGAAATGTAATTATCAGCAATGTGAAGAAAAAATCTAAACGTGAAGGACAAATTGAAATTGATGTACATGAACAGAACTGTTTACAAAATATTTCCAGTAACTGCCTGTGCTTTGTCTAATTCGAGGTAACATTTCTGTGAGAACTTGTTTTTTAAAAAGCAGGGAAAAGATGATGAAGTTCTGTTAGAATTCCAGCATTGCAGCACGGGAGTTTTTTTAAAAGTGCATTGTTAGACACAGAGATCACACATTTCCGAGAGTAAGATAACATATTATAACCAAGAAAAAACAAAATTTGCTGATCTTCATGCCATGAAAATTATAAATAGCTTAATTCCTATAATTAAAATATTGCTTCAGGGTCCCCAAAATTGAATGAGAAAACAAACCAACAAACTTGCAAGCCCCAAATTAAGGCTACTGTAAAAATAAACACAAAGATTCCATTGGTCATGGGTTAAGGTCAGGCTCAGACTTAAAACTGAGTTTCCTGCGAAGATCTAGTTGCCATGTAAACGTTGTTTTTAAACATGACTTTCTAAACATTGTTTCCTACTTTCTCGCTTCATTAAATTTTAAACAAGGTAATTATTTTTGCAGCAGAAAGCCAAAACACATTATTATTTATGAAAAAGAAGAATCACATCTTGAATGCATAAAAATTATTAGAGTTAGCCTGCCCTACCTGTAATTATTAAAGGTTTGCAAACTAGGGGGGAAACCTATAATTTAAAGTGCTCGTTTACCAAGAGGCCTAAAGATCAGAACTGCAGGGAATGAAAGCCAGTATACTACAAATTCTAATAATGCTTACCCTACATTAAAAAATAATTTATACACACGCTTGTGACAGTGTATGTAGTTGCTTCATTGAACACTTACTTGTACTTCTTCAAATTAAATGTTCCTTGGCACAACAATGAATCTTAAATTATTTTTTTTCTCTCCAACTGTATTCATCTCACTCCTTGTTTAGTATATCAATTCTACTAGCGACATCTTCAGAAACAAAGGAGCTCTATTTACTCAACCAACAAATATTTACTGACTTCTTAGCATTCACTAAAAAAATTTACTGAGCATAGTCACCTCCTATGTGTTTAGCTCTGTGCTCTAAGAGAATATTTTCTTTTAAAGAATATAAATTCAGGCTTTTATTTTGTTGTAGCAGAAACAGCCATTTGTCCCCAATATCTGCTCTCCCTTCTATAATATTAGAACGGAAATAGAACTTTCCATATTGAGTTGGGCACAAAGCAACCCAGAATAAAGACTACATTCCCTAGTCTCCTTTGTAACCAAATGAGGCCGTATATTCAAGTTCTGGTCAACGGGCTGTAAGGAGAAATGGTGCATGCAGTTTCTTTAAGGTGGTGATGATGGAAGGCAATCCTCTTCCTCCTGTTCTCCTTCTTGCTAGCTAGAATGCAGCTATGACTGCTAGAGCTGGAGTAGCCATCTTGGACCATGAGATGGAAGCTGCAATCTGAGGATTACGGGGCAAAAGATGAAGCCAGAGATTTGATGATCAAGGAGCTACCATAAGATCTCTGGAATTTACACATGAGAGAAATAAAATTCTAATTTGTCTAAGCCACTATTATTTTGGATTTTCTGTCCCTCATAGCTAAACCTAAACCTAATTCCTAGTTATAATATAAATTAGTGAAACAGCGCTAAAGCAATTTGGTTAAGCAGAATCTCAATAAGGGTTAAAGTAATCAGAGACAGCTGTACTCTTTCTTAACAGCATAAAAAACCCCATGTTTATTATTTAGCTTTCTTGATATACTTTCCCCCTGCATTTTACTTATTTATTAAAGAACTTGTAGAGGAAATTCAATCCTGGAAAAGTAGAGGTACAATTTGATGAATTTGAATGAAATTCTTTCGTTCCTATTAAGTTTAGTTAAAATAATTCAAATGCAACAAAAGTAAAGCTACTTAAAAAGAAAAGTAGAAAAAGGGTGCTGCTACAGAGATAAATATACTTGGCACTGTCATTCAAAACATTGTCACTAATTTTAAGATATCTTCAAATGGACTCCTTAAAAGCCTTTATAGGACTGAGATACCATGGGATATCTTCAGGGAGGAAACTATATGGACAAATACTATAATCAATGCTTTGTTAATCTTATTCCCAGAAGAGGTTAGAGAAACACTGGTGGGAAAACACCAAAACATTTCACTGTGGGAATAAAGCAGCAGTTTTTCAATGTTGTGCAACAGCACGCATGAAAAAATACGCCATTTTCATACAGGTCTCCCAACTCCCCCTTCCAAGCACTTTTTCAGAAAAAGACAAAATATTAGTGTATAACACAGAATCCAAAGTTATCTGTTTTTCTCTTTTTAAGAGAGCTAAAGCAACGGAGACTAACTTATCAAAAGAATGGGACTACAATTTGCTCAGATAAAGGTTATGATGATAATTCACAATAAAATTAAGATCCGACTAAATGTTGTGAAATGTTGATTCCACAAATTTGGGCAGAGCAGTAACTAATCTCAACCTAAACTGATGTACTAGATTAAACAACCCTTTCCACTCCTCCTCTAAAACTTATGCCCAGAGCACACTGAAGCTTCATGACTAGTTGTGTTTTTTCCAACACTACTTTTGCTAATTGTATTTGTTAGTGTAATTGTGTAATTTAGTAAAATATTAAAGTGATAAAATACAGTGTGAAAAGAAAGAGAGCAAGATTTAATAAAAGTGAATAGGTTAAAATTTCTCTCATTGCAAGACAACCATAAAAGACTGTGGAAAAAATCATAACAGTCTGCACTCAGATCGCTTAACAAATACCTTTAAAGTTCTTATTCTAATTTGAAGTAACTGGTCACTGATACTGGAAGTTATGGTTGATGTATTGTGAGTACAGTTTCTGCAGGAAAAGCAACATGGAACTCTACTGGATCTGGACTCAAAGAAAAGGCACTGGCCTTACACCAAGGTCTGGCAAATGAATTCACATTTATATAATTAAATGAAATAAAGATACATTTAATTTTAATGATGCCCTGCTTTAAGCAATTTTATTAACAGATCATCCACTAGTTTCTGTTGTACTAGGTAAGATAGCTTCTCCTGTATTAAGAAACTGACTCAGGTTAGAGCCTTTATCTTTGATAGAAAGGAATGTATTTAATATCTAATGATGTCCCTTCGGGGTGAGGGAAACACAGTCTGCAAAAGGCTGCACTTGTGACACCCAGCAGCTTTCAGCTGGATCAACATGTACCTCTACTAGTCAAAAATATTTGCATATCAGGCCTTTGCGTATTAACAACAATGGCTTGTTAACATTTTATATTTGGTCCATACCCACTGGAGTCCAGAGACGGGGTTGGTTTTCCAATATAGAGAACTGTTAAAACCAGATCAAAAATAAAAATAGCATCTATCCTCAGGCTTTGTATTAAATTTTCTCTAACCAATGTTCCTATCCTCGAGAGCTTTTTCCTACCATCACTCTACCTCATTTACCTTACCAAGTATCTTTCAAGCTGCCAAACAAATTGGAGAACATATCAAACCATAAAAATAAGAGGGCCAAAGCAGCAATTACAAGTAGGCCTTTCAAAGTTATTTATTTAAATTTATAACATTCTGAACTAAAAAAACTAATGTTTTCTTCCCCAGTAGTTATACTAATTGTTGACCACAAACCAAATAGTGTCCATTCATGAGAGCAATTAAAAAGCAAAGGCAATTAGGGAATTTGAAATCATTAAAATACACACACACACATAGTGACATATCCTGAAAATAAATATTGCAAAAAAAAAAAATAGAGGTAGTAAAATTAAGTAGAATGTAATCATTTACAAAGTCTATTAAAATGTCTATGATGTAGGCCTCCCCATCATAGTAAAAACATAAGCAAAGTACATTACTCATCCCAAAACTAGAAATAGTTAATTTAAATAGGTAATATGAATGCAGTATTTGTGCCACTAATGTATGCAATAAAACCACAGACCAATAAAAGGAAATGTAAAGCTTGCATCTGCACCGTTAGTATGCATGTCAGCCAGAGGAAGAATAAATCAAAACTATTAGTGCACAACAGATGGCCCAAGAATGAGCCAAGGTTTACATTTTGACAAGAGGAAAATTTTGACACTTAATTCAAACCTGATAATGCAGGCAAGATCACCAGAGGAAAAGTTAGCCTGAAATCCTCATAAGTGCAAACTCAAGTTTTGCTTTAAGATATGGTTCTCATATCAAACTCTGCACGAAGCCCCCAAACCTGCCCCACAGACCTTGACCTCCCCTTTTATTCAGACAAAAATGTGTAAGGTTGAACCACACAAAATTGTCATTTTTGTGGGTCAAATATCAGTCATTTCATAAGGTTCAACCTAACAGTTACATATGCCTCTTTTTTTAAAAAACCTGGCTTAATTTTGAGTTTCTTGGTCAAAATGGTTTCTCGTAAAAACTTTCCCAAGGATAAGACAGAAGCTTCCACATCATTCTTCTCTCTTGATGAGAGTTTCAGGGAAAGTGTTTCTAAACCAGGTCAGGATTGTTTTCCCTAAAGAAGGCTCTTCGACAAAATGTTGGTTCCATGCCTTGGATAGGTAGAGGGCCAGGAAGTCTTTGACCCTGTACTTCATTCAATAACTTGAGCTAATCAAAGTCCAAAACTGTGTCAGATAAAATACACAGCTTTTTCAAAGGCTGGACAGTGTGTGATTCAGGGAAATAAATTAGGACTCCTGAAATTTGTTATCAATCATCATTTGTAGAGTGCCAACAGTGGCAATTCAAAAACTGTCTTATTAAGGAAAAGGATCAAACACTGAATGCATAAAGAGTTTAACCATAGAAGAGTTTGTCAGACATAACGTTTACAAGATGTTTCATTTTAGAAACTCACTTTGCTCAACTACTAGTAGGAAGTGAATTTCTTGAACATTAAATTGCATCTTACAGATATGCTACCAAAGTCTGAGGCTACAGCAAATCGAGTCAACAAGCTTTCTGAGAGAAGAGATTATTAGGAAACACTTCACGGAAAAATCTGCATACAGATATATAAGAGAATTATTTTACTTTTTGTTGGAAAAAATGGGTAAAATGTTGGGTTGAGACAAAAAATTTTTTAAAGTTCTAGGCAGAGGTTATAGGAAGTGGGTAAACTCGTGCAGGAGTAGTCTCAAATGCAGTGAGTGTGTGAGCAACACAGCAGGGTGGGGAGGGAACACAGGGACATATTATTCTAGCTGACTCTTTCATATCAGTGATTTTACAACTTTCTCCAGGTTGAGAAAAAGGGGGTTCTACTTAGTTTAGATTTCTAAAGTTCTCTCTCCTTGCATGATTCTCAGTGTCTGGATACTCTCCCAGTCTTAACTGAAGATCTTGATCCTTTTCTTTCCAATTTTGATCTTGGTTTCACACAAAGAAACAGGGAGGACAGTGAAATATCCCTAAAGTCCATTTTAGGAAAGGTTGATCTTGACAAAGCAAATTAAGTGGGAAAAAAAAGTATGTCCCTTAAGTTTCTTTTAAGGCCCTTAAAATTTTAACCACAATCTGCAATAATCTGATTTATCTACCTTAGTGGACAAATTTTCTCTTGGAATCTTGAGTTAGCAAAATAGCCAAACTGAACACTAGTTCACATTGGAAGCCGAGCTTTATTGCCAGCTGCAATCCTCGTGAAGGATGGAGGTATGATACTTCATAGACCTTTTCTATAGTCCAGACCTGTTCCATAATCCAGAAGAGTTCTCTCTTCACACCACAGAATGTACTTTCCAGAACCTAGTACAGTTATCTTCATTCTCATCATAAATGGAACAGCAAGTTCTCAGTTTCCATTCAGTTTTAAAGTGAATTTTTGAGAGATAATGTATTTGTGGAAAATGAATAAAAATTCTGTTTTCATTGTTGGGTTAAATATTTCTCTAGAAAGAATTTTAACTGAATTTTAGGTAGTAATGGCTTAAAGGGCAAACTAAGGTATAAAAACATTAATTCTAAATTCTGTAATAATTAGGTATCCTTCAGAAAATATTTAATCCTATGGTCAAAGGAAGCCAGGATCAGGAGTGAACACGGTGACAGCAGTATGTCCTTCTAAAGGAGACATTCCTAACAAAGGATACATATCAGAATCACCTGCAGGACTTTATAATGTGAATACCCAGGGTCACCACCCCCTTAAAAAAATTCTGATACAGTAAGTCTGAGGTGGGCCAAAATTTTGCTTTTTTAACAAGTACTCTTGGTAATTCTGATGCAGACAGTTCCAGAATGCTGCTTTCACAAGCACTGGCCAGCATGACATAGACAGAGATCAGGAGCATGGACTCTGGAGCCAGACTGCCTGGGTTTGAATTCTGCCTCTACCACCTAATTTCTAGCTGTAGGATGCAGGGCAAGTTCGTTCATCTCTCAGTGCCCTTGTTTTCTCATTAGTGAAACAGGAACAGTAACAATACCTACTGCATGGACTGTTTATAATGATGAAACAAGTTAATACCTTACAGCACTTGGAATAGGGACTTGCATGTAGAAAGCACCATTACAAGCGTTTGATAATTTTTTTGAGAAAAGGAACAAAAAATTTGAAGTCAGAGAAGTCTTTGAGGAAATGTAACACGTAGGATGAGCAGGGATGCTGACACTGTTACCTAGGTTTATTCCTTTCCACCTCATAGTTGAGAGCCACTGTTCCACTGCTGAACAGAAACTGGCACTCACGACTGATCTCAACTCCTGAGGCTAGAAATGAAAGCTCTTTATAATTTAGTCCCTACTCATCTGGCCTTTTTCTATCGTGATCTCTTGCTATTCCTTTTCACAAACACTAGTGTTAATCGTCATAGGTATTCCCTATGAATTCAACGAAGAAAAGAGGACACCCTCATATTTCACGTCTTTTAATTTAAAAGATGACGGGGGAAAATAATTGAAGCGCAAGTATTCAAAGCTTCTACTCTATCTCTGTGCTTTTTCTAAGGATTTTTTTTAAGTGCTGCTGGATTGTGTGTGTGGTACGGGCGAGGTTATAGGTGGAAAGGAGAGTTGGAAGAAGCTAAATTAGTTTAAATTTTAAAAGGTGTGAGTTATCAGCAGGGAAAAAAGGTCTGGAAGTTATAAAGGTAGAAAAGAGATGGATAAAGAGGACTAGCCTGAGCTGCAGCCTCTGTGAGAGAGATTGGAGAGAGAGGAACAGTGACTATGGTGTGTGCACAGAGTGGGGGCAAGACAGACACTTTGCCATCTGTTGTTTGATTTAATATTCCCTTTGCTGTATCTTCAAGAGACTTCATTAAAGGCCTACAATACTTATCAAGTTTTTGAGGTTTTGGATTTGTATTTCTTTTGGATGCGTCACCGTGCCAAAATCAGTCTCAAGAAAGGGCAAGCAAAAAAGTCCAGTTTTATTTGAATTATACAGATCAAGGGACTTGTCCTCTGCAGAGACTTGGAAATGGTCTTCCGGCAGAGAAGCACCTTTAAAAACCAAATTAAATCCTAAGACCAAAAAAAAAAAAGTTTTCACAGGCCTAGTTATTTGTAGAATCTGGGCAGCCGCTATCTGTAGAACACACGTCTTTCTCTGCTGCTCTCCGCTGCCATGTCTCCTCCGCCTCCTAAGCCCTGGCCTGGCCCAGCCATGGGCATCTGCCGTGGCCCGAGGCAGTTTTTCCCCAGCCTTAACCCAGTTTCCCCTTCTGCCTGTATTTGTCTCTTTCTCCCTCTGAAGGGTCACAGCTACTCCTAATATTCACCCAGGTCTGGCTGAGACCAATCTCACCCCTAAAACTATGCTCCTCCCGCTGGTTCAGGAGTGTTGCCTCCATTGCTTCTGTGGTTTGACCAGGTTGCCATCCTGAATCCCAATGTAGGTTACAGGGGCCCAGAGAGGATCTGGGGAGAGGAGAGGACATTTAAGAGCCTATAAAGCAGGGGACATGAAAGCCAAGTTTTTAATTTGATACTTTTGATATTTAACGTTGGTAAGGCAAGCCATCAATTATATTCCTAAGTTAACTAAATAATTTTCATTTTGGTCATGTGAATTTTAAATTAGTTTCACTAAATCTTTAAGATTTTGTACTTAGTTTTTATAGTACTAGCTGCTGGTTTTGGCTATCCAGCATGTGAATATCTTGTCTGTTGTCAGCATCACCATTGAGTGGCTTTTTGTGAGGGAAATACCTCCAACTACAGAAACCTGAAGAGGGGAGACATAATTTCTCTCCCAGCTCTCTGGCAACTAGGGCACAGACATGGGACCTAAACTTGGCCAATCAGATACTCCCTTAAAATTCAAAGACTTGGGCATTAGTGAATAAAGACTCAGAGAAGTTGAGATTATTCATAGCAGAGGTGGGAGCGTGCCACTGGCAGCAGTGCAAGCAGCTGTGGCATTGTCCAGTGGTGTGTTGTCCTGAACCAACTTCTTGAGCTGAGACAACGGCTGTGTTCTTTGCTGTGTGGCCTCCTTTGGTTCCCACGAGTGTTCTGAGCTGAATTCTCCAATATTCCATGGAGTCTGTGAACTAACAAATAGCCTTCCAATACATTTCCTTTCTGTTTAACATAAGCAATTTCTGCTTTAGCTTAAGTTTATAGTAGGTTTCTGTTGTTTACAACCAAGAACCATTACAGGCCCAGTATTGGAATTTCATTTCTGACATATTTGATATTGCTTGGTTAATGTCTGACCTAACATTTTCTAAAAACATTAATTTTAATTAGATTAATCATGATTTATTTTACGTACATAAAAATACAATAGATTGAGACATAAATCAATGGACCCCCTTATCTCCCGTTTGATCCCCAAAGTAATGAAGACTGACTCTATTTTACCACTATGCTACTGAAACTGTCCTCAAAATATTGTATTCTAACTGGTAAACCCACTTGCTTTCCTCCAGTCCTCACCTACCTTCTCTCTGAAGCATTTAAAACTTTGAACTTTCCCTCCTCAAATTCTTAGTTCTCATTTCCCTCCAACTTCTTTTTTTCTTTGCTGCCTTCTCTTCCACCCACAACTCACACTAAATGTTAGTGTTTCTTAGAGGAAAATCTTTTTTCAATCCATATCCTTTCTTGGCATTCTCATCTAGTCCCATGACTTGAAATATATGTCTAGCTCAAACCTCTCAAACCTTAATTCAAGACCCATATTTACAACTGCTTACTAGACCATCTCCACTGGAATATTCTGTAGGTCTTTAAACTACAATTTCTCTTTCCCCTGGATTTCCTATTTTAATTAACTTCATCAAATTCTATTTACCCAAAGAGAAACCTACAATGATCTTGGACTCTTCCATTGTTCTTACCCCCAACACTAAATATGTCCTTTCTCATTCCCAAGCCTAAGTCCACATTAACCCCTCTCATCTACCTCTACTCACTCCTTGGCAATCTCAGTTAGTCTCAGGGTTTTAAACATTATCTAAACATTGATGACTCCCAAATTTATATTTCCAGCCCATCTCACTCCCTTGGCCTTGATTCCTATATCCAACTGCCTACTCAAAATATCCCCTTGGACATCTCCAAGTTAAGACATCTAAAGCAAGCCCCTGATATACCTCTCAAATGTGCTTCTCCCATTGTGTTTCCCATCTCAATGGCAATGCCATTTTTCTCAGATACTCAGACCAAAGGTCTTGTAGTATTCTTCTCATGTTCCATACCAATCCACCAGTTAAACCTATCGATTCTACCTTCCAAACATATTCAGAATCTAACCATCAGTCCAAGTCATCGTTATCTATTATTTTATAATTACAATAGCCTCCTAAATTGTCTGCCCATGTCTGATCTTTCCTACTTGAAGTCTATTCTCATTACAGCAACCAGAATCATCCTGTTAAAATACACATCAAAATGCTCCAATGCCTTCCAATCACAGAGTGAAATTAAAATAACCCTAACAGGATTTAAGACTATGTATGTTCTGACCCACCTACTTACTTCTCTGACATCATCTTCTGTAGTTATTTCTCTTATTTATTCTGTTCCAGCTGCAGCAAGTGCTTTTCTTGTTCCTCACATATATTGAGCATGTTCCTCTTTCATGCCCTTTGCACTTGCTGTTCACTCTGGAATATCCTTTTCTCAAATATGTGCATGGCACACACTTTCACCCTCTTCAAATCTTCATTCAAATGTCAACTTCTCAGTGAGGCTGTTCTTGGCTATCCTAGTTAAATTGCACAGACATATTCCCACCAAACACACTCATGTCCTTCCCTTTCTCTGCTTTACTTTTCTCCCAAACACTTACTGTCTGTCTTTACAAATAAGATCTATGACAGCTGATATTTTTATCTGTTTTGTTAATTGCCAAATCCCCAGGACCTATTACAGTCTTTCATACAGCAGGTATCCAAAAATGGTTTATAATATAATTAAATTAGCTACAGGAGTGCTACTACAATAGCTTTTTAACTAGCTCTTTGCCTCAGGGAGGCAAGGGGCCCTGAGACCCTTTCAATGGGTCTGCAAGGTCAAACTATTCTCATAATAATACTAAGACGTTATTTGCCCTTTTTCACTCTGTTTAAATTTGCACTGATGGTAAAAAAAAGCAAGCAAGGTAAACTGCACGAATCAAGGTTGTGGCACCAAACTACACCAGTAGTCACCTATTCTTCACTGCCACATACTCAGTGTAAAAATAAATCAATGAATGAATGACTACAAAAATTAAAAGCCAATTTCAATTAAGAGTATCCTTATCAAAGCAGTCAAAATTATTAATGTTCTCTGTGATGAAATGGGAACTATGTAAAAAAAGTTCTGTTGCCTACAGAAACATGATGGCTGTCTCAAGAAAAAGCACTTAAGCGACTGAGTTGCGAGCTGAACTACCCACTTTTTTCATGGAACACCACTTTACTTGGAATAGTCACGGACAAACTATTGTTATTCAGGCTTGGGCAGCTCTCAGACGTTTTTTTGAAAAGGAGTGAAGTAAGCCTGTTACTTCAAAGAAAACAGTAGACTATATGTACTACAAATGATAAGATTTGAGCTGTCAAGTGAAAAGCAGAATTTTGGAAACCTTGTATCCACCAGCATGAGCAAGACTTTCTTGATGTGATTGGTAATGATACTAATGAATGTGATTTTTTATATCGTATAATGATATGTATTAATATTTGGAAGCTCTGCATAACTCAGTGAACCAATATTTTCCAAATGAACAGTGCATGATGTGACAAAACCACAAGTGGGTAAAAGTGCCATTCAAAGTGCAAGCTAGGTCAATGGATTTTAATTTTACAGAGTATAAAAGTTCCACTGATATGATATCAGATTCCATATTGCAATTAATCTTTTAGGAAATGATCACTTGTTGAGTTTTGAAAAAAGACTAACCCATGATTATATGAAAACACTATTAAAATATTCCTCCCTTGGGGGCCGGCCAGGTGGCATAGTGGTTGAGTTCACACGCCCTGCTTTGGCAGCCTGGGGTTCGCTGGTTCGGATCCTGGGCATGGACCTACATGCCACTCATCGAGCCATGCTGTGGCAGCATCCGACATACAAAATGGAGGAGGACTGGCACAGACGTTAGCTCAGCAACAATCTTCCTCACCAAAAAAACCCCCAAAAAACAAAAATACTCCTCCTTTTTCCAAATACATATCTGTAGTAGGGTAGATTTTCTTCATATATTACAACCAAAACAATATATTGCAACAGATTGAATGCAGAAACACATGAGAAGCCTGCTATTTTCTATTAAATCAGATATTAGAAATTTGCAGAACTTTAAAACAATACCACTTTTCTCACTAAAAAGAAATGCTTTTTGCTTTGGAGGATATAATTATGTTTCATTAAAAATGTTATTGATTTAAAAATGCAATTGTTTTATTATTTTCAAACAAATTGTTAAATAAATATTTTAAACATTTCTAGTTTTAATTTCTACGAATGGCTAATGACATTAAGCATCTTTTTATGTGTGCCTTTTGTATATCTTCTCTACTTAACTCCCTTGCCCATTTAAAAACTGGGTTATCTTTTTACTGTTGAGTTGTAAGATTTCTTTCTATATTCTGGATACAAGTCCCTTATTGGATATGATTTGCAAATAGTTTCTCCTATTCTGTGAGTTCTCTTTTCTTTTGCTTAATGGTGTCCTTTGAAGCACAGAACCTTTTACTTTTGAAGAAGTCCAATTTACCTATTTTTTTTTAAAGTTTCTTACTTGTGTTTTTTGGTGTTATATCTAATACATGTTTAGTTTTATAAACTTTTCCAGAGTGATTCCCATCAGCAAGGTATGAAGGATCCAGTTTCTCCACATCTTTGCCAGCATTTGGTTTTGTTACTAGTTTTCATTTTTAGTCCATTGTTAAGATACAAAGTGTCAAGTCCATTCTCAGCCTTCTGGGACCAAGTCCCACCTACCCGCTTCTCCGCTTCTCCTCTTTCCATTTCCGTTCTCTACCACCTAGGCCTAGGCAAATTAACTGCCCCTCATTTACTGTTCCCACAATCCCTTATCCCCATCACTGTTAAATCCTTAACATATTAGAGGTTTGTGTTCATATGTCTGTTTCTACTGGGCTGCATTCCTTCAGGGTAAGAGTCATAATGCTGAGATTCATAGGCCTCCTGATATTATATGAGACATTCTATTTAAATATGTATCTGCATTTTCTTGGGAGAGGGAGAGTCCAAGATGAAAAAAGATGAAGAATCACTGCTTTAAAGGTAAAACTCCACCCTCCAATTCCCAGCATCTCAGACTAAAGGTATTCCATAAATATTTTAGACTGAATGGCTCTTTTAGTGAAAAAAATTATCTCACTCAAAACTGTTTCACATCTTACTGACAAATGACTTTCATGCTATAACAATTACTTTATTTACACTGAAGCAGAAAGATTCACTTATAGGCATACCATGCTTCAATGGTTAGATTTTATTTATATTGAAAGTGAGAAATCTTCAGGAAAGCATTTTATAAGACAGTTTGTTCTCTCAATTAATGACGATTTCATTTCAGATTGTCATTTTATAACGTGCCAGAGATGATTTAATAGAAACGACTAACATCTGCTCTGGTCAGTTTATGGCTTCTCTATCATTATGGTTATTATTCATTCATATCCTTAGAAAATCTCTTTTTTACCCTTTATAGTCTTGCCTACAATTAAATGCACTCTTTTCCCAAAACATCTCAAATTCCACCAAAACAAATATTATTACCAATCTGTATTTATAGTATGATGAGATACACTAGGAATAAAAGGAATTTAGGGCTGGTCGCTACAAAGATGACTTCCAAGAGATAAGAATTTTGAAATGTTTGTATCCATAGCACTAGAATATATTGGCCAAATAAGAGAAGCTCATTAAACTTTTAAAAAGTGAATAAGTGAATGCGTGAACCTTTTTTCTTATTGTTAAAGGGAGTCTTGTCAACAGAACATGAAGTATACTCATTTCAAGAGACTTATATATCTAGAGATGTTATAATGTCTTGACAAATTCATTTATTTACAAACTTCCTTACCTATAAAGATGGCAAAAGCAAAACAAAACACACACACATCAAAGAGGATAAAAGGAGGAAGTTTAGAGCACCCAACTGGAAAATATGCTCATCCTCAGAAACAGTAATATGAGGGTACAACTGGAGGAGATCACCCTAACTGAAAGTCATTTACTCTCCTCATCAGAGTTCCGCTGTTAAACAGATGCTTCTAAGAAACAAACCACCATTTTAGGATACTGCCCAACATTTACCTATGGAAACCCTCAAAACAATGTAACAGAATCTAAGCTGGAGTTCACTCTCCCATGTGACTTCTACACAAGTGCTGATATGAGTAATTAATGGTGAAGTACAATAGGATATAAGGTATGCTGAGCCCTGCCCTGGAAGCCAGGTCACACACAAGAGTATTCCTCATAAACAGAGAATCTGAATAAATGGGAGGCCTTAAGCAAGATATTATACAAAGTAAGGCTCCTTATTCGAGCGGTTTTTTTTGAGGGGCAGAGGAATTTTTTCTCTAAATTTTGGACCTTTGCTCTTACAACAAGTAAATCTTTTATTAGGAAATATGGCTACAGATATGCTCGTTAGACCTACCAAATGGTGTGAGCTCTGACATTCACAGATCACGAAAAGTCACCTATTAACAGAGAACTCAAAAGATTGGTAGAATGACAATCTGAAATGGCTGAGTGGAGTATTAGGCTAATTATAAAGAGGAATGACAAACTAAAAAGGGAAACAAAAGCCTAAAATTAAGAAAATAAATAGGTACTATTATAAAAAAAAACCACCAGGGAAAGTGTCTAGGAAGTGAATGTTAGATACTAAACAGAGGTAAAGATATTCAACTGACTAATCCTAACCCTTTCTTTGTTTCGACATACAATTATTTGGCAAAGATATCAATCTGCTGCTTTCTAAAATGTTAAAACAAAAATCCAAAGCAGTCTAAAATTTTCCTGAAGTTTTTCTATTTCCCAACTCGTGCTATATCTGTGACATTCAGAAAGCATATAAATATAGACTATATATATAACTAGGAGATGTTAGCCAACAAACTGATAATCAGGTCCCAACTTCCTTCTCCAACCTTTTCTTATACAATACTCCCTAAATTCTAATAAACTCAAATTATTTGCTTTATTTCTTTTCTTTCCCACCACGTTCTTTCACGTATACTTAACTTTACAGCAAGGTTCCCTGGTCTGGAATGCCCTTAGTCTTTATTATTCTGTGCTGGGAATATCTTTTCCCCTTACATGACTCAGCTCATACAATTTTTGTCTTTGAAGTCTTTATGATCAACTCTCTCCCAACCCCAAAATCTCAGGTCTCAAGTCTCATGTAGAGGATTTTCTTAAGGGTCTGCTATTGCATTCAAAGAGTCAACCAAAATATGGCAGAAATTCTATTAGGCCAAAGCACAGAGTCATAGGCAGGAAGAAACTTCAGAGATCATGCAGCCCATACTGTCATTCAAAAAAACTGAGGCCCAGCTGGGATTTAGAATGAGCTCGGTCAACAATAACTTTATTCCAATATACCAACAATCACCAAATCAAACTAAATGTTTCTAAAATCACCAAGAAAAATGACAGTGAGACCTTCAAAGTGGAAAATACAATTCACTCATAAAAGGCAGTTTATCAAATTGCTGAGAGTGTTGGATTCTGCCCACTATCTGGGTAGGTTTCTGGGATGTTCCTAAATAAAAGGAAATCAATATCCATCAACAACTTAACAAATATCATCATCTATCAAGTTGTATTTGTCTACAATATAAAATTTCCGCTCTCTCCCTTGTGTACTTCTGGTCTTTGGTGTGTGATCAGACAGCATATGCTACCTTTAACATCACTCTAATTATATAAGATCAGGATGCTAAATAAACTGGGGAAAAAACTATCATCATAGATAATCTTTCTAGCCTCTAATTTATATGAATGACAGGTAATTATATGAAAGTAAGAACTAGGGATGGTTGTAAATGAAGGCGAGTTGAAGTAATTTCACATCAATATAGAGAATAATTTCAACCTTATCAATAAGACCCTAAAATGCATTTGCATGAACAATTCTAACATAGTCACATATTAAAATGTTAAAGTCAAAACAGGAATAGGAATGTTATATGTTAGTAATCATTTTTATATGTTTCAAGTCATGAGTAGTGAAAACTGTCTTGGAACGCAAGAATACGTCTTGGTCATTCAAAACTAAGTAGCTTTAAAAAATTATTTCACATAAGTACATACAAATACTTCATATGTATGACAAACAGGAAAACCTGTTTTATAGTAGTAAAGGATAATGTGTGTTGTTAATAGGACAGAAAAATGTATGAGTGGTTGACATAGTGGTCTGTTTCTATAATTTTAAACTAAACATCATAATGATGTTATTAAGACTATACAGCAAAAATATTCCCAAACGTAAGTTAGTAAATGCATTAATACTAATTGTGAACTCAAGACAACGTACAGAAAGAGTTTCATATACAGAATAAACAAAACAACAAATCAAGAAATCCTCAGGATACATTAATCAACAGACCAGTACAATTTGATGCTTTAATGAAGTACTACTTCTTGAAATTACTGAGAAGAGATTGAGACTGTATCTAAAATAAATCAGCCATTAATCTGACAATGTGGCTAAAAATTTCAGAACTAATTTTAGAGTAAATTTAGTTTAGAAATTAGTGAAGTTTCAAAGACACTAAGTAAAATAATTAGAGGAATAATTATATTCTGGCATTAATTCATTAAAAGGAACACCCATCTGCCTCTTACATAAAGACATGTTTAAATTGTTTAAATTAAGAGATCGAACATAGGATTACTGTGAAATAATACTAAAAATCTCAAATTTATCTTCTAGACAGAAGTTTTAAATTAAATCTTTTTGAATAAATTTAAATGATTTCTGAGATAGAAATGGAAGAGCTAAAAGGAATGAGTAATATAATATTTCTTTCTATGATAATTTCCATAGCCTTCACTTTTATCAAAGTTTTCAATTTTCAAATGTGACGTTTCAAATTTTTAAGTTTTCTTAAAGAGCTCAAGATCATTAATTTTGCACAAATCTTTTACAGAATGAGCATGTCTATGTGTGAACTTGCAAAGTAGAAAATTAGCACATACTATAAAATTCTAAGGAGACTTAAAAAAATAAATATTTGCTGGTTTTAATCAGGCTATTCTGACTTCATTTATTGCCAATACTCTTGATCTTCTTTCTGAAAGTATAAAGAAAAATTACATTCATAAATAATGTTTTATTCTTCCTATCATACTATTTGGTCTTTAGACTTCTTATAATATAACGCAATAATGTGGAGTTTAAATGCAAAAGATTGTATCGACTTACTGGCTTCTTATTGAAAATAATAGCTCCCAGCTCATGAGGCTCATAAAAATGGCTTTATAAAAGATCTTTTTTCATGCCATTTGTTAATTATATATAAGCATAACTTGAGTGTTACTCCTCCACAGAACAGTAACCATATATAGTCTGTCAAATTCCTCCAGTTCTGGACAGGTGCCTAACAGAAGTATTGGAGTAAGCTGTGAAATATGAAGGTAATGGGCGCAATAATTTTATGCTTGTCTCACAGCATAAAATGTAGGAAGAAAGCAAAGAAAAACATTCACCCATATCAAAGAAGCAGAGGAACAAAGTAGCCTGCTGAGTTTACTCTATTTAAACTGTTTAAAATTTATGAAATAATTTTTACCCAGAATGTTTTGTGTTTATTTTTATTAGCAAATACAAGTTAACAAAATCTAAGAGAATTCCTTTCTAAATATCTAACAAAATCTGTAACTTTTAAGTATTTAAGAAACTGTTTAGCTTTTTAAATACAAAAATTTGGAAGAGTAAAGCATTATGTCCATGACCTTAGAGAATCCGTGTTGAAAGGCAGGTTTCAGGGCTCTTCACTCTTTGATACACTAGACTTATTTCTCCATAACTCTTGGTTAGAAAAGTAATAAGAGAATTACTGATGCTGTTAATGGAGCGAGAGAGTTGTTTTCAAATGGGCTTGTAGAGCATGGGGATTCAGTACAGATGTTTGGAATAACTTGCAGCTGTTGCAGGGTGAATAGGCTTAATGAAATCACTGGGAATATTGAAGGAGAATTGCCAGGAGGACTTCAAAACATTTATATTATTGTGACATGAAAAAATGTTTAATTATAAGCCTGAAATTGGTCGTTGTTTAATTCTGAATCAGATTTTTAGACGTCTCTCACCATTGTTACATATTCCTGGGCACACATCACATACATGCTCACTTGTAGCAAAGTGCCTCACTTACTATATCTTACGAGAAAAGGGAGAAACAATTTTCTTTAGTTTGATCCCGTTTTGACTTAGTTCCACTTAATTCAAAACACTTTATAAACTTACTATATGCAAAACACTACAAGAGATAGAGAATTAAAAAACCCTCATTATTCTCAATAAACTTACCTAGAGAGGGTATACATATACATAAAAATAATACAAAGAATTATGGGAATTCAGTGGAATCATGGGGATTTAACTGAGTGTTCAAATGTGCTCCTTTAGAAAGAGCCTGACTTTACCTGTAGGTATTCATAGCCACCAGAGGTACATTCTTCTCTCAACCAGATAAAAACACTGGTAGGTAAGTGTCTCAATTTCCATAATTAGACGTCAAACTTACCATTTGGTTTCTAAAGCATGTGGAGCCACTCTGAATTAGCAATACCGAATACTAGTACTCTAGGCTCTCACCAAAAGCCTGGATAAGAGATATGACATTTAGAAGGTACGCCTAAGGGGCATGCTAGCCAACCACCCACTCCTTTGGGCCGTCCAAGTTCCAAGATCAATTTGGATTCTGAGCAGGCTTGATTCACAAAATGTAGCCTCTCTCTGAATGGCTTTTAGTGAGTTGTACGTTATAAACCAGATGACAAACCAATAAAAATTTTACTAAAAGTCAAAAGTCTACACTAAATGGAACACCATGTCTTCACAATATACCCCGTAGAAGGTTTTGGTTCAGCATCAGGGCTCATCTCAATTACCTTAGAAATCTTAGCTCTAGAGCAGTGCTGTCTAATACAAATTTACTGCAAGCCACTTATGTAACTTTAAACTTCCTAGTACACAATAAAAAAAGTAAAAAGAAACAGGTGAAATTAATTTTAGTTATCTATTTTATTTAACCCAATATATCCAAAATATTATTATTCAACATGTAATCAACATAAAAATTACTGAGATACTTTACTTTTTTTCCACATACTAAGTCTTCAAACTCTAGTGTGCATTTTACACTGACAGCACACCTCAGTTAGAACTAGTTACATATGAAGACTCGTGCCTATGGTATTGAACTGTATCAAGGATAAACTTCTTTTGGGAAATGGTCCTTTCAGCAGAAAACTAGAGCTCCTCTGCTTTCCCCCTTCATTCCGTAGGTTACTAGAAACAGCAGCCAGAACAACTCCACTTAGCAGTTCTTAGGTGGTGACTATTGGCGGCGGGGGGGAGTTAGTCAGTAGGATATTGTAAACCCAAATAATCAAAAGTGAAATAAACAAACTCTTGTACTATACTTCTCCTGGTCTATCTCTAAATGCTCCAATAGCACCATCCTCCAACACAAATGGCATTGCTGGTTGTATGGAATAACTCCTTCTCAGAAGGATATGAAACTAGAGGTATTGAAACTCCTGGGTTTTGTTTAATATGCATCATTTTTATGAACAAAATAAAGTTACATTTAACATATAAATTTAGAGATTGTTATTTATTTCTTTTTTTAAACAATCTTTCTTTTTTTTTAAAGATTGGCACCTGAGCTAACAACTGTTGCCAATCTTCTTTTTTTCTTCCCTGATTTTTTCTCCCTAAATCCCCCCAGTACATAGCTGTATATATTTTTTTAGTTGTGGGACCTTCTAGTTGTGGCACGTGGGATGCTGCCTCAACATGGCTTAATGAGGGGTGCCATGTCCACGCCCAGGATCCGAACCCCCGGCCACCGAAGTGGAGTGCAAACTTAATCACTCGCCCACGGGGCTGGCCCCTGTTTTTCATTTCTTTACATAATCTTTAAGTAAAAATATTACAGCCCATTCTGGTTTAGAAATGTTTCAACTTATCTTAAATTTCACAGAATAAAATAACACACTACTTCATAGGGATGTTATGTTAATTTGTTGAATTCTACTAGTTTGCATACTTCTAGAGAAACTCTTTTAACATAACCTCATTTACTGATAATAAGGAGGTAGTGTAGTGCAGTGAAAAGAGCACTTGTGTAAAATGGAAGATGATCTGGCTTCTAGACTTTGCTTTGTCATAGACGAGTGTGATGCCATATAACTCTCTGGGTCTAAATTTCTTCATTTGTAAAATTAAGGGGGTGAAAGTACATCTCTCAATCTCAAAAATCTAATTTGTAAACTATATATTTATTCAAGAATTTCAAAATGCTTTACACTTTGAAAGCAACATTATTTGAAGCAAATGTTAAAATAAATGGCCAAACTGTGAAAGGAACCTAATCCTGATTGTAGGTTCAATTCCTGTTCATCAGCTCCTGCTACCTTTTCGTCAATAAGTAAAAATAACATGACGTTTTCTGTGTGAGAGAATTCATTAAATTCAGTTTACTACTGAAACATTTTAAATTTGAGTGACTGAGATCACTAAGCTGATAAAATTCTGCCAAACGACCTTTGGGACTATGAAGACATCACAACACAGAAAGCAAAGAAAAAAAGATACATAAATGTATAATCATTTAATATAAAGCACCTCTTACTGTTGACGAAACAAGTCATGAAACTTCTCTATATATATTCTGTTTCTCACAGATAATTTCAGTCCAGGGTGGGCAGATAGTTATGTTACTATAGTGCTCTAATGCAGAGAACAAGGGTGGTCCAGCACCTGTTTCTGTAACTGACTGAGTCCTTTGTTTATCCAAAAAGATTAGTAATTTTTAAAAAATGCCTTGATGTCAGTGCACAATAGCATCTTTGAGAAATGTTAAAATGTTGACAGAGGAGGTAGGATTCTCTCCTACTCATATCAAATCATGTAAGCAGGAAACAACTCATCTCATCAGTATAAGACAATATAATTGCTTTCTCGTACATATTTTATGGAGGTAATTAAAATGCTTTTTGGGGGGGAGGGACAAACACTAAATAATAAAATGATCACACATACATTGCTAACGCCACTATGGAGCCCCAACTCAAAAGCAGAGTAAAATCCTAATCGAAATATCTAGACATTCTCACAGCCATCTAAGCACATGTCTTCTTGCCCACTTGATCTCTATTTTCCACAATCTAGTCAAAATCCCTGCGTCAGATGAATATCATTCTCACAGTTAGGTAACAGAGCCTTAAGAAGCTTTGGAAGACAGAATGAAAGAAGGTTTATCTATTGCTATCTGAATCTGGGGATATCAGGCAAATAAAACTATACTATTACTAACTGGATTTAAATATAAATGCTTAACTTCTACACAAGTATGCCTATGCTATATTGCAATGATGTAAAAACCTACACGTATCCTTTAAAATAAATGAAACCCACACATACATTTAAATAATTTTGTTAAACCAGTAGGTTATGGGTGATTTCTCTCTGTTTGTTTTTCAAATTTCTGAGTGTTGAGATAGTCCTTTTGAAATTAAAAAACATTTTAAATTGATCACACAGTTATCTATTTATGGTTGAGACCATTTGGTGAGAATTCTGTAGAAATATCAAAACCTCATAGACTATAAAAAAATGTTGCCTCTAACAACCAAAGAATTTATACACAACTCAGTAATTTAAAAAGACTCTAAGCTTCAAAGTTTAAGAACCTTAAAATTAAGTCTCTTCTACATCATTCATGTGGTTGAAAAAAGGTATTTCAATTCTAAAAACCAGATCTACCAATTTCAGAGATTCCAATCAAATTGAGTTAGTAGCTTTCAGGAATTACAAAAAGAATTTATAACTAAAATTATTTAATTCCAAAGTGAATTTTAAAGACTGTTTCTTAAGAACAAAACATCAAAACACTCAATTCAGCCATTTTTTAAAAAGAAAAAAGGGGCTTTAAGTACTAAAAATAAGCAAATGATTTATATTGGACACCAGGTTTTGACACCACCTCCTAAAATAAGTTTATTATTATAAAAGCTTTTCCAAATCATTTGCAAGAAAGGGGAAAATCACAAAGCACCTGATTTGTGCAGAAGTAGGGACTGTAGGAAAGCACTCCAGCTTCCATTTAGTTTGATACAGTGTTACCACAGGGAGAAAAAAGCACACACCAAAAACCTTTAAGTACAAAGGACGTGCATATTTTCTTAGTAGAAGGTGTGCCTGGGTATCAGAGGCAATTTATTTCAATCTGGCATAGGGTTTGACAGTTATGAGTAAAAGGAATAAGCAAAAGATAATGGGTATATTATGTACAGAATAGACATTTGAACCTTAGATGATTAACTCTGGTTGAAAAACTAAGGAACGTTTGGACTTTGCTTACATTGTCCATTACATACTGGTGTGCAATTAAATGCCTGTCAAATGGTATGAACTGATGGAGGGTTCTCGGCATTTTTCTGAATCAGATATAACACTTCACAAGGAAAATAAAGAGAACTCTTGAGGGGTAATGTCAAATGCAACCAGATGTCTTTCTATCAGACAACATCTTTTGTTGTTGTTGTTTTTAAGGTCAGATTTGAAAGACTTAAGACTTCTCAGAAGTTCAACAAAAGAATAAACTTGTTTTAAACTCACAGAAGAGGACAACAGATTGGTGGTTACCAGAGGGGGAGGCGGGTGGGGGAAGGGCAAAATGGGTAAAGGGGTGTCAATTATATGGTGACAGATGGAAACTACACTTTTGGCGGTGAGCATGCCGTACTATATACAGATGTCGAATTATAATGTTGTACACCTGAAACCTATACAGTGTTATAAACGGATGATACTTCATTAAAAAAAAAGAATAAACTTGTTTTACCTTGCAATCATTTTTCAAGAGTTTACTTTGAAAATAAAGTTTCTACTACACCAGTTTATAAATCTTTTAAATCTATATAGGTTAAAATAGACAAATATCCATATCCATTTTAGTAAGGACAGGCCCAAGTATAAGGTACATTTTCTAGATATAGCTATAAATAAAATATAAAACAAAGTTGATTGAACAGAATTTTATGTCTCTAATTCACCTTTCTCATGGAGAAATATAGTCTTGTCATTCATTCAGAAGAAACATATAAGGAAAATGAAAAAGCAAAGGAAATGCCAGGGATCATTAGGCACTTCCTGGACAGACATTGACTCCATCTCAGAAAAAGGTAATGTGTATCACTACCAACTCAGAAAAACAAAAAACCACCCACCCTAATGTAGAGTAGTTTAAACTCAGAAATGCTTCTTTTTAAAAAAACATGCAAAAGAAAACCTCTCTGCTTTACATCTTAAACAATTCTTGCTACTAAGTAGAAGGGTTTTAAAGCAGCTTATAGAATCCAGTTGTACAACAAAGTTTCAAGCTGGTTTTCACCCTAGGCAACCAAAACAAACTGTTGAAGAGACACGCCTCAAGAAAAAGTCTCATTCAAAAGTGATTTCATTCATCAAACAGGGAAATGGGACAGGGAGGGGGGCATCATTAGGGTCAATTAAAAGAAGAGATGAACTAATCATGTTATGATCATATCTGTAGCAAGATCTGAAGGCATAATTACATTTATAGCAAGGAATCTATCCTTACAAAGATACTGCAAAAAGGGAAAAAAAGGTAGAATTACAAATAAGTTTTAATAATAGATACTATATTTTCTTATGTGGTCACCCAGTTTCAGAGGGTCTTACATGAAAAAGAAATTTCAATGGAAAACATTCTCATCTCGCACAAAAAATAAATTTAATCACTCAATTTTCCCACAAAAACCTCATTTGAGAAAATAATTTACTCATGAAAGTATTACTGTAAAATATGTTAAAAGATTAAGGTCACAACCTATGTGTGTATACAGTCTCAAAAATATTATGAAGATTCAGGGCACAGTTAGTTGAACGGGAAAAAGAGATGAAGCTGTGAATTGTGCACAGGAATAATCTCATTCCTATATACAAAAAGGCATCAAAAATAACTCCCATCACACTTATTCCAGAGTTACATTATAAAACTTCCATAGGTGGTGCTTTTGAGTGATGAAGATTCTCAAATAATACCAGTGCTGAAAAAAAGGTGTTCTAAACAAATACACTTAAGCTGGCTAAAGTATCTATCCAGAAAAGATACAATTCTGAACAAAAAACATTATGGATTCACCATATCACATCACAAACAAGAAATTCTCTCTGACGGATGAGGTTACTCATAATGCAATAATTTACCTTACCTGCAAATGAAATCTGGAAATGCTGAACTTGAAAAATACCAATGGTACAGATCACTGTTGACAAGACAACAGAGGTTTCCCCTCAACCAGGCAGCAAAAGCAGGCAGGGGGGAAAAAACCCAAAGTCATATTTTAGAGTCTTTAGATTTAAAGAATGACCCATATAATGTGACAGGTAAACTCTACTGAAGGTCTTCAAGAAATATCTTAAGAGAAAAAAGAGGAAGAGAGATGAAAATCAACTGAGAAGTCTGAACAGAGTAACATATAGCAGGAGAGTGGGCGGAGCAAAATGGCGGGGGGAGCTGACCCGGGATTCTCTCCCCTCCAAAATACAACAAAAGATTGGAAGAACTGAATTTCACAGAATAAACATAATGCCAGCTCGTTAGAGACCAACAATACCAAGAAGGTGGAGATCATAACCTTGCTTACACCCTCGGAGGCGCTGGAACGGTAGGAGAGAACATCGCTCCCTCCCCTAGAGTCTGCGATCACTGCGGCGTGGGTCGGGAAGGAGCGGGGGAGGGGCCGCGGGAACGGGGGATCATCCAGGACTCCTGCCGCTGATTCAGTAGAGACCTGCTGACCCGGGGATAGCTTCCGTCCGCGGGGACCCTATAAATCAAGGGCCTTGGGAGACCAGAAACAGAACTGATCTGAACCCAGATTGGCGTGTGTGAGTAACAGCCCCTCCCCCTGAGCAAAGCCAGTGGGCGTAGCCATCTTGCCCCAAGGCGGAGAGCTAACACGCTGCTTTCGACCCCCATCTAGTGGCGACAGGCTGTAACTGCAACTGAATTCTACCACCATGAGAAAAAACCGCTCCTCTACCATCCAGCAATTTATAAAAGCCCCAGACCAGAAGGAAAACAATAAAAACACAGAATTAAGTCCTGAGGACTTGGAATTAGGTAAACTAAGTGATAATGAATTCAGAGCAGCTATAATCAAAAAACTCAATGAGGTAGAGAGAAAGATAGAGAAACAAGCCGAGTTCTGGAGTTACTTCACAAAAGAGATTGAAATCATAAAGAAGAATCAAAAAGAATTACTTGAGATAAAAAACACAATGGACCAGATAAAACAGAATACGAATTCCCTGAATGCCCGTGTAGACCACAGAGAGGAGCAAAGCAGCATAATCGAGGACAGACAGGCTGAATGGCGCCAGACAGAGGAAGAAAGAGAACTAAGAATTAAAAAAAATGAGGAAAATCTCCGAGAGATAATGGATTCAATGAGGAGTAAGAACATAAGGATCATAGGAATTCCCGAGAATATGGAAAAGGAAAATGGAGCAGAAAGTGTGCTTAACGAAATTATTGAAGAGAACTTCCCAAATCTAGGGATCAACGGAGAAATGTGTGTAGAGGAGGGTTTTAGATCTCCTAGATTTGTCAATGTAAAAAGACCCACCACAAGGCACATAATAGTAAAGTTGGCAAATAGGAATGATAAGGAAAGAATACTCAGGGAAGTAAGAAAAAAAAGGAGAGTAACCTATAAAGGAGCCCCTATCAGACTGTCAGCGGATTTCTCTACAGAAACCCTACAAGCTAGGAGAGAATGGAGTGATATATTCAAAGCTTTAAAGGATAAAAACCTTCAGCCAAGAATACTCTATCCAGCAAGAATTTCCTTCAGATATGAGGGAGAAATTACATCCTTTACAGACAAACAAAAGTTAAGGGAATTTGTAACTAAAAGCCCTCCATTACAAGAAATCCTCAAGAAGGCTCTCATACTTGAAAAAAGAAAAAAGGGAGAAACGGGACACAATCCACAGACTAGGGAGACCGATGGATAGAACCAGAACAGGATAGCAAATATTCAACTATAGCATTAGAGTAAAAATAAGGAAACTACCAAAACAAGGACGATCTTAGCACTCTAACTACAAATTAATAAGACGAGTTGGAATAAAAAATGTAAATAATTATTTAGGAGGGGAAGAGCAAAGGGTCTAAATCAGTATTGGTCAAGTAAGTAAGAGACCACCAGAGAATAGACTATATTATACACGAGATTCTAAATACAAACTTCAAGGTAGACACTAAAATAAAGTACAGAACAGAGTCACAAGTCACAGATAAGGAAAAATCTAAGAAACCCAGCATAAGAAATTGCAGTATTAAATGGGTAGTCTAAAGCACACAGGAAAACAAGATAATGAGCGACAGATTGACAGCATTAAGTCCGCATGCATCAATAATCACTCTCAATGTGAACGGATTGAACTCTCCAATAAAAAGACACAGAGTGGCAAAATGGATTAAAGAACAAGATCCAACAATTTGTTGCCTCCAGAAAACACAGCTCAGCCCCAACGACAAACACAGACTCAGGGTGAAGGGGTGGAGGACAATACTTCAAGCAAAGAGCAAGGAAAAAAAGGCAGGTGTTACAAGTCTCATATCACACCAAATAGATTTCAAAATAAGACAGGTAAAGAGAGACACAGAGGGACAATATATAATGATCAAAGGGACACTTCATCAAGAAGAAATAACGCTTATAAATATCTATGCACCCAACACAGGAGCACCAAGATTCATAAAGCAACTATTAACAGACCTAAAGGAAGATCTTAAAAACAACACAATAATGGGAGGGGACCTCAACACCCCACTCACATCAATGGACAGATCATCCAGACAGAAAATCAACAAGGAAATAGTGGAGCTGAATGAAAAACTAAAACAATTGGACTTAATAGACATATATAGATCACTCCACCCTGAAGGAGCTGAATACACATTCTTCTCAAGTGCACATGGAACATTCTCTAGGATAGACCATATGTTGGGAAACAAGGCAAGCCTCTACAAATTTAAAAAAATTGAAATAATAACAAGCATCTTCTCAGATCATAGTGCTATAAGGCTAGAAATTAATTACAAGAAAAAAGCTGAGAAAGCCACAAAGATGTGGAGACTAAACAACACACTACTGAACAAGCAATGGATCATTGAAGAAATTAAAGAAGAAATAAAAAAATACCTGGAAACAAATGAAAATGATAGCATGCCATACCAACTCATATGGGATACAGCAAAAGCTGTATTAAGAGGAAAATTCATCACAATACAGGCACATCTTAACAAACAAGAAAAATCCCAAATAAGCAACCTTAAAGCACACCTAACTGAACTAGAGAAAAAAGAACAAATGAAGCCCAAAGTCAGCAGAAGGAGAGAAATAATAAAAATCAGAGCAGAAATAAATACTATTGAAATGAAAAAGGCAGTAGAAAGGATCAATGAGACAAAGAGCTGGTTTTTTGAGAAGATAAATAAAATTGACAAACCACTAGCCTGACTTACAAAGAAAAAAAGGGAGAAAGCGCAAATAAACAAAATCTGAAATGAGCGAGGAGAAATAACAACAGACTCTGCAGAAATACAACAGATTATAAGAGAATACTACAAAAAAGTATATGCCAACAGAATGGATAACCTAGAGGAAATGGATAAATTCTTGGACTCCTACAATCTCCCAAAGCTCACTCAAGAAGAGGCAGACAATTTGAACAGACCAATCACAAGGAAAGAGATTGAAACAGCAATCAAAAACATCCTAAAGAATAAAACCCCAGGACCAGATGGCTTTCCTGGGGAATTCTACCAAACTTTCAGAGAGGATTTAATACCTATCCTTTTCAAGCTATTCCAAAAAATTAGGGAAGATGGAACACTTCCTAACACATTCTATGAGGCCAACATCATGCTGATACCAAAACCTGACAAGGACACCACGAAAAAAGAGAACTACAGGCCAATATCACTGATGAACATAGATGCAAAAATTCTAAACAAAATTTTGGCAACCAGAATTCAGCAATTCATCAAAAGAATCATACATCAGGATGAGGTGGGATTCATACCAGGGACACAGGGATGGTTCAACATCCGCAAATCAATCAACGTGATACACCACGTCAACAAACTGAGGAATAAAAACCACATGATCATCTCAATAGATGCAGAGAAGGCATTTGACAAGATCCAACAGCCATTTATGATAAAAACTCTGAACAAAATGGGCATAGAAGGAAACTACCTCAACATAATAAAGGCCATATACGACAAACCCACAGCCAACATCATACTCAATGGGCAAAAACTGAACCCCATCTCCCTGAAAACAGGAACGAGACAAGGATGCCCTCTATCACCACTCTTATTTAACATAGTACTGGAGGTCCTGGCCAGAGCAATCAGGCAAGAAAAAGGAATAAAAGGAATCCAAATAGGGAGGGAAGAAGTGAAACTCTCGCTGTTTGCAGACGACATGATCTTATATATAGAAAACCCCAAAGAATCCATTGGAAAACTCTTAGAAGTAATCAACAACTACAGCAAAGTTGCAGGGTATAAAATCAATTTGCATAAATCAGTAGCATTTCTATACTCCAGTAATGAACCAACAGAAAAAGAACTCAAGAATACAATACCATTCACAATCGCAACAAAAAGAATAAAATACCTTGGGGTAAATTTAACTAATGAAGGGAAGGACCTATATAATGAAAATTACAAGGCCTTTCTGAGAGAATTGGATGACGACATCAGGAGATGGAAAGACATTCCATGTACATGGATTGGAAGAATAAACATAGTTAAAATGTCCAGTCTACCTAAAGCAATCTACAGATTCAACGCCATCCCAATCAGAATCCCAAAGACATTCTTTAGAGAATTAGAACAAAGAATCCTAAAATTCATATGGGGCAACAAAAGACCCCGCATTTCTAAAGCAATCCTGAGAAAAAAGAACAAAACGGGAGGCATCACAATCCCTGACTTCAAAACATACTACAAAGCTACAGTAATCAAAACAGCATGGTCCTGGTACAAAAACAGGTGCACAGATCAATGGAACAGAATTGAAAGCCCAGAAATAAAACCACACATCTATGGACAGCTTATCTTTGACAAAGGAGCTGAGGGCATACAATGGAGAAGAGAAAGTCTTTTCAACAAATGGTGCTGGGAAAACTGGAAAGCCACATGGAAAAGAATGAAAATTGACCATTCTTTTTCACCATTCACCAGAATAAACTCAAAATGGATTAAAGACCTAAAGGTGAGACCTGAAACCATAAGGCTTCTGGAAGAAAACGTAGGCAGTACACTCTTTGACATCAGTATTAAAAGGATCTTTTCGGACACCATGCCTTCTCAGAGAAGGGAAACAATAGAAAGAATAAACAAATGGGACTTCATCAGATTAAAGAGCTTCTTCAAGGAAAATGAAAACAGGATTGAAACAAAAAAACAACCCACTAACTGGGAAAAAATATTTGCAAGTCATATATCTGACAAAGGCTTAATATCCATAATATATAAAGAACTCTCGCAACTCAACCACAAAACGTCAAACAACCCAATCAAAAAATGGGCTGGAGACATGAACAGACATTTCTCCAAAGAAGATATACTGATGGCCAATAGGCACATGAAAAGATGCTCATCATCGCTGATCATCAGGGAAATGCAAATCAAAACTACACTAAGATATCACCTTACACCCATTAGAATGACAAAAATATCTAAAACTAATAGCAACAAATGTTGGAGAGGTTGCGGAGAAAAAGGAACCCTCATACACTGCTGGTGGGAATGCAAACTGGTGCAGCCACTATGGAAAACAGTATGGAGATTCCTCAAAAAACTAAAAATAGAACTACCATACGATCCAGCCATCCCACTACTGGGTATTTATCCAAAGAACCTGAAGTCAGCAATCCCAAAAGTCCTGTGCACCCCAATGTTTATTGCAGCACTGTTTACAATAGCCAAGACGTGGAAGCAACCTAAGTGTCCAGCAACAGACGAATGGATAAAGAAGATGTGGTACATATATACAATGGAATACTACTCAGCTGCAAAACAGAACAAAATCATTCCATTTGCAATAACATGGATGGACCTTGAGAGAATTATGTTAAGTGAAATAAGCCAGTGAGAGAAAGATAATCTGTGTATGACTCCACTCATCGGAGGAATTTAAAACTATGGACCAAGAACAGTTTAGTGGATACCAGGGGAAAGGTGGGGTGGGGGGTGGGCACAAAGGGTGAAGTGGTGCACCTACAACATGACTGACAAACATTAATGTACAATTGAAATTTCACAAGATTGTAACCTATCAATAACTCAATAAAAAAAAAAGTAACATATAGCAGAACCTTAGGAAAAGCTTCAACTAACTTTCTTTTAAACTTTAGGTTTCTTTGAGTAACCCAGGACCACTCAATGTCACCAATGCCATAAAAAACAAAACAAAAAATACAAAACAAAACTTTGGCCAGCATTCATCTACAAAGTTGCTTTTTAAAATGGTAGTCCTTTCTCCTTGGCCAACCTTACTACCTTCTACCAGATGGTTTGCCCCAACTTTCTTCCTGAAAGAAAAATCAAATAAAAATTATACCAAAAGAGGATTCAGTATGAGGATAAGCTGTAGGAAATTCTCACTAAGCAGTAACACACACTTCCAATCATTTCATGTAGCATCCTTATTAACTAGCTTTCTAGCTGCCTAAATAGCTCGGCCAACTCCTGAAGGAAAGTGGAGTAGAGAAAGGTCCTTAGTACTACTTGTCAGTGTTGGGGCTCCAAGGAGTCTTGCTCTTCTCGATGGTGCTGAGGATTACATCACGCAAGGTGGATACTGGCTCCGCACATGCAGTAAGATCTGGCGTACACTAAGGTACTCCTTTTCATCAACCTTGACTACAGTGCAGAGATCATCTTCCATCTGCGAGTATTTCATTATTTTGGATACCATCTTGGCCTGGGTGTTGCAGTAGGTGGAGAAGTGGCGTAGACAGGAGGCTGCTGTGCTCTTCATGGTCCACAGCTGGTCCACGGTGTCTTCCTGGATAGCCACTCTGAAGTTCTTGTCATCCTCCACCTTCGGGATGAGCAGCTGCACTCATACCTGCACCGTGTTGCATTTCTCTCTCAGCTGCTCAAGCTCAGATTTTACTCGCTCCATCAGCTCCCCTGATGCGGGTTGGTCTGCAGAAGCTGTCCCTCAACACATGGCACTGCTGGTACTCTCACCGAGGACTGGGTCTGCACAGTTTGGTTGGGCCCAAACCCGCAGTGTCTGGGGCAGCGAGGGGCTCCGGGGCTGCCACTTAAGGGATTCTGAACAGGTCTTGCAGCCGGAGCTCCTAGACATGACCATCCAGCTCCAACAGCTTCTGAGAGAAGGTGGTGAACACCAGATCCTCGGCCTCCTGGGCGATATGGGTCTGAAATGAATCTACCTTCCCCTGCACGTCCTGCACCAGCTTCAGCGAGGAAGCCATAACCTCCAGGAGCATGGCGCATTGCAGCGGACACCACCTGGGTTTCTCCCTCCTTGGCAGGATGGGTTTGAGCTTCCACTGCCACCGCCAATCCCAACAGACTATTGCCCTGCCACGCCAGGAAATGACATCCTGAAGGACCCAGTCGCCCGTGCAGGGATAGAGCAAAGAGGACCACGTGTCGGGGGATCCTACCAGATCTAGTTACTGGAGCAGCCCCTCCCCTACCTACCAGCCTGGCTGGCAGGAAGCCTGATCACCAAAGACAGTTCCAAAGAACATCGTTACACTTCAGCGCTGTGAAGACCACGCAGTGACAAGTCAGTGTACTTCACAAAGGAGCTCAAGGGAAAACACAATCCCTGGATCCAGAATACACAATCTCTTTTGAAAGGCACCTCATGAAATGGGCTCTCTGGAGCAAGGCTCGCTTCTGGAGAGCGTAAGTCACACCTTTATAGGTAACCTGGGTCTATCCATGCTCTATCCTTAGAAAGTCAGAAGTGGTTCACTTCACTGTGGTATTTTAATCAAGTTAGGAAACTTCTGAGATCTTCTTTGGCTTACTTCATGCAATTTTTAGTTTATAAATGTTATGTGACTTATCTTTTTTGGGATAATTAACAAAATTTGAATCTGGACCATAAAGTATCAAAAGTCAAATTTTCCTGAATTTAACTGTATAGTGGTTACAGAGGTTAATATCCTTGTTTTTAGGAAATACAGACTACAGTATTAAGGGATAAAGTGACATGATATATTTAACCTATTCTCAGATGGTTCTGAAAAATAAACTGTGTGTCTGTATATGTATACAGAAAGAGAATGCTAAAGCACGTGGAGAAGCGTTAAAAATTAATGAATGTCTATAAAGGATGTATGGGAGTTGAGTATTATTCTAGTAGCTTTTCTATAAGTTTGAACTTATTTCAAAATAAAAAGTGAAAAACTACCTTTTCCCTAAAGGCTTCTGGAATCATAAAGACAAATTCTGTAACCTTCTAAAATTTCACCCTACTTATTTATTCATCTTCCTTCCCCTGAAATACTTTCCCTTTGTTCTTTGCAACACCACAGAGTAAAGTCCATGCCTTTGACTTTTATACCAAAATTATTGAAGTTTAGTTCAAAAAAGGACTATTCTGAAGACGTTCTATTAGAGTTTCGAATGTAAGTGTCCCTCAGTCGGACTGTAAACTCCTTCAGGGCAGGAGCCAGGTCCTGATTCATTTCCCTGCACCTGGCATGCAACAGGTGCTCAATACATGTCTGATGAAATGGTCTTGAATTAGCAAGATTTTAGCTAACCATAACTTCACAAAATCTAGAACTAAAAGGAAAGTATCAATAAGACAAACATGCCACAGGCTGAGTTCCCCAGCACGCTGACTGAGAGACCGCTTACAGGAAGTTTAGGGAGTGTTCTTGATATAAACACCTGTGGAAAGGAAGAGACAGAACAGAGGGAGAAGCTAGACTTTGATACAATCTCAAGGCCCCAGCTGACCCCACAGGGAACTGGGAAAGGCCCTACAGAGTTGTCCTGAGTTCGGGACAAGGCAGTTCCTGAAGAGCACTTTTTGACAGCAGGACTTCCAGCAGCTGCAAAAGAAATCCTTTAGTTCTGAGGAGGGATCTGGGGAGGGCATCACAGCTTCTACTACACATGTACCATATGAAGATACCTATACTAACAAACTAGCAATTTAAGTGGTGTTCAAGTCAACTATGTTCAACCCCAATTAGGAGTTGGAATTTCAAACATGGTTTCTGTGTTCAGATCGCTTCAAGTTTTGTAGGAATGTGACAAAGAAGGATGCGGTGGAGAGCATTATACATTCAAAGGCATGTTGGGGGGAAGGGATAAGAGTGTACATGTATGTGGGGGAGGTTTTGGGGAACTACTGTTAAGTTGGATCTTAAGATGGAGCTTAAGATATAAGGGAAGTGGCAGGACATGAGGCAGGAGAAACAAGTGCGGCCCAGCTCACAGCGGCGGGGGCCTGTTTGCCATGCTTAAGGAACTTGGATTTAATAAAAGCCAAGGAAAGACACTTATCAGGGGAAAAATACATGCAGATGGATGATTTCAATTGTGGAGGGGGATCTGAAGAAGAGACTATAAGGAGAGAAACTGGTGCCATAATTCAAAGAGAAAGTATGCCTCATTTAAAGTAGTGGCATTGGGGTTGAAGAAAAGCATCAAGAGAATTTTAGAAAGTAAAATTAATAGTACTCGGCGAAAGTTTTGGATGTGAAGAGATGAGAAAAGGCAGAATTGAATATTGTGTGATCTTTTTTTTTTGCTTAAGGAAAGAATTGCTATTTATATTTACATTAAACTTCTCTTAAGAGGTAAATTAGATATACATATATTTTTACACACACATATTTACATTTAAGTTACAGGAATTTAGGGTTATCAGACAGAAAAAGAAAATTAAATATGTATTGAAACATGACTAAAATTTTCCCATATCTTGATTTTTTCATAACTTTGGTTATAACAGATTACAATGGAGCTATTATGGAAATTCCCTTTTATACCAAAAATATCCTCAATGGTACATATATTAACAAATGATTACTCTATTTTCAAAGAGAAAACATTTCTGGTTGCTCTTTTAAAGAAGTGGGGAAGTTTCTTTCTACTTACATTAATGATACTGATTAATGTAGTCATTTATATGAAACTACTTTCTTTAGTTGTCTGATGATAAAATGTAAAATCCTTTGGGGGATTCAACTGCTCTTTTTTTAGTGTGATGTAAGAATTTTATTTATTCATAATATATTTCCTGTCCTTATTAATGAGAGTACCAGTTGATAGGAAAATAACGGCTCCTAATTTTTCTTCCCACATCAACTATCAGCAATCAGCGGTTGTTTTTAAAAATTATGTAATACACTTGATTCGACCCATGAAATTACCACTGAGTGCTAACAGGTGGAGGAAGGCCAGGGACAGCTGTGTAGAGTGTTGTCTTGTTAGGTCAGTTTCTTCTCTCTCCACAGACCAGCAGGGGTCATTATGTACTGATGCCAATAACTTACTCTTCTTTTAGGAATACCTACAGACTTATGGGTTGATTTATCCTTTAAATATCCTCCAACTCTGAAACTATGCCCTGTGAAGAAGCGATTCTGTGGTTCTATATGTGAGTTCCATTTATAAAACCATTCTAAGCAACTGTTGTTGTGTCAACTATTTATTTGGACATATATGTAACCTTGAGATACGGATTCAAATTTAATCCTTCAAAATACTTTTTTTTCACTGATGTCTCTTTGTCTATAAAAGTTAGGAGAAATATAATCAGTGGGACTAAATCTAGATAATCTTAAGACTCTGGCAGGTAGTAATATTTATCCCCATATGCTTATAAAATTCTTCATCTCCGGGTTGCAATGGATCTTAAGTGATCTAGACCAAATGGTTTCATTTACCACTTATGAATACCCACTAGTGAATATCATAAAATGTTTAGTTTTACAATGTAGTTATGAGAACCCTGCCAGAGCCAATTTCTAGAGCTGACAAATTTATCACTTCCCCTTCCTTCATTCCTCCTCCTAGACTGCTGCAAGTAAGGATACAGAAATAAACAATGCAGAGGCACTCGCTGTAGTGTCCTTTTGTCAGTTGTAGTTGCCAATTCAACATCTCCAGAATCAGTCTCCAAATCTAACATGTGCATGCCTTTAAATGAAGAGGAATAGCAATACAGCATTGTGGTTAAAGCTATGAAGTTAGCCTGCCATGCAAATCCTGACTTTGCTACTTACTAGCCATGTGGCCTTGGCTAAGTTATTTAACCTCTCTGTGCTTCATTTCCTTCATCTATAAAATGAACTTTACAATAATAGCTATTTCATAAAAGCTGCTTTGAGGATTAAGTTAGTTAATATTTATAAAGAGTTTAGCACTGTGCCTTGAACGTGGTAGCTGCTCAATAAACGTTCCCTATTATTGAAGCGTCTCTATATCAACATTCTAAAATCTCCCTTTACCCTTTGAAATGGAACATAACTTTGAATTCTATACAAACAAATCACGATATAATTTTCCTGTTCACTATCTTATTTAGCAGTGATGACTAATTGTACTACAGAGTTGAATCTAAGTATTTTTTTAAAAACTAGCTTGAATTTCTAAGATCATCAGCATTTAGAGGCCACATCACAGAGGGCGTAAGTGAAGCAAGAACAAAGTTTACTGCCTACCTTGGCTGAAGACTGCATTTCTGAGTAGAACGCCTTCTGGCAATAGCACCAAGTTCACATTGTTTTATGTTACGAATTACATAATTGGTACAGTTTGGAACAATGATGTCTACTCTCAAAGGTCCTTAAGACCATTAATTATAACAAAAATCTGCTGTCTCTAGGTCCTAGATTCCTGACTTTTTAAGATGCTTTGGCCAACGACTCCCCACCCAAGACACTGATGGCTTGTTTGCAAAATCCCCGGATGAATATTGTACTGGAGGAACAATGAATCATTTAGTTCTGCATTTCTCAAACTGGAGTCCACCAGTTCCCTATAATTATTCGTGTGTATTCATTTGGATGATCAGATAATTGATGTAAGCATATTCTGGGTCATATTATAACTGCCATGCAATTCTGTAATTCCAGCAATTACACTTTTTTATGATTCTGATGGCACCAAATACCACGACTTTACCTGATGAGTGAGAGAAGAGCCTATTAGGAGTGATTAACCTTTTTCTCCATCTCCCAAACAACTGTTAATTAGAGAGAACAAAGCTTTTCTTAGTGGTTCAAATAGAAAAAGCTGGAAGGAGAATTAAGTCATCACAGAGTAGTCAACAGTATGGAAATGTCTGATTATAAACTGAAAGGACATGCACCATGACAGTCAGTATAACCTACACTTGTCAGCAGTGACTTTTACAAAAACAGTGATCTGTTACACAAATTCATGTTGCTGATTTGAATTTTATCTCTGTAATATTATTTATATTTAATTTATACAATTATTTTGGTTTGGTAATTGTAAAACTAGAAGTTGAAGGTGTTTCCAGTTTTATGTTAATATGGACTTAATAAATATGTCAGTGCTGGAGGAGAATTTCTTCTTTTAAAAGAAATTACTTCCTTTAAAAGTAAAAACCCTCTTCTAATGCCCCATGCAAACAATTACAGAGTTATCTTCCTGAAATGCATGTCTGATCATATTTCTATCTTCTACAGAGTAAGAACCAAATTCCTTAGGGCTAGCCCACAAGGTCCTTCATGATCCAGATCCTGCCCTCTTTTATTTCCCAGCACCTACTCTACATTCCAACAACAGTTCTCTCACAGGTCCTACGATTTTATGTATTCACCTCTCTCTGTGGGAAATGCCACATTGCCTCATCTTCCTCTCACTCTCTACCCTACTCATTCATCCTTCTATAATCAATTCAAGAATTGTTTTCTGAAAAAAACCTTCCCTGATACCACGTTCTCCTTCCTAGATGAAGCTAGTGCTCCTGGCACAAGTTAAATAGTGTAATAACATCTACCTCATAAAGCTGATGAAAGGATTACATTAAATAACTTATACAAAACAGCTAGGACAGTAAATGCTTCATAAACAGTAGTTTTATTTGTAATCTCAAAGTATTCTGCACATATCTCTTTTATAGTTCCTATCGCAGTGTTGTCATTTTGGATTTACAAGTTACTTTTCTCCACTATAATAAATTCCCTGAAGACAAGGATTTTAGTTTATTCATTTTTATATATTCCATGGTAGCACAGTGCCTGGTTACAAGTGTTCAATAACATTTACTGAATGAATAAATGACGTAATGAAACAAAACAGGATAAAATTTATCAGACAGGACCTGACTAGCAGAAGAAATGGAACTCTCAAGCAACTTATCTTTTTCTTTGTTCCCCTGAAAAATTGCTGAACTATGCTACATCATATAAAAATCCATTTTGGAGATCTAACAGCAGTGTTCTGGGCTAAACTCTTTAGGGATTTATACAGGAAAGGTAGGAAATACATTTCTTTTTTTCTCCCATCAACAGCATGCAGAGTGTCACATTCCGCTTTTGACTCTGGTAATATGTCAGAATTCTACTGGTCACAGCATTGCTTAGCTCTAAAACAGCCCTCACTTCAGTCACTGGAGTTGGTCTGCAGAACAGTAGTTACGCAGTACTCCACGTCTGTGCAAAATGAACATGCTGGGGAATACCAGAGAGGTACACACAAGGAATAAGGGTGATGCTGGCTCTGACTCACGCTCCTACTGTTTATTTATAGCTTCTTATTAGTACGGGATTTGTTTTAATTGGCAAAAATACAAGATTTCAACTGACTGAGAGAGGAAGATGTAAGAAAATGCCTAAGCGTGAAACTTCTAGAGCTGAATAATAATCTGTAACTCAGTGGTGTATCAACGGGCTCCCCAGGGGCTGGTGCAAGCTGAAACCACTCCAGAACTACAAATTTCATGAGCTGCAGACTTTACTGCTAAAAGTAAAGTAGTGGTTAACTAAAGATTTTATTCCTCCGTAGACACTTCTGTTTATAAATGCTAAATTCACTGGTTGGGGCTGAAGTTTTAGATTAGTATACAAAATATGTATAATGAGTTTCTAATTTCTCTAAATAGTTTTCGCTGGCAACACAAATAATCAAAAGCAAATTTAAAAACAATTTATATGTTTCAACCTGAAAAAGTGTACTTTCTGAATGTTCATTTAAACTTACTCTGTCCTTTGATTTTCCTTCTCAGCATTTTTCACAAACTATTTATTTGTATATTTGTTGTGTCTATCTCTAGAATATAAAAGCAAGGGTTTTGCTTTGTTTCTTGCTGGATTCCTTGCAGTGAGAATAAACTCAAACATAAAGGCTACTCAATAAATACTTCATTGAATGAATGACAGTAAAATTGATTAAATCTCTTGATTAAATAATAATTCTTTGAGGATAGCTGTTTTTGGAAGAACTTTAATTATAAAAGTAAAGTAATTAGTCAGTCACAACTTAGCATAAATAAAGTTTTTCAGATAATAAAATCAATTCTTAAAAGGTCTGAAGAAAAATCTTTCATGTTCTGAAAATACCTCATTTTTATGTTTTCTCTTAAAGAGCAACAAAAGACGCCCTACTGGTTTTTTTAAAATTTGGATTTTGGTACTTATCACTACCATTCACCTTCTTAAAAAAGAAATGTGTTTCAAATTGAAATTAAGATTCACATTTTGGTAGATGGAAAATATGCCTTCTTGGCTTTACATTTTAAACTCAGTTCAACTACACAAAACCACAGTAAAACCCGAAAAATACAAATAAAAACAATTGAGTCTGCACTTGCTTTGGTTTTAATAAGCAGTTTGCTTAAGGAGACACCATATTCTCCCTAACCTAAACTCAACACAAAATTGGTAAAACAATCCCAAGAAGATAATAGCTTTCAAATAATCAGCAGTCATATATGCACAGAAATTAGGTTGACCACTTCTTTCTGCATGGTAGAATATTAAATATACTCACATATTCTACTAAAAAATAAGCAAGATAAACTTTATAACTAAAAAGCTGACCCTAAAGCCTCAGATTTAAGTGAAGTTGTTTCAGCAGAATAGATTTGAACTATTTTATAATGTGAATTCAAATTATTTTATCATTAATTTATGATCTTCTTACTAACCTATGGCTTCTACTATATATGAAAATGTCAGATAACAGCTTTCATCTAAAAATGAGAAATGGGCCGGCCCCATGGCCAAGTGGTTAAGTTCGCAAGCTCCACTTCAGCGGCCCAGGGTTTTGTTGGTTCGGATCCTGGGCGCAGACATGGCACTGCTCATAAGGCCATGTTGAGGTGGTGTCCCAGATGCCACAACTAGAATATACACTGTGTACTGGGGGATTTGGGGAGAAAAAGCAAAAAAAAAAAAAGATTGGCAACAGTTGTTAGCTCAGGTGCCAATCTTTAAAAAAATTAAAAATTAAAAAAACCCAAAAATGAGAAACAAAGAATTGCAACCTTGTGCAGTAACATCTATTAATAATTACTAAACCTATGCTGATGTAACTGTTTAAAATCGATATATGATTATGTGTATATGTTATTAATATTCATAAGAAAACAAGACTGGCTTTATGCTACAAATAAAAGTAATGTTTACTATATCTTCTTGATCAACTCATGACAGTCATATGGCTTCTATATGATATCAATATGGAAAGGTCAATTAAAGACTACATAGTTTCTTTTCAATTATCAGCTGATATCATTAAATCCATCTAACTGAATGTGATACAGTCAATTTGAATAAACCCTAAAAACAGCAGAAAACCTGGTGTCTGCTGTTACTCAGTTTTCTGTATGTAATCTAAGTCTTTAGTTTCTATAGACATTATGTGAAAGGAGCACTGAATTAGAAACAATACAGGAAATGTTTAAAAGAACTCTAAAATCGCTTTTTTAAAGGCTGTTATAAGAGACATAGACTATGGAGGGAGATTGAGGCTATCTTTCTGTTTGGAAGAGCCCTACTTCTCAAATTTATGATTCGCTTTTCCCTGCCCAAAAGGGAAAAAAGATAGGTCTAAACGATCTAAATCAAGCCTTCATAAACCTAGTTAAATAATGGATAGTAATATAAAAGCCACTGTTGTGCAGTCTCACAAATTTCATTCTCTTTCCAAATATGCAAATTTTCTGTCTATTGATGGATGATAAGGAACATAATAGCATTAATGAATCTTTATGGGCATCATGGATGATTGGGCTACATCTAATGAAAAACGAACTCTCTCTTCTTGTATCCACTTGCGAGTTCTTCAAACTGTAGCCATATGCTTCAAAGGTCAATCCCCTGATAACTGAGAAACAGACATATATTGAACACCTGCTATGTGTTAAGTACTGTAAAAGTACTCGATTTATTATTTCATTTAAACTTCTTAACCTAGGAAGAGGTAACTATTAATATTACTATATTAGAGACAAGGACACTGAGGCTCTGAAAAGTATTTCCCTAAAGTCTTGGAGTTTGTAAACAGTACAACAGTTCTGGTGGAAATCCAGATTCATCTGACTCCAAAGCCCATGCTACAAGATTGCCTACCAAAAAAATGCTGTATCAGCCAGCTAAAAGTTATTTTCTCCACTAACACAGCTGAGTGGAAAAACTTTTTTTCTTATTTCTGAATAAGGCTGCACAATGCTATAGGATAAACTATCTATACCCTATGCTATTTTTCCAGTCTTTAAGCCAATGCCTAAAATATGTGTAGGTATACACACATTCATACATACATAACACACATATTTTTAAAAGATTAATTCCAGGGTCTAATTCTGCAGCTCTCTCTTACTAAAGAGAAAAAACCCACTAGTAGATTAGACAAAAAGTAGCAGCCAGTTCTTATAAGAACTTCATTTTTAGTTCCTCTTTCACTTACTCTTCTGTGTGTCTCCTAGCACTGTGATCTATATAGGCACATGTTAAGTGTTTATTTCATCTAGTCTCCAGATTCTTGGTTTGGCAATATCTTCTGCTACCCATTACACTTTTGCTATAATTATCCACAGTATATGTTATGTTTCCAAAGAGTATATAAATAACATTTTATTGGTTAGTATAAAGACTGGAAATTTGAGGTTGAAGAAGTTCAATCACAGGATACTGTTTTAAGAAGGTCCAGCAAAATGTAGAACTTAGCAAGAAAGTTAGGGATAATGCAAAGAAAACTGACAGCCTTGTATAACCTTTTAAACTTGCCTTTGCTGTAATTCTCCATTAAAAGCTACTGGATGAAAATACAGCATTGAATATCATACAATACTGGATTAACCATATGCAAAAAATGAACTTTGATCCATCCCTTGCACCATATGCAAAAATTAATTCAAAATGGATCATAGACCTACATGTAAAACATAAAACTATAATACCTTTAGGAGAAAAGCTTTGTTACCTTGAGTTAGGCACAGATTTCTTAGAACAACAAAAACACAATCCATAAAATTTTTAAAAAGCTGATAAATTGGACTTCATCAAAATTAAGAATTTCTGCTCTTTGGAAAACACTGGTAAGAAATTGAAAAGACAAGCAACAGACTCAGAGAAAATATATCCAAATCATGTATCTGATAAAGGACTTGTATCTAGAACATATAAAGAACTCTCAAATCAATTATAAGAAAACAAATAACCCAATAAAAAGGGGCAAAAGACTTGAATGGATGCTTCATCAAAGGTATACAGACGGCAAAGAAGCACATGAAAAGATGGTTAAAATTATTAGTCATTAGGGAAATACAAATTAAAACCTCAGATACTACTAGGTATCTATTAGAATGGCTAAATTAAAAAGAATGGCCATGTCCAGTGTCGATGAGGATGCAGAGGAACTGGACTTCTCATATACTACTGGTGAGAATATAAAATGGTACAACCACTTTGGAAAATAGTTTGGCAGTTTCTTAAAAAGCTAAGCATATACCTACCATATAACTCAGCCATTCTCTTCCTAGGTTTTTACACAAGAGAAATGAGAGCCTATGTCCCTATAAAGACTTGTACACAAATATTCATAGTAGCTTTATTTGTAATAGCCAAAGATGGGAGGTGAATGGATAAACAAATTGTGTTATACCCCTACAATGGAATACTAAGCAGTAGAGGAACGAATTACTGATAAAGCAACAACGTAGATTAATCTGAAAATAATTATGACGGAAGAAAAAATACATAATGTACGATTCCTTCATATACAGTTTTTTAAAAAATGTGATCTAATTTATAGTAACAAAAAGATCAGTGGCTGCCTGATGACAGGAGACAGAGCCAGTGGGAGAAATTACTAAGGGGTAAGGGGAAACCTACAACTTTCAGGAATGATGGGCATGCTGATTATCTTGACTATGGTGATGATTTCACAGATATATACATATGTCAAAATTTATAAAATGTGCAGTTAAATATGTGCAGTTTCTTATATGTCAATTACACCTCAATAAAACTGTTTTTTAAAAAAAAAATCCACCATGGAAAACAGTACAGAGATTCCTCAGAAAATTAAAAAGAGAACTACCATATGATCCAGTAATCCCACTTCTGAATATATACCCAAAGGAAATGAAATCACTATCCTGAAGTGCAGAGTGCAGCATTATTCATAATACCCAAAACATGGAAACAACCTAAGTGTCTATCAATGGGTGAATGGATAAAGAAAATAAGGTACATATAATACACACACACACACACACAATGGAATATTATTCAGCCACAAAAAAGGGAAATCCTGTCATTTGCAACAACATGGATGGACTTTGAAGGCATTAGGCTAAATGAAATAAGTCAGCACAACAAGAAGGACCTACAAATAGAGTACACAACTATGTATTGGGGGGCTTTGGAGAGAAGAAGAAAAAGAAAAAAAAGAAGATTGGCAACAGATGTTAGCTCAGGTGCCAATCTTTAGGGAAAAAAGAGAAAGAAGTCAGACATAGACAAATACTGTATGATCTCATCTGTAAGTGCAATCTAAAAAAAAGCTGAAACAGAGCAGAATGTTACTTATAGAAACAGAGTAGAAGGATGATTGCCAGGGGCAGGGAGGTGGGGGAAACAGCGAGATGTTGGTCAAAGAATACAAGCTCCCAGTTATAAGATGAATGAATTCTTGGGATCTAATATACAGCATGGTAACTGTAGTTAACAATACCGTATTATATACTTGAAAGTTGCTACGAGATTAGATCTTAAATGGTCTCATTGTAAAAAAAAAAAATTATGGGAGGTGATGGATGTGTTAACTAACCTTATCGTGGGCATCATTTTGCAATATATATGTGTATTCAATCATCACGTTGTACACCTTAAAATTACACGGTGATACATGTCAATCATACCTCAACAAAACTGAGGGGGGGAACTCATATCTTCACCTTAAAAAGAAAAAGGCATTGCATGACATACAAAATTTCACTATCAATTTTAATTACAAACTATGTTAAAGAATAAGTCTTTGCTTCATATAGCAGAGAATTAAATTCAAACCAGTTTTTACTCTAATATTAAGAGGATCAGAGTCTTCCAAATGATATAGTTCCCTGATTGCTAACTCCTCAAAAGGCAATAAGGCAGAAATCCAAGGTAAATGCCAAATGTTCGAATGTTCCTGATTATAATAGCATAAAATTAAAGTTTATTTATTTTGAAAATGATAAAAAGAACACACCAAATGAAAACAAAATAGTAATATTAGGTTGCATCTACGAATTCTTGTAAATTTTCTAGCTTATGCCAGCTGGAATTAAAGAAAGGTAGGAAGGAAAAGAGGGGGATGGCACTTTTCCTCACAGTATCTCAAAGTATTAATGACTGTCAGAAATTCAAAGATGCCTGATGATGTTAGCAGAAAGAAAACAAGCTATTGCATAAAGATATAATAATACAGTTGTAACTATCATACCTTCTAGAATATTTTAGTCACCATGAGCTATGATGTAATAGTTTTAGGTATCGCAGAGCAGTCAGGTCTCAGCTGTTAAGTCTCCAGGAAGGCTTCTCTGCACAGGACTGTACTGTACTTAACAATTTGTCTTTCATTCTTTAGATAATATAAAACTCCCTGAGTGCAAGGGCTGTGTCTTATTAATCAACTGACCCCCATCTGGCATCTTCTTGCAGAGATTTCATTTATCTCATCCTGCAAATTGGCATCCCAACATGGCTTGATAATTCTACTGTTTCTCTGGTAGGCACACTATCCATTGGCTAAGACAACTATTTCATACCTGCTCCTCTCTCCTCAAATCCCTTATGCCTCCACCAGTATCCTCACTCTCAGCTGACATCACATTGTACTTCAGTGGGAAAACAGAAACCATCAGAGGTGTCTTATCTTCCTGAAACCAGATCTCCTACCTATGAACCCACCTTGCCTCTACCACAAGAGAAGAAAGGACCCACCTTCTAGCAAAGGGCAATCTTTCTACTCGTGATATGAATTCCACCCTTTTGCCCATTCTCAAGGACGTCATCACTTCTCCTTTAACATTCCTTTCTTCCTATCTACCGGTTTGTTCCTTAAAAAAATTTTAAATTATCATCTTGGGATTAAAAAAATAAAACGACCTTTTCTCTGATTCCCTTTTATAGGCAAAATTCTTAAAATAATTATGCTGTCCTCATTTCCTCATTGCCTAATCCTCCTTAATCTAACTCTCACTTCCCTTTCATCACTAAAGAGCTCTTGTCAAGGATACCAATGACTTTCATGTTGACACATCCAATGGATACTTCATCTTACCTGACCTCTCAGCAGTATTCAAGTCAACCACTCCTTCTCTCTTGAAAACATCTCCTCTCTTGGCTTTCTTGGCTTTCCTCCTGCTGTGCTGGTTGTTCCATTTCAGTTTCCTTTGCTGGTTTATCTTTCTCTAACAGAATCTCTAATTCATTCCTGAGCCCTCTTCTCCCTCTACATTCTCCCTAGATGATTCCATTACTCTCATGAATTTAAGTATCTCTAAGCTGACAATTCTTAAATTCGCTCAGACCTATCTTCCCACAGACATTTCAAATTTAAATGTGTTCAAAAGAACTCTTAACATTTATACCAAACACATTATCCTGCTTACCCCAAATCTTTTCCATCTTAGTAAATGGTAGCACTGCCCACTTAGTTACTTAAGCCAGAAATCTGGACATTTCGAATATATCTCCAATTCCCACTGAATCTATCTGCAAAACATATTTAGAACCCATTCATCACTCCACTGCCATCATCATATTGCCTGGACTACTGGAAAAGCCTTCTAATTAGTCTTTCTGCTTCTACCACGTCTCCCTCTAATCTACTGTCCAGAGAGCAACTAAAGTCAGCCTAGAAACTAAATCATTCATGTCATTCAGTTGCTTAAATCCCTTCATTGGCCCTCAGAATAAAATCTAAACTCTTTACCATAGCTCATGAGTCCTTGTGTGATCTGGCCCTTTCCAGTCTCTGCAACCTCATTTTCATTACTCAGCTCCACCCCTCTATCCCATTCACGAAGTCTTCTGCCACATTGGTTTTCTTTCAGTATCTCAAATAAAGCTCTTTCCTGCCTTACTGCCTTCGTATATGCTCTTTTCTCTGCCCAGAATCCCCACCCTCACCTCCTGATGCCAGTTAAATGTTACCTCTCAGGGGAGTGTTCCTGATGATCCTATCTTAGTAGACCTCTCTGTTATTCTCTCTGAGCCCACTGTTTGTTTCTTCATGAAAGTTATTACATCTGTCAATTATTTTACAGATGCACCTGTTTAGTTTTTATGGTTTCTGGTCAGCACCACCAACTAAAATATAAGCTGCATGAGCACAAAGGTTGTATGTGTCTTATTTGTCACTGGAATCCCTGTTCCTGGCATATCATCAGAATATTCATTAAATAGTTGCTGAAAAAATATTTGTTGAGTACATGAAAAAATAAATCTTAAGATATACAAGGCTTCCATGACCTAGTAGCAGACAAATGGAGAAAGTTCTGAAAACATGTTATTACAGAGTTTAGTCATATGGGCAGACTTCACTACAGAAACTTTCTATCCAAATATAACATAGTACACTTTGTTGTTTTATTTTGCAACATAAAAATTTTTTGAAAATTTAAAAATTTTATCTAAAACTGTTATTCTTAAAGTTTACCATTTAAAAAATCAAATCCATAATATATTTTTCTTATATTAAAGGTTGAATCATTGGCTTAAAAATGAGAGATTAGGGGCTGGCTGGTGGCATAGTGGTTAAGTTTGCGTGCTCCGCTTCGGTGACCTGGAGTTTGCAGGTTCAGATCCAGGCCTGGACCTAAACACCGCTCATCAAGCCATGCTGTGGTGACATCCCACATACAAAATAGAGGAAGAATGGCACAGCTGTTAGCTCAGGCATAATCCTTCTCAAGCAAAAAGAGGAAGATTGGCAACAGATGTTAGCTAAGGGCCAATCTTCCTCACCAAAAAAAAAAAAAAGAGAGAGAGAGACAGAGAGAGAGAGATTAGAAGACTTGCTTCCTTAACCCACAACTATACTGTCTACGTCTAAGATGCTGAAAAAGATAAAACTGATATATTAGAGAATTCTGTGACACACGGAGAGGCAGAATCCACTCCAAAGAATTGGCTGAAACTGCTAATAAGAAATGATTATACGTTGAAAGCTATCTTTCTCTTGCATTATAGGTATTAACAATTTATTTTATTGCTTCTTATGCAACAAAACATTTCAAATACTAGCACGGTGTCAGTTAAGTTGTAATGTCATCCTGAGACCTATCATGTAGAGTTTAAAGAAGAAGGAATTAAATATTTTAAACATAGATGTGATGAGTTCTTTAAAAATTAAAATTTGTTGTTACAGCTTTTCATCCTAGAAATGAAAAGACTACTAAAATATCTTACAAGGTAGATTATAATTCATTGGCTGAAGAAGCATACACAATAGCTGAGAGACTAATAAAGTCTTAGACAGTTGACCTTGCTCCACGCCTGCTGGATGAAAAGTCAGTAAAAGAAATCATGGCACTGCCACTTTCCAATCATACAGTAACTCATCAAATTAAAGATTTACTTGCAAAAATGAAGACTGAGTTAATATTTCCACTAAGAATTGTGCTTTTGTTTTACAAATGAGAATTTATAGACTCGATGTTTTGTTTATATTCATTTGGTATGAGCACCAAGTAAACAGCAACAAAGATCTTTTATGGGAACGCTTGGCAAGAAACACAAGCAGTACTAATATATTCAGTGTTGAATAACTTTTTTGAATCTCATCATTTATCCCGGAACAACCGTGTTGATATTTACACTGATGGTGCAAAAACAATTCTGGTGCCTTAGCAGGAATCAAGACAGCAGTATTAAACTGGATTAGAATTCACTGTATTATTCATCGTCCCACATTTGGATACATACACGTGCACACACACAAAATCAGCATAATTTAAAGATATTCTTGATAAAGCAATAAAAATTACGAATCTTATTAAATCATGACCCTTGAGTAGACTTCTTTTTAATATTCTTTGTGACAAAATAGGAAACAGACATAAAGCACTTCTGCTGCATCCCAAAGTGCGCTGGTTGTCTAGAGGAAAACCACTTGTCTAATTGTTTGAGTTGTGAGCTGTACTAGCTTTTTTTAATGGAACATCAGTTTTACTTGACAGAATGTCTGACGGACACTAACTATAGTTATTTAGACTTGGGTATTTGATAGACATTTTCCTGAAAATGAATTAAGGGAACATGCCACTTCAAGGAAAACAGCTAACAATATTTTTGACAATGATAAAATTTGAGCCTTCAAGCGAAAACTAGAATTTTGGAGAACTTGCATCTGCTACCATGACCTTAACAGCTTCTTAAAAGGCTTTTCTGATACAATTTGTGGCAGTACTAAAGAAGGTGATGTTTTAATATTGTATAATAAAATGTGTCAATATTTGGAAGATCTGCATAAGTCAATGAGCCAATATTTTCCAAATGACCAATGTGTGATGTTACAAAATCAGGCATGGGTAAAAGATCCATTCAAGTGCAAAATAAACCAATGGATTTTAACATATCAGAGTACTAAAAGTTCATAGATTTGGCTTCTATATTGCAACTAACCTTTTTTTTTTTTTTTTTTTGAGGAAGATTAGCCCTGATCTAACTGCTGCCAATCCTCCTCTTTTTGCTGAGGAAGACTGGCCCTGAGCTAACATCCATGCCCATCTTCCTCTGCTTCTTTTTATATGTGGGACGCCTACCACAGCATGGCGTGCCAAGCGGTGCCATGTCCACACCCGGGATCCGAACCAGCGAACCCCAGGCTACCGAAGCAGAACGTGTGCACTTAAGCGTTGTGCCACCAGGCTGGCCCTGCAACTAACCTTTAAGAAACTATCTCTTGGTGAATTTTGGGGTAGCATCAAAGAAGAATACCCACAATTATCTGAAAAGGCTTTAAAAATATTCCTTCCTTATCCGACTACATATCTGGTACAATTTTCTTCGTATATTTCAACCAAAAAAATGATTAATGCAGAGGCAGATATGAGAATCTAGCTGGCTTCTATTAAGCCAAATATTTAAAAGATTCATAAAAATATAAAACCATGCCACTCTTCTCACTAACATTTCTTTGTGTTTTGATAAATATAAAGGAGTTCTGAACTAAAAAGTCTGAAGCACTGATCTACATCAATCTAAGGAAATCCACTTTCTTCTTACTCAGGTGGGTCTTAGGCCTAATGGCAAAATAGGAGCCTGACAGGTACAGGGTCAAACATACAGCAGATTAGTGGATAAACATTTGATCAGATAAATGTCTGCCTGCATAGCTCTGAGTTGGATTTTCTTCATCCCAAAGTCAAGGAAAAACTATTTTTTGACCAAATATCATTCTCTTTAGTTCACACTGCTTGTACCTCCACCAGAATAGATATTCAAAAGCTGCTAATTCAAAGCACATTTTAGAGGGAGAATGCAACCAGTCTCTTTAAGGAACTTCAAAGTAAACATCTGATAGCCCCCTCCAAGGCAGACTCATTCTTACCAAAGTAAAAGTTATTGAATTTCTATTCAACAACAAATGAAATCAGAAGAGAAATAACTATAAAACTTAACTTAAAACTGAATAAGAGAAGTCTGTTTATTCTGTGTGATGTATTTTAGTTTTATTTTCAAGATTTATTTCTAGGGAATTATAATCAGTCACAGATGACTCTAAATAAATTATTCAACATAGGCTTGAAGATTTAACAATTTAAGTTGACAAGCTTTTCTTGAATACCTTCCATATTCAAAATAAACAGCACAGGGGATAAAATGCTAACATCCTCCCACCCGTCTAGGACACCAGAGACACACAGTGTAGATGGGCCTCTGTAAATATGGAGTTTATTCAGTCTGCAGCTTAAAATGACACCACAGTCTGTTTATCATCCTAACTGAAAAATAATCTTCTCTGTCCGTGTACTACCAAGATCACGGTTTTAACTCTGAAACACGGAGAAGATCTTAGCGGATGTATAGCTTCCTTCATGCAAAATAGTACCTAGCCTTTTAAAAATGCATTTGAATTCACTAATTCTGAAAGACTGACTTCTAGATTTACCATGAGACAGAGATGGCCCTGACAAAAATAGTCAAGAAGCAGATCTATTACAAATTCTCTATCACATTATGGTGATGGTATAAACAATTTTAAGAATATGATGTCAAATCGATGGATGTGGTATCCAGTTCATTTGTCCCTACATTCATTCATTCATGCATTCACACAATATTTACTGAATACCTGCTAAACACCTGGTATTATGCTGGATACTAGGAATAGGGTGATGACTAAAAAAGACATAGCTCTTGCCCTCAGGGTGCTTAAGGCTTAGCAGGGGAAAGAGACATTAAGTAAATAATCATATAATTATTTAGTTAGACGTGTAATATATTCCCAGCCTCAGCTCATTATCCATCCTGCTGGCTTCCAGTGTGATTCCCACGCTATGAATTGAAAAACTCCTCAAAGTCTAAGAATAGGTTCTTTATAGATTAGCATCAATGCCTTGAAATAAATATCACACAACTATTAACCTTAGCATTTTTCAGGAAAAATCAACTAAGTGTCAGTGTTCAGACTTGCTGATGGTGTCAAAGTTAAACAAATCACAGTCCAAAATGAACAAATCACCACATGTGGGAGAGGGGAGGAAATGACATGAGTGTTTCAGACCTTAATCCTGAGTCAGATCATAAATCATCAACTTTTCCTAACTATAATAATTGCTTCCTCCATAATTAAGTTTCGTGACATCACCAAAAAGCTTGCACCAAATTTTGTTTAGACATAAAATGATTTAACAGCCTACTTTGCTAGTTTTCTGACTTTATACGAGGAAAAACTCCAAGAATATCCATGTATAAATTAAATTAGAAATAGTTCTATCAACTTTCGTATTTTTAAAACTCTTCACCATTATTAAAAAACAGCTCCTTATTTAAGATTTAGAAGACTTTTGATGTCTCAAAGAATACTTTAAATATGATTTCATTTTTAAAAAATCTGATTTTAATTCCATTCTCCTTTTTTTTTGGTAGTCCTACTACAGACAAACAAAAATTGTTCTTCAACTTTCTCCATGTTCTGCTTTAAACAGAAACATTAATACAAATGAGGAACAAACACTGACTTGTTTATTTTCCTTTAAAACATCTGCCAAAAATAAAACATATAATCCATTCCTACATTTATATGTATATAAATTAACCACAATAGTCTCTATTTACCCTATACTTTACCTTTATATCTCTCCTATTCTTAAAACACACATACATGCACACACCCCCTCCGCTTAGTTCTGATCTCTTTAACCATATCTAAGGCTATCTCCTTCCCCTCAATGCCACATTTACCAAACCTACCACTTTATTTCCTTCACATTCTTTCCTAACTACCTCTAGTCTGGATTCTGTTATGATTACTCTATCATAAGTGTAATCTCAAGTCACCAATGACTTCCATGTTTATACAAGCCAAATGGGTTTTTCTCATTTCTCATTCTCAGCAAGCTCTGTAATATCTGATACTGCTGACCACCTCCTTTTTGAACTCTTCTTCCTTGATGTCCATGTTTTAAAACAGAATAAACAAGTTGATTTTTTCCCTTCATGTGTAATATATTATTCCACTTCTCTTTAGATATCTCTAATCATTTCCTGTGTTTCCCTGCTAGCTCCTGTCCCTCCTACACTCTTACTGTAAGTAGCATGCGGCTTGGTTTTCCACAGGGCTTTGTCTTTGGTCTTGTTCTCTATGGAAAATGAACCTGAAGAAACTCAAAATATGTCCTGAACAGAGAGACCAATGGAATTAAATTCCAAGTTGAATATTTTGAAAGATAAAACATTTGGACATAAAAGTTCTAGAAAGGCAATATAAGGAAGTGATCATAAACACAGACTCTGGAGCCAGGCTTTCTAGGTTAAATTCTGGCTCTGCCACTTCTGAACTATATCACACTGGACAAATTAATTAACCTCTTCATGCCTCGGGTTCCCCATCTCTAAAATACGGATAATAATTGTACCTACCTCTCATAAGGATATTATGAGGATTAAAGACTGGCATATTGTACGCACCATAAAAGTGATTATTAAATAAATTACAAGACCACTAGCTATTAACAAATCAAACCCATTAATTTACGGGCCTACCTTATAACTTGACATTTTGTTGTTTTTGTCACAGTTGTTTTTCAAAACCCTTAAAATATACTGACTCCACTAGACTGAATCACTTTAGTAACTTCCAAGAGTTTCAACACAATACTACAGATTTCTAAGAGGACAGTGCTCACACACAAACACACACCTACATATACACACATAGAGTTAGAAGAATGCTGTAGATTTCTAGAGCTATAAGGAAAATGCAAATCTACTCTAACTTTATCATTTTACCACAAGGAAACTGAAGATAGAAGAGAGCTGTGATTTGTCCAAAGTCACAGAGCAAACAGTGAGTGGCAGAATTTGCGCTAAAATGCAGGTCTCTAAAATCTGCATATATGAATTGTTTAAAAAACATTTTTCCCTCACATATTTGTGATGTGGAGAAACCGTCTTTCTTAGAATGCAGTTTTGCTTTCAGGAAATATTTTCTTCCCTTGTTACGAAAAATCTGAAATTTGATGAGTAGGAAACTCTCAAAACTTTAAGCTATCAATTATTAATCCCACCTTTCTTCAGGGTAACTTTAGAAGTCTTTCAGGAATGATTCTATGCTATAGTTAAATGTCCATCCACATCAAAATAGACTATATATTCTAAAAAATTTTCACTGTTATGCAAATTACAAAAGTAATTTTAAACATTCATTGAGAAAATTTTCCTCCTTTGTTTCTGTAAACCTCACCTCTAGTAATCTTTTGAATGGTAGGACATAAAAAACAAGGTTAAAGGGAACAAATAAAAAGCAATTTGAGTAGGATTTGCTCTGCATGGTCTGCAGTGCATTGCAACAGACCTTGTACAAAGACAAAACAGAATGAGTAGGCATTATCCCTGCCCAGAGAAAGCATGAAACCTAAAATGGGAGGTAAAAAGAATACATATGAAAAACACATTATAAAATAAAGACTACTAAATAAAGCACACAAATAATGAACAGTTGGAAAACTGTCCCAACTCACATGGATTTGTCCACCAGCCTGAGAATCTTGAAGACTTCAAATTATTCTTGAGTTATAAATTCTTTATGTCCATGGTTATTCTATATACAAGTCTAATTATAGAGGCTATTGAATAATCATTTTTCAAACATAAAACAAGTTAAAGTTTGCAAATGAAAAGTCTAAATAATAGAAATGTTTTTTTATGTTAGCTAGCAATCTGTTAGAGAGCCAAGGAAGAAATGACTAAATCCCCTAAAACCACACAACAGTAACTCATATTTAACAAGGAGCTCGAGATCAAAAGTCGCTGATCTCAAGAATCTGGCAGGCCGCATACAGAATCCATAATAAAATACATTTACACATGCACAAAAACCACTCTTCTCTATGAGAAGTTCTACTACCAATCGCTAAAACAGTGTCTATTTTGGCTAAACGACTTCCTTTTTAAGACATAGCAAAGATATTTTTTTCCCAATTGTTTTAAAAAAACCCCAGAAACTCTCAAAGCCTGTTTATTCTATTCCCTAGTTTGCAATCTGAAGCTATACTATAACCTTTCAGACCAATAGGTTATTCTTCATTATTGTGAAAGTGTAACCTAATAAAGTGCTTAATCTACAATCAAGCAATTAACAAACAGAAAACAATTTAATTGTTATGCAATAACTCCAGCAAAACTGCCCAGATTTCGTAATGAAACATGGTTGGCCTTGAAGGAATAGAGTCATCTTGCTATTTACATATTCTGCAATATATCTAAAATGCAGCACCAGAATGTAAAGAAAAAATCATTATATGAAACCAGAACACCTCAATTATCGCACTGGTTCTACCACTCACCATTTTTGGGTCTCTTAGACAAGCCACTTAACCTCTCTTTGCCTCAATTTTTTCAGCCGTAAATTAAGACTAAGAATACTTACTTTGTTATGTGTAAGGAACTAACATATAATATGATTATGTATATAAAAGAGTATGTATGTGACAGAGGTTTGTAAACTATAATGGTCGTACACATTAAAAGTGTCAGTATTTGTATATAAATGAAAGAGGAAATGCATATATAAAGAGAATGTTACTAATGTAATCATTAAGTAAATCTAGGTTAAGTGGATACTCAGACAATTCTATACCGTTTTTTATAACGTGCTTTAGACCTGAAAGAGAGTATATTTCAAACTAAGTTAAAAATTAATTAGATAAAAGCTTTCTAAAAGAAGGTTTTTTAACAAGTCTCTCTTCTGAGGTAAGACTTTTTTTTAACGCAAGTATCTTTCCAAACTCATTTATTCACATTTTTTTTTCCAGTCAGAGAAGAATTTGGCTAAAAGGCCATGAAAGCGGAGATAAGAAAATGGCCAAACTCCAAGATCCATGTGTATGCTCAAGTTGTGAAGTTCCAAAACAAAAGGAGCTGTCTTCTTTTACAGTAGACTATAAACTAACTTCCTCTGATTACTAAGGAAATTCCTCTTGCCTCTGAATATTTTATACAAAATTATATATACTAAACAGAAATTTCAAGAAATGAATAATATGCATTAAGAAAACACACCATTCTTCTAAGCATGTATTAGGAATTAATCTAGGTATTAATTTAAGAAAGACCATTGCTATTTTGTGAAATTCTTTTTTGTAGCCTTCCATGGGAAACATTTTAAGCCAATAACATTACTAGTCAACTTTTCTGCACCAATTAGAGGCTTCCCTATGCTCTTCCAAAGTTTCTAGTTTCTAGCTCATGCTGCTGGAATCTCTACTAGACACCATCCCTTCTCCCAAAAAGAAAGAAGTGAGGTCTAACAAACAATTTTCTCCAAAACGTTTCCGCAAATATTAAAAAACTTTGAGGATGTGAGCACCTTGAAGTTCAACCTATTGACTTAAACATTTCACAGTCAAACATTTTACTCAGGAGATTTCTTTAGCTCTCAAGCTTAGATTCAGAGATAAGAACAAAGCTGATGCATCTCTGGCTAGTGCAACCATAAATGGACAAAAGAAAGGTCATCTCTAACTAAACTTTCTGCTGGAACTCAGCACTGCTTATGTTACTTCTTAGATCAGTAAAATAGATTCAAATTTCTTTAAGCAAAACAGATGCAAAAACACTCTTTAAATGATTATGAAATACAGCAAAGTTTCATCACTATGACTTCTCTTAGTGAACCACACCTAAAATTGTTCTGTTTAATAAGCACTGAGTGGCTGGCATTGTGCTGAGTGTCAGGGGTGGTAATAAAAAGCATATGACATTTCCTGCCTTTAAGAGGCTTATGATATAGATAAGAAGATAAGCCTTTTAGATCAAACAATTAGGGACCAGTACAAGAGAATTTTTTTTTAAAGCCAGGTTGTGTAGTGTATTAAACAGTTTATGAAGCTCTAAGGGCCCACCACCATCATCTTCTTAGAAGAGTGGCCCCAAGGCTGTTCCTTCTGCATAAAGTTGCTGGTTTACAAAGCAAGAGAATGCATTTAACGAAATCAACCCTATTTTCCTGGTTACTAATGAATGGACTGCGGATCATGAGCCAAGGTTATCATGGCGATTCTACATAAGAGATGGTAAATATATATATGTGTGTATATATATATATATTTATATACACACATACACACAATCAGATCCTCTTTCTGTTTGGGGAATCTGAACGAGCAATGTGTGAAAAAGACTGAAGTGGAATTACTGGAGCTGCTGTTGAATGAGGAATGACAACGAGCCACTATGCCAATTCTCCATGAGGACTGGTGTACATTCCAGTCTATGGAGGACAAGCACAGAGGGACTACTTGGATGCTGGGCCAGTTTCCTGTGCTTCTTCAATTCCCATGTATCTTCTAACAAAACCCTATTACTTCAGTTTATCCTTAGAATCCATGCCATACATATGATACTGTTAATAAATTTTTTTATCAGAGACCAAGAAGGGTGAAATACCCTAATACAGTTCTATATCTAGAATACATAAAGTACTTAGAAAGAGAGGGAGAGAGAAACATCTCTGAGGTAGGCATATAGCTACAGCTCAGGTTCTCCTTATGTAGGTTACATTCATGTATTTGAAACAGATGAAAAGACCATTTTAAGTGTCTGCCTTTGATTTGAGGGACAGGTACTGAAAACAGAAAATATAAAATAAATAAAAAGTGTTCTAAATATGGCATCTATCTCATTTGAAAAAGAAGTATCAAACAAGAGTGGAGATAACATGGTGAATTGACATTCATAGCCATCTGAATCAAAGAGAACCTGTTCTCAACAGGAAATTGCCCCAGGAAGATAAAAAAATTCCTTCCTTTAATTGTTAGTGGACAAGAGAGCAGCACCTAAGTATAGTATTTCAATGTTTATTGGAGTTAAAGATAAAGTAAATATCATTTTCCCACCTTTCTTCTCAATGTTATCTTTTCTCTTCCCTTTGGAATCACTTTATCTTACTTTACTTGAACTTTCCTGAGTATTTGTGTCTGTCTCATGCTTTTGAATTCATTTGGTTATATTGTTTAATCTGCCCCCTCCCTCCCTAAATAGACTATCATATGAAAGCATTAAGAAAAAACAAACATTAAACTTAATTGGATTCTTTAAATTAATCTATCAGTCATAGCACACTCAAAGTGACTTCGAAGTTTGAGAAGTTATTTACCACCACTCCCTGCTCCAAATCATACTAAAACAAGTCCAAGAGAGGAGAAAAAGACAAAATACTTATAGGGAAACAAGTTATGAATAGCTGGAACGAAACAGAGTAGAGGAGGTTACTGCGTTGGAGGCAAAAACTTAAAGTAAAGTCAAAAGAACAGGAAACGGTTTGAACCTTTGTCAGGACTACTGGGATCATAAGCATTCTTTCTTGCTGGTCTATAACAAGAACTCAGTAGTTATCCAAGAGTGAGTCTGCTTGGGAGAAAATCATTTCAGCAGCTCAACTATAATGAGATTTAAGTGTGAAGGACTATAGGGTGTGAGGGAATCCAAGTTTGGCAGAGAGTTGGTTTATTAAATAACAGTATATGAAACAGTCAAAAGCAACTTCTACTTTTTTAGATATTAAAGTATTTTGTTAAATACATGTCCAATTATAAAACAATATGACATTGCTTAGATTATAAATAACTATAAAATAAATTATAAAAATTCTATAATAAATTATATTTATATATTTTATATTATATATTATGAAATTTATATAATTATATATACAATTATAAAATAAAACAAAATACTTATTGCTCTGTATGTCTGGTTTATACTAGGCAAAACTTTGGGGCTTCAGAATCTCTGCATTTCTTAATTTCCAATGCAATCATACAGTATCAGTTACAATAGTTTCTATCAATGAAATTAAGAACCTAAGTGGGAGAAAAAGTCTACATCCTTCTGCACAAGAAATGATGCCACTCGCCTTTTTGATGAAACTGAGAAGATTTTATATTGAAAAGTGGAAGAAAAAAACAAGATGAGGTCATTACTTCTTTCATTTTCATTTTAGTAAGAACAAAAAGAACAATCCAAGCTTTAAGAACCAAATTCCTGTCCCATGACACAGTTTACAGTCACCATGAGAAAATTAACTTCCGTATCCCTACTGTTAAAACAAAACAAGCAAGAAAAAATGACTACTGTCATCTAATTAAGATCAGATTTATCCTAACTTTATCTTGATATAGAACACCAAAATGTGATAAATCAGTAATTAGGAAGTGAAAAATCCAAAGAGAAAGTGAGAGAGAGTCCTAGCAGTTTTCCTGAACACGAAAAAGACTGTTTTTTCTAGAACATGAAAGGATTGGGTGGGGCGGGAATCAATAATTTTCCACCAGTACTTTTCAACACAAACTAATGAGAAATAGCTTTGACAAAAGCAAGAAACATAATGCATATAATAAAAAAAAGGATACCATTCATCTTCCATTGTAAAAATACAGTCCCTTTAAAGCTAGGATTATTTTTTCTGTAACAAATATTTGTTCTCTTCCCTACAAAAACATTACTAACCATAACCTCAATCCCTGGCTTGACAAGTGCTACTTCTAATATATACTATGCCATTTTGATCAAACAACAGAGAAATTATCCTGAACCTAAGAAAAAGTATTCGGCTACTTCAGTGTTAAAAACATTCTTCTGTGATAACTTCCATAACACATACTTCAACACATTCGTTTTAACATCCATCAAGTCTCTTCTTTGTAGTGTTGAATTCCATTTTTAAAAGTTTATATATTTTTTTCCACTTTAAACATGATTGTGTCAACACTAAAGCAAATACTTAGTTCTCATCAGCCAATACAGTTGGAGCCTTGCTGAAACCTTGTTCTCAGCTGCCCCCTTGCTGCTGAAAATGAACTCTGAAGCTAGTGCAGTACAGAAATATACCAATTATGTCTGAGAGAATAAGCTGAGCACAGGGAATTTTGTGAAAAGGCAGAAATCATGAGATACCATTGCTAAAGTAGCCCAAATATCCTAGAATACTTGATTAATAACTAAAAATATCTGAAACGCTTGATTTCCCTAATTCTCAAGTGTCAAAGTTCTCCGGTCCTAAGATTCTGAGCTGCTAGATATTTATACCTCAGGAAAAGAATTAAGTTAACTGAGAATTTCAGTGATAGTGAGCAGTGACAATAATCAGAGAATGAATTGTCTACTGTTAGCACATGCTTATTTCTAACCATGCCCCTCTTCCTGAAAAAAAAGAAAAAACAAAAACCAAGGGTATATACCACCAAGGAATTTTAACTCATTCATGTGCTCCTGATTTAACATACAGCATTCAGACAGAGATATTCATATGGCAACCCTATGAAGAACATATTTTTATTATAGAAAAAATAGATGGAATGTAAATAGCTGTGCATTTTTTCCACTTCATCGAACATCTATAACATTCAAAAGTGCTTGTATAAACACTTACTTTTGCATAAGTTGACTAATTATCTAACATATTCTTCACCAACAGGAGTAAACGTTTGATGAAGGAAAAAGAAAAGAGGAATAGAGTGCTTCAGAAACATACCACAATTAATTATACCACAAACATTCCACAATTAACATATTAATCAGCCCATGATTCATCTTAAACCAAAATCTGGGAAGTCTATTTCTCAATAACCAAATGGGAATAACACCACAAAGCCTAAACAGAAATTTTAATGTGTTTACTTTTCCTTTGGTTGTAAATAAACAGTATGGCTATGGGGGGACAAAGAATGAAAATCAATAAGCAGTTTATATTTTCTAAATATAAAATCATTGCCTGAGATCAATTCCAAGTTCCTCTTCATAATGCTGAACAGCTCAAAGTCAAGCAGGAATGCATTATAGTACCTAAATTGTTCTACCCATATAATTTATTTTATATTACTTCCTATCCCCACATCTTTTTAACTTTCACAGGATCCAGTCCAAAGCCTTGTACATAGTAGATACTCAAAAATATTTCCTTTATTTCAAAATGAACTTACCCTTCGAAATGACACAACATAAAATGTGTCTCCCCTTCTGCGGATGGCTTCAAAGAAGTCTTGATAACTTCTGGGTGAAGCATAATACACTTGTAGCTCACTCCCTGAGTTCCTGCTGAAGTAAGAAAAAGGCAAAATGTTGTTAAACTAATAAATTTCTTATCCTCTCAAAAATACTTTCTATTCTAAGGCTATATCCAAATTATAAGAATCTCTCTCAACCAACATATTAGTGGCGTTTTGGCAGTAATTTTTATACAGTTACGTGTTGCTTAATGAAGGGGATACATTCTAAGGCCATTCTGTCATTGTGCGCACATGACAGAGTGTACTTACATAAATCTAGATGGTACAGCCTACTACAGACCTGGGGCATGCGGTATAGCCTCTCCAGCCCAGGCTACAAACCTGTACAACATGTTACTGTACTGAATACTGTAGGTAATTCTAACACAATGGTAAGTATTTGTGTCTCTAAACATAGAAGAGATACAGTAAAAATATGGTATAAAAGATAAAAAATGGTACACCTGTATAGAGCACTTAGCATGAATGAAGCCTGGAGGACTGAAGTTGCTCTGGGTGAATCAATGGGTGAGTGGTGAGCGAATGTGACGGCCGAGGACATTACTGTATACTACCACAGACTTTATAAACACTGTACACTTAAGCTACAATAAATTTATTAAAAAAATTTTTCTTTCTTTAATAATAAATTAACCTTACTCTAACATTTTTACTTAAAAAACTTTTTTTTAACTTTTTGACTCTTTTGTAATAACAGCTTAAAACACAAACACATTGTACAGCTGTACAAAAATATTTTCTTTCTTTATATCCTTACTCTATAAGCTGTTTTCTATTTTTTTAAGTTTTTTTTTTTCTTTTTAAACACCAAGACGCAAACACACACATCAGCCTAGACCTACGCAGATCATCAATATCACTGGCATCCACCTCCACATCTTGTCCCATTGGAAGGTCTTTAGGGGTAATAACACGCATGGAGCTGTCATCTCCTGTGATAACAATGCTTCTTCTGGAACACCTCCTGAAGGACCTGTCTGAGGCTCTTCTTGAGGTGTCACTCTTTTCAGAAATACGCCCATTGTGGTTTGCTTGGTTTGTTTCTTTTTCTCATCACAGATTTGCTTGTAAGCAGATAATGCACCAGATGCCATTCATATACTCCTTGGTGACATCACCCAAAATCCAAGCAAGTTTCTTGATGCAGTCGTAGATGTTGTAATCCTTCCACAATTTCATCAGTGTCTTCCTCAGTTTCAACAACAGCCTTCTCAAGTAGTAAGCCTTAAAAGCTGCTATAACTCCCTGACCATTGGTTGGATCAAAGTGGTGGTGTTTGGAGGGAGAAACAACACTTTGATATTGGGATAAAGATCACCAATAAAAGGAGGATGTTCAGGAGCATTATAAACAATAAGCAAAATCTTGAAAGTTATGTTATTCTTCAAACAGTACTAGTCCATTTTGCTGTCAAAGCAATTCAGGAGGGCACCTGGGAAGAGGAGCTGGGTAATCCATGACTTTTTATTGCTCCTGTAATATGTTGGCAGTGTGTGCTTATTGATATGCTTGAAGGTCCTAGTGTTCTCACTGTGCCAGATCACAAAGGGTTTCAATTTGTAGCCTGCAGCATTGGCCCCAACCAAGACTGTTATCCTGTCCTTAAAAGCCTTGAAACCTGGCATTGATTTGGCCTCCTTATGGAAGAAAGTCCTTTCAGGCATCCATTTCCAGAATAGGGAGGTTTCATCCATACTGGATATTTGCTCTGGCAGGTAATTTTCCTCCACAATCAGTTTATCTGGAGTTTCTAAAAATTCTGCAGCTGCCATCACATCAGCACTCGCGACTCACCCCTTGCTTTCCCATAACGTAATGAACGATTCTTAAATCATTTAAACCACCCAGAGCTAGCAGTAAACTCAACATCGTAGTCAGGTCCAGCTTTTTCTTTCAACACTGTAAACAAACTTTTTGCGTTGGCCACGACTGTCGTGATGCTGAGAGAGATATGCTTCTGTGTCTGGTCTCCAATCCAGATCAGTAGAAGTTTCTCCACATCTAATAGGCCCTTCTCGAATTTTTGTTAGTCTCACTGCCTTCAATGAAGCAGATCCTTTAACAGCTTCTGGCACTTTGTTCTTCTTCTTCAAGATAATAGCTATAGTAGAATCCGACATGCCTGACTGATGAGCAATAACCATCACTGATTTTCCACCTTTGTAGTCCTTAATCACTTTCAATTTCGTTTCCGGGTTAATCACTCAAAGTGGTCTCTTACTGACAACATTAGCAGTGGATTTTGCATGCTTAGGGGCCATGATGAACAAAACAACGAGAATAAATCAAGAACAAGAGAAGATGATGCAATTAAGAGACATGGTAAACATGAGACGTATGAGGCTGCTGTCGGTGTGACATGGCATATTGTTTCACAGTAAACTATTTTTTTAGAAAGTGTACACTCTAAAATAATGATAAAAAGTATAGTAAACACATAAACCAGAAACATAATCATTTATTATCATTGTCAAATATTATGTACTGTACATAATTGTATGTGCTATACTTTTATACAACTGGCAGTGCATTAGGTTTGTTTACACCAGCATCACCACAAACACGTGAGTAATGCATTGTGCTACAATGTTACGATGGCTACCACGTCACTAGGTGATAGAAATTTTTCACTCCATTATAATCTTCTGGGACCACAGTTGTGTATATGCAGTCTGTCATTGACTGAAATGTCACTATGTGGTGCATGACTATAATAACATTTTGAAAAGCCCAAGGTCAGGATATTTGTAAGATCCAATTCACTACAGCTAAAACTTCATTTCTGAATCAAGGCTCTAAAATGGACCAGTCAAGTGTATTGCAAAGCATGTAAAAATAATAAAAGTATCAGAAAATAGACTTCTGCATTGGTTTGTATGATTTTAAAATTTGGGGTAACAAAATTTAAGCCTAAGGTAAAGTTACTTTTCACCCCTCCGTCAAATCTGTCAAGGCACACTTGCCTATGAGTGTGTGTGAAAGGTGGAAAGAGTTTAGGATTTGGAAACAAGTGGACCTGCTTTGAATTCCTGCTTCACACTTCAAGTGGGTATAATTGGGGGAATCAACCTTTGAGCAACCTCACTTTCCTCATCAGTAAAATGAAGATAATTATATAAACCTTGCAGGATCATTACTGGGCTCAGAGATGTTATATGTGTAAAGTACCAAGCATGGGTCCTGTTCCATAGGAGTCACTCAACAATTGCTAGCTATGGATATTAAAAGTACCATGTCAGTGCCTTTATAAAATTATACCTTAAATTACAGTATCTCAAATCACATCATATCTCAAAAGACACACTCAAATGATATTAATATAGTTCTTAATAATATTTTCAGTCTTTCACTGTTTAGCACAATAAGCTAACACTCCAAAGTTAAAGGAGAGTTAAAGAAATAATGTTTCCTTTTTCTCCAAAAAAGAAAACACATGTGTTTTCTTTCTTATATTGTTCTTCTTTTATGTTTTCAATCAAACTTTATTAACTTAAGAGGAAAGAAAGGGTGACTTAAAAGGAAATAACAAATGAGTCATAAGAACTTCCTTTGAAATAAGTCCATTTGCTCACTAGGCCATTTCTGACAATAATATTTTGAATGTGCAGTCAGTTCTTATCATTCATGGTAGTCATGTTGTATAAAGGCAGTATGAACACTGAATTAGCAAATACTGAGGCATTCTCCTAAGGGAAATACAGGGTGAGGTTCCTACGAACCCCGACTTACAGCATTTTAGTCAAGCGATCAATATATAACCTTGTTTCACGTGTTTCTGTTTAAAGAGACTTTCTTTAACATATATTGTTCATTCACTAACATTGAACTCACAGTCAACATCACCATAACTCATGCCTGAACGAAGCTTATCTAACATGTATCTTCTCCATACGGCACAATACCGTCTTCTGTGCTTATGAACACTAGGCAGCACCTTCAGTACTAGGCTTAGGGGCCATTTTACACAGTGAAATCACCAACAAAAAGCACAAAAATGTGAAACATGGCACTAAACAGACCTTGAAAAGGACACTTGTTTACAGCACAAGAGCCGAAAACAGGAAGGCAGAGGGGTGCCTTGTTAAACCTTACCTGGGAATGTCTACACGTTTGCAAATGACCGCGAACGTGTTTCAAGTATTGATTTTAGAGTTACAAACAAATTTTAGTGAGTAGGCAGATACACAAATACAGAATACCTGAATAATGAGCTTAATGACAGGGATACATTCTGAAAAATGTGTCGTTAGGTTCTTTCGTCATTGTACAAACTTCATAGCATATACTTACACAAACCTACATGGCATAGCCTACTACACACCTAGGCTATGTGGTACTAATCTTATGGGACCACCACTGTATATGTGGTCCGTCATTGACCGAAACATTGTCATGCAGCACATAACCGTATATTATCTAATTTAATCACTATATCAACTCTGTGTAGCTGGAATTCTGTAGATGAGGAAACGTTAAGTTAACCTGCTTTAATCCACAGAGCAAGTAAGTGGCAGAGTTCTGATCTGAATTCTGCCCAACTCTAAAGCTAGCATCTTAACCATGACACTACATTGCCTCCCATATTACTGTTCCTTTTAGTTAGATATGTCTTGTTCAACATATTTAAACCTCCAGGTACAGCATTCCTTTTGGAATCTTTCAAAATCTTAAGCAGAATTGTGTAGTGAAAAATGCATTTTATGTCAAATAGCTAGGATCTGAATTGTGATTCTGCCACTTACTGGTTCTATGATTCTAAAACTTGGAAAAAATAAGCGACTTGCCCAGTTTTTCTATATATAAAATAGGGACCATGGTCTCTAGACTTCAAGCTATTATATGGATTTAAAGATAAAATGCATGTAAAGCACTCAGCAGGACACCTTGGCCAGAGCAGATACTCATAAAATAATATTCCCTTCCCCTTGGCTCATGGAAAAGATGCCAATCAAGGACAGGAAAGCCATGTGCACTTAAAATTTACAGCAAAATTATGACTGAACAGCATTCCAGTGAAAACTGTATTTAAGGGACACAGATGGGGAGAGTTAACCTTTTGAAATTATCTGGGTTTACTCTGAGTGCTCAGAAGCAGCATATGTTATATGGACTAATACAAAAATCACAGATGAGAACAAGTTTAAGATGTAAAGGAAGTGTGCATTTCAACTTTACTAAAATACTAGGTATTTAAAATTCCTTAGCCAAGAGCTTCCACACTTTCTTACCTGATACTGGTGGTTTCTGTGTATTGAACAGCCATGAGCTGAGAATTTGAGCCCTGTTCTAGTGCACCCTGGAAAAAAAAAATGACTTAATGCCATATAATGAAATTACATGAAGACTTCTTATATAGACTCATTCTGCATTTACATTTACTAAACTCTCATTAAAGTACTCATATTGTTTTTCTTCATGAATATTCTGACATATTAAGTTCACATAACTAAATGCCAACATAGAAATGAGAACTCTATTGGTCACATTCTGGGCTGGGAGATGTGTCTTATGGAGATTAAGACATTTAAGGCACTTCCCATAAAGTTTAAAGAATAGCCCAAAAGCTTGGTCCAAGTACCATAAGTTTTATGATCAAGCCATGCAAGTATTATTACTCAACATATAGCAACTTACATTTGTCTAAAATAATTATTTTCCCAATGAAAAGTTCCTAAAGTAAAATAATGAAACTAGATCCTATTATTTACTAAGTTAAACACAAAGATCTTCAAGCCTAAATATACTTATGAACTAAGCTATCATTAAAGAGATCTCACTGATGACTTTTTTAGCCAGAGAACAGTCCAATCTGGAACCATCAGTGGCTCACATATGCTACTCTGGAAACCTGTCTTCCACATAGCATCTGCTTTACACTATGCCTTCTTATATTCCCTGGCAGTTTTGTAAGCTCACCTTCAGAAGAGTTTCGAAGGGTATTAGAGTTCAAGGGCACACTACCAACTATTACATTAAGAAGTGACCTTACTACTACCCTGTCAAATAGTGGCTGAAGTAACTGTTTAATCATAAGACTACTGGCATTTGTTCATTACTGTATCCATCCATCCATCCTTCAGCAATCAAACTTTTACAGAGCACCCACTACATGGACCAGGGCTACAAATTTAATAGTTGACTTCTGCCCTCAAGAAGCTTGCAGTTTACAATGTGATCAATGCTAAAACAGAAGAATATACAAAGGGTTAGAGGAAAAAAGAAAAGGTAACGACTTTGTTTGGTGGATGGAACCAATATGCAGGGATGAATGTAGGGCTTCCAATTTCTGGCTCTGTGACAAGTCAGAGGTCCTATTTTACGAAAATCTCATTAGGTCTTGCATATAGTGGATGTTCAGTAACTGTTCGTTAAACAAAAACGAGGAATGCACCAATAAAATGAAAAAAAAGAGAAACAAATACTTTTAAATAATAAAATCCTATACTTATTGACACGCTTATCAAGTAACTAGTAAATAAAGCCAAAATTAAATTACGGTTAGTTGATAAATAAAAGATTTAAAATGAACAGACTAAATACCTAATGAATTTTAAATGATTTTGCTACTTTGCTACTTTGGCACATATAAAATTAACCCAGAAGTCTGAAAGAAGCCAGACTTCTTTCCCTAGACTCAGAAATGAGTGGGTAGGCTTTAAGGAAAACTGAGTTACAGAGACATTAGGCAAATAGGGGCATTTACCTAAGATTTACATCAATTAGCAAAGGAATCTCTGAAAAATTGGCCATGAGCTTCGGCATTCTTAGCTATGTGGATTTAGCAAAAGGTCATAATCAGCAAAAATGTGAGGCAGACATTTATACAGAAATGAGAACGATGTTAAAATTCCAAGTATGTTGTAGATTTGTCTATTTTCCCCTTAGTTCTGTAAAGTAAAATAGTAAAATAAAGATACTAAAAGGGGGGGGGCATTTATGGGGCATTTATTTTTACCCAGACATTTACCCATTCTGGTGCTTTCCTTCCTGTTAATCTAGGGTTCTATCTGATATCATTTCCCTTAGTCTAAAAAACTTCTTTTAGTATTTCTCACAGTGCAGATCTTGGAGCAATAAATTATCTCAGTTTTTGTCTGTCTAAAAAATGTCTTTATTTTGCCTTCATTTTGAAAGCTATTTTCACTAATTTGCCCCTTTACCTTTTCTAATAACTCAGTCTAGGAAGAGGGTTGAACTATGAAATGGGACAAACCAAATCAAGGATACAATAATGCTTAGAGATGGCAGAAATTTCAAAGAAAAGTCAATTCATCAAAATTACAGAATATCTTATTAGACGATTGAGTCCTTTTAGCATCTGAAGGAGGTGACTGTGAGAAAAAGGAAGGTTGAAATGAGGAAACAAGACGAAGCAGGGCAGCTCCAGGCTCTCTACACCGAGAAAGAGAACCAGAGGAATTCTTTATATGCTTTGGTATTGACAACAGCATAAGCAGAATGATCCTTCTTCCTCTGACTGATCCTTCCTCTGACTGAAAAGAAACTTCTTTTACCCTTGATAAGTACAAATTCATCCCTGTCATTCCTTTTTCTGTAATAGCTAAGAGTCTCAGATTTCTGACCACTACCTAAGCTTCCTATGGAAAGAAATGCACCCAAGATAGAAGAGAAAGAGATAAGACTTTAGATTAAACTACAAATCTCTTCCAAATGTTAAAAGGCTATGAAATTACAATAAAGTTATTTTCCTTGCATTAAAATTCCTTAAAGGGGTACCAAGTGCCTCTTACACAGTAAACTCTCTATTCATTTATCTAATGAACAGGAAAGAATAATATGAAAAATTGTATCAAAAGATAAGGCAAAAAAACTCATTTAGGCCAAGAATTTTAACCTAATTTTTCATAATGCCCATTATACCAGCTGTGTGGAATAATCTACTGCCAGTTATCCATTTCTTCCCTCTTCCTGCTCTTCCCCTGTATAGCAAGGAATGGAAGCCTGAAAACTATATTACCCAAACTTTTTTGCCACTAGGTTTTGGGATATAATTTAGGTTCTGCCAATAAGATACACTTGCACCAGATTTGGAAAGCAGAAGGAAAATAGAGTCCATTTTTCCTCTGACCATGGTGGCAGCCAATATGTAGGCTTTGGCAGACGTGGGTTTTTACAGTACCAGATTGTACTCTAATGCCAGTAAGAAGCTTTGAGACTCTGAGGTACCTGCGACATTGGTAATGACTGCCTATAGCCAACAGAAGTACTAACAACCAATCAAGGTGCCATAATATGTGAAGAAAAGGTGTTGGAGAGGCCCACATAGGCACATACGGGATAATCATGAAATCTCAGAATGTCAGAGCTTGAGCTCATCTAGACTAACCCTCATTATTTATGGAATGAAAACAGTTCCATAATGGTTAAAAGTCCACGTTTCTCAATATCCTTTTAATGTACTTCTAAACATATCACATACTGCTTCCAGTTAGTCTCCAAATAATCAAATAGCTAAAGGTGGTTCCATTAGCATATAAACACATAAACCTGGTGAAATATATCCCATCTAAAAATAAAACCTCTTACTTGATTCTTATAGCTATTCCATTTCTCTGTTCCCATTAATGGGGAATCATCCCGAAATAATTTTCTCTACTTCCTCATTTATTATTACTTCCCGAATCCACATACTTTCGTCATCACCACTCCAATGAATGACTTTTGTCAAGGTCACTAACAAATTTTAATAATCAAATCCAATGGCAATTTCTCATCTTCATCTTAATCAATATCTCTCAGCCTCTGTAACAGTTGTTCACATCCCCTTCTTAAAAAACTTTCTTCACTTGGGTTTTGGGACACTACTATCCTACATTTTCTCCTATCCTACTCAAGCCACTCTCCTAACCACTCGTCTTCCTTCTTAAGTGCTGGATTCTTTCTTCTCTTTCAGCCTCTAAGGTGGAGTTGGCCCAGGTCTCAGCTCCTCACCTCTTTTCTTTCCTTTTTACTTTCTCCCTAGGTGATGTGATCTCAAATAAACTTCCAGTCTCAACATCTCCCTAAACTCCAGGCCTGGATATGTGACCTCTGGATACTTGACTTCTCTACTTGAATGTCTAAGAGTCTTGTCAAACTTAACCCCTCTAAAACTCTTGATTCCTGCCTCCAACTCCTCTTTCCCCAGTCTCAGTCTCCACAAATGGCATCACCATTCATCCAGCAGCTAAGGCATAGGAATTATCATTCCTTTTTATTTTACATCAGCAATTTCCATTCGCTCTACTTTTAAAGTATATTTGGCATTCAAGTACTTTCCTCCACCGTCACATCTACCATGCTAGTATGGACTGCAATGATCTCTCATCTAGACTACTGAAATGGCTTCTTAACAGGTCTCTTTACTTAGACTCATGTTCCCTGCCATGGTCTACCCTGTGTAGGAGTTAGAGAGATCTTTTAAAAATAGAAATCAGACCGAGTCACTCCCCTACTCAAACATCTCAATGCTATCCTCTCATACCTATGATAAAATCCAAAGTTCTCACGAGAGCCTATGAGGTTTGCTAAGATTTAGCCTCTACTGCCTCTCTGATGTCATCTTTTACTACTCTCCCCTTAGTCACTGCAGTCCAGCCTTACTCAACCTCTTGATGTTCCTCAAATACGCAAATTGTTCCCTCCTGAGGGTCTTTCTATTTGCGGTTCCCTTTGTCTGGCAGCTCTTTCTCTAAACATTCTCCTAGATCTTTGCATTATTTACTCCTTCATTTTCTGCCTACGGAAAAGCAACGTTCTCATCAAACCCTTTTCTTCCTCCTGAGCACACAGGAAAACTAGATTTGCCTAACCCACTGCAAAGGAGACTTGCAAAAGTGACAGAGTTTTAGCCAACTGAACATTGGCTAAAGTTCAGGCCTGATATCTAACACATTTTGCATTTCCTTCCAAGCTTTCTCTTCCCCAACACCTAAGCCTAGAAGCAAAGAATCTCAAGTTATTGTGGCCACAAGTAGAAAGAACCTGGATTCCTTAGTCACTCCTGGGAGGAAAGCCATCCTAGAGAGCTATATCAGACTTCGTGTGGGTGAGAAACAAATCTGTATTCTATTAAGCTGCTGAGAATTTGAGGCTGTTTGTTAAACAGCTAGCAATAACTACCTTGACAATACCTTATTCAAGTGGAATATCCTTAGAGCAGCCTACCTAATATAGCCACTCACCTCTCAACTCAAACTCTAACCTCCAACCTTGCTTTTTCTTTGGAGAACTTCTCTCTTATTTTGAGTGTATTTATTTACTTATTATTATCTCTCCCACTAGAATGTAAGTTCCATGAAGGCAGGAATTTTATCATACTCACTACTTATTCCCAGGGTCTGAAACTGTACCTGGCTCATTATTACTACCACAGGTAATGTTTGTTGGGAGCTTGCAACGTGCCAGTTGCTAGTCTAAGTGCTTCAGAAGTAGTAATAAATATTTGATGAATGATGGAATGACTATAAATGGTGCTCTGTGGCAAAGAACATTAAGATGGAAGCCCAATTAAACAGGTTCTAAATAAGAACTACCCTGGGGCCGGCCCAGTGGCACAGTGGTTAAGTTTGCATGTTCCACTTCGGCGGCCTGCGGTTCACTGGTTCAGATCCTGGGTGGAGACATGGCACCGCTTGGCAAAAGCCATGCTGTGGTAGGCATCCCACATATAAAGTAGAGGAAGATGGGCATGGAGGGCCAATGTTCCTCAGCAAAAAGAGGAGGATTGGCAGCAGTTAGCTCAGGGCTAATCTTCCTCAAAAAAAAAAAAAAAAAACGAACTGTCCTTAACCTGTAGTGCTACATGTCTAAGTTAAAAATGCCCTCCATGGAGAGTCTTTACTTCCAAGTTGTCCTATGTTTTAACACCCTCTTTTTGAAAAGCTCTAAGAACAGAAGAGATAAACAGTATCATTTATTATACCATTTGCAACAAAAACATTTGATACAGATGTCCATGCACAGAAACCCCTGGCTTGAAAGCAAATATGAGGGAGAAAGCAGGAAACAGCACCATGCCTGAGCAGGAAATACTAGTGCTATAAAACCTAAACCAGTGCCGTAAAACCTAGGAGGAGGGCTTCAGTGGCAGTGACAGCTGCAGCAGACGCAGCAGGAGCCACTGGGAGACGGCTGGAGTTCAAGCTTCCCAGCTATTCCAGGGAAGAGAGCACCTCAGCTGGGGGAAGCCGCCCAACAAATATGCCAAGTGTTTGAAGAGAAGGAGAAACAAACCTGAAGAATACGGGTTTTCTGTTGATTGTTCGTCATTCTTCTCGACTTGGTCCTTTCCACTTCATGTCTATGAACCCACCCTCGAAGTTCATGATTTAACCTACAGAAGAGCTTAATTAATTAACATATTTCATAGAAATAAATGTCTCATCCCTTGATTAGAAATGAATTTAATTATATTTATAGGTTCCAAAGAGCATTCCAAGTGCCTGATGACTCAATGTTGCTTTTTGATTTGAAAAAGCTAAGACACTTAATGTTAAGTTGTTTTTAATAAGACACGAATTTTTAGATGGTAGCCTCCTCACTCATGAGTTCAAAATTCAAGGAAAACCATAGCTAAATACCTGCCAAATATAAATATTGGATGCAAAGGTTTCTCCACAAAAAAGTATTTCCCGTCTCTGCTTTTGGGCTATGTACACGGAAACGCTGGAGAGCATGGAGAGCACTTAACAAGCCACAGGACTCCTAACAACAAGTGCATGCAGTAAAGCCCCTGAAAATCACGGTCTTTCGGGAGAAGGAAAAGAATGAACTCAACTGCTTAGGGGGAAGAAAAAATCTCAGTGCACTGTAATCCAAATTTTCCAATTTTCCAATGCCGGAAATAAAAAAGGCCTAGTTCAAATATAACTTCCCCTTATTTTGCTTACTTTTTAGAGCAGTTTGTGAAGCAGGTGTGACTATGTTTATTTATAGTTGATTACTACTTATCACAAAAAAACTGAAGCAGTTTTTGAGGTTCAAAGATAGGATCCAAAATCAGAGGAAAAAAATTCAAGGGGAAAGTAGACAAGAAAAGGTGCACTAATGGGGAAGTGTCTCCAGAATCACATATCTTCAAATTATTATCTTCCTAATTTGAAGAAAAAAGTACGTTCTGCTATAAATGTTACCATGTGCAGGTCTAACAATTACCCTGGATTTTTATATTAATATCACTCTCTAGTTTTCAAATAAGACATACTTAAGTATGCAACCCCAATACCATCACATTAAACCCTTCATCACCTCTAGCAGGTTGGTGGGGAAAATGGACAACCACTGTATGCCTATGGTTATCCAACAAATAATTCAGAGATTCTCTTAGACACTTAGTTAATCTGAACAAATACTTTTCTAGGTTGCAAAACTAAACACAGAAACCCACTCAGATATAACTGCAACAATCTACAACACTCACCTGAGAGATTCTGTGGTGTTAATCAGGGGCTGACAAGGAGGTGGAGGAATATAGAGTAGTGGTTCTTCAGTTAGCACCATCAGGGCTTTGTCATTTGAAACGGAATGATCATATCTGAAATAAACATGCATAAAAACTGTCTCTTTGCATCTTAAATGCTTAAGAAGTTTGCTATAAGAAAATCATCACTAGTATTAACTTTCCACGGAAATAAAAATATAGTAAATAGACGTACTGCAAGATAGAAGCAAATGTAATAGAAAAGGAGGGAAGTATAGACCATAACAGCACAAATGTCATTTTCTGATTTTCTACAGAGCTTATCAGAATAATTCATATTTATCCAGCCACCGTTTATTGTATAGTTATTATGTACCGGAAACTAGGGATTCAATGATAACACATGGTTAATGTCTTCAATGAGCTCAAGATATACACAGTGCTGCTGGAACACAGGAGATGACACAGTAATGGGGAAAACGGCGGGGAAGACCCACTGATTGATAGCAAAGACAGTATTATGTGACCAGGGCTAAAGTTTTGTAGTCATTCACAATTCAGTGATAACAAAACTGAACAGTCTCCTTAAAATACTGTATGTGGTGGGGAGAGGGGAAGCATAAAATCCTTGATAGGATAAAAGTGAAAGTGCTGAAAAGCTGAATATAAATTTTAGCATCATGGAGGAATTTGAATCACTAGTCAAACACCAGGGTGACATTAACCAGTTACTCCATTAGCCTAAAAAAATATGCTTTCCTAACCATCACACTGATCTATATCATATGAATTCATATCCAGGGTATTACATAGGGAGCAAAACCTGAGTTGAAAATTAGAATTTGAGCTGGGGACATTATTGCTATTTATTCTCTTCGGTCTGCTATTTTAACCTTTCTCACTAAGAAATCTTAAATCTGTCTTGAATTTCTTTACATACAATGCTCTGGGTTGAGAAAACTAGATAGACTAAAACCCCAAAAGGAAAAATATAAACACATAAAATCGGACATGGCTAGATTCACACTTTTCATTAATTCATTCAACAAATATTTACTGAATACCAACTATGAACCAGGCAGTGTGCCTGGTGCTAGGAATCCAAGAGGGAACAAGAGAAATAAAGTCTCTATCCTCAAAGACCTTAATGGGGGAAGATGGACCAAAGACAAGAAAACAAACACATAAAACAGATCCAAACTGTGGCTAGAGCTACAAAAGAAACAAATGGTTGAAAAAGAAAACTAATGTCAGTATCTACTTTAGATCAAATGGTCTCAGAAGGAGATGGTATTTATGTCAAGGCCTAAAGGATGAGAAAAAACTAGCCTTTTAGAGACTGGGGGAAGAGTGTTCTGGACAGAGGCAGGTGGAAAAAAGGTGGGTTTAAGGAACCTAAAGAAGACCACTCACCATCTGAAGAGTTGTGAGCAAGTGAGGGAGGCACAAGATAAGGTTGGAAAGACAGAGACCAGATTATGATAAGGAATTACTAAAAGTAATGAGAAGCCACAAAAGGGTGTTAAGTAGAAAAGTGACAAATTTCAATTTACATTTACACCTTGCCATTGTAACAAAAATGGATCCAATGAACACAACAGGGGAAGCTGGAAGACCAGCTAAGAGAGAGCTGTAGTAATCCAGACAAGACCTGAAGACAATATGGACTAAGACGGTAGCAGTGAAGATGGAGAGAAGTGGCCAATTCAAGACAATTTCTGGAAAGAATATCGACAGGACTTGTTGAAAGGGAGGAATCAGGATCTCTGGTTTAAGCAACAGAAATGAGGAAGACTGCTGAAGAGAAGTGGATGGAGGTGGAACACGGAGAGGGACCTAGAGTTCCACTATGCATGTGTTAAGTCTGAAATGTGAGATGTCAGGGAAATTACTGGATATATGAGTGTGGAGACTTAGAAGAGAAGTCTGGACCAGGAACACAAATTTGAGAGTCATCAGGATATAGAGACAGAGACTGTGTGCTAAACGATGGATGAGTCACTTAGGCAGAAAGAAAAATGAAAATTCACAGTTTCAAACCCTGAGATTTGGATAGAGAAGAAGCCAGCAAAGAATATTGTGAAGAGCAGACTGTGAAAAAGCAGGAAACTAAGAAATGCAGCAATACAAAAGGAGAGTGTTTCAAGGAAGGAGTGATCCACACAGCTAAATGCTGCAGAAAGATCAAGTAAGATGAAGACAGAAGTTTTCATTGAATTTGGCAACAGTGAAATCACTGCCACCCTTGATAAAAATAATTTTGGTACAGTGGAAAATGAAAGTAAAAGTCAGGCACTTCTATGTATGCCACACACAAGAGAAAAGAAGCAATAGCAGAGGAGATGTAGATCATTATTCCCTACAACTTGCACCAGGAACATTCTTGAAGCCCTTTCTTCTGCCTGTGAGGATTAAGTTGTTTGGAATAAAACAAAGATGGTGATACAGCGGTAATAGCTGCACACACAAAAGGACATCGGCCTACAATGAAGTGTCGAGGGAGAAGAACAAGAACTCCATCTCGTACTTGGTAAATTCTGAATGCTTCTAAGAGGCTGTTTGCCACACTAAAAACATCAAGAACAAAGTCCTGTCACATAGGCATATTTTTAAAAATCAGGTCTGCATATTTACAAAACTACAAATGCTGCAGTTCACCAGAAAAGTCCAAAACTGCTTTTGAAAGTACATTTCTGATTTATAATTTTATTTCCATATGATAAACTCTAGTAATGATTTCTGCACATCTGTGCTGAGTGGCTTTGTTTTGTCAGCCAAAAATATTCTTTGGGGAAAAAAAACATCTGATAGGAGAGAAACCAGGAAAGGGACTGGGTGGAGCTGAAAGGGAAAGAAAAGCCAAATGCAATCTGGAGACAATTAGACCCACACTAACCCTGAGATGGTCAGAGGTCTAGGCTGCTTGCAAACCATTCTATATCAAGAGAAAAAAATTCAGCAAATAAGTCACTAAAGCAAAGGACTGTGCTAAGGAGCTAGAGTTAACGAAAATTCCTGTGCCATGGCTGCCACATTGTGACTTCCCTCTGCCTTGTTATCAAGGACCTAGCTCCATTTGGCTCAATAAAAATTCCAAACAACAGAGGGAATTGTTTATCAAAAAATATACAGCTCTGAAAATGTCTACTATAACCTTCTGCTAGTTAACAGAATACAGAAATTGTATTTTCATAATATTATGTCTTTTACTATTGACACGCTCTATGGAAATGTACAAAGACAGCATTAAATTGTAACAAGGGAGGGAGACTCAATGAATATCACAAGGATAAATGATTTTTATCTAATGACTACAAATAGGTTCAGCCATATCATTCCACCATTTCATATCCATCACAGATGACACAGCAACAAATATTAGATATATTACATGTGTAAACACGTTACAGATAAATAAAATAACGATTTTAAAGACATTAACACAATATAATATGTATATATTGTACGTGTTTCAATATGTATATTAGATTTTAAGGTTATATCTTTACAAGAATTCTAAAACTGGAAAAAGTTTCGCAAAGGAAATTTATTCTTAGATCTGGTCTTAACAGTAAAATTTATTAATGGCCTCAGTAACTTGTTTGCTCTACTAATTAAAACTGTGTATAAACAGTTTAGATGTAAAGTTATGCTATACAATTCTCTGTTTCAGTTTCATTAAATAAATTTAACAGACAGAGACATGCCATCTAACCTGTAGCTGTTTTTCTGGATGATACCATCTGACGTGTCTTGCACCTCCTTGGCAGAAAATCCTAGAAGATGCCTCCTTTGATTTGCAGGTTTCACACTAGGCTTCATTTTCCTGGAATCCTGTTCCAACACGCTGAAAATTAAAAATGTGAAACAATAATTGAAATAAAAATATGTCCCACATGTGCATGCTACACGCAGCTTTGAAGCAAACCAGAGTTCCTTTGTAGGTCCATGTACACAGCAAGAATGCTTGGCACAGAGGCAAGTCAAACAGCACACTGACATGGTCAAATCTCTAGCTTAACATCCTGTGAATGTGAAAAACAATTTTGAAAATAATTTTTGTGAGTATAAAAGTACCTTATTTATAAACTGTTTAAACAAAGTCAGTATTCTATATGCTTTAAAAACTCTATCATGTCATGTGTGTACACAAAGTAGAAATAAGTACAACATACATATAAACAAATATTAAATTCAGATAATAACTGAAATAAGAAATCCTCCTGGATGCTGCAAACTGTTTTCAGTGAGGGAATACTTCAAATGATATGGGCATTACTCTCTTTGTCACAGCCAGATTCATTAGCCTTTCACAATCCCAGAAGGTAGGCTATCAAACAAAGCTAACAAAAAATTATTTAAAAAATATTTCCATTTTTATTTACATGTAAAAATTTCCTATTTACTTCTTTATCCCCACTCTCCCTAATACTTTCATTCATCAACATACGTCCTCTTGATGGGCATAAGTATTTGGAGCAAACAAATATGTATATTTGTATGTAAGAGGTTTTTAACACATAACTCATTAATCATGGGCTTAGAAATTTGGCTCATCAATAAAACAGTTTGTGTGTATGTGCTTCATTTTATAATACCACTCACATAATTTACACTACTCATAATCTTCTTGAAATTCAACACAAAGGGAATCTCCCTAGGGTAACACAAAAGAAACGATACCAGATTCTATTTAGAGGGAGGAGGAAAGTAAGGATGGATCAAAGAGGGTCACAAGTTAAGGGCCCAGGGATTCTAAGAGAAAAGGAGTTCTTTGGGGTATCGTAGTTTGCCTCCAAATGAGGGGAAACTGGTGTTAGGGGGAAACAGGAAGCAGGTACATCTCTATAGAATCTCCTTCTGGTCTCTGATTGTATTTGCCATTCTTCTCAATTCTTTACCCCCAGAATCACTGCCATCCAGTGGTTGTCACACAGTATGCTGTGGTACTTTGGCACACTGCAAACTCTTCAAAGGTGTACCACCAAATTATGGCCCTTGCATGAAACTTATTTTTGCTACAACCGAGGCTACATTTTGTTACAATTATATCTTTCAGACAGAATGTTTACCAGAGTGGTCACAAGCAGTATAAACCCCGCTGCAAATGAGGTAAGAGGCTTAGTGAATGTCTAACCGAAACAGGAAAACTCAGCTTGGTGAGTATTTAAGAAAACATGAGAGAAGCTGTAAACAATACCAGTTTTGTAGGGAAGGCAAATTGAAGAATGTGGTGATAACCGGAGACCTATTTCTTTTTTCTTTTTGAAACTTAGTTTTTTTTAACAAGTGTTTACTTTTTAAGTCTTTCAAGTATGGTACCAAAAATTCTACTTAGGAAAGTACACTGTAAACAAAATCAAAGTTAAGAACTTAGCCTCAGTTTACAGAATCTCAATTAATTCAATTCCTACACAGAATCTCAATCAAGTCAACCCCGATACAGAATCTCAACTCCTACAACTCATCCATTGTATTAGTGAAATATCCATATAATGACATTCCTGCTTGGTGGAAGTGCTCCTTCAATCCCTCCTACGACTAGAGGAGCTCTACCATCCTATCTATTTAAAAGAGTTTCCTCTTCGTTTAACTACAAATGTGCTTTATAACGCCCACCTTTTAGTACTAGTTCTGGACTCCACAGCTCTTCAGAACAAGTCTTAGCAAGCCTTCTTCCAATGTCCAAAGATATCTAACATCCCCTAGCTCCTACCCTAGGCCTTCCTTTTCAAGACTATAGTTTCTTCTACATGTTCCTCTTTACAGCACAGTCTTAAGTTCCTTAAGCATCTTTGGTCACTTCCCTGTCAATATGCTTCTCAGAGGTGGTGTCCACAGTACTTCTCAGGTGGTGTGACCATTACAGGATGGAACAGGGCAATTCCTTCCCATGTTCTAGACATTATTCTTCCACCAATGGCCTAATATCATGTAGGCCTTTCTGGCCTACATCATAGTTGCATCGTACTCTATTTATATTGAGCCCAGTTTAATTAAAATTCCAACTCTTTTCTCACAAACTGATTTTGGACTATTAGTTTCCCTTCCCTTCCTCTCCCACTTCCAATTCTGAATTTATATAATTGAGCTTTTTGGTCCAGCTGAATAATTTACATCAATTCCTTTTAAAATACCATTCAAGAACTTTTAGGATCCCAATTTGCAAAAGAAATTCTCCTTCCAAGCAAGGATCAGCATGCCATCAACATCCTCAACTGAGGTGTTATGAAAATATTGAAAAGAACAGGGCAAAGAAATTGAGCCCTGCCCCTGGATCGTGCCCCTAGGGAGGACCCTCCAAGTTTGTAAAAATGTAAGTTAAACCACTTATGATTTAATTGTAATACTGAAGCTGGGTACCTGAGGGTTACTGCAAATATTTGATAAGAACATGGTGACCCTTCGACCTTGTTCCCAACATATATGCAGAGAAAAGAAGTTAATAAATAACCTTAGTCCCCATTAGATGTATTGTTGAGACCAAATCCTTCCTTCACAGCCCACACATTACAGCTTCTTAATTTGTTGTTTTCTTGTTAAACCAGAGGGGTGACTCCAGGATCACAAGGATTTATGAGCTTGCTTTGCAGAAGAAAAAGAATGCCTTTAAGGAAGTTATGACTACCAGATAACCAGTCCCCACCTGCGGCTGACACCAAGAAGTCCAGTTGCCCATGGGCTTATCTGGAGTGAGAGAAACACAGACTTCCCCTTTGCTCTGAAACTCCACCTCCCAAGCCCCTTAGCTCTATAAAGATCCCCTGCTTCCTTCTTTTGCTAAGGTAGATTTGAGAGATCCTATTCTCCCGCCTTCTCATTTTGGCCAATTTGAATAAACCTTTCTCTACTTCCAAGCACCAGTGTCTCAGTGATTGGCTTACTATGCATCAGGCACAAGAACCTGAGATTAAGAGGTTCACTATCAATATCACCTAGTCCAAAATTTCCCATCTTGACCATAAAAATATTACAAGACTGCTAAATGTTCTTCTAAGATACAAATACAGTATAACAGCAGATACCATTTTTTAAACACCTATTATGTACTAAGGAATAAAAGCTCAAAGGAATTTGAGGCTCAAAAAGTTTAAACAGTTTGCCCAAGATCATGCTGTAATATGGTGATTTATAATAAGAAATCCAAAAGGTCTTTGACCTTTTCCCAGCACAGAACTCCTAAAACCCTAGGAATTTCCTAAATGACAAGAGTCATAAAGGTGTCTTTTGCTATGTTAATAAGATGACTTTTGAAAGGATCTTAGGTTACATATGGATAATAGGGGCTGGTCACCAGATGAAACAACTATATGAATAGTGCATTGTAACTTTCAGTCCCACCCTCCACTCCTACCTCCTGGGAGGGCAAAGGGGCTGGTGATTGAGTTCAATCACAATAGCAATGATTTAATCACTCATGCCCATGTAATGAAGCCTCCATAAAAATGCAAAAGGAAGGGGTTTGGAAAGCTTCCAAGGTGGTGAAAAGGTATAGATTCAGGGAGAGTGGAGCTCTTGGAGAGGGTATGGAAGTTCCTTGCCCTTTTCCCATACCTTACCCTATGCATCTCTTCCATTTGGCTGTTCCTGAGTTATACCCTTTTATAATAAACTGGTACTCTAGTAAATAAACTGTTTCTCTGAGTACTGTGAGCTACTTTAGCAAATTATTTGAACCTGAGGAGGAGGTTGCAGGAACCTCAGATTTATAACCAGTTGGTCAGAAGCACAGGTGACAACTTGGACTTACAACTGGCATCTGAAGGTTTGGAGTTGGGGGCACTCTTGTAGGATTGAGCCTGTGGGATCGGACACTATCACAGGTAGACACTGTCAAAATTGAGGTGAACTGTAGGACACCTAGCCAGTGTTACAGAATTGCTTAGTGGTATGGAAAAGAACACACATTGGAATTGGTATCAGAATCATACATGCTCTGGGTAACTCATAAAGCCAGGATTTGGATCCAGGATTGGAATACCATCATTGCATTATGTTGACAGCATTTTCCAGAATGAATGATTGATTCACTCATTTATTCAACACGTACTCAACACCTTTTATGTTCCAGGAACCATAAGTGATGCTAAAGATTCAAAGATAAAAATCAAATTACAGATTTGAATGTGTATCTGTGTGGGGAGGTGATACAGATAAAAGATAATAGAGTGATTAATGTCATAATAGAGGTTAGTGCTGAATGCTATAGAAGTATATAGCCAGGGCACTTGATCTCTATCAAGAGGATCATGAAGTTATCTTAAATGACAAGTAGTAAACAAACAGGTAGAAAACGAGGATGGGAAGAGGGAAGGCATTTCATGCAGATAGACTACCATGTGAAAAAAGGACACAGTCTTAAGAGAGCATGTTTTGTTGGGGAAGTGCAGGAAAGCAGGAGAGGCTGTGTGGGTGGATATGCGGATGTGTAAACACACAGTGGGAAGAAGATCATCTCAGAGAGAGAAGGGAAAGGAAGGAGACTAACAATAATGCAAGGCTAGATTAGGGATGGCCTTGCCTGCTACAATATCACTAAGTCTAGCAATTTATCCAACAAAAGAAACAAAACTGGTATGTTTCCTTGTTTTAATTTTGGCTCGCAGTTATCATCTCCCTTTCCATCTCAGAATCTTCTCTAAGATTTATGTTAAACTCCCAGGTCTAACGGGGAAATCTACCTTCTTTCTTTTAAAAACTGGTATTAGGGGCCACCCAGTGGCATAGCAGTTAAGTTCATACATTCTGCTTCAGCGGCCCAGGTTCACTGGTTTGGATCCTGGGCACCGACCTACGCACCACATATCAAGCCATGCTGTGGCACGTGTCTGGAGGAAGAAACTGGAGGAAGATGGGCACAGATGTTAGCTCAGGGCCAATCTTCCTTAGCAAAAAAGAGGAGGATTGGTGGTAGATGTTAGCTCAGGGTTAATCTTCCTCAAAAACAAAACAAAACAAAACAAAACTGGTATTATATTTGTCTCCTATTAATCTAGACTACTTGGTGATTACTACTGCCAGAAAAACAAGAGATTCCTACAACAGTTCCTCTGCTTTCCTACTTCCTGTCTAGGGGTCTTAGGCCTTTAGGGAGGCTCTCTCCATAGCTCTCATAGTTAACTGCCAAGTCAAAGTGGCTGCTGTGGCCTCTAGGAGTAGCTTCCACCCTTTTCCTTCCTTGAATCCTGTCAACTAGCAATTAACACACTTTCTTAGTTCCTCTGGTTCAGACTGCACCTTCCTCTAGCAGTGATTCTCAAAATATGGTAACGGGACCAGCAGCATTAGCATCACCTGATAACTGGTTAGAAATGCAAATTCTTAGGCCCCATCCCAGACCTACTCACCCAGAAACTCCAGGGGTTGTACCAACAATCTGTGTTTCAACTGGCTATCCAGGCAACTCTGATACAAGCCAATGTTTGAGAACTACTATTTTAAACTAATCTTGTTTTTCATAAATATCTTTCCTACCTCAATTCCCTAAAAGTTATAGTTTTTCACAATGAATCCAACAGAAGTGGACAGCTTGGGGAGAAGGATGGGAGAGTTAGACTTAGATGGGAGGGATGTGGAAGGATACAATCAAAAACCATGTGTATGGTTTATGGATGATTTATAAAGTAAATTATTCAAAATTATTAATTTTTTAAGAGCCCTTCTATTGATCATTGTTCTTTCAATGATTTTACTACTACCAAGAAACTGGCATTTCAATTCACAATTTATGGCTGTTACAAGCAAATGCCTTGAGTTTAACTGTCAGCTTAGTCTATTCCATCTGTACTTAGACTGTGGTATAATCACTTAGCAGCTACACAGGATAGAAATCGGTTTTAATGTTGATTGGTTTGGCTCAGAAGTGATCACTATTATCCCCACTGTTCACATTAGTAATGATTATCACAGTGTAATGACAATATATCTTTAACCATAGCTACTTTAGTAACTTCTACCATTTTTTAGCCAAAGGGCTCATTCAGATCTCATTCAATGGACTTCACAAAAATGATCTTCATGATACTTCCATTATACAGAGTCGACAAAGTATTCTAAACAAGGGAGTAAGTGGGAGAAGAGGCAAAAATTAGAATCCATTCTGTGAGTCTCAGTTTTATAATCTACTCATTGCCCCACAATGTATTTTGTGAAGTAATATATTAAGAAATTTTGGGAGTGACATTAGCATCATGGCGGAGTGAGCTGTTCCCTTAGTCTCTCTCCACTTAGTTACAACTAAATGGACATTCATTAAACAACAGAGGATTCCCTACAAAGCACAACAGGATGTCTGAGAGACCCACACAGCCAAACATCTGAAGGTGGGGGTACTGGATCACTGGGAAGCACTGGAAGAAGGTGAGCAGATCCCCTCCTCCTCCCCAGCAGCAGCGATCTAGGTTGTAGGTCCTCATGCAGCAGCCGGCACGAAACTGTAAGAGGCAGCAGGTGAACAGGCAAGACTGTGTGCAAACACTTTTGCCTTTGGTGTAATACCTGGCCTGCAGGAACACTCCACACCTAGTGGCATGGCTCAGCCACTGTGTGGGCAGCCCCCCAAGTGCAGCAGCCCAGGTGAACCACCTGTGAGTGCAGAGCAGGCTCGTGCATGTATGAAAGGAAGCACCCCTCCCTGCTGGCCTAGTGCACCTGCTCAGCTGGTCCCTGGCCAAGGCAGCAGATCTGCACCAGAGTGCCTGTGTGTGACTGGCCAAATGGTGGCAGTCAGCAGGAAAACACAGGTGAGCCTTATCAGCACAACTTCCAGGAGACAGGACGGGATAAGAATACATGGCTCCTGCCCCCCCAAGTGAAGGAAGACAGAATCTGCGACCTGATACTACCACTATGCACCAGCAAAGGATCACTTCAAACACCATGAAGAAACACATTGACACTCTAGAGGCTCAAGGAACAGGACACGTCTCCAAAACCAATCCTGAAGTGACAGAAATTTATAATCTAAGTGACAGAGATTCAAAATAGTGGTCATAAAGAAACTCAATGAGTTACAAGAAAACTCAGACAGTTCAAAGAACTCAGGAAATTAATGAGCAGAAGGAATTCTTCACAAAAGAGATTGAAACTGAAAAAAACAAACAGAAATTCTAGAGATGAAGAATACAATGAATGAGATAAAAAACAATTTAGAAATCCTAAAAAACAGAGCTGACATTATGGAGGACAGAATTAGTAATTTATAGGACACAAATATAGGACTGCTTCAGGCAGAGGAGGAGAGAGAACTAAGACTAAAAAGAAATGAAGGAAATCTTCGAGAAATATCTGACCCAATTAGGAAAAGCAACATAAGGATTATTGGTATTCCAGAGGGAGAAGCGAGGGAGAAAGGAGCAGAGAGCTTGTGGAAAGAAATAATAGCCAAGAACTTCCCAAACCCGGCAAAGGAACTGGACTTACAAGTACATGAAGCCAAGAGAACTCCTAATTACATCAATGCAAAAAGACCTCCAAGGCATATGATAGTAAAACTGGCAAAAGTCAATGACAAAGAAAAAATATTAAGGGCAGAAAGGCAGAAGAAAATAACCTACAAAGGAACCCCTATCAGGATTTCAGCAGATTTCTCAGCAGAAACCTTACAGGCTAGGAGAGAAAGGAATGATATATTTAAAATATTGAAAGACAAAAACTTTCAGCCAAGAATAGTTTACGTAGAGAAACTGTCCTTCAGATACAATGGAGAAATAAAAGCTTTCCCAGATAAACAAAAGCTGAGGGAGTTCATTGCCACTAGACGTCACTTACAAGAAATGATGAAGAAATCCTTCATACTTGACACAAAAAGGCAAAGGTCTATGAAGCGTTCAGCAAGGAGATAAAGAGAGAGACAAAATCAGAAAATTGCAGCTCTCTACAACAGCAAGTTAGCAAACAATTATAACATAAAAAAGGGAAGGAAAGCATCAAAAATAACTATAAACACTTCAATTTAGTCACAAACTCACAAAACAGAATAATTTGTGACAACAATAACTCAGAAAGGGAAGAGGAATGGGATGGAACCTGCTTAGGCTAATGGAGATAAGAGGATATCAGAAAGTGAACTACATTCTAGGAGATCTTTTATACAAACTTCATGGTAACTGCTAAACAAAGAATCAGAATAGAACCACAATCACAGATAAAGAGAAAGCCATAACAGAAAACCACCAAACTGAAATGGCAGTCAGAAACACAAGGGAAGAGAACCAATAGAAATATAGAACAACTGGAAAGCGAGATAAAATGGTAGCATTAAGCCCTCATATATCAACAATCACTCTAAATGTAAATGGATTGAATTCTCCAATCAAAAGACATGGAGTAGCTGGATGGATTAAAAAACAAGACCCAACAATATGATGACTCCAGGAAACACATCTCAGCTCTAAAGACAAAAATAGGCTCTGAGTGAGGGGAGGGAAGACAATACTTCAAGGAAATGGCAAGCAAAAGAAAGCAGGTGTTCCTATACTTATATCAGACAAGTAGACTTCAAGATAAAAAAGACAACAAGAGACAAGGAGGGGCAGTATATAATGATAAAAGGGACATTCCACGAAGAGGAAATAAAACTTACAAATATTTATGCACCTAACACAGGAGCATCAAAGTATATAAAGCAACTACTAACAGACCTAAAGGGAGAAATGGACAGCAACACAATAATAGAAGGGGACCTCAACACCCCACTTACATGAATAGATAGATCATCCAGACAGAAAGTCAACAAGGAAACAATGGTCTGAAATGAAACACTAGACCAGATGGACTTAATAAATATATATAGAACATTCCATCCAAAAACAGCAGAATACACATTCTTCTCAAGTGCACATGGAACATTCTCAAAGATCGACCATATGTTGGGAAACAAGACAAACCTCAACAAATTTTAGAAGACTGAAGTCACATCAAGCATCTTTTCTGACCGCAATGCTTTGAAACTAGAAATCAACTACAGGAAAAAAGCTGGGAAAGCCACAAACATGTGGAGACCAAACAACATGCTACTGAACAATCATTGGCTCAACGAAGAAATCAAAGGGAAAATCAAAACTCCCTGGAGACAAATGAAAATGAAACCACAACATACCAACTCTTATGGGATGCAGCAAAAGCAGTTCTAAGAGGGAAATTAACAGCAATACAGGCCCACCTCCACAAACAAGAAAAATCTCTAATAAGTAATCTTAAACTAACAGAATCAGAAAGAGAAGAACAATCAAAGCCCAAAATCAGCAGAAGGAGGGAAATACTAAAAATGACAGCAGAAATAAATGAAATAGAGACTAAAAATCAGTAGAAAGGATGAATGAACCTAAGAACCGGTTCTCTGAGAAGATAAACAAAATTGACAAACTCTTAGCCAGACCCACTAAGAAAAAAAGAGAGAAGGCTCAGACAAATAAAATGAGAAATGAAACAGGAGAAATTATAATGGATACCACAGAAATACAAAGGATTAAAAGAGAATACTATGAAAAACTATATGCCAACAAATTAGATATCCCAGAAGAAATAGATTAATTCTTAGACTCATACAACCTCCAAAACTGAATCAAGAAAAAATAGAGAATCTGAATAGACCAATCACAAGTAAAGAGATTGAAATAGTAATCAAAAACCTCTCACAAAACAAAAGTCCAGGACCAGATGCTTTTCTGGAGAATTCTACCAAACATTCAAAGATTTAATACCTATCCTTCTCAAACTATTCCAAAAAATTGAAGAGGATAGAACACTTCCTAACTCATTCTACGAGGCCAACGTTATCCTGATACCAAAACCAACAATGACAACACAAAGAAAGAAAATTACAGGACAATGTCACGATGAACAGAGATGCAAAAATCCTCAACAAAATATTGGCAAACCAAATACAGCAAAAGGATCATACACCATGATCAAGTGGGATGGTTCAACATCTGCAAGTCAATCAATGTGACACACCACATTAACAAAATGAGGAATAAAAATCATATGATCATCTCAATAGATGCAGAGAAAGCATTTGACAAGATCAAACATCCATTTATGATACAAAACTCAATAAAATGGTTACAGAAGGAAAGTACCTCAACATGATAAAGGCCATATATGACAAACCCAGAGCCAACATCATACTTAGTGGTGAGAAGCTGAAAGCCATCCTTCTGAAAACAGGAACAAGACAAGGGTGCCCACTCTCACCACTCTTACTCAACATAGTACTGGAGGTTTTGGCCAGAGCAATTAGGAAAGAAAAAGAAACAGAAGCTATCCAAATTGGAAAGGAAGAAGTGAAACTCTCACTTTTTGGGGGGACGACATGATTCTGTATATAGAAAACCCTAAAGAATCCACCAGAAAACTATTAGAAATAATCAGCAACTACGGCAAAGTTGCAGGATACAAAATCAACTTACAAAAATCAGCTGCATTTCCATACACTAATAACGAACTAGCAGAAAGAGAAGTTAAGAATAAAATTCTATTTATAATTGCAACAAAAAGGAAAAAAATCTAGGAATAAATTTAACCAAGGAGGTGAAAGACCTATTCACTGAAAAGCATAAGACATTAAAGAAAAAAATTGAAGAAGACATAAAGAAATGGAAAGATATTACATGCTCATGGATTGGCAGAATAAATATAGTTAAAATGTCTATATCACCTAAAGCAATCTACAGATTCAATGCAATCTCAATCAGAAACCCAATGACATTCTTCATGGAAAGAGAATAAAGAATCCTAAAATTTATATGGAACAACAAAAGGCCCCAAATAGCCAAAGAAATCCTGAGAAAAAAAGACAAAGCTGGGTGCATCACAATCCTTGACTTGAAAATGTACTACAAAGCTATAATAAAACAGCATGGTACTGGCACAAAAAGAGACACACAGATCAATGGAACAGAACTGAAAGCCTGGAAATAAAACCGTGCATCTACAGACAGCTAATCTTCAACAAAGGAGCCAAGAACATACAATGAAGAAAGGAAAGTCTCTTCAATAAAAGGAAAATTGCACAGCCACATGCAAAAGAATGAAAGTAGACCATTATCTTACACCATTCACAAAACTTAACTCAAAATAGATTAAAGTCTTGAATGTAAGACTTGAAATCATAAAATTCCTATAAGAAAATATAGACAGTAAACTCATTGACACTGGTCTTAGAAACATCTTTATGAATACCGTGTTTACTTGGGCAAGGGAAACAAAAGAAGAAATAAACAAATGGGACTACATCAGACTAAAGAGCTTCTGCAATGCAAAGGAAACCAGGAACAAAACAAAAAGACCAAATGGGAGAAAATATTTGCAAATCATATACACAACAAGGAGTTAATTTCCAAAATATATGAAGAACTCATACAACTCAACAACAAAAAAAATAACTCAATCAAAAAATGAGCAAAGGATATGAAGAGATATTTTTCCAAAGAAGATCTATAGATGGCCAACAGCCACATGAGAAGATGTTCAACATCACTAGTTATCAGGGAAATGCAAATCAAAACTACAATGAGATATCACCTTATACCTGTCAGAATGGCTATAATTACCATGACAAAAAAAAAACAAATGTTGGAGAGGATGTGGAGAAAAGAGAGCCCTCACACACTGCTGGTGGGAATGTACTATGGAGAACAGTATGGCGATTTCTCAAAAATTAAAAATAGAAATACTATATGATCCAGCTATCCCACTACTGGGTATTTATCCAAAGAACTTGAAATCAACAATTCAAAGAGACTTATGCACCCCTATGTTCATTGCAGCATTATTCACAATAGCCAAGATATGGAAGCAACCCAAGTGCCCAGGAACTGATGAATGGATAAAGAAGATGTTGTATATATATATGATGGAATACTACTCAGCCATAAAAAAGATAAAATCGTCCCATTTGCAACAACATGGACAGATCTTGAGGGTATTATGTTAAGCAAAAGAAGCCAGACAGAGAAAGACAAACACTGTATAATTTCACTCATATGTGGAAGAGAAACAAAAACGTGGATAAAGAGAACAGATTAGTGGTTACCAGAGGGGAAAGGGTTTGGGGGGTAACGTAAAGGGGTAAAGAGGCACATACATATCGTGATGGATAAAAATTTGACTATTGGTGGCAAGTAGGATATAGTTTATACAGAAAATAATAAATAATAGTGTACACTTGAAATTACACGTTATAAACCATTATAATCTCAACAAAATAACTGAGAAAAAAATGAAAGAAAGAGAGAGAAAAAGAAAAGGAAAGAAATTTTGTAGAGGATCTTTTAAAGTTTTTCACTTGTTTGTTTTTGGTTGTTGTCATTTGGCCCCCATTCTCTGTAGATTTTTTTTTAAGTCTTAAAATGAAATTTCTCTTAAGGTAAATTACAGACAAATTAACTGTCTAATTCAGCTGAAAAAAATGGTAAGTGCTTGAACCTATGAAATGACCCACAGAAACTAATTTTAACCAACTCAATAACTGCATTTACATTTCTCTTGTTTTTATTAATATTTGAAAGAAATGAAGGAGCTCTATTTTACTGCCAGAATCCAAGATGATCTCAGTACAACTGATACCAGAAATATTAAGAAAGGAATTTGACAGTCCCTGTAATGGCCAAATGTACAAGGGTATGAGAAAATTATTGTTGGTAGAAACTTTTAGATTTTTGGCATGAGTGTTTTTGCATCATTCAATGTCCCTTTTCATTAATTTTGGAAAAATAAAATTTCCGAGTACATGAAGAGATGACTCAGAGCCACAGTATGAGTTAGTATAATGACTGTGCATTCAGTGGTTGTTCATAGTTCATCATATTAATAAAGCAATTTAATCAAACTCTTCATAATTAGGTTAAATCAGCTTCTAGTCAGTTGTTTTAAATACACTAATAAATATTAAGAAAATAGAAGTCCCCATGTCTCTATGATCAGAAACATGCTACTCTGCAAGAGTCACAAAAGTTTTAAGCCTGAAAATAATCATTACACCAATAAACTTTGCTCATATTATGGGCCAACAGGCCTGAAAAGCATAGATTAATAAAACACAATTTCAATTTCCCCAAAAGTCTGGAAAAGGTATTATAAGAATTGTTACTTTACTTTTTCATTTGTGAAATTCTAAAAGCCAACAACTGTTTCAGATTATTTATAAAGCCACTTAATCCTTAAACTATGATTTCAGATACTCAATTTTCATACCAAGTAACAACAAAAAATGGCACATCTCTAAATCTATCTACCCTTTGCAAACCTGTTTTCTTATGGTACAAGTAGGTCAATTTTAAATCCAAACCATCTCAGCAGGTAAAAATCACACCAATTCTCATTCTCAAAAGAAACCCATAGGGGCCGGCCCCGTGGCCGAGTGGTTAAGCTCACGCGCTCCGCTGCGGTGGCCCAGGATTTCGCCGGTTTGAATCCTGGGTGCGGACATGGCACTGCTCATCAAGCCATGCTGAGGTGGCATCCCACATGCCACAACTAGAAGCACCCACAACTAAGAATATACAACTATGTACAGGGGGGCTTTGGGGAGAAAAAGGAAAAATAAACTCTTAAAAAAAAAAAAGAAACCCATAGCTGCTCTTGTTCTGTCTCTCTGAGAACCACACATGAAAAACTGAAATCACCTTAAGCTGAAAAGAGCATGGAGATCTTCAGGATTTAGTGGGAAATAGTGGAAAAAACACAAAATTTGGAGTCAGGAGATCTGGCTTCAAAGTGTGGCACTGAGACTCCCCGCTTGAGTGGCCCTGGGAAAGTTGGTTAACTTTTCTGAGCCTCCGATTCATCACATGTAAAATAGGAAAACCAACAAATATTTCATGAGGTTTTTCAAAGATTCAAATGAGATAACAGATGGAAACATGCTTTATAAATCGAAAAGTGCTATGTGTCCCAAAGATGACACAGAACAGTTAGTGGCACAGCTTGTCTTCCTGCCTGTCAGGTTCAGGCTATTCTTAACATAGCAACTGAAGTCATTGTTTTAAAATCTAGGTCAGATTATTATGTTACTCCTCGGCTCCAAACATGCAGATGGTTCTGCATTTCTATCATGGTAAAAGCCTAAACCCTTAGGATGACCAAGGACTCACTAAATATGACCCCTCTCCCCATCTGACCTCTCTGGCATCATCTTCCACTACTCTCTTCATTGTTCACCTGAGTCCAGCCACACTGACCTCGCTCTTCCTTGAACATGCCACCCTAGGGCCCTTGAACTGGCTGTTCCATCTCCAGGAATGCTCTTCCCCCATATATCCATACAGCTAACCCTTTTCATCTCCCTTAAGCCTTGGCTCAAATGTCTACTTTACAGATTTTGGAGGAAGAGGGGCGGAGCAAAATGGCGGGGTGAGCTGACCCGGGATTCTCTCCCCTCCAAAATACAACAAAAGATTGGAAGAACTGAATTTCACAGAATAAACATAATGCCAGCTCGTTAGAGACCGACAATACCAAGAAGGCGGAGATCATAAACCTAGCTTTACACCTTCGGAGGCACTGGAACGGTAGGAGAGAACATCGCTCCCTCCCCTAGAGTCTGCGATCGCTGCGGCACGGGTCAGGAAGGAGCAGGGGAGGGGCCACGCAACCGGGGGATCATCCAGGACTCCTGCCGCTGATTCAGTGGAGACCCGCTGACCAGGGGAAAGCTTCCGTCCGCGGGGACCCTATAAATCAAAGGCCTTGGGAGACCAGAAAACAGAACTGATCTGAACCCAGACCGGTGTGTGTGAGTAACAGCCCCTCCCCCCGAGCAAAGCCAGTGGGCACAGCCATCTTGCCCCAAGGTGGAGAGCTAACACGCTGCTTTCGACACCCATCTAGTGGCGACAGGCTGTAACTGCAACTGAATTCTACCACCATGAGAAAAAACCACTCCTCTACCATCCAGCAATTTATAAAAGCCCCAGACCAGAAGGAAAACAATAAAAACACAGAATTAAGTCCTGAGGACTTGGAATTAGGTAAACTAAGTGATAATGAATTCAGAGCAGCTATAATCAAAAAACTCAATGAGGTAGAGAGAAAGATAGAGAAACAAGCCGAGTTCTGGAGTTACTTCACAAAAGAGATTGAAATCATAAAGAAGAATCAAAAAGAATTACTTGAGATGAAAAACACAATGGACCAGATAAAACAGAATACGGATTCCCTGAATGCCCGTGTAGAGCACAGAGAGGAGCAAATGAGCATAATCGAGGACAGACAGGCTGAATGGCGCCAGACAGAGGAAGAAAGAGAACTAAGAATTTAAAAAAATGAGGAAAATCTCCGAGAGATAATGGATTCAATGAGGAGTAAGAACATAAGGATCATAGGAATTCCCGAGAATATGGAAAAGGAAAATGGAGCAGAAAGTGTGCTTAACGAAATTACTGAAGAGAACTTCCCAAATCTAGGGATCAATGGAGAAATGTGTGTAGAGGAGGGTTTTGGATCTCCTAGATTTGTCAATGTAAAAAGACCTACCGCAAGGCACATAGTAGTAAAGTTGGCAAACAGGAATGATAAGGAGAGAATACTCAGGGAAGTAAGGGGAAAAAAGAGAATAACCTATAAAGGAGCCCCCATCAGACTGTCAGCGGATTTCTCTACAGAAACCCTACAAGCTAGGAGAGAATGGAGTGATATATTCAAAGCTTTAAAGGATAAAACCTTCAGCCAAGAATACTCTATCCAGCAAGAATTTCCTTCAGATATGAGGGAGAAATTAAATCTTTTCCAGACAAACAAAACTTAAGGGAATTTGTAACTAAAAGCCCTCCATTACAAGAAATCCTCAAGAAGGCTCTCATACTTGAAAAAAGAAAAGAGGGAGAAATGGGACACAATCCACAGACTAGGGAGACCGATGGATAGAACCAGAACAGGATAGCAAATATTCAATTATAGCATTAGGGTAAAGGTAAGGAAACTACCAAAACAAGGACGATCTTAGCACTCTAACTACAAATTAATAAGACGAGTTGGAATAAAAAATGAAAATAATTATTTAGGAGGGGACGAGCAAAGGGTCTAAATCAGTATTGGTCAAGTAGGTAAGAGACCACCAGAGAATAGACTACATTATACACGAGATTCTAAATACAAACTTCAAGGTAGACACTAAAATAAAGTAGAGAACAGAGTCACAAATCATAGATAAGGAAAAATCTAAGAAACCCAGCATAAGAAATTGCAGTATTAAATGGGTAGTCTAAAGCACACAGGAAAAGAAACACAGGAAAACAAGATAATGAGCGACAGACAGATTGACAGCATTAAGTCCACATGCATCAATAATCACTCTCAATGTGAACGGATTGAACTCTCCAATAAAAAGACACAGAGTGGCAAAATGGATTAAAGAACAAGATCCAACAATTTGTTGCCTCCAGGAAACACACCTCAGTCCCAAGGACAAACACAGACTCAGGGTGAAGGGGTGGAGGACAATACTTCAAGCAAAGAGCAAGGAAAAAAAGGCAGGTGTTGCAATTCTCATATCAGACCAAGTGGATTTCAAAATAAGACAGGTAAAGAGAGACACAGAGGGACAATATATAATGATCAAAGGGACACTTCATCAAGAAGAAATAACGCTTATAAATATCTATGCACCCAACACAGGAGCACCAAGATTCATAAAGCAACTATTAACAGACCTAAAGGAAGATCTTAAAAACAACACAATAATAGGAGGGGACCTCAACACCCCACTCACATCAATGGACAGATCGTCCAGACAGAAAATCAACAAGGAAATAGTGGAGCTGAATGAAAAACTAAAACAATTGGACTTAATAGACATATATAGATCACTCCACCCTGAAGGAGCTGAATACACATTCTTCTCAAGTGCACATGGAACATTCTCTAGGATAGACCATATGTTGGGAAACAAGGCAAGCCTCTACAAATTTAAAAAAAGTGAAATAATAACAAGCATCTTCTCAGATCATAGTGCTATAAGGCTAGAAATTAATTACAAGAAAAAAGCTGAGAAAGCCACAAAGATGTGGAGACTAAACAACACACTACTGAACAAGCAATGGATCATTGAAGAAATTAAAGAAGAAATAAAAAAATACCGGGAAACAAATGAAAATGATAGCATGCCATACCAACTCATATGGGATACAGCAAAAGCTGTATTAAGAGGAAAATTCATCACAATACAGGCACATCTTAACAAACAAGAAAAACCCCATATAAGCAACCTTAAAGCACACCTAACTGAACTAGAGAAAAAAGAACAAATGAAGCCCAAAGTCAGCAGGAGGAGAGAAATAATAAAACTCAGAGCAGAAATAAATACTACTGAAACGAAAAAGGCAGTAGAAAGGATCAATGAGACAGAGAACTGGTTTTTTGAGAAGATAAATAAAATTGACAAACCACTAGCCAGACTTACAAAGAAAAAAAGGGAGAAAGCGCAAATAAACAAAATCAGAAATGAGCGAGGAGAAATAACAACAGACTCTGCAGAAATACAACAGATTATAAGAGAATACTACAAAGAACTATATGCCAACAGAATGGATAACCTAGAGGAAATGGATAAATTCTTGGACTCCTACAATCTCCCAAAGGTCGCTCAAGAGGAGGCAGACAATTTGAACAGACCAATCACAAGGAAAGAGATTGAAACAGCAATCAAAAACATCCCAAAGAATAAAACCCCAGGACCAGATGGCTTTCCTGGGGAATTCAGAGAGGATTTAATACCTATCCTTTTCAAGCTATTCCAAAAAATTAGGGAAGATAGAACACTTCCTAACACATTCTATGAGGCCAACATCATGCTGATACCAAAGCCTGACAAGGACACCATGAAAAAAGAGAACTACAGGCCAATATCACTGATGAACATAGATGCAAAAATTCTAAACAAAATTTTGGCAACCAGAATTCAACAATTCATCAAAAGAATCATACATTGGGATCAGGTGGGATTCATACCAGGGACACAGGGATGGTTCAACATCCGCAAATCGATCAACGTGATACACCACATCAACAAACTGAGGAATAAAAACCACATGATCATCTCAATAGATGCAGGAAGGCATTTGAGAAGATCCAACAGCCATTTATGATAAAAACTCTGAACAAAATGGGCATAGAAGGAAACTACCTCAACATAATAAAGGCCATATATGACAAACCCACAGCCAACATCATACTCAATGGGCAAAAACTGAATGCCATCCCCCTGAAAACAGGAACGAGACAAGGATGCCCTCTATCACCACTCTTATTTAACATAGTACTGGAGGTCCTGGCCAGAGCAATCAGGCAAGAGAAAGGAATAAAAGGAATCCAAATAGGGAGGGAAGAAGTGAAACTCTCGCTGTTTGCAGACGACATGATCTTATACATAGAAAACCCCAAAGAATCCATTGGAAAACTGTTAGAAGTAATCAACAACTACAGCAAAGTTGCAGGGTATAAAATCAATTTGCATAAATCAGTAGCATTTCTATACTCCAGTAATGAACCAACAGAAAAAGAACTCAAGAATACAATACCATTCACAATCGCAACAAAAAGAATAAAATACCTTGGGGTAAATTTAACTAAGGAAGTGAAGGACCTATATAATGAAAATTACAAGGCCTTTCTGAGAGAATTGGATGACGACATAAGGAGATGGAAAGACATTCCATGTACATGGATTGGAAGAATAAACATAGTTAAAATGTCCAGTCTACCTAAAGCAATCTACAGATTCAACGCCATCCCAATCAGAATCCCAAAGACATTCTTTAGAGAATTAGAACAAAGAATCCTAAAATTCATAGGGGGCAACAAAAGACCCCGCATTTCTAAAAGCAATCCTGAGAAAAAAGAACAAAACGGGAGGCATCACAATCCCTGACTTCAAAACATACTACAAAGCTACAGTAATCAAAACAGCATGGTCCTGGTACAAAAACAGGTGCACAGATCAATGGAACAGAATTGAAAGCCCAGAAATAAAACCACACATCTATGGACAGCTTATCTTTGACAAAGGAGCTGAGGGCATACAATGGAGAAGAGAAAGTCTTTTCAACAAATGGTGCTGGGAAAACTGGAAAGCCACATGGAAAAGAATGAAAATTGACCATTCTTTTTCACCATTCACCAGAATAAACTCAAAATGGATTAAAGACCTAAAGGTGAGACCTGAAACCATAAGGCTTCTGGAAGAAAACGTAGGCAGTACACTCTTTGACATCAGTATTAAAAGGATCTTTTCGGACACCATGCCTTCTCAGAGAAGGGAAACAATAGAAAGAATAAACAAATGGGACTTCATCAGATTAAAGAGCTTCTTCAAGGCAAATGAAAACAGGATTGAAACAAAAAAACGATCCAGCCATCCCACTACTGGGTATTTACCCAATGAGCTTGAAGTCAGCAATCCCAAAAGTCCTGTGCACCCCAATGTTTATTGCAGCACTGTTTACAATAGCCAAGACGTGGAAGCAACCTAAGTGTCCAGCAACAGACGAATGGATAAGGAAGATGTGGTACATATATACAATGGAATACTACTCAGCTGCAAAACAGAACAAAATCATTCCATTTGCAACAGCATGGATGGACCTTGAGAGAATTATGTTAAGTGAAATAAGCCAGCGAGAGAAAGATAATCTGTGTATGACTCCACTCATATGAGGAATTTAAAACTATGGACCAAGAACAGTTTAGTGGATACCAGGGAAAAGGTGGGGTGGGGGGTGGGCACAAAGGGTGAAGTGGTGCACCTACAACATGACTGACAAACATTAATGTACAATTGAAATTTCACAAGATTGTAACCTATCAATAACTCAATTAAAAAAAATTCAAAAAAAAAGTCTACTTTACAAATGACAACTATTTAAAACTACAATTCCAACAACTACCCTCATACTTGTAAAACCATTTACCCTACTATACATCATCCCTTTGTTCAAAGAATTTACAACTGTATCATTTTACTTATTTATTATGTTTACTGTCTGTCTGTCCTCACTAGAATATAAGTTAAGGAGTACGGGGACCTGTGTCTTGTTCTAGGACAATGCCTGGCCCACAGAGGCATTCCTTTTTTTTTTTTTAATAACAAACAAAAAAGTTTTATGTTCCATTCGCCCTCGTGTCAAGAGAAAAACCCAGATCTTCATTTTAGGGAAACTAAACCATAACTCAAGAATGCAGGTGGTGAACTCATTATTACACCATCTCCAGATCCAGGAACAGGAAATTATGTTAATTTTCATTGCAGCTGAGGCTAAAGACAGGGAGTTCTCAAGGGAGTTCTCCAAATCTTAAAAAAAGTTTTTTCTCTGTTTATTGAATGGTTCACAGATGATTTTTGCAGGCTAGTAGTAACTGGGGTAATTTACTAGAAACAGAAATGTGACTGAATGAAGAACTAGATCTTCAAGTGAAGATAAAAAACCCTCTTAAATAGCACTTCTCAGAACCAGGGATTACCAGACCCTGAGAAGAAACACGTTCTTTACAGTGGCAGTTTGCCAAGTGAGCCAACATGAGCAAGAAAACAACCTGAGACTCTTTCCCTCATTCGATGAACCATTATAAAGCAAGCACTCTTCTAATAAGGGATGTTCACTCTTGGAACCCAGCCGCTACACTGTGAGGAAGGCCAAGCAGCTTGTGGAGAGGTCCAAATGAAGAGAACAGGAGAACACTGACCCACAGCCCTGGCACAGGTCCCAGCTGAAAGCCAGCACCAACTTGCTGGCCATGATGAGTGAGTCAGCTTGAAAGTAGGTCCTGCAACCGAGCCACCTCAGTTGACACTCCATGGAGCAAAGAAGAGCGGTCTCGGAGTGCTGCCCAAATTGCAGATGTTCTAGCAAAGTAAATGACTGTTGTTGTTTTAAGCCTTTAAGTTTTGAGATGGTTTGTTACATAGCAATAGATAACTAATACACAACACTTATTAGATTGCTGAAGTCAATGAGTCAATATTTAATATAAAAAGTTGGTATGCGAACAACTCTTTGGTATCAAGAAAGGCACTCTCTGATCATTCTAAATGTCAAGAAAGATGGGTGTAAATTTGAGTGCAATCTCTTTTCTTTTATATTTACATCAATCCAATCAACTCATAAAATAAATACTTTTTCCTTTCACAGCCAATCCTAAGATTTAGGACAATGGGCAAAGTTATTGGATAGAGTCCTAACTATTTGTAAATACTAACTTCTTTTTCTCTGTCTCAGTGGCTGTTGTTCTATTAGTGATTAAAGTAAGGGCTCCAAAGGCAGACTATCAATCCTAGCTCTGCCACATATTAGCTGTGACTTCAGTTTCCTCATCTGTAAAATGGGGATAATAATACCTTATGGTTCTGAGAGGAACTAATTTATATGAAGTGCTTAGACTAGTACTTGGTGCACAGCAAGTGTGTGATGAATAATAGATTAACACAATAAACACATAAAAACTGCTACCTTTAGCAACCAAGCACAGATGGTAGCAACATGCAGTCAACCAAGATTATTCTGGAACTAATTATCTTCACTTTTCTATTCATCTTTTCTTCCAATGGTCTTATTTCCATTGATCCCTTATTTTCAAATTCACACACAAAAAAACGGTAAGGAAAAATGGAAGCAAGTAATGCTGCTTTACTGAGAATTCTGGAAAAAGAGTTGAGACTGAAAGCCATAAGGCATAAGATTATCTGTAATTCCCTAATTCTAGCTCCTCAGAGGTCACGTATTATGGTAAATTGACTGTAGATATAACATATTAATGCCGGTTTATGTCCAGAACACACAGACAACAAGAAGTCTAAATATACAGCACACTAGCCATAATTCAGTTAAAAACTATCTATAGAATGACCCTTAAAATATGTTTCAAACTTACTGAAATGACAAAACAGCTCAAATCTGGAGAAAATAAGGCATTAACGGCAAACTGCCTAGAAGCATAAGTAATACGTAATAATTACATATATATTTTATAGTCAGAAGTTTCAGTTATCCTATGCTTCCTTAATATTATTAGGCTAGACTTTCACTTACTACAAAATAAAGTTGTGTTCCTTTATTATTTATGTTTTGCATATCTTATATAGCATGATTCTCCTATATTCTACTATATTTATGTTTTGCATATCTTATATAGCATGATTCTACTATATTCTTAGTATATGGATATACTAAGTCCTGAAAATGGTGGTTGAGAAAGCTATTTCAGACAAACGATCCACCGGTCCTTGTTTTATGTTAACTAAGATTTGTGGTCTAAAGAAAATATCAAGCACCCAACTTAAACTCTGACAGTTTTCTTATCTGCCCTAGTTTCTCACTGACCCCCTCTTACAAGATAGAAAACAGTAGAAGTTACCACATTATCTCCTTTTGTCTGAAAGTGACATAGTGACTTACTCAAGGGAAAGCAGGAAGTTAGCAAAGGATGTAGGTTTCTGATTTCAACTGCCTTTCCCTTCACTATAACAACTCAGGTTCGGGGGAAAAGGTAGCCAAGCGATATATAATAAAGCCACTGGTATACTCCTTATGAGCCTCCAAACTTACAACTCACATGAAAATCATCAACAAAACTTTCCATGCCCTCAAAACCAAGCTCTGCACTTGACAGACTGAGCCATTTTTTTTTTAAAGGATGAAATCTACAGAGGCTAAAAGAGAAACACTTACTTTGCACAGACACTTTTTTGAAGATCATGAATAAATTAGACTATTTGGGGAAAGGACTGCCCTTAGCTCTGCTACCCCTCAGCAATTCCAGATTCAATAACACCTGGTACTTAGATGTATTGTATTTCTTCAGTTTATGTGTCACTTTGATAAATGTGGAAAGCACTTTAGCCAAGAACCTGAATTAGATTTCATTTAAAAACCTGGCTAACCAAAACCATGTATACAGTTGGTGGTTTGAATTCTGACATTTAAGTTATACAGTAACTTTTAACCTACAGCCAATAGTGATATCATAGAGTAAAATGTGCTCAGTAATTGAATAGAAAAAAAAATTGAAGCCAGATTTGGGGACAAGCTCATCTCAGGATAAAAAGCTAGAATTCTTCCTGTAAAAATAATGAAAAGCTGACAAACTTAGAGACTGCTGGAATCCAGACATCTTATTCCCAACCAGTTCCAGACAACTCAAATTCAATGCCATACTCTCTGTGGTCACCTTTTCCTTATAACATAGTTTCCGAAGAAAACCACTGAGTAGCTGGCCTTTAAGTAGTATGATTTATCCCTCCTCATTGCACTGTGATGTCTCAAACTATAAAGATTCCAGTTCTAGTGAGAGGCTAGCACCTAACCTAGAACAAACAAGGAAAAAGTATTGTCAATTTCAAACACTTGTTAATTTTTTTTAAGAACTAGGATATTTAAAACCTCCACGGGATGTTGCTTTATTATTTGTAGAAAAGGAGGATGATTATAGTGACTTTTAAAATAGAAAGGGGAAAATATAGCAATTTTGCCAGGAAGAAATTCCTCTCACAGGGTTATGCTGTGGCTCCTATTCTGTCCAAAACAGAGGTCCAAAAGTTTCCTCAACTATATGAGACAAACCTATAAATACGGAGGTGTCTGCACAGAGATTTAACAAAACTTCTCATACATATTATCTTCTAATTTAATGGATAAGTGCTCTTACAATTTCCATAGGGCCCAATGTACAGAAAGAAAGAAATACAAAACTATACACAGTAGTTTTCAACCCTGGACATACTTCAGAATCACTTGAGGAAAAATATTTTGTTTAAAAACAAATGACTTAGACCCATCCTACCAGATTCCATAGGTTTTGGGTAGATTTAGTTCTCTTTTTAAGATGTTATAGTCATTATAATGTACAGCCATGGTTGAAAACCACTATGAGAGAATTTAACAAAAAGTCATCCAAACTGTTAAGGCAGCAAGGAAAATTTGTAAAACATCAGACAAACTTTTGTGATAAAAACTGTAGTCCCTATCATTACTCAACAGTCAACAAAATCAGAACATAACAAAGCTGACAATAAACAACAGATCGTAAGCAGTGTTTAGACTGATGTTTCTTCAACATCAGTCTAATCTTAATCACTCTGTTTTATAAAGAAGGAAGTATTTTTAGCACAACTTATTGCTGGTTAAACTTTATGTTGCTAACAAAACCTTTTGGAAATTCTTTTCTTTCCATCAAAATTAATCTATTTTCCCTTTCTCTTCACTTATTTCCCCCACTTTTCTTAAATTAACTCAACTTCCTTGCACCAAGAAGTATTTTTACAAGTGTCTAAAATGAACACTGGTCATTTCCCCCACACCACCCTACTTTTTGGCTATCTGTACAAGTCTGAGATTGACATCAACCCTTGATGTCTGGGGGAGAGTTAAATTTGCCTAATGTCAAAATAGTCTTGAGGTACAAACTTAAAACAATAAAAAGGGCCGGCCCCGTGGCCAAGTGGTTAAGTTCGAATGCTCCACTTCGGCAGCCCAGTGTTTCACCAGTTTGGATCTTGGGAACGGACCTAGCACCGCTCATCAGGCCATGCTGAGGCGGCATCCCACATATCATAACTAGAACGACCTACAACTAGAATATACAACTATGAACTGGAGGCTTGGGGAGAAAAAGAAGAAGGAAGAAAAAAAAAGATTGGCAATAGATGTTAGCTCAGGGCCAAACAACAACAACAAAAAACTTACAAATCAAACAGAAACATCAGCACAGAGTAGCAACGAAACTCATGCCTCCAGTATGACCAATATCAGGTATGATCTCTAAACGCTGCTTTAAGGAAATAGGAACCCAAGAAGAGGAAATGCTAAAGATTAAGCCCCCTTCCTACAAAGAAAATATCTTTTCCTTGTGAAAACTAATAAAAGAAACCTTAACTAAATTGGAGTCGGGAAGACCTGTAGGGGGTGCTCTCACGCCCTACCACACACCACAAATTATACCAAACAGGAAGAGACAGATGCTAGCATCTTGGACAGGAAGTAAAACTACTTTACCACTGAAGGAGGACTTCTCTGCCCACCCAGTTAACGGCCCAGCCAATGAGAAATGCCACAGCATGGCCAACAAGAAGACATTGCCACCCTGAACTATTACTTTCCCCAGATGGACTTTCACTTAGAATGCCCCTCCCTACTCCCCGTTTTTCTCTATAAAGGCAGCTCCCCTTCTCTGTTTGTTGGCTTTGCCATAGCATGCACATCTCAAATTGCAATTCTTTCGGCTATTCCCGAATAAACTCACTTTTAGGCTTTTCAAGTCAACATCCTCAAACTCACAGAATTTAAACTTGATAATGATTTATACCGTATCCTATCCAACTTCAACGTCTGCTAGAAGGTTAAGTGCATGAGAAACAATTAAAAGAAATTACACTTATAATGCAGAAAATAGTACTAATGAGATAAAGAGAATGGCTATGGAAGTTAAGGTGTCTTAGAAAGTGTATACCTGGAAGAAAATAAGAAAATTTAATCAGTCATAAAAAGCCCAGGATGTGAAAAGACTTTTTTTGCCTTTTTTATTTTTTTTAAGGCAACAAAAAGGGTAAGGAGGAAACAACTTCTTTTCTATCTCTGTATTATACCTTGGTTAAGTGTCATGTGTCATATGCTTCCCTTGGAATGTCTATCTCTCCTCTCCTTGTAAATCTTTAATTTTACTCTCTTCTGTGAAGTCTCTCCTTATAACTATCTCCATTTATCTCCCTCTTCTCAGTACAACACTCATAACATCACCACATTACTTAGTACTTACTATAACATTACCTTGCATTAGTCACTGTTTCATGCCTTTCTCCTTTGTAGGGAACATGATGCCCTATATGACCTGGTCATAGCCCACCCATTCAGCCCTACGGCTTATCATTCCCCACCATACAGTCCACACTCATTCACATTCAATCGTTCATTCATTCGTTTAGTCACTCAACCATCATCTAACAAATATTTATTAAGTAGCAACAATATGTCAAGCATGATCTATAAGTCAGGTGACCTCTAGCCATCCGTGACTGCTGCTTACTGCAAGTAAAAACCATCCTCTTTCACATCTCTAAACATTTGCTCATGGTATTCTCTCTGCCCTTCTCTCCTTGCAAGCCTGACAAAACCCTTCTTAGTAGCTCAATGCAACATTTTTTGAGTGTCTACCATGTCCTATACACATTATGCTAGATGCTGAGGATATAAAAAATGGAATAAGGCAGAGCTTCCATTCTTAAAAAAAAAAAAAACATAAGCATCTATAGTGGTGAAGATAGATACACCAACAAATAACTAGTAAAATGTGATAAGTTCTATGACATGTAAACAGGATAATATGGAAGCACCAAGAAGAAATGGAGCCAACTCTGGTTGTCTAGTGGTTAAGATTCGGTGCTCTCACCACCGTGGCCCAGTTTCATTTCCCGGTCAGGGAACCACACCACCCATCTGTCAGCTGTCAGAGTGTGGTGGCTGCATATTACTTTGATGCCACCAGCATTTCAAATACCAGCAGGGTCACCCATGGTGGACAGGTGTCAGTGGAGCTTCCAAACTAAGACAGACTAGGAAGAATGAGCTGGCCACTCACTTCTGAAAAAACTGGCCGTGAAAACCCCATGAACAGCAGAGGAGCACTGTCTGATATAGTACCGGAAGGTGAGAAGATGGCACAAACAGATGCAGCAGGGTTACATTCTGCTGTACACAGGGTTGCTACGAGTCAGACTTGACTTGATGGCACTAACAACAATGAAGAAATACTTAGCCCAGCCTAGCAGTGAGGTAAACTTACTCAATACCACTTTGAATCTTGTAATAATTTCCTTGCTTTTCTTTATAGCTCTACCACATATGCACATGCATGCATACTGTATAGTTTTCCTGGTTTGAGCTTGATGTAAATGTAATCATACTGTAAATATTCTTCTGCAATTTACTTATTCCATACAATATGACATTTCCTACAAGGTCTCGTAAATAGCATTTTTAATACCATTCAATACCATTGATCTATGGGTTATTTAAAATTGTGCTTTTTAACTTTTAGTATAGGAGTTCTTAGTTATCTTTTTGTTATTGATTTCTAGCTTAATTACACTGGCAGTGAATATAGTTCATGTGTCAGTCTTTGAAATTTGTTGAGATTTCCTTTATGACCTAGCACAGATTAACTTTTTTTTTTTTGAGGAAGATTATCCCTGAGCTAACTGCTGCCAATCCTCCTCTTTTTGCTGAGGAAGACTGGCCCTGAGCTAACATCCGTGCCCATCTTCCTCTACTTTATATGTGGGACGCCTACCCCAGCATGACTTGCCAAGCGGTGCTATGTCTGCACCCGGGATCCGAACCAGCGAACCCCGGGCCGCCGAAGCGGAACGTGCAAACTTAACCGCTGTGCCACTGGGCCGGCACCAAACTTTTAAAAATTTTCACAAATTTTGAAGCATTTCACAAATGGTTCAAAAACTCTACATGTGGTAAATGCAGTGTTTATATATATAGCCATTAGATCAAACTGAATAATGATAATATTCAGATCTTCTACTTCCTTGCAGATTTTCTTGTCTATGTGGTCTATCAAGAGAGGTAGGCTAAAATTTCCCACTATGGCAGTGGAATGTCAGTTTTCCCCCAAAGTTCTATTAACTATTGCTTCCAAGCTATATTATTAGGTACATACTAATTCAGAATTATTATATCTTCCTGGCAAATTCAACTTTTTAATCAATAGGTAGTGGCTAAGTCTAATAATGCTTTTCTCCTTAAAATATATTTGTCTGATATTAATGAGCAGTTTCAGCTTTCTTTGGCTACTATTTGCTTTTTCCATCCTCTGACTTTCAACTTTTCTGTAGCCTCATGCTTTTAAATATTCCTCTTGTAAATAGCATAAAGATGAATTTTGCTTCCTCCCCCCTCCAGCCTGACAATCTTTGCCTTCTAAATGCAGAATTCAGGGCACTTCCATTTATTGCGATTACAGATAATATTCTAGATTCATCTCTACTATCTTATTTTGTGCTTTCATAATCTAGTAGTTTCTTTCCCTCTCTTTTCACTCCTTCTTTTAGATGGAATCTGTCTACCTCATTCCATGATTTTTCTTCTACTAGATTTTGAAATGATACACTCATCAGGTTTTGTTAGGGGTTACTCAAAAACTTTAAAATGTCAATGTAATTTAACAAGACTAAACATAATTATTATTTTTACCTACTTCTCAAACAAGAATAGAAACTCTGAGTGCTTTAACTCTGATGGCACCCCTCTCAATTTATCAGGTACTACTGTCCAGAAATCACTACCACCCTGATTGATTTTAACCTTACAAACTAGACATTATTAATGTTTTTATATCATCAATATTTTTTAAAGCTTCATTTACATTTATTATTTTTGTTGTTGTTGTTAGCCATTCATTTCTGCATCTCAAATCTTCTTTTGAGGTTATTTTCCTTCTTCCTGAACACCTTGACACTTTTTAAGATTACGGGCTACTTATCGTGTAGAATGTCCCCTCAATCCAGGTTTACCTGAAGTTTCTCATGACAAAATTCAGGTTATGCCTTTATGGCAAGATTATCACATAAGTGATATTGTGCCCTTTCTGGTGCATCTCATCAGGAAGAACAGGATGTGGATGCATCTCGTGACTGGTGACGTTTTTTGATCACTTGGTTATGGCAGTGTAACCTCATGTCTCTAAATCTCTCTCCTGTTTTCTATCTCTTTGTCTCTCTGTGTTACATTCTGTGTAATTTCTTCACATCCATCTTTCCATTCACTATTTCTTCAAACATGCCTATTTTGTTGCTTTAACTTGGGCACTGTTTTTCTAATTTTAATTTATTAATGATCACATTTCCAGATCACATTTTTTTCAAAATGTCCTGATCAATTCTGATAGTCTTTTCTTCCTACATCATTCTATAATTCCCTCTTTTATGTAACACATTTATTTTACATTTTGTATCTATTAATTCAAATCTGCAGTCTTTCAGAATCTGATTCTGTAGTCTGTTACGTCCTCTAACTTTTGTTCCTGGCAGCTTGTTTCCTGGTGTGTTTCATGACTTTTGGGAGGAGAGGGGATGTGGCTTCATGTTCAATTGGAACTCTATCTGTGGCAATATTTTTAGGACAGGTGTTTAAAGTTTCTCAGAAAGCCTTCTGAGAAAGGTTTGCATTTACTTCTGCCAGGATTCTAGTGGTATTGCCAACACACGGCCACTTAAACTAAATTTTTGGTTTGGTTTTTTGGGGATCACACCAGTAGTATAAATTCAGGCTCGAACCTGCCTAAGTTAGGACTTGCAGTAACGAATTCTGAGGGAAGACTTTTTCTTTATGTCCACTCTATCAAAGCCAATACCAAGATAGGTACTCACCAGCACTCTACCTATGTGGTAGGGCAATCTACCTTTTTTTCTCTTTTAGCAACCAAGAATGTCATTCTTTGGAAGTTCCAGCTTTATTTGGGTAGGGGCAGTGGGGGGCTTCAGCTGTGACTTCCTACCTTGTTTGGATCCAGAGCTTTCTTTCCTGTTGCCAGACTCTGGGCAAAAAGGATCAGGAAATAACCCTAGGACAAGTACCACTTCTAAAGCTAGCTTACCATATGGATTCACGTTATCTTACTATTTCTGGCCTCTGAGAAGTCCTGACTTTGTTTGCAGTTCAGCCATTAAATAAAAGAGTTTTGATTTATTTTTTAATCTAGCATTTTCTGCTGTATTGAACTGCAAAGAGCTTCTCTGTACCTCCAGCCTACCATATAGTCAGAAACAGAAGTCCATAAGGTTTCTTGAAACAATGGTAGGAAAAAAAACCACTTTATGGTATAGTAGAGGAGGCAGAGTTTTTAAGGATAATTTTTAAATAGAGACCTGGGTTAAATTTCAGGTTTTTCAATTATAAAATATGACTAATAATCATAGAATCACCTCCAATGAGTAGTAAGAAAGAAGAGGGTTTCCTACCAACTCACATTTGTCCTGTTTAGCCATTCCCTGCTGCCTAGAGTTACTATTTTTAAAGACCACCCAGAGTGGGCCAGCTCCTTGAATTCTGTGCCAACAACAGCTAGATGCCTTCTCTACCATCCACACAACATCAGTAAGGTCAGAAAAATTAACTCTTTTAAGTCTGTTTAGTTTATTTTCTTTTTCTGTGTGATGACTATTCAGTAATCCAAAACTCTTCAAACTAGTTGGTTTTGCTGCACGTTATTTTGACAAAACTCTCTGACTTTAGATGTAAGATGCATTCATATTTCACCACCAAGTGTCTTCAGGATACGTTTCTTGAGGTATACCTCTATTCAGCAAACTTGTGGGTTATATATTTTTTCACTTGGACCCATACCAATAAAGCACAAAAGTTCAATTCTACATTGAACATCTGAAACAACATTAACAATTTTATTATGGTAACGTGATCTCTTCTGAAAGAGTTTAGGTTCCTGAATTTAAAATGCTTTGGAAATCTCTGATGAAAAGGTCTATTTGTCTGGCCAGACTTAGTTTTGTGGTACCTGAGAAAAGTTCAATTGGAGCTCACAATTTGTTTTTTAAAAGACTATACAGTTTCTGCACCAATTAAAACATAATAATGCTTACTTAAAGTTAACAAATATATAAGACCATGGATGTGGAAGTTGTTCAGTAAGTATCTTCCAGGTGGTACTAATAAGGTTCAACAGGGGAGCTCCTTTTCCTCCGGCAGACTCCCAGCCCTGAGAAGACCCTGAGTCTTATAGTGAAGAGACTGCAAATGATGGGGTCAATCAAGAAATACTTCTGAATGATATACATGATGGAACATTTCTATTCCCAACATTTGGTTCTATAGCAGGTTTCAGTCTTTCAAATCACTGTTGCTCTCTCAGTTTTGATATTTCACTGTTTATGCCAAATTTTCTCTACAAGAAATAGTTTCTGGTTTTTATGAGTTTCATAACCTATTTCTTTTCTATTTCCTTCTTGGTGTCTGGAGACACTCCAACTTGTCAAGACACTTCAATATTTATTCATTCTTTCCAATTCTTCTCTTTGTTGCTTTTCTTCATTCTAAGCCTTATAACATGTTTTTTAAAAATGTGAACAGTTCCTAATATTCCCACAACTTCTTGGCTTTCTGCTCCTAAATCCTTCATACAGAGACAGAAAGAGATCTCTTCTGGTTGTTCCTCAGGATTTTCAAGTGTTTAAGCTTTCTCCCATTCTTAATTCCTCTTTTGGTACTGTCTATCTAATTTTTTTTTTTTCCTGAGGAAGATTAGCCTTGAGCTAACATCTGCCACCAATCCTCCCCTTTTTTGCTGAGGGAGTGGCCCTGTGCTAACATCCGTGTCCATCTTTCTCTACTTTATATGTGGGATGCCTGCCACAGCATGGCTTGCCAAGCGGTGCCATGTCCACATCCAGGATCTGAACCGGTGAACCCCGGGCCGCCGAAGCAGAACATGTGTACTCAATTGCTGCGCCACCGGGCTGGCCCCCTCCATCTAATTTTTTTTAACACAAACCTTTCTTGATAAAATGGGCCTATCATCTCCTCCTTCCATAATGGTTCAATGTACCTGCTCATGGAAATGAGATCTATCTCTACATATCCACTTCACCTCAGAAGCTGCGTGGATCATTAATTCATTTAAAAATTTCGGTTCCAGTCTTTTTTTCCCCAAATCTCTAGTGACTCATGAGGGCTTCCACAACAAGATGTCTCCCAATCCTATCCTCACTTCTGGCAGCATAATCCCACCTTCTTAATTCATTCATAGAATGTTACTGCATAAAGCCTTTGTGACTGCCATTATCAGAGTTACTGGTTACTTCTACATCCCTTCCAGAATACGCCCATATTTTTATATGACATCTACATAATTCTTCCTCATACTGTAGTTGTTTACATACCTGCGTCTCTTACTCAACTGTACTTTTATTCATGTTTGCATCCCTGGCTCCTTCCCAATACCTGAGCAAGTACTTCACTATATGTCCGACTGAAGAAATAAATGAGTACCTCATATAGCTGAGACAAGAAATGAGGAACTAAAAGCACACAGTTTTTAAGAAACAGCAGATGAACACATATAAACATATACCTGCTCTGGGATGAACACTGTATTATCTATTCAGGAGAAACTCAAAGAATTAGACAATATAATCTGAGACCTTACAGCTGGGATAAAATATGCGTAAGAAACAATAATAGCACAAAGCACAACTTGAACAAGTGGAAGAAAATGTCTGTAACAAACTGCATAACTGGTAAGAAGCGTTTGAATAAAGCAATACCAAGAATGTCAGTGGGGAGAGCTTCCTGAAATCACAAATAAAATAAAAAATGCGAGTTGAAAGAGAGAAGGAAGTTCTTCCAGTTTAGGAATGGTGTACCTAAAGGTACAAAAGCGGGAATTAGTAAATATAAGCAGAGTATGGCAAGCAGATTAATTGTCAAATACTAGACACACACTTAATACACACAAGTAGGTTTAGAGCAACTCATAACAAAAGGAAGGATTTTCTGGTCAGGACTGCAAGTAGTCTTTTAAAAGGGAAATACAACCAGCCAAAGACATATGAAAAAATAACTTACTACTAATTAGGGGGGATCATTCATTCATACCTCAAATATTTACTGAGAGACTACTACATGCTAGGCACCGCTCTGAGCACTGAAAAACAAAAAGAGATTAAAAACCTCTGCAGGGAAAGAAAGAAAAGAAAAGAAATAGGTAAGTTACACAGTATACTAGAAGGTGAGAGGTGCTATGGAGAAAAGTAAAGGAAGAGAGAGAATAGGGAGTGTGGTGTGAGGAGCAGGGGTGGCAATTTAGAGAAGGTAGTCCAGGCCAGCCTCACTGAGGTGACATTTGAGCTAACACTTGACGGAAGACTTTCTGGGGGAAGAGCATTCCAGGCAGTGGGAATAACAAATGTGAAGACCCTGAGGCAGGAGCATGCTTAGTGTGTCCACGGAAGAGCAAGGAGGCTAATGCGGCTGGAGTAAGATAACATTTTTGATCCAGAAGATAGGCAAATATTAAAAAATACTTAAACCATCCATGTTAGGAAAGGTGTAGAGAAATGGACAGTCCTATCACTTGCTGCTGGGAGTGTAAACTGGTACAGTCTTTGGAAGGCAATTTGGCAAAATCTATCACAATTTCAGATATTCGTACTTTCTAACTCCAGTCTACTTCTAAGATTTGAATATACACACATACAATACATACTCTTTTCTCTCTCTCTCTTTATATGCACAAAACATTATATATATATGGAAATAACCTAAATGCTCATTAATAACAGAATGGTTAAATAAATTATGGCGGCAGTTCTGAAAGTGTGCAGCCCTGGAGATCCCAAAACGCTTTCAAAGGGTCAGCAAGCTTCTCCCTTTTTCAACTGTACACCTATGTGAGTCTGGATTTTCTTCACTTACTTCAACCAAAACAATCTGTCAAAACAGATTTGCATGAAGAAACAGGTATGAGAATCTAGACAGCTTCTATTAAGTCAGACATCAAAGATTTTGCAAAAATATAAAATAAAGCGACCTCTTCTCATTAAATTTTTGAGGGTTTGGAAAATTACTTTTTTTTTTTTTATTAATGTTATGATAGATTACAACCTTGTGAGATTTCAGTTGTACATTTTTGTTAGTCATGTTGTGGGTACACCACTTCCCCCTCTGTGCCCTCCCCCCACCCCCCCTTTTCCCTGGTAACCACCAATCAGATCTCCTTATCAATATGCTAATTTCCACCTATGAGTGGAGTCATATAGAGTTCGTCTTTCTCTGACTGGCTTATTTCGCTTAACATAATACCCTCGAGGTCCATCCACGTTGTTGTGAATGGGCCGATTTTGTCTTTTTTTATGGCTGAGTAGTATTCCATTGTGTATATATACCACATCTTCTTTATCCAATCATCAGTTTCTGGGCATGTAGGCTGGTTCCACGTCTTGGCTATTGTAAATAATGCTGCGATGAACATAGGGGTGCAACGGACTCTTGAGATTTCTGATATCAGGTTCTTAGGATAGATACCCAGTAATGGGATGGCTGGGTCATAGGGTATTTCTATTTTTAACTTTTTGAGAAATCTCCATACTGTTTTCCATAGTGGCTGTATCAGTTTGCATTCCCACCAACAGTGTATGAGGGTTCCTTTTTCTCCACAACCTCTCCAACATTTGTCGCTCTTGGTTTTGGATGTTTTTGCCAATCTAACGGGGGTAAGGTGATATCTTAGTGTAGTTTTGATTTGCATTTCCCTGATGATTAGCAACGATGAACATCTTTTCATGTGTCTATTGGCCATATTCATATCTTCTTTTGAGGAATGTCTGTTCATGTCCTCTGCCCATTTTTTGATCGGGTTGTTTGTTTTTTTGTTGTTAAGCAGTGTGAGTTCTTTATATATTATGGAGATTAACCCTTTGTCGGATAAGTGGCTTGTAAATATTTTTTCCCAATTAGTGAGCTGTTTTTTTGTTTCAATCCTGTTTTCCCTTGCCTTGAAGAAGCTCTTTAGTCTGATGAAGTCCCATTTGTTTATTCTTTCTATTGTTTCCCTCAACTGAGGAGTTACAGTGTCCGAAAAGATTCTTTTGAAACTGATGTCAAAGAGTGTACTGCCTATATTCTCTTCCAAAAGACTTATTGTCTCAGGCCTAATCTTTAGGTCTTTGAGCCATTTTGAGTTTATTTTGGTGTGTGGTGAAAAAGAATGGTCAATTTTCAATCTTTTGCATGTAGCTGTCCAGTTTTCCCAGCACCATTTGTTGAAGAGACTTTCTTTTCTCCATTGTAGGCCCTCTGCTCCTTTGTCGAAGATTAGCTGTCCATAGATGTGTGGTTTTCTCTCTGGGCTTTCAATTCTGTTCCATTGATCTGTGGACCTGTTTTTGTACCAGTACCATGCTGTTTTGATCACTGTAGCTTTGTAGTATGTTTTGAAATCGGGGATTGTGATTCCGCCGGCTTTGTTTTTCTTGCTCAGGATTGCTTTAGCAATTCGCGGTCTTTTGTTGCCCCATATGAATTTTAGGATTGTTTGTTCAATTTCTGTGAAGAATGTTCTTGGGATTCTGATTGGGATAGCATTGAATCTGTAGATTGCTTTAGGTAGTATGGACATTTTAACTATGTTTATTCTTCCAATCCATGTGCAAGGAATGTCTTTCCATCTCTTTATGTCATCGTCAATTTCTTTCAAGAAAGTCTTGTAGTTTTCATTGTATAGATCCTTCTCTTCCTTGGTTAAGTTTATCCCAAGGTATTTTATTCTTTTCGTTGCGATTGTGAATGGGATTGAGTTCTTGAGTTCTTTTTCTGTTAGTTCATTGTTAGTGTATAGAAATGCTACTGATTTATACACGTTAATTTTATACCCTGCTACTTTGCTGTAGTTGTTGATTATTTCTAATAGTTTTTCTGTGGATTCTTTGGGGTTTTCTATATATAAGATCATGTCGTCTGCAAACAGCGAGAGTTTTACTTCTTCGTTACCTATTTGGATTCCTTTTATTTCTTTTTCCTGCCGAATTGCTCTGGCCAGAATAGGAGTGGTGAAAGTGGGCACCCTTGTCTTGTTCCTGTCCTCAGAGGGATGGCTTTCAGCTTTTGTCCATTGAGTATGATGTTGGCTGTGGGTCTATCATATATGGCCTTTATTATGTTGAGGTACTTTCCTTCTATACCCATTTTACTGAGGGTTTTTATCATAAATGGGTGTTGGATCTTGTCGAATGCTTTCTCTGCATCTATTGAGATGATCATGTGGTTTTTGTTTTTCATTTTGTTGATGTAGTGTATCACGTTGATTGACTTGCAGATGTTGAACCATCCCTGTGTCCCTGGTATAAATCCCACTTGATCATGGTGTATAATCTTTTTGATGTATTGCTGTATTCGGTTTGCCAAAATTTTGTTGAGGATATTTGCATCTATGTTCATCAGTGATATCGGCCTGCAGTTCTCCTTCTTTGTGTTGTCCTTGTCAGGTTTGGGGATCAGAGTGATGTTGGCTTCATAGAATGTGTTAGGGAGTTCTCCATCTTTCTCAATTTTCTGGAACAGTTTGAGGAGAATAGGTATTAAGTCTTCTTTGAATGTTTGGTAGAATTCTCCAGAGAAGCCGTCTGGTCCTGGACTCTTATTTTTGGGGAGGTTTTTGATTACCATTTCTATTTCCTTACTTGTGATTGGCCTATTCAGATTCTCCATTTCTTCCTGATTCAGTTTGGGGAGATTGTAGGAGTCTAGGAATTTGTCCATTTCTTCCAGGTTGTTCAATTTGTTGGCATATAGTTTTTCATAGTATTCTCTTATGATCTCTTGTATTTCATTGGTATCTGTTGTGATTTCTCCTCTGTCATTCCTAATTTTATTAATTTGCGATTTCTCTCTTCTTTTCTTGGTGAGTCTGGCTAGGGGTTTGTCAATTTTGCTAATTTTTTCGAAGAACCAACTCTTTGTTTCATTGATCCTTTCTATTGTCTTTTTTGTTTCAATATCGTTTATTTCAGCTCTTATTTTTATTATTTCCCTCCTTCTACTGACTCTGGGCTTTGTTTGTTCTTCTTTTTCTAGTTCTGTTAGGTGTCGTTTGAGGTTGCTTATGTGAGCTTTTTCTTGTTTAGTGAGGTGAGCCTGTATTGCGATGAATTTCCCTCTTAGGACTGCTTTTGCTGCATCCCAAATGGTTTGGTATGTCGTGTTCTCATTTTCATTTGTCTCCAGATAATATTTGATTTCTTCTTTAATTTCTTCAATGATCCATTGTTTGTTGAGAAGCGTGTTGTTTAGTCTCCACATTTTTGCACCTTTCTCTGCTTTTTTCTTGTAGTTGATTTCTAGTTTCATAGCATTGTGATCAGAAAAGATGCTTGATATTATTTCAACTCTCTTGTATTTATTGATGTTTGCTTTGTTTCCCAAAATATGGTCAATCCTTGAGAATGTTCCATGTGCACTTGAGAAGAATGTGCAACCTGCTGTTTTTGGATGAAGTGTTCTATATATATCTATTAAGTCCATCTGGTCTAATTTTTCAGTTAATTCTATTATTTCCTTGTTGATTTTCTGTCTGGATGTTCTATCCATTGGTGTTAATGGTGTGTTGAGGTCCCCTACTATTATTGTATTGTTGTTGATGTCTTCTCTTAGTTCTATTAAGAGTTTCTTTACAAATTTTGGTGCTCCTGTGTTGGGTGCGTATATATTTATAAGTGTTATGTCTTCTTGGTGGAGAGTCCTTTTTATCATTATATACTGTCCCTCTTTATCTTTCTTTATCTGTTTTGCTTTGAAATCTACCTTGTCTGATATTAGTATAGCGACACCTGCTTTCTTTTGTTCATTATTAGCTTGGAGTATTGTTCTCCATCCCTTCACTCTGAGTCTGTGTTTGTCTTTGGGGCTGAGGTGTGTTTCCTGGAGGCAGCATATTGTTGGATCTTGTTCTTTGATCCATCCTGCCACTCTGTGTCTTTTGATTGGGGAGTTCAATCCATTTACATTTAGAGTGATTATTGAGATGTGGGGGCCTACCACTACCATTTTGTGTCTTGTTTTCCGGTTTTCTTCAGTTTCCTTTGTTTCTCGTCCCATGGTTTAATCTGTTCTGATGTAGAGCTGCTACTCTCTGTTGTTGTCCTTCTACTTATCTCCTCTGCTCTTGGTTTTGTAGCCCCTTTCCTTTTTTGGATTTTTCAGGAATGAGGGTTTTCCTGAGGATTTCCTGAAGAGGAGGTTTTGTGGCAATGAACTCCCTTAATTTTTGTTTATCTGGGAAAGTTTTTATTTCTCCATCGTATTTGAAGGATATTTTCGCTGGGTAGAGAATTCTTGGCTGTAGATTTTTGTCCTTCAGATTTTGGAATATATCATTCCACTCTCTTCTAGCCTGTAAAGTTTCTGCTGAGAAATCTGCTGATAGCCTGATGGGGGTTCCTTTGTAGGTTAGTTTCTTTTGCCTGGCTGTCCTTAGTATTTTCTCCTTGTCGTTGACTTTTGCTAGCTTCACTACTATATGCCGTGGAGTTGGTCGTCTTGCATTGATAAAGTTTGGAGATCTATTGGCTTCTGTCACCTGAAGATCCATCTCTCTCACCAGATTTGGGAAGTTCTCAGCCATTATTTCTTTGAATAGGCTTTATGCCCCTTTCTCCCTCTCTTCTCCCTCTGGTATACCTATAATCCTTACGTTGCATCTCCTAATTGTGTCTGATAATTCTCAGAGAGTTTCTTCATTTCTTTTTAGTCTTGCTTCTCTCTCCTCCTCTGCCTGCAGCAATTCTATATTGCCATCTTCCAAATTGCTAATTCTTTCCTCCATATTATCGGCCCTACTGTTCAGAGCATCTAGATTTTTCTTAATCTCCTCTATTGTGTTCTTCATTTCCAATATTTCTGTTTGGTTCTTCTTTATCGTATCAAACTCTTTTGTGACATAGCTCCTGAACTCGTTGAGTTGTCAGTCAGAATTCTCTCTTAACTCATTGAGAATTTTAATGATGGCTGTTTTGAAGTCATCATCATTTAGGTTATATATCTCATTTTCTTTGGGATTGTTTTCTGTGTATTTGTTACTTTCTTTCTGTTCTGGAGATTTAATGTATTTTTTCATATTGCTTGATGTTGTTGATTTGTGCCTCCGCATGGAGATAGAGTTTAGTTGCTCCTTTCACTTGTTTCAGCTGCTGCAGTGGGGGAGCAGCTGTTTATACTGCACCAACCAGGAACCCTGTCCACAGTTGCTAACTGGGCCTGGGCCCCTCCTCGTAGCCACAGTGGCCCTTTGGATTCCCTCCTCTGCCGTGGGGGCCGTCACAGGGGGGCTTCAGGCTGCTGGTGCCTACTGTTGCAGCCCACCTAGATGTGCTCTCTCCTTAGGGTCTGCAACGGTGTTATGGGCTTTTCCAGCGGCCAGGGGTGGGATCACTTATATTTGTCGCTCCGTTGCTGTCGGCACCCACAAAATCTCACTTGTCCTCTATGGGTCGCAGGAGAGCTATTGGCATCTTCTACAGTCTGTGGTTAGTTCACCTAGCTATGCTCCTTTTGCCCTGGGGTCTTCCAGCCTTGTGGCTGGCGGCTGGGTGTCTTCTACTGGTGCTGTGCAGAGGCTTTCCCTAAGGCTGCTGTGAGCCTGTAGGGTTTCCCCCTAGGCTACGAAGCTGGGACTCTGGAACTCACCCCAGCCCCAGTCCTCTCCGAGATCTCCGGCTATCCCTAGTCCCATGGGGCGGGCAACAGCAGCTGGGGGTCGCCCCGCCCTCTGGGATTCTCTCCGGGCCTCTCCCGGAACCGTGAATGCTGGGCGTGGCCCCTCTGCTAATGGCAGACAGAGAGCTTTGTCTGCTGCCCAGGCAGAACTCCGAGGCTTCCCCTCTGGGTCGCAGAGCCGGCCTTTGAAACTTCCCCCAGCCCCAGTCCTCTCCGAGATCTCCGGCAATCCCTAGTCCCACGGGGCGGGCAACGTGGAAAATTACTTTTTATAAAAATATTATTTATCTTATATAATGGTTTATTATAATTTTTAAATGAATAAATATTTTTAAAATATCTCTTGGTTTTAATCTCTAATATAATTAATATCAATAGATATAATCAAAAGCTCTTTGGGATCCTCAGTAACTTTTAAGGGTAAAAAACGTTCCCCAACCCTAAAGTTTGAGAGCTGCTAAATTATAGCATATCCATATTACAGAAAACTATGTAGCCATTATAAGAGAGTACTGACATATTTTAAAGTGAGAAAATACATTCCTGAATAATATGTATATGATGCCTTTTATGTAAAACCAAGTTTTAAAAACTATATACATAGAAACACAAAGACACAAACACAAATGCGTGTATACACACATTTATACATGCTGTTGACTCCCAATGAAATGTTCTTCCTGTATCTTAACTAATTTCTTCTTTTAGATGTTGACACAATCGTCCCTTTCTCAGGGAGATTTTGTCTTAACCCCCTAACTAGCTCCAGCGAACCTACTATGCAGTCTCGTGATATTGTGTACCTCTCCTTCGTGGCATCTGATATGGTTATAATTGTGCATTTTTCTGAGTAATTGACTTAGTACCTGTCACCTACAATAGACTGTAAATTCCATGAGGGCAGGGCCTACGTTAGTTTCTGCTCATTATTATATTCTCAGTCTTGCATTATACCAAGCATTCACTAAACAGTCAATAAATATATTCTCATTGAATTAGTAAAGTAATATGTATCTGGAAATCTGGAAAAAATTATTTATAAAGAGAAGAGTAGGGTGGGGGAAGGGAAGTGGTTGGGAGGAAGGTGGACTAGAAGACTTTCACTTTTTACTTTACTTTCTGAAATTTTTACAAAGAACTTATAGTCATGTATTACTCTGGTAATTAAAAATAAGTAAAGAGGTAACTATGGCTCTATTTTCTTCAAGGGCTGTGGACAAAAGTCATGGAGGGAAGTCAGTGGAAAAAGTCACTATATAAAAGAAACCTTGAAGGAAGACATGAGTATAGCTGGAGCAGCTCTACCAAATGGCCTACATCCATGCAGCCCTCTCTGGCACTGGGGGTCCTAGTATAAAATGCTTCATTCTGACAGTTGTTGGTGACTCTGTATTCACTACACAGTAATCTGATTCAATTTATTCAAGGAATTCATTTATATTCAAGTTCATAACTCAGGAGGACAAAGTTTTGATTAGCATGCTTCTTTTCTCCTTTATTAATCAAGAAATAGCTCTTAATGAATAAAAGAAGTCCCATTCCTTGAACAAAAAAATTAAATGAGAAAATAATTTTAACATGAAGAACATGGGCAAAACGTCAACAGTAAATAATGAAGAAAGCAGTAAAAAAAATTGTTAATAATTCAGAAGGCTGTTCCAGGTATCTCTTCTGCATCTTCTATTTAACATGTCTAGTATAGTGTGAACTTTCAAAAATAGGTCAACTCAGAATTATGTCCTCTTTCCACTGAACTGTCTTAGTATACTAATTAAAAAGTAGACGGGTCTTTGGGGTTCCATGATAGGATATCAAATGCTCTGAAGAGTTGTGCTAATACCAAATGATAACAAAAGTGGAATACAAGATCTGTACTTTATTTTTTAGAAAACTAACTACATAGAAATAAAATGGGAGTGACCTAGCTTGGCCATCAAACGTGTGAAAAAGATATGGAGATTTTAGTTAATAATACATCTACTAAAAAGAGGTAACACAATCTGAGGCTGCACGAAAAAGAGAGCTCTTAGGAAGTAAGAGTTTCCCTATATTTTCTACACAGGTCAGAACACACCTGAGGAAATGATTTGCTCAGCTCTGGATGCACATTCCAATAGGTACACTGACAAAGGGTGCCAAGCACAAAGCCTAGACCACAGAAGCAGCTCAGTTTGAAGGAATGAATGAATGAGTGTCCAGAAGAGGTACTAGGACAATGAAGGGATTTGAAAGTTTGATATACAGGACAAATAGGTGAAACAATCAGGTATGTTACACCTGAGGGTAGGGCTAAAAAGACAGTAAAATAAAAGAAGATATAATTATCTTCAAGCACATGAAGAACTATCAGAAGTACATTTCACTGAAGATTTAATCGAAAACTAGATGACCATCTTCTCAAGTTTCCCACATGCTAAAAAGAATCTACTTAATCCTCTCATTTTCTTCTTTCCCTTTTACCTCAAAGCTCTTTTTTTTTTTTTTGATGAGGAAGTCTGGCACTGAGCTAACATCTGTTGCCAATCTTCCTCTTTTTGCTTGAGGAAGATTGTTGCTGAGCTAACATCTGTGCCAATTTTCCTCTATTTTGTATGTGGCAAGCAGCCACAGCATGGCTTGATGAACCATGTGTAGGTCCACACGTGGGATCCGAACTCGCAAACCCTGGGCCACCAAAGTGGAGTGTGTAAACCTTACCGCTATGCCACCAGGCCGGCCCCTGCCTCAAAGCTCTTAAAAGCATAGTCCATACTCACTGTCTCTACTTCCTAAACTCTTTTCAGCAAAACCGGCAAAATGTTGATAATTATTAAAGCTCGGTGATAGGTATAATGGGGTTCATTATACTATTTTCTCTAATTTTTTTATGTTTGAAAATCTTCATAATAAAAAGTTTTATTAATAAAAAAGAGATTATTCAACTTATCACTCCTTTCAGTTCTCAACTAACTTCAATATAGATTTCACTCCCACTCCTAATAAATCTGCTTTCTGAAATTATTGTTAACCTAATCGCCAAATTCAATGTTCATCTCAGCTTTCTGCCTCTCCTCAGCCCTCAGCATGTGATACCACTGCCCAAGCCCCTTCTGAAACTCTTTTCACCAGTGGCTTCAGAAAACCATTTTCTTCAGGTTTTGTCCCTAACTCTATTCACTCTGAGTTTCTTTTCCCGTCTATCCACTGTTCATGCTGCTTTCCCTCAGATTCTTATTACTCTTCTTCCTCTACTTATTCTCCTTGGATAATCTCATCTACTCCACTACTGTCTGTCTGTCTGTCTATCTGTCTGTCTATCATGGTAATTCTCAATATCAAATCAGTATCATAAACTTCCCATACTAATAATAAACCACTGTCTTCCATCATGAAACTATTCACCTTTCTACGTTTGCTAACTTGAAAAACAGCATCATTCAGTCCCTCGATGTGCACACTCCCACATGTACAAGACACACTGAATTTTTCACTCTTTCCTGAAAATGTCAGGCCATTTCACAATTGTGCCCTTTAACACGCTGTTCCCTCTGCCTGGCATGCCTTTCCAATAGTTTCCATCTTGCAAACTGTTATCACACTTCAAGATTCAGCTTTTCCTTTGGGGATTTCCCTTATCACTCTGTCATTCAACAAAAAATGTTTTGAGCATCTATCAATATGTCATGAACCTTCTCCTCAAGGAATTCATACTGATTTACACTCTTTTAGTACGTTGTTCATACTGCTATTATGACATTCATCACATTATACTGTAGTCATCCTTTTACATGTCTCTCCTCCCAGCTGGTTCATGAGATCTTTGAAGGCATGGCCCCTAATTCCTCTTTGACTCCCCAACATCTAGGATGTTGACTTTGTTCATGTGAAGTGCCATGGTGGGTGGGAATCTGAAAAAGATGATTCCTAAGATCCCTCTGCATTCTAGTATTCTATTCCAACCTAAAAGCAGCATTTCTCCAGTTGGATTAGCTGAGAACTTGTACCAGAATTAGCTGGAATGTTTAAAAATACTGAGATTCTTGATTCCCATTCCAAATCTACTAAATCAGAAACTGAGAATTACTATCTAACTGTTTATTTTCTAGCCAGGGAGGAAGCCACCCAAGTGCCTTGTGATCACTGATGCTCAAGTATCGTGGTATTAAGGTAGGTATCATTATTATTATTAAATAAACACCCACTTTAAAGGTATGGAACTGAGGCACAGAGAGATTAATTGCCGTCAGACAACAAAGTTACTAAGTGGAGGAGCTAGGATTTGAACCCAGGCAGTCTGATTCCAAGGCCCATGGTCTTAATTAATCAGTTCATTATTCTGCTTCACCAGTGATCTGTTCCATAATCTAAGGCTTCCTTCATTAAAAAACATGAACTTTCTGTTAGAACTAGGTAAAGAACAAGAAGAGGAACCAATCTTCCTTCTTCCTGTTTGTCTCTGAGAAAAACAAAATAAACCCATTTCTCTAGCTTATGACTAGAGCTGAAAATAATAAACGAGAATTTAAACTTTTAGCATTAGTATCCAAAACAAATATCTATACACTTACCTCATAGGTCCATAGTTCAGTATTATAAATGCCAATACTATCATCACACAGATAGCTCTTCGCTTCGGGCTAGGAACTTTAAGCCTCTGGTTCTAAAGGAAACGACCATATTAAACACAATTAAACTACAGATCCATCTCACAAAAAAAAGCAACATCTAAGATAAGAACTCTCTTCTTCACCAGCTATATGAATAGCTTAAAAAAAAAAACCCAAAACTCAAAACTGAGGAAATAGAAGTTTCCAAGAGACTAGAGCAGAGCCTTGCAAGTTCCCTTTTCCAACAGAGAGAAAAGGAGAGTAGCCCAAGAAACACAGCAGCCACTCTGTTGCAGCTGTTTCTTCACCCAAAAGGAGCGAACTCAACAATTTTACATTTTTTATGGATATTCAGAAAATTCTGAGATACTTCTGCGGTTTGTCTCTTGAACCACTGCTTTCAGTAACATGATGGAATATTCCCATGTGCTCGAGGCAAAATAGAAAAAACAGTGGGCACAGGCATCTGTTTGGTTCAGGACAGCATTGCAGTGGGAAATCCTGAAAGCATCAGATTTTATGAACAGAACTGAGGAGAAGATTAACTTTATCAGGACCAGCATGGCAACAAAATGTAAAAAACATAACGGAGATCAGGTGGACACAGAAAAGGTTAAAATTTTTTTATTTTGTATTGTTTTCTTTGCTAAAAGGGAAGAGTTGGTGGAACTATTAGGAGCCTCAATGTGATTCATTTAGTGAAAAAAGAGAGTGCTACGGTACTGAGGGAGGAGAAATCCAAGAAAATAGGTAACTTTGTACGTAGATGGAGAGGTACAATTCAAAAGCCCTCTTTCAAAAGCCAATGCTTTATCTTAACTGCAAATGTTTTAGGGCTTACTGCGCCCTCCTTTTCCTAGTACTATTATTTTACACAATTTAATTTAAAATGTAAGTTTCTCAATTGATTTATCAGGAAAAAAAGAACACTTTAACCCATCTCCTTGTGGCTATACCGCTAGCACTCACCTCTGATACAACTTCATCCAGCTGCCGTTTCAGTGATCCATTCTCTTTCTTCAGCTTCTCATTCTCTGAAAGGGCTGCCTTTAATCTTGCCTCTAACCCCAGCATATATTCTTTCTTCTTCTTGCGGGACTGACAAGCTGACTCTCGATTCTTTATCATGCGTTGCTGTCTCCTTAGCACAGCAATCTAGGAAAAGTTACAATGAATGAGAATATTCTAATTTTAGAATGAGATTTTAGAATACACCAATTTTTACAGTTATTTTTAAACAAATTGTTCAAAGCACAGGATACTGGTTGTTTTAAAACAACATTACTCAAACTAAGCAAACTGAAATCAAACGGTTAAACATGACTTTCTAAAACCTAAATGTTACATGATTTCTTCTGGTGTCTTCTAAGCCTTCTTTACTGATTTTCCAAGTTTCCCTTTAGAAACTCTCTCAGAAGGTGCCTTTACGTACATACGTATGTATGTATTATACATACACCTTTAATCTACATCTTAGGCCTTCAATTAATTAACTATTTTCCAGGACCATATATCCAATTACTTAGAAGGCCAATTCTACTTGTCGAGTCACCAGCACTTTAAATTCAGTATCTACAAACTGAACTTACCATCTCCCTCTACTTGGATTTATTTTTATCTATCATCTTCTATCAGTGGTATCTCTCAGGACATTTACGTTAATGAGAGAAGTGACCTTTAACTTATTTTTCTTTCATTCCCTTATTTACTCCCTTTCTCAACCTCTCATTTACTCACTACATTTTATGTGTAGAGGCTATGTTAATGACCAGTGCAAGTGTGTCTCACAGTTATTCCTCTCTCTACTCACATTGCCACTCTCCTAACAAAGGCACTCGTTAACTCATCCCTAGACTACTGCAATAGTCTCCTATTTCAATTGTTTTCAATCTCTTCCCGTCTACCATTTCTAAGAAAACTTCCTCCCCAAAAAACGTTTTTATCTTGCTACTCTATTGCAAAAACAAGCTAGTCATGCATCCTAGCTGTCCACTTTTGCTTTCAAGGCCTTCCATAACGTGACCACCCCTACTTAACTGTACCTTCTGCCCTAAGCCCACAGCTATTCAAACACCACCCTCCAATCTCATCATTTAAGGCTACTCTGTATCTCCATACATGCCTAACTTATTCCTTTATTCATACTGTTTATTCCAATTTGGAACGCTGCCTCTTCCACTAACCTAATTCTAAGGACCCTCCAAACTCTAATTAGGCTAAACTCCTCAGAGTTTTTATTTTCTCTGAATTTCTTACGCCGTTACAATTTGGAAGATACACCTGAACACTCTAATGGTGTCAATTGTTTCATGAATGTTAACTCTATCTCTCCCCCTAGACTTTCTACCTTGGAAGCAAAAACCACGTAACACTACTTTTTGTTTACTACTACCCATAATATCTACGATAATCAAAACTTACTAAGCAAAATTATTTTTGTCATGTTTTCTAAACTAAGTCATGAAACCTATTTGTTACGGCGTTAGTCTAATTTATTTGCGGGAGAGGGTGATGTAGCAAAATTAAGTCCATAAAAAGCACCAAATAATATTAAACTGATTATTGTAAGTACACAAATGATTGAATTACTGACCTCTATATGTTTTGTAACAGACTTTAAAAACAAATACTTAACTGTAGGGTGTTCAATAACTCACCAAGACCAGTAAATAAAATTAAATAATTTAATAGTGATTTCTTTTAAAATAACACCACAATTCCCGCCCTATACTACATTTCCTAGAAACAGAGGAATACCAAAGCCAACCAAGGGATCTCTCAACACCCAACACTGTCAACCACCTTTCAATCAAAACCCACAAGGAGAAGAAACATTATATGAGATGTCAAAAAAAGGTGTTTTCCCTTTTTTTTTTCCTTTATTAACTGAAATGTCACAAGAATGCTAACTTACACAACCATCATCTATGAAATTTCCCTGTGGAATAACTATCCCACTCTTCAGTAACGCTACGTGTTACACACAGAGCAGTGGCACAGGCATGATGGACTGACCATTCACCAATTTCAAACTATTCTCTGGACAATGCCACTTTATTCAATCTTTGTTATTCTTAGTGATCTTCACTGTTACTGAGAAGGCCAGTGTCCATAATCCTTAATACTAGAGTGCTGCAGTACACAGAACACTGAACAAGCACATAAAAAAGAAGGTTCCCAGATGGAAGAGTTTATACTAAAAGTTAGATAAAAGGCAACCTTACTTTAAAGGCTAATTAATCTATGGAATTTGGGGGGTTTACAGATGGCATACCACTTAATACATTTCAAACAAGGATTAGGGGTTTCTATAAACAATAAAAGCACCTGCATATTATAAAGCATTAAAGTTCAATGCACATGCCTCATGCTAAAAGAATGAAAACCACCTGTAGCCAAATATTCATTTCTTCCCCTAGAAAAAGATACAATATAATAGTTCTGAAAATAAAGTAAATACTCAATACTACCAATAACTGCAAAGGATAAAGACAGTAAAAATAAATAAAACCCACAGGAATCACCAAACACAGATTTCCAACTTTACATCTCAGCAAGCTATCTTCAGCTATCCGAATATATAATATTTAAATTATTCTGTATTTCCTAGGAAAAAAAATTATTATTTTCATACTAAACATACATACATACACACACACACACACACACACACACACACTGTAGTGTCTGTTTTTTTGGTGGGGGTACATTTTACAAGAAAAAAAGGATTACACTGTAATGACTGTTTTGTAAACTGAGTTTTGCACAAAGTATCATGATCATCTTTGGCATGCAATGAGAATGGCAGCATAGTTTTTCAATTATCTTTGATGCTCCATAATGTATGTAATAAATCTCCTCTTGTTGAAATTATTATAGTTTTCAAGTTCTTTAAAACAAGCCTCGCCATTTGATCCACTGTTAAGAGAACAGAAGAGCCAAGGCTAGAACTTAGGACAGGTGACTCCAAGCCCAGTGCTACTTACACAACAGCTCCACACTGCTTTTAAATACCAAATAGGAAGTCCTGCATCACAACATGGCACTCTAACCTCAGTGAATTGTGTAGTTGTTTTAATTACATGCCTGTTTGAAACAAAGGCCTATGGAATGCTTGTGTCTGGAAGCTTAATCTCCTCTGCTGGCAGTCTAAAAACATAACATCAACACTTTGGCCCATTAATCAATTGACATATCTCCCCTATGAGCATATCATATGAATTAACATGACTGAGATGAAATGCATGAACAGCTGGCCAGTCCCTGCTTCTGATCATGCCGCCCTCAGACAACTCTCCTATCAAGTGTTGTGCTTTGGAAAAAGAAAAAAGAAGAAAGAGACAATTCCACAACTGCAAAATATTCACCCTTTAGTGCCACTAAACTATAAAATATGGTGTTTCATAATTAAACATTTATTGGACTACAAGAAATTCATGTAAAAGGAGAACTTTCACAAATGGACAAGTACTTTTTGAAGGTTGGATCAATTTAAGAGTCAAAATTCCTAGCCTGTTTGTATTTTGTTTTTTAATTTTAAAAGTTACTGACTGATAAACACTATAAGATATTATGTTCTTTTTACAAATAAAATAGACTTATTTAGACCCTTGATTCTGTGACGTTGCTAAGAAATGAGCTTCAAAGTCCTGAATGGCTATAAATTAAAGATACTAAAATAGGATATTTTAACGCTAAGAAATACATTCCAATATCTCACACAAACTCAACCCAGATCAAGTGTTGATAACCTATGGGTGAATCGCTGGCTTACTACACACTTTTCTTCAGTTCTCATTCTCATTTGGCTGCATCTTTTCCTTTAAAACTGAACTAAAGCAGAAACTGTCACTGACTAACCTCTTCATTATAGCAGACAAAAACTTTTTCCAATTAAATAAAAAAGAAATAAATTTTGTCTATTTGAAATTGATACAAAAGCAAAAGAAGTAAATTTTCTTACACATTTCTTCTAATTTACGTAACGCATTATTGCATATTAAATATATTTATAAATACATTCTAAAAACCGTGTACAGCTAAAATTATTGGCAAATTTAATTTGTAGCAACCTTATCTTAAATATTCAAATGAATAAATATTTTATTTCCCTTAAGAATATTCCTTTTTCCTCATAAAATTGTTTAAAGCAGAAAAAGGGAAAATTTTGACTTATACTAACTCTACTCTTCTAAAATCTCATGACAGAAAGCCAAAATTTTATTTTACGCTTTCTATCAAGTTCTGTGTGTGTGGTATAACCAGTTTATACTAACCAAAAATTAAACAAAGATGCTTCATTTCTGGCAACTTGAGCCATTTAACTGACAGAGGGAAAGAAAGAATCTTCACCCTGCAAATTCTTTTTTTTTTTTATGGAATGAAGAATGCCTTCCAACATGTAGCATGATTTCCAGAGTAAGAAAGGATAATAGACAAAATCCCTGCTAGACTGTAGGTCCAGTCTGCCCTCTGCAATTTCATCTTTGAGTGAAGAGAAAGAACAACTGGCAGATAAAGGCAGGAGCATCCACCCGATGCCCTTAGGAAAGCCACAATGTGGGCCCAGCCTCCTGAAGAATGGAGGCACCGGAGTCCTGTGCATGGGATCTTCAACAGATCCTCAGAGCAGTTTCCTGTGCCTTCATTTAACGACTCCTCTGCTTCATATGTCCCTAGAAACACCTGGTGTAGCTGTATAAAAGTAACAGTAATTTGGGGGCTGGCCCCGTGGCCCAGTGGTTAAGTTCGCGTGCTCTGCTTCAGCGGCCCAGGGTTTCACCGGTTCAAATCCTGGGCACGGACATGGCAATGCTCATCAGGCCATGCTGAGGTGGCATCCCACATGCCACAACTAGAAGGACCAATAACTAAAAATACACAACTATGTACTGGGGGGCTTTGGGGATAAAAAGGGAAAATTCAAAAAAAAAAAAGTAACAGTAATTTAAGTCATTAAACGACAACAGTGGAAGTCAGGTGTCCTTAATTCTTGTCCCAGCACTGCAATGAATTAATTGGAAGATCTTAGAAAAATCACTTCTTCTCCCAGGGTCTATTTACACACTAGTAAAAAGAGAGAGTTAGGGGGCTGGCTCAGTGGCGCAGCCATTAAGTTCACTTGTTTTGCTTTGGTGGCCCGGGATTCACTGGTTCAAATCCCAGGTGCAGACTCACACACTGCTTGTCAAGCCACGCTGTGCAGGCATCCCACATATAAAGTAGAGGAAGATGGGCATGGATCTTAGCTCCGGGCCAGTCTTCCTCAGCAAAAAGAGGAGGATTAGTGGCAGATGTTAGCTCAGGGTTAACCTTCCTCAACAAATAAATAAATAAACAAATAAAGAGGGAGTTAGGCCAGAATAGTGTTTTTCAAACTATTATAACCCAATATCAGGTAGTACAACAAATTTAGTAGATCACAACAGCCTTAAAAAACTGACAAAAAAGCATAGGATAGAATAAAAGAAAACAGAATGCTTTATATGTAGTAAGAGCTTATCTCTTGTTTCATTAGACTGTGTGTGTTGAGAGAGATGTAAAATCCATTTCTTTCTGTGGGCTGTGAATAGAGTTTAAAGCCACCCCACTAATCCTCTAAAGGTCTCGTCCAATCCAGAACCAAAATGGTTCTAGTACTGAAGCTAAACATGTACACTTAATTACCACGCAGCACAACAATGACTACTGTATCATGAATATGGATGCTCTAAGTTTTATGTGATACCACTGAACTGTTCAAAAAACATCAATCTTTGTCTCTCAAGACCTAAAACTGCCTGCTCAAAATGTTTGAAAATGAAGAGAATACATCTGTAGAGGGAGAAAAAAGGGAGCAGTACATTTAAGATATACGTAACCTGCAGTTTGCACTGCATCAGGGCTGCCTTGAAAGTAGAGCCCCGCTAACAAAGCAGAGTACTGACAGCAGCACTGGACTGAGGGCAGGCCTAGGCTTGAATCCCAACTCAGTCATGCAGGTCAAAGGATCGGGGTGAGGACAAATGAGTAACGGACATGAAGATTCTTTGTAAACTATAATGTACCATATACATCTAAGTTTTAGTAAAAAGAAATATCCTACAGCTATGAATAAACTGAGTGAGGAGGCAAAAATTCTTAATCCCATCAACAACGTGCCTCACAGCTGCTCAGATAAACTGTGCAACTAAAGCAATACTGAAAATATCTGCCCTCATTCCAGCTCCTATTTTCACAGATTGCAAATTTTAAAAAACAAAAACAAAAACAAAAACAGACAAGATCTGGAAATCTCATTTAATCACTGTAGAAGCAGAAAAATGGAGCCTAAGAATAAAAATCTAATTCACACTCCTCCAAGATCCCTCAGTCTGTTCCTTACTCTGTTTTCATCAGGACTCTCACTCCCCTCAAAGGGCCATCAGGAGGTTTAAAGTGCGTATGTGCAAGTTATGCACTTAGAAAAGTGCCTGGCACATAGCGCTTTATCAATATTAGCCATCTTAGCCAAAACATTTAACCAATTGATTCCTTCAGTGGTAAAATGGGAATAAATCATGCCCACTTTGCACGGATTTTGATTGAATCAAACAGGACTATGTGAAAATAAATAATTTATAATCCAATACAAGTGTGAAGTACTTATCAAAACTATATTAGAAAAGAGCCGAATTCTTCAAAAGTGTCAAAAAGACAAAGACTGCGGAAATGTTCCAGATTAAAAGAAGCTAAAGAGACATAACAACTAAATGCAGAATCTGGCCCTAGACTGGATCCTGTATTGGAAGGTAAAAAAATCCAATAAAAAATATTATTAGGTCAACTGACAAAATTATAATATGGACAGTTCATTAAAGTATTTTACAAATGTAAATTTATGAAGTTGGTAACTGTATTGTGGGCATGTAAGAGAATATTCCTATTCTGAGGAAATACACACTGAAATATTCAGGGGTGAAGACGATGAGGTATGTAGCTTACTCTACAACAGCTCAGAAAAAACTGTGTACGTGTATACGTGTGGACGGATAGACAGGCAGACAGACAGAAAGACAGACCTAATAAAGCAAATGTTTACAACATGTGAATCTGGGTAAAGGTATGTGGGTGTTCTTTGTACTATTTTTATTTTTGCAACTTTTTAAAATTTGAAATTATTACCATATACAAAGTCTAATACACATGTACACACAGGGTTGCAGTACACACATAACACTAGGGAGTTAAAAGAAAGACATAAGGATACTTTCTTTTAGAACTCATAATCAGGGAGGGTTAAGAGTCACAGAAAATTTTACCCATAACACTTTTAATCCTTGAATATCATTTTTAACTACCTAAACCAGTCAAAAGTTCTCTTCTGTTAACAATTAACATTCTTTCACATATTTGTAAAAGTAATCTTTCGGAGGGCATACTCCTTCAAGAATATATAGCCATTGATACTTTTGTTGAAAAAATTTGCCACTCTCCTTTGCAAATTATCTATTCACATATTTTATCCATTTGATTGTTAGGTTAACTTGCATTTTTATCATTGATTTGTAAATACTCTTTATATATTAAAAATGGTTTTAAAAAGACTATGAAAACTTGTACATGAATGTCCAAAGCAGCATTATTCATAAGAACCAAAAAGTAGAAATCACCCAAATGTCCATCAACTGATGAATGGATAATCCAAAATGTGGTATGTCAAAATGATGGAATATTATTTGACCGTAAAAATGACTAAGTACTGACACATGCTACAACATGAATGGACCTTGAAAAACATTATGCTAAGGAAAAAACTCATACATAAAAGGCCATATCGTGTATAATTCCATTGACATGAAATGCCCAGAACAGGCAATTCCACACAGACAGAAAGTACATTAGTGGTTGTCAGAGGCTGAGGAGAGTGGGGAATGAGGAACAACTGCTGATGTTATGGAGTTTCTTTTTATTTTTAAAGATTGGCACCTGAGCTAACATCTGTTGCCGATCTTTTTTTCCTTCTTTTTCTCCCCAAAGCCCCCAGTACATAGTTGTATATTCTAGTTGTAGGTCCTTCTGGTTGTGCTATGTGGGACGCCGCCTCAGCATGGCCTGATGAGTGGGTCTAGGTCCGCGCCCAGGGTCTGAACTGGCAAAACCCTGGGTCGCCGAAGCAGAGTGCACGAACTCAACCACCTGGTCATGGGGCTGGTCCCAGGTATGGAGTTTCTTTTTAGGGTGATGAAAATATACCAGTGATGGTAGCACAACTCTGTGACTATACTAAAAAACCACTAAAGTGTATACTTTAAAAGGGTGAACTCTATGGTATGTGAATTTTATCTCAACAAAGCTATTAAAAAAACTACATCAAAAGTTATCAAGTAATCAAACTATCAAAAAAGACTACATAGAAAACTATGGACTCTCTCTCTAGACAAATGCACATGCACACAAACTATTACAAACAATTATGCGAGGAAAGGGGTGAGGTGAGGAAAGGGGAGTTGTTTATGGAAACACTGAAACTTGTCCATGGACTGCACTGAGAAGCCCTGTGACTGGCACTCTCACACACTGAAAGCAGAAGAATAAATTAGAACTACCCCTATGGAGGACCATTTGGTAATATCTATCAAAATTGAAAAACGGCCTACCTTCTCACTCTCCAATTCCAATTCTAGGAATTTCTCCTACAGATATACTTGCACATGAACAAAATGAAATAAGTACCAAGTTATTCAATGGAGGAATGTTTATAAAGCAAAAAACCTGCAAAAGTCTTAAATATTTATGGCACCCCTATGAAACCGACTACAATGCAGCTATTAGAAGAATAAGAAAGCTTTTTCTGTTCTGATATAGATAGATCTCTAAGATACATTAAGTGAGAAAAGAAAGTAAAACTGTAAATACTTATATATTAAGGAACTGTCTCGGGAAGGTTGCACAAAAAACTACTGAGAGTGACTACTTCTGGGCAGGGAAACCAAATGGCTAGAAAGCATGTGGGGCATAGAAGGATTATCTCCCTAGAAGGAGTCTCCAGGGACAGGTTGCAGGAATGGAAATCAGAGAAAGGACAGAGAAGTATTTAATTATTTATTATGACATAAATCAGCATCTCTTTAAACATATTACTTATTAAACTTATCAAGATGACAAACTGAAAAATATAGAATAAAGAATGCTAAAGTTGCCATAACCTGATGCAAGACATCAGGGGAAAAAAACAAACCTTCTGTTCACTTCCTTTCCAGTTACTGTAACCACAAACGAAATTACTTGCCACAATCTTTACTCAAGACAGATTTTTAGAAGCCCCAAACCTCCATCTAAAAGGAAACTGCAAACATTTTAACAAAGCATGTTTTTCTTTTATTTGCAAAGTCCCTGGCAGAAACAAAGCCAAAAAGTAGTCAGCACAGAAGTAATTTTTAACTAAAATCTGGATAGCTTTTCAGATCTCTAATCCTTCCTGCTGAATTTGTTCTGATGGATTCCTCTAATTTACAGCCTTAAAAAATATCATAATCTCAATGTCTTTGTTATTATTTAGTTACTAAAAAGCATCTACTCATTATTTATCTTCTTAGATCTAAACTAGCCACATAATTTAAGGATATTCAGCTTACACTCTGACCTAACAGAAGACCTATTCTTGGGTATTATAGATAAAACAAGCAGCTTAAGTGACAGTAGAAGTTATGCTTTTTTTCTGAAATAGAACACGGGCACACTCCATTTTTCTAAGAGTTTCTTTGCATTGCTTTGTATTGTAAACAGATTCTTTTAAATTCACATTTTTCTTGAAAGATTCCTCTAGGGGGTCTCTCATGAGTAGTGCTACTATACGTCTTCCTGGGTACGCCAAGAATACAAGGCCCTGACCACTCTTTACCCAGGCCATTTCTCAGGGTTGTGTTTCCAACAAGCAACCTTGAGAGATGAGGTAATGTCTCCCTGTCTCCCTCAGGACAACGAGGAGACTTGCTTACAGCTCACTGTAAAAGCACCAGATTCCAAAGCTCAGCACTCCTCCACTGCAATAAAGAAACACTGGGAGCGCAGCATCCATCTGGGCCCATATCACATCACTCTATGCTCACAACACTAACAATACCTGAAATCTTGAATCTAACTGTGTAACACTGTCTCCAGAGAAAAGAAACACAAAGTTCCAATTTGGCATGCCAGGGGAATCCCCTTCACATTATTTCTAATAACAACAGCCCTGTGGAAAGGGATCCCCCAGCACCCAGATTCTCATGATGGCTTTAGTAACCCAGGGCAGAGACTCCCAAAGGGTAGGGACTGGGTTGAAAGGGGTCAAGATCACTAAGTAAAGAATTAGAAAGAGCGTGCAAGGTAATAAAGAGTTTGGAAGATGCTCGATGGGCTGAATGGGCTAAGAAGATGACCTGGGGCCTCCTGTTGGTACCGTCTGTACCCCTTAATTAGCCTCCCATCTGATGTTTAATTATAATTCTGACTTAGTTCCTCATCATTTTCTTCTCACTGTTCCTACCTACTGATTTCCATTAAGGATTTTTGCTCCACCTTGGCTCACTGTGGAAGATATAGAATATTTCACCACTTTTTCTTCCTGGTCTTTTGTCTCAATAACAAAAACAACGTATCTCCACAGCCTTAAAACCAGGGCTGTAATGTTTCACGAACTTTATGGAATTATGATGGGCAGGTGGAAGTAGTAGGTGCAATGCAAATTTAAAGTGACTGTTTTCAAACCCTTGGTTTGATGTCTGGCAACATTCAATAGCCCTTTAAAGAAAGATAAGCACGCTCTCCTACGAAGGCAACTTTGTAGTTCCAAGATAGCCGTTTACTAAGAAATGGCATAAGAGAATTTCTACATTGAAACGAGAGACCATGTTCATTTTTTCCACCAGGATCAGAGCCAAAAACAAGCCATATTTCTTGAAAACTTAGGTGAGGTTTCCAAGAGTTAAACAGAACAGATTTACCAGCAAAGGGCAGGAAGAGTGAGATTATAATTTGAACCAGGCAAACTGTTTCATAACAGAAAATGTGGCACTTAATGCAGTTTGCAGAATATGGTATGCTAAAAACGCTACTCATGGCAGTAGCACGCCTCTGGAGAGTGAAACTAGCCAAACAAAAGAACAAAAAAAGGTAGAAAAAAGAAGCCATGTCAGCATTACAAAGCCACAAAAGACTGATATACTTTTTGTTGTCGTTGAATGACAATTTTTTCACCACAATTTTGGTTTAAAAGCACAAAAAGTACTGATAAAAATTTTTTCTTTCTGGTCATTTTGAAACACAAATTGATACTATTTCACAGGACTTGAGTCTAACAAATACATGCACCATTGAGGTCAACTGAGTTACTAACCCAGGAGACTATATGAGCAGATCAAAGTTTTCTACAGCTCTTTCTGGAACTACTTTGGGTTCCTGAGTGGCTTGGCCAGCTGATAGGACAGACTGATGTTTCTTTACTTGAAATAAACATTAAGTCAAAACCTCTACCAGAAAACTCATACAGAAAAGGCTTGGCTCACTTCCTGATGTACTGGCCAAGGAAAAATAAGCACAAAAACCTCAATGCAGGTTGACTACAAAATTTATTCTAATCGTCTTTAGGTCTCTTGCACTAGACATACAATACTTGAGTCTTTCTTTTATAATACTGTCAACTCTAAATCTTGAAAAGTAGGAAGAACGCCAGCAAATAAATATTGCTAAAAAAAGAGAATACTTGTTGGTTCTATACTTTCTCATCTCACACATCCTCCAATTCCTCAATGTTGATGGAGACTTCATCAGTAAATTATTCACCAAAGTTACAGAGCCTTCTTAAGAGTGAAAAAGCAGAACAGGCATGGTCTTTCACACCAAAGAACTTATAAAGGATATGTGGCTAACAGACCAACAAATAATTAATTGAAATGTTTAGAGATTACAAAATGGGTCAGTGGCATACAATGATGATTGCCAACATTAAGATGCTCATCATTCAGATATTAAGCCAAGAAGAAAACAAAAGGCCTCCTCTGGTTTTCAAATACAATGATTGTATCACAGAATCTTAGGATTAGAAGGAACCAGTCTTCTCTTCTTCAGTTTAATGAATCATGCCAACCTTTAAACCATTCCTCTACCTGTAACATGGTTTCTAGACATCCTCCCCATCCTAGCTGTGTTCCTTTGGACTGTCCCATGATGGGATGTTATAATTCCATGAATGTAGACTAAGATTATGTTAATATTTTTAATAACTGTGATATACTGTTGATCTATATTTTTTCACAAGTTCTAATTAGTCACTACCTTTTTCATGTCTAAAATATTTCATAATAAATATTTTAAATGTCCTAACACATTATACAAAGACAATTTAGAATATTTTCTATTGTTAGATCTATTTGGAGAGTATTACAGAAGAAACATTCAAATTCATAATTTAAAGAGCATTAAAAGGAAATTTTAAGGGAGCATTTTAATAATCCTCTTTCATCATTCTTAACCTTCTCAGTCTCCTATGAAAAGCATACTCTTTCTTTTATTGGTTGTACCACTTTTTTTATGGTGGGGAAGGTCAACCCTGAGCTAACATCTGTTGCCAATCTTCTGCTTTTTGCTTGAGGAAGATTGTTGCTGAGCTAACATCTGTGCCAATCTTCCTCTATTTTGTACGTGGGACACCATCACAGCATGGCTTGATGAACAGTGTGTAGGTCTGTGCCCGGGATCTGAACCTGTGAACCCCGAGCCACTGAAGTAGAACACACAAACTTAACCACTATACCACTGGGCTGGCCCCAAGTTGTACAACTGTTTAATGGAAAACATCGTGGAATATTTTTACATTTTTGTTATTGTTGTTCATTTACTTATTATAGAAATTTTCCCAAACACCAAAAGGGAAGATTACACACCCAACTTCAATGATTGTCAACATTTTGCCAATTTTGTTCCTGTATCCTGTCCTCATCACCTCCCCGTAGAGTATTTTAAGGCAAATCCCAGCATCATATCATTTCATCTTCAAGTGCAATGCATACTGTGTATTAGTGCCTACTATGCCATAAGCACTGTGCTTACCTTTTCTAGTCCTCAAAATAAACTAACATAATAGTCAAGCCTAATCCTGCACTATCCATGTCTATTCTCACACAACACTAATCTTCCTCCTTCATGTCTTGACATGCACTGTTTTCAATGCCTATACAAACTATGGAAATTATTGTAGAACTTCAACATTCTAGTTTCATTAGATAACATTGCTTTGTTATGTGTCTTTAATATACTGCTGATTGAGATCACTTGGTTATGTTTATGCAACAGAGGAGCAATTTCACAACTAAATGGGCTACTGATGTGGCAGTTGTTAAATTCTGGTAGACAGATTAGTCAGTAGTTTGATAAACAACCTTACATAACTCACAGGATTTTAAAAGTACTAAAGCAGGTAGTATTCCACCTAAAGAAAAGGGGGAATAGCAATATTAACAACCAGTAACATACACTTTTATTTTAAAGAAAACATATAGAGTTTGCTTTCCCAATCACAATTTTGGAGAATCCACTGTTAGACTGGTTATTTCATTAAACTTTAGGCCCATGATGTTCAATTCCTGTTTAATACATAACATGAGGTATTTTGTATCACTTCTGAAGAAAGCAAGAGTTAGCTGGCAAGTGCTATAACTGGTTTTAGGAAATAACAGATCTTAGGAAACTTTCTGTGATTTATAAATTACAAAAAATCCCTACAACATGCTAGAAAATGTGAAGGTTTTCACAGATGGGAAAACACCAAAAAATCATTAAGAGAGAGAATTCTTAAGAGTAGCAAGTCATCATTATGCAGTGGTGGAAACCCTTCAATAAGTCAAGACAGAAGCTAAATATAAACCCTGACTGAAAAGTAGTCTACAGACCCTTATCTAGGGAGTTGCCAAAAATATTTCAATCAGAAAACATGAAAGAATCCTGTAAAATACTAGTATATGATTGGGCTTGGGGAGAGGGGCTTGAGGTAGGTGGTGAGAGTTCCAAAGAAGGAGTTAAAGAAGAGAGAGGTATGCAGACTTCTCTTTTCCTCAAACCACTTCAGATTTTTAAAAACCTTTTCACTTAGATTCTAACATAATCAGCCTTACCGCAATTTTCCACCAACGATTGGATGTATAATTTCAGCACATCTGACACAATATAACAAACTTTAAGAAACAAAAACAAGGCAACAAAAACAAAACACACTGTTTTTGAATCAGGCACTAAAAAAGCATGAAGGTTTAAAACTTACATCCGAGCCCACACTTCTCATGGTACTTTGTAGAACAGGTTTAGTCACAGACAGTTTTCCATTCACTGGGCTACTCGCCACAGGAGTGGGTACCACATTCACCACGTGATTAGGTAGCTGTGCGGCTCCCCCAGTGACAGTGAGGACGGGCTGCGGAGAGGGCAGAACGCCAGGCGCCTGAAGTTGTACCACAGCAGGCTGAGAAAGCACTACGGTCTGACCTGCAGCAGAGCAAAAAGAAAAGGAATCAGCGGGTGCGTAACTGCTCCGGCAGGGGAAGCTGCTGAACACTTAGGTCTCTTCTGCAGATCTAACAGGTAAGACCACATCGAGGGATTTGAAACCACCAATTAACTCTCAAGAGTAGCACAAACTCATGGTGTCTTTTGTTGTTGTGTTTTTAATGAAACCAACCGAATTCATGTCCTTTGACGTTATCATTAACTATATATTTTCATATTTTTTCCATATCAAATTTGCAATGGTTTCTCCAAGTATTAACCTCTGAAATTTATTAGGGCTAAAAGGATTCTTCATATTATAAATAACAAACCTTTTATACGGAACACAAAGAACCACATATCTTAAATTAGTAAGATTTGGAAATACACACAACACCAAAAATACACGGAGATTTAGTAACTCACTATCTAGAAGAACAAGAGGCTACGAATATCAAAAATGTTAAAAACATGTGAGATGAGTTTGTAGCTACAAATACAGGAAACGTAAGTCTGTAATTTAAAGTAGACTGTAGATAATACCAACTCCCCTCCCCCGCCAATGGCCTAAGAATCTTTCCTTAATCTTCACATTTAACATTACTTTAAAATTATGCTAATCTGAGAAGAGTTACTATCACTAACCTAAAGAAGACTCATAAAATTCATAACACTGGTCTACTAAAAATTTTACTTGCTTACTGAGTGTTTCCTTTCAGATCTGGCCAATTTAATAAGGTGCTGAAAGTCTTGCCTAACATCCACAGCTGCTTCAGCCTATCTAGCAGAATAAAGGCACTACAGTAACCAGCAACTAAAACTTCATATATATTTATAACTCTTCTTTAAGGTAAAAAAAAGCATTATACTTTCAGACAATGTAACATGACCCATGTAAAACTCAGCTCAGTATTTCAAAGGATCAAGGAAAACTAAAAACCAAATAATGGTTCAGAACACCTGTTTGTTAAGAACATCTGTTTGTCACATTTCTATAAACTCAAAGTCTTTATGTTTTAGATGGCCTCAAAAAGCATACTAAAAGTAACAGAATTTAATTAGTAGTACTTTATCCAAGACAAATTATAAATTAGTAAAAAAGATCAAAAAATAATTTCATAGACTTGTAATATGTACAATTTACTTGGGCATTAGTGATCACTAAACATTTTTATCTTTTCATTTTCCCTTAGAATAACTTCTTTTATGAAATAAAAACATAAAAAGTGAGGAAATGACTCATTAGCAGATACAAATGCACTTAGGCCATATATGCAAATGAGAATAACTAATAAATAAAACAAATAGCATAGGACCAAGTGTTATGTTTTTTAATAACACTTATTAAGAAATTACAGTGACTCTGGTACTATGAAAAGACATACTCATCATCATGTAAAACTTAAATCAAGGGTTCCCACCCTGAATATAAGTTAATATCAAAAAATACCATGGTCATCCAAGATAATCATGATTGTCCTTTCAATTTCTGTGGGTTGAGAAAATACATGATGAGAAAATGCTATTAAGAATTTAGTAATTGGGGCTGGCCCTGTGGCCAAGTGGTTAAGTTCGCACACTCCACTTCGGCGGCCCAGGGTTTCAATGGTTCAAATCCTGGGCGCAGACATGGCACCGCTCATCAGGCCATGCTGAGGTGGCATCCCACATGCCACAACTAGAAGGACCCACAACCAAAAATACACAGCTATCTACAGGGAGCTTTAGGGAGAAAAAGGAAAAATAAAATCTTTAAAAAAAAATTTGGTAATGATTTTAAATGAATTTGTAGATTATTAATCAGAAGTATAGCCATAAAACTGGAAAAACAGTAGCACAAAGATATATGAAACAAATTATTCAGTCTAGAGAAAATGCTTGCCACAAATATGGATTTGCAGATGCCTTACAAAATGCCCAAGGCTACTACTCCCACCACCCATGCCCCAGGTCCACAGTCTACAGGCTGAGAACCACTGACTTAAACCCATACTTTGAGAAGAGCATTATCAGAAGTAGTGTTCCACATCTCCTAAGTTTAAAAATTACAATAAAAAGGCCCCAAAAAACCCTAAACACTGTTCAATGAATTTGGGGACTATTCCAAAGAATGGAGGAGGTGGTAAACATAAAGAATTAAGTCACGTCAAATAAAGGATCCTACTTCTAGCTCCAGTTACAAATTTAAAGCATTGGCAGGTAACATATACAGATGCCTTGTAATGATTTTTTAAAACTAATTTAGATGGGGCCGGCCCAGTGGCATAGTGGTTAAGTTCACACACTCCACTTCAGCGGTCAAGGGTGTGCGGGTTTGGATCCTGGGCATGCACCTGGCACCACTCGTCAAGCTACACTGGGGCAGCATCCCACATAAAACAGAGGAAGACTGGCCCAGATGTTAGCTCAGCAACAATCTTCCTCAAGCAAAAAGTGGAAGATTTAGGGGCTGGCCCAGTGGCACAGCAGTTAAGTTCGCACGTTCCACTTCGGCGGCCCGGGGTTTGCCAGTTTGGATCCCAGGTGCAGACATGGCACTGCTTAGCAAGCCATGCTGTGGTAGGCATCACACATACAAAGCAGAGGAAGATGGGCATGGATGTTAGCTCAGGGCCAGTCTTCCTCAGCAAAAAGAGGAGGATTGGCAGCACATGTTAGCTCAGGGCCAATCGTCCTCATAAAAAAAAAACCTAATTCAGAAAAATAAACCAAGTCTGTATTATCTGTTGTTCAGTTATCACCATCTCATTGCGGAGAGAACTGCATCACCGAGGGAGGAAGATGGACCAACACCGAGGCAAGGTCTTTTCACCAAACATGGCTCCAAGTCCTACCAGACCACTGTTGTCTCCTTTTGTTCCCTGATGCACACCAAGCCTCTCACACCAGAGTGCCCCACTATCCTCAAATTATCCAGCATCTAAATCAAAGATCCTCTAAATATTCTAGGTACGTTTGGGTTCAAGACAGAATGAGGAGAAACAACTAAAGTTCCACTACAATGTTCAAGAAAAAGAACCAAAAACTTTCATGGCAATTTGCTCAACACCGACCTGCTAGACCCTCACCAGATCACAAAATACCACGCAAAGGACTGTTTGGGACCTTCAATAGTTAGCAGCTGAACAGAGTCACTACTGTTCTTGGTGTGGAAACGGTTAAAAAGGACATACTAAACGGCTGTTTATCCATTTCAGCACGCTCAAAATCCTCTTTGGCATTACATGCAAATCCCCCTTCATGGAACACGGCTGGATTCAACACTGGACACTTCTGACTGTGTACGACGCACTGACTGTGGGAGTCAGCTCTTCCTTTCTAATTTTCTTCAAAGGTTTCCAACTCTGTCTCAACTATTTATGGAATGCCTACTGTGTCTAAAATAGTGTAACTGTGTGACTTTGGGTAAATAATTTCTCTGTGTTTAATTTTCTCATCTATAAAATGGAGATAATAATAGCACCTGTCCTCACAGAGTTGATGTAAGGATTAAATAAGATAACACACTTAAGCACTTAGAACAGGGTGGGGCACACAGAAAGAGCTTAAATGCTAGCCATTATTTACTATTATCATTATAATTAATCTCTTCTGTATAATAATAGCTTCCATAAAGGCTTTGCATGTATTATTAAATCATTAGTTCTCATAGTTACTGTTATTTAACTATGTAAATCTGTAAACTCCCCAATTAGACAGCAGAATTCTTGAGATCAAGGACCACATCTCAGCATTCTTTTAGAGGCAATACAGCACAGTGATTACTTACATAGACTCTGAGCCAGACCACCTGGGCTCAAGTTCTGAACCCCACCTCTCACTAGCAGAACGACCTGGGGCAGGTTATTTTACCTCTATCCTCCATTTCAACGATTTGCACTATCATCTACCCAAAAAGCCCAAGACAGGATACCTTCCTCTCTATCCTCTACCCCACTTCCACAACATCCAATTACCAAGTCCTCTGACTCCACACTTTTTAACATCTCTACTCTCTATCCTAGTCTCCATTTTCACTGATATTCCAGGCTTTCATCATCTCTCACCTGCACTATTCATAACAGTCTTAACAGATGTATAAGATTTAGATGGAGAAGTAGGCAGAAGTTATTTCAGGCAGTTAGAATGGTATAAGCCAAGAAACTAGGAAAAACAAGAGAATTCAAGGAACAATGGCCAGGTTAGTTGGGCTAAAAGTAGGGGTTTCTAGAAAGGAGAGATAATAATAATATAAACTTTAGAATACTAAACTGAACCAAACTACGATGGGTTTTACATTCTAAGCTAGAGAATTTGAATTTAATCCTATAAGAATTACTACTTCTTTTTTAATGGTCAAATATTTACTACTGATACGTACATCGATTACCTGTAAATTGCATGTCTTATATTTGCCATCTTCCTCCCTCTCCATTCTCAAGTAAGTGGAAGACATACACTTTTTTTTTTTTAAAGATTGGCACCTGAGCTAACAACTGTTGCCAATCTTTTTTTTTTTTCTTTCTTGCTTTATCTCCCCAAATCCCCCCGGCACAGAGTCGTATATCTTAGTTGCAGGTGCTTCTAGTTGTGGCATGTGGGACATGGCTTCAACGTGGCCTGACAAGCAGCGCTATTTCCACGGCCAGGATCCAAACCAGTGAAACCCAGGACCGCCGCAGCAGAGCGCACGAACTTAACCACTCAGCAACGGGGCCGGCCACGAAGACATACACTTAAATCTATATGTTATAATAACCTCTCTAGATTGTACTATAAAAACAGACAAGTGCCTTGTATTAGCATATGCTCCCCCTAAATAAGTACTATCTTCAGATAATGGGAAAGCACTAAAGTTCTAAATAATTTAGGAATACCTCTTGCTTTACACACTAATCTTATTAATGTCAGACTTTCACTTTTTATACATGTGTTTTAATAGCTTATGGGAACTATAATGACGTTCTTCACGAGTTTAAATTTTCAGCTTTTGGGAAAACATAGACCCTTTTGAGATTCTGAGGAAAGTTTTAGAGACTATCCTTAGAAAAATCTACATATGAACATACACTAAATCTTGCATCTTATTTCAAGGAGTTCATGAACACTTAACATCCATTCACAGACCACAAGAATATCCATTCAACAGGACTGCTCTTTTTCCATGAAAAAGGCAGCAGTTTTGACCCTGTATGGAGAGGGCAGGAATTTCAGGTTGGTTTGTTTGGTAGGGATTGACTAATGGATTTTCACTGATCCATCCAGTCTCTCACCTAGTTCTTCTTTTCATCAGTGTCATATTGTCTACGAACACAGAATAGAACAAAGCTAACAGAGTACCTGGAAATCAAATTGATGACCTTGTCCTCATTAAAACCATGCTCCAAAGAAATGAGCTAACAATCCATAGCTAGAAATACAGTCATAAAAGCAAATGTAATTGTTGGTGTTTATTTACAACCCATACCCCATTAACACCTAGTCCTACTTGGTGCCAACAAGCTAAATTCAGGGAAAGAATGCTGCACAGGTTTTCCTTTACTCATGTGTACACCTATCAGGATGAGTACAATGACGAATAATCTGCCTAAGAGATCTCTATGTGCAAATGATTCCTATATCTGAATAGAATCTGAACTTGAACTTCTTTGAATACTGACCTCAACCTCTTGTAGAATCAAGTAAGTGAGGCCATCTGGTGGCTAATATATAGAAACACACACATTCTTAACTAGTTGAAGACAGTTCAGGTCTCTTCCTAAGGCCCTGTACAAGATTATGTTTACAAACCGTGCCACCTCCTCAGGGATTAAGCGCCTGATTCTATTGCCAAAACACCCTTATTAGACCTGAAATGAACCATATTATTTTCAATACTGACCTCTCCTTAAAAACAAAAAAGTTCATAAACACAAAAATCTCAGAATAAAATGTCACCAAGAAAGTTTCCCAGATTTTCTTCTTCATTACAAGTGGTTATATAAAACCACAAGCTTTAGAGACAGGTGTTTTCATAATTAATACTGAAAAAAAAAAGTATTAGATGTAACTGATCCAGATAGCTATCTCCCTTGTTAGGACAGGAACCACACATTAGTCAACTCTGCAATATCCTCAGAACCAAGGACAATTCCTGACACAGAGCAAGTGCTTCGAAATTATAACCTGATTTAAAACACATCATATGACAAGCCTCAGTGCCCTCCAATTAAAGATACACAGCCTCAGATTTCCCTTAGGTACCTTTAGCAGGTGCAGGATGTATACTGATAATTGGTTGCTGCTTTGCCAATGGCATGAGTGTTGGTAGTGTCTGAATAATGATGGTTTTCGCTGGCACGCTGGAGTTTGTTTGGGTCTTGGGTGCTGCTGGAAGTAATAAAGGCTTGGGTTGAATTGAAGGTTTTGAATTCATCTGAATTTTTTTCTTTGGAGTCAGTCCATTTTCTGGAGAAAAACCAAACAAACCATAAATTAATCTGAAGGCAATTAAGCAAATCCTAGAAAACAGATTCTTTTTTCTTTTTTTTTCCTTCTCCTCCCCAAACCGCCCCCAGTACATAGTTGTATATTTCAGTTGTGAGTGCCTCTGGTTGTGCTATGTGGGATGCCGCCTCAGCATGGCCTGATGAGCGATGCCATGTCCGTGCCCAGGATCCAAACCGCTGAAACCCTGGGCCACCAAAGCAGAGCACTTGAATTTAACCACTCGGCCACAGGGCCGGCCCCACAGAAAACAGATTCTATCATACACCTTTCTCTACACATTATCTTCACCTCTGAGTAACTATCTTTAACTGGAGTTTAAGCATAGCTACTCTATATCTTAATGAACTGAAGAAAAGTCCTTAATCTGAGGTCTTCCTTTTTGACCAAGCTGCAGCTTTGGGAATGAGACACATGAGCTGGTAAAGAGAATAACTAAAATCAGTGAGTGAAGCCTAGAGGTTAATGAGGTAACGAAGTAACAAATGTCACAGCCAAATGGCCCACACATTCAGTATCTTTAACTGAAACTTTGAAATCTCTGCTGAAGATGATAAGGGCCTGAGTCAATTTTAAAGTAGTTTTCACCTATAAAGACAAAGGCAACCAAAGATTATTTCTTCCATTTCCTTTCCACATTAATCATCCATAACAAACAAAACAGATCCACTAATTTAAAAATAGTAAGCCAGCTTAATAAACATACATTTAATCCAACATTTTCTTTTAAGAAATGGAACCAAAGCTCAGTCTAGAACAGAAATAACAGAAGTTAGGAGATGGAGTAATACCAGTTTTGTTCCTAGGACCAACAATGGGCTTATCTTCCTTCAGTGGCTCTGCTGAGGAGGGACTATTAGAGTTTTCACCATACAATGAAAGGGGAGACATCTGGGAAGTAGAAGACAAATCCAACTCCTCCTGCAGCAAAACAAAACACAAACAAATGCATGCAGAAGAATACAATCCTTGAGCAGAAAACTGCTTAGAAAGAGAGGCGAGATCCATATATAAACAGAGAAACACTTCAAGATCACTTCAAAGCAAAGATGTGGTGTATCAGAAACTATATATAAGCACTGAGACTATCGCTAAATCAACACTATCCATCAACACTAAAGGAAAAAATAACCCAAAATGCAAAGTATGTCTATGTCATCCTCGTGTATTAAAGATATGAATCACTGATCTGATCTGCTTCTACATTTCCTTCCACAAACTTTATATTTTACTTGATTCCTAGTCATACAAACATTCAGTGTTATTTTAAGGCTACAGTTAAAATGCCAATATCCTTTCCCCATGATCTCTTATTCAGTCTTATGAGAATCTCAAAAGCAAATAATTCTTACTATTTTTATCCTTTTCTATTTATTAACACTGCCTTTGTCCCAAATGTTTTGAAAGAAAAATACTGAAAGTACCAGGGCTATTTTCTTTCATGCGTGAATTGACACTACAGAGAGATAGATATATACATAAAGATAATATTAATATTTTCCAAAAGTCGTTTAATATTCAGTGGATCTGTCTCATTTTGTTAGCATAAAGAAACTCAACATAGGGTAAAGCTCACATTTTAATTCCAAGACAAAAAGACGTTATTTATAATAATTGAATAAGCATACATACACACGTCATACTATCTTCAAAATAACCTATAAGAGTATTAAAAGAAAAGTTAAGAGAACAGTTGTTACTCTCAGTATGATGTAGGCCTCCTTAAGTCAAAAAATCCAGAAGCCATAAGGGAAAAAGAAATAGATTTGAACAAATAATTAAAAATACTTTATAATGAAAAACAGACCATAAACAAAGTTAAAAGATACATATTGGAAGAAAATATTTGTCAAAATTGGGCAAAGAACAGGAACAGCCACTTCACTGAAGGAAATAGCAAATGATAGCCAAAGGCAATTTTAAAAGAAAATTTTTCTTTTTATTTTATTTTTCTTTTTGGTGAGGAAGACTGGCCCTGAGCTAACATCTGTTGCCAATCTTCTGCTTTTTGCTTGAGGGAGAGTGTCGTTGGGCTAACATTGTGCCAATCTTCCTCTACTTTATGTGTGATGCCACCACAGCGGGGCTTGACAAACAGTGCTAGGTCCACGCCTGGGATCCGAACCTGCGAACCCTGAGCCACTGAAGCAGAGCACATGAACTTAACTACTACACCAGCAGGCCAGCCCCTAGAAAATATTTTTTTTTTGATCATCAGATAAGAAAAAATTTCAATGACCTAGAGAGAATAGGGGAGAAATGGTCACTCTCTGTCATGCTGGTGAGAATAACTGCTTCATTCCTTCATCCTTAACACCTACTCAGCATGTAGCCATAAGCTATGTTATAGGAATCTTACAGAGAATATTACATATATAAATTATTTTATATATTATATACTATATAACTCTATAGTATATATGAGATAAATTATAAATATATTTGGGAAAAAACAAAGAGTACAAGATAACACAGGAGGAAACTATTATCTTCATGGCCTTTGATGCTTAAAAGGTATCTGATAAAATGCAGTGAATATTCCTCATAAAAGTCCAAGAAAACAAGGATTAGAGAGATGCTTCCTTAACATTAAAAAAAGCTATGCATAATTATACAGCCAAAGTCATACTTCATGGTGAAATACTAAATGTATTACCATTAAAGTCAAGCCAAGGAACAAATAATTCTTTTTCCTGTAATGCTAGCAAACATAATTATACTAGAAAATAAAATAAAAGGAATAAATAGTAGAAATAGAAGGGACAGAAGTGCCTTTGTCTGCAAAGTGATATGCTGTCTGCTTGGAACACATATAAGAAACCCAAGTGAAAAAATATTTCACTATGAAGATACTGTATTAATAACCACACAGAAGATAAAAAAAAAGTTTGCTCACAATTCTAATAACAATTATAAAATACCTAGGAATGAATTTTCTAAGAAATGCCAGGACCTATACGAAGAAAACTCAGAAGCATAACAGAAAATTTGAGTAACAGAGATATATAATATTCTTTAACAGAATAATTATAAAGGTGATACAATTGGGAAAACTGGTTCATAAACACAGAGAAAAATTAAAACTGGACTCCTACTTAACACCACATATTAAGGTCAACTCTAAAGGTATTAAGCCATCTAAATGTGAAAGGTAAACCATATAGTTACTGGAAGAAAACGCAGGAGAATATCTTTGTTGCCTGCAAGTAGAGAAGGACTTAAGCAAAACTTCAAAAATAAACCAAAAGCAAAGAAAAAGAAGACGAATCTAATTCAAAATTAAGACAGTCTATTCAATTAAGACTACAAAGTTAGTAGACAAATAACAGGAAGGAATAAGATATACACACTGTCTAAACCAAACAAGAGTTTAATATCTCAAATACACAAGGAATTCCTGCAAATAAATAAGGAAAAGATAAAAACTCAGTAGAAAAACTGGCGAAGGATAGGAATAAACTATAGAAGAAAAACACCCAAGATCCCAATAAACATGAAAAGAAAGGTTGAAAACAATCAGTAAGCAAAGACATACAAATTAAAACAAAACAAACAACAAAAAACACTTTACACCTTCTGGCAACAATTAGAAAGCCAGGTAATGCCAAGCGTTAGCAGAGAAGAGAAGTTACAAGGATCCTCAAGCACTGCTGATGGGACCGCAGACTACCACAGCCTTCCGGGAGAGCAACATGCAGGACTCGTCGAATTGAGCATCCGTACACGCCCAGCAATTCCCTCCTAGGCATAACATCCCAAAGGAATTCTCACACGGGCCCACACAGGGACATTTCTGACAACATTCACTGCGGTAGAGGTAAAACATACTAAACATATACTTCAAGCGTTGTGCAGTTAGATGCAAAGATTGATGTATACAGAGCAATAGGAGTCGATCTTAAAAAAATATTGTGCTGATTTTTAAAAGAAACACAAAAAGACATCTAATATAATACCATTCACATAAATTTAAAACAAATACACAAAATTGAAATCAGTGAGAAAAAGATGAGCTTTTTAATAAAGGGTACTGCAACAATCCTTTTGATAGTCATTTAGGAAAACAAAAATTGAATTTGTATCTCACATCATATACCAGGGTAATTTCAAATGGATCAGAGATGTAAATATTAAAAATAAAACCTATGAAAAACAATGTATTAACAGTCACTTAGAAAATATTCCTTCCTGAATAATTTGATCCTAAAGCCACTAGATGGGGCAGGGCAGGATCAGCACACATGCAGAGAGGCAGCCTGGTGCAGTGTCAGATCGCAAGGTGGGTAGTGGGGGTGTTCAGGGGTGGTAGCGGGAGAAGGTCAGCTGGGCATGGGGAGTCAGAGCAGGGTGACAAGGGCATCCACACTGGATCAGCCTGATGTAGGGTGTCAAAGCCCAATGGAGCACATTAAAAGAACACAGGACTCAGCGTGAAGGGACTTGCACTGGCCAACTCCAGGACAACATAAGAATCAGAATCAAGAATTACAGTAATGGATTATAACCTGCAGAATCAAATAGGAAACCATGAGTCCATACTGATATAAACAAATAAATTAATAAATTTAAAGTCTGATGAGAAACAGGATATTTTTAGATAGTTTTCAAGAACTTCCTCAAAAAATACTTATTTTTGGCAAAGGGGAAATTAAATTTTAAAAAATAAAATGTTTGGAGCAATTGTAGGACGGCAGAGAACTTCCAATAGTAACAATCAGAGCAAAGCTTCCAAAAGGAAGTAATCTTTGAACTGGGACTTAAAGGATGAATAGGAGTTTTCCAAGGGGAGAAAAAGAATGGGGCTATTCCTAGCAGAAGGAAGAGCATGTGCAAAAACCTAAAATTGTAGCAGAGATCTTGCTGCTCTTGTTCACTGCCAGTGTTTGGAACAGTGCTTAGCACAGTTGTTGAATGAGTGGACTGCATCAGAGCTCTCAGGTAGGAACTCTCGCAGAGTGAAAGCTAAGGGGAGTGTGAAGTTAGGAAGGGAAAGTGAGAAACAAGACTGGAAAGGTACGTAGGAGCAGATCATGGAGGGCCTGGTACACCGGGAATTTGAATTTCATCTTTGTAAGAGTTGGGAAGTCATTAAAAGGTTTTAAGCAAAAGACTGACACAATCAAATTCATGATTTTGAAAGATTTCTCTCTGAAGATTCCCCTGCTAAGAAAGGTTCAGGGAGGTAGGAGGCAGAGAGACCAGTTAAAATCCTATTGACTTAATCCAGGTGAGATGATGATGCCCTAGCAGGGGCAGAGAAGATGAACCCTAGAGACATTAAGTGGATAGAATCATCAGGATTTAGCAATTGACTAGATGTAGAGCCTCCCAGAATGAAGATACCTAAATTCACAGCAGACATAATGTACTGAAACGTTAATTTGCATTTTTCTTCTTATATTTTCTCTTTCCTTATTCCAAAAAGTATCTTAATCCTTTGGTACTTCCTTTTCCTGGCCTCAGAGCTTTTGTCTGGATGGAGAACAAACCTATTCAAAAGGTAGTGCTAGGCATTCCTGAACTAAGGAGGCCATTCTAAGTTCTATGACTAAAGAGTTACAAAAACAGACCATCTTACAGTCTTCCACCTCCTCAAAGAAAGAATATTCTAATAGGGAGGGTGGAGAGGGTAGCAGGGAGAAAAGACAAGAAGCCAATAAACAAAAAAAATATTGGATACTGGTAAAGCATAATGAAACAACGAAATTATGAAGACAAGAACATAGAGGAAGGAGGGCGAAAACAAAAAGACTAACAACTTTCTAGCTCCCCCAAGACCCTTCCTCAAGACTCAGTCTCCTCTGGATTAAATGAGATAATAAGGCTCATAGTAGAACTTAATAGATGTTAACTGCCTCCCCCGTATACATATCTTCCAGATAGTAGTATGACCAAAATCACTGTAAAAGATTGGTTACTTACAGGGACATGCTGGGTTGAAGAGTAAGAGTCCACTGACTGAGGAGATGAGACTGAACAACTTGAGGAGGCTGGAGAAAGCGGCTGAGGTTCTGCCTTAATATCTTTAACTGAAAAACATGGAGTAAAAACTTTCTCTCTGGACAATACAAACTCAGGACAAAATGAATAAGAAAGAAGGTAAACTCTACTCTTAAAATTCAATCATGTAGAAGCTAAGGTCACCAGAATATATCATGAAGTGAAAATTCAAGATGCAGAAAACAGTGTATCTAGTATGCTTCCATTTGTGTAATTATATATGTGTATACATATATATCTACTCACATCTACACTAATTCTCTGGAAAAATAAACATAAGAAATTGGTAACAGTGGTTGTCTCTGGGGATCAGAATTTGCTGGCTGAGGAACAAGAGCAGAAGGAAACATTTCTCTACTCTATAGACCTTTTGTACCTTTTGAATATTATACCATGTGCAAAACATTATAGATTCCCCCCAGAAAATAATTTTAAAACATAAGAAAAAGAAAAGAATCATTTTGGAAAGCATTTTTGACATTAAAACTCACAAAAATGTCCTTATCTGTTGAACTATTAATTTACAAAAATTTATTGAGCAACTACAGCCCAGCCAGTGTTCCTAGGTATCAAATTTATAAAAGGGTAGGAATGGGGGAAGGAACGCTTCTGCAGCAGTCTGTGTTTTCCAAAGTTAGCTGCAAAATGTCTACCATCCCTCATGATCCTTTATAACGAGATCTTGCCACTGCCTCATCAAGAAGTAGAGTCCACTTCGCCTCCATCTGAATCTAGGTGGGCTTACGACTTCTTCAATCAATAGAGTATGGAAGAAATGCTATGCGAATTCTAAGGCTGAGTTTCATTAGGCAATGCAGCTTCTACTTTGCGTGCTAGAACACTCACATTTGAGCTTTCGAAGTCTGACTACCATGAGACCACCATGCTGTGAGGAAGCCAAGCCATACAGAAAGCCCACGTGTAGGCATTCTAGCCGGCAGTCCTAGTCTTCAAGTCACTCCAGAGCAGGAATCAGACATGTGAGTGAAGAAACCTTAAGATAATTCTAGCTCCCAAATGTCAAGCTACCCAAGCCTTCAAATCTTCCCAGTTGAGGCCTGGACATCATGGAGCAGAGACAAGCCATTCATGGTGCAGCCTGTCCAAATTCCTGACCCATACATTCCGGGAGTACAATAAAATCGTTGTTTTAAGCTACTAAGTTTTAGAGAAGTTTGTTATACAACAATAGTAACCAGAACACCAGGCTTGCGTAGCCCATATTCTATGAGGAAAGACAGGCAAGATCTATAAACACATAAAACGAGGGGACTAGGAAGTGAAAGGTGGGGAGGACTGCAATTCAGACGGGGAATGTGCTGGTTATTTACCCACTGTCTCTCGGCTCCAAGTCCACCTCCTAGAGTTGTGATGCAAATTATTAATACATGTTCCAGCTGGTTTCCTGCCAATAGGGGATACTAGAAGGATGCTAAAAAGTAGAAGGGGAGAAGGGCTTTCTTCATCCTCCCATCAGCTTTATCGCAGAAGTGACAGTTGCTCCAGGTTCCAGCTTCTTTCAGCATACCCAAAACCCACCTCCTCAGGCCCCCTTAACGATACCAATGTCAGTCAGGTAGTGCCCCCTCCCCAGAAGTATGTACTTCAAATGCATGGAACCCCTACACCAAGTTCCTAAGTTCTGGGAACCCCAAGCATCTTCCCTCTGATTCCCTAAGTTCTGTCTGGTTCTCAGATAGGTTAATCTCTTAAACAGATACGATATATAATTCAAAATCAGTATTTCAGATAAAAATTCTTTATTTATTATGCGACTGAAACATAACTATGAAATTCCTTATATCCACTTTGACAAGAAATTTATGTATGCAGTGCCACACCAGAAGTAGAATATATAGTTCCTGGAATTTTTTAACTCATCACAGCAGCCCAGTAACCCCACTTAATTTTGACTATTATCAAACTATAAAATAAAACGGATCTGTTTAAAGTTTCTACCAAAGAAATACATCATTACCTGTACAGATTTGGTTGTTGATGTCCCAAATGCCTGTTTCCCAAGGCATCAAATCCAAATCAAAGTCAAGATTATCAAAATTGTTCTCCTGTAGGTTTCAAATCAGCAAAAGAATATTAGAATAAAATATATACATCTAGAAATCAAACTGTCGAACACAATTTGCAATAAATAATATAACCACTATTACCCAACTTAGCAAAAATAATTTTCTAAGTCAATTTGTTCATCTTGAGAATACATCTTGGATAGCACAGAGATAAACCAATTCAGTTACATGAAGCACGACAGTAACAACTAGGAAGGAGGTAATGGATTCAACACCTAGAAGATTCAGTTGGTCTCATTCTTTCCAATGGGAACAGATCATTACAAGAGTCACAAAATACATCTTTTTAAGGGAGATCCAGCAAAATAAGTTTTCCCATTGCCAGTAAGGAAAACAGGTCAAAGCAAATGTGTATTTACAACATCATCTCTCTACACAACAGAAAGAATATAGATGTATCCTAAAGAGATGCAGGAATCATAAAGAGACTTTAACTGAACCTTCAAATAGACCAAATATTAAAATGGTTATGCAAGAAGGAAGAGATCCATAGGAAGATGGGTAATTTTCTTCTTTTTTCTACTGTTCTGTACTTTACAAATCTCTAAAGTAAAATTTCTAAAATTTGTTTAATCCTAGAAGAAAACTAAGTTTCTCAAACAGGGTCAACAAACCTTTTAGAGGAACACTTACTTTCTTTTTATTCAGATGGTAAATTTTTTTTACTTAAATATAAGCATATTCTGGATCATCTCAATGACTACCTTAAACTATATACATACATAAAGAACTGCCACAAGATTTCAGAGCCCTCACATGAGTCTGAGATCAAGATGCTACCAACTATTATTTTAAGCACCTGGAGTTATGGAGACAAGGACGGAAGTAAACTTAATATATAAACAGTACAACAGAGTCAAAAGGCAGTCAGTATCAACTTAACATAACAGATAACAGAACATCAACAAGAAAGCAAGCAAGCCTTAGGCAAAAAGTAAAGATTAATCTAGTAATTATTAACAACTATTTGGTAATAATTTCCAGAATAACACTATCAGTTCAAAATGTCTACTGTGTCATTTATTTTTACTGAGACTGTAACTGCAGGAGAGAAGGGAAACTTCCCTTAAGTGAGTAAAAACTGCTGCAAGTTATATAAAGAGAATGTGTAGAAGTTCACATAAAAAAAAAGAAGAAACTACTTAAATCATGAAGGAAACACTGTGCAAATCAATGTCCTTTGCTTTTCTTCTCTTATTTGAATCTACATATCAAAAAATTAAGCAGCCTTGTACTTTCAGCAACCAAAACATCCTTAAACTTTCTCAGCCTCGGTAAATCGAGCACTGAGCCTTGCCTGAGTGCTGGCAGTACTTGAACACGGGCAACAGGGGGCATGACCTACTTTAGGGGTGCTTCTCACTCAGTCTTCAGCCCAAAATGTCAAATACCTTTTATAGCATAAGGATTCTATCTGGGTGGAAATTTAACAGGCCCATTGTATGTAAAGTGAAACATATTGCTACTTATATACTCTGGCTCTTCACTGACTTCTCATGGGAAACTCTACTGCTGTGTGGAAGAAGAACGACACAATTTTAAAGCTAGAAAGGGCCCTCAGAAACCACCTAATCCAATCCATTCATTGTATACTAGAAAAACTAAGGAAATGAACAACTGGGTGACTTGCGTTAAGATAAGAATGTTAGTTACAAAATCAGGCTCATATTTTCCTGACTCTTTCAAATTTACTACACCGTTTCTTGATGGTTTTAGGCTGTAGAGACTGTAAAAGAATATCAGTTGCTTAGGCAACCAGCCAAGAATAAAAGCCAATTTAATCAACAGACCCCATTCTAAAGCATCTCACGAAGTAAACAAAAACCATGAAGATCTCATGCACTGATAAAAAAAATACATCACGTGTTTTTACTCTCTTCTATTGATTCATAGTAAAATAAGTGCTAAACTGTTCTTTGAGAAATGTCTGAAAAACTCACCAAGCAAGCATTATATATTTTTATACTCAGGTTAATAAGGGCTTAAAAAATAAGCGATAAATATTCAGCCTGATTGATGTGCATATAAAAGCACTCCGTTCACTTGAATTACCTCCCAAGTGAAACAGCACCTCATCCATTAAAGAATAAGACAAAATAAGTTCTATAGGCCAATATACTATGTACTAATACGTATGTACTAATGCAGAAAGGAAAATATAAGATATTTTTGAAGACTCAGAGTGCTATAATAATAGCTTTTACAGAGACTTCTAACTGTTCAAAGGCAAAAAATAAGGACATATCTAAGTTTCAGAGCTTTCTACCCTAAGGATATGTAACTTCTAAAAAGGAAGTTAGTAAGTTCCACCTGACTGGGTCTGTGACTCACATACACCCCTTAACATCACCATTTCCCTTATGCAGCAAAGTGGCTACAAAAACTAAGAAGTAGGCAGTTAAGTGACTTTTCCAAGGTCACCCACCCGAGGCCAAAGGTGGACTTAGAATATAAGTTTTTTCACACCAAGACCAACTCAATTTCTATAATCCTAAATTTACTGACTACAAAACGGCTACTAACTTTCATACTTAATGCTAAAAGTTATTTAAACCTAAATGACTAGCCTAAACCTGTTATCCTGAAACCTTCTTGCAATAATTAGGGTAAAGATTAAATATCACATTATTCAGTATTTCTCCTTTAGTAAATACTTACATAAGTTTCATTTGCTGCATCCAATTGCAGGTCATCAGTGTCCGTGAAATAGCCAAGTTCAGCAAATAGAGTCGAGTCTTTGGACAAAAGCAAAGAATAGAGATTAACTGTCAATTCAATGTTTTGACAAAAGAATAAGCACTGTACCCCTATGTCAGCTCTATTAGTGTTTCTTCTTAGCCATTACTTTACTGAGAAACTCTAGCAGTGTGAATAACAACCAATCAAAGCTGGTTTCTAATTTACGTGTTGTTTTCCAAATAATTTTTATCTTGTGAACTAAATCCTTACACCAAGATTAAAAAATAGGTTTTACGTCATGTCACATTAGACTCATTGGTAGTGACTTTCTGGAACATTACTAACACAAATTCTGAGGCTACATCTGAGCTCAGCACAAAAGAGTAATGTGGCTGATCAGTCGCAATGACAGGAAAGAAATATGACAGCACATATACTGTGTATTTGCCATCCAGGCCTCAGGTTAAGGGTACAACCAATTTTCCAACTAAACGATAAAAGACTCATTCGCCTAAACCACTGAATTTATTTCAGCAAATCTAACTATTCCAATTTCCTAATAAGATTTCATTATAAATGAAGAAATTTATGGACACAGAAAATATTCTTCAATAAACTAGGCTGAAACTTTCTGGAGAGAGGATGAAATGCTGACAAGGCCAAAGAAGGCTGATTAGTGTACAATCTGTAAGTATCTATTTTCTCTAACATTTTCAGAACTTCGAGAACCTTGAGGAGTTTTCCAAATCTAAGTTTGCCTTTGTACCCCTGTAACTGCTGAACTGTAACACTGAACCTGCTCTGGTGATTTCTTCATTTCACATATATAGAAACTACACTGCCCGTCTATTATTAACTCAGCCAATGACAGAAATACTTCACCAACCTAAAATAAAATAATACATAGCAAAAATTTTGTGTGTAGTAATAATGAAAGGTTATTTATACAATTCGCAGAAAAGGACTAGCTTAAACTCAGCTGCAGGGCCAGAGAACACATAAATAGATAACTATTTATCATTTATCTATGGCTCTGGACCTCATATATAGGCTGAAACTCCTTGAAAGAGTTGTCTATACCTGCTGTCTCTCATTTCTTTTCTCCCATTCTTTCTTGAACCTACTCAAGCTCCCTCCCACATACACACCACAATTACCAACGTCACCAAGGTCAAGGGCAGACTCGTGGTCCTCAGCTTACTTGACCTAGCAGCAGCATTTGACACAGGTGATCCTTTCACATTAATTGAAGCATTTGCTTCACTTGGCTTTCAAATTACTACACTCCCTTAGGTTTCCTCCTGCCTCCCTAGTTGACCTTACCTTGCCGGTTCCTCCTCATCTCCCTAACACAAAATTGTCCCCGGGCTCAGCATAAACTTTTCTATCTATTCCACTCCCTTTGTGATCTCAGCTGAGTGCATGTCTTTAAATAGCATCTAAATGCCAAGGATTCCCAAGTACACATCTCCAGCCCACACCTCAAAAGGCATGTACACACACTGAGTATTCTACATCTTCTCTTGGACATCTCCTCTTGGATATCTCAAATTTAACACATCCAAAACTGAGCTTCTGATCATCCCCACGAAACCTCCTACTGTTCTGTCCTCATCTCAGTTAAGGACAATTCAATTCTCCCAGTAGCTCAGGCCAAAAACCTTGCAGTCACTGTTTACTTCTCTTCCCTCACTCTTTATATTCCATCTACTAGCAGCTCTGTCTTCTAACCGCCTATCTGTAGTCTGGCTTCTTACCTTTCCTTCCCATTCTTCCTTCCCTACCCCTCCCAACACAGAGATGTCACCTTCCAAGGAAGCAGAGCAAGGAGGCAGATGGAGTTTTGTGTGTCAGCATCTGCGGCAAGGGTGTGACTGGTATCCAAGGAAATGGGATGGTGCAGGAGAGGGGGCTGCCCAGTGGAGGTGGCAGCATGCCCAGGCTGCCAAGGAAATGGGGCTGTGGGAGGGAGAACAAAACGGTAGATGGAAGAGGCAGCCTGAGTGGCACACGGAATAAATACATTAATCAATTGAGCAAACGGTTAAACATATCTAAAATAACTGGAGTGAGGTTTCTCACTATCTGAGAATGGATTTTCTCACTGTCTGAGAAAAGAATCCTAAGATGTTGGACTGGAATTAGAAGTATTAGTATGAACTCATTTTTAAAAAATATACATTCACAGGAAGAGTTACAGATGCTTGTGTACACATATAGGTACATATATTTCCTAGTTCTGTCTGCTGAAAGGTCCTAGAAGCAATGATATCCCAGTAGCAATGAAAATACTGTGTGCTCAGATCTTGGTACTAAGTACTATCCCTCACTAACTGGAAGTCCACTAAAGGGCTCCTTGGAAAAATGGCTGATTCCAGGGTTGAAGCAGGAAAAGTGCAAGATAAGACCAGAAAATCTTGTTGTGAAAGAAAATAAGAAAATTCTCACAGAATAATGGGAACACATCAAAAGAATACACAAGCTGATATAAATAGACTCCCACTGGTCAAAACGGGGAATATTTGAGCATCAAAATAAAATGAGAATACCAGATTACAACCCATTGAATCAAACAGGAATCAATGGGTCCATAATGAAATAAATAAATACATACATACATAAAGTTTCTTCTTACAGTTACAATGTCAATTAATAAATGTGGACAGAATGATAGAGGGAATCACCATTTGGCATTAGAGTGGTAGTAGATATAAGCTGGAGTTATCAATGGAGGCTAGGGCTGCTGGGTGGAGGTTTAATAAGGAACAGGATATTGGTGTCATGTCATATATCTCCTTCAAAATAGTAATCAAATACTAAAGGGGAAACAGTGACTTTACAGTGGAAAAACCTGGGAGATACCAACTTGACCATGTGCTCAAGGTGAACATCACCTTGGGACAGGTCAACACAGTGTGCCTCCAAATGCAACTCACTGAGAAGAGCACAGCATCATTTCTCTAGCATTCCTGCACGGATGCATGGCCTGATTCTGGTCATGAGGAAACAACAGACAGACCCACATTTAAGGTCATCTTATAGAATAAAATACCTGTACTCTTAAGACTGTCGAGGACATGAGAGACAGAAAAGACTAAGGAACCATTCCAGATTGAAGGACACTAAGGGGACATGATGAGTAAAAGCAATGTGTGTTTGCAGGTAGGATCCTGGTCAAGAAAGGAAAAAGAGCCATTATTAAGACAGATGGCAAAATGGGAATGCTATCTGTGAATTGGATGGTAATGTTGTATCAATGTTTATTTCCTGACTGGAAGGAGCCTATAGTAGTAATATAGGACTATCCTTGATTTGCGGGGAGGGAGTACCTACTGCAGTATTTAAGGGTAATGGGTCAACACATCTCTCTGTCTCTCTCTCTCTCTCTAAAGAAAGAGAAATAGGCAAACGTAGTAAAATTTAACAATTAGGGAATCTGGGTGAAGGGCATGCAATAGTTTTGTTTTTTTTTTTAAGACTGGCACCTGAGCTAACAACTCTTGCCTATCTTTTTTTTTTTTCTGCTTTTTCTCCCCAAATCCCCCCAGTACATTTTTGCACATTTTTTCAGTCGTGAGTCCTTCTAGTTGTGGCATGTGGGACGCCACCTCAACGTGGCCTGATGAGTGGTGCCATGTCTGTGCCCAGGATCCGAACCAGTGAAACCCTGGGCCACTAAAGCAGAGCGTGTGAACTTAACCACTCAGCCACCGGGCTGGCCTCCATGCAATAGTTCTTTGTACTGTTCTTACAAATTTTCTGTAGGTTTGAAACCATTTCAAAATTTAAAATTTAAATGAATACATACATGTGTATACATATGTATATGTGTGTGTATGTGTATATATCCATAATCCAACCACTACCATTACATCCACTGTTACCAGTAGACATAATTCACTGGGGTTGTTACAGTAGTCTCCAAACATTCTGCCCTTGCCCGTCCTTCAGTCTATTTTCAACAGAACAGCTAAAGTGAGCCTATAAAAATATAAGATGTTATTGGGAATCAGGATTTTCACAGTAGGAGAGGAGAAATATAAGTATATAATGCAAGAAGGTGAGAAAGAACTCTGTACTGCTGACTTTGAACTGTAAGTATTAGTATGAATTCATGCTTTTTAAAAATATATATTTCCTTGTTCATAGGAGATACATGGTAAAGTGTTTAGAAGTTTCGTATTATCTGTGGCCTACTTTCAGGTGGTGAAAGAAGAGGGAAATGTGGGTAATATTGAAAGAAAAAGTGAGTATGGCAGGATGTTAACAGTTGGTAAATCTAGATGAGGGAAATACACGTTATCACTGTACTATCTTTTAACTTTTCTGTGGTTTTTGAACACAAAAAAAAACTGAGAGTGGATTGATAAATACATTTGTATATCTATAGAATATTCCAGAAGGATCCATAAGAAAGTGGTGGTGCTGGTTACCTCTAAAGTATCTCTAAATCTATTGCCTGTACCCTTTTCACCAATCCCACACTATCAATACTTAGATTTCCCTTAACAGTAGTAAACTATGGTAGCTATTATTTTTACTTTGCTCAGCAAGCTTTCCCAGCCAACCTCCACCTTGACCATTTATTTATTAATTTTCTTCTTAGAAGTTTAATAAGATGAGAATGGCCACTGGGTTTACCAAAGTGGAAATCAGTGGAGACCTGAGAAAGAGCAGTTTTGGTGGAGTGGTGGAGCCTGACTGCAGTGAGTTCAAGAGACAACGAGAGAAGAGAAACTGGAGTCAGTGAACACATATTTTTTTTTAAAGAATTCTGCTGTAAAATAAAGAAGAGAAATGCAGTAGTAGCTAGAGGGGAAGTAACATCCAAAGAGGGTTTGGGTTTGCTTTTTTTTTTTTGCTTTTTTTCACTCTGGTTAGGAGCAGCAACTACATGTTCATTGACTGATAGAGACGATCTAGTAGGGAGGGAAATGATGTTGCAGGAAACAGAAGGAAGAAGAGCTTGAGCAATACTGTTGAATAAAGGAGGAGGGATCTAAAGCACAGTGGAAAGGACTGGCTCTAGCCGGGAGCAAGAGGCCACTCATTCCCAGCAAAGAAGGGAAGGCAAATATGCTGGTAGCTGGGTAGCTGAGGTGTGGGAGATTGTGGAAGCTCTCTTCCGATTCAAAGGCAGGGGGAGGAGGTGCTAGATGTCTGAAGAGAGAAGAAACTTTATAAAAACAATCATCAGAGTGAGAGAGAGAATGAGAGGACCAGGGAAATACAACCGGCCAGGTAACACTTAAGGGCCTATTCCAGGTTAGTACCATAAATTTAAAGTGAGACCAATCAGCATGGTTGATTTTTTTTCAGCCACATTCAGCTAAACAAGCAGGCGTGGAGTAGGCAGAGTTGGATTTAACCAAGGTTGTGGTTTATCCCAGAGAGAACTACAAAACAAGAGGGAGACAAGGACACTGAGGGTGTAAGCGAGGGAATGGTTACAATGATTGTCCGTGGAATTTAAACTAGGTAAGGGGGAAGTGATGATACAGAGTGGACGCGGGACAGTGAAAAGATGGCAGAATCTCAGCAGGGTTGAAGGTCCTGATGAATACTAAAGGGAGTGAGCTGGTAAGATAGGAGGCGGTGGTCAGAGTGGGATGTTTGAAACTGAGGTTATGTTATTAGTAATGACAAGGTTTAGACTTATGATCAGGGGAGTAAATGGCTGAGACAGGGCAGAAGGCAAGATCTCTGACGGAGAGGAGGCCCAGGAAATGAGAGATCAGGGTATTTGAAGGATCTCCTCTGAGAATACTGAAATCATCCAAGACTCATGAGGGAAGGAGCGCTGGAGATAGTGACAGTAAGCTAGGAGCTAAAATTTTTCAAAAAGTGACGGAGAATGAACCAGGAATCAGCAGATGACTGTAACAGGGGAAAGTAGTGGACAGCACTTTGCGACACTGTAAGATTTAAACCTGGATGCTTTTAGGGAGGATGAAAGGAGAAAGATCTGAAAGAGTAGTGAAGAACAAGGAAGACACCTATCCCACGTTCAGAGGCCCTAACGGTAAAAAGGTTCTGAGAATGAAAATAGCCGCCATAGGGGCTGGCCCCGTGGCAGAGTGTTAAATGTGCTCGCTCCCCTGCAGGCGGCCCAGTGTTTCGTTGGTTCAAATCCTGGGCACAGACATGCACTGCTCATCAAACCACGCTGAGGCAGCGTCCCACATGCCATAACTAGAAGGACCCACAACGAAGAATATACAACTATGTACTGGGGGGCTTTGGGGAGAAAAAGGAAAAAATAAAATTAAAAAAAAAAAAGAAAATAGCTGCCATTCACCAGGTCTTTAGGGAAAGCAGTGTCATCAGGGGAATCAGGTTTTCGTCAGTGTGAGAAGACACAGAGAACTTTCACAAAAAAGACTGAGTATATAAAAGAAACCACAGGAGCAGATAGACGCTTCTGATCTCCGTACACATATCTTCCACGTGGCCAAAAAAAGTGGCTTTTGCACAAATGCGAGAAAGACCAGGAGGAAGGGAGGGAAGAAGAGAGGAAAGGAAGATATACACGTGATAAATAAGCATATGAAAAGATGCTCCACATCATATGTTATCAGGGAACTGACAGAACAATGAGATACCACTACACACCTATTAGAATGGCTAAAATCCAAAATACTGGCAACACCAGATGCTGACGAGGATACGGAGCAACAGGAACATTCATTCACTGCTGGTGGGAACGCAAAATGGTACAGCCACTTTGGAAGACAGGTTGCAAGTTTCTTACAAAACGAAACATGAAACTCTTATCATACGATCCAGCAATCGTGCTTCTTGGTATGTACCAAGATATGAAAACTATGTCCACACAAAAAGCTGCACATGAATATTTATAGCAGCTTAATATATAACTGCCAGCATTTGAAAGCAACCAAGATGTTCTTCAGTAGGTAAATGGATAAACAAACTGTGTGCTATGGCCCGAACTGTGTCCCCCCCCCCCCAAAATTTCTATGTTGAAGTCCTAATCCCCAATGTGACTGCATCCAGAGAGGGGGGCCTTTAAGAGGTAATCAAGGTTAAATGACGATATGAGAATGAGACCCTAATCTGATAGGACTGTGGCCTCTCCCTCTCCTCCTTCCCCTCTCCTTTCTTCTCTCCCCTGCCCCTCTCTCTTCCTCCTCCCTCTTCCTCTCTCTCTTTCCCCTCCCACTCCTCTGTCTTGTGAAGACACAGTGAGAAGGTAGCCATCTCCAAGCCAAGAAGAGAGCCCTCACCAGAACCCGACCATGCTAGCACCTGATCTCATACTTCCAGCCTCCAGAACTGTTAGAAAATAAATTTCTGTTGTTTAAGCCGCCCAGTCTATGGCATTTTATTATGGTAGGCTGAGAGACTAATACACTTTGGTACATCCATACAACGAACACTATTCAGAACTGAAAAGAAATGAGCTACCAAGCCACAAAAAGACATAGAAGGACCTTAAATGCATATTGCTAAATGAAAGAAGTCAATTTGAAAAGGCTACACACTGTATGATTCCAACTATACGACATTCAGGAAAAGGCAAAACTAGAGAGACAGTGAAAAGATCAGTGGATGCTGGGGGCTCAGGAGGAGGGAGGGAGAGATGAATGGGTGGAGCACAGGAGATTTTTAGGGCAGTGAAACTATTCTGTATGATACTGAAATAGTAGATACATGACATCAGGCATTTGTCAAAACCCACAGAACATACAACACAGAGAGAACCTTAATGTAAACTATGGACTTTAGTTAATGATACCACATCAATACTGGCTTATCAATTCTAACAAATGTACTACTACAGGGATGCAAGATGTTACCAATAGGGGAAACTAGAGAAGGGGGGTGTATATGGAACCCTATGTACTATCCATTCAATTATTCCTAAATTCTAAAACTGTACTAAAAATAAAGCCTATTAAGCATTAAAAATAATTACGTGAAATTCAAATTTCAGTGCCCATAAATAAAGTTGTACGGGAACACAGTCATGTTCATTTCCACGTTCCATTTACACTGTGTACGGCTGCTTCTGCACTACAACAGCAGAATTGAATAGTTACAACAGAGACCACATGGCCACAAAGCCTAAAATATTTACTATCTGAAATTTTACAGAAAATGTTTGCAAACCCCTGCTCTAAATTTCATTACCCAGGTTAAAGGGAAAAAGCACATTCCATTATAGGCTATTCTGAGCCAATCACTTTATTTAAATTATTCAAAGTTGTCAGAGTCACAAGAAGTACTAATTACATAACCTGATTTTTTAAAATTTAACTGGCCAGCTTCTAAAAAAAAAAAAAAGCCCCATAAATCAGTGTGGCAACTCCCAGAGAAAGAATCCATATACTACTGAGAAACACCAGCAGACCTCAGCGTTTCACTCTGGTGCCTGCAAAATCTATCCTGCTTCCTGAAGACCTAAGAAATCAGAATTAACATGTCCAACTAAGAGACGACTGTTTAACAGTTTGAAAAGGGAAGCCTGGAAAACAATGGGAAATGGGCACTTTCAGGGAGAGGCAGGGCAGGATACCTGAGCTGAGTCAGTGAACCGACTACAAAGAACTAAATGCTCTGCTAAAGAACCTTAGGACTATGAGTCAACTGATCAGAAAAGTCAGGAAAATGCAGCCTGGGTATCAGAAAACAAAATATAATAATGCTATCAGGAAGTGCCCTACAGTTGAAGAAATAGCATGAAAATATAACAGCTGACGAGCTGAAAAAACAAATCATAACTACCCGACATATTGAAGAAGATTCCTTACTAACTGGGGAGATCTTGGGAAGAATCAAATCTGTAGAAATAATTTAGGAAAGCATTATAGAATAGTGACTTAGAACACAGACTTTGGAGGCAGACAAACCTGATTCTGACCCTGCTTCTGCCACTCACTGGCTATAAGGCTCTGAGCATTCAACCTCTCTCAGCCTCAGTTTCCCCATCTATAAAATAACAGTACCTCTTTGGCTGTTGGGAGGACTAAATAAGATAACGCACTCAAGAGCTTAGCAGGGCACCTGACACAAAGTACTAAATAAACTGTCATTGTTACCATTACTACAGTATTATATTTGGCTTGCGAAAATATAAGACTGGAACAGACAGTCTAAAGTTTTTCCAACAACTCCTAGAAAATCTACCCAAGGCCTGAAATAAATCTCTAATGGTATATAATTTAAGAGAAGTTCTGCCCTTGGAAAATTAAATGAGGACTTCAGTTCAATAAAGAGAATTGAGATTACACTCTTGCTACCGAGACTGATGGCCCAAGGGGGAAAGATGAAGATCATCTTTTGGTTCCCCCCAAATTTCAAAGTAGGTGAATGGCGTAGGCTCACTCCAGGGCCCACTCAGGGACTTACGCAATCCTAAATTCACAGGAAGCCCAAGAACCAAGAAGTGAATAATAAAAGGTTCCTCTAAACATTTAGAGAGCAAAGCTTCTTCACTCCCATTCCCACTTCATCCCTTTTCACCCCTCTTGATGACAAAAGCAAACAAAATATATAAAACAAGAAAATTTAGAGCTGTATGTGGAGGGCAGTCACAATTATACCCGTTTATAGTATTAGGTCTAGGTAATCAAGGACCCGAGATCAGGTGCTTGGGTGCTTTGGGTCTCTGCCAAGACAGACATCAGCCTAGACCAAGAGTGAAAGCTCCGAGATGAAAATTTTTGCATACATTCATATTCTCTCACACAAACCAAACACACACACAAACGCTCCACGGAAACCGTCACCCACGTCCCACACGCTGAGAAAACAGCCTGCAGCCTTTTTGGTGGTCACAGCCATCCTGCCCTATGCTTCTTAGCGATGTTGTTTCCGCCCCTACAAAATGATCACCTGGTCCTTTCCCAGGGGAAACAGTGAAAAACGGTAATAATTCCAATCAGACAACATTTTACGTCGCTGTTGCCAGGGCAGAAACCGACCGATTCTGCTTGACTCTTCTAGGACCACGGACGGAAGCGACAAGTTAGCCCTCGCTCCCTGGGCAACATTCGCCCACACCTGTCACCACAAGCGGGCGGAAGTAGGGAGGAAGAAACCCGAAGCCACCCCTCGTACATTCCGAGATCCCACTCACCCCAGTCTTCTCCCGGCCGGTAAGAGAGTCCCGGGCTCAAAGGTGACTCCATGGTGCCGGCAACGCCAGCCGGCTCCCCCCAAACACACGCTCCCCTGCCCTCGTTCTCGGTGACTAATATCTCGGACGGCGGCGGCAGAGGGACAAACTACTCCGTAAGCTGACGAGACGGTGGCCGAATGAAGACAAACTGCTGCTGCCCGAGAACTTGTGCAAGCCAGAAAGGAGGAACGTCAGCGACAGCTAATTGAAACAGATCTCTGAGTAAATATTTCCCTTTTGGAGTATTCAGCACTTTCTGTCCTGCTATTTTAAACGAAAAAAAAAAAGAAAAGACACGTAAACACTACTTCAGTTAAATAAAATGTGTTGATAATATTAAAAAGGAAAAGTAAAACCCCACTCAGAACATACTGGCTAGTTCCCTGAATGTCCTTCTTAATAATAGTACAGTGTAGATAGCTCAAAACGAAATTACAGACTAAGAAAGTAAATTCGGTTCAATTTTTACGAATAACTCGCTATGAATGTAAAAATTCTCCATAGACACAAGTGCGTGAAAGAAAAACACAACTATTTTTCCAAATTCGTTAGAACTGCCTCTCTACCGGTACAGTATCTGAGGTAAGCAATAATAAATACTATGAATGTACTTCTAGAAAGCCTACTTTTATTTAAACAAATTTAAAGAAAGCAATATAAAAGATAAACTCCCCACGCTCAAACCTATCTCCTAAATATGCATTATTAAAGCACAGTACTTAGTAGTCAAAGTCTTAGCGAGTTTACTTACCCTCGGACCTAGAATAACGTAAATTCCCAATCTTTCTGTTACTAAAATTTAAGCTTCGTTTCTGTTTAGAAGAAAATTTACACACTTCACTAACTCTAACTGAAAATTTGAACTGTGTTTGATAAAATAGTTTCAAGAACGCTACTTAATAGAATTTCTTTTTAAAGCATTTCAGCGGCGAATATTCAAAACACTCTACCTTAAGAACACGTATCCCTCCAGGACCGAGTGGACTCTTTCCCAGGGTTGCTAAACAAAACAAATGCTTCCCAGAATCCTCCAGACTCCTCGTGGCGGGACGATTACTACAGATTACATAATCCGCAATATACAAAATAGTCCCGGGACCCAAGCCCGGAAAAAATTCACGAAATCTCCTTATATTGAAGGTTATTCCTTCTAGCATCAGAAAACTAACTGGTTTTCACTTAAAGTGAAATTTATAACACTTTTATTCTCACCCAACTGCAAATTCAAAAATTGACATAAAACCAACAAGTCTTCCATTCTGTATCCGTCAGACGCCTTAGCCTTTAAGAAAAAAGAAAAATCACCATGACTGAACTCCAGCAGGTTTTCATGGTTTTAATTTTCAAAAATTTTATTTTTTATTCAAAAAGTGCAGATAATTATGAAACATTTGTGTACCTATCACCAAGAATTAACAAATATTAACATTTTCCATGTCAAATTTTTCATAATATAAGAAATTAAACATTACAGATAAAGTTGAACTCTGCTTTTTCTTATCTGTTTCATTTCCCTCCCTCTATATAGGGAACTTCTATTAGGAATCTTACGGGAATCATTCAGGTCCTTTTTTCTTTCTACTTTTACCATGCTTAAATGTTTATAGATAGATACATTTAGCGTTGTTTGGGGGTTAATTTACATAAACATATCATGTTCATGTTCTCCAAATCACTTCTCTTTCAACATTAATTTTTGATGATCTATCCGTGTTTTAACTGTTATATAGTATTTCTTTGAACATATATATCACAATGTCTTTTTTCATTTCCCCACTGATGGACATGTGGATTGTTTCAATTTTTTACTGTCACATAAAATATATCCTTGTATGGGTCTCCTTGTGCATATATGCAAGAATGTCTTTAAGATAGATGCTGGGTCGTAGAAGTATTAATATTTGCCAAATTATGCCAATTTACACTCTTCCTAGCAGTAATGAGTTCTCTTTGCTTCACATTCTCACCAACACTAGATGTGGTCAGACTTTTACATTTCTTGCCACTGTGAAGAGTGTGACTATAATTTCCATTTCCCCGACAATTAAAGTGGTAGTGCATCTTTTTGTATTTATTAAATCTATTTCCTCTTCTGTGAAATGCCCATTCTTATCTTTCAGAAAATCTGCTATTGGATTTTCTTTCCCTAAACGATATGTACATCTTTAGACAGTCTATTCTATTCATTTAACTGGTATATGTGTTGCAAATACCTTCTCCTGGGTCAATGCTTATCTTTGTTTATGGCGTTTTTGTCCTCTAGGTTTTAATTTCAATGTAATCAATTTTATCCATCTTTTGTTTATGATCTCTGCTATTTGTATCTTGCTTCAGAAATCCTTCCCTCTTGTGACGTCATTAAAATTTTTAAAAATTTTTTCACGGTTTTACAGTTTTACACATCATTTGTTTTTATTCGGTTATTGACGCGGTATGGAAAACACTATTGATTTTAATACAGCAATCTTGTATCCAAAAACTTCACTGAATTATGTGATTCTAATATTTTGTCTGTAAGTTGTCTAGGATTTTCTATATAGAAAAAGTTATTGTATGCAAACACTAACCTGTTAAAATCTATTTAACATGCAATCTTTTTTAAAAAAAATGAATCTTGAATATGGAAAATTTCAAACACGAGACAAGAATCTGCCATTTGTCCTGTAGAATTTCCCACTTTGTGATTCTGCTGATTGTGTCTTCATGGCAATTTGCTCCTGTAAACTGCCAGCTAAATTTAAAGGCTTGATTGCATGGTTTTGGCTTTTGTTTTTGTTTCCTCATTTGCTTTTGCAAGAATACTTCATAAGTACTTCCTTGCATCATATCAGGAGGCACATAATTTCTAATTATCCCTCTTTTAGAGATGTGAAGATTTATCAGTGAGTTCAGTTTTTTCTTTTCTAAGTCTTAAACCTTTTTTCCCCCTTTATTTTACTGCAATGGCTAGGACTTCCAGTTCAATATTGAAGTCAGAGGCAAGAGTAGGCGTCTTTTAACTTGTTCCCAACTTTAACGTCAAAATTTTAAAAGTCTTACCACTAAATAAGACTTCTTTCTGTAGTATTTTTTAAATACAAGGAAAGTTTTATTTTCAATTTTCATCAAGAAATTTGCTGTGGTTGTAGACCTTTTCCCTTCTAGTTAGTATGGTTTAAAAAAAAAATCACAGGGGCCAACCCAGTGGTGTAGTGGCTAAGTTTGCACACTCGGCTTGGGGGACCTTGGGTTCACATGCCCAAATCTGGGGCATGGACCTAGCACTGCTCATTAAGCCATGCTATGGCGGCATCCCACATAAAACAGAGGAAGATCGGCAGAGATGTTAGCTCAGCGACAATCCTCCTCACAAAAAAAAAAACCATAGATGTTAAATGTTATTGAATCCTTTCTCTTCAATTTATTCCTCATTGGCTTTCAACTTAAACCCTTGGAAGAGAAACGAAATTTGAAAGAGAGTTTTATGTCTAGAGACATAAAGGAGCCCCTTGCCTAGATCCATACTTTAAAAGACTCTGCTCTGGCATCTGGCAGCGTCTCTTGCCACAGGGTAAGAATCCACGATGCCAGGCCAGCCCCGGTTGCCTAGTGGTTACATTCAGCACTCTGCTTAGGCAGCCTGGGTTCAGTTCCTGTAGGGACCTACAACACTCGTCTGTTAGTGGCCATACTGTCACAGCAGCTCACATACAAAAAGAGGAAGATTGGCAACAGATGTTAGCTCAGGGTGAATCTTCCTCAGCAAAAAGGAAAAGGGAAAAAAAGAATCCACGGTGCCAAGGTGATGTGCAAAACAAGAACACATGCCCCCTTCTAGACGTGCTCCTGACACCCAAATAAGCCAAATAACTCCTAGCCTGCTTCTAAGGCTTGCTTAGGCCCCTGACTTCCTAACGGTGCACTGTCTCTATGGTGTAGACAGAGCTTAAAAATGTGAGGTGGGGAGTCCACGTATACATATGCATCAGGCTCCTCACAAACAAATCCAGGGGTGGGGAAAGGAGACGTCTTGGGTCAGGGGCCAACTCTCCCTGCATTGCCATGTTTTGTCATGAAACTCCATAAACTCAGAGAATTCTAAACACAAACCTGGTCTTCTAGGTCATTGTAAAGGTATACTGGTCAAGATATGAGAAGAAAACATTTTATTTAGTAGTTTGGTAGCCTGATTTATAACTTTTAAGTACTAAGACAAATGTGAGCTTCAGCTGTACTCTTGTCGGAACCCTGCAAATGTTGGTGGGGTGCCTGACTAGTGAATTTATAATTTAGTTAAAAATTGCATTTCATCAGTACTAGTAGATTTTACACTATGATTGACATTTTCAGTATGCTATCTTTAAGACACATATCACACCAAAGTGATCTATCTCATAGGGTTGTCGTGAGGATTAAATTAGATAATACACATTAAGTGTTTAGCATAGTGACTAAACTATTTAGCCTGTGTAGGTGCTCAATAAACTGTAGCTATTTCAAGGAAAAGTGTTGACTGCTACTAGCTAGGCACTATACTAAGTTCTTTACCTGCTTTATATCACAAAAATCCTCATCATAACCCAGATGTGAATAGTTATCTCCACTTTATATAAGAAGGAATTATGGCTAATGCAAATGATCTTTAAAACAACCCTCCCAGGAGGGCAGAGCATGCATTAATCCTATTTTGTGAAGAGAAACGACCTTCAATTTTCAAAAGACCTGCTTACTTCCAGGAAGATGGTGATCAGTGGAGCCAGAAATGAGAGCCCACTCTGACTTCTACTGCAGTACTGTTGTCACTGTAGCACATGCCTCTGAAAAAAGCTTAATATTGCTATTGTCATCAAATGTGTAAATCCAAATGTTCTAAGTTGATATTCCTAAATATTAAAAAGAAAGAGTCCCATTGTTTTGTTTTTGTTTTGAGAACAAAGGCATAATGGATCTATCGCCCAAAAGTAAAACATTACAGGACTTTAAATCTGAACATTTTGCTTAGTAGATGTTTCACAAAATTTCAAAACTCACATAACAAAAAGTCATTTCCTCAAAACCATTCCTCACTGGCAAATACCAGTTATCTTTCAAAAAATGTATTATTCAATCTATCTTTCCCGGCTACAATATAAGTTATAGGAAGGCAGGGGTTTTATCTAGTTTGTTCACTGTATCACCTAGAATTCCGCACATAATAGGTGCTGAGTAAATATTTGTTGAATTGACAACTGTAAATTCAAATCAAATCTATGTTATTTCCTCTGTGCTGGATGCTACAGTGTGTGATGGATAGGTATTAGCTTGAACTATACGAAACTGCTGCTACTCAACTACGTTTTACCTACAAAGGGGGCAGTTTCACATGGTTCAACCAAACTGTTTTTAAAAAGCTTTCTAGACTATAATATGATAATTTTAAGAAGTAAACAGATATTGTGAAAGCTAAGACAGAAATGGAGAAATTTTTTCCCCATGAGAAAAAATTACTGTATGAAAGTTGCCAAAGTCTTCAGGTTCTATGTTGAGATGTTCTCAAGAATCATCTATAAAACTCCCTCACATTTCAAAAATTAAGCTAGAGATTTTGAAAGAGGATCATTATTCACATTTTTTTTACATTTAAAATAATTCCCATTTTGGTGTTTATATGCATATAGACACACTCACATGTGTAAATATGCAAAATATCTTAAGAACATGGACTATATCTCTCTTTATTAGCTAATTCTGATTTCATGTAAATGTACAAATATCTAATTAGGTCCCAATCTAACTTGAGTAATGAGTAAAATAAATTCCAGTTTCCAGAGATCATGTTAAAAAGCTAATCTGGATATATTATCTTTTCTCACACTCTAACATAGTGGGCTAAAAAAGTAATTGATATGTAGTTACTCTACATTTATTTTCTTCATCATTAGAAACACACCTAAGATTAATACATTTCTTTAAGTAAATTACTTCAAATGGTATCTTAAACATGCTTTTCTAAAAATCTAGATAACTGGCATTCCTGAACAGTAATAAAAAAACACATTTTACTCAGTGTTTTCCTAATGGCCTCTCCTTCTACATTTCCAAAGAAAATCCAGACACACACAGATTTACTAATGTCCCTCAAAAGAGAGAAAAAGAATTAATTGTCAAAATATGTCCATACAAATGTTTTACATTTCTAGAAATAAAAGTTTATCTATTTAAACATGATAGCTTCCAATTTTTGTACATAATTTTGTCCATCCAGACTTTAAGATCACATAACTAACATTCCAAAAATGAGAACTTTTAAAAATATATGAAACAAAGAAAGTATTCAAGTTATAGAAGATTTTACTATCAAATAAAGTATAATTTACATGATTAAAAAGTTGTGATTTCCATACAAAGTATTCTATTCACATAGCATAGGCAGCTAACAAAGCATAGTTCCCAAGTCACATCAAGTGATTTTATCCTCTCATATTGCAAATGAAATCTTGGCCTAAAAACTGGACAATCTGCTATGAACGACAATAAGCAAGGGTAGCACATATCATAGGCAAGTTTCTTTCCAAGCTGTCAAATGTCACAAGTTCATATTTTTCTTGTCTGTGATCCCAAAACCGGCAGCATTTTCATTTCATCCACTCTATTTTTGTGTATTTGAAAAGCAGGTGTTATCCATCTACCACACGAGCACTGTTCACCATACCAGTTGAAAGAACCCAATTTGGCATTGCATTTGGGGCAAAGAAGCTGAAATAAAGCAAAAGTGTTACTTCATTCATTCACTTTTATACAAAACAATAATTATCTTTGGCAAATAGGGTATAAAACCAGGTAAGACATGGCCCCTACCTTCAAAGAGTTTATGATCTAATCAGTGAGATAAAATGCAATGGCAATTTACTGTACCAGAAGGTGGACTACAACAACTGTGCAGGAAGCATGCCATACACTGGAGTTCAGAGGAGGAACAGGTTAACTCCAGCATGAGGGGAGAAAGGTGAAGCTTGACGCATGAAACAGAAGGTTTCATGGATGTGGCATACATGTTGGCTTTTAAATCAGTCTGCAATTTAAGAAAAATCATCATGGCTAAAGGATAGGAAAGCATGTTAGGATTCTCGTGTTCTATTACTAACTAATATTGACAGTATATACAAATTAGGCCTCAGATTCCTGGCTATTTAAAAACAAACTCATAGTCCAGTAAAATAGATAAATCCAAAAAAGCTTAACAAGTCTATTATATTTTCTTCTAATCTATTTATAGCATTATTTTTTACATTTAGCTCTTTAATTTATACATGGTCTGAGGTAGGGATTTTTATTTTTACTCTTGAACCATGGAAAGTCTGCACATAACACTAGATACCAGATTTCATTACATAAATATCTTAAATTTTAATAACAAAATACAGCAGTTCCCCTTATCCACAATTGAGCTTTCTGTGGTTTCAGTTACCCGCAGTCAACTGAGGTCCAAAAATATTTAATGGAAAATTCCTGAAAAAAACAACTCCTAAGTTTTAAACTTCAGGCCATTCTGAGCAGTGAGACAAAATCTTGAGCCACCCTGCTCCATCCTGCCCAGCATGTGAATCATCCCTTTGTCCAACATACCCAGGCTGTACAAGCGACCTGCCCATGAGTCACTTAGTAGCTGTCTAGGTTTTCAGGTTATCAGATCGACTGTCTCAGTATCCAGTGCTTGTGTTCAAGCAACCCTCATTTTACTTAATAACGACCCCTAAGTGCAAAAGCAGTCATGTTGGCAATTCGGATACACCAAAGAGAAGTTGTCAAGTACTTCCTTTAAGTGAAAAGGTGAAAGTTCTTGACTTAATTAAGAAAAAAATAGTATGCTGAGGTTGCTAAGATCTATGGTAAGAACAAATCTTCTATCCGTGAAATTGTGAAGGAAAAAGAAATTCATGCTAGTTTTGCTGTCCCACCTCAAACTGCAGAAGCTATGGCCACAGTGCACAATAAATACTTAGTATAGGAAAAACGTAGTATATAATAGGATTTAGTACTATCTACAGTTTCAGGCATCCACTGGGGGTCTTGGAACACACGCCCCATGGATAAAGGGGGGACTACTGTATACAGTCCTGCATTGCATAACAATATTTCAGTTAATGACAGACTCCATATATGACAATGGTCCCCTAAGGTTAGTACCATACAGCCTAGGTGTGTAGTAGGTTCCATCATCTAGGTTTGTGTAAGTACTGAGGAGAGGAAGAATTTTTCTTCTACCCTTCTAGGTTCCTCTGGCTGGTCCAAGAACTAAACTGACATGAGACAGATTAACAGGAGAAACACAACCAAGGTTATTAACACACATACATGGGAGAAACTCAGGAAAACTGAATAAATCACCAGAATGGCCAAAGCCCTCACCTTAAATACCATCCTCAGCTAAAGACAAAGAAGATGATGGGGGTGGGGAGAGTCAGGGACCTCAAAGGGACAGCAGGCAATTCACAGGTAGGTGAAAAGGAGCAAATGTTTGGTAACCAAGTGTTTATTTGGCCACACAGAAACAGAAGAACACAGAGGGGAGCCCAACAAACAGGCTTTTCCAAGTTCCTCCCTGTCCACCACCTCTAATTCATGTTATGGTAAGGTGATAGATAGCTCTTCCTGAGAACTGCTTTTTTTTATCTGAATTCTTTTAGGCAGTGAAGAGGGAGGTAAGCAGAAAAACTTTGAGTCTTTTGTTCCTTAAAAATAATTAGCCTAAAATAATCCTCATGTTAAAGAGACAGATTTTGGTGTGGCAAATTTTGTTTCCCTTCAGTAAGTTCTATGATGTTCACACAACAAAACTGCCTAATGATGCATTTCTCAGAATGTATGCCCGTCATTAAGCGATGCACGACTGAACCACAAAGCTGAGACAAGCAACAGACTAGAGAAAATATCTGTGACATATTAGATGAAGCATTAACATCTAGACTATATAAGGAGCTCCTACAAATCAATAAGAAAAAGACAAAACACCAAGAAAAATGGGCCAAGGATGTTAGGAAAACTTACAGAAAAAGAAACTATAAATGGCTGATATAATATATAAAGATGTTGGTCTTCAATAGTAGTCATGAAAATTCAAATGAAAACATTTCAGGATTAACATTTTTCATCTCACAGATTGAAAAAACTACCAGTTTTATAATATCCGTTATGCCAAGGGTATGGGGAAATGAGTACATGCATTCAATGTTAGTGAAAAGCAACTATGTATGAGCATTTCTAATGTCACCTAGAATATTAGTAATATTTAAAATGCACACACTCGTCAATCCAGGAATTCCACTTTTAGGTATATATTCTACAAGAAAATTCAACTAAGTGTACAAAGAAGTATGCACAAATGTGATCAAAAATCTCTCACAAAAATGCCTTTATCTTGGGTATTTTCCAGGTTAAATAAAAGCAGCCAGCCAAAAGCACAAGCCACAAAAGAAAAAAATAGATAAAATGGACTTCATCAAAATTAAAAACACTACTGCTGCAAATACCATCAAGAATCAGAAATGACTGCTAATGAGTACAGGATTTATGTGGGGAGTGATGAAAACGGTGATGGCTGCAAAACTCTGTAAATATACTAAAAAACATTGAAATGTACACTTTAAATGTGTGAATTACACCTCAATAAAGTAGCATTGTCTGAAAACGTTTGTTTGAATACAGGGACCACTTTCCAGGCAACACACCAACTAACGTAAACTAAGTTTCCTCATGCATAATACGTGAATATATCTGCTCTACCTAGTTTATAAAACTATTGTATTCCTCAAATAAAATAATACAGTGAAAGGGTTTCATAAAATATTCATTATATAAACTTATACAAACTTTCATACAAGCCATACAGACTTTAAATATCATTATTAAGATTAGTTATATCTTAGATTAAGATTAAGACTATCTTCAGATTAATATCAAGGAAACCTAAAGAAGAAATGTGGCTGTCACAGGATTCTCATATGAGCTGCATTCTTTAGAATTAAAAGGAGATGAAAAAGACTGCCATAGCAAACATACTAAAGTGAAAGATCAGGAAAAAGAGAGATACGTGGAGCCAAAAGAGAAAATGAAAGGGAAGAAATTTTAAATCTAATTTTAAAATCCTTGATTTGCTCTATTTGTTACAAAGTTCAAGTTGTGTTAAATATATTGTAATTAGTTTACATTAGTCTTTTATTTAAAAATATATAAAGGATAGCATTAATAGGAATTAAGTGACAGACCAACAGCTCTCAACCAGAAAGTGGCTATTTTAGATCAGCCTGTTTTTATTTAATTATTTTTGATAGATTCTTCTCTAAACTAAAAAGATATAATCTTCAGAAACAAAGTAGTTTTAAGACGGAGTAAAACACTAGTTAAAAATAAGGTTTAAAATGCAATAAGGAACAAAATATAGATGATATAATCAAGTTCTAGAAAATAAAATGTGTTCTCACCTGTCCATCCATCACTCCCAGCAAAGCTGATTCCATCCACTGTACAGGTTCAATGAAATAAGATGTACATTGAGCCTGACTCCCTGTGGTAAGCAGGAAAGATGGTGTCACTCTCTTGTGGGCAAAGGCTATAGGACCACTTCCTTCGTTATGATCCAAAATACTAGAACTTCGAAACAAAGATCGCCTGCAACCCCCCCAAAAAACAAAAACATTAATTGACTTCCAAAAGGATGAAAAAAGAGATGAAATGGATAGTATTTCCAAGGGGGAAAAATAATATAACATTGATTATGCTACTTTAATTTTCAATAACCTCTACAAGCACCGGATTTCTTTTAAGAATTTATATTCTTCTTGAAAACAGATTTGAATCTGAAATTTCTTTATTATTCAATTAAACAAAATCTTCCTACAGAATTTAAGCAACTGAAACTTTCATTACTTTCAGCTATTGAGACAAGATAAAATCTCCAGAGGATACAAAATATTTTACCTGCACTTTCTGCATTTGTAGAGAATATCATCGTTCAATCCTTGTGAAATGGCGGTCGGGTCAACAGCAAAGAGCTCTTGAGGTAAGTTCTGCAATTCTACAAGACATAATTTTAAATGTATCCATTTGTCAAAAGCAACTTTCTGCATTTTCAAACAAAATTCAGGTCGTGTCAAACTGAGTCAACAAGTGCTAACCTCAGAAATTAAAAAGAAATCTCACATTGAGAAATCGGGATAGTGAAGAAGCCTTGGGTTCTGGGCACAGACTGCCCAATTTCAAATCACAGCCCGTCACTTACAAACCACGTGACTTTGAACAAATTATTTCTTGCTAAACTACAGTTTCAAAAAGAAATATAGTGTCTGTCTCAAGGGACTGCTGGAAAAGTGAGCTAATACACCTGAAACCTTTCGTGTCAAGAGTAAACAGCATCTAGAGAAGGCCCAATACTCACTAACAATTCTTACTTACCTGGATACTTCTCTGTAACCTTCTGTAAACGATATTGCTTATAAACTGCACTAGCGGTATCTACTTCATATCCCATTGCCTGGTATAATTTCAGTTGCCACTCAAACCCCTCATTCATCCTGTGAAGGCAAACAAATGTAAAGTTAAGTTTTCTTTAAATAAGTAAAATCACAAAAGAATTATTACTATAACACTCACTTAGCATCTGGTTTGATAGTCTGGAGATTTTCATAGGCTTTTTCAAAGGTAAGTTGGTCAATCTTCATCATAAAAGCAGTCACTACAGCCACACTTCGACTGACTCCTGCATGACTGAAAAAGAGACCTTTAAAATAAAATAGCAAATAGCAACAATTAAAACAACCCAAAAACCCGCAGCCCCCTCTCAATGGTACAATTCAGGTCCAATTCATGTCTGCTCCTTCTGCTCAAATCCTTCGCCTCTTGAATCCTTTGCCAATGTACGAAAGAACTATTCCTCTATTTCCTTATTCCTTTTGAATTCTGAACAATGTGAATGTATTACCTATTCAAAAATAATTACACTAATTCTTTAAAATTTTATAATGGCTTCGGAACAAATCCAAACTCCCTTGCTCCTGGCATTAAGGGCCCTGGAGATCTGGTCCCAGATTCTTTCCATTTCATCACTACCTTTTGTCCCTTATGTAAATATTTAGAACAAGTGTTGGCACACAGTAAAAGTGCTGACTCGATACATTTAAACTATTGTTATCACACTCCAATCCAACCAAACAGGACTACTTAAGAATTCCCAAATACCCATGAAGATTGTTCTAACTTTCTGCCACTGCTACAATCTACCCCATCCTTCCCCTAGGCATGGCTTAGGGATCCTTCATGTCCTAACCAATTTTTCTCTCCCCATTCTGCCCTTCATCAACCACACCAAACAAAAATACTGAAAATAATCTGCTCTTGCTCTTAAATTTGAATACTCTTAACCTTTGTTAATCTCTCTCTGGGTACGCGCCTCGAATCCTAGCCTGCATTACAATCATCTGGAAAAGTGTACGGCTTCTCCTGAAGACCTGCAAGCTTTAAACACTTTGGGCGCGGGGACTTCGACTGGAAAGCGTGCCCGCCATCAGGGGCCCGCCTCCCGCCCCCTCCTCTCAGACACACGCCTGCCGCGGGAGGAAGTGGAAGGAGGTTCTCGCGATCTGACCACCCCCTCGTCCCCTCCCGGGATCTCGCAGGAAAGGGGCGCCCGGGCAGGATGGAAGCGAGGCGGCGCTGCTCTCCCCACGGACCGGGCCACTCACCAGTGCACCAACACTGCCCGGCCCTCGGCGCGGGCCTGGCCGATGAAGGCCACGCACCGGTCCAAATGGCTGAGCAGGTCGGTCTCGGGTTTGTCCAGCGCTGGCACGAAGAAGCGCAGCAGACCCTCGACCCCAGCCCCCGCCTTGAAATCGGGTTCCTCCGAGTCCACCGTTAGCACGGCCGTGATGCCCACCTCCCTCAGGTGGTCTGGCTCCGCGACGGCCGCGGCTCCACCCAGGTACAGCCCCGGCCGCACTTCCAGCATCCGCCCCACGGAGCTGGCCCCGCTCTGGCTGCGCATCGGGCGCTCGCAGCCATGGCTCCCGCCCTGCGCCTCCAACATGGCGGCGCCCGGAGGCCAGACGGCTGCAGGCCTTACCATCGAGTAGGCGGCCGGCTAGAACGTCCTCCCTCTGGGACCAGCTGGCCTGAGCTGCGCCAGGGCTCCCTCGGAGGACCGAGTTGACGGTGGGAAAGTGGACTTCCCGGGGAAGGTGTTAACCGCTGCTGGGGCGGAGCTAAGCCCTATTTAGAGCAGCCTTTCGACTGGTGTCCCGCCCCTGCGCCCCAACTTGGTAATGGAGGATAAATTTTGCTAAATACTGGGTTTCTGAGGCTTTTAGTGTTGAGACGTTCTGGAATTTCTGCAGGAGCTCCTGGACTAAAATTTGAAATGATGGTCTCACCAACTGAATCATCAGCACGATTTTATGCATTTGAAGCAAAACATTTTTTTCAGTGTTTATAAAATCATTGGTTTGTAGTTCTCTTCTATTTTTCTTTTTGCTCAATTTTTTTTTGATATGTGAATCCTTTTCTTGTTTATGTATATTGTTATATATATTTTGAAGATGTTAATCCTATGTTTTTGTATGTCAGTGCCCTCCAGCCAAAACCCACCAGAGACCCACTTGCAGTTAAACAAATTGTGTTTATTACTCAACTATAAACTGTGGAGAATTTGGGGAAATCTCAGTAACAGAGTGTTAGAAAGATCCCTTTACAGGATTTGGGCTTGTATTAGGTGATTTTGGACAGGGTGTAAGGAAGCAGGGCTTTGCTCTGGATTGGATGCTGTCAGGAAGTGGGGGTGATCTTACCTATAGAAAAGAAGTAGCAGTCATGGTCCTGGCATAAAGATAGACCCATGGACCAATGGACTAGAATAGAGAGCCCAGAAATAGACCCTCATGTATATACTCAGATGATCTTCAACAAGGGTGCCAAGACCACACAACGGTCTTGGCAAGGGTTTTTTGGATATGATACAAAAAGCACAAGTAACAAAAGAAAAAATAAGAAAGTGGCACTATATCAAATTAGAAAGCTTCTCCACAGCAAAAGAAACAATCAACAAAATGAAAAGGCAACCTATGGGATGGGAGAAAATATTTGCAAATCTGATATATATCTGATAAGGGATTAATTTCCAAAATATAGAAGGAATTCATACAACTCAATTGCAAAAAAACCCCAAACAACCCAATTGAAAAATGTGCAGAGGAACTGAATACAGATTTTTCCAAAGAAGAGATACAAATGCCAACAGGTACTTGAAAATATGCTCACCATCACTAATCAGCAGGGTATACAAATCAAAATCACAGTGAGATACCACCTCACTGTGTTAGTATGGCTGTTATCAAAAAGATAAGTGATAACAAGTGAGGATGTGGAGAAGTGGGAATCTCTGTGCACTGTTGATGGGAATGTAAATTGATACAGACACTATGGAAACAGTATGGAGTTTCTTCAAAAAGTTAAAAATAGAAATACCGTATGATCCAGCAATCCCATTTCTGGGTATATATCCAAGGGAAATGAAATCGGAATCTTGAGGAGATATCTGCACCCCCACGTTCATTGCAGCATTTTCACAAGATCCAAGATATGGAAACAACCTAAATATCTGTCTACAGATGAAAGGATAAAGAAGATGTGATGCATATAAAATGAAATATTATTCAGCCATGAGAAAGAAGGAAATTCTGCCATTTGCGACAACATGGATGGAACTTGAGGGCATTATGCTAAGTGAAATAAGTCAGAAAGAGAAAGACGAATACTGTATGATGTCACTTATATGTGAAATCTAAAAAAGCTCAACTTTGGGGCCGGCCCAGTGGCCCAGCAGTTAAGTTCAAATGTTCTGCTTTGGCCGCCCAGGGTTCACCAGTTTGGATCCCGGGTGTGGACATGGCACCATTTGGCAAGCCATGCTGTGGTAGGTGTCCCACATATAAAGTAGAGGAAGATAGACACAGATGTTAGCTCAGGGCAAGTATTCCTCAGCAAAAAGAGGAGGATTGGCAGCAGTTAGCTCAGAGCTAATCTTCCTAAAAAATAAAATAAAAACTAAAAAGCTGGACTAGTAGAAACAGTAGAATGGTGGTTGTCAGGGGCTGGGGGTAAGGGAAGAGGTGTTGCTCAATGGCTATAGAGTTTCTGTTTTGCAAGATGAAAAAGTTCTAGAGATCTTTTATACAGCAATGTAAATATAGTTGACACCACTGAGTTCTACACTTAAAAATGGTTAAGAGTGAGGGATGACCCAGTGGCATAATGGTTAAGTTCACATCCTCCGCCTTGGTGGCCCAGGGTTCACAGGTTCAGATCCCAGACTTGGACCTACACACTGTTCGTCAAGCCACACTGTAGTGGCGTCCCACATACAAAATAGAGGAAGATTGGCAATAGACATTAGCTGAGGGCCAATCTTCCTCACACACACAAAAAAAGATTAAGAGGGTAAATTTCATATTATGTATTTTTTACCACAGTTTTAACCAGCCCTGGTGGTCTAGTGGTTAAAACTCAGTGCTCTCACTGCAGCAGCCTGGGTTCCTTTCCTGGTCAGGGAACCTGACACCACCCGTCTGTCAGTTGTCATACTGTGGTGGCTGTGTGTTGCTGTGATATGGAGCTTCCAAACTAAGACAGACTAGGAAGAAGGACCTGGATGCCCACTTCCAAAAGAATTGGCCATGAAAACCCTATGAATAGCAGCAGATAATTATCTGATATAGGACCAGAAGGTGAGAGGATGGTGCCAAAAGACCAGGCAAGGTACCACTCTGCTGTACACAGGGTCTCTAGGAGTCAGAATCAACTCCATGGCACTGACAACAAGAACAAAAACAGAAAAACACAATTTAGAAAAAAAAAAATAGGAGCTGTAAGTCATTTTAGCCAGTATAGGATATGTTTGGTTTTTTGTGGTTTGGACAACGTTCACGTTTTGTCTGTATTCAGACATGACTACAGGGTGGTCTTGTTTTTGTCTTGTCCCCTCATGATCTCAGAGTAGCTTTGTCTGATCTTGATGTTCTGTGAAATGGTTTATGTTCAACAGGAGAATAGGAACACCCAGCTGTGAGTGCCTGGCCCGCCATAGCAACACCAAGGAAGACTTCCTTCATAGACCAGGCCAGCTCCTGGACGCCAGGGTCTGCTTTCCTCTTCCTCATTTATAACTTTGTAATTTTGAAAGAGATTGAGACCCAGGGCGGGGACACTTGAGCCCCATCCGAGTCGAATGGAGGAAGGAGCAAATGCTTCTGATTGGGACATAGCCCCTTGAAGTGGCAGCCTGGAGGGACAGAGGAAGAGTGCTATCTTCCCCTACCCCCACCACAGTCCGTGAACCCCTTGAGAGTAAGGACTTTGCTTTTTCATTTTTGTATCCCCAAAGAATCTGGGCTAATGTTGGTGATTAATCCGTCTTTGGGAAAGTTAGAAATGGAAGGGAAAGGAGGGCCAGAAGAGACATCATACATTTTCCTCTCGATGCCATTGCCTCCCTCGTCCCAAAGGCTTTACCTGAAAGACTCACCTGGTGTTTTTACCTGAAGAGTCACATTAGCAGTCTTCTGAGCCCCTAGTTGAATCAACCCAAAGTTTCTCACTTTACAGTCCTGGAAATATCTACTCTGTGTCAGGAACTACAGCAGATGCTGAGGATATGAAGATGAATAAGACGATCTTTGCCCTCAAGTAACTTAGAGAACAGCTGGAGTGGAAGATAAGTATTTAGCAAAATTAGCGATATGAGAGAGGCAAGGGCAAGTTACTGAGGGAGCACATGGGGGGCATCTAACCTTAATGGAAGGAGAGTAATCAGGGATGGCTTCCCAGAGGAGGTGATGATGCTTGATCTGCGTCTTGAAGGATGAGTGGAGGAAAGAAGTTCTAAGCAGAAGGAGCGAGGTCTACAAAGGCACAAAGGTCAGAGAGCTCCCACCAAAGTGTAAATGTGTTGCTGGGGAAAGGAGGAAGAAGGAGGGAGATGGTGGTGTTCACAGTTGTCTGTAGGTTACTGGAAAGACAGGCATGGCCAGATCATAAGGACAACTTATGCCTTGATAAGAAATTTTCACGTTTTCTTAAAGACTGTGCAAACCATTAAAGAAGTTTAAGCAGCAGAATAATACGATTGAGGATGGATCAGGGAGGACAATCCTAGAGGCAGAGAGTCCAGTTAAGAGATTGGGGCAATCATGAGTCAAGGGATGACAAGGGCCTGGGGTACTGGCACAGGGGACAGAGAGGAAGCGAATGTGTTTAAGAGCCATTAAGAAGATGGAAGAGAGAAGGCTATGAGACTAAATGGATATGGGAGATGAAAGAGGAGGAATCAAAGATGGCTTTGTTTCTGGTTTGGGTGATTGAGTGGGTGATGGGTTCATTCACCAAGATAGGGAATAGAGGAGGAGGATCAGTCTGGAGAAAAGTAGATCCATTTTGGGACATTTTGACTCTCCAGTAAAGATGATCATTAGCTGGTTGGACACTGGGGTGTGACACTCAGAAAAGAGGTCCGGTCATTAGCTTATGAGTGGACAAGAATTGATGAGATTGCCTTGGATGCGAGTATAAGAAAAGATGAGAAAAGAATTGAGAGATTGCTGAAGGAACATAAGATTTAAGGGCCAGGGAAGTAAAAGGAACCCACAAAGGAAATTGAGTCATAGTCAGAGATAATAAAGAAAAATTGAGGGGGCCAGACCAGTGGTGCAGTAGTTAAGTTTGCATGTTCCGCTTCGGTGGCCCAGGGTTCGTTGGTTCAGATCCCAGGTGCAGACCTATGCACCACTCATCAAGCCATGCTGTGGCAGGCACCCCACATATAAAGTAGAGGAAGATGGACACAGATGTTAGCTCAGGGCCAATCTTCCTCAGCAGAGGGAGGAGGATTGGCAGCAGATGTTAGCTCAGGGCTAATCTTCCTCGAAAAAAAGAAAAAAGAAAAATTGATATCCCGGAAGCCAAGGATCAGTGGTACCACAGAGATGTAAAGTGAAGTGAGCTCCTATTAGCTTTAACAACTGTGATGTCTTAGCATCTTTAATGAGATTGATGGGAGTGGGGTCAGGGAAAGGGAGCCTGATTGTAGGGGCAAGGAGATAATGGGAAGCAGAAAAATGGAGGCAGTGAGTGTGGACTAGTCTTTCAAGGTGAAAAGAAAGATGGGACCATAGCCAAAGGGAAATGTGGAGTGGAGGAAGGTGTTTCCTTGAGTGAATTAAGGGGTGGGGTGTGGTCCAGAGCCAGGTGGAGGATTAGCTTCTTCCATGGGAACAGGGGAAAGGGAAAGAATGGGTGGGGATGCAGGATGGCAAGGAGTCAAAGGTATTCTCTTCTGATGGTTTCTATTTTCTAGGTGAAGAATCCAGTTTATATGCTAAGAGTGAGGATAGAGGTTTGAGAATAATAGCCAATTTGAGGAAAATTTGCCTGAAGAAAGTGGAGAAAAGAGTAGAAGCTGACCTGTGGGATGAGGCAACCAAGGTCCTGGTCAGCCTTGTCGGTGTTCAGACCATAAATGTAAAAGGCTTCTGTGCAGTAAAGGGTTCGCTCAGCAGGCCCTGGTTGCTCAAGCTCTGCGCATGCACGTTCCAAAGAAAAGTCTGTCTTCAGGGGGACTGGCCCTTAACCAGCCTGCAAGATGACCTCGCAGCCATCCGACTGTCCTGCCTGATAAAAGTGTTTTTAAATGCCTGAGGCCTTGAGCCATGCTGTCTCAGTTTGACCTCTGGGAGGCTGCAGCCTGAGTAGTTACAAGGTCAGTCATGCAGGTGCTAGATGCCTATGTGACTGGCCCCCAGTAAAAACCCTGGACGCCAAGGCTTGGCTGAGCTCCCTGTTTGGGGATAGTTCACACGTGTTGTCACACATCATTGCTGGGAGAATTAAGCACGTCCCTGTGCGACTCCAGTAGGAGGGGATACCTGGAAGCTTGCACCTGGTTTCTCCTGGACTTCACCCGTACGCCTTTTCTCTTTGCTGATTTTAATCTGTACCCTTTCACTGTAATAAGCCATAGCTTTATATAACAGCTCCTTTGAGTTCTGTGAGTCCTAGTGGATCAGCAATCCTGAAGGAACCTGAGAGTGGTCTTGGTGACCCCCAATACAGCATGCATTGTCTAGACTAGTGAGAAACTGGAAACATTTAAATGACTACAAGTAATGGATTGGTGAAATAAGTTGTTTTATCCATTCAGTGAAATATTAGGCAACTATTTAAACAGATAACAAAGGAAGAGGTTGATCTATGAAAAATATTGAAAGATATATATCAAACTGTTAATAGTAGTTATTTCTGCAAGCCGGCGGGAGGGAAACTTACATGATAGGCTTTATACGGTTCTTTCTATGTAGTTTTTATTTTCTTCAACCAGTATTATTAAAGTTATTCACTGTCAACAATTGTAGATATTTACATTCTGGAAAAAGGAAGAAAAAACTATTACGGATTTATCTCCTGAACATTATATTAAGGTATCCTAATTATTCCCTCAGCTTTATCAATTTTCTGTTGGAAGTGAGCTTTTTTTCTCAGCTCCCTAAAATGGCTATTTGTTCCTTCAAGGATGGGAGTAGGAGACACATCTGAACTGTTATTGAATACCCTCAGAGCCTGGCTCAGTAAGTACCTATAACTGGGTGAATAAAAATGCGTCAGTTAGTGAGGCTGAAGTGACTTTACCAGTTCCTGTATTTGTACTTTTAACCAGTAGGTGGCACCATTTGCTCTTTGGCAATGTATAGTTTCCGCGCCTTCCTTGAAATAGGGGAAAATGAAAAAGACAACCTGCAAGAAAAGCAGGATGCCGGGCCTAGGGAAGGAAATGATGTCTTTAGAGAGGGAGCTGGATTGCTTCTTGTCCTAGAATTGTTAGACACACAAGCACAAACACAAAGCCACAATTTAGCTGTTCATTTTATCGTCAGCAAAGCTGCAACCTTGATACATGTGGGCTAAGCAAAAATTCTTCTAATTGCTAAGAGATCATCAAGTATGTGGCTTGCATTTTTAGAAGACACCCATTTTATGTAACACGGCCTGACCACGTGAGAATACATACACATCCCCTTGCCTTCCCACTCTTTGGTGGTTTCTCAAAGATTTTTGACCACAGTCACATTTATCATTTTCATTTTTAAAAATACTTGCTATAAATGCATTTCTGTGCTGAGCAAAGAGCAAGGAAATTTCCCCTTTTCTGCCCCATAACCTCCCCATGATGGTCCAAAGACAAGTTCCTCTTTCTATCCCCAGCATATTGCCCAGGCCCTCCTACACCCAGTAACTTATCAGTAAAGGTTTGTTAATTGTATTCTTAATGGGACTTAAGATCTAGGACAGTTATGAAGATACACATGAAACGTACTTTGAGGCCCCCCAAATAAAAATGTTGAACAAAAATATAAATGGGTGACAATAACATCATTCTATTATTTTGTCAGTGTTGGTGAGTAGAAGATGGCTACCTAGAAAGCGATGAGTTCAGAGCTGGCACTGTCTTTGAGGGGCGCAGTCTGAAGCCAGAGAAAACCTAGGTCTGAGTCCCACACTGCATCTCGCCCTGCTTCTTATCAATACGTGATCATGTGCCTTTAGACAGTTGTATGATTTCTCTAAGTCCCAGTTTCTTCATCTGCAAAATAGGAATAATTATGGCCGTATTGTAGAGTTGTGATAAGGATTAACTTACCAACGTGGCTTATTAGTGGGAGAAAGAAATACCAAGCTGAACCACTGCACCAGCAGCTGTTCAGAGGGAACGCAGAGCAGGAGAAGCTGTGGTGACCGGCAAGTAGCTGCAGATGGCTTGTGCTGAGGAAGCTGTTGAACAGAGATGAATCACTGAGGGGGCCAGCCCAGGAATTCAGTGGTCATGAGGATTAGGGGAAAGCAGATCCTAACCACCTGCACTGCTACAACCACATCCTGAAGGCCGTTTATTAGTTTAGAGTCTGTCTTTGTAAAGATGTGTCCTCCTTCCCTAGAAGGACCAGTTGTCAACATTCTGAGAAAATAACTTCGGCTCCACAAACTCTGGGACCGGAGATGACTGAATGGAGTTGAAGCACCCTTCTTGTGTAGGGACAACTTGGTCAACTGACCCAACAACTCCCCCTGCCTTACTCCCAACTGCACCCCCCACCCCCACCCCGCAACATTTGCAAGCTCATCACATTGTGCAGCTGTCCTTCTGAGAAACATGGGCAGGAACTGGTTATTGATTTGGGTTATGCTCTCAGTTCCTTTTTTGACTTAAGGAGAAACTGATAAACAAAGAGTCAGATGAGTGGAGCAAAGGAGACCACAGATGTTCCCTACTCCATAGCAGGGATTTGCTGGGTTACATTTTGTAGAACTCCTTTCCCTCCGTTCTTCCCTGGACAAACAAAATGCAGGGAATGGCCTCAGTTCCCCCTTCGCAATGTCACAACCTTCGGGGCTCTTTTGCTGCCTAAACTTAGTCCAGTGTGTTGTAGTGCAAAGAGCTCTGTATTTGTATGCACAAGTCCTAGACTTACATTTTGGTCCTGTCATGTATTAGTTGTATGACTTGGTCAAACCAGTTAAACCCTCTGAATTTCAGTGTCCTCATCCAAAAAAGACAGGGTAATAATTAATGCCTACTCTAAGATTCCCTAAAGGATTTTAAACCATAATAAACAGAAATCCTATAAACTTTTGGTCAGTCCATAGAATATTTCCAGTCCTTTTTAAATATGTTCTTTGCCCCTCCTTACCACCAAGTATACTCCACTTCTTCTTCTAAGTGTGTTTCATATTCGCTATCTCATCTCTTCCAAGAAGTATTTCACTGCCCGCTCCTGCCAGTAATTTACTCATCCCCAGCCATGAGAACTGAAAATAGAAATGTGCCATTTACAAACATTCAAGTTGGCAGGAGGAAATTGCCCAAAGCGTAAAAAAAAACTAGATTTGGATGTTCCATAGAAGCACTTTTATATGATCCCAAAGTGATGAATTTTTAAAAATTCCCTAAAGAACACCCCCCCACACACACACATTTTATCTTGGTTTGTTAGTTCTTGCTCAGCACTGGAGGTACGCACAGAGTAAGATGAGGACCTTAGAGTCAAGTTTCCGCTATGTAGACAGGGGTACAAATACCCAAACCATATGTTAAACTGACAGTACTAACAAAATGCTCAGGGGCTCAGACAAAAAAAAAATTCATTTGGCTGGAAGAAACTGGCAAGAATTCTCCAAGAAGTTGGCATTTGAGTTGACAGGTTGAAGGAGATGAGGGGAAAAGGCTTGGAAAGGGTGGCGGGAAGATAGACAGCAGTGAGGGCGAAGGCACAGAGATTTTGGGCCAGGACATAAGATTGTTTCATTAAATGTGCCTGATATGTGTAACCAAAGGGATGATTTGTCCTGAGATTTCACAACCTGTCTCCAGACACGCATTCAGTCACACCGGCCACATCCAGCCTTAACAGTGGCCACATAGAGTTGCAGCCCCTGTCGAAGGAAGGGGCTCCTACATGGCTCTCACAGGCTTCATGTGTCCACAGCCACTTTCACAGAGCATCTCAGAATCCCTTAGTGGGGCTACCAGGGTACTAAATGGATGAGCCCCATCTGCTTCTATACCTTCAGGCTGTCAAATCAGTAAGGTTGCCTCCAGTCCAAAATGATATTCTCAAGCAGGTTACTGAAGGAATGGCTTGTAAGCACTTATAAAAAGAGGTAGCGATATTAACTATAGTATTATTAACTAAAGTGAGCATGGTGATTACAGTGAATAATACAGTATTGTATATTTGAAAATTGCTGAGAGAGTAGATCTTAAAAGTGCTCACCACAAGAAAAACATTTTGTAATTATGTATGGTGATGGGTGTTAACTAGATTTATTACAGTGATCATTTCACAATAAATACAAATAGCAAATCATATTGTACACTGGAAACTAATATAATGCTGTATTGTCAAGAACACTTCAATAAAAAATGAATGATAGCAACAACAAAAAAAAAGAAGCAGCGTCCACTAGGGGTCAGCATAACCTTGCCAAGAATAGTCTGCCCTAACAGCCTGTTCTTTTTCTGACATAATGACTAGACAGGCAGATTAGGGGGAATGTTCACCCACTGTATCTGTGCTTGCCCTGGCTTTTGGACAGATTTCCTTGTGGACAAGGGTGAGAAATATGGGCTGGATATTAGAACAATTGAGTAGGTTGGTGAGTGGTTAAATAATTGCACTGAAAGGGTGAGAAATGGATCAGTGGCAATCAAGAGAGAAAGAGTTCTAGTGAGAAAGAGCCATCACACAAATTTCTTTAATCTGTTTCACTCAACATTTTTTTTTTTTTTGAGTGATCTGGATTAGGGCACAGAAGACACGCTTACCTAATTTGCATGTGCTGAGAGGGACTATACTGGGACACAAAATTGTCTTATTAAGCCAACAAAGACAAAATTCAAAAGAGATAAATATAAGGTTCTGTACTTGTGTTTCCAAAATGAACTACAGAAATATAAATTGGGGGGCAAAGAGGTGTGCCTTAGATGAAAATGATTTCTTGAGTGGGTTTGCAGGCAATAAGCTTAATGAGGCTGGACAGTATCACTTGACTCCTGGGAAAGTGGCTTTCCTTTAGGCTACACTGAACTCCACATCAAAAGTCCTGTATTCGATCTCTGATCTCTACCCCATCACTAACAAATCGTTTAGTCTCTGGGTCTCAATCTCTTGATCTCTAAAATTAACTAAATCTCTAGGTCCTTTATAGCAGTAAAATTCTAGGACTCACCCCTTCATTGTTTGTGGAAGTGGAGTCAACATCCACTTCACTACTTTCTCCAGTGCCTTTCTGATCTGCAGAGGCCGGAGAGCAAAAAGGGGCTGAGATTTCCTTGCAGCTGGGTGCTGGGTGCGACTTAGGTCTGGCCACTGAGAAGCCTCGTGGACAACATGTGGGGGGTGAAAGTCAAGCAGAGGCTGTCTTTCTGCAGCTTCTGTTGCTTCTGGAAACTAGGCGGAGGCGGCTTTTGGTTTTTCCGTAGCAGCAACAGTCGAGATCCCAGTGTCCGGGCTCTATCTCTGTGGTGCTAAGAGGAAGGACCCAGAGCATCCATTTCTTGTACCATAGCAGACAAAGTACAGTCCTGATGCCCGAAATAGCAGCTTGTTCCTTATCACGGCTGTTTCCCGGATCTTAGCAGTGGCTGGGTGGTCCTTGACTGGCGATTTTCTCTTCATAGAAGAGGCAGCAACTCCCTTAGTGGCCTGACACTGGAAGGCTTTGCTGAAACTCAAACTAGAGTCTCTTTCAACTATTCTGTAAACCATTAAGTACTGTGTAATAAATTCCTTCCTAGCTGGATTTCTTTAATCCAGCCACAGTGGATTCCATTCATCAGAGATCAATATAACAATATACTTAAAACTTCTTTTTTATAAAAGGCCTGGAAGAGTGCACACCAAATTGTTAAACAGTCCTCACGTCTATAACCACTAAGGGAGTGAGAGGGTGGCATCTGAGAGTAAACTGGAAATTTTTCCATGCAGTATGACTTTTTTCAAATAAAGACTATATTCGTTAATAATGGTATATTTATTTTTTATATATTATGTTTATATATAATGTTATATTTATTTATGTATATATTAAGACTATATTCATTAATAATGCTATGTTTAAGGAATTAAGATGGCTGATGTATGTTGAAAGCAACATATTCATAGCAACAATTCATAGCAAGATCAAAATGTAGCTTTTGTTATCTTTCATAATCCATTTAAAATTTATTCCATGGGGTTATCTTCCCCTGTTCCCAGCACCCTGCTGCTCAAAGTGTGGCCTGAGAACCAGCAGTAGTGGCATCAGTTGGGAACTTGTTAGAAATGCGGAATCTCAGACCCCACTCCAGAGCCACTGAATCGCAATCTGCATTTGCAGAAGAGCTCTGGGTGATCCACATGTACTTTAAAGTTTGAGATGATCCATGATTTTTCTGCTTCTCTTGGTAATAGACAATCCCATAATGACTTTAGGTCACAAGCATAGTTCCAATTTATAAATTAGAATGCCCAGTTCTAGATATTAATTTGACCTTCAATCTTTATTCAAAGATAAGTCTTCGTCCTACTACTTACCCAGCTAAGGTCCTGACTTGGGGAAAGAGTTTGGTTGGATTCTCTCTCTCTCTTTCACTCTCACTCCGGCTCCCCTCCCCACCGCCACCCCCCACATCTCCTCCCCCTCTTATTTGCATCTGTTTCCTTTGCTTCTCACCAAAGCCAAAGTCGGAGGTAAGAGTGAAGGCAGGGAGAATGGGTAAGGAAACAGAGAGTTCTTATTTGTCTGGGCAGCTTTCTGCTCTCTGAGCTTGGCAGGTGGCTAAAGCCAACTCTTTCTCCCACAGGCATTTTTCTGGTCTGTTGGGAAATGTTTATCCCTGGTGACTGCTCTCCTGCATTCCTATACTCAAGGCCTGCACCTCTTCCCTCAGCTCCTAGGAATCCAGATTTGCATCCAGCCTTTGGGTGCCTTTGTCTATCCCTCCTGGTGGCCTTATTTTACAGGAATGAAGACAACCCCATGCCAGCTCTCTATGTTTCATGGACCACAGAAATCCATACTCACATATGGCTTTGCCCTGAGATATTCTGTATTTGGTGCTAATCCACAAACAGGCTCTTCTATCCCACAGCTGCAGCTCACTTTAGCTTTCTCACACGTGAGTCAGGCCCAGTTCCCTTTGTCTTCCAACTGCAGGGAACACATTTCAGACCTCCTTGGGTGACTCTATGGGCATCTCCCTCATTAGGCTTAATGAAGAGGCGGTAAACTGCCCATATCTCCCCACTAGGAGGAAGAATTGTGATGGAGACTCACATCATGACAAAGAAATGTCTTCACGGATCCTCTCTCCTCTCCATACCTTGACCCCTTTTTATCTCCTTGATGTGATTTCAAAGTCTGAAAGTCAAGGAACAGATCTCTAACCATTTCCTTTGTAAATTCTGCATAAGATAATCTGGCTTCAGAATTTCACTTCCATTGTATCATGAAATATCGCTTTTGACATCCTGTCACAAGTGCAACTGCTTAATTGTAAAAAATAAAAATAAAATCCTGCCTTCCTGCCTTATTCTGCCTGGACACACCCACCTAAACAGTCATTGTGGGCCCCACGTTTTAAACCAAATATAGAGCTCCTAGAGATGTGCTCAGAAAAACTAGGGTGGAGAAGAAACTCAAAATTAGGAACAGTTGAAAACACTGAAAAAACAGTTTAAAAAAAGAAGAGTCTAGGGGCCTGCCTGTGGCCAAATGGTTACATTCTCACACTCCGCTTTGGGGGCTCAGGGTTCCAAGCCATGCTGTGTCAGCGTGCCACATAAAAGAACTAGCATGACCTACAACTAGCATATACAACTATCTACTGAGGCTTTGGGGAGGGGAAAAAAAAAAGAGGAGGAAGATTGGCAACAGATGTTAGCTCAGGGCCAATCTTCTTCAAAAACAAAAAAGAGTCTATCTTTAAGAAAACCTAAGTGTAACCTAAGCAGTCTCTTTAAATGTCTGAGGGGCCAACAAAAGGACCAAGAATTAGATTTATTCTACTTAACCTTAGGAAGTACAGTGAGTAGAAGTTACAACAAAATCATTTTGCTCATTTATGTAAGCAAGAACTTTCTAATTGCCAGAGCTGTCCAAAAATAAGAGTGGGCTGTCCTTGGGAGGTAATGAGGGCCGTGTCCACACAAAAAGTCAAGCCTGGTTGCATGTCCACATGACAGAAGAACTTTAGAAAGGTCTCAAAAAGTGGCTTTTCGGTTGAACTAAACAGTCTTTAAATTCCCTTCAGATTTTCGAGGACCTCCAACTCATCTCTAAAGATGTCCACCTGTAGTCTCTGGTTCCCTATAGGGTCATATGTAACTTTTTTCCTAGACATTTTGGAATTTGCTTTCCTAGATTTGCTTTCTGAGTACATTTTATGTTTTATTAATTCTAAGACATAAATTTTTTAAAACTATCTTTTAACATCTCTGAAATCCTGATGCATCTTATAACAGCTGCCTTGTCATAGTTTTCATTGCTTACATAAGCATGAACATTAAAGTGCCAGCATCAAAATTTGCAGAATGAGTGTGAGCAGCTTGGAAGAAATTTCTAGAGACAATAGTGAAACTGTAGGTTGCGGGGAGAGGTGGAATGGGTGGATGTGTTTAGCAACATTCTTGAAGGAGAAATCAAAAGTGAGCTGGCTCCAGATAATTGTAAATACAGTTTAACAGTCTGGCAACAGTGACTGTTACTCTTATGGCTTCTTTTAAGAAATGCTGCATTACTAATGCTTTTCATAGGAAAGAAGAACTTATAAGAGTAGGAAAATACACACATTGATCAACCTGAGTCAAAAAGTAATGCAGCAAAGTCAGACTCTGAAAGTGAAAAACTTTTAGGAATACCTTACCCAATTTGTTTCTATTTTCCTTTTGATGCATGTATAACAGTGATTTGTGGTTTTAAAAAATTCTATTTCTAGGGGCTGGCCCCGTGGCCGAGTGGTTGAGTTCACGCGCTCTGCTGCAGGCGGCCCAGTGTTTCGTTGGTTCGAATCCTGGGTGCGGACGTGGCACTGCTCATCAAACCACGCTGAGGCGGCATCCCACGTGCCACAACTAGAAGGACCCACAATAAAGAATATACAACTATGTACCGGGGGGCTTTGGGGAGAAAAAGGAAAATAAAATAAAATCTAAAAAAAAAAAAAAAAAATTCTATTTCTAATTAAGCCTAAAAGACATTGTGTGGCTACTCAGTTATATTTTTCCTTTCTTAGTGTTTTCTTTAATGGTGCATCCCACAATCCTACAACGAGGAGACAGAACTTCGGAGATAAAGTATCTTGCCCAAGGCTACTGTGGGAGATCAGAATTGGCCATCCCAAAATGTGTCTCTTTGGCATGAGGATTATTTTGGGCTGGGTACTTTTAAGAAACTGTGGGGCGGGGGGGGGGGGGGGGGGGGGGGGGGGGGGGAGGCTCTGAAAAGTATAAGTTACTCTTTGTAAGAGACATTTACATTTACAAGGGAAATCTCCATCTGGAAAGGTATCTCCCAGACTCTGCACCAGGAAGAAGGGGGTATGACCTTATCCCTAGAGCTCTTATCAATGCGGAAGGCAGGACTTAAATCCGATTAATAACCTTACTCTTGTTTACTGTGCTTTTCTGGTAATCTCCCACAACTGACTCCCCACACCCCCAACATCCTCCTTTGTCTTTAGCTGAAGATAGTATTTAAGGTAACAGCTTCTGCCACTTTGGCGAGTTACTCAGTTTTCCTGAGTCTCTCCCGTGTATACATGTTACAAAGCTTTGTTTGATTTTCTCCTGTTATCCTGTCTCATGTCAGTTTAATTCATAGCCCAGCCAGAAGGACTCAGAGGGTAGAGGATTTGTCTTCCTCCCCTACACTACACAGCTGGTAAGTAGCAAAAGTGACATTTGAACCCAAGTCTATTAACTCTTGAGCCAGAGTTCTTAACCTCTATACTCTGCCACCTCTAGGTCCAAAGCTAATTAGCTTGGCTATTGAACATGCTGCATTAGGGGCATATTTACTGTTAAGAGATGTGAGAATGGTCATCTCCCACATTACTGTAATGAGAGTGGCTCCTTTGAACTGAAAAGAACTAAAGTGTATTGTACCAATTCTTTAGTCTCAGATGTTAGCTGAATCAGGGATGTATGATTATATGAGGCCTCTTATTAGGAATAGGATGTCAGCATTGAAGCCAATTATCATTGCAGGTATAATGACTGGGGAACAAACTAAACCAAATATGGACTAACCGTAGTATGTGTCACCTGTTCTACATGGAAATTTGGTGAAGAACTAGGATAATCTGGTTTAGAATAAGAGCTCTACTTAGCCAAAGTCCGTGTTTAATAGGGGAGTATTGTCAGGAGTGCATTTCCCTTAGTTAACTGCAAACTAGCTAGCAAGGAATTCAGAAAGTGGATGGGTTAACATTACAAATAGGGGCATTTACTCTGGGGTGGACTGTACTGCTGGGCTGCTGCCTGATGTAAGGTTAGTAATGCTATCCTGGTCCAATTGGAGACAGTCAACAGTAGATAAAGAGTCAAGAGGTTCTCTGGGTTTAACTGAGAAATGAAAGTATGATGATGTGTTCTCTTGACTGGGGTAGGAAAGACAAGCTCTCTCAATGCTAATTAGTGGAAGTGCAAATTGGTAAACCTCTTTGAGGGATAATTTGACAACATCTGTTAAAATTAAGAAGACATATTCTTTGACTCAGCAATTCTATTTCCAGGAGTTTATCCCACAGATACATTCAAGTTTGTGATAAAGATATAGGTGTAAGGATATTCACTGCAGCATCATTTAAAATGTGAAAAGTTTAAAAACAATCTAATAGTTCGTCAATAGGAACTGGCAGATGTCATCTCACCAGGAAGTGGTTTCTGAACCCCCATGTTGGGCTTAGTGCCCCTCCCCTGTGCTTCTAAGCACCTTATCATCCCCTGTCTTAAAACCTCTAATAATGAACGAGTCTGTTTATTTGTCTGTCTCTTCCTGTAGGGTTACTTTTATTCATTTCCCTCATTTTGCAGAAGAGGAAGTTTGGGCTCAGAACAATTGTGCAGTTCCCCATAGAGAATGAGGCAAAAGTACATTCAAAGGCATAGAGACATGAACGAGGCTGGTGTGTTGGGGAAAGAGCAAGTGGTCGGTGTGGCTGCAGTACAGCATGAATGGTCTCCATATGTCATGATAGGGAGTTCGGACTTTAACTTAGAGGATTTGATTCACTCTCTTAGGAAAAAAGTCATAAGTGTGGAGCTCAAAGAGTTCCCCTCTTTCCATAGAGTAAAGCTAATATAAAAAACAGACTCAGTGAGGACAGAATGAAAGAGGAAGGCTGGGGCCAGCCCCGTGGCCAAGTGGTTAAGTTCACGTGCTCCGCTGGTGCGGCCCAGGGTTTCGCTGGTTCGGATCCTGGGCGTGGGCATGGCACCACTCATCAGGCCATGTTGAGCCGGCGTCCCACGTGCCACAACTAGAAGGACCCACAACTAAAATATACAACTATGTACTGTGGGGATTTGGGGAGAAAAAGCAGGAAAAAAAAATAGATTGGCAACAGTTGTTAGCTCAGGTGCCAGTCTTTAAAAAAAAAAGAGAAAGGCTGAGATCCAAATGGAACTTGCCAGGATCCCTTCTACTGGAGGACATTTGGATTCCTTGTTTGGTATCTCGTATGGATATCAGTAAGTTTAGGGTCTGAAGCCTGAGTCTGAGCCACAGAACTGATCAGAGAACCAGGGAGAAGCAGCTTCCTCCCCTGGCTTCTCCAGCGTGTTTCTATCCTTGCTGCTTTCCTTGTTGCTATCCTTGCTGCTTGGGAATGAACTCTGAGATTCTCCCTTGGGCCAGCTAGCCTTCTGATTCTCTAAATGCATGTTGGGACCTCAAACAGAAGCTGAATGAGGCAAAGCTGATGTTTCTTTAGTGCAGGTTTTTCTGGGAGATCATTAACGGATATTGCAGAGGATGATCTATGAGAGCTGGGGGGCTTAGAGACAGCGGAGTCTAGAGAGCACAAAAGTCAATTCTTCTCCCTCCACCCACAAAAAAATTGAGTCACGAATGATTTTTGTTCTCACTCGTAAGTCCTTGTTCTTCCCCAGCCCCCACATCCCTAGTTCTAAATGTAGGCATGTGGCAGGAAAGGAAGAAGGATATTGTGGCTGTTAACAAGGTATAAATGAAGGAGACCCTGCCATACCAGCTCTCTTGTGAGTGGCGATTTCATTGTTTTGCTCTCTTAAAAAATGATCAACTAATTTTTTTTTCATGACTTGGGATCCTTTGATTACTAAGTCTCTTGGTAGTAATGCTAGTCACTTCCTGTCTGGATCAGGGATGGCAGAAAATCAAGGGAACAAAATCAGAAGGGAAACAGCCTGGCCACTGGAGTAGAGGGGAATTAGCAGAGAAGTCTTCCTGGGAGGAGAGTTCTCAGAAGTGAGATGAGCTTGCATTAGAAAGCTGGAAATCAGAGTCACAGAGAACCTTGTAAACTAGAACCCTAGTACTGGACTACAGGGGCCTGGACATACCTTCTCAGGGAGCAGCAGGCACCCACTGAGATCAGTTTACTTGGTGCTTCTTTTTTAACTTGAAATCAGCATCTCCTCCAGTAAGACTTATTGATGCCTTCATCCCAGGAACGCTTCCAAATATCTATCCCAAATACTCAACAGGCTAAAGGACTTCCTAACAAAACTTCCACTTCTGATCCCTTTCTACTTCCCCACATTCATCTCCTGACAGCTTCTCCCTAAGATACACCCCCCAACAAACACATAAACACACATAATTCTCCAACCACTCCCAATTATTTGCAGCTCTACAAACACAAACTTTTATGCTTCCGTGCCTTTGCAGCCTCAGCCTGCATGCCCTACCCCTCAATCTTTTCCACATTTTTACTTGGTGAATTCTTGCTGTTCTTTCAAGATTCAGTTTCCTCCTCTGAATTCCCGTAGTGTTTCATAAAGCACTTAGCACATTGCATTGCAATTTATGTGTGTACCTGCCTGCCTCTCTCTGTATGTAATTTCAGTGACTTTGTAATAATAACATGGTGAAGATAATACTAAGAAGAAAATTAGGAAGTATGTTGATGTTATTCTGGTTAATCACTCAAAAAGAAACAGGAAATTGTGTTGTGACTGAATATCTATAACGCAGAAGTAAAGGATGGGAGAATAGAGTTATCAGTTCTAAACCTTAACAATGAAGCTTAACTGATAAAGGGTACGGACTCAATGCGAGTGAGACTTCCTGGGAACAAGTCACACCAGCCTGGCAGAGAGCCAATCTAGTAGGCAGATGGGAGACCCATGAAAATGGGACTTGTAGGACGCACCCCCTGAAATTGCGATTGAAATGGTCTCTTGCTTTTTTTTCTTCAAGTGACATTAAAGTTTCCATGTAGGATGGGACATAGATCTGTGCACATGTGTGTCTAAGTGTGTTTGTCTTGGAATGGCTCTTAGGGAAGTAAAAAAACCGCTAAAAATTAGAATTTAGCAATTTTGAGGATTTGTCTTAAACTTTCTTCAGAGATTCCTCAAAGCAATTCTACTCATTTAATTTGTGACTAAAATGAGCATGGCCCATTACCAGAGCCCGTGAGTCTGTCTAGCTACAGTGGGGCAGGACACACATCTGGACCAGTCTACCAAACTCTGACCCTTATGACTCAGAATGGGAGGCCGAGACAAATACCTTTCCCTCTCTAAAACTAAAAAGAACCCAGGGCTTTGAGGGTATAAAGTCATCAGAAATAGAACCGAAAGTCTTTTTTAAAGTAACATTAAATTCATTATGAATAACTACAACTTGACTCTAAAATGTTCTAGAAAGCTCAGTTACCTGAATGACCTTAAGTACCAAAATATCGCTTGTGCTGAGATATGTACTGGGTGGGCTTACATGAAAAGCTAAGGATGACTAAATTCACTTCCAAACGTGAACCTCTAAGTGGTAAACAAGTTTCTACTTCCTTACTGAATTCTGTGAGGGGAAGGAAGAGAGCAGAGGGAAGGCCTTGTGGTTACAAACTGCTCAGATATGCTGTGTAAGACTGAAATCATCAGCCACTACACTTTTTGCGTGCTTCTTTAAAAACCACAGCGAGACAAAGGGATGTAACAGATGGCTTTGAAAGGTCACCGGTGATGGGAAGCAGGAGAGACCAGGAATGAATGAGGTTGGAGAGGGGACAGTAGCCGCCTCCCCCACCTCAGCTCTCCACAGTAGCGGTCTCCGGTGCTCCCGGGCTCACAGGAACGCGGGGAGTGAGGGTCTCCATTGTTTCCCTGTGCTCTGGGAAGGCCGGTGGCTCCTTTAATTCCAGGACCACCCGGCTCAACAGGCCTTTGAGCAGCTGCATTTCTCGGAGCAGAAGGTCCACGTCGGGTTTCAGGGCTCCCGCTGATTGTTCCAAGGGGGTCCGCCGCGGAGCACAGGCCGGCGGCCCAGCAGTGGGGGCTCTGCCTGTGGGGAACTGCAGCCCCGCTGAGGTGGTGTTCGGGACGGAGGTGACCGATGGGACCGATCTGGACACCGGGGGCTTTCTGAAGGAAAGCGGCTTGTTACCAGGCGCCAAGGCTGCGGCCTGTGGGACGGGGGCGGTGGTGGATGCCAATTCCAGAGCAGAACCTGTGAAAGCAACACGCCGAGTACCGCGCAGCTGCAATCGTTCTCCCACGGTCTGGGGGCGGGGGCGAGGAGTTGGGCGGGTGGGCGGATGGGAGAGAGGCACCGGGCCATGGAGCGGAGCAGGGAGGCAGGAATGCGTGGGGAGAGGCGGGAGGCAGCGGAAGCGGGTGAAGAGGGCAGGGATGCGGAGATGGGAAGGCGGGGCAGGTGACAGGAGGGGGAGTGCGGGTAGGACTCGCCGGTGCCAAGAGGCTGAGGCAGGGCTGCCCACCCGGGTGGACGTCGCGGGAGGGCATGCGGTCACTCACCCCGCCCTGGGAGCTGCAGCCATGGGCTGCGTTTCCGGACGCTGCGGGTGGCGGTAGCCACCTCGCACCAGTGCGATTCCAGCTCCTCGACCTCGGGCTCCGGGACCGTGTACTCGGCGCCCCAGTCGAAGCGGCGCACGGCGCGACTGTACTTGTAGAAGGCGAACTGCAGCGGCGTGTCGCGCTTCTGCGGGTGCAGGCGCGTGTCGCAGCGCACGACCACCCCGCCGCGGGGCTCCCCCCGGCCCATCACCCTCAGCACCGGCGCCTGGAACAGCTCTGCGGAGAGGGGGGCCCAGTGGCTGCGATGCACGTTAGGCTGGAGCAAGGGTCCCGGGGCACCAAGTCCCGCTCGTCCTCGGCCCCGCAACCCCTCTCTCCTTCCGGTTTCCCAGGAGGGCTTCTCGCCGCCCAGGGGACCAAGGAGTGGGAGGAGGCTGTGTGTACGCGGGGAGGGAGGAAGGAAAGCCTTCTGAAATGTGGGGCAGAGGGACCGAGTCCCTGAGGGACGGGTAAAGATTGAAAGAGGCGGGAACAGGCCAGACACTGTATGTCATATCCCAGCTGACACCCAGCTCGCCTTCTCCAGCCTAGAAGGGGGTCACTGCGCCTGCCTCGCGGGACGCAGAGGAGCCATTCCCTTGCCCCAGTCCCACAGGGAACCCCCTACCACTGCTGCCGCCATTCTGGCTAGGACGTGGACAGACCTGCCCCCTATGTGGGGTGCCCACCCGGAGTAAGGAGCCGGGGTGTGTGTCGGGAGGAAGGGACACCCGCCCCCACGCAGGCTGCAGATCAAGTGTGCCTTCACTGCGGAGGAGAGGAGAAAGCGTTAGCGGTCTAGCAAAGAAATCCGACACGTGGCAGCTACTTGAATCTCCGCCCCTCCTTTCCACCCCCACCTGATCGCTGTCCCAGAATTTCCCAGTGCTCATTTGCTTCCCTCCGGGGCCCCACGTATCCCCCACCTTGCACAGTCACCGCCACCTTGGAGGAGAACATGGGTGCGCTCTCCACTGGGATGCGCATGGTGCCCGAGCACTGGTAGCGCCCGCTGTCGCTGGAGCGCGCCTGCGGCACTGTGTAGTTGGCGCTGGAGTGGAAGTAGCGCACGGCCTGGCCGTCGTGGTAGTAGTGAAGCTTGTAGACGATTTTGTCATACCAGCCACGGCAGCGCAGGACCAGCGGCTCGCCCTCGAACACCGCAGCATAGGGCACTTGCAGGATCAGCCAGTCTACGACAGACACCACAGACAGGCCTGACCCCAAGAGAAAATTCAGCCCTGGGGGGTCTCCCATTCCCCACCTCTATGCTTCCCCTCTCCACCCCCCCCCGCCCCCCCGCCCCCCCGCCCCGTACTCTCCTTCCCCTCTCCCGCCAACTCACTCCTGCCTTACTGATGCACCCCAGGAGCCTCAAAGCAGGGCGCATTAGTTGGTGAGTGGGGAAAGAGGGGGATTGGCGTTTCATTAGGTACTGAGAAGGCAAAGGTGCCTGAGACTTGGTTCTGGCCTCAAAGAATAATGCCCACCAATGCAGTTTAAACTCCATTGGGTGGCATCAGGACATTCCTGACCTGGCCCCTGCTCACCACTCCAGCATCATCTCAGTATTCTCCCCTGTCCCATTTCTCCTTTACTGTCCCCACCTTCCACTCCTAATGCAGGCTAAGTGCAGCCATACTGAACTGCTGGAAGAACTGGCCCTGCTCTGAGCCCAGAGCCTTTGCACCTGCCAATAAGACTCCCCTTCACCTGTTTTAGTTGAAGTCTACTTGTCCTGCGGGTCTAGGCTTAGACCTTATCTCCTCCAGGAAACTTCCCTAACCCCCAGGACACTTCCCTAACCCCGGGGACAGCCTTAGGTACTTGCCACAGCACTCAGTATTTACCCCAGCACCATCACCATCAGAGCTAACACATAAGCCCTAACATGTGCTAGATGCCATTTTAGGTGTTTTACATTGAAAAAGAGTTCTGCAAGTAAAAGCCACAATTATATGCTACTCTCACTTCTGCAAGCAGTAATCACCGTCTATTATGACCAGTATCTTATGTATATTCACTATCAATTTCCAAACCAGAAACCAGAATGTGGAAAGGAAGTGCGTGTAAGTGCTAATCTGAACCCTGAGTGATGATCTTTAAACTCTGAATACAAACAGTGGCCTACCAGGCTAAGATATTATATTCCTTATGAAGTAGCCAATCCTGGGCCCTAATGAACAATTGTTATTTCTCTTATTCTGTTTTGAAACCCTTTAAGTATCCCTAGGGAGTCAGTTTCTTAATGGACCCCTGTGTACACACGTGTGTACATGTCTGTAATAAAATTTTGATTAAGTGCTCTGTTCAACTGGTGCTTTTTTCCTTAACAGCATGATATAGTTCATTTTTAATCTTCACAACAATCAAAGAGATAGGTATTATTGTCTGCCCTATTTTACTGATGGGAGGTACAGAGAGGCACCATTCAATCAAGAGTAATTCCCATGGCCGTACCCAGCCTGCCCAAGGATCCTCACTTTTCCTGCTTTTCTCTGTCCTTTCCCCTCTGCCCTCTGGCGAACTTTTCTGTCCAGTATTGCAGGTTCTCAGAGGCTCAGCTCTTCTGACTAGTCTCATAAACAGAAATATTTATTTGCTGCCCATGGTGGCAGGAGGGTGAGGGAACTTTGGGGCCAGGCAAGCCTTACTACATCTCTCACATAGTGCCATGCAGGCCCCTGCCTGCTCCAGAGACTCTAGATAGGCCCCCGTTCCTGCCCTGGTGGGAGTGGCCCAGTGTCCTCTCCCACAGGAGGGCCAGTATTGCCAGACGAGACAGGCGCTGCCCCTCCCTTCCTCAGACTACTCACCATTGGACACAGAGAGGTGGATGGGGTCACTGACGGGTGCTCCCCTTGTCTGGCACCGATACACCCCTGGCGTCTGCACCTCAATGCTCTTCTTGTGAGACGGTAGGAGTAGGTGGCCCAAATACCAGAGAGTGCTGATGGGCCGGAGCTCCAAAAGCAGAGGGTGGTACCCATCACACCGCAACGTTACCCGCTCCCCCTTGAAGATTGTGGTCCAGGGTGGGTGTAGAGACAAAATGGGCTTCTCCAGAGTAGCTGGGGGTATGTGAGAGGGGGCAGTGTGGAAAAGAGAATCAAGGTGAGGTGCCCAACGATGTAGTCTAAGGTTAGGAAATCTCAGAAAGCTCCAGCTTTGAGGACCCAGCCCATGTTACTAACCCATCCCTGAGGCAGGGGAGGCCACATTGGGCTACACATCATCAGTCCCTCAGTTAGCACCCATCTCTAAGTGTCTATGGACAAACTGAGTCACAAGATTGAGGAGGAGTGGGAAAAGGCACTATCTCAGAACAGCCAAGAAGTGGGGAGTGAGTACACAAGCAGGTCACTTAGTGGGGCTGGAGTGGAAGTCGTAGAAATTGGGATAAGGGATGTGGAAGACTCACCAGCTTGCCCATTGCTTGGAACTGCAAAACAAGAATCAAAGAAGGAAGAAGCAGGAGAATGTTGGAGATGAGAGGGAAGAAAGGGGCTCTCTTGACCACAGGAAAGACTCAACACATCTCAAGACCTGGTTTTTTTCTGCCTTTAGTTTCCCCTGCTCTGAGAAACCCCCTCCTCCTCACCCCTCCAAAAATAGATAGTGAACTGTTTGGAATTGAGGATTAAATACCCCCCCAACACACACACACACACACACACCCATGACTCACACTCTTCCCCACACCCAAAGTCCTTATGCTGCTATTGCCTCGTTGAGGACTCACCCAGGAGCAGGAGGGCTGTCAGTGCCCACATGATAGACTCCCCTACAGCAGCTGCAGAACGTTGGAGATGTGCCGGCATGGGTTGGAGGAGGAGAGAGAGAAGGTAGCCAATGCTGACCATTGAGTACTGAGAGACATTGCTGCTTCTCCTACCCATTCCTAATTCCTAAAGATCATGGACTGGAGAGAGCAGGAGACAGGCTGGATATGTGTCAACACTTAGGTGTCCCAAGTACCAGGCATTGTCCCACTTACCACCCCTACACCCACCTCACATCTCAGGCCAGCCTCAACTCCTGTAGAGAAGGCCTGCTGAGCAGAGTCTGTGCCCTCTGCAGCCCAAGAGAACCAAACAGAACCCCAGGCTGTGGTGGGTGACTCTGCCACCGCAGGCTCCCATCGACATCCCACTCCCATTTCACCTCCTCCCCACCTTCCAGTCAGCCCTGTAAGCCTCAGTTGAGGAAGACACATTTTCATGTCCTCCTGGTCCACCCAAGGCCTTTATTCTGCTCATTCCTTGATAACAGACATTTCCTGTAAGGCCTAGTGAGGTTGATCTTGGGTTTCCTGCACCCAGAGCTCACATCCTTCCACTGATATTAGGCAAAAAAGCATGACTCATCAACCACCCTCTCTGTCACTGTCTCCCAGTGTCCCAGTCAAGGATAGAAACGCAATGTTTCCCCTTCTTTCTCCCTTTCTGAAACCTTAAACCCTCAAAAATTAGAAAACTCTTCTTTCCTATCCATCCCAATGATCTCACCCTGTGGCGTCTCCACTTACTTATGCCTTCCTTCCTTCTTCATCCCTGCAGCCCCTCCCCAACCACGCCTCAGTTCTAGGACTCCTTACCTGGGGCAGAGAAGTCACTGCATCAGCCCCTCAGAATCTTCTGAGATCGGACCTTCTGGCCCTACTTCTTGTGCTTTCTGAGTCACGTGATCATACCCTGAGCAAGGGGGAACCTGAATTCTCTTGTAAATACTTCATGAATTTTCCAACCTGATAATATGTCTCCTTGGACAGTCTCCTGCCCTCACCTGTGGCTATTCAGTACTGGGGCACCTCCTTCCCTTGGAATTTTGGCAGGAAGGGGATCGATTATGACACTGCCGACTCTCTTTAAGACAGTCTTTTCCCCTCTTGACTGCTGATGCCCAAAGCTTCACTCTGAGAATTCTCTCATAGTTTCTCTTAATGTGCTAGTCCTTGTTAAAAATGCAAATGCCTCTTAGGGAAATATGATTGGTCATTTAAACGATGCTGGCCACTTCAGATCCTATTTGGGAGCAGGTTTTGATAAAAGAGAGATAGTCATATGGGTCTAAAAGTGGGGGGGGGGGGTGTTTGATAAGGTGCTCAGGAGCAGGGGAGGGAGAGAGCTGGACACTGAGGACAGAGACCATAAACTGGCTGCATCATCTACAGTTGCCCCAGAGGTCTGGCTTCTGCACCAGGCCTCCACCTCTATGACAGAAACGTAACCCACCCATCAGCTGTCTATCACCTTTGTCTACATAAGCTGACGCTGTTTTGGCTTCTTCTCACTCATAACTCAGATCTCAGCCTCTTCACCAGATTCCACAAGAAACCTGATTACACCCAAAATACATGAGGTATACAGTCTTCCCTGAAAATCTCTAGAATCACTGGGAGGGTTCACATCATACAGTGCTCAGAATTTGGCTTGCAGAATCTTCCACCCAACATTTCTTTATTCCAGGCTTTCTTCTGCATTTTCCCCAAGTTGGATCTTTTTCTCCATCGAGGACTTTTCCCTGCAGAATTTCTAATTCTTCACCCCTTTACTATGCAGAGAAATTTAGCAATTATCATTTGTTACCTGAGCAATTCTTCACAGCCTCTCGTGACATAGTTTCTGGACGAGATACGCCATCATCTGATAATTCTGATGAATAAAATGTCTCAGTGATGAGGATGATGATAATCAGATAGTGCAGCTGTTGCTGATGATAATGACACCAGTTCACTCTCAGCGAGGGCTGTAGTGTGAGTGTTGTGGCACGTAGCAGGCACTATGCCAAGTGCTTCACAAAAATTACTTCACCTAATTCTCACAAGGGCCCTTTGAAGAAGGAATAATCCTTCTTATCATCTCCATTTGATATATGAGGAAACCGAGGTGATAGAACTGGAATTTGAATTGAAGTCTATCTCATTCCAAAATTTGCTCTCTGTCTCTCGTGCTTGTGGCAGATTGTCAGCACTAGTCTTTTCAAGTCTCCTCTCTTGTTCTGTTATTTTTTTATCTTCAGCTATACTACCGTTTTCCTCTCCTCCACATAAGTACCCACTGTACAATGTTTACTGTATGTTCCTGTATGCAAGCATAGATTTATCTTTGAGAAATATTTAGTGTTATTAATTTACATAAATGATGTTGTGTTCTAGATATTATTTTCTCTTTTAGAACAAAGGTTTGGGTTAAGAGGAATTCACTCCTTTTTTTTCCTGCCTCGATGACTTAGCTGGGACATCTCATCTTGTCTTCTTCAGCCATCAGAGTGGGATTTACAACATCGGCTCCCCTTGTTCTCAGGCCTTTGGACTCGGACTGAATTGTGCTTTCCTGGGTCTCCATCTTGCAGATGGCAAATTGCGGGACTTCTCAGCCTCCCGTAATCTTGTGAACCAGTTCCTCTTGCTCTCTCTCCCTCTTGCCCTCCCCGTCTCTGACAACCACCATTCTACTTTCTGCTTCTATGAGTCTGACTATTTTAGATTCCACATGTAAATGAGATTACACAATATTTGACTTTTTCTGTCTGGTTTATTTCCTTTTCATAATGTCTTCCAAGTTCATCCATATTGTTGCAAATGGCAGGATTTTTTAAAAAGGCTGAATAATATTCCATTGTGAGTATATGTGTGCATATTATATATAATTATATATATAATATATTATACATACATATCTCACATTTTCTTTATGAATTCATCTATCAACAGACATTCAGGTTGTTTCCATATCTTGGCTATTGTAAATAATGCTGCAATGAACATGGGAGTGCAGGCGTCTCTTTGAGATACTGTTTACATTTCCTTTAGATATATACCCAAAAGTGAGATTCCTGTTCACAAGGTAATTCTATTTTTAATTTTTTGAGGAACTGCTATACTGTTTTCCATAGTGGCCGTGCCAATGTACATTCCTACTAACAGTGCACAAGGGTTCCCTTTTCTCCACAGCCTGACCAACGCTTATCTTTTGTCTTTTTGATAATAGCCATTCTAACAGGTGTGAGATGCTATCTCATTGTGGTTTTGATTTGCGTTTTCCTGATGATTAGTGATGCTAAGCACCTTTTCATATACCTCTTGGTCATTCATATGTATTCCTTTGAGAAATGTCTATTCAGGTCCTTTGTCCATTTTTAAACTGAGTTATTTGTTTGTTTGCTATAAGTTGTATGAGTTCCTTATATATTTTGGATAGCAACCCCTTATCAGATACGTGGTTTGCAAGTATTTTCTCCCCTTCCATAGGCTGCCTTTTCATTCTGTCGACTGTTTCCTTTGCTGTTCAGCAGATGTTGCCTTTTCTCACAGAGGTATTAAGGAATAAAGGGATGTGTAGTATAATCAACTTAGACTTTTAAAAAGTGTCCAATCAAAAATATTAGAATGATCTGGTCCAGTAATTCTCAAAGTTTGGTCTGTAGATACTTGCGGGTACTCATGACGCTTTCAGGGTGTCCACAAAGTCAGAACTATTTTTGTAATAATGTTGAGATTATTTGCCTTTCTTACTAGGTTGACATTTGCAGTGATAGTGCAAAGCAGTGTGTGTGTGTTGGAGGGGGGAACTGCTGGTTCCTCAGCACAATTTAAGGCAGTGGCACCAAACTGTATTTTTCATCATCACGCACTCGCGATAAAAAAGATAAAAAATGAACTTACAGTAAAAAAAAACAACAACAAAAGGTAAACCTTAATGAAATAGTAAAAAAAAAAAAAAAAGAGTTAATTTTATTAAATTTTGAGACCAAGTATAAGTCGTTTTAACATTCCGTGTGATGGGAAGGGGGAAGCATGCACTTTTGTTCCATTCTGAAATATAACGGCTGTCTTTGGGGAAAGCTCTTGTGTGATTATTTGAGTTCTGAGCTGAACCGGCTACTTTTTTCACAGAGCACCATTTTTAATTGAAAGAATGACTGGAAAACTATGGTTGTTCAGACTTGGATATTCCGCAGACATTTCTCAAAAGTAAACCAAGTGATTTTGCCCCTTTGAGAAAAACAACTGACAGTAATTATTGCCAATGATAACATTCTAGCTTTCAAATGAAAATTAGAATTGTGGAAAGCTTATATTCATCATCATGAGCTTGACAGCTCTCCAATAATTAAAGACTTCTCTGATGGTGATATTAAATGTGATTTTTAAAATATCGTCTGTAATGAAATGGTATCAACATTTGAAAGATCTGCATAACTTTGTGAACTAATATTTTCAAATGACCAATGCATGGGTAAAAGATTCATTTAAAGTACAAGGACCAATGGATTTTAATGTAACAGAGTAAGAAACATTTATTGATATGGTTTCAGATTCCATATTGCAACTGATCTTTAAGAAACTACCCCTTACCAAGTTTTTGTGACACATCAAAGAAGAATATCCACAATTATATAAAAAGTCTCTTAAACTGTTCCTAGCTTTTCCAATTATAAATCTGCAGGAGGCCAGATTTTCCTCATAAACTCAATTGAACTTGCCTATGAGAGCAGAGATTATTTTATATTTATCTTCTTTTTCTTCTTCTAGAACCTTGCACGTAAATGTTAAATTAAATGAAGTTGCTTCGGTACTGAAGAAAATTAGCTATCTTTTCTGGCCTGATTAAGGCTGGGGAAAATGTGTGAAACACGTCCAGTCGTGACTTTAAGGTCAAGAAAGGCTCACCAAATCCAGTAATACTCAGAGTATTCTGGAACAGTCTTTAATAAGTTGGTATGGTTACTTGAGGATCAATAAAGGGAAAAACTATTCCACATTGTAGGTAATAAACTTGGCCCCTTATTACGTTTAAGAAAAGATACAGGCAGAAAGCATAAAGGAATTTGAAGATGATTTAGAGAAATATATATATTTAAAGGAGGTCTAAATTCCTACTCGGAGAAGATTTTAAAAATTACTAATAATTTGTATCTACTTATGTGCTCCTCCCCCATGGTCTCCCTGATCAGCCCCTCAGAGGTAACTACTGTCCTGACTTTGATATTTCCATTTTCATGCCTTTTTAAAAAGGTTTATCATATGTTTGTGTGAATGCCTAAACAGTATATTCCTTTGTTTTACTTGTTTTTAAACTTTGTATAAAGGGTGTCACACTATATGTTATCTTCTGGGACTCACTTTTTTCACTCACTGATGCGTTTCTGATATTCTTTTATGTTGCTGAATTTTAACTATAGTTCATTTCATTCGTTTTTACTGTTGCTTAGTATTCCATTCTGCGAAAAATAGCACAATTTATCTATTTTTCTGTTGGTGGACAACTGAATTGACTCCAAGTTTTGCTTTTACAAATAGTGTTATTACGAATATTATTATACCTGTCTTCTGATACACAGATACTAAAACTTCTCTTGGGTATATACACCCAGGCATAGAATTCTGGATAAAAAGGTATGCATATATTCGACTTTACAAGATAATGGATGTACTTACTATCTAACGTTTATTTCAGAGAAAATATTCAGCATAGCTGCATTGGGACCTCTGCGAGTTACAGAATCCTAAACTACACAGGTCGCAAACCAAATCCAGCACAACAATTCCTCCTTCCCACCTCCTCGCCGACCTCCCCAGGCTAGACAGACTGATGGAGACAAGTAAAAGCTCCTCCTCCCCTGTCTTTCTCTCTCTCTCATTCTTTCAGCTCTGTTCTTGCCTTCCTCATCCCTAATGGTAGGAGATCCTCCTCCTGAAGCTTCCAAGTCCTTGACCTAGGCTGGGTCTCCTGGGCAGAGTCTGGAGATTTTGCTGATGCCAGACATGCCTCTCATCCTTTAAGGTCCAGCTTAATTCCCATCTTCTTCTAGATGCCTTCCCCTATTATGCTGACCCAACTCAATTTAACTAAACAAAATTTACTGAGATCTTAAATATGTCTCATTAAACTAGACACCAATGAGCCAATGTGGAACAAATAGCTCACTCTTTAGTGAACAGAAATAACATACTATTAGCTGAAATCAACTCCATGTAGAATGGTTATAACATAGTATCTTTGGAGGTACATCCAGCCTGGTCCATTGGCAACTGAGCTTCCATTTTTTCAAATCCACCAAAGTCATGACATATCTCTGGTCATCACTTCTTTCAACTCACGTTCATACAGTTGTCAATCAGTCCTCTCAGGCTGCAGTGATATTTATGGACTTTTACCAATTCCCAATTGCCTCCTGATCCTTCACCTGGAAGGTGTTAGGAATCACAACAAAACTTGATTTTAGAGGATGCCAAGAACCACCATAAAACTCGAATTTAAACATCCAGCATGATTTTATTCCTTTGTTTCTTTGTGGCATGTCTAGAATGATCACGTATACATCTTTTGTAAATCTTTGTGGGTCACAGCTATGCACAGAATAAACAGCACAAAGAAAGAGTACAGTGGATAACATCATGCCACATGATTTAGGATAACATGGTAGAATGCTCATTGGCTGAGCTCATTATAAAATGGTGTACTAACTCATTGATCAAAGGTTACTGTACAGTCTGTCAGGCTACCTTTCGTTGGTTGAGAATGTACAATAGCAGTCCAAATATAGAAAAAAAGTATTATTTTGGTACCAAAATAGATTTATATATGTTTTTTAAGAAAAATATTTCAGAGACAAATGAATTAAAGCAAATAATTGCTACTCTGACAATGTTATGCTCGATCACATGTTTCTGAGGGTAGTAGGACCTGTGGGAAGTTGCTTTAATTGTTAATTGTTTTATGGGTAGGAGTATTACTGTTCCTACATCCCAAAGTCTAAACCCTCTATAAACAGAAACACTGTCTTATGAGTACAATTAATATAGAATAAACTTGGGCGTGTATCAGAGGTCAGCAAAATATCAGCAAGTATATTTGCTGAATAAAGCTGAGAGGGGAGAGTAAGCAGAAGAGGCAAAGGCCCACCCCAAAGTCCAACACCAAGCTCTCACAAGGCTGGGGGTTCTCAACCTCAGGACCATCAATATTTTGGACCAGATAATCTTTTGTTGTTGGGGGCTGTTCTGGGTATTATAGGATGTTTAGCTGCATCCCTGGCTTCTACTCACTAGATGCCGGTAGCACTCTGCCCCCAAGTGTGACAACCAAAAATGTCTCCAGACATTGCCAAATGTCCCCTGGCTGGGGGGTGGGGGGAACTGCCCCCATTTGAGACTGCTGCATTAAATCCATCTCACTGCTTCTGTTTCAATCACCAGATTCTAGTCTGGGCAAAGGAAGGCAATTCCTGGTCTAGAGAAGGCAGGATTATGTTGTCATGTTAAGAGAGAATACATAGGAGCTGGCCCCGTGGCTGAGTGGTTAAGTTCGTGCGCTCCGCTGCAGGTGGCCCAGTGTTTTGTTAGTTCGAATCCTGGGCACTGACATGGCACTGCTCATCAAGCCGCGCTGAGGCAGCGTCTCACATGCCACAACTAGAAGGACCCACAATGAAGAATATACAACTATGTACTGGGGGGCTTTGGGGAGAAAAAGGGAAAAATAAAATCTTAAAAAAAAAAGAGAGAGAATACATAATTATGGCTAAACTCCAGTTATCACTTTGTACAAATTTATTTATACTCACCTATTTCTGTAACTCTAACAAAACACTGGGCAACTTGTAAAACGATTTATGCACATGTATAGGACAGAAAGAGGAAAAATAGAAAGAGTTGGATTTATTGGGGGTAGTTGGGTAATACTGCAGGCGAATTGTTTACTCATATTTGGCAGGACCCTTTGTGGTCTCAAGCTTCAGGTGGAAAGACAAGTTCCTCAACTCCATGACCAGGTGACCGAGGAGAGCTCTCATATCTTGCAGTTGTTTGAGAAGAGCGCCCATTTGGTGATACAGATGGGGGTCTGGTACCTGCAGAGGAGGGGAGAAGCCTGGATCCTCAGAAGAAGGGGTAGACAGTGGAGGCACAGGCTTAGGGGGCTCTTTAGGAGTAGTTTCTGGAGCAGCTGATTTCTGAGAAGCTGAATTCAAGGTGGGGGATGCAGCAGAGCTGGAGGGACCTGGATCACGGGATAGGAGGCACATACAAGAGTGAAGTCTGACTCTGGCCCTACCTTCTTATTCCTGGTCAATCTTTCTTGTTCTCTGAAAGTGGCTGTGTGGCCCAATGGCAGCAGAGACTTGAGAATTCTAGTGTCCCTCCTGGTCCAAATTTAAATCTCAAGCTTGGCTACCTTAGCTTGAAAATCTTCAATGATGAGACTTCATCATTAGAGCGCTGTGGATATTAGCTAGCTTCTCTTCTATCAAGGCAGAATCTAATTCCCAGCACATGGATGTGGTAGCTGGTCCTAGGTCCCCCTCTTTATGGTATATGACATTAGTGTAATTCCTCATCCTTGTGCCAGCCTTCAGCATTTTGAAGACACTCTCTGCTGGCCCCTTAAGTCACCTCTTCTTCAGGATGAGCATCTCCCATCCCTTCCATGATTTTTCTTATGACATGGTTTCGAGCCCCTTCGTTACCCTGGACACCTCCTCTGGGTATATTTTAAGTCAAATGCAGCCTTCTTAACGAGGGCTCCCAGAATTGAACATAAACTCTGGACTACTTCAACCTCATTCTAGACACTATATTCCTACAAATGCCCAGAGTTCATGTAGGGACTGTAAGGTCTGTGGGGCAGCAGCTGGAGAGCTGGCTCGGGTCTTGTTTTGGTGAAATATGCACTGTGGTCTGAAGGAGGCGTTCCCTATCTGTGCTCTCTTCCATAACCAGAGACCGTGATTTACGGTTCCTGCCTCTTCTGTGTTCTTTCTTAAGCTGCTCACACCCAACCCCAGCTCATGGGCACATTCGTCCTATCCCCTACTTTTCACACACACCAAACAGATGCATACATGCTTACTCACCCTGCACCCTGATCTCCAGCTTGGAGCTCTGTTTCCAAACTTGCTTGTCCTCGGTGGCCGCTTCACACCAGTAGGACCCAGAGTGTGCCTCTGAAGCTTTGAGGATCTGGAATTCTGAGGAGAGGCCCGTGCTGCGCACTGTCTTGCCATCCTTGTAGAAGGAGAAGAGGAGGCGAGTGGCTGACCTCTGCAGGGGCAGCTTTGTCTGACAGCTCAGGGTCACTGGGCCTCCCTCTTTGGGCTTAGCTGAGGGAGTGGCTCTGAGAACTGGTGCTGGAAACAGTTCTGGAGAGACAGGTGGGAAAGAAGAGCTCAGCCATCTGGCATTCAGGGCACCCATGACAGGCAATGAACTCTAGTCACACTTTCCTTCCCGTTTCCTTCCCCTATTTCCACCAGGAATGAGCTCTCTTAGAAAAGTTCCATTTGAATCTTTCAAGTCCTCTCTCTTCTCAAGTAGACAGGACTAGAAAAGATCCAGAGATGGGTAAATCTGACAATAGCCCAGATGTCTAATCAGCGAACATTGGGAAGCATAGATCTGTAGGATAGAGTGGTAGAAAACATGCTGAACTTGGAGGAGGGCTGAATGACTTGAAAAGCAATGATGAGGGGCCGGCCCAGTGGCATAGTGGTTAAGTTCACATGTTCCACTTTGGTGGCCTGGAGTTCGTGGGTTCAGATCCCAGATGCGGGCCTACACACTGCTCATCAAGCCATGCTGTGGTGGCATCCCACATACAAAATAGAGGAAGATTGACACAGACATTAGCTCAGGGCTAGTCTTCCTCACCAAAAAAAACAAAAAAAAAGAAGAAGAAAGAAAGAAGGAAAAACAATGCTGAGATGCTTCCTCTCCTAAAGCCCAACTTGGGCATTTGCCAGCAAAATGCCTCTTAGGCCTTCAGTGATCTTGCCATCTCCAGTGAAAGACATTCTTGGTCCCTCTGTCTCTCCCCACCTGCATCTGCCACAACAACGCTCCCTCTAGCTCTCACCTTGAACTGTGATAGTCACAGAAGATGCTGTTTCTGGGCTCCCAGGACCAGGACTCCTGAAGATGCCACTGCAGTGATAGTGCCCACTGTCTGCCTCTTTCGCCACGGCGATGGAGAATTCTCTGTTAGGTCCAGGGGGACCCAGGGCTGAGCCATCTCGGTAGAAGGTGACCTGGGCCAGTGGCCAGTCTTGCCAGGCTTGGCAGCGCAGAACTAATGGGTCTCCTTCAAATATGGGCTTGGCTGGACTTTGGAGGATGAGCCAGTCTGTGGCCCAAAGAAAGAGCTGAGTGTGACCCATTGCCTTCCTTGGGAGTTCCCCCAGTACTGCCCTTAGCACACACCCCTAAACTTTCTCTGTGGGTCCAGGTAACTCTCACTCCTTGTTGGGAATGTGGAACAACTTCTCTAGGGCCCGGGACTGAGGGCACCCTAGCTTCTGTGGGCTGAATATGGGGAAGAAGATATCTCATACTATGGCCAGCTTCCTGGGGGCACCTTCCCAAGTGAGCTATGGGGCTGAAAGGAGAGGTTTGGGAAATGGGAGAAAGAGCAGGCCTGCACTGGTCAGTCCTTCCCAGGACCTCACCGTAGGACACAATCAGATGGAAGGGTTGACTGAAAGTGTAGCCCTTGAGCTGGAAGTCAGCTTCCCTCTGGCCTCTCAAGTCTTCATCAATGTGGCAGATGCCATCCTGGGTGCTGACAGGTCTTTCACATTGTAATGTCTCAAATCTGGCAGCTGAGGAGGGCATGGTCCGAGAAGAACCAGAAAATGATGCTGTGACTTAGAGAAAGAGGACAGGAGATTGCCCTTCACAAGTGTTCCTCCTTCTCCTGGGGGAATCATCCTTTTTAGGGTGAGATTAAGAAGACACCAAAACCTGTTTTCCAAGAGACTCTTATGGGTCTCTCATAGGGATACTTTGGACTTGATTCATTGGCTTCCAGGTTCTTGGACTGTGGTTTGGGGAAGAGGGAAGGGATAGAATGGCAGAATGGTGAACTCACCAGCATGACATCCAGCTGCTGGTGCAGAAAACCAGAGGCCAAAGACAACGATGACCCCAGAGCAGGCAGATACAGGACAGGAGGGAAAGGAAGATGATCAGATTCTAACATTCATTGGGCGTTTACCATGTGCCAGACACTTTCACACATTATCTTATTTAATCTTCACAAAATTTCTAGGTATGTGATTTCACCCCCATTTTATAAATCTTAAAGAAACAGGGTTAGAAAAGTCAATTAACTTACCCAAAGTTTAAAATAGAGTAGAGAATGAAGCAAGAAAGTCAGGTATGTCTGAGTCCAAAATCAGTGTTCTTTTTACTTCACTGTTCACGCATGATCTACTTCGGTCCTCAGACCTTCCTTGGGGGCTTTCTTCCATATTTTCATTTTCCCAAAATTCACTTGGCTCTTCATCCTTGAATATATTATCTACCAAATAGCTTTCAGTACCTAGCTGTGTCTCTCCTCCTTCCTGGATCTCCCTCTCAGGTCTTCATTGTTCAACCATCTCTACCTTGATGTCTTCTGTCCTTTGAACTTTCCTTGGCAACTTTAGAGCCCTTTCTATGTCCTTCTCTCTGTCCCTGACCCTCTATTCCCAGTCTGTACTGGTAACTACGGAACAATTCTTTCTTTACTTCTGACTTGAAGCAGAGTTATGATTTTCTCACCACATCTCCTCAACCTATCTGTTAGCTCCATGATGACCCAGGTGAGGTAAATTACATTTCTCCTATCTCCATGACTGCTTCACATCCCTCTTAATCCCTGTCTCCCTCTTCCAGGACCATGGCCATTCACGTATACTCTTTCCTTCACTCTGTCCTTTCCTGTCCCACTTGCCTTTGTTCCCTTCCAATCTCAATGACCCAATGCCCTTCTTTCACCTGTGTAACTTCTCTTAGTGAGGCCCCTCTCTACTTCCTAATTCTCATTATATCAGAATCAGGTGCTTTCTTTAGATCCTGTCTCAACTCCCTTCACCACTCTGCTACCCCTTTTCAGTTCCTCCCCTGTCACTCATCTGGACTCAGCCTCCTCTCCTTTTTTTAAAATAAAATCTTCTTGGGCTATCGGGCACTTTCACTCAATAAACCATGTGGTAAGCATTATTATTTTTGTTTTATGAATAGGAAAACCGAATTCATAGATGTAAAAAGTGACTTTTCCAAAGTTTTATAGAGCTAGTAAATAAAAGAAGAGGGGCTTGAACCAGAGTGCCTGAGTCCATGTCTGGAGTTCTTGTCACAATACCATTACTGTATCTTAATACAGTCACTCTGTCCTGTTTCTATGAGTTCAATAAAACAGTTCAATGAAATTATTGTGTAGGGACACTGCAGGTGCTGAGAATTCAAAGACTAATAAGATAAGGTTAAAAAACAAAAACAAAAAGGCATTGTCCCTGTCTACAAATAACTCTCAGTTTAGTGGATGACAGCATATGAAGAGATTATTTCAGCATGAGGAGGAAAGTAATAAGAAAGAGGTATCACAAGCAGCCGTAGGAGGGGAGAGGAGGTTTCAAGGAAGATTTCCTGATGAAGATGCCACCTAAGCTGAGTATTTAGGGATGCCACAAGTTTGTAAATGAGAGGGGAGTAGGGGGCCATGAGGAGAGCTCCTTTCAGGCAGAGGTAGCAGTATGAGCAAAGCTTTGGAGACAGGTGAGAGCCTGGTGTGTGAATGTATGAATATAAGCATGTTGGGATTTATTAGAACATAAATTACATGGCTCGAAGGGTGAGAGCAGAGGCTGAAGAGGCTAAATAAGGGCCAGATTATAGTGGGCCTTGTGTGCCATGATAAGGAGCTTGGCCTGGCAGACTTGAATTTTACAAATTACTCTGGCCTCAGAGTGCAGAATTCATTTCAAGGACATAAGGCTGAGACAGGGAGATTAGCTAGAAAATTATTGGTCTAGCCCAAGTCAGAAATGATGAAGGCTTTCCTAGGATACCATTAGCTATGTTTCAAGGAAGGGACTGGCTCAAAGAACAATTCAGAAAGTATATTTTGCCAAACTTGCTGATTGGCAATATGCAGAAGATGGAGAGAGAGAGGTCTAAGTTGTCTCCCAAGTTTTTGGCCTGGATGTCTGGGTGGATGCCATTAACTGAGATCAGAAATAGTGAAAGATGAAATTAGGAGAGGTAGATGCCAAGAAAACAGATGAGTTCAGCACTGGTCATATTGTGCTAAGATACCTGTGAAACATGTAGGTAGATATGTCTTGTGCAAAGCTTGGTATTTGAATGTGAAACTTAAGAGCATAATTAGGGTTTGAGACATGATTTAGGACTCTTAATTATACAGTGGTAGTGTTAAAATTATACAGACAAATAAGCTCACTAAGGCAATTGTATAAAGAAAGAAGAGTAGGGAAACAAGGATGCAATTGTAGAAAACACCAGTCTGTAAGGGGAAGAGAAGAGAAGCCACCGAAAGGACAAAGGCAGGTAGATAGAATACAAGGAGAAAATGGCATATGGAAGCCAGGATAGAGAATGCTAAGAAAGAATAAGTGATTAACAGTGCCCAATCCAGCAGAGAAGTCCAGCAGTTGAGAATTAAAGAATGTGCAATGGCCCAGTCAATATAGAGGTCATTGCACCCTGGGCAAAACTGATTCCAGTAGAAGCCAGGGTGTAAGCATTGAGGAGTGAGTGAAAAGTGAGGAAGTGAAGATAGAAAGTACAGACTTCTCTTTCCAGAAATTTATCTGAGAAAAGGGAGAAAGGAGTTGAGATTGTAGCTAAAGAGACGACATCATAGTCAAGGGGACTTTTAGGATGGAAAGTCTTAAAGATTTTTGTATCCAGAAGGAGCCATTCAATCCTGCACACCAAACTTCCTAATATCTATCGTTCATATCCCACCTGAACACTGCTTCTCCAGAGGGCCGAAGTTAGTCTGCATTTCTTTCCTTTGGGTCCTTTCCCCAAAGTCAGGCATATCTCCATTTCCACACAACCAAACATTTTACTTACCCAGTAGTATCTGGGCTGCCCAGAGCATAGTAAGAGAAAAGTAGAAGGCACCAGCCATGAGGACACAGCTCAGCTTCGTGGTGACTGTGTTCAGGTCTCCTGCAGCATCTAACACACTGATTTTCTTCAACACGAAACCTCTCAAATTAGAAAAGAGGAAGTAAATCTAACTGTCTCATCTCTTTGCATCTGGGGCTTATTTTCAACTTTGTGGCTGACTTTTATCATTCAGATTGGCCAGGTTGGTTCCAGCATCTTCTGCATCCTTAGGGCTGTGGATGGAATGATAGTACTCTCAATTGTTCAAGAATTCCCCCACAGAGCTCAGAGACCTTTCAAAGCATGTAATTGTCTGATAGCTCACTGGCCTTCATGAACCCACTGGGAAAGTTCAGTGCAACAATCATCCATTTCACTGGTGAAACAACTGGGGACAAGAGGCAGGAAATTGCTTGAAGGCTACATGGAAAATCACTGGGAGAGCAATGACGAGAATTCAAGTGTCCTGCCTTATCCTGAGGCAAGCCTTGTATGTTTCTTGTGACCAGACTGGATCAAGACATAAAGGGGAAGAAGATGGGTAATGGGACCAATCAGCTATTATATTAGTCCTTTGTAGGCTCCTACCACCCAAAGCCCACACAAATTTGTACACAAATTTCTCTAGACTCACATCTCAGCTCTCTGTTTCTGCAGCATGACTAAGGCTATTCAGTCTCAGTGGAAATTTGAGTACAAGGCAAAGAGAGTCCCCTGGGAAAGAGCAGAGGAAAAAGGAAAATCAATTTCCAGAGGCCCCAGCAGTAAGCCCAGGACTCATGGCCAAAGCTCAAGCCACTGATCCTGAGGAAATTAGATACAAGAGGCATTCGATAGCTTGAGAAACCTGAGGAGACTCATGAATAGGGGCAATATGGAGGCTACAGCATGTCTCTTCACTCCAGTTGGCCTTATGGGACCCATTGTCCCTTCCTCTAAATATCTGCTGTTTGATTGAAGCATCCTCAGTGGCAGGGCCCATGCTTCTTTTCACAGGGACCACACTCCTCCCCCCTCCCCATCATAATACCCACCAGGCCCTCAGTTAATTATCTGAAGATGAAATGAGCCATCAAAAATGGGGGAAGGCAGTTCTGCTTGAAGGCAGAGGCAGGGCCAGCATGACCCTTCAGCTGTGCAAAAACCACAGATCAGAGCAGGCTTATTAGCAACATGAGTGTGAGAGAACGGATATTTCTCAATCTAAAATAAGCATTCAGAATAAATTTTCCATTATCTGAGAGGCATATGTTTTGTGTGCAGGTGGCCCCAAGGAATCCAGGGGGGTTGAATATGGTCGTGGGGGAGGCAGGAAGCCGTGCAGTTGATGTGATATAAAAGACCAAGCAGCCCCAGAAGAGGAAGAAAAGTCTAGGCCAGCCCTAATGAAAATTAAGAAAATGAATTTTTTTTACATGGACCTCTCCCCCTAACACACCCTAAAAGAGAACATCAGGATTAGACAAGTTTTTAAGAGGCTTCTAAACTAACCACAAAAACTTTTCCCTTCTCATGCCACCCCTTCTTAACTGCCCTTACAGGCTTGTCATCCCAGGATAGAGACCCTCGTCTATACCATCTGCATCAACTTTCGCAAGACCCCACTCTCAATATGGAAAGCAAGAAGGCCTCTGAAGGTCTGGGGTGAAGCTATCATATTCTTTACCCTTAAATTCCTACTAAGCTTCTGGAAAGTTTTACTCATTTGAAGCCTGATCAATAAACGACAGTTTCACTGGAGAAAAAGCAACATTGGGCCTGCTATGTGCTTATGGAGACTGAGATTCAGTCCATCAAGTTAGTTCCACCATCAAGATCATCCCAGAATTCTCACAGAGATGGGCAGGTCCCTGCGCTCATCCCATCCCAACACCAATTAGGCCTGTGATGTCAACCCCAGCTGCTCCTGGCTTGTCACTAGTGAGCTGATGCTTATTTTTTCTTTATTTTTAATTGAGTAGATAAAAAATATTTATTAAAAAGGCAAATGTATAAAGAATAATGATGCAACGTGCACTTTTGTACCCTCACCCAGTTGAAGAAATAGACTCTTACCATTCTCCTTGAAGTGCCACGTGGGTTCCTTCTTATTACATCCTCTTCCTTCTCTATGATAATCAACTGCAATCCTGCTCTTGTATTTATCACTCCCTTTATTTTATAGTTGTAATGATTTTCTGCTTTTGAACTTTTAATAAATGAAATCATATTGTATTTATTGTTCTGAGAGTTGCTTTCATTTTTTTTTTTCCTGTGAATTTCTTTTATTAGCCTTACGCTGGGCTTGGGCAGCAGGTTCTTAACTGCTTATCTGCCCCCCTTCAAGTCAAATGTGTGTGCATGTGTGTATGTGTGTGTGTCTGTACGTGTTTCATGTTTAAAGACTATTTTTAAAGAGTAGTTGAGGTGAAGGCACAGAGAGTTGTCATATGCCTCCTGCTCTCACACATGCATAGCCTCCCCCATTATCAACATCCCCCACCAGAGCGGCACATTTGTTACAATTGATGAACCTACATTGACACATCATTATCACCCAAAGTTCATAGTTTACTCTAGGGTTCACTCTTGGTGTTGTACATTCTGTGGATTTGGACAAATGCATAGTGACCTGTATCATACAGAGTATTTTCATTTCCTTAAAAACCCTCTCGGCTCTGTCTATTCACCCCAACCCCTGGCAACGACAGATATTTTTATTGTCTTCATAGTTTTGCCTTTTCCAGAATGTCATATAGTTGGAATCATACAGTGTGTAGCCTTTTCAGACTGGCTGCTTCCACTTAGCAATAGGTATTTAGGGTTTACCCATGTCTTTTCATGGCTTGATAGCTCATTTCTTTTTAGCCCTGAATAATACTCCATTGTATAGATGTACCACAGTTTATTTAGCCATTCACCTACTGAAGGATATCTTGGTTGCTTCTAAGTTTTGGCAAGTATTGATAAAGCCGCTATAAACATCGTATGCAGGATTTTGTGTGGACGTAGTTTTCAACTCCTTTAGGCAAACACTAAGGAGTGCATTTGCTAGATGGTATGGTAAGAGTATGTTTAGCTTTGTAAGAAACCACCAAACTGTATTCCAAAGTGGCTGTACCATTTTTCATTCCCACCTGCAATAAATGAGGTTCTTGTCACTCCATATCCTCGTCAGCATTTGGTGTTTTCAGTGTTCCAGATTTTGACCGTTTTAATAGGTGTTTAGTGGTAGATTTGCATTTTTTTCCCCAAACGTAACAGTATGTTCCTGAGATTCAACCAAATCTTCTTTGTAGTTATAGTTGACTAATTTTCACTATGGTGAAGTATTCCATCATGTGATTATGCCATAATTATTCTACTGAAAATGGAGCTGTGAGTTATTTTCAGGTTTTTACTATTAAAAATTGTGCTTCTATTCTCTTACATAACTTGTAGGTATAAGAGTTTCTCTAAGATACATATATGAATGAAATTTTCTTATTGACTTTTAGGGGTCTTTTTTACATTCTAAACAAATTCTTTGGCAATTATACGTGTTGCAAATATATTTCAATCTGTGGCTTGTCTTTTCACTTTATATGATTTTTAAGTTCACTTTTTGAGATATAATGACATACATAAAGTGCACATATTTATTTATTTTTTTATTTTTTATTTTTTTGAAGAGGATTAGCCCTGAGCCAACATCTGCTGCCAATTCTCCTCTTTTTGCTGAAGAAGACTGGCCCTGAGCTAACATCTGTGCCCATCTTCCTCTACTTTATATGTGGGATGCCTACCACAGCATGGCGTGCCAAGCGGTGCCATGTCCGCACCTGGGATCCGAACCGGTGAACCCTGGGCCTCTGAAGCTGAATGTGCACACTTAACCGCTGAGCCACTGGGCCAGCCCCAAGTACACATATTTAAATTGTAAAATTTGATGAATTTTGACAAAAGTATGCACTCATGAAGCCATAACCACAGTCAAGATAATAAATAGATGAATCACTCTTGAAAATTTAATTGTGCCCCTTTGTAATCCTTTCTTCCCCAACCACCTTCCATAGGCAATCACAAATTTGTTTCATGTCACTATCATTTAGATCACATTTTCTAAAACCTTATGTAAATAGAATCATGCAGCATATTCTCTTTTTCATCTGGCTTCTCTTGTTCAGCACAGTTATTTTCAGGTTCGTCCGCGTTGTATCCACCAATAGTTCTTTCTGTTCTGTTGCAGAGTAGTAATCCACTGTGTGGCTATAACACACGTTGTTTCTCCATTCACTGTTGGTTGACCTTTGGGTTGGTTCCAGTTATGACTACCACAAGTAAAACTACGATGAACATTCTTGTACAAGTTGTTGTGTGGATATATGCTTTCATTTCTTTTTATTTAATTATTTATATTGAGATATGATTGACATATAACATTTTATTAATTTCAAGTGTGCGACATAATGATTCACTATTTTTATATATTGCAGAACGATCACCACAATATCTAATGAACATCCATCACTACACGTAGTTACAAATTTTTTTCTTGTGATGAGAACTTTTAAGACCTACTCTCTCAGCAACTTTCAAACATACAATACAGTATTATGAACTACAGTCACCATGGGGTACATTACATCCCCAGGACTTATTGGCTTTCATTTTTCTTGAGTGCCTAGGAGTGGACTGGCTGGATCGTATAGTTATAGGTATTTAAGTTTTTTATTTTTATTTTTGAAAATGTAGGGGCCAGCCCGGTGGCATAGTGGTTAAGTTCGCATACTCAGCCTTAGCGGTATGGGCTTCACCGGTTCGGATCCTGGACGTGGACCTACACAGCACTCATCAAGCTATGCTGTGGCAGCATCCCACACAGAAGAGCTAGAAGGACTTACATCTAGAATATACAGCTATGTACGGGGGCTTTGGGGAGAAAAAAAAAGAGGAAGATTGGCAACAGATGTTAGCTCAGGGCCAATCTTCCTCGCCAAAATAAAAGGGACTTAAAAAAAAATGATAGCCGCTCTATATTAAAAAAATAAACAAAGTTTATTTACTTATGTGAGTACGTAGGGGTGTGTGTGTATTTTTATGTTTTTATTGTAGCAAAATACACATAACATAAAATTTACCATCTTAAACATTTTTAAGTGTACACTTCAGTGGTATTAAAAGCATTCATAATGTTGTGCAACCATCACAACCACCCATCCCTGTAACTTTTCATTTTATAAAACTGAAACTCTACACCCATTAAACAATAACTCCTCATCCCCGCCCACAGTAGAGTGGCAACCACCATTCTACTTTCCGCCTCTATAATCTCAACTGCTCTAACTACTTCATGTAAGTAGAATCACACAGTATCTGGCTTTTTTGTGACTGGCTTATTTCACTTAGTATAATGTCCTTAAGATTCATCCATGTTGTAGCATATATCAGAATTTCCTTAGTTTTTAAGGTTGAGTAATAAATATTCCATTGTGTGTGCATGTGTGTATATATTATACCCCACATTTTGCTTATCCGTTGATAGACAATTGGGCTGCTTCCACAAGGTAGCTATTGCGAATAATGTTGCTAAGTATACGTGTGTACAAATATCTCTTCAAGAGTTTGCTTTCAATTCTTTTGGGTATATATCCAGAAGTGGAATTTTTAGATCGTATGGTAATTTTATTTCTAGCTTTTTGAGAAGTCACCATACTATTTTCCACAGTGGCTGCACCATTTTACATTTCCACCAACAGTGCACAGGGGTTCCAATTTCTCCACATATTTACCAACACTTGTTATTTTGTGTTTTTGATAGTAGCCATGCTAATGGATGTGAGGTGGTTTCATTGTAGTTTTGATTTGCATTTCCCTAATAATTAGGGATGTTGAGCATCTTTTCATGTGCTTATTGGCCATTTGTTTATCTTCTTTAGAGAAATGTCTGTTCAAGTCCTTTGCCCATTTTTGAATTCAATTGGTTTTTGGTTGTTGAGTTTTATGAGTTCTCTATACATTCTGGATTTTATTTTATTTTATTTTTTTGCTGAGGAAGATTCACCCTGAGATAACATCTGTTGCCAATCTTCCTCTATTTTGTGTGAGCCACTGCCACAGCATGGCCACTGATAGATGAGTGGTGTGGGTCTGTGCCTGGGAACCAAACCTAGGCTGCCAAAGCAGAGTGCGCCAAACTTAACAACTAAGCCACTGGGGCTGGCCCTATATTCTGGATTTTAATCCCTTATCAGATTTATGATTTGCAAATATTTTTACTCATTCCATAGGATGTCTTTTTATTATGTTGATATTGTCTTTTGATGCACAAAATTTTTAAATTTTCATGAAGTTCACTTTGTCTGCCTTTTTCTTTTGTCACCTGTGCCTATGGTGTCATATTCAAGAAATCATTCCCAAATCCAATGCCATGAAACTTTTGCCCTACGTTTTCTTCTAAGATTTTAATACTTTTAGGTCTAATATGTTTAAATTTTTAGGACACTGCCAAACTGTCTTTTCAAAGTTGTTGAACCATTTTACAATCCTCCTAGCAGCATATGAGAGTTCCAGTTACCAGACATCCTCTCCAACACTTGGTATAGACAGTCTTTTTACTTTAAGCTCTTCAAATAGATGTGTCATGGTATCTCATTATTGTTTTAATTTGCGTTTCTCTAGTGACTAATGATATGGAGCGTCTTTTCATGTATTTATTTAGTAATTGTATATATACTTCGATGAAGTATCAATTCAAATCTTTTGCCTATACTTAAAAATTGAATTGTTTTCTTATTAGAGGACTGTAAGAGTTTTTTGTTTGTTTGTTTTTATTCCAGATTCATGCCCTTTGTCAGGTATATGTTTTGCAAATATTTTCTCCCAATCTGTGGCTTGTCTTTTTATTTTCTTATCATTGTCTTTTGAAAAGCAAACATTTAAAATTTTTTTGAAGACTAATTTATTAGTTTTTTCTCTTATAGATCCTTTTTTAATCCTATTTAAGAGATCTCTGCCAAACCTAAGGTCACTAAGATTTTCTGCTGTTTTCTCCTGGAAGTTGTATTGGCTTAGCTCTTACATTTAGATCTATGATCGATTTTAAGTAAATTTTTATACATGGTATGACTTAAAGGTCAAGGTTTAATTTTTACACATGGCTGTCAATTGTTCTAGCACCATTTGTTGGAAAGATTACGCTTTCTTCATTGAATTGCCTTGACATCTCTATCAAAAAGAAATTGGCCATATGTATGTGATCCTATGTCTGGACTCTCTTCAACTTTGTCCTTCTTTTCAAAATTTCAAAAACTATTTCACCTAAGTTTTGCATTTCCATGCAAATATTTTTATACTTACACAAATTATTGAAACAGCATGTCAATTTCCCAAAAAAAACCTACTGGGACTTTGATTAGGACTACATTGATTCTACAGATCAATTTGGAGAAACTTGACGTCTTAACAATATCAAGTCTTCTGATTCACGAGCAACCTATCTCTCAACTTAAGTTTTCCTGAATTTCTCTCAGCAGTTTTCGTATATATATCTTGTACACTTTAGCCAAATTTATCCCTAAGTATGTTATATTCTTGATGCTGTTTTAAATAATTATTAAAAAGTAAATTTGTGATTACTCATTGTTGGCATATAGAAATACAACTGAGTTTTGTATACTGACTTTGTCACCTTGCTGAACTCACTTATTAGCTATATGAGTTTTTTTAAACATAGATTCATTGGGATTTTCTATAGGGACCATCAAGTCGTTTTGAAATGGCGACAATTTCCAATCTGTACATTTTTAATTTTATTATTTATTGCCTTATTGCACTGGTGAGGACTTCCACCACTATGCTGAATAAAAGTGGTGAGAGCAGACATCATCTTGTTTCCAATCTTAGGGAGAAAGCATGCAGTCTTTCTCCGTTAATGAGATTGGATGCAGGTTTTTTGTATATGCCCTCTGTGAGGTTAAAGAAGTTTCCTTCTATTCCTAGTTCTTTTTCAAAATCATTAATGGGTGTTGGATCTCATCAAATGCCTTTTCTGCATCTATCGAAATGATCCTATGTTTTTTCTTTCTTACTCTGCTAATAAGGTGAATCACATTCCTTGGTTTTCCAATATAAAACCAACCTTGCATTGGTCAAGAGGTATTATCCTTTTTTATACTGTTGAATTTGTTTTCAAAATTTTTGTATCTGCGTTCATAAGAGATATGGTGTCTAGGTTTCTTTTCTTGTAATGTCTTTGCTTGGATGTCTAAACTGGGAAGTGGTCTTGCCTCTTATTTTCTGGAAGACTTTGTGTAGAATTAGTATTATTTAGTCCCTACATGTCTGTTATAATTCACCAGTGAAGCCGTCTGAGTCTCGAGTCTTCTTAGTGGCAAAGCGTGATAACAAATTCAGTTTCTTTAACAGATATAGATAAAGGGCTTTCAAGGTTATCTATTTCTCCTTGAATACACTTGGGTAGTTTCTGTCTATCAAGGAATTTGTCCATTTTGTCTAAGTTGTCAAATTTATCGGCATAAAGTTTTTCAAAATATTTATTATCTTTTTTACTGTCTACAGCAGCACTGCAGCTATTGAGTGCTTATATGGCTAGTTGCAAATCTATAGTATCTATGATGATGCCAATTGTCCCATTCCTAAGATTTGAAAATGTACTGCAGTACCCAGTTATTCCTCATATCTTGACTTGGCTTACTTGTGTATTTCTTCCAAGAGAATGAAGGAAGGAAGAGGGAGGGGAGGAGGAAGGAGGGGAGGGATGGAGGCAGGGGCAGGAAAAGAAAGAATACACTCAGGTATAGTTTCAGGCTGCTCAGGTAGAAGCTAGAAGTCTCCAGACAAGCCAGACATGAACTGACATGCCCCTCTCTGGATGCCTGTTTCACCCACAGTGAAAGTTTTAGAACACACATTCAGAAAGTATGCACAAAGATGCTCTGAGTCTCTCATGCACCAGACCTCTCATTCTATCGTTTCTTTTCCAGGTGGTGGCTCCCAGTTCCTAAAGAAAGCCAATCTCTTACTCCTAGGACACTAGAAGTATGAGAAACTCATCCTGGTGCCAGATGGGCTTCATTTTCGTAAAGAAAACTCACATATTCCTGGAGGATAGTGCCCTAAGCTGTTCCTTCAACCTGATTGCTGGCAGCAAATAAAAGAATTAAGGATATTTCATAGAGGATAGTGCCCTGGGCTCTTTCTTCTTGAGAAATTGAAACTGCTTGAGTTTCGTTGGCCACAGAGGATTCAGTAAGTAAAACAGAGTTATTCTAAACTGGCAAGAGGCACATCACAGAGGCAGGCAGGCTCCTGCTGGGGCCCAAAATGATGGTCTATCTCCTATCTCTTTGCTGCTTTATTTGGGCCTATCAGCACAGAGCACAGCCTTCAGCTCTCATCCTCTCTGTGGATTTGTTGCTGTAATTTGTCAATTAATTGAAGTAAATCTCTGAATTTCTTTGCTGAAGACTATTTAGCAAAGAAACCATAGTCTTCTTTCCCCCAACATATATGACTGAGAAAATGAAAGCATCAATAAGTGCTTCTTATTGACAGAACAATTTTACAAGTATTTATTCTGTGAAGGAATACAGAGATGTCAACAAATTATGAAATAAGATAACCAAATAGAATTATGGGTTTCTTTTTGAAGGTAATTTCCATAGTACATGGCAAGTTTTTAAGAAGTTTTTCTACAAGTCCCCCTTAGTCAAATTTTACTTCCAAGAACAGATTGATATGGACAGAACAAGTTGGTAAACAATTATGAATAGTCACACAAGTCTCTATTTTGCTCGGGAAAGCAATATTGATATTCTTACAAAAGTCCTTAATTTAACACCTCATCAAATTGGATTCTTTGAGCCAGCGTTGTGGTGAAGAAGGATAATGCTCCCTCTGTTGATTCAGGTGAGAGGGTACATCTTTTTCATCTCTTTCCAAGACTCCTTTTATTAGTTATGAAGGCTTGCATTTTAAGGTTAGAGCCTGCAGTTTTATTGGTTAGCACTGTAAGCAAAAAGAAGGCCTGTAAAACTCTGTTTTACTGGTAGAAATGATGTAAAAATGAGTAGGATTTTACTTAAGAATAATAATGAAAGGCTCATAGAGTGTCAAGCTTCCAAATGTTATTTACAGTGATACATGCTAATTGTAGAAAACATGGAAAAAAGAAATAAAGAATTAAAAATCATCCATAGGGGGCTGGCCCCGTGGCCGAGTGGTTAAGTTCGCACGCTCCGCTGCAGGCGGTCCAGTGTTTCGTTGGTTCGAATCCTGGGCGCGGACATGGCACTGCTCATCAAACCACGCCGAGGCAGCGTCCCACATACCACAACTAGAAGGACCCACAACGAAGAATATACACAACTATGTACTGGAGGGGCTTTGGGGAGAAAAAGGAAAAAATAAAATCTTTAAAAAAAAAAATCATCCATAAATCTTCCACCCAGAGATTTTTCTTATTGAAAGTTTGGCTTATTTTCTTCTTGGATATTTTTCCCCCAACAAGCTCAGGGGGAAATATAGACTATAATTAATTCTATGTGTTGAGAAAAAATACAAGTTTAAATGTGTATATTAAAAACATAAAGTTCCAGATATCTTCTGGGAATGTGGAGTAGAGGCAATTTTCCATATTCCTTCTGTTAAGTACAACTAAAACTTCTGGACATTATATACAAAAATAAGACTCTTAAAAAATGTAGAGAGGGGCCAGCGCCATGGCCAAGTGGTTAAGTTCACATGCTCCACTTCAGCAGCCCAGGGTTTCACCAGTTTGGATCCTGGGCACAGATATGGCACTGCTCCTCAGGCCATGCTGAGGCGGCATCCCACATAGCACAACCAGAGGGACCTACAACTAGAATATACAACTATGTACAAGGGACCTTTGGGGAGAAGAAGAAGAAAAAAAAGAAGAAGAAGAAGAAGATTGGCAACAGATGTTAGTTCAGGTGCCAATCTTTAAAAAGAAAAAAATTTAGAGAAGAAGGCAGACCAACTAGTGACCTTGGGACCCAGTGAACAACACGATGGCAAATTCCTTGAGTTTTCTTTTTGCTTTATACATCCCAGACTTGGAGCTGAAAAAGCCAGCAACCCAAAAGTGTCAATGGCACAGATAAAAATAAAAAGCACCAGTAAAATCCTGCACTCTCTAGCCAAAGGTCTAGGAAAGGGACAGCCTAGCATGACTGAAAACATTTAGACAATAAGTGCTCTACTCCAGCAATATCACAGGAAAAACTTGCTCCTCCAGCACCCACAAAAGCCTCGGATAAAGAAGACTTTAGAGCAGAGAAAATTACCACAGACAGAGAGGGACACTATATAATAATAAAAAGATCAATCCTCTAAAAGACATCCTATATGTATATGTAACAAACAACAGAGTTGCAAAATATGTGAAGCAAAAATGCAAAGGAGAAGATGACAAATCCACAATTATAGTTGGAGGTTCAACACCCCTCTCTCAATAACTGACAAATCAACTAAACAGAAAATCAAGAAGAATATAGAAAAACTCAACACCGTCAACCGACAGGATCTAATCAATATACAGATTACTCCACCCAATAGCAGTGTTGGGTCTAATCAATAACAGAACACACATTCTTTTCAAGTGTCCATGGAATATGTAGTAAAATAGTCCACACCTGGGATCAAAAAGAAACCTCAACAAATTTTTAAAAATTGAAATCAAACACAGGTGTGTTTTCCAGCCACAATGGAATCAAATTAGAAGTGAATCAAAGAAAGAGAACAGGAAAATCTCTAAACACTTGAAAATTAAACAATATACTTCCAAATAATCACGGGTCAAAGAGGAAGTCTCACAAGAAATTAAAAAATACACTGAACTGAATGAAAATCAAGATACAACATATCAAAATTTGGGACACAGTTACAGCAGTGCTGAGAGGGAAATTTATAGCACTAACTGCATTTATTAGAAAAAGAAAAATCTCAGATCAATAATCTAAGCTCCCACCTCAGGAACCTATAAAAAGAAGAGCAAAATAAATCCAAAGCAAGCCAAAGGAAGGAAATAACAAAGAGAAGAGCAGAAAACAAATGAAATTGAAAGTAGGAAAACAACAGAGAAAAATCAATGAAATAAAAAAGAGAAAATTGATCTTTATTGAAAAGATTGATGAAATTGACAAACCTCCAGCAAGACTGACAAAGAAAAAAAAAGGTAGAAGACGTAAGTTACCAATATTTGGATGAAATAGGATATCATTATAGAATCTGCAGATATCAAAAGGAGAATAAGGGAATACCACAAATAATTTTATACACACAAATTCAAGAACTTAGATAAAATGGACCAAATCCTTGAAAAGTAAAAACTATAACAATTCACCCAAAATGAAACAGATAATTGAATAGTCCTATAATGACAAAGAAAATTGAATTCATAATCTTAAAACTCCCCCAAAAGATATCTCCAGGAACAGATGGTTTCACTGGAGAATTCTGTCAAATTTTAAAGAAGAATTAACACCAACCCTACAAATCTCTTCCAGAATACAGAATAAAAAGAAACACATCCCAGTTCATTTTAGAAAGTTAGTATTACCCTGATACTAAAGCCAGACAAAGAGTAATACACATTATTTTCAAGAGCCCATGGAACATATACCAAGATAGACAGCATCCTAGGCCAAAAACAAATACAGGTTTAACACACGCAAACAGAGAATTACCGACTAATATCTCTCATGAATATAAATGCAAAAAATCCTTAACAAAATACAGCAAATAGAATTTAGCAACACATTAAAAGAATTATACACCATGACCAAATGGGATTTATTCCTGGGATGCAAGGATGGTTCAATATTTTAAAATTATTCATCGTCATTCACCATGTTAACAAGCTAAAGAAGAAAAATCACTTGATCAAGTTTATCAAGGCAAAAAAGCAATTGACAAAATCAACATTTATTCATGATAAAAAGTCTCAAAAAAAAAAAAGGAATACAAAGGAACTTCCTCAACTTGATAAAAAACATGTACAAAAGACCTACAACTAACATCATGCTTAACAGTGAAAAATTGCATGCTTTCCTCCTAAGATGGGAAACCAGGGAGAGATGTCTGCTCTCACCACTCTTATTCAACATAATTCTGGAAGTTCTAGCCAGTGGAACAAAGCAAGAAAATAAAATAAAAGGCTTTCAGATTAGGAAAAGAGAAACAAAAATATCCCTGCTTGTACATGATATGATCATCTACATAGAAAATCTCAAGAATCTATAAAAAAAACTCCTAAACAACCCGATCAAAACATGGACAGGGGACATGAACAGACATTTCTCCAAAGAAGATATACGGATGGCCAATAGACACATGAAAAGATGCTCACCATCACTAATCATCAGGGAAATGAAAATCAAAACTACCCTAAGATATCATCTTACACCTGTTAGAATGGCAAAAATAAACAAAACAAAAAGTGACAAATGTTGGAGAGGTTGTGGAGAAAAAGGAACCCTCATACACTGTTGGTAGGAATACAAACTGGTGCAGCCACTATGGAAAACAGTATGGAGATTTCTCAAAAAATTAAAAATAGAAATACCTTATGACCCAGCATCCCACTACTGGGTATCTATCCAAAGAACTTGGAATCAGCAATTCCAAAAGTCCCATGCACCCCTATGTTCATTGCAGCATTACTTACAATAGCCAAGTTGTGGAAGCAACCTAAATGCCCATCAACTGATGATTGGATGAAGAAGATATGGTATATATATACAATGGAATACTCCTCAGCCAGAAAAAAGACAAAATCGTCCCATTCACAACAACATGGATGGACCTTGAAGGTATTATGTTAAGTAAAATAAGCCAGACAGAGAAAGACGAACTCTGTATGACTCAACTCATAGGTGGAAGTTAAACATAGAGACAAAGAGAACTGATTGGTGGTTACCAGGGGAAAGGGGGGGTAGGGGGAGGGCACAAAGGGTGAAGTGGTGCACCTACAACATGACTAATAATAATGTACAACTGAAACTTCACAAGGTTGTAAACTATCATAATCTTAATAAAAAGTTAAAAAAAAAAACTCCTAGAAACAATAAGTGAGTATCCAGCAAAGTTGCAGGATAAAGATAAACATACAAATTTCAATTGTATTTCCACATATTTAGCAATGAACACATTGACTCTGAAATCAAACACGCAATACCATTTATCTTCACTAAAAAGAAACAAAAGGTGTAAATCTAACAAAACATTTACAAGATTTGTATGATGAAAACTACCTAACAATGATGAAAGGAATTTTAAAAATCTAAATAAATGGAGAGATATACCAAGTTCATGGATTAGAAAACTCAACATAGTAAAGAATTCATTTCTCCTCAAACTAATATACAGGTTTAACACAATTCTTGTCAAAAACCTAGCAAGATGTTTTTTGTAGATATAAACAAAATTATTCTACAATGTATATGGGAAGACAAGGGAACTAGAATAGCTAAGAGAATTTTGGAAAAGAAGGATAAAGTGGGAGGAATCAATCTACTCTATTTCAAAACTTACTACATAGCTGCAGTACCCAAGACTATATGGTATTGGCAGACAGATAGACACACAGACTAATGGAATGGAACAGAGAACCAGAAATACCAGACCCACACAAATATGCCCACTTGATTTTTGACAGGGGTGAAAAAGTAATTCAACTTGAAGAAAGACAGACTTGTTAACAAATAGTTGCTGAAGCAATTGGCCATCCACAGGAAAAAAAAATGAACCTCAACCCAAATCTCACACCTCATAAAAAATGAACTCAAAATGGATCATGGACTTAAAGATAAAATGTAAAACTATGCAACTTTTAGAAATTACATGAGAAATTTCTTCAGGATCTAGTGCTAGGCAAAGAGTTCTTAGATTTAATGCCAAAAGCATGATCTATTAAAAGACAGAACTTTTCGCTGGATATGTGGAAATCATAAATTGACACAGTTAATGTATTTTACCAAGAATAGTTATAGAAATGTATGTTACAAGGTGTTTGATGAAAAGTCTTAAGTAATCTTGTTGATGTAAATACCTATATAGTTTAAACACTCTGATGACATTGTGCTTCTCACAAAAACAAAAGAAGAGAAATATGGAATATTTAATTCCAGCAGACGCAGGAGTACAGTAAAAAAAAAATGACTATTCTGGTGGGGCAAATATCTTAGATGACTTTAAATCTATACATATTCTTTAGTATTAAAAATGAAAAGTATTAGAAATAAGAAAGGGGACATTATTCAAAAATTATTACAAATACAGAAGAGATTACAATGTACAAGACAGAAGGCCAACAGAAGACTTGACCAAAAAAACAAGAACTAAATCTGTGAAAAGACCAATAAAATGACCTTTGACAAGTCTGATTAAGATAAACAGAAGTATGAAGATGTCTCTTTAGTATTCAACCTCTGAACAACAATATTGTGTTTAATATTTATGAAGTAACGTTGGGATGACCACAAATCTCGGTCATGTTGTTATAGAAAATTGAGTTATAAGGAATTGAGTTTATTTTCCCAAAGAGGAGAATGCTAATAAAAAGCAAAATAATTTTCCTGAAAGATCCTGTGAAATGTTCAGGAATTAGAGGAATGAGACACAATACAAGATATGGATCAAGAATGATTTTGAAAATAAGAGGATAAGGAGAATTTAGACTCTTAGGGCCTCTCTCCTACCCAAGGGGAGTAGGTGTTTCCGGGTGACTACTTTTCCCCCACAATAGTTTAATTCTCAGGAGAAATTGAACCAGTCCGTAGGTGCAGGTGAATTCAGGTGAGTCCACTGAATATGAGGTGGAGCATCAATGGCAGCTGTTGTGCCTTTCATGCACCCTGTCTGAGGACGTCCTGGCAAACGTGTTCCAGCCAAGCAAGGAAGTAAACCAAGAAACAAGAAGACATAAGATTCAGAAAAACAGAGGTTTAACACAAAAGACTAATGAGGAGAAATCCCAGGACAACAGCTGTGCAGAAGGCCTACGGATCAGACAATCCAAATTAGTTTTGAAGTACAGAGAATTCCAGGAGGGACTTCTCGGTGAAGAGAAAAAAAGAAAAAGAAACCGAAAAACTACTTGGCATATTTGACCCTATGGGAAATAGTATTAAGCTGCTTCCGAATGTTTTTTAAAATTTTGGGAAAAGCTAATAATAGGTACATAGAAAACTAAACAAATAACAAAAATGAAACAGTTATTATCTTTAGAGGGGAAAAAAGATTGTTTAGGAAAGGAAATGTAATCAGAGAACACTATTGTCTTAGTAACCAACAGTAGTCATAAAATTGTGATAAAGCTATATTGGATCACTGGCTAAGAAAAGTGGAAAGCAAGTATCATGGAATAATAAGAATAGTCTTCATATTCTTTTGTAGGAAATCAAACAGATAATATCTAATATTGAAAAATCAAGGAATAGCATCTTGTATTATTTGGAAAGATGGAGGTAAATTAACAGAAGACATAGTTAAAATTGCTGAAAATGATTGCCTCTGGGGAACAAGACTGAACGGATGTGAGGGAAGGGGGAAGAAACAGCTATTTCTTATTATATGCCTTGTATTCTACTATACAATTCAAATTATGTGTGTGTTACTTTAAAAGAAAATTTAAAAATTATTTAAAAACAAAAGAAAGCATTGTCTTCACATATACATTTAAAGACATTCACATGCAGAAAAATCATACAGACCACATCACTGTGCAACAAAAGTGGAAAATAACAAAAAAGATAGTGCTCATTCCCCTTGGAAATAAAACCAAAAAAAAATATAAAACACTGTTCTAAATAAACCTTGAATTAAGAAAAAATAAAACTATAGTTATGGGTTATTTAGAAACAAATAACAATGACAGCAGTACATATCAAAATCTAACAGATATGGCCAAAATAGCAATAAGAGGAAAAGTTATAGCCTTTTGTAAATTTGTTTAAAAACAGAAATTTAGAAATGAATGAATAATACAGTAAATCAAAATAAAGTAGAAGAAAAATAATATGTTGGAAAACAAACAAAAGGTAAAGTCTTGGTCAATAAGTCAAAAGCTGTGACAAGACTAATAAAACAGACAAACCTTTGGCAAGTCTGATTAAGATAAACAGATATAGTGGTCAAGATAGTTGACTCTCCAGCAATCATTCCACCTCTAAATGATTAAGCTAAGTAAGTTATGGTAATAATCTCATTTCAGTTTCTAGTGATTGTTTTAAGAATGGGCATGTGACCCAGCCCTGGCCAATAGGATGTGATGGAAAGATTGTTAGAAAAAGATTTCCTCACTTTTAAGAGACACATAGAAGAGGTAAGTAGTCCCTTTCTTCCCCTAGATATATGGGTATGATGGTTAGAACTGCTGTAATCATCTCGCTGCTAGCCTGAGAGCCATGCCCAGAGAATTGTGAAAAGTGGACCCAGAGTTCTGATGCACTGGAGACACCATGTCTCTGGGCTTTTTGTTATGTGAGATAATACATTTCCTTATTGTTTAAGCCAATTTGAATCATGACTTCCTGTTATTTCCAGCTGACATCACCTAATGATAAAAGAAAGAATGCCCAAAAGCTAGATATGTGGGGGGAGATGTAAGTACAGACACAAATTATTACAAAAATTGGAAGAAAATACAGGGTACAGCTGCATACCGATAAAAGAGATGATTTCCTAGGAAGTAAAATTTTTCAAAATTGACTCCAAAAGAGATAGAAAAGCCTGATCAGACCAATAATGCAGGAAAAAAAAATTGTCAAAGATCTATCCTAAAAAGTGTATCAAGTCCATGTAATATTGTAGGAGAATTCTGTCAAATATAAATTAATATAAGGAGAAGTTGAAGGACCTTCAAAACTACAAGAAAGAGGGCAGATTCAGGGATATAGAAGTTGATCTCACCCTGGCAGTGCCACTGGGACTAATGAACTTCACCTGCTTTCAGTCCTAGTGTCACTCTGCTCAGGATTTAAATTCCAGGGAAACAGCACCTGTTGGCCAGCTCGGAGTGCACGCCCTCCTCTGGAATCAGGGATGAAGTCAGCCCACCTACCCACATGGACTGAGAGGGAGGGTAGAACCATTTTGCCAAAATTAAATTGGGCTCTGTTACTGGAACCAGGGGAAATTCACGCTGGGTAAGGAATAGCAACATAGTCGATCATAATCAGATTGGCAAAAATCAAAAATTAAAAACGTCCAACATTAAGTGTGTTGGGAAATGGGCTCCCTAATATACTGTGGGAGGACATGTAAACTGCTTTGTCAAAGACAATATGAGAGTACCCTCTGAGCCAATGATTTGCCTTCTAGGAATTTATGCTGCAGAAATACACACACAGCCAAAAATATCATCCCAAAATGTTGATCATTGCAGTATTGTGTATAACAATGGAAAATCGGTAACATTTAGAATGTTGGTTAAATAAAATGCAGTATTGTATTTGTACTATGGAATGCTATATAATCATTAAAAAGAAAATACTTCCACAAATATCTCTATAGTACACTGTTAATCAAAATAAAACAACTGCAGAAACATATGTAAAGTATGATTCCATTTATGGACTTTAAAAAACTATACATATGTGTTATATGTATATGAAAAAATCCTGAAATACACATCCAATGTTCAACAGTGGCTACCCATAGAAAGGGAAAGAGGATTCCGGGGGGTGGAGAGGGTGGTGGTGCAGACAAAAAGGAACTTTCATTTTACTCTATATATTTCTGTATTATTTGAGGTTACACGCTTACAATGAACATGAATATTTCCTGATGTATATTTATGAACATGTAAAAATACAATGTGATCCAATTTTTAAAATACATACACATATTGCTACAGACAGGAATGTGAATTGACATCCTTTAAAAGTTAGTATTGATTGGGGCTGGCCCCGTGGCCGAGTGGTTAAGTTCACACGCTCCGCTGCAGGCGGCCCAGTGTTTCGTTGGTTCGAATCCTGGGCGCGGACATGGCATTGCTCATCAGACCATGCTGAGGCAGCATCCCACATGCCACAACTAGAAGGACCCACAACGAAGAATATACAATATGTACTGGGGCGCTTTGGGGAGAAAAAGGGAAAAAATAAAAAAATCTTTAAAAAAAAAAAGTTAGTATTGATTATTTCTAGCTTGTGGGTTTATCTTTTTTTCTTATCTGTATTTTAATTTTATAAAGAGAACATTAGTGTTGTAAAATAATTTACATATAAATAAAAGGAAATTAGTTGCTACTATGTAACTTATAAATCAAGGAAAATACAGTGTTACTCTAAACATGGGCGAAAGTATGTGAACAGGAAAATCACAAAGAAGAAATAAGAATGGCTAATACTCTTCAACTCTCTAATTCTAAAGCACATAGTTTTGCATAAAGTAAGCCCTTAATGACCCAGTAATTGCGATTACTATTCCCTGTTATTATAACAATATCTGAGTGTGGGATCTGATTGTGGGGTTATAAAACGTAAGTATCATAGAAAGCTATGGAAACTACCCAACAAAGAAGTCTACTAAATCCTGAATACAAGAATGTCGCACAACGAAGCTGTGTTAAGAGTTCCAGGAAAACAAGGCTTCTCCAAGGGCATCCACCAAACCCCTAAGGAAGCTGTCAGTCATGCTTCTAACCTGCTGGGATGGCTTCTCTGAGAAGGCCACATCCTTCTAGTAACTATGATAGGAGAACAGCAGGGCAAGAAGAGTGAGCCATCTCCACTAAGGACTCATTGGAAGCTCAGCTTCCTGAGAAGCGGTCTTGCAAAACAAAATGATTGTCTCATTGCCGTGGGAGGAAGAGGAAGAAGACATGACAACAAGAATACAAACTCATTGGAAGAAGAGTATTCAGTTTTAAGAAGAAAGACATTCACTCTACACTCCCCGTCTTCCCTCTCTCCCACCTCCTACCCATTTCTACCCTCCCAGGGTTTTTACTATTGAGAAAATATAACAAAAATATTGTTGAAAAACAGACCCCAGATCAGTCCACCCTCCAACCAACACAGCCTTTAAAAGGTAAAAGAAATGTTGTTTTTACAGTGTTTTATTATAAAAGTAATACTTGATCTGTAGAGAAAAAGAGAGAAAGAAAAGGAAAAGTACCAATAATTCCATCACTATCACCTTGAAACAATCACTTTTAATATGTTGGCATATGTTAGCCTGTTCCAACATTTCTGAAATCATATATACTTATATAATTTTTCTCATGTAACATGTAACATAAGCATTTCTCAGGTTGCTACAATCTCGTAATAAAAGTAATTTTTATTGGCTGCGTGGATGTGTAACAGAAGAGTCTTCATGGTGAGAAGTGCTAAGGCACGGAGGAATTCAGCACAGTCAGTCATCTGGGATCATACTGTCTACGGCTTTCAGGACAAGGAGCTTCAGGATTCACGTCGATAACTCTGGAAGAGTCCCGTTCCTTTGGAACTGCAGCGTCCTCTCGTCCTCCCTCAAGGGAATTCAGGCCACAAGACACCAGATCCTGGCCTCTCCGGTTCTCTTCCCCAAATCTCAGGCAAGACAACAGAGACTAAATGTTCTGGTAATCCGGGGGCTCTGTTTCATCCTCTGGAGCTTCCGGGTGCATAAGAAGTGAATAGGTGATTGTATGCTCAGCCTAGAGAAAGCAGAAAAGAGCAATGCGGATCCACAGAGAAGTCTCTGGAACGGAGACAGCAGAAGAGGCAGCAGGAGAAAAGGGGCGAAAGGGAGATGGCTGGGATGGCTCACCTCAATTTTGTCGGCCTCTTCAGCACCAGTGACGTTGGCTGTGGACAAAAAGAACAGATGAGCCAGGGCACTGCTGTGGAAGAGGGCCTGCACACGCTGCTGCTGAGGCTGCACAGCCAAGCCCCAAACCAGACCTGAGGCAAGGACCACCAACCCCAACTCAGACCTGCAGGCCGAGAGCTTTGTTCCCCACCCACCCTCGGCATCCCAGGCACGGCCTCCTCCACTGACCATACTGGCAAAGGGAGGCAGGTATTTGTGCCGCATTCTTTTCAGAGAATTGCTGAGCTTTCCTAGAAGCAAACAAGGCAGCTTCGGGGATCTGAGATAATGGGGAAGAGGCGAGGGGTATTCAGTATCAGAGTAAAGTCAAGTCCAGATTTTTGCCAGCCACAGACTTCGAGGAGAGAAGACTGAGGGCCATTTCCACTTTGGCCGGCTGTAGCACGTCTTTGTTAGAACTTTGAAGAATCTGATACTCCATGACATTAAAAGAAAGAAAGCATGAGAATGAGGGAGGGAGGGCCAGGGAGGGCAAGAAGGAAGCAAGCCAGCAAGCCAGTACTTTCCCTGGTAAATATCTAAAACACACCGAATTCCCTTATGTTTTTGCCAGTAAATTGACTTTGCCAATGTGAAAAGCAGCCTCAGGATCTGCAAAGCGGCATTCCTCGGGAGGTGGGGGAGGGGTCTGAGACAAAGCATCTAGTCTCTTAACTCATCCCCTGGACACAAAGAGTCTCTGTTTGCCATGCTCCAAATTCTGGAACAAATCAGGTTCTGAATTCTCTTTTTCACACTTCAACAATCCCAGCAACCTTGCTCTGCCTTTTGGGGCTGGCTGCATAAGTGACTTGTGAAATATATTTGTGCCAGTATAGACAAACCAAACATCAAAGCAGCTAATCCAATTATGTTTATTAGGCTTTGTTTTCTAGATCTGGTTTGGCCCTGGCGCGGACTCAGGCCCGTATGCCCACTTGGCCCGGCCAAGGGACACAGGGGCCTTGCTCAAAGCGCAGCTGGACGAGTGCCATTTTGCTCATGCTCTCAAATCTGTTGGCTCTGCTCTGAGTCATACTCCAGCCATAGTCCTCGAGGCCTCTTTTTCCTGGCCGTTGCTGCCGTCCGGGAGCCCCGAGAGAAAGCTCCAGGTTCCTTGGTGCTCTGGATTTCACTACAGTCGAGAAGTCTCCTGGGACACTCCTGTTCCTTTTACACACTCCCACCTGGCCCAGGGGTTGGATGGTAACTGTCTATCAGACTATCAGACCTGGAAGGGCTTAGAGGGTATCCAGGCCAACCCACTCAATTCCTCAGTGAACTGACTGAACCCCGTGAGGCGGGAATGACTTGTTAAAGATTCCATTGTACAATGGTGGCAAAGCTAGGATCAGGCCCATAGTCAATAAACCTAGAACCAAGCTTTGCCCACAAAACCCACTAATACCTCTGGTCCCCCAGAACTTTCTCAAGCCAAAATCTCCTCTTAACGTTCCCTGAAAAGCTGAGCCCTATTACCCTTACCTATATCACTCCACAGAGACAGCCTCGCCAACAAATCCAGGGTTTTTCCCTAGGCCTCCTCCCTTCCTCTTAGAATACTACCCCTTTAATCTTATTTGCCTCAGTCACAATTTCTAACCCCTGCCCTGGGCCAGCTCTGCGAAAGCTCCACAGAAAGACCCAAATATCTCTGATTTCCTGTTCTGGAAATATCCCCAGCATCAGACACAGCCCTCCCCTCTCTATCTGGGTCAGGTGTTCCTCTTCTCATCTCTGGTGAGGTCCTCTTTAGGCCAGGAGTTAGTCTCAGCACTGACCAAGCGATTTGAGCCCCTGCCCTCCTCCCACTGCCCCCTCCCTCTCCTGTGCCCCCAGCTGAACTCACACAAGCCACTTCTTGCTGGCTCTAATCCATCTGACAGCCCCAGGTGGGGTGTCACAGAGCCCCCAGAAGGGGAGCTGCACTCACCTGGTTCCTCAGGGAGAGTCTCTCCCATTTCCCTGTGCTCAGGGGCTCCTGAGTGAGCTAGGAGGGGCACATAGGAGGTTAGTAGGATTATGGGGTGAGGCCTCAGTCCTCAGAACCAAGGACCAGGGGCAGGATTGGATTAGAACCAATACAAACCCTTTCCCCACACAGACGTGTCTTCTCCTCCCCCCTCCCCAGCTCTGCTGCCCAGGGACTGACCTCGCCTGTAAGGGGGCTGGTCTAGAGAGATGTAAGTCAAGTAGGCTAACCGTGAGGGCTCCTTGGGCTGTCAGAAAGGCCATTTTATTGCATCTTTCTTAGGCTTGCTCTCTTTTAAAAAGCACCTCTTTCTCCCTTGTGGTATCTCTCTCCATATCTCTACATTTTCTTATCATCAGTATCTGCGGTCCTGGCTGTGAACCAATTGCAAAGTGCTTTGTCAGGTATTAGTAGTACTATTTTCTCTTTCTCAATGGCTCCGAGTCTCTTTTTCCCTTTACTTTCTCTGTGTCTGGGTGTCTTTAGTGCTCTCTCTCTCTACCAGGCTAGCTTTTCAGTGTGATGAATTATGACAATTTGCTTATTGGATTTCTATGGCATCCTCCCCTCTCTCTCAGCTCTTTCACATTAGTACTAAAGGGGAGAGAAGCTGCTTTCCAAGAGTTGAAGTTCTTCAGCTGATCAGTCAGTGAACAAATGTTTATTGAGCATCTTGCTGCAGGGCAAGCACTGTGTTCCGTGCTGGGGGGAAACATGAAGAATGAGGAAACGTGGTTACTGCCCTCCTGTGGTCTTGCCAACGCCGCTGGAATACAGCTGAGTTCTTTAATGTGACCTACATGGTCTGCGTAACCGGGTCCCTGCCCATATTTCTGCCCTGCTTCCTCTCTCCTCTTTTTCTGCCTTGCAATTTATGGTTTCAGTCTCATCAGACTGCTTATAGCATCCTCCTTATGCCTCCCTCGACCCCCATCCTAGCCACAACACTGCTCATTTCCATGCCGTGGCCCCCATGCTCTTCCAGCCCTCTTTGTCTGGCTAACCGCTACCCTCGAACATCACCTCTTCCGTAATGATAACAGCTAGTACTTATGTGCTGTTTGCTACATCCTAGGCACTGTTTTAAGAACTTCAGCCTCATTCATCCTCATAATGACTCTATGAGGTAGGTTTTATTAGTGTTCTCATTTTCCAGATGAAGAAACTGAGGCACAGAGAAGTTGAGTAACTCACCCAAGATCATATAGCTGGTGAGCTGTGGAGCTGAGATTTGGACTCAGGCCCCACGACATGTGCAACACAACACTGCTTCCCACTGAAAGCTTCTCTAGCTGCCCCAGCCCATGCTGGGTTATGTGGGCTCTTCTTCCCCTCATCAGAGCCTTTGCATTTCTCTCTCATTGCTCTCATCTCCTCTGACTATTGTACCTCCCCACAATACTGTGAACTCCTTGAGGACAGAGGCTGGGCTTTATCTCATTGTCATCCACAGTTTCTAGCACAGTCCTTGACACATAAGCAAGTTTGTTCAAGCCTGGTTGAATGGATGAATGAATAAATGAATGAATAAAATACAGGGCTCTACCTGAAAGCTAAGGATTTCTCTAGCCCAAAGATGAGGGTTCTGGCAATGTTTAGGGTTAGGACCTTGGCCAAAAAAGGAACTAATAAAAAGAAGGACCAAGAAAAGCCACAAACCTGAAATCTTTTTTTTCCTGAGGCGGAACCAGCCTACTGCGGCACCACCAATGGCCACTGCAACCATCACAGCAACCACAGCCATGACTATCACCGCCAGTGAGGACTCCCTGGACCCTGGGGAAGACAGATCTCAGGAGAGGCAGTACTCTCCCAGTCCCGCCTCCACCCTCCCCGCCCTCCTCCAATGCTGTACCCCAGTGCTTCTCCCCTGGAGCTCTTTTGTGTCTGGGTCACTCACAGGGGCAACACTTACTTCCTTCCCCAACCTTACCTGCACAGGGTTTCTGTGCCTGGACTTGTGCCTCCCCCATACCCAGCTTTCTCCACTACTCTAACAAAGACACACTGTTGAGCGTGTAGGCACAGAGGGCAGGGTTCCTCTTAGCCCTCAGGTAGAGCAGGGAGGGGGACCTGAAGCCTCCCATAGTTAGAGGCAAGACCCCTGGATCCAGCACAGCCTTGAACTGTGCGGGACATACTATGCCTTTGAGAGTGAATGGGTGCAACACGAGAACTGAGAAGAAATGAGGAAAACCTCAGTTCTCAGGAATGTCCAGGAGCTTAGGGAACCCCTGAGCCATTGAGGAAGCTCTGCTCCGCTGCCATCCTTAGTATGGGCCTGCATTTCAAAGTAGCACAACAGCCTTGTCACCTGTCACTTATTACCGGAAGCTGAGGGCTTCAAGCTCTGGCCCCTACTCTTGCCCACTGGCCAATGCTTAGCAAGGCCCTCAAACCTCTCTTCTTTGCTCCAATGCCCCACTGCTGTGGCATTTCTTAGATCTCCATGTAGGCCTACATGACCTTAGCCCTAATTGTCCATCCCCTTTCTCCCCACCTTCCATCTTGACAGAGGTGTCACCTTGGACAGTGATGTTCACAGGCTGTGACGAGTGCGGCATCTGCCCTATAACTCCTGTGCAGTGGTACGCACCACTGTGGCTGAGATTTGCCTGTGGAATGGAGTAGCTGAGATTCACATGGGAAAACGTCTTGGATTTTCCATTCTGGAAGAATGTGACCTTGTACAGAGGCTTGCTTCTCCAGCTGTGGCACCTCAGGTGGATGGGCTCCCCCTCTTGGAACACCAGGCGAGGGGTCTGGAGCAGCATCCAGTCTGAAAGACACAAAGGAACCACAGGACCCAGGTGGTCTTGACTGAACTCTGAACCCACACCATCCTTACTGATAGGACATGACATGTAGGGGAAAGAGCTTAAGTTTGGAATCAGACAATCCTGGTCTCTAATTCTGGCTCCATCATTTATGAACTCTCTAATCTTGGGCAAGTAACGTAACTCTTCTGTGCCTCAGTTTCCTCATCTGTGAAAATGGATATAATAATACCATGCATCTACAATAGTTCCTGGCACATAGTAGGTGTACAGGATATGCTTGTCTTCTCTTTCCTCTTCTGGGAGAAGACAGCTGCCGTGCTGTCCTGCCCAACAGGCCTCCACAGGAAGGCTAACAAGAGACCCTTGGGTGCAGTCCCTTCCCTGGGGGAGGGAGGGAGGGATCCATTCTGACATGGGAGATGACATGTGAGGGAGACACAGCAGAGACATATGTCTTTGGGGATGGGAGGAAGTCATGGACATTCAACAAATATTTAGCTTATTTGATGAATGTTAGTAAATGTGGAGCTTTGCTTCAGTGGGGTCTTCATCTGAAGGCAGCAGTGTCATGGGTGGATCATTAGCCTGCTGTGTACATTTTTTTCCCCCAATTTTCATCCTTTCACTGAGGCATTAAAAAAAATATTTAGTATTTTTGTTGTAAGGGCATAGAGCCTAAGGCAAGTACTTACACTCCTGACCTCAGCCCCACACACTCCATTTTTCTAAACCTATAGGACAGAGAAGAGTTGGAATTGGAAGGCAAGGTAGAGTAGAAGACAACAGAGAAATCGGAAGGGAGCAGGGGATGCAGACAGAATGACAACAGCCACATACGTGCCAGTTGAACACTCTCAGTCCCTGCAGTCCCTGCAGTGAATCAGAATGAGTCCAACCAAGTCTCTACACTGGCTGGTGACCCTGCCACGGAGGCAGGAGAAAATGTTCCATACCAAGGGAGGGAGTGACAACAAGGAGAAAACTCTGAGCCACAGCTACAGTAGGAAAATCTAGAGGGAAGAAGGAGGAGCACCAGATCTTGCCACTTGTGTCACTACCTCTCCCATTGAGGAGGCACTCCTACCTTCCACCCATTTTCTTGCCTACCATACTGCATATTCCTCCTCTTGGAGAACTGAAACCCTGGCTAGACACTCCACTCGAGAACAAGGCTGAGCAATCCTGGTTCTCTAGACTGCCTCTTTTATAAAGATTGGGTTAGGGTAGGTGGGAATGCTGAGAATTGTAAAAATTTTTTAAAATAAAGTAGAACCCAGAGAAAATGTCAAAGATGCTGCCATGTAGCACCAGCAGCCAATTCTTGCACTTCTCTTCCCTGTCTGGATAGTCCCCTTTGCAGAAGATTTACATCATTGGAACAGTTCTTTCTTCCCTGCAAAGTCTCTGCTGGCGCCAGGTTATAACCTGGATAGGGAGGAATGTCTGCCTTAGGCTGGTTTGTGCAAGAGGGCCACCCTAGGTTTCCTTGAGGACATTTATCTTGGTGCAGATCTTGAGGGCAGGGCCCAGCTTCATGTTCACGGCACTTATGAGATGTTTTTCTTTAAGTAATAAAAGGGCCTTTCCATCAATCTCATGGGAACAGAACTCCTCTGCAATCTCCTGGAAGCCTTGTAGAGAAGCAAAAACTCATATACCTGCTCTACACTCCAATAGCTAGGATTACTGGACAGGAACACAGGGTTGATGTCATGTAATTTTGGTGTAGGCAGAGATGTATGGAGGTTCCCCAGGTCACAGTCTCCATGACCAGCTCTCACCGATAAAGGCCCAGGAGACATTTGAGAGAGTGCTTCATCATAACTGGAATTCTCTGAACCTCGGCTAGAACCCTCTTGACCCCAATGGTGTTTGCCCTAGGTCTTGGCACGGGCAATGTCAGAGGAACTGCAGTGGGGTCCATGCTGTGAACATGAGCATAGTTGGCTTCTAAAACTCTCATTGTTTCCCCTTTCATCCAGAAGTGGCTGAAAACTAGTTATACCTCTTAGAGGTACAGCTCACATTATACCTCTTGGAGCAACTCATGGAGCAGAAGCTGTTGGAGCCACGGAACTGCTCTGCAGGGGCATACTTCCCACAGTGCTTGCAATTCAGGAGATTCGCCTTCTTGTCTACTTGGCAGATGGGCTGTCCCCTCCCAAAGGGCCACCTGGCTGACTCTCGTTCAGCCCTATCAAAAGGCCAGTCTATAGTGACTTCTCAGACTCTTCCAGCAATGAAGAACAACCCACCAGGAAAGGTTCTGCTCCTTCCTAGACATCAAAGCCTTCAAAGATATGGGTGAAAATCTGAGGCTTCACAATGGCCTGTGGGGGTTTTGAGTCACTCATTTGTCTGGACACCAAGGTTAGTGTAGGAGGTGATGCTGGTGGGCAGGGGCCACCGCTGCCAGTTCACTGCTTGGGGTATTAGCATTCCCACTGGTTACCGGTTCAGATTTCTTTCCAAAACTGCTCTTCTCCATGGCCTTGGGGCTTTCTGCTACTGGAGATGCCTTGGCAGGAAGCATTGAATCGTCTCCCTTCTCCTCAGACTCAGCCTTATATTTAACAGCCAATGTCTGGATTTGCCTGCATGTGCACAAACTGCATGTAGAAGGACCTGGGCTCCGGTGGCTGAGAGACAGTGAGAGTTGTGGCTGCAGCTGCTGCTGCTGCACCAATTGGAGGTGCATAGCTGTGTGGAGCACTGGGATTGACGGTGCTAGAGCTGTTTCCAGTGGTGGATGGCAATCTGCTGCTGGATCACCACCTGTTTCTCCTGGGGCTGGATCTGCTGCTGTTGATAAACCAATGAATGGGGCTGGATCTGTGTGTGGGTGGCTGAGCTAATAAGAGACTGGCTGGGAGCAGCTGTAGCTGTCCCTGTCAGGTTCATAACCGTGTCCTGCTGTCCATACCCAACTGCTTCTACCTTCTTGGCTGCTGCACTTTCATCCTCTGTCTAGCTGCCCTGGCTCACAGTCACTATTTGAGCTGCAGCCCAGGGCTCCACAACTCCTATGCCTTTCCTGGGACAGCTCCCACCACCACCCATTCCTGAGTAAGGCAACTGATCCAAACGCCCACATGCCTGGCCACCGCCACCTGGACTCGTGAACCCTGGGATGCTATTCTCACTGCCTCCCTCAGCTTCACTAAGGTTGAGGACTAGCCTAAAGTGCCAGTGGAAGCCTGAGTCACAGCTAGGGCCTGGCTAGAGATGGAGGAGGCTAAAGACAGGAGAATGGCCTTCTGAGTAGATCCTTGGGCTGAGGCCTGTTGGTTCCTCACTGCCAAGTTCTGCACCTGATCTGCATCTGCATAGACTTCAGGAGACTGAGCAGATGGCACCTCCTGCTGCCTGCAGCTACTGCCCTGATAGGCGTCAGGGTGAGTTGGGAGGCCAGAGGCACATTCTGGCTCAGGGTCCAGTTTACCTGCAGTAGGTTTCCCAGCCATGGCCTTAGATACCTCTGGGCTTGCGACTGGTCGAGAGGGCAAGGAGAAGTTGGTCCCCAGTAGCACAGATTGGGTTAAAGCAGTAATGCTGGGAAAGCTCACACTCTGGGATCAGCTGATGAGCTGAGTGGCTGATGTGGTGGCCAGATGGACTGAGGCATGGGTGGTAGTAGTCTGCTACTGAGTAGTGCTGGTGTCTGGGGAGCTGGGCTGCTGACTGGCAGCAATTGTGGCCTGCTGGACAGCAGCCAGCTATGCAACTGGGCATTGCAGAGCTGCTGCTGTAGCGTGACCTCATAGAGAGCCTACTGGGCTCCCGCAGCAGTGCCTGCAGAGCCTTCTCTGCTTGCTGTTCATAGAGTGACGTTTGCGCTATCTGGGGCTGAGAGCTGCCTCCTGACCTGGAACTCCCATTGGTGGAGTTGGAGGTCTGTTGGCTCTCAGTCTCCATAGTAGTAGCCCAGGGTCTGCAAGACTGGTGCTCTGGCTCAAGACCCTGCACCCAAGTTCAGGGTCTGACTGCACCCAAGTCCTCCAGGGGAGCATCTGCCTCATAAGCTGGGTCCCCAGTTGCCAGGCTTGGCAGCTGAGTGGGGTCTCATTCCATCTCAATGGCGGCATTCCCTGACCTTCTCCCCTTCCTGGAGGGGCAGGGTCACTGAGGTCAAGGCTCTACCAGGCCTCCAGGGCTTCCGTCTGGGTCTGTCACTTCCTGCTGGGCTGAGAGAGAAAAGGCGGCAAGCCCAGGGTTGTGGGCCCCCCTGGCCTGCTATGTACTTTTGAGGAAAATTTGGAAATCAGGTGAGAGAAGGGGACTAAGTGAAGAGTAACAGTGACAATATTCATCATAAATCACATTGTAGCTTTTCTTTATGGAGAACCTACTTTTTGCCAGGGGCTCTGTAAAATCATTGATCTGTTTAGCAAACATTTATTAAGCCCTGCCCCGTGTCAGGGGCTGGAAATGCAAAGACAGTCAAAACATAACTTTCACCTCAAGTTGCATAGAGGGTAGGAGGGCAGGAAAACGCTGATTTTCACCAGAATCTGATGAGGGAGGCATTAGTATCCCCATTGATCAGATGAGGAAACTGAGACTCAGGGTAAATGAATTCATCATGTTTATATGGCTCATAATTTCCAGGGCTAGGATTCAGGTGTGGGTCTCCCTGTGCTTTTTGACTGCCATAAAAATAGAAGGATTTTTATGAAGTTGGGATTTCCTTCTGCTTCTCTCAACCCCGGCTGCTTGTCTTTGGCCTTTTAACCTTCTTGCTCAATCAGGACTGAGGCCAAACAGCCTAACATGTTCTGAGGAATCTCTTAGGAACTTCCACCCCGACCACACACACCAAGCAAAGGGGGTTGGTGAAAAGGGAAATGAGTGAGGAAAAACTACTTCAAACAACTCACAGCGATGCTGCTCAATAAACAGGCCACCCGTTCCCTAAAAACTTCTGCCATGTCGGCAGATTTCATCTCTCCTTGTCCTCCCAGACCTTCCCCGGACTTTCCTCCACTGACCGGAAATCACATCCAGATGCACAGGGTCACTGAGGCTGGTCTGGCCCGTCTGGCACCTGTAGTCTCCACTGTCATTGTGTTTGGCCTTAAAGCTGTAGCTGGTCTGGACCTGGGTTGGGATGGAGCTCCCATTATGGAACCACTGAATGGGGTGGTCCTCAGGGGTATGGGCCCCCTGGCACTTCAGAGTCACATAATCCTCCCGGAGCACGTTGATCCATGGGGGCTCAAGGCTCACCACAGCCTTCGGGAGAGTTTCTGAGGGGCAGAGAGAAGAGGCAGCATAAGGAAAGGGGACACCAAGAGTCTAAGCAGGCCCCAAATCTCAGACAGTGAAAAACTGTGGTCCTGCTGGGGACATCAAGAGTGGAACCTGGCCCCCAACTGTTCTGCAACTGGAGGCAATTCCTCTTACTCATACATCCCACCATAGGGGTCTAACAGATCCCAGATCCTCTCAGAGAACTTGACTGCTCCTCAGAAGGAGAGGGCAAAAGGTAAAAGACAGGGAGGGGGGCAAGGTAAACACTCTAGAAATATATGTATACCTCACCGAAGGATATCTAACCAGTTTCTTCTCTCTCTCTATTTATCTCTCTCTGTCTCTCACACACACATGCGTGCACACACACACACACACACACACATCCTCTTGGGACTCACTTTCCTCCCCTCCAAACTGAGGCATTTGGACACTAGAGGATAAATTCTTTCCAGAGCTGGATGAAGACAAGTGGGGGCATCTGGTGGAGGTACCAGGCATAAGAGTCAGACATCAAGTTTCAGATCTGACCTGATGTCATTCTTTATCCCTTAGAAAGGAGGCCAGGATGGATTATCCTCACACCCCCCACAGAGGAGTCCCTGTGGCTTCAGAAGGATAAAGAAAGTGGGAGAAAGGCTGGAGGGCCAGTCTAGGGAGCCCTGGGTTCAGTGCCCCAGGGAGAGCCCTGGCCCCGACCAGTCCTGGGAGGTAGGGAGCTTAGTGGTATAGAGAAGGAAGTGCCCAGCAGAGCTCACACCACCAAGCTGCAACCGGGGCTATCTTCTCCTATTTCTGTTCAGGGGAACAGGCCCTGAAGCCCTCAGATACCGGCAAAGTAGAGGATTGATCAACACATGGGGACAACCTAAGCAGCGTATGTGATTTCGCGTGCAGCTGGCTTAAAATTGCCTGGGTTCTTAATTTTATTTGGAGAGGAAGGCAATTGAGAGACAGCACAGAGCGACATTCTGTGACAATGTCTGTGACATTTCACTATAACAGAACCAGAAGAGGTGAAGCACCTCTGCATCATGGCTGCCCCTCCCCTGACTCCCTGGGAGGAGGAGAAGGAGGAAGGAGAGAGGGAGAGGGGACAGGGCATCTTCTGGGAGCAATTATTCTTTCCTGGCTCTACCTCAGCATTGGGTTACTTGTGCATTCAGAGCAGTCCAGATAGGGTACTGGGAGTAAAAGAAGATGGTAGCTGGGGGAGGGAGAAGATGTGGGTAGAGTGCTTACCAGTTGTTCCAGCAACCGGAGCTGTAAGAGAGAAAGCAAAGATCAGCCAGGAAAGATTCGATGATTCATCGTTATAAATAATCACCTCCCTGCAAAGCTCTTTAACTCCCTTGCCCTTATCTGCATCAAATTCACCTGTATTGTCCATATCTTTACTTGTTTAGCTGTGTGTTCCTGAAATTACCACAAAGGCAGAAAGAAAGGTGTCGGTAAATTTAAGGTCACCATATTCAAAAGGAACACTGCCCCGCTACTAGTCCTGAGAGGTAGGGAGGTTACTCAGCTGCCATTCTGCCCCTTTTCTCTAGTAAATTTGCTCTGCTACTGTTGGTGGTGAAACTCATCCTTTCCTCACTCCCCAAACTTTCCCGTCCTTTGCCTCCAGTCCCCTCTCACTTAAAGCTGATGCCTTCCTTCACACTTCACAGAGAAAACAAAAGCTGTTAGACGGGAGATCTCACATCTTCTCCAACTGAATCTTCTACCTCTCCGCATCTCCACCCATCTTCCTTTCTTGTTTTTCCCTGGGGAAAGTCTCTCTCCTCCCATCCATCGTCAGTCTCTGTCCTGGTAGCCCCCAGGTTGTGATAGGGAATTCAGAACACATTCCTTATCATCCTTCTGAGGACTTCCCTCTCTCTGTAATTCCCTTTCTCTTCTGCATCACCAACTTCTCCTTTTCAACTGGATCTTTTCCACTAACATAAATATATTTCAGGAGCTTTAATTAAAAAAACAAACAAACAAGAAAAACTTTCCCTTAACGCCACCTATAATTCCAGAATTATTTCTCTGCTCCCTTTCGCAGCCTGATTCGTCCAACACTTTTCCTACATACGCTGTCCTCATTTCTTCTCCTCCCATTCACTAATTCTCTGCAATTTGGACTCTGCCCTCACCAGTCCGCTAAAGCTTTTCGTGTCATAATCACCAATGAACCCCGTGTTGTCCAATCAAGTAGACACATTCTATTTCTCTCCCAGTCTTCCCCAAATAAGTATCTATCTTCACTATCTACCCACTTACGCCTGAAACCTGCAAGTCACCTTTTACCCTCCCTGTCTCCCAAGCCTCATCCCTCGGTAAATCTTGTTATTCTGTTTCCAACTCAGGTCTTGAATCCATCAACTTCTCTCCACCTCCATGGCGGCCACTTTAGTTTAGGTCACCCACCACATGCTTTCTCCAATCTCCTTACTTGTCTCCTCACTTCTTTTGTCTTCCCTACAATCCATTTTCCACAGAGAAGCTAGAGTTCTTTTTAAAAAATCAAATCAGATAATGTCACTCCCCTGCTAACAAGCCTTCAATGGCTTTCCCTTGCTCTTAAAATAAAATGTAAATAGTTTACAAGGCCCCACCTGACATGGCCCCTGCTCACCTCTCCAGCCTCATCTCAAAATCCTCTTCCCCTACTCACTGAGCTCCAGTAACACCAGCCGTCTTTAAATTCTTCAAACTTGGGGCTTTTGGGTACACCGATCCTCTACTCTAAACATGCTTCCTTTGTATTTTCAAATGGCTAAATTCTTACTATGCTTAAACTCTCAGCGTAAATGTCACCTCCTCAGAAGTCTTTCCATATCATCCTGCTTAAGTAGGCTGCTCTCACTTCTCCCCAACAACTATTCTTATCAGAGGATCCTGTTTACATCTTCATAGCGCTTTCCAATTTATATTTATGCCACTTTGTTTATTTAATGTTATATCCCTCCATAGAATGTAAGCTCAAAGAGCGCAGTAGCCAAACTAATTTTACTGCCAATGCTCTGGAAATCATTCATTGAATGCATCTAGGTGGGAGATAAAAGAGCCCAAAATTGTGTTGACAACAGGAAGTGAAGAAGAGGACAATAGACATGAGCGAAACTTAAGAGGCAGAACTTCGAGAACTTGGTATGTGATATGATTTGGGGTGGTAAAAGAGGGTGACTAGGAAAAGGGTTGGCTGTGCTCAGACAAATACAAATGTTAGAAGAAGAAGAACAGTTAAAAGGGGAAGATCATAAGTTGGATTCTGAACATGTTTTTTATTCTGAGCTGGCAAATCAATTTGGAGGTGTCCAACCAGCAGGTGGAAATATGAAATTGTACTTGACACCAGCCAGAGAGATAGATTTGAGAGTTATTGACATAGAAGCGGTAGCTAAAACCCTCAGTGTGCAAGATTGACAAGGGAGACAGTGCAGGAGAAGAGCGGATAAAGAAGTAGTGACTAAAAGGAGGAGAAGGAAAAGAAGAAACAAGGAAGAGATGAGAAAAGGAGAGAAGTCACCAGTTATTTATTCCACATTCAGAAAACAGTAGCAAATACTAAATATGGTCACAACCAATGCAGTCATTTTCAGAGAGAGAAAAACCTTGTGCTTTAGGCCAGGAAGGCTGTCTGTCTTGGTCACTGATAAACCCCCAAGTCCTAGACCTTGTGTCTGCACGTAGCATTCACTTAGTGCTTAAATAAGGCAGTTTGTGGAATCTGTGAAAGCAGAAAGTGCAGTGCACACATCGCCCGGCTGTAGAGGAAGATCCACTTAGGATGCAATGGGGAACATGGTTAGGAGGGTAGAACCGGAGCTTTATTCAGTAGGCATTGGAGCAACACTGAAGGCGTTTATGAAGAGCAATGACTCAGCCACAGCTGTATTGAAGATGTCACTGTCTCAGTGTGCAGCATGAATTCAGGGAAGAGGAGACAGGAGCAGTTAAGACCAGGTCAGAGGGTGCTGTAAAAATGGAGTCTTGGAGTGATGAAGACCTAAATATGGGGGCCCGAATAAGAATGGAAAAGATGGAGTTGATCCTTTGTGACTTAGCAAAAAGATACATGGAAGAAAACACCGAATCTCTCCCAGGAGTCTTGCCCAGGTGACTGGCACATTGGTGGCACTATTAGCAGAGACAGAGAAGCATATCACCTCTCTAGGCCTGAGCTTCCTGACATGAAAAATGAAGTAGTTGAGTGCTCATTTTACATGCTGTTCTGCTTCAATCCATTTCATCCTGCTCATAGGGGAATACTCTCTCTTCCTCACCTCCACCTCCTGTCCCAGTAGCATCCAGCATTGAGGGCCTAGGGCTCCCAGAACTGACCAGATTGTACCACCAGTCATAGCACATAACATGGGAGAGTGGCTACATGCCTTCCTTTGGGGCCATCATTTGTGAATGTGAGGGTGGAAACTCCAGGAACTGAGCTGGAGGACACAGTCCTGGCAGTAGGGCTCCCCTCATCTGCCTCCCCTAGACTCTTCCTCCCACCCAGCACCATCTGTCCCTGGCCCCTGGCCCAGGCTAAGATCATGGTCAGAAAAATAGCCCTCCATCTTGGCTTAAGACCCTGGCTTTCTCCCTGATCAGAGCTACAACTTGTCCCCATGCTTGTGCAGTGCAAGGAGGCATATGTGACTTCTCTGGTCCCACAATTTGTAATTCCAGAATTGCCCAGGTTGTTTATCCTCTGAGCCCCTGTTGCCTAGATAACCCAGACCCGCTTGTGCTTCCCCCCAGGGGAATCTCCTTATACATAAACAGAATAGGCTTCTTCTGCATGAAGTGGTTTCAGTGACACAGAGAATGGCTTCTGCCTCCCCCACAAATGTGTCTTATAGCTTCCTCTCCACTGCTTGTCTAAGACAGCATTAGCCCTCCCAACTAAGATTTGGTCCTTGTGAAACACAAATTTCTAAGGAAGGGAAACATCCTGGCCACTCATCAGTCATTCAAGTCTAGGTCATTAGACTTTCTTCAGAGCAGGTTCTGGTGTAGTGGGTGGCAGAGCATCAAGGACCTGGGTGCCCAGTGAGACTGGGTAAAAGACATTTAAAAAAAAAAAACAAAAACAAACGCTGCCAATTTCACAATTTCCCAAGGCCAGCAAAATTGGCAGAGTTTGCTCTTCATTAGCCTGCCTTCACCCTCCTGACTTTCCTCACACACTTCCTATGCCACCCCTCATCCTCACCTAAGCTCAGCTCCAACCAAGTGGCAGCGGCTGAGTTAGGAAAGCTCACCTGCCTCTGTTCCTGCTCCTCTCTCCCTTCTGGGGACTCTGACTTACCCAGGAATAGCAGAGCAGTCCACAGTAGCATGTGGCCCAAAGGATGGCAGAGTGTGCAGTCGGCCCAGCCACTCTCAGCAGCAGGGATGGGCAGGAATGAAGGAATCTCCATCCCCTCCTGGAGTAAGCTGGCTCTGCAGCACCCGCGTGGCAGGCACAGGTTTCTCTGGAGGCTTGACAGATCACCCCAGAGGACAAATTCTGGAGTCCAAAAGAGGAAGTGAAAAGAAGTGTTCTTTTATCACAGGCTCCTCCCCTTCCACCCTCTTTCCTTTCAACTGTTCCCTCCCAGAAGATTCAGGGCTTCCCAGAATGAATCTGGCTCAGCCCAACTCCAAATTCACAGAAATCTTAGAAGCTGGGAGACAACTTCCTCCTCTTCCTCTGGAGTCATGGTGGGGCTGGGCCTCTGGAGAAAGAGGGGAATGGTCTCCCCAACTCAGCTCAGAACCCCCTATCTGTCTCTAACTCTTTAGAGAAGGTGAAGGAGGAGAGTGTGCAATAGTCTTCTTATACTTCCATGTACTTGTAGTACTTCTTGTACTTATAGCTCCATTTGGGGGCCTGGACCCTGGAATCTGGATTCTTCTTGAAACTGAGCATGGGAGCTTGAGGCCACCCACCATTGTTTGATTTTCTTTATTATAATCCCTGACTCACTTTTGGATTGTGGAACAAGAGCAAAGAGGTGTGTCAGGGTGGCAAGTGGATGATCACACTCATCCTCATTATTCCCTTCCCTCATTCACTCTTTTACTCATTCAACAAATATCTATTGAGCACCAATTTGTGCCCTGGTTCTTTGTCTTTGCCACCCTCGTTCCCATCACTGTTCTTATCACTACGGCATGGTGAAAGAGCATGGATTTGGAGCTGTGTAAGTCCAGGTTTGAATGCCAGGTAGCTTCTCAGAACTTCAGGCTCCTGATCCATAAAAATGAAGATTATCATGCCTACCATTCCAGCAAGATTTCTCAGCCTCAGCACTTTTGAAGTTTTGGGCCAAATAACTCTTGTTGTGAGGACCTGTCGTGTACATTGTAGGATATTTAGCAGCATCTCTAGCCTCTACCCACTAGATATCAGTGGCACCCCCCAGTTGCAAAAATAAAAATGTCTCTAGATATTGGCAAACATTCCCTTGGGGGTAAAATCGCCCCTGGTTAAGAACCGCTACACTCAAGGTTTTTGGGAAAAAAAGCCAATGTTTATGCTAGCAGAGTGCATAGCCAGTGATTACTAATTTCCTTTTCTTGCTTTCTGTCATCATCTTCACCACTACTTGTTCACCCTTCACACCTCTAAAACATGAGATATGCTGGCACCCCTCTTGGGGCCCTCTGCTAGAGCCTCTTTCCCAAATGCCCTCTCAGGAAGCAAGCTGTAATACTCAAGGAAATGACTCTGTGGTCTTCAGAAACCTCAACAGCCCCACCCTCGGGACACATGATTTTACTACCTGCTGCATTCTATCCTGGGCCACCCAATCTACCTCTGGCCTTTTTCTGATTTTCAGGTGAGAATTTTTTTTTTTTTGGTGAAGAAGTTTGGCCCTGAGCCAACATCTATTGCCAATCCTCCTCTTTTTGCTCAAGGAAGATTGTCCCTGAGGTAACATCTGTGCCAATCTTCTATTTTTTGCATGGGAGGCTGCCACAGCATGGCTTGATGAGCAGTATGTAGGTCCGCCCCAGGGATCTGAACCTGCGAACTTAGGGCTGCTGGAGCAGAGCGCGTGAGCTTAACCACTACACCACCAGGCTGGCCCTTAAATTTTTTATTGTGGTAAAATACATATAACATAAAATTCACCATCTTAACCATTTTTAAATGTACAGTTTGGTGGTGTTGAGTACTGCTTTGCTTTTTAAATTTATAATTTCCTAAAAAATAAAAAATGTTCTTGTTTTTCTCCCCTCCTTACCTTTAAAATTTCTTTATTTGATTTTTCTTTCCCTATTCTTTTTATTTTATGGAGGTAACGTTGGTTTATAACATTACGTAGATTTCAATTGTACATCATTACATTTCGATTTCTGTATAGATTATATTGTGCTCACAATGCAAAAAAAGTCTGGTTGCCTGAGAAATGTTTTTATCAGTGACAAGACGCCAATAAGCTGACATCAGTACTTTGAAAATATCATTAGGAACAAAAGTATAGAGCAATATATAATTAACACACTGAGACCACAATTAATACTGTATAACCACGTGAATGCTTACTATGGAGGAGGCGCTCGACTTGCAGTATCTCTAATACAACAATCTCAAAAGGTAAGTTATATCATCCTCATTTGCACACAAAGAAACTGTTAAAAGATAAACTGAGGCATATTAAAAAGTTTAAGAGTTTATTTAAGCAAAAATCAATTCGAATTTCATATCACCAAACCAGAAGTGATGAAGAGTCCCCCACCAACAGGAGCCAGGAGAAAGAATTTATAGAGAAAAGGTGGAAGCAAAGCAAGGAAATCATTTGATTGACTATGACTTAAGCATTTGCATTATTCGGGAAAGCCTAGTTGGCTGTTTGTGATTGGTTGTCCTGAGGTTTTGATTTCTTAACCTTTGAGGCATTCACAGGCTTAGGTTTTGGTTTGCTTACATGGGCTGCTAGGGTATCAAAAGCCCATCAGTCTAATGGTTTCTTGGTTTAACTAGTTTGACAAAGCTTAGCTGAAGAGAAGTTAAAATGATTTGTCCAAGGCCACGTGGTTAGTAAGTTGTGGAGTTAGAATGAGAAACCAGGTCTGCCTGACTCTAACACCTTCATGCTTTCTACACCAGAGGTTCCTCAACAGTGTACAGGGACCAAGCAACCCAATCAGAGCATTTCTATACACTAATAATGAACTAGCAGAAAGAGAAGTCAAGAATTCAATTCCATTTACAATCACAACAAAAAGAGTGCCAGTGTGAGTTCTAGGCGGGCTGAACCACTGCGTCTCCCTGGGGTCTGGGATGACTGGGTGGGGCCAATCGCCTTGTTTGCTTACAAAAGTACACGTAGGATTTTCTGTGTGTGCCACGATGTGCTAACCATCCAGAAGCACTGCACGGAACATGCTAGCACCCTGAACGGTCTCAGGCACCAGATACCACTACTGCCGCCTCACTGAGATAAAAGTGCCAGACAAAATCTTTAGGGTGACGTAGAAAAGGAGAGATTCACAGAGTCAAGTAGGGCATTTCCAGGGACACAAAACCAAAACAGAAATAGGAGTCTCTCTTTCCCATCACACCAGGAAAAGATTAAAGAAAGAACAAAACACAAGGAGAGGTTTCTAAAAGAAAAGGATTACAAAAACGGGGGCACACTATTTAGTGAAAACTGAAATATGTCAATGAGAAAGCAGAATCCTTTGGAAGGGACAGCTTCATATAAAATGTATATGTCTGGAAATGGGAAAGGGATAAAGAATTAAAAAAATCAGAAAAGCTCAGTGATTAAGAGCACGAACTTTGGACATAGACTCAGATCAAAAGGCTCATCTCTTACTAACTGTGTAATCTTGAATATATTACTCATCCTTTCTGAGCTTCATTGCCTTGTCTGTAAAATGGAAATTACATTAGTACTTACCTTATTATGATGTTGTGAGGATTAAATGAGAAAATCCACAAATAACACTTAACACAGAACCTGACATATAGATTTGTCTTTGTCACTATTACTAAAAGACTAAGAGAGTCTAGTCCACTGCTTCCAGTGGGGACCGGAGATTATGGACCCAGTTTGGAAAGAACAGATAAATGCTATAACCTCAAATGATTCCAGCTCTAGATACTTTCAGATTGCAGCTGCTTGATCAGAAGGTGCTATTTTCTCTTTTCTCTGCTTCATTGGGTTTTGTTTCTCTTTCTCTTAGTACCCTGACCACCCTTCAGTGGATCCCTGTGATTGTTTTATCAGTCCTCTCTAGGATTTCCTCATTATGGCTTTTCCCCAAGAGCTGAGCCACCTGTGACAACACTACAATCAGCGCCTGATCGCAAAGGAGGAGGAAGTCTGGGAAGGAAGGCAACCACAAAAGGGGAAGAAAGGAGAAAAAAATGACTGAGTTATGGAGGTTCTGGCTTGAGGGGTCTCAGCCAGGTCCATGCACCAGCATCACTAGTCTCACCAGGAAAATTCCTTAGGGAATTCATGTCTTTGTGTTAAAGTATTGTCTTTAATAACCTTTTAGAAATGCCAATATCCCAAGCTATGTGGATCATTAATTTTAGAGTGTGAATTTGTTCACCAGTCACTCTTTTTTAGAACAGCAGAGTGCTGAAGAGTTTTGATGAGAAGAGGAGAGAGAAATAATATGGGAGAAGGGCTATTTCCCAGGAAGCCAAGACTCATGACAACGTAAGGGACAACTGAGGCCTATTTATCTCTGAGGACCTAGGTCAGGGAGGGAGAGACAAGACCTGATCTTAGACCCAGCTATGCCACTGTGGGGTCTTCGGCAAGGCAGTTTGCTTCTCTGGACCTCCATAAAGTGAGGGGGGTGGACGGGATGCTCTTTAACAGATATGACTTTTGCAAATATTTCCTCCCCATCCGTGGCTTGTCTTCTCATTCTCTTGACAATGTCTTTTGCAGAGCAAAAGGTCTTAATTTTAAGTCCAGCTTGCCGATTATTTCTTTCATGGACCATACTTTTGGTGTTGTATCTAAAAAGTCATCATCAAACTCAAAGTCATCTAGATTTTTCTCCTTTGTTATCTTCTAGGAGTTTTATACTTTTGCATTTTACATTTAAGCCTGTGATCCTTTTTGAGTTAATTTCTATGAAGGGTGTAATGTCTGTGTCTAGGTTTACTTTTTTGCATGTGGATGTCCAGTTGTTCCAGCATCATTTGTTGAAAAGATTTTATCTATTGTATTGCTTTTGATTCTTTGTCAATGATCAGTTGACTGTATTTATGTGGGTTTATCTCTGGGCTCTCTAGTCTGCTCCATTGATTTGTCTATTCTTTTGCCAATAACCAGATGCTCTTTAGGAGCTCTTCCAGTTCTAGCCACCATGTTCCCAAATGTCTAAAAGGCTAATAATGAAGCTGAGCATTGACTCATTTCCAATTTTACACAGTTCCAGATCCAGACTCTACTTTCTCTTCAGTGATGATTTCCAGGCTAAGGATGACCAGTCTTTCATGACCTGTCAGAGAAAAGAGAGAGTCAGGACCCTAGGTCACACTCAGGCAGGCTGTTCTCTGGGGCAACATACAGAAGGGTGGGGACAAAGAGATAGCTTACCCTGAGTGTAGTCCTAAACAGATGCTGTGACAGGAGGGGAGAGGTATGCCATTGCCTGGGGAGAAAGCAGAAGAATCAGGAGCCAGAGAGGCCTATTAATCAAGTATTCAGAGCAGAAGTACTAGAAGATGAAGAGTCAGAGACAGATGTAGGTGTGGTAGATCCAGACTCAGCTTGGAACAAATCTCGTCAATACCAAGTTCCCACCATTCATTCCTCTTGTGCATTGGTTGACAGATTACTGGGAAGGACAGATCCTAAAATGACAGGAATGTAAATAAAGGAGATCTCTGACCGTAGCATTTGAGTAAAGTTGCAAATATGAAAGTTAGTGCTGTTGCTCGTTGAGGAGCCTTATGAAAAAGTCCCTCTATGGCACCTCAGTTTATCAGTTTAGAAACTGGGAAAAGTTATTTTGTGCAAGAAGACAGTGGGAGTCCCCAGATCAGCACCTGTTCTTTCCTGTGGGTCCCAGTCTCAGGAGAGGCCTCAGGAAAAGAGTTTACTATGGCAAAGGTACAGAGCAAGTGGGCAGGCTGGAATGAACTTGGGCCCTAGCAGAATTGCTGAAGTGAAGGTTGGTCTTCTGGAACCACTGAAGAGAGATGATACTGAGGTTATTGTTGGGACCCAGGGCAGTGCACCCCTAAATATCCTACAATGGCATACTGATTATTTTGAAGTAAAGTTACTTGAGAAGCAGCCAATGTTAAAAAAATTAGAAAGGCATTTTGACCCTCGTCTCTCTATTCTCCTTGAAAAGTGGAATAAATCTCCCATATGAATGGTACCTTCTTTGCACCAGAAGATAGACGTCCTATTACCAGAGCTAGGGAATTCAGGACTGGGAAACCTGTATAAACAAACCCTGTTACTTTGACTAATGTACTACCTCAAGCCTAAAGTCTGTTTAAATTCCTCTCTTATTAGGTAACCCCCAATGTAAGTTTCTTTATCCTGTCATTCCTCACAAATTTATTGGGGTTTTTTGTGTGTAAAAAGACATAAAAGCAGCCTGGTTTGCCTATCTTGGAGAGCACTATTTTTATTATCTCCAATGGGTACACATTAAATTGGATTTTTCTCCTGTTAATCTGGTCTTCTGTCAATTTTATTATGAGTCCAGCCATAAGAACACAAGAAGGGTAGAAGGGAGACTTTCCCCCTCCCTGACATTGGCAATAGCACCAAACACTGAGCAAGGGAGAACTTGCCCAAGGGGAAGGGGCCAATTAGAGACTTGGTGATTCAATCAACACCCAGTGTTCTAACTATTTGTTGACTCTACTGACAAAAGAGATGGGGTTGGGGTGGGAGAAGAAGATGAAGAAGTAAGAAAAGACAGGAGTCTCTGCCCTGAGGAACTCTTGTTATAATGACAAAGACAGGATACATGCAGAAGACAGATATAAAAACAACAAGAACACATCCTGTCCTTCACCTGTATTAGCAGAGCAGAAAGGAGCTTTGAGTTTGTGACTGGAATTAAAATATGAAGAAAAGTGTGAGTGTTAGAAAAAATGATTATTGATTGTAGAGTGAAAGTATCCTGGGGGATCAGAATTGGCCACTCAAAAATGTGTCTCTTTGACTTGATTATTTTTAAGAACAGAAGACTCTAGAAGAAACTTTGATCTCTCCCCTAACTGCCTAAAAGAATTTAACTTTAGAGGCAGAAGAGGGTGAGACAAGGAAGTTACTAGTAAAAAAGTGGATTGTTTCAGACAAGGTCACCTTCCTTTGGGGGACAGCAGGGGTCTATCAGGTAGATTAACTCACTAGTGCTGGCCAGGTAATTCCAGATTGACTGGGTTAAGATTCCATTCCTGAGAAAGATGAAAACTGCAATTAAATTAGGTATGAAGTTTTGGTTTGGTGACATAGGCTTAGTACAAGTGACTCCATTTTGGGCTTGTTGTCTCTTTTTTCAATAGAAGTAATGGCATGCAATCCCTGGAAAGAGACCTTCTGAGGTACAGGCACATAGGAAAGGCCTAAAGTTGAGGGTAGAGCAGGAACATGGAGAAAAACCCTTCAGGAAAATCAGCTCTCACCCCAAGCACAAAATAACACTAGCAGAATCAAAGGTAACTATGGCAACAACAAAATCCAAGCCTGGCTCAACTCCTGACTAAATTGCAACCCTGTGCACTAATAGCTTAACAGAAGAAAAGGGTGCCCGTGTCCAAGCATGAATACAATTTACCTCAGTCTCTACCATCCTATGTTCAGAATTCAATTAAAAATGATAAAAATACACAAAAAAAGCAAGACAAAAACAACCTTGTCAAAAGACAACACAAGTAATAGAAACTGTCTCGGAGATGATCCAGATGTTAGTACTATCAAACAGGGAATTTAAAACAACTATAAGTAATATGTTAAAAGCTCTAGTGGAAAACACAGACAACATGAATAGATGGGGAATTTCAGCAGAGAGATAGAAACCATAAGAAGAATCAAAAGGAAATGTTAAAAAAATTTTAAAACATGGTAAGAGAGAGGAAGAATATATTCATTAGGCTCATCAGTAGACTCCATACATCTGAGAAATAATTAGTACCTTGAAGATGGTTCACAGAAATTACCCAAACTGAAATTCCAAGAGAAAAAAAGAGTGAAAAAGAGAAAATAGAACAGAACATCCAAAAACTGGCACAATATAAAATGGTCTAATACATATGTAATTGAAATCCCAAAGAAGAAAGAAAGAATAGGGCAGAAGAAACATTTGAAGAAATAATGGCCAAGAATTTTTCAAAAATAGTGGAAGTCATCAAGCCACAGATCCAAGACGCTGAGAGAACCACAGGCAGAATAAATACACAGACACACACATCACCCAAATACATCATATTCAAATGGCCGAAAACCAAAGATAAAGAGAAAACTGTTAAACTACCAGAAGACCTTTATTTTAAAAATCTTGGAGAGCTAGTGTATCAGTGCTACTACTCTAACCAGCCACCAAGGGCATAACTGCTCCAGAGGCTATGTTAGCAGAAATGTCGAGATATTTAAATCTTTCTCTTGGTTAACTCACAATTGGCTAGAAGATTTTTTAAAAACCACTTTTTTAAAGACATGGAGATGAGCAAAAGAAGAATGGCAGGGCCCAGTTTCTAATGCATGCCATGCAACAATACTCTCCTAGAATAGGTGAGAACCTCAGTGGAGCCCAGAGCTGGTTTTCTAGTCTTCCCTTCAAGATTAAAACGTTAGGCCATCTCCTCAGGCTCCAGGTGGCTGCTCTACAGTCTTCCTTATTTCTTCCCTTGAAGAGGAAGTCACTTTTCTTTCTGAATTTCAAGGGTTCCTCTCCTGAGTTGTCCTAGATGCAGCCCTGGGTCCTGTCACAGGAAATGCTCCTTTCACTCTAAGGCCAGGGAGTACTCAGAATCCTCTCACTTTTCTATGAAGTAACTTATGAACCCCAGGGGCAGGACATAATCTATTGTGAAATATCATTGCACTTTTCAGGGCCAAAATACTTTGATGTTGTTCATCATCCCTTTCATCAAGACTTATTAGGGTTCTCTTCCTGGTGCCCTTCTGATGTTTCTTGTTACTCTCCTTGAATGTTCCTCTATCTTCACTGACTCATCAAATATTGGTGTTTGTTCAGCTTTCTGTTCTCAGTGTACTTATCTAAATAAGGAGAGACTCCTCCATGGGGTATATCAGAGTAGGAGGGGGAAAGAGAAGTAGGGGTGTAGACTGAAAAGCTTATTCAGCATTACAATCAATTTTATACTTGTAAATTTGACAAACCAATTTTGAAACTTCAGATAAAATTAAAGGAAAATGAAAAAAATTTATGTTTACACTTGAAAGGTTGAGAATGGACTTTAAAGTATTGAGAAACATGATCCTGTAAATTTCTCACTTCTTCTAAATGATTTTATTCACACTCGTGACTACTTCTATACTGGTGGTTCTCAAGTGAGATGATTTTGTTCCCTGGGGACATTCGCCAATGTCTAGAGACATTTTTGGTTGTTAAAACCAAATGCTCCTGGTATCCACTGGGTAGAGGCCAAGAATACTGCTAAATGTCCTCCAATGGGCAGAATGGCCCCCACAACAAAGAATTATCTAGCCTCAAATGTCACTAGCACTGAGGCTAAGAAACTCTGCTCTGCTCCCTATATGCTGATGATTCCCAAGTCTTTATCTTTACTCAACACTTTTCTCCTGAATTCTAGAAAAGTGAAAAATATTTAGCTACTTATTAGGCATTTCTACTTCAAAACTTTTTTCCAAAATGGAATTCATTTGTTCTTCCAAACTTGCACTTCTTTCTCTATGATCTACTTTGTTACCTAAGTCAAAATCCTTCAAATTATCCTAGGTCCCTGACTCTCCTTCATCATTCCCATCCAATCAATAATTAAGTCCTCTCAAATTTCTTTCCCTCATGCCAGTTGTTAGCAGTATAAAACTTTGAGTAAGTGACTTAATCTCTCCATGCCTTGGTTTTTTTCATCTGTAAAACAGGGACAATAATAGTACAACTACCTCACAGGGTTGATGTGAGGATTGAATAAGTTAAAGTGGGAGTCATGCCAGCATCATGGCAGACTGAGTTGTTCCCTTAGTCTTTCCCCTCTAAGTTACAGTGAAAGTCCACTAACCAGCAGAGCACTCCCTGTACAGCACAAAAGGACTTCCGAGAGATCCACTCAGATACATCTGAAGGTTGGTGGATTGGATCCCCAGGAGGCAGTGGAACTAGGTGAGTTCACTGCTACCCCTCCCTGGTGGCAGCAAGCCAGGTCATCGATCCTCACACTGTTGCCTTCATGACTGTAAGAGGAGGGAGGGACAGCCCAGCTTGCACAAACACTTTTGGAGTTGCAGCTCAGCCAACAGGAACACCCACTGAGCCGTAGCAGCCATGCTGGTGGGAACTCTCTACACTGAGTGGTGGTGGCTCAGCCACTGTGAAGGTGCCTGTCCCTGAGCAGGGCATAGGTGGAATGCACCTTGCCCACTCAGAGGCGTCCCTGCTCATAGAGCACAGCAGCCCATGGGACCTACCGAGTGGTGGCTCAGCCCCCACGTAGACACTTCTCCCATCTAGCACACAGTATCTCAGCAGGCCCCCTGCCAAGCACAGAGGCGCTGCCTAGGGTGCCTGACTCACCTGCCCGGTGCAGAGGCCATGGCCACATGAGGGCAACCAGCAGAATGGCTGCAGCAAACATGGGCAAATGCAGAGTAGCCCTACCTGCACAACTTCCAGCAGACAGGGTGGGATCAGAAAACACAGCTCCTACTCTGCCCCACTGGTGCCAGGTGGAACCTGTGACCTGATACTATCACAGATGCACCAGCAAAGGATCCATTCATCAAACACCATGAAGAACTACAGTAACATTTCAGAATAGAAGGTAAATAACAAGTCTCCGAAAATCCTGAAGTCATAGAAATTTACAAACTAAATGCCAGATAATCCAGAATAGTTGTCATAAAGAAACTCAAAGCATTACAAGAAAACTCAGAAAGACAGTCCAAGTAGCTCAGGAATAAAACTAATGAGCAGAAGGAATACTTCACCAAAGAGATGGAAACTATTAAAAAAAAAAAAAAAACCAAACAGAAATTCTGGATATGAAGAACATAATTAATGAGATAAAAAATAATCTAGAAACCATAAAAAAAATAGAGGTGATATTATGGAAGACAGAATTAGTGAATTAGAGGACATAAATATAGAAATGCTACAGGCAGAGGAAGAGAGAGAACTAAGATTTTTTTTTTAAAAAAAAGAAGGAATTCTTCAAGAAATATCAAACTCAATTAGGAAAATCAGGATAAGGATTACAGATATTCCAGAGAGAGAAGGAGCAGAGAGCTTGTGCAAAGAAATAGCTGAGAATTTCCCAAACTTGGGGAAAGAACTGGATTCACAAGTACATGAAGCCAGTAGAACTCGTAATTGCATCAAAGCAAAAAGACCTTCTCCAAGGCATATAACATGAAAACTGGCAAAAGTCAATGACAAAGAAAAAATATTAAGTGCAGCAAGGCAGAAGAAAATAACCTACAGAGGAACCTCTATGAGATTTTCAGTGGATTTCACAGCAGACACCTTACAGGTTACAAGAGAATGGGATGATATATTCAAAATACTGAAAGACAAAAACTTTCAGCCAAGAATACTTTATCCAGAGAAACCATCCTGCAGATACAATGGAGAAAAGACAGTTTTCCCAGATAAGCAAGAGCTGAGGGATTTCATCACCAATAGACCTCCCTTACAAGAAATGATGAAGGACACCCTCATATCTTGAACAAAAATCTACAAAGCTTTGAGCAAGGAGATAAATAGACAGACAAAATCAGAAAATTTTGCAGCTTTCTATCAGAACAGGTTAGCAAACACTGAATTGTAACATAAAAGATAAAGGGAAGGAAAGCATCAAAAATAACTTTAGGGGCCAGCCCAGTGGCATAGTGGTTAAGTTCACATGCTCTGCTTCAGTGGTCCAGGGCTAGCAGGTTCAGGTCCCATGCACAGACCTACACACTGCTCATCAAGCCATGTTATGGCAGGTTCCACATAAAAAAATAGAAGAAGATTGGCGCAAGATGTTAGCTTAGGGACAATCTTCCTCAACCAAAAAGAGGAAGGTTGGCAACAGATGTTAGCTCAGAGCCAATCTTCCTGACCAAAAAAAAAAAAAAAAAACACACACACACACAAAAAAATCCCCACAACTATAAACACTTCAATTTAGTGACAAACTCACAAAACAAAACAGAATAATTTCTGAGAATAATAACTCAGAAGGGGAAGAGAAGAGGGATGGAACCTGCTTAGGCTAATGGAGACAAGAGGCTATCAGAAAATGGATTATCTCATCTATGAAATCTTTTATACAAACCTCATAGTGACCACTAAACAAAGAATCAGAACAGAGCCACAAATCAAAAATAAGGAAAAAACTGAGAAAACCATCACAGAAAACCATGAAACTGAAATGGCAATCAGAAAGACAAGGGAAGAGAAACAATAGAAATATAGAACAACTGGAAAACAAGAGATAAAATAACAGTATTAAGCCCTCATATATCAACAATCACTTTAAATGTAAATGGATCGAGTCCTCTAATCAAAAGACACAGAGTGGCTGGATGGATTAAAAAACAAGACCCAACAATATGCTGACTCCAGGAAACACATCTCAGCTATAAAGACAAAAATAGACTCTGAGTGAGGGGATGGAAGACAATACTCCAAGCAAATGGCAAGTAAAAAAAAGCAGATGTTGTCATACTTAGACAAAGCAGACTTCAAGATAAAAAAGATAATGAAAGACAAGGAGGAGCAGGATATAATGAAAAAAGGGACATTCCACCAAGAGGTAATAACACTTACGAATATATATGCACCTAACACAGGAGCATCAAAGTATATAAAGCAAATAACAGACCTAAAGGGAGAAATGGACAGCAACACAATGATAGTAGGAGATCTCAACATCCCACTTACATCAATGGATAGATCATCCAGACAGAAAGTCAACAAGGAAACAGTGGCCTGAAAGGAAACACTAGACCAGATGGGCTTAATAGATATGTATAGAACATTCCGTCCAAAAACAGCAGAATACACATTCTTTTCAAGTGCACATGGAATATTCTCAAAGATAGACCATATGTAGGGAAACAAGGCAAGCCTCAATAAACCTAAGAAGATTGAAACCATATATCAAGCATCTTTTCCAACCACAGCACTTCAAAACTAGAAATCAACTACAAAAATAAGCTGGGAAAGCCACAAATATGTGGAGACTAAACAACATGCTACTGAACAACCATTGGATCAATGAAGAAATCAAAGAAGAAATCAAAAAATACTTTGAGACAAATGAAAATGAAAATACAACATACCAACTCTTATGGGATGCAGCAAAAGCAGTTCTAAAAGGGAAATTTACATCAATACAGCCCACTTCAACAAACAAGAAAAATCTCTAAGTAATTTTAAACTAACAGAACCAGAAAAAGAAGAACAAGCAAAGCCCAAAGTCAGCAGAAGGAGGTTAAATAGAGAAAGCATCTGACAAGATCCAACATCTATTTATTATTTAAAAAACTGTCAATAAAATGGGTATAGAAGGAAAGTACCTCAACATGATAAAGGCCATATATGACAAACCCAATGACAACATCATACTCAATGGTGAAAAACTGAAAGCCATCCCTCTGAGAACAGGAACAAGACAAGGGTGCCCACTCTCACCACTCTTATTCAACATAGTACTGGAGGTTTTGGCCACAGCAATTAGGCAAGAAAAAGAAATAAAAGCTATCCAAATTGGAAAGGAAGAAGTGAAACTCTCACTATTTGCAGATGACATGATTCGACATATAGAAAACCCTAAAGAATCCACCAGAAAACTACTATAAATAACCAACAACTATAGCAAAGTTGCAGGGTAAAAAATCAACTTAAGAAAATCATTTGCACTTCTATACACTAATAATGAACTATCACAAAGAGAAGTCAAGAATACAATCTCATTCACAATTGCAACAAAAATAATAAAATATCTAGGAATTATTGAAAGAAAATTGAAGAAGACATAAAGAAATGGAAAGATATTCCATGCTCATGGGTTGGAAGAATAAACATAGTTAACATGTCCATATTACCTAAAACAATCTACAGATTCAATGCAATCCCAATCAGAATCCCAATCAGAATCCCAGTGACTTTCTTCATGGAAACAGAACAAAGAATCCTAAAATTTATATAGAACAACAAAGACCCAAATAGCCAAAGCAACCCTGAGAAAAAAGACAAAGCTGGAGGCATCACAATCCCTGACTTCAAAATGTACTACAAATCTATAGCAATCAAAACAGCATGGTACTGGCACAAAAATAGACACACAGATCAATGGAACAGAATGGAATGCCCAGAAATAAAACCATACATCTATGAATAGCTAATCTTTGACAAAGGAGCCAAGAACATACAATGGAGAAAGGAAAGTCTCTTCAATAAATGGTGTTGGGAAAACTGGACAGCCACATGCAAAAAAACGAATGTAGACCCTTATCTTACATCATACACAAAAATTAACTCAAAACAGATTAAAGACTTGAATGTAACATCTGAAACCATAACATTCCTGGAAGAAAATATAGGTAGTACACTCTTTGACATTGGTCTTAGCAGCATCTGTTTGAATACCATGTCTACTTGGGCAAGGGAAACAAAACAAAAAATAAACAATTGGAACTACATCAGACTAAAAAGCTTCTGCAAGGCAAAGGAAACTGTGAACAAAATGAAAAGACAACCCACCAACTGGGAGAAAATATTTGCAAATCATATATCCGACAAGGGATTAATTTCCAAAATATATAAAGAACTCATACAACTCAACAACAAGAAAACAAACAATTCAATCGAAAAATGGGCAGAGGATAGGAACAGACATTTTTCCAATGAGGATATACAGATGGCCAAGAGGCACATGAAAATATGTTCAATATCACTAATTGTAGGGAAATGCAAATCAAAGCTACAATGAGATATCACCTTACACCTGTTAGAATGGCTATAATTAACAAGACAAAAAATGACGATTGTTGGAGAGGATGTGGAGAAAAGAGAACCCTCATACACTGCTGGTGGGAATGCAAACTGGTGTAGCCACTATGGAAAACAGTATGGAGATTTCTCAAAAAATTAAAAATAGAAATACCATATGATCCAGCTATCCCACTACTGGTTATTTATCCAAAGAACATGAAATGAACAATTCAAAGATATTTATGCACCCCTATATTCATTGCAGCGTTATTCACAATAGCCAAGAAGTGGAAGCAACCCAAGTGCCCATCAACTGATGAGTGGACAAAGAAGATGTAGTATACATACACAATGGAATACTACTCAGCCATAAAAAAAACCAAAATTGTCCCATTTGCAACAACATGGATGGACCTTGAGAGTATTATGTTAAGCAAGATAAGCCAGACAGAGAAAGACAAACACTGTATGATTTCACTCATATATGGAAGATAAGCAAACACATGGATAAAGAGAATAGACTAGTGGTTACCAGAAAGGAAGGGGGTAGGGGTTGGGTGAAAGGGGTAAAGGGACACATGTGTATGGTGATGGATAAAATTTAGACTATTGATGGTAAGCATGATGCAATCTACACAGAAACTGATATATAATAATGTACATCTGACATTATACAATGTTATAAGCTAACATGACCTCAATAAAATAATTGGAAAAAAAAGTTAAAGTGCTTAGAATGGTGCCTGCACACACTGCTTGCTATTATTATTATTATTATTATTATTATTATTATTATTATTATTATTTCATGTCCTAATTACTCCTTGCCTAAATTATTGAAACAGAGTCTCAACTAGTCTTCCTTCCTCAGTCTTGCTTCATTCCAATCCCACTTCTATACTGTTTTCAAAGACTTATCAAGTTTTTGCTCATCAAAAGACATCATTTAGAAAGTGAGCAGCCATACACTAGGCCTTGTAATAGGTATATCTGTTTTTCTAAAGGGTATATCTAACAAGGGATTCATATCTGGACTATACAAAGAACTCCTACTAATCAATAAGAAGATAGACAACCCAATTAAAAAGCGAGCAAAAGATTTAAACAGACACTTCATAAAAGAGGATATCCAAATCGCCAAATAAGCACATGAAAAGATACTAAACATCAACACTTATCAGAGAAACGCAAATTAAAACTCAATGAGATATCATTATACACTCACTTGATTGGCTAAAATTAAAAAGACTGACAATACCAAGATATACCTCAATTAAAAACAAAAAAATAAACAAGAAACCAAAACTGCCTAACAGACCAGGTTCCAGCCCTGGTCAAAATCCTTCGATGACTTCCCATTGCCTTTAGGATCTTCAACGCTTCAAGATGACATGTAAACCCTTCAGGGTGGCACATAGCATCAGAGAGGGTATCTATCACTGCTGTTCCCACCCCAATCCTGTGCTCCACCAATACCAAACCTCTTGCTGTTCCCCAAATTTGCCATGTGTTGCCATGTTTTCACCCATGTTGTTTTCTGTGAACCAAACTATCTCACCAACTCATACTCATTCTTCAAGACCAAACTCCTTCTCCATAAAGCCTTCTATAATTTGCACATAGCTAAACTCTTGTTTGAACGAGGAAGTGTCATCTAAAAGTTGTTGACTCTCCAGGGGCTGCCCTGCCTCCACAAAGATCTCTCTTATTCATGAACACATGAAGCACAATGTGTCACGTTTTGGGTACCTTGACATTGGGATAATGTTGTAGACTGACTTGTTTTGCTTTTTTCTGGGCTTAGAAATGTAAGCTGTTTGTTGTTCTCTACTGCCCTCTGTTGAAACAAAGTGGGCAATGTGAGTCCCATCTGCAGGACAAAGATACCCAGTTTTCAAGAAAACTAAAGAAAGATCTGAGTGGTTTAACACAAAAAGCAGCCATCTTATGGGCCAGGGGAGTAAGAGTCAGGTTCAGGAGCAAGGAGATGCTGGGGATGCTCTTGCTTTCAGCCACTTGCTCTGCTCTTCTGCTTGAGCGACTCTTGACCAAAACAGTGACATTCAGAAACAGCCTTGCTTTCATTCCTCTGTACTCTGGCTTTGGGCCCTTAGTGGTGAGGGTAGAATTTGAAGTTGTAGTAGAAAGCTAGGAGTTGGAACCCAACATCTAGGGTCTGCAACTCATAGCTTAGAACCTCCCCCTCAGGCCTGCTTTGTCCTTTAACCGTATGGAGTGCATGGGTCTCTAGCAAAGGTGAAGATTCAGGAAGGTAAGAACACTGTCCTAAGCAGGACATGCTGAGAGTTGCTGGGAACTGCTTCTGGGGGAGGCTGAAGCTGCCCTGCTCAGTAGCAAGTAAATATTTGGCAAGGACATTTGAAGTGAGGTTCTAAGTGATTCAACATTATCTTCTCATCAGCGGAAAGAGACCCACCTCAAGGCCTCAGCAAATAAAAGAATCACTTCTACGGCTTCCAGTTATTTCTTAAAGCACAATTCAGGGTCCATGTCTCTCGTTCTAGCCCAGACCGCTCCTTCCAGATATCCGATGATGCTGACCACTCCACTGTTACGTCCTGTAGGCACCTCAAACTCAGCACATCCAAACCTGAACTTATCACGTCTCCCCAGCTCCGTTCCAGCTAAACTTCTTCCTGTCATATTTCCCACCCCAGGGAATGACACCTCCTAAGCCAGAAATCACGGTTTCCTTCCTCTCTTTTATAATTTACATTCCATTTTGCCAGCTCTCCTTGCTAAATATCTCAACCCCACCACCATCACCTTAGCAAAAGGATTCAAAGCAAGATTTTGAAGAAATATCTACCCTCCCATGTTCTCTGCAGCTTTATTCACAGCAGCCAAGATATGGAAACAACCCAAATATCCATCAATGGATGAACAGACAAAGAAAATGTGACATGTGTACAATGGAATGTTATTCAGCCTTTAAAAGAAAAGGGAAATCCTCTCACATGCTACAACATTCATGAACCTCAAGGACATTATACGAAGCAAAATAAGCCAGTCACAAAAGGACAAATATTGTATGATTCCACTCATAGGAAGTATCTAAATTAGTAAAAGCCATAGAAACAGAGAGTACAAAGGTAGTTGCCAAGGGCTTAGAAGAGGGGAGAGGGAGAATTAGTGTTTAGTGGATATAGAGTTTCAATTTTGCAAGACGAAAATGTTGTAGAGATCTGCTAAGCAGCAATTTGAATAGACTTAACACTACTGAACCGTACACTTTACAATAGTTACTGTAAATTTAATGTTATGTGGGGTTTTGTTGTTTTTCTTTGGTGAGGAAGACTGGCCCTGAGAAATGTTACACCACCGGAAGGCCCCACTGTTATGTGTTTTTTACCGCAATCTTTTTTTAAAGTAGAGAGCTAAGAAGCAGGGACTTGAAGGTATCAATAAGTCCCTTTTAATAATGCCAGTTTTGGGGCACACAACTCCTCTGAATACACGCAAATACATTCAGAAGCTATAGAAAACTCAGAATATAACAGAACTAAATACTGATCAAAGACTCTGAAGGAAGAAAGATTTCTAAGCCTAGGAGGAAAAAAGTAAAAGATCCTCATAAAACTTTTAAATTTCTGAATCATACAAAACTAAAGTCAACCCCAAATAAACAATCAACTGCAAACTAGAAAAAAAGAATATTTTTTTAAAAAATTACACTCCCCCAAAGAGGCATTTTTATTATATAAACAATTAATGAGAAAAATACAGAGTCCCGATAAATAGGCAAGGGCAGGGATATCAACAGAGACATCCAAAAACATCTGGTTAAACAAACATTAAACGGCTAAGGGTACCAGACGCTGCTAAGTGCTTTCCATCGAATAAAAGTAAGAAAGAGGAAATGCAACTAGTAAACAAATACGTGGGAAATGTTCAGACAACTGGTAATCAAAGAAAAGCAAATTAAAACAATGAGACCCCATTTCTCGTCAATTCAGTTACCTAAGACTAAGAAAAAGAATGCGACTAAGTGGATTCTCATAGATTTCTGAATGGAGTGTAAATTAAAACAATTGCTTTGGGAAGAAATGTGGAAATACTACAAGGACTTAGAAATGTGCATACTTATGACATTGTAATTTCATTTCTGGGAAAATGACCTGTGGAAATATGCCAAGATATTTTTTTAAATACTGTTACTTTTGCAGCATTATTGAAAATTCGGAATAACGTAAAAATGTCCAAAATCTGGCTTTAGGTAAATTGCTCTGCATCTGCATCGGCTGGACTCTCCCTGGGCACTGAGATAGAGGTCTATGTGTCAGTTAGGTGACTTTCTGCAGCAAGTGCCAGAAAATTCCACTCAAATAGCTTAAACAAGAAGAAATATTTTACTATCTTACATGTCAGGTTGTCTGAAGACAGGGCAGTTCCAGGGTTGGTTAATCTATAACTCAATAACGTCATCGGTAACCCAGATTCTTCCCTCTCTTTGCTTTGCTATCGTTAGCGCGTCAGCCACTTCCTTCATAAAACTAAGACGGCTGCAGCAGTTCCCAGCATCACATCCTTAAACATCACTATGTCCAAAAACTGACAGGGAATCCTTACTTCTTGTGCCCCAGAATCCCCCCGGTAGATTGCCCCTAAGGGTTCACTGTCCAGAGCTATAGCATATGTTCGGTCCTAAGTCAATCACTGGCAAGCAAATTGGTTCTCAAAGTGCGGTCCTTGGACCAGCAGCATCAGCATCACCTGGAAACTTGCTAGAAATGCAAATTCTTGGGCCCCACGAGAATCAGAAAATCTGAAAGTGAGACCCACCAATTTGTATTTTAACAAGCCTTCCAGATGACTCTGATGTAGGTCAAGTTTGAGAACCACTGACTTAGGCTAACCAAAAGTCACCTCCTGGGACTGGAAAAGGTCTAGTCTTCCCTCAAGTTCATGGCCACCATGTATCTGAACAAAATCATGTTCTGTCGGCAAGGAAGAAACAGAGACATGGCTGTGGAGTAGGCAACCTCTGTACAGGAGAAAGCCCCTGTTCTGGTGCTTATAATAACCTGAGTCTTTCAAAGATACAAGAAAGTCAAAGGAGTAACACTGTCTCTCCTTTCCACATATTCCTCAAAAATATTTTTAGCATTCCTTCTCTGATTAAAAAAAAATGTGAAAAACATTGAGTGGTGTGTGCGTTTGTGTGCCTATGTGTATGTGAAAGTACTGGAAAAAATCAAGTTGCAGAAAAATCGTGGAATATAATATGTGAACAATAACAAACAAAATGAACTAAATATAAATAAGTATAGGTAGGTACATGTTGACATGAATATGCATGTATTGGGAGAGTTCTGGAAGGACAAAACGAACTTCTCAGTGGTTACCCCTAAGGAGGGGAGTGAAATTGGGGAAGAGAGGTCATTAAGTATCACTTTCACTTTTACCTTATGTTTTTCTGAATTGTGCCCTTATTTAACAGCAAGAATATATTATAGGTCATGTGTGTATTTTCAAACAAAAAATTGTCTAAAACAACAACAAAACATTGGTAAGAGGGACAAGGACTGAATCTCTAGATGGTTCTGGGCTCTGCTCATGCTCTCATTGATGCCTCCAAACTTCCCCTCATCTCCAAAAGGATGGCACTGACAAAAAAAAACCCCAAAAAAACAAAAACAAAAACAAAACAGTATTTCCATTTCCTTTTCAAAACTAAGGTTTCTTTCTGGTGTTGCTTTTTATTTTTCTAGTAGGTTCCCACTAGTTTGCACATGAATGAAAGCGTGAGTTCAGTTTTTATAATTAACTTTTAAATCTTAGAGATACTAATTTGCTAGCTCTGCTGGAAAATTCTTTTGGCTCCCAAAAGTTGTCCAATGGCCTTCATTATGGTTTTTAGAAGACAAAGACAACTACATTCTGCAATGTCCAGCAATTACCATCAGAAGTCCACATTCAGAACTATAAATATTAAAGATGGGAAGAGCTAAATATAACCTAGCCCAATTACCTCACTTACAAAGCAGGAAACAGAGTTTTAGGGAAGTGAAGTGGCCTATAGCTAGCAGTTGTCAGACTGAAACCAAAACCTGGATTTCCTTCCTCCTCCCCTGAGATCCCCCCCATTACACATCACCCACACTCTTCTCTTGACACTGGAAAATTTTGTAAGTTTTGGGGGACTCTAAGTGTGTCCCTATGTGAGATAACAAGGTAGGGCATTTATAAGTCATCCTAGCAGGTAGCATCAAATTTCTGGGAAGCTCTTATAGGTCAATAAGCTACATTATTTTAATGACCACAGCCAAAGTAAACAGGCTGTGGCTTAAGAATACACCACAAAATCTATTTCAGTTCCTTGTATTTTTCTTCCCTTGCTTCCATCTATCTCTTCCTGTTTTTTGGAGTCGTTTTCTCATCTGCCCCATAACTGCCTTTGTGTTTGTCACTTCAGGAGTGTCTGTTTCCAGGCCTTTGTGTGTGTTTTTTGTTCTGAGTGTATTTTTCATACATGGTCGAGACTCGGTGTCTGTGAACCTGGCTATCTTGCTTCTTATTGTTTACTTTCCCAGTATCTGTGTCCTTCTCAGCTTTTCCGCAATGGTTCTTCTCTATCTTCTGTCTCCGTTTAATGTCTTCATGTCTCACTCTCTGCCTTCCCTCCCTTTTCTTTTATACCACCAATTTCCTTTCCTATTTCTTTTCCTCACTTTACTAGATATGTAATAGCAAACATTTTTTATTAAGTGATTTTTGGTATCTGTTGTATTTATTAGTTCACAGATTACTATATTTTGTTATTAAAATGAATAAGGAGGCCAGCCCTGTGGCCAAGTGGTTAAGTCCGCGTGCTCTGCTTTGGTGGCCCAGGGTTTCACCGGTTCAGATCCTGGGCGTGGACATGGCACTGCTCATCAGGCCATGCTGAGGCAGCGTCCCACATGCCAAAGCTCGAAGGACCTACAGCTAGAATATACAACTAGGTACTGGGGGGGCTTTGGGGAGAAGAAGGAAAAAAAAGATTGGCAACCGTTGTTAGCTCAGGTGCCAATCTTTAAAATGAATAAGTAGAAATATTTCCTAAGAGAGAATTAAATTGCTTTTTGCCTTTCTGTAGGCCTTAACTGTTCCTTTCTTTGTGGACCAGTGATGCTTAACAGAAAAAAGTGAGGGAGTCATCTTTCCTCGAGTTGACATTCACTAAGACAGAATCGTTTAATCATAGGGGATCTTAGGAAACATGCAGCCACCTTCTCATTTCATGGATGTAGAGGGTGAGATCTAGTCAGATTCGGTGACTTGCTCAGGGTCGCATAGCTAGGTTTAGAGCTCCTGGCCTCCAGGTCAGTATTCTTTATTCTTCATTAAATGCCAAGTTTCCCCTCCCTATTCATTAGGCGCTCCTTTCAGAAAGAGAGTTTTTTATCCTTTTGTTAGGTACTCAGTAAATACCTATGCGTCCATTAGGATGCCTTTGGTTGCAAGTAACAATCCCGGACTTAAACAGGCTTAAACAAAAAGGAAATATATCTCAAAGTATAAGAAATCTGGATTGATTGCTTCAGAAGCTCAGTGATGTCACCAAGGCCACATTCTATCCTTTCCCTCTTTCCTCTCTGCCCTCCTTGACATTTTGGCTTTGGCCTCAGGCTGGCTGCCCTCAAAGACTTAACAAAAGCTGTCAGCAGAACTTGAGACAAAATGAGTCCTTGCTCATGTCCAGTGGAAGAGAGAGACTCTCTCTTGCAAACACAACATGTAAAAGCCATTCCTTTCTGCCTGAGTAGACCAATTTTGGACAGTGTCTCCTTTTCTCCCCCACCTAGTCAATAAAAGGCAGGGGAATGCTACACTCTGAGTGGCTTAGACATAACAGGATCCACCTCTGCATATGGGATGAAGTGGCTTCCTGAATAAAATCAGAATTGTATTACGAAGGATGAAGGGGGATGGATAGTGGGCAGTGCTACCCCCTCCTATATATTGTATTATATTTGTTAAATCAACTGAGTCATGGCAATTTTTGAGTTGCAAAGAACTCAGAGGTTACTGTGGATTCAAGTTCAAGTCCTTGTTTCCTACTTTTCTCCTCACTGCACTTTAGCCCTGAACTAAGATAATGTCATGAAATACACTGTTTCCTTGCTATTATCATCTTTCCCAAACACTCAAGTCTGGAAGGAGACGGATGGATAGTGTCTTTCTGGCTTTCTTCTTTGCAGTTAGTACCAACTACCTCCCTTCTTCCTGTGATTGGCCTTGAATAGGATGAAAATTCTTTATGTCCCTCCATTTTACAGTCTCCCATCCATGTCTAACAGGCCCTCTCTATTTTAAGGGTTTCACTTTAATCACTTTAATCAAAACATGAGGAAATCTTCAAAAACTTATTAGAGTGGCAGCTACAGCAGTATTAAAACATGGCTACAAATTCTTTGACACTCTCTCCATCAAGAGATTGGATCTATATCCCCTGCCCTTGAATCTGGGTGAGCTTATAACTGTCTGATGAGTAGAGTTCAGTGGAAAGTGAAGCCATTCATCCTAATGGCCATTAAACAAATTCAGTGACTTTCACTTAAAACAAAACAAAATCTCCCTTTCTTTCCTTGATCGCCTCTAGTTACCAACTTCTGGTCCCCTTTCCTACTGTATCTCTCAGGGCTCTTGATGACAAGCAACTGTATCGGGATCTGGATATATTAAGTAAAGGAAAGGAATTTATTGGGTGGAAACTGGAGGCAGGTCAGCCTATCCCACTGCCGTGATGCCTGGGACCCAACCATCTCCCTACCTTATAAGTGAATAAGTGTCACTTATTCAGGATTCAGCATCCCAGAAGAGATGAATTGGTCAAGCCTAGATCACAGCCCACTCTTTGGCTTCCTGTATGAGTCTGCTCAGGCTGCTATAACAAAGTACCACAGACAGGGTGGCTTAAGCAAAAGAAATTTGTTTTCTCACAGTTCTGGAGAATGGCTGCCTGGTTTGTTTCCATTGTCCATCCTAATCAGACATCTAATCCAAGGGCCTGTGGGGGAAGGGCTGCTGCAAGAACGTGTGTTGGGCGAGGACGGGTGGGAATAGGGGAGGATCAATTAACTCTGCCCAGGAGCAAAACAAAACAAAAATTGAAACCTGAATCCCACAACTAGAAGGACGTGCAACTAAGATATACAGCTGTGTACAGGGGAGATAAAGCAGAAAAGAAAAAGAAAAAAAAGAAAAAAGAAAGAAACCTGAGAAGTGGTTTTCACACGACTCTGGAGTGGAACAGGGCATCAGTCCAAAGCAGTGGTCAGCAGGCACCTGTGCCAGCCCCTGCCTCCACTTTACCCCTGCCAAATGTCACTTGCCCACATCTGTCTACTGCTTAGTTCCTGGGCTTTTCCAAGGCTTTTCCACTTGAGACCTGTCCCAGGAGTCCAGGAACCTGCTGGGGGAGTGGCATTGCCAAGCAGACCCATTTGATTTTTCTGTCTGAGAACTGGACTGACATGAGAGTGACGTGAGACGGTGGGGATGGGTAAGTGTGAGCATGTGTTGGTGGGAGAAGGGGCATCTAGAGAAAGAAGAAGAGGTTAACAGTCTCACCACTTCCTGGCCACTGCACCTCCACCTTTTCCGGCAAGGAGCCCTGGAACTCTGGCTGCTAGGTTCACAGACCAGCCCAGGCCCAAAGGGTCCCTGAGGAACCCAAGCTAACCTGAGCTACTGTGGCTCAGCACAGCCCTGGTAACACTGGGATGAAGGTAAAGAGCAGCTGTCCTCACCTGGCTGTGGCCCCCTCCCCTCCACCCCACCTTTTCTCCATTCCTTTGAACCTTACAGTGGTATCTCCTCCTCCTAGGGCTCACTTCTCTCCCATTGCTTGGGGTTGTTTTAACAGAGGATGTGAATCTCATGACCAAATTCACACTAAGAAGATAGTAGCTCCTGAGATTACAAATGCCGGGGCGTATGCATTTTGAATTTTGAAAGAAAATGTTGGTGGAGATAATATTGGGGTGAGAGACACTTCTAGGGGCCTGAAGATTTAAATGACTACTTTTTGTACGTAGGCAAGCCCTGGCTGGATAGAGACAGGGCTGGGCTGAGCAGGAGAGTGAGAAGTTCTGAGGTAGAACAAGAGACCCCTCAGGGAATGCCCTCCCTCTTGAGTCTCATCCCCAGGGTCGTGCTATTCCATTCTCAGCACTGGGTGGATCCAAACTCAGGAGGTGGAGGAAGAGATCCTGAGATTTCAGAGGGTGCTCCTGACAGACTTTGTCAGTAGACGCTCCGCTGCATACCTACATGGAGCAAAGGGGGCATGTACACCTCAGCTTCTCTTCAGGCTCTTTCCCTCCTCTTCCCACCCTATCACGGGGCTCACTTGTCAGAGTTCAGTTTCAGGAATCAGATGATGTTCCGGAAAAGGAACCTGGTGTTTAATGGGCTGGGGTGTTAAAGGAAAGGCTGTTGACTTCCTCTCTTCACGTCAGCTGGGTCCATTCAGGGCTCCGGGCATCTGTGGTGACTTGTCTACTCTAATGCTGCAGAATGTGGCAGATGCTATCACCAACGGCTTTGCTACTTCTGGGTAAGTCAGAATCACCCTGGCTGAAGGAGAAGCTCAAGATGCCCTGGGTTCAGCAGGGTACCCTTTTAAGGCCAAGGACGGGTCCCTCTACCAGGGGTTAAGACCCCTTATCACGTCTATAGCCCTAGATTTAGCTTCTAGGACAAACCATTGGGGGACTAGAGATAAGGAAAACGCTGGCTCTGATTTGGGCATAAGGGGGAGGTGAAGGGGGACTGTGAGGTCTCTGTTACTTCACCCTTCCGGGTCTCAGTTTCCCTATCTGTAAATTGAAAAGTATGGACTAGGTGTTCCCCAAGGTCTGGCATTCCAGGGTTCCCTTCTAAGACTTTTGATTTCTACCCTTTCTGGATGACTTGGGCTGAGGTTGCTTCTATGGTTTGATTCAGGGAAATTCAATCTGTACCCTTAATTTTGGAGTTTGAACAGGGACCAAGGGGTAGGAGAATGGTGTTGAAAGCAGGGATTTGGGTGGACAGTTGGGCAAGAGGCACAGACATGGGAGACCAGAGGTCAGGCAGCAGGAGAGCTGTCCACTCCTTGTATCTTGATTCTTGGAAACAGTGGACTCTCAGCGCAGTGGTGGGCAGGGAAGTTTAAACTCACTCCACGCTTACCCGGATCTCTGCTTCTGCTCAATATTGGTTTCACTCTTTTTTCTTGCAGTTTCAGCTGGCACACAAGCAGGTGAGTTTGCTTCATGGTCTTGTATTGGCCGAGTGAGGCACACAGGGTGCAGCAGCCGCAGGGGGTTGGGAAATGTCAGTTGCATGGGAAACTGCTGATGGGGGGTTTTTCAGGGGCAGTTCCTCCAACACAGTGGATCTTGGCCCTCTGTTTCTCTGGCCAGTTTTTCTCAAGAGAAAGAGAGGCCAAAAATAGGGCCAAGTGCCTCCAAGCCAAGATGCTCTAAGGCTGAGTCACCAACTGTGGGTTTGCAATGGGTTCACCCTGGCTTTGAGCCTCCCCGGGAATGCCAGCTTAGGGCCTGCTCATCTCCTTGTCCTCATCCACATTCTCTTGGTTCCTCAGAAGATCACCCCAAGGCTAAGGTGACCCTAGACCCTCAATGGAACAGGGTGCTCAAGGACGACGAGGTGGTTCTGAGGTGCCAGGGATCCTACTCCTCAGAGGACCATTTTACACAGTGGTTTCACAACGGGACCGTCATAGAAAACCAATCCTCCAGCTACTCCATCGCGGCTGCCAGAGTTGAAGACAGTGGAGTGTACCAGTGCAAGACAGCCCTCTCACCACTCAGTGACCCAGTGCAACTAGAAGTCCACACAGGTGAGTAGGTGAAGGGGAAGAGAGAAATCACCAATACAAGGTGAAACAAGGGACCCTGAAAGGCTTGGGCAGAGCCAGAAGATGAGGTGCTTGGGGGTTAAAACTGAGATGAGATGATCTTTGGTCCCAGTGTATTATATCAAAGTTGTAGTCCTAGTCACAAGTAAGCCCTAGGGAAAATGCCAAAGCCTGACATATAACAGATACAGGACTGCTGCACTGCATAATTTCAGGAAGCACCACTCACATAGAATACATGCAACACCAATGGTGTCATCTGAAGGTCAGGGTATGACATTGATGTTCAATAATATTTATTGAATAAATCAATAAATCTGTTCTTAGGACCTCAATCTCTTTCTCACTCTCAGAAACGCAATGCCCTAAGCTGCCCACCTAACTATCCCTAACTGTCTAGTATCATACTGATCTCTCTCTTCTCGTCAATGCCACACTCAAACTTACACTTCAGCATAAATTTGGCAATGTGATATCTCCCTAATAGAGATATATACAATATATACATGTTCAGCCTGTACATTAATCGTGGCATGAAAGTCTCCAGGTATTGTTAAGAGAATCCAGGCATCAGACACAGGTAGGAGAAGTATTTTGGAGGCAAGGATCTTTCCTGGTGCCCCTGGAATCACACGACACGGCCTGGTACCTGCAGTGTCACCTTGCAAGCCTGAGTCGACTTCCATGGCTGCCCCATTTGTACAATGTACATGGGTAGAGCAAGCCTAGAGGGAAAGGAGGGTCTAACGGAGGCAGACCTGCAGCAGAGTTTCATAGAATTGGGCCTCTGGACTTGACTTTTCTGTGGCTCCTTTGCCTCTGATCGGGCCACTTAGCTGACATGGTCCCCAGTCTACAGAGCTACAAGGAGGAAAGTCTATTATCTACGTAGGTGAGAGATGGCCACCTAAGACCAAATAAAATGGGGAATTACCAACAGGAAGCAATAGAAAAATCGAGTCTAAGAGTTATTAGTTTGCCTTGAACTTGTCTCTAGAAACTGGCTTTAGAAGTCCAGTCAATGAGGACTGTATTAAACCGCGACCATGACGATTAACTTCACCAGGCAAACTCCTGATCATCCTTCAGGACCCATTTCACTTATCTTCTCCTCTGAGAAGGCTTCTTTACTTGCTTCAGGCAGCATTTCTTTGTTCCGTTCTCTTTGGTCCTGTAGTCCTTTGTTCTTAGCCTGTTGTAGTACTTGTCACATTGTATTGTAATTATTTCTGAGTATGTGTGTTTCTATGTCTAGACTACAGATTCTTTGAGGTTAGGGCTTATGTGTCTTAGCCATCTGGGTATCCGCATTCTGCACAACACCTGGTACATAGTGAGTGCTCAATAAAATATTTATTGGGGCTGGCCCCATGGCCAAGTGGTTAAGCTCCTGTGTTCTGCTTTGGGGCCTGGGGTTCGCCAGTTCAGATCCTGAGCACAGACCTAGCACCACTCATCAGGCCATGCTGAGGCAGCATCCCACATAGAAGAACTAGAAGGACCTACAACTAGGATTTACAACTATGTACTGGGGGGCTTTGGGGAGAAAAAAAAGAGGAAGATTGGCAACGGATGTTAGCTCAGGGCCAATCTTCCTCACCAAAAAATAATAATAATAATAAAGCATATCGTTAAAAAAAAATAAAAATAAAATAAAATATTTATTGAATGGACGTACCCATGGACATACATCAAGTCCATGACAGGACAGACTGAAACGAAGGTGTTCCCCCAAAGGCTACCAGACTACATATATATATTTCTTTTTTGTTCTGTGCATATATACTTTTTGTATCCTGTCTTTTTAACTTAACATTGTCTCATGAATGTCTTTTCTCATGTCGTTTTAAAACTTATCTGCACTATCTTTAACCTTTTTTCCTTTTTGGTTAATGGGCTTGACATTTTTCAGTCTCTTTACTTTTTTTCGGTGAGGAAGATTGGCAATAGAGTCTTCCTCTTTTTGCTTGGGGAAGATTGTCCCTGAGCTGACATCTGTGTCAATCTTCCTCTATTTTGTGTGTGAGAGTGTGTGGGTTGCTGCCACAGCATGGCTTGACAAGCAGTGTGTGCCCCAGATCTAAATGTGCAAACCCCAGGCTGCTGAAGTGGAGCGTGGGAACTTAACCACTACGCCACCGGGCTGGCCCCTACGTGCAATATCATTTTTAATTATTCAGGTCAACCTCCTGACCATGACTTCATGTTCTGTCTGTGCGGAGTCTGGTTACTTGGCGAGACAGTTGTGAGAAGTATCCTGGTGACACAAGAATTTTCTCTCTTGAAAGCAATGCTCGGTAATGAAGATGGCCTCACTGAGGCGCTGCAGCCCTTCAGAAATCAGTTACCACGAGCACTGCGGGCATGCCTTTCTTTCCCATCCTTGACTTTTGTATTGAGCTCTCCTTCACGAGTTCTGTAGGCAGCCCTGCGCCCACCCAATGACCTTGCTCCTGCCTGGCTGCAAGAGTCTATCAATATTCCTACAACTGCCTATTCCTTCTGAAGTCTATCTTTCCTTTAACGGAGCAAATTATCATTTTCAAGTGCAATTTTTACTCTTCGATCTAGAACTTACTGTGGCTCCTTATTACCCGCCATAGCAAACCTAAGTGCAGCACTTAAGGATTCTGCAGATTGCTTCTCACCTACCTCACCACTCGGTAACTCCGCTCTAACCTTATGTTTCAATCATGTGTGTGTCTGTCCCTCTTCCTCATTAGACAAAAGGTCTTGAGGTGACTTGAGTTCTCTTGCAGCTCCCAAAGGGAGCTATGTGGGGATGGCTCCCAGTCTGGCTTTCTGTTATGTCCTAGGATCCGGGTGGTGAGTGTCCCTTTCACAAAAGCTTTACACTGGTTGCTGAGGCCTCCTGGGCCTCTGGTCTCTTTGTGTCTTTCAGACTGGCTGTTGCTCCAGGCCTCTCGGTGGGTGTACGAGGAGGGGGATCCCATTGTGCTGAGGTGCCACAGCTGGAAGAACACGCATGTGCACAAGGTCCAATATTTCAAGGATGGCAGAGGCAGGAAGTTTTCTTATCAGAATTCTGAGTTCCACATTCCAAAAGCAAGACAAGAAGACAGTGGCTCCTACTTTTGCAGGGCGCTTATCGGGCCTAGTAGAAACGAGTCTTCAGAGGCTATGAACGTCATTGTTAAAGGTGAGAGATGAACAGCCCTAGAAGGTTCAGAGCCCCCTGTGTGTGGAGTATGCCTTCCCACTGGGAAGATTCGTTGGGAGGAGATTTCTGACTGTGCCACAGATTTCTTTACGTGGGGTTCTGAGAGGTGTCATCACTCTGCAATGTGACAGCAGGAGCAGAAGTCACATTTCCTCTCCCATAAATATGTCTGTTCTTATTTATCTCATTGAAACCACACCGACACTGTTATGTGTCCCTATAGTGCTGGCCTGTCTTTACCTGCCCTACTCTCCTCTCCAAGCCTTGAATCTTAGCCAACAGACAAACTGGAAGGAGCCCCTCACAAAAAGGGCCTAGAACCTGGGTTCTGGCTTTGCTGCTAAATAACTGTGTGATTAGAGGTAAGACACTCAGTGTCTCTGAACCTCAATTTCGTCCTCTGTAACAAACACAAGCTGACATTTATTGGCACCTTTCAGTGTGCTGGACAGTGTGCTAAGTGCTTCTTTAAACGCACCTGGTTTCATGACCAGAGTGACCCTTCACAACAACATATGAAATATTGACTCTACAGATGAAGTAACCGAAGTGAAAAAAAAAAAAAGAAGGGAATTAATTTGTTCCTTAGGTCACTCCAAAGATTCAAAGCCTGTATATTTAACCACTAGACAAAATGAACAAATTGAACAGGCACCAATGTCCTACAGTAGAATTTTGAATCTCATTAAGTCACGTAGAAAACATCTCCAGTTTATGCAGCGCCATCCTCCACGGCCAGGGTCCCCCCACCGAGGCACTCGTGGACTTCCTGATTTCACAAAGCTCCCACCTGTGATCAGACGAAGACACACCTTGGAAGCAATTTACATGTAGTAAGACAGCAAGATAGACACTTACCTTTTGAGATTTTAACAAAACTGCCATAATTTGTATAAAAAATAATTTCATTACCATTTAAATTGAAAGTAAATACTCTCAAACAGGGGAAAAAGAGAGCAAATAATGAAGCAAAGGGGGCAAAATGCAAACAGTAAATATAGGAAAAAATATATGAGAGTTATGTACACTGTTCTGGTAACATTTTTTTTAAAATTTGAAATTAAATCAAAATTAAGAGTTAAAAAATTGAAACTAAAACTTTACTCTAATGTTACCAGCTTATAGACCACAGCAAAGAATGACCGTAAATTAACAATTTTAAGGGCTAAGAGGTTGAGAACAAACAAATTCTACCTCTTTCCCTTTTGGGTTATTAGTTACTGGGCCTCAACAGAGAAATAGTGGCACTTTTCTCCCAATAAGCAGCAAATTTCAATGGTTCACCTTTTTTTTTCATATTTCCTTTAGTGTTAAAGAACAATATGAGGCGAAAACAATAAGCATAATTTTGAGACACAAGAGAAAGTGGCTGAGTTAAGAAATAATGTTCTCACACCAGCTTAAACTTTGACAAATTTCATAATTTCATACAAAACTCAGCTACAATGTAACTTGCTGAACACCCCCTGTCATATACCTCCATCAAACATGAAGACGGTTTCGCTGTGTTTGATGAGCTGTGCTCTGCTCTGTAGCTCTATGATTAGGACTCAGCGGGAGGAAGTAAAGCTTTTCCACCAACTCCCCCACCATTCCTTAGAACCTGCCTCTTGCCAGGCGTCAGAAAGACACTCCAGGGCCAGCCTGGTGATGCAGCAGTTAAGTTCGTATGTTCTGCTTCTTGGCAACCCGGGGTTCGCCAGTTCGGATCCTGGGTGTGGACATGGCACCGCTTGGCACACCATGCTGTGGTAGGCATCCCACATATAAAGTAGAGGAAGATGGGCATGGATGTTAGCTCAGGGCCAGGGTTCCTCAGCAGAAGGAGGAGGATTGGCAGCAGTTAGCTCAGGGCTAATCTTCCTCAAAAGAAAAAAAAAAAAGACACTCCACCGATGACCTCACTGTTAATCCAAATTTCTGCCTTAACAACTGTCATTTTTCTCATCCCTCTGCTTCTTCTGTTAGGTCCTACAATTCCACCCGACTCACCACTTTTTCCATCTTGGATCCAAGTCGCTTTCTGCCTGGTGATGGGACTCCTGTTTGCAGTGGGCACGGGGCTGTATGTCTCTGTGCAGAGAGACCTTCGAAATTCAATGAGAGACCAGAAAAATGTCAAAGTCACATGGAGCCGGGGCTCTTAGGACAAATGGGGGTAATAAAAGAAGCATCCCCATCCCAAATGGGTAATAAAGCAGCATCTCTGAACCTCTCTCTAGATTCACAACCCTATCATCCCCAACAGGCATCTCTGGGAGCAGAAGGAAAACTACACCTCATAGTATAGCCTGAAGGTCCTTCACCCCACTGCATTTTCTCTTAGTCTCCAATGGAAAGGAAAGGTCTGTGATCTTAAAGAGCCAACAGTGAAGCCCTAGGGAGTAGCTACATTACCAGGAATTGAAGTCTCAGAGCTACACAGATACTTTCTCTGTCCCAACCGTTCATCCCAGCAACGCAACAATACAGCCTCCAGATGGTGACCCTTGATTATGAACATTGTTCTTAAGTAATTGGATAAGTAGGTAAGAGAATCAATGGTGAGGGCCAGCTGGGGAGTGGTCTGCATCTGTTGCTGCAGGACAAGTTGCCTTCAAGGCACCTTAAAACTCCTTCCGGACAGACTGTGGGGATTGCTGGGGGTCTAGGAGAGACAGCAGAACCAATGAAGGGGGTGGCTGAGAAAGGACAGGGTAGTCCAGGACAGACCAGAGGAGATCCCCGCAGAGGCTGTCTTCCTAGAACACGAGCCATGGGGGAGGTAACAGAAAATCACAGTGGTGATGGAGAATGGAGTTTTTCAGGGGAGGCCCTGTCAGAATTGGGATAGTCTGGGAGTATATAATGATGAACTTTTTTAATGTCATGAGTAGAAAACGGTCCTAGGAAGAGGGCTGGGGGTTGGGGGTATTTGGATAAGAAAACACGGAACAAAGCCTGTGTCCACATGAAGGAAAGCAGCATTGCTGTCCCAGATTAAGCTCAGTGAACAGAGATATGTCAGCGTCTGAACTGAGAAAGCACAACAAGAAAGAGTCAACTACAACTGCACAGGAAGGAATGGGCAGGAGGTAAGGATGCTTTTGTCGCCAGGACAGTAAGAATTAGAGAAAGGAGGGGCAGGGACTATAAAACCTGCTTTTCAGCTTCAGTATTAAATTCAGGTATAGCTTTGTTCACGTTATTCATTAAACAAATGTTGGCTAACCAACACTAAATGTACTAAACTCCGCCGAGTTAAATTATGAAACTTTGAAATCCTTCAGCATGTCAGTAACAATGGAGCAGGAATGGAGAAGCCACTCGTTGCTTATGGAAGAATACTTTAGCTATCTCTTTCTGTTTCAGAAGCTTTAAACAGATCATTTCTTGATTCCAATAAAGCATTTTACAAGATTTTGCATGGTACTCTCAGAAGATGGAAAAACCATGGTAATAAAACATGAATGACAAAATCCTCTTTTCCTCTTGTTATCTAAAAGTCTATCAGGGATTGGTTTGGGTTGATGAAAAACCCTTCTCCTCTCACCAACCTTCTCACCACAACTCACATGAATTAGTCAGCTTGCTAATTCACCAAATCTTACTGAGCAACTGGTCAAAGGGGGACGTTTCGAGATGGTATGGGAAAGGAGGGTGAATGGAAATTCAAGTAGTTTAGACCGTGGGCCAGGTAGGAGAAGGCTCAGCTAGGAAGGAGGGAGGGGGCTGAGCAAAGGTAAAGGGTCAGCCTAATTGTGTCAATTATGCGCTATATGCCAAGACAATTCAAGCTTGGTATATGAATATTAGATGAGATTCAGACTTGAGACAAGTGCATTTGGAAACTTTGAACATTCAACTCACATTTATTTGGTACCTGCAACGTGGCAAGCTTGAGTTTAGGTACCGATATGGAGATGAACAACACAAGGTCATTCATCGGAGGAGCTTTCATTCTAGTGAGAATAACCTGTAAATAAGAAGAGAGTGAAGAAAACTGCAGAGAAGAGGCTTAATTTTTGGCATGGTGGTGAAGGATGAGTAGGAGTTTGCCAGTCAAAGAGGAGAGGCTGAAGGTTTGGGAGAAAAAGATTCAAAAGCCAGAGTAGGGGTCCAAGAAAGTAGTTGGTTCTGCTTGAGTCTAAAGAGTTAGTGAGGGAGCCGACAGAGCTCAGGGGCCAGATCATGAAAGGCACTGCCTTCCAAACTAAGGAGACTGTAGCCAACCCTGCAAGCCACTGAGGGATTTTAAGCATCACAGGTTTGCATTTTAGAAAGCCTCTGTGGCAGCTGCTTAGAGGATAGAAGGGAGAGGAGAACTGAAGACAGAAAGGCCGACTAGGTGGCTAGGTGGTTATTCCAGTACCCAAGGGCTAAGTAATGAGGAAGTAAATGGCAGCGAGGCTGCAGAGGAAGGTGCCTATTAGGTATATTGAAGCCGGACTCTCCAAAAATTGGAACCAGTAGGATGTCGCATGACTCAGGGCCCACGTTCTGGACATCCCCGTTTCCGGAGTTAGGAAATACAAGTACAAAGGCGAGGCAGGCATAGGTTTGACAAAAGAATTCATCTTTGGATTATTAGTACTTACTTCCTTTGGTCAGTAAATATTTTTAAACTATCAGTTTCATGATGCATTTCAGTAGAACTCAAATCAAGAAACTAAAATCTTTACTACTAATTGTAACCCTAATGACGCAGAGCAACTGATTCAAACTTGCTAGCAAAAGACCCCGGATGCTGGCTAAGTGGGGAAATCGAAAACCTCACAGTGTAGGGCAAGACGCTTCCGGAGAGATTAACAGGTCTCAAGATAGACAACCAGCTGTTCAAAATGGTTAGCTCCCGTCCCTGGGTGGGCTCGAACCACCAACCTTTCGGTTAACAGCCGAACGCGCTAACCGATTGCGCCACAGAGACAGGCATAGGGCAGTTTTTCCGGCAAGTCGGTTCACTGAAGAATAAGTTCTCAGTGCTCTCAACTTCTGCTAAAAACTGTAGTTGAAGCCGGCGTAAGAACCAGTGCTGTGGGCGCTGGCTCTAGGGTGTCTAAGGAGAGCCAAAGCAGAACCCAGAAGATGACAGCATGTGGCCACTTGTGGGAACTGCAGCCTTCACCCAACCTTGGTACCAAGAGAGTCAGGGAATAACAGAAACAGTAGGCAGTCAGTAACGCGTCACACTGAAGGCATCAGCCAGGTGTTGTGGACTTTGCTGGCACTGCTGGCCATCCTGTGACAGGATGAAGGCTGTGAGTTGGACTGGAGCATAGGGGAAATTTGGGGCTAAAAGATGACTGAGGTGCAAGCGTCCCTTTTTCCCATCTGTATTGTATTTCATCTTCATTTCATGGGACAAGTTTTTTTTTTGAACACCAAACATCCTCCCACCATGGACATTAACATTTGTTTTAGTAATAAGAAGGATAATTTATGCTTGTCCATTGCCAGACACCATTCTAAACATTTATTAACTCATTTGAGAATTATAATTATCATCATTATCCTCTTTTACGGATGAGGAAACCGAGATAAAGAAAGCCAAGATTCAAACATAGGAAGCCCAACAGAGCCCATGCACTTAGCCACCACATTACCTTGCCTCGTGCAGCCTGAATGGCCGAGGTCAACCTAATTACATGTCATTCCAATAAATGACTTTTGTGTAATAGACAAAACAGGTATATAAAACCCAGACAATCTTTTAAAAGCTGGAAAAAAATTTTAATACAATTGCTGTTAGTTCAACAGACGATGACAAAGGACTCAGTATCATTAACACTTATCCTTTCCTAATTTTAGGGAAAAAATTTCCGCTTATTGAGACAAGTCACCTAATGACGATCAATTTGCTAGAAAGAAAGTAGAGGAATTTGATGCAGTTCCCCACTTTAAACCAAGGCTCAGGTAGAGAGATCATTTAGCTAGTGACAGCTGTATCAAACAAAACCAACAATTCTTAAAAATCAAATAATTTGGGGCATGATTAGAAAGATTTGACATTGTATTTGCACTACAACTTACATTACCTGGAAATCAGTTTTATAAGTTACATAAACACATATCTACATATACAGTTAAAGACTAATAGGAAATATTTGAAATATATATTCCTGTAACTGTTTTAAATCTTCTGAATATCATTCCTGGCTATGCGTTTCAACATGAATGAATCCCATAAAAATAACATTTAGTGACGAAAATGCTAGTTGCAATAGAATACATCCTGCTGGATACCAGTTATATAAACTTTAAAAGCATGAAAATCCAAATAATATATTGTTCGATAACACATACACATGTAGTAAAACTACTGTAAAAGCCAAAGGAGTAATAACTATAAAAGCCAGAATAAGGGTTACTCATTATTGGGAGGGAGAGGAATGTATCAGAGAGAAGAACAGAGGAGGCTTCTGTTCTGTTTCCTTCTTAACCAGAGTATTGAAATACTAGGATGCTCATTTTATTATTTTCCACATTTTATATTTATGATGTGCTTACACCTGTGTGAATTGTTTTGTTAAAATTTATTCTTTGTTATTGCAAACTAGCCCTCTTGCTTAAGATCGGGAGGAAAATTATAGCATTTAAGTGGACAACGAGGGAGAAGCAGAAGGAATCTATCTCTATGTTTAAGGACAAACGCCAGATCTTGATAGATGATTTAGATTACTTCTCATTCAAGGATGAGCACAGTAGGGTTCTTAATTGCAAACAAGAGAATCTATTCTAGCTTGTTTAAATACAAAAGGATTTATTGAGAGGTACAGATAATTGATGAGGCATTGGGAAAACTGAAGAAACAGACTCCAGGCTGACTTCCAGGAATAACCTCCAAAACTCCAGCCTGTATCCTGGGCTACCACAGTATACATTATACCTGCTACAAAATGAATTAAAAAGCTTCCACAACCTCCAGCTCTAGAACAAAGCTCCACTGGCCACTATTTTTACCAGCAAAATTGTATTCCTGCCTCTGTCCCATGTCACTCAGTCCCAAATCAAAATCTCACTACAGTACATCTGGTTGGTGAAACCTAAATCATAACCGGAGCCCCAGCTGCAGAGGAATCTAGAAAATGTAGTTTTAGGCTTTCCAGTTTCTGCAGCACAGGAAAGCGGACCAGAATATATTGGAATGGGGGGTAGAGCAAGCCAATTCACACATTCACGGCAATGAGTAAACTTAAAAATAAAAATAAAATGAAACCAAAGGCAAATTAAAACAAAAGAAAATAACCTTCCCACCTCCACCCCCAATATAGGGCTGTTAGGGAATGAGGGGATGAAAAGGTCTAAAGAACTAGGCAGCAGGGGGCTACGGATGTGCGTATATTGTGATAAACTGTGGCAAGGGTCTGTTCATGCATTTGTTCTTAAATGACAACCTGGGCTGGCAGGGGAGGGGCTCCAAGTCCTTGTGTTGGACTCCTCCTCCCAAATTCCTGTGGAAAAGATCCAACCAATGTAAGAGAGAAATGTTTATACCATCCCAGTCATCCATAATATCTAAGAGAAAGCTTGCTAGTCTCCTGGGTTCATGAATAACATCTCATGATCCAAGGTGGTTAAGGAGTCAAAACTGTCTTGGAAATCAGAGTGGGGCATCACTCACATAGCTGAATATCAAAAAACCTGGGCAGGAAATGACACAAGGGACGGTAGAGTAAAAGAGTGTAAGCCGTTGATTCCCCATCAGCCACAATATCCAAGAGGAAGCTTGATATCGTCTGCTTTCACCATTATCTTATGGATCCAAGCTGGGAATGGAGCCAAGAATGTCCCACTGCTTTTGTCTGGCTTTGTTTGAGAGGGGTGGATGGGTTAGTACCCATGAATGATGCCATTTCATACCAGCAATTGAGAGATGGGCTGTTCAATAAACTGGAGAACCATTGGGTGGAGGGATGGGAACAGAGTTATAGACTTACCTCATGTTATATCTCAAAATAATTTCAAAAAGAATTGAAGACAGAACGCCAAAAAGCAAAATCAAACATAAAATGAAAGAAAATAAAGGTAAAAACTGATCAGCTATTGGGGTGGGAGAGAATTTTCTACATATAACAAAAGTTAAGACAGAAACTACCAGGGAAAATATTTGACAACATGGAAATTAGAAACTTCCAAATTTCAAAAACACTATGAATAAAATTAAAAAGCAATTCTGGTTTCCATAACAGTGCAGTAGCTTGCATGGGACTAACTACTTTACAGATAATTGTAAACTCCACAAAATGTTTTTTAAAAATATCTGCTCAAAGGCACTGGAGAACAATTAAATTAGACAGAAAACAAAGAGGATTCAAGCCTTGGAAGAAGGAACCACAATGGGTAGGATCCTCATTCTGAAGGCACTCCCAAGTCCATCAGACTCAGGCACATAAACTCATGCAGAAAATCAGTCCTGTACCTCATGCATCAAGGTAGAGGTTAGAGCTACCAGGTTGGCTGGAAATTGAATGAAAGAGTAAATTTTAGAAAGGTGGGGGTCTCATTTGGGAAAACCAAATTTGCAAATAAATCTCTGTCTTTGGCTCTCCCTTGAGCTGGGTATGCACTGAGCAAAGATTCCAGGGAAGCCAGAGCGGAAATAACAGCTGGAAGGCTCGGGTACTAAGCAGAGTTTTCAAGAGCTGTCTCACCAGAGGAGACAGAAAAACACTGGAAACGACGTAAGTGTTCAAAAGTAGATTTGTTAAAGAAATTATGATGTATAGCATAACACAATGAAGTCATTAAAATAATGTTTTAGGCTAATATTTAATGAATATGGAAATAGTCACATTTTTAAGTAAACATTCAAGTAGGTTAAAAAACAAAATGCACAGTATGATTCCAACTTTGCATCAAAAAATGCCAAAAATATTAATGCAAAATATTAATAAAATGCAAAATATTAATAGGGATTTCCTGGATGGTGGAAAATGGGTGCCTTTTATTTCTTTGTGATTTGTTTATTCTCCACATTTTCTACAAGGACTATATGTTACTCTTATATTCAGGAAAAATATTATCCTTTTAAAAAATGAGCATATACTATGTGCCAGGTACTATGTGCCTACTTCCAAGGACTTTGGAGTCGAAAAGGGTCTCAAAAACCAGAGTTTGGCTCTTGCGCATTACAATGAAGAAACGGAAGCCGAGAGAAGTGAAATGACTTGCGCAGAAACAAACCTTTCGTAAGAGACAAAAAACAGGTCTTCTGCTTGTCGGACCAGTGTTCAATTCTCCGTATCTGGTATAGACATAAAATCTTAGTTTATCCTCATCACCTGTTGTAGAGGAGGTTGTTTCACGAGTTTGCACACCTTCGTGTAGCACGGCAATGGAAAGAGTGCGCGCTTGAGAACAGTCAGGCCACGGCCGAATAGCAATAACACGGGAGAAAGAAAAGAAGGAGCGCCTAGTGAGCCGTCGGTACAGGAGATGGCAAGAAGGAAAGGTGAAATTTGGATTACAGGGTTTAAGGCAGAGCCTGGATCCTAGTATTCTCTTCCAGTGGACAGAGATTTATGGGGATACGAGAAGATACACCCAGTAATAGGTGCGTGCAACGACAGATCACGAGGAAACTTTTTTGCAGGATTAATGATACAACGTTTAGCGCAGAACTAGGGTTAAAAAAACTTCACCTACTAGTACTCTTGCCTGCCATCCCCGAAATTGGCATGTGATAGACACACTCTCGGAGAGAGCCTTAAGTTATTTAAGAATTTCTGTTTCGGCAGTAAGAGAGAACTTAGAAGAAGGGAAGAGAGGGAAAACGAGTAGTGTCTCCCCGTCGGGGAATCGAACCCCGGTCTCCCGCGTGACAGGCGGGGATACTCACCACTATACTAACGAGGAAAACCGCAGCTCTGGCTTGAAAATTGCTGCTTAGGAAGTAACTGCCAAGCTGTCAGAGCAAACTTACTCTGTAAAGCCTTGCTGGTTGCCGGCAAAGTCGTACCTTTACTATCTTAGCGCGTTACAGCTGAAACATCACAGGAGCCCTACATGTAACTTAAATTTTCTAATAGCCGCATTCAAAAGTAAGAAGAAACAGGTGATAATTTTAATATTTATCTTATTTAACCCAATATATCCAAAATATTATTTCAACGTGTAACTAATATAAAAATATTAATCAGGTTTTTTTCGTATTTAGGGTCGTATCGACACTACAGATAGCACACTTCAACTCAGACCTTAAATTTTCATCTGAAAAACTTGATCAGTACTTATTTCATAAAACTGAAAACTGAAAAAATGGATTCCTATACCCAAGTTGTTCCTAATGTAATCATCAAACGTTCTCCAATAGCTGAATTGAGTATCTGTTTAAAATGTTCCAATTATTTATTTCAATTAATTAATTTAAATTAAATAGACTTGAAACTGCAGTTGCTCAGAGCACTCTCCCATTTCAGGTGCCCGGCAGCTCGTGGTTACCACATGAATCTCGCAGATATACACACAATGGCCCCTTTCGAGGCTGAGCTTCAGGCAGGATATCCCAGAATCCAGAAGATCCCCAAGATTTCTCTAGCTGGAAGTTTAAAAAGGAAGGCAGGAGGGAAAGAGAGGAAGGAAGAAAACCTTCACAGCCTTATGCCGCCAAAATGTCGCTGGGCAGAGAAAGAGGCCCTGGCGAGATATAGTAAACCGGGAGAGAAAGTGTGGTTTGCAGGTAATTCCTGGTTTCCTTCAGGCTTAAAAAAACACCGCGCGTTTTCCGTCATTCTCATCGGGGACTGGGTAAGCGCGAGAAGGAAAAGCCTGCGTTGGCCGGGAATCGAACCCGGGTCAACAGCTTGGAAGGCAGCTATGCTCACCACTATACCACCAACGCCAGACGCTCCAGCTTTTGGAATTTTGTGTATAAGACAAGTAGAAGCTGTGGCTTTATCGACCGCTTTTAGCTGAGTTCTGTATCTACCATCCCGAGGCACATGGAGCCTTCTCTAGGTGAGGATGGATCCCGTCCTTCCTCCTCTTATACGATTCCGCCAGCTAACGACTCGGAGCCAAGAAAGCAAAGACCATCCGGTTCCGGGAGCGAGGCGGCCGGGATGCGCGGAGCCGGGCGGGAAAGCTGACGCCTCACTCGGCCCGAGGATTTGCCCTGCCGCCTTGTCTAGTCTGCACCCCCAGCTCTGCCGCTTGGCGCACCCCAGCACTGGATCCACCGGGTGTCGGATTCGATAACGGCGATTTGGGGCGGAGGGTCAGAAGGAGACCGACCAGCAAGGGGTCCACCTTGGTGTGGCCCCGCCCCTCTAGAGACGGAGCGAGAGGAGCGCTCGAAAGGGCGCTCGAGAAGATGGATCTTTACAGTGTAGGATGGTGAAGAAATAGGAAAAGGGAGTCGGAGACAGTTTTATTTTCCTTGCTTTGCGAAGGAGTCCAGGGAGAGTTCTAGTTTTATTTAAAACAATAAATAAACATAACACTGACGTAACTTTACGCCATGATGCAGCACTGAGTGATAACGTTGAAATGAAATAAGAGAAGATAGGGTGTCCGTGTCAGGATGGCCGAGCGGTCTAAGGCGCTGCGTTCAGGTCGCAGTCTCCCCTGGAGGCGTGGGTTCGAATCCCACTCCTGACAAGCGAAGTTTTTTTTTCCTTCAACGTTTTTCCAGCCGACAAACAGGGTTGAATTCATGGAGAAATGAATATTGACTAATCAATCCCTTTTTATCCTCCATATCTCCAGATGAAGATTGCGCTTCACTGTGAATATTGAACTGACCGTATTTTTTTCTATATTGTAGGCAAGAGTCTCGTCTATGAAATCAGGAAGTAGTCGAGATTAAGATCTATCCTTAACTATGAAAAAAGTATTTTTTTTCCTTTAGACTCCAGCTTCTCAGGGCCTATTTATTCATTCCTTTACTAGACAATAGTGTATCGAGCCCTTTCTATGTGCCAAGCACACTTAGGGCAGGCAGATACAAAAGACTCCTTTGGCTGAACAAGGAAAAGCCCTCAACCTAGATCCCTCAATTTGCTATCCTTGGCCTGAGTCTTCCAACGCTCAGGGTCTCTGTAAACTGCAGATACCCCATCGTCTTTCCCGACCCAATCCCACTACCAATTCTAATTCAGTAGGTTTGCTGTGTCACCAAAAACCAGGAAAAGAAATCAACAGACCAAACGGAGGGAAAGTAATAGAGAAGAAAGATAAACTCATGGAGTTTGTTGTTACAAGAACTCCTTTTTCCTGAAGATTGCAAATAAGCACTTTCTGACTTGGGACGACCTGGTTATGGAAAAATCTTGTCCTTTTGGGAAAAAGGAAGAACTGTCCAGCCAAGGAGGTTGTTGTGAGAGGTTCATAAATGTGAGGATGGAAGGAACTTTAGGTTGACTAATGAAAGTTTGCCAGACAGTGTGCATTCTTTGGTATTTACTAGACTATGATGTTGGGAAATGCATTTGACTTTTCCAAGCCTTAGTTTGCTTGTAGTAAAATGGAGATAGAATTGTTGTGAGGATTAAGTGAGACAACCTAGGAGCTTATTAGAAATGCTGATCTCAGGCCAAATCTCAGATCTACCAAATCTGAGTTTTATAAGATCCTCAGGTGATTCACATGCATATTATAGTATGAGAAACACTGGTCTTATCTAACTTAGGTGCCTTTGCATGGTTGATCTTTAACTTGGAATACCCTTTCCCTTGCGTCTGACTAGGCCACCTTTTACTCAGTATCATTTGAGCCCTTACAATATGTCAGACAGTGTGCTTAGAACAGAGGATAAAAAGTTAAATTAAAAACTATGTCTAAACTAAAGACAATGATAGTGCATTCATAAGAAAGACATGTAAAAAAATAAAGTTGAACCTTAACCATGCGATCAAGGTTAACATCACCAGTAATTAGTCATGTTGATTTCACATACACCCCGATATGTGATGAGATGGGCACCTCACTCTGTGGTATTCTTCCCAAAAACCTCAATCTAATCATGAAAAAACATCAGACAAATGCAAACTGAGGGACAAATGCAAACTGAGGGACAATCTATCAAATACCTGGCCAGTACACTTCAGAATGTCAAGGTCATGAAAAACAATGGCAGATAGAGAAACTCTCACAGATTGTGGGGAAGACATGATAACTAACTGCAATCTGATATCTTGGATTAGCTTCTGAAACAGTAAAAAGGCATTCATAGAAAAATTTGGAATCTGAATAAAGTCTACAGTTTAGTTAATTGTTTTGTACCAGTGTCAGTTTCTCAGGTTTGATAAGCGTGCCATGTTAGATCTTAACATCAAGGGAAGCTGGGTGAAAGATATATGGTAACTTTTGGTAGTATCTTAACAACTCTTCTGTCAACCAAAAATTGCTGCAAAACAAAAAGGGCTTTTTTATTTTTCCCCCTTTTTCTCCCCAAAGCCCCCCAGTACATAGTTGTATATTCTTTGTTGTGGATCCTTCTAGTTGTGGCATGTGGGATGCTGCCTCAGCGTGGTTTGATGAGCAGTGCCATGTCCGCGCCCAGGATTCGAACTAATGAAACACTGGACCACCTGCAGCGGAGCACGCAAACTTAACCACTCGGCCACGGGGCCAGCTCCACAAAAAGAGCTTTAAAAAAAAAAAAAAAAAGTGAAAGTGATTGCCTGTGAGGAGTAGGAATTGGGAGTGGGCTAAGAAACTGCTGTTTTTTTCATTAGAAGGTTTGTAGCAAGATTTGATTTTTTACTAACGGGCATGTATTTTCACTTAATTTGTTCTAGTTTGGGGAGGGGGAGAAACTAGGTGACATAGTTGTGATTACAATAATCAAACTGAGACTATATACAACATAAGGATAGTGAGATGTCTGTTATACAGCAAACAGTCCCCAAAGAAACTAAACAATCAACAACAGTCATTTAAAAGTAAATGGTTACTTTGTTTAAATCGTCTATAGAAAAATAGATACCACCCAAATGACAGGATTGGAAATGTTTTCACAACTAAGCACAATAAAGTTTTCCTTCTTTCACTCTGTATGTGTTTTTAAGGAGAGAGAGAGAGAGAGAAAGACATGTGTTGTGAAATGCTAAGAAATTATCTAAACCCTGTGAGTACCATCATTCCTTTTGAGAAGTACAAACAGGTTGGGGTGGTCAATGTTGGAAGTTGGGAGGAAATTCAAGAAAGGGAAAGCGTAATACAGAATGTGTATATGATGCCATCTCTTTTTGCAGGTTCCTTCATTGTGAAGCCAGGTTGCATTGGACTTAGGCCAGCTGCAGAAAAAGAGCATTAAAAATATGAAATCACAACCAGGGGACAAGTACGTCATTACTGCAACCTCCTCTCCACCTGCAAGAGATTCCCCTTAGCTAAATGTAATGTAGCATTGTTCTAGTCAAGCCTACCTTCATTTCTGAGATAAAAATAAGTCATCCATTGCTCAAAGGAGAGATAGAGCGTGGATTAGGTTGACTGGGAACTAATTCACACAAGTTCATCCTTGCTCTTATATGTCATTTACTTAACTGGCAGTAAAGTTGAGCCTGAGGATGTTTCCCCAGTCAGTCACTTGCTACAAAAAACACATATTCACTTAATGAATAAATGAAATACACACTTTTTGTCTCAGGGCTCTGTGTCCAACTGTGTTCTAAAGTTTTAATATGTCCAGTTTCACAAAAGCTTGGGAAAGATCTGGTAATAACTGGAGTTATGGCCTGTTTGTGAGGTGACAATGCACAGGTTCTAGAATCAGGCAGGACAGAGTTCTTAATTCCAACCCTGCCCTCCCCGCGACACATACATACACACTTAATAGCTATGTGACTTTGAGTAAACTGCTTAACCTCTTTGAACCTCTGAATCCCCATCTTCAAAAAGGGGATTATACCTGTGGTGTTGTTGTGAGGATTAAATTAAGATTGGGTATGTCAAGTACCTGGTACATAGTTGACAATCAACTAATAATAATTGCTAATAACTAACATTTGTCGCTCATCTACTATATGCCTGACATTCTCCTTCACCTCTTACATATATTAATTAACTGAACCCTCAAACCAATCTTGAAATAGGTACTATTATCATCATCCTCCTCACTATATGGAAGGGGAAATAGAAGCTCGGAGAGTTCAACTTACACTGTATATAAAGTAGCAGAGTTGAAAACCTAAGCAGTTTGGTTACACTATAGACATTATCTTATATGGTTGCTATTATTGTTATTATCCTAGGGCCTATCAGCAGAAACTGGATGGGACCGTGCTATTTCTCGCACATGGATAAGTAACTTCAATCACATCACTAGACCTACTGCCTTAGTCTAACAGGTATTATTTTCCAGAGCCAGGACTTGGGGTCTGATCTCTAAAAGAACAGCATATAAACTATTTGTCAGTGTATTAGAGCGCATAGACAGACAGACTAAACTAGGCTCCCCAAACAGAATTTGAATCTTAGGGTCACACACGGGAACCTTGCTAGGACTTAAGTTTCCCTCGATTCTCTGCTTTTCCAACTCACCTCCCCCCTCCCTCTCCCAGCACAGGTCACAGTTCTCTCCCATCAGCCCCCACACTTTGGTCCTGTCTCAATGTGCCTGCCTCAAACTCTTCCCCTTATCCTGTTTTCCCCCATAGAAATCTCACACAGCCTTATGAATTTCCTTCACATCCCTCCTTCAGCACCCACCAAGATTTTCTCCTTCTGACAGCCTTACCTCTTCATGTACTTAATTGGTTGGAATGAAAACTAACAAGTAGTTTAAAAAGTTTATTTAGATCTATAACTATATTTCACACAACAAAATCCATACATGCAAGTAACAAAATACATAAAATGTAGGTAATAAAAATGTTAACATGCCACACAAATGTGAACAGTAATTAGTTCTGCTTGTTTAACGTGGGAGAAGATGATTTTTTAAAAAAGTCAAATGACAAAGACCTCAGTTATAAAACATACTGGGAAGAAAGCTCCATGTTGGGGGGGGGGGGAATTCCCCTCCACTCTCATTTCTGAAGTTACAGGGCTGGATCACAAAAGTCTAGAGGGCCACAAGCCCAACCCTTACAGTCATAGCTGACTTGTCAGGAGGGGCCATTCAATCGACCTCCTCAATGACCGGGCCAGTACTGGGGGCTCCCTGGCGGGCTTGAGCTCCACAACTGCTACCCCCAGGGACACCAGGCCCCCCATAGAGCCTGGAGAAGATGGGGCGGCAGATTTGCTCCAGTTCCCTCTTCTGATGCTCATACTCCTCCTTCTCTGCCAACTGATTGCGCTCCAGCCAGGCAAGGACTTCCTGACATTTGTCGTGTATTTTGCACCTGTCCTCTTCAGGAATCTTGTCCCTAAGGCTTTCCTCTTGCAAGGAGCTCTTCACATGGAAGACGTGGGCCTCCAGAGAGTTTTTGGCAGCTACTCTGTCCCTCTGGGCCTCATCCTCAGCCTTGTACTGCTCAGCCTCACGCACCATCCTCTCCACCTCTTCCTTGCTCAGCCGGCCCTTGTCATTGGTGATGGTGATCTTGTTGGCCTTGCCTGTGCTCCTGTCAGTGGCCATCACACTCAGGATGCCATTGGCATCGATGTCAAAGGTCACCTCGATCTTGGGGACTCCACGTGGGGCAGGAGGGATGCCACTGAGCTCAAAGCGCCCCAGCAGATTGTTGTCCCTGGTCATGGCCCTCTCACCTTCATACACCTGGATCAGGACCCCAGATTGGTTGTCTGAGTAGGTGGTGAAAGTCTGGGTCTGCTTGGTAGGGATGGTGGCATTCCTCTGGATCAACGTGGTCATCACTCCACCTGCTGTCTCCAGCCCCAAGGACAAGGGAGCCACATCCAGCAGCAGGAGATCTTGCACTTTCTCACATTTGTCCCCCATCAACACTGCTGCCTGCACAGCAGCCCCATAGGCCACAGCCTCATCCGGGTTGATGCTCTTGTTCAGCTCCCTGCCATTGAAGAAGTCCTGCAGCAGCTTCTGCACCTTGGGAATGCGGGTAGAGCCGCCCACTAGGACAATGTCATGGATGTGGGCCTTGTCCAGTTTGGCATCCTGCAGGGCCTTCTCCACTGGCTCCAAGGTGCTGCGGAAGAGGTCTGAGCACAATTCCTCAAACCGGGCTCGAGTGATGGACGTGTAGAAGTCCATGCCCTCAAACAGGGAATCGATCTCCAGAGTGGCCTGGGTGCTGGAGGACAAGGTGCGCTTGGCGCGCTCACAGGCTGTGCGAAGCCTGCGCAGGGCCCGCTTGTTCCCGCTCAGGTCCTTCCCGTGCTTCCGTCGGAACTCCTCCATAAAGTGGCTCACCAGTCGGTTGTCAAAATCCTCTCCACCCAAGTGAGTGTCTCCAGCTGTGGCCTTCACCTCGAAGACACCTGCGTCAATAGTGAGGACTGACACGTCGAAGGTGCCCCCACCCAGGTCGAAAATGAGCACGTTGCGTTCTCCGGCGCTCCTCTGGTCCAGCCCATAGGCGATGGCGGCCGCTGTGGGCTCGTTGATGATCCTCAGCACGTTGAGCCCCGCGATGGCACCCGCGTCTTTGGTCGCCTGGCGCTGCGAGTCGTTGAAGTAGGCGGGCACCGTGATCACAGCGTGCCTCACCGGCTGGCCCAGGTACGCCTCGGCCGTCTCCTTCATCTTGCTCAGCACCATGGACGAGATCTCCTCGGGGTAGAACGCCTTGTCCTCCCCGCGGTAGGACACGCGCACCTTGGGCTTGCCGCCGTCACTCACCACCTGGAAGGGCCAGTGCTTCATGTCCGCCTGCACAGTCGCGTCCGCAAACTTGCGCCCGATCAGCCGCTTGGCGTCGAACACGGTGTTGTGCGGGTTCAGGGCCGCCTGACTCTTGGCCGCATCTCCGACCAGCCGCTCGGTGTCGGTGAAGGCCACGTAGCTGGGCGTGGTGCGGTTGCCCTGGTCGTTGGCGAGAATCTCCACGCGGCCGTGCTGGAACACGCCCACGCAGGAGTACGTGGTGCCCAGGTCGATGCCTATCGCCACTTCCCTCGGGGTCGACATGGCTGTGGCTTCTCGCGCTCCTGGGGACGAGTCGGATATGGAGTCGGATGCACGAGCCTGCGGCGCTTGGTGCTGCTCAGCCGTCTGGGTGCGCTCAGCCGTGCTGCCCTTCTCTCGGCTCCTGTGCCGCCAGCCCAGCTCGGATCTGCTCGGCTTCGCTTCCACGAGCTCTTTATACAGTTGCAGGGGACCCGCCTCCCTCCGCCCCCGCCGCCGCGAACCTTCCGGCGCTTTCGCGAGGAGCCCAGAGCCGCCCGGCCCCGCCCGCGCGGGCTGACGCAGCCAGGGGGCGCCGCGCCGGCTCCCGGAGAAGGTTCGGACTTGGCTACGCCGGGCCCACCCTGCTCTGACGCAGAGCTGCGAAGGTTCCAGCGTCTCCTGGCTGGTTCTAGGGGCGATCGGTTGTGGCAGAAGCCGGTTAAAGCAGTAACTTCCCAAGAGAACCAATTCTCGCCCTGGTTGGCGGAAGACGGCCGGTCTGAGTTCAGCGGCTCAAGAAAAGCTGAAAGTATGTTACCATGCGGATAGAGCCACGGCCTCAAAGCCAGGAGTTTAGTTATTTTTTTAAAGTCGACATTTTCTTGTCTTGAGACTTAAAGGCAGTATTTTCGAATTTGTGACAGATGGGTCGCCTGATTCTAGTTGGGGAAATGGAGCTAGAGACAGCAGTAAGGTTAAGAGACACGTTGTAGAGAAAATTTCCGTACCGGCATTGGTGGTTCAGTGGTAGAATTCTCGCCTGCCACGCGGGAGGCCCGGGTTCGATTCCCGGCCAATGCAGATGAACGTTTTCCTCTGACCCGTTATTCTACGTGTGTGTGTTTTTCTATTATAGCATTTATGACAATAAATAAACGAAACCACTTAGCTGAAGACTGGGTTCTTTTGATTAGGTTACTTCTGCTTTACAAAGTGGGCTTCTTGAAGGGAGCAGAGACCTGGCGCCGTGGCACCCTGACTCCGGGATGACCTCGTCCCCACCCACCCTAGAGAGAACTTGGTACTTGGGGAAGGAGGCTGCAGATGAACTGTGGTGAAATATCCCTTTATTGTCGAGACCCGTCCCTGACACTCGTATCCCTGAGAAGCATCGAACCCAGAGGCAGGTCGGAAGGCGCCGTGTGCATTTTTCTCTGAAGCCACTAGTCAGGTGGGGAATAAATTCCTGCACGCCGCAGTCCATCCTATGCCCTGAAAGCCAGAGGGCGAGTGAGTTCACTGATTGGCGAAGCCACCTACCTCCTGTCAGTCCTGTGGCCTTACAAATTGGGTCTTCCCCGTGTCTCAGTTTCTTTAATCCAGAACATCCTATTTGAGCTTTCTCGTGTTTCTACTGGGCGTGGACTTCTACTGAGAAGCCAGGAGGAGGAGCCTTTCCAGAGACCTGAAGGTGGAAATGGAGGAAAGAGAAGCAAAAGGTCTCTGTAAGCTCCTGTCTCCCTCCTAACAGGCCGGGCTTCCACTGTGCTAACGAGGACGTGATCTAACGGGAACGTGATATTTTCTAATGGTGAACTTTAGTAGTGTATTTTTTGTAAGATATCGTTATTTGTCTGATTCAAGGGGAACTAATTTTTAAAAAACGAAACTAAAAACCCATGCTCCATAGTGGCTCTTTTCTCCCCAAATGGCTCAGCATCCATTGGAAAGTTCCCGGGCCTTTGAAGAGGGAGGAGGGGGTGAGGATGCAGAGGTCAGGCCCCCTTCTGCACTGGGTTTCTTGGTCAACCCTCTCCCAGTGTACCACTGACAAAGAGCTGGCAAAGTCTTCTGCTACAGAGATCAGCTATACTGGAAGGTGATCAGCCCAGGAAAAAAGGGAATGTTTGAAGAAGAGTGTGATGAATGACTTCCAGAGTGGAAAATGAAACCATCCTCAAAAAGAAGGAACCTATGCTCTTTCATAACTCCAGGAACAAGAGAAGCTGCCAGCTTGCAATTCATTCACTCTCACAGTCTAGGCCAGCCAGGCCTGGATGTCAGAGTCCAGACATTTTGTCCAAGGACCTGCAAGAGAAGGGTCCTCCCCTCAGAAGGGAAAAGGTGGTCTGGCCGCGGGTCTGTGCCCTGCTCTGTTCAGGGACTGCCTTGTCCAAGCTCCTCCAACCTTTTCTCCCAGCCCTCAGCAGCCTCAAAACCCCACCTACCCACCCAGCCCCGAGAGTTCCAGGAAAAGCCCTAAAGTAAGCACCTCCGCACCCGCACATTAACCACAGCATCACACAGGCATTCTTCCAATCTCGTTCACTTCTTTACTTTTTAGTTCAGAGAGGTTGGAGTGTAGAGGAGCTTATGTATGCAGTGCTAACTTTACAACATGCTTCAATATATCCATTTATGTTTAGGAACTCAGTTTGAGTATCTTTAAAAGTAGAACAGATATTAAAGTGATGACTTCAATAGACATTGTGAAGTGGACGGATGCTCATGACCCAAGACTGAGTACAAAAAGCAAGCTGCAGAACAAGACGTATAGTATCACTCAAAACCATATATATGGTGGTCTGTGACACCAACTACCTGTCTGTCCTTGAACAAGTCATTTCAACCATCTGGGCCTCAGCTGACTCAATTTTAAAATGAGGAGATTGGACTATGTCATTTCCAAGGACTTTCTAGGTTTACAATACTCTGATTTCAAATGCTGAAGAATTTCTTCATTCCACAAATATTTATTGACTGCTTTATCACGTGCCAGACACTGACCCAGACTCAGGAATATGGTAGTGAACAAAATAGACACAGGCCCTGCTCTCCCGCAGCTCACATTCTCATGGGAGGAGGAGATACACAATAAACAACTACACAAGAGATTGTTTCTTAAATAATTGTTAATTAAACAAAGGGATTAGGGGATGGTGGGAGAGTGGGGTTATATTGAAGGATCAAGGAGCCCTCATGGATAAGGTGACATTTGAGGAGAGATCATAATGAAGTCTGATGTGGATATCGGTAAGAAAGAACCTTCCCGAAACAGGAAATAATATAAGCCCTAGGCAGAAGTAGAATTGGTGTGTTCAAGGAAGCAAGGAAGAGCAGGAGATGAGGTCAGAGAGGCAGTGAGGAGCAAGATCATGTAGCGCCTAGTAGAAGGTTCCAAGGGCTTTAGCTTTCCTCTTAAAGGCAAGGGGGAGCTCTGGCATGGCTTTAAGCAAAGAAGTGAAAGAGACAACACACAGGGGTGGGCGCAGTGTCGCAGCAGTTAACTTCCCACGTTCTGCTTCGACGGCCCGGGGTTTGCCGGTTTGGATCCCAGGTGCGGACAATGGCACCGCTTGGCACACCATGCTGTGGCAGATGTCCCACATGTAAAGTAGAGGAAGATGGGCATGGATGTTAGCTTAGGGCCAGGTTTTCTCAGCAAAAAGAGGACTGGTAGTAGTTGGCTCACGGCTAATCTTCCTCAAAAAAATAAAATAAATAACATTTTAAAAAAGAGAAAACACACATTTTTAAAAGATCACTTTGGCTGTTGTGGTGAGAATCGACTGTAGGGTGGCAGGGTGAGTGTAGGGAGACCCGTCAGGAAGCTACTGCAGTAACCCAAGTGAGACATGATGGTGGATTGGACCGAGGTGCTGGTAGCACAGTCCTGAGAAGCGCTCAGATGGCTGTATTGATTGAAAGGAGAGGCAGGATTTACTGAGTTTTTCTAGATTTGAGGAGCCTCTTCCTAGAGGCTATGAAAACACATTTGCTGTGAGTCCTTGTCGAGCTAGGTGGGCTGTGACTGTGCCTTGACCTTCAGGAGCTCAGCGACAGTGGGGCTTGTTGGCATTTAGCTCTGAAGATCACAGGTCACAAGGGTGGTTGGAGTCTCCTTGGCCCAGACCTCATTTGTTTTCAGGGCTCTGGCTCCATCTCACTTGGCAGTTCTGCCCATCTCCCACTGATCTTGGAAGGTCTCTCTGCACAGAAACATACAGCCCTGTATCCACTGCAAACAGGAGTCCCATCACCAGGCAGAAAGCGATTTGAAACCAATGTAGAAAGAAGAATACAGTCGCCGGGCCTAATAAGAGGGGCAGAGGGATGAGAAGATTGCCAGTTGTTAAGGCAGAAATTTGGAATAAACAGTCAGGTCCCTGTTGGGGAGCCTTTGTGAAGTCACCCAAGTCAGGGGCTAAGGCCAAGGCCAAGAGCAGACAGGAGCCCAGGAAGTCTCATAGGATCTCTTCATGTCTAGCCTTCCCAAATAAAGCTCTCTGGATCAGCATTTCCCAAAGGGTGACCTTGCATGTGTTCTGAGGGACATTAATAGAAGTTATACAGGTAAAAGGTTTCGTGGTAACCTACGGTTGGTAAATGCCTTATAAAACTTACTTTAAATGTTTTCTTTATAATAGGACTTCTTGAAGTTTTTAACTTGCATTATGAATATAAATGGTGAGGAACAGAGTACGCAGCATGTTCTGCATTATGGACCACACAATCGTTCATTCTGAAAAGCCTCTCAAGGAGTTTATTTTGGGAAATATTGATCTGGGGAGCCCACAGACCACATCAACACATTGTCACTTGCCACCTCCTCTGAGCCCAGGACTGGGTAGCATTCACTGACCAAGACTATAGCTTGTGATGACTCCAGAAGGGCATCATGGATTTCACAACACACAGTTTCTCAGGAGCAGACAGAAGCCTAGTTCTTTGCTTGTGGAGAGAGATCCTCATGCCAACATGGATGCCCAGAGCTTAGATGGGAGCCTAGGCTGAGAGGGTGAGTAGGGAGGCACAAGAAGCCTCAGAATCCTAGAGACAAGAGGGCCATATGGCAAAGTGGAGTGGTTTGAATGAGGTGGGAACAGGGAGGGTGGTTTTGTCTGGTGGATGGATTTGGGGGCATGAAAAGGTGGCTTCTGTCCCCTGAAAGTTAAAACTTCAGGTGAATCACACCTGTTTCTATAATCCCTGAGGAATGACCTGGAACAGAGCTGGACTGCCACACAGCCATCAGGTCCAGCTAGGACTTTTAGGGTTCCTGTTGACATGAAAGAGGCCCACTCAGGAGAAAGCAGGTACTGAAGTTCAGAAAAGATCAGTGATCCTCTCCCTACCCATCCTTCCAGGGCCTGAAGCTCCTAGAACAGACTTGGTTCTCACCTTGGACAGTGATGTTCACAGGCTGTGACGAGTGCGGCATCTGCCCTATAACTCCTGTGCAGTGGTACACGCCACTGTGGCTGAGATTTGCCTGTGGAATGGAGTAGCTGGAATTCACAGCGGAAAACTTCTTGGATTTTCCATTCTGGAAAAATACGACCTTGTAGAGAGGCTTGCTTCTCCAGCTGTGGCACCTCAGGTGGATGGGCTCCCCCTCTTGGAACACCAGGCGAGGGGTCTGGAGCAGCAACCAGTCTGAAAGACACAATATGGGAAGGAAAAGTTCTAAGGCTGGATACCAAGGCCCTTGGAGCCTCATGTGTGGGGCGACATTACCCACTCACAGAATTTGAAAAGATGTCGAGCAGAGGAACTAAAGATGCTTCATGGCAAGTGTGAGCACTCTCTTACCGGGAAGATATGGTATTATCTGTGGGACCTCTGAAGGATAGACGTTTTCACAAGTTCCAAAGATGCATAGTAGAAACCCGACTCCCTGGCCCAGGGGTGTGGGGTGATTTTGAGGAATTAAAAACACTGTACAGGATAAGGAAATGAGTGCATTTCAGTAACTGTAGAGGTTGCTGAACAGGATCTGAAACCTTCAGTTTCCGTGGATACAGCATTGGTGGGCTGGGGATTACCAACTTTTGAACTGTTTTGGAAAATGAAGGTGAGCAGCCATTAACCATATTAGCAAGGAAGCAGAGCTTTAATAATGCCTCACCAACCCTGAATGGAATCTTCCATCCACATTAAAATGGAAATGTGTGACCTTGCGAATTCAGTATTCAGTTGTGACTCTGAACAAGAGGAGCATTAAAGAAAGCTTTTTAACTTAAAATCACTTTTCCTCCCTCCTTACAAAGAGTCCCACTCCCAACCAAGGCCTCCCTTCACTGAGGGCACAGGAATCAGATTCTGAAATGTGGCTACCTTGGAGGGCTACAGAGAGTGTTTCAATAAACCAAATAGAGAAGAAAATCAAATTACTCTATTTATTATAAAAAGAAATACTAGAATTTATTACATCTTATTTAAATGAAAACTCATTTAAGAAAACAGTATCCTGTATACGAAAGGCAAGGTACTGTTGTTGAGACAGCGTGAGACAAAAACCTGAAGTCAGGATTCCGATTGTGGCCCTACCGTTTCCCTCTGGGCTCCTAGGGCTCACGGGCTTAATCTCTTTGCACAATGGAGGATGGGACGAGGTGGTTTTCCTCTAATGACCTTTCAAAACCAAGTTTTGCTAAATTTATACTTTTACATTTTTGTAGGAAGACTCAGAAGTACAACCAGCTGTTTCTGAGGTGGCAATGCACCAATAGAAGAGTTGGGTGGCTGTGATGTCATTGGTCACATTTGTGAGGTTGAATCAATATTTGTTTCCCTTTCCATTGAGCACCATCAACAGAAAGTGACTCCACCACCAGCATCTCTGGCACAGGACCTTAAAAGACTACCAGAAAATCACCCTCCTGATGTGAAACAGAATTAAAACACTGAAAGCTCACATGTGACCATCTTCAGGGTTTATGCACCAAGATGCAGCTGAAGTCAACTACAATATAAATGGCTCATATTTCAGACATTGGAAGGGGGGTAATACAGTGTCTAGGAGCATTTCCCTACAGAGTCTATTAAACTGAACACTGTCAGATATTTACATAAGCCTAAGTCAGATCATGAGACTCCTTTAATTAAACCCATCTAATGAATTCTCATCTCCTTCAGGAATATCAGTTCAAGTCATCATACCAGACTACCAGCTGCCACATGCTCGACCCCTTTCCGGCCCCCTCCCCTCTGACCTCATCTTCCAGATTCCATAGCTCCCTCTGGTCTCCCGCAGCTTAGGCAGAACGACCTCCTTACCTGCTAGGCATGATCTCAGCTTTGGACCTTTGCAGTCTGGTTGCAGTCTGGTTTCAATTCCGAAGTTTTACCACACAGCCATGAGGGTAGGATGGTTTTATGGAGCAGAAATTTCCTTCTGCTTCTCTCACCTCCGGCTGCTTGTTTAAGGCCAAGTAACCTTCCTACTCAACTAGGACTGAGGCCAAACAGCCTAACATGTTCTGAGGAATCTCTTAGGAACTTCCACCCCGACCACACACACCAAGCTAAGGGGGTTGGTGAAAAGGGAAATGAGTGGGCAAGAACTACTTCAAACAACTCACAGCGATGGTTCCCAGTAAACAGGCCACTCCCGTTTCCTAAAAATGTCTGTCACATCAACAGATTTCATCTCTCCTTGTCCTCCCAGACCTTCCTCCACTGACCGGAAATCACATCCAGATGCACAGGGTCACTGAGGCTCGTCTGGCCCGTGTGGCACCTGTAGTCTCCACTGTCGTTGTTTTGGGCCTTAAAGCTGTAGCTGGGCTGGACCTGGGTCGGGATGGAGCTCCCATTATGGAACCACTGAGTGGGGTGGTCCTCAGAGGTATGGGCCCCCTGGCACTTCAGAGTCACAGAATCCTCCCGGAACACTTTGATCCATGGGGGCTCAAGGCTCACCACAGCCTTCGGGAGACCTGCTGAGGGACAGAGAGCAGAAAGGGATGGGAATAACCTTGGAGGGACCATAGATTCCAAAGGAGTTCCCAGGGGAGACCAGGGGCCAGAGAGTCCTACTGCAGACCCAATTAAAGACCTGTGTACTTCCAGCAGCCTCATTCCCTTTAGATCTTTGGTGGATCCAATGGGAATCTGACCAAGAATCAAATCCCAGGTCCCACTAAAATGGGGGAACCACCCCTGCTGAACCCAAGCCTGGTTCTTGGTGGAACAGACATTTCCCTACATGGGAAATAGAGCCTCACATTGTGAGGCAATAACACCACAAACCCAAGGAAACAAAGAGCAAACTCACCAGCTCCTCTGTCTGCAGAAGCTATAAAAGAGAAGAGAATGGATCAGTGTAGAGCAGGAAGGATGAGGGGAGCGAACGTAGCAGGATGGGTGTGGAGAGAGGGAGAGGGAGGTGATGTTGAGCTCCTTCTTCCCAGGACCCATCTCAGAGCCTATTTCTAGTCACGTTGTTTCCAGTTTCCAGCCTGTTTCCAGTCCTCTTATAAGAGTACTCATTTCTCATGTCCTCCTCACCTCAGCCCTGTCTCTCCACAAGGCTACAAGGGAAACATGAATGTGTGGGCCAGGGACTGTGAAAGTACCTCTGAATTCCAATCTGAGGAACCAGTGGAATGGTAAGAATTCAGGGTTCTTTCACCCCCTTTCAATCTGTCCCCCGCTTCCAGGGCCCAGGGCTGCCCCTCATCACACTGAACCCTGGCGCCCTCACAGAAGTGACTGAAACTGCCCTGTTCCACGATGACCCTCACTCACCCAGCAGCAGCAAAACGGGCAGTGGTTGAAGCAGCCACAGGTTACCAGGATGTACATTTGGAAACATCAGGATCTCCATAGTCATCCCAGAACTGGGCCTGAGTCCAGTGGCGTTTGGGAGATGAACTTAGAAAAGAGGAAGGAAATTGTTACATTCTCTCATTCAGCTTCATCAGTCACAAGACTCCATTTCTGCTAATCAGTCAGTAACAAATTAGACGAGAAGCTGAGTCAGCTTTACAGACAAATCTTTCTTTCTTGTATCCCCTTGTTTGGTCCTTATGAAAAGCCTAGGCAGGGATGCTTGTGCTGGTGAGGAAACTGATGAGGGTAAACACCAGGAAACAGAGCTGACGATGGAGCCCTTGTCTTGGGTTCTCAGTTCAGTCCCTTCCGACCACACTCCCTGTGCTGCCTCTCTGGCCAGTAGACAGGAAGTTTTAAATGAATTTCAATACAGACAAGATAAAGAGACCCATTAACTCTGCAACCAATAAGAATCATTTGTAAAACCACAACACAATGGAGCAGTTTTCTGCAGGAAACATTGGATCCAAGGAAGTCTCTAAGTACCCTGCAGGCAGGACTATTTTTCTTTCACCTGCCCTTCACCCCTGGCCCTTGTAGCACAAAAGAAAGTTTTCAAGTGCAAGAAATAATTTTGGTAAGAAAGCCGTAAAATAATGTCAAATGCTGTATGTTCTGTGCAGGTGATTGTGTCATATGCTGGGATGAGCAACATGATAAAATGGTCACCCTGCTTAAAACTCAGACTCTGGAGGCAACTATAGCAAAAGTAGGCAAAGGGAACTACATCAACCTTAAAAACTTCTGCATATCAGTCAACAGAGTGAAAAGATAACCCATGGCATGGGAGAAAATATTTGCAAATCATGTATCTCATAAGGGGGATAATATCCTGAATATATAACGAACTTCTACAATTCAACAGCAAAAACAAACAGGGGCCGGCCAGGTAGCACAATGATTAAGTTCGAGTGCTCGGCCTTAGCGGCCTGCGGTTTGCAGGTTCGGATCTCGGGCATGGACCTAGGCACCACTCATCAAGCCATGCTTTGGCAGCATCCCACGTACAAAATAGAGTAAGATTGGCACAGATGTTAGCTCAGGGGCAATCTTCCTCAAGCAAAAACAGGAAGATTGGCAACAGATGTTAGCTCAGGGCCAATCCTCCTCACAAAAAATCACAACCAAACCAAACAAATAACCTGCTTAAAAATTGGGCAAAGACTTAAATAGACATTTCTCCAAAGAAGATATACAAATAGCCAACAAGCATCTGAAAAGATACTGAACCTCACTGATTGTTAAAGAAACGCAAATCAAAACCACAATGAAGTATCACCTCACACTCATTAGGACTGCTGCCTTGAAAAAACAAAAAACAAAACAAAAAAGAACCCAGAAAATAACAAGTATTAGCGAAGATGTGGAGAAATTGGAACCCTTGTGCACTGCTGTTGGGAATGTAAAATGGTGCATCTGTTACGGAAATCAGTATGGAGGTTTCTGAAATACTTAAAAATAGAATTGCCACATGATTCAGCAATTCCACTTCTGGGTTTACTTATTTATTTATTTTTTATTATTTTGAGGAAGATTAGCCTTGAGCTAACATGTGCTGCCAATCCTCCTCCTTTTGCTGAGGAAGATTGGCCCTGAGCTAACATCTGTGCCCATCTTCCTCTACTTTATATGTGGGACACCTGCCACAGCATGGCTTGCCAAGTGATGCAATGTCCCCATCTGGGATGCAAACCACGAACCCCAGGCCTTCGAAGCAAAACGTGCAAATTTAATCGCTGTTTCACTGGGCGGGCCCCTCACTTCTGGGTTTACATCCAAAAGAATTCAAAGCAAGATCTGAATGAGATATTTGCACATTCATGTTCATTGCAGCTTTATTCACAATCACCACCAGATAGAAGCCACCCACATGTTCATCGACAGATGTATGGGTGAACAAAATATGGTATATACACACGAGGAATAGAATATTACTCAGCCTTAAAAAAAATTCTGCCACATGCTACAACATGGATGACCCTGAGGACATCATGCTAAGTGAAATAAGCCAGTCACCAAAACATAAATACTGTGTGTGAAGTATCTAAGGTAGTCAAACTGACAGAAACAGAAAACAGAATGGTGGCTGCCAAGTGCTGGGGAGGTGGAAATGGGGAGTTGTTGCTGAATGCTACAACGTTTTAATTTTTCAAGATAAAAAATTGTAAGGACCAGTTGGACAGCAATGTCAATGGACTTAACACTCCTGAACTGTGCGCTTAAAAATTGTTAAGACAGCTGGTTAGTTGTTATGTGTTTTTTCTTTTTACCATGGTTTAAAAAAATACTTTTTAACTCAGACTATGAGATTTTGGACAAGGTACTTAAATGTTCAAAGCTTCATCTGTAAAATGGACACTGTCAGGTACCTAATAAATGTTCAACTAAAGATGTATGAGCATTACCTAGGTTTTTAGTGTAGGGGAGGAAGACATTTCCTCTACCCTCTCTGGGTTCTTCTGGCCAGAGAATGAATTAAATTCACATGAGACAGGATAGCAGGAGAAAATTAAACAAAGCTTTATAACATGTATACATGGGAGAGGCTCAGGCGAGCTAATCAACTCGCCAAAATGGCTGAAGCCCCCACCTTAAATATCATCTTCAGCTAACGACAAAGGAGGATGTTGGGGGTGGAGGGGGAGTCAATCCTGGGAGATTACCACAGAAATACAGTAAACAAATGCAGATTTAAGTCCTTGCCTTTGGCACTGATTAAGAGTTTCTAGAGATAAAGTCATCCCCCTCTTCTTCCTGGTACAGAGAGGGAGGCACCTTTACAGATGATTTCCTTTACAATGTAAATATCTCCTAACAAAGGGCAAGCAAGTTCCACCCCTCAGAGCCTCCTTTCCTATCTGCAGTTTATTAAAAGCAATAAGCCCCAAATAATCCTCATGCCAAAGAGACATATCTTGGGGTGGCCAATTCCAGGCCCCTACATTAGCATTTGAGTTTTTCTGGAAGGATTGATTCTTTATTGTCAAAATCTTTATGGTCCCAATCTCATCAAGGAAACACTGGAAGGGACATAAGGAAACTTTCGGAAGTGATGGATATGTTTATTACCTTGATGCTGATGACGGTATCATGGGTGTATGCATATGTCCAAACTCATCCAATTGCAGACATTAAATATGTGCATTTTTTATATAACAATTATATCTCAGTAAAGCTCAAAAAATATATATATAACACAACAATGGGAAGAGGAAGGTATTGGAGTAGTTTGCCCCCAGCAGGAGCCAAAGATACAGGGATTACCTACAACCAGCAATGCAGCCTGCTGGAGAAGAAGGGACCCAGAGCCTGGGGAAGATGGCAGTGCGCTGCTACTTGCCATGGACAAAGGACAGGAAGCCAAGCAGAAGATTACCCTGTCGTTCACAGCATTTTCTCCCACTGAAAGTTTCTCCCATTGAAATTGTAAGCATAAGGCTCTGGGCTGTTTCAGGTGGACGCAGGTATTTCCTTTCACCTACATAATGTAACGCTTCTGCATTCTTTAGGGAGAATCACATTCCCATTCCCAGGACATCCTTCCCTGGCTTATGTTCTCAAAGGGCAGTTCCTCCTTTGATGTCCTTTCATTAACAAGCTCTCCCCTTTGAGACGACTGGGGCTTTGGCAACCATAGAGAACTGATAATGTCGAGCCATTTCAAGATAGGACCGCTCTTGCTTCTTTATTTATAGGAGAGTCTTCCTCTGTGAGGTTCTGTTTTGGCCCAAGGAGAAAGGGAGTCCACACTTAGGATTCTATTAAGTGACTTTTCAGATTCAATTCAGTTGAAGGGGAAAGACTGGCCCATAAGAGGGATTTACCACTGAAGCATCGCTCAAGAGGTGCTGTGGGCTAATGAAAAGGAAACACAAGCAGTGTAAACAGCCTAAATGAGAACAAATGGAAAATTGTGAAACCATGCTACGTTTTACTACACGTGCCCTCCTCCACTCCCAGGAGATGGCTGCAAGTATGAAAAGCGGTAAGACAAGTGTGATGGTAATTTATGTGTGGGCAGGCATGACGCACGCCTTTAAGGGCAGAATAGACCAAAAAGGCAGAGGAAGGGCAAATTCCAGCTCTCTCTGAATGAGCTGACATGTCCGTCTTCTGCTCTCAGTCATCAGAGCTCCTGGTTCTCGGGCTTTCAGACGTACATGGGGACTTACACCATCAGGCCTAGGATTCTCAGGCCTTTGGACTCTGACTGAACACCACCAGCAGCTTTTCTGGTTCTCCAGCTTGTACACAGCAGATCTTGGGACTTCTCAACCTCTGTCACAGCATGAGCAATTCATATCATAAATCTCCCCTTAAGTGTGTCTCGATATATCCTATAGGTTCTGTTTCTCTGAAAAACCCTAATACAGCAAATAAAAGCTGGCAAGTCTCTGCTCATAAGTGAGAAATGAATGATAATTTGGGGTCACCCAAATAACAATGTCCTCGGAGCATGCTGGGTTGGAGGCCTTGAGAAACAAGGGAAAATCTAAACTGGAAATGATACAGTTTCACCTTCTCGGAAGATCAGAAAAGTTCTTTTTTAATATTCAAGTAGATAGAAAACTCTAGCTACAGACTTCCCAGCAAAAAGGAGTCCCAGAGAACCAAGACTTACTACCCAAGAGGGATTTGATATTAGGGAGTCTGGGCAAACGAAACACGCTAAGACTTTGGAGCAATCAGTAGTAGTGAATAAGGTGTGTTTCTTCCCAAACCTCAGCTCCAGTGTGTTTCATGCCCCTAACTCTGCTTTTGCCCCGATACGCTAATATTTTACCTGTCCCACTTCGCTCAGCATCTGACCATGGACGTGCTCCCCGGTTTGGGCTTGTTCCTACCCACACTGTGCTGAGAGAGTAACATGGTCTCACCCCACTGTGCAGTAGAGACAGGAAAGAAATTGGAATTCAGACTACAACAATGGAAGAACAAGGAGCTTTTGAGGAGGAAATCTAAAAAGGAAATGATAACCTTACCCTCAGAACACATTAAAACTTTAAGTGGCACCTCAAACACCAATAGATGGATATTTGTCCCTTCCAGAGAGAATTAGGGAAAGGTGCAAATGCACACACACAGGCAGGAGCCCATGAATTTGAGAGCACAATGACACCGAGTATAATGACTCCTCGAATATACTAGGAGAGCCTGAGGTTGCTTGCTTGCTTGTTTTGTGGTTTGGGTTTGGTTTTGTGTGTGTGGGTGTGTGGTATATTTCTCCTAGGAAATGAAGTCGATGGGATTGATAAAGAAGCCGTGAAGATTAGTTGTATTTGCAGCCTTCAGAGACAGGCTTTATAGAAGAATAGCTCTTGAGAAGAATGCATAGAAAAGAAAAGAATTTGCTATGAAGTCTCAGGTAGACTTTTGAAGGTAGATGTGTGTTGAACTTAATGTTTAAATGTGAGATGGGCAGAGGAAGATTCATTTCTTCCAGAAGATCCAGGGCCTTCATGTCCACCTGTTTCCTGGTAACCTCTTCTGCTCTCTCAGATTAAATTTTACAGAACTGTGTCTATCCCAGGCTTGGGTTTTTAACAAGGCCTTGTGTAAGATTTCCTGGCCACCTACCCCAACACATTTCTCAGAACTTATAGAAACTCTATTCAGCATTCCAGTCCCAGGAGTGGCATTTTTGTGGTGCTAAAGAGGACTTCAAGCTCTGTGCACAAGATCTACAACAGTTTGAGGGGGAAGACTGCCTGTGAACAAGGGCAAGAATAGGGGTGTCATGACTCACAAAAATATACATAGGAAAGCTTCTCCCACCTCAAGAAGAATTTCATCAACAGGCAGAGCATTCTCTCTGAGGTAGGACAGCTGAAACGTGTCTGAGCATGATTGTGAATGGGAACATGGTTTTACCTGGGATTATACATTTTTCTGACTCATTAGAATGACAAAGTACAAAACAATGCTCCTAGGGGTGTCCTCAGGTATAACTGTGAGTGTTGCCTGGGAAAAAGCCTCAGGGCAACCAAACAACAGATTTTCATTCACTCATGGAATATCTATAAGGTGCTTACTACGTGCTAGACTGTCCTAAACACCTGAGGTACGTTAATGAATGAAACAGACAAGATCCCTGAATTCAGGGAGCTTCCCTTCCATTAGGGAAAGATATAAAATAAAAAACAAACCTATTAAATAAGTAGAGTATATAATATTATATGAGATAAGAATATGGGGGAAAAGAGCAAGGGAAGGGATTGGAAGGGGGGTGGATTGCAATTTTAAATATGGTGAGGAGATGACATTGAGTAAAGATTTGAAAGATGAAGGGAACTGAGCTAGTGGATACCTAGGGAGAGAACATTCCATACAGATGGAACAGTCAGTCAAGGGATCTGTTGAAAGATAAACTGAGGTCAGTCCGCCCTGGGCCGAGTGGTTAAGTGTGCACTCCGCTTCCCTGGCCCAGGGATCAGCGGTTCAGATCCTGAAGGCAGACGTGGCACTGCTCATCAGGCCATGCTGAGGCGGCATCCTACATGCTGCAACTCGAAGGACCCACAACTAAAAATACACAACTATCTCATGGGGGGATTTGGAGAGAAAAAGCAAAGAAAAAAAAAGATTGGCAAGTTGTTAGCTCAGGTGCCAATCTTTAAAAAAAAAAACAAGATAAACTGAGGCATATTAAGAATTTAAAGATTTTATTTGAGCAAAAATCGATTCAAATCAGGCAATATCCAAACTTACAGAGAGAAAGGAGCTCCCAGGAGCTGTACAAAATGAAAGACTTGTATAGCCAGAAGAGGCAGGCACAGGAAGTGATAGGAGCCAAAGGAGCAGATTGGCAAATGCAATGTTCCTTTCCTTTAGGGATGGTAGGGCTCTATCAGGCAGCTTACCTAACTAGCGCTGATCAGGCAGTTCCTGACTGACTGGTTTAAGATTCCATTTCTGGAAGAGCCAAAACGGTAATGAAGTTGGGTCTCGGTTTAGTGACATGGGGCTTAACATAAGGCCCTCCATTTCGGGCTTGTTTTCTTGTCTTTTGAGAACTTGAAACTGCTTTATGCGTGGAATGTTCAAGGAACTGTTTGGAGGAGCGGAAGTGAGTAAGGGAGAGAGCAGTAAGTGATAAGGTCAGAGAGAACATGGGAGACCAGATCGAGGGTAAACACTCTGAAATCGTTCCTTTTAGTCTGAATAAAATGGAAGAACCAGGGAAAGATTTTGAGCACGGGAGTGACATGAGCTGACGTGCTGTAAAAGGATCATTCTGAATGCTGTGTTGAGAACAGACTGAAAGGTGGTGAGAGCAGAAGCGGGAGACAAGTGAAGAGGCTACTGCAGTGATCCACGCGAGAGAAGATGGAGGCTGGAACCAGGGGAGTAGCGGTGGAAGTGGTGAGAAGTGTTAAATTCTAGGTTTATTTTAAGATAGAACCGACAGGATTTCCTGACAGATTGGCTACGGGAGTGATAGAAAAAGAGGGGTCAAGAATGAGCCCAGTGGGGGCCAGCCTGGATCTGGGGTGTGGAGATGGCACCAAGTGGCAAGCCATGCTGTGGCAGGCATCCCACTTATAAAGTAGAGGAAGATGGGCACAGAAGTTAGCTCAGGGCCAGTCTTCCTCAGCAAAAACAGGAGGATTGGCAGCAGATGTTAGCTCAGGGCTAATCTTCCTCAAAAACAAACCAAAAAAGAATGAGTCCAAGACTTTTAACCTAAATGTCTTAGTTGTTTATTGTGCCATAACAAACCCCCCTCAAAATTAATGGCTTAAAACCACCAGCTTCTTATGATCTCTTCTGGTTCTGTCGATTGACTGGGTTCAGCTGGGCAGTTCTGGTCTGCAGTCTCCTATGCTGTTGCAGTCAGATATCCGTGTGCAGAGCCTCATGGAGATTTCGATGTGGACAATGACCTGGACACTGATGCTTCCTGTGTTGACTGATATAAACACGCATAAAGGACACAATGATATACTCGAGATGGATAATGCCAGTGAAGCTATAAGAGTTGGCGTGTAGAGGAGAGTGGTTCTCTGGGGCTCCCTCTTGATCCCTGTCAGCAAAAGAGTGGTTGCAAGCCCTGTGTTAGTTGTCAGTGTGTTAACCGCAGCTGACAGACTCGTGGTTGCCTGGGTAGTCACACTTTACTCCAAATATGTGGCCATTCTCGACCCCAGGTACAGGGGGACAAGGGTAGAAGTCTTGGGTGATCTAAGATCTTAGCGCCTGTGCACAGGGTCTGATCTTGACTTCTCTTGGGGAATTAACAGTTTTATCCACTGTGCTTCCTCTAGACCTTTGCTAGCCAATATGACAGTAGGCACCAGTCACCTACGCCTGTGGAGTACTTGAAATGTGCTCAGTCCAAATTGACCTGTGTTGGAAGTATAAATACACACTGGCTTTTGAAGGCTTGGAAAAAAAAAGAATATAAAATATCTTATTAAAATTTTTATGATTACATGTTGAAATGATAATGTTTTTAATATATTGGGTTAAATAAAATATATTATTAAAATTAATCTCACCTGGTTTTTTCACCTTTTTAAATGTGGCTGCTAGCAATTTTAAAATTAGATACATGGTTGCCATATTCCTATTGCACAGAGCTACCCTATACCCTTGATGGGGTTGAAGACAGCTGAGGAATTCAAGTGTCACCCGAGTGCACGAGATCCTGCTGAACCCTCCTTAGAAGCATTATTCTCCTTTCCCATATGGTTAGACCTCTGTGATCTCATCTCTCTCTCTCTTAGAGTCAGAGATCCTAGAACTTCCAGGCTTCTGAGAGTCCCCAGTCCGAATGCCTTTGTGCCCTCTCCAGCCTTCTTTGGAGGTAGAAGTTTGGGCACAAAAGTTCCCTTATTTTTCTGTAGCCTGCTCACTTTCCCATGTACAACTAGGCTCTCTAAACTCTCTTTATCCCAGCTTTCTTTCCAATCTCCTTTGGAATATTTCATCGGCATGACCTGAATTGTTAATTTAGCATTATCACAATCCTTCTCAAATGCTGCAATTATTCCTTCTCATAATGAAATTGTTAATGCTACCGCTTGGATCTTGGTGGTTCAACTTAGCATCACCTAAATCATCACCAGAACATGCCCATTCACTCTGGATGCAAGGGTACTGAAGCGTCTGCATCTTGTTTCCAAATTTGAATTTCATGTACTTATTTTTTTAACTATTGCAGTAACATTGGTTTATAACATTATGTAAATTTCAGGTGTACATCATAATCTATTCCAAATTCTGTGTAGATTACATCATGCTCACCACCCAAAGACTAATTACAATCTATCACCACACACATGTGCCTAATCACCACTTTGGCCCTCCTCCTTCCCCCAAATTGGAATTTATGATAAATTGTGTGGTAGGTTTCCCCTGTGCAGAAAGAGAAGAAAAAAGTGTGAAATGTGACATCAGCTGGCAGCTGATTTAAGCTGCTGACACCAGAATTTAAGGGCAGAAGTTTCATTTATACCATCATACGAATAGAATGCTGAAGTCCAATCCCACGTTTCATTTCATGAACGAGGATACCGTGGCCCAGACAAAGGCTGTGGGTGGACCCAGGACAAACCACTCTCCCGTCCTGACATCTGGGCCTCATTATACTTCACTGTCTCATTCACTCATCTGCACTTCCCACTGAAGACTTAGAGGCTATGTATCCTAAATCTAAACTGAGTGGCCTCAATTACTGATTCTTCTATCTAGTAATTGTCAAAAAGAATGCTAGTGCCAACTTCTCTAAATGATATTTTGGGAAGGAAATATTCCCCCAGAGTTTAGGTGTTTTATCTTTTCTTTCATTACGAGATGGGATGAAGATGCCCCTGCAGGCCGGAACTTTAAAGAGCACTACGGCATCTGCGACACTTCATAAATGAATCAAGAATCTAGTCCCTGAACACCATTGAGTACATTCAGGGTGATATTTACCTAGAAAACCCTCAAAGTAACTGGCACTAAGATGCTTTCTATAACTCACAGAACAATGTCAATGTTTCCATTGAATCTTTTTTTTTTTTAGGAAGATCAGCCCTGAACTAACATCTGCTGCCAATTCTCCTCTTTTTGCTGAGGAAGACTGGCTCCTCAGCTAACATCCATGCCCATATTCCTCTATTTTATGTGGGACGCCTGCCACAGCATGGCTTGACAAGCGGTGCGTGGGTCTGCACCCAGGATCCAAACCGGCGAACCCTGGGCCACCGAAGCAGAACATGCACACTTCACCACTGCTCCCCATACTAGGCCAGCCCCATTGATTGATTTTGAATACAATAGCATCTGTTAGTACTCCCCCCACAGAAGCAAAACCAAGTAGGCCAGCCAAATGGATGTGGTTCCTATGGGATCAGGATGGATGAATGGCTATTGGTATGTTGATTAGCAAAAATGTCTATGGCTGGAGATTCATGGATTTAAAGGGCAAATTAAAAATTGTGTTCAGGAGAGGGTATCAAGTTCAAAGTCAGAGAATTCTTCCAAATAGATCAGCAAGAGGACTTGAGACTCTGAGAGCTACATTCCAGAGAAGTGTTCTAGGGGAACACCACAGGCAATACCAGTTGCTGCTTGCTAATTAGAGATTGACTTTCCATATTAACCAGGGATGTGGAGTGGACAGACACGACCAGATAAAGGGTTGGGAGAAGAACCAGGAAGATTACCAGCTTCCTGGTAAACCTGACAGGAGGAATTTCTTGCTAAGTGTACCTCTGGAGCGATGTGGTCCAAGAGAAATGTAAAGTGAGCCACGTATATAAAGGCAAATTTTCTAGCAGCCACAACAGTAAAATGGAACAGGTAAAATTAATTTAATCATATATTTTATTTAACCCCATGTATTCGTTTTCTAGGGCTGCCATAACAAAGGACGACAAACTGAGCAGCTTAAACAACAAAAATGTATTGTTTCACAGTTTCAGAGTCTGGAAGCCAGATCAATGTCAGCAGGGCCTTGGTCCTTCTGAAGACACTAGAGAAGGATCTGATCTAGGCCTCTTTCCTGGCTTCTGATGGTTTCCCGGCTTGTGGCAACATCACTCCAAACTCACATGGTGTTCTCCCTTGGTGTGTGTCTGTTTTTGTATCCAAATTGCCCCTTTTAATATGGATGCTAGTCCTATTGGATTAGGGGCCCACTCTACTCCAGTATGATCTCATCTTAACCAATTCCACAGGAAATAGACATTCTATTTCTAAAGAAGCTCACATTCGGAGGTACTGTGGACTTCAACATATGAATTGGGGGGGGGGCACAATTTAATCCATAACACCTAATATACCCAATATAGCATCATTTCAGTATATAATCAGTACAAAAATATTAATTATATATTTTACATTCTCATTCTCATATTGTCTTTGAAATCCAGTGTGTATTTTACACATATAAGATTCCTCGATTTGGACAAGCCTCTTTTCAAGTGCTCAGTAGCCCTATGTGACTAGCAGGTATCATACTGGACAATGAAGATATAGGACACTTTCATTATCGTAGAAATTCTATCGGACCGTTGTCTTCCAGAAAACACAAACTAATCAATGGGAACAGAAAGCAAACAGTTGTTGCCTGGGGAGGGACAAAAAGGAGCAGATTACAAAGGGGCAGGAGGAAACTTTGGGGTGATAAGATGTTCATTATCTTGATTGTAGTGATGTTTCCATATGTCAAAACTTATCAAATTCTATACCTTAAAAATGTACATTTTATTGTATGTCAATTATACATCAAGAAAGCTCAACTATACATCAATAAAAAAAGTTAATTGTAAAAATGTTTAAATAATACAGTAGGACAAATGACATAAGCCCCTACTCACCATTTTATTATGTTATGAAGTTCAAGTGCTCATACAAAAAATTATATATATATGATTTATCATAATATAGTATGATAATACCACGGTACAATTTACTTTTGTATGTGGGTGTGTGAGGAAGATTGGCCCTGAGCTAACATCTGTTGCCAATCTTCCGCTTTTTGCTTGAGGAGGATTGTTGCTGAGTTAACATCTGTGCCAATCTGCCTCTAATTTATGTGGGATGCTGCCACAGTGTGGCTTGATGAGCACTGCTAGGTCCGCACCCGGGATCTGGGGAGCCAACCCCGGGCCACCAAAGTGGAGACTGCAAACTTACCCACTATGCCACCAGGCTGGCCCCCAATTTACTTTTTAACATACTATTTGTACTACTTATCTATGACTACATAACATATTACCACAAAACTTAGCAGCTTAAAACAACAAACATTTATAACGACACAGTCTGGAGTCAGGAATCCAGGACCATTAAGCTTCCTGGTTCAGGCTCAGGGTCCTCACGAGGTTGTCCTCAAGCTGTTGGCTGGGCTTACAGTCATCCAAAGCTTCAACTAGACCGGAGGATCCAATCCTGAACTCAGTCAGGTGGTTGTCCACTACCTAGCCTTGGTTCCTCCCCCTGGAGCCTCTCCATAGGCTGCCTGTGTTTCCTCAAAATGTCAACTGGCTTCTCCCAAAGCAGGTTAGGAGGAGGGGAGAGAGAGAGAGAAAGAGAGCCCAAGGTGGAAACCATGGTCGTTCCTAACCTAATCTTGGAAGTGACATACCTTCATTTTAGCTAGATTTTATTGTTCACATGGAGAAACTCTCATACAATGTGGGAGGAGACAGCGGAGGCTTTGGAACCAGGAGGTGGGAATCATTAGAAGCTGTCTGGGAAGCTGACTACCACAAAAGTAAAACTGACATATGTACTTATCTTATCTACTCACACTTTTACACAGCTACATTGTGTTGTATATTTATTAACAGGTTCTTAACTATGAACACATGGGATATTTACTAGTTTTCTGTAATAGAAATGATGAAACAATGAACATATAAGTTTGCCCACTAGGGCAAACATTTGGGTAAGATAAATTTCTTCAATGCATCTGTTTGATAAAAGATAAACACATTTAAAACTTAGATAGATCCTGGGGTGGGCCCTGTGTCCAAGTGGTTAAAGTTCGCGTGCTCTGCTTAAGCGGCCTAGGGTTCCCTGCTTTGGATCCTGGATGCGGACCTAGCACCTCCCATCAAGCCATGCTGTGGCAGTGTCCCACATAGCAGAACTAGAATGAGATACAACTAGGATATGTAACTAGGTAGAGAGGCTTTGGGGAGAAAAAAAGAAAAAAAAGAGGAAGATGGGCAACAGATGTTAGCTCCTGGCCAATCTTCCTCACCAAAATAAGCATTAAAAAAATCTTGGAAAAATTAAATAAAATTTAGATAGATCTAAATTTTTCTATAAAAACTTGGGAGTATAAGTTTACTTCCAACAAAGTGGATGATATTGATCATTTCCTTAGACCCTCAGCAACACTGAATTGTTAAATATTTAAAATGTGGATAATATCTGATAAGGCTAAAAATATCACAAACTAGAAGTTCGAATACATAGGTGGATATGTGATAAAGGATGTACAGTAGAATGTGGATTGTAAAATCTAGATGGTGGCTATGGAAACCGCATTCCTTTCCTAGGGCTGCCAGAACAAATTACCACACTGACTGGCTTAAAACAACACAAATTTATTCTCTCACAGTTCTGGAGGCTGGAAGTCTGCAGTCAAGGTGTCAGCAGGGCCCTGCTCCCTCTCAAGGTTCTACGGAGTTTCACTCTTGTTATTTCACATTTCTATGAAACCCTTCATATTAAAATGGGAAACGGTATTTAAAATAGCACAAGCTTGTTTTCATCAGTATTTGATAGATTATTAGTGAGACTGAACATGTTCACATATAGATTGTGTGTGTGAAATTCTTCTACGACAACCATCATGGACTTTACATATTTTTTCGACTATTCCCGTCTCCTTTTTGTATTGATTTCTGAGAAAACAAGTGAAGAATAAAACTGATTTCCCTAGTCCAGGTATTGCAAATGTTTTCGTTGTTTTATTTTGATCATTTCACCCTGTGTGATGAATGGAAGCAGTTATATGTTTTTCATGTAAAAACACGTGACTTTTGTCATGCAAGGGAAGAATTTACACACACCAATATTATAACGGCTATGGGACCATGATTTGAATTATGTAGGTTTAAATATTTGACTCAGCACAAGTGTATTGAGATGTACAGAGCAGTAAAGAAACAACGAGCCTAAGATCCTATCAGCCACGTCCCTAACAACCACATGATATTCCCACAATATGTGTCAGTAATTGGACGAGCAAATGAATGACCAAAACCAGGTCATAGTTGTAGTGTCCAAATATCAAAAAAGAAAGAAGAAACATACCAGCAACATAGAGAAACAGTACATGTTTAATAAGATACCAGCTCCTCCAAAGGACACATCTACAAAATTAGGAAAGAGACTCTAATTATTTTCAATTTTTAAAATACAGCTTTGAAAAGTTAACATTCATACAACAAAGCAGAAGTCACGGAGCATCCATACTACAGGAAAGGGAAGGCAGAGTGTCCTAAGATGCCACAGCCAGTCTGTATCCGCTTGAGGGAGAGCCAGGGGTGGAACCCTCCTACTAGAGAAAGGACGACAGCGAAGGCCAACTTTGCCAACAGGCACTCCCACACTTCCACCTAAACTCAGTCCCCGCAAATCAGCCATACACCGGCTCCTGGCCGCTGCCTGGGTATGCGCCAGACACTGAAAAACTGGGCTTCAGGTCCCAACAGTGTGGGGAGTACAACACAGGGAGCACTACCTGCTCTTTTCAAATAAACAACAGTACAGTAAAGGGAACGGTAAGGCGAACTGTAAGGCTGCAGAAACTTCAGAGGCAGCGTGGGAGAAGAAAAAGGAGGCGAAGCTACACTCCTCAGTTGACCTCACAACCAGGCCGTACAGCTGCCCTTAACCACCTACAGAAAAGAAGAAAGGTCTGGACAGGTCCAGACCCAAACAAGGCCAACTGGGAGACTTGCCAAGGAAACACCAAGACAGCAATCAAGATGTTCCTGGACTAACGTGTAGTATACTGTTTGCAAGGCTCTAGCTTCAACTTCAAACTACTCAGATTTACATGAGCAAGGACATGATTGTTAGAAGACCAACACAGCTCGAGAATATCAAAATTCACGAAAGTTACACACCAGGTTGATCATTTCCTCATACGTAATTGACCAAGAGTAAACACTTACAATAACCTTAAACTAATGGCGCTAATACAGACCAGTGAAGGTCTGGCAAAGGCGGGAAAGCGTGCGCGAGGGGCAAAGGAAGGGACCAGAGGCCGCAGCAGGTGGCCCTCGCTGAGCATGGAGACACCTGCCCCCTCCCGCCCCAATCCCCAACCGGCAGCCCCACTTGAGGAGGGAGGAAGGGGGTTCCTGTGGGCCGCGAGCTTTGTCCCGGCCGCATCAGGGCTGCTGGAGAGTCGAAGCACCTGCGGAGGCCGAGGCTGTGTGCTCGTGGCCACCGCGAGAGTGAAGCAAACGCGGCAAGTCTCCTTTGAGACTTTGAGGAAGGAGGGAAGCGAGGGGAGACCTCCAGGGAGCGAGCGGGGGCCAAAACGTTGCCAATGCTGGAGGTGGCACGGAGAGGACGTGGCGGGTGGCAGTGTCAGGACGCCGAGGCCAGGGGGCGAGGGGCGAAACGAGCGAGTTCTGGGCGGGCTAAAAGTGTGCGTGGTGGGGGGAGGGGTAGCGGTCGCCCGCGCCGCGCCGAGACTGCGGAGGTAGGGCGGCCGGCAGGCGAAGAGGAAGAAGAACAGCTTCCCTGACCGGGAATCGAACCCGGGCCGCGGCGGTGAGAGCGCCGAATCCTAACCACTAGACCACCAGGGAGCGTCAGGCTTCGCGCCTCGCCTGCGCCTCCTGGACCCGGGGCCCGCAGCCGGCCCGCTCGCCGCTCCCGCGCTGCCGGCGTCCCCTGCCTTGCGAAAGCCAGCCGCCCGCCGCCCCGGCCCAGGCACGCGGCCTCGCGGGCTTCCTGCTCGCCGCGACCTCAAAACGCTGCGCGCGCCTCCTGCCCGCACGCACGCGCACACACACGCACAGCCGCCCGCCTGCCGCCCGCCTCCGGGGAAGGAGGGCCCCGCAGCTTGTCAAAACGTCGGCCCGCTGCGTTGGCCGGGAATCGAACCCGGGTCAACTGCTTGGAAGGCAGCTATGCTCACCACTATACCACCAACGCCGCACAGCCCGAGCTGCCCCGAGACGCCGGCCCGGGGCTCGCGCCACAGCCGTCCGGCCGCCGCCGCCGCCGCCGCCGCCGCCGCCGCCGCCGCCGCCGCCGCCGCCGCCTGGCGCAGCCCTGCTCCGACGCCCCGCCCGCCCGCAGCGCGGCGCTGCCACCGGCGCCACCAACCGCCGCCCCGCGCCAGCGCCAGCGCCGCGCCCGACGCGGCAGCCCTCGTCCGCCGGGACGGACCGCCTCTGGGGGGCGCCCTCGCTGCCACGCCACCAAGCGACCGCCATTCCCACGCCGACCGCCCCGCCAAAGCCCCGGCCGGGCGCCCGCCCTCCACCGTCCGGCTCGCCCCAGCCCGTCTCCACAGGCTGCTCGGCGAGGCAGCTGCGCGCACCGAGAGAGGACCCACCCGCCGCCCGTCCCGGCAGCTGTGCAGCTGTGCAGCGCGCGTCGCGCGTCGCGTCGCGTCGCAGGGAGCCCCGTGCGCCAGCCGCTGGGGGCGGGCCGCTCGTCGGGCGCTGCGGGGAGCAGAGGAAGCCTTGGCTCGGCCGTGCCGAACGACCGCCGCCCGACGGCGAGGGGGCCTCGGGGAGGGGTCCCCGTGGGCAGGCCGGGCACGGGTTGGCGGCCTGCGCCTGGCTGGAGGGCGGGGCAGGGCGAAGAAGCGCCCTCGGGGGCTGGAGGGCGGGGCGCGGCAGGGCGAAGAAGGGCCCTCGGGGGCAAGCGGCCGGACGCAGAGCGGCGCCAGCCACCAAAAAGGGACGTCTTGCCTCCCCGTCGGGGAATCGAACCCCGGTCTCCCGCGTGACAGGCGGGGATACTCACCACTATACTAACGAGGACGGCGGCGGCCGCCCCGGCGCCCGACCGCTCTCCGGCTGCCTGCCGACGCCGACCCCCGCCCTCGAGGCCCTGCCCGCCACCGGTGCCCGGCACGTGTGCCCCATCCGACCCGACAGCCAAACGACCGCGTCATCCAGCAAAGCGGCCCGCGGCCCGCACACGACCCCGACCCCGACCCCGACCGCGCGCCCGGCCCTGGCGGCGGCGGCGACGGCGGCTGGAAATGCCGAGTCTGCGCCGCCTCTTGCCTCCCGTGCGGAGATTGCGCCGCGAGGAAGAGGCCCTCTCGAGAGAGCCAGCGAGGCGGCGAGGAGAAGGGGGGCGCGCGCCGGGCCGCGTCCTTGTCCCGGCCGGCGCCCGGGGTGGGCGACGGAGCAGCGGCGGCGGAACCGGGCGAGTCCGCTGGCCTTGCTCCCCGTCGGCCGGCGCGCGCGTCCCGTCCGTGGCGCGCCCACAAAGACGCCCGCCAGGCGCCGCGGGCGGCCAAGGGCCCCGCCGGCCGCGTCGGCACCCAGCCAGGCGAGCGGCCACGCGCCCAGGCCCGCCGTCAGGATGGCCGAGCGGTCTAAGGCGCTGCGTTCAGGTCGCAGTCTCCCCTGGAGGCGTGGGTTCGAATCCCACTCCTGACACGCTGACCTTTTGGCCCGCCCAACCAACGTCAGCCTCCGGGGCCTCCCGCACACCCAACCACCTTCCTGGCCAGCCCGTGCTGGGGCTCCGGCCTGTGGCCGCCACGCGAAACTCCAGGCCCGTACACGCACTTCTCCGGACCCCACCACCTTCTCACGCCCACCGCTGCGCGGGCCTGGCGCACTCACCACAGGAGGCTGCCCGAGCGCCTCGAACCCACTGGCAACGGTCCTTCCCGAAACACCGCGCGCGCCCTCACCCACTCACTCACACACCCTTCCCACCAGACCCCACTCGCGGGGGCTTCAGGACTTCGAGCCACATCGTTCCTCGCCTGCTCTCGCCTTACCCCTCCGCACACCCACCTACTTTGTGGGTTGTGTAGCCCTCCCACCTACTCGCACTCCGACTCCCACTCCCGTTCCCACTCCCACTTCCCCTCCCTCACCCCACCCTGCGTTAGCAAAGCCCTCCACGGGTCACCTTCTGACTTCTGCCTGATGCACAGCGCCTCGCTTTTGGAGCGCCACGCCTGCGCAACGGGCGGCACACCGTCCAACACGCTGTCCTTTCCCACAGCCCCCTGCCGCCCGGCCCGTCCATTCTCTCCACACCCTGCTCAGGTCGCCCTTCCCATCTCGCTGGCCTGTGGTGCCCACCACGACTTTTCACGTCGGGGCCTCGCCGGGGCCCCACGCAGCCCCGCCTTCTGCTCGCCAGCCCACCACAGCGCCCTCCTTGTACGGGGCCTGCCTAGCACGTGAGCACAACCCGGCAAGCTGGCTCCGGGGAGCAGCGAGCCGAAGCCCTGGATCCCCGTCGCCCACATGCACACTTGGCCCGGGCCAAGCCCCGTCTGCACGCGCGAAAGCGCCTAGGGGGCCCAACTCACGAGGACGGCGCACCTCCTCCGCGGGCGGCCCTCCAGCGTGCAACCACTCTGCCAAAGCGCGCCCGCCATCCAAGACCGCGCTCCTGCCTCTCCACCAAGGCACCCCAGAGCCGAACCCTTGCGGGCGAGCCATCGGCCAGAACACAGGGGCCAGGCTCAGGCCCCTCGGGTCTCTTGGCCTGAGCGCCGCTCAGCGGCGGACGGCCGAGGCGGCGCTCCCCAGCCTGCGGCTCCCACGGCCGCCCCCACGCCACGGCCCTCGCACCCAGCCCTGCCCTGCCCTGTCCTGCACTGCCCTGCCCTCGCCCGGCAGGCCGCGCTGTTCGCGCCCGCGCACGGCCACGCGCCCAGCGCACCCGCGGGGAAGCCCGCCGCCCAGGGGACTTGGGCACGGGCCCGTGGGTCGTCGAAGGGAACGTCGCCCGCCACCGATCGCCGCCCCTCGTTGGCATTCGAGTGCGTGCCAGGCTGGGCGCGGCTCCTGGCTTCCTCTAGCGACGCCGGCAGGGTCGCGGCGGCCTGGTCCAGAGAGAAGGCGCGGGATGGGCCGGACAGCCCTGCTCTGTCTCGGTGCCTGAGTGCCCTGGGGCCTCAGCGCCTGTCCCCAGTCCGAGCGCCCTCCTAATCCCTGGAGCCTGTTTCAGCTCCCTTGTCCACCGCTTGGCTCAGTTGGAGCATTTGGCCACAGAGCGCAGTGATCAGTGTCGGGCGGCTGGTGGGGAGCGCTGCTGGCCTGGCGTCTGGTGGTGGCGGTCATCTGCGCAGGGGTGGTTCAGTGGTACAATTGTTTGCCAGGGGTCACGGCTGGGGTTCGATTGCTGGCCAATGCATCTCAATGTTTTCTTTCAATCCGCTATTCTAATTGTTTCTTTCTTTTTCCATTGCAGCATTTATAACGCTGAAACAAACGAAAGCCGTTAGCTGAAGGCTGGGTTCTTTTGATTAGTCTCCTCCTCATTTACGAAGTGGGTTTCTTGAAGGCAGCAGAGACCTGGTGACACGGCGCACCGACTCCGGGGTGACCTCGTCCCCCTGCCCCCTCCTGGGAGAGAACTCGGCAATCAGAGAAGGAAGACGCAGATGAACTGTGGTGAAATGTCCCTCCTGTTGTCCAGACCCGAGGAGCATCGTACCCAGAGGCAGGTTGGAAGGCACCGTGTGCATTTTTCCATGTGGCCAGGACTCAGGTGGGGAGTTACCTGCTGCACGCCGCAGTCCATCCTATGCCCTGAAAGCCAGAGGGCGAGTGAGTTCACTAGTCAGCGAAGCCACCCACCTGCCATCAGTCCTGCGGCCTTACAAATTGGGTCTTCCCCGTGTCTCAGTTTCTTTAATCCAGAACATCCTATTTGAGCTTTCTAGTGTTTCTACCGGGCGTGGACTTCTGCTGAGAAGCCAAAAGGAGGAGCCTTTTCAGAGACGTGAAGGTGGAAACAGAGGAAAGAGAAGCAAAAGGTCTCTGTAAGCTCCTGTCTCCCGGCTGATGGGCGTGGCTTCCACTGTACTAACGAGGACCGAATCTAACGGGAACGTGATAGTTTCTAATGGTGAACTTTAGTAGTGTATTTTTTGTAATATATCCTTATTTGCCTGATTCAAGGGAAACTAATTTTCAAAAAGAGAAACTAAAAACCAATGCTCCGTAGTGGCTCTTTTCTCCTCAAATGGCTCAGAACCCTATGGAAAGTTCCTGGGGCCTTTGAAGAGGGAGGAGGGGGTGAGGATGCAGAGGTCAGTCCCCCTTCTGGACTGGGTTTCTTGGTCAACCCTCTCCCAGTGTACCACTGAGAAAGAGCTGGCAAAGTCTTCTGCTACAGACATCAGCTGTACTGGAAGGTGATCAGTCCAGGAAAAAAGGGAATGTTTGAAGAAGAGTGCAATGAATGACTTCCAGAGTGGAAAATGAAAGCATCCTCAAAAAGGAGGAACCTATGCTCTTTCATAACTCCAGGAACAAGAGAAGCTGCCAGCTTGCAATTCATTCACTCTCACAGTCTAGGCCAGCCAGGCCTGGATGTCAGAGTCCAGACATTTTGTCCAAGGACCTGCAAGAGAAGGGTCCTCCCCTCAGAAGGGAAAAGGTGGTCTGGCCGCGGGTCTGTGCCCTGCTCTGTTCAGGGACTGCCTTGTCCAAGCTCCTCTAACCTTTGCTCCTAGCCCTCAGCAGCCTCAAAACCCCACCTACCCACCCAGCCCCGAGAGTTCCAGGGAAAGCCCTAAAGCAAGCACCTCCATGCCTGCACATCAACCACAGCATCACACAGGCATTCTTCCGATCTCGTTCACTTCTTTACTTTGTAAGTCAGAGAGGTTGGAGTATAGGGGAGCTTATGTATGCAGTGCTAACTTTACAACATGCTTCCATGTATTCATTTATCTTTAAAAGTAGAACAGACATTAAAGTGATGACTGAAATAGACACTGTGAAGTGGAGGCATGCTCATGATCCAAGACTGAGTATGAAAAGCAAGCTGCAGAACAAGACGTATAGTATGACCCAAAACTGTGTATATGATGGTCTGTGACACCAACTACCTGTCTATCCTTGAAGAAGTCATTTCAACCATCTGGGCCTCAGCTGACTCAATTTTAAAATGAGGAGGTTAGACTGTGTCATTTCCAAGGACTTTCTAGGTTTACAATACTCTGATTTCAAATGCTGAAGAATTTCCTCATTCCACAAATATTTATTGACTCCTTTATCATGTGCCAGACACTGACCTGGACTCAGGAATACGGTCGTGAACAAAATAGACACAGGGCCTGCTCTCCCAGAGCTCTCATTCTGATGAGAGGAGGAGACACACAATAAACAATTACACAAGAGATTGTTGATGAAACAATTGTCAATTAAACAATTAAACAAGGGGATTAGGGGATGGTGGGAGACTGGGGTTATATTGAAGGATCAAGGAGCCCTCATGGATAAGGTGACATTTGAGGAAAGATCATAATGAAGTGTGATGTGGATATCGGTAAGAAAGAACCTAATGACATAAGCCCTAGGCAGAAGTAGAATTGGTGTGTTCAAGGAAGCAAGGAAGAGCAGGAGATGAGGTCAGAGAGGCAGTGAGGAGCAAGATCATGTAGTGCCTAGTAGAACATTGCAAAGGCTTTAGCTTTCCTCTTAATTGCAAGGGGGAGCTCTGGCGTTGCTTTGAGCAAAGAACTGAAAGATACAACACACAGGGGGCAGCCCGGTGGAGCAGCGGTTAAGTTCACATGTTCTGCTTCTCAGAGGTATGGGGTTTGTGGGTTGGGATCCCGGGTGTGGACATGGCACCGCTGAGCACGATGCTGTGGTGGGCATCCCACGTATAAAGTAGAGGAAGTTGGGCACAGATGTTAGCTCAGGGCCAGGCTTTCTCAGCAAAAAGTGGAGGACTGGCAGTGGTTAGCTCACAGCTAATCTTCCTCAAAAAAAAATAAAAAAAGATACAACACACATTTTTAAAAGATCACTTTGGCTGTTGTGGTGAGAATCGACTGTAGGGTGGCAGGGTGAGTGTAGGGAGCCCCATCAGGAAGCTACTGCAGTAACCCAAGTGAGACATGATGGTGGATTGGACCGAGGTGCTGGTAGCACAGTACTGAGAAGCGCTCAGATTGCTGGATTGATTGAAAGGAGACGCAGGATTTACTGAGTTTTTCTAGATTTGGGGAGCCTCTGTCTAAGGGCTATGAAAACACATCTGCCACAGCAATAGTCCTTGTCAAGCTAGGTGGGCTGTGACTGTGCCTTGATCCTCAGGAGCTCAGCGAAGGTGGGGCCTGTTGACATCTGGCTCTGAAGATCACAGGTCACAAGGGTGGTTGGAGTCTCCTTGGCCCAGACCTCATTTGTTTTCAGAGCCCTGGCTCCATCTCACTTTGCAATTCTTCCCATCTCCCACTGATCTTGGAAGGTCTCTCTGCACAGAAACATACAGCCCTGTATCCACTGCAAACAGGAGTCCCATCACCAGGCAGAAAGCGATTTGAAACCAACGGAGAAAGACGAATACAGTTGCCAGACCTAAAAAGAGAGGCAGAGGGATGAGAAGATTGCCAGTTGTTAAGGCAGAAATTTGGAATAAACAGTCAGGTCCCTGTTGGGGAGCCTTTGTGAAGTCACCCAAGCCAGGGGCTAAGGCCAAGGCCAAGAGCAGACAGGAGCCCAGGAAGTCTCATAGGATCTCTTCATGTCTAGCCTTCCCAAATAAAGCTCTGGATCAGCATTTCCCAAAGGGTGACCTTGCACATGTGTTCTGAGGGACATTAATAGAAGTTATACAGGTAAAAGGTTTCGTGGTAACCTAGGTTGGGTAGATGCCTTATAAAACTTAGATGAACAGTTTTTTTTACAATACGACTTCTAGAAGTCTTTAATGAGCATTATGATTATAAATGGAGAGGAATGGAGTACTCAGCATCTTCTGCATTAAGGACCACACAATCATTCATTCTGAAAAGCCTCTCAAGGGATGTATTTTGGGAAATATTGATCTGGGGAATCCACAGACCACATCAACACATTGTCACTTTCCACCTCCTCTGAGCCCAGGAGTGATATTCACTGGGTGATATTCACTGACCAAGACTATAGTTTGTGAGGCTCCTGAAAGGGCATCATATGGATTTCACAACACACAGTTTCTCAGGAGCAGACAGAAGCCTAGTTCTTTGCTTGTGGAGAGAGATCCTCATGCCGACATGGATGCCCAGAGCTTAGATGGGAGCCTAGGCTGAGAGGGTGAGTAGGGAGGCACAAGAAGCCTCAGAATCCTAGAGACAAGAGGGCCATATGGCAAAGTGGAGTGGTTTGAATGAGGTGGGAACAGGGAGGGTGGTTATGTCTGGTGGATGGATTTGGGGGGATGAAAAGGTGGCTTCTGTCCCCTGAAAGTTAAAACTTCAGGTGAATCACACCTGTTTCTGTAATCCCTGAGGAATGAGCTGAGACAGAGCTGCAAAGCCACACAGCCATCAGGTCCAGCTAGGACTTTTAGGGTTCCTGTTGACATGAAAGAGGCCCACTCAGGAGAAAGCAGGTACTGAAGTTCAGAAAAGATCAGTGATCCTCTCCCTACCCATTCTTCTGGGGCTTGAAGCTCCTAGAACAGCCTTGGTTCTCACCTTGGACAGTGATGTTCACAGGCTGTGAGGAGCGCAGCATCTGCCCTATAAATCCTGTGCAGTGGTACTCGCCACTGTGACTAAGGCTCGCTCCTAGGATGAATAAGCTGGAATTGACAGGGGAAAACTTCTTGGATTTTCCATTCTGGAAAAATACGACCTTGTACAGAGGGTTGCTTCTCCAGCTGTGGCACCTCAGGTGGATGGGCTCCCCCTCTTGGAACACCAGGCGAGGGGTCTGGAGCAGCAACCAGTCTGAAAGACACAATATGGGAAGGAAAAGTTCTAAGGCTGGATACCAAGGCCCTTGGAGCCTCATGCATAGGGCAACATTACCCACTCACAGAATTGGAAGAGATGTCGAGCAGAGGAACTGAAGATTCTTCATGGCTAGTGTGAGCACTCTCTTACCGGGAAGATATGGTATTATCTGTGGGACCTCTGAAGGACAGAAGTTTTCACAAGTTCCAAAGATGCATGGTAGGAACACGACTCCTTGGCCCAGGGGTGTGGGCTGATTTTGAGGTATTAAAAACACTATATATGATAAGGAAATGAGTGCATTTCAGTAACTGTAGAGGTTGCTGAACAGGACCTGAAACCTTCAGTTTGTGTGGATACAGCATTGGTGGTCTGGGGATTACAAACTTTTGAACATATTTGGAAAATGAGGGTGAGCAGCCATTAACCATATTAGTAAGGAAGCAGAGCTTTAATAATGCCTCACCAACCCTGAATGGAATCTTCCTTCCACATTAGAAATGGAAATGTGTGATCTTGCGAATTCAGTATTCAGTTGCAACTCTGCACAAGAGGAGCATTAAAGAAAGCTTTTTAACTAAAATCACTTTTCCTCCCTCCTTACAAAGAGTCCCATTCCCAACCAAGGCCTCCCTTCACTGATGGCACAGGAATCAGATTCTGAAATGTGGCTACCTTGCAGGGCTACAGAGAATGTTTCAGTAAAGCTAATAGGGAAGAAAATCAAATTACTCTATTTATTATAAGAAGAAATACTAGAATTTGTTACATCTTATTTAAATGAAAACTCCTTTAGGAAAACAGTATTCTGTATATGAAAGGCAAGGTAGCGTGAGACAGAAATCTGAAGTCAGGATTCTGATTGTGCCCCTACTGTTTCCCTCTGGGCTCCTAGGGCTCACGGGCTTAATCTCTTTGCACAATGGAGGATGGGACGAGGTGGTTTTCCTCTAATGACCTTTCAGAACCAAGTTTGGTTACAATTATATTTTTACATTTTTGTAGGAAAACTCAGAAGTACAACCAGCTGTTTCTGAGGTGGCAATGCACCAAGAGAAGAGTTGGGTAGCTGTGATGTCATTGGTCAGGTGTGTGAGGTTGAGTCAATATTTATTTCCCTTTCCATTGAGCACCATCAACAGAAAGTGACTCCACCACCAGCATCTCTGGCACAGGACCTTAAAAGACTACCAGAAAATCACCCTCCTGATGTGAAACAGAATTAAAACACTGAAAGCTCACATGTGACCATCTTCAGGGTTTATGCACCAAGATGCAGCTGAAGTCAACTACAATATAAATGGCTCATATTTCAGACATTGGAAGGGGGGTAATACAGTGTGTAGGAGCATTTCCCTACAGAGTCTATTAAACTGAACACTGTCAGATATTTACATAAACCTAAGTCAGATCCTGTGACTCCTTTAATTAAACCCATCTAATGAATTCTCATCTCCTTCAGGAATATCAGTCCAAGTCATCATACCAGACTACCAGCTGCCACATGCTCGACCCCTTCCCGTCCCCCTCCCCTTTGACCTCATCTTCCAGATTCCATAGCTCCCTCTGGTCTCCAGCAGCTTGGGCAGAACGACCTCCTCAACCCTGACAGGCATGATCTCAGCTTAGGACCTTTGCAGTCTGGTTGCCTTCAATCCCTGAGTTTTACCACACAGCCATGAGGGTAGGATGGTTTTATGGAGCAGAAATTTCCTTCTGCTTCTCTCACCTCCTGCTGCTTGTTTGTGGCCAAGTAACCTTCCTACTCAATCAGGACTGAGGCCAAACAGCCTAACGTGTTCTGAGGAATGTCTTAGGATCTTCCACCCCCACCACACACACCAAGCAAAGGGGGTTGGTGAAAAGGGAAATGAGTGGGCAAGAACTACTTCAACCAACTCACAGCGATGGTTTCCAGTAAACAGGCACCCCTGTTTCCTAAAAATTTCTACCACATCAACAGATTTCATCTCTCCTTGTCCTCCCCGACACTCCCTGGACCTTCCTCCACTGACCGGAAATCACATCCAGATGCACAGGGTCACTGAGGCTCATCTGGCCCGTCTGGCACCTGTAGTCTCCACTGTCATTCTCTTGGGCCTTAAAGCTGTAGCTGGGCTGGACCTGGGTCGGGATGGGGCTCCCATTATGGAACCACTGAGTGGGGTGGTCTTCAAGGGTATGGGCCCCCTGGCACTTCAGAGTCACAGAATCATCCTGGAGCACGTTGATCCATGGGGGCTCAAGGCTCACCACAGCCTTCGGGAGACCTGCTGAGGGACAGAGAGCAGAAAGGGATGGGAATAAATAACCTTGGAGGGACCATAGATTCCAAAGGAGTTCCCAGGGGAGACCAGGGGCCAGAGAGTCCTACTGCAGACCCAATTAAAGATCTGTGTACTTCCAGCAGCCTCATTCCCTTTAGATCTTTGGTGGATCCAATGGGAATCCGACCAAGAATCAAATCCCAGGTCCCACTAAAATGGGGGAACCACCCCTGCTGAACCCAAGCCTGGTTCTTGGTGGAACAGACATTTCCCTACATGGGAAATAGAGCCTCACATTGTGAGGCAATAACACCATAAGCCCAAGAAAGCAAAGAGCAAACTCACCAGCTCCTCTGTCTGCAGAAGCTATAAAAGAGAAGAGAATGGATCAGTGTAGAGCAGGAAAGATGAGGGGAGTGAACGTAGCAGGATGGGTGTGGAGAGAGGGAGAGGGAGGTGATGTTGGGCTCCTTCTTCCCCAGGACCCATCTCAGAGCCTGTTTCTAGTCACGTTGTTTCCAGTTTCCAGCCTGTTTCCAGTCCTCTTATAAGAGTACTCATTTCTCATGTTCTCCTCACCTCAGCCCTGTCTCTCCACATGGCTACAAGGGAAACATGAATGTGTGGGGCAGGGACTGTGAAAGAACCTCTGAATTCCAATCTGAGGAACCAGTGGAATGGTAAGAATTCAGGGTTCTTTCACCCCCTTTCAATCTGTCCCCAGCTTCCAGGGCCCAGGGCTGCCCCTCATCACACTGAACCCTGGAGCCCTCACAGAAGTGACTGAAACTGCCCTGTTCCACGATGACCCTCACTCACCTAGCAGCAGCAAAACGGGCAGTGGTTGAAGCAGCCACTGGTTACCAGGATGTACATTTGGAAACATCGGGATCTCCACAGTCATCCCAGAACTGGGCCTGAGTCCAGTGGCATTTGGGAGAGGAACTTAGAAAAGAGGAAGGAAATTGTTACATTCTCTCATTCAGTTTCATCAGTCACAAGACTCCATTTCTGCTAATCAGTCAGTAACAAATTAGACGAGAAGCTGAGTCAGCTTTACAGACAAATCTTTCTTTCACGTATCCCCTTGTTTGGTCCTGTGAAAACCCTGGGCAGGGGTTCTTGTGCCGGTGAGGAAATTGACGAGGGGAAACACCAGGAAGCAGAGCTGACAATGGAGCCCTTGTCTTGGGTTCTCAGTTCAGTGCCTTCTGACCACACTCCCTGTGCTGCCTCTCTGGCCAGTAGACAGGAAGTTTTAAATGAATTTCAACACAGGCAAGATGAAGAAACCCATTAACTGTGCAACCAATAAGAATCAATGTTAAATGACCACAACACAATGGAGCAGTTATCTGCAGGAAAGACTCCATCCAAGGAAGTCTCTAAGTACCCTGCAGGCAGGACTATCTTTCCTTCATCTGCCCTTCACCCCTGGATAGCAAAAGTAGGCAAAGGGAACTACATCAGACTTAAAAACTTCTGCATATCAGTCAACAGAGTGAAAAGATAAGCCATGGGATCGGAGAAAATATTTGCAAATCATATATCTGATAAGGGGTTAATATCATGAATATACAAAGACCTTCTACAATTCAACAGCGAAAACAGGGGCCGGCCAGGTAGCATAATGGTTAAGTCTGAGTGCTCAACCTTGGCGGCCCGCAGTTTGCAGGTTCGGATCTCGGGCGTGGACCTAGACACCACTCATCAAGCCATGCTGTGGTGGCATCCCACATACAAAATGGAGAAAGATTGGCACAGATGTGAGCTCAGTGCCAATCTTCCTCAAGCAAAAACAGGAAGATTGGCAACAGTTGTTAGCTCAGGGCCAATCCTTCTCACAAAAAAATAAAAACCAAGCCAAACAAATAACCTGCTTAAAGAATGGGCAAAGACTTAAATAGACGTTTCTCCAAAGAAGATATACAAATAGCCAACAAGCATCTGAAAAGATACTGAACCTCACTGATTGTTAAAGAAATGCAGATCAAAATCACAGTGAGATATCACCTCACACTCATTAGAATGGCCACTTAAAAAAAACAAAAAAATCCCCAGAAAATAACAAGTGTTGGTGAAGATGTGGAGAAATTGGAACCCTTGTGCACTGCTGTTAGGAATGTAAAATGGTGCATCTGTTATGGAAATCAGTATGGAGGTTTCTGAAATACTTAAAAATAGAATTGCCACATGATTCAGCAATTCCATTTCTGGGTTTATTTATTTATTTATTTTTTATTATTTTGAGGAAGATTAGCCTTGAGCTAACATGTGCTGCCAATCCTCCTCCTTTTGCTGAGGAAGATTGGCCCTGAGCTAACATCTGTGCCCATCTTCCTCTACTTTATATGTGGGACACCTGCCACAGCATGGCTTGCCAAGTGATGTGATGTCCCCATGTGGGATGCAAACCATGAACCTCGGGCCGTGAAAGCAAAACCTGCAACTTAACCACTGCGCCACTGGGCAGGCCCCTCATTTCTGGGTTTACATCCAAAAGAATTCAAAGCAAGATCTGAATGAGATATTTGCACATTCATGTTCATTGCAGCTTTATTCACAATCACCACCAGATAGAAGCCACCCACATGTTCATCGACAGATGTATGGGTGAACAAAATATGGTTTATACACACGAGGAATAGAATATTACTCAGCCTTAAAAAAAATTCTGCCACATGCTACGACATGGATGACCCTGAGGACATCATGCTAAGTGAAATAAGCCAGTCACCAAAACATAAATACTGTGTGTGAAGTATCTAAGGTAGTCAAACTGACAGAAACAGAAAACAGAATGGTGGTTGCCAAGCTCTGGGGAGGCGGAAATGGGCAGTTGTTGCTGAATGCTACAAAGTTGTAATTTTCCAAGATAAAAAATTGTAAAGACCTGTTGGACAGCAATGTCAATGGACTTAACACTCCTGAACTGTGCGCTTAAAAATTGTTAAGACAGCTGGTTAGTTGTTATGTGTTTTTTCTTTTTACCATGGTTTAAAAAATACTTTTTAACTCAGACTATGAGATCTTGGACAAGGTACTTAAATGTTCAAAGCTTCATCTGTAAAATGGACACTGTCAGGTACCTAATAAATGTTCAAGTCAAAATGCATGAGCATTACCAAGGTTTTTAGCATTTGAGTTTTTCTGGAAGGATTGACTCATTATTGTCAAAATCTTTATGGTCGAAATCTCATCAAGGAGACACTGGAAGGGACAAAAGGTAACTTTCGGAAGTGACGGATATGTTTATTACCTTGATTCTGATGACGGTATCATGGGTGTGTCCATATGCTCAAACTCATCCAATTGCAGACATTAAATATATGCAGTTTTTGTATAACAATTATATCTCAGTAAAGCTCAAAAAATATATATATAACACAAAAATGGGGAGAAGAAGGTGTTGGAGTAGTTTGCCCCCAGCAGGAGCCAAAGATACAGGGATTACCTACAACCAGCAATGCAGCCTGCTGGAGAAGAAGGGACCCAGAGCCTGGGGAAGATGGCAGTGCGCTGCTACTTGCCATGGACAAAGGACAGGAAGCCAAGCAGAAGATTACCCTGTCGTTCACAGCATTTTCTCCCACTGAAAGTTTCTCCCATTGAAATTGTAAGCATAAGGCTCTGGGCTGTTTCAGGTGGACGCAGGTATTTCCTTTCACCTACATAATGTAACGCTTCTGCATTCTTTAGGGAGAATCACATTCCCATTCCCAGGACATCCTTCCCTGGCTTATGTTCTCAAAGGGCAGTTCCTCCTTTGATGTCCTTTCATTAACAAGCTCTCCCCTTTGAGACGACTGGGGCTTTGGCAACCATAGAGAACTGATAATGTCGAGCCATTTCAAGATAGGACCGCTCTTGCTTCTTTATTTATAGGAGAGTCTTCCTCTGTGAGGTTCTGTTTTGGCCCAAGGAGAAAGGGAGTCCACACTTAGGATTCTATTAAGTGACTTTTCAGATTCAATTCAGTTGAAGGGGAAAGACTGGCCCATAAGAGGGATTTACCACTGAAGCATCGCTCAAGAGGTGCTGTGGGCTAATGAAAAGGAAACACAAGCAGTGTAAACAGCCTAAATGAGAACAAATGGAAAATTGTGAAACCATGCTACGTTTTACTACACGTGCCCTCCTCCACTCCCAGGAGATGGCTGCAAGTATGAAAAGCGGTAAGACAAGTGTGATGGTAATTTATGTGTGGGCAGGCATGACGCACGCCTTTAAGGGCAGAATAGACCAAAAAGGCAGAGGAAGGGCAAATTCCAGCTCTCTCTGAATGAGCTGACACGTCCGTCTTCTGCTCTCAGTCGTCAGAGCTCCTGGTTCTCGGGCTTTCAGACGTACATGGGGACTTACACCATCAGGCCTAGGATTCTCAGGCCTTTGGACTCTGACTGAACACCACCAGCAGCTTTTCTGGTTCTCCAGCTTGTACACAGCAGATCTTGGGACTTCTCAACCTCTGTCACAGCATGAGCAATTCATATCATAAATCTCCCCTTAAGTGTATCTCGATATATCCTATAGGTTCTGTTTCTCTGAAAAACCCTAATACAGCAAATAAAAGCTGGCAAGTCTCTGCTCATAAGTGAGAAATGAATGATAATTTGGGGTCACCCAAATAACAATGTCCTCGGAGCATGCTGGGTTGGAGGCCTTGAGAAACAAGGGAAAATCTAAACTGGAAGTGATACAGTTTCACCTTCTCGGAAGATCAGAAAAGTTCTTTTTTAATATTCAAGTAGATAGAAAACTCTAGCTACAGACTTCCCAGCAAAAAGGAGTCCCAGAGAACCAAGACTTACTACCCAAGAGGGATTTGATATTAGGGAGTCTGGGCAAACGAAACACGCTAAGACTTTGGAGCAATCAGTAGTAGTGAATAAGGTGTGTTTCTTCCCAAACCTCAGCTCCAGTGTGTTTCATGCCCCTAACTCTGCTTTTGCCCCGATACGCTAATATTTTACCTGTCCCACTTCGCTCAGCATCTGACCATGGACGTGCTCCCCGGTTTGGGCTTGTTCCTACCCACACTGTGCTGAGAGAGTAACATGGTCTCACCCCACTGTGCAGTAGAGACAGGAAAGAAATTGGAATTCAGACTACAACAATGGAAGAACAAGGAGCTTTTGAGGAGGAAATCTAAAAAGGAAATGATAACCTTACCCTCAGAACACATTAAAACTTTAAGTGGCACCTCAAACGCCAATAGATGGATATTTGTCCCTTCCAGAGAGAATTAGGGAAAGGTGCAAATGCACACACACAGGCAGGAGCCCATGAATTTGAGAGTACAATGACACCGAGTATAATGACTCCTCGAATATACTAGGAGAGCCTGAGGTTGCTTGCTTGCTTGTTTTGTGGTTTGGGTTTGTTTTGTGTGTGTGGGTGTGTGGTATATTTCTCCTAGGAAATGAAGTCGATGGGATTGATAAAGAAGCCATGAAGTGAAGTTGTATTTGCAGCCTTCAGAGACAGGCTTTATAGAAGAATAGCTCTTGAGAAGAATGCATAGAAAAGAAAAGAATTTGCTATGAAGTCTCAGGTAGACTTTTGAAGGTAGATGTGTGTTGAACCTAATGTTTAAATGTGAGATGGGCAGAGGAAGATTCATTTCTTCCAGAAGATCCAGGGCCTTCATGTCCACCTGTTTCCTGGTAACCTCTTCTGCTCTCTCAGATTAAATTTTACAGAACTGTGTCTATCCCAGGCTTGGGTTTTTAACAATGCCTTGTGTAAGATTTCCTGGCCACCTACCCCAACACATTTCTCAGAACTTATAGAAACTCTATTCAGCATTCCAGTCCCAGGAGTGGCATTTTTGTGGGGCTAAAGAGGACTTCAAGCTCTGTGCACAAGATCTACAACAGTTTGAGGAGGAAGACTGCCTGTGAACAAGGGCAAGAATAGGGGTGTCATGACTCACAAAAATATACATAGGAAAGCTTCTCCCACCTCAAGAAGAATTTCATCAACAGGCAGAGCATTCTCTCTGAGGTAGGACAGCTGAAACGTGTCTGAGCATGATTGTGAATGGGAACATGGTTTTACCTGGGATTATACATTTTTCTGACTCATTAGAACGACAAAGTACAAAACAATGCTCCTAGGGGTGTCCTCAGGTATAACTGTGAGTGTTGCCTGGGAAAAAGCCTCAGGGCAACCAAACAACAGATTTTCATTCACTCATGGAATATCTATAAGGTGCTTACTACGTGCTAGACTGTCCTAAACACCTGAGGTACGTTAATGAATGAAACAGACAAGATCCCTGAATTCAGGGAGCTTCCCTTCCATTAGGGAAAGATATAAAATAAAAAACAAACCTATTAAATAAGTAGAGTATATAATATTATATGAGATAAGAATATGGGGGAAAAGAGCAAGGGAAGGGATTGGAAGGGGGCGTGGATTGCAATTTTAAATATGGTGAGGAGATGACATTGAGTAAAGATTTGAAAGATGAAGGGAACTGAGCTAGTGGATACCTAGGGAGAGAACATTCCATACAGATGGAACAGTCAGTCAAGGGATCTGTTGAAAGATAAACTGAGGTCGGCCCGCCCTGGGCCAAGTGGTTAAATGTGGGCTCCGTTTCCCTGGCCCAGGGTGTCAGGGGTTCAGATCCTGGGGGTGGATGTGGCACTGCTCATCAGGCCATGCTGAGGCGGCATCCTACATGCTGCAACTCGAAGGACCCACAACTAAAAATACACAACTATCTCCTGGGGGGATTTGGGGAGAAAAAGCAAAGAAAAAAAAGATTGGTAAGTTGTTAGCTCAGGTGTCAATCTTTAAAAAAAAAAAAACAAAAGATAAACTGAGGCATATTAAGAATTTAAAGATTTTATTTGAGCAAAAATCGATTCAAATCAGGCAATATCCAAACTTACAGAGAGAAAGGAGCTCCCAGGAGCTGTACAAAATGAAAGACTTGTATAGCCAGAAGAGGCAGGCACAGGAAGTGATAGGAGCCAAAGGAGCAGATTGGCAAATGCAATGTTCCTTTCCTTTAGGGATTGTAGGGCTCTATCAGGCAGCTTACCTAACTAGTGCTGATCAGGTGGTTCCTGACTGACTGGTTTAAGATTCCACTTCTGGAAGAGCCAAAACGGTAATGAAGTTGGGTCTCGGTTTAGTGACATGGGGCTTAACATAAGGCCCTCCATTTCGGGCTTGTTTTCTTGTCTTTTGAGAGCTTGAAACTGCTTTATGCGTGGAATGTTCAAGGAACTGTTTGGAGGAGCGGAAGTGAGTAAGGGAGAGAGCAGTAAGTGATAAGGTCAGAGAGAACATGGGAGACCAGATCGAGGGTAAACACTCTGAAATCGTTCCTTTTAGTCTGAATAAAATGGAAGAACCAGGGAAAGATTTTGAGCACAGGAGTGACATGAGCTGAGGTGCTGTAAAAGGATCATTCTGAATGCTGTGTTGAGAACAGACTGTAAGGTGCTGAGAGCGGAAGCGGGAGACAAGTGAAGAGGCTACTGCAGTGATCCACGCGAGAGAAGATGGAGGCTGGAACCAGGGGAGTAGCGGTGGAAGTGGTGAGAAGTGTTAAATTCTAGGTTTATTTTAAGATAGAACCGACAGGATTTCCTGACAGATTGGCTACGGGAGTGATAGAAAAAGAGGGGTCAAGAATGAGCCAAATGGGGGCCAGCCTGGATCCGGGTTGTGGATAGGGCCCCGCGTGGCAAGCCATGCTGTGGCAGGCATCCCACATATGAAGTAGAGGAAGATGGGCACAGATGTTAGCTCAGGGCCTGGCTTCCTCAGCAAAAAGAGGAGGATTGGCAGCAGATGTTAGCTCTAGGCTAATCTTCCTAAAAAGAAAAGAAAAGAAAAGAAAAAAACAGAATGAGTCCAAGACTTTTAACCTAAATGTCTTACTTGTTTATTGTGCCATAACAAACCCCCCTCAAAATTAATGGCTTAAAACCACCAGCTTCTTATGATCTCTTCTGGTTCTGTCGATTGACTGGGTTCAGCTGGGCAGTTCTGGTCTGCAGTCTCCTATGCTGTTGCAGTCAGATATCCGTGTGCAGAGCCTCATGGAGATTTCGATGTGGACAATGACCTGGACACTGATGCTTCCTGTGTTGACTGATATAAACACGCATAAAGGACACAATGATATACTCAAGATGGATAATGCCAGTGAAGCTATAAGAGTTGGCGTGTAGAGGAGAGTGGTTCTCTGGGGCTCCCTCTTGATCCCTGTCAGCAAAAGAGTGGTTGCAAGCCCTGTGTTAGTTGTCAGTGTGTTAACCGCAGCTGACAGACTCGTGGTTGCCTGGGTAGTCACACTTTACTCCAAATATGTGGCCATTCTTGACCCCAGGTACAGGGGGACAAGGGTAGAAGTCTTGGGTGATCTAAGATCTTAGCGCCTGTGCACAGGGTCTGATCTTGACTTCTCTTGGGGAATTAACAGTTTTATCCACTGTGCTTCCTCTAGACCTTTGCTAGCCAATATGACAGTAGGCACCAGTCACCTACGCCTGTGGAGTACTTGAAATGTGCTCAGTCCAAATTGACATGTGTTGGAAGTATAAATACACACTGGCTTTTGAAGGCTTAGGATGGAAAAAAGAATATATAATAGCTTACTAATATTTTTATGATTACATGTCGAAATGATAATGTTTTTAATATATTGGGTTAAATAATATATATTATTAAAATTAATCTCACCTGTTTTTTTTACCTTTTTAAATGTGGCTGCTAGCAATTTTAAAATTAGATGCATGGTTCCCATATTCCCATTGCACAGAGCTACCCTATACCCTTGATGGGGTTGAAGACAGCTGAGGAATTCAAGTGTCACCCGAGTGCACGAGATCCTGCTGAACCCTCCTTAGAAGCATTGCTCTCCTTTCCCATATGGTTAGACCTCTGTGATCTCCTCTCTCTCTCTTAGAGTCAGAGATCCTAGAACTTCCAGGCTTCTGAGAGTCCCCAGTCCGAATGCCTTTGTGCCCTCTCCAGCCTTCTTTGGAGGTAGAAGTTTGGGCACAAAAGTTCCCTTATTTTTCTGTAGCCTGCTCACTTTCCCATGTACAACTAGGCTCTCTAAACTCTCTTTATCCCAGCTTTCTTTCCAGTCTCCTTTGGAATATTTCATCAGCATGACCTGAATTGTTAACTTAGCGTTATCACAATCCTTCGTACATGCTGCCGTTATTCCTTCTCATAATGAAATTGTTAATGCCAAATCTTGGATCTTGGTGGTTCAACTTAGCATCACCTAAATCATCACCAGAACATGCCCATTCACTCTGGATGCAAGGGTACTGAAGCGTCTGCATCTTGTTTCCAAATTTGAATTTCATGTATTTTTTTAAATTATTGCAGTAACATTGGTTTATAAAATTATGTAAATTTCAGGTGTACATCATAAAATATTCCAAATTCTGTGTAGATTACATCATGCTCACCACCCAAAGACTAATTACAATCTATCACCACACACATGTGCCTAATCACCACTTTGGCCCTCCTCCTTCCCCCAAATGGGAATTTATGATAAATTGTGTGGTAGGTTTCCCCTATGCAGAAAGAGAAGAAAAAAGTGTGAAATGTGACATCAGCTGGCAGCTGATTCAAGCTGCTGACACCAGAATTTAAGGGCAGAAGTTTCATTTATACCATCATACGAATAGAATGCTGAAATCCAAACCCACCTTTCATTTTATAAACGAGGAAACCGTGGCCCAGACAGAGGCTGTTCATTATCTTGATCTAGTGATGTTTCCATATGTCAAAACTTATCAAATTCTATACCTTAAAAATGTACATTTTATTATATGCCAATTATACATCAAGAAAGCTCAACTATACATCAATAAAAAAAGTTAATTGTAAAAATGTTTAAATAATACAGCAGAATAAATTACATAAGCCCCTACTCGCCATTTTATTATGTTATGAAGTTCAAGTGTTCATACAAAAAAATTATATATATAATGATTTATCATAATATAGTATGATTATACAATGGTACAATTTACTTTCATATGTGTGTGTGTGAGGAAGATTGGCCCTGTGCTAACATCTGTTGCCAATCTTCTGCTTTTTGCTTGAGGAAGATTGTTGCTGAGTTAACATCTGTGCCAATCTGCCTCTAATTTATGTGGGATGCTGCCACAGTGTGGCTTGATGAGCACTGCTAGGTCTGCACCCGGGATCTGGGGAGCCAACCCCGGGCCACCAAAGTGGAGACTGCAAACTTACCCACTATGCCACCAGGCTGGCCCCCAATTTACTTTTTAACATACTATTTGTACTACTTATCTATGACTACATATTACCACAAAACTTAGCAGCTTAAAACAACAAACATTTATAACGACACAGTCTGGAGTCAGGAATCCAGGACCATTAAGCTTCCTGGTTCAGGCTCAGGGTCCTCACGAGGTTGTCCTCAAGCTGTTGGCTGGGCTTACAGTCATCCAAAGCTTCAACTAGACCGGAGGATCCAATCCTGAACTCAGTCAGGTGGTTTTCCACTACCTAGCCTTGGTTCCTCCCCCTGGAGCCTCTCCATAGGCTGCCTGTGTTTCCTCAAAATGTCAACTGGCTCCTCCCAAAGAAGGTTAGGAAGGTGAGAAAGAGAGAGTGAGAGAAAGAGACAGACAGAGGGAGTGAGAGCGAGAGCCCAAGGTGGAAACCATGGTCGTTCCTAACCTAATCTTGGAAGTGACATACCTTCATTTTAGGTACATTTTATTGTTCACATGGAGAAACTCTCATACAATGTGGGAGGAGACAGCAGAGGGTTTGGAACCAGGAAGTGGGAATCATTAGAAGCTGTTTGGGAAGCTGACTACCACAAAAGTAAAACTGACATATGTACTTATCTACTCACACTTTTACACAGCTACATTGTGTTGTATATTTGTTAACAGGTTCTTAATTATGAACACGTGGGATATTTACTAGTTTTCTATAATAGAAATAATGAAACAATGAACATACAAGTTTGCCCACTAGGGCAAACATTTGGGAAGATAAATTTCTTCAATGCAACTGTTTGATAAAAGATAAACACATTTAAAACTTAGATAGATCCCGAGGTGGGCCCCGTGGCCAAGTGGTTAAGGGCGCCTGCTCTGCTTAGACGGCCAAGGTTCCCTGGTTTGGATCCTGGGTGCGGACCTAGCACCGCCCATCAAGCCATGCTGTGGCAGTGTCCCACATAGCAGAACTAGAATGAGATACAACTAGGATATGTAACTAGGTAGTGGGGCTTTGGGGAGAAAACAGAAAAAAAAGAGGAAGATGGGCAACAGATGTTAGCTCAGGGCCAATCTTCCTCACCAAAATAAGCATTAAAAAAATCTTGGAGGGGCCAGCCCCGTGGCCGAGTGGTTAAGTTCGTGTGCTCCACTGCAGGCGGCCCAGTGTTTCGTCAGTTTGAATCCTGGGCACGGACATGGCACTGCTCATCAAGCCACGCTGAGGCGGCCTCCCACGTGCCACAATTAGAAGGACCCACAACTAAGAATACACAACTATGTACCGGGGGGCTTTGGGGAAAAAAAGGAAAAAATTAAATCTTTCAAAAAAAAATCTTGGAAAAATTAAATTTAGATAGATCTAAATTTTTCTATAAAAACTTGGGAGTATAAGTTTACTTCCAACAAAGTGGATGATATTGATCATTTCCTTAGACCCTCAGCAACACTGAATTGTTAAATATTTAAAATGTGGATAATATCTGATAAGGCTAAAAATATCACAAACTAGAAGTTCGAATACATAGGTGGATATGTGATAAAGGATGTACGTAGAATGTGGATTGTAAAATCTAGATGGTGGCTATGGAAACCGCATTCCTTTCCTAGGGCTGCCAGAACAAATTACCACACTGACTGGCTTAAAACAACACAAATTTATTCTCTCACAGTTCTGGAGGCTGGAAGTCTGCAGTCAAGGTGTCAGCAGGGCCCTGCTCCCTCTCAATGTTCTACGGAGTTTTACTCTTGTGATTTCACATTTGTATGAAACCATTCATATTACAATGGGAAAAGGTATTTAAAACATCACAAGCTTGTTTTCATCAGTATTTGATAGATTATTAGTGAGACTAAATATGTTCACATACAGATTGTGTATTTGAAATTCTTCTATGAATACCATTATGGACTTCATGGATTTTTTCCACTGTTCCCGTCTCCTTTTTGTATTGATTTCTGAGAAAACAAGTGAAGAATAAAACTGATTTCCCTGGTCCAGATATTGCAAATGTTTTCGTTTTATCTTTACCATGTGACCCTGTGTATGGTGAATGGAACCAGTTATATGTTTTTCAAGTAAAAACACGTGACTTTTGTCATGCAAGGGAAGAATTTACACACACCAATATCATAACGGCTATGGGACCATGATTTGAATTATGTAGGTTTAAATATTTGAACCAACACAAGTGTATTGAGATGTACAGAGGAGTAAAGAAACAATGAGCCTAAGATCCTATAAGCCAGATCCCATAGAACCACATGATATTCTGACAATATGTGTCAGTAATTGGACGAGCAAATGAATGACCAAAACCAGGTCATACTTGTAGTGTCCAAATATCAAAAAAGAAAGAAGAAACATACCAGCAATGTAGAGAAACAGTACATGTTTAATATGATACCAGCTCCTCCAAAGGACACATCTACAAAATTAGGAAAGAGACTCTAATTATTTTCAATTTTTAAAATACATCTTTGAAAAGTTAACATTCATACAACAAAGCAGAAGTCACGGAGCATCCATACTACAGGAAAGGGAAGGCAGAGTGTCCTAAGATGCCACAGCCAGTCTGTATCCGCTTGAGGGAGAGCCAGGGGTGGAACCCTCCTACTAGAGAAAGGACGACAGCGAAGGCCAACTTTGCCAACAGGCACTCCCACACTTCCACCTAAACTCAGTCCCCGCAAATCAGCCAGCCATACACCGGCTCCTGGCCGCTGCCTGGGTATGCGCCAGACACTGAAAAACTGGGCTTCAGGTCCCAACAGTGTGGGGAGTACAACACAGGAAGCACTACCTGCTCTTTTCAAATAAACAACAGTACAGTAAAGGGAACGGTAAGGCGAACTGTAAGGCTGCAGAAACTTCAGAGGCAGCGTGGGAGAAGAAAAAGGAGGCGAAGCTACACTCCTCAGTTGACCTCACAACCAGGCCGTACAGCTGCCCTTAACCACCTGCAGAAAACAAGAAAGGTCTGGACAGGTCCAGACCCAAACAAGGCCAACTGGGAGACTTGCCAAGGAAACACCAAGACAGCAATCAAGATGTTCCTGGACTAAGTGTAGTATACTGTTTGCAAGGCTCTAGCTTCAACTTCAAACTACTAAGGTGTACATGAGCAAGGAGATGATTGTTAGAAGACTAACACAGCTTGAGAATATAAAAATTCACAAAAGTTACACACCAGGTTTATCATTTCCTCCTACGTAATTGACCAAGAGTAAACACTTACAATAACCTTAAACTAATGGCGCTAATACAGACCAGTGACGGTCTGGCAAAGGCGGGAAAGCGGGCGTGAGGGGCAAAAGAAGGGACCACAGGCCACAGCAGGTGGCCCTCGCTGAGCAGGGAGACCCCTGTCCTCTCCCGGCCCAATCCCTAACCGGCAGCCCCACTTGAGCGAGGAAGGGGGTTCCTGTGGGCCGCGAGCTTTGTCCCGGCCGCATCAGGGCTGCTGGAGAGTCGAAGCACGTGCGGCAACCGAGGCTGTGTGCTCCTGGCCACGGCGGGAGAGAAGCGGACGCGGCAAGTCTCCTTCGCGACTTTGAGGAAGGAGGGGAGCGAGGGGAGACCTCCAGGGAGCGAGCGGGGGCCAAAAGATTGGCTGGGGTGGAGGTGGCATGGACAGGACGTGGCGGGAGACGCGTGGCAGTGTCAAGACGCCGAGACCAGGGGGCAAGGGGCGAAGCGAGCGAGCTCTGGCGCGGGATAAAACTATGTGGAGGGGAGCACTGTCGTGGGCGCGCCCGCCGCGCCGGGGATGTGGAGGTCGGCCGGCCGGCAGGCGGAGAGAAAGAAGAACGGCTTCCCTGACCGGGAATCGAACCTGAGCCGCAGCGGTGAGAGCGCCGAATCCTAACCACTGGAACACCAGGGACAGTCGGGTTTCCTGCCTCGCCTGCGCCTCCTCGACAAGGGGCCCGCAGCCCGCCCGCTCGCCGCTCCCTCGCCACCGGGGCCCCCAGCCTTGCGCAGGCGAACCGCCCACCGCCAAGGCCCAGGGACGCGCCCTCGCCGGCTTCCTGCTCGCCGCGCCCTCAAAACGCTGCGCGCGCCTCCTGCCTGCACGCACGCGCACACACACGCACAGCCGCCCGCCTGCCGCCCGCCTCCGGGGAAGGAGGGCCCCGCAGCTTGTCAAAACGTCAGCCCGCTGCGTTGGCCGGGAATCGAACCTGGGGCAACTGCTTGGAAGGCAGCTATGCTCACCACTATACCACCAACGCCGCACAGCCCGACCTGCCCCGAGACGCCGGCCCGGGGCTCGCGCCACAGCCGTCCGGCCGCCGCCGCCGCCGCCGCCGCCGCCGCCGCCGCCTGGCGCAGCCCTGCTCCGACGCCCCGCCCGCCCGCAGCGCGGCGCTGCCACCGGCGCCACCAACCGCCGCCCCGCGCCAGCGCCAGCGCCGCGCCCGACGCGGCAGCCCTCGTCCGCCGGGACGGACCGCCTCTGGGGGGCGCCCTCGCTGCCGCGCCACCAAGCGACCGCCATTCCCACGCCGACCGCCCCGCCAAAGCCCCGGCCGGGCGCCCGCCCTCCACCGTCCGGCTCGCCCCAGCCCCTCTCCACAGGCTGCTCGGCGAGGCAGCTGCGCGCACCGAGAGAGGACCCACCCGCCGCCCGTCCCGGCAGCTGTGCAGCGCGCGTCGCGCGTCGCGTCGCGTCGCAGGGAGCCCCGTGCGCCAGCCGCTGGGGGCGGGCCGCTCGTCGGGCGCTGCGGGGAGCAGAGGAAGCCTTGGCTCGGCCGTGCCGAACGACCGCCGCCCGACGGCGAGGGGGCCTCGGGGAGGGGTCCCCGTGGGCAGGCCGGGCACGGGTTGGCGGCCTGCGCCTGGCTGGAGGGCGGGGCAGGGCGAAGAAGCGCCCTCGGGGGCTGGAGGGCGGGGCGCGGCAGGGCGAAGAAGGGCCCTCGGGGGCAAGCGGCCGGACGCAGAGCGGCGCCAGCCACCAAAAAGGGACGTCTTGCCTCCCCGTCGGGGAATCGAACCCCGGTCTCCCGCGTGACAGGCGGGGATACTCACCACTATACTAACGAGGACGGCGGCGGCCGCCCCGGCGCCCGACCGCTCTCCGGCTGCCTGCCGACGCCGACCCCCGCCCTCGAGGCCCTGCCCGCCACCGGTGCCCGGCACGTGTGCCCCATCCGACCCGACAGCCAAACGACCGCCTCATCCAGCAAAGCGGACCGCGACCCCGACCGCGCGCCCGGCCCTGGCGGCGGCGGCGGCGGCGGCGGCGGCTGGAAATGCGGAGTCTGCGCCGCCTCTTGCCTCCCGTGCGGAGATTGCGCCGCGAGGAAGAGGCCCTCTCGAGAGAGCCAGCGAGGCGGCGAGGAGAAGGGGGGCGCGCGCCGGGCCGCGTCCTTGTCCCGGCCGGCGCCCGGGGTGGGCGACGGAGCAGTGGCGGCGGAACCGGGCGAGTCCGCTGGCCTTGCTCCCCGTCGGCCGGCGCGCGCGTCCCGTCCGTGGCGCGCCCACAAAGACGCCCGCCAGGCGCCGCGGGCGGCCAAGGGCCCCGCCGGCCGCGTCGGCACCCAGCCAGGCGAGCGGCCACGCGCCCAGGCCCGCCGTCAGGATGGCCGAGCGGTCTAAGGCGCTGCGTTCAGGTCGCAGTCTCCCCTGGAGGCGTGGGTTCGAATCCCACTCCTGACACGCTGACCTTTTGGCCCGCCCAACCAACGTCAGCCTCCGGGGCCTCCCGCACGCCCAACCACCTTCCTGGCCAGCCCGTGCTGGGGCTCCGGCCTGTGGCCGCCACGCGAAACTCCAGGCCCGTACACGCACTTCTCCGGACCCCACCACCTTCTCACGTCCACCGCTGCGCGGGCCTGGCGCACTCACCACAGGAGGCTGCCCGAGCGCCTCGAACCCACTGGCAACGGTCCTTCCCGAAACACCGCGCGCGCCCTCACCCACTCACTCACACACCCTTCCCACCAGACCCCACTCGCGGGGGCTTCAGGACTTCGAGCCACATCGTTCCTCGCCTGCTCTCGCCTTACCCCTCCGCACACCCACCTACTTTGTGGGTTGTGTAGCCCTCCCACCTACTCGCACTCCGACTCCCACTCCCGTTCCCACTCCCACTTCCCCTCCCTCACCCCACCCTGCGTTAGCAAAGCCCTCCACGGGTCACCTTCTGACTTCTGCCTGATGCACAGCGCCTCGCTCTTGGAGCGCCACGCCTGCGCAACAGGCGGCACACCGTCCAACACGCTGTCCTTTCCCACAGCCCCCTGCCGCCCGGCCCGTCCATTCTCTCCACACCCTGCTCAGGTCGCCCTTCCCATCTCGCTGGCCTGTGGTGCCCACCACGACTTTTCACGTCGGGGCCTCGCCGGGGCCCCACGCAGCCCCGCCTTCTGCTCGCCAGCCCACCACAGCGCCCTCCTTGTACGGGGCCTGCCTAGCACGTGAGCACAACCCGGCAAGCTGGCTCCGGGGAGCAGCGAGCCGAAGCCCTGGATCCCCGTCGCCCACATGCACACTTGGCCCGGGCCAAGCCCCGTCTGCACGCGCGAAGGCGCCTAGGGGGCCCAACTCACGAGGACGGCGCACCTCCTCCGCGGGCGGCCCTCCAGCGTGCAACCACTCTGCCAAAGCGCGCCCGCCATCCAAGACCGCGCTCCTGCCTCTCCACCAAGGCACCCCAGAGCCGAACCCTTGCGGGCGAGCCATCGGCCAGAACACAGGGGCCAGGCTCAGGCCCCTCGGGTCTCTTGGCCTGAGCGCCGCTCAGCGGCGGACGGCCGAGGCGGCGCTCCCCAGCCTGCGGCTCCCACGGCCGCCCCCACGCCACGGCCCTCGCACCCAGCCCTGCCCTGCCCTGTCCTGCACTGCCCTGCCCTCGCCCGGCAGGCCGCGCTGTTCGCGCCCGCGCACGGCCACGCGCCCAGCGCACCCGCGGGGAAGCCCGCCGCCCAGGGGACTTGGGCACGGGCCCGTGGGTCGTCGAAGGGAACGTCGCCCGCCACCGATCGCCGCCCCTCGTTGGCATTCGAGTGCGTGCCAGGCTGGGCGCGGCTCCTGGCTTCCTCTAGCGACGCCGGCAGGGTCGCGGCGGCCTGGTCCAGAGAGAAGGCGCGGGATGGGCCGGACAGCCCTGCTCTGTCTCGGTGCCTGAGTGCCCTGGGGCCTCAGCGCCTGTCCCCAGTCCGAGCGCCCTCCTAATCCCTGGAGCCTGTTTCAGCTCCCTTGTCCACCGCTTGGCTCAGTTGGAGCATTTGGCCACAGAGCGCAGTGATCAGTGTCGGGCGGCTGGTGGGGAGCGCTGCTGGCCTGGCGTCTGGTGGTGGCGGTCATCTGCGCAGGGGTGGTTCAGTGGTACAATTGTTTGCCAGGGGTCACGGCTGGGGTTCGATTGCTGGCCAATGCATCTCAATGTTTTCTTTCAATCCGCTATTCTAATTGTTTCTTTCTTTTTCCATTGCAGCATTTATAACGCTGAAACAAACGAAAGCCGTTAGCTGAAGGCTGGGTTCTTTTGATTAGTCTCCTCCTGATTTACGAAGTGGGTTTCTTGAAGGCAGCAGAGACCTGGCGCCACGGCGCACCGACTCCGGGGTGACCTCGTCCCCCTGCCCCCTCCTGGGAGAGAACTCGGCAATCAGAGAAGGAAGACGCAGATGAACTGTGGTGAAATGTCCCTCCTGTTGTCCAGACCCGAGGAGCATCGTACCCAGAGGCAGGTTGGAAGGCACCGTGTGCATTTTTCCCTGTGGCCAGGATTCAGGTGGGGAGTTACCTCCTGCAGGCCACAGTCCATCCTATGCCCTGAAAGCCAGAGGGTGAGTGAGTTCGCTGCTCTGCGAAGCCACCTAGCTCCCGTCGGTCCTGCGGTCTCCACCGTATCTCACTTTCTTTAATCCAGAACATCCTATTTGAGCTTTCTGGTGTTTCTACCGGGCGTGGACTTCTGCTGAGAAGCCAAAAGGAGGAGCCTTTCCGGAGACGTGAATGTGGAAATGGAGGAAAGAGAAGCAAAAGGTCTCTGTAAGCTCCTGTCTCCCAGCTGACAGGCGGGGCTTCCACTGTACTGACGAGGATGGGATCTAACGGGAACGTGATACTTTCTAATGGTGAACTTTAACAGTGTATTTGTTATAATATATCGTTATTTGCCTGATTCAAGGGAAACTAATTTTTAAAAAGAGAAACTAAAAACCCATGCTCGATAATGGCTCTTTTCTCCTCAAATGGCTCAGAACCCTTTGGAAAGTTCCCGGGGCCTTTGAAGAGGGAGGAGGGGGTGAGGATACAGAGGTCAGTCCCCCTTCTGGACTGGGTTTCTTGGTCAACCCTCTCCCAGTGTACCACTGAGAAAGAGCTGGCAAAGTCTTCTGCTACAGACATCAGCTGTACTGGAAGGTGATCAGTCCACGAAAAAAGGGAATACATGAAGAAGAGTGCAGTGAATGACTTCCAGAGTGGAAAATGAAACCATCATCAAAAAGAAGGAACCTATTCTCTTTCATAACTCCAGGAACAAGAGAAGCTGCCAGCTTGCAATTCATTCACTCTCACAGTGTAGGCCAGACAGGCCTGGATGTCAGAGTCCAGACATTTTGTCCAAGGACCTGCAAGAGAAGGGTCCTCCCCTCAGAAGGGAAAAGGTGGTCTGGCCGTGGGTCTGTGCCCTGCTCTGTTCAGGGACTGCTTTGTCCAAGCTCCTCTAACCTTTGCTCCTAGCCCTCAGCAGCCTCAAAACCCCACCTACCCACCCAGCACCAAGAGTTCCAGGAAAAGCCCTAAAGCAAGCACCTCCGTGCCTGCACATCAACCACAGCATCACACAGGCATTCTTCCGATCTCGTTCACTTCTTTACTTTGTAAGTCAGAGAGGTTGGAGTATAGGGGAGCTTATATATGCAGTGCTAACTTTACAACATGCTTCCATGTATCCATTTATCTTTAAAAGTAGAACAGACATTAAAGTGATGACTGAAATAGACACTGTGAAGTGGAGGCATGCTCATGACCCAAGACTGAGTATGAAAAGCAAGCTGCAGAACAAGATGTGTAGTATGACCCAAAACTGCGTATATGATGGTCTGTGACACCAACTACCTGTCTATCCTTGAAGAAGTCATTTCAACTATCTGGGCCTCAGCTCACTCAGTTTTAAATTGAGGAGATTGGACTGTGTCATTTCCAAGGACTTTCTAGGTTTAAAATTCTCTGATTTCAAATGCTGAAGAATTTCCTCATTCCACAAATATTTATTGACTCCTTTATCATGTGCCAGACACTGACCCGGACTCAGGAATACGGTCGTGAACAAAATAGACACAGGGCCTGCTCTCCCGGAGCTCACAGGCTGATGGGAGGAGGAGTCACACAGTAAACAATTACACAAGAGATTGTTTATTAAACAATTGTCAATTAAACAATTAAACAAGGGGATTAGGAGATGGTGGGAGACTGGGGTTATACTAAAGGATCAAGGAGACCTCACTGATAAGGTGACACTTGAGGAAAGATCATAATGAAGTGCGATGTAGATATCTGTAAGAAAGAACCTTCCAGAAACAGGAAATAACATAAGCCCTAGGCAGAAGTAGAATTGGTGTGTTAAAGGAAGCAAGGAAGAGCAGGAGATGAGGTCAGAGAGGCAGTGAGGAGCAAGATCATGTAGCGCCTAGTAGAACGTTCCAAAGGCTTTAGCTTTCCTCTTAATTGCAAGGGGGAGCTCTGGCATGGCTTTGAGCAAGGAAGGGAAAGAGACAACACACATCTTAAAAAGATCACTTTGGCCGGTGTGGTGAGAATCGACTGTAGGGTGGCAGGGTGAGTGTAGGGAGACCCGTCAGGGAGCTACTGCAGTAACCCAAGTGAGACATGATGCTGGCTTGGACCGAGGTGCTGGTAGTACAGTCCTGAGAAGCGCTCAGATTGCTGGATTGATTGAAAGGAGAGGCAGGATTTACTGAGTTTTTCTAGATTTGAGGAGCCTCTGTCTAGGGGCTATGAAAACACATTTGCTGTGAGTCCTTGTCAAGCTAGGTGGGCTGGACTGTGCCTTGACCTTCAGGAGCTCAGTGAGGGTGTGGCCTGTTGGCATTTAGCTCTGAAGATCACAGGTCACAAGGGTGGTTGGAGTCTCCTTGGCCCAGACCTCATTTGTTTTCAGGGCTCTGGCTCCATCTCACGTTGCAATTCTTCCCATCTCCCACTGATCTTGGAAGGTCTCTCTGCACAGAAACATACAGCCCTGTATCCACTGCAAACAGGAGTCCCATCACCAGGCAGAAAGCGATTTGAAACCAATGGAGAAAGAAGAATACAGTTGCCGGACCTAATAAGAGAGGCAGAGGGATGAGATGATTGACAGTTGTTAAGGCAGTAATTTGGAATAAACAGTCAGGTCCCTGTTGGGGAGCCTTTGTGAAGTCACCCAAGCCAGGGGCTAAGGCCAAGGCCAAGAGCAGACAGGAGCCCAGGAAGTCTTCCTAGGATCTCTTCATGTCTAGCCTTCCCAAATAAAGCTCTGGATCAGCATTTCCCAAAGGGTGACCTTGCACATGTGTTCTGAGGGACATTAATAGAAGTTAAACAGGAAAAAGGTTTTGTGGTCACCTAGGTTGGGTAGATGCCTTATAAAACTTAAGTTAAAAAAGTTTTTTTTTTTACAATACGACTTCTAGAAGTCTTTAACAAGCATTATGAATATAAATGGGAGGAACAGAGTACTCAGCATCTTCTGCATTAAGGACCACACAATCATTCATTCTGAAAAGCCTCTCAAGGAGTTTATTTTGGGAAATATTGAACTGGGGAATCCACAGACCACATCAACACATTGTCACTTGCCACCTCCTCTGAGCCCAGGACTGGGTGGTATTCACGGATCAAGACTATAGCTTGTGATGCCTCCTGAAAGGGCATCATATGGATTTCACAACACACAGTTTCTCAGGAGCAGACAGAAGCCTAGTTCTTTGCTTGTGGAGAGAGATCCTCATGCCGACATGGATGCCCGGAGCTTAGATGGGAGCATAGGCTGAGAGGGTGAGCAGGGAGGCACAAGAAGCTTCAGAATCCTAGAGACAAGAGGGCCATATGGCAAAGTGGAGTGGTTTGAATGAGGTGGGAACAGGGAGAGTGGTTATGTCTGGTGGATGCATTTGGGGGGATGAAAAGGTGGCTTCTGTCCCCTGAAAGTTAAAACTTCAGGTGAATCACACCTGTTTCTGTAATCCCTGAGGAATGAGCTGAGACAGAGCTGCAAAGCCACACAGCCATCAGGTCCAGCTAGGACTTTTAGGGTTCCTGTTGACATCAAAGAGGCCCACTCAGGAGGAGGCAGGTACTGAAATTCAAAAAAGATGAGTGATCCTCTCCCTACGCATCCTTCCAAGGCTGTAAGCTCCTAGAACAGCCTTGGTTCTCACCTTGGACAGTGATGTTCACAGGCTGTGACGAGTGCTGCATCCTCTCTATAGTTCCTGAGCAGTGGTACTTGCCACTGTGGTTGCGGTTTGCTTGTAGGATGGAGAAGGTGGAAGTGTTATGGAAAAACGTCAGGGATTTTCCATTCTGGTAGAATGTGATGCTCAACAGAGGCCTGTTTTGCAAGCTGTGGCACCTCAGGTGGATGGGCTCCCCCTCTTGGAACACCAGGCGAGGGGTCTGGAGCAGCAACCAGTCTGAAAGACACAATATGGGAAGGAAAAGTTCTAAGGCTGGATACCAAGGCCCTTGGAGCCTCATGCGTGGGGTGACATTACTTACAGAATTTGAAAAGATGTTGAGCAGAGGAACTGAAGATTCTTCATGGCAAGAGTTAGTGCTCTCTTACAGGGAAGATATGGTATTATCTGTGGGACCTCTAAAGGATAGTTTTCAGAAGTTCCAAAGATGAATAGTAGGAACCCCAATCCCAGGGCCAGGGGTGTGGGGTGATTTTGAGGAATTAAAAACACTGTACAGGATAAGGAAATGAGTGCATTTCAGTAACTGTAGAGGTTGCTGAACAGGACCTGAAACCTTCAGTTTCCGTGGATACAGCATTTGTGGTCAGGGGATTACTAATTTAATGGTAACTTTTGAACTCTTTTGGAAAACGAAGGTGAGCAGCCATTAACCATATTAGCAAGGAAGCAGAGCTTTAATAATGCCTCACCAACCCTGAATGGAATCTTCCATCCACATTAAAATGGAAACGTGTGACCTTACGAATTCAGTATTCAGTTGTGACTCTGAACAAGAGGAGCATTAAAGAAAGCTTTTTAACTTAAAATCACTTTTCCTCCCTCCTTACAAACAGTCCCACTCCCAACCAAGGCCTCCCTTCAGTGAGGGCACAGGAATCAGATTCTGAAATGTGGCTACCTTGGAGGGCTACAGAGAGTGTTTCAATAAACCAAATAGAGAAGAAAATCAAATTACTCTATTTATTATAAAAAGAAATACTAGAATTTATTACATCATATTTAAATGAAAACTCATTTAAGAAAACAGTATCCTGTATACAAAAGGCAAGGTACTGTGGTTGAGACAGCGTGAGACAGAAATCTGAACTCAGGATTCTGATTGTGGCCCGATTGATTCTCGCTGGGCTCCTAGGGCTCACGGGCTTAATCTCTTTGCACAATGGAGGATGGGACGAGGTGGTTTCCCTCTAATGACCTTTCAGAACCAAGTTTTGCTAAATTTATACTTTTACATTTTTGTAGGAAGACTCAGAAGTACAACCAGCTGTTTCTGAGGTGGCAATGCACCAAGAGAAGAGTTGGGTAGCTGTGATGTCATTGGTCAGGTGTGTGAGGTTGAGTCAATATTTATTTCCCTTTCCATTGAGCACCATCAACAGAAAGTGACTCCACCACCAGCATCTCTGGCACAGGACCTTAAAAGACTACCAGAAAATCACCCTCCTGATGTGAAACAGAATTAATACACTGAAAGCTCACATGTGACCATCTTCAGGGTTTATGCACCAAGATGCAGCTGAAGTCAACTACAATATAAATGGCTCATATTTCAGACATTGGAAGGGGGGTAATACAGTGTGTAGGAGCATTTCCCTACAGAGTCTATTAAACTGAACACTGTCAGATATTTACATAAACCTAAGTCAGATCCTGTGACTCCCTTAATTAAACCCATCTAATGAATTCTCATCTCCTTCAGGAATATCAGTCCAAGTCATCATACCAGACTACCAGCTGCCACATGGTTGGCCCCTTCCCAGCCCCCTCCCCTCTGACCTCATCTTCCAGATTCCATATCTCCCTCTGGTCTCCTGCAGCATGGGCAGAACGACCTCCTCAGCTGCCAGGCACACTCTCAGCTTAGGACCTTTGCAGTCTGGTTGCCTTCAATCCCTGAGTTTTACCACACTGCCATGAGGGTAGGATGGTTTTATGGAGCAGAAATTTCCTTCTGCTTCTCTCACCTCCGGCTGCTTGTTTATGGCCGAGTAACCTTCCTACTCAATCAGGACTGAGGCCAAACAGCCTAACATGTTCTGAGGAATCTCTTAGGAACTTCCACCCCGACCACACACACCAAGCAAAGGGGGTTGGTGAAAAGGGAAATGGGTGGGCAAGAACTACGTCAAACCATTCACAGCGATGGTTTCCAGTAAACAGGCCACACCTGTTTCCTAAAAATTTCTACCACATCAACAGATTTCATCTCTCCTTGTCCTCCCAGACCTTCCCCAGACCTTCCTCCACTGACCAGAAATCACATCCAGATGCACAGGGTCACTGAGGCTCGTCTGGCCCGTTTGGCACCTGTAGTCTCCACTGTCATTCTCTTGGGCCTTAAAGCTGTAGCTGGGCTGGACCTGGGTCGGGATGGGGCTCCCATTATGGAACCACTGAGTGGGGTTGTCCTCAGGGGTGTGGGCCCCCTGGCACTTCAGAGTCACAGAATCCTCCCGGAGCACGTTGTTCCATGGGGGCTCAAGGCTCACCACAGCCTTCGGGAGACCTGCTGAGGGACAGAGAGCAGAAAGGGATGGGAATAAATAACCTTGGAGGGACCACAGATTCCAAAGGAGTTCCCAGGGGAGACCAGGGGCCAGAGAGTCCTACTGCAGACCCAATTAAAGATCTGTGTACTTCCAGCAGCCTCATTCCCTTTAGATCTTTGGTGGATCCAATGGGAATCCGACCAAGAATCAAATCCCAGGTCCCACTAAAATGGGGGAACCACCCCTGCTGAACCCAAGCCTGGTTCTTGGTGGAACAGACATTTCCCTACATGGGAAATAGAGCCTCACATTGTGAGGCAATAACACCACAAACCCAAGGAAACAAAGAGCAAACTCACCAGATCCTCTGTCTGCAGAAGCTATAAAAGAGAAGACAATGGATCAGTGTAGAGCAGGAAGGATGAGGGGAGCAAATGTAGCAGGGTGGGTGTGGAGAGAGGGAGAGGGAGGTGATGTTGGGCTCCTTCTTCCCCAGGACCCATCTCAGAGCCTGTTTCTAGTCACGTTGTTTCCAGTTTCCAGCCTGTTTCCAGTCCTCTTATAAGAGTACTCATTTCTCACCTCCTCCTCACCTCAGCCCTGTCTCTCCACATGGCTACAAAGGAAACATGAATGTGTGGGGCAGGGACTGTGAAAGAACCTCTGAATTCCAATCTGAGGAACCAGTGGAATGGTAAGAATTCAGGGTTCTTTTGCCCCTTTTCAATCTGTCCCCCGCTTCCAGGGCCCAGGGCTGCCCCTCATCACACTGACCCCTGGCGCCCTCACAGAAGTGACTGAAACTGCCCTGTTCCACGATGACCCTCACTCACCCAGCAGCAGCAAAACAGGCAGTGGTTGAAGCAGCCACAGGTTACCAGGATGTACATTTGTAACCATTGGGATCTCCATAGTCATCCCAGAACTGGGCCTGAGTCCAGTGGCGTTTGGGAGATGAACTTAGAAAAGAGGAAGGAAATTGTTACATCCTTTCATTCAGTTTCATAAGTCACCAGACTCCATTTCTGCTAATCAGTCAGTAACAAATCAGAGGAGCAGTTGAGTCTGCTTTACAGACAAATCTTTCTTTCATGTATCACCTTGTTTGGTCCTGTGAAAACCCTGGGCAGGGGTTCTTGTGCTGGTGAGGAAATTGACGAGGGGAAACACCAGGAAGCAGAGCTGACAATGGAGCCCTTGTCTTGGGTTCTCAGTTCAGCCCCTTCCGACCACACTCCCTGTGCTGCCTCTCTGGCCAGTAGACAGGAAGTTTTAAATGAATTTCAACACAGGCAAGATGAAGAAACCCATTAACTGTGCAACCAATAAGAATCAATGTTAAATGACCACAACACAGTGGAGCAGTTATCTGCAGGAAAGACTCCATCCAAGGAAGTCTCTAAGTACCCTGCAGGCAGGGCTATCTTTCTTTCACCTGCCCTTCACCCCTGGCCCCTCTAAGCCAAAAGAAAGTTTTCAAGTGTGAGAAATAATTTTGCTAAGAAAGCCATAAAGTGTAGTATACCTGGTGTGCAGAGTTCATTGACTTCCCCATCTTCCGGAGACACTGGGCCCTGGGCCCTACATGAGAGAATGTGTCTATGCTTAGGGCCAGAGATGGCCACTTCGACCGTGACCCCAAGGCTCAAGTTAATAAGAACGTGTCGTGCGTCATGTTTCTTGTCTGGGCTGGCCACCCTGAGGGACACCTGACTGGACTATAGAAACATCCCATCAGTGGGAACAAGAAGAAATCACTCAAAGTATCCAAATACCTGAAACCCTGAGTTAGAACCCAGATAACCTTAGGATCAAAGGGAGTAACATGCACAGAACAAACGAGAGTCTCACTGAGGAGAGGATGCTGTGCCCCAGACCTGAATAATCGGCACTCCCGCCTGCTGTAAACCTTTTGGGACTTGCCCAGCTGATTGTGGTGTGGATGTTGTAAGTACTGATTTGTAGCTCTCTGCCTTCTTTTCCCCACTTTATTCCCCTCACAAACAAACTCTGATTGCTTAAACAACGAAGTAGCTTCGGCAGTACCTGTCATTTCTTATCCCCTACTGTTGTGGGAAACATTTTTTGGGGTAGTCAGCAGGATCTGCACTTATGGCCTTCTTGTTTAAGAAATCAGAGATCATTAAAGCTCCTATTGAGGTCCTGGGATGGGAGCACCCCTAGTTTTCTGCATTGGCCCAGGAATGGGGTCATAGATCAGTACTGTGTGAGGCATGGGATAATAAGCTCCCTATGTGGGAGCCTATTCATATAATGAAGGCATTGCAGACAGTAAAAGGAAAAGATGACACTGCCTTCTCGGCTAGAAGAGGGTGGTGCCTGTTACACGCCTTCCGTAGGGCCATAGAAGATTGGGACCACATATTGAAAGAAAAAGTATTACTGGAGAAAGAGCTGTCTGGTTGCCAGTCTCGGCTAGCCATGATGCAATGTCAGAAGTATGTGTGAGGGGATCAAGCTAGGACCTATCAACATGTTGCCAAAAAGGCGGCTGTGAGTCTGGCAAAGTATAAGCACCACCACTGCCAGGGGCAAGTGAATGTAAAAAAGGTTCATATGGCAATTGCCCTGGCTGGCCCTGATTGAGACCCTGATATTAGGATGGCGACATCTGGGATGATGATGAGAATCCCTCCTCAGATGAGGAGGCTTTGCCGGCCAGGACCATCCCTGCTAGACCCCCACGACGCCACCACCTAGAACAACAGGGAGATTGGGAAGTGTGGTGAGACGTAGTAGAAGACTTTACCCAGTAAGAAATTTCCGATATCCGAATACAACTGGATTCAGGAGATGCCTATAAATTTGTTACTGTTTCCACAGAGCCTACAGTGCATAGTGCTTTTAGAGACCGGGGTGTAGTGCCCCATGATGTTCAAGACAATCGAGCAGCTGATGGCATTACTTTGTTATCCTTGTCTGTTCGGGGGGCCCAGGACAAATATCCCACTGATGACGTGTGGCCAGATGCTGATCAGCCTCGGCATACCTTGAGGGATTGTTGTCAACGGATCAAGGAAGAGGCGATGAAGTGACCTTTTTTTCTGGGAGTGGCGGATGCATTGGCAAATATGCCTTTTAGTGTCCAAATACGTAATCGTATCATCAAAACAGCTCCACATGCCTATAAACACCTATAAACAAGTCATTATGACACTATTGTTAAAGGAAACTGATACCCTTATTTCAGAGGTATTGGAAAAGATTTCACAATTAGGAGATTTCGGAGATTGAGCAAACGCTTCTGAGGAAGTTGGCAGTCGCCAAGAGGACTTGCAAAAGCGAAAGGAAGGAATTTCTCAGAAGGATATGTTGTCAGCCCTTCTACAGGCAGGGGTTCCTAAAGAACAGGTTGATGGGGCAGAAACTAGGGATCTGTGGCGTTTGTTCAAGGAAAAGGGTTTGCATGTATGAAAAGCCTCAGGAGGAATTCCACCGGAGAAAAAGGAGGTACCCCCAAGTAAACGAAATATAACCCCCTCGGCTGACCCTCTTTTTGCTGATTTATTAGCTTGACATGAGGGCCAAACCGCTGTACAGGAGGTTAGGGCTGCTGTTAAAACGGATGCCCATCCTCATGGAGCTCTAACAATTTTTTGGAAGAATGGTTCAACAACAGTGACCCGAGCATTGGTGAATATGGGGGCAGAGGCCACCCTGATTTATGGCAATCCTATAAAATTTAGAGGTCAAAAAATTCGTATTACAGGTTTAGAAGGAAAAGAAATTTCTGCAGTAGGCACACGTTTGACCATACAGATAAGACAGCTACCAAAGCAAACGTATCTGGTGATGATAGCTCCAATTCCAGAATATATAATTGGCATCGACATTTTAAAGGGATTAACATCACAGTTAACAGATGGACAATATCAATTTGGGATACGTTCCTTGACATACTCTACCCTTTCTGTCATCATTGGATGTATTAAACACAAGGTGGAACTACCCCCTGCCACCTCAGTTGTACATATGCGGCAATATAAAATTCCAGGGGGTCAAGAGGAAATTTCAGATACTATTCAAGAATATCTTAACACTAAAGTATTGATACCCATAACCACAGAATGGAATAATCCTATTTGGCATGTTAAAAAAAGTGATGGCTTCTGATACATGACAGTAGATTATTGAGAACTAAACAAGGTGACTCCTCCCTTAATTGCTGCTGTGCCTGATGTGGTCACCTTAATAGAAAAAATACAAAGACATCCTGGTGTGTGGTAAGCAGTAATTGATTTACCAAATGCTTTCTTTTCTTCTCTTTTTTTTTTTTTTTTGAGGAAGATTAGTCCTGAGCTAACATCTGCTGCCAATCCTCCTCTTTTTGCTGAGGAAGGCTGGCCCTGAGCTAACATCCACGCCAATCTTCCTCCACTTTATATGTGGGACGCCTACCACAGCATGGCTTGCCAAGCAGTGCCATGTCCGCACCCAGGATCCAAACCAGCGAACCCCGGGCCGCCAAAGCAGAACGTGCGCACTTAACCGCTGAGCCACCAGGCAGCCCCAAACGCTTTCTTTTCTATACCTATTGCTAAGGCAGTTCAATCACAGTTTGCTTTCACCTGGTTGGGATGACAATATACGTTTACTAGATTGCCACAAGGATATATACATAGTCCAACTATCTGTCAGAGAGAGGTGACGGAAACACTGTCTCACACTTCAGTAGATTCAAGTACACAGTTAATACATTACACTGATGACATTTTAATTCAGGGATTAAGTCACGAAAGGGTAACTTGTGCTTTACAATCAGTGTTAGAAGTCCTACGGGAGGAAGGATGGAAGACGAATCCCGCCCAAATCCAAGAACTGGCACAAACTGTTACCTTCCTGGGGATAGTTTGGAATAAAGGACAGCAAGAAACTTTATCAAAAGTGAAGCAAAAGATCTTGAGCTTTGCCCCTCCTTGAAACAAAAAGGAGGCTCAAAAATTTATCGGTCTGTTTGGTTTCTGGTGGCAACACATTCCACATTTAAGTTAAATTTTAGCCCCTCTATATCCAGTTACCCGGAAAAAATATCAATTTCAATGGGACCAGCAAGAAAAGGATGCTTTTGAAAATGCTAAGCAGGCCATACAAATGGCTTTAGATTTATGGCCAGTATGAGAGATCCGCCTGGCCTATTGAATTGCAAGTCCACACAGCAGGTGGATATGCAAATTGGAGTACTTGGCAAAAACAGGATGGATAAAGGTACCTTTGGGGTTCTGGACTCGGAAGCTACTGGAGGCTGCCAAATGTTATACCCCTTTTGAGCAAGTTATTATCACGTTATTGGGGGTTCTTGGAAAGTGAAGCACTGAGTATAGGACATGAAGTTATATTATGACCCCAAATACTTATTGGATCCAAGGGACACCTGCATCCCACCGAACTGAGCATGCTCAAGAAGCTAGTGTAATTAAATGGAAATGGTATATTCAAGATAGAATGAAACCAGGGCCCAAGGGACAAGCATTGTTGCATGAACAAGTATTTGATCCCACACTCCAAGGCTCCCCAGAAATTAATAAGGAAAGCCCTCAGGAACAAGAGTCCCCCATTGGATGGGGACTACCCTTTCAGCAATTAACGGCAGAACAGCAACGGCATGCTTGGTTTACAGATGGTTCAGCACGAGTGGTAGCTGGAGCTCGGTGCTGGAAAGCGGTCACTTATAACCCCGCATCCCAGAAAACTTTAGAAACCCAGGGAAAGGGAATGAGTAGCCAATATGCAGAGCTGTATGCAGTTTACCAGGCCATCAAGCAAGAGCTAGGAGGACAATGTTATTTATACACTGACTCATGGTCAGTAGTCTGGACGCCAAGATAGGATAAACATGAATGGATGCTTGGTAACGGAGAAATTTGGGAAATGCCATTATGGCAAGACATCTGGCTGTGGAGTTCCTCAATGATTATTACTGTGTTCCGTGTTGATGCTCATGTGTTGCCTACCTCTACAGAACACCTATATAATCAGCATGCGGATCATCTGGCTACAACCACATCAGTCGTTACAACAGCTTCTTCTTCAGAACTAGCCCAATGGGTCCACCAGAAAAGCAGTCACTTGGGAGCAGAAACTGCTTCCAAGTGGGCACAGCAGCGTGGGTTACCTGTAACATGGGATCAGCTCGAGAGTGCCTCATCAATGCCCTACTTGCCAAATTCAGAATAAAAAAACAATTCCCCACCCCCAAATAGGGCAAATCAAGCATGGGCTTTATCCTGCACAAATATGTTAAATATACTATATTGGACCTTTGCCCTCACATCATGGAAAGATTTACATTTGTACTGTAGTAGATACATTTTCTGGGTTTTGGGTGGCCCACTCACATAGGCGGGCTACCGGATAGAGAACTCCTAAAATTTTGGGAATTATACAACTCTATTTTGGCACTCCTCAGCAGATCCAAAGTGATAACGGTACCCACTTTAGAGGTGAGTTAGTTCAGTGTTTGGCTAACACATGATATTCAGTGGATATATTATATACCTTATGATCCAGAAGCTGCTGTTCTTATTGAGAAAATGAAGGGTCTCTTAAAAACCCAACTGAAATGCCTAGAGCCGGAGTGGCAGGGCGAGTAACGTACGTGGAGGGTGCCAGGCGGCCTTGTCGGAGTGCCAGGACACAGGGTAAAAGCAACAAGAATGCGACCTCTGGCGTAGGCTAAAAGTGTGTGTGGTGGGGGGGAGGGGTCGCGGCCGCCCGCACCACGCCAGGGATCGGGAGGTCGGTCGGCCGGCTGGCAGAGAGGAAGAAAAAAAAAGTTGCTTCCCTGACCGGGAATCGAACCCGGGCCGCGGCGGTGAGAGCGCCGAATCCTAACCACTAGACCACCAGGGAGCGTCAGGCCTTCCGCCTTGTCTGTGCCTCCTGGACCCGGGGCCCGTAGCCCGCCCGCTCGCCGCTCCCTCGCCGCCGGCCCCCTGCCTTGCGCAGGCCAGCCGCCCGCCGCCCAGGCCCAGGCACGCGCCCTCGCCTGCTTCCTGCTCGCCGCGTCCTCAAAACGCTGCGCGCGCCTCCTGCCCGGACACGCACACACAGCCGCATGAATGCCTCCCGCCGCCCGCCTCCGGGGGCAGGAGGGCCCCGCAGCTCGGCAAAAGGTCGGCCCGCTGCGTTGGCCGGGAATCGAACCCGGGTCAACTGCTTGGAAGGCAGCTATGCTCACCACTATACCACCAACGCCGCACGGCCCGGACTGTCCCGAGATGCCGACCCGGGGCTCCAGCCACAGCCGACTCGCCGCCGCCGCTGCCGCCTGGCGCAGCCCTGCTCAGAGGCCCCGCCCGCCCACAGCGCGGCGCTGCCACCGGCCCCACCAACCGCCGCCCCGCGCCCCCCCAGCGTCGCGCCCGGCGCGGCAGCCCTCGTCCGCCGGGACGGACCGCCTCTGGGGGGCGCCCTCGCTGCCATTCCACAAAGCGGACCCCGACGCCGACCGCCCCGCCAAACCCGCGGCCGGGCACACGTCCTCCACCGGCCGGCTCGCCCCAGCCCTTCTCCACCGGCTGCTCGGCGAGGCAGCTTCACGCGCCAAGAGGGGACCCACCCGCCCCAAAAACCACGAACGAAAAGGCAGCTGTGCAGCTGCGCGTCGCGTCGCCCGGAGCCTAGTGCGCCAACCGCTTGGGGCGTGCCGCTCGTCGGGCGCGGCGGGGAGCAGAGGAAGCCTTGGCTCGGCCGTGCCGAAGGAGCGCCCGACGACGAGGGGGCCTCGGGGAGGGCTCCCCGTGGGCAGGCCCGGCACGGATTGGCGGCCTGCGCCTGGCTGGAGGGCGGGGCAGGGCGAAGAAGCGCCCTCGGGGGCTGGAGGGCGGGGCGCGGCAGGGCGAAGAAGGGCCCTCAGGGGCAAGCGGCCGGAAGCAGAGCGGCGCCAGCCACCAAAAAGGGACGTCTTGCCTCCCCATCGGGGAATCGAACCCGGGTGTTCCGCGTGACAGGCAGGGATACTCACTGGCGGGGTCGGCAAGCCGAAGAGTGGAAAAGAAAGATTTCTTGGACTCTCAAGGTCTGGCAGTAGAGCTCTTTAGAGAATAGTGTGGAATAGCATGGGGACAGGACCCGTGGGCAGTAAAGAGCTGCTGCATGGGGACAGGACCCATGGGCAGTCAGAGCTGCTGCTGAAAACATGCGTTGAGAATAGGGCTAAATTTATAAGGCATGGGTACGTGACTTTTTACTGGAAAAAGAAAAGATGATGTAAAAAGTCATTAAACGGTTTCAGTGCAGATGGGGTCTGGTTATTGTGTGGTCGTATAACTTTAGATATGAATCTGGTCATATAGATTCGCATGTAGGCCAGGTCACCTTGGGCTTCTCTCCCTGGGGCAGCCTTGATCCACATCATAAAATCCCCCCGAACCCATTTGGTCCCGAAATCTTTTGCGGATATGGACGATGGTCAATATTCTGTAACTACTTCTGGCTGTACAAGGTCATAGAGCTGTCCCTAAATGGGGCCATAGGTACAGGTAGGCAGTTCAGCGGACCAGAAGGTTGCACCCGTGGAGCCCAAGGCTGACAAGGTATACAGATCCTCTGGAGATGAGAGAATCATTTGACGAGAGGTGGTCCAGAAGGTGAAACTTTGTTGACATGCAGAAGACAAACAATGAAATAGACAACAAATTATAATAAGAAATACAAGCGATATGATTAACCCAACGAATAAGGTTTTGATAGTAGTCCAGAAACCTGGTCCTGACCAAGAGTTCAACCAATCATTTAGAGGTAGGGTAGGGTCAGACATGGATTTAATTTGGTGGCTCATATCAGATAGGAAGCCAGAGATATTTTGATGGTAGTCAGGAATATAGACACAACATTCGGTTTTTATAATGGTGCAAGTGCCCCCGTGTGCTGCTGTCAAGACATCCAGTGCCATTTGGTTTTGGAGGACTGCCTTGGGCATTTGGGATACTTCTAAATCGAGCAGCAAAAGGCTATGTTGTGTATCATTTAATGCCTTCATAGTGAATTTGTTTAGGACTTCCATGTGCAAGATGACACTTTTGATTCCTAATTGGGGAAGGAAAATTGAGGCAACATGGTCATACCAGTGGAAGACACAGCAGGTCCAGCGCTGTTGCAGGTTGGGTAGGTTAGCAGGAGGAGATATCGTAAATGTAGTTCTACCTTGCATCCAGACAAAGCCTAGGGTGCATCGTCCAATCCATCCAGGTGGCAGCCAAGGCCGTAAGTTGGAGCCACATAACCACTGAGTGCCATTAAGGGCTAAGCAATGTATGCTGGGCCGTCTATCCCAGTCAGTGCCAAACCAATCAGTATTTTTTTAAGGCTATGATATGAGAACACATGTAATGGGGAATTTATCCCATATGTCGGGTGCTATTAGGCCATGTATCACAGGTGTGACCAGTTTGTTCCCAACATAGAGTGGCCTTTTGACTGAGTTGACCACTAGTAGGAGTGAGGCAAACATATTCATCCCAAATTTGCTATAGTCCATCCTGTGTGGATCAATAAGTTGGGGACTTTAACTTAGGAACTCATTGTTTATGGTCCACCTGTGACAAGGCAAATCTCGTTAGTATTTGGGCAGTAGAGCTGAAGGAAAAGGTTTCATTGCAGCCAGGGAGCTCCCAGGTATCAGAGATGGATGGCCACAAGGAGACATTATGATTAGTAGTAGATGAATCTTGTAAAAGAGAAGAGCTAGGATATAATATCCATGAATGCGTACCATAGTTTCTACTGAAACATATTTTTTTCTCTCTAAAGTCACCCTCATTTTTACAATGTAGATAAATTAAGATTAACTGGTTTGCAAATAAAGTGTAGTTTCAATACAACTTGGTCCAATTATTTACATAAATGCAGCAAGAATACCAATTAATTATACAGGCTCTCTTACATCTGCTTTGCTGGAATTTGTTTTATGAGGAATCTCAGATTGAACTGTAAAGGCCTCTCGAGGTCAGAAAAGCCAAGCCAAGGACTTGCCATCAGATTTTGCCTGCAATACCTACAGGTTTGGGTGGACTTCTCTCTTCTCGAGGTCCCCCAAAATATTCTGAGGTTCCTTGCACCTGCCAGATAAGCAAGCTTCCTTACTTACCAGGTAAGAGTGCCAGAATCTCTGTAAACAATGTACCAGGCCCATATTTCCAAGTGGCTTTATTTCCAGAAAGTCCAATCTTTGTTCCTGAAAAGCTGTCTTGTCATATCTGAGCCTGTATGTTTCTCTCAAATATGACATTCCAGTCAAGGCTTTGGTAAGATAACCAATGTGTCCTGTTATAAGGAGACCAAATTCTTAGTGAGCTTATGCAAATAACTATATTGCCATGAAATAACCATACTCATAAAGAGTTTCCAAATTCTGGAGGGATCAAGTAGGGAGAAAAAGATAAATGTTTCAGTCTTGCTCATAAAGGTATAATTTCACTAAATTGCTGTAAATCATAGTTAGCATAAGAGAAAAGATTTCCTTAAATCTGAGAAAGTAAAACAACACATCAAAACTCAACAATATTTCAAACAGAAGTCATAAAAAAATTATAATCATCCTCATCAGTTCACACAGTCCTGTATAATCAATTCTTGAGCTTAATCTTCTGTTAGCAGATCTATGAGCTCAGTTTCTCCATTAGAATTCTATAATTTCTTACCCAGTCCAGTTTTACAATCTGAAAGTTTATCAGAAACCTGTAGTTTAGAACCCTTGTGTCAGAATCCTTTCCAGGAATTTCTCTGAAGATGAAACATATTTGCAAAAGCAAAATGCATCACAGCAAAACAGCAACTATCTGTAAATGGACAAAAGACTCAAAAGGGCAATTCACAAAGAAACTTGGCTACTTCTGGGACATACAACACTTCCAGATAATAACTAGAATTATGACTGATAACCAGGGCAGATCAGAATTTTAGGAATGTTATATAATTTTAAGACACTTATATTAATAACATTCACCCACATAATACCACGTAAGAAAGTTTATCGTCGCTTATTTGACAATACTTCCCATGTAGTTTAATAGACCAAATAAGCCTAATTAGTTTAGTATTTTCCTCCTTATAGGAAGAGAGAGAACAAATTTCTTTGAGAAGTCTCGGGCCCTCTGAAAATCCTCAGAGAAATTTTTCTTCCTTCTACGAGGTCAAAAGAAAGCCTTTATTCAGGATTTGAATATTTTTGAGGGAGAAGCTTGTCAAAAATATCAAAAGTTTTTAAAGTACTTGTTCAAATAGGAAACAATGCTCACTGTGAAACAATGCTCAGGTATCCATTCAAAGTGACAACAGAAACAGTCAAGAGCAAACAACACAGTCAAAAAATTTTAGAAGAGACCTCTTGCTTTCTGAACATAGGAAATTATTTTAACAAAACATAGATTTTCTGTCTTTGAGGTAGAGTTAGAGCAGGCCAAAAGTTCAAGAAACTTATCCTTTGAGAGAAAACCAAATTTTAATTTCTGCATCAGCTTACTTTTAACATTAAAATTCATTTACTTAATTGGACTTACTTTAATCTTATTCTACTTGACCAGGCATAAAACTCCTTTCTGAATTTCTCTTTCACAAACCTTCTACAACTTTCTTTTTATATTCAGAATTTGTCCCATGCTTGCTTTCTTCCCTTCTAGTACATTAGGACAAATTTATCTGTCTTAACCAAACAAACAAAAATACTTCCATTCTTTATACCCTCTTTACTGAAAACATACATTTTAACTTTCCTTGAATACAGAGCTGTTTTCCTTATTAATTTCCAGAAGCTTTAATTATATATGTTAATTAGAACTTTTAACCATTAACAGACCCTAGTAAACGCTAAAAAGGTAAGCAATTATGAATTGTCTTTTATGTCAGCATTCTACACACTTCATAGTTTCTAGAAATACGCCGCTTTACAGTAACAGACCCAAAGACTTTTAACCCCTCTGCAATAAGAAGCCAAAAGTAGATAACTTAGATATGTTTAGCAATAATGTTTGTGTTCTATCCAATACAAAAATGACCCAGATACTCAGATTTTTATCATTTAACTTAACTTGACAAAACTCAAGATTGTTATCAAAAAGAATTTGGAAGCTTTTTTTTTCTCCATGTACACAGACCATAAAACAGTTATTGTACCCACTTTTATCTATTTAAATTATTTGTTTCCAACAATTAAGTTCAGATTACCTACGAAAACCTCATGAGACATTAGACAAAACTGGTCATCATTTAAAGCTATTATTTTGCTGATGAATTTCTAAGAGACGACATTAACTTATTTGACTAGTAAACCCAGGCTGCATGCATGCATCGTATGCAAATACCGACAACTCTGACAACAAGACTATTTTCAATCAAACCATCAAACTTAAACAAGCTTTCATTTACCAAAGATTAATTCACATCACGTTAACTTGAAAGACATTGGATTAATTTCTACTACATTTAGAATTCATGTAAGCGCTTACTTTAAGCCAATTAAACAGAGCTCTTAATTTTGGGGATACCATCCGGAGGTAAAATACCATACATATATTACATACACACAGACACACATACACAGAATCTCCACAGCTATTGTTTTTTTTACCAATATTTGTGGAGAAGACACTCAAGATGCTAGATTTTTTGCAAGGGCATGCTTATGGCCATTCCCCCCCTCCTTTTTTTCTTCAGTCTTAGGAATTAGTGATGGGCTAGATAGTAGTTCCTGGAGAGGGGAGATGATAATCCTTTTTGAGATAAAGGAACTGAGCGGAATCTGAACTGCCTCTAGAGCTGTATTTCCACTCTTGCAAGGATTTTCTAAGGACAGTTGCTCTTGATTTCCCAGAAACTGGATTGTAACTTGAATGACATTCTAGGTTGATCTACCTGTCCAACTATATCATAAAGGCACAGAGAAACCCTTCAAGTTTTCTCCAAGATGGAGTTTCTGGGGCATAACCCATCCAATTGAAAGTGTTTCAAATTAGTTAAAATGCACCTGAGCAGTCAGTCTGGTCAGTCTCCGGGGATGCTTAGGGTATTCCCCATGGTGGTAAAGCCGGTGTCCAACTAACAGCAGCTGGAGAAAGGGTGCAGAAGCTGATTGCAGGTGTCAACATAGTTGTAAGATTTAGTCAAGTCCCTCTCAGCCTGGGCATTTTGTCCCTGAGCCAGTACAAGGGGAGCCAGGGAAGCAGGAAGCAAAGGCCTGAAACTCACTACTGGCTGGAGGCTGGGGCTCCCAGCACCAGGGTTGAGAGTTAAGTCCCTGGCAAAAGCATTTCAAGTTTTCAATTTTACACAAGGTCCAGGTTCTACTCAGGGCCAGCCTGAACTTAACCTCGACTTGGTGACAACAGGGGAGATGATGAACAAGACAGACAAAGAAAGGAAGAGAAGAGATCAGACCTCGCCCTCATGGCCTTTTCCTGAGGGTCATCAAGATAAGAGTCACACAACAGTTCCCGTGCCAGGGCACACAACCCCAGCAGGACAGCTCACAGAATGAATCACAGGTCTCCTACCCTCATAGCCGACTCAGTAGGTGACTAAAATACTCAATGAATCAACCGTCAAGAGAGGGCACCCCACTTGGGGTCCCTGGGGTGATCAGGCCAGGAAACCAGAGTGCGGGAGGGGCTCCCAGGGGTGGAGCCTTTGACTCTAAAGATTTCTTTGTTTCCTGGTTGCAAAGCTCAAAAGGAGACCAAAATGGCCACTGCAACTCTAAGAGAGAGGAAAGAAATGGATCCATTACCTTGAAAATACCCCCTGAACCTAGGGCAGCATCCTGCCCGTTGTTCCTCCTGTGGGGTTCCTATAGCAAGGGGTGATGGGGGCGTCCCCCAGCATTGCATCCCTTGTATACCTTCCCTATTATGCCTGGCAGTAACAGGTGCCTGGTGAACGGCACCCGAGAGAAAAGGAGCCATTACCTTGAAGATCCCCCCTGTTGGGGTTCCTGTAGCAAGGGATGATGAGGGCAACCCTTGTGTATCTTCCCTATTATGCCTGGCAGCAATAGGTGCCTGGTGAATGGTCCCCGAGAGAAAAGGATAGAGAAAAACAGTGAGGAATTTTCTGCCGGTCTGGGGTACATTCTACCCAATTGCATCCTGGAGCCCTTCTCCAAAGAAGGGGTTCCCATACTCAACCAAATGTTAGAGTCTGGTACTTTCCTTGAACCGGAATCCCGATTGGGACTTTCCCGCAGTTCCGAGTGTGGTCAGGAGCCATAGGGAGGCATCCCAATCCAGCCTTAGGAAAAGAAACCTTCCACAGGAGTCTTGGAGATTGGCGACCGTCCTAATAACTTAAGTGGTTGACCTGTGCCCACATAAAATTTATATATTACAGATGGGATTAGGAAAGAATGGATTAATTCATTCTACATCACCCTGAGGCTTAAGGTACTGATTCTCTTCAAGCTGAATGCCATGATTTGCCCCATAGAGTAGCCAGGGCAGCAAATGTGGATTCATACAGCTGACCAAGAAGGTTCCCCATGGAGAAGTGAATTTAGATCCATCCTTAAAAAAGAGAAAGACACAAGGGGAAAAAAAGGGCACTTACCAGAACTTGAGCTCACAAGCCAATGAAGCAAGATCCACGAACGGGCCACCAGAAATGATGCGGGGTTGGCGAGCAGAAGAGTGGAAAAGAAAGATTCCTTGGACTCTCAAGGTCTGGCAGTAGTGTGCTTTTCTTTAGAGAATAATGTGGAATAACATGGGAACAAGACCCATGGGCAGTCAGAGCTGCTGCTGAAAACATGGGTTGAGAGTAGGGCTAAATTTATAAAGCATGGGTATGTGACTTATTTTTACTGGAAAAAGAAAAGATGATGTAAAAAGTCATTAAATGGTTTCAGTGCAGATGGGGTCTGGTTATTGTGTGGTCGTTTAACTTTAAATATGAATCTGGTCATATAGACCACATGTAGGCGAGAACGCCCTGGGCTTCACCCCCGGGGGCAGCCTTAATCCACAACATAAAATCCATCGAGTGATATACTTGGGGACATAGCCCAGGTAACCATGGGCTTTTCTACCTGGGGCAGCCTTGATGCACACGACTAAACACGATACTAATGACGACGGCTGCGGCTGCCGACCCCGCCCACGAGGACCTGCCCGCCACCGGTGCCCGGCACATGTGCCCCAGGCGACCCGACAGCCAAACGACCGGGTCATACAACAAAGCGGACCGCGACACGCACCCGGAACGGCACACCACCCCGACACCGACCGCGCTCCCGGCCTTGGCGGCGGCGGCTGGAAATGCCGAGTCTGCGCCGCCTCTTGCCTCCCGTGCGGAGATCGCGCCGCGAGGAAGAGGCCCTCTCGAGAGGGCCAGCGAGGCGGCGAGGAGAAGGGGGGCGCGCGCCGGGCCGCGGCCTTGTCCCGGCCGGCGCCCGGGGTGGGCGACGGGGCGGCGGCGGCGGTGGAGCCGGGCGAGTCCGCTGGCCTTGCTCCCCGTCGGCCGGCGCGCGCGTCCCGTCCGTGGCGCGCCCACAAAGACGCCCGCCAGGCGCCGCGGGCGGCCAAGGGCCCCGCCGGCCGCGTCGGCTCCCAGCCAGGCGAGCGGCCACGCGCCCAGGCCCGCCGTCAGGATGGCCGAGCGGTCTAAGGCGCTGCGTTCAGGTCGCAGTCTCCCCTGGAGGCGTGGGTTCGAATCCCACTCCTGACACGCCGACCTTTTGGCCCGCCCAACCAACGCCCGCCTACCCGGGCCTCCCGCACACCCGAGCGCCGCCCTTGGCCGCCTTCCTGGCCGGCCCGGGCTGGCGCTCCGGCCTGTGGCCGCCGCGCCAAACTCCAGGCCCCTACACGCACGCCTCTCCACCCCACCCGCTTCTCACGCCCGCCGCTGCGCGGGCCTGGCGCACTCAGCCCAGGAGGCTGCCCCAGCGCCTCGAACCCACTGGCAACCGGCCTTCCCGACACAGCGCGCGCGCCCCCGCCCACTCACTCACACACCCTTCCCACCGGACCCCACACGCGGGGGCTTCAGGACTTCGCGCCCCATCGTTCCTCGCCTGCTCTCCCCTTCCCCCTCCGCACACGAGCCCCCCCATTAGGGGGGTTGTGTAGCCCTCCCTCCCACTCGCGCTCCCACTCCCACTCCCACTCCCCCTCCCCCACCCCACCCCACCCCACCCCACCCCACCCCACCCGACCCTGCGTGAGCAAAGCCCTCCACGGGTCACCCTCCGACTTCTGCCTGGCGCACAGCGCCTCGCTCTTGGAGCGCCACGCCTGCGCAACGGGCGGCACACCGTCCAACACGCTGTCCTTTCCCACAGCCCCCGGCCGCCCGGCCCGCCCATCCTCTCCACACCCTGCTCAGGTCGCCGTCCCCATCTCGGTGGCCTGTGGTGCCCACCACGACTTTTCACCTCGGGGCCTCGCCCGGGCCACACATGCCTGCCTCCCGGGCCCCACGCAGCCCGGCCTTCTGCTCGCCAGCCCACCACAGCGCCCTCCCTGCACGGGGCCTGCCTGGCACGCGGGCCCAACCCGGCAAGCTGGCTCCGGGGAGCAGCGAGCCGAAGCCCTGGATCCCCGTCGCCCACACGCCACGTCGGGCCCACGGCCGGGGCCAAGCCCCGTCTGCACGCGCGAAGGCGCCTCGGGGGCCCAAACCCACGACGACACGACGGCGCGCCTCCTCCGCGGGCGGCCCGCCGGCCGGCAGCCACTCTGCCAAAGCGCGCCCGCCATCCAAGACCGCGCTCCTGCCTCGCCACCAACGCACCCCGGAGCCGGACCCTTGCGGGCGAGCCGTCGGCCAGAGCGCAGGCGCCAGGCTCAGGCCCCTCGGGTCTCTTGGCCTGAGCGCCGCTCAGCGGCGGGCGGCCGAGGCGGCGCTCCCCAGCCTGCGGCTCCCACGGCCGCCCCCACGCCACGGCCCTCCCGCCCAGCCCAGCCCTGCCCAGCCCTGCCCAGCCCTGCCCTGCCCTGCCCTGCCCTGCCCTGCCCTGCCCTGCCCTGCTCTCGTCCGGCAGGCCGCGCCGTTGGCGCCCGCGCACGGCCACGCGCCCAGCGCACCCGCGGGGAAGCCCGCCGCCCAGGGGACTTGGGCACGGGCCCGTGGGTCGTCGAAGGGAACGTCGCCCGCCACAGATCGCCGCCCCTCGTTGGCACTCGAGCGCGGGCCAGGCTGGGCGCGGCTCCTGGCTTCCTCCGGCGACGCCGGCAGGGTCGCGGCGGCCCTGGGCCGGACACAAGGCGCGGGATGGGCCGAGGCCGCCCCGCTCTGTCGCGGCTCCTCCGCGCCTCGGCGCACAGGTGCCACCGCGCCTCCGGGTCTCCCTGCTCCGCACCCCCCTCCTACCGCGCCCGCCCCCGAGCGCCCTCCAGGGCCCCGCAGCCTCTCTTCCAGCTGCCCCGTCCGCCGACTGGCTCGGATGGAGGAGATGGCCCCGCAGGGCCGTGACCAGTGTCGGGCGGCTGGTGGCGAGCGCCGCTGGGGCGGCGCCTGGTGGCGCCGGCCACCGGTGCATGGGTGGTTCAGTGGTAGAATTCTCGCCTGCCACGCGGGAGGCCCGGGTTCGATTCCCGGCCCATGCAGCACCCCGTCCCCTTTTGGTCCCGCGGCCCCGACGTCCAGCTTAGGCTGCCTCTCTCCTGCGCTCGAGGCCGCCCCCACACACCAACACCTTCCGCCCGCCCCGGGCCCTCGCTCTCGCCCTGGAGACAAAAGTCCCCCCCCCCTCCGCCCCCAAACACGCACCCCGGGAACCAAACGCCCGCCCCCCAAACCCCCGTGCCCTGACACATTCACGGCCCAGCCACTCTCGTGCCCGCGCACCTTCCTTCCTTGTCCCTCTTCTTTTCCTTCCCGTGACCCCGCTCGAGTCACGCGTTTCCCTTCGAGGGACACTCTCCCGCAGCACACGCGGGCCCATGCACGCCCCACCTCCTCACGCTCCGCCACCTTTCCCCGCTCTCTGGCTCGCTCTGACCCCGGCCGGCAAGTTACGCGGCGTTGGCACTGCCGGCAGGAAGGAACGTGCCGCTCCTACGGGTGACCCACCGCCTTCTCCCGGAGGGTCCCCGTGTCCTGATGGCGCGCCCTCGAGTCTTTCCAAAGAGTTCCGCGAGATCGTCACCATGCACGCCCGCCGTGTGTTCACCTGATCCCGCTCGGCCGCCATCGGTTGCCAACGCTCGCCGGGCCCTCCACCACCGAAACCACCTGCGCCGCCACTGCCACCCAGTCCACCCACCCCGCCCCTCCCCCCCTTCCCCCGGCGCCAGCACCAAGTCCACCACGCGTCAGCACCGGCACCACGACGAATCCTCGCCGCCACCCCCGCCCCCAGGACGCCCCGAGGACACTGCCAAGCCCGCCGCCGCCACCCCAGCCTGCAAGCCCCAAGCCGCACCCCAGCCCCAACCCCTCCACCTCCACCCTCCCCACCCCCCTACTGCTCCAACACCCCGACGCCTGTCAGGCCCCTCCTCCCCGCGCCCCCACTTTCCAAATCCTTCCCGGCCGGGGATCCTCCGTTCCGTTGGTCCCTTTGGCCTCTTCTCAACTCAACCCCCAACGCACACCCGAGACGCGACTCTCTGTCCCCAGGACAGGTCGTTTCTGTCTCTGGGGCAGGGGCATTCCCCGCCCTTGCCCGCTCCCCACCCCTCCTCTCACCCTACTCCTTAGCCTCACCACCTCGCAGCGCAGCACAGCCAGTCTCGCCCGCCGGCGTCCTCTCCCACCGCAGGGGCTTCCGTCTTCCTCGCACCGGAGCCCACTGCCCCTGCTTGCCACCCGCCGCTCCTTACGGCCTCCAGGCCCCCCCGCCCCACCATCCGCCAACAACCCCGCGGACCCTGTGGTCCTCTCTCGCACGACCCGCCCCGAGGACTCGCTTCCCCCGGCCCTGTCCCCCCTCCCCCGCTCAGGCCCCTCGTCCCCACCCCAACCCTAGATCTCACCCGCCGCCACCCGTGCCGGCCAAGGGGCCTGGCCGCCCGGAGCCCCTGCCTGAGCGGCCCGTTCCCGCAAGCCCCGCACCTCCTCCGGGCCCGCGGCGCTCCGCTCGCACACCCGGGACTCCTCCTCACGCCACCCACCGCGCGGCTCACCGCCGTGCCCTCTTCCTGGGGTCACTTGGCCCTGTGCCCTGACCCGCGTGGGGGGCCACCCACCGGGACCGACGCCTCCATCCCGCACCGTCTCCCGCCCCCGCACGCGCACGCCCAGCACCCCGGCCGGGCCCGTGGGGGAGCTTCCCGCGCTCACGGGGCGCACCCCTATGCCCACCGGGGGCGCCTTGGCACAGGGGAGAACGGCTCCGTCAAAGTCCAGCGTGGGGCCCGCGGCAGCTTCCTGCCGCTCATCGGCTCGGCCCTCCCCTCTGCCTCGGCCGGAACCGGTCCCTGGACAGATACTCAGCTCCGCTGGCTCACGGCGGCGCGCCCGTCGTGGCGGCAAGGGGCCGGAGAGCTGCCATCTCCTTTGGGGAGCAGCCGCAGGAGAAGATGGATGCGGGGCTGGAGAGAGGGATGGCGTGGGTGGACGCCGAGGCGGGAAGGGGAACGCCGTCCAAAGTCCCAGCTCGGTGGGGGGAGGGGCGTGGGGGAGGCAAGAGTTCCGGGGAACGCCCCGGCCACTTGGCCATAGGACGCGGAGCGTCGCTGAGGCCACTGGAAGAAAACGCTGGCCACCCCCGCCACCCGTCCGCCCCCAGCCCCTCCCCACCTGCTTGCCCGTGGCGTTTTCCGGAACGGCCTCCTGTAGCTCCCTGCTCTGTCTCCTCCGCGGCGGGCTGGTCTCGCTAGCCCGACGGACGGACGGGTCGAGGGTCACTGGCCCATCTCCGCCTCTCGGGCGCCGCGGCCGGGCCCTCGGCTCCCACGCCCGCGCGAGACCCAGACGCCCCTGGCGCCCAATCGCCGGGCCCCCGGGACACGCAGCGGGCCCAGGACCCGGCAGGCGGCGGCGGGAAAGCTGCCGGCGCCTTGGCTGGCGCGAGGGGCGAGGCCAGGGACCACAGGTCTCGGCAGGTGGCCCGACCGGTCCAGGGAGACCCCTGCCCCCTCCCGCCCGCACCCCCAGCCCCAGCCCCCACCGGCGGCCCCACCTCGGGAGGGACCAAGGGGCGGCTTGGGGGCCGCGAAACTGTCGCGGCCGAAGCCAGGCTGCGGGAGAGTCGAAGCGCGTGCGGGGGCCGGCGGCGGGGCTGTGCGCCCGCGGCCACGGCGGGAGAGAGGCGGCCCCAGCCACCGAGGAAGAGGGGAAGCGAGGCGAGCGTCCGAGGAGGAGGAGGAGGAGGAGGGGAGACGCCCAGGGGGCGAGCGGGGGCCGAAAGGTCTGCCGTTGGCAGGGGTGGAGGGGGCGTGGCAGGGTCAGGGCTGGACGTGGCGGGTGGCCTTGTCGGGAGGCCGAGGCCAGGGGGCGAGGGGCGAAGCGAGCGAGCTCCGGCGCGGGCTAAAAGTGTGCGTGGTGGGGGGAGGGGTCGCGGCCGCCCGCGCCGCGCCGGGGAGGCGGAGGTCGGGCGGCCGGCAGGCGGGCAGGCGGAGAGGAAGAAGAAAGGCTTCCCTGACCGGGAATCGAACCCGGGCCGCGGCGGTGAGAGCGCCGAATCCTAACCACTAGACCACCAGGGAGCGTCGGGCTTCGCGCCTCGCCTGCGCCTCCTGGACCCGGGGCCCGCAGCCCGCCCGCTCGCCGCTCCCTCGCCGCCGGGGCCCCCTGCCTTGCGCAGGCCAGCCGCCCGCCGCCCCGGCCCAGGCACGCGCCCTCGCCGGCTTCCTGCTCGCCGCGCCCTCAAAACGCTGCGCGCGCACACACGCACACACACACACGCACACACACACACACGCACAGCCGCACGCCCGCCGCCCGCCGCCCGCCTCCGGGGCGGGAGGGCCCCGCAGCTCGGCAAAAGGTCGGCCCGCTGCGTTGGCCGGGAATCGAACCCGGGTCAACTGCTTGGAAGGCAGCTATGCTCACCACTATACCACCAACGCCGCACAGCCCGGCCTGCCCCGAGACGCCGGCCCGGGGCTCGCGCCACAGCAGTCCGGCCGCCGCCGCCGCCGCCGCCGCCGCCGCCGCCTGGCGCAGCCCTGCTCCGACGCCCCGCCCGCCCGCAGCGCGGCGCTGCCACCGGCGCCACCAACCGCCGCCCCGCGCCAGCGCCAGCGCCGCGCCCGACGCGGCAGCCCTCGTCCGCCGGGACGGACCGCCTCTGGGGGGCGCCCTCGCTGCCGCGCCACCAAGCGACCGCCATTCCCACGCCGACCGCCCCGCCAAAGCCCCGGCCGGGCGCCCGCCCTCCACCGTCCGGCTCGCCCCAGCCCCTCTCCACAGGCTGCTCGGCGAGGCAGCTGCGCGCACCGAGAGAGGACCCACCCGCCGCCCGTCCCGGCAGCTGTGCAGCTGTGCAGCGCGCGTCGCGCGTCGCGTCGCGTCGCAGGGAGCCCCGTGCGCCAGCCGCTGGGGGCGGGCCGCTCGTCGGGCGCTGCGGGGAGCAGAGGAAGCCTTGGCTCGGCCGTGCCGAACGACCGCCGCCCGACGGCGAGGGGGCCTCGGGGAGGGGTCCCCGTGGGCAGGCCGGGCACGGGTTGGCGGCCTGCGCCTGGCTGGAGGGCGGGGCAGGGCGAAGAAGCGCCCTCGGGGGCTGGAGGGCGGGGCGCGGCAGGGCGAAGAAGGGCCCTCGGGGGCAAGCGGCCGGACGCAGAGCGGCGCCAGCCACCAAAAAGGGACGTCTTGCCTCCCCGTCGGGGAATCGAACCCCGGTCTCCCGCGTGACAGGCGGGGATACTCACCACTATACTAACGAGGACGGCGGCGGCCGCCCCGGCGCCCGACCGCTCTCCGGCTGCCTGCCGACGCCGACCCCCGCCCTCGAGGCCCTGCCCGCCACCGGTGCCCGGCACGTGTGCCCCATCCGACCCGACAGCCAAACGACCGCGTCATCCAGCAAAGCGGCCCGCGGCCCGCACACGACCCCGACCGCGCGCCCGGCCCTGGCGGCGGCGGCGACGGCGGCTGGAAATGCCGAGTCTGCGCCGCCTCTTGCCTCCCGTGCGGAGATCGCGCCGCGAGGAAGAGGCCCTCTCGAGAGGGCCAGCGAGGCGGCGAGGAGAAGGGGGGCGCGCGCCGGGCCGCGGCCTTGTCCCGGCCGGCGCCCGGGGTGGGCGACGGGGCGGCGGCGGCGGTGGAGCCGGGCGAGTCCGCTGGCCTTGCTCCCCGTCGGCCGGCGCGCGCGTCCCGTCCGTGGCGCGCCCACAAAGACGCCCGCCAGGCGCCGCGGGCGGCCAAGGGCCCCGCCGGCCGCGTCGGCTCCCAGCCAGGCGAGCGGCCACGCGCCCAGGCCCGCCGTCAGGATGGCCGAGCGGTCTAAGGCGCTGCGTTCAGGTCGCAGTCTCCCCTGGAGGCGTGGGTTCGAATCCCACTCCTGACACGCCGACCTTTTGGCCCGCCCAACCAACGCCCGCCTACCCGGGCCTCCCGCACACCCGAGCGCCGCCCTTGGCCGCCTTCCTGGCCGGCCCGGGCTGGCGCTCCGGCCTGTGGCCGCCGCGCCAAACTCCAGGCCCCTACACGCACGCCTCTCCACCCCACCCGCTTCTCACGCCCGCCGCTGCGCGGGCCTGGCGCACTCAGCCCAGGAGGCTGCCCCAGCGCCTCGAACCCACTGGCAACCGGCCTTCCCGACACAGCGCGCGCGCCCCCGCCCACTCACTCACACACCCTTCCCACCGGACCCCACACGCGGGGGCTTCAGGACTTCGCGCCCCATCGTTCCTCGCCTGCTCTCCCCTTCCCCCTCCGCACACGAGCCCCCCCATTAGGGGGGTTGTGTAGCCCTCCCTCCCACTCGCGCTCCCACTCCCACTCCCACTCCCCCTCCCCCACCCCACCCCACCCCACCCCACCCCACCCCACCCGACCCTGCGTGAGCAAAGCCCTCCACGGGTCACCCTCCGACTTCTGCCTGGCGCACAGCGCCTCGCTCTTGGAGCGCCACGCCTGCGCAACGGGCGGCACACCGTCCAACACGCTGTCCTTTCCCACAGCCCCCGGCCGCCCGGCCCGCCCATCCTCTCCACACCCTGCTCAGGTCGCCGTCCCCATCTCGGTGGCCTGTGGTGCCCACCACGACTTTTCACCTCGGGGCCTCGCCCGGGCCACACATGCCTGCCTCCCGGGCCCCACGCAGCCCGGCCTTCTGCTCGCCAGCCCACCACAGCGCCCTCCCTGCACGGGGCCTGCCTGGCACGCGGGCCCAACCCGGCAAGCTGGCTCCGGGGAGCAGCGAGCCGAAGCCCTGGATCCCCGTCGCCCACACGCCACGTCGGGCCCACGGCCGGGGCCAAGCCCCGTCTGCACGCGCGAAGGCGCCTCGGGGGCCCAAACCCACGACGACACGACGGCGCGCCTCCTCCGCGGGCGGCCCGCCGGCCGGCAGCCACTCTGCCAAAGCGCGCCCGCCATCCAAGACCGCGCTCCTGCCTCGCCACCAACGCACCCCGGAGCCGGACCCTTGCGGGCGAGCCGTCGGCCAGAGCGCAGGCGCCAGGCTCAGGCCCCTCGGGTCTCTTGGCCTGAGCGCCACTCAGCGGCGGGCGGCCGAGGCGGCGCTCCCCAGCCTGCGGCTCCCACGGCCGCCCCCACGCCACGGCCCTCCCGCCCAGCCCAGCCCTGCCCAGCCCTGCCCAGCCCTGCCCTGCCCTGCCCTGCCCTGCCCTGCCCTGCTCTCGTCCGGCAGGCCGCGCCGTTGGCGCCCGCGCACGGCCACGCGCCCAGCGCACCCGCGGGGAAGCCCGCCGCCCAGGGGACTTGGGCACGGGCCCGTGGGTCGTCGAAGGGAACGTCGCCCGCCACAGATCGCCGCCCCTCGTTGGCACTCGAGCGCGGGCCAGGCTGGGCGCGGCTCCTGGCTTCCTCCGGCGACGCCGGCAGGGTCGCGGCGGCCCTGGGCCGGACACAAGGCGCGGGATGGGCCGAGGCCGCCCCGCTCTGTCGCGGCTCCTCCGCGCCTCGGCGCACAGGTGCCACCGCGCCTCCGGGTCTCCCTGCTCCGCACCCCCCTCCTACCGCGCCCGCCCCCGAGCGCCCTCCAGGGCCCCGCAGCCTCTCTTCCAGCTGCCCCGTCCGCCGACTGGCTCGGATGGAGGAGATGGCCCCGCAGGGCCGTGACCAGTGTCGGGCGGCTGGTGGCGAGCGCCGCTGGGGCGGCGCCTGGTGGCGCCGGCCACCGGTGCATGGGTGGTTCAGTGGTAGAATTCTCGCCTGCCACGCGGGAGGCCCGGGTTCGATTCCCGGCCCATGCAGCACCCCGTCCCCTTTTGGTCCCGCGGCCCCGACGTCCAGCTTAGGCTGCCTCTCTCCTGCGCTCGAGGCCGCCCCCACACACCAACACCTTCCGCCCGCCCCGGGCCCTCGCTCTCGCCCTGGAGACAAAAGTCCCCCCCCCTCCGCCCCCAAACACGCACCCCGGGAACCAAACGCCCGCCCCCCAAACCCCCGTGCCCTGACACATTCACGGCCCAGCCACTCTCGTGCCCGCGCACCTTCCTTCCTTGTCCCTCTTCTTTTCCTTCCCGTGACCCCGCTCGAGTCACGCGTTTCCCTTCGAGGGACACTCTCCCGCAGCACACGCGGGCCCATGCACGCCCCACCTCCTCACGCTCCGCCACCTTTCCCCGCTCTCTGGCTCGCTCTGACCCCGGCCGGCAAGTTACGCGGCGTTGGCACTGCCGGCAGGAAGGAACGTGCCGCTCCTACGGGTGACCCACCGCCTTCTCCCGGAGGGTCCCCGTGTCCTGATGGCGCGCCCTCGAGTCTTTCCAAAGAGTTCCGCGAGATCGTCACCATGCACGCCCGCCGTGTGTTCACCTGATCCCGCTCGGCCGCCATCGGTTGCCAACGCTCGCCGGGCCCTCCACCACCGAAACCACCTGCGCCGCCACTGCCACCCAGTCCACCCACCCCGCCCCTCCCCCCCTTCCCCCGGCGCCAGCACCAAGTCCACCACGCGTCAGCACCGGCACCACGACGAATCCTCGCCGCCACCCCCGCCCCCAGGACGCCCCGAGGACACTGCCAAGCCCGCCGCCGCCACCCCAGCCTGCAAGCCCCAAGCCGCACCCCAGCCCCAACCCCTCCACCTCCACCCTCCCCACCCCCCTACTGCTCCAACACCCCGACGCCTGTCAGGCCCCTCCTCCCCGCGCCCCCACTTTCCAAATCCTTCCCGGCCGGGGATCCTCCGTTCCGTTGGTCCCTTTGGCCTCTTCTCAACTCAACCCCCAACGCACACCCGAGACGCGACTCTCTGTCCCCAGGACAGGTCGTTTCTGTCTCTGGGGCAGGGGCATTCCCCGCCCTTGCCCGCTCCCCACCCCTCCTCTCACCCTACTCCTTAGCCTCACCACCTCGCAGCGCAGCACAGCCAGTCTCGCCCGCCGGCGTCCTCTCCCACCGCAGGGGCTTCCGTCTTCCTCGCACCGGAGCCCACTGCCCCTGCTTGCCACCCGCCGCTCCTTACGGCCTCCAGGCCCCCCCGCCCCACCATCCGCCAACAACCCCGCGGACCCTGTGGTCCTCTCTCGCACGACCCGCCCCGAGGACTCGCTTCCCCCGGCCCTGTCCCCCCTCCCCCGCTCAGGCCCCTCGTCCCCACCCCAACCCTAGATCTCACCCGCCGCCACCCGTGCCGGCCAAGGGGCCTGGCCGCCCGGAGCCCCTGCCTGAGCGGCCCGTTCCCGCAAGCCCCGCACCTCCTCCGGGCCCGCGGCGCTCCGCTCGCACACCCGGGACTCCTCCTCACGCCACCCACCGCGCGGCTCACCGCCGTGCCCTCTTCCTGGGGTCACTTGGCCCTGTGCCCTGACCCGCGTGGGGGGCCACCCACCGGGACCGACGCCTCCATCCCGCACCGTCTCCCGCCCCCGCACGCGCACGCCCAGCACCCCGGCCGGGCCCGTGGGGGAGCTTCCCGCGCTCACGGGGCGCACCCCTATGCCCACCGGGGGCGCCTTGGCACAGGGGAGAACGGCTCCGTCAAAGTCCAGCGTGGGGCCCGCGGCAGCTTCCTGCCGCTCATCGGCTCGGCCCTCCCCTCTGCCTCGGCCGGAACCGGTCCCTGGACAGATACTCAGCTCCGCTGGCTCACGGCGGCGCGCCCGTCGTGGCGGCAAGGGGCCGGAGAGCTGCCATCTCCTTTGGGGAGCAGCCGCAGGAGAAGATGGATGCGGGGCTGGAGAGAGGGATGGCGTGGGTGGACGCCGAGGCGGGAAGGGGAACGCCGTCCAAAGTCCCAGCTCGGTGGGGGGAGGGGCGTGGGGGAGGCAAGAGTTCCGGGGAACGCCCCGGCCACTTGGCCATAGGACGCGGAGCGTCGCTGAGGCCACTGGAAGAAAACGCTGGCCACCCCCGCCACCCGTCCGCCCCCAGCCCCTCCCCACCTGCTTGCCCGTGGCGTTTTCCGGAACGGCCTCCTGTAGCTCCCTGCTCTGTCTCCTCCGCGGCGGGCTGGTCTCGCTAGCCCGACGGACGGACGGGTCGAGGGTCACTGGCCCATCTCCGCCTCTCGGGCGCCGCGGCCGGGCCCTCGGCTCCCACGCCCGCGCGAGACCCAGACGCCCCTGGCGCCCAATCGCCGGGCCCCCGGGACACGCAGCGGGCCCAGGACCCGGCAGGCGGCGGCGGGAAAGCTGCCGGCGCCTTGGCTGGCGCGAGGGGCGAGGCCAGGGACCACAGGTCTCGGCAGGTGGCCCGACCGGTCCAGGGAGACCCCTGCCCCCTCCCGCCCGCACCCCCAGCCCCAGCCCCCACCGGCGGCCCCACCTCGGGAGGGACCAAGGGGCGGCTTGGGGGCCGCGAAACTGTCGCGGCCGAAGCCAGGCTGCGGGAGAGTCGAAGCGCGTGCGGGGGCCGGCGGCGGGGCTGTGCGCCCGCGGCCACGGCGGGAGAGAGGCGGCCCCAGCCACCGAGGAAGAGGGGAAGCGAGGCGAGCGTCCGAGGAGGAGGAGGAGGAGGAGGAGGGGAGACGCCCAGGGGGCGAGCGGGGGCCGAAAGGTCTGCCGTTGGCAGGGGTGGAGGGGGCGTGGCAGGGTCAGGGCTGGACGTGGCGGGTGGCCTTGTCGGGAGGCCGAGGCCAGGGGGCGAGGGGCGAAGCGAGCGAGCTCCGGCGCGGGCTAAAAGTGTGCGTGGTGGGGGGAGGGGTCGCGGCCGCCCGCGCCGCGCCGGGGAGGCGGAGGTCGGGCGGCCGGCAGGCGGGCGGGCGGAGAGGAAGAAGAAAGGCTTCCCTGACCGGGAATCGAACCCGGGCCGCGGCGGTGAGAGCGCCGAATCCTAACCACTAGACCACCAGGGAGCGTCGGGCTTCGCGCCTCGCCTGCGCCTCCTGGACCCGGGGCCCGCAGCCCGCCCGCTCGCCGCTCCCTCGCCGCCGGGGCCCCCTGCCTTGCGCAGGCCAGCCGCCCGCCGCCCCGGCCCAGGCACGCGCCCTCGCCGGCTTCCTGCTCGCCGCGCCCTCAAAACGCTGCGCGCGCACACACGCACACACACGCACACACACACACACACACACACACACACACGCACAGCCGCACGCCCGCCGCCCGCCGCCCGCCTCCGGGGCGGGAGGGCCCCGCAGCTCGGCAAAAGGTCGGCCCGCTGCGTTGGCCGGGAATCGAACCCGGGTCAACTGCTTGGAAGGCAGCTATGCTCACCACTATACCACCAACGCCGCACAGCCCGGCCTGCCCCGAGACGCCGGCCCGGGGCTCGCGCCACAGCAGTCCGGCCGCCGCCGCCGCCGCCGCCGCCGCCGCCGCCGCCTGGCGCAGCCCTGCTCCGACGCCCCGCCCGCCCGCAGCGCGGCGCTGCCACCGGCGCCACCAACCGCCGCCCCGCGCCAGCGCCAGCGCCGCGCCCGACGCGGCAGCCCTCGTCCGCCGGGACGGACCGCCTCTGGGGGGCGCCCTCGCTGCCGCGCCACCAAGCGACCGCCATTCCCACGCCGACCGCCCCGCCAAAGCCCCGGCCGGGCGCCCGCCCTCCACCGTCCGGCTCGCCCCAGCCCCTCTCCACAGGCTGCTCGGCGAGGCAGCTGCGCGCACCGAGAGAGGACCCACCCGCCGCCCGTCCCGGCAGCTGTGCAGCTGTGCAGCGCGCGTCGCGCGTCGCGTCGCGTCGCAGGGAGCCCCGTGCGCCAGCCGCTGGGGGCGGGCCGCTCGTCGGGCGCTGCGGGGAGCAGAGGAAGCCTTGGCTCGGCCGTGCCGAACGACCGCCGCCCGACGGCGAGGGGGCCTCGGGGAGGGGTCCCCGTGGGCAGGCCGGGCACGGGTTGGCGGCCTGCGCCTGGCTGGAGGGCGGGGCAGGGCGAAGAAGCGCCCTCGGGGGCTGGAGGGCGGGGCGCGGCAGGGCGAAGAAGGGCCCTCGGGGGCAAGCGGCCGGACGCAGAGCGGCGCCAGCCACCAAAAAGGGACGTCTTGCCTCCCCGTCGGGGAATCGAACCCCGGTCTCCCGCGTGACAGGCGGGGATACTCACCACTATACTAACGAGGACGGCGGCGGCCGCCCCGGCGCCCGACCGCTCTCCGGCTGCCTGCCGACGCCGACCCCCGCCCTCGAGGCCCTGCCCGCCACCGGTGCCCGGCACGTGTGCCCCATCCGACCCGACAGCCAAACGACCGCGTCATCCAGCAAAGCGGCCCGCGGCCCGCACACGACCCCGACCGCGCGCCCGGCCCTGGCGGCGGCGGCGACGGCGGCTGGAAATGCCGAGTCTGCGCCGCCTCTTGCCTCCCGTGCGGAGATCGCGCCGCGAGGAAGAGGCCCTCTCGAGAGGGCCAGCGAGGCGGCGAGGAGAAGGGGGGCGCGCGCCGGGCCGCGGCCTTGTCCCGGCCGGCGCCCGGGGTGGGCGACGGGGCGGCGGCGGCGGTGGAGCCGGGCGAGTCCGCTGGCCTTGCTCCCCGTCGGCCGGCGCGCGCGTCCCGTCCGTGGCGCGCCCACAAAGACGCCCGCCAGGCGCCGCGGGCGGCCAAGGGCCCCGCCGGCCGCGTCGGCTCCCAGCCAGGCGAGCGGCCACGCGCCCAGGCCCGCCGTCAGGATGGCCGAGCGGTCTAAGGCGCTGCGTTCAGGTCGCAGTCTCCCCTGGAGGCGTGGGTTCGAATCCCACTCCTGACACGCCGACCTTTTGGCCCGCCCAACCAACGCCCGCCTACCCGGGCCTCCCGCACACCCGAGCGCCGCCCTTGGCCGCCTTCCTGGCCGGCCCGGGCTGGCGCTCCGGCCTGTGGCCGCCGCGCCAAACTCCAGGCCCCTACACGCACGCCTCTCCACCCCACCCGCTTCTCACGCCCGCCGCTGCGCGGGCCTGGCGCACTCAGCCCAGGAGGCTGCCCCAGCGCCTCGAACCCACTGGCAACCGGCCTTCCCGACACAGCGCGCGCGCCCCCGCCCACTCACTCACACACCCTTCCCACCGGACCCCACACGCGGGGGCTTCAGGACTTCGCGCCCCATCGTTCCTCGCCTGCTCTCCCCTTCCCCCTCCGCACACGAGCCCCCCCATTAGGGGGGTTGTGTAGCCCTCCCTCCCACTCGCGCTCCCACTCCCACTCCCACTCCCCCTCCCCCACCCCACCCCACCCCACCCCACCCCACCCCACCCGACCCTGCGTGAGCAAAGCCCTCCACGGGTCACCCTCCGACTTCTGCCTGGCGCACAGCGCCTCGCTCTTGGAGCGCCACGCCTGCGCAACGGGCGGCACACCGTCCAACACGCTGTCCTTTCCCACAGCCCCCGGCCGCCCGGCCCGCCCATCCTCTCCACACCCTGCTCAGGTCGCCGTCCCCATCTCGGTGGCCTGTGGTGCCCACCACGACTTTTCACCTCGGGGCCTCGCCCGGGCCACACATGCCTGCCTCCCGGGCCCCACGCAGCCCGGCCTTCTGCTCGCCAGCCCACCACAGCGCCCTCCCTGCACGGGGCCTGCCTGGCACGCGGGCCCAACCCGGCAAGCTGGCTCCGGGGAGCAGCGAGCCGAAGCCCTGGATCCCCGTCGCCCACACGCCACGTCGGGCCCACGGCCGGGGCCAAGCCCCGTCTGCACGCGCGAAGGCGCCTCGGGGGCCCAAACCCACGACGACACGACGGCGCGCCTCCTCCGCGGGCGGCCCGCCGGCCGGCAGCCACTCTGCCAAAGCGCGCCCGCCATCCAAGACCGCGCTCCTGCCTCGCCACCAACGCACCCCGGAGCCGGACCCTTGCGGGCGAGCCGTCGGCCAGAGCGCAGGCGCCAGGCTCAGGCCCCTCGGGTCTCTTGGCCTGAGCGCCACTCAGCGGCGGGCGGCCGAGGCGGCGCTCCCCAGCCTGCGGCTCCCACGGCCGCCCCCACGCCACGGCCCTCCCGCCCAGCCCAGCCCTGCCCAGCCCTGCCCAGCCCTGCCCTGCCCTGCCCTGCCCTGCCCTGCCCTGCTCTCGTCCGGCAGGCCGCGCCGTTGGCGCCCGCGCACGGCCACGCGCCCAGCGCACCCGCGGGGAAGCCCGCCGCCCAGGGGACTTGGGCACGGGCCCGTGGGTCGTCGAAGGGAACGTCGCCCGCCACAGATCGCCGCCCCTCGTTGGCACTCGAGCGCGGGCCAGGCTGGGCGCGGCTCCTGGCTTCCTCCGGCGACGCCGGCAGGGTCGCGGCGGCCCTGGGCCGGACACAAGGCGCGGGATGGGCCGAGGCCGCCCCGCTCTGTCGCGGCTCCTCCGCGCCTCGGCGCACAGGTGCCACCGCGCCTCCGGGTCTCCCTGCTCCGCACCCCCCTCCTACCGCGCCCGCCCCCGAGCGCCCTCCAGGGCCCCGCAGCCTCTCTTCCAGCTGCCCCGTCCGCCGACTGGCTCGGATGGAGGAGATGGCCCCGCAGGGCCGTGACCAGTGTCGGGCGGCTGGTGGCGAGCGCCGCTGGGGCGGCGCCTGGTGGCGCCGGCCACCGGTGCATGGGTGGTTCAGTGGTAGAATTCTCGCCTGCCACGCGGGAGGCCCGGGTTCGATTCCCGGCCCATGCAGCACCCCGTCCCCTTTTGGTCCCGCGGCCCCGACGTCCAGCTTAGGCTGCCTCTCTCCTGCGCTCGAGGCCGCCCCCACACACCAACACCTTCCGCCCGCCCCGGGCCCTCGCTCTCGCCCTGGAGACAAAAGTCCCCCCCCCTCCGCCCCCAAACACGCACCCCGGGAACCAAACGCCCGCCCCCCAAACCCCCGTGCCCTGACACATTCACGGCCCAGCCACTCTCGTGCCCGCGCACCTTCCTTCCTTGTCCCTCTTCTTTTCCTTCCCGTGACCCCGCTCGAGTCACGCGTTTCCCTTCGAGGGACACTCTCCCGCAGCACACGCGGGCCCATGCACGCCCCACCTCCTCACGCTCCGCCACCTTTCCCCGCTCTCTGGCTCGCTCTGACCCCGGCCGGCAAGTTACGCGGCGTTGGCACTGCCGGCAGGAAGGAACGTGCCGCTCCTACGGGTGACCCACCGCCTTCTCCCGGAGGGTCCCCGTGTCCTGATGGCGCGCCCTCGAGTCTTTCCAAAGAGTTCCGCGAGATCGTCACCATGCACGCCCGCCGTGTGTTCACCTGATCCCGCTCGGCCGCCATCGGTTGCCAACGCTCGCCGGGCCCTCCACCACCGAAACCACCTGCGCCGCCACTGCCACCCAGTCCACCCACCCCGCCCCTCCCCCCCTTCCCCCGGCGCCAGCACCAAGTCCACCACGCGTCAGCACCGGCACCACGACGAATCCTCGCCGCCACCCCCGCCCCCAGGACGCCCCGAGGACACTGCCAAGCCCGCCGCCGCCACCCCAGCCTGCAAGCCCCAAGCCGCACCCCAGCCCCAACCCCTCCACCTCCACCCTCCCCACCCCCCTACTGCTCCAACACCCCGACGCCTGTCAGGCCCCTCCTCCCCGCGCCCCCACTTTCCAAATCCTTCCCGGCCGGGGATCCTCCGTTCCGTTGGTCCCTTTGGCCTCTTCTCAACTCAACCCCCAACGCACACCCGAGACGCGACTCTCTGTCCCCAGGACAGGTCGTTTCTGTCTCTGGGGCAGGGGCATTCCCCGCCCTTGCCCGCTCCCCACCCCTCCTCTCACCCTACTCCTTAGCCTCACCACCTCGCAGCGCAGCACAGCCAGTCTCGCCCGCCGGCGTCCTCTCCCACCGCAGGGGCTTCCGTCTTCCTCGCACCGGAGCCCACTGCCCCTGCTTGCCACCCGCCGCTCCTTACGGCCTCCAGGCCCCCCCGCCCCACCATCCGCCAACAACCCCGCGGACCCTGTGGTCCTCTCTCGCACGACCCGCCCCGAGGACTCGCTTCCCCCGGCCCTGTCCCCCCTCCCCCGCTCAGGCCCCTCGTCCCCACCCCAACCCTAGATCTCACCCGCCGCCACCCGTGCCGGCCAAGGGGCCTGGCCGCCCGGAGCCCCTGCCTGAGCGGCCCGTTCCCGCAAGCCCCGCACCTCCTCCGGGCCCGCGGCGCTCCGCTCGCACACCCGGGACTCCTCCTCACGCCACCCACCGCGCGGCTCACCGCCGTGCCCTCTTCCTGGGGTCACTTGGCCCTGTGCCCTGACCCGCGTGGGGGGCCACCCACCGGGACCGACGCCTCCATCCCGCACCGTCTCCCGCCCCCGCACGCGCACGCCCAGCACCCCGGCCGGGCCCGTGGGGGAGCTTCCCGCGCTCACGGGGCGCACCCCTATGCCCACCGGGGGCGCCTTGGCACAGGGGAGAACGGCTCCGTCAAAGTCCAGCGTGGGGCCCGCGGCAGCTTCCTGCCGCTCATCGGCTCGGCCCTCCCCTCTGCCTCGGCCGGAACCGGTCCCTGGACAGATACTCAGCTCCGCTGGCTCACGGCGGCGCGCCCGTCGTGGCGGCAAGGGGCCGGAGAGCTGCCATCTCCTTTGGGGAGCAGCCGCAGGAGAAGATGGATGCGGGGCTGGAGAGAGGGATGGCGTGGGTGGACGCCGAGGCGGGAAGGGGAACGCCGTCCAAAGTCCCAGCTCGGTGGGGGGAGGGGCGTGGGGGAGGCAAGAGTTCCGGGGAACGCCCCGGCCACTTGGCCATAGGACGCGGAGCGTCGCTGAGGCCACTGGAAGAAAACGCTGGCCACCCCCGCCACCCGTCCGCCCCCAGCCCCTCCCCACCTGCTTGCCCGTGGCGTTTTCCGGAACGGCCTCCTGTAGCTCCCTGCTCTGTCTCCTCCGCGGCGGGCTGGTCTCGCTAGCCCGACGGACGGACGGGTCGAGGGTCACTGGCCCATCTCCGCCTCTCGGGCGCCGCGGCCGGGCCCTCGGCTCCCACGCCCGCGCGAGACCCAGACGCCCCTGGCGCCCAATCGCCGGGCCCCCGGGACACGCAGCGGGCCCAGGACCCGGCAGGCGGCGGCGGGAAAGCTGCCGGCGCCTTGGCTGGCGCGAGGGGCGAGGCCAGGGACCACAGGTCTCGGCAGGTGGCCCGACCGGTCCAGGGAGACCCCTGCCCCCTCCCGCCCGCACCCCCAGCCCCAGCCCCCACCGGCGGCCCCACCTCGGGAGGGACCAAGGGGCGGCTTGGGGGCCGCGAAACTGTCGCGGCCGAAGCCAGGCTGCGGGAGAGTCGAAGCGCGTGCGGGGGCCGGCGGCGGGGCTGTGCGCCCGCGGCCACGGCGGGAGAGAGGCGGCCCCAGCCACCGAGGAAGAGGGGAAGCGAGGCGAGCGTCCGAGGAGGAGGAGGAGGAGGAGGGGAGACGCCCAGGGGGCGAGCGGGGGCCGAAAGGTCTGCCGTTGGCAGGGGTGGAGGGGGCGTGGCAGGGTCAGGGCTGGACGTGGCGGGTGGCCTTGTCGGGAGGCCGAGGCCAGGGGGCGAGGGGCGAAGCGAGCGAGCTCCGGCGCGGGCTAAAAGTGTGCGTGGTGGGGGGAGGGGTCGCGGCCGCCCGCGCCGCGCCGGGGAGGCGGAGGTCGGGCGGCCGGCAGGCGGGCAGGCGGAGAGGAAGAAGAAAGGCTTCCCTGACCGGGAATCGAACCCGGGCCGCGGCGGTGAGAGCGCCGAATCCTAACCACTAGACCACCAGGGAGCGTCGGGCTTCGCGCCTCGCCTGCGCCTCCTGGACCCGGGGCCCGCAGCCCGCCCGCTCGCCGCTCCCTCGCCGCCGGGGCCCCCTGCCTTGCGCAGGCCAGCCGCCCGCCGCCCCGGCCCAGGCACGCGCCCTCGCCGGCTTCCTGCTCGCCGCGCCCTCAAAACGCTGCGCGCGCACACACGCACACACACACACGCACACACACACACACGCACAGCCGCACGCCCGCCGCCCGCCGCCCGCCTCCGGGGCGGGAGGGCCCCGCAGCTCGGCAAAAGGTCGGCCCGCTGCGTTGGCCGGGAATCGAACCCGGGTCAACTGCTTGGAAGGCAGCTATGCTCACCACTATACCACCAACGCCGCACAGCCCGGCCTGCCCCGAGACGCCGGCCCGGGGCTCGCGCCACAGCAGTCCGGCCGCCGCCGCCGCCGCCGCCGCCGCCGCCGCCTGGCGCAGCCCTGCTCCGACGCCCCGCCCGCCCGCAGCGCGGCGCTGCCACCGGCGCCACCAACCGCCGCCCCGCGCCAGCGCCAGCGCCGCGCCCGACGCGGCAGCCCTCGTCCGCCGGGACGGACCGCCTCTGGGGGGCGCCCTCGCTGCCGCGCCACCAAGCGACCGCCATTCCCACGCCGACCGCCCCGCCAAAGCCCCGGCCGGGCGCCCGCCCTCCACCGTCCGGCTCGCCCCAGCCCCTCTCCACAGGCTGCTCGGCGAGGCAGCTGCGCGCACCGAGAGAGGACCCACCCGCCGCCCGTCCCGGCAGCTGTGCAGCTGTGCAGCGCGCGTCGCGCGTCGCGTCGCGTCGCAGGGAGCCCCGTGCGCCAGCCGCTGGGGGCGGGCCGCTCGTCGGGCGCTGCGGGGAGCAGAGGAAGCCTTGGCTCGGCCGTGCCGAACGACCGCCGCCCGACGGCGAGGGGGCCTCGGGGAGGGGTCCCCGTGGGCAGGCCGGGCACGGGTTGGCGGCCTGCGCCTGGCTGGAGGGCGGGGCAGGGCGAAGAAGCGCCCTCGGGGGCTGGAGGGCGGGGCGCGGCAGGGCGAAGAAGGGCCCTCGGGGGCAAGCGGCCGGACGCAGAGCGGCGCCAGCCACCAAAAAGGGACGTCTTGCCTCCCCGTCGGGGAATCGAACCCCGGTCTCCCGCGTGACAGGCGGGGATACTCACCACTATACTAACGAGGACGGCGGCGGCCGCCCCGGCGCCCGACCGCTCTCCGGCTGCCTGCCGACGCCGACCCCCGCCCTCGAGGCCCTGCCCGCCACCGGTGCCCGGCACGTGTGCCCCATCCGACCCGACAGCCAAACGACCGCGTCATCCAGCAAAGCGGCCCGCGGCCCGCACACGACCCCGACCGCGCGCCCGGCCCTGGCGGCGGCGGCGACGGCGGCTGGAAATGCCGAGTCTGCGCCGCCTCTTGCCTCCCGTGCGGAGATCGCGCCGCGAGGAAGAGGCCCTCTCGAGAGGGCCAGCGAGGCGGCGAGGAGAAGGGGGGCGCGCGCCGGGCCGCGGCCTTGTCCCGGCCGGCGCCCGGGGTGGGCGACGGGGCGGCGGCGGCGGTGGAGCCGGGCGAGTCCGCTGGCCTTGCTCCCCGTCGGCCGGCGCGCGCGTCCCGTCCGTGGCGCGCCCACAAAGACGCCCGCCAGGCGCCGCGGGCGGCCAAGGGCCCCGCCGGCCGCGTCGGCTCCCAGCCAGGCGAGCGGCCACGCGCCCAGGCCCGCCGTCAGGATGGCCGAGCGGTCTAAGGCGCTGCGTTCAGGTCGCAGTCTCCCCTGGAGGCGTGGGTTCGAATCCCACTCCTGACACGCCGACCTTTTGGCCCGCCCAACCAACGCCCGCCTACCCGGGCCTCCCGCACACCCGAGCGCCGCCCTTGGCCGCCTTCCTGGCCGGCCCGGGCTGGCGCTCCGGCCTGTGGCCGCCGCGCCAAACTCCAGGCCCCTACACGCACGCCTCTCCACCCCACCCGCTTCTCACGCCCGCCGCTGCGCGGGCCTGGCGCACTCAGCCCAGGAGGCTGCCCCAGCGCCTCGAACCCACTGGCAACCGGCCTTCCCGACACAGCGCGCGCGCCCCCGCCCACTCACTCACACACCCTTCCCACCGGACCCCACACGCGGGGGCTTCAGGACTTCGCGCCCCATCGTTCCTCGCCTGCTCTCCCCTTCCCCCTCCGCACACGAGCCCCCCCATTAGGGGGGTTGTGTAGCCCTCCCTCCCACTCGCGCTCCCACTCCCACTCCCACTCCCCCTCCCCCACCCCACCCCACCCCACCCCACCCCACCCCACCCGACCCTGCGTGAGCAAAGCCCTCCACGGGTCACCCTCCGACTTCTGCCTGGCGCACAGCGCCTCGCTCTTGGAGCGCCACGCCTGCGCAACGGGCGGCACACCGTCCAACACGCTGTCCTTTCCCACAGCCCCCGGCCGCCCGGCCCGCCCATCCTCTCCACACCCTGCTCAGGTCGCCGTCCCCATCTCGGTGGCCTGTGGTGCCCACCACGACTTTTCACCTCGGGGCCTCGCCCGGGCCACACATGCCTGCCTCCCGGGCCCCACGCAGCCCGGCCTTCTGCTCGCCAGCCCACCACAGCGCCCTCCCTGCACGGGGCCTGCCTGGCACGCGGGCCCAACCCGGCAAGCTGGCTCCGGGGAGCAGCGAGCCGAAGCCCTGGATCCCCGTCGCCCACACGCCACGTCGGGCCCACGGCCGGGGCCAAGCCCCGTCTGCACGCGCGAAGGCGCCTCGGGGGCCCAAACCCACGACGACACGACGGCGCGCCTCCTCCGCGGGCGGCCCGCCGGCCGGCAGCCACTCTGCCAAAGCGCGCCCGCCATCCAAGACCGCGCTCCTGCCTCGCCACCAACGCACCCCGGAGCCGGACCCTTGCGGGCGAGCCGTCGGCCAGAGCGCAGGCGCCAGGCTCAGGCCCCTCGGGTCTCTTGGCCTGAGCGCCACTCAGCGGCGGGCGGCCGAGGCGGCGCTCCCCAGCCTGCGGCTCCCACGGCCGCCCCCACGCCACGGCCCTCCCGCCCAGCCCAGCCCTGCCCAGCCCTGCCCAGCCCTGCCCTGCCCTGCCCTGCCCTGCCCTGCCCTGCTCTCGTCCGGCAGGCCGCGCCGTTGGCGCCCGCGCACGGCCACGCGCCCAGCGCACCCGCGGGGAAGCCCGCCGCCCAGGGGACTTGGGCACGGGCCCGTGGGTCGTCGAAGGGAACGTCGCCCGCCACAGATCGCCGCCCCTCGTTGGCACTCGAGCGCGGGCCAGGCTGGGCGCGGCTCCTGGCTTCCTCCGGCGACGCCGGCAGGGTCGCGGCGGCCCTGGGCCGGACACAAGGCGCGGGATGGGCCGAGGCCGCCCCGCTCTGTCGCGGCTCCTCCGCGCCTCGGCGCACAGGTGCCACCGCGCCTCCGGGTCTCCCTGCTCCGCACCCCCCTCCTACCGCGCCCGCCCCCGAGCGCCCTCCAGGGCCCCGCAGCCTCTCTTCCAGCTGCCCCGTCCGCCGACTGGCTCGGATGGAGGAGATGGCCCCGCAGGGCCGTGACCAGTGTCGGGCGGCTGGTGGCGAGCGCCGCTGGGGCGGCGCCTGGTGGCGCCGGCCACCGGTGCATGGGTGGTTCAGTGGTAGAATTCTCGCCTGCCACGCGGGAGGCCCGGGTTCGATTCCCGGCCCATGCAGCACCCCGTCCCCTTTTGGTCCCGCGGCCCCGACGTCCAGCTTAGGCTGCCTCTCTCCTGCGCTCGAGGCCGCCCCCACACACCAACACCTTCCGCCCGCCCCGGGCCCTCGCTCTCGCCCTGGAGACAAAAGTCCCCCCCCCTCCGCCCCCAAACACGCACCCCGGGAACCAAACGCCCGCCCCCCAAACCCCCGTGCCCTGACACATTCACGGCCCAGCCACTCTCGTGCCCGCGCACCTTCCTTCCTTGTCCCTCTTCTTTTCCTTCCCGTGACCCCGCTCGAGTCACGCGTTTCCCTTCGAGGGACACTCTCCCGCAGCACACGCGGGCCCATGCACGCCCCACCTCCTCACGCTCCGCCACCTTTCCCCGCTCTCTGGCTCGCTCTGACCCCGGCCGGCAAGTTACGCGGCGTTGGCACTGCCGGCAGGAAGGAACGTGCCGCTCCTACGGGTGACCCACCGCCTTCTCCCGGAGGGTCCCCGTGTCCTGATGGCGCGCCCTCGAGTCTTTCCAAAGAGTTCCGCGAGATCGTCACCATGCACGCCCGCCGTGTGTTCACCTGATCCCGCTCGGCCGCCATCGGTTGCCAACGCTCGCCGGGCCCTCCACCACCGAAACCACCTGCGCCGCCACTGCCACCCAGTCCACCCACCCCGCCCCTCCCCCCCATCCCCCGGCGCCAGCACCAAGTCCACCACGCGTCAGCACCGGCACCACGACGAATCCTCGCCGCCACCCCCGCCCCCAGGACGCCCCGAGGACACTGCCAAGCCCGCCGCCGCCACCCCAGCCTGCAAGCCCCAAGCCGCACCCCAGCCCCAACCCCTCCACCTCCACCCTCCCCACCCCCCTACTGCTCCAACACCCCGACGCCTGTCAGGCCCCTCCTCCCCGCGCCCCCACTTTCCAAATCCTTCCCGGCCGGGGATCCTCCGTTCCGTTGGTCCCTTTGGCCTCTTCTCAACTCAACCCCCAACGCACACCCGAGACGCGACTCTCTGTCCCCAGGACAGGTCGTTTCTGTCTCTGGGGCAGGGGCATTCCCCGCCCTTGCCCGCTCCCCACCCCTCCTCTCACCCTACTCCTTAGCCTCACCACCTCGCAGCGCAGCACAGCCAGTCTCGCCCGCCGGCGTCCTCTCCCACCGCAGGGGCTTCCGTCTTCCTCGCACCGGAGCCCACTGCCCCTGCTTGCCACCCGCCGCTCCTTACGGCCTCCAGGCCCCCCCGCCCCACCATCCGCCAACAACCCCGCGGACCCTGTGGTCCTCTCTCGCACGACCCGCCCCGAGGACTCGCTTCCCCCGGCCCTGTCCCCCCTCCCCCGCTCAGGCCCCTCGTCCCCACCCCAACCCTAGATCTCACCCGCCGCCACCCGTGCCGGCCAAGGGGCCTGGCCGCCCGGAGCCCCTGCCTGAGCGGCCCGTTCCCGCAAGCCCCGCACCTCCTCCGGGCCCGCGGCGCTCCGCTCGCACACCCGGGACTCCTCCTCACGCCACCCACCGCGCGGCTCACCGCCGTGCCCTCTTCCTGGGGTCACTTGGCCCTGTGCCCTGACCCGCGTGGGGGGCCACCCACCGGGACCGACGCCTCCATCCCGCACCGTCTCCCGCCCCCGCACGCGCACGCCCAGCACCCCGGCCGGGCCCGTGGGGGAGCTTCCCGCGCTCACGGGGCGCACCCCTATGCCCACCGGGGGCGCCTTGGCACAGGGGAGAACGGCTCCGTCAAAGTCCAGCGTGGGGCCCGCGGCAGCTTCCTGCCGCTCATCGGCTCGGCCCTCCCCTCTGCCTCGGCCGGAACCGGTCCCTGGACAGATACTCAGCTCCGCTGGCTCACGGCGGCGCGCCCGTCGTGGCGGCAAGGGGCCGGAGAGCTGCCATCTCCTTTGGGGAGCAGCCGCAGGAGAAGATGGATGCGGGGCTGGAGAGAGGGATGGCGTGGGTGGACGCCGAGGCGGGAAGGGGAACGCCGTCCAAAGTCCCAGCTCGGTGGGGGGAGGGGCGTGGGGGAGGCAAGAGTTCCGGGGAACGCCCCGGCCACTTGGCCATAGGACGCGGAGCGTCGCTGAGGCCACTGGAAGAAAACGCTGGCCACCCCCGCCACCCGTCCGCCCCCAGCCCCTCCCCACCTGCTTGCCCGTGGCGTTTTCCGGAACGGCCTCCTGTAGCTCCCTGCTCTGTCTCCTCCGCGGCGGGCTGGTCTCGCTAGCCCGACGGACGGACGGGTCGAGGGTCACTGGCCCATCTCCGCCTCTCGGGCGCCGCGGCCGGGCCCTCGGCTCCCACGCCCGCGCGAGACCCAGACGCCCCTGGCGCCCAATCGCCGGGCCCCCGGGACACGCAGCGGGCCCAGGACCCGGCAGGCGGCGGCGGGAAAGCTGCCGGCGCCTTGGCTGGCGCGAGGGGCGAGGCCAGGGACCACAGGTCTCGGCAGGTGGCCCGACCGGTCCAGGGAGACCCCTGCCCCCTCCCGCCCGCACCCCCAGCCCCAGCCCCCACCGGCGGCCCCACCTCGGGAGGGACCAAGGGGCGGCTTGGGGGCCGCGAAACTGTCGCGGCCGAAGCCAGGCTGCGGGAGAGTCGAAGCGCGTGCGGGGGCCGGCGGCGGGGCTGTGCGCCCGCGGCCACGGCGGGAGAGAGGCGGCCCCAGCCACCGAGGAAGAGGGGAAGCGAGGCGAGCGTCCGAGGAGGAGGAGGAGGAGGAGGGGAGACGCCCAGGGGGCGAGCGGGGGCCGAAAGGTCTGCCGTTGGCAGGGGTGGAGGGGGCGTGGCAGGGTCAGGGCTGGACGTGGCGGGTGGCCTTGTCGGGAGGCCGAGGCCAGGGGGCGAGGGGCGAAGCGAGCGAGCTCCGGCGCGGGCTAAAAGTGTGCGTGGTGGGGGGAGGGGTCGCGGCCGCCCGCGCCGCGCCGGGGAGGCGGAGGTCGGGCGGCCGGCAGGCGGGCAGGCGGAGAGGAAGAAGAAAGGCTTCCCTGACCGGGAATCGAACCCGGGCCGCGGCGGTGAGAGCGCCGAATCCTAACCACTAGACCACCAGGGAGCGTCGGGCTTCGCGCCTCGCCTGCGCCTCCTGGACCCGGGGCCCGCAGCCCGCCCGCTCGCCGCTCCCTCGCCGCCGGGGCCCCCTGCCTTGCGCAGGCCAGCCGCCCGCCGCCCCGGCCCAGGCACGCGCCCTCGCCGGCTTCCTGCTCGCCGCGCCCTCAAAACGCTGCGCGCGCACACACGCACACACACACACACACACACACACACACACACACACGCACAGCCGCACGCCCGCCGCCCGCCGCCCGCCTCCGGGGCGGGAGGGCCCCGCAGCTCGGCAAAAGGTCGGCCCGCTGCGTTGGCCGGGAATCGAACCCGGGTCAACTGCTTGGAAGGCAGCTATGCTCACCACTATACCACCAACGCCGCACAGCCCGGCCTGCCCCGAGACGCCGGCCCGGGGCTCGCGCCACAGCAGTCCGGCCGCCGCCGCCGCCGCCGCCGCCGCCGCCGCCTGGCGCAGCCCTGCTCCGACGCCCCGCCCGCCCGCAGCGCGGCGCTGCCACCGGCGCCACCAACCGCCGCCCCGCGCCAGCGCCAGCGCCGCGCCCGACGCGGCAGCCCTCGTCCGCCGGGACGGACCGCCTCTGGGGGGCGCCCTCGCTGCCGCGCCACCAAGCGACCGCCATTCCCACGCCGACCGCCCCGCCAAAGCCCCGGCCGGGCGCCCGCCCTCCACCGTCCGGCTCGCCCCAGCCCCTCTCCACAGGCTGCTCGGCGAGGCAGCTGCGCGCACCGAGAGAGGACCCACCCGCCGCCCGTCCCGGCAGCTGTGCAGCTGTGCAGCGCGCGTCGCGCGTCGCGTCGCGTCGCAGGGAGCCCCGTGCGCCAGCCGCTGGGGGCGGGCCGCTCGTCGGGCGCTGCGGGGAGCAGAGGAAGCCTTGGCTCGGCCGTGCCGAACGACCGCCGCCCGACGGCGAGGGGGCCTCGGGGAGGGGTCCCCGTGGGCAGGCCGGGCACGGGTTGGCGGCCTGCGCCTGGCTGGAGGGCGGGGCAGGGCGAAGAAGCGCCCTCGGGGGCTGGAGGGCGGGGCGCGGCAGGGCGAAGAAGGGCCCTCGGGGGCAAGCGGCCGGACGCAGAGCGGCGCCAGCCACCAAAAAGGGACGTCTTGCCTCCCCGTCGGGGAATCGAACCCCGGTCTCCCGCGTGACAGGCGGGGATACTCACCACTATACTAACGAGGACGGCGGCGGCCGCCCCGGCGCCCGACCGCTCTCCGGCTGCCTGCCGACGCCGACCCCCGCCCTCGAGGCCCTGCCCGCCACCGGTGCCCGGCACGTGTGCCCCATCCGACCCGACAGCCAAACGACCGCGTCATCCAGCAAAGCGGCCCGCGGCCCGCACACGACCCCGACCGCGCGCCCGGCCCTGGCGGCGGCGGCGACGGCGGCTGGAAATGCCGAGTCTGCGCCGCCTCTTGCCTCCCGTGCGGAGATCGCGCCGCGAGGAAGAGGCCCTCTCGAGAGGGCCAGCGAGGCGGCGAGGAGAAGGGGGGCGCGCGCCGGGCCGCGGCCTTGTCCCGGCCGGCGCCCGGGGTGGGCGACGGGGCGGCGGCGGCGGTGGAGCCGGGCGAGTCCGCTGGCCTTGCTCCCCGTCGGCCGGCGCGCGCGTCCCGTCCGTGGCGCGCCCACAAAGACGCCCGCCAGGCGCCGCGGGCGGCCAAGGGCCCCGCCGGCCGCGTCGGCTCCCAGCCAGGCGAGCGGCCACGCGCCCAGGCCCGCCGTCAGGATGGCCGAGCGGTCTAAGGCGCTGCGTTCAGGTCGCAGTCTCCCCTGGAGGCGTGGGTTCGAATCCCACTCCTGACACGCCGACCTTTTGGCCCGCCCAACCAACGCCCGCCTACCCGGGCCTCCCGCACACCCGAGCGCCGCCCTTGGCCGCCTTCCTGGCCGGCCCGGGCTGGCGCTCCGGCCTGTGGCCGCCGCGCCAAACTCCAGGCCCCTACACGCACGCCTCTCCACCCCACCCGCTTCTCACGCCCGCCGCTGCGCGGGCCTGGCGCACTCAGCCCAGGAGGCTGCCCCAGCGCCTCGAACCCACTGGCAACCGGCCTTCCCGACACAGCGCGCGCGCCCCCGCCCACTCACTCACACACCCTTCCCACCGGACCCCACACGCGGGGGCTTCAGGACTTCGCGCCCCATCGTTCCTCGCCTGCTCTCCCCTTCCCCCTCCGCACACGAGCCCCCCCATTAGGGGGGTTGTGTAGCCCTCCCTCCCACTCGCGCTCCCACTCCCACTCCCACTCCCCCTCCCCCACCCCACCCCACCCCACCCCACCCGACCCTGCGTGAGCAAAGCCCTCCACGGGTCACCCTCCGACTTCTGCCTGGCGCACAGCGCCTCGCTCTTGGAGCGCCACGCCTGCGCAACGGGCGGCACACCGTCCAACACGCTGTCCTTTCCCACAGCCCCCGGCCGCCCGGCCCGCCCATCCTCTCCACACCCTGCTCAGGTCGCCGTCCCCATCTCGGTGGCCTGTGGTGCCCACCACGACTTTTCACCTCGGGGCCTCGCCCGGGCCACACATGCCTGCCTCCCGGGCCCCACGCAGCCCGGCCTTCTGCTCGCCAGCCCACCACAGCGCCCTCCCTGCACGGGGCCTGCCTGGCACGCGGGCCCAACCCGGCAAGCTGGCTCCGGGGAGCAGCGAGCCGAAGCCCTGGATCCCCGTCGCCCACACGCCACGTCGGGCCCACGGCCGGGGCCAAGCCCCGTCTGCACGCGCGAAGGCGCCTCGGGGGCCCAAACCCACGACGACACGACGGCGCGCCTCCTCCGCGGGCGGCCCGCCGGCCGGCAGCCACTCTGCCAAAGCGCGCCCGCCATCCAAGACCGCGCTCCTGCCTCGCCACCAACGCACCCCGGAGCCGGACCCTTGCGGGCGAGCCGTCGGCCAGAGCGCAGGCGCCAGGCTCAGGCCCCTCGGGTCTCTTGGCCTGAGCGCCGCTCAGCGGCGGGCGGCCGAGGCGGCGCTCCCCAGCCTGCGGCTCCCACGGCCGCCCCCACGCCACGGCCCTCCCGCCCAGCCCAGCCCTGCCCAGCCCTGCCCAGCCCTGCCCTGCCCTGCCCTGCCCTGCCCTGCCCTGCCCTGCCCTGCTCTCGTCCGGCAGGCCGCGCCGTTGGCGCCCGCGCACGGCCACGCGCCCAGCGCACCCGCGGGGAAGCCCGCCGCCCAGGGGACTTGGGCACGGGCCCGTGGGTCGTCGAAGGGAACGTCGCCCGCCACAGATCGCCGCCCCTCGTTGGCACTCGAGCGCGGGCCAGGCTGGGCGCGGCTCCTGGCTTCCTCCGGCGACGCCGGCAGGGTCGCGGCGGCCCTGGGCCGGACACAAGGCGCGGGATGGGCCGAGGCCGCCCCGCTCTGTCGCGGCTCCTCCGCGCCTCGGCGCACAGGTGCCACCGCGCCTCCGGGTCTCCCTGCTCCGCACCCCCCTCCTACCGCGCCCGCCCCCGAGCGCCCTCCAGGGCCCCGCAGCCTCTCTTCCAGCTGCCCCGTCCGCCGACTGGCTCGGATGGAGGAGATGGCCCCGCAGGGCCGTGACCAGTGTCGGGCGGCTGGTGGCGAGCGCCGCTGGGGCGGCGCCTGGTGGCGCCGGCCACCGGTGCATGGGTGGTTCAGTGGTAGAATTCTCGCCTGCCACGCGGGAGGCCCGGGTTCGATTCCCGGCCCATGCAGCACCCCGTCCCCTTTTGGTCCCGCGGCCCCGACGTCCAGCTTAGGCTGCCTCTCTCCTGCGCTCGAGGCCGCCCCCACACACCAACACCTTCCGCCCGCCCCGGGCCCTCGCTCTCGCCCTGGAGACAAAAGTCCCCCCCCCCTCCGCCCCCAAACACGCACCCCGGGAACCAAACGCCCGCCCCCCAAACCCCCGTGCCCTGACACATTCACGGCCCAGCCACTCTCGTGCCCGCGCACCTTCCTTCCTTGTCCCTCTTCTTTTCCTTCCCGTGACCCCGCTCGAGTCACGCGTTTCCCTTCGAGGGACACTCTCCCGCAGCACACGCGGGCCCATGCACGCCCCACCTCCTCACGCTCCGCCACCTTTCCCCGCTCTCTGGCTCGCTCTGACCCCGGCCGGCAAGTTACGCGGCGTTGGCACTGCCGGCAGGAAGGAACGTGCCGCTCCTACGGGTGACCCACCGCCTTCTCCCGGAGGGTCCCCGTGTCCTGATGGCGCGCCCTCGAGTCTTTCCAAAGAGTTCCGCGAGATCGTCACCATGCACGCCCGCCGTGTGTTCACCTGATCCCGCTCGGCCGCCATCGGTTGCCAACGCTCGCCGGGCCCTCCACCACCGAAACCACCTGCGCCGCCACTGCCACCCAGTCCACCCACCCCGCCCCTCCCCCCCTTCCCCCGGCGCCAGCACCAAGTCCACCACGCGTCAGCACCGGCACCACGACGAATCCTCGCCGCCACCCCCGCCCCCAGGACGCCCCGAGGACACTGCCAAGCCCGCCGCCGCCACCCCAGCCTGCAAGCCCCAAGCCGCACCCCAGCCCCAACCCCTCCACCTCCACCCTCCCCACCCCCCTACTGCTCCAACACCCCGACGCCTGTCAGGCCCCTCCTCCCCGCGCCCCCACTTTCCAAATCCTTCCCGGCCGGGGATCCTCCGTTCCGTTGGTCCCTTTGGCCTCTTCTCAACTCAACCCCCAACGCACACCCGAGACGCGACTCTCTGTCCCCAGGACAGGTCGTTTCTGTCTCTGGGGCAGGGGCATTCCCCGCCCTTGCCCGCTCCCCACCCCTCCTCTCACCCTACTCCTTAGCCTCACCACCTCGCAGCGCAGCACAGCCAGTCTCGCCCGCCGGCGTCCTCTCCCACCGCAGGGGCTTCCGTCTTCCTCGCACCGGAGCCCACTGCCCCTGCTTGCCACCCGCCGCTCCTTACGGCCTCCAGGCCCCCCCGCCCCACCATCCGCCAACAACCCCGCGGACCCTGTGGTCCTCTCTCGCACGACCCGCCCCGAGGACTCGCTTCCCCCGGCCCTGTCCCCCCTCCCCCGCTCAGGCCCCTCGTCCCCACCCCAACCCTAGATCTCACCCGCCGCCACCCGTGCCGGCCAAGGGGCCTGGCCGCCCGGAGCCCCTGCCTGAGCGGCCCGTTCCCGCAAGCCCCGCACCTCCTCCGGGCCCGCGGCGCTCCGCTCGCACACCCGGGACTCCTCCTCACGCCACCCACCGCGCGGCTCACCGCCGTGCCCTCTTCCTGGGGTCACTTGGCCCTGTGCCCTGACCCGCGTGGGGGGCCACCCACCGGGACCGACGCCTCCATCCCGCACCGTCTCCCGCCCCCGCACGCGCACGCCCAGCACCCCGGCCGGGCCCGTGGGGGAGCTTCCCGCGCTCACGGGGCGCACCCCTATGCCCACCGGGGGCGCCTTGGCACAGGGGAGAACGGCTCCGTCAAAGTCCAGCGTGGGGCCCGCGGCAGCTTCCTGCCGCTCATCGGCTCGGCCCTCCCCTCTGCCTCGGCCGGAACCGGTCCCTGGACAGATACTCAGCTCCGCTGGCTCACGGCGGCGCGCCCGTCGTGGCGGCAAGGGGCCGGAGAGCTGCCATCTCCTTTGGGGAGCAGCCGCAGGAGAAGATGGATGCGGGGCTGGAGAGAGGGATGGCGTGGGTGGACGCCGAGGCGGGAAGGGGAACGCCGTCCAAAGTCCCAGCTCGGTGGGGGGAGGGGCGTGGGGGAGGCAAGAGTTCCGGGGAACGCCCCGGCCACTTGGCCATAGGACGCGGAGCGTCGCTGAGGCCACTGGAAGAAAACGCTGGCCACCCCCGCCACCCGTCCGCCCCCAGCCCCTCCCCACCTGCTTGCCCGTGGCGTTTTCCGGAACGGCCTCCTGTAGCTCCCTGCTCTGTCTCCTCCGCGGCGGGCTGGTCTCGCTAGCCCGACGGACGGACGGGTCGAGGGTCACTGGCCCATCTCCGCCTCTCGGGCGCCGCGGCCGGGCCCTCGGCTCCCACGCCCGCGCGAGACCCAGACGCCCCTGGCGCCCAATCGCCGGGCCCCCGGGACACGCAGCGGGCCCAGGACCCGGCAGGCGGCGGCGGGAAAGCTGCCGGCGCCTTGGCTGGCGCGAGGGGCGAGGCCAGGGACCACAGGTCTCGGCAGGTGGCCCGACCGGTCCAGGGAGACCCCTGCCCCCTCCCGCCCGCACCCCCAGCCCCAGCCCCCACCGGCGGCCCCACCTCGGGAGGGACCAAGGGGCGGCTTGGGGGCCGCGAAACTGTCGCGGCCGAAGCCAGGCTGCGGGAGAGTCGAAGCGCGTGCGGGGGCCGGCGGCGGGGCTGTGCGCCCGCGGCCACGGCGGGAGAGAGGCGGCCCCAGCCACCGAGGAAGAGGGGAAGCGAGGCGAGCGTCCGAGGAGGAGGAGGAGGAGGAGGGGAGACGCCCAGGGGGCGAGCGGGGGCCGAAAGGTCTGCCGTTGGCAGGGGTGGAGGGGGCGTGGCAGGGTCAGGGCTGGACGTGGCGGGTGGCCTTGTCGGGAGGCCGAGGCCAGGGGGCGAGGGGCGAAGCGAGCGAGCTCCGGCGCGGGCTAAAAGTGTGCGTGGTGGGGGGAGGGGTCGCGGCCGCCCGCGCCGCGCCGGGGAGGCGGAGGTCGGGCGGCCGGCAGGCGGGCAGGCGGAGAGGAAGAAGAAAGGCTTCCCTGACTGGGAATCGAACCCGGGCCGCGGCGGTGAGAGCGCCGAATCCTAACCACTAGACCACCAGGGAGCGTCGGGCTTCGCGCCTCGCCTGCGCCTCCTGGACCCGGGGCCCGCAGCCCGCCCGCTCGCCGCTCCCTCGCCGCCGGGGCCCCCTGCCTTGCGCAGGCCAGCCGCCCGCCGCCCCGGCCCAGGCACGCGCCCTCGCCGGCTTCCTGCTCGCCGCGCCCTCAAAACGCTGCGCGCGCACACACGCACACACACACACGCACACACACACACACGCACAGCCGCACGCCCGCCGCCCGCCGCCCGCCTCCGGGGCGGGAGGGCCCCGCAGCTCGGCAAAAGGTCGGCCCGCTGCGTTGGCCGGGAATCGAACCCGGGTCAACTGCTTGGAAGGCAGCTATGCTCACCACTATACCACCAACGCCGCACAGCCCGGCCTGCCCCGAGACGCCGGCCCGGGGCTCGCGCCACAGCAGTCCGGCCGCCGCCGCCGCCGCCGCCGCCGCCGCCGCCTGGCGCAGCCCTGCTCCGACGCCCCGCCCGCCCGCAGCGCGGCGCTGCCACCGGCGCCACCAACCGCCGCCCCGCGCCAGCGCCAGCGCCGCGCCCGACGCGGCAGCCCTCGTCCGCCGGGACGGACCGCCTCTGGGGGGCGCCCTCGCTGCCGCGCCACCAAGCGACCGCCATTCCCACGCCGACCGCCCCGCCAAAGCCCCGGCCGGGCGCCCGCCCTCCACCGTCCGGCTCGCCCCAGCCCCTCTCCACAGGCTGCTCGGCGAGGCAGCTGCGCGCACCGAGAGAGGACCCACCCGCCGCCCGTCCCGGCAGCTGTGCAGCTGTGCAGCGCGCGTCGCGCGTCGCGTCGCGTCGCAGGGAGCCCCGTGCGCCAGCCGCTGGGGGCGGGCCGCTCGTCGGGCGCTGCGGGGAGCAGAGGAAGCCTTGGCTCGGCCGTGCCGAACGACCGCCGCCCGACGGCGAGGGGGCCTCGGGGAGGGGTCCCCGTGGGCAGGCCGGGCACGGGTTGGCGGCCTGCGCCTGGCTGGAGGGCGGGGCAGGGCGAAGAAGCGCCCTCGGGGGCTGGAGGGCGGGGCGCGGCAGGGCGAAGAAGGGCCCTCGGGGGCAAGCGGCCGGACGCAGAGCGGCGCCAGCCACCAAAAAGGGACGTCTTGCCTCCCCGTCGGGGAATCGAACCCCGGTCTCCCGCGTGACAGGCGGGGATACTCACCACTATACTAACGAGGACGGCGGCGGCCGCCCCGGCGCCCGACCGCTCTCCGGCTGCCTGCCGACGCCGACCCCCGCCCTCGAGGCCCTGCCCGCCACCGGTGCCCGGCACGTGTGCCCCATCCGACCCGACAGCCAAACGACCGCGTCATCCAGCAAAGCGGCCCGCGGCCCGCACACGACCCCGACCGCGCGCCCGGCCCTGGCGGCGGCGGCGACGGCGGCTGGAAATGCCGAGTCTGCGCCGCCTCTTGCCTCCCGTGCGGAGATCGCGCCGCGAGGAAGAGGCCCTCTCGAGAGGGCCAGCGAGGCGGCGAGGAGAAGGGGGGCGCGCGCCGGGCCGCGGCCTTGTCCCGGCCGGCGCCCGGGGTGGGCGACGGGGCGGCGGCGGCGGTGGAGCCGGGCGAGTCCGCTGGCCTTGCTCCCCGTCGGCCGGCGCGCGCGTCCCGTCCGTGGCGCGCCCACAAAGACGCCCGCCAGGCGCCGCGGGCGGCCAAGGGCCCCGCCGGCCGCGTCGGCTCCCAGCCAGGCGAGCGGCCACGCGCCCAGGCCCGCCGTCAGGATGGCCGAGCGGTCTAAGGCGCTGCGTTCAGGTCGCAGTCTCCCCTGGAGGCGTGGGTTCGAATCCCACTCCTGACACGCCGACCTTTTGGCCCGCCCAACCAACGCCCGCCTACCCGGGCCTCCCGCACACCCGAGCGCCGCCCTTGGCCGCCTTCCTGGCCGGCCCGGGCTGGCGCTCCGGCCTGTGGCCGCCGCGCCAAACTCCAGGCCCCTACACGCACGCCTCTCCACCCCACCCGCTTCTCACGCCCGCCGCTGCGCGGGCCTGGCGCACTCAGCCCAGGAGGCTGCCCCAGCGCCTCGAACCCACTGGCAACCGGCCTTCCCGACACAGCGCGCGCGCCCCCGCCCACTCACTCACACACCCTTCCCACCGGACCCCACACGCGGGGGCTTCAGGACTTCGCGCCCCATCGTTCCTCGCCTGCTCTCCCCTTCCCCCTCCGCACACGAGCCCCCCCATTAGGGGGGTTGTGTAGCCCTCCCTCCCACTCGCGCTCCCACTCCCACTCCCACTCCCCCTCCCCCACCCCACCCCACCCCACCCCACCCGACCCTGCGTGAGCAAAGCCCTCCACGGGTCACCCTCCGACTTCTGCCTGGCGCACAGCGCCTCGCTCTTGGAGCGCCACGCCTGCGCAACGGGCGGCACACCGTCCAACACGCTGTCCTTTCCCACAGCCCCCGGCCGCCCGGCCCGCCCATCCTCTCCACACCCTGCTCAGGTCGCCGTCCCCATCTCGGTGGCCTGTGGTGCCCACCACGACTTTTCACCTCGGGGCCTCGCCCGGGCCACACATGCCTGCCTCCCGGGCCCCACGCAGCCCGGCCTTCTGCTCGCCAGCCCACCACAGCGCCCTCCCTGCACGGGGCCTGCCTGGCACGCGGGCCCAACCCGGCAAGCTGGCTCCGGGGAGCAGCGAGCCGAAGCCCTGGATCCCCGTCGCCCACACGCCACGTCGGGCCCACGGCCGGGGCCAAGCCCCGTCTGCACGCGCGAAGGCGCCTCGGGGGCCCAAACCCACGACGACACGACGGCGCGCCTCCTCCGCGGGCGGCCCGCCGGCCGGCAGCCACTCTGCCAAAGCGCGCCCGCCATCCAAGACCGCGCTCCTGCCTCGCCACCAACGCACCCCGGAGCCGGACCCTTGCGGGCGAGCCGTCGGCCAGAGCGCAGGCGCCAGGCTCAGGCCCCTCGGGTCTCTTGGCCTGAGCGCCGCTCAGCGGCGGGCGGCCGAGGCGGCGCTCCCCAGCCTGCGGCTCCCACGGCCGCCCCCACGCCACGGCCCTCCCGCCCAGCCCAGCCCTGCCCAGCCCTGCCCAGCCCTGCCCTGCCCTGCCCTGCCCTGCCCTGCCCTGCCCTGCCCTGCCCTGCTCTCGTCCGGCAGGCCGCGCCGTTGGCGCCCGCGCACGGCCACGCGCCCAGCGCACCCGCGGGGAAGCCCGCCGCCCAGGGGACTTGGGCACGGGCCCGTGGGTCGTCGAAGGGAACGTCGCCCGCCACAGATCGCCGCCCCTCGTTGGCACTCGAGCGCGGGCCAGGCTGGGCGCGGCTCCTGGCTTCCTCCGGCGACGCCGGCAGGGTCGCGGCGGCCCTGGGCCGGACACAAGGCGCGGGATGGGCCGAGGCCGCCCCGCTCTGTCGCGGCTCCTCCGCGCCTCGGCGCACAGGTGCCACCGCGCCTCCGGGTCTCCCTGCTCCGCACCCCCCTCCTACCGCGCCCGCCCCCGAGCGCCCTCCAGGGCCCCGCAGCCTCTCTTCCAGCTGCCCCGTCCGCCGACTGGCTCGGATGGAGGAGATGGCCCCGCAGGGCCGTGACCAGTGTCGGGCGGCTGGTGGCGAGCGCCGCTGGGGTGGCGCCTGGTGGCGCCGGCCACCGGTGCATGGGTGGTTCAGTGGTAGAATTCTCGCCTGCCACGCGGGAGGCCCGGGTTCGATTCCCGGCCCATGCAGCACCCCGTCCCCTTTTGGTCCCGCGGCCCCGACGTCCAGCTTAGGCTGCCTCTCTCCTGCGCTCGAGGCCGCCCCCACACACCAACACCTTCCGCCCGCCCCGGGCCCTCGCTCTCGCCCTGGAGACAAAAGTCCCCCCCCCCTCCGCCCCCAAACACGCACCCCGGGAACCAAACGCCCGCCCCCCAAACCCCCGTGCCCTGACACATTCACGGCCCAGCCACTCTCGTGCCCGCGCACCTTCCTTCCTTGTCCCTCTTCTTTTCCTTCCCGTGACCCCGCTCGAGTCACGCGTTTCCCTTCGAGGGACACTCTCCCGCAGCACACGCGGGCCCATGCACGCCCCACCTCCTCACGCTCCGCCACCTTTCCCCGCTCTCTGGCTCGCTCTGACCCCGGCCGGCAAGTTACGCGGCGTTGGCACTGCCGGCAGGAAGGAACGTGCCGCTCCTACGGGTGACCCACCGCCTTCTCCCGGAGGGTCCCCGTGTCCTGATGGCGCGCCCTCGAGTCTTTCCAAAGAGTTCCGCGAGATCGTCACCATGCACGCCCGCCGTGTGTTCACCTGATCCCGCTCGGCCGCCATCGGTTGCCAACGCTCGCCGGGCCCTCCACCACCGAAACCACCTGCGCCGCCACTGCCACCCAGTCCACCCACCCCGCCCCTCCCCCCCTTCCCCCGGCGCCAGCACCAAGTCCACCACGCGTCAGCACCGGCACCACGACGAATCCTCGCCGCCACCCCCGCCCCCAGGACGCCCCGAGGACACTGCCAAGCCCGCCGCCGCCACCCCAGCCTGCAAGCCCCAAGCCGCACCCCAGCCCCAACCCCTCCACCTCCACCCTCCCCACCCCCCTACTGCTCCAACACCCCGACGCCTGTCAGGCCCCTCCTCCCCGCGCCCCCACTTTCCAAATCCTTCCCGGCCGGGGATCCTCCGTTCCGTTGGTCCCTTTGGCCTCTTCTCAACTCAACCCCCAACGCACACCCGAGACGCGACTCTCTGTCCCCAGGACAGGTCGTTTCTGTCTCTGGGGCAGGGGCATTCCCCGCCCTTGCCCGCTCCCCACCCCTCCTCTCACCCTACTCCTTAGCCTCACCACCTCGCAGCGCAGCACAGCCAGTCTCGCCCGCCGGCGTCCTCTCCCACCGCAGGGGCTTCCGTCTTCCTCGCACCGGAGCCCACTGCCCCTGCTTGCCACCCGCCGCTCCTTACGGCCTCCAGGCCCCCCCGCCCCACCATCCGCCAACAACCCCGCGGACCCTGTGGTCCTCTCTCGCACGACCCGCCCCGAGGACTCGCTTCCCCCGGCCCTGTCCCCCCTCCCCCGCTCAGGCCCCTCGTCCCCACCCCAACCCTAGATCTCACCCGCCGCCACCCGTGCCGGCCAAGGGGCCTGGCCGCCCGGAGCCCCTGCCTGAGCGGCCCGTTCCCGCAAGCCCCGCACCTCCTCCGGGCCCGCGGCGCTCCGCTCGCACACCCGGGACTCCTCCTCACGCCACCCACCGCGCGGCTCACCGCCGTGCCCTCTTCCTGGGGTCACTTGGCCCTGTGCCCTGACCCGCGTGGGGGGCCACCCACCGGGACCGACGCCTCCATCCCGCACCGTCTCCCGCCCCCGCACGCGCACGCCCAGCACCCCGGCCGGGCCCGTGGGGGAGCTTCCCGCGCTCACGGGGCGCACCCCTATGCCCACCGGGGGCGCCTTGGCACAGGGGAGAACGGCTCCGTCAAAGTCCAGCGT